>NC_133971.1:29240344-31992844 GCF_031877795.1 Strix aluco
CTATATCACACAGCAGAGTCTGAAAAAAGTCACTGAAGAAACGAATAAGGTTATATGTATTTCCTTCTGGGAACCCAACCTCCTTTGAAAGGTGGAGCTTGTATATCGAGTCATCCAGTTTAAGAGAAATTAAGCTTGTGGTAATATCAAGCTAGAAAATAACTTGTCAAAGGCACTGGAAGGAAAATATTCATTTATGACCATGTGGTCAGTTTGTTGTTCAAGTGCCCACCTGGAGAGGTCTGAGAAACCAGATTTAAGATTAAAATAAGAAGTTTTAAAAGCCTGTATTTCCTTCTACTGGATTATTGTATATTTACTCATGTGGGACTAACACCCCATGAGGCTTATAGGTGCAGAAGTCAGTGTTTAGACAGTCCAGTGCTGTCTGCAGCCTGCTCTTTGTTAAAAATTCTCTCTTGTGGTTTTTTTGTAACTCGAAACATTAGAAGAGCTTTAGTTACCTTTTGTTGTAATTGTTTTCTGCTGGAAAAGTTGGCAAAGCAGGTATTTTTAATGTGTCATTTAATTTGAAACTTTTAAAATCATTCAGTGAACTAAACTGTAAAGGCTTCATTCATTTCTTTTCATTAAATTCAATTTAATTTGAGTTTATCAAGCCTTGATTTCTTGGCAAAAAGGATATCCTGCCTATTGTATTTGTAAAGGAAAATAGAAGTACAGTTTATGAAAACACATATGCTACTAATACATTTTAAAAACTTATTTCAGGGTCTCTAGACTAAAAAGAGAAGAGCATAAAAAATTTAACAACCTCAAGCACCACAGAAAAATAAAAGTAGCTAGAAATATCCATATTATTTACTTCATACCAGTTCTATCTGAATTGCATAGGTGGCATATAAAACCACTATTCTGGCTTTAGTCAGTCTTCAAACAATGTTCTTATCATTTTAACAATTAAAAAATAGCTAAAGCAATTCACAACTGGGTGTTGTACTGCAACACTGAAAGGAGTACAACACCATGTCCTTGAATGTTCATTCCCATGGTACATAGTTGCACTGAGAGGGGAGTAGTTTTTATTTTTCCACCTGAACACCCCCCACCACGAATAATTCTAACTAGAAACAGATAAAACTGGTAATTCAAGTTAAAGACAGACCCAACCTTCACCCTGAAATTCAAAAGGGTAAAAATCTCCCTTGTAAATTTATACAAATTTGTTAACGTGTTTCTGTATAGCCTGAATTGTTTAGCATTTGTTTTTTTTTTTTATTAAGAACAACAGTACCACAAAAAGTGTGGCCCAGTGTACTTCTGGTCAGTCCAATATAAAATAATAATGGTAACACTATAAAAATATTATGGATTAAATTTTTACTGTTATGTCTAGGTAGAAGACAACCAGTGAAGTCTATTTCCAAACTATGAGCTGCTGAAAATTAGGGGACATTCACCTTTGTCAACAGATGGAATGACCTTGCAGTATTTGCTGGTTTTGAGCACACCAAACAGACAGAAAGGTTTGAATGGACTCTTCTTTTATGCATTAGATAGAAGAAATCTAGAAAGGGAAGACCTATACTAAGAGTTAAAACCGTAAGTTTATTTAACTTTTAACTTCTCTCTAGAAGGAAATTAGGTTTCATCAGATTGCCTATTAACAATGCTGAAAAAGAAGCAAAACCATTGTCAGCTAGTGCCTGTACAGAGTTTAAATTCTTTACTCCACTAGGCATTAACCTTGATGTATAGCTGTGTATCTGTATACCCGTACAAACCCACACACGTTTGGGAATAATTGATTATTTAATAAGTGAAAGAATATCTCTTTTCAGACATTCTCCTATAAAGGACAGATGAAATTTTAAAAGCACACAACACAAACATTTTCTTACCAGAACATGAAGTCCAATAATAACTGACGAAATAAATTGTTTTCCTGTAAGTAGGATACTTTTCATATTAAGAAAAAATCACATGCTTACCCTTCTTTCTCCTTCCTTTATTTGCCTTTCCTCTGGTTGATCTTGCTGCTTGTTAAAGAAATGTATGTTCAAATGAATTTTTGACTGTCAGTGCTCCCTTCAGAGCTGAATTTGTGACATCTTTCACTTCATGGCAAAAGAATATGATATCAAGATGAGTACACAACTGCAAATTCATTGCAACAATAACCTATCAAAAAGTTCAGCTGAAACTAAACTGTAAGGCTGAATAACCTTGGCCAGAGGAAGAAGGAGAAGGGAGGCCTGGAGGTTGATAATGTCTACATAAGCCCAGAACCTGTGGCTCAAACATGTATTTCGAAAGAAGCTGAATCACAAGAAAGAAATAACAGATTCGAATAGCAGTGAGGACATATATTTTTCCATGTTTTCCCTCTCATAGCTGTGTCTCAGTCTGAAAATGCAGCTTTCAATAACACTTCATTTTCCTTATTCTCTATTTCTGTAAATGTTCTGTATTTAGATAAGGAAGAGAGCTTGTGGATTTTTTCCCTCCTCTCATTTAAATAGGTCATTGTCTACAAACCTGGCTGAGACTATTCTTACTTGAGGATGCAGGTGGCACCATCTGTCCCTAGGAGCTATGTGCCAGACGGCTCTGGCTTTGCTCTGTATGTGAATTTTTTTCCTGCATAAAATTGCCATATGCAGACCATGTGAAACTGACTCTGCCCAAAATGCAGAGTCGCAAATGCACAAAGTATACAAAATAACAAAGACTTCAAGGATTTATTTTATTTCAACAGCATATAAAATGCAAATTTGTATTTGATGTTTTCGCTTGAGGTATCTCAATCATAGTTAAAAATGACATCCTAAATCCCTAAGGTAATACGTAGGCTGTTTTAGAGGGGATTTGTTTTCCTGAAGAGAACAGACATTGTCAGCCTTGTATTTCTTTTTAGGTAGACTGAGAATAAAACCTCTCTCGGGTGACACAACAATGTGGAGTTCACCTTCTGTACCTGCACTGCCAGACATCCAGACCAGGGCCATTCCAGAGCAGGAGGCTTATCCTCCAATAAAAAATAAAATCAGCTTGGTTTGAGTGCTGAACATGATGAAACTACTGTCCCACAGAAAGGTAATCTGGCCACTGCCTCGGAGAGACAGGGCCCTGATGGCCTCTGAGGTCCTGTTCTGAGATGTCCTTTCCATTAGCTGTAGCTCTTGAGCTGGTTTTCCCTGCAGGACCTATGTCTCCACATTGGTCCAGGGACTCGGAGTAGAGGATTCACAGAACTCTGCCTTTTCACAAGAAAATAACAGAAACTTCACTGTAACTTTTGTCTTAAAATCAGCTCCCCAAGCTGGAGATGTCTAGAAGCAAAGATCCCTATTTGTCAGAATACCCGTTTTTAGGGGAAGCTTTGCAGGCAGAGCATGACACTGGTAAAAGGATTTACTATTAAAGGTGCTTAATAATACATAGAGTATGTATGATCTCAGTTACTTTCTGTAACTCCACTGAAGTTGACTGAACTTAGTCACTGGGCAACACAATGGACCTCCACTGGGATTAAACTCTCAGTTACATGCATGCAACCCCGGTGGATTCTGGTGGCAATTCAAAGACATATATGATAGCAAAACTTGGCTTATTGCTATATATCAAGAGGCAGGTGGCACCATATGCAATAGGTTTCTAGTCACTTGGCAGATGTTCACAGCTGTCTGAGAGCAGAGAAAAAACTCACATTGTTAATTCACATTTGGGCAGCAGTCTGTTTGAGAAAAAATTACACTTGTTTGCTTTTCCAGTTTGCTGATGTCACTTTGAAGTTTGCTGCTATTGCTGGAGAGAAAAAAGGAGAAAAAAACCTCCTACATGATTCATGTAGTTATTGATTCCAGGGCAAAAATGAAGGGTCAGACATTTACCCAGATTTTATATAGTATCTATAAATACCTTCAACGTACAGGTTGACTAAATGTTACTTACTGTCTGTTTTTCCACTCACCAGCATTGTTTTTGTTCTGAGAGTCCTTTAATCTAATCTGTTTATCTATGCAGGTTTAAAAGCTTGCACTCAGCATGTATTTTGGAACGTCAGAAATGTATATCACCATTTTCATAGGAAACCTAAATAACTTTGTTGTGATAAAGGACATGGGAGAGAGAAGTGCTTAAATGTAAACAGTTGTGATTTTATCCTTTGGAAAATTGGAGGGAAGCTATGTTTGTTGACAGCAAAGTTTATTACTCTGAATAGCATGAGCAATTTTCCGATCTCCACTGATCTGCTCAGTTGCTTTTCTTTTTTCGCTCCCTTGCTCTGTCTTTTCCCACTAGGCATATGTTCAGGCAGATAGATAGTAAAATGACCACCATCTCTGCAACATATTCCCATTTGAAGCGTATCTTTTTCAACTATATTGCCACAGTTTGACATCGCAGATTTGAATGAATTTTTCAGCAGATCTTGCTCATTCTGACCGGCCTACAAACTTTTCCCAGTCATACAGGTTATGTTACAGCATTTGCAGAAAGGACTGAAAACCACCGCCAGCTCTCTAAGTAGCTCCCAGAAAGCCAAATCTGAACACTTCAAGCAGGGTTTCAGGAGGAACTGGGCTGTTAGGCCGTTGCCCACAACCACCACCAAGGCTCAGAGGAAGGTCTGGTGTTTTTTGCAAAGAGCGAAGGCTCACTGCCACCTGTGGGCAGCGACTAGCATCAGCACATAGTGCGAGCCTGCAAAAAGGCAGAGCCTGGAGACGGTCACTAACTGCGATGGCTCTGCTCATTAAAGACCCTCTGTCGCTAAAGGAACTGCAGAGCCACCCAGCTGCAAATACCAGTGGGCTGCAGTGCCTGACCTCCAGATCGCTATCTTCTAACCAAGCCACCGGGAGCTGCTCTCTGGCTACCAACGGGCTGGTCTCCTGGGGGCTGGGTTATGCTAAGACTGGACAAGAGCTCTGATCCATGGGTCTCTTTTGGTGGGTGAAGCTTTTGTGATGGCTCTGTCCATTTTGAGTCCTCTAGTACCCCATAAGGAATCACCACAGGTGTCCCTTCTCTCTGCCTGGATGCCATTTTATCTGGATTTGGAAAAACTTTGTGATACTGGAGACTTCATCTTCTCTGTTAGACTGGATTGAAACTGTTAATGGTTGAAACAGTATTAGTGGTGAACAGGATGGACAAATAGAAACAGACAGCAGTTCTAGTCTCACAAGCCTTGTTTTCTTAAGAAACCTGGACTAAAACTTGGAGTTTGCAGTTTAAAGATACCCCTAAAATCAGTCCTATGGTTTCAGTCCAGAACGTGATTGATAGACAAACAATTTTGTTTTGAATCATACATTTCTGGAATGGCAACTCTGTTGATCTAATTTCCTATGATGTTTTGTAGGGAAGAAATCAGTCTATACCATTTTCATAAAATCATAGAATATCTCAAGTTGGAAGGGACCCATAAGGGTCATTGAGTTCACTCCCTGCTCCTTGTAGGACTACATAAAACTAAAGCATAAGACTGAATGTGCTAAGGAATCAATTCTGTTGGATTACAAATTATTGGCTTGGCCCTAACTAATTTTTTAAGTAAAGTATCATCAGGGAAATCCAAACAAAACTAAAACTATTAAAAAGGAAAGCATGCAGGTGAGGAATAGCCTGTTCTTTAAAAATTCATAAACTTTTTACACTCTAAGAGGTAAGTAAAGTAAGCAACAGTAAGCATATATGCCTGAGTTTAGATTGGTTTTGTATTTACTATTTTATAACTATCCTGTGAGAATTTATATATCTACACATGCACATTTGCATACAGTTTTCTTCAAGTTGTGAGAGCTAGTGTCATACTTCATGCATTTCTTTCCTTTCATGAACTTACCTGTAAATTTCTCTACCCCTGACCTGGTGAAGACTGAGCAGGGTATCTGAGCAGAATCCAACCACACACAAACACACACATTGAAGTCTGTAGGTCCACAGAGTATAATTCTCTCCACTGAGTCTCCACCAAACAACAATTTGCCTAGAAAGAGGCTCTTTACACTTAAAATACTCATTAGTAGCTCACCGCATTAAGGGCTTAATTGCTTTCGTTTCATTGAATCCCATTTCATACCACTGCTCAGCCACAGCTGGTCAGGAGTGTAGAGGTTGGGAACTGCACCTTTAGAAAACCCTTGAGTGAACCACGGTGTGTGGGGTGGCACATTGCACAACACTAATCAGTTAAGAACTTAGGCACTGACTGCGATGGAGTTCGGCCAGACTTCTTGGCTCTGAGTGAGTTGCTAAACACCACAACAGGTATGTGATCTTATCTTCTTAATAGTGTGTAAAAAACTTAACACAATTTGGACACAGTATAAATATTGTTGACAGTGTTCTTTAACAAAATTATTCATAGCAGCTTAGTTCCAGCTGCACAGTTCCTGCTGTGTCTTTTTCTTAATAGTACTCCTACAATAAATATTTACAATGCAGTACCTGTTTTCCCCAAAGGTACAAAGATTTGTTTATGAATTCTTCCTTCAAAAAAATTAACATTTTTTTGTGTATTTCCAAACTTATCATAATTTATTATGGTTTTGGCAATATCTGACATGGCTGTACATAGGATTTAGGACATCTGTTAATCTTAGGATATTTAATTAAATATTACTATATAAACATAACAACTTACCAAATATTTACATGTTGACTAATGTGGAAATATGAAGTTTCATTTTATACCTATTCTTGTGAAGACTAATATTTTCATCAGTGTTCATAAAACTGAGCCAGAGTAAAATACATTTCAGCTTTTCCAACAGCAAACATGGGGCAAACCGTAAAAATAGCAGACTGCACTAATCTAGAGAGAAGTGCACATGTATGCTTGTATGCTATATGCATGTCTGTTCAAAAGGAGTTAGATAAGTTGATGGAAGAAGACTTATCAAGGATTATCTAACATCAAGATGCTACATCTGGCTCTGAAGCCTGTGAGCTGCAGATATCTGGAAGCTGGAAGATCATGATGGATGTTATCACTGTATGACTCTGTTTTTTCCTTCTTACTGTTCTCTAGGCCTCCAATGCTGATCTCCATGAGACAGAAAACATGACTAAATCGACCTTTTTCCGGCCACACTACAACTATTCTTAAGTTTTTAGGAGAGAGTGTGATGTGACATGGGAGAAATTTATTCTTTTTATGGGGCAACAGTTTCCTCTGTCTTCCTATCTCCTCCACTTTCCAGGCTGGGAAGGGGCCTGGGCAGCAGTGACACTGTGGACTGGCACATGGTTTTGAAGCAGAAAATAGCTCCTAGAGTGAATCCTTAGAAGTGGAGCAGATGGACTACAGCACTGTATTGTTCTGCTCATGCAGTCCCAGCCTGATCCTACCTAATGTTATTGTTGTTTCCTTGGTGCAACTGTTACACATGTCTTTCAGCAACTGATGGAGAGAACCATTGGTAGGAAAGCAAGCTGAATCACCTCTGCTGGTCCCAACCCAACCTGCATTTGCTGTCTGCTGCCTAGAGATGCAGCTGCCCACTTTTCCTTGCAGCTGGAAAAAGTGTTTTTCCTCATTAGAAAATGATAGTTAATGAGGCATCTTAAGAAGCAGGTTCCACTTTCAAAGCTTGCTGCACAGGCATTCCCAGTACAACGGCAAGTATTTCTGTTCTCCCTACATGGGCTCTTAGACACCTCTGAATACTGAAGTATGTGAAAGAAAACTGTGTCACACCACTTATGCCAAAGAAAGAGCACAGGAAGGGAAACAAAGGAAGAGGGGCCCTTACAGTGGACCTCTGAAGAGAAATTTCCTCTGGCTTGTTGTCAGTTTCCAAACAAATACAGAAGTTGTGCAGCTGTATTTCATGCCATTTCCATCATGTGCCAATTTCCATTTGTCCTCTTCACTGAATATTTAGCAAACACATATCTATATTTATGTATTTGCCTTTCCTCTTGCACTGTTGTATATGGGGCCTGAGAAGATAACAAATGCAAATATAAGGCTCATAACAACCGCTTCCTCCTCATGCACCTGCAAACAGGGACACATTACCCCATTTTGAGGATGCAAAATCCTCACACCGCTTCTGCTGGAAGCAAAGTGATATTCCAGTATGACCATCATTTCATTTATCTTCAGACTTCAGGGCTTTTAGAGGCACATCACATCCCAGGACCTGGGATCTAAGTTTAATAACTGTTGGATACAGAAGATGATGGACCAAAGGCAGATACACTGGTATATATTTTCTCCAGCCATGATGCATTATCTGATTTAGGCCTGAAGATGAAAGTATAAGGCAGATAATATATAAAGAAGAGAGCTATGGGGAAACAGGAAGTCTTTTACCTTGTATGCTTCTTTTACAAGTAAAGTAATCAAAAGCAGTACCTTATCTAATGCCTGTACTAGGAAACACTGATAGAAAGAAAGACTGGCCCTGATACTAAGACAGTTTATGAGGAGCTCCTTTGCTCTGCTTCACAGTAGATTTGTTACTGTGAGGGTGGACACCTCAGGCAGTGGGAAAAAATATCTTGTTACAATGGTTTGCACAGGCAAAATCGTCTTCACTGTGCCTCTGGAGGTGCTTCCTGTAAAGGTTAATGTAGGCTGCATGTAGTGTATTTCAAAATGAATGAATTTGTCTCCCAGATGTTGCCAGTCACAGGTTCCCCATGTACTTTTCCTACTCATGTTGCTCCCCAACAGGAAAGAAAGATGTCCCAAAATTCTCATGGCCATAAACACCTCTACTGTAATTCTGCTGACTATTACCAAGTTACTTCAGGAAAACATTCTGCCCATGACAACTAATCACTTCTGAGATATAAAGCAGGCTCAGACAATGCACCTTCTAACTGGAACAATGCTGTCCCTGCGTTACTGATAGGTCCAAACTTCTTTTGCTCTTAATCAGCCTAGGATGCCCTGCCTGTCACCAATGTAAGCTGGTCTCCTCTGTTCTTTAGGCTTCTGTTTTTCTGCCAGGAAAATGTAATAAACTATAGAAAATGTCAGGAAAAAAGCCACATAAATGCATGTGGATGCCCTTACACTTTCAGTTCAATATTACTCACTTCTGAATTTTTGATTTATCTTACTCTCTCTTACTGAACTTTAATCTTCCCTTTCTTTTCTGTCTCCTTCTCTGTCAATAACTAATCGCACTTTTGCATTAAAAAAAATTTTTTTTGATATCTTGGAAGTAATTTATCTTGAAGTGATCACATAGCAGCATTTAAAATTAATTGACAAGTCAGTTAACTCCACCAGTGCTGAAATTTAAATGATCAGATTGAACAATTGCTTCAGCTACCAAACAACAGAAGTGAAAAAAACCCAAACCATCCCAAAATCCTCCTTTGCTAATTTGCATTTGGAGCTTCTTGCATTTCTAAGTTGCATCTGGAACTTCCTTCCAAAATCCAGTTGCAGTTGCTCTCCTGTGCTGTCCTATCCTCATGATCAGTCCCTGCTGTCCTGCTGTCCATATCACACTGTGGACCTGATCTCTTTCAAACCTCCCAGCCCTGTCTTCCCTATATTGCTGCTTTGCTATAGGTAGAAGCCTATACTGATATTCTGTTTTGTTACATATTGGCCTCAGGGTCCAATTCTTGTCTCCATTTTAATGGGAGAGAGGCAACACATGCAAGATACATTTCCACCTGGGTTCACATTCACTGTACGTGTAACTTAATCAACTTTAACTTTGTTTATTTCCACTTCTTGGGGTTTTTTTTAAACTTTTGTATGAGCATGTGTGGTGGAGGAAAGACATTGCTGGAACATGTGTGTGGTGGGTCTTTTGTAGTGTTTACTCTGGCCATGATATTGCAGAGATGAACCTTGCCAAGATTTGTCAGACATGACGAGTAGTTTTATTTTGCTGTTTTTTTTTTCAGGAGATAGCAGAAATTGTGGGGGACCCTGACCTGAAGGACTCTAAAAAGGAGTTTGATTTTCAGGAAATAACAATAAATTTTCTCTTTGAAAATAGATGGCTTGACTGGGCAGACATCAAGTTGTCCCACTCCTGCTACAGCTGTCTAGAGGTATATGGGCAAACCCAGCCAAGCAGCAAAAGGACAGAAGGTCTCTGAGAGGGTAGTTGCTTTTTCTTATCCTCCAGATCCCCTTTGCTCCCACAGAATGGCCCAGCATCCAGAAACATTAGTGTCATCAGAGACAATAAAGTTGTTCCTCCTGGAAATGCTGGGGTCAGAGGTCTCCACTGATGGGAATAGTCTACTACCTCAGAGCAAGGGAAATACAGACATCTGGAAGGACAGAAGCGTAGCTTGATCCTAAGACATGGGCTGCAGCAGTGAGACAGCAAGATATTACAGTTTCCAGTTAAAGAGGACAGCCTGACCCTGGAGGGGATGAGGAGTCGGCTTCCATCAGGCCAAGGATGGGAATTACTAGAAAACTTCCCCTGTTTTTCATTTAACAATGCTGCAAGCATGGGTTAACATTGCTCGTGCTTGCTCCCTTCGCCTGGGGAAGACCTATTCCTGGTTGGAATAACTACTCCTGCTGGCAGAAGCACAACTCAGGGCACTCAGCTGCACCCCAGAATTAGCTCTGCTTTTTTCTTGTGATGTGTGAGTTGTTTTTTTTCTCATTTCTAGCTTTTGCAGGGGAGTTTAGTGTGAATTCCCGCTCCTCTGTATTTAAGTACTTTGTTGAGAACCAGGACATAAAGACGTCTAAAATATTTTAGAATATTTTTTATATATATATTGCAGAAAGACAAGTACAGAATGAGCTTGCGTGGATTGAATCCCAGTCTGTTACTGGAAGAGAAGCTTAACAGTCAGCTTAAATTGTCAATTTCCCTTTGGCACAGGTATTGCCAATGTTTTCCTGAGAGTTCCTGTGGTTCTGTACAAAACGTACTGCCCATCCATCAGCAGAATACAGGCCTTTTAATTTAGCCATGGTGATATATGTGTAACTGAGCCCAACAAAAAAACAAGGAAAAATGCAGTTCCCCACTCCCAACCTCCTCCCCAGCCCCCCGACCTCCTTCCTTCACTCTGCAGTTGGAAAGTGAAAACAGAACTTTAGCTCTGTTTTCTCTCTCTTGGTAATCCTCTGTCAAGAGGCCGTCTGTCACTCTTTCCACCTCAGTGAAAACATCATCAGCTTTTTCATTTTAAGTGTTGACTTGAGAGACAAACCAGCCCTCATTTATACCTTAATGTTCATCTAGAAAGTGTTTTAAGATTTCAGGTTACACTCAGCAAGCCAATGCCCAGTGGGTCTAAGGGTTTAGATGGAGTTGGCCTCTCAGCTAGGAATTTATTGATTTGATACAGTTTCTTTTGTTACTTCTGAAACACAAGGCATGCAATGGGGAAGGGGGGAAGACCTCGATTAATAAAAGCATGAAATAAAACACATATGTAAAGGGAGATAAACAACAGTCTGGGAGCAGAAAACATGTGAGAATTGAGTTTGTAAAGAAAATGTAGTCTCATGTTGTTGGACAACAAATATTTAAAAAAAAAAATAAAATCCATGCATTTAATTCCATGCTTGTTATGGTCCCAAGCAGGGTTGTGTCTGCCAATCCTTCTCAAAAGGTCTGTCCCATACTGCAACTGTGGTTCAATCAGGTCTCCCTGTTTTGGTTTACTACTCTGCACTGGAGTTTACTACACAAAGAGGGGTAACAGTTTACAAATTTAAATCGAAAAGAAAATTGATGGAGCTAGTTAAACGGGTTTGCCACAGGCTATATACAAGTCATTATTTACCAGCTGCTGTCATTCATTGCTATCCAACACACTGTGCACAGGAGAACAGGTGATGTTTTTGATAATACTGGGTGGATAGCTGCTGATTAGCATGGACCATTTTACACAGGCTGTGCTTGTGGTAATCCTTCACTTCTGTCTCAAGCATCCATGATTTTACTTCTGAAATACAAGCATCAGGAACCATTTTCTTGATGTCTGATAAATAGAGGAACCCAGAGATGCTGTATATGCTGGCATGACGGAAAGGATACCATGGTGCATCCTTCATGAGCCCGTAAGACCAGGCAAGATGGCAGACAATTTGATTTAAACCACAGACTAAGTTATCCCCATGGGTTGATTATGGTGGTAATGGTTACCAATAGAACAGCTCTAGAAGGGGGGGTTTAAAAGGTTATTTAGAAGAAAGTCAGGCCCTATAGACATTTTCTATGCTGCTGTGTCACACCACCTGTACCTTTATTGACTTATTCTGGATTTGTACCAGAGTAGACAAGGGTAGGATGACTTTCATGTTCAAATACAGTGGCTACTAAATGACACTAAGCACCCAACAATGCTTCTGAAAAAATCAGTAATTATAAAAATGATAGAAAAACAGAGGACAGGAACAAAAAACTGAGTGCTGAATAACTTACAAAGCTGGAGTAATCATCCTCATGGGACTACTTAAAAGCTGTAAAAAGTTGGAAGTGTTTAAGTAACAATTGTTGAATTGGAGCAGCACTGCTGACAAAGACTGACATTAAATGGAATAATTGGATACAAATGCTGCTTTTGCTACCACATTATTTATTAGTTTCATTAGTGTTAGATCCCTGGGGAAGATGGATAATTTGAGGTTTAGGTTTTTGTGTTTTTATACCTACTTTAGTTTTTCTCTGTATCAATTTTTAAGGAGAATGATACAACAACTCACTTTAGTAGTTATGTGGGAACAGAGTCTAATCCACAGGCACAAGGGAGTTTGGTCTTCCTCAGAGTAAGGGAAGAGGGGTTTAAAAATGTGTAATTACATTACATGAATTCTTTTGTATCAACAAAATGAAGCTTCTTAAAGTAAAGAATAGTGCTTCCCCCGCATCTTGTTTGTAGCAGTGAAATGATAGGCTTGATTGCTCTTTTCCAACCTCATGGAAAGTATATTCATTTTTTTTACTAAGTGTACATTTATAAATTAGTTTAACACATGATTGATATTTTAATCCATGGTTAATCTACTTCTCTAGATCCCTAAAGAGTCCAACAACTCAATAGATAGTTTATAACCATCTAGAACACATTAATCTCTGTAACATGGCTATAACATCTGTTAAGCATTTGTTACCCACTTACTTGTACACCGTTTATAAATACAACCTTTACATAAAGTTTGAGTGAAATATTTTGTGTTTGCACAACACGTTCCTTTCAAGGAATGCAAAGCACTTTGTAAGCATCATTTAGTTGAGGCTTATTATTCCCACATGTTATAAGTAAGCTGTATCCTGATTTTACTAATAGACAGACTAAAAAATAGGGTTACATCCATACTGGAAGAAGAAAGCAGCACTTGTGAGCTACACCAAATCAACAGACTCCTGTATCCCACAGACTTCCTGAATGAATTCCTGCCTGTAACTAGTACCACAGTGTCCATATTATGTTTCTGAAGCCTCATGCCTAGACATGAGACTTACTTAGGCTATTGCAATCCCTTCCTAAAGTGAATATGAATAGATACAAGCCTTCCAAGGAATGGTCAACAATCCCTCAGGAAGATCTGCTTGAAACCCATGTCTGCATAGGCTTATGTCTCCCTGTACTTAGTGTTCTCAGCCTGCAGGCAGAAGTGAAACTGGATTTACCCATGGACATTCTTTGAAGTATGAGTGAGCTCTGAAGCTTGGGTTAAAGCCTTGTCTCAGCAGGATTTTGTATGTTCAAGCATGGATGTTTACACATGTGGTGGATGTTGGGTTTCCCTGGTCCTTGGAGTAGGCTTGGACACATGCTCAGCTTTCATTTCTGCAATACCCTAAGTCTCACTGCACTCATGACACAGTGGAGGAAGGTGTGGTATGGCCAAAAGCAGAGGTCAGGTTTTCTTGCTCCATCTCAATCACAAATCGGTCCTCTCTCCCTGAACAGCCATCAGGTTGCACTTTGTTAGGGTTATGCCATGAGTTCTTGCACTCCTGTTTCTTCAGAGCCAAAGCTTGCCTGTGCCATTTTCTGGGCTGCGTGAGGCAGTGCTATCTTTGTAAGTCCTCCTTGCCATTGGCATTAACAAGGACCTCTTCTTCGCAAACCACCATTTGGTGAGTCTGTTCCATCCATCACCCTTCATCTTCCCCCCTTCTGGACACCATGCATTTCTACACTTCTAATTGACCCTACAGTCTTTGATAACCACAAAAAAACCCACTTATGGACATCTTCTGTCTGCTCCTGAGCAAGGCCAGTCAGCAAGCCAGTGGTGGAAGATGTGTTAAAGTACGAAATACAGCACAAGGGCTGAGCTTTTCGGGAGGGAAGGAATTCAAATATGAGTCATAGTACTGATTGCCAGGCTCTACTCAGCTCATTTCCAGTCCCTTGGATATATTTATGTATCTGCTTTCTCACTTGTGACAAGATATTTTACTGACTGTCTTACACATAAGCCTCCTATTCTTCTGAAACCAGGACATTTTTTCAGATCATTTTCTGGCTAAAAAAATAGTAACCAATGCTTTCTTTGGATCTCTTTTTTGTATTTAGAATGAGCTGAAAGGCTATACCAGAATAAATTTAGAGAGAGTGAATTTGATAAATACACCTGGCCTGAAAGGCTTCCCCAGCCATGGAAACAGTTGCAGCAATGTGAAGTCTGCTCCAAAGTATCATGAGCGTCTTGTGGTAGCTACTTTACCTCGGTGACCCCTTAATGAGGCAGGATTTGTAATTTGTGGAGCTAGGAGAAGCTGTTCAAACAGGAGACCCAGGGAGCACACTGACTCCTTCTGTGAGATTGTCTAACACAGTCTTGGAGGAAGTAGCCCTGTAGGTACCTATTAGTGCTTGGCCAGCCCCACAGCAGCCCTGCTCTTTGCTCCCACCACAAAGCTGTCTGTAGCAGCTGCTGCTCAGGAAGGCTCAGCTCCAGGGAGTGAAACAAATTCTGGTCTCACCCATCACAGCCCTGCGCACTTATCCACAGCACAGTATCACTCCCTGACCCAAGACCAGTGGGATTGTGTCAGGTGGCCCAAAGTTTGCTCACTGAAACAAACCTGTGATATATCTGCCTTGCAGACTGTTCTGTGTTATGGGCAGATCTGGGCAAGCTGTAACCAAAGCTGTATGAAATCCTGAAAAAGATCTAACTGTGATAGCACAGTACTTAGCAACACTCCTAATTAGAGGCTAATTCATGCTGGATTTTCCACGGCTTTAAGCGTTTTCCCCTTTTTTTCTTACCTGTTTGGACAAGCATTTGCTGATGGCTTCCCTCATACTCTGGTACCTGATACATCATACTGCTACTCTGTCATACAGTGGACAGCCCCTCAGACTGTGATGCACCTTACCCATGACCACTCTCTCAGCTGTCTAAATCTGTGATGTCAAGATTCCACCTTAGTTCAGCAGCATGATCTCTTTTTGCAGAAAAGAGACACAGGCCTCCACTTGACATTATTTACCATTTCTTTTCCTATCAGACAAAAACATCACTTCTGTAGACCTGTCATATCAACTCAGAGACTGTCCACCTTATGATCAAAAACCTTTGGATACTGAGGGCTACCCAAATGGTGGTGTGAGTAAGTATTGTTTCCCAAGTAAGTGGTTGAACAAGCACTGATGGACATGTGTCTGCCTCTTTCCTAGAATTTCTCCTTTAATGGGAAATATAATATTTGTTCATCTCCTCTGATTCTTCTAATGTAACTACCAGAGCTACAGCAGGATAATGTGCATCTCTCCCTTTTTCTTGTTTCTCTGTAAGAAAGTCAGAAATCTCCTAAGACAGTAAACGGTATGCAGTTGGACCTCTTCAGCACAGGTTTGTATCCCATTGAGAGCTATGTTACCTTCTGTCCAGTTATTAGGGTTCTCTTCTCCTCCACAGAGACTCTATTAATGAACAACTTGTAAATACAATTGTGGGTACATTGTTCCTGTACTATAACAAATGTCACAGTCTCTCAGTTGTTGCTAACAAGTATATCCAGTTCAGACACTCCATGAAGGACAAACACATCATTGTAGAGCCTAAAATTTCCTGTTTACATTATACTGTCTGTAACTTGTTTCAGAGGAAACATCAGTGTTTCTGGCGCCTATAGGCTTGCCTACCAGTGCTTGAGTTTGACTTAATAAATGGCTCATAAATTTCAGGCTGAGAGTCCATCCTCTCCCTGTGCAATGTTCCCTGTTTCTCTAGTGAGGAATTCTCCTGGGAGAATGGTGCTCTTACACCATTCTCTTACACATCATAGAAGATGGCTTTGCAAGTAGTTGAAAATCCATCTACTCCATCCTTCTGTCTCAGAGAGAGTTAACTTCAATAGGCTATTGCTGAGTTGCCTTCTTTGATCGTGGCTATTGGCAAAGTCTTCCAAAGAGCTGTGATCCACTGAAGTTTGTGCACCTTTCTTCTACTGCTGGTTGTTGGTGATTGCCAGTGCAGCGTACTCCTAGGGATGCTTTCTGAGGACTTTGTGCACCGTCCACCTTCGTAAATCTACAGTCCAGCCTGAGCAGCTTTCCCTGTACTTGCTTAATCAGTGGTCAGTTCTGGACCTTGTATTAATTTGTTCATGGGTATTTTAACCCACACCTTTGGTTCTGTTGTCAGGAGCTCTCCAAAATGAGAGGGCTGGCTTTTCAGCCCTGAATTGATCATGTATATTTCACCTTCTGCTTCTTTCTGAACTCCTTGTCTGAAACCAGATTCCTGTGGAATGTAGCTCTCTTCAAATGTCTACACTACCATATCATACTTAGCATCCGCTGTCCAGGTCACCTGAGACCATTTAAAATATGAAGTTTCTTAGGGATGGCTACTGTCAGAAAGAAAGCTTCCATCAGATGTCTTCTTTTTCGCTTGTAGACACATACAGGACAGTCAGCTGCATAAACGTTTTCCACTTTCCCTTCACACTTCTGTCTACACTCAGGTGTGACGATGATATTCATTGCTCTATGCTGCAACAATGGATATTTTGTAGTCCTTTCAACTCTTGGTATTCTAGGTTGCCGGAGAGTCTGCCAGAGATGCCCTTCCTGCAGTACTGGAGGCTCTGTTGGCCGGCAGCTTGTAACATGGGTCCTGGAACAACATAAGCTGTTACAAATGTGTCTCACAAGGTACATTTAAAAGTTACAGTTCCCCACATTATTCTCTTTGAGAGATGAAAATCACTTGTCCCTTTATGACTGGTTAAGAGCCACTTAAATCTCCATGCTCCAGCTATATGGACCTGCCTGAAATCTGATCAGGCTCTAGAGAATACCAGGACAACAACAGGACAACTAACCCCTCCCTTGCTTTGATACCCAGTCTGTCACAGACTGGATATTCAGCTTTGCATTACACCTGACACAGCTGAGGGGAACAAGGGGAAAGGGACTCTGTGCTTGAAGAAACCAAGGAGTTGCATGGAGACAGTAGGTTATCAGATTCCTTACCTGAAATAAATATTAGGTTGTTTCCCTACTGTAACTATCCAGCTGCCATGTAATGCCTTCTTTCAGGTGTCACTTCCTCGATGTAGCCCACCTGGTCAGCTTGGCAAGCTCCTCATCCATCTGGCAGAGCCCAGGAGACTAAACTTGCCCAGTGTGGAGCACTGCCCAGCCTGTACTCCCTCAGGGGAAGTAAGGTAGCTTACTCTAAAGGAGATCTGCATAACTCAAGGGGAGAAATTCATTCCAGGGAACATTTGAGAGCATCTTGTTCTGAAAACCTCATACCAAACAGATGCAGCATGCGCTTGGCCTTCTTGCAATGCCTATTATTACCAATTATTGCTGAACAAAACCAGGGAAAGACCTCTGGAGGGCAGCCATACATTTTCAACTTGAAGGTCTTGCAGTATTTTGGCTCCTCTTTGATCTTTACCGAGCCTGGAAGAGCCAAGTGTGCAGAAGTTATGTTTTCAATATGTACATGAACTGTAGGCTCTATAAAGAATGCTACAAATTCTTACTTTTGGAAAGAGATCTTTGCCCTCAGTTTCCTTGACTTTTAAAAATCTCCTTATTCATGCATTTTGTTCTGTTTTGCCCTTCTTGTTGTCCATCTTGCACTGAAGTCAGTATGTAATAAATGCCGGTTGATCCCACTGTGGACAAAGTGAATACCCAGTAGGTTCCTCCTGTAGGTTCTTAACCTCCCTTAATTTACTACACTTGCCTCTGACAGCTCCTTTCTCTTAGTTAAAGTCACTTGGAAATTTGTTTAATAAGAAATATTAATAACATAAATCCTAACAGCTTCTGAAGTTATGCTGGCCACAGGGTATCTTTTTATAATGTGTTTCAGGCACATCTTTTTCTTACAGACAACTTTGTGTTTCTCATACCAGTACGTACCAGCAGTAGCAGAATCCTGAGTTTTTGCAGCTGGATTTCCAGCAAAAGGAGAAATCAGTGACACAACTGAAGTAAGGGAGAATTCAATGGTCAGAACCCATGGTGTATACCTCCTGTAGGACAACGTGAAGTAAATAGTTTTTCTGCAAGACAAAATTGTCTTCAGTGCCAGGACAAAGCACATGGAAGTCTTTAGCTTAAAGACATTGCATTAAGTATGGGATTAACATTCTAGAGGAACACACAAGATGATAGAAAGAAGACGTCTAGTTGTTGTTCAAGATAGTGTTCAGCATCAAGTGACACCGGTGAGTTAGCTGGCTTTAGAAAAGAGATAGTCGACGCTATGTCATAGCCAGTAAAAATATTAAACCCTTTCTCTAAAGTGATTAGTTTTCCAGTCACTGCAGGCCACATCTTCCCACTCTTGCCTCACTTCAGAGATCACACTACCTCTGTTATTTGGTACTCAAATGCACGGCAAGCTGTCCTACAGCTCTGCACAGACAAGCTGCCAATAGAAGGACTTCAGGAAAGAACTATCTGGAAAATCAAAGACTAGCTTCAATTTAGGGAACTGATTTTGTTAAATGCAAAAGTAAACTGAAGTCTCCAATTTGTATATATAATATAGGGAATAATTTTGCATAATAAGAACAGCAGCAGGAAACCAGCTACAAAATTAAGATGTTCTGTAAAATCTTTTTTAAAAATATAAATATTAACAAAGTTACTGGCTTTTGTTCATGATTCTATGACTGTCAAGTCACTAGCATCTCATGCACTATATGTCCAGCTAAAGCATATAGAAAACTGCCAGGAACATCATTGCTAATATGATTTTCCCAACTTATACCTTCCCAATAATTACATAGACAGTGATCTGTCTTGAAAATATACTTCATAGGATACACAAATAATTAAGTCAACTGTCTGACAACTTTCTACTGTACTTTATGACATGAAACAAACATTGTCATAAGACCATGGTGAAGTTTCATGCTTGCAGTTTGATTTCCAGCAGGGCACATTCCACCTTGAGTTAGTTTTCAACCACTTGCCAAAAAAGAAAAATAAGCTGCTGCATTTGGATATGGAGTGTGAAATCACTCGGATGGAAGTAATGTGAGTGCACATAATCGTACACCTGTTAGTTATTTCTGAGAAGCTAACCTGTTCATGCTACAATTAGGTACAGTGTAAATCATGAAGACAGAAAACACATTCAATCAATTGGACATGGTGACAGAAAAAAAAAATCAGATTTCATGGCTTGATAGAAAAATCACATTAGGGTCTAAATGAATTATTTCTATGACTCGAATAAATTATCATCCAGGCTTACATTGGTATTAACGAGACGAACATTTTGGGGAGAGAGACTTGTATACTCCAGGGGAAGGTGTGTGTAAATCACTGCAATCAAGGATACAGGGGTTTAGCCAGGGTATGCACTGAGAGTGCTTCTAGGGGGGAGGCCAATGAGAAATTTCCTTGATGTGAATGGTACCATATCTGGTGCATTTTCCAGACACAAAAATTCCATTTGCAGTGTCAAAGGATGATTTGCTGGCATCACATCAGCAACCCTGTGCTTTGAAGATAAATGTAAGCCAAGGCTGTGGCAGGAGCCTTCAACACCATGTCAGTAACACAGAAGGAGTTTGCACTGCAGTATTTTGGTGCAACAGAGAAATGAGCAAGCTTTAAGCACTTCTGCGGAGTTTAAAACTTGTCCGTTCATTACTGGCAACCCAAAACACCAGTGGCCTGGTGCTGCTCTGATGCTGGCAGCTTAACAAGGTGCCACTCCCTTTCTCAGTGGCTGCTGTCTCACAGAATTCACTGGTGTGCTGTTGTGTGATGGATTGTGTGTCAGGGTGAGGCATCTGCATGTATCTGCTTCCAAAATATACAGTACCTCTACAAGAAGTTGTCTCACTCGCTCAACACTTTTGCTGAAATAAGAATACATATAATATGGCAAGCAACTGGTTTTGCAGGTTTCTGCAGCCTTGGAAAAAATAGTCATCACATTTTACCCACATACTGCTAAAACTCTAACAAAAAGAAATCTATGGAGCCTCAAAATATTTGCATGGGAGTAGTAAAAAGGCTTATATGTGTGAATATATAGCTGTTATGTGAAATAATCATTCTGTATTGCTGCATATCCTGAAATAATGACCTGCATCAACAACAAGTGTTATAACAAACAATACTAAATAATATTTATACATACAACCTTTAGCTCAGCAAGCACTAGGGTTTATTTTGACCACATAACCCTTTATTCAAAGCCCCCTGAAGGCAGTATGTGTTCTTCATTGTCTGCAATAGGCCTTGGCACAGGGCACATAACTTTCTGAGCATGCTTACAGTCTCCTTTCTGTAATAGTCAGGTGCAAGGCCAATGAAGTCCATGTTAGGGCAGCTATGTCAAGTGAGTAGGAGGTGAGCACAGGAGCAAGGACATGCAGTGACTCTTGTGAAATCATCAATCATTTAATTCATTCTAACATGTTTAAATTTACTTTGATTTGGAACTGTTCTAAGCCAAAAGGTGATGGTGCACAGCCAACAACTTAGATATCTCTTAAGGCCATAAATATATCCACCCTGCATATATTCACTATTAGTGTCAAATCCACTTAGACATGCCTTCTGAAGAAGCAGTAGAAGGTCCATATAAATATTCTCCTCTGTTACATCATCAAACTTACAACATTTGGACTCCTGTGGAAACAGGTCTTTTTTTGATGCAATAGGTGTCTTCTTATGTATCAGCTTATTATGAGCACTTAAAAACCTTGCATAATCAATTCCTGATCTGGGCAGTATTGGGTGGCATCTTTGTCATGATAAATGAGAAGAAACCAGTAAATGCAAAGGAGATTATCACAGCAGAACTGGTTGCTGGGTGACCCTGGAGCTTTTTTATTTTGTTCTAAATATTCCAGGTATGAAGCAAGTTAGGTTTAAAGATGCTTTATCAGAATATTAAAAATTAAATTATTTATTAAATTAAAGCTTTTTAGATGACATCTCTATGTGCTGTAAGTTAGACAGAGGATGGTCAGCATCAATTCTACTACAACTAAGAAGGAAAGATAAGGGAGAGTCAGATCAGACCATCTCTGGAGCACATGCTGCTAGTCCTCTAACAAGAGGAATTGCCTTTCTTTAGAAGGAAAAAAGTGGAACGGTGGGTTAGTATGGCTGAGATGGGGTTTGCAGAGTTTATCTAGGATAAAAACTAAGAGAGCAAGTGAGTCGGCTTAAAAAGAGAACATGTACACCCTGTGCACACTGGGGCTAGCTGGCTTTGTTATGCCAGTTTCTCTCTATCAGTGGAATATGTCCCAGCATTGGCCACTCTTGATCTGAGGGCAGCAGGAAACTGGCCACCTCAGCACAGCTGGGGCTGTGCCTTTTTCTGTGCCTCTAAAGTAACTACTGTGCTTTGAGCAGTCTGCTACAATAATAAACACTGAGGTGGATGGTGGGAGTGGTGAAGCAATCAGCTGCACTTTCTGCTAAGTTAATTTTGAGATGGACTGCAGACTGAATATTTTTGATTTCATCTTAATGCTGAAACCACAACTCCAGCAAAGTCAACCTGGGAATTGTGATCCAGATGAAATAAGTGTTAATTTGGTAAATTCTTGTACAAGGTCCTCTTTCATGATTAGTGACTGAGGTGTGGACACTGGGCCTGCTTGAAGGGCTGCGTCTGTCACCATTAACAAGGTGAGAGCACACAGGCTTTGAAACAGAGGAAAGCTGATCTCCTAGTGTAGCTTGATGCCTTCAACACAATTTCCAGGGAATCAGCACATCTGTAAGCAAAATAGAGCAAGGACATGCCTGCTGAAACAGCGTGCAAAAGAGCAGAACAGACAAGGCTCAAAGCATCTTTCCACCCTGCAGCAATGATCCCCTGGCTAGCGGGACAAAGGGAGCAGAGGGAAGGATAGGCATATGAGGCTTTCCCACAGGTAAAAAAATCCTTACACCCTACAGGAAGATGAGCAGCCCAGAGCCTGGAAAAGAGGGACTTCATTATAATTTTTGCCTTCAGAAACTGCAATGGTCATTGCACAATCTGCTGGATAAAACTTCATTGCTCAGGTAATTGTGTAAGGTGCAGTGCTTACACTTTCCCCTCTGTTCCCAGGAAAAAAGATAGAACAGGATCTTTCAAGCTGGAAAAACAGGCTCCTAGTAACAGAAACTGGCAACAAATTCATCTTCAAAAATTTTTTAAAAAGGTAGTTATTACCCAGAAAATCTGAAGGAAATATGGTTGCATTTCAGCTTCTTTGGGAGAGACTGCTGTGCAGCTTGGCAAACCCAGACAGAGACGTAGGTGCAGGCATTGTTGCCAGAGGCAGCACAGTGAAGGAGATGTGCTGGTATTGAGAACCTGCGGAGACCCTTTCAGATATGCCTGGTTTTGATCTGAGCAGCCACGTTCATCTGAATTAGGAGTCTGCAAGTTGTTCTTACACTGTCAGTGTCTATGGTAAATCTATGTCAACAGCAAAAAAAAACCCCACCAATCCAAAAAGAATCTTTTAAAGCTTTTCATTTAAAATGTATTTCAACTTGAATTACACTGCACATGGTGGAGGCAGAAAAAACTGAACGCAGGAGGCTGAAAAGCGGACACCTATGAGATGTCCTGAATGATTCAGTCCTGAAAGAATAAAGTGATTTGTAATGCTTACTCCTTTTCTTTTTTTAAAATGCTTTTCTCTCTAAATCTATTTATTGTCCAAGTCCAGCAGGTTCTCAATGTCAGGCTGACATAATGATAGCTTTGCTCTGTCAAGAGAGAGAAAACAGTTTGCTACATGCTTGCCTGACACTCCTCATTATCATCTGTGCAAAACGAGCACTGAAAGAGAAGAAGAAATAAGAAAAACTAACTCCCTCTTCCTGGAGTCATTCATCAAGAGCTTTAGTAGCAAATGTTCCCAAACTTGCAACACAACCTCTTGAAACAAGAGCTGACTTCTTGCTAAATTCCAATATTAGTCACAGTTCTGCGGTCACAGCTCTTTGTTTTTAAATAGAAACCTTTCTCATGGCTGTGACAAGTTACTTTGTGGAGGTAAGAAAGGAAGGTAGGCGAGCTTAGGCTGCTGTTTGCTGTCCTCTGTCGCAGGTGACCAGAGGGCAGGGCCAGGGGGGGAGGAAAAAAATAAGCTCTCCAGAGGCTGACAGACGCAGGGCTTTCTGGAGGTTGAACAATGCAGGCAGTGTTACCCGCAAATGGGACCTTTCAACACCCTTGGAAAGGAGAAAACTTAAAAATTTAAACACTCTACAATGGGTTCCTGGTAGCTTTACACTCACCGCCAGCTATAGCTAAACAAGCCTGCTTGTATAAGCTTGTTAATGGGGAGAAATACATCTGATCAGTATGGCATTTGAAGATGATTAATGAGAGGGCTACTGACAGGATAAACTTTCTTTCCTTTTATGTGTCCTTGGCTTTAGGCAGCACCTGCTCACTTGCAGCGACGCGCTATCTGGCAATCTGTCACTGGAGCTGGCCGCGTGCGTCAGCAGGACTTAAAGGGTTCCCACATCAGGCAAATGCAGAAGGATGCATTACTGTCTGTAATGGTAGCAGAAAGAGTTGGGGGTACCAGGGCTTAGGGCAAAGATCCCAACAGACATGCAGCCTACCTCCCTGTAACCACGTGGAATAGTCATATAAAAGTCTTATGTGAAATGAGTGATCTCAGCCCTGCTCCTGGTGGTCTGTATTCACACCCACTGGCCAATCCTGATCACAGCAGCAAGGCTGCTGTTTCCTAGGGGTTGGAGATCAAACTGCTCTGTCAGTTAATCCATACAGAGGCCTCTGGAGAGGAGGCCTGTTCTGTGGCTGCTAGTGCCCCTGCCACCCCTGGTGTCAAATATGTGCAAGCCCTCAACATTTTGACTCTGGTCTCTATTGTGCTCCTGATGACCCACTCACCCACAAGGGAGTTTCTTTCCCTCCCATGAGGGAGGAGGAGGCAGGACTCAGTCACATCCAGGGATATGAGGGTCTGAAAGGGCTCTTCTGTCTTATGACAAGCCAGGGAAAGGTGGGAGTAGGAGAAGCGTAGCCATATAACAAGCTGTGATCTAAATCCAAACTCCAGAAAATTTTGAACAGAGGTCAACAAGTCTGATACCAGTTATTAAAAGCTACACCCAGAGGCATGCAAAAATCTGTCATCTGTGCAACATAAACATCCCATCTGAGCAAATGTGGCCAACAGAGCAGCCAAGAGAGTGCATGTCCTGGACTCCTTTGCTCTGATCCCAGGGGATGGTGCATTCTCCTTTGGCTGTTCATTATCAGGAGAAACCAAAGGCCTTATGCTATCCCCACCTCCCTCCTGGAGGGAATGACATCCTCTCAGATCTCCTCAGCACCAGGGCTCCTCTCACAGTGCTGTTCCAGGAGCTCTGGTTGCTGCTGGAAGAGCTATACTGGCAATGACCTGCACTGCTAGTATGGCCTTTCCCTCTAACATGAACACCACCACCAGCTTGGACCACATCAGCACTGTCTTCTTTTCAAAACACAAGGATTTTCAAACACAATTGCTGGGTTTGCAAAATGAAAGCTGACAGAAGTAGTACGTATCTGTAAAATAACTGCACAGGTGCAACAGTTTGAAGATATCTTAACATGGGAACCATCAGCTCTGAATCTATAACACTCAATACTTCAGCCACTGGTATATCTGGAATTTGGGATATAGTCTGTGAGCTAATTAAAGACTGCAGAAAAGCCTCCGAACATTGCGGATCATGGTGTGATGAGGCAAATTCAAGAAAATTGAGAAAGGTAGTTGTCTTCATGCTCCAGACAATTGGCCAAGGGCAGCCTTTCTCTTAGAGAGGTAGGTAGACCTGGAAAAAGCCAGAGATGAGGATGGTGGGCATAACGCGATGTAAACGAACCAGTTTTCCAAACTCACAAGTCGACGGAAAGATTACTGCTTCAAGTCTACTCACAGAGGAACTACACCATAACTGCTCAACTTGAGGAGGATTTGACGCTCTGCTAGTTGACAGATCCTTTGACCTTTCTTATTGTACATAGTCTGTGATTCATGGTGCACTTGCCTGATGCTCCTATGAGTAGAAGAAGCAGCAGTAACTTGGTATGTGTTCAAGTTTTAAAAAATAGCATATTTAAGTTTGTATAAAAATAATTTAGACTGACTTTCATTTGAAGTCATGGTAAGTTCCTTAAAAAGGTTTTTTAATTTTAAGAGTATCTTTGTCTTGTACATGTAACACATAGTAGTACAGCTATTAAATATGCAGCACCTGTTAACTACGCTAAAAGTGAAAGCAATGCTTTAGGTAAAAGGAATATCTGGAGAGTCTGCTGTACTAATTCTTGTTTTGTTTTAGACAGAAACCTACCATTCGGCAATAATTTTCTTGGAATGATGGTTTTAGAACAGATTTTTTTTTTTTTTTTCATTTATGGGAGAGGGAGAATGAAAAAAACAAACAGAAAAACTGAGGGAATGGATGGATGTCAGGAATACTTTCTATCACACACTACTTCTTGCTTCCAAGGGGATGTGGACAAAGATAGATGTTAAGGGAATTTAAAACGGGCCTTTCCACAAGACAAAAATGACTATGCTGACTCTAAATTTCACTACAGTTAGGTTTTGGAAGCAAAGAATGTTTCTGTAACATTTTTGCAACTACTTATCAGCATATTT
Organism: Strix aluco; assembly: GCF_031877795.1. Taxonomy (NCBI): domain Eukaryota; kingdom Metazoa; phylum Chordata; class Aves; order Strigiformes; family Strigidae; genus Strix; species Strix aluco. The sequence goes on from NC_133971.1 coordinate 29,266,375, forward strand.
AATTTATAATTAATTATTTATGATATGCTAATAAGCACAGTTAATAACATTGTTCTGCCAGCAAGAACAGGCTAGACCTTTCCCTACTTTTTGGGTGATTTGTTCATGTTGAGATGATGGTAAAAAGCACTCAACTATGCATGTATGCAATGTCTATTTCCAGTGTAAAGACGGAAGAAACTGCTAGAAGCCAGAGTGAACAGCTGGCTTTTTTGTATGAGATGGCAAGACACACCAGCTAGGAAGCAAAGAAACAGTGCAAGAGGAACACGTTCTAAACACTGCTTCAAGAACACCACTTGGTCAAGCAACATCTGAAGGGCTGGTAACATGTCTAGGAGGTCAATTCCAAAAGAAGGAAGCAGCAAGGCTATCACTTGGAGGCTGAGGAACTTGAGTTTCCGTGGGTTGCTGAAATGGTGCAACTCCCCCAAGCTCAGTCAAGATGAGTACACTGCTCAAAGAGTAACACTTGGAACTGCTTTCAAAAGAAGAGAGGACAGTTAAAAGAAGAGTCCAACAGAGGGTGTACGGTGGAAACTTTTAAGCTGCCATTTCAGCTTTTCATCCTTTCTCATTTGAAAATATGAAGTCCATAAGGAGTTTATTATTATCAACCAAAAGTTGATGATCACACCCCCAGGATACAGCAGCATGAATCTTTCTTTGGAGTTTTTGGAAAGAGGGACCATGGGGGGTGCAGTACAGATTGACTTCTCTTCATGTTAGTGGTAGTGGCTACTCTGACATGTAGTCTGGATTCACGGCCAGCTGGTGTTGTACTGTCCAGCATGTGCTGGATGTACCTGGCAGTCTTTGTGCCCTTCCAAATGGATAAATGGGTAGACTGGGCCCAACAAAGCTGGTAAGGAGTGTATGTTTGAGAAAGATGGCTCTTCACACTACTCTTCTCTGCGTGACTAGATTAGGGCTCTGCCTGGATTTGGGTATTCAAGAATAAAACTGTAAGTAGCTACACATTATAGGGAAAGCATTGAGCACAAGCAATGAGGTTTTCCTAGATGTGAGTTAGCTCTGCACATGGTCACTCTGGGCTTTGGTTTTGTGCTCCAGTAACTGTACTTTGAAAAGCCAGATGAAGTGAGGAGGCTGGGTGAAAAGAGAGTGGTAGCCCTGAGACTGGGGGTAGGAAGTGAGAGCTGAAATACTGAGATTTATTTTTAAAAAGCCAGGAAGTCTCTGTACTCTGTAGTGTATCTTCTCTGCCTCAACATCTCACTTGTGCTGATAATTGCTGGAGGATTATAAAATAATATTCTGATCACTGAGCTGAAGCAATAGATTTTCCTTGTCCAAGACGAGTTCCAGTAATTTTAAGTGCAAAGGATAAAGTATAACAGATTACGCTTAACATATGGCCATGCAACAACCTGATTCAAAGAAGAAAATCTGTACAGACAATGCAAAGTTAGAAGGAATAATTTCCAGACACAGTAGTTGTACAAATGCCCTGGTTCCCCAGTTCGAGTTCTAGTTCTGCAGCTTTCACATAGCAACACAGACACACAGTTAATGCAAAGCTCTGGGAAAAAAAATCTGGCTCCCCTGTATAATTCTTTAGAAGTTAAGTAGGTATGTACACTATCCCAATAACTGCTGAAACATAACAAAAAGATCTGTAAGTTGTCACTGTCTGATAACAGTATTTTCTTCTAGATGAGAGTGAAGGAGCACTTCAAATTTCATAGGCTGTGAATACATAACCTATGACATTGTTACAATGGTAAAGTGCAAAACAGGAAAACAGCTGAGGAGATGCCTGTTTGAAAGAGGAACTGAATAATTGTTGGGTGTGATGAGAATCATACCATTTTTCTGGCATAAAATGAAGTAAATAACACCTTTGTAAAGCCACTCTAGGAGTTCTCTATGCCACTTCATGTTAATTTCTGCCTCCTAACAAGCTAGCCTGCAGGATAGAGACCTGTGTAAACAGTACCTGTGTAACTTTCAGTTCTAGACCTTTTTAAGTTTTCAAAGCCAACTCCAAGCAAGCAAAAAGCCATTTTTTTTTCAAGTAAACAATAAACCTAGGAAAAAACTCCTGTATTTGCTTTATGCACTAAGTAATGTACACAAAACACTTCCATACCACCAACAGTAAAAGCTGTAGCAAGATACAGAAGGCAAAATATTTAGGAAAAAAGGAGTCTATTAGACCCATTTTGAACAAAGACTAGGACCCTAACTTAGAACAAAATGACCTGAAGCACTTTCAAAACCACTTGTTAATAAAGAAGTGCTCATTACATTAGTGTAGACTCTGTGATTCCTCCTGTTCTTTTAAGTGTTTAGCTTTTAATATTGCAATTCTACTCATGAAAGAAACTACATTTTAAACCTCTGTGATGAGGTGCTAATATGTTTACAACTCCATTTCACATTATGACAAGGTTTTTGTCATAAAGGGTATGGTAGTAGTTACCTTGAAAAGTGCTAATGCTGCCAGCAAGAGTTCTTTTATGCAAAGGCAATTGTGGGCTGCCTTAAATGCCACCCACCTGCCTTCAAGGTACAACAGAAGGAGCAAAGTAGGAAAAAAAACAGTCCTGGAGACAGCTGGAGAGTCAGCCACATAGGAAACTGAAGCTAAATGCTGTGAATGAAACAGTTACCCTGGGTGTACACATGATGTAGTATGCTGACCCCATCACTGTTGTACGAGCACTCTGCAGACTGCTGACTCAGAGTGCTACACCCATGGCAGGGACTGCTCAGTTGGGTGTGGGTCACCTGGGAGGAATTTTACAGGCAGACTGATTGATGTAGACAGATTTCTTAGCCCGTTTACAGTCAGTGCTTTAACTGCCCATAAGAGGCATGCCAGCATTTTAAATCAGCCTAAGCAGAGTACACTAGCAAAAAATGAAGAACAAGCCATACTTTTTACCTTGCTCATCCTCTTGGTTCCTGACCCCATCCTCAGCACCCGTGAAGGAGATTCAGACACAATTTCTGTTAGCGTAGCATAGTCTCTGGTGTACTGATAAACATCAAAAAATGTGAGAGGATTACAAGGAGATCAGAACAGAATGTCAAAGGTCTATTGTCCCAGACTGCAAAGACTTTCTTTATTCTCAGACAAGAGGAAACTTTTGGGGTTTTTCTATATATTTTCTTAAAATAAAGACACCAGCTGTACTTTAGGTGTCCATGTAACAAAAGCAAACCCACAGTGTTAGTGAAGCGAATGATGATTTTCCATATTCAGAGAGTGAAACCAAACACACCTCTTGCAAATCTGATGAGAACTTTGCTAAAGTGTAATTCCTCCACAGCAGCAATGACATCCTGCTCTGAAAGGCTGAGATTTGTGTCAGAGAGAGCCCTGCCGGACTAGCAAAGAAAATGAAAGGTAGGATCTGATTTCTGTACCTAAGCCCTTTCTCCTGTAACTAGAGCTGGGACGTTGCTGTGAGCTTCCTGGAAATGATTGAAAATGTGTGAAATGGAATTAGACCAGCCTAGTTTCCATGAGTGGTCAGAAATGTCCTTCTGTGTCAGCTGCACACAGGCATCACATTGCAAATGAACTAAGGAGCAGTGGCGCTGTGGTGACAGCCTAACTTTAGTGTGGAAAGATCTAGTCATCCTGTGGATTATCATGAGGGACTGCAGCAGTCCCTTGTGTTCCTTTTGGGGAAAAAGCTTGAAATTTGGTGATTTATGGTCTCATGGTATCAGTTCAACAGGAGACATTTTATAGAGGCCTCCAAATCCATGAACCTGAAGTATATTTGATTCTTACCTTAGAAATAAATTGCAGGCTATGAAATTAGGGCTAAAGCTCCAACCAGATGGCAATGACAAACTGTGTCAGTATTCTGTTGATACCCATTGCAGGAAGACTTGTAACTGTCCTAACTCCTATGCATTTGCAGGTGGAAAGACACATGTGAATAGCAATCTTTGATCAAATCAACATAACAACCTATCACAGCATCTGATAGTGACCCAACACAGATTCTGGGAGAGGAATAGGTTAAAAGGACAAGCATGTAGTGATATTTCCCTAGAATAATTATTCAGCCTCCAATGAATTGTTCTGGTAATTTCTGAGTCAGAGGTGGTACCTTTGTATTTTACGTACCTTAAAAGATTTCTCATCCACATTTGTCCAGTTGTTTTTTGAACTTGTTTAAATTTTTAGCACCCATATTGTCCCACAGCACCCTGTTTCACAGAGTATTCCCTGTCTGCATGGAAATCATCTTCTCCTTTTTTGTTTGGAGCCTGCCATATGTTAGCTTGATTTGATACCCACAGCTCTTGTGTACAGACAGAGTTACTTCATATCTGTTAGAAAGTAATGAAAGAAAACTGCTTTACCATTAACAACAACTACCTCTAACTACTTGAAGTTGACTTTAAAATATGTTTAGATTTTTTTTTGAGCTGTCAATTTAATAGTTTTTGTGCTATTACCACTGAATGATAATCTCCACATAACAGCAATGAAGAAGGAAGGGTAATAAAAGGAGTGTGTACCATGTTTTAGATACTGAAACTGCAAGAGAACAGGCCTTAAAAAATAATCAATTAACAGAACTCTAGTTCTGCAGAAACAAAGGCATTACTTTCTTCTTGCCCTATTCCAGAAGATGACATCCTGTGAAATTAATGGGGAGCAAGATGAAGACACAGAAGGCAGAAACATTACATACATAGTAGAGTATCAGCCTGTGAAGTTCACCATTCCATGAAATGAAGAAGGTTGTTTTTATGGGGTGGATAACTTTATGAGCAAAATAGCATATACTGCAATAGTAACCATAACAGAAAAATTTTGATGAGATTGAGACTGCTCCCAAGGACCAAAGAGGAAAACCCTCTTGTACATCAGCTATCATTATCTTGTTTTCCTTTTCTCTGTATGTCTTTCTGTCATCATGACAAAACAGCAACTTCTGAGATGTTGTTTTTGGGATCAGAATGTTGGTGCTGAAACCATGAAAACAGTTGCAGTTCAGGAAAACAAGATTCTCATAGAAATCACTGGAAACATGCCAGACAGAGAAGCAGAAGATGTTAGTTAAAGTGGAGCAGAAGCGATTCTTAAACATTCACATATTCCCCATACTTTATAAGCATCAGTGAGGCAAAAGCACTCAAACCCAGCTGGACAGGTATTAGAATAAAACCTTCTGGAATTAGAAAATGCATATTTTCTATACTGATTGGCTAGTGCAGACTGCTTTAAATGTCACAGTTGCTGGTACAGTCTGAATACTGAGATCATTCTTTGAAAAGTGGCAAAATTGAACAGCAAACTCTTGGACCAGGTTTCTTCCTTACAGGCTGCCTGTGATTTACTGGCACATATACTCTCCAGACTCCTTAAAACCAGGTCTTGCCTAAGACCCCATGCAGTAGAAATCTCTATTCCATACCCTTAACATGCAGCAAAGCTCTGAAATAGTTAAACAGGTCAAGTGACATACGGGTATTTGCCTCTGTTTTGAAGTTTAAAGGAAGAGAAAAAACCTCTATCCCTTGCAAATCCTATGCAAGTTCCTGCAGGCACAGCATAAGGGTGAAAAAGCCCTCCACATCTGTGTTTATTATGACAAATACCATTTAAATTCCCAGCCTGCATTGCAACTGGTTATTTTTAACAATATGACAACAAAGGGCGAAAAAATGGAGGGTGTGTCCCACCCTCCACCCCTATGCCATTATCTGAAGAGCTACTTTGAGCAAATTACTGTACTGGGTTATCTGTCAGCTCTCCACTGTCAATGTCAAACTAAAAAAAAAGACTGGGAGACTAACCCTCTGTTCTTTATATCTGAATAAGTAAATGCTTTCCCAACAATGTCAGCACAAGGATGAGAGAAGTCAACTGTTAATAGACAAGCCCACTCATAGAGAAAGAACAAAGTAACAAGCAGGTTAACTTAAGCCTTAATTAAGTGATCCCATCTGTTGAATTTCCTCGCCTCAGAAATACAGAATAGGAGAGAAAACTCAAGTGGAAAAGGGAGACTCAAAAATTCTCCACTTTTCTTTGAGTCCTCCTGCAACAGCTGTGTTTACGACAGCCGTAGCCAAAAGAATCAGGTGGCATAGATGAACACTGTATAAACCTTGGCATAGTGGGAACAGCTGTATACTGGGATAGTTTATACAGAATCTGTTACACATGGACCAGGTACTTTCCTCAATCCCATTGTAAAATACTGGAATAACTGTTGCTTGAGTATCACTATAAGTCTGCAGTCCTGCCTATTCCATAGGTGTCTGGTCTAGTCAACCTCAAAAGGCTCACTCTAAGACAAAAATTGTTGTCCCTAAGACAAGGAAACCAACAGGACATAGCTACGCTTCCTGATGAATCCTGAAGAGGCTTCAGCACAGACCTGGCATCCTAGATATTAGTCACTGGCTGACCCAAAAGCTTTGCAAAGCTATATTTTTTAATATTTGAAGTGTCTTTATTTAATAGATATATTCAAGGCATTAACAATATACTGTACAAAATTCTTCGGGAATTTTAGGACTCTGACTTTAGAATAGGTCTGGGAAGGCCAACCCTAATCCTCACTGCATGAAGAACCTTCTCAGCTTCCATATAATTCAGCCTATAAAGCCTGGATTTTGCATGGTTACTGTTGGACCTAGAAGCTCTTATGTAAATTTTACCTCCCAACACTACAGTATTTATTCTCAATCTATCCTTGTAACAAATAATAGAAAAAAATGCACAAAATTGCTCAACGAAGTTATTGTCTTCAACACACAGCAAACAATTTCTCTTTTAAACTCTGAATTTCATATTTTGGTTCACCTGTGAGAATTAAATACTCTTCAGGAGTTTTAGTCCTTGATATCCTCATCAAGACCACACATGATCTAGGTGTGAGCTTGAAGGCATCTGCCTTCTTTCCCAGTTGCAACTCTATGGGCAGTGTCAGCTGCTTGTGGGTGCATCATTGCAGAAAGCATGGGAATGCTTCAGCCCCACCACCCAGCACAGCCTTTTCCCTCCCCTTACACCAGTGGTTAGAAGTATCACAGGAATTTCCTAATAGAAAGTGAACTGTAAAGAAAATACAGTGGAGCATTTTTTCAACATATGCATAAATTTCATAAACCTGAACTGTGCAATCTAGTCTCTTTGACAGAGTCGTGATGCATAAATGTAATCCCAAGAGAGACTAGGCTCCGTATCAGCCATGAAGCAGCAACTCCCTGTCTGAACAAAAACAGTATCCTTTCATCCCTCAAGGAGCCTTTGAGTTAGAAAAAATGAGATTATATATTGCTGCCTTTCAGAAAGAAAACTAGTTCTATTGTTCTTGAAGGTCTACTGAAAAACTCTTAAAAATACATTACCTTGATTGGCTGATATTTCTCCCCATATATGTAATTGTTCTTTCAATAAAGTCACTAGACAAATGAGATAATTGCTTTCTTCATTGAAATTTGGAGAATTATTATATTTGTTTATATTTTTAGCTTCAGTGGTTATTTAGAGCTCCTTGCTTTATTTTAGAGCTGTAGTATTTACAAATTAAAGCTTCCCCTGCCTGTAACAATGTCCAGTTTGCTTGGAACAAAGAAAATAAAAGGGGTATTTTCAAATTCCTAATTAAATTTCTTTATAAGTTTTCTGGTGCTTTAGCAGGAGCATTTTTAGGCATTCACACCAATCTGAGACTATCACCAATCTGATCTATTACCAATTCTGTGGAAGAACACTGAACTGGAAAGAAATTAAAACAGAATATGTTTTACACACTAAACCACTGAAAACCTAAGCCTTTCAGTAATTATTTTCTACAGGTTCTAGGTACACTGGTAACTTCAGGCAGTAAACTACCTAAATGTATGACAGAAAAGTCTTTCCTCCTCTTTTTCTGCTCTTGAGTTTAGACAAAAAGTGCTGAATATTTCTTCAGGTTCTATGAAACAGAAAGTCTTTTCCTTTTCCTTTCCTTTTCCTTTCTTCCTTTTCCTTTTCCTTTTCCTTTTCCTTTTCCTTTTCCTTTTCCTTTTCCTTTTCCTTTTCCTTTTCCTTTTCCTTTTCCTTTTTTCCTTTTCCTTTTCCTTTTTTCCTTTTCCTTTTTTCCTTTTCCTTTTCCTTTTCCTTTTCCTTTCCCCTCCTCTCTCCTATTTCCTTTTCCTTTTCCTTTCCTTTTCCTTTTCCTTTCCTTTTCCTTTTCCTTTTCCTTTCCTTTTCCTTTTCCTTTTCCTTTTCCTTTTCCTTTTCCTTTTCCTTTTCCTTTTCCTTTTCCTTTTCCTTTTCCTTTTCCTTTTCCTTTTCCTTTCCTTTTCCTTTCCTTTTCCTTTTCCTTTTCCTTTTCCTTTTCCTTTTCCTTTTCCTTTTCCTTTCCTTTTCCTTTTCCTTTCCTTTTCCTTTCCTTTTTCCTTTTCCTTTTCCTTTTCCTTTCCTTTTCCTTTTCCTTTTCCTTTTCCTTTTTCCTTTTCCTTTCCTTTTCCTTTTCCTTTTCCTTTTCCTTTTCCTTTTCCTTTTTTTCCTTTTCCTTTTTTCCTTTTCCTTTTCCTTTTCCTTTTCCTTTCCTTTTCCTTTTCCTTTTCCTTTTCCTTTTCCTTTTCCTTTCCCTTTTCCTTCCCTTTTCCTTTCCCTTTCCCTTTCCCTTTCCCTTTCCCTTTCCCTTCTTTTTTCTTTATTTTTATTTTAATTTTTATTTTTAATTTTCTTCTCTTTCACCTTCTCCCTTTCTCTTTCTCTTTTTTTTACTTTTCTCTTTTTCTTTCCTTTTGCTTTTCAGTCTTATGATTCAATTGTATTTGCTGCATTAAGCAAAAAGCAAGTTTGTTCTAAGACAACACATAGGAAATACTTCATCAAGAGAGCAACACTCTTTAAACATAAAGTCAGCCGGATTTTTAAGTGCTCAGACTGACACAGGTGTAAAGCAAAGCATGACCAGCAATCAGAGTGAAAGTAAAAGGTCACAGGGCAGAGTAGATGGTAGAACTGAGAAGAGTTTTGAGCTCTTAAAGGGAGCTGGGCTTTCTTCTTTTTATAGCACCTTCACAACAGCCTTCTCTGAAAGTGTAGTATCTTTACTTCAAGTGGTGTGGGTTCTTGTGCTAATGTGCTTTACTAAGGTAAAAGTATTTGATCCATAAAATGATTAATATGACTAGCCTATATTAGTCTGAGCATGGCTGAGTGGCTGTCTAGACCACTAAATGAAGTCCTTGACCCTAATGAAATTACTTGGACAAGTTGCGCTGACTTCATCAAGGTTCACACTTTATCAACAGGTTTTTGGTTTAAAGGCTTTGCCAGATCAAAAGAGAGAAAAGTGATAGTAACCTTGGGAAATCCTGATGAATATCCTATGAATTCTAGTGATGTACAAGTGTCACTAACAAGGAAATCTTTATGAAAAAGAAAATCTGAGGCAGTTTTCCCTGGACATGGTTATGCGTGTCTGACTTTGAAAGTTATGTAAGCATCAATGCATAAAGCACCTGAATATTACAGGCATGTATGGTGGAGGGAAACACTCTGAAGGCTGCTTTCTGAGTCAGCATAGTGAGAGGACACTGGGACAATCCTCTTTCTGGTGAAGTTCCTGCCAAACATATTTCCTTACACATAGAAGCAAACTACTGAAGACAAGCCTTCCTGACTAGTCAGTTCCACTGCTGCATTTTTCTATTGGCATATTTCACTGTTAGAACCCAGTTAAAGGACCATTGTAGATAAGGTAAAGTGGTGGGACTATCTCTAAATGCACACCAATATACTCGAAGGCCTGCTCAGTTAAGAAATAATGAACTTTGGCCAGAGTTTTTGTTTTGCTAAAGAAACACTGTTTAATTAATGTTAGCTGTTGGTATGAAACTAATTAAAACTCTTCCTGTGCAGAAATGTAGAAAGCTACTTCTGTACGTAATAGTACTGCAATATGGGCTTTTGGGCAAGAGAATGATGTCAGGGTCCTTGCTCCCAATTGGAAGAGTACTTCAACTCTTCTCTACCTCTTCTCTCTGACTTTCTCATCAGCAGCGCTATTAAACCCTCCAGAACACAACGATGGGGTTTATTGTAAGCCATGTGGGTTCTGGGAGAGAAGAACTGTGCATGCCGAGTGTTTTGCTAAGCCCCTGAGAGAAGAACAATGAAACAGGAATCTTGTAAAGGATTTATGATGCCTGGGATTAAGGAAATGTGTGAATGCTCTTGCTTGACTAGTCTGCGATAAGAGAAACATGTGGAACACTTCAATGCAACATTACTAATGTTTCAGTGCAGGTGCTAAATAAAACAAATAACTTTTATCAAAGCTCTTGTTCCAGACATCAAATAAACAAACAGAATGAAACGTAGTTCAGAGTGAAACATGTAGTTCAGAAGTGAATTTAGGAAACTATTCCAGTGACTATAAACACAATGGCACTTCCTAGACTGTTATGGGAGTATAAGCTGCATTCCCATTCGCAACCATACCTGGCTTCACTTGCAGTCACAGGAATCCCATCCCAGCAGTCTTCGGGCTGCAGTTTTCATCAAAGGGTGAAGGACTGGAGGTATCTATCACCGAACAGCTAACCAGAAGATGCGTCCCACTGTTAATCTCTTAGCTCTGAACCTGCTGTCTTTAAATTCTTTCTGTACCTTAAGCTTTCTGGAAGACCTTGCAAAGGTTATTTTATGTTTGTGCCCTGTCTCCCAAGCCATAAGATGACCATAATAACACTCCATGGATTAGTATCTTTTTGAGTAGAAAAGCACCAACAGATGGCTTGATATCAGGAGTTACAAGAACCACAGAACATTTCCCTGTGCCTCTTGCACCATCTTACCATTGAAGCAATATTTTTGGACTATACATAAAATTGTCCTCTTAATTGCAGAGATCTAGAGATCTGACTGTATGACATAAACATGGAGACATCTATGGCACTTATAAAGCTATTTGCTCTATCAGAGACAAGAGCAGCATCTCCTTGCTCACCTTCAGGTCTGCAGTCATCAGCCAAAACGTGCAGGTTTCTGTTATCAGAGCCTTATTATTTTGTATTCTGCAAGTGCTGAACTATAGTAACAGCTTTGCCACTGTTCTGTCAATCAAGCTCTGATCATTACTAGCAATTACTTATTTCTGATATTATAGTTTTGTACCCTTGCTTTTGAGCCAAAAGATACACCTCTCTGCTGAAGGTATGACAGAGATAAATCAATGCTTACAGTCAGGTCACAACTGCTGGAAACATCACTGTTCTTGAGTGTGGTTAAAAGACAGCTAAGGCAACTGTAACTGGAATTTACAAATGCAAACCTCTGCTGACAAAGATGAGGGCATTTCAACAGTCTGAGGTTACGTAGCTTCCTGTACCTCCACTCTTGCTCCTTCCTAGCCACCATCTCTCTAAGACTTCTTTCCATACAAAAAAGCTGTGCTGCACTACTCCTAAGTGATGGAGGTATGAACCTTTGTAGGCCTGAAATAAATGATGTAGCTGAGCTGATAAAAAGCTGGCATCTATATTAGACAACGGAATTAGTGGTAGTTTCAGAAGTTATTTTTTCTAAACTACTGGAGAAAACATGTGTTGCGTATTATAGTATCCTTGCCACTATTGGTGTCTCTAAAATCCTGTGCATGATGCAATACACATAAGTGTACATGCCTTTTCAGAGTAAATCAATTTATACACAGTTAATTATGAAATTGTCCTTCTAAGTAATGTTAAAGTCCCTTTTGAAGGAGGGGATGTATGGGATAATGTAAGAAGTACCATCTGCTCAGGTTCAGTCCTGAAAAACAGACACGATAGTGCTGATCAAAATGCTACTCATAAACCTTTCCACCATCTGGCTGTAGTAACTGCTGTTGAACACAAGTGGTCTATAGAGCCATGAACATCTTGCTTGATAAAAGCAACAAGATGTCACAAAAGCAATAAAACTGACATTTCTGCAAGTGCAGCTGCACTAAGATGGGACACATACCTGAGAAAGAAACAGCTAAAGTTCCATCACATTCCTAGTCCTTGAAGTTAGAAAATGTGTTATTATCTTGTGACAGAAAGAAGTGTTATAGCAGACCCCTCTTTACAGTCCTTACAGTGATTTTATGGCATTGAAGGAACTAGATAGTATTCCGGGTTTTTAGGCCATGGGAGCCCATCCCTTTGAAAGCTAATCACCTAATTTTATTTAGTGAGTGTAGAATAATGGCTTTCTGAGCAAAACTAACAAGTTTTGTTGCTGCCTGTTCATTTGATACTACTCCCTTTTAAACTGAAAAGTGATATGTGATTCCAACTTGCTAACAATAGCTTCTGCAATAGTGATGTGATGTGTCTGACATGGTGTCTGATGCATAGCATTCTGGGATTTGTTTTGTAAGGCAGTATCCTGAATCAAAAAATCCTTGTAGTCTTTGGATTTTTACAAGGAATTTGTACTCAATAAACAATATTTTACTTACCTTCCCCCCATCTTCCTTGTATTCTTATTAGATGTTATTACCAAAAAAGACATGAAAAATATCAGAAAAACTCTGTTCCAAGTGAACTCTGAGAAAGTATCAACCAAAACTATCAAAACTATAAAATTAAGTCTCAGTTTGAGATGCTGCATTGTGACTCCGGCTGGGAGGCCTGGAAAAAGAACTATTTGCTGTGCTAGGCTCAGGGAGATTCAGAGCTGCTTCTCCCAAGAAATAAAATACCTATCAATACAAAGCCTCCTTAGCTGCTACTATAAATAATTCCTGGCTGCACTATGGTACCGCACAGAAATGCCAGACAAAGATCTGGACTCTGGACAGACATTGATATCCCTCTTGCCTTGCACACGGTGTTATTTTCAGAAAGCTGTTTAACCTTTTTTTGTAATGGCAAATGTTTAAAACATCAGATTTTGCTGTTTTATGTCCTTTCTGGGTACTGGAGCTTCTGATGTTGCAGTTGCAAAGGGCTGGGGGGAAGGGTAGTGCGTCTTTCTTTCCCCTAAAGCAGATCCTGTTAATTAAGTGTGAAGGCTGCTTACAGCCTAGAGTCCCCTCTTTCTGGTCTCCTGTTTCCTCTACCTTATGTCCCTGTCTTTTCTCCTTCACATTCTTTTGAATCCCTGCTACCCTCACCTGTCTTTCCTGGGCAAGCAGCCCATTTCCCAAAGCACTTTGGGTCCCCAATGTGCATCTCTTCTGTTCCTGCAGCTGAATAGGGGTTGCTTTTATATATATATATATATATGTTTATATTTTTATATAAACATAAGTATCTAAATATATAATACAGCCTAGTTAGATGGCTAGTCCCAAAATGATGAGGAACAAAGAGACAGAGGTGGGAAGAGAATGTTAGACATCTTCAATGTTTGTGATATTTTGCAGGCTCTCCCACCACTCATTTCCACTTATGTGGTGCTGAGTTTTTGAATACACACTGTCTTTGAAATGAAGAATCTTCTACTGCTCCCTTCCCATCAAAGGAAATGAATTAAGCTATCTTCAGTCACAAACTTCAAAGGCAATATCAACAGATTATATCTCAGGTAGGATATTGATGCCAGTGGGTCTATTGGGACTAAGGACTGCTACTGTTTGGAGGAAGGCATAGAGACAGTGGTCTCTGAGAGATAATGAAGAAAAATGACATCCAGAAATAAAGTACAGAGGGGCCTTCTTGAGACTAGTCTGGAAATATTCTCTACGTTGCGAATGAAGACTATAGGACCGGATCTACAACAGGACATAGTAACAGTCCCACAAAACAGTAAGTTCTCTGCCGCTCTGGCACTCCTAGCCAACATTTCCTCCCTACCTAAATTCGGACATGCCAAGTTCCCTACATATGTAATAGTCTGCTTTCAGCAGTGACTTCAACAGTGTCAACCAACTATGAAGCTACTTGAAATCCTGTTGTACCTCAAAATTACGAACTGACGCAGGGAGGGACTTGAAGTCAAGCTTCTCATAGCCAGCAAGGCTGCTCTAACTAGTACATAAAAATGGGTGCCATCAAGTTCCCCCATCACCTGTGAAGCAAAATGTGCTCTCATGTGGCCATGACTTTGCCCACAGAGCTGACACATCCTTGGCTTTGGCCTGTGGATCTGTCACCACCTGCTTCTGGAAGGTGAAAATTTATGTGGTCCTGACCCAAGTGAAGGATTTGGCATGTTTAAAGCAATAGTGTTGTCTTGCATTGTTTCACCAACATGGAAAAATTATATTGTCCCTGAAGGGAAGGGGACTGACTTAGTGAAAAGTTCAGCTCTAGACCACAGTAGACTAAAAACCAGATGACTCTACCTTCGCTTCTCTTTCTCATAGCATCTTTGGGAAACAAATTTTCCTTATTTGACTTTCCAAGACTGCTTTTCTGACAGGCAGTACTCTAATTGTACAATAACCTTCTAAACTAGAGGCTGGGTGAGCTGATGAAACAACTTTGCATTTGACAGTTTTGTTTGGGCTCCTAAACAATTGTCTTTTTTTCCCCATAAAATACACATGATGATTGTACTAAAGAGCTATTTGTTTGTCTTGATCTTTTTGTTAACCCGTTAAATGTATTTCCTGAGTAAGTATTTATGTCAAAAGAGATTTGAATTGTTTCTCTCGTCAAATGCTTTAAGGAGATTTCTTTCCTTAATCAGTGTGCTTTAATGAGAGATAAATTGTAATCCCAATTAACTACAAGAGTGGAAGTGACCCTGATAAAGCATGTTCTTAAGTACTTGGCTGAACTGGGGCTAAATAATCAATGGTTTGTCAGGAATCTCTCAAAAAGGAATCATTCTTTTCCCAGATCATTTATGTTCATTAATTTGTATTTGAAGTTTCATAGGTCTAGATTACAGCAATACAACATATCATGGAAAAGGCTGTTTATGCTTATCTGTATGAATAAAAAAAGAAGTAAGACATATAAACAGGCTGAATCCTCAGGTTTCAATAATTGCTAAAAGTACAAAGGGGAAAAAAAAACAGCACTAAGAGAAAGCAAAAAACCCCTACTACCAGTAAACAAACTTTACTTGTGTCTACAGCTGTCATATATCTAAGATTTAGGTGAAGGATACAGTATCTGCCACAGGAATAGGTTCAGAATACAGTACTGCTTAAAACCTTTTTAGCAGCAAAAGGGATAAATCTGAATTTGATGTGATGCTTCTGCTCTTTATTACCTCTGGTCAATGTATAGTTTTTTAAAAATGTAATTCCAGGGTTTTTTGTGATAAAAATATTGACTTTCTGTTGGGTAGTTTTTTCATGGTGTGCCAAGTGGTTGCCAAAGACCAAAAACCGTTCAGTGAGGAAACATTATTTAGTTTTGCTTTTTGCTAAAGGAAAGTTCTCATCCTTTCCCTGTCATATATAACCCTCAAAATATAATTGAATCATCTGAGCACTACCAAATGATACAGGTGTTTTTTCCACCCAAAGCTGAGCAAGAATGAATGTGAACTTCTCAGGACAGTTACGAGTGTTATTTGAGTCCCTGTGGCTCAAGGATGACTCCAAATTCCATTCTGAAAACCTTATGGGGTGATGATATTGCTTGAGTGGGGTCTGGTGCTTCTCTGATCTTTCTGCATGTGGTCTATCTGCAGTCTTACTAATTTAATTCCTTTAGAAGGCCAAAGCATCTGTATTGTAAAACTTTCTCATGCATTAAGTACTTTTCTAAGACAAATCTAGAAATAATTTTACCAGATCCAATACATTTGGTAAGAAAATATTTCTCCCGCATGGGAACAGAGCTCTGGTGAGTCATTTATTAGCATAGTATGCCATAAGGCATTTCTCAGGATAATACTATTATACATTTGTATCAATAATTATTTCATTATAATTGATTTTTTCTTCCTTTAAGGAGAACACCTTATTAATAATTTCTGTTTTATGTGCTCTCAAAATGTCTTAATAAAGAAAAGATATTACTTTTGGTGCAGACTGCATTTGCTCTAAACAGTATTAATTTGGATTATTCTTTAATTTCACTAGTAGTTTGTATTGAATTTATCCTTTTTCATGACCAAGTTGAAAAGGTATCAAACAGAAGTAACAACAGTAACAAACAAAACTACATCAAGATCTATACAGATTATCTTTATGCTGGGTTATGAAGGTGAAAGAAGAACATCAGTTTCTATTAGCTTTACATAGTACAGTTGCTACCAAGTGGAGAAAAATCAGAGCTCTCATACTGGACAGATGGCTCCCAGAAGTATGTGGTGCTTGTGGAAAAAATGACTAGTCTTAGGAATGGCTCATGCACCAAATATTTGTACGCTCAGCTTCCTTTCATTCCGTACTCCCAGAGCACCAGTTGGTCTAAAAAGCCTCCCTCGTTTTCCTCCTGATGAGGTTACTTTGTAATGAATATCATTACCATGTATTAAATTCAGAGTGTGAAAAAAAGGTACTTCCTTGGTTAGTGTGAAAAAGGAAGAAAAAAGATGTCAGTGGGTCAAACTATTGATCAGATGGACAGAGCTCTTTTTCATTTCAAGAAGCAGGAGATTTGTCAACCTGAATGGTACCTACCTATACACAACAGAGGAGGAGTGGGAACAATCCTTAGCAAGATGACTAGGTCACTGGGTCAGTGTGTCTGCATGCATTGCTCCAGACTGTTTGACTAGGACTGACTGGCATACAAAGCTTCAAGACAGCTCAGTACGTCTGTGTGACTGCAATTATACCAGTGATTTCAGTAAAGGACATAACCCATAAACTACTGCTGCATCCAGATGCTTATGTTCCAAAGTAGCTTTAAGGTGCTTCTGTGTGGGAACAGGTGATAAGAGTGTGTTTGTGCAGGTCAAGAAACTGATATGAACTATGTTCCCTCCTCAAGTTGCTTTGCTTCCTTTCTTATAGGTATAGGGGAAAAAGAAAAAAAGTGTTGGATTTAAGCACAGATTTTACTTTGTGGCCCTTTAAGTTTGAACCACATCATCTGTAACAAAAACGGAGCAAGAATTTTCAACAAGTGACAAAAAACCCCCCCAAAAACTCAGCTCTGCCAGAGACATGGTCTGAAACTGTGCCAAAGATTTCAGGCTGGCAAATCAGCAAAGGAGCCAGATAAACCAGAATGAGTGTAACAGATCTCATCTATTTCAGCACAGCTTAGCCTCTTTACTATGTTATTGTCATCAATACCCAAAAATACTTAGCTGCAGAAATAAAAGTGTCTGGCTAATAAAGCAGAACCATTAAGAGAAAAAAAAAAAAAAAAGTAAAGAAAAGGAAAGTGAGAAGTGTGGCCATAACTGTGTAATAATAATATGACTGAACTATTTAGAGGAAAGGAAAAATATTTTGTATACTGAAAGCAGAAAAAGATTTGTTCCTATTGTATAAAATAATTCAGTTTCCTGGTTTTGATTTACATTTACTGGTAACAGCTGCCTACAGGTGAGGTAACATTAGCATTCAAAAAGCAGCCCTAATCAAAGCAACCATGCAGCTAATATTGGTGTTAATTCTATTTCATGCTCTTGGACTCAGCTGCATAGGGAATTGTTTAAAACAGAAATGCCTTGAAAACACACTCTACAAATGGCACAAATACCCAGAATCTGCCATCAAAGCAAAACCCTGAAATATATTTCTTCTTGCAAAAAATGTACAGTATGTACAACATATAAACCTCCATCAAAGGCAAGCCTAGTCCTTACTGCTGCAGAAATTCTGGGCACAGCTGAGACATTGTATCTCGGCATTGTGGGAAATGTGCCATACAGAGCACCCTTGTGCAGAATCTGCAAACATCTGCCAATTCCTCTGTTCAGGGTGAGAGCTGGGTGACTCAAAGGAAATGATGCGGACTGAGACTATGGTCAAGAAGCCTGCATATCAGTTGGCCCACACACTGTGTAGAGAGGGCAACACAGCCTTTATTCCTTCTCTACAGTCTGGTGCTCAACATGTGATCATGCATCCTACAGAGCTGGGCTATGAGTCCCGCTTCTACCCTTCACCCAAATGCATGCACATGTCTCCTAATTACTCGACCTGTGCACTCCTGAATATCAAAAGAAAAATTTTAAAACAAAACACCCTTTGTAAATAGACCTGCTTGGTGTAAGACATGTGGAAACTAAGAACATATGTAATTTCAGAAAATGAACAAATTAATGAGAGACAAAGCTAAGGGAGGGCTGGAATAAAAAGACACAGCCTGGGATTGGGATGACACAGGTGTCTACTAAGTACAAACTGGAAAATATTATCATATTATGTTCTTGCCTTGCTCTTATGTTATTCCTTGGACATCTGCTGTTGGACACTGCCAGAGATGGATTTACAGTGTTAGGCTGAACTTTTGGCTGGCCCACATCAGGCAGTTTATGCTCTCCTGTTCACTCATTGGGCTTTAAAGATGTGCATCAAGGGCAGAATCACCTTTTGCAGGATACAACATAACATTTTAAGCAGCTTTCAGATAATACACCATTTTGTGAATAAACCTGTGACCACAGGGTAAGGTCTCAACCGTCTGTCCTATATAGTAATTACTGTATCCTTTAATCCTGTATCTAGGCTGTGGATTGCTGATGATGCTATCTGCTGAAAGGTTGTTTGCTACCATTTCTGTCAGAGGAACAACACCGACATTATTGTTTTGTGCATGGGGGGAAGGCACTGTGGCCAGTGTGGAGGCAAAACCTCTTGAGGGGTTTGTAAGATTTGTTCTGACAGCTTGGATGCGCAAGACTGCTTAATCCCAGCACCACACTGTCCTATAAGGAGCGGTTTGATTCCCAGGCTACATAAGCTTCCAGTGCCCTGTCTCCTCTATCACAGCTGGGCAAACTAGGCAGAGAACAGCAGGAGACAAAAATGGACAATGAAAATTCAACATCAGGATGTTCTTAACTTGTGTTTGAAGTAAGAGCATGTGCTAGTTGCCACAGTGATGTGAGCAAGATAATGAGGTGAAATTAAATTAAGATGTGGCCAACACAATCTAAAACGGAAAACCCAACCAGTTAATGTAAATTCTTCCCAAGTAAGGATTGTCTTTCTACAGGTAAACACTGTCAACAAGTCAGTGCAGCACTTTTATTAGCAAGAGACACTTCCCAAAACACCGGCTCTTTTGACAGATGACTGTACCATTGGACAGTGTTTAGAAAATAAATATTATTTCCCTTGCTTTTATCTAAGTCATTAGTGGCCCCTTATACACTGCAGAGGCTTTGCAGCTACGGTGAAGCCAGCAAATATTATATTGGCTTAAGATGTGTTTACACAGATATTGTATACTTTAGCAGTAGTTTTCCAGTTGGTATAGTTACATCACCCCTCTGGACTACACAGTTAAGCTAACAGCATCCCTCTGCTCAGACTAGCTGGGTCTGCCCAAGGGTGTGTGCCAGGCTAGAGTATGAATTTTCACATGCATCTCTTCTTCTTCATCTCCACAAAAATGAGAACAGGCAATCAATCTACAAGCTGAAACAAGGTACCCTCCTAGAAACCTAGTTGAAAGTTTTTGAGGCACTTGGAAAATAAGGTAACCAAAACCCACAAGTAACTGAGGGCATGTTTCCATTGCACATTAGAGCATGGTGCCAGCAGCAACGATGTAATACAGATCAGGTCTAGGAGCTGGAAGCCCAGGAGACCTGGATGAGAAGCAATGTAGGCACTGTGATGCTGTGCTCCAGCCACCTCTTGAACTGCTAGACTGGACTTTGATCTTTCTGTTAAAAATTCTCCAGCTGGCTTTGAAGAAGCAAGTCTAAACTGAACTGAACTTTCTGTGGCCATAAAAGGGATATTTCTGTAAAGAAGGGCATTAATGGAGTTTAAGATTACTTTATTAGCACTTTCCCAGTAAAGTTGGACAGAAATCATTATAGTGCACAGTAAGATATGTCTAATGAATAATGCTGTCTTCCAAAACCAGGATTGTTGTGCTAAGAAGACTACTGGTCATCAGAAGACTAAATAGGTTTGATGAGGCACTTAATGGAGAGGAAATCTTCACATCCTGGTAGAAATTAGTGCATATGTGTAGTATTGGGGAGCTTTATTGTCCTGCTGTGAGGTTAAACTCATTTATAATGATTTCAACTGCATTCTTACAGCTGGAAGTGGGGACTGAGGTCCCATCTAGCTCTGATAGAGAGGAAAACTCAAGTGCCCCACTAGAAGGTGTGATCTTTCAAGAATTTTTCTTTATGTGACAGTGCTAGAGTTCAACTAATGTCTTTACATAACAGAAAAGTCAATGCAATGTAGCAAATTCAGGCCCTTTTTTGTCATTCTTGGCATCCAGCAATGACTGCACTTCCAAAGTGAGGCCACTTATTTTTTAGCTGAGCTCATCAATATCTTGAAAATACTTTCATGACTGCCTTGCAGGACAGACTGTCTGGAGTTCAGTTTTGATCTAACACCAAGTTTGCACTAGCACAATCTCAGTGACATTGGAAGAATCAAGCCTGTTTTACACCTATAGAGATAAAAGGAGAATTAGGGCCTCACTCTTCTTTGTTAATAGAATGGAAGGATGACAGGATAATTTTTATGCAGAAGAGCATACTTGTTCACACCAAGTCCCTTTGGCGCCTTCTGTCTCAGTGCTTTTCAGTTTATGATCTGTAACCCATGGTAGGAGTCCATGGACTTCTTGGAGGACTGCAGGGGTAGAAGAAGCATACATATTGCCAGTGAATTTGTATCTGCTGACATAAGTTCGTTGGAAAACATTAAAACTGATAAAAGAAAAATGCTTTATATGCTCTCCTTGTGGCAACATCCTGTATCTTACTGTACTCAGGGAGAAAAATAGGCTGAATCCCAATTTCCTGTCCTAAATCGTAACAGCAGAGGTGGCGTTATGACACCCAGCTGGACAGCCCATATATGTGCAATTAATAAAGCAGCAAATATTTGTAGCGAAAGCATAAAATAGACTTAACTCTGGCAGCCTCAGCTGCGGCTGTCAGGAGGTACCGAAAGTAGCGTAGTGCGCATTGCCATCTTGTGGCACCGGGGAAGATCGTCCCGGGCCTCCCAGGAAAGGTCATCCATCCCTACACAAACCTACACCTGCCGTTGGAGACAGTGCTCTGCTACCTTTTGTTCCCTGCCCCTGCATTATGTCACTTTGGCAGCATAAATTATTCTTCTGTACGTCTCAGAAAACATGTCCAGCATCAAGAGGCAGTAAGAATTTGGACCAAATGTTCAGCAAAGTTGGAGTACCTGCAGGCTAAATTAAATAACACTTTTCTTTGCAGAGTCTTTTGGTGGGGAAACCTTCTTCCTATGTTATTTTGTGGGTTTGCAAGTTGAACTGTTTCTGCAAAAGCTTGTTGGTGTTACTAGTAACTACAGAAGCAAGAAACAGAACAGGATATGTTGAGCATAAAGTTTTTCAATCTTCCAGGTGAAACCAGATATAGTATTTGAAAGATAATTGGTTTATTAAGAAAAACTTGCATGAGAAAACACATGCTTTTACATTTACAAATGCCATGCTTTCTGAATCCCCATTTTCATCTTGTTCAATGAAACAGACCCATTCATGACATCTCAGTCAGAAAAGAGTACGTTAGTTTGAACAGAACAATAAAAGGCCCAAACCTGCATCCCACATTTGAATTTGACATTTTCTGAGGCTTCATAAGGTTTGAATATTTTGGTGCTGGCATTTATGTTCACCTCCTTTTTCTCTGGTGTCATGCAAACTGGAAGAATTGATATAGCTAAAAAAAAACCCCCTCTTTTATACTTCCACATGAAGAAGACTAGAATGTCCCATTAAAACTCAGTGGTTTAATGCTTCTGATTTGTTGCTTCAAACAACGGCAAGCTTGTGAATTTTGCTTGTTGTACTTCACTTCACAGTTTGTTGTTCAAGTATGGATTACCATCTGCAGCATCAGAACTCACATCAACTCTTGAACCTGGGACCAAGCCTGATTGGTACCTTCAGCATGGTTATAATGCAACTATTAAACAAGTAAACATGGCAATAATTCAATTTTTAGAAAATGCTGGAACTCAGGCTTATGATTTTTTAAAAATTATTTTTCACTAAAAAGATTGGGAAAGAAATCTTCAAGACCTGTAAGTTATTTGACCAAGGACACAAAGTGGAATGCTCTGGTGGAGCTCAGAGGTTAACCTTACTCTCCTGAATTGAGTTGCATCAGAACAGCCCTGATGATAATTAAAGGTGAATGCATAAGTTGCACATTTAAAGGACACACTTTCTTCAAGGTACTGGAGAGGGCAGTGAGATTCTTTACCCTGGAGCTTATCTGAAGTCACCTTGACTTCAGATCTATTTCTGTCTATTTTCTGGGATCCCAGAAGTGGTGAAGTACTTTTGAATAAAAACACAAAGCTATCCCTTCAGTACCAGTGAAGCATTTGGAATAGACTTGTTTTCTTTTCATTTTTCTAGTCTTTTCAGACTGCACTCAGTTTGTTGTTTATCAGTCCAACAGCTTGTTAAACATTTTTAAAAAATTCAGAACAGCAAGCCTTGCATCAGGGATTCAAGCCAAGAACATCGTAGAAAGTATCACTTCCAAGTACATTCAGCTTCTTTTGTTTCAATTATCTACAAATCAGAGACATGCAACAAAGAACAGGAAAAGAAACCTTTTATCTGTGAGAGAGATACCCAAGTGACACACAACTCCAAATTAATAGAGAACACAGGTTTACAGAAAACTTGCTAGAACCATGCAGTGAGCTGATTTGAAACATATTTTTGCTTTCTTTACATTTAAAGTATTTGTCCTAGGGAAGAGACTTAAATATTGAGCTTGGTCTTTGCAGCAGTGACTTCATCATTGTGGTTTAATTCTTTGAAGAGCTTAAGAATCATTGTGCTGGAAACTTTGGGTAACTCCCCCTTCTCCTTTGTCTATAAATATCAATATTTGCCATAGATACCAACTGATAGTATTATTAGTTTTCTTTTAATGGTTTTATCTGAAGGTAAATTTAGCAAACTTGTCTTATAGGCTGTTATGAAGACATAAATGCCATATGAAGCCTAGACATTTCAAAACCAGTGGGAGATTGAGTTGGCTCGTCCCTGCCTCTGTGTAATCTCAGTATAATCGAATAGTCTCTTGGACACTATTTGATCTGGGAAAGACGGTGTGTGTTGCATGAACTGTGCTGCCTGGAAGGAAACAGGCTCAGGCTGTGAAGTTGTTCATGTAGTACCTCTTGGTGCCATGTAGGAGGTAGGTGCTGAAATACAGCTGAGGATCTGTGTCTAACTCATGAAAGCTGCAACCTCAGTTACCATTGCAGTGCTGAATAATGAGACATGGATTGTGGAGCAGTTTGCTAACAACTGGCTACGTGAGAAAGGGCATAGCACCGAGGAACTGCTGACAACGGCGACGTGATGGGAAAATACCGAAAAGTATCAAAGAAGAACAAAGAACAGAAGCAAGACTATGTACAAGGCCTTGCAGAAATCATAAGGGGAGGGATTGGTATTTAACCTTAGCAACCAATGTATCTAACCTTAGCAACCTATAAGGAGCTCGCTTTTGCAATATGTATGAACTGATTATTGTAGATATAAAAGGAGTGTGAGTACTAATAAAGTTGAGCCTTTGTGCATTAAATGATGGCTGGGCTCCCTCTGCGTTCTTTCAACAAGTGGTGACCCCGACGTGATACGTGCCAAAGGACGTATAAGGCGCCACGAAGGATAAAGACCAGTGAAGGTGGTTCAGGTCCTTAAGCAGCGAGGACGGCGAAAGGCGACTGAAATAAGAGAAAAGGCCCGCGCCCTGGGTGTCATAAGAGGTGAACCCTGCTGATACGTGCTGCCGAGACCTGGAAAGGCTGCAACGGAAAAATTCAGGTATGGACAGGCAAGCAGCATATGATTTATTTGCATCCTGGCTGACACAACGCCGGGTTGAGGGAATAGATGTAAAAAAGGATCTTCAGGGGCTTTTAGCTTATGGGGTAGAGCAAGGTTGTTTTATTAATCCACATGCAGTTCATGAGTTATCGGAATGGCGAAAATTTGGAGATAAGTTATGGGAATTAACATTGAATGATGATAAGACAGCAAAAAAGTTGGGAAAGTTATGGAGGATGGTTCATAATGAATTGCTAAGATATCAGGCGGAAAAAAGAGCTGCACAGGGCGCAGTTGTGGCAAAAGAGAAAAACACCAGATATGGGGAGGAGGAAACTAGGTGGCCATTACCGCCTACGTTTCGTGAGCTTGTTTTACCACCTTTACGTTCCGAAGAGACGGGACAGGAAAGCTCAGAACGAGTTCTCCCTACCGCTCCCCCCACCCCCGCCCTGAGTAGCCCTGACGTGTCCAGCCACACTGTGACGCCGGAAAGCGAGAATTCTACTCCTGGCTCAGAAGATGGGCTGGGGATAGAGATCGCTAAAGAAAGGTGTCGGGCTTGGAATGCATTGGCACGAGAGGGGTTAGAAAAAGGGGATGAGGTGATGACTCAGATGGCGACAGCAATGGCTTTTCCAGTTCAGTTTCAGCCGAACCCAGCTGGTGGAATAAATGCTACTGTTACGGCATTAGATTGGAAGCTTTTGTCACAATTGCGCTCTACAGTGAGTTCTTATGGTGTTACTGGTGAACCGGTTCGTCAAATGTTAGATTATCTCTGGAGCACTCAACTTCTTTTGCCTGCAGGTTGTCGGGGTATAGCAAAGTTAATTTTCTCTCCTAGTCAGTTGTTGTTGTTTAATGCGCATTGGCAAGCGAGAGTATTAGAATCGGTAGCGATACAGCGGCAAGCAGGAGATCCATTACAAGGGATTACAATGGATGAATTAATGGGGTTAGGACCTTATGCTAGAGTAGAAGCTCAAGCACTGCTCGGTCCGGATAAAGTGAGAGAGGCAATGAGGTTAGTGAGAGAAGCCATAGAGCAAGTGAAAGAGCCAGGCGGAGTTCCAATGTATATGGGAATTAAGCAAGGGAGAGAAGAAACTTTGGGCAGTTTTGTAGATAAGTTGGTAAATGCAATTGAAAGAGCAAGAGTACCTATCTACATGCAGGGTGCTCTCTTAAAACAATGTATTTTGCAAAATGGCAATCCTGCTACAAAGAGTTTATTGAATACATTAGGGGCAAATTGGACTGTAGAGGAGGCACTTGAAAAGGCGTCATCGATACCCACTGGACCTCAGGCTTTTCTTGTAGAGGCAATAAAGAAATTAGGGGAAGGAATGAAAGAACAGGCTCAGGCTACTCAAAGTCAGGTTATGGCAGCCCTTGCGCCTCTCCAGACTTCGGCAACAGTTAGAGTGCAAACACCTCAAAAGGGGCAGCTGTGGTGTTACCGATGCGGAGCTCCAGGGCATGTACGAAAGAGTTGTACAGCCAGAAATGTATGGTGTCAAACTTGCCGATCCAACTCCCATAATGAGGGGGCTTGCCGCAGACGGTCGGGAAACTCCACACGAAGCGCGTTCGCCGGCCGCCGCGCGACGACGAAAGTTGCAGCCACAGCGCAGTCCTTCAACCCGCCACCCGGGGAAGTCTCGGGTTGGACCTGGCAGCAGCAGTAGACGTTACCCTGTTAACAAATAATCCTCAAACAATATCTACGAATGTACGAGGACCTATCATTATTAATGGGAGAGCCATGGGAGCTTTATTATTAGGAAGATCATCGGCATCACAATGTGGACTATTTGTTTTACCGGGAGTTATCGATGCAGATTATGAAGGTGAAATCTATATTATGGCATATACACTGAATCCACCAGTAAAGATTGCACAGGGACAACGGATTGCACAGCTGGTGCCCTTGCCACAAGTGACTCAAACAATACGACCAGTGACTGAAGAGAGTCGCGGAAACAAAGGCTTCGGATCTACAGGAAGCCTGACCCTGCTAACACTGAATCTGAGTACGAGACCCAGAAAGACTGTTCACCTGTCATTTCAAGGTAACGCAATAACTGTGGAAGGGTTGTTAGACACAGGCGCAGATTCCAGCGTACTGTCGCCTTCTTCTTGGCCACAAGGCTGGCCGTTACAAGAGCATACCACCACCATCACTGGCGTGGGTGGTTTAACCTTAGCTAATCGAACGCCGCCCCTACAATTAACAATTGAAGGACAAACAGTCACAGCGGTGCTTGCTGTAGTGCAATTACCTCCAGGGGTAAACTGTTTAATTGGAAGAGATGTGTTAGCACAAATGGGAATAGTTTTGACAAACGATCACCATTTATTCTAATGGCCATTGCTTGGACTTTCCCGATCCCTATAACTTGGACATCTGACGATCCAATATGGGTAAAGCAATGGCCACTAAAAAGGGAAAGTCTTGAGCAAGCACACTTGCTAGTACAAGAACAATATCAGCAAGGACATTTAAGAGTATCTACTAGTCCTTGGAATACTCCGATATTTGTCATAAAAAAGAAATCAGGCAAATATCGACTTTTGCATGACCTTAGGGAAGTAAACAAACAAATGGAACCAATGGGGGCTTTACAACCAGGTATGCCGAATCCAGCTATGTTACCTTATGAATGGCCTATATTAATTGTGGACTTAAAAGATTGTTTCTTTACGATTCCGCTTCATGAAAAGGACATGCGCCGATTTGCTTTCACTTTACCAACAATAAATAGAGAAGGGCCAGATCAACGGTTTGAATGGACAGTTTTACCACAAGGAATGAGAAATAGTCCAACTTTATGTCAGATTTTTGTAGATGCAGCCTTACAGCCATTACGTCAAAAATGGACTAATGTTATAATTTATCACTATATGGATGATATATTATTTGCACAGAAAGAACCATTTACAGAAACACAGATAAAAGAAATTGTAAACACCCTTGCAAAGCAAAGATTGGTAATTGCACCAGAAAAGATACAAAAAACAGCTCCATGGAAGTATTTGGGATTGTCTTTGATGAAACAAATAGTAACACCACAAAAATTGACAATTAATCCTGAAATCTCAACACTGCACGATGCTCAGAAGCTATTAGGAGATTTACAATGGCTAAAACCTATAGTGGGCATCCCAAACGAACTTTAACAACAATTACGACCACTGTTAAAAGGAAATGACCCTGCACAGGTGGTGTCTTTATCAGCAGACCAGAAGCGAGTGCTACAACAGATTATGGACCGTATTACTTCTGGACAAGTGCGTCGGAGAGATGCTGAGCTCCCCCTGGACATACTTGTGTGGATGGGTTCACAGCATTTGCTCGGAGCTATTACGCAGTCTAAAAAGAAAACGGGGGAGACATGGGTGCTAGAATGGATCACGCCAGCATTACAACAATCAAAATCTTTACTTCAAAAAATTGAGGCACTAGCAAATTTAGTAAAGAAAGGTCGTGTGCGAGTTATTCAAATAAGTGGAAGAGAACCTCAATTCATATACTGTCCAATGCAGAAGGAAACCATGCAATGGTACCTGGCAAATAGCATAGCATTGCAGGAAGCCATGTTAAATGGGCCAATGATGTTGTCAACTGATCAATTATCTATGGAACCTTTGAGATGGTTAGGACAATTACATTGGATTGAACAGCCAAAAAGACAACAGGCGCCGATTCCAAATGCCATCACAGTTTATACAGATGCAGGAAAGAAATCTCAGACAGCAGCTATAACGTGGCAGGAAGATAATACATGGAAACACGAGATATTAAAAGCCACAGCACAAGACACACTACAAACTTTGGAACTGTTGGCAGTAGTTTGGGCGATGGTTAAGTTTAATGGACCATGTGAATTATTAACCTGGGGCAGGGGTTATGCTTGTGTCTCTACAGATGCCGGCCCTCGCTGGGTTCCTGCTCGGTGTGTTCGGCCTGTGCTGGAACCTGCATCAGGCTGAAGGATGGGTAGTTCCACAACCCAAGCAGAATATCTGGGTAACTTTGGCAAATATGACACATCAAGAAACCTTGTGCCTTTCTACTGCGAACCCGGAAAATCCATTCTCCACCTGTTTGGTGGGAGTGCCAGTAGACACATGGCCAATCCCACAAACCCTTCAGGCTTTCTCTCTTTGCAACTCTTCAAAAAATTGTACAGATAATTGGGATGGTGTATATAGTCACCTTCCACAGGTTACGCAAGAACCCCAAGAACTAGAGTTGCTAGGCTCTGTTATAATGGATGCTTGTGTGTTTTTTAATTACTCCTATAACACCACACGGAGAGGGCAAAATGTGAATGCAACTAATGCTGCTTATCATAATTCAACTGCTTGGTGCAATTATACTTCGACTAACATCTCACGATCTTTTGCTGTTCCTCTTGCATTACCTCCTGGTGTGTTTCTAATCTGTGGAGATCGTGCCTGGGGAGGCGTCCCATCTAAACTGAATGGAGGCCCGTGTAGCCTCGGACGCCTCACGTTATTAACACCAAATGTGTCAATGATTCTGAATATGACTCGAAAACATAAGCGAGTCCCAAGGACCGTTCATCGGTTTGAAAGTTCTTGTCGAGATAACGTTGAATTCTGGAATCCAGGCCAGATCATAACGGCCTCCATATTGGCACCAGGAGTTGGTGTTGCAAATGCCTTAACGACTTTGAATAAGTTGGGATGTTGGCTTAGCAAACAGACTAACGCTACTTCTTTAGCTTTAAGTGGCCTTTTAACTGATGTTGATAGTGTTAGACATGCTACTTTACAGAACAGGGCTGCAATTGATTTTTTGCTTTTAGCGCAAGGACATGGATGTGAAGATTTTGAAGGAATGTGTTGCATGAATTTGTCTGACCACTCAGAATCTATTTTCAAAAGCATACAGCAGCTAAAGGATGGTGTCAAACATTTAACAGAAGAAGATGGATTAGATTGGTTAACAAGGATGTTTAAAGGATGGGGACTTTCTGGATGGTTAATATCTCTGATCAAGTCTATAGGGGTAGTGATCTTGGTAATTGTGGTTATACTTTTGATGTTGCCATGTATTGTCAGTCTTCTGCAAAGGGCCCTGCAGAAGACTGCCTCTGCAATATTTTTAGCACAAGTGCAAAAAGAAAACGGGGGAGATGTGGAGCAGTTTGCTAACAACTGGCTACGTGAGAAAGGGCATAGCACCGAGGAGCTGCTGACAACGGCGACGTGATGGGAAAATACCGAAAAGTATCAAAGAAGAACAAAGAACAGAAGCAAGACTATGTACAAGGCCTTGCAGAAATCATAAGGGGAGGGATTGGTATTTAACCTTAGCAACCAATGTATCTAACCTTAGCAACCTATAAGGAGCTCGCTTTTGCAATATGTATGAACTGATTATTGTAGATATAAAAGGAGTGTGAGTACTAATAAAGTTGAGCCTTTGTGCATTAAATGATGGCTGGGCTCCCTCTGCGTTCTTTCAACAATGGATCCAGTCAAGGAAGTGACTTTGCCATGTGATTTTCAGTGTATTTCGATGTGACATAAAAAGTTAGTTGGAAACTCAGAAAACATCATTCAGAATCCTAAAGTTTTCACCTGTAATCCACCTATGTAGATAGAAAAAAAATTTAGAGTGTTCAAAAGCTATTTTAGATCCGTTAACATCAGAAATATTCTTAGACAGACTTTTATAAAAACACACGTTATGCTTCAGACAGTAATTTCTTGAAAGACATTTTTCAGAATGCACTAACAGCTTAATCATAACCATTTATAATATGATCACAAAACACACCTCTTTTTTTAAGTAGTCAGACTCTCCTCTCTCACCATGTTGCTTATGGAATAGGTAGATAGAGTTGATCTTGCTGCTCTGTAACACACTTCTAAGCAGAACACTTTGCTGCTTCTTTATTTCTGTGGCATGTTATATATATAATGCTTTTACTACCACATGTAATATGCCTATATGTGTTTTTTAATATATGCACTTAAAATAACATTGTCAATTTATGATACACCAAATATTTCAAAATTGTGTGTGCTTGTATGTTTGCATGTATATACATAAATTTTTTAGGTATTTAATTGTCTTATAAACTTTGGAGACTGTATGACTTTTAGAGGGATACATGATTATTTAGTTAGGATTTTTAAATTAAAACTAATCGTTGCTCCAAGGTCAAAACCTCAATGTTACTGAATATTGGACACCAAGTTAGATTTGCTGCACAGTAAACTTATTTCCACACCTGAGAAGAAGGCAATTAGGAAAGACAGTGAGGGGTGGATTCTTTTCAGGAAAAAAAAAAAGGTATCTGAAAAAATAAAAGGTATCTGAATTCCAGCATCTCTCTTCAGGAAAACTGAAACCACAATCCAACAGGAACAAAAGTTGAAAGACCCTGTGGACACTTGACCTGTTTATACCTGCTGCTAGTTGCTGACCTTGTAGGAAAGGCTCAGGAGCCTTTTATCTCCTCTGACACAAGGAGTTCATTATTCAAGAAACAGGTGGGTAGCCCAAAGTCAGTAAATTCCCAGATGTTCAGAAAGGCATTCATTTCTGCACCAGTGTCAGGACCAGAAAAATACAAAATGGGGGAGGCTTGGCAGTTGCCCATCATAGGCTGCTTGGTATTTTAGGCTCTATGACTCTTTGCTCAACCTATCAAAGGAGTTGATGCAACCCAAATCACCTGTGCAAATTCTGACACTTCTACCACATTTCCTTCTAGTTCACAGAATCACAGAATTGTCTAGGTTGGAAAAGACCTTGAAGATCATCCAGTCCAACCATCAACCCAACATTAACAGTTCCCAACTACACCATATCCCTCAGCGCTATGTTGAACCTACTCTTAAACACCTCCAGGGATGGGGACTCCACCACCTCCCTGGGCAGCCCATTCCAACGCCTAACAACCTCTTCTGGAAAGAAATGCTTCCTAATATCCAGCCTAAACCTTCCCTGGTGCAACTTGAGGCCATTACATCTTGTTCTATCTCTTATTACTTGGTTAAAGAGACTCATCCCCAGTTCTCTGCAACCTCCTTTCAGGTAGTTCTGATACAACTTCCTCTCCTGCCCATCATCCCCCATCTCCATCAGTAAACACTTTCAATATGAATGCGTTTTTCATTAGCAAACACCTTCCTTTTATTTGGTGACTCTTATGACGCACACATAGGATCCTCCACATGATGCTCAGGACAGGCCCACTGACTTCGGTAATCAAAGCAGTGATTCTGGGAGCTCTTCCATTTTACTTGAGAATGATGAGGTGACTGCAGCCTTTCTGTTTCCATGACCTGTTGAGCTGAAGAGCCAGTGGCCTGCTGCCTAACACTGGTGACTATCTGACAAACAGTGCTGCACAGCGCTGCCTTCTAGCAGCCAACATGTAGACAGTCTGAACAATTGCTGTGGGATCAGCTCATCTCTACACCTAGCTACAGTCTTCTATCGAGGGCATATTCTTAGAAGGTAGCAGAAGAATCTGCTGCCTCATCTATCTGGTTTACCAGAACCAAACAACACCCATCCAGAAATCAAAATTTGTCCCTATACTTGGGATGTCTGTTTTCTAGGGCAATCAATGACCGTTGTGAGTTTCTTCATCACATTCATGCCTATGACAGCTCTTAATGTTGCTTGAGCACCTTTGTGGCAAAATAAGGCCAATAGAGCTAAATGAAGAAGCAGCTTATTCCTTCCAGTTGTGGAAGAGAGAATGGGCTGATGGACAACTTGTTAGTCTCATTTCTGCTGGACAGCAAATGTTTGTTTTAACTGATGGCAGTTGTATAAAAATCCGTGGGAATGTTAGTGACAGGTTGATAATGAAGGAAAGGTCCTGGTAACCGGGGTAAGGAGTAACAGTGGTGAACCTATTTTGCAGTTGCCCAATATCTCTTTATTTGCAAAACCCCATGGCCTTCTTCACAGGGAGTTTTATAAGGACACGGGAAAGAAACAGACCCTGGAAAATATCCAGGAGGGTCTTATGGACTGTAGGAAGTACGGGAGAAAAGTTAGTATCAGAGATATAATTATTGTCTGAAAGATGTTAGAGGAATCCAGGTGACTCTTCAGGTCACTACACTGACAGGAACATTTGGCATAAGTAGCAATGGGCGTTTCTTGGATGTTCTTCCACTCTCTGAAATCTGTGCAAGTGCTCTGGAAATCTTGTGAGAATGAGCTAATATGAGACTCATAGTCTGTTACAGTCTGGACAGGAAATGTTCTTGCAGTACTTTGGCTTCATTTATTGTGCCCAGATGACATGCAGGAATGTGTGAAAATGAAAAATGATTGAACAGAGGTGGGGATAAACATGTTAATGAATGACAGCATTTTGTATCTTAGAAGGTTTTTGCATCTTAAAAGGAACCTTTGCTCAGGTTCAGATGGAGGAACATTAAAAAAAATCTTGAATTGTTTCCCCATTGCTGGTTTATGTTCACCTGCTCCTGCTAGGCTGCAGCTGTGAGCAAAAGTCTCTGAGAAGAGATACCCCTTTAAAAGTGGGAAAGCCCTCTGGAAGCAGACAAATATGCCAAGGAAGGAAATATGCTGCAAAATAAACAATGTCTTGAAGAGTTACTCTTCTGGTCAGCTTGCACTTTCAGATACCTTTCAACATAAATTCTCCATTGCAAACTTCATCAGTTTGATCAAATAAGCTTTCAGAAGTGGGAAAGCTTGCTATTTAAGGTAGCATACTGTGACTTTGCAGCATGGAAAGAAAATGAGAAATACTGAGGGAATAAGCTTTCTCTTCCCTCTTGGACCCCTATGCAAAGATTTCAAGCTTAAGGTAATCTTCCCAGCATTAGTCACTGGGAATTAGTATGTCCTCCCCAGCTGTTGCTTCTAGATGCTGGGCCAGACTGTAAAAACTAAATAGACTTCAGTGGAATGCCTAAAATTCATTTTCTCACTCAGATGCTTTCATCTCACTCATTTCATTGTGTTTACAGGCTGACAGGTTTCCTGAGGGCAGCCATGATTTAGATTTACAGTTCCCTGGCCAGTCTGATTCTGAAGAAAAGTTATAACACCTGTAATGTAATACTGTTTCCGAAAAGAGTGAAAAATGTCATGGTCTGAAAAGGAAGCCTCTAAACTCCAATAATCACAGTATATCACATATTTCTGCACCCCACTGCAGCAGCTGAGGTTGCTATTACTTCAAAACAGTTTCAATTCCCTTTCCCCTGTCTCCACCCACTCGTTTTAAAGAAACCAAACCTGTCTCATCATGCTGGAGACTTGGCTTTAAAAATATTTTTGGGATTTTTCTGTTCTCCTATCCAGGTCAGGCTGGGGAAACTCTGAGATCTTTGGGAGAGAATGAAAAAATCTATGTGACCGTGCAGTGCCTCTTCCTGGCTACTTAGAATGGCCAAGCACTGGACATCCATGTTTTCACTCTTTAACATGTACAGGCTCCCATATATGTGCTGAGAGACATCAAAGTGTGGTACAAACTTCACTGAGAATGATGCAAAATCTGAACTTCAAGCTACCAAGAGCAGGTGGTTAGAAACAACACCAAAGGGTCACTTTTACAGATAACATCAAGAGGACGGGAGTGTCAAAGAAAGAAAGGGCAAGTCAGGAACAAGTCAAACACCTCCACATTCCTCTGAGCAGGTTGTTATTCTTACAGTATCCTTTGTTTTATCATCATATTTAGAAATTGTTCACTGAAATGACGACTACTGTTATTCCCCCCTCCCCCCACAAGAATAGCCCCCTCATGATTAGTTTGAATAAGATCCTTTCAAGAATATGAGCTTTTACATTTATTGCAGTTTTTTAGCTCCCTCCTTTTCAGTTTTCCACATGCCTCTGTATCCTTGTTACTAGACCATTTGAAAGCAGGATGTTCTCAGTATCTCTTGAAAATGCTTTTGTTGCAAGATTGGCCGCTGAAATGTAAAGACTCTGTGTTGCATATCTCTCCTGGGTGAATCAGAGGTGTAAATGAATTTATACTGGTAAGTAAGAAAGAAGAAACAGACCCAGGAATTCTGAATAACCACCTGGAATTTCAGATATAGAGATAAATCTTTTTACCTGGGGATATTCTGTCTTCATCAATGCAAAGCACTTTTCAGGCTTCTAAGAAGGTATTCTGGTAATAATAATTCGAGCCCCCAAGGGTAGAAATAGAAACTAATGTATTATAGAAATACTTTTAAACTCACATATTATGTTATTCCAGATTTGACTATTCTCACTACTTACTGTTACTTACTGGGTGCTTAAGAATCACAGATAACTGTGTGAGGTTTCTTAACAAAATGCCATTTAAATTTTTTGGACAAAAAAGGTGCTTTCAAAATAAGAAAGCCAGCAGATTACTTTGATCCTCCACCCATGCCGTTTTTCTGAGTAACCCTGAAACTAGCTTTCCATAGCAAGCTTGAAGCTCATTCAGATTAGCTTCAGATCTGAAACTACTCTGGGAAGGATCATATCATAGTCCTTCAGACTGGGGAGAAAAGAGAGTGACAGCCAGGTCACAAGTAACTTCACCCACTCCAGTACATGGAGACCTTGGACCAATCCAAGATCTGGTCTACTTCGTCATGGCTGGTTCTTGTTGGCAGCTGCAACTGATGCCAAGGGAATGTGTGGGCAGCTCTCGCTTGTAAGCTGGTAAGCTTTGTCACCTTCATCTCTTTCTAACATAGGACTGGTAGGTTTAATCACTGCCTCCATCTTCTGTGGAGCATGTAATTTCAACACTACAACTTTGGTGTTCTGCATATTTTAAAGAAGTGTAGTCCTGCTTTGAGCAGGAGGTTGAACCAGATGACCTCCTGAGGTCCCTCCCAGCCTGAATTACCCTGTCACTTCTAAGTCTTGGTCATTTTGTGGTTGAAGAAGCCAAGACCAGTCAGGAAACCACCTGGATTCGTTACTCAGGTCTCTGTCTGTGTGAGTGTGAATCTATGCATGACACTGCAAAAATCACATTGCTTGCCCCTTGTGCCAGCTGTAAAATACTGGCCAAAACTTTTGGGGAATGAGAGATGTAACATACATAATTCCAAAACACAACGTTGCCATGGTACTGCAGATGCTCAGTGCCTCCTCTCTCCTGTGGCACATGCAGCGGTGGCATTACTTCTCTCCCTCTGTGTCCCCAACGGCAGCTGGATGAGCACCCAGTGTAAGGTAAAGATCAGGAGCTCATGAAGGCTTAGTCCTGTCAGCATTCACCAAATATTCAACCCATACGTGGTTTCTAAACTGTCTTGGCCCTGTTTCAGGAGCAGAAAGCTCAGGGAGATCTAAGACAGCAGAAGTGACAGTGCAAATGAAGGTAGCACATACTTCTCACAAATTTAGGTTCCAAAGGAAATCATAAATGTGTAAATCTGATTTGCTTCTGTATTTATGGGTTTGGGGATCCACTCCAAGAAAGAATCAGCAAGATGCCACCCCAGTTCACAGAATTTCCTCTCTCAGATATCAGGCTGGTCTGCTTTTGTCTTATTTCACTTAGGGCATGCTTGCACATGGAGAACATTTGGGCTTGACAATACAGTTCTCTTCTTCAACCTTAGGAATCCACAAAACCTGAAATAACCTCTCCTGAGCTATAAAAGAAAGGGATGGATAATACGCTGCAGCCTCCAGTGAAATATAATCTTTATTATTCCTATAGTAGAGAGAATAATCCCATAACTCAAACACAGAAGGCTTGGAAGAGACAATGATTTTTTGAGCTGACATTTTATTTCAATAAATTATTTTATTTTGTATATCAACACAAGTGCAATGTTCAAAAGGTTCATGCTACTGAAAGTGATTAACAAGCACTTGCGACTTAGTATTGTGTAAACATAATAAAAGTTGGAATAAGAGCAATACCTGCTTTAATCTGTGCTGTTTAACAAGTGTCTGTAAGAGCTCATCCCAAACAACACTCTTTTCACAACAGGACAGTTTAAGAGTGGGGAGAGGAGAGTCTGGAAGTCTGCACTGAGATGCAGCATTCCTCTCTTGTGTTACTCCATTTTCATGTGTCATCTTCTTACATGGTGTCAAATGGAATTGCTAGCAAGTATTGGTAGACACTCTACAACTTGTATGGAGATTCTCCTGCAGGCAGGAGACTTACAGAAGGGTTAAAGGGAGGAGGAGATCCCTGAATACAGGAAAAGGCAGAGTATGATCAATCCTGTTACAGTTATTTAGTTGTCAATAAAGCCAAAGCCCAGCAAAGTCGACCATGTATAATTTCACTTCCCAGGTCATAGCTCTAGCTGCCACCACCTCAAGAGCATCTTCAAGAGCTCAGTAGCATGGCATGAACAACACTGTAAGACAGGAATCCTGTATGTGCATGTCTGCAGAGAATCAGGCTGATATTTTATTAAATTCCTAGGCTGTGTGGAGGTAATGCCACTGCAGATAACTTTCCGTGTGTTTGTAATAACTATCTTCAATGCACCTGTTAAATAATATTCCAGAAAACAGTTTGTCCTGAAGTATAATCACAAAAAGGGACCCACTCCTACTTTTAATTCACTGCATAATGTTCCCTTCAGGCAAACATGCTGCATTACCCTCAGTTTTGCTAGTCTTCTGACATCTTCTCCAGCACTGGCTATTGCTGTCTGGAGTCATCAGACAGGCAGAAGCACAATAGTAAAAAAAAAAAGAAAAAGAAAAATTAAAAGAGTATTAGAGAACTTACCATTTCCTTTGAAAGAAAGTTAGCAGAAATTGTAATGTCAAATATGGCCAGTGATGTTCAGTATACTGTTTGTAAAAGACCATCTGTAAGATCCCAAGTTTTGCCTTTGACAAGATTAAACCAATTGTTAACCCACAATGCTGCTGCAAGAATGAGCTGGGCCTCATTGCCAAAAGTAGCCAGCTTGCCACTGGGAAAAATGATGTAAAAGGCAAAATAAATATAAACTATCTGTCTAAATAATAATCATGCTGCCTAGTGAAACATTATTAAAAAACCAAACAAAAAACCACCACCAACAAAAACCCAAACCAGAAAATGATCAGTAATCCACACTTTACAAATGAAGTGTTGGGGAATTAAGGCATTTCTTAATTTCTTTAACTTCACATACTCTAAGATCAGGGAAATTTATTTCATTTGACCACCTCCACTCCATACACTGAGGGCAGTATAAAACAGTGTCATCTGACTGCAGGGTGTCTTCTAGGAAGGCATCTTATGGTTGAAGAACCCACTACTTGCTTTGATAGTTTTTTCTAGCAACTAAAAATCATAAAAAACTCCTGAGTCTTCTTCCTCATTTTAATGTTTCTGGCTTTATCCTTTAACCAGCCACTGGTTCTTGCCATGTCTTTCTCTGCTGTACTAATGGGCTTTTGAATACCCAGTGTTTTATGTCCATGGAGGTATATGTACATTGTAATTAAGCTTTATCTCAATTTTTATTTTTTTCTATAACTTAAAATGATTAAAGATTTTAAGAAGGGGTCGCTAAATCCTTGCTGTAAGACACTTCCTCCACCCCATCAGATAATTTTATGGCTCTTCTCTGTGCCGTCTCCATGTTTGATGTTTGTGTGTGTGTGCATGTCTGCGTCCTGAATGCATGAACTTCAAAACAGTACAGATGCCCAGTATGCAGCTCATCAATGTCACACAGAAGGAAAACCATACTTTTGGCTTCTACTTTTCTTCTTTATTCATCCAAGAACTGCAATAATCTACTTTGTCTCTGCATTGACAGATGAACTTCTGTTGAGCTGAGTCTTCTACTTCTCACACTGCCTTCCACATTGCAGCCCATGCATTTGTTGGCATGACTTGCAGGCCTTCCTGTTATGACCTGACCATGTACTAAATGGTCACATTAAAGCATATTTTGCATAAGTGGTTCCAATTGTGTGTGTATACATAAACCTCATGTATATTTTATATATATTACAAATGTATATATCTTGGGGATACTATGTGTTATATAATTTATATATATGTGTTACTATATCCACCGAGTCCTCCTGGTTATTTGCCACCTTGTCAATCTGTGTCATCCACAACTGTTATGAGCTCCTGTGCTTACAGACCTCTGCCAGAGCTATAGCCTGATCACCTATCAGAGGCAGCTCTCCAGAGAAGTTAAGGACCTGCTGGAGAAACTGGGCTGTCATAAAGGAGAGCAGACAGATGAAGTGGCAGGAGGTTAAAGAGTCCTTATTTTTAGTGAAAATGGAATTTTATTGTGCTGTAACTCTTAGAATTTGTCAAACATGAAGACTTAGCTATTTTAAAGTTGAAAAGCTTAGCAGAAGTGGCACATTCACACATTGAGGCTCTTGTACATTGTCTCCATCATTTGTCTAGGCTGCAGTTCTAAAAGGATGTAACTGAACATATTGTAAACGTTTAGTTCCCCACAGCCTGTTCACAGCAACACTGTGAAAGACATCTCCTTACCACTGTGCTGCTCTGCCTGGCTTATTTTGTTCACTCAGTTTCCAGTCTTCACATCCAGCGTTAGGTTTTCATCTTCACCTTCCAGAGGTTGCAGAAATCTGCTATGGTCTTCGTTTTAACTACTCTTCCCTACCTTTTGCCAGCTGGGATCGGAAATCGTACCTGCAGCCCTGCAGATACCTTTGCTAGAATAGCTCCATTAGCTCAGATCTAAGCACACACATACGTGATCCAGCCACTAGAGGGGACAGAGCCTTACACTGGTGTAAAAGCACCTCAGATGAGATTTTGTAAAATGTCTGTTTCTGAAATGAGGCTTGTTCTTTGGGAGAAGAGCAAGTCAGACAGGTGACTGGAAAAAACCCTTTTGTTCTGAGACTTTTTAGGTTGGTGTCACAACAGCTTGTCAAGAGAAGCAGGCTTGTGTGTTAGGGTGTTACTCCCCTTCACCAGAGACAAAGTGTGATCTCTCTCCCAAGGTACTCTGCTAGGAATGGAAACAACTATGCTCACTTTGGTGAAGCACTTTGAGATCCTGAGAGGCTAAGGAGAGTCACAAAGCAAGAGTTGGTACTAATGCAAGCTCTCCCCCACCGCACTGTCTTTTGAAGGGTTGCAGTTGCTTCCCATGCTGTAATAGCCAAACCTGTTCCTGGTTCTTTAACTCATTTTTGTTTGATTGCTTTCTCACACAAACGCATAAGCTTTGTACACAACTAATGTAATGTTTGCAAAAAAATTTAATGAACCTAGTGAGAACTTCTCATGGATGTAAAAGAATTAATGTCTCCTGTACTGTGTCTCTTACTGCCGGTTGGTTGCTCACACTGTGTGCTTTGGTTGTGCTACTCTATTATATCCTTCCTGGTTTGATTTGGCAGGAAGGAAACAAGCATATTCTGCCATTTATGAACTGGCTGGAAGACATCTGGGAGTTTTGTACCTGAGTAAAATAAATCTTAAACTAGAAAACTTGAACAGCTTAGTCTGTGGTTTGAAGGCACTAAATGGGATGGGAACTTCAGGGGGTACACCAGCTTCTGTAATGGCTGTTGAAATGCTGCTTTGGGGGAACATGGACAGGTCACGCAGACAGCTGCACTTCAGTTGGAAATGGCGAACACTAATAGTACAGCATTTAAATTAATCAATCTTTGGCAATATTGGTGTGACTATCCTCCTGCGGGGATCTGAAGCTACAGAGAGGTAATGAAGCTTTAACCAATCAAGACAATTCACTTTCCAGTTTTGTCATTCATTTGAAGCATGAGATCATGGTGAGACTTTCTATGATGCTGAGAGTGAGCTGATTTCCAGGTCAGTAAAACATATGATTATTATCTGGTTAATAATTTCTTGAATATATGACTCGTAAAGCTGTACTGCTGTGTCTTAAAAGACTTGGTAAATTGAAAATACTGTTCAAGAGTGAAGCTAGCATTGCTCTAATTCAAGTATGCAATAGAAGTATTAATTAAGAGACCTTAATGGAAAGAGGATAAAAAATGATCCAGACTCCTTTTTAGCACATAACACCCCTACAGCTGGTCTTTGGAGGTAAGGGGCTGTTAAACCAGAAGATGGGGGGGACAACAAGGAGGAGGTATTTCTGCATACGCTGAGGGAAAAAACCCCAGGTTGCCCAAAGCAATTGTCAGAGGTGGCTTCTGTAGTCATCATTAGCCACAGAAGTAGAAAAGACACACATCTAAAACTCCCCAGGACATGACAGCCTTAAAGGACACTACAGGGACTGATTAGTCAGAATCACAGGCAACTGGCAGCACTGCAGCAGCCAAGGAAAATCTTTATCATTAAATATAATCTTAACAATGCATTTGCTGTTTGATCTTTTGGTAAATTTCTTCCATTATTGTGAATCTAAAGCTTTTAAGTGTTCTCTTATTTGCAAAACTTAAATAGTGTTAGGGCAGAAAGAATGATCAGACCCAAGGTGCACCACTTCCAAGGGGATGGATGTCTTACAAAACCCCAGATGGAGACTACTGTCATAGGCACCAGTATACCCTAGCTATCCAAAGGCCAAAGGATGCACCTAGTTGGAGGTGGGGATGGCATGGTTTCTGCACAAAGAGCTTTTTGTGCTGATCACCAGAAGATGACGTGCTTCAAGATCGTGGATTAAATGTCAGTGCCTGAGGAACAAGACTGCGATGGGTGATACACCAAAGGTCGCAACTGCATAAGCCGTAATCTGCTCACATGAACAGTCGCACTGCATTCAGCAGTACTATGCAGAGAGGCATTGATAAGCATGGATATGTGCACTGAGGAAAACCCTGTGTCCACAAATCCCCTTTTTATTTCCTCCTTCCCTTGAGTTTGCAGAAGACTACAGCCTGTACAAGAGTACTCTGTTCAGTTGCTCAGGTGCTATAAGTTTCTATCAAATATTATGCTCTTTACCCCTCTCATAACCTCAGACTTCAGTTGGGTTGCCGGGGAGGAAATCGGTGCACAGTTTAACATAAAGTGTTTAAGAGTGGCTAATGTCTGAGGCTAAGTGTTTTCCAACAAGGTATGGAGTAAATGGGTAAATGTGATAGTGCTACAGAGGTCATTGCACCCCACTCTCGGTTACCTTTCTGCCCGCCAGGGCTTGGCTGCCCATGCTCCAGGGATCTGAGGCTCAACTCTGCTCCCACCTGGCTGTTTAACCTCTGCTCAGGCTGCTGGCAAAACTGCTGACCTGTGACAAAGAACTGTGCAAATGTCTGTAGAAAATATGAAATAAGGATAACAAAGGTAAAATTACAGGCAGGGGATCAAGGTAGCTTGAGAATTTGGGAGGAAAGATACTGACATGAGGAGAAATAAACTTCTAATGGGTAGAAATGGGGAGCTGGTTACAAGGTTATTGGGTGTCCTTGGCATTGATGGAACTGCTGGAAGATGTTGGGTTTATAATGCCTAGGGTTTTTCTCTAGAGAGCCACAGCAGTGGGTGCTCTCGCCCAGAGGGCAACAGCCCACTGGGCCAACAAAGGTTCCTTGGATGCCTTATGAGAGATGGTGAATGTAGCTGTCTTGCAGAGTTGTGTGTGTCAGTCAGAAAATACTTGCTCTGTACTTGTAAAGTTGTGCATATCCTATTTGCAGAGCCTCTTTGCACCTGACTATAGACACCTGAACAAATGGACCCAAAAGAGGTATGATAGCAGGACCCTCTCCACAAAACATCACCCCCAAGCCATTTCAGCATTGGCAGAATGTACATGAAGCCACCACTATACATGGAGGAGGTTCTCACACAGGCATTGGGGCTTACCTAGCACAGAAAGCCCAGTGTCCCTACCTGGGGGACTTAGATAAGAGCTTTAACTTTTACACCAGCTATTCTGTGCCTTGCTTGTT
This sequence comes from Strix aluco, assembly GCF_031877795.1. Lineage (NCBI taxonomy): Eukaryota > Metazoa > Chordata > Aves > Strigiformes > Strigidae > Strix > Strix aluco. The sequence continues at coordinate 29,308,055 of NC_133971.1, forward strand.
CTGATTTATTAACAATATAGAAGATGATCCAATATTTGCCCACTGCCTTTAAATCATAGGATTTTCCATTCTAAATGACAACCTTTGCATTTTATTAGTGTGGTTTAGTCTTTAATAAGCCTTTACTATGTCCATATATCTTACTAACACTCTAAGAACAAGCTTTTGTACCTATTATAAATTACCTTGGCAGTGGCATGACCACATCCACAGGCATACTTAAGAATATGATGCTGCTGCCCCAGGTCTCAGTAAGCACAGGCAGAGGAGGAAGCATTTGTATTGCAGTCTCACTGAGAGGGGAAGGTATGGGCTAGCTGTGTGGGTGCAGCTGGGGGTGATGAAGCCTCCTGAATTCAACAGCCTCTGCTGAGACCAAATCTCTGTAAGCCCTGTGAAGGTGTTTAGCTCCTCTTTCTCAATTTCCTCATTCCTGGAAGGCATGTTTTAGTTCCTCCTTCCCTGGAGAGACACAAGAATTGATTGATTAATGTCTGTAAAACACCAAAGAGAGAAGCACCATGTAAATGCCATGGTTGATTATTGCTACTCAGCCTTTCAAAGGAACATCAAACTATGTCTAGCCTTTGAGCTCAGCTGGGTCTTTCGGGTGAAACAGAGAACTGTATCTTAAGAGTGCAGGAGATACCGCTTGACAGCCTTTCTAAGCACAGCAGGCCAGCATTTGCTGTGTGCCCTGAGCTGCATTTGCCTTACTCCAAATTCTTTTTGCTTTAGCTGGGAATACATTATTACATGTTGGTATTATTATCAAGAGTTAAAATGTCTGGTTGGTATTACCAATTTGTTGTGAATTTCTATGGATTCTGCCTTGTTCTCTCTTAACTCAAATATCAGAAGTCTGAATACTATTTTTGAAGCCACTGGGAGAAATGCATTACAAGTGCAGACTCCCAGAAAACATCGGTTTGCAGAAGTGCCTGCCAGAACCATGGCCAAACATGACTGGCTGTTTGGCCCATCTGAGCAAAGACTGGGGAAGGAGATGTTGCTATCCAAGGAAAGGACAAGAAACCATGAATGTGTACTGAGCAAATTCCAGCAGTCATCCCCTGGCAGTGACAAAGGGTGGCAGATATCTTCATCTACCTGCAAGACATTAAGACCATTTCTGGTAGCTTATTACAGTAGTTATTTCTTCTGCCTGTGTTGTATGATATTATACCATGAAGCAAATTTCTTGTCTTCAGGCTTCAGACCCTGGATGTACTGGAGAGGCTTGTTCTACATTTTGTGGGTCTGGACCACCTGTGATGTGGATAATGTCACCTAAGACTTGTTCCACTGGAATCACCCCAGTGAAAGCTGTCAAGGCCTGCAGACTGGGTATCTTGAGATGAAAACAGCATGAGTTTTGTCCCTGTCTAATTATTGTGTTTTTTTTTTTTTTCCCCATTAAATGTGCCTAGAAAGTTATTAACTGAGAATGAATTGCTCATCCTGCTAGCTGAATGGCACCACCAGAATTCTCAAATCATGAATGTTGTGATCCAAAGGGTCCCAAAGAACCTTTGTGGGAAGAACAAGTCATTATTTAACTGTGGTTAGTGCCAGTACTACTAATGGGCTCCTTTACAGATGGAAAAGTTGAATGGGACTGCATGGTCTCAAGGTCACCTCATTTCATGCAACACTCCAGAAACTTTCTAAGTAGCAGGAGAAGCAGAGTACATGTCCTTGGAAACTTGCAGCAATCCAAAGCCTCCAAGAAAACCCAGAGGATGTACACCGACAGAAAGGCAAAGGCTGATGCTCTCTGCAATTCTACAGTCTGCAGTCCTGCATGACTGCAATCCTGCCCAGACTCCTCATGTCACCTGAGACTGTGCTTCCACAGGGAATGGGCTATCTGCTCCTTGACAAAAGCTCAATCTAATATCTTCAGCTGTGGGAGGAACATATGGTTCACTAGGAGCCAAAGCGACAGGCTCAGCTCCTTGCATCCCTACAAATGGTGCTGCCAAGCTGGAGAGATATCTCCCAGACACACATGAGAAGAAGTTCCCAGCAACTTGGAGCATGCCTCCCTGCTCCAGCAGCAGTCCATAGTCTCAGGCTCCCCACGTTCAGCCTGCTGTGCCTCTGTCTCTAATTCTGCTCTCACTGACCCTGAAAGTCTGCAGGGGGGGGTGCCACTCCTGCATGACCCAGTTCAGGATTGCATTTCTGAAGTGATTACAGCAGAGACTTGATAAGTAGCAAACACAAGCGTATAGCACACATTTGTCTGCCTTTTCTTCCTCTGCCAACCATTACAGAGGTATGAAGGTTCATCATTTATTTCTTTCCCTGAGCTGATTCTCTTCTCCTTCAGCACTCCCTGCTCCAAGCCTGGCAGCACAACCAAAGTTAAACACCTCTGTGGGCTAAGTCCTTTCAGTTCTCTGGGAAAGGAAAGGATTTATGTCACTGAACAAACTGTCTCCTGGTCAGGAGCCATCCTTGCGGCATTCGACTTTATCCCAGTGCTTTAAGCACCCACGTTACCAAAAGTAGCAATGTAGCCACTCAGTACTCACTGTATAAAGGACAGTGGTCCTTGGAAGAGATCTAGGTCTCACCTGAGCTAATTGACAGTGGAGGTACTTGTCTTATGCCTGTTACCAGGGGGTTGCAAAATGTACAGCAGGGGCCTCAGGTGCCTGAAGTTAGGTGGCAAGACCAGGTCTTTTGTGGCACGATGCTCTGCATTGCATCAGAAGGTATGGTTGTAGCACACTTGTAAAAGGGACTACATTGACTGAGGCTGGTTTTACAGAGATCTATAGCCCATGGATTGTCTGTAAAATTAGCAAAGAGACATAGTTCTTATGGAAAATCTTATTGTAGAAACAGGTGATTCACAGCAAATCAAGATGTGGTGTTGCAGTGTTCTCTTCAGCTGAAACCACATGTGGAAAAAGTTTCCTAAGACTCAGTACTGAACATCAGTGGGTTTAAATAAAAATTGCAAGTAAAAATTGCATCATTAATGCTAGCAAAATGAGCAGTGGAGGAACAGCTTGGACCACAATCTTTATGTGGGACTGAGTGAAAATATTTAGGCTAGTATCTGTTACCTGAAATTTTTATACTTAGCTGTAAAACTTCCTAATTTTCTATTTATACATAAACTTGATTAAGAAGTCTCTGATGTTGTTTCATAAGATGGTATACAACCCTACGGGTTCAGCAACAAAGACAAGTTACTTTATTTGGACCTCACTTTTTGGTCTTTTTCAGCATCAGTCTGGATACTTTGCTGTAAGAGTCAAAAAACCTGACCATTTTGTATTGTTAGCAGTGTAACTGAGTAAAACGCACCATTCATGGTTCACCTTTAAATTATTAGTAAACATAACACCAATTTTTAATTTGGTTAATTTCCAAGTCAAATAAAAATGTTTTATACTCACATCTGTTCAACTTCCACTGATTTGATACCAGACTAGTGCTACTGCAAATTATTTCTGGTTTTGTGTTGGGTTTTTTACTTTAGACAATAATCTGATTTTGTCTACTTCGGAAATTCAATGGGGCTCTCCTTTTTTGATGTTAATACGTTATCTGACACTGCACTGAACCATCTGCTCTCTGAGGCAAAAAAAGTCCTTGTTTACTTTTTTAGAAGTGTTTTCAACTTCATATGTATTATCAGATGACCTCCCTGACCTTTTCTAGATTATTTGGCAGTATAATGAAAGAATACATTTTCTCTACGATTTATTACTTGCTGTACTGGTTTAATTGATGAAGCAGAGTGGATATCTGCATCTAGAATTTTTGCAGCCTTTACTGATTTAAAACATAATGTAGATAATGTGGGACAATACCATGTTTTAAATTATTTGCCAGATGGCTACATGGACTGGGAAATAATTTACATCAGTCCTCTGCTATTACATTTTTCCATGTATATGTTTTCTGAAAGATCTTTAGGACATTACCAGTGGATAAAACTATTAGGAAAACTTTCAGTCAGATCAGTATTTAGCATTGTCACAGATTGATTCTTTTGCTCCACCAGTAAATGATTTTTTAATCCTGTCAGTTAAATACCAAGTCACTGCTTAGTGACAAGCCAACTAGGCTGGCTTATGCAAATGTATTCAAACCTCCTCAGGTCTGTAAGCAAGCTCAGATCTCAGATGAGTGAGGTCTTTGGTTCATTTTTCCAAACGTAATCCGTAAGGTGCACAGACATGCAAGGCTGTAAAAAAAAGTCATTTGAAGTGCAAGACAATTTCCATTTTGGGCAGAAGTTCAGGTGAGAGGGCATTCCACTCAGAGTGGTTCACCCTGTCTTCACCTCTAGCCTGAATACAGAGAGGCAGAGTTTTGCTTTGTAGAAATTTGTAGAAATTATTGCCCTCTCATTTAGGATGTGTGTCAGGGGGAGGGGGGAAAGAAACCCAGATATACATGGCCGATTAGTCTTACATCTTGTTTTGACTGATATCGCTGCTCACGCTGTGCATGAGTAACAGGATTTTGATACACAGCAGTATTTGCTTGTTCTCTTATTCTGAGGTAAACCCTACAGTCCCTTTGTCTGCTGGCTGCAGTGGGTTCAGCCACCTGCAGCCATCTCAGCAGGGAAGATCTTGGTCAGGAGGGAGCAACCTGCACCCTGTGCTGCCCAGTCTGAACTGGGAGGGAGGTGTGAGTGCAGCCCACTGTCTCAGTTCCTCACCCCAGCAGCACAGTGCTCCCAGGTGCCTCCCACCTCAGCAGCTGTGGGGCAATCCACACTGCCCCCTCCCCAGACTCAGCCAGGGGTGAAACCAATGCACTTCAGCCTTTCAGCTGTGCACGCTACTGTCCCTCTACAGTCCAGGGCCAATTCTGCACCCGTCCTAGAACTTAATACTGACTGAAACTTGATGCTGGTTCAAGAATATGTCTACGTACATTTTCGCCTCTATCTACCATATTCTAACATCTCCTCGAGCACAAAATTAGACCTGAAAGGATCTATTTTACTGCTGGCAGAATTGCATATCTGCTTTTTCCTGTAGGACTAGGGACACATGAAAGTGCTGCTTTGTGCCTCAGCTTCCCAAAGCATATTTATGTGTTCAGGCCTGTCTAGAGTAAAAGCGCCTCATAGCAGAATAAGTCTGTTATAATATTACTGAATGCAGTCACAGCCAATAAAACACCAGTCTTATTTAAAGGGCTGCCATGGTAGCTCTAATACCAATAATAATATCTTCCATCTTCTAACATGGAAATATTAATTATGAGGTCCTTAGGACAGCCTTTCCCTTATGGCCCCAAAAGAGATGGTGACAGTAATGGATAGGAAAGGTAGGGTAGCCTGCACTGTGCAAAAGAAAGCAGATGAAAAACATCTGAGTGCTTCCCTCCTCCCAGGAAGGATGCAACCTGAAATAGGACCATGTGTGTGCTGATTTAGAATAACATTTCCTTCCTATGTTAGTCTCTATGAAAATGCAAACAGGTGTAAGAAAGCTAGTGTTACATCTGACAAAATCTATTTAAACAACAGGCCCAGGGTTGCCCCAGCTCAGGGATGGTGGAAGGAACCAGGAGAGACAGAAAATAATAAGCAAGCTCCTCCTACAGGTGCTCTGTGGCTCACCCAGGTTTTAGGGATCACTTTCTTTCCTTGATTTGCTCCTCTCCACCCCCTGGATAACACTGCATGTCAGCAGCAGTTGCAGGGAAAGGTATGAGACTTTGGGCTGGGTCAAGAGCTGGAAGTGTGCCCACTGCCAAAGTAGAGGCAACAGGCTCCTGCTGGGGCTGTCAGCCTTCCCCTGCTACCAAGAAAAGGTGCCAGTGCATAATTCCTCAGGTATGTTTATCTGACCTAGGGCTGAATCCTGAGCAGGAGAGCTGGAAGTGCATTTCATAAGGCTTTTGCATCAGCTGTTGGCAGGAGGGGGGAGAGAAGAGAAGCAGTTCTTTGGGCTCACCCCTCCACACACACAGCAAGTGAGGAGTAAAGAAGGAGAGGAGGAAGCAGCTCAGCAGATGTTTGGGTTGGCAGCCTGTCCTTGACTAGCATCAGGGTAGTACCTCTGTGCTCGTCAGGGAACAGACTCTAGTCACATCAGGTGTATGTCTTTGTCGGGAACACATGCTGAAAAAAGGGAATATAACCCACCTGCTTGCTCTAAGCCTTATTTAGGTGACACAACAATATACAACCCCACATGTAAGATTAGCCAGTCATTTAATTTTTTTTTTTTTTTTCCTTCCCTTACAAGGTTGCCAGCTCTCAGAGCCACAAGGGGACAAGAATTCAGCCTGCAGGCTTCTGGTCTTTATCCACACAAAAACTGTGTGGACCCAGCACCACAAACCTTTCCATACATCACATGAAATTATTCAACCCAATTACTACCTGCATCCATAAATTCCATCAGTGTTGGTAAAATGCAGAAAATATGTTGCCTTGTGCACAAGAGCTGCAGCTCAGCGCTGAGCAATTCTACACCTAAACCACCTGCAGCATTCAGTATTGCTTACAAATACCAGCTTCTGAAAAGTGTCTTTTTCCCCTTGCAAATTTGTGTTGAGGTATTTTGGGAAAAGAAGAAATAGCATTACTTCCCCAGATCTATTAGTGTAAAAGGACCAAAGAGAGGTTACCAGTATTTAAACTGGTGAACGTCAGATCTGTTAATGGACTTAATACAGCTGAGAACAGAGTTTAGCCTTGTTATTTTATTATATAAATACTGACTGGAGTCCTGGATGAATGTCTAAACACTTGAGCCAATTTTCCTCTAATTATCTAGGGGGAAAAGAAAAAAAAAAAAAAAAAGATAGTGCTTTAATAATTTGATTTTTTTACTCTAATTGAAACTTTTTTCCTTGTGAGTGGAGAGAGATCAGGTGCCAAATTAGAGTGCATGCAAATTCTCACACAGATACAATTAAGCAGGAAGATCAATTAAAATCTCTCCTTGCTGGACTGCTGCCATTTTAAGTACATAGAAATAAATCCTTTCCCTGGGGAGTACATGCTTTGGGAAAAAGATTTTACTTGATTTATCTTTGCAGTCATCATGTTACTCATGAAGAGTACTGGCCAGTGTTTTAGAAGAAAAAGATTTTTGCTGTTGCTGAAAAATTGTGTGAGTATTTATAGGAGTTTTTATCTAAAAGTAAATTCTGTAGGAAAATGATGGCCTTTCCAAGATCTTCTGGAAAGTTTTTTAAAGTGTTTTACAGAAATTTTATTTTTAATGTGTTCATGGAGCAACTAGAGATGCCTTAAATGGGTCAGAGTGTTTGGTCCTGTCCTGAGCAGGTGCTGGCTGGCCAGTGAATCTGGCTACTCTGGATGTGCATGAGCAATGCAAAAGAGGTACAGAATATCATCCTTCAGTGACAAACTAAAAAAAGAGAGAAGACCCCATTGCACTGTAACTTACTGTGCTGGACACTTCACTTGGAGGGCACAGCAAACAGGAAAAGATCACACAGAACCTCTCAAAGCAGCAGACCAGTTACATGTCCTTCCTTTTCAATGTACTCTGCATGGATCCTTCATTTTTATACCCTCAGACAATGCTGAAGTAAAAAGGAAGCTCAGTGAAGAAATCATAGTAAAAACAAGTATAACAAAAGAAAATATCACAAAATTAACTTTATGTTGGGCCACACTCTCAGAGGTAAAGGTACTTGTTTTCACAGTCATGTTTGGTGCTCTACCTACAACAGCACATCCCATGTGTGTCTTGGATGACATAAGCATAAATACATGGTTCACCAGCTGCCAGTCCCTCCATTCCTAATATATCTTCTAAAAGTATCTTCTTTGGAAAGTGCTATAGTACTTCTGGTAATGACACCATAGTGTCTGAAAATGCACTTTACCATAATGATTCAGGTAATGAAGGCTGAATTACAATGAAAATCTTGGAGAAGTGCTCTGATGTCCTCTACTCATGGCAAATGTGTTCTTCCTGATTAATACTCTCATAATAAAACAGCAGGATGATTAGGCCATTAATTTAAAAAGTTCTGAAGTAAAAACCCAGCTGGCTGACATGGTCTGTGGCATCATTTGTTAAAGTCTTTTTTTCACTGAAAAGACAACCACAGAAATGGCAGCAGATCTCTTAAACTAAAAAGTTACTATTTCATTAATAAAAGAGAAAACAATGGTGTTCATCAGATCCAACGTCACATTATTACTGAAATTACTTTCTGCTATAAATAAACTTGGCATTGCTTACAGTGCTAGTATAATTAACATTCTTAAATACCTCATCAAGTTCTTATTAACTGCTGTCTATATCTTTTTGCTTACTATTAACAACATATTGGCAAGGATTGTAGGAAGAATTAATTTGTAAAATCTGAGTTTTATATAAAAAGGTATATACACAAACATGGTGAACAACATTTCCCAATTTTGTTTCAGCTCGATTGCCTCCTGCTGTACACGTATTCAAGGACATCAGTAAATAAGCAGTCTTGAAGGCCTGACCACTCTGTCTACAAACATTGTGGTAGTGGGGTATCTTTAAATACAGAGGTATTTTGTTACTATCCTTACAGATTGCTCATGATTTTATGTTCCCTTTGTTAAGGGGTGATGTAATCAACTTGCTTACCCTTTATAGGTTGTTTAGAAAACCCAAGGAGCTAGCAAGATCTTTAAAATGTTTCTGAGATAGTTGAAGATCTAATAGAAAAACAGAAGACAGTACTTCTTTCCTATACAATTTCTATCCTCTGTGGGAGAAAGGCTCCTCTCTGGCTGTTGTTCCCTCTATTGTTCCTGTATCCTCCTCTTAGCACATCCACTAAGCAGAGAAGCACGTGTATCAAAGTGAATAAAATTCACCTGTCTGATAGTCCAGGGTAGGCACTGAGCAGTGAATAAACTCTGTAGTGTCCTAACTAAAGGGAGGCAAAAACCTTTTACCCCTGTTTGTCCTCAGCTGCATTCCTGCTCAGGTGAAGGCTGTGCAAACTTCACAGAGGAGGTAAATACCTTCTACATCTTTCTCAGGCCAAGCAGATTAAGTTACCTCTGATAGCACAATCAACACCATAAGAAACAGAGAAAGAAAAAGAAAGATGACTCTGGTAGTCTGCCCTTCAAGACAAATAAAAGTCGTGTTCTGCTCTGCCTTTTAATGCAAAATCCCTAAGGGATGTGCTACTGGCCCTTTTGATGTTTGCTTGCAAATCACAGCAACCAGAAAATGTGTGCATAATGAGAATGATTAAGGCTCATCTGAACCTTAAGCCTGGTGTTGCTGGCGAGTAAGTGTGTAATACCGTGTTTTGGCTGCGACCACAGGTGTCTCATGAATACTTGAAGAACTGGGTTGCATTGTCAGCACAGAAAAAAACAGTGTCCGCATTTAGTCCCTTTTGCTTTTTTTTTTTTTTTTTAATTATTGTTGCTAACTATTTAACTGAGAAAAGAGGAACATGTGGAGAAGGAAATGTGAAGGAATTAACATATAGGTAATGACTGCTGTGAGGCAGTCCTCAGCACTGATCATAGTGCAGTTTTCTCAGCCAGTCTAGAGACTGTGGAATAATCTGGTTTAATGTTGTTGCTTTTTGATTATTTTCTTGTTTTTCAAGCTGCATCAGAAGCTGTGGAAATAATTAACTTTGACAAGACTATGAAAACTTGCTTGCTGTCTTTGCTCTGATGCCAGTTGTCTTGAGAGTTCAAATGGACTACTGTAGAGTGAAGTGAAGGAAATATGCTTTGGTTTTTCCTAGTGAATCCTATATGATCATTCTAGTCCCCAGTTAAAGTGCTTATGTCTTTTGGGAAGGGAGGTGTTTTGCTTCCTCTTTTTATTTTTTTCTACCACCGCTTGTTAGAACATAATGAATATGTGCTCCTCTTGAGGGGGAATCTAAAAATGAAAACACCATAAAGATTCAGGTGGAGCATTTCAGCTATAGCCCTGAGGAAGCAGTATTTAGAAACTACAGAGATGAATCCTGATCAACAAAGAGGGTTTCTGTCCATCTATTTGCAAAGTTTAAGTTTTGAGAATTAATTTTTCAAAGTTAAGGAGAATTTAGGAATTAAAGGGTATGACTAAAAAGACATCTTTTTGTGCCTAATACTATCTATTTTTATGTTCATACAGATTTTTCAGATTCACAGGTTTTATAATCTTACACATGGATAGAAAATGTGATGTAGCTTCTTGAACAAGGGCCCAGAGAGGTTGGGGTCTTGCTCTGACCTGTGGCTTTTTTGCTCTGGATAGCGCATCTTTAAGTTAACTGTGAGCCCAAGGAGACATTACTTGGTCTCCTGAGGACAATCAGTTTGGTCCCTCACTTCTCCCACAGGGGTGACTGGATTTCCACTTATGATTCTCACTTTTCTGGACAAAGCTCACTAGAAGCTGCAGTTACCCTGATGGTGAATGTGGTCACTCCCAGGACTGTGGCAGCTGATATGGATCAGAAAACCCCTTTCAACTCTGCCTAAAGGACAGGGAACAGGCACAGAAAAATTACCTTCTACTGCTGCCTCCTCCTAAGAATGAAGTAGAGAAAACTAGGCCACATGGTTCAGAGCTGAAGACATGAAGTTACTGCAACTTACCTTTCTCCTCTGCTACAACCAGAGTGTCCCCTTCCACAGCAACTGGCTCATGCCTGCAATCTTCCTGCAGCTGACTTCCTTGACCACCACCAGCCTTCATCTCTGTCATCTGACTTGTTCTTCTTCACTTCTGGCAATGCCACTCCCAAGTAGTCTTGCTGTTTCCAGGAGGAGGTATAATGTAATGTATTTATTGGATGAGTGCAGGAAAAATACGTAGTGAACCCTGAGTGTCGGAAAGAGTAGTTGATTTAGATCAAAGTTGATCATTGGTAGGTTGATGAGTTTGCAGGGAGAATTGTGGACAAAACACTGTGGGGGTGTTAGACAAAACAGAATTTCATGAAGGGAAATTGTAATTTGACCTTTCAGTCATATTTTCTTAGTCCTCTTCATGCAGGTAGATGCATGTCAGAGCACTATTCATTCTGTCAGTTTGCTGGGTTGTCACCTGTTGTCACCACACAGAGCTCTGTCACAGTCATGGAAGCTGACAGTGGCTTTTAGAAGTATTTTAAGAGTTAAGTTCAAGTGGATCCTTCTTGAATAAAAGTGAGATAAAAGCATGCTTTTAAGCAAAAACAAGGTCAGTACCTCACCTGATTGCTTCCTGCCCTGCCCACATGACATTCAAATAGAAGAATCATAAAGCAGAAGGCAAGACCAACACTGGAAGGTATGTTCAGCATGGCTGTCTTATTTTATTTGCAGGATGATTACTAAAACTATTTGGAAACAATCCTTCTTGGAAAACAGCAGACCAGGAAAGCATCTTGTCAGCTAAAGAAACTGTGAACTCTTGGGTGCAGGCACCCAAATATACAACTTGCACTCGTACCCAGAGTCAACTGTTTAGGTTGCCTCTCCTCTGCCACAGAAGTTAACAAGCTACTAGCTCAGCAGCCAGCCTCAGCTGATTATCTTTTTAAAAGGCTGGCAATGAATAGCGTAACATCATGACATGGGGGGCACCTATGATCCAGTCACCAAAATACTGTAAATTACCAGGACCATTTCACTGCAGTTGCAGAATCACTAATGGCACACTTTGGCAACATAATAACTGGTGCTTTATTGATAAAAAGCATTATTTAAATCAATAAATGTACTTATATACACTGGCTACCATGCATAGCTATTAGAAATATTGACTACCTTCACAATATGATGCTTTGAAAATGACCAGTAAGCTGATTGAGCTATTTGACTCAACAAAAAGCAGATGAATGAAAGCCTTGGCTTCTGAAGGAGTATGAGCTTAAATGATCACTTTTTCAGTCACATGCACTCTGATACCTTGAGAATGGACACAAGAAAATTTGATAGGGACAGACTTCTCAAAAATAACTGAGTGTATAGAAGTCTTGTGGGAAATTGAAGGTTGGCTGTAGGAGACATTTTCAACTGGTTTCTCCACTGACAGCAGAGAAAAAGTGAAGTTCAACCACTACCTTTTTGGCTAGCTGGTCATCAGTTGTCATCATATAAGTAACCTGGAACTATGTTGTCTCATTTTAATGGTATGGGGATTGAAGGACGTGTTCCAGGAGTGTAGACGGTATCCGAAGGGTGTGCTGGCCAAAATACAAAAATAAAAAATACAAAATCAGGCTTATTTCACTGTTCTATGGGATTTCTTTTAGAAGAAAAATAATAGGTATCAGAAGCAAAGTAACAGTTTGTCAGATGGTTCTCCTGTTGTAAGGCACTATATATATTTATCTTGGAAGCTCTGTACCTTTTAGACTTTACTAGAACAGGTTTTTCTCACATTGTTATGTGTGAGCAGAAGTTGCATTGCTATTTCGTGATGTTATACTGCAAATTGCTAACCTTTCCAAGACTAGGAAATGCAATTTTAGGGAAGACAAAATGCTACTGGAATCTGGTTATGTCTTTAAGGAAAAAAAAAAAAAAAATCATGCATATTTCATTACACTTATCTAGCTGAAGTGCATAGTTAACCTTGGATATAGGTGATCAAAGGCAAGATATCTCTTGTGACAACGGTGTTCTGCTTTCCTCAGAGGACAGGTAGCTGGAGAGGCAGCCTCCGAGATCTTTGGTGAAAGGACCCAGCTGCAGCCTGTAGTCACTGCTGACTGCCCTTGATCTCAGGGAAGACTGGCAGCCTAAACAGCCTTCTGAAACAATGTGAACAGCCTGTTACATGAATAATTTAGGAGGGAAGCTTGGAGGCTTAAGCTTCTGCTTCTCCCAAAAATTTCACATGTTCTGTCTTTTTCTTGTTGAGGGGCTGACCCTCTTATTGCCAAGAATTCTGCATAAGATTTGAATGTCCTGGCATTATTTTCTGTTAATTTTACAGGATTTTAAAATGGCTTGACTGCTTCCAACACATAAACTTCTATATGTGTAAGTTGGCTGCTTTACTTGGGCACGAAATCTGTGGCTAACACTTAATACTCCTGGCTAGGGAACCTGGCAGGAAAGAGCTACTCAGATCTAGATGTTCTTTATTTTGTCAGTTTTATGATGTTCTTTTCATGAAATATACAATTTCTTTTTCTCATGCTTGTAAGATTTTTCTTTCAAGTACATCTTGCCTGGGCTGAGCTAGGTGGTCTAGCACATGGCTTTGGATTTGAAGGAGGTTTGGATTTGAGTTTTGAGGCTAACCCTAAACTGTCTTAAGAGTGACTAGAAACAAGTGGAAAGTGGTGTTCAGATCAGTGAAATATACCAATACATTTCTTCCTTTATCTCAGGACTAAATACCAATGGTTTTCATAATTTTTAAGGAGTTGGCTTCCAGAATAGAAATGGTGATGTCAGTGCTCAGCCGAGATGTGAGGAAACTCAGGACTAAGCCTTGTGTTCAAACCAGGCCTTTGAAAATGATGTTGTGAGACGTAATCTGAAAGTGTGTCCATACGCTATATTCACCTGTCTTCAGTGATTGTTCCAGACTTTTACATTCACTTTTATAGCGTGATTCACAAAACTGAGCTCTCAGTCTTCAGTGTTTCTACAACAGAAAACTGAGTTTGTCTTACTGATTTTAGAAAGTGCTGTCCCAACCAGTTCTTCATCCAGAACACCTGAAGCACTCAAATTGCCTTAGTCTCTTCGCTGTAAATCCTACCCACTCACTTACCAGGTCTGTCCTGTGAAACTCAGGCACGTAAAACACTTGCAAAATGAGACATATGAAATAACCTTGCCTGACTGCACTCTCTCTAGGCAATCAACGCCTGTGACTTTAAGACATTGTGTCACTAAAAAAACTGTAAGAAATGTTCTGTCCCAGAAGGCTAACTCTGCTTGGCAGCACTTACCAGTGGAAACAGAAACCCCTCCATGTTTCACCCTTGTGCTTTTTAACCTTGTGCATGCTTTGTATCCTTAGAAAATGCAGTATCTCCTCATCCTTTAAATAACAAATGACCTTATGCCTTTTAATGGGGTCATTAAGAATTCTAATATTCCAGGTATAAATTCCTGCTACTACTGTGCACCTTAATTTACTATTCATATGTGAATCCCTTTGGGTTTCCAATTACTATCCAGCAACAGCAATTGGGTCTTGAAATTATTCCCACAGGACTGACTTTGTAAAGGACACTGCAGTGTACATCTTAGTTCCCTAATTAAAGACACAACGCTCGATAAACCTTGAACAACTAGTAATTGGAAGCTAACAGTCTCACCGAATCCCTGTTCACACAGGCTTTGTTGCCCAATAACTGACCACAAGTGGGTCATGTGAGGAGTGCAGAATGAATATTGAGGTCACAGACTAGTGAAACTGAACCAGTGGGAATCATCCAAAAAATGTTCCTAGTGTAGATGGTGCTTTAACATACACAATTTGTTGTGACTCAGTGCACAACATCTGAAACACCACAGGTGCTGCAATTCCAGCTACCGGCTGGGGCATGAAATAGCTGGTGAGATTGTTGGGGGAAAGAGGGATGGGTTTCAAAGAACTTGCCCTCCTGCTCAGTGTACTGTTCTCTTCTCTGTAAGTGCAATTTAGCCATAAAACAGCTCGTGTCAAATAATCAAAGTCTTGGCCTTGATAGTATTTCAAGGGCAGAAAGTTCTTGTTGCCTTTTTTTCCCCCTCCAGATTCAAGCCCTTTAAAGCAACTAAGAGCATAACTAGGATTATAATTTATTTAACCATAGTGATATTCCTTTTCAGCAAGTGCAAAGCAAAACATTTTTATCACAATAACCTTCGCTCTGCCCTGTATTTAATACTGTTTCCTCATCAAAGTACAAGTGCGGTTCTTTGAAAAAAAGACACATAACCTCACAGATGTTCCAACTAATGATATAAATACTGTAAGATTACTAGTAAGAATGACTGTAGATGAGAAGCAGTATTGAGCAAGGGTCTGAGTTAAGGTTATTGTGCTTTGATGAAATGTGCTTTTCATTATGCCAAGCAGGAAAAAAGTTTATGTGGAATTATATAAAACCTGCTATCCTACCTTTACTACTTTCTTTGAGCAGGAGTTTTCATAAATTAATTAACATGCAAGTGTAAAGTGAGAACAACAGCAATTTTAAATAATCCATAATTTCAATGCTCCGAATATTTTGCATCAATCCCTTTATCTCCTGGTGTTAGGTTAGTCATGATAAAAGGGCAACATAAGAAGGGCTGTGCTGTCTCCAAAGAAGGGTGCATTGAGTCCTGCAGCCTATCTCCAGCATTTGCCCTTATTGAATGTCCAGGGAAGCATAAGAACAATACAAGCATATCCCACAGCCATGTCCCCAGGACTCTTCCATCCTCCACCTATTTTCTGTACATGTGATGTCCTGAGCCTAAGGTGATTTGCTGAGTAACCTACTGTCTTCTAAACATTAATCCCATCTTCCTCTGATGGGATACAAATCTATTGTATCCACAGCTTCCTTTGGGAAGGAGCTTCACAGATCTACTGCCTACTGAGCGACAAAACACCTCCTTTCATTTGTTTTAAACTTGATTCCTTTGATATTCTGTAGTTTCTGTATTGAAATAATGTTGCCCTTAGTTCCAAGGGAGTTCAGTAATGTGTTTTGCAAGGGTCTGACATGACACTTCCTGGATGTTGTACACAATCATGTATCCCTTTTATCCAGACAATCACAACCATAGCGTGCGTCCTAGCTGGTGGCCTGTTACACATGCATGGCACTGCTACGCCTGTTACAAAAGCTTATACCAGGGTGGCAGAAAATAAAGCAAACCCAAAAACTCTACCTGTGATACTTGCTTCATCTATCACTTCGTCAGTTCCAGCTACTGATAGGTTTCAGATGCAGGGCGTGGCTTATCCGTTCGTTCCCCTGTGTCTGGAACTGACCATGAGCAGGACTGCAGTGCATTGGCATCATCCTCCCCTGCCACCGAAAGCAGCACACATCCACCAGGTAGGGGCCTTAGGTGGATTAGCTTGCTTGGTCTGATCTTAAACACTCTCATGAGATGCCAGAGCTGACTTTCATTTCAGCACCTAATCGTATGGAGAGGAGTACAACATTACAGTAAGTAAAAGCACTAAAATGCTTTTATTCCTTAAACCCCAGAATGAGGCTCTTTAATGAAAGTCAAAGGTAGAATGACAAACAGAAATGAAAATACTGCATCTCCAGATGGCAGTAAAGTTCATTCAATTTGAACACCTGAGGCACAAAATGAAAAAGCAAGGATGGATATATGAAAAGACCACTGCAATTCTCTCTTTGCCTCAGAGAGGCTGTTCATTAAAAAGTGAAACAATACATTAATAGCAAAAATAGCAAAATAGTCACAAGCATGACATGAACAAAGTGAGGAGTAAATGGAAGAGAAGCATGCCAAAAGATCTGCTTTACTTCCTATCTAACTTGCAGCAGGATTAATTGAAAGAACAGTCACAGGGATGTTGCGGCAGATCCTTGGCTGTGCTGGGTGGCAGTGGCCACCAACATTGGTGCATCTGCTGTCTTTTTGCTCCTTACATTTTTCCCTATCTATGCTTGGTAGGTTGAAAGCATGTTTTATCTGTACTGCAGGAGTGCAGAGCTGGCTTCCTTGACTGTGCCAGGCACTGTGTAACTCAGACATGTGCAGTCCCACCTCTGTGGAGCTTCAACTACAAACACCAGAGGAAAGAGCAGAAACAGGGAGAGCAAACAACAACAAAGTTAGTAGCTAGTGTGTGAAATACATAAGGAATTCTTCCCTGTGTCTCCCACACAGTGAGCTGTTTGACAGGAGCACCAAGTACTGTTAACTATTCATACGAACAGAAAGTTATTGTGTGGTACTGAAAAAAGATGAGGAGAACATTTTTTATAGGTTGTAACCAACCTAGGTCTTAGGTCCAGAGGTCCAGGGAGGTCTGGAAAGTCCTGTCTTGTGTGGTGGAGTTCCATTATGGGACAACCGCGAGTCTGCTCTGACCAGCTGATAGAAGGACAGCTTGCTAAACAGAAAACAGCAAGGAAAAACACGATTCTTGTTCAGGGCCCAGTGTAGATGCAGCTTCTCTTGTGTCTGCATGGTCCAGCTGAACAAGCACATCAGGATGCTGGTAGGGACTGAGGTTGTCCTGAGCTCCTCAGAGGAGCTGCTGCCCTTGAAGACCTGAGTGATCTCTGTTGAGCTGGGCTCCAGGAGTGCCAGAGACATGATGGCAGGACACATTATCGGCTGCTGTGTGTCAGCGAAACACCATGATTGTGCTCACAGGGTACCACGCAGCTGCAGTCAGTCTGCTGGCAGTGGTGCTGCCAGCTGGGACAGCCTTGCTCCTTGAGGAGCTCAGAGTCTGGGCAAGCTGTCATGGGTCCTTTGACTTGGTGCAAACCGTCAGCTGGAGAGGAAGGGCTACTTTTCACAGGCATAAGTGACCACTCACAGTGCGCTGTTACAGCACGGAGTCAGCACCACAGAGCAGCTGGTGCTGCAGAGTTCCTCTTCTCCCAGTCAGGAGAAGGGGGACTTCAGTCACTGCACAAAGAAGTAGGCTTATCCTTGTTGAAAAGGCCAAACACAAACACAGTTTTGTGCTCCTAGTGACTGAACAAGGAGTCACCTGTCTGCTGGCCACCCAATACAGCAAATGATGCCACTTTTTCTGTTAAAAACAGAACAAATCTCTTGGCTGGGATGTCCTGCCAAATGAACACTTCGGATTTGACTGACTGGAATAAAGTTGGCTGTGCATGCTACTTTGCAGAGGGGCTGTGCAGTCTGAATAGTCTGCTGTTTATGTAGAGTCAAGGACATAACTGCACATGGTTTGACAACTAATCAGCAGTTCATCCTACCAGCGCTGTTCTGCAGCAGTTGAACACAGATCCCAGACTAGAGTTTGCTAACTGCCCACCAGCAATTGTTGAGTGATAGCACATGCAGTTCCCCACATGTTTATGCAGATACTCAGATTTATCTGACAGTTTTATACTCAGAAGCATGATACACAGTAATTAAAATTAAAAATGTTTTGACAGCCAAAACAAATGGCTATATAAATTAGAAAGCTGTAAAAAGCAATGGTATCCAAAAATAAAGATCCATAGATAAATCAGAATGTTGCAACAGACAGCATTTTAATACAAGCATGTTAATGTAAAGCAGTTCTTAAATATAGGCTCAGGTTCTGACTGGGAGAAGAGTAATTTTCAGAACTATAGCCAAGGGAAGCTGTGAGAGATCAAAGGGAAAAAAATCTTCTTGCTAAACAAGGAGTGAAGGGGAAAGAAAGGACAGAGTCTTCTATAGTTGGAGGTAAAACTCCTAGAGAGGTGATGGGGCGGGGAGATGTGCCACTGTTCCAGTTTTTCTCCCCAGTGTCTTGTCAAGAGAGGTGGGGTGAGTTTGCAACACCAGGAGAGGCCTGGAGGGTGCCTGAGCCCTGTGTATTCTGCAGAGGGGAATAAGAACCAGTAAGGTCTCACCCTCTCCTGCTATGCTCCTGTAGCCATGTACTGCCCTGTCTTGTGGCCCCAAAAGCCAGGAACCATCCTGACTCTGGTTCTCACTCACACAGTTTTGTACCAGAGGGCAGGGCAGGGCAGTCTCCATCTGAAAAAAACAAACCACAATGACTAAGCTGCAAATCTCTGAGATAAATCCCTTCGCCCTTACTTCTCAAGAGTTTGCAGCTACTTGCCTCACTGAGTGAGCAAGGACCTGACCCTGTGCCCTTTAAGCAGATCCTGTAGCTCAACAATAGCTCCGGAGCAGGTCTTTTCTGCTGCTGGTTTACAGCCAACATCAGTCATGCTGTTTGAAGTCCTCTCGGTGCAACTGCCCCTCTGGCCCTCTGATGTCACCCTGGGAGCAATGATCTCTTCAAGTCAGAGAAGAGTCTTCGTAAAAAGGTTTGCAAAGCTGGGAGCATCATTAACAGCTATTTGAAAGAGTATTTTCTCCCACAGTAATATCTGCACCTTTTCTGTTTCTGCCTCAACCATGGGACTGTGAGAGCTTGGGATGATGAGTGGGTTCAGGAATGGCAGCCTAGGAGGTGACTTAATGTCACTCCCTGCTTTAGTGAGATTGTATGCTGGGAAAGTGAATTCCCACCAATGCAGATTTCTTTTCCCAAGAGACTTTTTGTGTTCTCAAAAAAGCTGTCATTCACTGGGCTCATCTCACCTCTACAAGTCCATTAGAGTTATCTGGGGCTCTGGGAGCACTGTTCTGTCCAATAATGATGGTAAGTAGAAGGAAGACATAAAAAAAACCCATGAGTGTATTCAGATTAGGGAGGAAGGTAGCTTCCTGTGGCAATGAAAACATCATTGTCTGATATATACTCACTATCCTTGCACCGAGCTGTATGAAATCCATCCTCATCCCTTCCTCAAACTGGCTGAGTTCAGTAGGATAGGCATGGTGTGTGTCTGTTTTCCCCATGATGACATAGCTTCTGGTAGCTTCAGCAGGATGTCTGGATTTACTCTAGCCACTAGTGAAAACAAAGCCCACTGCAGGCTATGGAGCTCAGAGCTGTTTGTGCTGAGCAGCAGTCTGACTGACTATACAACAGAGTGCAAAGTCTGACTTTCCTGGTTTAGTCTCTCTAATCAGATGGTTTTTGGAAAAGCACAGCTTGTGGGGAGCAAGGCAGCAGTGCTGTGTGGCCATTCCTGGAGAGGTATACTTGTGCAATGCTTGTGAAGACTTCTGTTCAAGGAATAACATGAATCTGCATCAGATTTACCAGGAAGAAGGACAGGGCATATTTGTCCCTTTTGGGAATGTCCAGTACAGAATGTAATCCCTCCTTTCCAGACCACATAAACAAGTGAGTCATGTTTTTTTAAAAAATCAAACCCATGTTGTATGGTGCCAGTCCCTCCTCTCCTGGGAAACGAACCTTTGAAGACACAGAATCTCTTAAAACTATACTGATGACTTGGAAGTGTAAATTGTGGGTTTTTTCTGCATGCTATCAAACACACAGGGACTGACTGACCACTGTGCTAACTCCATTGATGCTAGGCTGCAAATCCATAGCACTGAATGGAACTTCATAGGTGTAACTCTGCAGGACTCCAATCAATATTTGGGTCCTGTGAGTCATGCTAACATGACTTTTTTTCTTGTGCTAGTTGAAATGGTTATTTTTTGCCTGGTACCCACAAAGCTTGAGGTTGCAAAACAAACCTGTATCACCTTCTCTGCTTCTGAGATGACATGGCAGTAGCTGAAGATGGCAAGCTTTGTTTCCTTCATGGCAATGTGACCTAATATTTGCTCACTGTTACACTGAGATCCAGAAGCAGCATTTCATTGTTCATGGGTTCACGGGTTGTGGTGTTTGCCTTGGGTTCACTATCCTGTCTTGTGCATGAGGCTTTCCAACAGCTGCAGCATTTTAACTGTTCATGCTAGGCAACACATGAGGGGGACATTTTAAATGAAATGTCTCAAAAAAACCCCAGGTGACAGTCAATATCTAATTTGTCCTGAAGAGAAAATGCTAACCAAGGTCTTCAGAAGATTCATGTCCAGGGTCATGAAGCTCTGTGATATGTCTGTGCAGGCACCATCTGAAGGACAAGAAGCCCTTTTAGCTCCTACTATAAAGTGTTCTGGGTCTATCTTTCCAGGGGAGTGATCTCCTGTGCTGACAAAGAAGGTGGTGAGACGGTACCTGTTTGTGTCCTTAACCACTCATAAATACAGCACTAAACCCCTCATGACAGTCTGCTCTGCCCACTGCCCACCCAGACACATGTGAGAGGCAAATGCCAGTCCAACAAAAAGCCAGGGCAGGAAACTGAAGTGCATAGCAAGGCACAGCAGGGAACCTGACTTGGCACCTATCATAATCAGACTGTGGGGAAAAGTGGGGTGAATGTCTTGACAACACTGAGATGATTTTCAGATTGTTTTCATTCTTTCCTCCAAATAGTCCACGGCTTCATTTATTTGGGCCCCCCACTCTCTGAGGGCTGTTTAGAAAGGAACCTAGTTGAAACTTCAGGGTGTTGGCTGTAATAAAAGAGGAAATGATCACAGTGTTGGAGGGAGCCAGAATTCAATAGCAGTGAACCTCCTCAGAGGATGTTCTGATTTTTAGGGTACTGAGGAACTCACCCAACATGCTTCTGCATTCCTAATCCTTAACCGATCTCCTTGGGAATCATATCTCTGTGTGGTTCTTCTACTAGCTAGGGTCTATACACACAGAGAGTTATCTTTGATGAGGCTTAGATGGGTACACACTGCGGGGAGAACTTCTTGCTTTGACCCAGACATGAATTGTCCCATCAGATTTCATATCCGGTTACACATGTCACTGATCAAATGGCAGAGACCATGCCTAAAGGCATCAGAGTGAAGAGGATGCTGCTACTTAATTTTACTCTGCCTTTCTCCAAGAAAAATCAAGTCATTTCTGATAGCTTTTGTGATTCCTAAGAAGGAAAACTGAACAGCAATCCTAGATTATGCCATGTGGCTTTTTTTTTGGTACTGCCTCATGATGATGAAGAGATACTATTCAATGGTAACGACTATTGTGGGATACTTCTTAATTATTAAGGATATGGACAATGGATATACGGAGAGCTCACAATTCTTCCTTACTCTCTGAAGGATAAAAATTGTTCTGCTTTGCTCCTCAGCAATGCATCCCCCTAAATGCCAGAACTGCAACTGAAACATCTGCCAGGTTTACATGTGTGCTCAAACCTGCCATTGGTTTTGTATATTGAAATACTGTGAAGTAGTTAAGATAAATGTGGAAAAATCCTAGAGAAGAATGCAAGAAAACCTCTTAAAGATTGGGTCTTGATTTTGACATGAAGACTTACAACCTATATGTGCAAGCCTTTTCTTACAGGTTCTTACCTGTCTGGACAGAATTGACCATTGCTGATCACCATATATGTGAAAAATTTCAGACACACATAACACTGTGGTGTTTCTAAAAAAGTTCCTGTCAAATATCTACTGCCTTTAATTTCAAAGGAAAATCACATTAAATGCATGTGATCTTTACCACTAAGCTTGGATATCACCAGATCACCTGTAATACGTTCAGATAGTCATTATTTAAACCACTATTCAAATTATTTCAAGATTAAATTCTGAATGGAGCAGCATTAAAATGCAATATTCCCACCTGCATAATGATCTTCCAAAAAGGACTCTTCCCATTTAAAAAGTACTTATATTTAGCAAAAGTGGAAAAAAGAAAAGTAGTTTTTAATTCTCTAGATAGGGATTACTGAATATGTACACATCCCAGAGAGAATGGCATTTCAGGCTGTGTAAAGTTAATAATGGGCTGCTGATTCACTTGGCATTAACAAATGTTTATTTATAAGCAACCCAAAATGACTGAAAACATGGAAGTGTTGAGTAGTAAAGCATGTGAAATAGACATATTGATAAATGAAATGAAATTAAACCTACTACAATGAAAAAATAAAGCAGGGCTTTTTGTTAATGGATGGTTGATTGCTTTTATGTTGCAATGGAAGATTTTCCTTTAACCTGACAAGATAAAAGGAAAAATAATTCCATGAATCTGCCAAGTTTTTTATTCTTTTTTTTTTTAAAGTGCACTATTCTAAAGCATTTTAAGTGCATTTAAGTTTGACTTAAAGCATGAAGAAACTTCCAGAATAGATTCTGCAAAATCCTGTTAGAAGGAGTAACCATTTGCATGACAGTAACCAACACAGAGGCTAAAATAATAATAACATTGAAGACAGACCTCTCAACAAACCATTTGCCAAAAAATTCACTTGCAGGTATCCGATGCCACAGTTGTCTGAGTAAGAGTAACACAATTTTCAAAAATCTGCAGCATCTGCAAATTTCATGGAAACTGACAAAAATTGTGGGTGTTTAGTATTTCTGAAAACTGGGTCATTTCTACTTAACCATAACCAATGTGGAAGCTTTACCCTTAGTTCCTACAGGCCATGTTAAACTTGAAACTTACACCTATTAGAGACTGACCAGCATGTTCATGGTTTTTAAATTTTAATACATCTCTCTGAAACAGATCTGCATCTTCTAACTTTAGTTTAGAGTTCTAAATCACTTCCTTTGAACCCATACAAACAGAGTAACTGCTTGGACCAGTCTTGGCCTACTGAGAAAAAAGTTTTGCCATTTGTGCCTTTGAGCTCATACTATCCCAGAGGCTGGAAGTGCTCACATCTAGAGTGTTAAATTAGATCCAAGACTGCCTGTGGGGAAAATTTTCCCCATGGGTAACAAATGGAAAATGGAGGTTTCTGCTATAGCTTGTACTTTTTCCCTTCCCTTCCCTTCCCTTCCCTTCCCTTCCCTTCCCTTCCCTTCCCTTCCCTTCCCTTCCCTTCCCTTCCCTTCCCTTCCCTTCCCTTCCCTTCCCTTCCCTTCCCTTCCCTTCCCTTCCCTTCCCTTCCCTTCCCTTCCCTTCCCTTCCCTTCCCTTCCCTTCCCTTCCCTTCCCTTCCCTTCCCTTCCCTTCCCTTCCCTTCCCTTCCCTGTAGAAAACCTTACTGTAGAGAAGGGGCCCTGAAGCCTTTTGAAGGGGAACACCACATAGTCCAAAGTTCGACTGAGGTCCATGTCAGTGTCATGTTACTCAGCCTCACCTGTGGAGCCAGGCACCTTAGCCTACCATGTGCCACAGGATGTTCTTTATGCTATTGAAAGAACTGAAATTGAGGTGGCGGGGGGGGGGAGGAGGAGTTAATTAAATTGTTAGTAAATAGCTACTAATGTTTGCATTATAGTCATTTAAACTCAGTATGTTATCTCTTTTGTATCTCCCACATCTATTCTGATTTTCTGTTTCACTGTAAATGTATACAACACTCTAAGATGTTGGCACTCTAAGGCAGCTTGCTCATCTTTGACAGGGAGAAATTAAAAAGATGGTATTTCAGGATGTCATTTTGTTGCTATTAGCATAAAATAAAAACTGGTTTCCTGTATAGTGTTTTCAGGTCTTGCAGGTGCTATGGTAAGGATTCTGCATATGGGATGTTGCACCTTTTCAAGTATGGTCCATTTCACAATCAATAGTCAGGGACCACATTTTTGTCAGATTTGGGGTGGAGAGGAAGTCTATATTGTAATGGCACCTGGAAGCTTCAGGTTGCAACAATGCTGTTATGCCAGATACTATTGAAAATGAGAGAGAAAAAAAAGACAGTCTTTGTTGCAGAGAACTTCAAACATATCAGACAGGGGTGGCAGGAAGACAGACAGGCAAGAGCAATGATATATGATGAGACACCCTGAAGGAGCAATGTCAGGGAGCCTGGCAACTTATTCCAGACTTTTAAAATGCATTTTCTAGAACACAATTGTTTCAGTTTTGCTCACAAAAAAGATTCTGCATGATGCTGCAAAGAACTTACTTGGAACTCTGCATGCAAGTTAGTCAGAAGAAATCAGCCTTTAACATTTAATGAAGAATTAAAAGAAAGCAAGGGAGTCTGAAGGCATTTTTCAGTCCACTGAAAAATGAGACAGGGAAGAGGAGACTATGATAGTACTGAATAGTTGCCCTTCAAATTATGAAACCCTTGAAATAACCCCCTCCTTGCTTTCCACTCTGGAAACCTGCAAATAGAATTTGGTCAAAGGTGATGTGTTAGGGCTAGCAAGGATGACTGGAGAAGGTACTTCATGATACGTGACTCCAAGGTGTAAAAGAGTAATTATGGAGCAGCCAGCAGGGAATGAGGCCTTCACCTATTTGTGTGCTGAATGGAGAGAGAAAATAGGACATAACTCAAAGCAGCCTATTGTCCATGTTCTGGATTATGCTAGTAGTGACCCACAGAAGGTCTTGGAGGGTGGCATGATACCAGTCCCACATGTGCATCTCCCAGGGAGCTTCCAAGTGGGCTCCCTGCAACTGCTGCTTCAAGGCATGGTCAGACCCATTATCCACACTTCTACTGGTCTGGGGGATATGGATTTGGACCAGATGACTAGTGATTACACTAATTTTGGGATATTCAGCTCAAAATACTTTATGATGACCTGAGTGCTCATCTTCAGAAATTGGGTCTCTGGGGACATTTCATACTGAGCAAGCCAGAAATACAAGCCACTTCAGAGTCACTGCAGAAATCCTGATCAGAGACTTCAAAATGCTAACTGTCCATCCTCATTTGTAAACTTCCCTTGAAATCATACATCTTGAGGATTTTCACTTTTTGCTAGTTAAAAGCAGTGTAATAGGGAGAATCTTTTGGTGTGTGTTTAGAAGCCATGTGAGTTTTTACACCTGCATGCAAAACAAAGTAAATATATTTTGTTACTACTTTGAACCATATAGCCACTTCTACTAAAAGCTGCATGCAAATAGCTATCTTTAGTGTGCCATAGATTAGTCATATTTGTTTTCCAAGGAAGATTATAAATAGTGTTTAAGGGGGAAACAGAAGGTATTTTGCAAATGAGCCCAGATGGAAAACTAACAGATGGCCTAGTACTGTATTTTGTATGCTCAGCCCTACATTTAAATTAAAAATTTTCATAATTAAGATGAAGGTCTGTAACAACACTAGCTACTTTTCCTGTGGCAGCATCATACATCATGTATCACAGGTATGAACTGCAGACTTTTCATAAAATAGTGGTAAAACATATATACAAATTTTGCTACTTAATTAATTAAAACAAAGGGAGGGAATAAAATGGAATTAATGGAAATTAAAGAAAGGGGAAAATAAAAACCTTTTATACAAACATGCATCATATAATAAAGATGTCTACCACCATCTGTCCTTTTTTTTCTCCTGCAAACTGAATGAGCCACTGCCTCGCTTGGAAGGGGAAGGAGAAGAAGGATCGCATTTGTAATGTGCCTTCAGCCAAGAACCAGAAGGCCAGTAGGATTTTCCTATTGCATTACCTGAATGAAATGGGGTTCTTGAATTTTACTAACTAGAAAACCAGGAGAAGACAGTTGATAAACCCAGCTCTATGCCTACATTATATTCTGAGAACTGACCCAAGAGCAGTGATTTACATGCTACCATTTTCCTCCCATAAAGTGGCATGTGTATGCATGTAGGTATTAGTGCCAGAGGCTTGGTTGCTAAAGCAAGGGCAGTACCTTGCATATGGTCTGACAGGTCAGGGGATACAGCAGGCAGAGCAGGGGCTCTTTTTTCAGCACACAATCCCAACCTATGATCTCCACTACCATTGATACGGCCTGGGAAAGATGCAACACCTGCATTCACACCCAACAGACTTTCTACATCTCCAACGTTCATTTCATGTCAAATGTGAGAGGAGTGAAGAGGTGCTTCTTTTATAGCAGCCTGTAAGCAGTTTGCATTGAAATCAGTTGCAAGTCACACTTGGTTTTGGGCCACCCAGGATTCAGGAAGAATAAAAATGACTTCAAAATGTTTCTGTCTTCCAGCTGTGCTTCCCAAGATGTTTTCCTCAGTTGCCCTAAGTCAGAAGCAAACTACCCAGGCATAACCTTGTGGCAAGAGGGACTGCCTCTGTACAAGACACAAACACTGCCCAAATCTAACTGCCAGACATTCTTGAATATCAGAAGG
Organism: Strix aluco; assembly: GCF_031877795.1. NCBI lineage: Eukaryota > Metazoa > Chordata > Aves > Strigiformes > Strigidae > Strix > Strix aluco. The sequence goes on from NC_133971.1 coordinate 29,334,631, forward strand.
GTTCAATAAAAACAAGGACACCCTAGGCTGCAAGTCAGCAACTCACTGGGCTTACAAATCAGTTCACAGTGGTAGAAAATATGTTGCTATCAGATAGCTTCTTCTATTGCTCTCACAGTCATAACATTTAAGTGCCTTACCACAGTGCATTAAATAGTGTGACTCAGAACTATCATCTGGCTCATTTTCCAGCTCAGCCTGTCCCCATAGAAGGAATTTGATGTACAGCAGAGTGTCTTGTTTTACTAGGGTAAATACTATTTTTTCACATGTTGCTTTGTATACATTAGCAAAGAAAAGCCTGAAGCTGCATGCCTTGCATTGAAGCAGAGCCAGGGATGCTTGTGATAGTCATCCCCACCTGTGGGACCTCATCCCACAGGCACAGGTCAGCTCCCAGGATGGCAGAGACATTTTTTGATAACAAAAATAACTTGACAAATATGGGCAAAGACACCAAGTCTAGAAACTTACTATTCTTGATTAACCAATCTGATAGCAGAGAGTTCTTAGGCGTTCATGTTACTATTTGTAAAACCAAGTAAGGGGCTGTTTGCTTCCAAGTGAGTGCTGCTGTAATGCTGTCAGTCTTTGGCTGCTCTTCCAGAATTTTCTGTGTAGGTTTTACATTTCTGGAGGTAAATCTTGAAGAGAAATGCCCACTTGTTAAATACTCCCTTCCTGCTGCTCCTCATGTGTGTATCGCTGATCAGGCTGCAGAGACATCTGCTGGTTGTTACACATTTTGAGTATTGATTAATTATAAGGAAGACAGAAATTCCTCATATTCTTTTGTATCTCTCTCTGTTTCCTGAAATTTGTTGAAATCAGATTTGGTTGATTGATGCAAGGGAGGAGTAAAGAACTGAACTAGCCTGTTTCTATGATAAGATTTAGTAAGCTTTCTGAGTTGCAGGAAACTTAAGTTTGAGCTATAGTTCTAATTTTAGTGATTGAGCTCTTGACCTTAGCAATAGCAGACTTGTGTTTGTTTAGAAGTTTATGATGACTCCCACATCCTATGTGACATTTGCTAACATCTTAAGTATGTCTCAAATAGTCTTTTGTCTTTACTTCTGCACTGCAAGTGCAAATTCTTCAAAGTAAAGAATATCCTTTATCTATTGGTGGACTATTTGGAAAAGCCACACTGCCATAAAGGTAGACACTACCTTCTAATTCAATAGTTTATACGGTTTGCAGTTCTGTATGTTTGTGTTTTGGAAGATACACTTCCAGTTCTTGCAATATGCCACTATTCCACCTGCCCTGTCCTGTCCCCACATTGACACTGTTAACGTTTAAGACAATTCCACCTTAAAAGGTTGACTCCACAGTTATCAGCTAATTTACACCATTCTGGTAATTCAAGGCACTGAAACACCAGTTTGATAATCCAGCAACATGCAGTCTAATCTGGGCTTTCAAAGCAGGTGAATTTGACTGTAAATCAGTTCTGCACACAGTTTTGTATCTTCTGTTCTTAATTACACCTGTGCAAATCTTCATTTGCTTATCATTGCCAAATACATTGTGTGGGCTATTTGCATTCCCAGAAGGCACATTTCCATATCGAACACTTCTCTAGAATGAAAATGTCTCAGTCACTAATTCAAATGTGACACAGAAAATCATTAATATTCTCTTAGTCAGCGTTACCTGAATTTTCAGCCCATAGCTCTAAAAAACCCCATGTGGCTATAAGCAGACTTAAAAATCCAACCACTTACTAAGGATGAAGGAGAATTAATTTGTTTTCACTTGAGTTTGCTTTGTAAATTTTTACTGTGTTTTGTTATTTTTTCTAGTTCCAGAAATCTTTAAGACACTGCTATGCACATTAGCCACTGATTCTATCCTCACAAGGAGGAGATGATAGAACGTTTCCTCATGTACATTTCCACGGCTGGGAAAGGACACACAACAAGCACATAGGTGCTCAATAGGGCTTTAAAAGAAGTTTTATAGCCTCTGTCACATTTCATGGAAAGCTGGTAAATAAAAGGCTGGATTTCAGTGCTATAACTCTTTGCATGTGGAAGAGCTCCAAAACTAGCCTGAGGGCTCCACCAGTGTTGGGGTACACCCGTGGCTGCAGGGAGGCACAAGGAAGGCATGGTAGACACAGTCTGGCTGCCTGAGCCATGCACAGCCCTGCTCTTCCCCTTCACAGTGTGTTGCACAGTGAGGAACCTGGTTGGCATGTGGGTTTGGTGTTGCAATAATATTTCTCAGAGGTACAGTCTCTGGAAAATATTCAAGGGATTGAATGTGAGGGCAAATTGCTGAAGGCTGTTGACATGCCACGAAATCATAGATAGAAAGAAAAAAGGAAACGTCAAGATTTTCTAGTAATAAGGTGTATGAAGGAATTTGTGATGGGATTTTCATTTAGTTCATGTTAAACTGAAGAAGACAATATAAACACAGGATCTCCCAACAATTCTACACAGTTAGTGTACCAGCCCATTGCCCAGGTGACCTGCCTACGAAATAGGCTATTTCTTTCAGGTAAAAACAATAGATTTATCTTTTTCCCTGTCCCAATTTTTGTGTACATATATCCTCTTCATGACTGCAGGAGTGTGGTCTTTCCATGTCTGCCATTGTGGCTGACGCTTCTGTAACTTGTATGGTGGTAGACCAACTCTCCCAGAGCAGACTGAAGCAGAGGTTAATAGCCATGCTGTGGGAGATCATGCACCTGAGTCTTGAGAGTAGACTCCCATGACGGAGCTTTTTCTCAAGGGCTGTTCAGACCAGGAGTTTGATTTAGATGCTCACCATGTTAGATGCAAAATGGTATTTTGGGAGATATGTGCTGGGGCATTGTATGGGAAGTCCCCATCACTGCTTAATAGAGAGGAGGAATTACCACCTTGTGCCTTTTCCCCAGCTAGAATCAGAAATGGCTATTTTAGGGTAGGTGTTCAAATACTCGCTGTCACAAAGATTCTCTCACCATCAGTGGACCCATCAGGTGGAAAACTGTTAGTTCGACAAATGAATATGCAGGGGAAAGGTTGAGGACAGCTGTGGATTTTAGAGCAGTGAACCCAACACAATTGCACAGATGGAAGTAGTCACAGTGAGGTGGAGAGACTAGCTATTGTTGGGCACACAATTTTAATCATGGGAAAGACGTAAGGATTGTCAGCAGGTGAGGAGACTTGGGGAAGGACCACTTCCTTAATTTTCATGTTGGGATGTCCTTTCTCAAAGCATTTCCCAGCTGCTTCAATTCACAAGTAATGAAATGGTCATTTTCAATCACAGCCCTTTTCCTGAAGTTCTTCACAGGAGAAAAATTTCGGTGGTGACTAAAACTGGAGTCCTGACCTTGATCTGGGAAAAGAAGGAAAATGAGGATGCGAGGAGAGTTGTTTCATGACTTGAATCAAATAGCAGAGCTCTGAAGCATCTGCATCACTCCTTTTCCCTTGAACCCACATGGTCTGACTAAGCCTTGTCGTCCATTTAAGAATGTAAATCTGTCATGACGATCATGATGTTTTCTTGAGAGGATGGTTTTGCTTAAACCTGGCACCTGCATGCTGGTAAAACTTTCTCTTCTCTAAAGAGACTGTTTTTTGTTTTGAGCAAGTTTGGGGGCATCTTTAATCATCAAATCTTAAATGTGTGGTTCAAGACCTTATTACAAGCACTTTAACTACTGACAGATGAGGAGTAAAACCTGTAAGTGGATTGTTTGCCAGTACAACATAAACCTCAAATGCTAGGGGAACCATGGGGCTACTGCTCTGTGTTAGTATATCTAGGAAAAAGAGGGTTTATTTCCAACATCTGTTCTCTGTTTACTGTGATGTCCTTCAGCTAATGCGTAAGTTTCTGCTGCTTGTGGAAAACAGAACAAGATTTAAGTGTTTTTTTTTTTTTTTTTTTTTTTACATTCCTTTCAAGCATGGCTCTATCTAATCCATTTCGTTTCAGGAACTGAAGTCAACAGCCTGTCTCCAGCAGGAATTTATATAAGTATACATGACTGTGAGCATTTGTTAAGGTTAGCTAAGGTGAAGTGAAGGCTTCCTATCCTGGCCTGAGGGATGGGTTGTACATGCAGTGCCTGCAATCTTGCAGCTGATCTAAAATTCACTAGGGCTCAACCCTGTTCCTGCCTGCTGCAGCCAACTCCAGTTCAATACATTGGTAGGACTGGTGCACTAGTTGGTGTTGGAGGTGCAGCCCACTGTTGCAGTCAGGTCTGATAAAGAGTCCCTCTCCTGGTTCATTGTTTTGGGAGCCTGCAAATACCGGGTGAGGTCAAGGTAGAGGTAAAGACACGCTTGGAAACAGAAGGCTATGTGACTGATTGGCAAGTGGGTGACTGTTGTACTTTTAAGCTTTGCTTGTGGTTGCAGTGCTCTGGAGTCTGTTCACAGGGCTTATGATCAGTGCAGAGATTCAAGCAGAACTTGATGCATAGGCCCGTCCTCTTCAGGAAGGTGAATATTGCTTGGTGGGAGAGTTTATGTTTTAAGCTGTTCTGCTGTGGGTATTGCTCACAATGAAGATTCAGTATTGTATCTTGAACAAGCAAGTCACTGAGACTGAAACTGCAACAGCAGTGGGGATAAATGCTGGCTAATTGCAGCATTTGTAGATGCTCTAGAAAAAATGTGGCATGCAAAATTAAGCACAGGAAGAATGCATCAAGCGTTCCCCCTGTTTAACAAGGGTGCAGTGAAAATCCAAGACACTGCAGTTAGGATTATATGACCAGTTATGATACAAATGGAGCAAACTTCGGTAGAGGGCCTGAGAGATCTTTCGTTTCCTGAAGCTGAACAATGGATCAGTGGAAATGTAACAGGCCTGTTGTGGCCAGAAAATGAGGGTTGCAGAGGAAACTTCTTCTGTGGATGTGATTTACAAACCCTGTTCAAATTCTTAGAGCAGAACAAAACTTATTCTCTCCTGTTGTTATGGGAGAAGATAAATTCCCTGAGTTAGATCCTGAAGTCCTTTTTGTTTACTGTTTGGAACCTGCCTGAGGAAAGGCTAAGTAAAAAAAAAGGGATATTATGACAGTAGGATTTTACCCAAGTTTCAATAAAGCAATGTTGAGGATCATCATAACTATCTGAAAAAATTCTTGCCTATCTTGGTCTAGGACAGGCGGCTAAATGAATGGCACTGGCACCAGAATGTATGTCCTCTTTTCAAGGTCCTCAGGGAACACTTACATGCGCTCTTATACATTTCCTGAAAGAGTGCATTCCTGGGCTGCTGACTGATGGCTCCAGAAAGAGTACCAGGGTCTCCTCAAAACTCGCCTGACTCAGGCTACCCACCTGAATTAGGTTGCTATCACCTCCTCTGCCTGTGGTGCTGTGCTTCTGCAGCCTGACCTGCTGGTGTAGCCTCAGAGGGCATATCCATGCTTGTTCTGTGCTAGCCCTACCCAGCTTCTCCTATTTTATGGGGGGTTGGTTCTTTGGCAAGGGCAGTTAAGCAAGGCAGTATTTCTGTGAAATAACACTGCTCTAAAGATACCATATTTTACTATTGCTTCAAGCCACATTTTCAATATTGTCCTTGATGCACACAGTTCTACCACCATGCCTAAAGGAACCTCCTTTTGTAGTGCAAGGCTGTGCAGACGTGTGGCATGCTGAATACAGTTCCTTAAGGCTAACATACTGTCAGGGTTACTGGACTTCCCAGTTTTCTGCAGTTAAAGAAATGCAAAAGCTTGTGCAGTTTTGTTGTGGGCTTTTTGGCTCTGCTTCTGCAATAGGTGTGTAATTGAATTGTATTTCTGGTGTGTTGGATAACTACAGCTCTCTGCCATAAAAATGTCTTAAGGTTTTCTAAGTACCTGAGAGAGACATCTTAGATAAGCTTTCCACAGATAGTTCTTAAATCAGGCCTGCAGAAATAGTTTTCTAAGTCCTGTGTCATAGCAGGGTACTGGAGTTTATGATAGGTGGAGACTAAAGAGACAGGAGCAAGCTATTACCTTGTCTTTGTTAGGATATTTTCAAACAGCTAGGATGCTGGCTTTTTAAAAGCTGTCATTTTTTGTTCTTCTTAGAATTGACCTTTCAGCCCTCAGTAAGGAAAATTGAGTTGGTCCTTATTCTTGTCTTGGGCAGCACCACCTCCCTCAGTGGCTGGGTCCTGCAGAAGTGAGAGGTGGGCTCCAACTCTATATCCCTTAATTTTCCCTTGTTCCCACACAGAGTGTTACAGAAGGAACACAGCTGCCTTGCGAAGTGCTATTATTACAACACTGCAGTCAACAAGGTACCCTGAAGCTGGGCAAAAGCAGTTGCTTCTGACTTCCCATTGTTCCTTGGGCCTTGTGCTTTGCCCAACAGGTTATTTCATGATTTTGCACTGTTTCTTGACAAAATGTACTAAACACCTTAATATGGAGCAGCCAGATCATGTCTTTTTGAAGGGCTTTTGTTCCTACTGTTGTAGTGGCAGCATGGTTATCAAAGTGAAGATTTTCTTCTGTCTCTGACACTTCGTGCACTCCAGCATCGTTACAATGTGGTCTGTGTTTTAGGGTAAGAGATACTGACAGAGCATCAGCTGCAGGGGGAAGCAGTGAAAGGACAATATCCTGTTCAAAATTAGGGTTTTTTTGTACAACGTAACGAAAAACACCATTAAAAAAATAATGAACACAGCTGGTGCTAAACCACTCTGGTGTGCATCTTTCTCTCTTTCTTGTGGAAACTGCTCTTTTTAGTGAGCTGCAGTGCAGTTACACTCTGCACTGCTATGCCCTTCTCCTTGTGCAGATGTGCATGTACGTTGGGCCCTCACTGCTGCCATGCAGAAGAACAGAGGCAGTGCTGACCTCTTCTGTCTTGCTGCAGCACTTTGGCTTTCCTTGTTGTTGAGACTTTTGCCCTCTTCCTTTTCCTTCTTTTTATGCTTCCAACACTGCATCCTGTTTCAGAATCTCCTGGTTTCAGTTTCCTCAGTTGATTGTTCTTTTTAATATTATCTTCTCTGCAGAAAGGTTTGAATTCTGTTCACATCTTCTTTTCAAGACTGCTACCATTCCTTCTTGTCCCGAGAACCACATCCTCTTTCTCTGTTCATCCTTCCCCCTTTATTGTCTTTCAGCATCTTTCATCGAAGAGGAGTGGCTCTGGCCTCCTCTCCATTTCTCAGTCCCACCACTCATTTTCTTCCTGGCATCAGGTTTTAAACATAGCTACTGAAGCAAGTGCTTTGTTGTTTTTTTTTAATGTAGTCATCTATGCAGGTAAATCCAACAAACAAATAAAATCATCATGGTTGTTTCCTCCTCCTTATATTTTCCCTGGGCCATGTAAAAATCTCATTATAACTTTGTGCCACAATGGAACCTGGGTTTTTTTCCAAAGGTGGAAAATATGTGGAGCCTATGTCACAGGCTGATCCCAGAGATATGGAATGCAATCAGGTCCTTAAGGACATAAACCTTTGAGCCAATCTGTTTGTAGGTTTTGATTTCTGGGCCTTTTCTTTTTTGTTGTTGTTGTTTGTTTTGGGGTTTTTTGTTGTGTTTTTTTGTTGTTGTTGTTAATTGTCTGCAGGTGTTTTATCCTTATTCTTAAGTGGTAAAGAAATGTCTAAAATGTATCTTTATAGGGAGACAAAAATGCTGATAGATGACCTCTACCCTAGCTCTCAAAAGTAAAGTAGCAATAGTGGAACAAGACTATTTTTTAACTTCATCTTTCTGCTGCATTTATAAATCAGAGCAATATTTCTGCCTCTGCAGCTAGAGAAAGGCATTCCAGGATTGTTTTCCTCTCTGCTTCATCACACACCGGTGCTGAACAAATTGTAATGAGCAAACTAGCCAGTGAAAGCAGTCTTTTTTTCAGTTTGCAAATGATGTATGCACTGGCTTACATTCTGACAGATTGTTTTGTTCATAAGAGTTTGAAATATGCTTTGTAGACATATATAAGTTTATGATTTGCCTGTAAACAGTTTGCTTCAACTGTGTGTAGGTTGATCATCCCTTGCTAGTGGGTCAGCAGCAAAAAGTGCAATTTGTTTTCTCACTCAGAAAGCAGGAAAGAATAGCAAACCACGCACAGCACTGCTTAAATATCCAGGTATTCATGAATACAGCTATGAAGGGCCACTTCCAAAAAAATGTAAGCTGTGTAGGAAAGTGAATGTGGCAGAATCATTGGGTAACTCAAGATTTAAGAAAATGCTCATGAACAATTATGCCTTCTTTTCCTTTCCACCCTGTTTTAGTGTACATGACGCTATCTTTCCTCTGATCTGCTGCCTATCTCTGCTGGACCTCCCTGGTTTATTATAAAGTAACCCCTGCAAGAGGGTGTTTTTGGATGAAAAGACCTCTTTGTTTAATAAAAACAATGTGAAGGAGTCATTTATTGGATTGGTATGTTGTTGGTTCTGCTGCTTGAATGGCAGATTTACAGGCCTTTGCCGTGTAGGTATTTATTGCTGAGATGGGGGAGGAAACTGAATCATAAACATCTTGGTGACTTTGAATAAAATCTGAAGAATTGCTGAGGTCGTTCTAGCAGCTTGTGTTCACAGAGTGCAACAGAAGGTGTTCAGCTGAGGACGAATACTTGCCTCAGCCAGCTACACTAGAAATCTGCTCAGTTTGTGTTATTAGCTATTATTTGTTTCTATGGATGAGGTACAGAAAAATGGTGCTCTTTCCAGTAATCTACTTTGCCTGCAATTTACTCTTCCCAGAAAGATCCTTGTGATTACGATATTGAAAAAATGCAGTGGCCAAAGTGTAATTGAGACCTCATCCCACTACCCAGCAAAAAATGTTATTCTGTATAATTAAGTCTTATTTTGAGAGGCATAAAAATGCATACATTAAGTTGCTTACACACTCGAAATACTAGTGTAGGAGGTGGGATTAGGACAGGATTGAAATGAAGCCCATCAAAGTCAGAAGATGCTCTATACCTCAGGTTCATGTGTGCGTTCTTGGGGCACTCTCCTCACTCACCAAGATGCATCTCCTAAGAGATCCCTGACTGCACAAAAAGCAGAGCACAGACCTTTATTCCAGCAGGCTGAATGAGGGTGCTGGGGAGAAGGCTAAGGATTTTGATGCAGCATTAGCCCTACATGAAATAGAAACAGCTGCTTAGAAAATGTTTTAAAATCTACAGGTAGCTAATACATCTAACTGTAGGAAACTAGGTATTTTGCCAGCAAACATAAACACCTCCAGATATTCCTCTATGTTTCTATGAGGAAAATGACAAAATTCAGGGCTACACATTACACTTGAACTCTCAAAGCCTTCATAGCAGAATTCATTATCATCTTATGACAGCACATGTTATCACCAGAGAAAAAAAAATTTTAAATTATAAGAATGTTCATTTTTGCTTAAATTTTTAAAATTTTGGTGCCCCCACATACACATATCTCAACTAGATTTAGTAAGTGCATTAGCACAAATACACAAATACAAATACTGTGATGTATGCCCATCACCTTAGTGTTTTATACACTAAGGAGCCTTCTCTGCAAACACAGGTCAGGAAGATGCTTTGGGTAACTTTAGAAATTACTTGAGGTTGAATTTATTTATTCAGAAGTCAGTGTACAGTATGCTCATTTTGTATTTACTGTCTGGTCAATGGTCTCCTTTAGCCCTTCTTCCTTCTGATGTAATCCTATGTAAGGATTATAATTTCTACATGTTCAGTAGCTTCTCTTTCTCATAGCTCCACTACAATACTGATAACTTATTCAATTTCTGCAGAACACCAAAATTTGATATATAAAGTCCATTCCCGCAGAACCTAATCTTCTACTGTTTTTGTCTGAAGGTTCTGTATCCCACCACTTCCCACACTTATACTGATATAGGAGAGCAAATACACATTTCAAATACAGGATTTTTTTTGCTCTATAATGAAAGTCTATTTCTACCTTTGTTGCATTCCTCTCTGATGTTGCAAAATTAACCTTTTCATGCTGACTTCACCAGCGCATGGCAGCCACGTGTCCCCATCACTTCACAAGGGTAAGACTCACACACCACAAGACAAGAAGTTTCCACAGAGATGGTATCTTAAGGTTCCCACACCTGATTTCAGCACATTTTAAAATCCAGTACCTGTGCAACTTTGACTACTAGTACAGTAACTGATGAAACCTGATTTGTAAAGCTTGCATCCTCTCTTGGTGGCTGAGACTTGATGTATAGGAACTGCCACCTCAGCCAACCTGTTCTTTCAGATTGGAATGTCTTTGCAATAGCCCTGCTTTGGGAAGGGTCTGACTTCCAAAGGTACCTTCCAGTCTAGAATTTGCATAGCAGTCCAAGGGAAGTACCAAGTTCTTGTAATATGCAGGATTATGGCACAACACTACTCTTCTCCCACCTGCATGTCCCCACAGTACCCTAAACTGACATAGCTACCCTGAAACCAGCAGCAGTAGGGAGTTTTAACTGTGTAACTCAAGTGCCCTCTGTTCACTCTAGGAAAGAAATAATTTACATAATTCAGTCCTTCCAAGCAGCACCCCATGCTGTGGGGGAAGCAAAAAAAACCCCAAACCTATAGCTTATTGATCGGCAATGGCATCTATGGCCTCCCTGAAACCAGTATATCATTAAAGGACAGATGTGTCAAGATTTGCAGGAGCTGCCTGTTGCATGTGATATGTAACCTGCATTTGCCACAATGGTTTTGAGTCAAGCCTGTTCAGCAGCTGTTGTGTGACAGTCATGTAAGAGAAGAGAAAGAGAAAGCAACGAGATAACTTTCCCCATTGCTCCTGCCTCAAATCAGCCCTCTCAAATCCCTAACTGTCTAAAACCAGAAAGTGTCAACCTGAGTTGCTATCAGAGCCCTGGGGATCTGAGTTTGCCTGCTGGAGAGATAATTAGTTTTCCTCCAGGCAGAATGTATCACTCACACTTTCCAGTACAAGTGTTTTTTAAATCTCTTTTAAAGGGAAAAATACACCAATTAGCTCTGTGGTTTGCCAGGTCTTAATCCATGAGTGGAGACAGCTCAATGCCTGTAAAAGCTGATTTGTTACATAAAAAACTGGGTGCTGGACTCAGGATGACATATCAAGGTTCTTGGGCTCCATCCACAGGTCTGCTACTGTGTCCCAGGAAACATCTCTTGTCCCTAACTCTGACATAGAAATAGTCCTAGTACTGACCCTTGAGGTGTTGTCAAGACTTGAGGAGTGAATTTCTATAGAAGTGCCTCTCTTGACTGTAAAGCTCATACCAGGTTCCTGAAAGCTGAAGGGTGGTGCAGCAACCACAGCAAGAAGCAGAAGTGCACCATTACTACATCACGTGTCCAGCAGGATTGCCCCCAAGACCAGACAGGTGCTGATGCTACCACCAATGTGTGTGTCCTGAGCTAAAGCCAGAGCCTACCACTCCCACACCACACCAGCTGCATCCTGGCATGTCGTGATGAGTCATAGCGTGCTGCTGCACCAGGCATAGGGGTTGAGTCTCACTCTGGATTTGTGCCCATGGGGCTCCCAATCCCCACCATAAGTACAACTGCCCCAACTTAAGGATGTCTGAGGGATAGATACGCTGTTTCCCCTTTTGCTTTTGTAGAGTCTGACCTGCCTTGCTGGATGCTGGCTTGGTGTCCTGTCTTTCAGATCTATGGAATGCATTAGGTTTCCCGGCACCAAGACACCTGCAAGACTCCTGCTCCTCTTCAGGACACTCCCGAGAATCTGAAGTTTTGCTGGGCAATTTGATCTGAAGAAAACTGAAGTGACACTTCATCATTCTCAGACCCCAAAAAAGCCTGAAAACAGGCAAGTACCCAGACATTCTCATTCTGATATTTCTTGACCCACAGAATGTGGAAACTCTCCCTCATCCTGCCTTTCTCTTTTCTCCAACACATACAGAGCAGCTGCCAGACTCACAAACCTAGAACTCCTTAATGTAAACTTGTAAACTTCTCCCGTAGGGACCTGTTTGCACAGAAACCCACTGTGCAAGTGCATGTACTCCCATTGCTACTTCTGTAATGTTTGTCTCCTTTCAGAAAAAAAAAAAAAAAAAAGGAGGAAGAAAAGACGACCACTGGGTGAGCTGTTTAGGCTTGACTGAAAGGATTCATATAGTTTGCGTCAGACATTCTCTTTGGATGGCAGACAGTTACACAGTGGTGAGATCCCTGGAAGTATTTCATGTTTTGAAGGCCATAGCCTTCATCTAGAATACAGGAACCATGTTCAATTCCTCTGTCTATTGAAATGGACTTGAAAGAGGTTGGTATGGAGAGTGTAGGTGTGTGCTCTAGCTGAAGATTGCCCTCTGAGAACACATCTCTCCATTGAGAGAGAGTAGATGGAAAAAGGTGTGAAAAAAAACCATGGACTTCTGACAATGTCAAGGAAAACTAAATGACGGGGTCATGGGCAGCTGATTAAAACTGATGAACAAAGCTATATCTGATATTTATGTCCATAACTATTTTGAAGGGTGCCCTCAAAAGAGGTGGTGTTATTCGGTGGTCTATTCAGCAGAACTGCTCCACCTCAGCTACTGCCCATTTGCAGCAGCAGATCCAGATATGCTATGGGAACAGCCTATACCACGTCTGCTGCAAACCACTAACCCAGAGCACCCAGGGGCAATTGCAGAAAGACAGAATGAGAAAGGCACTATGTTAAGACCGCTTGCTGCACGCTATAGCTTGGCACAGTGGGTCACACTGGCAGGGCTGGCCCGTCTGGTGGCCAGCCACCTGCTACCCATTGATCTGGTGTCCTTCAAATGCCCTCTAGTGGCTGTGGCTCTGCCTGGGGGCCACGCCCCCATGGAACAGCTAGAGCAAATGAAGCACTTTGCATAAACATGCAAAGCATCCCCTGAAAGCACATGTGTGCAAAATGCCCACTGCTGGATGAAAGCCCTCAGCTCCCCTGCTTTTGGTGGTGCTGTACACAAGGTAGTATCCAACAGCACAGCTTTCTGCTTCACTGAGAAGGACAGCCAGGTTGGGAGGGAACTGGCATGCCAACAGCAGTGGACGCTCAGCAGGTGCCCCCTGAGTTTGCACAGGATGCAGTGTTGTTTTAAAGAATGCTATCTGAGGGGAAATTTTCTCTTCTGAATCTTTGCTTAGATGGAGGTGTAGCACTCCAGGCATGAGGGGAAGAGATGAGGTTCCATGTTATCCCCTGAGACAACACGGTCAGAGGCTGATCCTAACGTAAACATTTGCGGGGTCCACCACAGACTCAAAAGAGTCTTTGGACACTGGGGGTTTATTGCTGAAGGTCCTAAAGGGTAACTGGGGGATCTTGTCCAAGAGGTGCAACCTGGTGAAGGAATTCCAGGTGCACTGGGAGCTGCAGATTTACTTAGGGGAGTGGAAAGAGAATGACAACCCCACTTCCCTGTCTTCCCTGTCATCATGGAGCACAGTTCTGAGGTCTCTGATATGGCTGTGCAGTCTCTACTTTCAGGCAGGGGCTCTGTCTGACCTGCATCTGAAGGTTTTAAAGGAGAAGAACATACTGACTTGGCTTCCACTGCAAAAGATCATAAGAAGTCAAATTGCTGTGACAGTGAGAGTCAAAACAATTAATAGGAAATCCAATTGGAAATCCCTCTCACATTCTATCTTGATTTTTTTTTTAAGACTTTTGTCCTCTTACTATTACAGAGCTGCTATTTTTATCTTTCACTGCCTGCTCCTTGTTTGTTTCCTGCTTAGATAACATTTGGGAGCAACACAGCTCTTGCATTCATGGGTCTGGGACTGCAGAGGGGTTTTGTAATGCTGCGTTTGGTATTGCTAACTTCTCACACCTGCTGTGGACCTCCATAAATGATTTTAGTCAAGTTGTTTCTAACAGTTGAACTGCCTGTGTGTGTAAGTGACAGTTATACTGTCCTGGTTCTCTGCAGCTGTATTGACAGTGTAAGATATTTGGTGCAGGGATCATCTTTTAGGGCATTTGTGCTGCACCTAGCACAGTGGGGTCCAAGAGATCTAATATTTTCCTGCCCAGAAAAGCAGCAAAGAAGAAAATAAGGCACTGCATCCTTATGTGAAGAGTGCCCTGATCTATGCTGTGTGTGGATGTGTAAATTACAACAGATGATACACTTAGCAATTATGTTCTTTGCATACATAAGCAGGAACAGCAGCTCCCAAACTGCCAATATCTCTCTCGATTCTCACGGAATGGCTGCATGTCACACGGTCACACAGCAAGGGGGCTCGAGGAAATGAGAGGAAGGAATGACAGAGGAGGAAGCTTCAAACGGGGAGATACATCCCTCTCCAACACGGAAATGAACAACAGCATCTTTTTTTTTTTTTTTTAAAGACACTGAAATTCACCTGCATTTTAAGCTCTCTCTTGTTTCAAGGAGTTTGGTTTGAGCAAGAGACATTTAAAACTAGCTTTGGAAGCAGAAAATTGACTTCAGCTAACCATGCCTCAGTGTGCACAGCCTGAGGCTGTCTGTGAGGTGGGCTGTCTTTTTGATCAACTATTTTCTGCCCCTCCCTGGGTGTCTCATGGATATTCACTTAAAAGAAAAACTAGAAAAACCCTCAAAACCCAACAAAACCAACCCAAACAAAAGGGAAGAACTCTGCTTTTTCTTTCCTTCTGGTAGACCACTCCACTTCCGAGAATTTCTGCACTTCATCCCCTATACCGAATTGTACCTCTCTGCTTATGCAAGAGCCATGCGAGACAGTAAGTGCTAGTGCAGAAGACATTACCCTCCCCATCCATATTAGCTGTCTATCGAGCTCTTCCTACAAGCTTCCAGGAAGTTGGAGAGAAAGTGCAGGTGTGGCTTAGGACTCCCAGACTGGCTTCTCCTAGCATAGGGTTACTCCAGGCCGTGAAAAACTTGACACTGACATGCTGATGAAGGATGACTGCAGTTTCTACTAATGTGTTGATATCCAGATAAAGTTTTACATCACCTGACACACAGCCTTCCCTGAATCATGGTCTCTGCCATCTTTTCAGCTTTCCTGGAGGCTTCAGGAAGAAAACTCTTGGCTTTGACTGCATGTGAAAATAGGGTGAAACCTCCAAACTCAGACATTTGGAAGATGACATAATTTGACATGAGTCAGCATGATTGGCAGGTCAAAGCATAATGCTGGCTCTTGCAGCTCAAAAGTGCATGGTAAAGTTGGAGGAGCTGTGAAGCTCACCACACCGCAGTCTATGTGGTGCATCTCTTGATATTCTCTCCCTACATATGCCCAGAACAGTTATTTGATAGTTCATATTATTCAAACCACATCAGGTCTCAGAAAGGGAGCAAGAAGACAGAAATGGAAGTGACCTGAGCCTCTGACAGGTAGCCAGTGAATCAATGGCCCCAGGTGAGAAGACACTTAGGTCAAACTTCTGAAATGACACAGCCTGTTGGGTGGTGCTGAACTCTGTTTAAAAACTGGGGCAGAATTATTGCAATGGAAACAGCTGGATACTGAGTGATTCTAAAATTCTGGCTCTTGTTTAGCTGCCTCCATGTGAACTGAGCTAAATTGAAAATTTGGTCCTGACTGGGCATGCTGAGCACTTTAAAACTGGTCCTTCTGCTCTTTGGAAATTTCAGCCTATGTGTTCTTCCAGTAGTTGAGATTTCCTTGTTTTCAGAGGGAAACTTGCTGAAGTATTACTGTTCTTTGTTCTACATTTTTTTGTTGCTGCTTTCTTTTTCAGTTGATACAAGCATCAGTGCCTGTCAGTTTCAGAGTCTGTTCCAGGCTCTGTATGCCAGTGTGGTTACAGCCTGCTAATTCCTTTGCTTACACACCAAAAGGCAGAAGTAGCTATCTATCACTTTGCTATTTGTTGCCTTTGAATCCTAGCCTGAATGAGTGTGCATCTTTTAGCCTGAGTCTAGAACAATTCAAATCTTATCTGCAGGAGGAACTCTCTCCACAAAAAGCCCCAGCCAATCTGGGGCCCTGTTGTACTCACTGTTTTGCAAATAAAGCCTGTATGTTCTCTGCAAAGTAAACAGACAATATTGACATGGAGCAGCAGGAGAAACAGAAGGTATGAAGTGTTGAAGCAACTTAGATAAGGGTGCACAAAGCATCGACATCCAAGATGAGAACAATACTTAGATCAAATTGATATCCTTGTGTTTCACAAACACAGCTGGACAAGTGTATTTGCTGCATACCATCAGCTTTCAGCAATCAGTGAAGGGTTATTAACAATTAGCAATAAAACCAAGAAGGGGATTTCAAACATGGGCAGAGGAGCTGAAGTGCTAAGACTTGGACAACCAGTCCAAGCCAGAGTTGACCTATAGATGAATCCTGTATATTTTATAACTGATAACCATTGTGCTAATATGTATTACACTAAGTTATAACAAACCACCTATTCTGATGTAAAAGGTGGAAGTATTGAAGCCTGAGCAACGGGCCCTGAGCCAAAGCTGCTACCTCAGTATGTAATCATTAGTGAAATATGTATGGAAGATGTAGCTCTCTTGAATGTATCTTTATCTTTCTTTGTGCGTGGATAAAATAACAGGGCCATGGAGACAGTCGTCTGGCACTGTGGCCTGATGTGAGACGTTGCGCCTAATCCAATTAGATAAGCAGAGGAACTCCCTTAGCTTCTCCCTTGAGCCCTGGCCAGGCTCTGGGGGAATCTAATGTGAGATTGAAACCAGATATTTCCGCTTAAATCAAAGGTGCCAGCTATTCTGGTTTGCTGATTTTTAGGTATATAAGGCTGGGCCCGTTTGCAGCGACTTTGGAAGCCTCACCTACGGGTGGACGCACCGCGTAGGATTTCCCACTTGCCGGGACAGGCTCTCCAAATCCTCGCTGTAACCGGTGCTCCCCAGCGACTGCAGATTTGGGTGATGGTAACGTATGCAAGTGGTGATGGATCTTTCTTAATCACTATTCTCTCTCTCATGAAGTAATGATTTGATGCATTACCCTGTATTTTCCTGTTTAAGTGCACTGTTCTGTCTTTTCTTACTGTATGTTTTCTGTATTATTCTGTTATATTATTTAGTTATTTCTAGTAAAATACGCCTGCTCTTTTCACTCTGCTGTTTGAGTTTAATTGGTATCCCTAATCAGCAAAACAGGAGCATATGATAAAACTGTTTTATAGGGCTGCACCCAGTTACTTAGCTGCTTCTCTGAAGCTGAGGAGTGATGGTAAATAAGAGACCTGATGCCTGCTGGAGAGTACGCAGATGTTTCTGCTTTCATATACAAGGTACAAGGCTAGTTTGAACCACTTGACTGTCTGGGTAGAGGACAAATCTCCCTGCTGCTAACTCCCTGTTGGCTTCCTGAATCTGAAAAAGTCTCCTACTGGGCAGTAAAGTCAAAGCTAAGAGTTTGGCAAAATCAAGAGTGATACTCCTCCTGCTCTCCCTGAATCTGTGAACCTCTCACTGCACCACTCATGTCTCTTCAGAAGAGAGCAGCCAGCTTCTCCTCACCCCATACCTCAGCAGACTTCATTCCTGTAGTAACACTGTCTTCACATTTGCATTCAAAATATGACTTGCAGTGCACTGTACATTATTTAGATTGGCTATTATGTGATAAAATCATTCTGGGGGAGGGGGGGGGGTAGGGGAGGGAAATCCCATCTTGTTTTGCTTCTGCTGTCTGAGTCTTGAATGGGTTTCTGAAAAAAAAAAAATGGTGACTGAAAGAGGAGAGGGAGGACTAGCATTGATTGCTGCTAGGGGAAAATTTTATCGGATAAACTTCCTTGTGAGTTACACACTCTTCTTCCCATATTAAAGACCATACTGGCTTTTCATCTTGTGCCTGTGACGACAAACTCAAGTGCAGGAGAGCATGTCTCTCGTTTGCAAGAGCTACCTCTCATGGTGCAGGGTCTGTTCTTTCTCCTCTCTCTGAGTGGTAGCAAGTACAGGCTGCACTGTCCGCAGGGCAGATGGTGTCTGAACATCATTTTGGGATCTGTCCTGTGCCCACTGTTGGGAGTCAAGCCTAATACTTTGAAAATGGAGAACTTTCTGTTTGAGACACTGAATTCACTATCTCCTTGATATTATAGTCTTACCACATGTCCTGTTTGTGAGTGAATCCTAATAAAAGACTGGCTTAGATTAGAAGCTGGGCTCCAATACCGGCCATTGCTAATAGCACATTTCTGATGAAAGTTTTGCTGTGGGTGCCTTTGTTCCAGTTTGAAGGAGATTTCCCTTTCTGTTTCTTCAGTGTCTCCAGGGTGGGGGAAGGAATGTGCTCCCCCGTGTGCATTCTTTCCCACTGCTATTTTTGGCTGTGCACAGTCTTCTGCTTCACAGTGACAGGACCAGGGCATTTAGTTAGTGAATAGTCTGTTATGGGAGATTAAGCAGATTTCCCCACAGTGAGAAAACAATAATCTTATGATCATTCAATGGTTGTTTGTTTTGTTGTTGTTTTTTTTTTTTTGTTCTGAGCAGATACATGCCACTAGAGTAACATGTATCTTAAGCAGAGATCCATAAATTTCAAAACATGCTTCTGGTTTTGTGCAACTTCCTGTTACAGCAAGAGGTCCACTTGTGAAGACAGAAATATAGACATTTGCTGCATATACTGTGGAGAAACAGGGCAATGTGACATGAAACCCAGGATCCAAGCTAGGGGAGGAAAGTTGTCAGGCACAAACATCTGCCTGATGCTTCACCTTCATGCCTTCCTGTACTGAGGTGGTAGCCATTAGATATTTACACATGGGACCTGGGAGCCCACCCTACAGATTTCATTAGGATAGATGTGAGAATGAGCCTTCGGGGACTGAGACGTAGCAAAACTCCGACAGAAATGATAGGGAGCCATGAAACAAAGGCTGAAAAAATTAATCCCTTCATCTGGAAATTTACCACTCCCACCCTTGGGGTGGATGACAATTACATTTTGTTTGTTCCCCTCATTTTGCTTTTGCATGTACAGTTTTGTGAATGTGAAAGAAATGGCCATCTGAAAACCCTCAGGAACAGTTATTTCCACTGATCCACATCCAGCACTGCCCCCATAGTGCACCCTCTCACCAATGCACTAAATAAGGCACCTTCTGCTTTCAAAGGACTGCTCCTGGGACAAGAAAGGTGTCAGAGCCTGCATGCCTCTTCAGCCTGCGTGCTGCTGACGGAACATGTTGTTGAACACCACATGAGCATCAGTCATCAGTGTGATGTGAAGGCTGTCCTGCAGAAGTTCCTTTCACGCCCCGCTCCCCGAGCTGTCCTCATGCACAAACACACTGCTGCTGTTTCATCCGAGTTGAGGATGGTTGAGGCACCAGTGCTATAAAGCCAGGCTCAAACTGGCAGTATCCAACAGTCAGTGAAGAGGATGACTCATGGATGATGGCAGGTCTACAACTTAAAAGCTTCATTTAAAAATACTTGTTAAGACAGTTCTTAATCAGCTGCAAAAGCATCCTCATGAGGACTGTGGCAATTAGGAATTATTCTTTGTTTGAAACAGGAAAATATTTTCCACCAATGCATCAAAACCTGAATGTAAACTAGGCAGTGGGTGGAGAGATTTATTTTAATGACCTCTCTGTTCCTGTTTGCTCTTCTCAGAACATAGCTAGCACCAAAGAAAATCATGAATCCATGAGTCAGCCAAGTCACCGCTATTACAGAAATTAGAATCTCCCATTCCTATGGTGCAAAGAAATTAGGAGATGAAGTGCACAATCTACAGTCTTCACCCCAAATTATATGAGGGTATTAGAAATTATATTGCCAAATCATTGGGATCTGGAGACACAGAAGAGCAGTCACCATAGTAGATCTCACAGATTAATAACATTTCTGTACCTAACTGAGATGCAATATAACAGCAAGAACATAGCTTCGTGGATAAATAAAATGGTAACAAATATGTCCATGCAATGAATTAACAGGAAAAATGAGGTTTGCACATATGCAGTAAAGTAGGCATACGTTGCAAATTTATCTCTCTACACTCTGTTACTGCCAGAGAAATGTACTTATATTTAATCCAGCTCTGGTGCACATGACAGAAATTCTGCAGCTGTCATTGGTGTTATGTACTGCAAACTCCACACATCCATTGTAAAACTGTGCTCATTATAAGAAGTAAAATACAGTACCTGAATCTTAACTGAAGTATTAATAATGAAAATAGATTACATGCATCCTGTTTGCTAAGCAATTATTCCAGAAAAGGGATTGATTTTAGCTTTTGCCTCACTGACTGAATGGCAGAACAGGTATTTGCATGCAGTGTCGCTGACCTGGAGAAAATGTCAGGAACTTTATAAGCTTTAGGAGAAATGCAAGGGGTTTTTGGTTTTTTTTTTTTGCTTTAGCTGTGTGCAAGTAAAACTTTATTATCTATGTTATTTCTTAGAAAAACAAAGCTCAGAAAAATTTAATATAACTTATTTAGTCAGAAGCCTGCATAATCATAAAATTCTCTACACTGGAACGTGATCCATTTTCAGATGTGTATCACTGAGGGTCTGTTGACAGGGCTGTTAATGAGAAGCTCGATTCTGTGTAATAGGCACAATTTAGGTGATGCAGTAGTGTTTAATTTTACTGAAAGCTTCAGTTGTAGGCTGCTTGAACTGCTTTAAAAAGCTCTTAGTTCCTGCTTAGCTGTTACACATGCAGAAAATGTGTGAAACACTTCACTCATACCTGTGTGTGATTCTGGGCCTCTATGTCCCAGTCATCGGCACTGTGCACAGGACAAGCTCTGTGCACATTCCAGTGCAGGCAGCCTGATTTCTTCAGCCTCTCCTTCGAAGGCACCTCTTGCCCACACAGGAATACTGAAATGGTGCCTTCTCCTACCTCGGAATCATGCTGAATCAGGACAAACAGCACCTTTACTATACAGTTTCAAGGAGAACATACCCCGAAGCCTTGAAAGTTATCCCTTTGAAGGAAACTAGGCTCCTTGAAAGAGCAGAGAATATAAAAGACAAAAACTGTCATGACAATAGCTGATTGCAAGCATCCCCTATTACTCCCCATGGGAACAAAAATCTACCTGAATTCATTGGTGGAAGGCTTTCGGATTTTTTCTAAACTTAACCCCAAATGTGGTTCAAATTGGAATAATTTCACCCATGGTCAGGAAAAGTGCAGGGACTTTTCTTCTGTTTACCCTTTCACAGTCTGAAGCTGCAACTGAAGACCAGTGGCATGCTCCTTGAAAAGGACCACTCACATCTGAAGGAGCAAAACCTTTGAAAGCAGGAAGGAGAAGTGTCTTTCCAGTGCTTGCTGCCTCCTGAGCAAGCAAGATGGGGATGGCAGCAGAGGGTGGGACCGTTCCTCCTGCGGTCAGTGCTTTGGGGTGCACACCACACTGCCTGCAAGCAGGCTGCCCTTATCCATGGCAATGGGGAGTTCAGCCGCTAACTTTTCAATGCATAAAAAAGGGAATCACACTATTTCACATACTTGATGTAATGACTGTCTGGTAGGACACTTACGGACAATAAACCATAAGCCTGGGGTCAGGTATTTCTTTACAGCTAATGGCCACTTGTGCTAAAAGCTGTTGGCTCCTTCAGTAATTCATTAACTGATGGAAAATGGCCTTTATGTCAGTCATTATGACACCAATAGAAAAGTTTTGTTTCAGATGTAATCAGCTTTAAGACACTAATGCCACTTCTAAGTGAAAATGGGAGTACCCTAATACATGGAGAAACGTGGTGGACACACAACCAAACTTGCAGTCTTGCAGGTAATAAACCCAGTTTGTATGAAGTGTGTTAATGTGTTAGTGCCAAAAGCAGAAATTTGAAAGGGAGAACTAGTATTATCTTTCTAGATAAAAAGGACTACAAGTCCTTTACAACTTACACTTTTTCTGGGGAGCCAGGGGAAGAGGGAAACCAAGGACCCTGCTTCAACACTTACCACATTAGGTTCTCTTTTATGAAACTATGGATAAAGTGTATTTCTTATCAGGGTGTGAGAAGCCATAAAAAAGCAAAAGCTTTTGCCACAGTTGGTGCACAATGCTGATAAGAACACATGAAATTCTAGTCAAAAACCATTAAAATAACAAAAGTGACGTAAGTTTTCACATTTGCCCAAACCACATTTTTCTAGGTGCACCATTTGAAGTGATAATATCAAGCCCCAAACTTGGTACAAGTTGACAGGAATCTGTTTTCAAATTTTAGTATGTGCCTAATCTTTGCTCTCACATGCAAGCTATAAACAGAAATTGATTTGTATGCAGATGAGTATTTGTAATAAAAAGGGGCAGGAAGATGGTCATCCTCCCTCTTTCTTCTCCAAAACACTTTCTTTTGCCTTGATGAGGAAAACACGGTAGACTAAACGTATGCACCATGCAGTGCAACTCTTAGGCCCAGGCTACGCAGAAGGTAAGACAAGAGGATTGTAACAGCCTCTCCGGCAACTTTAAAATCTGTATGTTGACTGTTGGTGTTGAATTCACAAGCTACTCATCCCTCAAAACCTCTGCAATGTGGACCAGATACCAGGGGGCAGAGCAATTCATGCCACCTCTACAGCTGTTTGACAATTAACAGGCAATTGCACAGCTGACAGAAAAGCTAATGGGAGCCACCGGGTCTGGCATGCCTGGGTGTTACCTGAACTGAGTGCTGGAGGAGTCCCTTCTGACTAGGGCAGCCAGTGTTTTCCAGCTGCAGCTGCCGAAGGGATACTGCCCATCACAAACGTCCAGGCTCCAGCAGGCTTATGGGAACCTGTGTCCCCAGGGGCAGTCAACAGCAAAGCAGGGCACAACTGGGCAGATGTGCTGCATAAACGAAACAGAAAGACAATTTGCTTATCTCTCATTTGTCTCTTTCTGGTCCCCCCCGCAAAAGCCCACAGAGCTACTTTTCCACAAACAGAAATAGTGCTGATTATTTATGTTAACAAGTAGCCAGAGTCCTCAGGAAACAACTGAAGGGCACAGAAGTCAATAGAAGTTTTATCCCTAATACCAGCAGCCTAGGATGCTAGCAGTGGACCCCACCTGCATAGCATAATATTTATCATTGATGTGCACATGTGAAAGGAAGAAGGCGGTCCAGCAGGGGTAAGAGTCATGAAGGACTGAGAAGACAATCACATTACTACTTGACATCAGGCTTCTTTCTCTAGTTCTATTACCTTTTTTATAACTTGAATCAATGGAAAAGTTTTCACCCTTGTTGCCAAAGGTGAAATAGCAGGAAAAACTCTCACTCCCTGGAAGTTTTGCAGCAGCAAAGGAGGGATCCTTACTTTTACGTACAGAATGGCAGGATGAAGAAAAAGAGGGATGATCATGGGAGAAAGAAAAGCAGCAGAACAATGAGGTAGCCACACTGGCAAATGGAAAAGAGAACGTAATTTGAAAAGAATTACATTACACAGGACAAATTAAAAGATTGAACTTGCAGAAAGAAGCCAATGGAATGACAGTGCAGAAAAAATTAGGGAAAAATTAAAAGACAGAGGTGGAAGGTGGCAAAATATTGCTTTCATCTCCTAGTGCAAAATATGTATTAATGTTTATATAAAGGGACAAAGGAAGTATTACATCATACCATAACTTTAAATGAATCAGGGAGCTCTTGCAGCAAATTTTCATATTTTTTTTCTGCATGTATGTAACAAATATGTGTAAATTCACCCCCATTGCAGAAATTCCCGCCAGATTTACCCAGATCTGCAGAATTGTTTCAAAGTCTGTCTTGTCTTTACTAACAACGTGTTAGTGCTCATGGTTTCTGAGATGAAAATGAAAAGGTGAACAATATGTGAATCACAATGTCTTTCAAAGTTTGCTGACAGCCTGAAGAAACGCTGAAGAGGTGTGAACTTCCTGAATTCTGAAATCTGAATTTAATAGTCTGCACTGTATTAAAAATAAGGACAATATAAAATTAAATATAATATCCCATTATTATGAGATTTACTGAATGCATGATTACTCTACTGAAGCATTTCTATATTTTCTGCAGTGTTTTACAAACTCCAGAGGACCCTCTGTGAAGACAGAACTGGTTGCAAGTGGAGTACATTGAGATCTGGCTGTTTAGTAGACAAAGGTTGGCAAGTTTTGTCATTGTGCAATGTAGTGCCTTCATGTAGTTACACTCACTGAAAACTGTCACCTTGAGAAGATATAGTCACATATATCTGCAAACTTATGGTTCTTGTATCTGTCAAGATGTTGCACCAGATACTTTTGCAGGGAGACTTTAAAATACAAAGAAAACCCACTCAGATTTGACATTTGTTTTTGTTTCCTTCACACACACAAAAAAGGGACTTAAAAGTTGTCTCATGGAGGCACATGTCATCCCACCAACAAAGAAAATGACTGAGGCAAATTATAACGGTTATTACGAAAATATGAGGTCAAGTGCCAATGTTGTGGAAATGACTTATGTGCGAGTCATTCAATGGAAAAACTTTGACTGGAAAAGGAACTATGGAAGGAACATAAAATGTCAGGTTTTTGAAACTCTTAAGACCTATTTATTTTTAAGCACATACTAGGATTAATGTTTTATAAATGCAAGAAGGAATACACAGTTTTCCTCTCCAATTTTTGTTCAGGGGAAACCACTGAAAAATAAGGTAGCCATTTATTTTAAATAAAAAATGGTGCTCCACACAAACTCAGCATATGAAATGATATCTTTTTCTAAGTGCTTAATGGTAACTGAGCTTTATCCACCTCTGAAGCAGACAAAGCTCAGCCCATGCAAAAGTTCTTCTCATGAACATCCCACAAATGAACATATCCAAGGAGAAGAAAATGAGTGCATCTGCAAAAAATATTACAGATGAGGCATTTAGGTTAATTCCATGTGAAGACAAGGGTGGTGGGGCCATCTGTGATGTACAAATAAAAATTATCCTAAAGTGGATGAATCCTTCAGCACCTTTAAAAAGGGAAGTATTTTTTCATGTTTTGGAGACCAAAACTGGGCTCAAGTTGTATTACCAAATGGACATTAGGCAATACCTAATAGGCAAAAATGTGAATACGTCTGAAATCTCCCAAGACACTGTGCATTGTTTTTTAGTGGCAAAAACATCTTCCCTCTCTCATATCACTGATAACACCAATTTCACAAAGAAAAGTAAGTAACGAGTCATTTTGAACTGCAGGTAATGACAGTATTGGTCTTTACTCTCACTTGTGCCAAAACCCCTTTTACATCAACTCGGAAAACTAGAGAGTCCTAAAAGCAGCACTCTACCAGGTGTTGAGCAACCCTAATGAACATGAAAATCAAACCCATTCCTTGAGATAGGGTATGATAAAGTGCCTAGCTGTCAATAACCCCCACACAGGTGCTTCACTCACTGGGAGATACAGAAAGAAACACATCAAAGTAACTAGGAAGCTAAATTATTCCATTAGCTGCAGAAGTCAGGGAAAACCACTTCCAAGTAAGGTGGCATTGTGTCCTTGGAAGGAGGGAGAGCCTCTCTCCCACTCCACAGTTAGTTTTGCAGACAGTAAAAGGTGGTGGGGAAAACAAAAAAATAAAGAAGAGGTTTTTCTAAAACTTGAGCACTGGTCATCTGAAGGATCTACTAATTCTGCAAGATAGTGCATTTGAGCAGACAGATGCAGCTAAAGATGCCTAGAGAGACAGGAGAGGAAAAGAGAAAAGAGGCAAAGAGAAGACAAAAGCTGAGAAAATATTACTAGAGGAAACTCAGAGGTGGAAAAGAATCAAAAGTAAAAGGGAGAAAAATGAAAAGAAAAAAACCCCAAACCACCAAACAAATAACCCTCCAAACTCAAAACAGATGTCTCTAACAGAAGTCTGGGCTGCCAATACAGTACAAGTCTGAGCCTAAGAGAAAACACAAAGCAAGACACAAGGGGATAATTTTTCTTCCAATTTGTCCTTGTTTGTTACATGTCCTGATTTTACTTCTAAAAAGGGAAACTCTCTGGCTGAGAAAAAGCCTCACCCATTCTCTGCTGTTTCCACTTTTTCATCTCCCACCCCCCATTATCGGAGTTTTTTCACTTTGTCTATCGACATTTTCTCTATGAACAAGCAGCTACATCCAGAATGCATCACCTGGGTACTGTACGATCTGGGAGATGGCACTGGGGAGAAAAGGGTGGTAGTGACACTCAAAACCCAGAGTGGTCTCAGAGGGATATTTCCCTTCAGAAAGGCACACAGGCATCATGGAGACCCTCATGGAGACCACCAAAAGGGTATAAGAGGTGCTGATTTCAGCTGCACTGAAACATTTCATGGATGTGCCTTACACCAGGGCATAGAGACAGTAATCTCAAGTAACTTTAGCAATGTTTTACTAAGCCAGTGCAGCATGGCACCCCTGAACTCTGCTGTTCCCTGCGGCCTCCATGGCACCAAGCCTGGCCCCAGTAGTGCTTCAACACCCTGCTCCACCGCTCTACCTATGGAGGGCAAGGGGAGTTTGGTCCTGCAGGGTCCTCCAGGTTGTGTGCCCCCACCCTCTGTCACTGGAAACCCTCTGAGTCTGACATTGGAAAATGTGCAGCACTCTTCTCTGCAGGTTTCCTAGCTGTGGGGGTGGCCTGAGGCCGTGATTTTTACTGTGTGAGTGATATTCCCCACGCTTGTAAAGAACAAGCATTTAATGGACCATCTGTCTATGGTATTCTCATGGTCTACCATGTTCTTGGCAAAACCGTGGCTCCCATTGCATTTTTAGCTCCCTTACCCTCAGATTCATTAAAGCACTACGTGTGTGATGTCAAAATCTTGATGCAATAGGATGGGATAGAAATGGCTGCAAAATGATGGGAAATTATACATACTTCCGAAATGGTAGCAGCTATTGCTTTGCATAATGTCTGCCCAACCCCAAACTGATGTGCCAGATGGAGGAAGGGAAAACAGGTTACATGCCTGCAGTGTTAGTGTACTGACAGGGTTTGCCCTGCCAACTAGCTCAATGACTTGCCATACCTCTGTTAGAATGGTTTCTAAGAGGACGTGAAATTGCAGTTTAGATTGTAATTTATGAGTGCTTTTCATGTCAGAAGAGTGTGTTGAAGCACAAATTTAGCTGAAGGTATCAACCCTTGGGTTAGAAAAGAATTATTTTATAAAAGGCAAAATATTTTATCATTTGTGTATAGAGAGCAAACATTTAAGCCTCAGTCTGAATCTCCTAATAAGAAGTGTCTTGAAAAATCCCATTATTAGTTATAATCATGTTATTTGTCACTGTGTGACTTTAAACCAAAGAAAATTCAAATAAAAATTGCTCACTTTTATTTGCCTCCAAATTAATGTTGCTGTTTGCTATTTTATGACTTCATACGCCATTCTGTTCTGAGCTTTAACAGCCGCACACACAAGTGTGCTAACTACATACTTAAAATCAGATCTAGGAACTTAGGAAGCTAGGTGTTGAGTTCCTCTGAATACATGCCCCTTAAGGACTGCTGTGGGAGCACTGAATCATTTACTCTGAACAATCAGCAGTCAATGCTGGTTTCAATCTTACTGTGAATTCTGGGCTGGATTTGAAGAAACATTTAAGAACTGCAAAGTTTACTATCAAGGCCAGATTTTTGTGCAACCTATGCATGACCCATGGATCTGTACCTATGCTTCACTGCAGACTGCACATAAAAATAATTTCTACAGTATTTTAGTAAGAAAATATATTTCCAGTTACACAACAATAATTACTTCAGCAGTCTTTGTCATTTCACGGGTAGGTATGAGATAACTGAGGGCTGAAGCTGTGTGAAAGAGGCTGAGGTTACAGAATATTGGCCTAATATATGTTGGTTCATACCTGACAGAGTCTGTAGCTAAGCATGTACACCTAACACAATTTAAAGGTATGAAGCTCTGACTAGCTAGAAGTCAAGCTGTCTTAAAATCATCTTGCTGAATGCATTTTCTAAAAAAACCCTACCTGTATTCAAACCTAGACAAGTCTATGTCTGGATAATTTAGGCAAGCAGAAGAAAATGTTTTTGTCCCACCTTGAATTTCTGCTTCCTTAAAATCAGTTTCTTTCCAGTGTCCTTGGTTGCACTCATACCTACCCTCTCCATCCCAGGGCTGTGAAGCCTGCACTTGCTGATGACCACAATGCACTATCAGAGAGGGGGTGTCACATCCTCATCAAAATGGTGGGAACTCAGGCACAGAGATGCAGCTGCCGGGCCTGGGAAAGCTTTTGAGACCCTAGATGCATCTCCTGGTGAAGTGTCTATTTCTTGGGGAATGTTGTCATCCCATGCCACCATGGTTTTCACAGAAAAGAAACTGAGATGAGAGGGCCTGAAAGGAAAGAGTCTATTCATACCCAGACAATGAAGGATCAGGCCTTCAAGGCTCTTTGAGGTATGTACCCAGTACATACCATTCAGTGTAGATGTGCCCAGAGAGACCAAACACATGGTGACTTCACATAGTGCAGAAATGTTCGCATTAGCTCCAACCCCTGCTGTCACACCTGCCTGTTATGGCCCGGAACAAGGACTTGCAAGCTCCGTGATGAACATGACAAGACTCCTTGTCTGAAATTTTTCCTACTTCTGATGGTGAAAGGAGCATAATAAGTAGAGGGGTTCCACATCGATTCCAAGACATGCACATGAGCATATTCACACAGGAGCTGTGGGATGGAGCAAGGATCTGAAGGTTGTTTCAACTTGTCCCAAAAAGTTGCAGTTGTTCTGGTGCATTTTGGATGTAGCAGAACTGCTTGTACCTCTTTGACCTGCACCTGAAGTAATCTGCAGTTCATTTAAATGATACAGTCCTTTTGTGAGATGATTTGAACCAGAGTTACAAAGAAGCTTCTGCTTGCCTGTGGTCTAAATCACTCTCTAGTACTGGAATGGGTTTTTGGTAGGTACCACTGCCTGCCTCACTGCTGTATACCCACAACAGCCTCCCCATAGCAGCATGACTCAAGGACTTAGTGCCTTCCTGCCTGCTTGCCCTGGTCACAAACCCATAATCACCATTTCCTTCTTCTCCATCATTTCTAGATATCTGCTGCCGCTCCAAAGAACCTGACAGCAAAGATGACAATCTGTCACCATGGGACCAAGATTCAGGCATTTCATCCAGGGTAGTAATATACTGTGGCTTCTCCCCAGTCTCTAGTATTCCCCTCTCACTACTGTTGCCCTCATTGATCCTTTCCATGTCTGTCCTCTCATCTGTGTCATTGTCAGCCTTTAGTGACAGGGTACCAGCCTCAGTCCCTTGCAAAGCCAGTGCACCAGCTGACTCTAACCTTTCATCTCCTGATGTACTCTTTGTCCTTGTCAGGGATTTCAAATTCAAATTAAGTATACCTTCATCAGCTTTCCCACCTTTGAGGGGATACTAGCAAGTGCTGTGGCACCAGCTGGGGCAGGTAGGTA
This sequence comes from Strix aluco, assembly GCF_031877795.1. NCBI lineage: Eukaryota > Metazoa > Chordata > Aves > Strigiformes > Strigidae > Strix > Strix aluco. Next base: position 29,364,012 of record NC_133971.1, read on the forward strand.
GACAATTGTGGGGAAGCAATGCAATTCATCCTAACTCTGATCCCTTGAAAACACTGCTTCTCTTTGCACTGTGAGACTCATTTAGCTCCTTTGTGTGTGTTTTGACGATCTCCCCCTAAATTAAAAGAAAATAAACCCTCTGGGATTAAAGCATCCTGCTTTTGGAGACCTTGGCTGCTGTACTGCCACTGCAAAGCAATAGGTCACACTTCTTTATTCCCACACATCAACTCAGCAGCAACAATGGAGCCAAATGAAGCTTTTTCTACTCCTTTGGTTTCTGTGGTCTAATACCTGCCAAGCATTTGACCCAGCTCTTTGACTTTTGTCTACAGCCTCCAGGATCCTGAGCTGGCTTGCATCCAGCTCCTAGCTGAGCCTGCAACAGCTTAGCTGCTGTGGACAGCACAGGCAGTGTGCATTTGGCTCACTGAGGCCATAGGCACATTACATTCAGTCTGGATCTTCAGCTCTCAACAGGGAAAATGGGAATCCATTTGGGGATTGGTTTCTTTTTGCAGAAATACGTAACAGCTCTTCTTTCATTTCTGTTGCCTTTCCCACATATTGATGATTTCATTTAGGGACATTTATAAAAACACTGGCATACTTGAAGGTGCTTTTGGAAACCAGGAGATCTAGCAGAGACAGTTTAAAAGGCACACCAATGCACCAAATGTATTGAACTGTGAAAGAGTAAAATTTTAAAAACTGATTTTAAATAGTTTCCAAGTCAGTGGAGCATACTGCAAACATGAATATGAAAGAGCAACAGAGCAAGAATGGACTTTTTGTGTTGCAGAGACCAGTAGTTTTTTGGCGGCATCCATATCATCTCTTTAGTTTGGATCAGAAGTGTAAAGTTCTCCATCACACCCACTTTGCTTTGCATCACAGAGCATGGATCAGACTCCCCTTGGGTGAAGCCAAATTGGAAGTTGCACACCAACAATGCACCTAATGCACTCTTGCCCCAAATGTATGATCAGTCTGGGGGATCAGAGTAGAGCTAGTCCAAAGCAGAAAAGAAACCATCCCCCTGAAATGTGCTTATTGTGTATATGGGTCCTTGGCACCAGATGTTTCACATTGTAGGATGTTTTCTACAGCAGTTGAAGCAGTCCACACCACTTTATAATGCAAACATAGCCTATCATAACCTCTTCCATTACACCGTAAAGCTGAGACTATAAACTGAACCATGCAGGAGTAACCTGTTAGCATCTGCTATCTGTGTGGGAAGATACAGCTAGCTCACTGCAGGCATTCTAATATTACTACTATCATGTATTAGAGTAGCACCTAGACACCCTTGACAGGGATTAGGCCACTATTATAGGCACTGCTCAGACTTAATAAAGTAGTCCCTACCCCAAACAACCCAAATAGAAAAAGTATACTAAACTACAGTTTATTTGTAAAGGGAACAAGACAGAGACGTTAGTGCTGTAGCTATATACTTCTCCAGACTAGGCATAAATGGGGTCACAAGTGAAAAACTACTTTGGTCTCACCCTTGCCCAGATTTGAGCTCACCATTAAACTGCAAATAATCTGGCACAATTAGTCAGCTCGTCTCAGCTGAGGCCAGCCCTGAAAATGCAGAAATGCTGGAGGCTGGGATGGCCAAACTGGGCAGGGAAACCTCCTGCAGCCTCTCTCTGCCAGCTGCCGGCTCTGAAAGCCTCTGCTGGGAGACCTGCACCTTCCTAAGCACTAAATCCACCCCTGACAGCAACTGAACATCTTTGATTTGTATGAATAAATTTCAAAATGTCCTGATTACAGCTTTGTAATATTCTGGAAGCAGATGGCAGGCACAGCTGACAGTGATAGTAGTTGTAAGTGCAAATAGGAGGTGGCAGAGAGGAGGGGGGAGGTATGGGTTGGCTTAGGAAAACATTTTAAGAAAAGGAGCCCTTATTTTGAAGACACGGCTCAATGATGAAAGCAGGTAGGGAGGATTCAATTGCCACTGAGAGAAAAACATCCAGCTCTGCTTCTTGAGCATAGTACAGCGTGTGCCTAAATGTCTTACTAAATAGACAAAAGAGGGACAGAGAAAGACATTAATACATTCAATGGCACTTGACCCTTAGGACTGCAACTCTGCTCTCCTAAGAAATAAACAGCAATAGGCATTTCAGAAACTAACACTGAGCGTCTGGATAAACACACACAGTAAATCCCAGCTCCTCCAGGACACCTCCTCACTTGTGGGCCAGGTGATACAGTTCACTAGTCTAAGATGAAGCTCCTACTTTTCTAAATCATGTCAGGAAACAAAGTAGCTGGCATTTATCAGCTGATCCTACCAATGCTTTAAAAGTCATGACACACTCACTGCAATCCTTGAGGTGATGCTTACCTCATTAAGATGCAAGAGAGAATGTGAAACCATCCATGGTGCTAAATGAAGTTCTTACAATGTCCTTTCAGAATACTTCCATTCTCATTTCAGACAGCAAGGAGAGATGATTTTCTTCCTTCTATCATCTAAAGAGTTAAGCAATAGAGAGGAAATCTCAAGGAAGAACCTCAGTGCATCTTTTTCCTCTCTTCCCCTCCCCCTCCCTGGGTTTTTTTTAAACATAGCATACATCAAAGTAAAAACTGACATGCGGTGCCCTGAAGCTCTTTGCAGCATGCTTTTAGGTTTTTGAAATTTCATTTTCTACCTTATGATGATTACATGAGAGAGGATGAAATGCTTGCTTTGAGGTTCATCTTAGACAGAGATGTAATAAATGTTGTGGCTTCCCACTGCAATGGAATAAATTCTTTTGTAGATGGGAGAGGAGGTAGTATGTGGTTTAGTTTATATTTGGGCACTTGAATATGGGTGGAGATGCCACATGGGGAGTATTTGGAAGAGCGGAAAGGGGGAAGAAAAGGAGAGGAGAGGAGAGGAGAGGAGAGGAGAGGAGAGGAGAGGAGAGGAGAGGAGAGGAGAGGAGAGGAGAGGAGAGGAGAGGAGAGGAGAGGAGAGGAGAGGAGAGGAGAGGAGAGGAGAGGAGAGGGGAGGGGAGGGGAGGGGAGGGGAGGGGAGGGGAGGGGAGGGAAGGGAAGGGAAGGGGAGGGAAGGGAAGGGAAGGGAAGGGAAGGGAAGGGAAGGGAAGGGAAGGGAAGGGAAGGGAAGGGAAGGGAAGGGAAGGGAAGGGAAGGGAAGGGAAGGGAAGGGAAGGATTGATGGCTTAGCCAGTGAAGTACTCTCTTTTGCTCAAAATGCAGTCAGTCCACTGTAGTTGAAAATTAGTTTCTCAGTCCCCACTGAACTGCAGCTGTCCACACACACACACACAAATAAAATCCCAACCCTATGATAAATAATTCATCATATTTTACAGTTTCTCCTCAGCTCCAAGAGTGAGACAACATGAAGACTGAATTACATCTGCCTTGTAACAAAAAGTTTGTTCCTCCAGGTACACAAGATAAGGTGGAGATCATTTTAATCATGCCATGCTGTGCTGGATTACTTGATTGCTTTTTGTCTTTGTCGGCTGCAGTTGGTCAGAAGGGACGACACTGAAGCTGATAAATTGACCTTACTTCCAGCTGCTAAGTAGGAAAAAACAGATTTGTGTTGCTCTGATGTTCCTTTCATGAATCTTATAAAAATTCCTAAGTGCATCCATATCTGAAAAAGAGAAGACCATCTGGTCAAAACCTCTGATTTAAGACATATTCTCACACTGATCCCTCAGTGAAAGATCCTGCTCAGGTTTATCTATCAACAATGTCCAGTGCTTTGGCTCTCCTTTAAAAATATATTTTAAATTACTTTGGTGTCTTGACAAGTAGGTCCACCCTCAGTGCATGAACAGTCTTCCTCTGCCCTGTAACAGTGGGGAGTCATTAATCCCAGAGATGCTGGGGCAGAGCCTGCTCAAGAGCACAGTAAGGTCTGGGATGGGGCTGGGACCAGGACACTCATGTCCTGGGCAGTGCCACTCGTTACCCTCTGCCATGCTCCTCGTTTGTTCTGGCTTATCCAGTTAGCCCAGTTAGCTAACTACAATGTCACTAGACCACTGAGAGTGCAGAAAGCAGGTATCTGGAGTACAGTTCCTCTATGTCCCAAATGTGCTGAAGATCAGAGCAGATCAACAACTGAGAGCAGCGTGCAAACTGAGGGACAGGGTAGAGCAAGGCTAGGTAGGGCAAGCCAGCCTAGGTAGGAAAGACATGGAAAAGTAAATTTGTCAGGTTCTGTTTCAATGTCATAAGCAGTAGGATTCGTGACAGGCTCATTCTGAGTACCAAGAGCTGGCATTTAAGCTGAGCTCCAAAGTGGGCACTCAGCTAAATCCATTGCCCCTAGGTCTGATGTGCATCTGTGTGGGCATTAGCTAGGTATCATGGTGACAATTATGGGCTAGCTTCCCACCTTGTCTATTTCACATGACCCATGATCTTTTAAGAATTTAGTAATACTTCTCAAGAGTCTATATAGTAGACATGTGGCACTTGCTAGGCTAGTTGGTCTGCAAGACTGGAGCCTCTAAATATGCTGTTTAGCTTGGCTGATGGCCACTACAACCTGTGCTCTGGTACTATGGGCAATCTATCTTGGCGTTTTGCCTGTCTCTGTGCAGGATTTGGATTATGGTGGATTGATTTCATTTTTTGCAGTTTATAACTCAGCTTTGACCTTTGGCTGTTGGCATATTGATCCTTTCCCAACAGCTCTGTTCGTCCAGCATTTTTAGACTCACATCCTGGTGGTAAAACTTAGCGACCTCTTCTTTCAGCTACTCCTACAAATAAATAGCAATATTGTAAGGGGGCAAGAGCACACTGAAAAAGCTTTAATCAACCCCAAATGCAGCCAAGCCTTTGACACAGTGAGGCCTACTTCCATCAGAGCTGAAGACAGCCTTACCCACTGAAAAGCCTCTTCATTTCACCTCCGCTTCTCCAGCTTCTCTAGCATATTCAGTCACACCTTGGGAGTGAAGGGAAGAAAGAGATAATGCCCATTTCAGAATGGATGTATTTGTATGATTTTCAGCTACAGAGCTGGCAAATTTGAGGAAGATTCAGATGTGACCCTGCTATAATGTCGGGAAGATGTTGTCAAACACCAGACTGTCAAAGCCAAAAGGTTATTTGAATGTGAATTGTACCCTTTATCCATTCTCCTGGGGACTGCAGTATCACCTTGCAAACAATCGTCAATGTCACCTATGCTGATTATACCAGGGAGTTGAAACAGAGATTTCTATTTGAACAGTTGTACTGAAATACAGAGAAAAAGCTATTGCTTCTGGATATCAGGAGGACATCACTAGGCTTTAACCTGTGACCCAAGAACAGTTTGATGCATATTAGGGAGAGCACAGTACTTTTGCCACATGGAGGCTTAGACTACTTCTGAAACACCATATTTCAGTTCAATTTATCTTGGAAATAAAAGGCTGTGAAGTAGTTAGCATTTTACCTCAAAATAATTGGACTGTAACTGCTAGTAATTCAGGAACTGTTTTTTGCACACAGCTGAGCTGTCCATTGGGAAGGAATGGTATCGTTAGCTGAAGAAGGTCATCTTATCAGCCCTCCCATCAATAAATTCTCCTTACATAAGTTATCCTTAGCCCATACACATTTTGCTTTTCAATGTCCTTGTTTCACTTAGGATAATGATATTCTTACAAAAACAGTTTGTTCAGTACAACTGCTATGTGAATGTCTTTTCCATAGCATATAGCCTGATAACTACTTGGGCTGAAGCAGCTTAATAAACTAAATTTTAAGTATAAGTGCTGCTTTTTAGAGGCCTAACAAAGCCTTATGAATAGAAAGATTCTCCAAGTGCCAGCGCAGCCATGGTCCAGGCAGTCCTGAGGAGTGGTATCAGCCTAACGCTTTAGGGAATACAGACCTCAGTCTAGTTATCTTTTTACAAATGTCTGTCTCCATTTCCTGCTACACTGACTTCTGCATCTCTTTACAGGTGCAGAAAGGCTTTCAAGAGTTTATAATTTAGCCAACATGAATGCTGTAATGTCCTCAACTCCCTATTTCTTTGCTTTCAATGACAACTTTATCTGTGAACTCTAAAGCTCTTTTTTTGCTTTTCAGAATTGCGTTTGTGCTCTTTCCCTAAGATTTTATTTGGAGCATATTATGAGTTAATGTGGGGATAAGAAGAGAAATTAACCATGGAAGTTAATCCTCTGGCTTTTCCACCCAGCCTCAATGTCTGTCTCCTCTACCTGGGTGCAGCAGCCTGGATTTCTCCTGGTTTATTTCAGGTATGTAGGCTGTCCTTTTATTCATGTGCAAATCAGCTTTGTTAATGTTAATTCATTAATGTAGCATTAGAATGTACATGCCTGGTTTATCAGGAGAGTTTGCTTCTAAAAATTTAAATGTTACAAAAGAAGTAAATCTTCGATATGAAAATCCCACAGTATACTGTCTAGTTAGAAAGGCAAAATCTTACGCTGGTTACTGTGAGTGTTCACGAATAGCAGTCACATCCCCTTTACTCTGACAACTTGTTAGAGTTATAATAGGAAATGACAAAATAAACAACCTCTTCCTCTCCATTTTCTTCTCACAGCAGAACAGCAGTATTACGTTTTTCATGCACTCCCTATAGTGTATAGGGCAATGGTAGACTAACAGGAAGGAAATAACAACTAATAACTTCATGTTTCATCAGAGGAGTATCTGCCTTGAATGACTTGCCAATAAAGTAGAATGGAAGCTCTTATCTGAAATTTTATCTCTGGCAGGAATAAATGAATAAACAAGACAACTGTTGCATGAGGAGAAGATGGGCACCTTCAACACCAAGAGAAATGTCAGGTGGTTCACTGTACTGTCACATTTTACTGTCTTTCAAAAATTAATCCAGTCTTTATTGAAAGTTATAAAGTATTAGGGCTCTAAGATATCAGCTGATGTCTTTGCTTGACAGCAAGGTGAATCCTCAAATGTATCCTTCCCACCCTCAACCATGTTATATGGCCCCATATGCATATAAGCACATACCCATGTATGCTTTGGACTTCCTGGTTTAGATTAATTTCTTAATGTTCTAATGATTAACAGAAGAGCCAGCTTAGTCTATTTTTTCATGTTTTCTGGTGACACCATGTGTCATATAATGTTCTTATTTTGAAAGGAGTTTTTACTCATAATAATGGGCTTGTGAGGTTTTCTGCTGCCCCTCCTGTGTCTAGCAGCCAGAATTTAATCATGACGTTTTACATCAAGATAAGAAAACTACAGAGAGCTTGGCTAAGCCAAGTAGAGTCAAGCTCAACCATTTTAGCTGATTCCTACTAGACAGACCAGACCTTATCCTTGAATTAAAGCACCTCAATGGCATAAGCATAGTCTGAAAAAGAGGTTATAAGGAGTATATTAACATATTCCCCATGCAGGTATGTGATTTTTGTGTTCTGTTATTTCAGAGCCCCACAAAACCAAAACTACATTAAAAATATATTAGATTGAAATGATGTAAATATGAATCGATACCAGAGCCCTGATCTATTTAAATAGAAATCCACATTAATTTTAAAACAGAGAGGGAATCCCTCATTTAGGATATTTTGCAGTGTCACTTCCTGTACTGTCACAAGCTCTTGCTGGAGTCATTGTTAACAAAGGTCTCTTAAAACGCACCTTCTATATCCAAGAAGCCATGCCAACAAACCAACAGTCTTGAAGCACGGTCCTTTCAGGAACTCTCTTTGAACTGTGCAGCTGACCACAGCAGACAAAATGGACCTTGTGAAAAAAGGGAACGCTCTCAGTTTCCTCATTTGAAAGTGAGTTGTAGCTCTAGAGAACTGAAGGAGGAGCAGTTCATTTCAGATGTCTGTCTGTGGAGAGCAGTTTAGTGTCAGGGCCTCAAAATGTCTGACTGAGGCCAGGTAGAAATTGGTCCTGAAGAAAAAGTGACAGTAATATCAAAAAAAGTTCACGAATGTCACATTCTTGCTCTTTTCCTGATAGGAACTTCCATGCCTTTTTATTTCAAATTCAGAAGGAAACACTTCTTGGGCTGTAGGTTATTTCCTCTGTTGCATTCCTCCCAAAATGGTATGGACTCCCAGGGACACTCCACACTTCTTTGCAGATGTTTTCAAAACACTTTCACCTTTAACACCTAGGCCAGGTGGCCTGAGTGGCTTCATCCACTTATTCCCACAATTTGCTTATTCCCACAGTAAGTAAAGAATCACCAATGGATTCATTGCTAAAGTGTCTTTACGAGTTAAATATTTATCCATCATTGTGAATGTGCATGCTGTTTCCAGTGATGAAAGAGATACAAGCCCTCACTCCAAACATTTTTACTGTGTGACTCTCATTTACCTGCAACGTTACGAAATTTCAATAGCTCTCCTGGGTAGCTGGGATAGGCTAGGGCGCTCAGCATACTCATTGCTATGCAAAGCATACTGAACAGCGATGGTCATCACCAGTTTGGTAATTATTCCTCCATTTTGTCATTTCAATATGCCTCTGATGTTGCCTGGAAAGCTCTGTTTCTCAACTATATTTATGGGTATTCTCTGCTGTTTGCAGTTATTGTATAGCTCTGATTAATACTTCCTCCTCTCTGACACACAAGGAGCTGCATTCTAATACTGTGTTTATTATTTTCCATCAGATTCCATACTTCTGAATAAAAAAAAAAAAAAAAGTGTAAATCAAGGAAGTAGTGTTGGAGGTCCATAAAATGTGAGACCATGAAAATGTCATCACTGTACATTTTATTTTCCTGTCTAATTTGAATCTCCCAAATGTTAATTTATTTATGGTTGCATTGTTCATTTGGGATATCTTAATCTTAAGAGGTAGCCTGACCCAGACCTCCAGCCCCACTTTCATGGTTTAGATAGTATTTGGAATGGTTATTTCAGCTTCCTTCTTCATATGCAAGGTCATGTCCATCCGTCAGTCCCTGTGATAAGCTTAGAGCATGCACTGAGTATTGTTAATCGAGTTTTTCCCAAGTCTAGCAAAATCATTATACCTTGGTCACACTATTTCTATGCATTTTGATTTTCTTCAATGACCTATGCTATTTTTCCTTTGACCAGAGCACACAGTAACAGGCTTCATAGAAGACCTTGGCAATGAAAATCACATTGTACAATTGATTTTAGTCCAGTCCTGTGTGAATGATTTGTATGAATCAGCTTGCCTTGCAAAAAGATGTAGCAGCTATCACCTGGGTCTTTATTTTCTTTTATAATAAAATTTGTTTCAATTAATGGCTGGGAAATTTTAGTCTCCCCTTAATGGGAAGTTACAGCCTAGTTCCACATTGGCCTTATTCTCTTGAATCACAGAGTGCAATCAATACAAGCATAACTCTTGGTTCAGCCTGCAAAAGGCAATGGCAATTATATCTGTGCATTTCAATAATGAAATAATGGCTTTTTCTCTTATTGTACAGTCCTCATCTTAATAACAGCCTACAGGACTTTTAATTTCTCACTGGGAGTCCTTTATAGGCTGAAGGAAATAATCCTGACCAATTTCAACAGTTCTGTGATGCTTCCATGACTAAAACACTGCTTTCAATATTATATTAAGGCAAATTTTTTTCAGAGGTATGCTATTGTGTACTTCAAAGTAGTAACTCACCCTCTTTAACAGGAGTTGCCACTGATTTATTACAATTTATCTGAAGGAAGGAAAGTGGTTTTTGTCCAGCAGCTGACAAGAGCTCTGTGTGTGTGTGTATGTAAACCACATTTTTTTCTGTATTTCTGTAGCAACTGTTGATGGAGGGGAGAATGAAGGGAACGATTAAATCAAACAGAAGGTAGTTGCATCAGGTTGCTCTTCAAGAGGTGGACAAAGCCATTACCAAAGCATTCTGAGTGACTCTTTCAAACCCATTTATTGTGATAGCCAAGACAAATATCACAGCGTATATCTAACATCTGAAATGTCAGGCCAAATAAAATGATGGATTAGTAAATCCATGGACACAATAGTAGAGAGAAATTGAAATATAATGATGCCAGAGCCAATCCGTGTTGCAGAAAATGAAGCTGGAATGGAAATAGCAAGAAAGCTTATCATAGATTCCTCAAATGGGAAAAAAGATTCATCCTGCTGTTTAACATAAGTATTAGTGTTTCATCAGTTCTTTGTTGGTAAATGCAGTGCAACCTAGACTGTTATCTTCAGACAATTTGAGCTTTCATCTGTTATCTGTACTGTAACTTGTATTTTGGGAATAACCCATGAAACAACAAACAATGTATTATGTACCACTATAACTATTGATAATAATATTCAACACACATGTATTTTCCTTCCTCACTGTGGATATGATAAAGTTAATCCAGTACTTTCTGCATGAACTGCTGTAATACTTAAAGCAAAAGTACCATACATTCTCAAGCATAAGTGTGCTGATAGAAAATCTAATATTGCAGAGATCATTTATCAGAATATGTCAGCTGTTGGGTGGTGTAAATACAGAAGGAATTGTGACAAAGGCAGTTGTCACACTGTCAGAGTCATGACTGATCCAACACACTACATTTTGAAATGCAAGGATATGCAGTAATGAGTCACCCTGTGTAATGTGTAATAGAAAGGATATAATCAGAAAAGATTTATATTATTACCATAAAAAATAAAAAGTCTCTTGTTAGTCTTATTGTGTCTTCAAATTCTATCTTGACATTTTACAATGCATGATGCAATAATGACTAAAGGGGGAAGAAGCAGTAATTAAAAATCACAAGGCAGCAGCCAGGTAATGTTCAGATGCAGAGGATGGGAGGAGGATGTGCAGATGGAGAGGATGGGAGGGGGCATGCCCATAAGCCAGCTCCCATGCTTTGCACATGCTGGAAGGAGAAGCAGAGGCTGGATAGCAGACATGAGCAGGCTGGCTCCCAGCACTTGTTCTCTTTCCAGGAACAATGCTGTTGGTCAGCCTGGCAAAAACTCAGTACTCCAAGACACCCACACTGTTGTCTGGAAGATTGAAGCTCTGTAGAGCCTTATGTGGACTGGCCTGTGGTATGAACATGTCCAGTTCTTCCAGAACATGTAAAGGAAACAGCTCACCTAGGCTAATGCATGGTGCAGGCTCACACTTATTCCTTCAAGTGGAGGTTGGTCTAAATCAGCATCTTAGCACTAACTTACAAATTAAATGCATTTGCTGAGCATGCCTGGGCAAAAAGCACAATGAAGTCTATGCTTAATTCACAGCATGGACACACCTTACCTCAAAGTGCATGATGCCACACCCTTTTTAGTGCCAGCTCTCAGTGCCTGAAGCCAGTTATTCTTCGGTTACGTTAAAGCAATGATGAGAGCAAGTGTATTTCATCTTGTTCTTCCAGTAAGTCTAACCTTGCATGGAAGAGGAAGCACCTTCTTTGTGGTGGTGCAATGGTCACAAGTACATTACATTGCTTGGAAGCCCTCAAGAAATCTGACAGACATTGATCCCCCTTCCACTGGACTCCCTTAAACCCTTACCAGAGCTGCCAAAAGGCTAACCTTGTCCATAAACATCTACTGAAATACCAAAAAAACATGGAACACACTTCTATTGCAATTCTCCACATCTCTTTCATGCATCCTAACAATAAATGAACAAACAAACAAACAAATAAATATAGATCAGAAAGGTGAGTTTTCTTCTGTCATGGCATTTACAAGCACAGCAAGAAAATACCTATTTTTTAAGATGAAATCCTTCAAACTATTGCCATCTCAGCTTCTTATTGCATCATCAGTTAGCAGCTTTCTTCACAGTTGTGGAATTAGCAATAGCGGCCTCAGCTCAAATGAGCACATGCTTTAAGTCTCACTGAGTGCTGGGGAATTTAAGCACATACTTACAGTTAAACACATGCTTATGTCTTTTCACAGTGCCATATCCATCACTTCTGTAAGCAGGTATGTCTTCATCAGAAAAAAACAGATTTGCTTTCAACAGAAAGGATTTGAAGCGGCTCTTCTGAGTTTTTATACCAGCATCGACTTCTAGCTCAAGGTGTTTTATCAAGAGTGACTGGTAAAAGCATCATATGTCACAACTGAGTGGGAGGGGACAGAAAGAGTAAGCAAGTAATCAGGAAGATGTGATTTTACAGATTTACAGGCTGCTGTGACAGGGAAATGAGACCAAAGTTGAAAACTCTGTCAGCATCTCCACCTCTTATGAATTGGAGCAGATTGAATGTAAGTTTGTCAGCTGAGCACAGCTGACACAGGAAGACACAGGAGATGCATCTTTCAGGGAAGACACCATGGATCATTTCTATCTTGGTAAGTCAAGACAGAAAACTAACTTCATCACAAGTTCATAACTTCTGAACCCCTGATTAAAACCAGTGCAGGGTCCACTGAACAACATCCAGATTGGTCCTGATTGCTTTTGCATATTCTGATCTTGAACAAACAAGGATGAAGAAGGAGCTCCTGGACAAGCTCAAAGATAAAAAGGAAGCCTACAGAGGGTGAAAGCAAGGACAGATAGCCTGAGAGGAGTATGGAGAAACCGTCTGAGCAGCCAGGTTAGGAAGGCCAAGGCCCTGATACAATTACATCTGGCCAGGGATGTTCACAGCAACAAAAAAAGCTTCTATAGGTACGTTGGTGATAAAAGGAAAGCTAGAGAAAATGTGGGCCTTCTACAGAAGGGAACAGAAGACCTGGTTACCTGGGATATGGAGAAGGCTGAGGTACTCGATGACTTTTTTGCCTCAGTCTTCACCAGCAAGTGCTTCAGCCACACCGCCCAAGATGCAGAAGGCAAAGGTGGGGACTGAGAGAATGAAGAACCACCCACTGTAGGAGAAGATCAGGTTTGAGACCATGTAAAGAACCTGAAGGTGCACAAGTCCATGGGACCTGATGAGATGCATCCACGAGTCCTGAGGGAACGGGTGGATGAAGCAGCTAAACCACTATCCATTGTATTTGAGAAGTCGTGGCAGTTCAGTGAAGTTCTGACTGACTGGAAAAGGGGAAACATGACCCCATTTTTAAAAAGGGAAAAATGGAAGACCTGGGGAACTACAGGCCAGTCAGTCTCACCTCTCTATGTTAGGAAACTATGTTAGGGCACATGGGAAATAAGGACATGATTGGTGATGGCCAACATGGCTTCACTAAGGGGAAATTATGCCTGACAGATCTGGTGGCTTTTGACAATGGAGTTACAGCATTGGTAGGTAAGGGAAGAGCAACTGAAGTCACGTATCTGGATGTGTGCAAAGCATTTGACACTGTCCCGCATGATTTCCTTGTCTCTAAATTGGAGAGACATGGATTTGATGGGTGGACCACTCAGTGGATAAGGAATTGGCTGGATGGTCACACTCAAAGAGTTGCAGTCAACAGCTGGAGAGCTGTGACAAGTGGTGTTCCTCAGAGGTTAGTATTGGGACCAGCACAGTTTAACAACTTTGTTGGTGACATGGACAGTGGCATTAGGTGCACCCTCAGCAAGTTCGGCGATGACACCAAGCTGTGTGGTGCAGTCAACATGCTGGAGGGATGTGCCATCCAGAGGGACCCTGACAGGTTTAAGAGGTGGGCCCCTGCAAACCATATGAAGTTCAACAAGGCCAAGTGCAAGGTCCTGCACATGGGTTGGGACAATCCCAAGCACAAACACAGGCTGGGCAATGATGAGTGGATTGAGAGCAGCCCTACGGAGAAGGACTTGGGGGTATTAGTGGATGGAAAAGCTAGACATGAGCCAGAAATGTGGACTTGCAGCCCAGAAAGTCAACCATATCCTGGGCTGCATCAAGAGAAGTGTGGCCAGCAGGTCGAGGGAGGTGATTCTTCCCCTCTACTCCACTCTCATGAGACACCCCCCTGCAGTGCTGTGTCCAGCTCTGGGGCCCCCAACATAAGAAGGACATGGACCTGCTCGAGGAAGTCCAGAGGAGGGTCACAGAGATGATCAGGGGGCTGGAGCACCTCCCCTATGAGGACAGGCTCAGAGAGTTGGGGTTGTTCAGCCTGGGGAAGGGAAAGCTCTGGCGATACCTTATAGCGGCCTTCCAGTACTTAAAGGGGACTGCAGGAAAGATGGGGAGGGACTCTTTATCAGGGAGTGTAGTGATAGGACGAGGAGTAACAGTTTTAAACTGAAAGAGGGTAGATTTAGATTAGATATAAGGCAGAAATTCTTTCCTGTGAGGGTGCTGAGACACTGGAACAGGTTGCCCAGAGAAGTGGTGGCTGCCCCCTCCCTGGCCAGTGTTCAAGGCCAGGTTGGACGGGGCTTTGAGCAACCTGATCTACTGGAAGGTGTCCCTGCCCATGGCAGGGGGATTGGAACTAGATGATCTTTAAGGTCCCTTCCAACCCAAACCATTCAATGATTCTATAATTCTATGAATGCAATCACAAAACCCATGCAGCATCACTGGGTTATGCTAGAATTCATTTACCTGTCATGTAATTGCACTAGTGTCCCAAGATTATGTCTAATACTGTCTGGTAAGTGGCAGCCATGTCCAAGTAACCCTAATGCACCACATGAAAGTAACCACTGATATTAACAGATCTGGGCCTGACACTCTGAAGAGGCATTTCCCATGCTTAGTATCTGTAGTCTTTGGTAAACTATTCATATCCTGTATCTTCTTGATAGTATTGAAATGTTTATTTACTGACATATATATATAGGCCAGTGTTACCTGCATTCAAATGCCAGCTTGACAGAATGTTGGCTAGAGCGCGTTAATTCAAGCACAATAAGGGTAAGGGGGTATATCAGCTTTCTCAAGTAGGAAATACATTTCAGTATTCTCTGTGATAGCGCACCCAAGATGAGGTATTAGTGTCTGTGTAACACACTAATGTAAGCAGTTACTGGGAACTGCTTCTTATACAGTGCTATACTGTTGTAAAAGGATAAAAGAGCAAAAATCTAGCAAAAGACAAAAAGGCAATGCTTCTTATATGATCCGCAGCTCAGATCTAAGTTTTGTTTTGTAACCAGGATCACTATTTCTATCAACAAATCTTGCTTAGTTCTAGGGTAGAAGTAGGGTAGAACTACTGTATTGTTAAGATTTATGACCAACAGAATGGTGATCTGAAAACATGCTGTGGGAAGAACCTGGTTTTGTGTTCTTTAGGTGACCATAGCTCATTATAATATGAAAACCACACCTCTATAGCTTAAGTTACCCACCTCGTCATGAAGTCCCTCACCCTTTGAGGATGCATACATTAACAGCTAGACACTATGACTCTAAATGAAGGCAAGGAATAAAACTAGCCAATCGATGATATTGTGGTAAAATACTAACCAATAGAAGCACATGTTTGTGTGTTCAGAATCAAATAAATATGGTGTGTGGTTGTAACTTGGTGTGCTGGCCACTTTGAATGCCTAGCACCCTTTTCTGCACAGGACTGTAATAAATACAAATATTTCGACTCCGTGTGTTAATGGGCTCTTTGCACACGGGGTGAAGAACCCTGGTTTGGGGACAACAATACTACAGCAGTATTGCAGTGTAGATACCACTGTCTTCTCTACAGAACTGGAAAAATGCAGTTGAAATCTCCAGTGTGGGGTCCCTCTCACAGGAGAGAGTCCTCCATGAACTCCTCCAACGCAAGTCTTTCCCATGGGCTGCAGCTCTTCACAAACTGCTCCAGTGTGGGTCCCTCCCAGTGACAAACTGCTACAGTTTGGGCTTCCCTCAGAGTCCAAGCCTTCTTCGGCTGCAGCCGCCTGCTCTGGCATGGAGTCCTCCACAGGCTGCAGGCTGGCATTTGCTCCACCAATGACCTCCATGGGCTGCAGGGGGACAGCCTGCCCTCTCACCACAGGCTGCAGGGGGGTCTCTGATCTGGTGAACCTCTCTGCTGCCTCCTCCTTTCTTCCACTGACCTCAGAGTGTGAGGAGTCCTCCCCCTGAGGAGGAAGGAGCAGCAGAAACAACAGGTGATGAACTGACTGTAATCCCCATCCCCTGCCCCCCTGCGCTGTTGCGGGGGAGAAGGGAGAGAAATCAGGAGCAAGGATGGGCCCAGAAAGAAGGGGAGGGGTGGGAGGAGGGTGTTTTTCAGATGTGGTTATATTCCTCACTGTCCTACTCTGTTTGATTGGAAAATTAAGTCGTCATGGTGTTTGAATTAAACTGATGTTCTTTTTCTTCCCCTAAGAAGTCTGTCTTTTGCCCATGACCATAACGGCTGAGTCATCCCTCCCTGTCCTTGTCTCAATTCATGAGCCTTTTGTTGTATTTTCTCCTCCCCACCACTGAGGGGGAAGGAGTGAGGGAGTAGCTGCGTGGTACTCAGTTGTCCTCTGGGCTCACAGCAGGACAGGGCCTTATTCAAC
Source organism: Strix aluco (assembly GCF_031877795.1). Lineage (NCBI taxonomy): Eukaryota > Metazoa > Chordata > Aves > Strigiformes > Strigidae > Strix > Strix aluco. The sequence continues at coordinate 29,380,342 of NC_133971.1, forward strand.
AAATACTGTTGCCATTAGTAACTTTATTGGTGTGAGTGAAAATCTGCGCTCCTATGTGAGTTCTGTCTGGCAGGTGCCACAGATTACTAGCACTTTAGGCAGAACATGTGTTGGGGGTTGACCTTAGTATCTGTGCTTCCCATATCTAATCCTTAGCAAGTATGGGACTTGATCCTGCAGTCACATCATGCAGAGCAGAGCTGCACTGGCTTCAAGGAAAGCACACCAGAGCAGCTTCTTATCACAGGATCAGATCCTTGGGGTGTGAAAATCATATAAATAACATTTCCTACTTCCTTAACCAGCTTTTTAGGGGCATGGCACTTAACTCTGAAAATTATTTTTGCCCCAGCTAAACAGAGCAAATATTTTGAGCATTTGATATTCAAAATGATGGCTATTACAGTCTTCCTCACATTTCCAGCTTTCTCTTACAAAGGAATGCAACTCTTCCATGAAACGTGAAAACCACAAATGGGCAGTAAAATTTTTTTTTAGGTGGGAAAGAACACAATGGGTTTGAAACACGCAAGCAAAGTGCTATTAGCAGTCCTCATCCCTCTTGACAGATGTCTTGTCAAGGTGGCTGCAGTTTAAAGGCTGTCTTGTCAGCCACCACTGTTTACTAATAAAAGACAAGGAAGACAAGCCAAGGACTGGAGGGATTCAGCGGTGCTGTCTTACTCCTCACTGTGGTCTCCAGACAGTGTGAGGAATTTCTCTGCCTGTTCAATGCTCTCTGTTTCCATAAGCTCTATAGCATAAATCACTGATCCACAAAAAGCTTCAATCCCATTAGTTTATGGGACTTAAACACACACCTAAAGCAGTCCTGAAAACTGTTATTTACATGAGTTACACTAAAACACTACTGTGGTTTAACCCTGGTAGGCAGCTAAGCACCACACAGCCACTTGCTCACTTCCTCACTTCCAAGCCCAGTGGTAAGGGGAAAGATAAAAAGAAAGAGTAAACCAAGAAAACTCCTGGGTCAAGGCAAAAATAGTTTAACAGGTGAAGGAGAAGTGGAAGAATAAATAAAGAAAACAAATCAAAGCAAGTGATGCAAAGACAATCACTAACCACCTCCCATGCTAAACCAATGTCCCACTGGTTCCCAAATGGAAGATAGCTAACCCACCTAAACCCGCCCTCCCCTCAAATTTATTGCTGAATATGACACTGTGTGGCATGGAAAATCTCTTTTGTTTGGTAAGTTTGGGTCATTTGCCTGGTTGTGTTCCCTCCCAACCTCTCGTGCACCCCAATCTAGTCACTGGGGGTCAGAGAGAGCAGAGAATGCTTTGATGCTGTGCAAATACTGTTCAGTAGTACCTAAAACATTGGTGTGTTATCAGCACCACAGGAGCTGCCATGGAGAAAATTATCTCCATCCCAGCCAGACCCAGTACAAATGCTTTAAATCTGCCCACTGGCAGATGATCCTAACTCCGGCCTACCTGGCAAATGCACGAGTCCTTTCAGTCTTCCCTTTGGCAGTCCCGTGCTTTCCACTGTTATCATACGTTACATTTTCAAAACAAATGCCTCTTGTGCCTCCATGTAGTGACTGCAAGACAAATTGCTTTTGCAATAAACAGTTGTAAATTGCTTGAAATTAATTTTTCTGATATGGCCTGGTCCTGCTTTCCCAGACAGGATCTTTTGTTTCTAGTGGAAGCTCTCCATAGGGATTTAGCTGCATTATCACATCTTAATAAAATGGTAAAATTAGATTGATTTCCTGTCTTCAGTTCACTTATTATAGCTATGACAAACATGTTAAACTTGTCCAGTTAAGTTCTACCCAAAAACTTCTAAGTAATTTGCACTTGATGGGAGTTATTTCACTAACACTGAAATAGTAACTTCAGTGAGGGTGACAGCAGGACAAACTCTTCTGAAGAAGTCACTGGAGTTGCAGTTGGTCACATCAGGCTTAGTGCAGCCCCTAATGTTTACTGGAACTTGCAAAGCTTCAGTAGCTCTGGGCAACAGGATGGCTCAGGGTCTTGGGTTGCTATCTATTTATAAAGTGACAGTTGCCATGGTATCTGAGCACCAGTGGAAAGGCAGCCTGTTCCTGCAGGCCTACAAACAGCATCCAGCCTAGCTGAGCTCTTAAAAGTACTATCATGCCAGGGCTGTTCAACAGCATGATACGCATTAGACCCAAAATAAAATGAGTTAATTTGAACTTGGGTTCTCTGGAAGCTGTGAGTTTGAACTTCCCACAGTTGCCAAAAACCAAGAATCCCAGTTCCTTGTTTGCTGGGCAAGTCCTGTTGCAAAAAAAAAAAAAGACAGATGTTACCTGGGCTGCCAACCATTTTTAAGAACGAAAAGGACCATGGCCACTCTTTTGGGATGATCCATTGACAGCAGCATACATCCAGGTGCATGATATAAACACAGTCACAGCACTGGATCCCTTTGGAGTTGTAGGAACAGCAACACTTACCGAAGAAACTCTGAAAAGACTCAGGCATGACCTGGAAAGCAGAGTACTCAGACCTGCCAAGCCAGCTGCAGCCTAGGCATGGACAGATAACGAGAGAACTTTATGACAAAAACTCAGGTGCCTACTGACTTGGATGGATCTATGTACAAACTGGACATACATGAGTCCACCACACAGGGGGGCTATACACAGGAGGGTGAACAGCTGGAGAGCAGCTTGTCAGAAAAGGTGCTGGAGGTCCTGGTGGTGGAGTTGACCATAAGCCAGCAATGTGCCCTTGTGGAAAAAAAGCCAATGTTACCCTGGGTTGCACTAGGAAGGGCATTGCTGACAGGTCAAGGGATGTGATCCTTACCCTCTGCTCAGCACTGGTGATGCACATGCAGATGCTGGGTCCAGGTCTAGGCCACCATGAACATCCTGGAATAAGTCCAATTACAGGCCATAAATGTGATGGGATTGGAGCACCTTTCACAGAAAGAGGCTGGGAGAGCTGGAACTGTTCCACCTGGAGAACAGAAGGCTCAGGGGGGTCTTATAACTGTGTATAAATACCCAATTGGAAAGAATAAAGAGGATGGAGTTAGACTCTTCTCAGAAATATCTAGCGAAAGGAGAAAAGGCAGTGGCCACAAACCAAAATAAAAGACATTCCATGTAACCACAAGAAAAAAAAAAGATTTTAGTGTGAGGGTGATCAAACACCGGAACAGGTTGATCAGAGATGATATGTAGTCTCCATCCTTGGAGATATTCAAAACCAATCAGACATAGCCCTGAGCAACCTGCTGTAACTGACTCTCCTAGAAGTGCCCACCAGCCTCAGTGACTGTGGTTCTCTTATCCTCATGTATTGCACGCTTTCATTTAGTTTCTAGGTGCCTAAACTCTGTCCTGACTGCCAACCTGCAAAACAAGGACAATACTTACTTATTTTATAAAAATTGAAGGGAAAGGACAAAAATGTTAGTTAATATCATATTTATGCCAATCTGTGAGTGAAATCTTACTATGGAACAAAATTAATATTATGGTTGAACATTTGCAAAAGTTAATGAAATTACCTGATCAGCATACAAAACAAAGTGTAGCACACAGAGTTATACTATGTCACATGATCAGAGAGACACTGTAACTTGGCTATACTTTCTATAAGGAAAGTTCACAACAGAAAAAGTTGAACAGTACATGAAGCAAATTCTCACTTTTCAATACTACAAGCAAAAGAACCTCTTTTAAATCTGAGGACCATGGAAATAATCCCAGCAGTGGTGAAGAACTTCTAGGGAAGGAGAAATGGCTGGGTTTCAGCTAAATTTAGCTAACGCATTTCAATTAACCCACCTAAAGAGCATATTTTCCTTATTGAAAGTGCAAGTTGTTAGCACATTTTATTTCATTTTCACTGGGTACAGGCTAATCTTTAGAGAAAGCGTAACAAGTCCAGCACCCGTATCACTTCTCTTTTCATAAACCTTAGATATCTTGTGTAACACCTCTGAGATGAGCATCTACAAGGGTTTTTTCTCTGTTGAGGAAGTACTACAGTATGATGCATGTCCAATATTCAGCACTTCCAGACTTGCCAGTATTTTACTTTAGAGCTTGTTTATACATGCACCTTCCTCCAAGCACCACCCAATCTGTCATAAACAATGGAAATAAGAGTAAACTCTACCTGTTTTCATCTACACAGTTTGCCAGCTCAATTTAAATGATTCTGCAGGAGGGAAACCTTAAACAATCAGTGAAAACAGGAGTATCTGAGTTCTGCTCAGCTTCGAATTTGCTCCCAGAGTTTCTCAAGAAACTGTGCTTCTAAGCCCAACTCCCTGGTGGCTGAAGAAGGTGAAATGAGCCATTTGAAAGATTTGTCAGTATTTATGAATGGAACACTTACAGAAACACTATAAATAATGTAACTGGAGCAGTAAAAATCCTGGTTAGCCATGCAGCTGCCTGTATGTCTGAGGATTATTACCACTGGTAAGTAGTGGCATAGGTACCCCATTTTTAAAAGTAGTTTTTGCCTCATTAGGTTGCTTCTCTGGAAATTAGAAATTTGCTTTAACAACATTGTTTTGACTTGCTGGGGGAAGAGTCTCTCAACCACAAGGTTCCCTGCTGCTGGACTCAGCCAAAAAACTGTTCAATAACTCCAGCAGATGTTTCTGATTTTTAGGTGACACAACTCCCTTTCTCCCACCACTCTCTTTTTCAAAAGCAGACACCAATATAACTGAATTCTAGCATCGTCCACAGCTACCACTAAAGCAAAATCCAATGTTAGCCAGTCAGTGCTGATAAAACGTCAGCGTACGAAGTCAGTGTGAGAGCAAAATTGGGTCTCAGTACATTTACTCTGGTGAGCACTGTTAGTGTAGCCAAGAAAACTTACCTTGTGAGAAAGATTGTAAGATTAGGCCATGTATTCCCATGATTAATAGTTTGCAGTTTTAAAAATGTTGACCTTGATTATCAGTATTAGAAGGTGGCCTTATTTATTTAGGCATTGTCTATTGTTCAGCACATGGTCACTCATTCAACAACTTTCTCACAAAAGAGAATGGGCCCTGTTAGATTCTCAGCACAATATTGCTTCATTTCTTTTATTTCCGGATGGTTTTTCATGCTCTGGCCTTCGGCGTTCTGCAGTATTGGGAATATATTTTATAAACACTACTAGATCTCTGTGCTGTACTTAAGCAAGCCTTGGCACTGAAGCATTCAGACACTTTCAGCATCTTCGTACTGTTGTGAACCTAAAATCTTAAACTAAATATCTGTTCTATGCTTTTTCTAGTGAGAAGGAGAAATGATGAAAGACAGATCTCTTTGTTTCCTTTTTCTTGGAGTATGGAGCTTAACAGACATTCTTAAAGCAAGATGTAGTGGCCAAGGAAACACAGGTGTCAACATATTCATATAAAAAATATATTGTGTACTTGCTATCCATAAACAAGGAAGCAGCGTCTGTATGTTTCAAGAAGGGCAAAATGAAAGACTGATTCCTGACTCAGTATGCATTCTGCTGTTATTTAATTAAAACTTAACAATGGTATGGGCTCAGTAGCACATCCTCATTCACCAATTGTACTACTTGGATACAGTGTTCATTTTATAATATCCCGTCAGAGGTAAGAATTGTTAGGGTTTTTTGGATTCTCTTTCATACTCATTTTCAAACCTATGATTACCAAACTAAGTAAGGTCCGTGAATGTGTCAGAAAATATACTAACCCACAGAGGAGTACTTCTGGTGGTTGAAACTGTCGGAGTAGTAACCTCAGTCTCATAAAATGACTGTGTTGTATTTTTTGGAGACTTCTGCCGAGCAACTTGTATTCCGATGGTGCTCAATCTCATTAATACTCAAGGTATTGTGCAAATCAGTGTTCTTTGCTGTAGTTACACCAGGTTACGTTTCCAATCATAAAGCTTAAAAAGGAAAAAGAAATGTACACATCTATAAAAACTTCCTTTTCCTGCGCAATGGCAGGTGTATCAGAAAAACCTAAATGACATAGTGGATCAAAAACTAGTGTTTTACACATATTCAATTCTCCCCTTCATTTGCAATGCTTATGAAAACATGGGAAAAATGCTAAGAAATTACTGAGATTAGAGAAAAATAGCACAGATCACATTCTGGTTATATTTGGAGGTGTAGTTATATTTGGAAGCTGAAAAATGTTTTGTAAAAACATCTTCAAGCTTTGAAAAACATGCAGCACAACATCTTATAATTTCTTTTACAAGAGTGTAAATCCAAATTTTGAAGAAAATGAAATTACAGTTTCTGGACAAAATGTAAACCTGTTACAGGCAAACCACTTACACCAGCTGTGAAGCATTACAGTTATTTACATTAAAGAACTACTTCCAAGTTATTGTGGGAAAACAGCAGCAGCCTTATTCTATCAGCACACTACAGAATCACAGAATGACAGAATCATCTAGGTTGGAAAAGACCTTAAAGATCATCTAGTCCAAACATCAACGCAACATTAACAGTTCCCAACTACACCATATCCCTCAGCGCTATGTTGACCCGACTCTTAAACACCTCCAGGGATGGCGACTCCACCACTGCCCTGAGCAGCCCATTCCAACGCCTAACTACCCGTTCTGTGAACAAATGCTTCCTAATATCTAGCCTAAACCTTCCCTGGTGCAACTTGAGGCCATTCCCTCTTGTCCTATCACTTATTACTTGGTTAAAGAGACTCATCCCCAGTTCTCTGCAACCTCCTTTCAGGGAGTTGTAGAGGGCGATGAGGTCTCCCCTCAGCCTCCTCTTCTCCAGACTAAACAACCCCAGTTCCCTCAGCCGCTCCTCGTACGACATGTGCTCCAGACCCTGCACCAGCTTCGTTGCCCTTCTCTGGACACACTCGAGTAATTCAATGTCCTTTTTGTAGTGAGGGGCCCAAAACTGAACACAGGAATCGAGGTGCGGCCTCACCAGTGCCGAGTACAGGGGTAAGATCACTTCCCTGTCCCTGCTGGCCACGCTATTGCTGATACAAGCCAGGATGCCATTGGCCTTCGTGGCCACCTGGGCACACTGCTGGCTCCTGTTCAGCCGGCTGTCAATCAACACCCCCAGGTCCCTCTCTGACTGGCAGCTCTCCAGACACTCCTCCCCAAGCCTGTAGCACTGCTGGGGGTTGTTGTGGCCCAAGTGCAGCACCCGGCATTTGGCCTTATTGAAACTCCTCCAGCTGGCCTTAGCCCATCACTCCAGCCTGTCCAGGTCTCTCTGCAGAGCCTCCCTATCCTCGAGCAGATCAACACTCCCACCCAACTTGGGTGTATATATACCCTATATATATATATAAGGTATATGTACCTTATACCACTTCAGTGATACACAGAATATGCTGGACCACCAAAACTCTACAGCAGTCTGAAGGCATAACTTCTGTGTGCAACCAAACTGTCATAAGGTGAAGAAACTAGAAATACAAAAGGGTTCATAGTTCAGCTATGAATATGTAACATATAAATCTAGTTTCTGGAGGGCTCAAAAAACTATATGAATACCTGCTATATATTGGAAGCATCTTTGACTTTCTGCTTGCATTTAAAGCATGCCTTGCTTTTTTTCTTCTTTCAAACCATGGTGAAGATTAAAACAGACAGATTTCAGCACTTCTTTTAAACTCCAACTATTTCCAGTATTTGCAGCGCATTACCAAGGAATGTCTGAACTATAGGAAGTTACAGAAATGGTTAAGTGACTGGATTGAAGGACTACCAACGAATCAAATAATTATAACATGCCGGAAAGAATAAATTACATTTAGAATTGATTATTTTGTGCTAATATTAACATATGAAGACTGGCATCAGTTCCTACATCATGTTACGTAAGTGTAGTTCCTAAGATTCTATAGCATCTACACAATTTAAAGAATATTGTGCTTTGATCAAGCTATATAGAGACTGCTTTTTACATCAACCTGATTTATAAAAGAATGAGAAACAAGCATTTCTTCCATACCTTTACCAAGAAATCATGGGAATTTTCCCAAGCAATTTCCCATGTGTTGTCTGACTGTGGTTTGTAAACTAGCTCAAAGAATGTTCTTGCTTGGGGAGTGGATCATGTCTTTCCTGTCACTTCTATGAGCTAGAAATATGGGTCTGAAGTATCATTTTCTTTATTCTTATTCTTAGAGAAATTGCAAGAGAATACTACACAAACAGACGAATGAAAGGATGAACTTATGAACAACTAGACTACCCTTTTGGAGAACAGTAGGCATTGCCAGCAGAAAAAGATTTCTTTGGATGGCGCTAAATTTCATTTTTACTAACAGGTTAAATACAATTTTAACCTCAGAGAAAAATGTTTTTGATGTATTTCTGGTATATATATACTCCACATTCATCAGATATCATTCTTCACTACAGAATTCAGAGCAGACACATTTTTGTTAGGGATTTCAGGGTCTCTTTACTACATGTGATGCACAGAATTTATCTGCATGTATTCTGTAATGTGCAATAAGTCAATCTGCCACAGATTACAGCAACCCCACCACTATGATGTCAGTGGTACAATGACCCCGGTCTTGTTCATGTCAAAGGTGTCACCTCATTTCCTAACAGCTCCTTGTATGTGCTCATTATTCCTGGCTGCAATCTGCGTATCAGGGGAATCTTTTCAAGTGAGTAGCACGTAAAAGGGATGCTAATAAGAGACTGAAGAGTATTTCTCAAAGCACTTGTCCAAAACCAGACCATTTGAGATTTATGGCCCTATGTCATTAATACACATTTTTTTAAGCATTCCTTTGTATTAACAAATGCTGGCAATTTATGGGTGAAACCGTAGATTCAGCTTTGAAAGATTATTTATTTGGAATCAGATTGAAGAGGAATCCAGTTTGGGCAAACTCCTTGCAGAATGGGCTTCACTTCCAAGCTAGCAGCTAGCAGGACTGCAAGATAGGAGAGTATGAACTGCTGAGAGGGAAGCAAGGTAGTGTGCTGCATATGATCATCCCATGACACATTCTCCAAGCAAAATGGAGAATGCTCTCTTGGCAATGAATAGACTTGTTCGAGACATGATAAAGAAAAGCCAATCAAGCTTGAAGGTAGGAACCTTTATAATCACATCCTGGATTTCAACCATATTTCCCAGTGAGAATAAAACAAAAAGCAGATCATGCTTCCAAGGAGGATCACTGTGGGGAGATCATCAGTGGACTAGTAGAGAAGCTGTCTTGGTAAGAAGTTGACTAGCTGCATGTATGGCACACTGGAGTTTATATTAGCAGCTTAGGGCAAACTTCTGTCCCTAATGGTTGTACTTGGATAAGTTCTTAGACAAGTTACACCAGAAAGACATGGAGCATAACTCAGTTCCAGCTGATGTAAAGGGAAACAAAATTTATTTCTACTGAAGAAACGTAAGTACACTTAGGTGTACTAAGCACAAAAGCAAAGCACAATTGTATTTATTTTTGAAAAATAATAGCATTAAGATATTTTGTAAACTTAGTACAGCAAGACATCTCACATTCTAAACTTTAACTTCTGAATTGATCTGAAAAACTACACAGACATTTCCTAAACTTGTATTTAAATATTTGTTGAATAACACAATTTGACTTCCATTACAGACAATCATACAACCCTGTTGACTCCCTTAATGACTTTTCTTAATAGGTATCTATCCCTACTGAAGCTTCTTCCAATTTAGAAGGAGAAAATGACCTCATCCAGCAGTATTAAAAACTGGGGTCTGAATGTTATATGGAGAGTTACATGGTGTCCCAGAGGGGGAAAAGGATTCTGGGGCAGGCGTTAGCAGGGCTTATTGACAGGGCTTTAAACTAGATATGCAGGGGGAGGGGGTGATGACTGGGCCTGTTAGGAATAAGCTCACGGGAAGCATGCCAAAGCTTGAAGGATGGTGGACTGGTGAGGGCTCTCCCTCTGCCACTTCATTTGACAGAAAGGATAGATATTTAGAAACTGTGAAAGCACCTGAGAAGGGTCTGGTAGGAAACAGGGCCCACACTCACAAAAAGGTGTTGGATTAATTAGCTCATCTCAAGTGCATCTATACCAATGCACACAGTATAAGCAACAAACAGGGGGAGCTTGAAGCCATGATGACATAGTGGCTATAACAGAAACATGGTGGGATGCCTCACACGACTGAAGTGCTGCAATCGATGGCTACAAGCTCTTCAGGAGGGATAGACAGGGAAGGAGAGGTGGTGGAGTGGCCCTGTATGTAAGAGAATGCTATGAGAGCTCAGAAATCAAGTATAGTGATAATGGGGTTGAGAGTGTTTGGATTAGCTTAAGGGCCAATAAAGCAGATCTTGCTGTGGAAGTCTGCTATAGACCTCCCAACCAAAGCAGTGAGGTGGATGAAGCCTTCTATAAACAGTTGGGAGAAATCTTGCGGTCACCTGCTCTGGTTCTTGTGGGGGACTTTAACCTCCCGGGTATCTCCTGGGATCACAGCACAGCAGAGAGGGAACAATCCAGGAGGTTTCTGGAATGTGTGGAGGATAACTTCCTCACACAGCTGGTAAGTGAACTGACCAGGGAAGGTGACCTCCTGGACCTGCTTCTTGTGAACAGGGAAGAGCTTGTGGGGGAAGTAAATGTTGGAGGCCATCTAGGGTGCAGTGATCATGAGATGATTGAATTTTCAATCCTTGGAGAAACAAAGAAAGGGGTTAGTAAAACTGCTTAGACTTCTGGAGGGCAAACTTTGACCTGTTCAAAAGACTGATCAACAAAATCCCTTGGGAGGCTGCCTTGAAGGACATGGGAGTCCAGGAAGGCTGGACATATTTCAAGAGAGAAGTCTTAAAGGCACAGGAGCAGGCTGTTCCCACATGTCAAAAAACAAGCAGGCGGGGAAGGAGACCAGCCTGGCTAAACAGGGACCTTTGGCTGGATCTCAAGAACAAAAGAGAATCTATTGCCTTTGGAAGAGGAGCCAGGTCTCTCATGAAGACTATAAAGATGTAGTGAAGCTATGCAGGGAGAACATTAGGAGAGCCAAAGCACAACTAGAACTCAACTTGGCTACAGCTGTTAAGGATAATAAAAAATGTTTCTATAAATTCGTTAACAGCAAAAGGAGGATTAGGGAAAATCTCCCTCCTTTATTGGATGCAGAGGGAAACATGGTAACTAAGGATGAAGGAAAGGCTGAGGTGCTCAACGCCTACTTTGCCTCAGTCTGTAGCAGTGGAACTGGCTGTGCCCTGGACACCCAGCCTCATGAGCTGGGAGATGGGGAGGGGAAGCAGATTGAGGTCAGCACAGTTGAAGAGGAGGTGGTCAGAGACCTGCTACAACACTTGGATGCACACAAGTCTGTGGGACCAGATGGGTTACACCCGAGGGTGCTGAAAGAGTTGGCAGATGTGCTTGCCAAGCCGCTTTCCATGATTTACCACAAATCATGGCTAACTGGGGAGGTCCCATCAGACTGGAGGGTGACAAATGTGACACCCACCTACAAGAGAGGCAGAAAGGAGGATCCAGGAAACTATAGACCTGTCAGTCTGACCTCAGTGCCAGGGAAGGTCATGGAGCAGGTCATCTCGAGTGCCATTAAAAGTCATATAATGGACAACCAGGGGATCAGGCCTAGTCAACATGGCTTTATGAAAGGCAGGTCCTGCCTGACAAACCTGATCTCCTTCTATGACAAGATGACCCAACTATTGGACGAGGGAAAAGCTGTGGATATTGTCTACCTGGATTTTCAAAAAGCATTCAACACAGTTCCCCATAGGATTCTCACAGAAAAACTGGCTGCCCATGGCCTGGATGAGCGAACGGGCTGCTGGGTCAAGCACTGGCTGGATGGACGGTCCCAGAGAGTGGTGGTCAATGGAGATAAATCCAGCTGGCGGCCGGTCACAAGTGGTGTTCCTCAGGGCTCGGTGTTGGGACCATTTCTGTTCAACATCTTTACTGATGATCTTGGTAAGGACATAGAGTGTATCATCAGTAAGTTCGCAGATGACACCAAGTTAAGCAGGAGTGTTGATCTGCAGGAGGATAGGGAGGCTCTACAGAGAGACTTGGATAGGTTGGATCGGTGGGCCAATGTTAACATGGTGAGCTTCAACAAGGCCAAGTGCCAGGTCCTGCCCTTGGGCCACAACCACCCCATCGCTACAGGCTTGGGGAGGTGTGGCTGGAGAGCTGTCTGGAAGAGAAGGATCTGGGGGTTCTAACTGACAAACAGCTGAACATGAGCCGGCAATGTGCCCAGGTGGCCAAGAAAGCCAACGGCATCCTGGCTTGTATTAGAAATAGTGTGACCAGCAGAAGTAGGGAGGTGATAGTCCCCCTGTACTCTGCCCTGGTGAGGCCACACCTGGAGTATTGTGTCCAGTTTTGGGCACCTCAATATGAGAGAGATATCGAGGTGCTGGAGCGAGTGCAGAGGAGGGCAATGAAGCTGGTGGAGGGCCTGGAGAACAGATCCTGTGAGGAACAATTGAAGGAGTTGGGACTGTTTAGCTTGAGGAAGAGAAGGCTGAGGGGAGACCTCACCACTCTCTACAGCTATGTGAAAGGACATTGTAGAGAGGTTGGTGCTGGTCTCTTCTCACAGGTGATTAGTGACAGAACAAGAGGCAATGGCTTTAAACTCCAACAGGGGAGGTTTAGACTGAACATTAGAAAAATTTTTTCACAGAAAGAGTGGTCAGACAGTGGAATAGGCTGCCCAGGGAGGTGGTGGAGTCACCATCCCTGGATGTGTTTAAGGGTCATTTAGATGAGATGCTGGGGGAATATGGTGTAGGGGAGAACTTTGTAGAGTAGGGCCAATGGTTGGACTCGATGATCCCAAGGGTCTTTTCCAACCTAAATGATTCTGTGATTCTATATTCAAGTAAGTTTTTAAAAAGCTGAATCAGATGAGTTAATTCTCTAATCATACACCTGCCTCGTTTAGGCTACAAGCTGGAAATCTGTAAATGTGGCAAGTATTACACACTGCAAGCAATCCTACTGAAAACACAAGGACTGCCCTACGTATGCAGCAGTTCTACATGGGCTCAAGTCTGTCGTGGTTTAATTCCAGTCATCAACTAAGCACCACGCGGCTGCTCGCTCACTCCTCTGCCCCTCCTACTCCCCCCGGCTGGGATGGGGAAGATAATAGAAAAAAAGTAAAACTCATGGGTTGAGATAAAAAATAAGAATAGTTTAATAATTGAAATAAAATATAATAATATAGTAATAATAACTGTAATGTAAAGGAAGATAACAAAAAGAGAGAGAGAAATAAAACCCAGGAAAAGACAAGTGATGCACAACGCAATTGCTCACCACCCACTGACTGATGCCCAGCCAGTCCCGGAGCAGAGATCAACACCTCCCAGCCAACTCCCCCCAGTTTATGTACTGAGCATGACTTCCTATGGTATGGAATAGCCCTTTGGCTAGTTCGAGTCACCTGTCCTGGCCACGGTCCCTCCCAGCTTCCTGTGCATCTGCTCGCTGGCAGAGCGTGGGAAACTGAAATATCCTTAACATAGGATAAACTCAGCTCAGCAACACCTAAAATATCAGCGTGTTACCAACATTATTCTCACACTGAATCCAAACCACAGCACTGTACCAGCTACTGGTAAGAAAATTAACTCTGTCCCAACTGAAACCAGGACAAAGCCTGAAAGTAAGACTGCTTCCACTTGTAAATGTGGGTGCTTGGTGTAGTCTAGGATAACAGAATTCAAACTGCAACAGAAATATCTGGAAATGAGAATTTCAAATATATTTTAAATGTAACCTGTTGACTTTAGATGACAGTTTTGTTTCTCAGGGCATGGGTAGGTCCAAGATTTTAATATGCAGTACCTGTTTTATTATGTCTAAGACTGTTACAAATTGGAAGTAGAATTTTCTTTTTTTTTGTGGAAGCTTATTTTTCAACCTTGACAAAGTTTGTCAGCTTCAAATTCACACTTACAAAATTTCCAGCAAAAATTACTGCACTTTCTAATGCAGTGGTCAGAAAAACAACATAGCATATCTTCTTGCTAGATCAGGCCTCCAATTATCTTCACAAGAGGAATAGAAGACAACGTCTTCTTTCTCTCAGTTCAGTGGGACTTCTGAGACACAGCACTTCTGAAAATCAGACTGCTATTCAAATAACAAACATAGAATTCTGAAGCTTTATTTCAGAGAATGATGTCCTCTTTAACAAAAGGCAGTAACCAAAATGTATTTTCTAATGCTGAATCACATTAGGCCTAGCTGTATGTAGACACATGATACTGGCTATTGGCTCTGCCTTAGTTTTATGACTGCAGGTCAACCTAACCTAATTTGTTGGGGCAAATGTTTGTAAAATGAAAGAATTGGGAATGGAGTCATTACAAGCAAATAATTCATTAAAAATAACTTTTTTAGCTCAAAGAATATTTGGAAGCAGATGAGGGATACTTCATGCATGTTTTTTGTTCTTTATTTTAGAAGATGAAAAACTATTTTCAGAACAAACAGTCTAATGAAAAAACTAAAAAATCCTTGCACCAAGCATAACATTGGTTAGGGTTAGGATTTATTTTCATCTATTTTGACTTGCCAATACATAAGCATTTAAAAAAAAAAAATTCAGAAACGTCAGGTTTTTGTGGGTCTCTTGGATTTTTTTTTTTTGAGGAGAATATATTCTACAGTGTAGTTGAAGCTTTGAAAAACTAAAAAAAAAAAGCTTGCTCATATTCACCTAGCTTTAGAGCACCAGCAAATTAAGCAACATTGAAAATGTGTAGAACATTACAAGAAGGTAGATCTTAAGGAAATTTGTTACTCTAGGATTTCACCTGAAACACAAGGAGATTTAAACCTTTTCCTCTTCATTAGATCTGTGCACATTGTTCTTCAGATAGATCTGCAGCTGAGTGGGCCACCAGTAAAAATCACTGCTGGAGCTGCTATGACAGACAAACCAGCCTCTTGGAAAGATTTTATTAATTTTGTGCTCTTGGCTGAGTAAGAGGCATTGCAAGTCTTAAAGCAGAGTAGTCATTAAGATTACACTTGAGACATGATTAATTATCCCCTCTCTGTCACCTCTGCTTGTCTGTCACCTTTCACTCTGACCTGCTTCTATTCTTCTTTCCCCAGCACTCTGTGGACCAGATTCTCATTGGTGACATCAGTGTTGCTGAGATCAGAAATTGGCTCCTTGCTTCTGTTTTTCCCTTGCCTTCCCTCTAATTTGCCTTTCCCTGTGCTCCTCTTCAAAGACTCTTCACTGCAGCTCCCAGCGCTTTGCAGGTATCCTTGACTACAGCTCACATTTCCCAATCTGCGGCCAGCTGGAGTAACTCCCTGGTATGATATAATTCAGATCAAAGGCAGGTGGCCAATCAGCAAACGAGCAACTTGTTGGCACAAAACAGAAGTGACTCAGCCACTATTTGGTCCCCTCTTTAGTATTAAATTTGGCCAAAAAGTAGTTGTGGGTGATGGATCTTGAAGACAGTGGATTGAGAGTCATGGTGAGCTGTACCAATTAAAAACAAAAAATGGCTCTTCTGGAACTGGATGTAGTCACAGACTTACCCAATCATCAATCCAGCTGCAAGGCAAAACCAGCACAGCCCGGTACTGCAGTGGATTTGTAACATGCTTTATGGAGATGGCACCAAAATAACTTTGTGATGCAAAAATCTATGATTGGATGGATAGCAGAATTTCTATGGGATTGGAAAGAAAACTGCAAAGTATCTTAATGAACCTTTAAAGATGTTAATTGCATAATACTGTAACTGTAGCATGAGGTTCATACTCCATTTATATATAACCCATCTGGAGCAGGTTCTAGGCACAAAGCCGCTATGTGCACAGTGATCTGAACATGTTTACAAAGCCCTGCTTGTATTTGAAATCAAAGTACATCCTCCTACAAACATTTCCACCCCACAAAGTTACTCAGCAAGTTGTTACAAGGATAAGTCACTATTTAATTTCACTATCTATTCTTGGAAGGCTTGTTTTTTAAACAATTTTTACTACCATGAAAAGGTAATTAATGCAATTTATTGAACTGCAAGGGGAAGTTTACCATGTCAACAAAGATTCAACATTTCTACCAGTTAGATCATTGGATAAAGAGTTGACCTACGTGTGCTGTCCATTTCTTTGCCATTAGTTTATTCTTTCTTTCAGGGAAATTGCATGCTGCCTTTGTGCTTCCAAAGTAAGGATTGTCTATCTCACAAGAATTTGGGTGCTTGGCCAACTTACATTTGCAAGAATATTATTCTCCACAGTATACTTGCAGACATAAGGAAACAGTGGGGGAGAAAATTCACCACCATGGCATGCTGAGCTAGAAATTCTACCATCATGTGTCAACATGGCTCCATATGCCAGGAGTACATAATATGAAGGCCAGTGTTAGGGATCTGAACAGGAATGTTGGTACAGTTTACTAACTCAGTTTATCATCCAATGCAAATTAGTGCTGCTTTCTTTAACCCAAGGTACAAAATAAATGAAAGCAGTGTTTCTCAGGAAAAGAAAAATGTGGTAGCTATGTGCAGTATAGTTCCAGAACACTTTGGCAGCAGTTCACTTGCTGTTATTTAAGTTAAAAATGAAAGCACTTCCAAAGAGGGGCAAATCAAGATCCCACACGTGTACTTTCAAAAACAAAGTAGGAAAGATTCCACCCATGACATTTCAAGTCCCATCTGCACTAACATCTTTGCCAATTCTTAAAATCAGTGCTTTGTTCTTCCAGAGAGTCTCTGTCAAAGACTGGTCAGTAGACACAAAACCCAATATAGCTGCAGACCTCCATTTGTGACTGTTTAATCTGTGGGTCATAACCCCTTGCAGGGCTTGTAGTAATTATCATAGTCCTTTTCGTAACAAATTTTCTACTCAACAGTGCCTGCTAATAGCTAGAATGTTTCTTGGCTAAAATTACACAACAGTGTTGTGCTGGGTTTGTGTGGTGGGGTTTTTGGTAACGGAGGAGAGGGCTACAGCAGTGGCCCCACGTGAGAAGCTTCTCAAAGCTCCCCCCACTCCAAGTCGAACCTGCCTCTGGCCAAGGCTGAGCCAATCGCATTGACATAGCGCTGAGGGATATGACTGTAGTTGGGAACTGTCAGTGTTAGGTTAATGGTTGGACTAGATGATCTTCAAGGTCTTTTCCAGCCTTGATGATTCTGTGATTCTGTAATCAGTGATGGTGGCTGCAACTCTGCAGTAACATATTTAAGAACAGGAACCTGGTAAGAGGAGGGGAGTTGGGAGGAGGAGTATGAGAGAGACAGCTATGGGAACACCGAGGTCAGTGGAAGAAAGGAGGAGGAAAAGGGGAGTGCACCGGAGGAGAGACTCCCCCTGTATCCTGTGGTGAGAGGGGAGGGGAGGGCAGGGCTGCCCCCCTGTTACCATGGAGGTCCACAGTGAAGCAGAGATCTGCCTGCAGCCTGTGGAGGACCCCATGCTGGAGCACACAGCTGTGCCCAAACCCACAACTCTATGGGAAAAAGAAACACCGGCTGTTGTAGTTTGTCTCTGGGAGGACTGCAACATGCAGGGGTGACCCACATCGGAGCAGCTCAGGAACAGCTGCAGCCCACAGGAAGGACTCACACCAGAGAAAATCCGTGGAAGACTGTCTCCTGTGAGAGGGACATCAAGCTGGAGCAGGGGACAACGTGAGGAGTCCTCCCCATGAGGAGAAAGAAACAGCAGACTGACCATAACCTCCACTCCCTGTCCCCTGCACTGCTGAGGGGGAGGAGGTAGAGAGATGGGAACAAAACTGAGCCAGTGAAGAAGGGAGGAGGTGGCAGGAAAGGTGTTTTTAAGATGTGCTAATGCTTCTCACGGTCCCACTGTGTCTGTTAAGTCGTGGTGGTGTTAGTGTTTAAATTAAAGTGGTGTTCTTTTTTTCTTCCTGTGTGTGTCTTTTGCCCATAACTGCAATGGGTGAATCACCCCTCTCTGTCCTTATCTCAATTCCTGAGCCTTTTGCTTAATTTTCTCCTTCCTAGTCCCGAGCAGGGAAGGGGTGAGTGGATGGCTGCGTGTTGCTCAGTTGCCCTCTGGGCTCAAACCACAGCAAACATAAAAGAAACAATCCACCTACATGTTGAATAACGCTGCCTGGAAAATGGCACTTTTGATAATGACTGAAATTTGAGTTCTCTGAAGGCTGACTTCCTTACTCAGTTTAGCAGTAACCTCTCCACAATCTCAACAGTGTTAAGGCACTTGTTCCTTAAATTAGTTACCATTGCTTTAACTGAACAGAAAATAACAAAGTGTACATAAGCTAAGGTAGCATGTTAAGAGGGTTGTTTACAATCTCTATGCACTCTACTTAATTCCTAAGATCATCCTCTAACCAACCACAATTGTAACTGCTTCTGTACGAAGCCGCTTATGCAGAATGTTCCAAAAACACCTATCAGATGAAACAGTGCATAGAAATTAGTTTTGAAGTTACATACCAGCTACCAGCAAAAGCTGTAGCAGCCATGAGGAGGCAAAAGAACTGGCTTAGTCAAATGTGCTTCCCACTAGCTGCCAGGAACCTCCATTTCACATTCCTTGGCCCAAATTTCTTCCTGTTGGTTAGTTTTAACTCTGCTTGTTTCTCATTTCCCTTATGGCCTCTCTCATTCTTACCTCCTCCAGTGCTTCCTCTGATCCTGTCTTTCCTCTGCTCCTCCCTCAAATAAACAAAAGTCCATTTTTCTTCCAAACAGACCACGCATACCAGCTAGGAACACAGAAGTAAGCTAACAGGTTTCATGTACATCTGCACATTTGAAGGCAGATCTATCAAAAAAAAAGGAAAATGAGAACACAGGAATTAGGTACAGGAAAGAGAATGGGTACTTAGAAGGAACATTATTTGCTATTGGGATCCTTCAGAATAGCCAAAATCTTGCTTGTTTAGGGGGTGACAGGACAGGGAGTCATGAATAGCTGTGGATCTATTAATGATGCTGATAATGGAGTCTCATCTCTAGATTTGGCAGAGTAATACAGTACCACACCCTGTGAACATTATTCTCTATGGGTGCTGACTACATAGCAGTGACACCCACTGTCTCCAGTGTATTTGTGTTCCTCAATATTCCATGAGGTTTTGGTAACAACTTTACTGTCAAATTGCCCATGGGCTGAAATTAGATCTCACTGTTATCGTCCTTACTCACGCATATGGTCCAATCCCTTTCTTCCAAAATTCTTCATGTGGTGACAAACACAGGTTTACATGCCTGCTGTGCGGGCCAACTTGCCAGGCAACATGAACAGCTGTCCAACCAGCCAAGCACTTTTCAAGTGGGCAATTTCTATTTAACTTTTGGAATGGTTTCAGAATCTAACATGCTGCTGGTACATCTTTGGCTAACCTTCCAGTTTGGATCTGTCTTGTGCCACACCTTTGCATGCAGGGACTGTTTGGGAAAGTCCTTAGTGTAGTGGCTTCAGAAGCAGTCATGGTTGTGCCTTCTCTATTTGGATTACTCTGAATTTAACTCTTTGCTAGGTCCTAAAATGTGGCCTGTCAAGAGTCTTGCAAGTGAAAAGGACTATATTTTGGCCCAGGCAAAGTAGATACAACTCAGAACAGCAGACTACCTGCTTTGTCGGGACTAAGACAGCAATATACCAGTTGCTTCAGCAGCCTATACAACCTGAAGAGTCAGTTGTACTTCCTACTTGTGTAACCTTTGGCTTCCGAGGAAAATGTTGAGGGATGCGAGGCAGCAGCAGAAACAAACATGAGCAACAAAAGTAACAAGTAATTTTCTTCTCCCAGCTGTCCCACACAATGACAGAAGTTTAGTCCTTTCTCAGCAGCCTAATAGGCAGGACAGTAGTTGGCTGTAGTGGGAGAGATGTGAGAAGAAATGCTGCAAGAGGGAATAGAGGCATACCTCTAATCATTACTTCAAATCAATTTTTCCTGTTACAAGAACCTTTATCACTCCCTCCCAAACAAGAGAAATCCTAATTTATTAACAACAATGTATCACTCTTTTCTAAGTACGAACAAAACAGCTCCGTTTGTTTTGTGTGGTGCAGGATAATGAATGCTTTGCAAGAGATTTCTAGAGATTTCCATGTCTTTCAAACCTGTTTCAGGCCTTACACAACTGCATCTGCAATTATACTGTTGCTAGCTTGCTTTAATTTGTCATTACATCCCTTACAAGTAGGGCTATATTAGTATATTTTTTGTAATTGATTGTAGTTGTTTCCTTGTTCTTGGGGCTCTCTTACACAACAGTCCAGTACTGGTTTCCAGTTATCTTTTAAATGGGACCTTATTTGCTTACTGTGGGGATGGTCATCTTCTATCTCAGACTGCTTGCATCTACCCACTCACAAATTTTTCTTCCTTGCTAATTATTCTCAATGCATCCAGTCTTAGCGGAGGTTGAGAGGTTCACAAGCAAAAGGCAGGTTCTCTGTGTTTTTTGAAAGACTTCCGAGCAAGTTTAATACAATCATGCATCTGTGCTGCTTACCAGTCTGCATATCACATGTAATAACATACAGCATTAAATACTGGAAACACACATGAACTGAAACTTCAGCATATACTTATACCCAAGCATAATTTTTCATAAAAATCTTAAGTGGCTTCCACAAGCACCCAGACTGCAAGCTTCCTCTGCTTCACTTGTTCATAGCAGAGTGCAGTGAGAAGGCAAATGGCAGTCAGGGGCAAAAGGTTCACAGTCATAGTCCTTAATGTTATCATAAGCATGTATCAGAATGGATGAAGGCAATACTGAGGCAGGGGATTGTACCCCTGACATCCCTAGAAAAATCCATTTGTCCTGATAAATAGGAAGTAAACAAAAAAGGGCCAATAAATAATACAGAAACCAATTAACAAAATTATGGGCATTACTGACAAAATAATGACCTATCTACCCAGTTTCATCCTCCAAGATATTAACATCAGGCTCTTTGTAACTAAGGAGTGTAAGTTTACTTAGCTCATCAGCTTCCCTGGAGTGGAATCACTCTGATTTTGAAAGCTTCTAACCATGGATGACCCATTTAAATGTATCCCTCTATTTACTGAAATTAGCAAGTGCACTGGAGTTAAACCCCCTGCTAGACAAACACCCCTCCAAGTACAAACCCAGTCACCTGATGGTCTTATTTTCATTGATACTTTCATACTTTATCCTGAACAAACAAATTCTGAGATTTTAAACTTACCTGTGTTCTCCCAGATACTGGTATGTTAAGATTCTGTGGCATCTTTCTCCTCAGTATCTTACAGTAATACTTTTCAAGCACTTTCTGGTTAAGACTCTTTATGACCCCAACAACTACCTCAGATAACAAACTAAAATTTTCTTTTTTTTCCCCAGATTGCCCTGCCCTGCCCCAGGGAGTGACCGACATCTAAGGTTCTTTGTTATTTTGTTAGTTTGCTTAGCAGGTTATTTTATACATATTTTATAAAGAAAAAAGTCATCATTCAACTAATTTCACAGAAAAGTCCTAGGTATTTTTAGGAAATTAAGGAAGGTTAGTTAACTGCATATGTTTTATGCCATCCAGAGGAATTGAAAGACAGAAAATATTTTCTGTTTCTTGACAGAAGTATTTGAAAACCATTGATATCAGCCTGTTACACAGAACTTAACTCCCCTGAGTATCTTCTTATCAGAAATGGCTTACTTTCACGTTGTTTAAAACCAGTACCCAATTCTGCTCCTTTAGCCACAAAAAGTATATATAAAAAGATTGTTTGCAACCCTATTAACAGTTTTTTCATTAAAATATAGTTCTGACTATTCTGTGTTTTAGGGGGTAAAAAAAAAAAAGCATGAGACTAGATAGATCTATGTTTGAGAAGCAGTTAGAGGTTTTCAGACTGATAAAGGCTTTTAAAAGTCCTAAAAATCAAACAGGTAGACCAGAATACAATGTTTTGAATTTGATAACGCTCTCTCACATATATTATATTCCACCTAAGCATTTAAAAGTGCTTGGAAAGAGATGTAGCACTCTGACTCATAAGCACTGCTGCAAACTGCTGCAGCAGTTAAAGACATTACTAACACACAGACTGCTCTGCCTTCAGCCAGCCAGGACAATGGAGTGTCCCAGCCACCATGATGTAAAGTCTCTTCAGCAGGCTTTATTTTCAGTTCAAAAAAAGAGCAGGGTGACTTTGAAATGGGTTGTAACAGAATCTCTTTTCTCCTTTGGGTCAGGCACCACTACCCTTTAGTGTTCTCTTAGTGGAATAACTTTGCCTTCACGTTTACTAGTTTCACTTTTTTAAGCCTTCTGCATGTACATCCAGTTCCATCCTACACCTTCTCAACTGGGAAGCTGTTTAACTCCAAGGAAATCAGAACCCCAACTGATCCTCAGAACAAGCTGCTCTTCCACATCTTTCCAAGAGCACTGCATCCTGTTCCACATCCCTAGACACTGGCAAAGCCCCATGGCAAAAATCACCACTTTTACGGTTTTGGCTCAGAAGCAGTGCCATGTCCATACCTCAGCTATCACAGGTTACACTGGCACAGCACAGTCAAGCCTCTGCCAGTAGTTTATCTCCACAAATATTTAAGAACCTAGCAGGCCAATTCCAGGAACATGCTTTTTTCTCCTGGCCCTACATCAAGGGTTGGTAACACGGCTGATGTGAGACAGAGAGGAAGCCTACCCATGGGGTAGTGTCCTATTAAAATATATGAATCTATTGGAATTTGTGTCAGAGCTGTAATAAGAGCAGCACTATTTGAGCTTTGTGGAACCTAGAAAAGCTTAGTAATTTCTCATAGGAGGTCTCTAGCAAAGCTGGGAAGAATTGTCTTCACTGCCAAGTCCCACAGTTTCATCTACTGCCAGTTTTTTTCTGCGTTTACACCTAAATTTCTGAAATTATAAACACTAGATGTTCTGAGATATGACAGCAGTATGTAGCTACAGCTGTTCTGAGAACTGTCTTTGCCTGAAGCTAACTGCCCTTAACTATCTCACCTATCTAACTTAACATTTGTTGCACAAGACAAAGTGGACAGTTAAGTATCATTATCACTGTCCCACCCTGAAGCTTTCAAGCACATCATCACGATTTAGGCAAGTACATGACTCAGGTAGATGACAACACCACTTCCCAAGTGTTTTTAAGTTTAACATGTACAGGTCACTGAACAAAATGGTAAAGGGCAAACATCCTCTAATTCTCAGACAGACTGCAGGCAAACTCAGTGCAACAACGAACACAAAACCCATGCAAGCTAAGGTAGCAGAATTTATGTGACAGTAGGAAACGTATAAAGGCTGAACAACTCATTAGGGTTTCTAAAAGCAGCACACAGACCTTAACAGAAATATCCGTGACTTAACTAGCATATGTCAACTTAAAATTATTTAACTGTATTATTAATTCCTTGTATTAATTCCTGTTTATGAATGGATGTCCCTTTCTGGATTCAGCTGTTTTGTTGGATTAAATGTTACCTTCACCCATCACCACACTCGTGAAAAATATGTTGAAAAAAGTCTGGAGCAGCATTACTTCGGCAAAATCTGATGGGTTGGCTCACACCATTTACCTTAACAGCTAAAATTAACCTGATTTATCTGAATTTCTTGTATTAGTGGTGATATGAGTTGCTATGTTGGTAGATCATTGCAAGCAGTGACTATTGTAAACAGCAGTGGCACACAGCTGACATGTACTTCTTCCACTGGCATAGCTGAATCTGGGGGTGTCCTGTACACTGTCCCATGGTGAATGATTCATTTTGGCTTCAAGATCAATTGACTAAAGCTAAACAGAAGCAAACTATTCTTATACCCTAACCAGGGTGTGAACACTAAATTACGAAAAGTCTGCATATTGACAAGGCCAGTATATTCTAGCTGAAATCAAAAATCCACACCTTAAATCACATACCTTCCTTATCAAGCAGCCATATTTCATGTTCATGCATCTGATTTAGTGAGAAACAAGTATAAATATAAAATAAAAAGATCTCCAGAGTCCTACTTACCTTTAACTGTTAACAATGAGATTATAAGTGAGCATGAACAGAACAAGCTTAAGGCTATATCTTGTCATTATTCTACAAGCTGAATGGCAGCAGAGATGGCCCCAGTTTATCCAGGTGTTTGATAGCCTCTGGAAAAGCTTTTGGCCTTTCTGATCAAATTGTATAGCAGCCAGTTGTCACTCACCCGGGGGAATTGTGTTGTAGTACACATGACAAAACTGCCCTTTTGCATGCTGAAAATATATTTTATTAAATACTAAACCAATTGTCTCTTAATTGACCATTCCCCTTCCCATTTTATTCTCTTATTTTCCCTTATCATACCCACTGCATTGATAAAATACATTTTTGAGACATGAAGGCTAATGAGTTATTGAACTTCTCTCAGAAGTTCCACCTTTAGGTAGGACAGAATCTCAACGTGTTCTGCTACTTGATACAAAATAGGCTTTGGTTGGTTGGCTTGGAACATACTGGTAAGTTTCATAGTTTTATTTGATAGCAGCTATTGTATTAGGTGGAAAAAAAAAAGATGCCAGGATTGAGAAATTGCCAATATATTCTACTGCTCGGGGAAAAAAAGGAATTATTGATATAACATGTGCTTTGCTTGTGGATTCACAACTTTGTAGTCTCAAACCCGAGCACACGTGAAACAGGGAAGAGTATCCCAGAATAATACTATGAAAACAGAAAAAAAAAAATCTCTATTTTTTTGTCTTCAGAGAGTGAGAGTCGGTTACATTTTTGTCTGTGGTACTTTATTTTTTCTCCTTGTTGCCAGGACAGAATTACCCCATCTTTTGTGCTATGAAATTAAGTATGAGAGAAAAATGCATATTTAGAAAGGATGCAAATCACGTTAGCAGCAGCTAGAAAATTTAGGCCACGTTCTGTCTTATTTTGATCCCACTGTCTTAAACATGCTCGTATCTGGGCAAAACCAAGTCTGTATTTCAAGAAGCGGGAACAGTACTCCTAAGTGGTTCTCAGACTTTGTATAAATGG
This sequence comes from Strix aluco, assembly GCF_031877795.1. NCBI lineage: Eukaryota > Metazoa > Chordata > Aves > Strigiformes > Strigidae > Strix > Strix aluco. The sequence continues at coordinate 29,405,353 of NC_133971.1, forward strand.
TAAGCCATAGCTTATTTAAATGACTATTTCTTAGGTAGTATAATTCCACCTTGTCGTCACTATACATAACACTGGCATAAACAGCATCCACGAAGGAACAAATATACTGGAAGAAAGCGTAATGGAAATGAGAAAAATAGGTAACTATAAAAAGGAAGAAGGTTCAAAGTAAAAAGTTAAATACTTGGGAGCCAAAAGAGGAATGAAAAGTGCACAGAGGAGAAAAGAGCAAACTATGGCAAATTCCACTAATCTGAGGATCCAGGGTTTTGTGATAGTGCCTTTGCGACCATCATGCTTGATATACAGAACAGTCCCAAGATTTCCCTGGTACATAACTCTGACTTATCCAGAATTCAAGTGCAAGTCATGCCTTCCAAAGGCCCCAGAATTCATTCCCTAAATAGATATCCTTTCTAACTCAGCTTCATACTGCAAACTAGAACTGATCCTGTAATATTTGCCATTCTTTGAGTAGCAGCCTGGCTTGAGTTGAGTGTAATAATAAGAAAAGAACATGGTGCTCTATGTTCTTCACTTTGTCTAAACTGAATTACCATAGTCTTCATAATCACACAACAAAATTTCTTTTCCCAGTCTAGTACATTGTCATGGTTTAAACCTACCTGGCAGCCAAACACCATGCAGCCACTTTCTCACCTCCCCCACCCAGGGGATGGGGCGGGGACGGGGGTGGGGGGGAAAAGGCAGGGGAAGAATTGGAGGGGTAAAGGTAGGGAGACTCATAGGTTGAGATAAAAACAGTTTAATAATTGAAATAAAACAAAACAATAATAACAATAATAGAAAGTATAAACGAGTACTGCACAATGCAATTGCTCACCACCAGTAACTGATAACCAGCCCATTCCTGGGTATTGATCCTGAAATACCAAGGTCCTGAAACTGCAAATCCAGAAGCAAGAGAGAGCCAAAACCAAGACAATTCACAACCTTTGCTGCTTGTAGGATCAAAATTCTACAGCAGTAGTTTTCCTTATGTGTTGCCCCACTGCCCTGCAATTGGCGCAATTCTAATATCAGGATACACTAGAATAAGCAAACCACTATAGATTTTACTTCTGTTTCTTGGACTCGGAGGCAAACTCAGGAGACTGTTTAAAGATGGGTAAATTCATGTTTGTAGTAGGAGCACTATTAACCACAAGAAGAACAGCAAAAGGGACTCTCCAAGAGCTACTGGCACTGGTTCAGAATTCTGGGTTTTCCCCACTGAGCTAAAGTTGTTTGACGACTGCCCTCAAGCAGATTAACAGGCCAGGAATAGTCCAAGCTAGGAAACAGATTATTTTACCAAAAACATGCATACAGATAACTGGCTGCCAGAGCCACAACAGGTTAGCACCCAGGAATGAATGCTGAGTAACTGTCCTCTTCAGAGCCCCAGAGAAATCCATTCTGTGCATGGCTCTATTCAGTATTCTTTGTAATTGCTTCAGTGATGAGCTTGTTTATAAAATCTACATCTGACACAAAGCTAGTGGGATTTGGTGAGCACCTTATAAAAGAGAATTAGAACTGAAAATGATGTTGAGAAATTACAGAGAAGCTCAGAAACCATTAAGATAAATTTCAAAAAAAATCAGGTGTAGAGTGATACTCTTGCAAAAGCACAAACACAAAACTGCGACTACCTGGTTAGGAAGCAAAATGGCAGCCTAAAAAAAAGCAAGGAGAGAGAGACCAATACCACAGTGTGCTTTGCCCCTCCCTTAAAATATGGCAATCAAACCAAACTCTGGAATTCTGTGGACTAGAAAATAAATAAGAACACTAACACATTATTGCTGCAAGCCAACCCACCTTTCTCACCCACAGACTTCATTTCAGAATGTATTCAGAAAGGCTCTTTAGACAAAGGAGATAATTATTCCCCTCTACTTAGCCTTGAGAAGATCTCAGCTGAGTATTATCTCTTCAACATCACACTCACAAACACACCTTGAGAGTTTAGAGCAAATGAAGCTACTTTGAAAGAGGCTCTATCTTTTAAACCTACGAACACAGCTGGATGAACATGTATGTCTCTAAAAAAAAAGGCTGAGGGGAAAAGTGCATGAGTACTAAGCACATTCATTCAAGTTGTATTAGAACAAAAATTTTACTATTAAATTAGAAAGCAATTACATCTTCCATAAGAGAAGGAAAAACTCTAACCAGCTCTAATAATTACTTTGCTGCCAGTCATGTCAGGCTGAGATGCACCACTTCAGTGGATTATGGCACACTCAGTATTACATACAGTGGATCAATAGATGGGTAGGTAAAGAATATCCTTCTCTCTAGCATTCAAGTACTTCAGGAAAAGTACTGTTCCCAATATACAATGGATAGGGCATAAGATGACTTTTGTTGGAAAAACAGACACCTTCCAGGGTTTCTTATCTCAATAATTAATTTCACCATCATCGGGTTTGCCTTCACTTATTAATTAAAAAAAAGCACCTGCTTTTTCTATGTTAGCTACCCAAGACACATGAACCATCTTAGTGTAAAAGACAACACGCTTCCACCTTAGTGCAGCAAACTCATGGAGGCCAGTCTTGTTTCCCCACCTGATGATCTCAATGAACACGCCTCACTATAAAGCTGAAATATCTCACCTTCACCTCATTTTCACCTTTGAAGTCTCTGATTAAAGTTCAAACAAGTACGATTTTTTTCTCTTTGCATGCAGGGTGAGCACTATCCACCAAGGTAGCAGACATAAGCAACAATATTATGCATTTCTGTAAGACAAGTCTTAAGTTTGCTCACTTAAGACTTTCCTGGACACATTCAAAAAAGCTTTTTGTTCTTTTATTATTTATATAGAAACCTGACCACGAAGCCATCTTCATATTGTTCTAACTTAATGTTAGAACATTAGGAACATTAGGAATGTTCTAACTTAAACTCATTTTTACTGGCCACCTAACCTAAGCAGCTGGACTTTGCTAGGAACTGGCTGAGGCACTAAAAAAATACTCCTTTCTACCATTTCTGCTGCAGTGACTGCAACCTCTGGCAGAGAGTTGGTAGCAGACAGAGAAATACCACCACAAACTGTTACAGCAGGAGCTTCAAGGTGGTAATTGTTGCTGTAAACATCTGCAACTCCCTGATGGTAGTGACCTGCTTTTGGAGTAAGAGTGTCCCTGCAAGAGTTCCACTGATATACCGGTTTCTAAGCAGTTTTGATTATATTGGTATCATTCCTCACATAAACAAGCTTCAGTTTCACACCACCACATCTAGCTAGTCAAAATGGTACCTCTTCTCACCATGGTACTTTATCTACTTTGAAAATTTTGTGTGCAATTTTACTGTTGTTGACAGCATCCAAAGCATTAACTCAGTTAAGGGCCTTCATTTTTCTTCCCTTTTGCTAAGCTAGACAAATCAATCGGAGGAAATAAATTTATCCTTTAGCATGTGATTATTCACCATGTTTGCATATTCACTATGCATGAAGCTTTGGTCACCCAAGTTTCATATTGTGAGCCCTTATTGATCCTACCAATTTCAGCAAAAATTTTCACATTGGTTGAACATGTCTTCCAACACCTAAATACAGGTTAAAATGAGATTAAATGATACTTCATCAAAACACAAAAAGAAAATGCCTTCAGATTGACAGGACCATTCAACTGGAGTTTTTGTTGCCTCAAAATGCAGGTGGCAGCTGTAGCCTTCCCAAAATAAACATAATCATTAACTAAACATAGGTGCATTTATCACAGTCAAGTGAACATTTTTCTTTTACCTGAAGGATTAATTTTATGTTCCTTTTTCCTTCTCTGTATGCTTTCTACCAGAAGAATGGCTTGACCTGGTTTAGAACTGTTTGAGTGCTGCTGAGTCCAACGAGCAGTTGAGCTGTCTTGCAAGGAAGCTTCCCCTCCATTACTTAAGGCTTGTTTTCTCTTCTGGAGTAAGAAACCGCAAAGGGCCCTGAAATTAACTCTGGGGAATGGAGAAGAAAAAAAACCCCAACAGACGGCTTAATGAGAGTTACAGTAGGGTATGAAAAAAGAAGTAAAAATCCCTCTACCCTTTTGATTTTCATTAGCATATTTTTTTCAAGAACGTTAACTACATTCTTTTATCTTTAAGACACCGGGTTGCAACTCATAGTTTAAGCCAAAGCTAAACCCAAAATTGTAAATTACTCATGGATCAAAAGTTTTACATAATGATATTTGCTATTTTGTATAAACAGATGTGAATGTTTCCATTTCTTTGGTTTTGTTCCCAAGTAAATAGTTTTCACAGACAATGGGAAACTGACAATACAGCGCTTTTTTTTATTTATTTTTTGGATACTTGGTGCTGTCCAGTTAGCGCTAATTCTTACAGACTCATCTTTCAGCATTTTGGTAGTCAGTCCACATAATAAATAAGACTAACCTAACGATTAAGTAATAAGACCTTGGAAAAACTACAGAAACGGCAGTAATTTGCACTGTATAGCCAGCATTGTAACTTGGCGATTACCGCTCCTATTCCACCAATAAAAAAGCCCTAAGCTAAACACCATGTAAATAGCTGTCACTTAATGTCCACAAGGTGCATTAGGTGCTCCCAGCATTCATCAGGTCCTGACCACAGCAGAGGAACTTCACGTTAAATACTGTCACCTGAGCATCGGTAGTAGCTACTGATTTTAATACTGAAGCTCCTCTTAACATCTTTACTCCGTAGCACAAAGTGAAATCCACAGCAAGAGTTACGCCAGCTTCAGAATGGCAAATACCTCCCACATGAGGAGATAAAAAAAGGTAATTACATATAGCGCCACGTATGCTAGTTTGGCTCTTTTTTTAAGTTGACTCTACAACTGGTGTTCAAAATAAACCCTCGGACTGGCGGGCCCATTTTACTTTAATGAAGTACTTAGTCGTTTGTTACATAAACAGGTACAGCTTCTACAAACGCGAGAGCTCTGCAGCGCTTGGCTGCAGATCAGGTAAACGATCTACAGCATAAAAAAACCCACAGCACCAGCACGCGGAGTTGGAAAGCGTACTTCCAAACCAACTGTTAAAAAGCTAAAAGGACATAAGCAAGCAAGACGAAACAAACATAATTGCACTATTTACGAGGGTAAAGAAACAAGAGATCCACCTCCGCTCTTCGCACAGCCTTATTATATCTGGCGACTACTTCAACAGCCGCCTCCAGACGTGCGACGAGCAGCAGCCAGGTCTTCCGGGAGAGCCTGTGGTAAATAACCGCCCGCCGGCGGCCGTTGGCAGCGGGAGCCCGCCCGACCCACAGGCCGGTTCAGCCGCAGCGTCCTCGGCAGCCGCCTCTCGCCCGCCCCGGCACCCACTGCCATCGGAGACCGCGGACGGGGTGTAAGTTTCGGGACGAACGACAACGCCCTTCCATGCCTTTTTTATTTTTCCCTCCCCTCTTTCTTGTAAAAGGCAGGGCGACACCCGCCCTGCCCCCCGCGCCGCCAGCCCCAGGTACGGCAGACCCCCGCGCCCGTCAGGCTGGCTCCGGCCCGCCCCCCCCGGCGGCGGCGGGCTCGCCCCGACAGGCTGGGGCAGCGGCACGGCGCCGTTCCAGCACCTTCTCCAACTCTGCCCAAACTACTGCTGCGAGTGCCGCCGCCTCGCCCCTCGGCACATGCGAGCTGGGAAGAGGTCACGGGGAAACCTCCAAGCGGCAGCCCCGCCGCTGCACGGCAAACACCCGAGCGGGGCCCTCGGCGTACGCGCACACCACCCAACCCTCCCCTCCCGCCACGCTCCTGCACACCTCCTCTTCCTCTCCCCCACCTCTCGGTTGAGCGACAGCCAGGCGACGCCAATAGGACCACCCTCCCCGCGCAGGGGGCGGGCACTCCCTCGCCGGCCGGCCAATGGAAATGCCGCTTCCTGAGCGGTGGCGTCGGTGAAGGGAGGCGGTGGGAGGGGGCCGGAGGAGGGGCAGGAGTTTAGGAAGAGGAGGGAATGGCTGTCATCAATGAAGTCATGTTCATAATCTAGTCCCTCGCTCCGGTTCCGGACTCGGGTGACTCACCGAGGGGGAGAGGAGCGACATCCAGCACGGCGCTCCTCCCGGGAGGAAGGTAAATATAACTTACAACTCGGTCCGCCCCCCGCCCCGCTCCCCGTCCCTGGCACGGCGGTGCCTGTGCCGTCCTTTATTGTTAGTGATCGCGCCGCACGCACCGTGCCCACCTTCCCTCCCCTTCCCCAGGAGCGTCCCCGCCGGCCCCGGCCGTCGTCGTGCCACCTGCTTCCTCTCCCCACCTTCTCCGGCGCGCGGCCCTCCCAAATATTTATATCCCCTAGTGGGTGGAGAGAAGAAAGTTTTGATCCGGTATTTCTGGAATCATCACGATGCAAATCTCCGGGGTGGGAGGGTGTGAAGGAAAAAACCCCCGAGGCGTCGCTGGTGGCTGGCTTGTGAGTCAGCGGCAACCGCGGGAGGGACGGGGGAGCGGCGGGGCGCCGTGCCCGCCCGTCTGCAGCCGCCGTGCCGCGCCGTGCCGTGCCGCGCGGCGGGGCGGCTGCCGCTTCTCACCGGCGCGGCCGGCGGTCTGGCACGGCGGCAGCCGCCAGTTCGCGGCACCCCGGGGTCCTGCCGTCAAGCGAGCCTGTCACAGGCGCTGGGCGCCGGGGCCAGGAGGGAAATAGATCCGGGGGAGTGACAGCCCACTGCCCCCACTCCGGAGCAGCTCGGCGGGCTGGGGGCGGCCTCGCCTGCTGCCCCGGCTGGCGCGGGTCGCCGGGCGGGCCGCGTTTCGGCGGCTGCCGGGGGTCGCTGGGTGAAGTTCACGGTGTCCGGCGGCGGGAGAGTGTGTTGCGGTGGGGTTGTTCCTGCGCTGTGGCACACGCTCGCGTAGACCCGGCCGAGGAAAGGGAAGTGGGGAGGCATGAGGAGAGAGAAAGATGGTGCGGGGGGGAGCGGTCTTGGCTGCGAGAGTAGCGGCGTTACCCCGCAGAGCCGGGGAGGCCATGATCCGGATAATCTCCCTGCCTGCCTGTCACAAGCACTTCGCACACCGGGGAGGGGGGCTGGGACTTCGCCCGACTACGGCTGCAGCTCCTGTTGCTTTTCAGTCTCTGTTTTTAACTGTGCAGTCACTCCTGCTGTAAAGGTGCAGCGATTTTCTTCCCAAAATAGCTTGACCGTTGTCCCCCCACGCCGTTTCCCCTGCAGAAATCATGCCCCCGCCCCCGCCTTGCAGCAGTCAGTGAAGCGGAGTAGCACAAAACATGCGCTTGCAATTTTGTAATCGCCTTCCAAGCAAAAAGCATTTTATTTCCGGTGTGCGCGGAAATCTTTTTTTTTTTTTTTTTTTTTTTTTTTTTTTTTTTGGGTCGGGTCGGGCGGCAGCGAGGATGCATATACACGCGGATGCTCAGGTAGACGCGGCTCGTCTGCCCCGTCGGGAGAGGGGGGCGGCGGTGGTCGGCACCTGGAAAAGTTCTCTCCCCTGCCAGAGGCGGTGGCAGACAGCGGGCCGCTGTTGCAGCCAGCTCCCGGGCGGGGCAGGAGGGCAACGGAGCCCGTCCCCGGTCCTCCGCGGGGGAGAGGGAGGCGGTGTCAAGAGCCGGTGGCGGCCGGGGATGGCCTTTCCCGTCCTCCTGTCTGTGCGAACGGCGGCGGATCAGGAAGTCACCGCCGCCGCACACAGGCGCACAGACATGTTTGGTCGGCGTGACATGGTGGCGGAGGGAAGGAGCGGCGGGGAGACGGGCCCAGCCCAGCCCTGAGGCATGCCCCGGCTGCTCGCTCGCCTGCCACCGCCGAGGCCCCCCCTGCCCCCGCGCCGTCGAGGTACAGGGCCCTGCACGGTGGCCTCGTGGAGGGGAGGGTAAGGAAGCAGCGGGGCTGGGTCTCCAGGCAGAGACGTTTTAGAGCCAGTCGGCCGGGGCGAAAACTTTCCGGAAAGGCCGGAGGGGGAGAATAGGGCCCTGATGTTTGTGCGCGCCCGCCCCGGCGCCTTTGCCGGGGCAGGCGGCGGGCAGCGGCGCGCCGAGGCCTACGCGGCGCTGCCGAGGCGGAGCGCGGCCGCGGAGGTAGCGGGTGGTCCGCGGGCGGCGCCCCGCCGGTGCTCCTCGCCGCGCTCCCGTCCGTGCACCCGCCCGGACACGCGGTGCCGGGTCTCCCGCACGACCAGGCTTCATTATGTGCGTGGTGCGGGGAGAAACGGAATATTTTGTTTTGTCTCCCTCCCCCCCGTCCCCGATTTCTGACGGTGGAACAACAAACTGCACACGGCTAGCAAAGTTACTTTATAAACTCGAGCTGAAGTTACAGTTACTGATTTTGTTGTTGTGGTTTTTTCCTGTAAGTGTGCACTATGGTCAAATAGAGTGGCAAAGTGTCAGCATGACTGCATAGATCGCACTGGAGTTGGTTTTCCTTGGTATCTGCTGCTTGTGTTTGATATTCGGGTTTCCTGAACTTTAGGTTAACTCTGTACTTTTTAAGATGTCTTTTAGATAGGTAAGTAAATAACCAACTGAAGAATTAAAGCTATAAATATTGTGGTGTGGGTGTTTTTTTTTTTTTTTTCCATTTTTACCATTTTAGGTGTTCTGCATGCTTTCTGTAAAAAAAATTGGCAGGGGATCTATAACACAGCATTGTTCCACTTGCATTCTCTTCTGTTTTGCTTTAGATTTCTTCAGTGTTAGTCGGTTTTAATCACAGCCCCTGACCCAGACGATAAACACAGTACCGGAATTTAATTCCGGTAGTATACCAGTTACATGCTCGAGGTGGGGCAGTCTCTTCTGTGTAAGTTAGTATTGTTGTGCAAATAAAGGCACACTTTCTCTTCGGGAACCTAATTGCCCTATCACTGTCTTTGTTTCTTTTTTCCTTTTGTTATTCTAAGGAAAAAAGGGGTGTACGAGAAAGATGGGATTGGAGGCAGATTTTTATGCCCATATATATCAGGAGTAGAAAGCAAAAAGATTGTATGGATAACAAGCATTTAAAAATAAATCTAAAGTTAAGTATATCATACAGCATATGTGGACCTGACAGAGGTGAGGGTGAAGCTTCATTAAATACAGTATTTCTCTCACAAATTATGTCTCAGCTTTAGGACTGGTATTTCTGTGGTGTTTCATAGAACATGTGCCAGAAGTGTGTGTTCAAAGCAGCCTTAGATCTTTTCTTTTGTTAATTTCTGAAGTGGTCTGTGAGCCTTTCTTGTCAAGTTTGAAAAATGCTTTCACCAACACCTGAGGCTTGAAAATTGATGAGAGAAAGAGTGCTCCAGCTAGCATTCTTATCTTAAATATATTCTTAACAAAGGTCTATATGAAATTAGTATCTGGTGATATATTTTCTCGATTTTTCTTGGACTTCTGAAGTTAAGGTCAGAATGTGCACTGTAGCAACTTTGAAAACTGGCTGCACTTTTACTTCAGATTTTCATGGTCCTGATCAGTAATATTGCTGTGAACTAGTGATCCTTTCAGGAGACTTTTCATTCTTCATATGACTCAGAACATTTTTGCAAAGTACTTATTAAAATGCCTATTGTATTTTTTTGTGTTTTCTGCTGCAGTTGAAGTTCTCTGTATATAAAGACTGTTTCCTGAACCTCCACCTCTTCTGAATTTTATCAGTTTAGTTTTTTATGTTTGATCCGCTAGTGAAGTAGTAAACACAACGTTACGACATAAAGATCACTTGTCATGAAAATGGCAGCAGAGAAGAGCTTGTTTGCAAGATAAAATAAGGAAGGATGAATAAGGGAAAGAAGTAAGGCTTAAACACAGCTTTGGTAGTTTGCAAATATAGCAGAATAAGACAACTAATGCTGAAAATTGTTTTATTTGATTCTGACATATGTAAAGTCATCACTTCTTAAGCATAAACATTTTCCTGTTTGTCTCCACTTGGTAGAGAATATTTCTTACGTATCACTGCAGGGTTTGAGCACCCAGGTGGATCATTTAGAGCTGGGACCTTTGGGAAGAATGTTAAAAATAAGTTTGTTGTTACAGAAACTATACCTTTTTCGTATCTTTTCACCATAAGTAACTTGTATTTAAAACCATCTTCTCCCTTCTTCCTCCTTTTCTTCCCCATTTAAGTAAAGACAAGGTGGGTCAGTAATATGGTGAATTCTTTTGCTTCTGCCTACCTCTCATTATGGCTTTTGTTTTTCAGAATCTAATGTGAAGATGATGTTCAGTAACTCTGATCAATACCTGTAGTAAAGGTTGTGGTATGGAAACTTACTCTGTAACCAGTCAGTGCTGTCGTGAGTCAGTTTTCTGTGCCTGAAACACACAGTGGAATCTACATATGTAGCAACCATGGATTTGGTCTTGGGCATTGTCTGCTGTGACTGTGGCTATGGTGTTAAAAGGCAATTAAACTTCTGACTGCAGCTATCTGCCCTTCTCTTTTTCTGAAGGCTGTTGCATTCTGCAGCAAAGCCATCAGAAAGGATAGTATGTCTGTGCTGTAGCCTCTTCATTGAGAAGTCTGGTGGCATAGCTTAGCCTAACTTGTGTGAAGTCTGACTTGTGATGATGCCTTTTGACTGTCTGCAGTACATTCAACTCCCAGCTGTTAGCCAGTCATTTCTTGGTGCTAATTTTAGTTTTTCGTAAGAGGGTAGGCTGTAAATTAGTTGAGCAGTTGCTTTATGAAAAACTGAAACAGCTACACAGTAGGAGTAAGAATTTCTACAGTAATATTTGTAAGGGGTTGAAGGAGTATTAGGACTATCATCCCAAAGTAAACTGGCTCTGCATGTCAAAAGGAGCCTTACGCTACATGACTCCACAATGAAGTTTCTAGTGTAAGCACACAACCTATTCTTCTAGCTCTGTGGGGGTGCATGCAGACAGTCTTTGGTAGACAGCTTATCAGGTGGTTAAAGCAGTGTCCAGAGGTTTGTTTCTGGCCTAAGCATCTGGATAAGCAATTTAAGGTGCAGCGTTTCCGATTCTATGGTTTGTAGTTTAAATGGCAAATTCCCTTCCAAAAGGTTCTGAAGTTACAGTGAAGTTACATACATGAGTATGCAAAGGCATCTCTAAGCTGTTAGTGTGTTTTGCTTCTCTTATGTGAACTGAATAACTGGTTTATGTTAGTTGAAGACTTGACTCTTTACAGAATTTGTTATTTCATGTAAACCTGTTTATTGATCAAATCATTGTTTGACGAAATGAGAGTAGTTAAATCCTGATAAATGTTAATGCAGTGTCATGTGAGGTTGTGCAATACAAATCAGTGTCCTACTGATTTGCTTCTATGTATTGTAAGTTATTTAATTATGATGAGCTACTATCATTATTAATCAATTCTTAAACATTGAACATCTTCATTTGATTATGGTTAGCAGATGAAGCAAATACTACGAATCACTGACAGTATAAATTTCATGTTTTCTATGGTAGTGTAATAAAGATAACTCCTTTAGCCTGTAGTGTATCACAGTTTCACAGTATATTTTTTCAAAGCCACCTGTGAATCTTGACTTCAGTTGGAGATGTGTGGGGAGAAGTAGACTGTTATTATTTTTCTGTGAAGGCAGAGTTACAGTGTGTTTTGTAGTGTGTATGTGGCTGTTGCGTGGGTCCACATTTCCTCTTCATCAGACCTAAGTGGTGCAGTTTTCTTACTTTCCACTACTTATCCAAGGCAGGGGATCTGGCCAGAACATCCTGGCTGAAGTTCAATTTAAGTTGACTCAGTCATGAAAAGGCAGAAGTTATATTGGATGGTGAAGGGAAACAGCTAGAAGAATTATAAATACTTACTTCTCCACCTGTTCTTCAACTCAGTGTGTGCCCTGCATCAAAGTAATCTATAATATCTGGATCTTTTTGTGTGTCCAGCTGGTCTTGAATTTCAAAGTAATTTGCATGGTTTGTTACCTGCTGTGTTTTAGTTTTGGATCTACTAATATTGCATACTTGCTTCATGTGAAAGAAATCCATGCCTTTGCTACCTTTGGAATTGTAGCAGGTTTATAGCAAAATATGTGTAATGTGCTTGGATGCTGTGCATCCTGAAACATTGAGCTGGTGGAGATGGTATTGTACAATAAACTAGCTACATCTACCAAACCTTCTAGGTGCATATAAAGTGGTAGTGCAGAAATGTTTGTGCTCAGGGAATATTCCCTCAAATTCTTTATAATGTAGATACTCACTGTCCTAAACCATTTGATCTAGAGAGAGTTGAGTAAAGATCCTAAGTCTCTTTCTTCAGCTTTTGGTTTTGTGGCTCTTGTATTTGCATCTGGCTAAAGTTACCTTGACAGTGCTATTTTTTTTTCCTCTCTGTCTTAACTCGGATCTGCCTGCTGCCCTGGTTTAGGCCCAGCTGGCAACTAAGCACCACGGGGCTGCTTGTTCACTCCTCCCCAACCCCTGGTGGAATGGGAAGAGAATTGGGCGAAAAAGGGTAAAAAACTCATGGGTTGAGATAAGGACAGTTTAATATAACAACACAAGGAGAGAAGAAATAATAATACTACTGATGAAAGAGTATACAAAGTGAGTGATGCACAGTGCAATTGCTCACCACCTGGAACCTGATGCCCAGCTTGTTCCCAAGCTGCAATCCCAGCTGCCCCCAGCCAGCTCCCGCAGTACATACATACTGAGCATGACACCCCTTGGCTAGTTCGGGTCAGCTCTCCTGGCTGTGTCCCCTCCCAGCTTCTTCTGAAAATTAACTCTATCCTAAGCAAACCTAGGACGTTCTCCACCCCTTATTCTATATCATCACGTCATGTCCAGATCCTACACTTTCCAGTTAATCACCACCACTTTTCCTGTCTTTGATAGATATGTATACACACAGATATCATTCCCTTAGTCTATGGGCCATCCCTCTAATGTGTCTGTTGAGTTCATTTAGTCCATGACTTTGGGACTCCGTTTGTCATAACAGTCTTTCAGGGCAGGAGAGATGGTGTGTGGTGTTGGATTGTGCATGCTGCATCCAGAGTTTGGGGCTGGTGTATCTGGCACAGCCCATGCCCACGATCTGCGGGTTGAAGATGTCGATCTTGAGGAAGTTGCTGGGCACCAGTTGCTAAAGCCAGCTTGAGTTCCATCACTGCTGCACTTCGCTCAGTTTCATCAAAGTCTATCTTCCAGTGATTTGTGTGATTCTTACTGTAATACCATTGATATGGCACACAGCAACTGCGGTAGTGATGACATATGGTGGCAGGGTTATTTAGCAATTAACATCATACAATTTCATTCATCAGCTTTTCTCACCCAAAATCAAATCCCCTTGAGGTTCACATCAAACTTCCCCATCCTTCTGCATCACTCACCAAGTACACCAAGGTCCTTCAGCAAAAGCAATCCCATGGGTGGGTTTGCCTTTGCCCAAGGCAGGACTAATCCAAACTGTCTTCCCTAACCTTTTCTTCATGTGCACTGCAGGAACTTTATTCCTTTCTACAGTATGTGGAAGTTTTGATTGGGCAGGGGCAGCTTGATTTGTAGATCCTCTAGTGTTGACTAACTGGGTGGCTTTTGCTAAATGTGTATCCCAGTGTTTAAAGGTCCCATCCCCCATTGCTCACAGTGTAGTTTTTAGCAGTCCATTGTATTGTTTGATTTTTCTGGAGGTTGGTGCATGATAGAGCATGTGATATACCCACTCAATGCCATGCTCTTTGGCCCAGGTATCTATGAGTTTGTTTCAGAAATGAGTCCCGTTACCTGACTCAATTCTTCCTGGGGTGCCATTTTGCCACAGGACTTGCTTTTCAAGGCCTGTCCCAAGATAGTGTTCTGGGCAGTGGCATGGGGCACGACATATGTTTCCTGGGTTGCTTCCACCATTTTACTGGCACATGAGTTGACCTCTGTGCTGCCAGTTGCTCTATTTCCATTCCTGCAACCACCCTCACAGGGCGCTTGCCACCATCCATGAGTCAGTATAGAGAGAGAACACTGGCCGTTTTTCTCGTTCAGCAATATCTAAAGCTAGCTGGATGCCTTTCACTTCTGCAGACTGGCTCAGTGCACCACCTCCTCCAGCAGTTTCTGCGACTTGTATAGGACTCCATACAGCAGCTTTCCAACTCCAATGCCTTCCCACAATGTGTCAGGACCCCTCAGTGAACAGGGCATGTTGCTTCTCATTTTCTGGTAGTTCATTATACAGTGGGGCCTCTTCAGCACGCATCACGTCCTCCTCTGGTGATATTCCAAAATCTTTGCCTTCTGGCCAGTCTGTGATTACTTCCAGAATTCCTGGGCAACTGGATTTTCCTATTTGAGCCCACTGTGTGATCAGCGTGACTCACTTACTCCACGTGGCATCAGTTGTATGATGTGTAGAGGGGACCCTCCCTTTGAACATCCAGGCCAGCACTGGCAGTCGGGGTGCCAAGAGGACCTGTGCTTCTGTACCAGCTACTTTTGAAGCAGCTCAAACCCGTTGATATACTGCCAATAATCTCCTTTTCAGTTGGAGTATAGGGGGCCTTGAATCCTCTGTATCCCTGACTCTAAACCCCCAGGGGTCAGCCTCGGGTCTCCCCTGATGCTCTCTGCCAGAGACTCCAGGTAGGGCCATTCTCCCTGGCTGTGGTGTAGACCACATCTTAACATCTTGTCCTGCCTGGTCCAAGGGCTACTGTATGAACTATTTCTTGTTTAATTTGTTCAAAAGCTTGTTATTGCTCAAGACACCATTTAAAATAGTGCTTCTTCCAGATTACCTCATAGAGGGAGTTTACAATTACACTGTAATCCAGAATATGTATCCTCCAAAAACCTACAACATGTAAAAACACTTGTGTTTCCTTTTTGCTGGTTGGTGGACACATAGCTGCTATTTTGTTGATCATATCCATTGGGATCTGATGATGCTTATCTTGCCATTTTATTTCTATAAACTGGATCTCTGTGCAGGGCCCTTGACTTGACTTTGTTTTATGGCAAAACCAGCCTTCGGAAGGATCTGAATTATTTTCTCCCCTTTCTCAAAAACTTCTGCTGCTGTATTACCCCCGTACAATGGTGTCATCAATGTATTGCAGGTGTTCTGGAGGTTCACCCTGTTCCAGTGCAGTCTGGATCAGTCCATGACAAATGGTGGGGCTGTGTTTCCACCCCTGGAGCAGTTGATTCCAGGTGTACTGGACAACCCTCCAAGTGAAAGCAAACTGTGGCTGCACTGTGCTGCCAAAGAATTGAGAAGAATGCGTTAGCAATATCAGTTGTGGTATACCACTCCAGTTCATATTGAAGCTCTAGCATGACCAGTATGGTGGCACTCAGCAGTTAGTCTCCACTCTCTATTAGATTTTTGCACTGGCCATATGGGACTGTTAAAGGGTGAGTTGCTGATCATCCCTTGGCTTTCTAGTTGATGAATCAGCTTATGGATGGGAATCTGTGAGTCTTGGTTGGTGCAATATTGCCATTGGTGCACCGCTGTGGTGGCGATTGGCACATGTTGTTCTTCAACCCTCAGCACCCCCACAACAGAAGGGTCCTTGGAGACACTGCTCAGAGCAGACAGCTGTTTACATTCCTTCATCTCCAAGGCAGCTATACTAAAGGCCCACCGGTACCCTTTTGCATCCTTGAAATACTCTCCCCTGAGGTAGTCTATGCCAAGGATACACGGGGCCTCTGGACCAGTCACAGTGGGGTGTTTATGCCACTCATTTCCAGTTAGACTCACTTCAGCTTCCAATACAGTTATCTGTTGGGATTCCCCCCGTCACTCCAGAAATTCTGATGAGTTCTGCCCCTATATAGCTCGATGTCACTAGGGTACGTTGCGCACCAGCGTCCACTATAGAGCCTTATGCTCCGGTGGGTCTGATGTGCCAGGCCATCAAATCCACACTGTTCAGTAAACTTGGTTGTCCCTTTCCTCCACTTAGCTGGAGGCAGGGTCCCTCTAATCCTCGTCATAGTATTTGTTACTCACTCTTTGTAAGAACGAATCAGAAGTCCCTTCAAGAGAATCAGAAGTGAGATCAGCTGTTCTGCTTGCTCTGGGGAACTGCCTGCCAGACAGTGGCATGGCATTTTTCCAGGAAGAATCACCTCTTGTGATTGTTTTTCCTTGCAACTCACATACCTGTGCCTCTGGGGTTGAAAAGAGTTTCCCATCCTACTCCCCTGTGTCCTCTCTGTGGTCATGGGTAAAACCACAGGGTACCCCATGATGTGTACCTTCTATGTCATCTCTCTTGAGCAGAGGAATGCTTACTCTTAATAGCTAAGATACAGGCCCATACAGGTGGGATGCAGAACTTATCCTCAAGTCATAGGAACTCTTGGGACAGTTTCTCAGCTAGCATATCTGGCAGTTTCTCCACAGCTGAGACGCAGGCCCATAGGGAGGAAGAGTGACTTCCTTCATATTGTTGCAGTTGGCCAGCCGCTTCTTCCACTGCACCATGGTGGCGCACTTCGTAGAAACTTCAGCCACGTGGGTTATGTGCATTGGACTTCATCTGTATCTGTGGGTAACTGCTTGCTATCCGTATCATTATAGATCATGTCCAGCATGACTAGTTCCCTCAAGTATTGGATACCTCTCTCCATGGTGGTCCACTTGGCTGGGTGACATGTAACATCTTCCTTGAAGGGGTACATTTCCTTCACGCCTGACAGAAGTCCCCTTCAGAGGCTGAGGGCTTGTGTCTTTTTTCCAATTGCCTTGTCAATGCCCCTCTCCCTAGACAGGGATCGCAGCTGCTTGGCTACCCTCCTCTCTAATTCCAAGCTACTGGCTCCATTATTCCAGCATTGGAATGACCAGGTAACAATGTGCTCGCCTGGATGGCAGTCAGAATCCTTTTGCATATCTTGCAGCTCACTCAGGGATAGGAATCAGGTGATTATCTCTGGCTCTGCCTCTTCCTCCTGTTTTTGTGATGACCCTGGTTCACATTCATCCCTCACTAAGTGAACTGATTTTTTTTTTAGTCTGTTTCTTCTGTGTAGGGATAACTGATACTCACACATGATGGTTCTCTGGTTCAGCTGCAGTACCTGTTGCCAGGGTTTGAGTAGCCACAGTGCCTGTCGCTCGGGTTGGGGTAGCCACAGTGTTTGTCACAAGGGTTGGAATAGCTGCAGTGCCTGTCAGTCTGTTTTTCTTCCCTTCCCTCTGAGAGTGCTGCATAATACCGAGCAGTGTTTAGTAGATAACCAGACGGGGCCCAGCACAGTGCAGTAAGTTGTGCCTCTTTGGAATAGCCACAGCATTTTCCTTTCAAATGTTCTGTCACTTCATCAGGGTCCTGTAGTTGTTTGGGAGTGAAGTTCCAAACCGCTGGGGGTGAGAAGTTCTCTAGATACCTGCCCATATTCTCCCACATGCCATGACACACATGACTCTCCAGCCTTGGGGTAGATCTCTGGGTGGTATTCTTAAAAAAATTTTTGTAACCTTAAACAAGACCTGAAACACATTCAGGAGAGATAGCAGTAAGAACATGCTGCCTTGCACATCCCAAGGATATTCAAAATTCTCAAAAGCTATTGTAATTAGCCTGAAAGAAAAAAGGGAGATGAAAGAGCTGGAGAAATACCCCCTCGCGTCTTCCCCGCAGATTGGGTGCAATTGCTAATAAATTCCGAGAGAGGGCCCCCGAGGTACGGGAATGACAGCAATGCCGCAAACAAATTACAGCTTAACTTTATGACTAATGATTTAACCGTATCGTAAATCGACATTACCCAGTACAGCAAAATGATAGTCCTGATCCTCCTCCCAGAGGTGATAAACATCACTGCAGGGAATACATAGTGCATATAAGAATTTACGTAACACCACCATGTGAACAGATAAACCAACATTGTGATCAGCAACTATTTAACTAATATATGAAATATGTATAACAAATCTGTTGTAACACACTCTGGTCAGATCTGTCATTATTTCAACCCTTTGTGTTGGGTGCCGAAAAGGACTGCTGCCATGTAACCCCAGCCAGCAACTAAGCACTATGCGGGCACTCGCTCACTCCTCCCCATCCCACCAGATGAAAAAGGTAAAAACT
Source organism: Strix aluco (assembly GCF_031877795.1). Taxonomy (NCBI): domain Eukaryota; kingdom Metazoa; phylum Chordata; class Aves; order Strigiformes; family Strigidae; genus Strix; species Strix aluco. The sequence goes on from NC_133971.1 coordinate 29,423,357, forward strand.
TGTGGGTTGAGATAAGGACAGTTTAATAGGACAACACAAGGAGAGAAGAAATAATAATAACAATAATACTAATGAAAGAGTATTTGAAGCAAGTGATGCACAGTGCAATTGCTCACCACCTGGAACCCGATGCCCAGCTCGTTCCTGAGCCACAATCCCCCCTGCCCCCAGCCAGCTCCCCCAGTACATACGTACTGAGCATGACACCCCTTGGCTAGTTCGGGTCAGCTCTCCTGGCTGTGTCCCCTCCCAGCTTCTTCTGAAAATGAGCTTTATGCTAAGCGAACCCAGGACACTAGCAGAGGTGAGACCACAGGAAGAACTGTGTGATTCACCACAAATAATTACATCCACACTGGTTTTATTTGGGACTGTTCACAGAAGAACTTTGGTGACGTTGATGTAAATAAACATAAGAAGTGATAAGGAATTGCAGTTCAAAAAGAGATATGCCTTATTTTTAAGTCATGTGAATAACATTACTCCCATGAGGGTTTTGAGGAAATTTTAAGATTGGACACTTAAGAAACAATTTGACAATGATTCTGTGATTCTGTAATACATTTGAGAATCAGGGCCAGCAGCCTTGTCATTTGGGACAATGAGATGGAAATTTGATTTTCACTTTATGAAAGTCCTTGTAATCTGATAGAAGCATTTACTTCCCTCCCATGCTTTGTAATTCTAAGAGTCACTACTCATTAAAAAGCAGTCCAAACAAATGGGTCAGCATTGGCTTTGGCAGGGAGTTAGCTTCATTTTGCTTACTTCATTTTAGGCATGAGAATTTACTCAAACTAATACCATTGTTATCTGGGTGGAGCTTGGCCACTGTTGCACCTGTTATCTCTTTTGTAGATTTTTGCTTTGACTTTAATGAGACTTGTATAATGGCCTAGAGGAATTAGGTATCTAGCACTTACTGAATTTTACTGACAACAGGGTATGTAATTTCTGTGGGTTTTTTATACAATCTCAGTCTTAGTAAATATAAACTAAGCTGGTTTTGAAACATGTTAAATCATAAGCTTTTTAGCAGTTCTGTTCTGTGACCAGATCCTTAGTTGGGAGGGCCATGTATAGTGTGTTCTGGTTTATGGCAGTGGCTGTTTTTTTAATTTTGTGGGCTAATATTACCAGAGAAAATTTTGTCTCTTTATGTCCATGGGTATCTTTGGACAGGATTTATTACTTGCATTTAAATAGTATTTTCCAGTATTTTATGTTCCCCTCGTACAAATCTTATAAATTACTTTTTTTTTCATAGAAGTATGTTCTTTGACATACAAAAATCTCTGAATATAAATCTGTTTAAGACAATTCACAGTTATGTAAGATTGGGTGAGTTTATCTGCTCTTATAGGAGGATAATGAAGGGACTTGATCTGGTGGAAAGGGTGCAACATTCCCCTCTGGTAGTTATTGTTTTTCACAGGTTGGGCATTTGCTAGCCCATTAAAAAGAATTTTAATTTTTCCAAATTTGTGTACAGGACATGTTTAACGTATATGTAAATAACAGTGTAACTAGTGGAGCTGGGACTGAAGCCATTTAATTTTTATGAGAACTGTAAGTTGAATTTGAAATAGAAGTGAATAGAAGGGGAGATTTTGATACCCATTTTAATGCATAGGTTTAGGTAGAAGTCTTGTGAAATAGGATATTTTGGGATACTGTACACTGATAATAGATTTGTAATTGATTGTGTTGTGGTTCTGTATTCATTTTTCTGGATAGCAGTGTGGTGCTAGGTTCTGCCTTGTTAAATGGACTGCATTTGGCTTATGTGCAGAGAGAGTCAGCTGTGAGAGTGTCAGTCTTATATTTTGCAATGTAACGATTGACTCATGTAAAAACTCTTTGTTCTGTGGAAACGTGTGTTGTCCTTCATGCAGCCGAACTGTAGGCCTCTTACAGGAAGCTATGGCATGGTGTATGCAGTTGTGAACATTTGATAATTTCATTCCTTTCCTGGTAATGTCCTGGGGTTGTAGGAGACTAATTAGTGACTATAGTGTTTTATTTTGAACAGAGAAGCTTCATAGACATCTTCCTGTTTTACCTTGCAAGGAAGTATGGTCCCAGAGTAGCTTGTTTCAGGTGAGGATATTTTATTTTTAATGAGTTAAGCATTGTTCTAATTTGTTGCCTTTACTCAGAACAGACTAGTAGTTATTAAAACGTAACAAAAGGCAATTTATAAGCAAAAGCTATTAAGCCAGTTTTGATCCTGATAGAATGAGTAGGTAATTGGGGGTAAATCAGTGAAAATGGTTTAATGTAGTAGCATTTTATCTTCTATGTGGGTTCTGATAAATAAAGACTGTTGCTCATAAAAGAAGAAAGATGATCAGTTCTTTAAGCTTTGAATTCCCTGATTGGTAGTAGTAAGCACCAATCTACTTTTTTGCTGACATGTCTTACAGATGGGCCTTCTTTCTGCTTTGCTGGGAACCTTGGGAAGGTACTTTGTTTTTCTTGAGTCTGTTTCTTAATTTGACTACAAGCCAGGGCATTTGAAGTGTTACACTGTAGCTTTATATAAGCGGTGTTGTAACAGGGCTACACCACTTACTCATGTTAGAAAGTAATTACTGCTAACTGTGGATAGCGATAAACCCAGTTGTGGAGGGTAGAACACTCTTTGTGATAAAATCTGTGAGGAGAGAGGCTTGGACAGGGAGTTGTCTTAGGCCTTGTAATGTACCATTACATTGTAATTACCTTGTAATGTACTAAATTAGAATGCTTTTTAGTAAAACACATTTTTCATTGTATTGGTTTTATTATTACAGAACCAGTAATCATGGGCAGGTAACCTCACAATACACCCAAAGTAAACAAGGGGAACAGGTAAGCCCATGTAATGGTCATCTGCTGCTGAAAGTGGTGATCCTGCTTGCTTGCTTGTGCTGGCAGTGGGACTCATCTATCCTTTCAGAAATTCAGTTCAGTCACTTGAATCACTAGATAGGTTACCGGGTTTTTTTGTTTGGTTTTTTTTTTGGTTTTTTTTGTGTTTTTTTTTTTTTTAATATAGGGTTACTTTTCTGCTGGCTTAACTACTCAATTAATGAGATCACTTTGTGATCAAACAAATGAAAGTGGTGCTGTTGGGAGTGGGGAATGCCAAGAAATATGACTCATCTCATTAGCAGCAACTGACCATTGCTTCTGTAAAAATATGGCAGCTGCGTCACTGCGTTATAATACTCTGACATTAGTAAACAAAAAGTTCCCAACAGACATTCATAAAAGTTCTCGGAAAACTGAAGAATATTTCAAGCATTAGCCTGCATCAATTTATTCTATGAGAACACAGGAATAAAAATATAGTAATAGTTGGTTTTCCAGCCTGTAAAAGCCTGTCGTTTGTTCTCAGGGCACTTAAGAGTTTCATAAGCCACTTGATCTGCACTCTTCTGGTTTGTGACATCGGCAGAACCCTTCAAGTGAATTATAACTCTTCAGTCCAAAGTAATTCTTTTCTGTTGTCTGTTTTGTTTGCTAACAAAATAACCAGAGAGGTCCTACATTAATATCTTAAAAAAGTCAGAAAATAGTCTCAATAGTCCTTTTAATACTTGTTTTGTTGCATTACCATGAATTTCATAAATATGAATTTCAGTACAGTCACATCTGTTTAGGGAGAGATTTTTGAAGACACATATGTTAGGAGGTGCTCAGCTATCTTCCCTGCCTTTAGTAATACTGTGCTTAACCCCACATCTGATGATAGCAAGTCAGTTGAACTACCATTGTCTCTGGTTGATGTTTCTCGTGGTGTACCAGTTGTTTTGTTCTGTAACATAAAACATCCAGAAATTGACTGAACTATCAGGATCCTTATGCTTCTAGTGGGCGTTTAGAAGGATGGTCAAAGTAATGTGCAACATTAAGGATCGTTTAAGCATTTTCTGCTGATGACAGCTTGCATGTGTATGTACATGTGTGTGTAGTGATTGCCAGTAGATTTAATTACATTTTTTTCAATGCCCCTAATGTCATATAGAAATTCTGGTTTTGTTTTTGTTTTGTTTTGTTTTTGTTATTAGAGCTATTCTGCTAATTGAAAAGGAGACAGAAAATAGATGTCCACGCCTACAGACCCTGGCGCCATGCCTCATCCTGGTCCTTCCCCTGGACCAGGACCTTCACCTGGACCGATTCTAGGACCTAGCCCAGGACCAGGGCCATCTCCTGGCTCAGTTCACAGCATGATGGGGCCAAGTCCTGGTCCACCCAGTGTCCCGCATCCAATGCCAACAATGGGGCCTACTGAGTATCCACAGGAAGGCATGCATCAAATGCATAAGGTAATAATTTATTACAAGTGAACCTTTTTTTCCTAGTTCTCTCCACTGATTAAGAAAAAATACTTACACTACATTTAGACCTCCATAACTGCTATTACACATGATGTATCATCTGCAAAACTGCAGCTACACATCTATTTCTGTATTTATTACTAAAGATGATGCATGTATCAGATGAAACAGTTTCCTTGTTCTTAGTAGACTACTTTGAACTATAGAGTTAGTAGTTTGCAAATCTTCTGTACTGAAAGTACTGAAAACTGTACTTTTCAGTAAGATAGATATTACTAGGGAAAAAATTTTGAATTATAGTCTTAAAACCTCATGGAAGACCATTCTAACCACCTTTTTTCTTAGTTTCTTCTTGTCTGTTTGGATGTACCTTGTGTTTTTCTGGGGTGGTTTTTAGTTTTGCATGAATTTTTTTTTTTTTTTTTTTTAAATAATACTTTTAACTTACAGGGCTTGTGCTTACAAATTTGTTTACTCTTCCATGTTGATGGAAAACGTTTTTCCAAGTTATTTTGTAAAGGCTCCATCTTAATAAAGAATTTGAAACTATGTAGCTTGGAACATGTGAGTAATTGGACTTCAGTGGTTGTTGTCATACACTTAGAAGTTACATGTGTGCTTAGACTATCATTAAAGTCTTTTGCTTTCAGGAAGTATTTCTTGTGTGGAATTTCCTTTGTGAGAACAGTCTCTTTATGTATTATTATTTTTATTTGGTTGTTTACCAGAGATTTATTGTTTAGAATAATCTTCTACTCTTAGAAATACACAGTAACAGTTTACAGAGTCAAGACAGTGAAAACATTTTGGTAACTATTGTTGATTCCAGTTGGAATCGTTATATGCACACAGAAAAAAACCCTAAATTTAGTATTAAAATTTATTTTTAAAGTAATAAAAATGTGTTTTAATTTTCCTCATGAATTGGCAACTTCTTGATGTTGTCATTTTCACATATGGATCAGTTTCATTCATTAAAACAGTTAAAACAGTGTCCAGTCAGTAGAGGGTATGACACTACCATGTTTTGCATGAAGAACTGTATTATTAAAATTTCTAATAGCACAAGGACAGCTGAAGTGAAGGAGGCCATGATCCAGCTGCCCGTTTGTACTGAACTGTTGGAATTTCTTAGAGATCAGTACATTCAGTAACTAAAACTTCTGCATTTGAATCTTGAAGCATGTAATTTAGCTATTAGCCAGACATTTGCAATTGACATTTCTTTGTTTGTGGGGTCAGTTACAGTCTAAGCTTCTAGTACCCTGGTGAATGCCCTAAACTTCAATAGACAGCCAGGATTTTTACATCCTTCAGTTCTCTTGTTTCTTTCTGGTTTTAAGAGATTCTGTACCTGCAGAAAAAGAGGGCGGCACCAGGAATTTTTGTCATGGTTTGAACCCGTCTGGCAGCCAAACACCACGCAGCTGCTTGCTCACCCCTGCACGGGGGATGGGGGATAGAATGGGAAGGGTAAAGGTAGGGAGTGTCGTAGGTTGAGATAAAAACAGTTTAATAATTGAAATAGAATAAAACAATAGCAATAATAGAAAGTACAGACAGGTAATGCACAATCCGATTTCTTACCACCCTCTGACTGATACCCAGCCCATTCCTGGTTAGCGATCCCAAAATATGAAGAACCTGCAATTGCAATCACAGAAGTGAGAGAGAATGCCCTCCTTCCCGGCCACCCCTCCTCTATATACTGACCATGACATTACATGGTATGGAATATTCCACTGGCCAGTTTGGGTCCGTTGCTCTGGCCATGCTCCCCCCCAGCTTTTTGTACACCTGCATGCAGGCAGGACACAGAGGGTTGGAAAGTCCTTGATCTCTTAGCAACAGCTGAAAACATCAGTGTATTATCAACATTCTTCTCATACCAAAGCCCATACTGAATCCAAAACACAGCACTATTTTAGCTACTAAGAAGAAAAATCAACTCTATCCCAGCCGAAACCAGGACAATTTTCCATTAGAATGATTGAATTATCCATACGTTATGTTTTTAACTGCTATATTCTGTTTCACCTTGTGTGTTCTTCAGACATCTAATGCTATGTTAACATTAGAAACAAACCAACAAATATCATCCCACAGGGTTCTTTCGGAGACTTTAGAAGCATCTCAGAAGTTCTGTAAGCCAGAATAGAAATTCTCCCATTGATGTGGTATTGAAATGTTTTGAAAAATGCACCATGAATGTGAAGAGTCTGGATAGCTAATTCAAAGATGACTAGTCAGTATAGTTTTTTACCTTCCCTGTTCTGTACCTTGATTCTGATAATGGAACAAAGGCTATCATTTCACAAGTCTTTATTTTAGTAGCAACAGCCTTGCTGTCCCCTAGGTTGCCACTTCACGAGTTGCAGCATGCCTTCATGTGTGTGTGACTAAGCTAGAAAATTGGTCTGCTGAACCACGTGAAAAAAAAAAAAATCTTGGTTAATCTTTCAGTCTAGATCAGTTTTCTGGTCTGTTTTCCTGTGCAACCCCAGAAATACTGTACTGTGACAAGTGAGGGAAGGGTCTGTTTAAGAAATGCTGTGGAACGGTGCTTCTAGACTATTTTGCAAATACTACTTGAGTGTTGTTCCATGTAATTAAAAAACTGGTCAGCCATCTGCAGTTTGACCAAGTAAATGTTTTCTTTATGCTTAGTGTTATGTAAAGCAGTTTGACTTTCAAGTCATGATGTAACATAACTCATTTTTTTTCCCATGCAATAGGATGTGGTTCTTTTAAAACTCATGAACTAAGTAGTGAAACATCATTCTATGTTAGATGTTTGACTAATGTACAAATAATAATGCATAAAAAATTAAAAAATCCAAAGTATCTAAGACTAAACACTGATTGATACAAATTGATATTAATAAATAATATTTCCTAAAGTATGTTTACTTAATACTTAATATGAAAATTAAAAAACTGCATATTCACTTACTAACCAGAAAACCCTTTCACAGGAAAATTTACTACTGAATTACATAATGCAGTTTTGACAGAAACAGTAAATTAGCTATCTTTCTTGCTACTTTCTTGAGTAATCTTTAGACTATTGATCAAATTGCCAGCAAATTACTTACAGTTCCAAGTTTTACTGAAGTATATCTTGGATGTAAGACAGCTACCTTTAAGGAGAAACACTGAGAAGTCTGGGGGGGGGGGCAGGTACTACTAAATGGACAAACTGTAACAGCCTCAGAGAGTCTCATGAGTTGAAAATATTTGGAAGCTGGGAAGATACTAAAGGAAAGAATTGTTACATGGTTGCCCTAATCTTACTTTTGCTTGGCATCCACATAAAAACTCCTCTGGAGGCAGAACATAGGGTTAGATGGTTTTAGTCTCAACCGATACAGCCTTCTGTATGCTCTTATGCACCATCTGGGCCACGTGATTTAACTCTTAGTTATGACAACAGTATATCTATTTAATTTGCATGGTTCTCACTTCAGAGATGGAAAGAGTACTGTGAGCTCTTGGTAGCTAAATCTACCCTCTTTCAGTTTAAAGCTATTACCCCTTGTCCCATCACTACATGCCCTTGTAAGAAGTACCTCTCCAGCTTTCTTGTAGGCCATATTTAGGTACTGAAAGGCCACATTAAGATCTCCTCAGAGCCTTCTCTTCTCTAGGCTTAATGACCTGGACTCTCTCAGCCTGTTCTCATAGGAGAGGTGCTCCAGCCCCTTGATCAGCTTCATGGCCTCCTCTGGACCTCCTCGAGCAGGTCTGTGTCCTTCTTATGTTGGGGGCCCCAGAGATGGACACAGCACTGCAGGTGGGGTCTCACGAGAGCGGAGTAGAGGGGGAGAATCCCCTCCCTCGACCTGCTGGCCACACTTCTCTTGATGCAGCCCAGGATACGGTTGTCTTTCTGGGCTGCAAGTTCACTTTGCTGGCTCATGTTCAGTCTTCCATCCACTGATACCCCCAAGTCCTTCTCTGCAGGGCTGCTCTCAATCCACTCATCATCACCCAGCCTGTATTTGTGCTTGAGATTGCCCTGACCTATGTGCAAGACCTTGCACTTGGCCTTCTTCAACTTAAAGATTTGCTCAGGCCCACCTCTCAAGCCTGTCCAGGTCCCTCTGGATGGCACATCCCTTCCCTCCAGCATGTTGACTGCACCACACAGCTTGGTGTTGCTGGTGAACTTGCTGAGGGTGCACTCAATGCCACTGTCCACGTTGCCGACAAAGATGTTAAACAGGGCTGGTCTCGATACGAACCCCTGAAGAATGCCACTTGTCACAGTTCTCCACTTGGACATTAAGCTGTTTACTACAGCTCTTTGAGTGTGATCATCCAGCCAATTCCTTATCCACTGAGTGGTCTACCCATCAAATCCATGTTTCTCCAGTTTAGACACAAGGATGTTTGTCATGGTTTAAACCTGTTTGGCAGCCAAACACCACACAGCCACTTCCTTACCCTCGCACGGGGGATGGGAGATAGAATGGGAAGGGTAAAGGTAGGGAGTGTCGTAGGTTGAGATAAAAACAGTTTAATAATTGAAATAGAATAAAACAATAGCAATAATAGAAAGTACAGACAGGTAATGCACAATCCGATTTCTTACCACCCTCTGACTGATACCCAGCCCATTCCTGGTTAGCGATCCCAAAATATGAAGAACCTGCAATTGCAATCACAGAAGTGAGAGAGAATGCCCTCCTTCCCGGCCACCCCTCCTCTATATACTGACCATGACATTACATGGTATGGAATATTCCACTGGCCAGTTTGGGTCCGTTGCTCTGGCCATGCTCCCTCCCAGCTTTTTGTACACCTGCATGCAGGCAGGACATGGGGAGCTGGAGAGTCCTTGATCACTTAAAACCAGCTGAAAACATCAGTGTGTTATCAACATTCTTCTCATACCAAAGCCCATACTGAATCCAAAACACAGCACTATTTTAGCTACTAAGAAGAAAAATCAACTCTATCCCAGCCGAAACCAGGACAGATGTTGTGCGAGACAGTGCCAGATGCTTTGCAGGAGTCCAGGTAGATGATGTTGGTTGTTCTTCCCTTACCCACCAGTGCTGTAACCGCATTGTAGAAGGCCACCCAATTTGTCAGGGATGATTTGCCCTTAGTGAAGCCATGTTGACTGTCACCAGTCTCCTCCATATTTTCCATGTGCCCTAACATAATTTCCAGGAGGATCTGGTCCATGATCTTGCTGGGCAGAGAGGTGAGACTGACTGGCTTGTAGTTTCCCAGGTCTTCCTTTTTTCTGCTTTTAAAAATTAATTACTCTGAAGTTGAGGCAATATTATAGTTTTTGGTGAGTGAGAGAAAAAGTGAGTGATGGAAAAAATTATTTTCCTGCAAAAATGCTATTTTTACTAAATACATTATTTGTTCACTGAGATGTTCCATTAAAACAGAAGGCAAATAGTTTCCCATTTCAAATATTGTTTGCTAACAGATCTGTGCACATTAGCCATTCTGTGAGTCTTAAAATTCTGTCATGATCCTGGAAGTATGTCCTTTTTATTCAGCAGGCATGTTCCCTGCATTATTTTTGTTGTATGTGTTTACATTAGTGAAAAAACAAGTATTGTCAACCTTGAAAAATCAGCAGAGACCTTGTGCAAAATGGTGTTTTTCTGATTTATAAGAGATTAACAGAATTACTGGCCAAGTCCCTACTGCAAGGACAACCAAGTCAGTCTGGTTGTCCATCAGTGACCCATTCAGTTATGCTGTAGAGTTACATGACAACACATTGCTGTTTGTTCTATGTAATTTTTGTTGGTATAGAGGATGCATGGTCTAAAAGAAATCTAGTTTGATACTGGATCTCAGTCTCTGATTTCAAGGTGTTTTTTTTTTAAGAAGGGAGAAGGAAACAAAGACACCATAATCTGACAGTTTACCTGGAAATAGGTCAAGCCGTGATGCAGTGCTGTCTGTGAGAAGACCTGAGTTCCTAAATTCAGAGTAAAAGCAGTGTAGGCAAAATGTTATGCATTAGGCATTATGTAAAGTCTGTAAGTATGCCAAGTCTGTATGTGTGGATTTGCATACAGTTGAAGCTCATCCCTCTTTTTGTTTTCTTGAAGACTGTTTATGTATCTGGCCTGTTCTGTGCTTGTTTCTTACTTACAGGGACCAATGAAAACAGTAATGTGTGCTCAAAGTTGAATACATCTCAACTCCCTGTTTTCCTTCTGTTCTATCATATTAAAAGAATAAAAAAAAGTATCCCAGCTTGGTATTAGTACTTTATTGGTAGTATAGGTTACATTTCTCATGCTGGTAATGCAATTGTGGAAGATATCTTTAATAATTTATACAGAACTGAACCATTTATAGAAATTGCATTCTGTGTAAAATCCTTTCTATAATTTTTAATCTGTTACGTAGATTTAAAGTTATCATCTAACCCTGTAACTGCACAGTGATTCAAAGAAGTTATGAAAAATATTATTTAATTCCTGTAGTCCTCTGCTGAATTGTCTCCCCTGTTTTATAGGTTTTTTCCATAGATGATAGAGGTGCTTTAAGATGAAAAATACTATTGGAAATACAAGTCTCTTTGCATAAATTAGCAGTACTGTGATCATTAAAATTAATATTGTCTTCAAAGTAGTTTATGCCCTCTTTATCTTTTGTAGCTTTGCTTGTAAAAAACCTGATTAGTGAGTTCTACCTTTCCTAATTTGTTTCCTATTAATTTCACTTTCAGTTTTTACACAGCATAATTTCTGCAAACACACAGGAGTAAACCCCTTTCTTGCTATATTTAGGCTCCCTTCCATTAAACTTGAAGCATTTCAGTTTGCTGTAAGTTTGTTTTTTTTTTTTTTTTTAAATACTTATCTTACAAAAACCTGTTCTAATCAATTCTTTTCACAGAAGCATTCATTCAATTTATGTTTTCTTGTATGATATATCTTTACCATTCTGTTCCTGTTTGATTTTTAAAAAATTCTCATTTTTAAAGGCCATGTATTTGTTTTCCTCTTCACTGCTACTCTTTGTTAATGCCAGCTCCTTTCATCATCTTCTTATGCTGGTACTTCTCATGCCCTGGGTATGCATGCTGTGTCCATCTTAGTCCCATTAGAGCTGCCTGCCTTCACAGCGCTTTCACAGTTGCCACCCGCTAGTGCAGTGACACCCGTCCCTGCAGTCACACCACAGATGTGTACAGCTAGAATCCTCTGTTCTGGAAATCAGATGTAGTTTTCTGCACACTCTCCTCTTCTTCTTGGCAGCCCTGAAGATTTAGTCCTCGACACATACCACGATAAAATAGGAATGGATCCGGCCTTAGAGGTGTTTTAATTTCTGTAGTATTCAGCTCCTGTGAGCAGAATGTAAACTGAACATTCTCTTTCATGTTGGTTATCTTTTTAAGAAGGGGCAAAGGGAGAGGGAGAGATCTTCATGCCTTAGAAAAGGGCATTGGGATATACTTGGTTAGCACAGTGGAACTATTTTTAATGTGTCAGTCATCTACCTCTACATTTCTACTCCATATCTCCCCAAGTTCTAGTATCAGAAATAGCTTCTTCAGTAACAGATATTTTTCTGATACAAGTTCTTTTCACAAATGTTTTTATACTGTCGTGACAACTAAACAATTTGATGAAACATAAAAAATCCATTTTACTTCTCCTTTTCTATAGCTTTTCTCCTTTTAACTCATAGTTTCTAATAAGGAAAAATGCTAGTGAAATCCTTCAAGAATACTGATAAACAAAAAAACCACCCCATGTGTTTAAAGATACTTTCAATCAAAGCTGATTATTGCAATGGGAAATGGAAAATTTATATGAAAGGTTTACAAATTAAAATTTAGAATTATTTTTTTCTTTGTAGAAAGGTTTAGTTCTGCTTAAATTGATTCATGTACAACAAATGGCTCAAAAATAAGAAATGTGACAGTGTCTTTTTTTTGTGACTTGATGTAGCTTCTTACTCACTCTTTGTTAACTGCCTGTATTTTCCACTGGAGTAAGTTTTCTTAACTATTTTTAAAAAGAATTCTCCATAAATAGGTGTGCATTTAGGTGAAACAGACAGCAGGGTCTCTATTCACAGTAGGGTTTGCAAGAACAGTTTAGTGTGCATGCATGCATGTGTTATAGACAGGGGCAGAGCTGCATATTTCTGCGGAGAGAAGATAAGTAAGTGATGCCAGCCTGTTCCTTCCTAATACAAAACCTTGCAAAGCTCTAAGTTAGAAGTTAATGAGCGTAATCTCTTCTCTAGTTAGGAGCCTGATGTAATTTTTGCTTCCAGGTAAAACTCTTTAGTTTTCTTAAGACATTTTCCTTCTGATGTTACTTTTCCCCTCTGATGTTACTTTTCCCCTTTTTTCACATTCAGAGTCCTTCAGTTTTTATTATGGAGCCTTTTCCAGTGTGCTGCATGCCTTCAGCACAGTCTGTCTTCTCTTCACTCTCTGAAGAAGGCACTTGGCCCTATTTTGTGTTTCAAGTGCTGTGGAGACTGTAGTTTTTGAGAAGTGAATGAGGTGACAGGAACTGTAGGAGCACAAGTATTTCAGTAGAACTTCGCTTCCTTGACTGCCTATCCCTGTTTTTGCCTGCAAAGAAGAGGTTACCTTCTGCAATGCCATCTTTGTTTTTGAAGAAGAACAGTGTTTGGGACATTCTGGTAGAGCAGCGACTGAAAGGGCAAAGTTTGGGCTAAAAATAACTTGAGCCAAGCCACAGGCTGTACTTTCACAAGTTGGTGTGTGTTACACTGCTTTGTAATATGAGGCCAATACTGTTCATGTGTATTTGGACAGTTTGCCTCCTTGGCATTGCCAAACAGTTCATAAGGAGAAGAAAAAAAGCAAAAAGGAAACAGAGGGGACAAGCAGTCTAATGGTGCTCTGTGCTTCCCCTAATGTCTGATTCGAGGGGTAAAGGTTCCCACTGTATTTATTTTGAATGACTGCTAAGAGAAGTTTGTATTCTTTATGTATTTGTTTAGATTTTTACTTAGAGTCCTTTGGATTTTTATAGTGGATTTATATGCTATCTCTATATAAATACTTATTTTGTTTTCACAGTCTATTGATGGCTTGCATGAAAAAGGAATGGTTGAAGATGTTCATTGTGGCTCCATGAAGAGTATGCGACCTCCTCACCCTGGAATGGGCCCACCTCAGAGTCCAATGGACCAGCATAGCCAAGGTTTATACATACTGTGCATGCTGTATAAATTTGGGTCCCCTTTGTTCCACAAAGAGTCAATAGTTCCATGAAACAGATTTCCAGTTGTTTCCTTTAAGCTTTGTTTAGAAAGGCTGAACTGATATCACAAGGCAAGGTGAATAACTGAATCCCTTTGCTTTATGGGGTGTCCATCAGTCATGTATTGAAAAAAAGCTAAGGTTCAGGTCTGTGACTGGGGCAAGTAATTGGACTAAGTCTATCACAGATTTCAGTTCATGTCTTTAAAAAAACCGCACCTAATTCTTCCCTGTCATGTGGCTATTGTAAATATAAATGCATTAGAATATGATTTATTTTAATCCTGAGGCGAAGTAATGATAAGAGAGAAGAACCCAAGCAAACCTGGAGAAACCCTCTTTAGTATCTATGATGTTTGGTCAAGGGCTGATCAAAGTTCTTTCTGAAATTTTTTATGCCAGAAAATAGAAACTCTTTTTACGACATTGCTACACGCCTACCATGTGTCCTTTAGTTTGCAACATAAGAGGACATGCATTCTGTAAGCAGCTCAGTATGTTGGGGATTTAACTGGTAACACCTGCTAATATTAATTAGTTAAGCAGATATGGTTTTATATATTGCATAATTAATTACGTTACAGCAACACCTGAAGAATCCCAGCTGCAAGCAGGGTCCTGGTTTGACACACTGTACAGATCTATTAAGAGATGGTCCCTGTTTGATGTATTTACATGTTTATTACATAGTATAAGAGAAATGCTGGAAGGAGAAAGCGGGTACAGATCAGCAAAATGACAGCCTGAACTGCTTTGTGACTTTTCAGTGGGCAGTGACTGAAACCCTAAGCTGTAATTTGTCAGCTGAATCCCTGTCTGGGACCTTGCGTATGAGAAAGTACTATTTTTCCATTACAGCTTTCAATATCAGTTAAGTAAAATAGAACTTACTTTGCAGGGACATGATCTCCATCAGTTAAAACTTTTCCACTGATTTCAGTGATCATCTGAGAACAAAATTTTACCAGACTTTGCATTCAGAGACATTCTTTGGCTTGTAATGAACTTGTTCCTTAAATGAGCAGAGTGTTTAGTCTGAAGATAGGTCCAACTGAAACATAACGTGCTTAAAATACAAGAGCGTAAGTTGCAAATCCTTCAAATACAAGTAGCTCTGAGTTGTTTTCTTCTTTCCTGTGCTGGCTGAGATCAGACTTCCAGGTTGTGTTGCTGTGCAAAAGGATGATTGTATTAGTAGCAGCTGTGGCACGCTAAAGACTACAGATCCCTGCTGTCTTTTGGGTGTGTGTCGGCAACTGTTGCAAGGTAAACAGAGAATACTGGAGTTCTAATGTAATCAGGCTTTTAAAAGAAATGGTTAAACCCCCCTCCCCCAATTCTAATTTATTAAATACTCTCCTTGATATTAATGAGTGTTTTAGCTTTCTTTGCCTCCATGTCTCCTTTTTTACTTCTTACACAATTATCTTTTCACAAAAAATGGTGATGGCACTTGAGGCTATTCTGATATGTGTTGGGGAAAGTCCTATCTGATAACCTTGCACTTTCTTCCCCTTAGTGTGCATATCCAAGATACAAAACCAGGTTTCTTAATAGCCTTTCAACCTATTGGGTACTTTCAGTCTGATTTACCATGAGATTAGAGTCCTGTGAAACGGTTGTGCTTCTGCAAGTTTTGTGGAAATAGACAATGTGCTAAAATACGGTGAGCTTACCCATGGCCACATTCATGGGGGGAGGACAGTATGAGTTCTCTGAGAATCCATGGAAAGATGCATGGTAAATCTTCTAATTGTGACAAAATCTTCAGTTGCGTTTGGTACTTTGTTAGAAACCAAGACTTACTGTAACATTGACTTTCTTGTAGATTCTTGGATGTCTGATGGTTGACGTTGCAGTTGTGTACAATTTTTAACAATATCTATGTCAAATAGAAATTACGCCTCATTAGTTCTAGGTCTGTTTTTTCCATGGCTTAGTGTTTGTTCAGGCCTCAAACTGAAGTAGACAAATATATGCGCTAATTAATGTTACTATTTTTGGATGTTTGGTGGAAAGTAGCTGAAAAAGTTCAAAACACTAGGAAATGGATGACGCTAAACTTCTGCCATTAGTTTGAAAGCGTAAGCAGAATGGCCGTATATCAGTTAAATGTCATCTACTCTAGCACTGGTTCTAGGTAAAATCAAAGAATGTTGTCTTTTAATTCCGTATGACCCTGTCTATAATTCAGTCCATTGAGAGTAGTTTTATGAAAGAATCATAGTATGGTTTTGGTTGGAAGGGACCTTAAAGATCATCTAGTTCCAACTCCCCTGCAATAAGCAGGGACTTTTTCAACTAGATGAGGTTGCTCAAAGCCTTGTCCAACCTGACCTTGAATGTTTCCAGGGATGGGGCATCTACAGTGTCTCAGGGCAACCTGTTCCAGTGTTTGATCAACCACGTTGTAAAAAATGTCTTTGTTGTATCTTGTCTGAATCTACCCTCTTTTAGTTTACGCCTTGCCCTACCACTACATGCCCTATTAAAAAGTCTCTCTCCATCTTTCCTCTAAGCCCCCCTTAAATATTGAAAGGCCACAATAAGATCTCCCCAGAGCCTTCTCTTCTCTAGGCTGAATGACCCCAACTCTCTGAGCCTGTCCTCATAGGGGAGGTGCTTCAGTCCCCTGATCATCTTCGTGGCCTCTTCTGTACCTGCTCGAGCAGGTCCATGTCCTTATGCTGGGGGCCCCAGAGCTGGACACAGCACTGCAGGTGGGGTCTCGTGAGAGTGGAGTAGAGGGGGAGAATTCCCTCCCTCGACCTGCTGGCCACACTTCTCTTGATACAGCCCAGGATATGGTTGTCTTTCTGGGCTGCGAGCACACATTGCTGGCTCACAGTCAGGTTTCCATCCACTGCTGCTCCTAAGTTCTTCTCCATAGACCTTCTCTCAATCCATTCATCTCCCAATCTGTACTGATCTTGGGGGTTGCCCCAACCCATGTGCAGAAACTTGCACTTGGCTTTGTTGAACCTGATGAGGTTCAAATGGGCCCACTTCTTGAGCTTGTTCAGATCTCTCTGAATGGCATAAAGTCAGCCTTGTCAAACAAATTTACTATTCTTTTTGTGAAGATAATAAGCTGAATTGATTTATTTAAGTGCAGACAGGTGTGGTACAGTACTTAGTGCAGTACAGTATTTGTACAGTCATCAGGAAAATGGATCCTGGCCCAAGTATGGGGTTTCTCTATGTATCATTAAAGCCAGTAGTAGTAATGATAGACATAACCTTGTCTGCCTGATAGTTATAAAAGGTGCTTGACTTGTTACTGTATGATTTTCTGATTTAAGAGAAAGATAACACTAAGTAAAATCAATATAACCTATATTAATTATATTAAGCTAGTTAAAACTAACTGTAAATGGAAGGTGATCATCCAATGGTGGATTTTTCTGGTTAAGTCTTGTAGGACTCTTGTTTTGGTTCAGTGCTGTTCAATGTATTTGTCAGTGATCTGGAAAAAAGTGTAAAATTGGCTCCAATAGAATTTGCAGATAGCACAGAGGTTTAGCAGTAAATAATGAAGTTGGTTAGAAAGGCTGATCAGGATGCTCAGTAGAATGTGCTTATTTCTCTAGCATTGATTTTTAGCACAGCCAACAGCATTGTATGTCTAGAAGCAAAGTGGTTTATTGTGTAGGTGATATGAGACTGTATCATACAAAGCAGAAAGGCTGAAAAGAGTCTTGGTTATTCTGGCAGACTTAAATGTGTATTGCCATATACAGTGTTTGCAGCCATGAGATGGAATGTACTACCTGCCTACAGAAGCAGAGGCATATTAATTGAGGAGTTGTATCACCTTTTTTAATGAATTAGCTGAAGGGTGTACTGTAGTATTGTATTCCATTCTAGTATCTACAGTCCAGAAAGATGTTGAGAAATGTTTAAGGTAGCATCAAATGTTTGAAGCATCTTTTGTATAAGGAGAGGCTGAGTGAGCTGCAACTGCATCACTTGAAAAAGAGAAGGCTTGGAAATACCTGATGGAACAGGGTGATGAAGAGGATGCCAGACTCTTTGCAGTGATTACCAGTGGCAGGAGACAGTTGACACAAATTGAAACACATGAAATTCCATTGGAACATAAGAAAATATGCTTTTACTGTAAATGTGGCTGAACAGTACAGTAGGTTGCCCAGAGAGGTTGTCTAGTTGCCATTCATGGAGATAGTCAAAACCCAACTGGACATGTTGCTGGGCAGCCTGACGTAGCTGACCCTGTTTGAGCAGGGAGTTGTACTAGATGATCTTGAGAAGTCCCTTCCAACCTTAACAATTCTGTGATTCTGTGAAATTGTGCCTTATTTAGAAGACAACTAAAGGAACGATTTGAAACTTGGAACACTTGTTTCTTTTTTTCTGGATAATGTTAAACTCCATTTTGTATTCTCTCTGAGAGAGAATTAAAAGATGACTTGATTAGTCTGCACATTCCTAGGTGGTAGAAAGGCTTGTAATAGATGGATCCTTTATCTTTTTTTTTAAAAAAATAAAGGTGCAGTGAATTTTGGTACCTGCAAATGTAAATTAGCTGAATTCAGACTGTATTAAATATCTGCATCTTACTTAATGAAGATAATTAACCTTTGGGACAAGGATTACCAAGGTATTTGTGGTAGGTTTTGTGTCACATGAAATTTAAGTCAACACTGGATGTCTTTCTCATCTGTTCCACAGACCAAAGGGAGATCTTTTAGAGGGTAAGAGTCTGTGGACTGTTCTAGACATGTTAGGTATACTGTTGTACCAGTAATGGTCCCTTACTGCCAGAAATTTGTGAAGCTGTAAACAGGCTTCAAGATTCTGAGAAGAACTGGTAAGACAGAGGAGGAAACAGTGTTTTTAATTATTTGAGAATGGGAAGATGGATAGTCTTCATAAAATGGTGCTGTTCTTAGACCTGTGAGTGGAACAGTTATGGTAAATGCATAGGCAGTAGTCCTGTATGCAGTTTACAGTTGGAACTGATTACAAAATAAGGTTCCATTTAAATGTTAAATGTTCCAATAGCAGTCTTTTTAGTAATTTTTTTAAAGAAGAAGATCTTGCAAAAGAGTGTCTCTAAATACAAAAGCAGGAATTTTTATAAGTGGTTATGGATGTGGGTTATAAATTAGAAGTAAATTGGTGAACTGCACGTGCAGTTGTAGATATAATTTATGTAAATCAAACGTGCAGTTGTGAATGAACGATCTTGAAATAAAGACCACTGAACTTACAAAGAGCAAGCTGTTACCGAATTTTCGAAGTAATAATTCTTACAATCTGTATTAAGAAATAATTCACTGACCCTTACTTTCATGAACAAATCAGAAACACTTGTAAGCTAAATCTGCAAGAACTTTGTCATTTTGCTCATAAATGCCTATTCGCTACCTGAATGCCAGTTACTGTTCTGAAATTTTTGCATTTTTTAAACTGAAAATAATTACTAAAATAGGGTATGCAACTTTATTATTTAGATTCTGGATTTTTTTTCTTGGTGCTCAGTGGGATGCTAGTCATGCAGAAAGAATCTGTTACTAGGTCAGACAGATTGTCACATTTTTATTGCAGTCATACTGCAACAGGATGGTTTTCAGAAGTCTGACATTAAGTTATGGGGAAAAATATTCTGAACTGGTATCTTTCTCCTCAACCGTTACTCCTTTCCCCTCTTGTTGCCAAATTGGAGAAAGGGTAACATTCCTGACTATTTCTGGTGACTGATTTTCTTTTCTTGAACTTACGCACAATGATGTCCCTAATTAGTCTTAATACCTTTCTTTTAATGCTTATAGGTTAAATGAAAGAAAAATCCATTTCTCCAACTTCATATTTAGCTGTTTAAATAGTAATCTTACTACACTTAACTGAGTTTGAATAGTGTTAGAAACTGCCTCCAGCTTCTGTGAATGAATGGTGCTGAAAAACCCAGTATTGATATTAGAAGTATGAAATTTACTGTAAATTGTTAAGCTGCTAAACAGAATTACCTAGAAAATTAAAATTATGTTTAGATTTGACTTGTAAGAAGAAAGAGGAGAAATTGCAAAGACAAACCAAATATTTGTATAAAAATAAAATATTTGCTATTAGAAAGAATTCATAAAAAGATATAAATGGCCTGAAAAAATTTATGTGTCTTTCTGGAATTTGAAATGCAGTTACTATGATACAGCAGTGAAATACAGACCAGTTTGAACAGTTTGGGTGTCTTTGCTTGCTATTTGCAAGTGGAAATATAAGCACTGCAGGGATTTAAGGCTCTGGGACTTGATCTGTATATATTTTTAATTATCATGCAGTATTTGTTGAACCTCTTATAAAGATACAGCAATTAAGTTTAACTTACACAATTCACTAGGTTATTGCAACTTCACAAACAATGTTCATTGTCCCTACTGTTCTTAAATTAGCTGCATGCGCTTTTCTGATTTTTTCAGCCTTTTAAAGGTGAGAAAATATCTGTCACCTTATCCATCTACCTGTCAACATAAGGCCTCTCAACAGTTTATTTCTACAGTTCTAGCTTTAAATGACTTGCTCACATGTGGCCTCTCTCTTAGTCGAGAGTTTCACAAGAACTGGTGTTAACCCTGGCCACACTACTGACAGGGAAATACTGTATTTTGCTTATCTTAAGAAAGTTAGTAGCCTTGGTCCAGCATGAACATATTTTCCACTGTGTTCCAAGATGTTATGCTTTCCTATTGTGTATTGTGGGCATGTACTTGATGCCTTATTTTTTTAAAAAAACTGACTTTAATTGGTGGTTGAAGTGATAGTTAACATAAATGAGTTACACAACTACATTTCTTCAATCGTATTTATATCTTCCTAATCCAAAAATTCACTTACAGTCACATTTTTGACTAAAAATATACCATTGCTCTCAATTTTAGCAGAAAGATTTGACTTACATGATCCTCAGACACTTACATTGTTTAAGTCTTCTTAATTTTTAGTGGGGGAGTCAGGACTTCTGTTGAATATTCCAGTGCTTGGACTGGTAAAACCTTGACTTCTTCTATCTAATACTTGTTACTAGGATTTAGAATTCATATGTGTTCCTCTGTTAATTATAGCATTAAAAGTGGTGAAAAAGGTCTCGCAATTTTTAGCTCTCTGGTTCTTCAGCTTTAAAACAGATGAGGAAGATGTTCTTTACTTCTGTTAACTAAAGAGAAATTAAAAGTAATTAGAGCAGAAACTTCTTATATAGTCTGTCCTCCAAAAATACTTGTGTTTGGTGAAGTGTTAGAACTAGGATTTCTTCCAGTGTCAATACTGTAAAGAATGTACATGGTTTATGATATGTTGTGATGTATTTGTCGAACAAGTTGATACCAAAGTGGGATGAAAAGAGTGTTACTAATTATGCATACAGTTAAGAAAGCAGTGCTTTTTAACTGCTGAAAACTTGTTCCAAAATGCACTCCTCTACGACCCATTGAAGGATTATGGAGAAAACAAAGCCAGACTCCTCAGAGGTGCATAGCAAAAACACAAAAAGTAATGGTCATGAGTTATGTAACTAAAATTTTGATGAGGCTTAAGGGAAAGAAAATTCCCTATGAGAGTGATTAAGAATCACCATCATTAGAGATTTTCAGAACTCACCTAGATTAGACTTGAAGAAACCTGGTAAAGCTTTGGAAACACCACAGCTTTAAATGATGGGTTGGGCTGTTTGGCCTCCCTTTCCTGGCGTTGGGTCTCTTCTGCTTTGTGCATTTTTCAGGACTAAAGGTTATCTGTTGTCCTTTGTCAGCACATAGAGCTCTTCTGTTGTGAGTGTTCTCCAACCTTATCAGTCAGTGCTTTTGCCATCTTCCATTCTGAAGGTTAAATTAAACAGAATGGTTTATGCAGAATAGAAAACAAAGTTTTCTGTGGAAAATCTAGAGGAAGGGGTACTTGACAGTTCAGCAACTAACACTTAATGAGCTAGGTATTTAAAAACCTGCTGAATACTTACTGTGAAAATTCATGTGTGCCACAGAAAAATGCATTTGAAGTGCTTCATAGCAGATGAAAGCATGTTTGCAAAGTTCAAAAAGGTGTCTGTCTTTGCCTATATATTAAACATTCCTATGGACTGTGTCTGTAATTTTTTTCTCTTTTATGACATGCTGGCTAAACTCAATCTTCATGAGTTTTCATGTGTCCTTATTTAGAGCCTATGTGTACATGCTCACCTGTATTAGAGTATGTGTAATAAGATAGGAAAAAAGCAAGTGGTATAGAGACTTTATTAGGACAAGCTTGTGACTGTGTGTATTGTCAAACTGCTAAATCTTCTGAAAGTTTTCAAACTTAAAAAGGAAAATTTCCATATAGCAACACAAAATCTAGGTTCTGTAAATGCCACATTTTAGAACCTTTACAGGAAGTTCAAAAGGCTTTTGTTCTTTCGTGAGATATTTTATTGTAATTTTGTTTTCATTCGTACTCTAGTCAAGCCTAGTTTCCTATTGACAAGAATTCTAATGCATAGGGCTTTGCGAGAGAGAGAAAGTATGAGTGATATATATCTAGAAAGCTCAAAAAATGCCTTCTCCTGTAAACTCCTCTCTGCAAAACATAGTCACAGACTTGCAGCTGGAACTGACAAGACTAAAACCAGGTGCTCGATATCTCACAGCTCAGTTTTAGATTTTTATAGTCCAGATGGATTTCAAGATCCTGGGTTTGAAATCTATCAGTGATTAAGGAACATATAACTTGGACAATGTAACTTGAGGGGGAGGGGAAGAAACCTTTCTTTGAAAGGCAGTTTTGAAAACAATACAAATTCAAAGTAGGTGCTATTTAAAATAAATTCTGAGATTTAGAAATCTAATAGTAATGGATGAACATTGCGATAAGCCCCATTTTATAGTGTAAAACAATAATGCAGTTGTATATTTTGGGTTTTGCTGCGGTATAGTGGTTGTTCTTTTAAAGCAGTGTTCTCAGCAAGAAGGATTTGTAGCTCCTTCTCTTTTCTTAAAAAAATAAAATGAGGCAAAAGTAAGTTAGTGGAAGAAGATGAATAAGTGGAGTAAACTTACGGTTATTTATCATTGCTTTTATCACCACCAAAATATATAAACAGTTTTTGTATTGACCAAGTAAATAACTTCAGTAGTTTTAACTTTTTAAGGTCTCTTTCTCCCTCACCTCAGTTCCCTATTTTTCTTTTGAACTGCTTAATTTTTCTTATTCTCCCAAGAGTCTTCTTCTTTTCCTGTCATCATCTTCTTTAGTTACAAGATTGAACTCAGTCTGTTTCTGTCATACCTGGTCTTTTCCCATCACAAAGCCATTTTTCACTAGTGTACTTCTGCATCATTTTCCTTTTTTTAGAAGAGCTGAAATCCTCTTGTCTTTGTCCTTTATCTCAGAGATTTACCACCTTTAATCTATTGTAGAATATTTTCATCTCCAGACCTCAGCACTGGTGGACTTTCAGCTCTTCAGCACTCTCATTTATCCATTTGTATAAGTTCTAGTCACTTATAGCTGCTGTCATCTCAGAAAACTTGAGATTACTTTGAGATTTTGCCTATGTTGTTCTTACTGAAGGGCCAATAAGAACAGCGAAGCTACAGAGAGGGCAAAATTACTTGCTTTTGTGATCTGGACTTTGTATATATGAAATTGATGTAGTTTCACTTTAAAGTATCAGGAAGAGTGGAGGAAGAGTAGATTTGCTGTCACAGAACCATAAACCATGGCATGAATTTTGGAGTTCACTGATCTGTGGCCTGCTAAAGAATATGGAAGTGAGCCAGAAGATTGCTTGATATTTTTTAAAGTTTTCTTAGGCTTTTCAAATTGGTAAGAGCATTATTTGTGCTCCACAATACAGGAGAGAAGTGAGTAAATATCATTACCTCTTTTTCACTCTTGGTGGACATCTTTAAAATCAAGCTGTCTGTTGTGTACTACCTGAAGGATTGCTCTTTGTATTTTTACTCTGACATGATACATGTTCTTGGAAATCTCACCAGAAATCTATGCCATGTCTTTTCATGGATGCATTGTGAAGCTCAAGGAAATATGTATTAAGTGTAATTAAAATTCAATCTTAAAACCACTGCATTCGCAAGTGCTATAATAAGATACAAGCACTGTTTGCTTCAGAGCTGTGTTTGCTCTCCTGGAACTTTACAGAGTAATGCAGTCTTCAGCAGCTTCTTCAGAAGGTGATTTTTGCACTTGCAGTTAATGTTCCAAGTTCTTGAGCAAGCAGATGGTAAAAGGTATTGAACGTTTGTCTAGCTCAAACCTTTAATCTCTATAAATTAAAGAGCAGTTTTATAGAAATTGAATACCATCTGTTTCTATTTCTGTATGTTGTTGAGTTTTGGCAAAGAGGGCTTATATCAGTGAACGGGTATTCCTTGATGTGTGTGCATCAAAAGAAAATTATAATATTAAGCTGTAAAATAGACAGTCTTCACTGCATGTATTCCACAATGGAATATTTGTCCAGCATTCTAGTGAAATAGTACCACATCCTAATGCTTTTATATTGTATTTCATGTTTTAGTTTGTCTTACTCCAAATACGAGGCTAATTGTTATTTTTAGGAATTATTGGACTATATAATCATAGTTCTTCTCAAAGAATAGCTCATGACACTATCTTGATGTCCCTGGGAACTTCAGATTGAAATTTTGTTCTTGCAGAAAATACTACAGCTATCTTGACTTGAGAGAAACATTTTTTATATTCTATGTACTGTTAAAGAAATTGATGGAATTTAGATTTGACTAACCAGAGAGGTAAGTTTGTGATCCTCTTACTTGTTCTAGGTTATATGTCTCCACACCCATCTCCACTAGGAGCACCAGAGCATGTGTCCAGTCCGATGTCTGGAGGAGGTCCAACTCCACCCCAGATGACTCCCAGCCAGCCAGGACCCATTATACCAGGAGACCCACAAGTTATGAATCAACCTAACAGAGGTCCTTCCCCTTTCAGCCCCGTACAGCTGCATCAGCTGCGGGCTCAGATTCTAGCATACAAAATGTTAGCTAGAGGTCAGCCTTTACCAGAAAATCTCCAGCTTGCTGTTCAGGGCAAGAGGACCCTGCCTGGCATTCAACAGCAGCAGCCTCCCAGTGCCTTCAACAGACAGTCTGGTAAGTGAATCTAGGCCTTGTGTCATTGTGCAGGTAATTCTTGAAATTCTACGTGTGGAAAATTAAGAAATGGGTGCTGTGCAGTGCTATAATTTGGGACTGTATTCTGGCATCTGTGTGAACAGCAGCCTTTGGTTTTAAGCTTGAGCAAGTGCATAAAACACCACTATTGTTAATAGGATATTGTTAAAACTGAAATAAAAGTGATTTCACTGTGCATTACTGTCTGCCCTGATTATGCTTGATTTTTTTTGGAATGTTAATCATACTACTCATTGCAATTTTACTGTTTTTCTTACACTGAATTTTCAGTCTCCTGTTGCTATGCAGAAAAGTAGATTAAAAAATCTGGAGCAAGTTGACTCATTATTTAGGTTGTTGAAAGTAAAACAAACCATGTATTATGTGCTGTCAAGTGAAAAACATAAGGAAATGTTCTTATTTTTTTCTCCTAATGATAATAGATGTTACAGTGCAGTAAGCAAGCACATTTTGGTCCCAAGAAAACTGTGTTACATTAAACGCCCTGCACCTGTTTGTTTCTGTACACTTCTATTACTGAGTTTGCATTAGAAATCGAGGGTTAAGATGATACTATTTTCTTTCTAATAATGATTCTAATAATTTCACTGGTCACTTCATTTCTGTGGATATGGCTTTGCTACCAAGTAAGGTTTTTTTAGGAGACATGATTTTAATATGCTTCATTATATATATTTTTTCACAATAAGATCTACTTAAATCCATATTTAATGAAGAAAAACACTACTTGCCTGAATAGACTAGCATGCTAGAAAGCAGAATGAT
This sequence comes from Strix aluco, assembly GCF_031877795.1. Taxonomy (NCBI): domain Eukaryota; kingdom Metazoa; phylum Chordata; class Aves; order Strigiformes; family Strigidae; genus Strix; species Strix aluco. Next base: position 29,448,859 of record NC_133971.1, read on the forward strand.
TTTTGAAAACTTGGAAATGCTTTGTTTCTTAATAAGTGTCTTTCCTCTCTCAAATTACAGGTATTGGGTTACATACAATGACTGGTGCTGCAACTGGACCAGGGCCTGCTCCAGGGATGCCTGGACATACAGCTGCCCTTACCTCTAAAACTTGGACTGAAGGTATAGTGGAGTATAATGCTCATTTTTTGTCATGTACACAGTGTAGATAGAGTTTGGGGAAAAGATGCAGGGAGAAAAAGAAGGAAGGTAAAAAGACATGCAGAAAAATAGTGTAACCTTTACTATGCCTAGGACTTGAATCAAGGAGAGTCTAACCATTTATTAATCCATGAATGACTCTACCACGTGAAATTACTGCAGTTGTTAGGCAGCCTGAACATAAAGCACCTTTTTACTATCAGAATGAAATATATAAGCTGTCTGAGGGACAGCCATAAAATCTGCTTAATAAGTTATGTTCTGAGCATGCTTAATTGCAGCAAGCTTGTCTTTCAACTATAGTCTTTGCTACTGTGAACAGAAGTTTTCAAACCATGGTAGAACTACATTGCCTTTTTTTTTTATTTGGATTGCTTTGAAAGTTCAGTGTAGCTTTTGAGATCTAATGAACAGTGTAATTTTTTTTCCCCTGCGTGATAATCAGGTTTTGAACCAAATCATTCAGATTTGGGTTTACAAGATGATTTTATTGTTTGAAAGTAGAGTGAAAGAAGTATTGTATTGAAAAGAATTAGAAATCCTTAGTAATGTATTTTGTTTAAAGTTTTGGGGTTTTTTTTGGAGAGATTTAAAAATAAATACAATATTGCAGGATTGCGAATAACATGTGCTTCTCATACAGTAGAAGCGTTCTGTTCTGTTGCTGCTTGTGGGTAAATCTGGGGACAGTGATGACTCCATGATAGCTGATATCATAAAAATTCTGTGTCATTAGTCAGCTACTTAGAAGAACATAAAAAAAAATTAAGTATCAGTATGTAATCAGATGTAGAATTGCTTTTCTTGGAATACTACCAATGAATACTTACAATTTGAGTGGGTTAATAAAGAGAGGGAAAAGTGCTTCTTGAGAGGTTATATCTATGAGTTTACCAGGCATGGTGCCTTCTAGCTCAAATGCCTTCCAGCTCAAATGCTACCAAAAAATTCTGGCAGGTATACAGAATTGCTAGATGGATGGTTTTATCTAAAAAATACAGTATGTCATAATAATATGTTTTTCCTGTTTAACTATAGGCTGCTTATTGCTTGTCTTTTTTCATTGCTGTTTTTTTAATAAGAAAAAATTCGTTTGCCCTTGCTGTGTCTGTTTGGAGGTTTTATTTGATGTGTTTTTACAGATTGTGCTTATTTCTTTAAATTTATTTTTCATTCATTACACAATTGTTAGTGGTAGTGTTTGTTTTAAAGTTCAATTTGAATGATTCACTGAAAGCTGAGTCTACACAGAGGCTTTTGGTGGGCTTGCTTTCTTTCCTTAATTTTTATAAGCTGAAATGTAGTGTTGCTAAATACAAAATCTACAGCTTGTGCTCAAGTTCCTTTTCTGGAGTTTGATGCAGATGTGTGAACCACAGACAGATGGTGATCTCTGAAGGAATCTTTTTATCTAAATATCAGGATGTTGGGTTTGAATTAAGGTTGATTACAAGATTTAAGGTGTACTTTGTAATTGTTTTTCCTAGCATTAAATTACTGTGACTCCTCAGACAATTAAGTGACATCTTTATGGTTGCAATTTAAATTGTCAGTGACTTTTTTTGAACATCTGAATGCATGGGTGAGTTGTCATAATAAGCATACTGAAATCTATGACCCTTAGCGTCTATAAATGGCAGGTACTATTTTCATGTTAACTGAGGTGTTAATTTTCAAGACTATTAGAATGCTGTAAGATAAAACAGTAATTGAATTCCTGGTATTTGAAATACTTAAATACAACTAATAGGCAATCATAACAAAACAAAAGCTATTTATATATGACAAGTACTTTCTGAGTACAGTTACAGAAATTTTAATGTGGCTATCTAATTCTAATAGAGCTCTAAAAGCAGATCTGCTTGTGCTTGTTGTCAGGTTGTAATTATAGATGTCTTCTAAGTGGTGCGAGAGTAGTGAATAAGAGGCAGAATTAGGGCCTAGACTCGCACAGAATCACTTCTACAGCTGTTTTAGTTCTTCTAATGCTAGAATTAAAAGTCAGCAGGAACAGGAAAAGAAATGGCATTCATCATAATGTTTTAGGTGTTTTGTTTTTCTTTGGACCACTTCCTGCAATGTATGGTATACTTGCATTTTAGTATATTTTGTAAATAAGGAGTGTATCTCAGTGGGCTTTATGTGGTGATTTTGAATGTTTACCTTAGCTTCATGTTCTGTCTCCAGAAACTGCCTTGATTTTGTTACTGCGTTCCATATTTCATGTTATGAGAAAGTACTGTTTATGATTCAGGCCAAGCCCCAGATATGAGTGTCTCCAATGCGCAGCAAAAGCTTCCTGCACCCCCCCCCAGTGGGAGGCCTTCTCCTGCCCCCGCTGCTGCCCAGCCTGCTGCCGCCATGCCTGGGCCTTCTGTACCACAGCCACCACCAGGACAGCCTTCACCCATTGTTCAGCTGCAGCAAAAGCAGAATCGCATCAGCCCTATCCAGAAGCCACAAGGACTGGATCCTGTTGAAATACTCCAAGAACGTGAATATAGGTAAAAGCAAATAACAAGATTCAATTGCATATGTAGGTTATTTTTTATACTTTCTCAACTGAAACTCCTTGCAGTCAACTACTGCAGTGACAATAGTATATGCTGAGCTTCCAGAGGGAGAATGTGTCAAAGAGAAGTGTGGAAATGCCAAACCAAACAATGATTTAATTCTACCCCAAGTTACGAACTAGTAAAGCATACTGGCAGAATCAGTGCAAACCAGGTAAGTTGAAAACAGGCTCAAGGACTCTGCTGGGTTTGTGTATTACTTGGATGCTGCAAACACTGCACATTAGGAAATCAAAATTCTTGGTAGTCTACAGAGAACCAATTCAGTGCAGGAATTTTTCAGAATTATAAGTGAAAGGGAAGTTAGAAGAGAACAGTGGGGGTCAAAAGGCTGATGAGTTAGTGGCCGCAGCAAAACCAAATTTTATTAGTGATGATGGGATTGGCTGGACTACCAAAGACTAGACAGAGTATTAAGGAGATCACAGGCAGGATTAAAAAAAAAAAAACGTTACCAGAAAGCATGATCTTTAAAAGTTGTCTCCTGAGTGCCCTAATTAGATGGTGAATTATATTCTTTTTACAAAGTATAGAGGATGACATTTCTTGGGGAGTTAGAAAGAGACTTCTCTCTTCCCATCAAGGCTGTTCAGCAATTGACCTTGAGAATCTGCCAGTCAGAAGGATCTTGACCTGCACCTAAAGTATGTTCCTGATCATTATCAGTCAGAGGAAAGAAACTGCACTTAGCATATTTGCTTGTTTTGGACTGATGATGCATCTTGCAGTTAACTACAACAATGAGATTGTAGGGAAAGGTAGCCAGAAGAGATGGTGATCTCCCTGAAGACTGGTTTAATGACTTTTGCTTTACGAAGGTAAAAACCCATGAAGTGTTTTAGGATGTGGTGCCATGTGCAGAATCCAGGCCATTATCCCAGAAAAGCTCTTATTTTTTGCATAAGATAATGCTTAAGTAATTTATTGCCATGTTGTGTGTGGCCATTCTGTCAGTCTTACCCTTTTTACCTTAGAACTGAATGGCCGTAACTGTTTCAGCATGAGCAATCACTGTTTCCTAACATGCTTTTCAGAAAGCTTGTACAAAACACAGGTTTCACAGTTGCTCTGAATGAAAAATTGTAGCACTAATCCCAGCCAAGAGTGATGTGGCCAGTATAATGTAACCTTTTCTGCATCTGTTAACCAGAAATGGATACTCCTTCCAGCCCTACTCCATGGCACTATTTGTGCCAAGCTGTTATGTTTTAGTGTGCATAAATGGAGGAAAGAGGGGAGTGACATAAGCTAGCAGTGTTGCATTTGCTAATGTTGAGAACTAGTTGCAGATACAGCATATTCATTAGGTTCTAAATACCCTGATCTTCTTGGCAGAGTAAGTGAGGTGGAAGTTTGCTAGGGATTCTGCAGCAGAAGAGTTTTATTTTTGTATTTTTTATGGTAGCACATAGGTAATGATCCTTTTGATGTTGAACACTGCTGGAATTTGGTTTTGCTTTGCATACCAGAATGCTTAGAACTTCTGGAAGTCTTTATTTAAAACTGTGTAAGTAATATCAGACAAAGCTTTGAAAAAAACAGTTTAACAGCTTTTGTGCTTTGGATGGTGCTAGACTTAGCTTTAGTATAGGGAAGTTTAATGCAGAAACATGATGTATTCACACTGTCTTCATAAAAAAGGAGTAGAAAAAAGTCAATATAAACATTTGTATCCCGAAACCAGTGAAGTTAATGAAAACTTTATAAAACTGTTGTCTCATGAGATCTCTCAGTAGTTAACTTTTTTAATAAAGGGGCATTATACTTTGTAATAGTTAGAAAACTGTTTGAATTACTCATTTTCCTGAAAAGGCAGAATTACTGCGTAGGTATTTTAGGGATTCATATTTCAATCATATAGGTAGACCCAAAAGGTAAAATTCTGGTATACTGCCTTTTGTGAGGAAGTGTGAGCTTTGCGTCTGATTAAGTTAGGAATTCTTGAAAATTGCAGATAAGGTTTACTCAGTGACTGTACTGGTTTTGTCTGGGATAGAGTTAAATTTCTTCGTAGTACCTTGTATGGGGCTATGTTTTGGATTTGTGCTGAAAACAGTGTGATAACACAGGGATGTTTTCGTTCTTACTGAGCAGTGCTTGCACAGAGTCAAGGCCTTTTCTGCTCCCTCACACCACCCCACCAGTGAGTAGGCTGGGGGAGTACAAGGAGTTGGGAGGGGACACAGATGGGACAGCTGATTCCAACTGACCAAAGGGATATTCCATACCATATGACATCATCATGCTCAGCAATAAAATGTGGGGGAGGTTGGCAGGGGCACACTGCTTGGGGACTGTCTGGACATCAGTTGGTTGGTGGTGAGCAGTTGTTTTCATTTGCATTGCTTGTCTTTCTTAGGTTTTCTTTTCCTCCCTCTTTGTTTTTTTTGTTTCTCTCTTTTCCTTACAATTAAGAAAAAAATTTTTAATTATTGAACTGTTTTTAGCTCATCCCATGAGTTTCCTTCTCTCTTATAATCTTCTGATTCTGCCCTCATTCCGGCAGGGTGGCGGGAGGGAAAGTGAGCAAGCGGCTGTGTGGTGCTTAGTTGCTGGCCAGAGTTAAATCACGACAGGGACCTTTAACATGGTGTTTCTGGACTACAGGTGCGAAGTGTGCTGCTGGGGAGACAGTAATTTAGTGCTAATTCATGAGCTACATGATAAAAAGCTAGTTACTGAGGTGTCTGGCCACTTCTCTTATTGTATACTTACCTCTCAAGTGCATAACAGCAGACTTTTGGGGGAGAATATAAGCTACGGCATACACATTTCCATTTCTTAATGGATCATGTGCATGATTTATGTATTAGAGCATGTTGTGCACACAGAAAAATATTGTAAACATGAGATACTTTAGTTATTGCTGTTACAAAATTACATGTAATTTTTTTTCAGTGATAGCAGCTCTTTTTTCTTTTCCTTGTTACTAGGAGATTATGTAGTGTGTTTCATCAAACAATTCATCAAATAGGCATTTAGAAGTACAGTATATCATTCCCATTTATTAACCACATGTTAAATAGACCAGTACAAATGGAGAAAGAATAATGCACCTATTAACATACTGCAGGATCTAAAAAAGCTTTGAATCTAGTGAAACATCAGCAGACTGCTTTTTCTCCCAGAAAAGCCTTGATCTGATTATAAAAAAGGGTCCAACGTATATTAAAAAAAAAGAAAATGAAGAGTTAATGTTGCTGTCAAAGTCACATGGTTGTGCCGAGAAGCTATTTGCAGTGTATGTTGATTTGAGATGAGATTATATGATAATTGTTGTTAATCTCTATGTGACTAAGGGTGGATAAAAAGAAATTTAGATATTTAAACTTCTTATATTGATAAGAAGTTTTCTCATATGTGGAGTGCTGTTAAACTTGTTGTGTTCTTTGAAGTCTGGACGAAATGTAAAATTCATACCGTGTGTTTACAAAACTCTCCTTAACACTTTCCTCAAAATAAAGTGCTGCTTTTTGATCTCACTGAATAGATTTCTTAAAGCTAATAATGTGTGTAATACAAACTTGTTCTGTTATGTGGAAGGACTTTTTTCCACCTTCTCATTGCTAATAGAGAAAAATACACTTGCTGGTGTCCTGTAGATTGTCCATTGTTTCATTCTGTTATCTTCAAAGTCTCTTCTTACGTATCTTCATGTTTTACTGCATGGCATCCATGCCAGGCAGGGTTGAATGTGCAAGTGTAACCTCTGCTGTTGACTCCAGTTAATGAGGAAGACGTGTGCATCACTTTGCAAAGAGATCTGTGTAGATACACTAGCCACTTTCAGCATGCATGAAGATAAATTGCTGGACTGCAAAGATTTATTAAATATATCCATGAAATGGTGAGATTATATCCTTCAGGTGCTTGTGAAAAGCATCTAGGAAACTTTTTTCTTTGGATTCTGCTTACCTAATAGCTATCAGTATTTTTCCATGAAGACAACAGTAGTCCGACAAACTGCAGTCATTCTCTTTAAAGACTAGAAGATGTCTGTGGTGAGAAACACCTCAAGTAGTTGTTGCATTCACTTGATTTCAGATGTCTGTCATGCAATTTTTTTTCAAAATCCTACTGACTACTCAAGAAAATACTATTACTAATACTACTACTGTTAGTACCCTAGACAATTTAATTAGTACTTCTAGGAAAGTGAGAGATTAAAATTCAAAATATGTTCCTTTTTTTGTTTTATAACATGTAACCCATCTGGCTGCCATTTTTCATTGTTCTTTCATATGTGTGCTGTAGATTTTCATTAGTATTTAGACTTTTTATTTTAATAGAGACTAGAACTGAGTTTCAGTGAGAGTTTTCTGAAGCAGAATCTGTACTGAGTTAGAAACACTGATTTATTTTTTTTTTCCCATTCCTTCCCTCCAGCTGGATTATAAAAGGAGGGTAATCACAAAAGCGTAGAAGTGTCATTGTTTGTAGCTCAGTGCAGACCTCTGTTTTTGCAGTTATTTCAACATATGAAGGAAAAAAAATTGGAGGAAAAGTTATCCTGGAAATACTAATCTGCCTTATAATTTAATGATAAAATTTTATGTGCATTTATTTCTGATCAGCCTTTTTATAAACCCAAGGTGAGAAAAACAAAGAAAATTATTAGCAGTGTGAAGAGTCTCTTATATGGGAGTGGACTGCTTAGTGTCATGATGGGACATAATAAGCACACTCTATAAGCTTGCATTATGTTTAGTAATATCTCAAGGAAGTTGTATATTTGGATTTTTATTAATAATTTAGATGACAGAAATATGAACCCCACCCCAGCTTTGGCTATTGCTTGAATTCTTACTGTGTCATTTTTTAAGTCAGCAGGCACTTTCACCTATTTTATACCTGGACTTAAAGTAGCAAGCCAATTCTGGCAGAACTAAGTGAACATTTAATTTCATGTTTGTTTGTGAAGTGACTCATCCATTTATCTAAAACTATAAGCTATGTCGGGAAGGACCTAGATTAGCTTTTTGTGCTCATCCTCTTGTATAGTACAAGAAGGAACACTCAGTAATAACAAAAGAGGAAAAAAAAAGAAAATATGTTCAATATTCAGCTGCCTTACTAAGTTCACAGCTCAAAAGAGAAGTTTGCAAAGGTTGTGACTGCTCCCCTAAAGTTTCATTAAACTCAGTGAAACTGGAATTTGGCTATAAGTGTTGTGTAGGTGATAGTTTCAGGAGAAGCATTGCAACTATTTGGAGAGAGAAACAGGGAAATAAATTATAGTTGTGATGCATGATTACATGCATGTGTGAATAAGCAACAGGCAGAGCACCCATCAGTGATTTAGTAACAGTATCCTTTTTGTACATTATGGCTGCTTTTTGTATGGATGAACAATAGTACCTATCTCCAAGAAAACTGCTTAATTCTCAAGATTTTGCATTGTTAGGTGCACTAAAATCTCTTTGCAATAACTGAAATGCCCAGTGATGGGTGAAGTTGTGCAAAATGTGGACTTTTTTAGTGCAGTACGTACACTTAAAAGAACAAAATATGCCAATGTCATGTTCTGAATGAATAATTTTCCTGCTGGAATTATAAACTTCTCTGGACCTGGACAAACATCTGTAGCTTTTAATAGAACTTCCTCTTACTAGGAAGTAACCCTTCTTGATTGACTTTTCATTCTGTATGAAAAACTTAACTAACCTAATTCTGCTTCAATTTTTTGCTGTCTTGAGGACACTAAGTTAGTCTTCTGCAGTAATGCAGCATTACCTTTTGTTGTTCTGGGAACTTCAGAAGTCTTTTGGTGATATAAAAATGCATAGTTTTAGGAAGTATAGGAGTTTTAGGAAGGAGTACTATTACAGAATAGATGTTGTCTGCAACTGTACAAGTGATTCCAGTTGCTTTTCAGATTATACATAAGTCATGACGCATGCAGTTACTGTGAGATGCTACTATTTTGATTTGTTCTGACTCTGTATATCAGATGCAGCCATTTTGCCTGATGTGTGATCTGCTTTCCAGCTGTGAGGCTGACATGTTGAGTGTATGGGAGTTTATATCACTGTACTAATACTGTGGAGTGATGAGGGGGCAAAAGAGCGGGGGAAAAATGACCACTGTATGCAAAGAAGCCCTATAGAAAGGGTTTTCATTCTCCCTCCACGGCAGTTCCAAAGTCCTCATTGCAGGAAAACAGCAGCAGACACCTTTTCCTAACACAATCTGATGTTTCTCCTTTGTGAAAGTAAAGAAAAGGGAAATTTTACGAGTCCTGTGCAGTATAGGGAGATGACATCCCTTCCTGTTCCTGGGCCTTAAGGTTTTTGATTCTGTGAGAGAGAGGACTCTTTGGGGTTTTTTTATATGTGCGTGTGTGTTTGGTTTTGGTTGGGGTCTGCTGTTGGTTGTTTTATTTTTTCCTAAAGGATGTGGAAACGGTGGGCACTGATTCAATTGAACTTAGATGCAATGTTTGGATAACTTAAAATTTTGGGGTCTGCTGTTTTAGTGCCTAGGCAAAATCTGCAGTTCAGAGAAGTACTTGCAAGTAAAACCACAAAAGCTATGTAACTGTTAGCTCTGTGATCTTGGTTTTCAGTGTAAAAAAATAGAAAAAAACAAGTTCTGTCTGGCTTGTCCGTTATTCTCTTTTTCTCTGTCTCTTGAATTTGCAAATTAATGCAAAAGGAGCTTGTAAAGAAAGAATGAAATAGAATCTGGTTTACGGTATAACAGCTATGTTAAGTGTGAATACTTTACTAAAGAACTTTTCATTTGTCAATAAAATAAGCAAGCAGAATTTCAGATATTAAGGAAAGTTCTGTCTGTGTCATCACTGACTACACTTCATAAAACAATACCCATCAAAGAAGCTTGAAAACAGAGTCCTGTATAGTAGGAGTAAAATAAAATTCCCAAGTTTCTTTTCATGCATATACTTTTAGTCTAAATTAAAACAAGGGACATATTTTCATTATTTGACAAGTTATTTTCAAAGTGGAAAACGATACCTAATGTAATTTCTGCAAAAGCCTGTTAGTTCAGAAACAATTGGTAAAAAACAAATAAATGCCTGAGATAAATTGCCTTATTTACGGTATAATTTTGATAACCACATACAGATTTCTCCTTGTGTCTTATTCAGTTTTCTGTTTACTTAGGCTTCAGGCTCGAATTGCTCACAGAATCCAGGAACTGGAGAACTTGCCTGGTTCTCTGCCCCCTGATCTGCGAACCAAAGCTACAGTGGAGTTGAAGGCACTTAGGTTACTGAATTTCCAGCGCCAGGTAATGCCTTTTGCTTCAGGAAAATTCTCGTAGAGGTCACAGCCAAATGTGTTCATCTGGCAAAGAGTAAAATGGCAAGAGATTTTGCAGCAGCACTGATCCTGAGCAGATTTTGCATAAGAGCAAACTTTACCAGTAAGCAAGTCACAGAAATATTTAACTTAGATTTTATTTTGTTTTGTTAATAAAAATGTGCAAGTGTTCTTTTCACTTCTTGCTTTATCTTCCAGTCTAAAGTGTAACTGTAGAACTGCGTCTTTCATAACGAATATAGCATTGGCACAAAGACAGAACAACAGCTGGACAGGCTGCAAGCTGATTTTCAACACAAATCCCAATAGACACCTCTTTCTGGACATACTTCATATTTGTCATGGGTCCCCTTGTTTCATGAAGAGTTGTATGTTGGTGTTGTGTGTAGTATTTTTCTGTGATCTGTTTTCAGGATTTCCACTATGGCGCACAGACTTTGAAAACTAAGTGTAACAAGATCATACCTAAGATATAAGTTGGATGTTGAGTGCATGTATCAGCAAATGAATTTCAGAAAGGGAATCACACTGCCAAACTCTTATGGGCCTATTGCCATTGGCTTTTTCAGCTAGTTTGGAAGAACAAAGATGTGATTTGGCAGGTCAAGCAAAAATACTTCCTGACAGAAGCCTTGACAGTAATTGTACCACGATGTCCAAGTCTTCCTTCTCTCTACCCTTGGCATTCCTTTGTAATGAAGTTTTGTCAGAGGTCAGATAAAAAGCAGCAGGCTCTCCCTGCTGTACTGCCGGCAGTACTGTTCCAAGCCCTTAAGATTTACCTCTCCCTGCTGTCTCCTGTGCAGCTGGCAATGAAACAAGTTGTCAGCAATGTTCAAGTCCAGCTCTACGAAGTATGTTACGTATGTCGTTTGTTAATGTTTTACTTCAGTGGTGTAACATCTTGGCTAGCCCCTTTCATTGCAGCAGGACAGTCATTTGCAGCATCTTATAAAGAAGGAAGAAATGATTAGGAGTGATTTAACACTTTTGATCATCCTGTGGAGACTTAAGATTTGTTTAGGGAGACAGACATAGCTGCTGCAACTGTAGAGATGCTGGATCTTTTCAGAACTATAATGGAAAGGAAAGAGGAGACTGGGACATCTTCTGGACTATTACTGTTTTACTCTGCCATACCAGTGTTTAAAGTTGTTCCTCCATGATGTATTAAAAATTATTTTTTTAAGTGTTTCTTTTTTCCATCTGGTAGCTAAGACAAGAGGTAGTAGCATGCATGCGTCGTGACACAACACTGGAGACAGCACTGAACTCCAAAGCCTACAAACGAAGCAAGCGCCAGACTTTGAGGGAGGCCCGTATGACAGAAAAACTTGAGAAACAGCAGAAGATAGAACAGGAGAGAAAGCGTAGACAGAAGCATCAGGTATTTTAACTTACTAGCTGTTTGCCCCATGACAGAAATGCACCTTGCTTTGCTGTGCGGGTCTTCTCTATTACATATTTTATTTACCTGCGGAGTTTCTAAGATGTAAAAAAATCCAAATCATGTGATAAGCAATTGGAAATCTTTAAGATTAGAACTTCTGTATTCCTGATTTCAAATCCTGTGCTTTGTCCAGGTCTCTGCACTAACTTGTTTTTCTTTCTAGGAATACCTGAATAGCATATTGCAGCACGCTAAAGATTTTAAAGAATACCACCGGTCAGTCGCTGGGAAAATACAGAAACTTTCTAAAGCGGTGGCAACTTGGCATGCCAACACTGAACGTGAGCAGAAAAAGGAAACTGAGAGAATTGAAAAAGAGAGAATGAGGAGACTAATGGTAAGGAGTAGAGGAAGGAATATGTTTATTTTAGCTAAAATTACATACTATATCCTTTTAATATTTCACATACAATCTCAGCCACACCCATGTATTTCCTTTGCAGAGTAAAGCCTCTAATGCAAAACGTATAAATCTAAAACTGCTGTAATTTGATTGTGTGTGTTTCTAATGATGGTAGTGAATGTGACACTGTTTATTTTAACCTATAGCTACTTCTTTTTTTAAGGTTTTTGATAAGAATAATTGTGTTTTCTACCAGCATGAAAACTTAGCACAGCCACTTCTGTATAACATGACTTAATCTCATTAACTTCATGTGCTAACACTGTTACATAATTGCAGGAGTATTGGTCCATTATATAAATACTGGACTCTGTTTCATTTCTAGGTTTATAGTTTTGAAGATTCCATATAATTAACTTGTTCATGGCATTAGTCTGTAACTTTTACATAAAGCTGATTTCATATGTGAAAATAGATAATCAATAGCAGTAATCCATGTATCTTGAGAAGTAATAGCAGTCAGTTCTACCAATTAATGCTCCAGCACCATACTCCTTTTTGCTATTTCATAGTTTTCCCTTCCTTGCACCTGCACAACATAGTTGTAGCATTCTTAGGAAAGAGTAAAATGGGTTTGTGTATAACTGTCTTTTCAGAATGTTGTGGAACCAGTTAGTGGGCTGCCTGCGTTTCAGGAGTTAAAATAATTTAAAGGAATTTAAAGTGTAGACAGATCAATATATACATGTATGTTAGCAACTGGGGTTGGAAAAAGACATTTTTTCAAGTCATTGGCTAGCTCTTTTTTAACACCTTATTAACACTTTACCAACATAGAATTGAATGGGAGTTGACATACTTACTTTGAAACATGCTGGTGAAAAACAGTAAGTATCTAATACGGGTGCAGAGGTAACATAGAACTTTAGTCCCTGTCCAGATTCTGTTCCCATCATAACTAAGGACTGAATAGTTTGGTTTTAAAAATCACAAACCAAAATGTAGAAATAATTAAATATAAAAATGATAAAAACTTAGAAATAAAAGTATGTGTAAAATGTAAATGAAGGACTTGCATAAAAGAATAACAAATGTTTAGGCCCTAGAGCATTTCTTAAAATAACATAGTAATCAGCATTATAAAGCTGTTTTATAGTTAGAAACAATTGCCAGCAGTCTGTCTAACCAACCTTTTAAAAATTTTAATTATTAAAGAAAAAAGAACTGATTAAAAAAAAAAAGTAAGCTTGATATTTTAGAAATATTTTTGTACATCATAATGTTGAGCTTATGTCAGTCTAACATGTAGTATGATAAATAAAAAGATGTCCACCACTGAAAAATACGAAGTAGATTTGAATGTGCGGAAATTGCACAGGATACTAATGCTTCCAGAATATCAGTGCTTTCTCCTGAGGCTCCTTCACCAAGGCTGTGGTTAAGCTCTTACCATAGATACAGCACTTTATAGGCATTTTCAGTCTGGGGCTTTGCACTCATAAGTCTGTCCCTACTACTCAATTTAATCCTTATGCGAAAGCAAACTATGTGTTATGTTAGTGGGGTTATTTTGTCTATTTAGTTTTAGTCCAGTTGTGATAAATTTTGAATTTGCAGATAGACACTAGGGGTTTTTACAGCCATCATCTTCTCTCAGATGCTTGGTGTGGTCTAGAAAAATGTGCTGTGTCTAAAACTCTTCACATATCTTTTCAGGAATGTTGAATTCATTCCACAGATTGTCTTTCATTGACTACGATTAGAAATGGTGATTGTGAAACAGCTCATTAATACTAGTATATATCACATGCAGGAGTAGGCATTGGTATGATTTAAAAAAGATACTGTCAAGGCAAGCTTGAATGTATAAAGTAGGTACCTTAGCTAGATTACAAGGACTGTATATTCAGTAATAATAAAAAATTCTAAAAACTTAGGTTTTGACTGTTGTAGTTGTGATAACTTGAACATTACAACTGAATTTTACAAGCTCAATTTGAACAATACAGCTGTTCTTGCCAACTAGATGCGGTTCTCGTGTCTCTTCAGAAAGGCAATAGATTTTTTGTATCTCCCAGATTGTTGTCTTTTAATCATCTTCAAAATATTTCTTACTTGTGTTTGGTTTTTATAAGGCATTGTATACTTCTTGTATTTCCTATTTTAGCCAAAATTGACAAAGGCATCTCTGTTGCTTTCCTTGTATTTTTCTGACATGCTCAAATGCTGCATTGTATCTTCACAGCACACGAAAATAATATTTCCTGGTATGTCTTACCCCTAACAACACACTTATGCAGTGCCATAAGGATGCAGAAGTTACCAGAATGACTCAGAGATATGGCTTGTCTGTGAATCCTGTCTCAGATAGTGACCTGTATCAAAGATGAAATACACAAGAGTAGAAAGATGATAGATAATCTGCCCACAAGAAAATTTTCTTCTAACACCTAAAAGAGAAAGATTTGTATTCATACTGCAAAAAGGACTAAATAGAAGTTTGCATCCAGCTCCCATGTTCTTCCTCTGGGTATGGGCTACCTGCACTTCATGTTTTTGAAAAATCATCTCTGTAGGAGACTCACCAAGCCTCTGTTTCAGGACATTGTAATTTGTTTGATGTGGTGTTATGGGATTTTTTCCCCCCCTTACCTGTCATAACTGCTGTAGATTTTTGAGTCATTAGGCCATGAGAATAGGAGATACGTAGAATCATAGAGTCCCTGAATCCCAGAGTCACTCAGGCTGACAGGGAGCTCTCTAGTCCAACTACCTTCCCCAAGCATTGTCAACATCAAGTGCAAAGCAGGTTGCTCAAGGCTTTTTGCATGTCCTGAAAACCTCTAAGGTCAGAAATGGCACAATTTCTCTGCCTGTTCAAGTCCTTCTGAAGTGCTGCTACCCAGCCCTTGAGCATATTGACTGGTATCCCCCAGTTTGGCATTATCTGCAAACTTGACTGTAGTGACCTCAATCCTTTCCTCTAGGTCACTGATAGAGATGTTAAACACATCATGCCCCAGGATAGACCCCTGTAGTATCCCTCTTCTTACTATCTCCAGATAGCGTATGACCCTCCACAGCCCTGCAGAGAAGGACTTGGGGGTATTGGTGAATGGAAAGCTGGACATGAGCCAGCAACGTGCACTCGCAGCCCAGAAGGACAACCGTATCCTGGGCTGCATCAAGAGAAGTGTGGCCAGCAGGTCGAGGGAGGTGATTCTCCCCCTCTACTCTGTTCTTGTGAGACCCCACCTGCAGTACTGTGTCCAGCTCTGGGGCCCCCAACATAAGAAGGACATGGACCTGCTCGAGCAGTCCAGAGGAGGCCATGAAGATGATCAGGGGACTGGAGCACCTCCCTTATGAGGACAGGCTCAGAGAGTTGGGGATGTTTAGTCTGGGGAAGGGAAAGCTCTGAGGAGACCTTATAGCGGCCTTCCTGTGCTTAAAGGGGGCTACAGGAAAGATGGGGAGGGACTCTTTATCAGGGATTGTAGTGATAGGATGAGAGGTAACAGTTTTAAACTGAAAGAGGGTAGATTTAGATTAGATATAAGGCAGAAGTTCTTTCCTGTGAGGGTGGTGAGACACTGGAACAGGTTTCCCAGAGAAATGAATGCCCCCTCCCTGGCAGTGTTCAAGGCCAGGTTGGACGGGGCTTTGAGCAACCTGATCTAGTGGAAGGTGTCCCTGCCCATGGCAGGGAGGTTGGACTAGATGATCTTTAAGGTCCCTTCCAACCCAAACCATTCAATGATTCTATGATTCTGTGATTCTGTGACCTATTAGCAGGGATATATGACCCTCTGGGCCTGATCATCCAAACAGTTCTTTACCCATCTAGTTGTCCCCCTACACAGATCATAATGACCTAACTAAGTTAACACATGATTACTGACATAGGAGTTGGTTGGTGTTTCTCTGGAAGCATTTCTGTCATGACTGATGTCTATTTTGTATTGCTAGGCTGAAGATGAAGAAGGCTACCGTAAGCTGATTGACCAAAAGAAAGATAGACGTCTGGCCTACTTATTGCAGCAGACAGATGAGTATGTGGCTAACTTGACTAACCTGGTATGGGAGCATAAACAGGCACAAGCAGCCAAAGAGAAGAAGAAGAGAAGGAGAAGAAAGAAGGCAAGTCGTTACAGCTGAGATTTTTAGGCCATCTCTTCTTCAAATTCAATTTTAATGTTGAGAAATGTAGTGATACTTAATTGTCATACACATACCAGAGTATCTAAAATCATGTACACTGCCAAATTCTTAACACTGAGGGAACGCCTCTCTCGTCACTGAAATATGTAAGAAATTTGCTATCATTAATTCCAAAGAAGGTGAGAAGGAGGCAGGAGTAGAAAATTGTGGGCTGTTAACATTGATTTGCTGATAAACTTTCTATAGGCAAAATTGGGCCAGACATGTAAATTAGGATTAAAGTACCAAAAAAGGATCCAGTGGATCCGAAATACATTGTATGAAGAAGATGGGAAGAGTCTGGTTTGTGTAGCTGTTTCACACAGAGTTACTTTTTTAGACCTCCACATTCTACACTTGGCTCAGTCCATATTATAAGACCATTGGAAACAACTAGAGAGAAAGAACTTGGATAGGTTTATTGTGCATTCTGAACATTTAATTGAAGCTTTTCAAAATCACCTTTCTTTGTATAAAATATTTTACCCTGTGAGAGAGACTTGTGGAAAATGAACAGTGCTATTTTCAGAAAAATAATTCTGTGTGTGAAATAATCATTAAATAGTGATTTGTCATTTTTGTGATCTTTGAATACTTTTTATCTCTTGGAGGATGGATAAGAGGATTTTTATAATCCATTTCCATGCCTGGTTTGCTACTAATTTCTCATACAGATATAAACCATTATATTTATATGGTTTACAGGCAGCACTCTAAATACGCTAATAAATACCGTGATAGAAAAGATTCTGATTTTAGAGATTAATGGCCTAAAAATGCTCCATGTTTTCTCCTGCCCCCCTCCAAAACCTCTGTACTTTTTGTTGAGAGTATGTTCTTAACATAGGAACAATCCTCCGCCTGCAAAGTTAAGATGTAACTTAAATGGCATTGTTGAGCTGTATTACCAGTGAGAACAGACCTAATGTAATGTACAGAATTCACAGTGAAGATAATCCTTAATGAGATAGTGTGTGGAGTAAATGTACTGCTCTAATGAAAAATATTAATTCCTTCAACAATCTACATCTTTGGTATGGTTCTATTTCTTTGTCAGTTTAGCTGAAGTATCTATGAGGGACAGGATATCTTCTGGCCATGTAATAAAGACTTAATTTTATGTCACTGAAGTAAAAAGGAAATATGCCCCATAAATATTCAGCGCTTATAAAAAAATATCCCAGCGTAAAACCTGAAGAAAATTTAGCAGGAAAAAAAATCTCAGCTCTGTCTTGATCATCTGCAGGTTTTTGTTTGTAATTAAGTTCTTTTCACCAAGCTTTTGCTCATCTGTCAGCTCCCAAAATACCCCTTCTGGTTAGTTGTCAGACCAAAAAAAATAAAAGTGCCTGCACGAATATACAATCTGTGATGCGTGGTGACAGCTCCAAAACTGAGATTAAACCACTTTAGAGAATAGTTATAGTAAATCACATGAAAATTAGTTACTATTTTATTTATATTAGCACAGTCCGCAAGCAACTGAGCTCTAGGTCTGGACCAGAAATTCAGTAGGCCAGCCACTTCTTAGATGCAGATTTATTACAGTGACTAGAGGTGTTATGGGTACCCTATTCATGCTAGTAAATGGTTTGTATGTGTGGTGGTATCTCTGTGTATATCCACCCACACCTTAAATTATGTGCACCCCAGGCTATTCAGAAATAGAGTGAAACATATTCATGGTCAAACGCTTGGATCATATAAAGTATTCTCTCTATACTTGTAATCTGACTGATATTTTTCACTTCTTCATTTTTGTAGAAGGCTGAAGAAAATGCAGAAGGAATGGCATCTGGTCTTGGTCCTGATGGAGAGGTATGAATTATACAGTGTGGGGTTTTTGTTGTTATTTTTTTAAATTTCCAGTGATTGTTCTGTGTGCCATTGCTACAACTTAAAAAAAAAATCATGACCACAAATGTTCTAAGAAGAGCTGTTGTTTATAACCAGGAGTTAAAATGTTGATCTAGATCAACATTTATGCTAGCCTGTTTCTCTTCAGAAAGTTGAAGACGAGAAGAAAAATATATTGAATCGGTCACTGAGTATGCTGAAGAATCCCTCTCAGCTTTGGTATATGCTTAAAAGTAAATGATTTTCTTGCAATCCACGTGTAGACGTAACTTACTTTCTAAAAAGAGGTTGTAAACACAATATATTCTAGTTTCTCATTTTCATAAAATATATTGTGGACATTGCATGTAATCACCTTTCAGACACAGGACAGACTACAGTGTTATGATGGCTTAAAGCATCTGAAAGTTCTTTCTTCCTCAGAAACAAATGGAAATTAATAATTTTTCTATGTCATTCTTTGAATATTTTTCATTCAGTAGCAAAGCATATGCTGCCACATTAAGAGCTATTCTGTTAATGCCATTTTTCTGTTCCATTTTATTTTTATGTAATGACTTTAGAATGTATTGATTGTTTTACTTTTGGTCTTTTTTATACTTGCAAGTGATATTTTTGCTGATGTAGTTAGAGTTATACCAAAATCCTTTAATATAGTTATGGTTGCACATGGAAAATGCATATAACATTCCTATAACTTCAGTATTTATGGAAATGGGGTAAGTTATACTCTGTCAGTCACTGTATTTATAATTGTTCTGAATTATTTTTCCTTTTTCATACACATATATTAGGAAAGATTCTTCAGTAGAAGCAGTAGTAGAAGGCAAAAAGTTTTTAAAGTAGAAAATCTGTGATTAAACAGGGCAAAGAAATAACAGGAATAGTAATTATGCTATTCTGGTTTTGTTGGAGGACCAGAATAAGAAAAAGATTTTGTTATTCCAGGTGCTTAACTGAAGAAATCAGGACAGTGAATCTTTAAAATAGGCCTTCTTTACTTAAAAAGTTAACTAAATTGTTACATTATTGTTTCTCCATAGAAGAGAAAAGGTTATAAGGTCAGTGCATGTTTTTTTGTTACAGACGTCCATCACTATAAATAGCAGGAGTAGATGCCTACAAGCATACATACCTTGTGACTTGTTTCGACAGTCAACAGTGTATTCTATTCCATGCTGCTCTTGTTAATTTATTTGGAATACTGTGATGTATTTGTGGATGTCGCACACAGAATATGTTACACACACAAAAACTGTGACTCAGTATTTGCTTGATAGCTATGTGGAAAGGTGTGGCTTCTCATAACAAAACTTCACTGCTTGTTCAGATCTGGAATTTTGAAGGTGCTATTAGTTCTTTTTATTATGTATGAGAAGCATGAAATTCAGTTGCCTTATGGTATAAAATTTCACTTGAATTTTTAGCCCATAGATGAGAGCAGTCAGATGAGTGACCTTCCAGTTAAAGTGACTCATACCGAAACAGGCAAAGTTCTTCTTGGACCAGAAGCACCAAAAGCAAGTCAGCTGGATGCTTGGCTGGAAATGAACCCTGGGTGAGTAGTTAGCGTACAAGTAGGCAGCTTTTTCTATTTACATTGATATTTTTCTCCTTGCCTCGCCTTGCCTCTCCCTCCCCTCGCCTCCCCTCGCCTCCCCTCGCCTCCCCTCGCCTCCCCTCGCCTCCCCTTGCCTCCCCTCGCCTCTCCTCCCCTCCCCTCCCCTCCTTTTTAATTTATTATGTGTAGTAGATGTGTTGAACCTTACCCGTCCTCTTGTTATCTGTAATTCATAATCTTTCTGTCATCTCTGTACAGCTATGAAGTTGCTCCCAGGTCAGACAGTGAAGATGAAAGTGGCTCTGAGTATGAGGAAGAGGTATGTGTCTTTAAAAAAATACTGTGACAAGTAATACAGTAAAAAACAAGTACTTATTCCATGTGATATTTTCCTCTTTTTCAGAAGGAAGGGAAGAGAAAGTGATAGCAGGTGTGTAGGTGTTTTGAGGATAATACAAACAGGGAAAGTAACTGGTTTTGTAATTATTTGCAGTTCGTAGCAGTTGGCCTTTATACATGCAGTAAATGGCTAACTGGTAATCGGGGTTAGGAAAAGTAAGTATTTTAGTCTGACTATTAATAATCATGAACCAGAGAATATAAGCAGGTTCTTATTTTAAAATATATGTCAGGAAAGGCTGTATTGTGTCTTTGTGCAGAATGAAGTTAACATCTTTAATAATGTTTATGCATTGGAGGTTTTATTGGCAATTCTGAATACCACAGTTATTATTTACATATCATGTTTATTAAAAAGTTAGGGATTACATCAGGGATTTAGATTCAGACTGTTCAGTGTAGGCTTATTTGATTTAGTACTTTAATAGTGATTTAAATACTATTACAAACATTCTGAAAAGAATCTTACAATTAACACACACACAGATCCCAACCCTGCAGGGTCATACTATGGTACTATGAATAATCAATACCAATACTTGCATAGCATTTTTGAGACAAGTACTTTCTAAAGGAGGGGGAAACTGAGGACTAGAGAAGGACCATGTTCAATCAACAGGCTAGCAGCAGAACTAGGTATAGAATTCAGGCCTCCTAAGTCTAGCAATCTTTACAATACCAAATGACCACTGAAATCAACGGGACTGTATGATGTTGAGATGTCCATTTGTAGGACTAATGACTGCTAAAGTAATTCTACAAGACTCTCAGTATTAAGATAGGAGGGGAGGACCTGATACCTGTCAGATTCTAGGGGGAATGTTTAAAGACATGTGCCCACATTTTTAGCACAGACTCTTTAGCAGCGGTGTTGTTCAGAGTTGGGGAAGTCATTCTTAGGAGAATACTCTTGCAGAACTCAGAGCAGTATTTTGTTCAGCTTCATTAGTGAGATTTTAAGTTGTTGGTTATCTGTTGCAACTGTAGCCAGAAGACAAGTTATTTTGAAGAGTAAAAATGTGGTCTGTTTTAAAAAGTTAAGAAGCTTGAAGCCTAAAACAGCATTTGACAGTTTTTTAAGCTTTATTAAATTATCACATATCTGGAATATGATGTAAACATATACATGGTATTAGAATCCTCTCCATAACACAGTAGACAGAGTGAGGCTTTAAAAGTAAGATCATTAAAGGAGAAAATGCTTTTTATTTCAAAGTATCATGACTTTCTGTTGGTTAACGTATGTCAAAAATTATCTTGTTATGCTGCAGTGCAATTCTGTTGCAGAATAGGTGTAAGTTGAATTTTGTGATTCAGGTTTCTGTCATGAAGCATTGACCAATCAAAGCTACCAGTATGTAAAAGCCAGTAGAAAGTACAACTTAGGAAGATGTTACACTTCCCATCACCCCTGTTCTTTTTCTGTATTCTGTAGGATGATGAAGAAGAATCAAGCAGGTTAGAAGCAGATGAGAAGATACTCCTGGATCCTAACAGTGAGGAAGTTTCTGAGAAAGATGCAAAGCAAATCATTGAGTGAGTATTTTTAGGTGATGTTTTTTGTTACAAATTGTGATTTCTTACAGTGGCATTTCCCAGGAGTAGCTTGCTCTAGATTACAGTGAGTTGTGGTAGCTTTTCTGGCATGAACATGTGCAGGAGAAGGAACATGATCATTTGGTATTAATTGGGTACTGTTTATAAAGTAGCTTGCACCCTTTGCTGTACTCACCACAACTGGGGATTTGTGGTGTTTCTTTAGACATACATATGTGAGCTGTGGTCAAAAAACCTATTTGTTTTGGGGTATTCACTTTAGTTCTTTCTATTCCTTCCAGGACAGCCAAACAAGATGTGGATGATGAATATAGCATGCAATATAGTGCTAGAGGGTCTCAGTCCTATTACACTGTTGCTCACGCAATCACAGAAAGAGTGGAAAAGCAATCTTCTCTTCTTATTAATGGCACACTAAAACATTATCAGGTGAGAAATCATTAAAACATTAAAATATTTTAAACTCAGAATTATGTTCAACATTTCATTGTGGTCTTTCAAGTGGCAAATTGAGAATTTGTTAAGAAATACAGGATCTCTAGTAGGTTAGAATTTGGGAATTATATTTACAAAGCAATGACAGTTACCAATCACAGACAACATTTCATACATACTGCTTGAATAATAAAACCAATTTTCTCCATAAACCTGTAAATTTTTTTTTCACTGCAGACCAATAATAATTTGGTTTTGCTATCCTTCTCATTGACCTGGAATTTCAGTTCTGCTTATTGTTTTCATTTGTGTTGGGTTAACAATATTTTTCTTCTTCCAATATTCAAAAGTTTAGGATTTTATTTTTTTAATGATGATCCTAATATTTCAGAGCAGTGATAGACAAAATATGGAAACAAGAAAAATACTATGGAGGTTGATGTCTCATACTCTTTACTGACATTCAGTGGATTTAGTAGCTAGGAACTTCTGTATTCTGACAGGTCCTTTACCTGCTCAATGTGGTACCTAGCAATTAGTGTCTGTTTATATAGTAATTGCACCAGAGGTAAAAGTCACACTGTCTAAGGAGCTTTATGTCAGGTGCATTGAGGCTTCACATTGGTTCTAGCAAGAATGTTTTGAAGGAGACTGTACTGTGACTGTCCCCTACGCTCACTGTATTTCCACGTCCTCTAGATTTTACATGCTTTTTCCTTCTCAACTTTTTTTCTGCTTTTCCATGTTTCTTATTAAGTTTGGTCAGATTGTCTCTTCCTTCATATCGGTATATGTCAGTGGAGACATTTCAATGATATAGAAAAGATATTTTTCCTATTCTTAATTCTGAAGCTACTTTGTTAGTGGACTTGCATGAGTAATGTGATACATACATAGGCAGAAGTCTGTGTGACAAGGGAATAATCTGAGTCAGTACTTTCTAGCAGTATTCCTTGGAGTGTGAAACTCTGTTATGTAGATATTTCTCGGCTACAGTACTCTGGATTCCTTCCAGCTCTGGGATTTTATACACAAGGCATAATTGGACTAAGGGGGCCTACTCTGACATTTGGAGGCACGGACAGCAGACACTAAATGGACATGTGCTACAAGATCTTTAGATAACAGTGATGCAGTTGGCAAGTGTGAGGCTTACGTGTTTTGCACAGATTTGATGGGCTTGGTTTTGAAAGATTTTAATTAACACAGGCAAATAGCATGAAATATACACAGAAAGTTTACCATTTGGCACCGCTGAAAGTGAAGAACAAACTCTTGTAATGTTAAGTATTTATCAACCTTACATGTGTGAGTGCCTGTGTTGCTTTGTGTGCAGTACAAAAATCTTCCATGTATGAAATCTGACTTCATATTATGGGCTCTGCTAAACAGGAGTAATGATTTCCATATAGCTGTTACCAGAAATTTATCTTGCTTTGTTTTGTTGGGGTGGGAAGGTGTTAAGATAGCCAGGGATCCCCGTGCATATAGTATTATTAAAGGAAATCCAATGTCTAAGTAGACAAATAATTATTTGTGTGGGTTTTAAATAACTGAAACTATTATTCTTCATTTCAGCTCCAGGGACTGGAATGGATGGTTTCACTCTATAATAACAATCTGAATGGAATTTTAGCTGATGAAATGGGACTAGGAAAGACAATACAGACTATTGCACTCATCACTTACCTGATGGAGCACAAAAGACTCAATGGCCCCTATCTCATCATTGTTCCCCTTTCGTAAGTAAAGGATCTCTTTCTGCTATTATCATTCTAAGCATTGCAGATTGGTTTATTCAAAATACTCATCTGGTTTTCATGTAATGAAAAGATGAGGTGCACAGTGGGATTACACTGAACATGTATTCAGTGTTTTCTTTGATCATTTCTTTCCAGATAATTGTCTGACATTGGAAGGATGACCGAAAGGCTGATAAAGCACTTGGTTCCATTAGTTTCACTGCCCACTCTTGGCAAACTGGGTAGTGAATTCACTGTAATTCACTCTTAAGAAGCCACAAGAGGGGGATGGTATTTCTTTCATGATACGTGCCTGCAGTTCCTCCTTCAAATTTTAACTGTGATATTAAAAATAGGTTGCTTAATTCTTTAAACAACTGGGACCCCATCTGATACCAAGTCATCCTACTTTAGTGAGGTTGGATGATCTTTTAAGTACTGTATAACTAGCCCCGGATGTAACCTTGATGAGTAATACTCACACTTCGGTCAGGTGTCCAGATTACGATTGTTTACTGTGGTGGCCCCTTTTGCTTTTCCTTAGCTTTCCAAGGTGTTGCTTGTTTTATACATTTCTTTTAATGCATTTTTCTTTCTCCAGAGGTGAGGTGGGGTGTTCAGTGATCTTCAGTGCTGTGTTTTAAATAAAAACTGTTAGGCATTGTAAAACTTACATAGGATATCAAGGGGTTGTTTGCTTATTTCTGTGTGTAAGTGACTTGACTGATGTGCAGAAGTTCCCTGGCCTTTTCATTAGTTAAGTTGTCCACCATTTGTGCTGGGTGTGCAAATGCGCTGTAGGATTGGGATAAATTTTATTTGTGGCCATCTCTTGATTTCTTTTGAGATACCCTGTCTTCTGGCTGTGCTGCAGTAGTAGCTGATTGACTGGCATAAATACTACACATGTGCCTAATTGTATGAATACAAATGGTGAGGTCTGATGTGAAAAGAAATAGCTGGGAGAAGATCTATAGAGTAAAACAAAGTTAAAATTAAAGGGCGAGTGATTAATGTCAGATTTCACATGGGCACAGTAAAAAAATCAGTTTTCTTTTGAGCACTGTGCAGTGATTTTTCTTATGTTTCTAAAAGAGAGGAGCTGAAATTTCTTTCTTGTATATATTTTAAAAGCCCCTTTTCCCTGCTTTTTCTTAAGAGCTAGTACTGCTGCCATCACAGGTCCAGTAAAAAAAACCAACTAAGCAACCAAAAAACATCAAGGTTATTTTTTGCTGCTTTATCATGACAGAAACTAGCTTAGCCATAAAAACCTGTTTATTCTGATCAAATAACAGAAACAGTGCGAAAGTGGACCTGTGTTTTGGAACTGAGTGGCACTATGAGTAGTTCTACTTGAGCAGAACACAGATGAATTCTGTTACCAACTTTGTGAGGCTGTATTTGGAAAACTGTAATGTCAGTTTTTGGATGATAAGTAGTATAAAAGAACTTACAAATACTTTTTTTTTGTTCAGTATTATCTTTCTTATCTTTAATATGCTCCAAAATACAAAGGTGCATGTAGCAGACAACTCTGAATTGGTTTCAGAGGCGCCCCTGAATATGAGCTGAAAGAGGGTTTCATGCTTTTTCCTGTTTACTCCCCTCTCAGAGATGCTTGTATTTTATTACAGTATATAAAGTGCATTTTTTAAAATATACTGTTAACTATGGGGGTTGAATACATGAAATATATTGAAAAGTTGGCAACCACTTGGGAGCATTTATAATGTTTGACCTGCAAATGCTGAAATATATTACTTTTTCTTTGTAATCTCTGTGATAGGACATTATCCAATTGGACATATGAATTTGACAAATGGGCTCCTTCTGTGGTGAAGATATCTTACAAGGTTTGATTTGCTTTTTATATGATTATAGAGTTGAAGGAATGAGAATAGAGCCAGTTTTTACTCTGTATCTGCATACATTTCTAAACTGTTTGCTCATGAAATTTTGTCATGTGTATCAGGTACTAAGCAGTGAGAGTTAATCATATGAAGAAGATGACAGTAATAAACTGTAATTACTTTCACATAGTGAAATGCAGAATAAAATTGTTAATTATCATACTGCAGGGCTTCTGATGAGAGTAATACAAATGATAACTACTTCACATTTTATACATAGCTGAATACTTTGCTGTTTGGCTGCTGTAGTAGTGGTATGGCCAAGCAATTTGTAAGGAGGCTAGACCACTAGCTACATGTTTCCAGTGCCCCATAAACAGAGTTTTACAGTCTAGCAACCGTTTAGGGAAAGCACTCTGAAGAAGTCTGGAATGCATTGATACATTGTTTGCAATACTGTAGGATTACAAGTTCATGTGGTTGCTCTGTGTCTGCTAATTCATAAAACTGATAGATTTTCTTCATCAGAATAAGAAGTAACTGCTCACTTCATTCTCTCTTTTAGGGTACACCTGCAATGCGCCGCTCACTCGTTCCTCAGCTTCGAAGTGGAAAATTTAATGTTCTTTTAACTACTTATGAGTACATAATAAAGGACAAGCATATCCTTGCTAAGGTAATAATGACTCTCATCTCTAACAACAAGACCCTCAGGACACCTTCAAATGGTGCATAGCACAGAACACATTTTTGTTTTATAAGGAAGTCCTGAGTTGTTCCATCCTTCAATAAAACTTTAACCTTTCATTTACTTTTCTATTCCTCTTTTTATGATTGGACTTCTCAGTCACAGCTCTTCTCCTTGTAAACACCAGGGTTTTTCTGAACATGGCCAGGAGACTCACAGAATCACAGAATCGTCTAGACTGGAAAAGACACTGAAGATCATCCAGTCCAACCATTAACCTAGCACTGACAGTTCCCAACTACACCATATCCCTCAGCGCTATGTTAACCCGACTCTTAAACACCTCCAGGGATGGGGACTCCACCACCTCCCTGGGCAGCCCATTCCAACACCTAACAACCCGTTCTGGAAAGAAATGCTTCCTAATATCCAGTCTAAACCTTCCTTGGCGTAACTTGAGGCCATTACCTTTTGTTCTGTCGCTTATTACTTGGTTCAAGAGACTCATCCCCAGTTCTCTGCAACCTCCTTTCAGGTAGTTGTAGAGGGCGATGAGGTCTCCCCTCAGCCTCCTCTTCTCCAGACTAAACAACCCCAGTTCCCTCAGCCACTCCTCGTACGACATGTGCTCCAGACCCTGCACCAGCTTTGTTGCCCTTCTCTGGACACACTCGAGTAATTCAATGTCCTTTTTGTAGTGAGGGGCCCAAAACTGAACACAGTAATCGAGGTGCAGCCTCACCAGTGCCGAGTACGGGGATAAGATCACTTCCCTGTCCCTGCTGGCCACGCTATTGCTGATACAAGCCAGGATGCCATTGGCCTTCTTGGCCACCTGGGCACAGTGCTGACTCATTCCTTTGTGCAGTTCTGTCAGTACTGTATCCCTGCCTGTCCTTGGGAAAACATGATTTTCTCCCCTTTGCTTAATGGCGTTTAACCTAAGCTGCTATCTTGACTTTAATCTCTTTCCATTGTTTCTGATTTGAAGCTCACTTTTATTAGAGCCTTTCCAGGTATATGATCACCTTTCCTCAAATGACTAAATAGTTACTGTATCATGAATTTGGTATCCAGACTCTACTACACATGGCCTAGTTCTTAAAGGCTTACTGTCAACAGGTGTGCCTCAAATGTAATGAATTAATTTGAAAGCTACTGTACTGTAAGACCATTTCATTTCACGACAAAAGCAGATTGAGGAGGTGTTTTGCCATACGGAGAAACCATATGGTCCTACTGTCTGTTTGTTGTTCATTTTTACTTTATTTCATTACCGTTTGTTTAGATCATTCATTTCTCCTCTCTGATACAAAGGCAATGCATTTTCTTAGCATAATTCTGAACACTTGAGAACAGTGTGAGACTGAAGTTTTCCTTCCCCTCTAGTTTTTGCCCACTGTTGCTAAAAGATAGGAAGGACAGTACTATGCCCTTCAACCTCTCCTGGGAAGTAGAATTAGTTAGCATCTATGAAAGTACAAACCAAGGCCTTCCTAATCATATGGTCAGTGTGGCACATATGTTGACTGCCCATGGTAGTACAGGTGGTAATAGAGAGCTTGAGCAAGTTTCTTTCAACATCTGCTGTGACTGCATTTAGTCTTTCACATTAAGAAATACAAACTTTATTTGAAGATGCAGTAACAGAGGTGAGGTGATTGTAATTATGCTACTTCATTCTTGAGTGAAAACACAGGATTAGCTGAAACAGAGTTTAGGGTTGCTGTTGTTTGTGAGCGTGGTTATTTTGTCTGAAAATGCTTTTGTCTTCTGTCAAGGTTCTTGTTGCTGATAGGTTTATTTGGAGTTTACGTGGTCTCTTTCTTCCACTGTGAACCATATCCTGGCCATGAAGAGCCAGTCACCCTAATCTCTTTCCCGGAAACTGGAGGAATCCTCTGATTGCTGTTGCGATTCAAGTCACAGCTTAGCATCAGATTCAGCATACCCAGTGTTTGTTTCTATTTTTGCTGCTTGTAAGGGCACTGGTACTTGGATAATGCCTGATTTGTCTTTTCTCATTAGTGAGAAGACTGATGTCTCAGGCTTGAAATATTTTTGTTCTACACCTGTTGTGAGAAATTTGACTATGTCTGACTGGCTCTAACTTTGCCAACTTTTCTTCTTTTTCTTGCAGATTCGATGGAAATACATGATAGTAGATGAAGGCCATCGAATGAAGAACCATCACTGCAAGCTGACTCAGGTCTTGAATACTCATTACGTGGCCCCTAGGCGAATACTGCTGACTGGAACTCCACTGCAGAACAAATTGCCTGAACTCTGGGCTCTTCTCAATTTCCTCCTCCCAACCATTTTCAAGAGCTGTAGCACCTTTGAACAGTGGTTCAACGCTCCATTTGCCATGACTGGAGAAAGGGTACTGTGGCAGGTTTTTTAAAACATAAGAAACAAACCACTTTGATGAAAACAGTAAGGAGCTTATACAGAAGGATTAGTGTTTCAACTCTCCCTGGTACTTAGGGAATTAACATAACTAAAAGCTACCTTTTTTATAATGCCAGAAAATTTTGGTATGTGTCTTTTTTGACTCAGAGTCAGTTTGGTTGTAACATGCAAATAATTACTGAACATACTTAACCTTTCATGTGAGAGAAGACATTATCTAATATACTGAGTTGCCTTGCAGTGACTTTTATAAACTTCTGTAGGTGGACTTAAATGAGGAAGAAACTATTCTGATCATCCGTCGTCTCCATAAAGTGCTCCGACCCTTCTTGCTGAGAAGACTGAAGAAAGAGGTTGAGTCTCAACTGCCAGAAAAGGTTTGCAATGAGTTGTGGAAGGGTTTTAATGCTTGAGCATTCTGTAATGTTCCTTTTTCAGATTTATTCTACAGAAGACGACTTCTTTAGCATGTGTTATTGCTGTAGTTTGTTTGTTTATAACTCTGCAAAGAAAGTTTGCATAGCAGAAACCTGAATACCTGAAGTTTCTGCATTCTCAGGATTCCTCACCAGTCATACAGCTTTAATTCTGTTTGTAGCCATCCCTATAAGACATGCAACTTACTTCCATAATACCTGGTTTCAAGTTGTAAATGAGTCAACCATACACTGAGGATTAGATTCTGTCCTGTCCCATCCTCCCTGCAATGGGTAGAACCTTTGCTCCTTTAGGCAGTTCACTGATATTATATAATATTATATATTATAAAGCATACAGAATTTGGTCCTCTGTTAATATTCCAGAAATTGTGTGAAGTCTCTTGTCGGAATTGCACAAGCTTTTTTTAACTAGTGGCTTTTTAATTCAGAACATAAAAATCTCTTCTGATTTGAAAGATCATTGGTTTTACCTCTGGGCAACTCATCTTGCTCCCACCCTCCTCAGCAATCTTGCATCACTTTTCCCAGTCAGCCTTCTCAAAATAACAACAGCAACTAAATAAAAAAGTAAATTTGAAGGTGTGCTAGGGAAAATCTGATGCTAAGGTCAGCTGGGTTGAAACCGTACCAAAATGAAACTTCTGTAAGTTGTGTTATGAGCTGACTAACAGTGGCTGAATGAATGAAGATCTTTGTACTTAGTGACAGTACTCAAAGGAAAGGCTTTTAAAAAATTTCTTTCTCATCTTTATAATGTTGTGAACACTATTACTGCTGTGACTTTCTGTTCTCCAAATGCCAGATTCTCAGTATCCTCAGAAGCATTTATCTGAGAATGAAACATACCTACATTTAAAAATATTACTGAAATCTTCATTTCTATTCAAATTTCTGTTTGTTAGAGCCACTGTGTTTGATAAACCCATTAGTAGGCATTGGAGGAGGATGATTTCGAAGTTGCATACACTCTCATACTTAGAGGACCATGTATCTTTTTGTTTCCATGATCTTGTTTATGAAAAAAGCAATTAGTCTGACCATGAGGACTGAACTTGTTGATTGAAGCCTATTCATCAGTTTCATCTGATCTTATAAATCTTGGTAAAGAAGCCATTGAAGAAATCATCACTTCTCTTTAATGAGTTCATCCTCCTGTCCTGAGAAGAAAATAACCTGATAATTTTTATTCCATTTATTTATTAAACATTATGAAGCTTACATTTTTCCTTTTAGTTACTGCTTACAAGATTTTTAGCCACTAGTGTGGCTTTATTATGTGACTGTTTTTATTATACATAACTTATTAAAAACATAGTGACTGTAATTTGGAAATTGGGTAATAGAAAAAAAAATGGGTTAAAATGGAATATGAAGTCTTTGTATTACAGGATTTAACAAAAAGTGTACAGTCAAAAAATGCTTTAATAAATATAGTTTTACAAAGCTGAAGAAGAAGTCGAACTGAATGTGGGGATCATACAGTACTTGATTAATTCCCTGTGTTTTTAGTTGATGTTGAGAAAATGGCATATTTCTGTGCCAGCCTAGGTAAGCATAATGCTGATTAGACACTATGAGGGATGCTTATTTGCTAGGTATACAATGATGATATTTTTATAATGGTTTGCTTGATATTTTTTATAATGCTTGACAGACATAATAAAGTCCACAGGTTATTAAACAGAAAATCTTCTTTTTTAAATTTACGTGTTAAACATGAAATAAAACAATTTTTTTTTAAATCATTTAAAGAATGAGAAAAAAATATGTTTGACAGTTCTGTGGTTACATTCTTAGGATCCAGCTGTCCCATAGTATTTGTGACTCTCACAGATAATCTTCTGAGATACTCATTGCTGTGCTTGCAGTTGGATTACTTCTCAATGAAATCATATGTGGTGTTAGGGTACGGATAAAAGATTAGTAGGTTTTTGGATTTTGTTTTAGGATGACAAGAACCTGCCGTTAGATCCTGCTAACATTATTATGTCATGTGTTTATGGTGCTTGTTTTTTTTACACTAGGTGGAATATGTGATCAAGTGTGATATGTCAGCACTTCAGAAGATCCTGTACCGTCACATGCAAGCCAAGGGAATCCTTCTTACAGATGGTTCTGAAAAAGACAAGAAGGTACAAAAGAAAGGAAACAATGTATTATGATTAAATATGTTAACAATATGATTCCTGTTTTATAAAATTAGTATGTAGGCTCTTACTACAGGTATCTGTCATGGGAAAAGAAATCTCTATCAGACATGCTTTTGTTTTACAAGACTGAAGCTCACACTCTCTAATCACAAGGAAAAGATACTACTTGTATTCACTGTAGTTACAGTGCCTTTCTGCAAACAGGCAGTTTTGGAAAAAGAAGCAGCATTTCCCTTGTCTTACAGAGCTGTTAGTTAAGTATAAATCCTGTTTTGGCTAGCTAGGGCTGTATGCTTGCGTTCATGCTTACAATATCTTTTAATGACAGAGTTCTTTAGAACAACAGTAGGAATCAAAGTCATGTAGTCAGATTTAAGCTACATATTAGTAAATGTTGATTATACCATGATGGGACTTGATCCAGTTAATATAGAGAAAACAAGTTGCCATTCATCAGCTTATTTGTTTATACACTTTTCACATTATAATAAATGTGAAATACCTTGAATAGGCACTGCACAACAGCTGGTGTGTAACAGTTTATGCTTGCACCCTGTTATGTGTATATAACTGATGCAGTGCAATCACATACTGTCTTTCCACCATTATTTTGCAAGTTGCATTGGTAAGATAGATGACCTCTTTTATTCAGTATCCTATTTTACCCTCTTTGTTTTGTGCAGTCAGAATGTTTTCTTTTTTGGGGCTTATTCAAACTCCAGACAAAACTGGTTCTTATCACTGGATATTGATACTCATCTTCATAGTTTGAGCACTTTGTAAACATTGATTTATGTTCCCCTGTTGTATTTTTAATGTAATTTTGTAGTTTGTTGTCTTTTCTTTTGCCCTGCAAATTTCATTTCATATCACAGTAATCTCTAGCTTTTTAGCTGCCTGTGGTCCTGTGTTTTAGGTAACAGACGGGAGGAGGTACTGTAGAATTGAAAAGCATCCAGCTAGAACCGTTTCCTGTTAGAGGATTCAGACCCAATAGAATTTGTATGGTTTCATAATAAACAGTATAAATAAGCAGTATGCAGGACAGTAGATGCTCTGCTTCCCCCTGTGAATACTGCAGGTAGATACATAATGCTCTTTGTGGATTACTTCCAGGTCTTCCTTTTTCATTAAGGAGCCTTTTTACGATAGATGAATTTATACAGCAAGACAACTGCACAGTAGCTTCTGTTTTTTTGTTGTTTTGGTTTTTGGTTTGGTTTTTTTTAATTACTGATGCTGTGTTTGGGTTTGGGGTGGAAGTATTTTTATGCCTGCATTTAAAAATATCTTTCAAAAGCTTCATTAATAATAAGCTAAGAAATTAGATTCATCATCTGATTTTCATTGTTTATGCCCATAGGGAAAAGGTGGGGCAAAAACTCTTATGAACACTATCATGCAATTGAGAAAGATATGCAATCACCCGTACATGTTTCAACACATTGAGGTAAGACTGACAGGTTTGATTTTGAGACTTGGTTTTATTCAGATGGATAACATAATAGAAAACTGCTGTTGAAGCTTATGTGTGTGGGAGAGGATATCTCTGTCCACATCATTTGTGCTGAAAGGGACATGTTTGAAAAACAAGATCATTATGGTCCCTTATTTTTAGAAACAAATGGACCAACTGCCAGCATTTTACTGGTTATCTGAAGTCTACTTTTAAAGCATTTAATCTTGTGGAGACACTGTCTTCAAAAAATGAAGGGTTTTTTTTGGATTTAAGACATTCCAAAGCAACTTAATCTCTACTTGGACCTATTTGGTGAGGCAGAGACACTAGTTCAAAATGCCATGTGTAGAATCTTTGTAACTAGCAGGCTGCTAATCTTTTACAATATCAACCAGAATTGTCCTATTCTATCCATTTGGGGTGTTCAGAAAAAATGTGCTATCTATATAGCATCTCTCATTAGGAACCAAAGTACGTAAATATAATAATATATCTGGAAAGATAGAAAGTGTCATAATTACCTGGAATGTAGCTACATTTATGAATGAATAATTAAGTACCTACTGGAATAATTAAGTACCTACTGCGATGTATTATTGTTGTAGTTTTCACTCTGTTCTCTTGTATGCTAATTAACTAGAGTAACTTGCAAATGGATCTTCCAGTAATTAGTATAAATTAATGAGGTTCTACTGTATTTGTAATCTGGTAAAATGTATGCTGACAGAAGTTACTTCTACAAGCCATGATTTTCAAATAATAGTAGTACAGGAAAACATTAAGCAGAGCACTGTTGCTACAAGGTAGATTCCAAGAGTATGAACATAATGGAACTCAAACCCCAATGCTCATATATTTAATTTAATTGATATAAGAATGCATAATTTTGGGTTATTGTGTAGTTTGTAATAATTTGTTTATTGCTTATAACTCTGCAGGAGTCCTTCGCTGAACATTTAGGCTACTCAAATGGCGTCATCAACGGGTAACTCAGTTTTTCCTCCTATTCATAATGTTGTATTCGAACTAATCATATTAATTTTCTAGAAGGTACATGCTAACAAACTCTAGCAGTTTATAGAAAGGCAGAAGAGGCAGAGGACACATATCTCAAAAGATAACAGTACTTGAAGTCTTATATGAGCGTTTAGGAACCTCCATCTGAAATGATGGCAGAGGACAGGCAGAGAAGATTGAAAACTGATGTCTTCCTTTCCCCTTATTTTGCAATAGCTTAGATACCATCTGAAATTCATTGGAATGACTCTTCAGAGATATCAGTTGGGATTTTTTTCTCTTTCTTGTTACTTTTGCCTTTTGCTTTTCCCTTTTTACCATCTTTATTCCAAATTAAAGTAGCATTTCTTCCATTATCTGAAATGAAATAAATTTAAATTTTGTGTTTGGCACTTTGTGCAACTGTCTAGGAATGGATGCTTTCTGAAGGAAAGCTGTGTATCTTCCACCTGAACCCCTTTCTGTGCAGGTGTTAATGACATTTCTTTTTTTTTTGCTAGCTAATATTCCAGACTATTTGTCTCCTTAATTAGTATACCAGACTACTTGTCTCCTAAACAGTTTAGTCTTATGCTGATTACATAGGTACGCATATCAGAAGGCCATGTATCTTGTAGACTTAAGTATACCATTGCTAGTGATAAATTATATTTTGAGAGTACAGGCACAAGGTTAGAAGAAAATGATGTGAAATTTATTTTTGTAAAGCATATCACTGTGATGCTGATTCAGACATCGTGTATACTTTTATTGATTTTCTCAGTTACGACTTGAATTTCAGTGCTAAGAGTCTGTTTTGCAATTCATAGCATAGAAGACAGAAGAGCAGCTAATCAAAGCAACTGAACATTGTTCAGGACTGCTAAGGTTATATGACTAAAGAGTATATTGTCTGTCAAACTCCTCCCATTATCTCTGTATATTAGTTCAGTCTGGAATATTTCACCTTCATATGCAGTTGAGTGGAAAGGGAATTGTTTCTAACATGTGCCCAATGAATACAACTTACAGCTGCAGTAGATGCCAGTTGAAAGCAAAACTATCAGGTGAATGTCTTAACTGATAAAATGCTTATCTAGCTGAGAAATAATGTTTGTTTTGATAAATCATGAAACAGAGTTGAGTTTCTTAAAGGGAGGTATTCTGTGTAGTTGAAAGTCCGCACAGTTTTTGTAATTGAGGAAAAATCCTGTCCAAATGGCAGTTCATATGGCTGTTTATTTTTTTAGTTTAATCAACATAAACAATTTTAAAGAGAGAAGAGTGGTGTTAGTCTTGTTTATCATAAGTAAATTAATCCTCTCTGTTATACTCTGACATGATAGTGACTAAAAACTTCTAAATGCAGGCTCATTCTGGCATTTACTGTGCTTTTTCTCTTCAACAGAGCTGAACTTTATCGGGCCTCAGGGAAGTTTGAACTACTCGATCGTATTCTACCAAAGTTACGAGCTACTAACCATCGTGTGCTTCTTTTCTGTCAAATGACATCACTCATGACCATTATGGAAGACTACTTTGCATTTCGAAATTTCCTTTACCTGCGTCTCGATGGTAAGCTAAATAATAAGTTAGAAGGTAGCATGCTTCATTGGATTGGGCATGGAAGACCTGGGTTCTCTTTCTGGTATATTCCTAGGACACCAGTGCTGTCATGTGACTATACAAAAGTGTAAACAGGTTCAAAGAATGATTTGACAAATCCGTGAAGGAAGGGTCTGTATGGGTATTTACCGTGAGGTTATGGCAGTAGACCCTTAAGCTGCAGCTTACTAGAATTTTCCCTGTTCTTACAGTCAAGATACTGGGCAAGATGTACTTTTGCCTCTGTCAGTATAGTTCATCTTAAGTAATTCTCCATCCCCCTGGCTCTTGGACTGTTTTCTTTCATCTGTTTAACCTACAAACCATTTGGTTGAGGGATTGTTTTGATGAACACTCAAGTCTGTTCCTGGAATGCAGATTATGTAGAGACTTGATGTTTAGGAGCTGATCTCTTTTTCAAAAAGGTTTAAAATCCAAGGTCCCAATCAGTTGTCACTATCTAAGTTGCCTGAAAGTATTCTTATGATGAGAGATGATAATGCCAGTGTTTTGCCTAGATTCCAGTGGAATTAATTAATCTGTACCTGTTTAAAGTTCAACTGCTGTTCTCCACAGGATAGCTGAATTGCAGTGACAGGTAAAATAGTACCTGTAGTTTTCTTCCTGAATTTCACAGGAAGGTCAGTAGCTTAAATTACTTTACGTGTAGATATGGTTTATTACCTTTGAATAAAAAGATGGTTTAGAAGCATAGTGGAGTAATATTGCAGAGAAAATAACTAAACATAGCATATCCCATCTAAGGCTTAAACCTGTTTGAAAGAAGTTTTCGTTTTGGCGTTCTTCCATCTTGATGATCCTGATGATAATGTCCTTCTTAAATAACGATTATTTTTACTTATATCACACATTGTAGTATTACATAGGGCCAGCAGCATTTATCAGAATACCTTTTAATAGAAAAGCAATGATTTAAGAAAAATAAAACAACATGAATAAAGTGAGAGTTTAAGGTCCTTTTGAATATGTGTTTTATGGCATTTTAAGTTGACTCTTTGCTTCATGCTTTATTTGGAAGAAAAAGCAATGCTGAGAAGTATTCTCATCATTTACAAATATTAATGAACATAAACTTGAAATGCTATCATCTCGAATGTAAAATGGGGAAATGAAACTGAGACACAAATGCTGTGTGCCACAGGATGTCTTTGTCAAAACTGGCTGAAGAGCATAGTACCTTGCTAACAAAGCCCTCCTTGTACTTCTGGCCTGCAGGTGTTTTAATGTTTCCATTGAAGAAGGATGAATTATATTACATCTAGTGTGTTTTAAATTACCTTACACCATGTATTTTAAGTGAATTTTTCATGCTAGAATGTCTATGTCAATATGCAGTGTGGTAAATAGAGCTCCTTATTTTTTTTTAAGGTTTTGCAGGTAATTCATTAAATTAGTGAGATCAATCCTTTTTTATTCTTTTCTTTATTCTTTTTTTGTGATGACAGATATCTTCCATGCTGGAATGTAATATATACGTAGATTCAATCCAGCTGTGTTCTCACATAGAGTGTTTTCTATCCAAGTCATATGCTTCTTAAGGGAATGAGTTTCTCTGGGCCAGAAGTTTGCTGTGTGATTGTACTGGATCTGACTGGGATGAAGTTAACTTTACTCCTAGCAGCCCATATAGTGCTGTGCTTTGCTTTTGTGGCTAGGCAGGGTTGATAGCACACCAGTGATAACACTCCAGTGTTTTGACTATTGCTGAGCAGTGCTTGCACAGTGTCAAGGCTTTCTCTCCAAACCACCCCTCCACCGGCAAGGCTGGGGACGGGCAAGAGGTTGGAAGGGGACCCAGCTGGGACAGCTGACACAAACTGACCAAAGGGATGTGCTCGGCAATAACAACTGAAGGAAAGGAAGATGATGCGGGGACATTGCTCATAACAGCATTTGTCTTCCCAAGCAGTCATTACTGGTGCTGAGGCCCTTCTTTCCAGGAAGTGGCTGGACATCTGCCTGCAGATGGGAAGTAGCAAATAAATTCCTATTCTTGCTTTGCTTGCATGCATAGCTTTTGCTTTTATTAAACTGCCTCTTTATCTCAGCCCAGGAGCTTTTCCATCTCACTTTCTCCCCTGTACTGTTGAGGAGGGGGAGTGGGGGGTGAGGGCATCTGGCAGCCAGCTGGTGTCAACCCACCACAGTAATAGAAAAATGTCATCTTCTGTACATATATTGATACCTGAATAAAAAGAGCAGACTTTCTTTGGCTTTCAGTTACAGAAAGAAGTATAAAAAAGATAAGGCAAACAGTGGACGAGGCTAAGGTGATCCATATAGACTGTTGTTGAAATACATGAAATTAATCCAGTCACCAAAGTGCATAGGGCTTGTTTTTTACTTAGAACTTTGTCTACGTTTTCACTATGATTGAATTCCATGCCTGCACTCCCTCAGCCATTGTACACCATCACCCTCAAGATAGGACATTTCAAGAATTTTCAGTCCTTTCATATCATGACTCTGAAGGCCAACACTGACATTTTGATAAATCTCTATATATGTAACTTTTTAAAATATTTAGATGCTGTTGTGGCCAGGAAGAATTAGTCAAGACTGGAGCTCTCATCTGTTTGTGTATAGTAACTTCAAGTGAAATTTATGTGAGTCATAAAAAGGTATAACAATGTTAGCCAACATTTTAAAGTCCACTTTTGAAATGTCAGAAGAAATACTTAAAAGAGGTATTTAGAAGTCTGCCTCTAAGGTGTGATAGGCAGTTGACCAAAACATTTGTGGCCAGTGTTTATTCTGTATTATGGAAAATGTGGCAGAGATGGCAAAGAGCAAGGGGGCTAAAATTTCCCTTCCACATGTACCTCTAGCAACTGACATTGTATTTATATTATTTCAGTTCGCATCTTTGTTATAGGGTATTTTTTTTTAATTTCTTTTCAGGCACAACAAAATCAGAAGATCGAGCTGCTCTGCTGAAGAAGTTCAATGAACCTGGGTCACAGTACTTCATCTTCTTGCTGAGCACAAGGGCTGGCGGGCTAGGCTTAAATCTCCAGGCTGCTGACACTGTTATAATCTTTGATAGTGACTGGAATCCTCATCAGGTTATTTTTATTTATTTATCTTCATGAAATGTGCAAATAATTTATGATGCTTTTTTGAATTGCTTCTTTAAATTGGGGATATAGCCTGGGGTGAAAGGAATAGATCCAGGTAAGTCATAAAATGCTGCTTTGAGAGGAATTGGTGAGCCAAACTGTTACAATCAGGAAATGATTTGGTTTGAATCGGTGAAGTAATTCTGTGTCTGTGTATATATTTTATCTGAGTGTTAGGGAATCCACAGAGCTAGGAGCCTTATAGACTTGCTTCATTTGTATAACTATACTAATTCTTAGGACTTTACCCTTAGGACATTAATAAGTAACTCCCCATTTTGAGCCTTCAGTAGATGGGTTGCAATATTTTAGTAAAGGGTGAGCAGAGTGCTGCCTGTCTCAGGAAATTAGTGGCCATATGAGGGCAGCAGTCTTGGCCTGAGATGCTGAATTTGCACTGTTGATGTGAGGGAGTAGTAAACCAGATAAAGAGAGTATTAAACCACTTTGGCATATTTAAAAAAGCCAGAAGATGTAACTGAAGTCTATCACGTAGTGCCTTTTGGTTTTTTAAGAACCTAAGTTAGATATCTCTGGAAGTACATAGCTATGTGTGTGTTTTCAGCTATTGTGCAAATATATGTAAATCACATCATAGTCAGTGGCCACATGTAAAAGTAAGGGAAGTAAGACTAAAAAGAGTTTTATAGAGAACTTCCAACACAGCACTCCCATAGATGCCATGGTGACCAATTTAAAGCAAGGCTTAAGAAATTCAGAGCAATTTTATTTAGAGGTTTTAAAAGCAACTCAGAAAGCACTTCATTCTTTGTATTTTTGCTTGGCTTTAGGTCACTTTCAGAGACAAGTTTAATGCAGAGTACTGTATATTTCAACAGTTGGATAGCAATAAATCCTTGTAGCATAGTAAGAATTACAGAGTATTTTCTGGAGTATTCAATGGGCAGATTGCTAAATTAGAAAATCATAGAATCATTTAGGTTGGAAAAGACCCTTAAGATCATTGAGTCCAACTGTAAACCTAATGCTGCCAAGTCCACCCCTAAACCATTTCCCTAAGCTCCTTGTCTACACGTCTTTTAAATGCCTCCAGGGATGGTGACTTCCCTGCGCAGCCTGTTCCCATGCTTGACAACCCTTTCAGTGAAGGAATTTTTCATAATAACCAACCTAAACCTCCCCTGGCACAACTTGAGGCCATTTCCTCTTGTCCTATTGTTGCCTGGGAAAAGAGACCAACACCAACCTTGCTACAACCTCCTTTGAGGTAGTTGTAGAGAACGATAAGGTCTCCCCTCGGCCTCCTTTTCAATGTATGTGGTTCCTCTTCTCCTGCAGATGAGTGATTTGTTCATTTTAATGAGAAAGGGGATAGCTGGGGGGGTGGGGGGCGTAGCACTTAAACGTCGTATTTCCAGAAATAAAAACTTCTGTTTCCTCACTTTACCATTTCCCTGTGCTTCTGAGAATGATTATATAAACAAATTTATACTGTAGTTTCTTCTTTACCATTAATGCAGAGTACAACTTCAGCTTGCAGCAGCTGCATCGTATGTAGTGCTTGGGAAGGGAATTGTGGGAGGGGAGTGCTAGCAATGGTAGCAAAAGCAAGGTGCTAGACTGAAACAGGCAAACTCATAGCCCTTTTTTTTCTCTGAGAAATTTCTGTGTTGTGAGGTGGCACAAAACTGTGATAGCATTTTGAGGTTAGGTACCCTTCATTATCTGACTATGCTAAAGTAGAGACATATAATTTATAGGAGTTAATAGATTTCTCTTTTACCCAAATAAAATATGTAAGATTTTGAATTAACTAATTCTTTACCTATGACCTGCAGTATACTTTTTACTTACACCATTTCTAAGTGCAATCACCTGACCAAAAAGTAGTAACATTATTCACATTCTATATATGAACTTTCAATCATGAAGATCATATTTAAGCTGTTTTAACACAAATATTTCAAGTTAAAAGCTGATGCAACAGATCAAATAATTTTTAGTTAACATATTTAAGAATTAGCAACAGCCTTTAGTAGATAAGTTTATGTATGGGTTTTTCCCTAGTAATTTTGTTGCTTTCTTTTCCTGCAGTCAAGCGATATTTTACTTTAGGGTTCATTCTGCCTTGGAAGGCCATGAGCTTTGAATAGAAGGGAAAGAATAAATACATCAGCCCTTCTCAGTCACTGCACATACTTTCAAGAAGCTTTTGGCTTACTGCATTTACACTGTACAGGGCATGTCCATGTTTTCTCCTTTCAGTTTTCTCCTTCCTGAGCCCGATGAAGTTTTGGGAAAGAAAGCAACGAGGAATGAACTATGTGAATTGTGGTGCACTGTCGTTTGAGTACTTCCTTTTTATACCAAACAGAATTCAGCATTATAATGTCCTTTAAGCAGAGAACGATTTCTGTAGCACACTTACAATATAAATCACTCTCTGTGTTCTTTGTCTAACAGGACTTGCAGGCCCAAGACAGAGCTCACCGAATTGGTCAGCAGAATGAAGTTCGAGTCCTGCGACTGTGCACTGTGAACAGTGTGGAAGAGAAGATACTTGCTGCAGCAAAGTATAAGCTGAATGTAGATCAAAAAGTTATTCAGGCTGGAATGTTTGATCAGAAATCTTCAAGCCATGAAAGGAGAGCCTTCCTACAGGCTATACTGGAGCATGAAGAAGAAAATGAGGTAATGTAGAAATAATCACTAAGAGAATGTTTCAAGAAGTACTGAGTCATTTTTTTCATCAGTTACAAAGATTGTCATCCCCTTTGAAGTTAGAAATGTCATCATATTCTTACCATCCAGTCAAAGAAACAACTTCATTTTTCTCTCTTTTTTTTTTTTTTGTCACAGTAATAGGTTATAATGTAACGGTTATGATGTAATGATATGATTAAATCCTAGTGTAGAATTAGGCATTGTAACTTAAATCCAT
Organism: Strix aluco; assembly: GCF_031877795.1. NCBI lineage: Eukaryota > Metazoa > Chordata > Aves > Strigiformes > Strigidae > Strix > Strix aluco. Next base: position 29,490,108 of record NC_133971.1, read on the forward strand.
TCCGCCCTTTCAAAATTTTGGCAAAAAAAATGTATTCAAACAAAGATTTTTTTCCAAAATGGAGTATAAAACAGTTCCTAAATCCAGTTTATATGTTAAACTAGGTAATCTGATTTTCAGCCATGCTAAGCAACTAGCACTACCTAGGTTCAGTCATGAAAGACCCTGCTTACTTCTTTTGGATCATGGGTAAGAGTTAGGATCTGCTTTGACATGCTTTGGGCTTAGAACAAGCCAGCAAAATAACTGTTTCCTTCTGGTATTGTGTCCAACCTGGACTTTTGGTTACCACTTCCTCTTCAAAAAACAATTAGCTGTTTAAAAACAGCTGCTAAGTCTTTCCTTATAATAGTGGGAAGTGAGGTTATAGAGTCACTGACTGTATGTCCCTGTCTTTTCATTGTATTCTTCTCTGGATTTGTAATTGTTGCATGGTGAGCCCCTTCTTATGACTGTCACTGCAGAGTCTTCTCTTAATGTGAACAAAATTCAGCTTTTGGATGAACGCTGCATTTGGAAGAGAGCATATAAACGTATCAGTTATTCTGAAGACACACACAGAAAATCCTATTCTGCAGTGACTTTTTCCCACCTCAAAAATATTCTGTACTGGTTAAATATGCAGAGATTTCAAGCCTGATTTTTGCCTCTGAGTATGCGTTGTACCTCTGAATATGGTGTGTGCTGAAAGAAAAGAAGATTCTATAGTCTGTGTTTCACAGGCATCATTCATTATGTGGTGTAAAGTTTCAAAGACCAAGGGGTTTACTTCTTCAATAATGAAACCTTGTGTAAACTCTTGGTCTTGTCGTGTATTTAGAAGCTAGTATATCATTAAGAAAGAATTTTGTATTGTTGCTTTAGTACTTTTCATAAGAAATTAAAGAAGAGTGACAAACAGTTTTAATCAGTAATTGTCTTTTATTTAGGGTGTGAATGCAGAAATGGGATGATGTATATGCAGCATTTTTGGTTAAGTAAAACTGTAGTTCTCAAGCAGCCAACACTATCTACATAAGTAGACAGATGAAGTTGCAACCAATAGAAATTTTGATTAAGCCTGTAGATTTGTTTTTAAAATTGACATAGTTTTGTTATGTTTTCAAAGCCCTGGAAAATGCTTAGCTGAAAGTGTTTCAAAAAACAGGATTGTAGTTCAGGCCTACTTGACATGCCTTTCTTCACAGATGACTTCAGAGCAATCTGCTTGTTGTGTTCAGATACACTTGGTCTGCCATCCTGAAGCAAACACAGATTTAACCAAGGTTTGCTTGCCATAGCCCAGCATCGGTCTTTAAAGCAAGAATTGGTATTGCAGTCTGACTCCTAACAGTCAGACTGATGCTGATGCTGAAGCTTTTAAGTAAAATTTCTTTGTGGACAGAGAGTATGCAAAACTTTGCCCAACACTGAAACTGCTGAGGGAGTAAGGGGGATTGAATTTGCACCATCCTGCATGGGTCAACCATTTTTTCTTCATTGCAACAGCACTGCAAACAAAATTTGAATATTAACTGAGAGATTGTTAAGAGAAAGGAAATCTTTCAGTTAAAAGTTATTAATACCAAAACAAATTTGACTTGCAAATACGGAGTAGCACATCTAATAAAGAGACTGTTTAGTGACCGCTTTGTTATATATTCCCATGCTAAGCATGCTTTAAACTTGCATATCAAAGCTTTTCACATTTGTATGTAGAGCACCATATTCTGTTTGTACTTTCTTAGTATTCATAAATTCAGCATCAAAACTCTTCTTAATTTCTTCTTTCCTCTGCTTTTTGCCATTTTTTTTTTTAGCCGTACAAGATAAAGCAAAGAGTTAATTTCTGTGTGTTTAGAAAGATATATTAGAATAATAGGAATGTATGAAAGGTGATTAGAAGTAGCTTGTTCATAGAGGCATTTTTTGTTGTCACTGGTGTTTATAAATTTTTGTTCTGCCAAGCATACGAGGTTGGCAATAGGATTATTCAGACTAACCACGTATGACATAGACACTTGTTACAGCTTCTGCTGTGCAATCCCTTATTTTTCTCATGTCACAAGTTGCTCTGTTTGAGATGATAGGAAGCATGTGAAACTTTCATGATGGTCACATTCTTCACTGAGCATAAAAGAAGGGATCTGTACTCATTTTTTGTCTGTGTGTGTAACTATGTAACTTCCTTTTCTAGAACCACTGACTAGAAGTAAGAACTAGCTCTCCATCATTTTCCTAGTTGCTTCTTCACGTTAAAATTTAAATTATATGTACATTAAGGTACAGAGGTGTTTTTTCTGAGCTGTAGAAATCTTGCCAGTGGGGGGAACATAAGATGTGTGGATATAGATAAGGGCCTTTTCTGTTTATCTCTGGGAAAAAAGAAAGCTACGGAATGTTAGTTTTCTGGGTGCTGTATGCAGCATTCTGTACTCCCATTTCACTGAGTACAAGACAAGGGTTTTTATGAAAAATTTTAGGCCTGCAGCATACTGTAACATAAGTTCAGTAAGCCCTATGTAGGAACCAGTCTGTAGTTTTATTCTTTCAATTGACCTGTTGTCAGATTTGAAATACTGTGTGCTTTCAAAATAATTCAGGGAGGGAAACTGAATATTGTGGACTCTGATTGTGTTAACATGGGTATCATAGCTGTTCAGCTTTAAAATTTTATTTGAATTCTACAGTTCTAAATTGTTTTTCCAAGGACTGTTTCTGTTTTTATGAAATAACTCATTTTTCCTGAAGTCAGAGGTTCACATCTCAATTTGTAAGCAGTTAATATTAGGTCAAGAGAAAGAGGGATTCAGTAGGGTTTTTTTTGGTATAATAATATGTTTCATTTTTTTCATTTAACCAGGGCTACTTCATTCTCCTTGCTTTGACAGCAAAGACCTCATAATGCAGAATGGTATTTCTGAGGGAGTACTACAGAACAGCAGAACGGAAATGCATATATTTTAACTGAAGCGCTAACTGTGCTTCTGACCCAGGAAACCACAACCCAAAATTTCCTGGTTGTGTATTTGCTCATTTCCGCATTCTCAATTTATGAAGGTGGTAGTAAGTCCCAATCGTCTCTCTAATTATGTCTGTTTTGCATTACTTCTGAATCACTGAAGACTTTAAAAAAGTTTTAGTTTCATTTTGAGTGTTTCACACGTGTCATGACAGGAGGGTCACTGCAACACTGACCTGATGGGGGCTGTTACTTCAGTTGCCTGTAACTTCTTTCTAATACCTTTACCCATCTGTGTAACCAGGAGGAAGATGAAGTTCCTGACGATGAAACTCTGAATCAGATGATTGCTCGACGTGAGGAGGAATTTGATCTCTTTATGGTAAGGATGATACGATTATAAGTAGAATATCTACTCTAGTGTTTTTAAGAAAGGTGTTAACCTTTTGTCATTCAGATTTGGGAAAACTTGGGAAAAAAAGGAATAGGCTTTATTTACTTGCATTGTTTATCTGAGGAAAGAAGGGTAGTCTACTTAAATACAGAGTTCCTCACATGGCAGAAAGACTTCCGAGATCCTTGCAGACAATATAGTGGAACAGTGCCAATCTGGCGGAAGAGTCTGTCATGACCTGGGAAATTTACAGTGCAAAACACTTGGGCTTGCTAATTCTACAACATACTTTTATTTTTCAACATTTCTTCCAACTTTTGGGCTATGATATGGCATGGACAACTACAGGAACTTAACAAGATAGTAAATTAGTAGACTGACAGTGCTGTTTTCTTTGTGAGTTAACTGGTTTTGGTGATGGTTTTGTCCAGGGCCCAGTTAGCTACATCTCTGCTGCTACAAGTTACTGAAGTAGAGCTAGTGATAGTGGTTCAAATATGAGCAACTAATTTTTACTAGTATTTCCCTTTTTGTTAGTGCTGCTACAACACTGATGGAATAATTACTAAAATGTCAGTGTAGGCATGGCTTTTGCCTTTTAGTTTGTGTACAATGTGAGGATTGCTGGAGGACCTTTGAGAGTCACTGACACGCAGCAGGGGAATACTTAAGTACTGAAGGTAAAGCACCATCCCCTCTAATTCTACAGAGGCTGCTTTGTTCTGCAAGGTGGAACATGTATGTGCATGAATGAAAGTGTATCAGGTGGTATCCACAGAAACAACCATTAATAGGACCATAGGTTTTTAATCCCTCACCATCTTCTGCTCAAGGATTCATCTGTAAAACTTCACTGTTACACAAATATGCAGGGGCCCTTGTTACAGAAGTGACAGTTGTTCAGGCGTACAGCTGGCAAAGGCCATATTCCCCCACACGTCCATGCCTTTTGTCATTGCTGACTTGCCAGTTTAGTCCTTTTGTGCTAAGTTTCATTTAATGTTATCTCAGAATAACTGAAATGCCTAAAGCTAGGCTGCACAGAAAATTAGTGCTTTCAGACACCTGTCTTTTTAAACTTTCCTTCAGTGATTTGGGTGTAATGAGATTTACATGACAGAAACCAAGAGGAAGAGGTGTCATTTGATCCAAAACTCAAAAGGAATAATTTCAGCCAAACTATTGCCTGAAAGTACCCAGAGTTCTGTGAGAGTGGATTTGCTGCTGGAAAAAGCTTCTCAGTACTTCTCCTTCAGACCCAGAAGGAAAGAATTAAGCCATGGATTGAAGATAGCTGATGAATTTATGTCTGTTTGCAGAAATTTTCTAACACTTAATCTTCCTGGACTAAGTTTGAAGGCTATTAACAGCCATTCAGTAAAAAAGTTGAGGGGCCTAAAGTAAAAACAGTTTAAGCATTATGTGGGCTGAAATTATGTTTTTCATATTAATTTACATGAAAGTTTTTAAGGGTGAGTAAAGAGTTGGTGATAGGTAATAAAAATTTGAAGATGCAAAGCTAACATGCTTTGAAAGCAGGGTTTGAAAATACCTCAGATAGAAACAGTGAAGTTAAATATTAATGGCTAAGAAATAATTTTAATTGTTAATAAAGAATTTGTTTTTCATTTTAGTAAACTGTTTAATTATAAAAGAAAAGTCTGAAAAACAAATTTGGCAGTCAGGGTTGTTTGTCTTCTTTTTATCAATATTTTAGGTCTTGCATAGTCAGATAAGGAGCACAAAGATAGGTTTACATTCTCCTTACCTCAGTGATACCTGTGCCGCCTCATTCCCTCTGTTAAGGTTGTGCAGATGTGATCAGAATTCAGCAAACCGCAGTATCCAAGAAAAACGGGGTTTGCTTTGTTCATTTAACTAGGCCTAGAGGTGTAAAAGCATGTATTTTGCTTATTGAAAGTGAGCAGGTCCAAAACAATAGTCAAGACAGCAGATCAGTTCCTCGAGAAGCTGTTCTGTGGTCACTTTCCAGTTTAGAAGTATTCTTTGGCATAGATCCTGAGATGTAGCTGTAGAGCTAAGTACACTGTCCAGAAAAAGGTAGTGTACAAGTGGACTTTGTTCCCCTGACTTTTAGAGGCTCCACATATATAACAATAGGTTAAAACTCTAGATAGCCTCAAACCTTACAGTGTCCTACTTCTGCATTCATTGCAAATGATGGCACTTCATCACATAGTAAAAAAGTTTAGAAAATATTCAGAGAAAAGGTGTGATCTATACAACTCTTGTAATTTCATGATAGTGTGCTTCAGCAAGTGTTACTCTTCCTGGAAAAATTTTTAAGATATATTTAATGTTAAATTTACTTAAATAAAGATTCTTTATGTAAAAACTCTTTCAAGTGGAAGGACAAATGGGTGCCAATACTCTAGTTGTTCTAATGCAGTTTATCTCCTTGAATCCAAAATGGCAATGTAGCAGCAGCTGAGTGTATAAATTACTGGTTTTATACTGGGTGGTTTTTTTAAGGACTACTTTAGTTATAATTTGGAAAGTTTAAGATAACCATTCAGTGTTCACAGCACAGCACTTCTCTTGTGTTTTTTCTAAACTGGAAGTTTTAGGCCTTGAATGTGTCAACACTTAAGTTCTTCACTTAGGTGTAAGCATCAGTAGCATAGGACTTTTTATTTCCAGCATTTAGGCCTCATTGAGGACAGTGTAAATACAATTACTTTATTAGTTACAGTAAAAGAAGGTAGATCTGGTTTGGAAATACATGTTTTGGTAAGACAAAGGAAGATAGGACCAGAGGTTTCTCAGAGATGAAAGTGGTTTGAGTAGTATCCTAAGAAAAACAAATGGCAGTTTGTATCTCTTACATCTCAGATTAACAGAGTGTCTGTAATTCTCCTTCCCAAGCGCTTTTATTTCAGAAAACAGCTATTAAAATATACTACCTTAGTGTTCAGTCTTTGTCTTAGGGATAGAAACGTGGTCATCAGGGAAAAAAAATTAAATTTCAGCATTCAATTCATATACTTAATGTCATTATAATATTACATCCCTGACTTCACTGAAGTTCTCTGCTAAATAATAGAGAAATCTATCACATCTATCCCATTTGGGCCTTCTGTCAGTGCAGCTTACTGGTTGCCAAGTTAGCAACTGAAACCAAGACAGCAATAAACCAAGCCACATGTCTGTCTTGAATAAGACATTTTTTGAAGAGAATTCTGATTGAATGAGATGTTCTTTAAAAGGTGAAATATGGAAGTCTGCTATAAAAAACTAAAGGCTATACAGCCCATTCATTGAGATAATGAAGGTTGGGGAAAACCCACATGTATTTATAGTTCCTTCTTGAGGGTAGTTGGACCTGAAGAATGAGGACACATATCTTACATTCTGCTTTTCACTGAGTTTAGAAATCAGATAGGGTATCAGACAAGATGATGAAGACCAGTTGTAAGATGCTGTGCCTGAGGTAGTATTTTGGGAATGCTTGTATTTGAGAAGTGCCAACATGAGATAAGATTCAGCATATTCAACAGTGCCATCATTAAGCCTCAGTTAGTAAATTTGTCTGAATTTGAGCTGCCTCTATAGATAGATAATACCTCTGAATTTTTGCATGTCTGTATCTTGACTAGGGGTGTAAAGGATGATTTGTCTAGTTGACATCCTGTATAGGTGCAGGATCATACACACAAGGGAGGATTTTGCACATAATTGAGAATGCCTTTTACAAATGTTTACTGGCCAAAGCAGTAGCCTGTTCTGATGCTCAGCCAATTCTGGTGCCAGTCTATTTATGTTAGTTTTTCAATTATGAAAATTAAATGTTCAGTGGCCACCTGTTTGTTTTCTTTGCTTAGCAACTGATTACTGAGTGTGTAAGTACTGTATGACACTTCAAAAGGCCTGTTTGAAAAGGCTATTCATATTATCTGATTTGGGCTACTTTAAAAAATGCAAATGAGATTCACAGGACCTAGGTCAGCGAATAGTCAATAGATGTGGATGCTTCCCCAGGAGGGTTATAAAGCACTTCACTGATGAGTCTACAGTAGGTCATGGGAACATATTCTGAGTATCCATATCTGTTTTCTGAGGTAATTGCTCACCACATTTGAAATTAATTTATGTATTTATTTTGATTTCAGCTTAAAGTCTTAACATTACCTTCTAATATTCTTAACATTTTACCCAATCTTATCTGGTATTTTTGTATGTGTTTTGATTTTTGCCTAGTACAGCAGTAGGATCAGGAAAAATTCAGCGGTTTAAGTATGTTGGCTTTCTAGCACTGCATAGGCAAGCTTTTCTCTGAATTTCTTTATTCTCTCTCTTAATTCATTTTTTCTAATATCACCTAAATTTTTTTTTCTTCTCATATTCAGGCTCACAACACTGATGTTTTTTAAATTACTATTTTTACTTACATAATAATAACACCTTATGGGGATGTTGTCAAGGAATTATTATTTGCAGATCACATCTGTGAATGCAAAGAAACCGTAAAATCTGTGCAAAAAAGGAAGAGAGTTGTTTAATTAACACAACAGTGTTCTTGTGGTCCGATTTGTATAACTTAGCTGCTGTTTTATCTCGGTTACTTCAGTAAAAGCTAGTTATGGAGTGTTGAACTTGACTGAAAATCAACCATCAAGTATGGCTGCTTCTTTTTATAATTGCATTTTAGAAGTATTTTGAAGTATTGCGGAAGGGAAATAACTGAGAAGGACCTAGTTAAATTTCATGTATCGTTAAATAGCTAGGAATTTCCATGGTTCAGTTAATATTTGCCCTTAAAACTGTTCATTCCCAACTGCCATTGCAGCGTATGGACATGGACCGTCGCAGGGAGGATGCCAGAAACCCCAAGCGTAAGCCCCGCTTGATGGAGGAGGATGAATTACCATCCTGGATTATTAAGGATGATGCTGAAGTTGAAAGGCTTACGTGTGAAGAAGAAGAAGAGAAAATATTTGGAAGAGGATCCCGTCAACGCAGGGATGTGGACTACAGTGATGCTCTCACAGAGAAACAGTGGCTGCGGGTAAGTTGTCCCTTTGGTTTTTTGGTTTTTTTTACAGTTGAAATTTATTCATTTGTGGTGGTTTTTTTTCCTTTTGAAGACTGCATAATCGCATCAGAGAGAGCACAATGTAGTAGTTAAGGTCTAAATATCCTTATTATCCAGCTTTTGCTGCTGTGTTGAAGGCATAAGTAAGTATTAAGCTGCATTGCTGAAACTTGTATCAGAGTTACTAGATGTTGGATCAGGACTGTGATAGCTTTCTATTGCAACTGCTCTATTGCCATGGATCTTGACGTATTTATTACATCTTTAGACACTTTCATAAGTGTCAGCTTTAAGATACGTGAAGAATTATTTTCCAGTGGAGAAGACCAGTGATCAGTGTATATTACAGCTTTTTGTGCTGCAGAAGCCTAATTTTATTATTTTTTTAAATACCTGAATGAAACCCTTTCAAGAATTTGGAAACTTTTACGTAAGTCTTCTTTCTCTCATGCTGTTTCTTTTCCAAGTCCTGAACATTTCTTGGCTCCACTGAGATCAAAAATATCATAAGTGATATAGGAATTTAAGACCTGAAAGTAAAGATTCTAAACTTAACTCACACCAAATCTTTGAGTTTGTTGTAGAGGAGGATTCATGCCATTCTTCTGTGAAATACACATCTAGTGAATTCTAATACATGTGCCTTTTCAGAATGGTAGTAAGGAGGTGAGGATTGATTGTTGGAAATTCTTTTCAAAACCAGGAAATTTGATAACGTTATGATTTCCAAAACATATAAGTACACGTATGTGCAAAACTAGTCTACATGGTTTGACAGAGTAAGCTTTGTCATACAGTAATTACAGACTTAATGCCAACATGAATATATGGTGTAGTTTTTGTGTATAATTTGCTAAAGATATGTAGAAATCTTACCTACTTCAGTTACAAATGTGATGTTTGTGAGAGTGCATTGTGCAATACTATGCTAAGAGCTAATGGAGATTCTGCTGCTAAGTGTAAAGCTTAGGGGAGCAAAGGTTTGAATTACACATCAGCTGTAAATCTAAGCAAGTTTATGAAACTACTGGAGTTTGATACTTGACATTTTCAAGTAGTCAGTGGAGAAGAAAGACCTAGATACATAAACTCCTGTCTGGATTCTCAAACATTTACCCTTTCCTACAGTGGAAGTGCTTGTGGTATAGTGTACATCTCCTCAAGGTCATTTTAAGCTAATTATTTTTAATAATGGAATAATCTGGCTATGGCAACATGGAAGTTAGCTTTGGCTTGCATGTTTTGTGTCTTGACTTGGCTCTGATTTTTTTGTGAAGTACTTTACTCTCAAAAATAGCAGCCCTAAAAAAAAATCATATAATCCATCTTTCTACTCAGGATGGATTCAGCCAGTCCTGTGTCATTTATAATAGATGTTCATCAACGCCTTCCTTAGCAGTGAACTTAGAAGTACACAGGGAAATGTCTTTAACTGTTTGGCTTTGCCTTATATTTTATCTGAATTTTCTTGTTGGATTTTAGGCCAATTACTTGTTTTAATCACTCTGGTCATGCAGAACAGGCTTCTACCTTTCTTTTTTCAAAATTTCTTTATGTCACAGAAGAGTTGTTTCCCTGCTCAGTCAGTTCTTAAGGTTAACAACCAGTGCTCATTTAGTCTTTTCCCATGTTTTCTGGATCTCTTGATTGTTTTCACTGATTTCTCGTAGCTGTTCTACATGTGACTGAAGTCGTTCTGCAAGTTTGGTCAAAAGCTAGACATCAAAATTCCAGGTGCAGTCTCATTTGAATAAGGAGGAGTTATTTTGCATAACTTTTAGGGTACTTACACCTCATGATCCAGTATTTCATTTTCTTAACAGTAAAGGTATTGACTTGTGTTAAATTTTTGATCCAGTATAAGCCCTTAATCCTTTTTGGTGGATCTACTTCCTGGCCAGTTTTTCAGAATCATATTGTTGTATAGTTGATCTTCCCTTCCTAGTAAGAGGATTTAGCATATGCCCTTGTTGAATGATATCCAGGTTTTCTTCACCAAAATTATTCTGAATTTTAAGCCTGCCCTCAGGTGAACTTCTGGTGAGCTTGATGTTCTTTGAACATTTAGTAGACACACCTTCTATTCTGTCTTCCTAAAGACACTGAAAACACTGAAAAGCACTTGACCATTTGATAAAAACCCATTCAGGACTATTCTGAAAACAATTTCTTACCAGCTCCCCATTTATTCGATAGTAATTGTTTTCCTTGTTTGCTTCTGAAACTGTTATGTGAGGCCAGGTCAGAAACCTTGCTAGTCAGGATGGTACATATACTACCCCTTTTTCAACATGGCTTGTTAGTTGCCCTCCTCCTCCCTATTGAGTTGTTAAGCATGTTCTCAGATTAGCTAAATTAAAGATAAATTGGATTGCTTCACAGTGCATTGCAGTCAATACTGTGACTCTACTGTATACGTATTTTAACTTACACTTTCAGGTGGATTTTAGAGTGTGTTGAAACAAATGCAAGTATAGGAACTATGATACTTTTTAGACTATATTCAGAGGAATTATATTTATAGTGTAACACTACTTAGCAGGTTCAGAATAAATGCTCCTCTCCATTTGGTGGATACTGAAATCTAAGTCAGGTTTTCTGAGTTTTTTCATGATTTTTTTTTTCCATCTGGGTGTGCATGTGTGTGTGTAAAACAGAGTTCTTTGTCACACCCACTGGTCTCCCACCACCATCACTTTTATGTCTTCTTTGAGAATTGAAGTGTTTGTCTTTCTGTAATGACATCTCTGGAAGATTGTAGGAAAAGCTGTAATAATTTTGTACAACATTTTCAAGGAAATCTTTATATAAACATACAAAATTGTGGTAGATAGTTTGTAAGCATTTGTATCTTGTGGCTTTGTCACTCTAAGTTGTCAGGTGAAAGTATTGTGCATATTGCATGAAAACTTTGAATTAATCATTTCATGTTAGCTTGGATGCAGTCAACTACTTACATTAGTAAAACTGGAAAAAATAGAAGAGCCAGTAAGTTCTGAATTAAGCATGGTACTTTAATTCATAAGACACTTTTACCCATGTTCTGTATCATGCCACTCTCCAAAGGTAACTATAGATACTTCGATTTTTATTGCAGTGTTACAGAAGAGTGAGGTTTATTTACCAGCAGCAGGGGATGCCCCTCATTTTTTCTCTTGCTGTGGCTTGCTGTTACAGCTTTATAGCTATGTTCTCATAGAGTAAAACTTGCATTTCTGACTAATAAGTAGGTTTCATAATATCAATATCCAGTCCTCATCTGTCTCTTTATATGTCTTGGGATAGTTGACTAGATCTTTTCTGAGGAACTTTGCCTCAATCAGTAGCCACAACTCAGACTGTGGAGATCAGCTACCTGCTCCTTGGACCCCAACCCCCTTGCTGATACACCCAGTACTGAAAAGTCTAATTAAGGGCATGGCAGATCACCACAGGATCTGTCATAGACCTCATGCATACACCTCTGTATTCATGCATGTATACTGACCAAGTATGTCATCTCCCTCCTTACTAGGAGGTCAAGTACCTGAGTTTGGAAGCAGGAGACAAAATAATTACAGAAGCCAAACCTATGGACATACGCAGTGCTTGGTGGGATTGTGCTGCTGCCCTGAACAACCTGTAATTCAGTAACAGTCTCCAGGGAAGCTGTAAAACACAAACGGGCTTCATCACTAGCTGTCGCTGCAGCCTGCTGTTCTGTAACTGTTGGCATGACAACGTATTTCCTAAAAAAACCCAAACCAAAACAAAAAACCCCCAGCCAAAACCAGGAAGGAGGAGTCTTCATCCTGATCCTGCGAAACATTTGTATTTTGAAAGTATTTCATGCTCTGGCAGATTATATCCTTGCACCATTTCTGACAGGACTGCAAAATACTTTGGTGGATCCCATGGCAGATTATTTTCTAGAGGGGTCCTCTATTAAGGACTCTGTTACTTAGGGCAGGCTTCAGAATCAGAGGATTTGATTGAGTAGTTACAAGACTCTTAAGACAGTTGCACCTGGATTCAGCTTCTCATTCAATTTAATTGCTAGGTGACATGAGTTAAGTTTTATTCCCTGGTTGTGCAGTTCATTTGAAGTAGCTTTGCATGCTGGCCAGGGAAACATATTCGAGTCCAAAATGAGCCATTTCTTGTTTACCTCATGCAGACATGCAGAAGTCAACTATTGCAGACTATTTGTTTTGCTGATCTAAAAATTGTAAGTGAAATTCAAGCATTTGGTCTGTAATTAGTCAATCTTACTTAAATTTAAAGAAAGATAGTGCTGGTTTTCATGGTGAATATTGTTTAACATAATCATAACATGAATTTTATTTGCTTTTTTGTTTCTGTTTAGTAACTAAGGTAAATATGTTGTATAATAAATCAAACTACCTAGCAGCAAAATGTTGGGCATGTTTTCAACTGTTGTCTTATCAGCTGGAACTTTACATAACTTTTCGATTTCACCCACTAGCAGTCTGTCGGGCATCAGAGGTAGTAAAGTTGGGCCAGCTTGTTACTACAGCTTGACATAAATTACTAAAACCTTCTCAGATTTGTATTTTCTGAGAGCGCTTCACTTTTATGTATACAACCTTAGAATCAACACCAAGAAGATATTTTAAGATACGGTATTGTAAACTGTGATGGTGGAATTTGATCTTACAGTTGTCTTCATTAGATACTGAAATAGCTGTGTGGAAAATCAGTATTACATTTGATAATTGGTTTAGCTTCACTTTTCATCTACTGGTTGCTATTTTTAATTGTAATGGAGGTTTTTTTATGCAGTTATGTTGGAGGCTGAGATTCTGTGAAGGAGAAGAAATAACCTTTTACCCAGTACATAGTTTATTTGCATAGTTCATGTGCATGATACCTCTCCACAGCTGTTTTTTTCTCTTACTCCTCTATACCATTTCTGGTTACAATTGCAGTTTCCTGACTTGCTGTTAAACCTGTTTAACAGTTAAGTAAGTGAGTATTTGCCCCGGGGCGTTTGAAGAAAATTGCATTCTGATCTAAACTCTGCTCTGTAGTGTTGAATTGACGATCCAATCGAATTTGTTAAGCTGTAGGGGAAAACAAGTCACATTTAGAAGACACTGTCACTGGAGGCTTAAAATGTCCATCCATTGTCTCAAGGTGTTGTCTATTTTGTGAGCAGCAATCATCAGGATGCCCCAGGTACTATTTTTTTAATATGCAAGGTGAGGCTGATATGTTTTTTGCTTGTGGAAACTAGTTTCTTGAAAGATTAGAAGGGTGAACATGACTTTCAGGCCTCACAAAGACAAACCATTTTTATGTTCTGAGTAGTATTATCTATCTTTTGTGCCCTTTTGCAGAAATTCATTTCAGAATCTATTTAAGAAAATAATAAAAAAGGCTACTTTAAAGTTGCACTGAAATTAAAACCAACTTAACCGTTTAGCTGAAAGGGGCTTTTCTTGACTTTCGATGTATGAGAGGGATGTTAAATGCATGTACCTGATAGCTTTGGTTCTCTATTTTGGCAAGATGAGTTTGTTAAGTTTATAAAGAAAAGAGCTTGATTTACACTCTGGATATCTTTCTCAGAATATAGAGGCAGGATTGAGAGTATTATTTTTGGAAAATAACAAAGTACTTTGAAATGACTCTTCAGTATTTGAGCGATTATTCTCAGTAAGGCAATTTTTTTAGTGTTCCAGAAATAGTTTTTGTGTGAGGAAGACCTAAAGTCAGAAAACCTAAACAGCTGTTTCAGAGGAATAACTATCAGTAAAATATCTTGCCATATTTTCATACAATTCTTTTTTTTTCAGTCTGTGATTTTGTCCATATGATGTTAAATGTAAAGTACCATAACAAATATTAACAGTTTCAATTGGAATTGTACATATATTCTCCTCTAGGAAACATGAGAATAAGAGCGTCGTATAAACACCTTTCTGTATCTTTAAAAAATATGAGTAGTATTACTAACATTAGACTAAAAGAAACTGCATTTTCTTTAAAATAACTACACTTTTCTGACATACCAAGTTTATATAGCTTGGCAACCATTCATTAAAACTCTGGGTTTCAGGCTTTATTATATTATTATTGTTTCAAGTGCAAAATTTTGCATGAAAAAATTAGGCCCTGTGGGTAAGATGCCTGAAATACTCTTCATGTGGAAGGTCAAAATTCAAGTCAACTTCCAAAACTGAAACACAACTATTAAATACTTCACAAAATCCACAAAAAAAGAAAGTCTGCATTAAAAGTTTAAAACATTACTGTTACTAGGGGCATTTGGCAACGGAAAGAGAAGCAGCAAACATTTTAATACTTGGGTGCACTGTATTGTTACATTCTCTGACATGCCTTGACAGTAACAATGATAGGTTATATGCAGTAGGTGACCTTTTGTCACCTATCAAACTTTTGAATAGAGGCAATAAATTTTCCTATGTTGATTTGTGTTTACAACATGAGTAAGAAGTTACCTATACCTTTCCAAGTGTATATTATGGCCACAGTATTTATTCACTCTGCAAAAAGGGAAGCATTAGTTTTTTGCCTTATCATCAGGAGCAAATTGAGAGATTGTTACTGTAAAGTGCCGTCTTTTGAAAGCAGACCTGAGCTTGATGAGAAGCTTCACAGTGATGTTTTCTGTGCAGCAGGCATGACAGGCAAATGTACGCAGAGCTTTACTTCTTCCATAGAAATCCGCAACTTAAATGGAAGCAATTTTTCTCTTCTAGTGTGTAAACAAGTATGGAAGTACTAACTTAGCAAATATGAAGAACAGGAAAGTTTCAGACTGAACTGCTCAAAAATTACTCAGCATATCCTTAGGCCCCTGTGACTGCAAGACCCATTGGCAGTTAGCTTCCTAAGTCATCTTGAGTACTCTGCTTGATGAATAGAATGGTGTATCTCCTTACTTTTAGCAGTGGAATTTTAACTTTAAAAAAGGAAAATCCTACAAAAGTTTTCCAGTAATCATAACCCTGTAATTTCATCCTGTACTCTGAAATTGTCTAAAGTGTTAAAAATTACAGTTTAATGGATATCCATTATGTATTCTTTTCAGTTGCATCTGACAATGTAATAAAATAGTTTTAGCTGGATTTCAAACTCAGAACCATAGGACTTCGTTGCTGCTTACAGCCTTGCTTATTTTTTTATATATGCACTTATACTATACATTAATCTGTTGAGAAACTTCTTAAGCCTCATTGCCTTTTCAGGAATCTTCTTTGTATTCTTCAGTTAGCCTTTGCTTAGGTAATAATTTCTGCTTGTCAGACTGTGACTTCCATTTCAGTTTATCCCAGAAGACCAAAAAGGACTTCTAGACAGATACTGTTCATGTTAGATTTTTACTTTTAGGCTGTGATATGTATATTAAAAGGTCAAACTCTACTGTAAGTCCTGCCACAGTCTGATAACTGCAGCTTTAGAAGCATCCTGAAAACATGGAATGCACTGTATTGCTGTTAGAAGTTAGCCTTACAAAATATTGTGGTACATATAACTTAGCTTTTCTCAGAAAGTTGTCCGAAGTTTGACTTAGTCTCATTTCATGCTGCCTTCCTCCAAATTCTGCAAAGTTATTAAAAAACTATATTGTAATTGCCTTAAAGGGCTACCTCCTAGTGTTTATTCTTCAAACACAGTCTATTTCTGTGAGTAAAGTTTTTTCCTCTGTTGGCACAGGAATTGAGTAGTCTAATCTCTTGCTATACATTTTTTCATATCATACTCTCTTAACATTGCACACTTCCCATTCTTAACTGCCTCAGAGTACCTGCATCAATAGTGATAGATCTCTGTAACCAATTTCCCATACTATTGGAAAAATTCTTAAGCTGTTTTCTGTAAGTAGATACAAGAGATCCTATAATATCCTCTGAAAAACAATGAAACTATAATGGTTTCTGAAAGCCATTCTTTCTTTTTCCATTATATTTGTTTTATGCAAGATATTTTATCTGTTTTGTTTTGAATTTATTTTCTCCATTTTCCTCCCATTTGGTTATCTTCCACATTTAAACTTGGAATAAAAAATGCCTGTTTAACAATGTGTGAATATGCTTAAATATAAGGGAGAAGGAGAACATATGAAAGAAATTACTTAATGGTATGATTGTTGGCAGAAGTTGAGTTTACTTTGACATGCGTAGAAGTGCCATTTAAGCTCTGTACTATAAGATTCTCATGTTGCATTATTAAGAATGGTGGTGTTTCAGGGCATCCGTAAAATTTATGCTCATGTAAAATAAAAGCCTTTTGCTAAAAAAAGAGAGAAAACACAATATTTTTGTGAACAATTAGAAAGCATCACTGGGTATCTGTTCACTTGAGAGCCAAATAATTCCTTACTCTAACACTAGAGATTTGGCTCTAAATGAGTGATTTCACACTGCAAATCTGCTAATGATCCCTTTGTGTTATAGTCCTCAGCTGTGTTGATTCCATAGCAGAAAGTGGCTTGTTCTTCATAGGAAACTTTCTACTAGGATATGGTATCCTGCTGTCAGGTGTGTTGCAGAACAAGAGTTGGTCCTGTCTACATACCTTAATCCAGTGCTTAGAATTGTCAAATTTATTTTTACTATAGAAAAGATATCTGTCACTGCAAATGTTAGCAGGGTTTCACTAGAAGCAAATGTGGTCCTGGAAAGACTGCAGTTTCTTTCCAAAGGACTGATCTGGTGAGGGTGTAAACCCTGTCCTTATAACAGGTATCTTTCTGATTTAATTAGTAGGGTCTCAGAAGAAAAGGGAGGCAATGCTCTTTGAATGAAGAAAGGCGAAGCCCTGGAAAGTTTTTTAAAATAAATTAAAAAAAATCCATGAATTCCCATTCTGAAGGATTGAATTTTGAGAATTTTTTCTTAAGGAACAAAATCAAATGTGGGGTCTGTGTTTAGTTCTCATCATTATGAGCTGCAAAACATTAGCCACATTGCCAGTCTGCCAGGACATGTAACATTACAAAGTAAAGATTTCCTACCTTTTTCCACAACAGGAGAATATAATGTCTGTGAAAAAAAGGTAAATGTCCATAAACCCAGCCCTATTATTCAAGGAAAAAAAGATAAATTGAAACTGTATGGTATTAAGAAACCAGAGGCCTTAGGCAACTGCAACAGTGTTTTGTGAAAGACAAGATAAACAGCAACAGGCAATACTTGTCTCAAGATTGAGAAGAGAAGCCATCCTATGTAACTGTTTAGTAGTGGTCAGATATAAATGTGTTTCTGATTGGTTTTTGTATTCATGATCTCCCTTGTAAAGTAAACAATATCTTTCCAACTGGGAGAGGGTAAATCCTTGGAATGTTGTAGAATTCCTGTTTTTTCCTTGATTTAGGATCTGGTATTTATTGTTGAGTATCTTCATGACTTCATTGCCGCCTGTTTCCTCCTGCTCTGAGACATTTGTCTATGAGCCTGAATGGAATGTAGTTGTTACCACAAATACTATTAAATGGTCTTAAACATTGTTCATAAGTTCTAAACTAATTAATCAACTGTTGTAGCAAATCATTAAAAGTGGAAGAAAAACTAATCTGAGAAGAACAATAGCATGATATATCCCTCCAGTAAAAGGTATTTTAGACCAAGAAGGAAGATCTGGAAGCAAAACCCACAGTACAAACTAAGCCATAACAAGCTCGATTTTGTTTTCCTTCTAAACTGTGAGATACCAAGGAAGAGAATCTTCTGTTGTAGGACACAAAAGTGATATGCTCTTGACGAAATTCCATGCTTGTTATTTTAAAGGAATTTAGGGAAAAGTGAGAAAAGTAATCCCCCTGGCACCCCTCAGAAAAGGTAATTTTCTCATGCAATTAATTTTCATTGCCCCTTCTCCTAGGAAAGATAATGTACTTGGTCAAGGAAAAAAAAGCATAACTGGAGTCCTGATTATCTCAGTATACTGTCCTCTACACTGCTGAAATAGGCTTTCCTGAGTCAGAATTCTGGACAAGTCAGGGAGAAAATGCTGATAAAAATAAAAAAGGAAGAAAATCTTCCCCTTCCACTCTTCCTCACTGAAAAAAACAGTCCCTAAATGCTCCAGAATCCTGTCTGTGCAACAAACATAGGTATCTCCATCATACTGAACAAGATGAAGAGGAAAAAATGAGGCCTGTCTGTTATGTTAGATTCTACTTCAAGATGGCTTGCTTGTGAATCTGAAGCCAAGAAACATGTAGCTTCCATCAGCTGTTTTTCAGTGCTGGTGAAAATTGCATGTAATAGATCATTCATAAATGGGAAGACTGCAGTGGGTACCAAGGAAGACTTGTTGGCAGTCAGAGCCCTCTTTCCTAAACAGGACCTTTCTGTGATTGGTGTGAAATGCTGAAATGCTTCCTGCCTGAGTTCCTGTCAGAGGTTTTCTTGGATTTCCAGCTCATCTATTTTACTTCAGGAAGCCTTTGGCGCCAGCAGTCAACAAAAAAGCCCAGACTTTTGCAGTCCTTACCAAGCTTGTTGAGAGTTTCTTACAATTCTTCATCTTTGGTTTTTGATCTGATTCACTTTTGGCAAAGGGACACTTGAAGAAATCAGGACCTTCTGTACAGAAGAAAAAGTGAGGCAACTCATGACTTAATAGTGTTATTTATAAATCTTGTAGACTAAAGCGAATGGACAAAAGTAAATTGTCATGTTTATGCATCTCAATTATATCAAGTTAATACTGTCTTCATGTATGCACATTAAATAATTGATCACTTTGTCCAGACAATTTAAAAAGCAAGTATGTATAGAAAAATTTACATCATATTAACTTTAAAAAAATGCATGCCATGGCTTAATCATATTATTTCCTGGTTTGTTGTCATTTGAATGTAGAATTGCAAACTAAAATTAATTCAGCTGAATCAGTCTTGAAAGATAGCTTTGGTCACATTAAATGTATTCCTTTACAACTGTGAGTCTCTAAAGATTTTTATTTTTTCCCCCATAAATTTGCCTGCAGTATTTTCGTAAGCAATAGTCTTGCAGTGACTTTCTTAAGTTGGTTACATCTCATTCAGTCTGTAAATTTTACTTCTAAGTATACTTCCAAAGATACCTCCAACTATTTCCATTGCCAATGTGTTAACAGTGTTTACCCTTTGAGTCATCAATATGCTGTAAGCTTCTGAGCAATCTGAAGGCAGTCTGAAATGCGAAGGATACCATCTAGTTCAGAACTGCTATTGTAACATCCCTTTCAGAATATGTTTGTTTATCATCTGGCAACTTTAATGCACAGTATTTCATAAGTCCATTATATAGTGTCCTTCAGTCTTGAATGAGAGAGTTTTTTCACTGAGCTTAGAAACAGGCTATTACTCCAGGTGACAAGACTTGTTCAGCAGGTGATCTAGCTTTCTAAAATGAAGGGGAGAAGATTTGGTAAAAAAGGCAAACAAACAAAAAAACCCACCACAACAAAACAGTTCAGTGATAAAGAGTAATAGGTTGACATCAATATTGTCTGGTATAGAATTTGTTTGGATTTTTTTTCCGCCTCTTTCTGCTGCTCCTTAGTTAGGTTGGCTTGGTTAAGAGGCTGTTCAAATTAAATCTTAACAAGACACAAAGTACAACTGTATGTCAAATGGGAGGGGTAAATCACAGTTGCTTTTGAAAACTGCAGAAGATAATTAGAGGTAGTTGTGTACATCTTTTAGGAGAGTGGCTGAGTAGCTGTAGACCACAGAACAGTGATGATTTTTGGTAGTTCCACATTCAGTGTCTCAATACAGTGAGTATGTATTTTCTCAATGGTCTGATTGGTTAAACAAAAAATCTTTATAGTCAGCCTGATACAGCTGTTCCTTTTCATCACCCAGTTCATTCCCCCTAATGGAGCACTTCCTTGTGCTCCCTGAGCAGGCTGTGGGTCCTGGTATCATTGGTAATTATTGTGCTCTTCAGTTTCTCTGTTGCCAAAATCTATGAAAAGATCATAGGTTCAAAAGCAGTTTGGGTGGTTCCATTTAAAATCATTGTTTGCCTTTTGAGTGAGGGAGGAATGAGACTAATTATTGATTTATATATATTTTTAACCAGATTTCACTTTTGAACAGAAGAAAATTTAAGTCCTTGCCAATGTAGTTTGATTTCTTCTCTTCCAAATTGGAAGAAAAATGGGACTTCATCTTGCAAAGCAGTCATCTGCTGCATTACTGACATGTTTTTCGGTTTTAAGTGCTTGACAGCCCTTAAGCTTAGTGCCTCTTGGTGCATACTCAGTACGATGACCAGGTAAGTTTGTTCCCGGAAAAGCTCATTCTTTTGGAAAGTTTGCGTGATTGGGTTAGTATTTATGTTCAGGGAGTTGGGAAGGTCACTTTTTTTTTTCTATTCACCTATGTTTTATATGCTTTCTATGGAAACATGGTGTTTAATTAACATGCTAGCAAATCTGTTCACATGGTAATGTTAGTCACAAGAGCTCTTTTCTAACTTCGCAGGCTGGAGAGACACAAGGCATAGGTGTCTGAAGGGAAGGGGAAAAGCTGTCTTAATGTTCATTTTGTTAAGATAAAATCAGAGAGGGACGCAGGAAAAGGTCTCATGTTCTGTGCCCACTTCCCATTTAATCTGAACATATTTTCAGCATTATCAAGTAGACTTACTACATGGCTGCCTACCACTTTGTTGTGTGTGTACAGTTTTCTCTGACTATTAAGTAGTAGCCATAACTTTCACTATGCCTTAACTTTTTCACAACAGTACTATAGTTATCTCCAATCAACGGAAAAATAACTACGCCTTACAATGATGTGTCATCTAAATATTAGAGACAGGCATTAGACACCAAAACTGATTCTATGCTGAGTACCTCCAGTGGTTCACTGTGTGACAACACTCGAGTTACCTGATTCCTGTAAAATTAATTCAAAACTAATATGAGACTGACACGATTGTTGACTTGCAGAAGGCAGTCATGAAACAAAACTCAGAGCTGTAGCTCTTGGAGCATATTTGGGTCCATAATTCTCAATTGAAAAGGTGTTCAATTGTGGTGCTGTGTCATGCTCACAAGAAGTTAAGAATATATACATAATGTCCTGCTCTTCAAATGGAAAAACAAACCAGTTTCCATTTGATCTTTACTTGGTTTCTGTGGTGCTTCTGTAGCTGTATCCATGTTCACTAAGAATTCTTCCACCTCAAAACAGCTGTTTTCCTTTATGAAGAAGAAAATGTAATTGCAAACAGCGTAGGAAGGCAACCTGTCTCAGAAGTAACTTCTACTTGTCTTCTGAAAAATCCACTTCTGCAGTGGGGGGTGGGGGGGGCTTGGTGCTTCTTATTGGAGAAAGGCAGTTTGGTTTCTTTAATCAATGGGCAGTATGCTCGCTCTTAAAATTATGGTGCCCAGAGAAGCCTGCATGCTCTTTAGCAAGGCAATTGTTTCGTGTACATGGACCAGGATACAGCAGTAAGATTCAGAAAAGCAGGAAGATTTTGTCAGTACCAGACTTAACATTGGGTCTTCACACTTCCATGAGGTGCCTAATCTTTTGCAAAATTTGACATTAAAATTTCACAGCTTTCTTTAGAAAAATACAATACAGTCTCCAAACTTTACTGTACTCTTTTGTCCTCTTTCCTTAACAGAAGGAAAGTGTTACATTTTTATTTGTTTACTATTTTCCTTGGCATCCTTGCTGTTCACCTCACTAATCCAGAGGCATCTGTGCATGGGAGATGTCTGTGCTATCTTGCACTCTTGCACAGCCCATCATCTGTCAGGAACTGGAGATTTGTGTCTTGGGATATGTATCATTACTGTACTTGTAAAGGTTTGGAAGGGCATTCTCTTCGATGTGGCACTTCAGCCTTAGAATAGTCAGCTTTTCTAACAAAAAGCTCAGTCAGATGAATTAGTTAATATTTTGTTGCTCATACACACATGCATGGATCATATGTGTTTAAATTTTGAAAGCTGAGTACAGTAATCGATTGATATATTACTAGCTAAGTTTATAGCTAAGTTACTATTGCTACCTAGGTTAATACTTGTTTGCAGATCTCTAGTATGCTAAGGATTAATATGCTATCTGCTAGTCACTAATTTTAAAAGTGCAAGACTATATGTTAGTTTACTTGGGTTTTAGGGATTTTTTGGTCATTACTACATTGCTATATATAATATTAAAAATTCTTTTATCTTTTCTCTTTGTCCTGGTATTTTTTTCCAAAACAGTACCTACTCCAAGCAAGAATTTTGTGCAGAATTCTAAAATGAGATGTTACTAAACTCTGTGATGACAGCACCACTGTTATTTTTTTGGTGGTAGAAAATTTCTCAAGCAAACAAAAATATAAATATATTTTAGTTAAGTGAATACCAGTTTTCTGAAGGACAACAACATGTTACCAAAGTTAACAAAATGATAACTCGGTTTGGTTTTTAATTTCTTGTAAATCAGAATAGATTTTTTTATCAGATTCAGTAACAAAAACCTGATCTGTTCACTGTGGAGCAATAGGAATATATTTTCTGTAATAAATGCATCTTTAAAATGCATGCAACCTGTTTTAAAATCATACATGAAATTGTCTAGTTATGCTATTAGAATGAAAATGCTACTAAGAATCAGTAACTGCCCGGCTAAAAATCTAATTTGGATGCCTAGAATAATAAGGGGAAAAATATGATAAGTAGTTGTCAATATTAAAGCAGGCTGAAGGAGGAAGGCTTTGGGCCTTGTAGTAGGTAGAATGAAACAGCAGATTTGAGTATCCACAATCCTTTCAGTATTAAATTTTCAGTAAAATAAAATTACTTGTATATGAAAACATAGCCTTTCCCCAGCTCTCTTTTTTTTCCTGATCAGCTGATGAAGAGACTAGCAGCTCGCTGCTTTGCTGGCTTGTTAATTTTATCCCCACTAACTGTGATTTCCGATAGCCGGCCTGCTGATAGTGGTAAGGTAAATATCCTTTTTCATTGCCGTCTTGAAGATTCAGTAGAACTACATCACAGGCATGTGTAGGTGTGTAACACATCAAAAGTCAGTGTTCTCCGTATTTCAATGTACAACTGAGTGCTTAAGGAGAGCAATGACATTAACTATTGACAGCCTTGCATGCTGTATTTATTGGCTTTTATAGCTTCCAAGATATGCAGAGAAATTTCCTTTTCTTAATCTTTGTTAGCTGCAGTGGTTTATAGTGGGTGTCCTGCTTTAGCCAAATGTATATTAATTAATTTGTGTGCAGATTTTTTTTTTCCTTTTTTCTTCCTAACTCATAAGATCTCAAGCCTCCTTCATAGTGGTTATCTGGATGCTGTGGAAGCATGATGTAAATTGTCTTTTGATTATTAAGGCCTAGTTTCAGGCTGTCCCTCAGGATTCTGTGTTCGTGTTTGTTCTGTGGATTTGCACGTCGGAGGATGCATAGGAAACAGATTTCAAAATCCCACTGGTGTTTTTAACATGCCAGGTTGTTTTGTGTTGTGCATCAGATTTTTCTCACAAAACGTTTTTCAAGAGACATTGTACACAATTGAGAAAAATTATGGCTGGGCTGTAATCACTCTTTTTATATTGATTGTTATGCTCACATGATCATAAATATTAGCCATGTTTGGTGCTGTGGGGAAATGAAGGTAATTGCCTTATGATTAGAGCTCTTTCAGCTACGAGAAAGGATTGATTAGCATTTGCATGTACTCAAGGCAATATTGAGAGGCAAAAGGGACAAATATCAATGTCAGTTATGTTCTGAGAAAGCATTAATCAGAAAGCCTGGTTTTAAGACTTTTTTTGTATTTTTTTATTTTTAATTTCAATTCTCTTATGACCCAGTACTTCTACTTCTTTTCTCTTGTTGGCTTTCCCAAATCAAGAAAAGTTCAGCTTCTGGCTTTCTGACATGGATCTGACAGGCAGTGTGTAAACAGGTTCCCTTCATTTCTAGTTTGGTTTTTTGTAGCAATTTTTTTATCCCTCTGCATAGTGCTGCTGGGTCTGTTTAAAAGCATACATCCAGGTAACTAGTGTTCATTGTTTGTGACTCTGTGTGGGGTTTGGTATTTTGGGGGGTTTTTTTGCATTCTACGTTCTGAGTGCTTTTTACAGTAAAACACTGTACTGTCAGTGAGTGCTTCTGCCTATCTGTTGGTTACTATTCTAGAAGAAAATGATACATTTTAGAGATGGTTTTAACACTTAGGCAATTTGAAAGTTGCTGAAACTATTTGGAAGAGAAGTCATTACTGCATAAAATATCTGTGTGTTTTTTGTGTGCACAAAGAACTATGTGTGTCTGCCTTTGTGAGCCAAGCATAGTTTAAACTGACCTGTTTGAAAACATGCGATATCAAAGTCTGTTTTGCATGGAACTACATAAGCCAGAACTGCCACTGATGTGAACAAATGAATGTTTGTTGTACACTTACTGACACAGTACAACAGACCATTATTGTTTGTGAAACTCTGAGTTGGTGTGGAATTCAAGGTTCAGATAAACACGTATCTATTTAGATGATAGTGGGATTCTTAGAACAAATTAATGTTTAGTGTCTCTTTGATTGCCAGTAACTCAATTTCTTGTTGTACTCTTGTTTATAAATAAGCTGAACATTTTGAGTTGAATTATCTGCAGCCTGTGTTGTGTTTTTGTTTTTAAATACAGTTTGTTATTTCCTTTTGCAGTATCTCTTTTGTTTAAAAATAATACTTTTTGAATCGGTGGTTGTCAGGCAATTGAAGACGGCAATTTGGAAGAAATGGAAGAGGAAGTCCGGCTTAAAAAACGGAAGAGACGAAGAAATGTGGATAAAGATTCTGGGAAGGAGGATGGAGAGAAAGCAAAGAAAAGAAGAGGCAGACCTCCTGCAGAGAAGCTGTCACCCAATCCACCCAAACTGACAAAACAAATGAATGCTATCATTGATACTGTGATAAACTACAAGGATAGGTGAGCTTGGAGATGGTCTTTCTCTGTTGCACGTGCTCTCTCCCTCTCTGTTGATAACTCTCTCTACGTTTTTTCATGGCTTCATATTTGTTTTCAGTCTTTATAAGGATTTGCTGACACAGCATTTTTGAAAAGTAATTCCACTTAGGGCCTGATCCTGTAAGTCTCACTCTTTGTAGAGTTTTTTAAAGACCCATTTGATAGGAAGTTGTTGAAATACAAATACAGAAAGCAGACATAGAGCTGAGCTCTTTCAGAAATTAAGTCATTCTGCTCAGAAGGTGTACTTAAGAACATTTAGCTTGAGCAGGATTTTCCTTCAGTTTACTGGTGCAGTGTGTGTTAAGATTAATCTTTTCAAATACATGGCTACAGATTTATTAATGCAAATTAACATGGTCTTGCCATGACCTGAAAGACTGCCCAAAATAATGTAGGGCTCATATCATGAGCCTCTGAGCCGCCAAAGGTAAAACTAGAATTACTGAGCATATTATGTTCTCCACAGCTGAGGCGGAAGCCTGTTTGTCAAGAAATCCCTATTTTCAGCATAAGAAAATGCTGAATAGCTAGACCCTAGGAAAAAATACTGCTTCTAATCTGAAATGTCATTTGAAGACTTCTATTTTGCAGGTTTTTAAACTGAAAATCTTTTATGCTTCATGAGGAAGAAATTGAGAATTAGATAATAGCATCTTTGAATCAGAATCGTTTGAGAAAGCTGCATTTTTCTAATTCACCTTCTGTTTGCCAAAAATCAGTAAAACTTTCTTGTGTACTTATCCCTTCTTTGCTATATATTGAATTACTTAAATCATATAAGGAGCAGTTATAAGCTAAATTAATATTAAATACATTCAGAGATAATTAAGAAATATATGCATTAGGTGACCCACACAAGTGTAGAAGTACAATTTTTGCATGTAAACAACTTTCAGTCTATGACTTCAAGTGGAAAGTTGCACTTCTTCCTTTTTTGTCTGCTTGTAAAAGATTAACTTGCATGGTATCTGGTGAAGCACACAGAGTTGTGATGCCTTACTTTTTTGACATATAACTGTTGAAGTGAAGCATTCTGTGATCTGTGGGCTCTCTCTAGAGTACATTGAAAAGTTTTTTGGAACAGGATTCACAGGAATTAACATGATGAGCAGGAATTTGTCTGCAAACTCTGTATTCAGCTTGCTGTGACTCTCAACTAACAAAATAGCTGAAAAGGGAGAAGTGTTTAAAGTTCAGTTATTCCAGTCAGGGCTGCAAGAAAGCATCTCTTCAGTTTGGATCCCTGACCTCCAGCCTTCTCCTGAAGCTAAGCACTTCTGACCAGGGCACCTACTTCTCATTTGTAAATTAGCAAGCAGAGTTACTTCCTGTAGTCTCCAGTAGGGGTTAGCTACTGATAGTCACAGGGGAGGTTAAAGATTTTTTCCTGTCACTTGTGCCCCAGGAAGTTCATATCTAATCTCTGTCAAACAAGTTAACCACTGTGCTATTGTGTAGTGACAAGACGTACTATTCCCTCTCCCAGGAGCCCACACTTTTGTAAGACAGAATTGGTGCCCACTTTAAAAAGTGTATGGAGCTCTGTTCTGTTAGGAATTAAAAATGGCTGTTAAACTGAGCTCTTCAGTGCAATGAGCTATGCTGACAAGTTCCAAGTTCCTGTATTGTGATTTTATTTGTGAGCTAGCATCAAACCACCCAGTCCTATGAAAGTTGGGACAGAACTGAATTGCAAATTTAGGCATCAGGAGACTTTAATACCTTAAAATCTTTGGGACTGAGGTTGTTCTAGAGTTCGATGAACATTTTCAAGATTTGCAGCTTGAGAATTAAGTGGGTTTTAGGCATTGGAACCCTTCAGCTTTGTTGGGGGTTCATGTTTGTTGAGCTCTGGGCTTTTGTGTGTGTGAAGGCAATTGGGGCAAGTATAGAGGGACAGGTTAATTGAAAGAAAAGTAGGCCATGAGCTTCATCTGGGGAAAAAAAGGGTTTTATGTGTATTTAGTATTTGAATGCTTGAAGTCGTCTTTGTCTTTAGCTTAAATTTTCAGTGAT
This sequence comes from Strix aluco, assembly GCF_031877795.1. Lineage (NCBI taxonomy): Eukaryota > Metazoa > Chordata > Aves > Strigiformes > Strigidae > Strix > Strix aluco. Next base: position 29,517,467 of record NC_133971.1, read on the forward strand.
AATAGATGTTTCCTCTCTATTTTATAAAAGTCCAGAGGGCTGATCCAGACCACAGAAAACTGATTGTGCCCCAAAAGGTCAGGCGATATCCAAAATCTTACTGACTTAGGCCTGAGTTACGTTGTCAAAAATCAGTTCTACAATCTTTAGTAAGTTTTGTTGCAGTTAATAAGCCAGCAGGCAAAAAAAATCAATAAAACAATAAAATAAGTAAAAATCAGTGTATGCTAAACTAATACATGTGTGCTTTATCTTATGTTTTCCCTTGCTTTTGAGAAGAGCTCCTTGTAAATATAGAACCACTTCTCTCTTCTTGTTACAATCTTTCTTTTTAAAAAAACATTTTTCCCTGGTGCCCACAAAAATCTGGAGTACCAGTTGGCTGCTTTTGTTTGGCGATTCTGTATAGTGTTGATGCAGGGAAGGAGTCTCCAAATACTTTCCTAACTGTCTTGTATTTGACTTCTGTTGTAGGCATCTGGGGACAAGTATAATCCTTTCCTTCCTTATTTAAAAAGCATCCAACAAAATAGGCTGGATTCTGTATGTCTAGGAAAGCTAGAGGCTACAATAATACAAGCAGTAAGCTCTAGTAAACTGAAGTTTGAGCTACACAATTATTATATAAAGGTCAAAATAAGATTAAACAGACAAATTAGCAACATTTGAGGTGTTCAGTGTAGAGAAATGCAGCATATGTTTCTTTGAAAAGGAAATTCAGAGGTAGATATCCAGCTACTTGCAAACCCCAGTTAAAGAACTCTGTGCAAGACAGTGGAAATTAGCACTGAGGTCAAATTACTGTTATCTCTGTCATGTCCTCAGTACATACAAGTTTTTTCTTTAGATTTTCCTCTTTTATGCAGTACTGTATAGCTACTCTCGTATTTCCTTTTATTCCCATCCCACATCCCAACATAATACTGATTTTAATGAAACATTCCATTAACGATAAGTTTAATAGTTGTTACAGAGCAATTTATAGCTACGAGCTGAGTTTTTTCAGATCTTTCTAGAGAACTACAAACACACTGAAGGAGAGAAAACTTCAGTGTTTATGCTGAGATTTGACTTGACTGGCAGCCTAACTGCATTAGTTCCTTGGAATTCTGGTACCTGGGGTGTCTGCCATGTAATAAAGAAAATACTAAAAAAGGAGAAAAAGGACAGAGATGTGAGGCACTATGAAAATGTTCAACTGTTTGGATTCCTTTGGTGTGAGAGCTGTTAAGGTCCATGTCAAGTTGACAATATCTGCTTCTTGCAGGCTTTGGGTTCCAGTATTGGGTGATGTGCTTCATGCTTTTCTTCGTGTTGATAAGCATTTCTTTATCATATCTCATGTTTATCTTTGTTAATCTTGAAACAAATAGTCATACCTCCATTTGAAGAACTGTGGGGACGTACTCCAAACTGTTAAGAAGTAAAAATGCTTGTTGAATTCACTGCTACCTTTTCTAACTGCAACTCTGCTCTTAATGCTCAGCTTTAAGTATCAAACCATAAAACATGTTGCCAACTGTAGATACAGAGCAGTACTACAGATGCAGAGCCTTTTTTTCTCTTCCACACTGCTTTGCCATTATAGGTGAAGCTAGGTTAATCTAGGTTTCATCTATAATGGCTTAGAATGGAGAATAAATCTATAATAAAGCAAAAGTAAGAAAAGATGACCAGAATCCTCTGACTTCTATTCACCTGATTTAGTGGAAAATGTCCCTTCGCACCCATGCCAGGGAAGTTGGATTAGATGATCTTCAAAGGTCCCTTCTAACCCAAACCATTCCATGATGCTATGATTGTGGTAAAGCATTTGTTAGGGTACCACAGGAAAATTCTAAGCTAATATGAAAGAAAGAGGAGATCTAATGAGTAAGATGTATAATCTGAGTGAAAACAAGGAAAAAGATGTAACTGAAGATATCACAAAAGTTCTTGAAGAATTGGTGTTGGCATAGACTGTAATGTATAAGTTTTAAATATCAGTATTGGGATGGTATTTATGGAGGACTGAACACAGTTAAGTCTGGAGTAAAAGAACTGGCATGAAATGCAGTGCATTATAAGGTACTTACAGACTAAAAATAGGAAACTTTTCTTTGAGTTGGAAGCTAATCATGTGGAACTGACAGAAAAAGTATGACCTGGGCAAAGAAATTACTGATCAAAGCTAACTACAAGCCATCAGTATTGTCCAGCCACAAGAAAATAGGAGCCTGGCCCTGACACTATTGCCTGTGTGGATGAGGAAATACTCATTTTATGTGTATGCCATTATATATGACACCATTAATGCTTCTGAGTTGAGGACCACTTTTCCATTCAAGAAAGATTAGTTTATGCTGAAACAAGGATAAATAATTATTTAAATGATAAGTAGCATGGGAGAGTCTTGCAAGAGGAAACAGGTTGGTTTGTTTATCCAAACGCAGCACAATCTGAGAGGGGAAGATGATTGCTCTCAGTAAATTCACCTGGGAAAGAAGGGAAGCATAAACACAGGGAGAGTGTAGAAATAAGTAAAATACAGGATGGTGGTCACAAGGTTGTATGAGCATGAACGTTCATGCATACATTCAAGTTATTAACTAAGAGTTCTGAACCTTTCCTTTTGGAATAGTGAGGCAGAAATACCTAGATAGATTTGGGCTTTATTCCTGATTAAAAAATGATTATATGATGATTTACAATACCAAAGCTCTAGATTCAGGGACCTGGAAACACCTTTCCCATTGCACAGTTGATCCTAATTCTCCAGTGTAAAGTATATGCATCATCTTTGCAGACTACATGTGCAATAATACATTTTAATCTGGGATTTTATTGCAATTATTTCTTAAACTAAGATTTAGGTGCCTTTGCAGCCTTGTACCTTGTTCTAATCTTGCAGTGTGAAACACCTGCTTAGAAGAGAGCAAGATGAAATACATGAGCCTGGCATTACTGTTGCACTTTTTTCCAATTCTGATGCTTTTAACCTGCCTTTCCTTCCCTCTAAAATTAGGAATGTCCAAAGAAACGGATAATCATAGAATCATATGTGTAATACGTATGTTATGTTTTCAGAAAGCAAAATTAGCTTGTACATCCGGTTCAAATGCTTTAGCCTTTTCAAAGCAGGGACAATTTTACTGGAGATAGATGTTCTTTTCAAAATAAGTAATTTGTATTCCGAATTTGAGCCCCAGCCTGCATTATGCACATGCAGGCTTAGTCCCCCAAACTATGTTTTTCTTCTTTTGAAAGTTTTCCTTCATTTTTTTATTTCAGAGGAAGATAAGCTTTAAGTGTAGCTTCCCTTTCCTGGTTGTTAAAATTAAGTGGAGAAAAAGAATGATACTTCATACCTTGTAATCCTTCAGCTTCCTTACAAATCCACTGTCCTGCCTTGCATTAGAGTTTGATGTTTCCTGTTTTGGTACCAGTTTGATGCTACTGCTAGTTTGTATTAGCTTTGTTTAGATAGCAACAGCTGACTTTCAAGAGTCCCAGGGTACTGATAGTTCTGATACAGTGATTTTCATTTGTGATCTCTGTGCTCTCTGCTCTGTTTGTGAGACTTAAGGTAAGAACTTGCATAGTGTACCAGTTAACTTCACAAAGCCTTCTCCCCATAGCAGGTGGTTGTTGACCACATGTTAATAAAACTGATAAGAAAATTGAAGGGTGGGGTGGTTATGCCCTGTCCATATTTCCTGCTTGGCAAGAGATTTCCCCTGTCTGTGGTGCTTAGCATTTTGATCACTGCATTATTAAAGACAAAATGTTTAAATTTGTGTCCATAGTATTCTAATTTTGACAGGATATAGCTCAGGTAAAGTGTATTTTTCTCTGTATGTGAAATCGATTTTATTCAGACTATTTCCAGCTGTTTTCTCAAGTTGCCAGTTTTTAACTGTTGTGAAATGGTGAGTAATGTAATTAGCAATTACTAATCTAACTAGTAATTAATTATGCCAACTGGTACTCTTGAGTGTTCAAACATGCAAAGTAAATAATTCTTATTTATAGCCAAGCCAAAGTTATGGAGTACATAGCCATATGTCAAAATCAGGGCTTACATTTTTAAGTATTTTTACCCCCTTCCGTTTCAGTGATGGGGACAGGTCCACCGTATATTACTGCAGTCAGTTCCAAAAAGGAAGAACCATTAAATACATTTTACAAAAATGAAGCATCTCCCTACATTTCTGGGTTACTATTGGAAGTTGTTAAATACAGGGAAACCACCTTGCTGTATAAGATACTTTAATTCTCCTCCCCACCCCCCTGCTTTTTTTTAAAAGAGCATCCTTGTGAGTTGCATTTGACGAGGAGCTGTAATTTGCACACCGTGGTTCCGATTGTGAGCACTCTGACTAGGGTACAGGACTCTTCATTCTACCTGCTCTAAATTGAATTTCAGTATTTGTTAAAAGTGTGAAATTTGCCAGAAATACAAGAATGTCTTGCAGTTTCAGCTTCATGGTTGTCTCTCCTTTTGATTCCAAAGGAGAAAGGATGTTGATAGTACTAATACTTTTGACAGGTCAGTGGTGGCTTGCTTCTGCCCACATACTGCCAGGGGAAACAAATACAAAGGGATCCTTGTACAAATGAGGCCTAATAGTTCCTGCATTTAGTTCCACTGAAGATAATACTGACTAACTGGGTGGAAATATATGCTTGTATACACCTTGTAAGCAGTTTGGCAAAAATCAGAGAAAATCAGAAACAATGGGCACAAATATTTTTCTAAGCAAAAATATTTTAAAAATGAGTGGTATTTTTAACTCACATGGCATGAAAGTATTTTTTTATGTGAGCATGCATAGGACTAGCTGATGTTGAGCTGATGCAGTAGCAGTGAACTGTCACTCATGGTTCTTTCGCAGTCAGGTCTTTTAATTTATTCTGGTCCTTCTTCCCTTCAGCACATATCCTGCTCGTTGCTAGGCAACTGTAAGTGATTTTTACTGCGCATGATTTTTGTGTGGTAGTTGTGGTTATTATTTTCTAATTACAAAAGTGGGGACAGAGATTAAAATCAGTTGCATTAATAATTACTAATTTTCTCCTGTTGTATCCACAACACAGCCATTTGAGATTACGTAGGGAAAGATCACGTTAATTTACAGTATAGATGCACATACACAAAGGGAGCAGAAGATAATATTTCTTTGTGACATATGAGGTTCTGTAAAAATGATAGAACAGAATAAGCTGTTATTGATCTCAGTAGGCAAAATCAGGCACTAGTCTTCTGTCTGTTGCATATTTCATGCCCTTAATGCTTTTTCTTTCACAGCCTTAAATGATTCTCAGTAATTAATTCTATCAGGCCAAGCCTTGAAGGTTTTCTCTGGCATTCGTAGTTTCATAGAACATGTGGACAAATCACAGTTGGCTAGATTTGTATCTTAAAAATCAGATATTGATGTTTAATAATTTACTGCTGTTATATTTTTAATATAAAATACAAAATAAGGGTGGGTGCATCTTTGTAAAAAGAGAAAAAAATATTATATAGCCATGAGATTAAAAGCTCTATGATCATCAGAAGCTTTTTTAGTAGGACAAATATGCTAAATATGTTTTAAAATTTGATTAAAATCAGATTATTAGTAGCTGTTTCCTTTATACTTAAATGTTGTTAGACTCTGAAGCATAGTTTGAAGCAGCACCAGCATCAGTGGTTTGGTGGTTTTTCTCAAATAGCTATTTCTGTTAAAAGAAAGCTTCTGGAGTTTAAAACACCACAATGATAACACAGTCCTTCTGCACAGCAAATACAGATTCATAGTGCACAAAGTTTTGAAAGCAACTTTTCACACTTTTTAAAGGATTAGCTTACATGTATATCACATGTCAGTATATTGCACAGATTTATTAAAATAACTGTATTAAGTTTGTGAAGTCAAGCAAACAAAAAAATAGGATATAACAGAAAAAAGGTGGAAACCTAATGTGATTCCCTCAGAGAGGAGTGTTACAGTATGCTGTGTAATGTCATGACAGTGTACTGCTTTGCTTTGGTTTTCCACAGGACCAGTGCCTTGCATTTACAAGGTGGGCACTGATCACTTACTGAGTGGCTGAATTCCCCGTGGGCTTCTTTATAATGCTCATAAGGAGTCTGAACATTTTGCAGACACAGAACTTTTTTCACATTTTATTCTCATTTTACAAATTAGAAATAGAAGCTTAAATTTTAAGACACCATTTGGGCACCAGAGATCTGATTTCTCAGAGTAGTTAGTGTTCTGTAGGTTCAGAACAAATTTCATTGACTGCAGTTGCAGTTGTGAGTGCTCAACACTTGTGTTTATTAACACAAAAAAAAAAATAGTCCTCAATTTGCAAAGTAGAAAAACATGTTAATTTAGTCAGTTGTGTAGTGTGTATTTAATGCATTGCTTTTCCTTGTATTGCTTCCAGTTTCTCTTTGAGAGTGCAGTCTGAGGTGAAGACAAGTTCTGTCATGTGGCATGACATAGTCAGTCATATAGATGATTAGCAAGATTGGTGCCTTTAAATCCATAGTATAAACACCTCCCACTTTGACAGGGGAAGTATGAAAGTATGGAATTTGACTCTTTGGTGTGAATCAGTACCAAAGGAGGTGCAGTGGCCTGAGTTTCACAATTACTTGTTGTCAGGAGAGAAACAGTAAGATTTGGGATTACAATTATCTAGTCATTTTATGATTTCCGCTATTTCAGTAACAGGGTGCTTCCCACATAAATTAGATCTATTGGGTGAAATTGCTAGTAACTGTCTGGACTGTGAGGTCCAAGTGATCTGTTGAGGTATTTACCCCAACAGCTATGTGGGGTAGATAAACTTCACTCTCACCTTCCCTGACAGAGATGCACAATACACCGCCTTGTCTCACTGTGCAGCAGCAGCACCCAGAAGTGCATTCATGCATGTGCCATGATATTACTGTAATCCAGGAGGCAGCCTGGCAGCTAAGAAGTCGAGAACAGCTTCTGCTGCTGCAAGTCAGACAAAAGTTGTCAGGATGAGACAGAGGCTTTTGGTTTCTAGGTTTGCATTGGATGGAAAAATACTCTAGCTGCCAGCTGACATCCATGATACTGGTTGAACAACACTGATAAGCTGTGGTCAAAATGTTTACATTATTGTCCTCTCTGATGCAAGGTATATAAGGAGCAGCAGTGTCCCAGGACTAAACCAAGAGCAATAAGAAATCTTGGATTAGGTGAGCAACAGCTGCTTAGGGAAATGAGGGAATTCTGTTTATTCCTACTTGTTCATTGGTCTATCAGGTCCGTAAGAAAAATAGTATCTCCTCAAATTCTGATGCTATTTCAGGCATTAAGAAATGCCTAAGATACAGCAGGCATTCATGACTTTAAAAGACCAGAGCTGTTCTGTGCTTTTTATCCTTATGCTCCATGGCAGAACTGCCTCAGTTAACCTTTGATTTAGTATTAATTTAATATGTTTGATAAGATCCCACACCACTATGGAGGGTAACTACAAGAGAGAAGCTCAGGTGGAAACCCGGACTTGGCAGTCTTCTTGCCCAACTCTTGTGAAGGTTTGGTATCCCTGAGTTACCAGCCAAAGATGCAAATGAGAAAACAGGGCCTTTTTGAAGTAGCTGTGAGAGAAGGAAGCATGTGAATGTGAGCTGGGAAATGCTTGTGTTTGTTATGTGCAGTGAATTACAGTTCCTCTCAGCAGAACTTTTTTCCTGCTACTTTGTGAGAAAAATGACATGCGCAAAGGAAAAAAAAAAAGACTAAGCCCATAAGTGCCATCAAACATTTCCTCTCCAGGTGACTTATAGCCATGTATTATTTGGGAAGCCACTAATAAGAAGAATAAAACCTCCCCTCAATTTGGAAGTGTTAAAATAGCTAACAGTGGGAAATCTGGAAATCTTAGAAATTCTGAACACCTGTAAGTGATAGGCAATGTTCCTAGAGTATGAAAGGTTTTTAGACAACCCGTCACTTATTACAGATGACTGAAGAAATGCAAATGGCAGTAGTGATTTTCAATACAGTTACAATGATCTTCCCAGAAACCTAACAGTCATTAATGAAAGTTAATTTTTTTGTTGTTGTAATGTCTAGTTAGTCTGATAGCAATCAGCATCTGGTATAATGAAAATCAGTATGAACAAATGGTTTGCTATGATGAGGAGGTACAAAACAACTATAAAAAGACCAAGAAGGTAAACCTATAGTGATAGGAGGGATGCTTGCTAAAAATTCCAAAACAAAACTGAGAAAAGGATAAGACTGTACTCGGCAAACCACTGTGGAATTCAGATTCAAATCCTGATCTTGCTTCCATAAAGCCTCCTACATATACAATCCTGTAGTGATGGTGATACGTTAGGACAACAGCACAAAGGATATGTTTTAAATTGTAAATTATGTGCACTAAATTAAAAAATCAGAGCGGGGTTCAATATCTAATTCTTTGAAAGAAAAAAATTGTGATTATTTTTTTCTTATGATTAGATTGTATGGTGGTTTTTGTGAGGAAGTTGGTAGTAATTCTTTGCATTATGGGTTTATTTTTCTCAACAGTTCAGGACGACAGCTAAGTGAAGTCTTCATTCAGCTCCCATCTAGGAAAGAATTACCAGAGTATTATGAATTGATTAGGAAACCAGTAGACTTCAAAAAGATAAAGGTAAGAACCTTTTTTGGAAGTGGAGATTCCTGTATTTCTTTTTGTTATACAGAAGAGTAAGCATGAAGTTGTCATTAAAATTACAACATGAATATTGCATGTACCTGTATTTGTGGCTTAGATTGCACACCTTGTTAGGAATTTTGTTTAGTGTCTATTGCAGAATATCAAAATGTAGCAGTGTGACATGAATGACACTTTCAGAAAAGACATCTCAGTGTCTTTTTTGCAAAGACCTAACTGTGAATCTGTAAGCACGTCTTTGGTAAAAACACACTGTTTGCAAAGGTTTAATGGTTCTAGGGGAATATAGTCATCCCTAAACTAGCATCACATCTTGGAACAGCCAGGACAGATCCAAACACAGTTTGGCAGATGGGGTTTAGGCAGCTTGTTGCATGTTAGGTGATGTCATAACTCTATGACTTTCATTCACGTCATAGCTTATTTTGTTTCTGTGCTAAAAAGAAGAAACTGGAACTCCTTTTACCAAAAGAATTCTATTTCTGTTGCTTTTGTCCCTTCCAGTTCACACAGCAATTGCTTAATTTCTATTCTAATTACCCTGGTGTATTCTTTGAGTAATATGTTAATGATATGCTTTAAGACTTCCTTTCTTTATTTTAAACAGATACATGTCTTGATGCTTAGGTAAAATTTTTAAAGAGAAAGCTTTTAATGTGTTGAAATCAAACATTAATTCAGTGTCCTGTCTCTTGTTTTTCTTTCTGAACCACTGCCCATCCATACTTCTCTTCATTTCCTCAACAAATGCAACAGGAAAGAATTCGTAACCATAAGTATCGGAGTCTTGGAGACTTGGAGAAAGATGTCATGTTGCTGTGTCACAATGCTCAGACATTCAATTTGGAGGGCTCACAGGTGTGAATGAACCACTTTGTGTTAAACATACAGGTTTCCCCTGCCTAATGTTTTCAGTGCTTGTGGATTGTTATATTATGTACATAAACCCTGTGTTTTAATTCTTACTTTGAATAGAGAAAAATGCCCATTCTTAGAGACATTCAGAATACACTGGACACAACTGCAGTGTGTGCATGCAGAGAAATTGGTTTTGACTCTAATTCTGAGATCATTTTTTTCTCATCTGTGTGTAGTTTAGAGCTGCTATAAGACTATTCAAATCTATGGTAAAAGGCAGTATGTGTAGAGTGATACATCAGCTTGGGTTTGCCACAGTGGGTGATAGAAGGAGCAGATTTAACAGTACAGCTTAGCACAGGATGTTGAGGAAACACTTCATAGTGAACTCTTCAGTTCTGCTAATGGAAGACACAGATTTAAGGTTTGTCCAGCCGTAAAGCTTTGTGTATGAAGCTTTTTACTCTCTGAATCCTCTGGTAAATTTTTTTTTTTTTTTATGTTGAAAGATCAGTGTCTGTTTTAAGAGACAGTAATAATAAATCCCAACTGAGTGTCAGAAGTTTAGAAGGCAAAATCTCATCTCAAACAAATGTTTCACATACATGAACATGCTCAGTGCTGTGAATTCAGCACAGGACACTGCCACAAGACTACAAAATCCAGAGGACAGATAAGAAAGTTGTCTAACTATAGTGAAACATAGTCTTGGATTATTATTTTTATAGATGAGGTCCAAATAGAGTGATGTAAAGTTGAAACAGAAAACATTACAACAACTCCTGTAATGTGCAAGAGGGAAAAAATTATGTTAGAAGAAACCTAAGTAAAAGCAAGCTGAAGGTTGATGCTGCCAATACCAATGCATCCTTCAAATTCCTAAACATTACTGATGACCCTTAGCTAAACTGGGGAGTTTATATTAAAATTTGAGACTTAAAAATAAAAATGAGCATGCAATTAATTATGAAGGATTGTTGAATACAGCTCATTATTTTGTCTTTATTTTTGCTATCTAGAGACAGAAAATGTTTTCTATAATATGCATGTGCGGTATTCTTACTGTCAGTTATATGGAAACAACCTATAAATAGCTAAACAAACATTTTAATAAGAAAATTAATTATGATAGGAAGTGTGGGACAAAATTTTACTACATGTCATATTATATCATAGAAGTGTTTGGGTTGGAAGGGGCCTTAAAGATCATCTAGTTCCAACCTCCCTGCCATGGGCAGGGACACCTTCCAGTAGATCAGGTTGCTCAAAGCCCCGTCCAACCTGGCCTTGAACACTGCCAGGGAGGGGGCAGCCACAACTTCTCTGGGCAACCTGTTCCAGTGTCTCAGCACCCTCACAGGAAAGAATTTCTTCCTTATATCTGATCTGAGTCTACCCTCTTTCGGTTTAAAACTGTTGCCTCTCATCCTGTCACCACACTCCCTGATAAAGAGTCCCTCCCCATCTTTCCTGTAGCCCCCTTTAAGTACTGGAAGGCTGCTAAAGGCCTCCTTGGAGCCTTCTCTTCTCCAGGCTGAACAACCCCAACTCTCAGCCTGTCCTCATAGGGGAGGTGCTCCAGCCCCTTGGTCATCTTCGTGGCCTCCTCTGGACCCGCTTGAGCAGGTCCACGTTATTCTTACGCTGGGGGCTCCAGATCTGCACACAGCACTGCAGGTGGGGTCTCATGAGAGTGGAGTAGAGGGGGAGAATCACCTCCCTCGACCTGCTGGCCACACTTCTCTTGATGCAGCCCAGGATACGGTTGTCTTTCTGGGCTGCGAGCACACATTGCTGGCTCAGTCACTTTCCATCCACCAGTACTCCCAAGTCCTTCTCCACAGGACTGCTATCAGTCCACTCATTGTCCAGCCCATATTTGAGCCAGGGATTGCCTCAATCTGTGTGCAGGACCTTGTCCAAATGGAAATTGCCAGTTTACTCCATAGTCACATAGCAGTAAAACAGCTGTAAATATCTAATGATAACAAATGAAAAAAAAAAAGAAGGTAATACCCAGAAGTATCACTGAAAATTTAGAAAATGGTAAAAGTTGGTAGAGGAGGTACAAAGAAGCAAATAAAAATCAGTAGCAAAATGAAAAAAATAATCAAATTATTCTCATCAGAATGACTCAAGTTGCTAATGGCAAAATGGTCTGTTTTTAGACAGCGGTGGTAGAATTGGCAGGAATAATCCTGAGTGGGTAGAAATGTTAAGTAGATATTGCTGCTCTGTTTGGAAATAACCCAACCTGTGTCAGTGTGTTGCAGTATTATTTTCCATTCCAATGTACCAACATTAATTACCAGATCTACTGTTGCTTTTTATAGCATGAAGCCCAAATAACTCATATCTAAGATTTTTTTTAGGTTTCTTTCTGATAACTTCTCATACCATTTATTTTGATTTCCAGTGAATTGCAGGACACTTCTGCAGCAGTCCTCCTGCAGCTGTCTTCCAGTTTTTAAGGCTACTTCATGTTCTTTGTAATAGTTTGGGTCCACCTTTGTGACATACCAGTTCACTTCAGTAAACTAGATTATTTGTGTCTGCACCCAAAACCAAAAGGCTAATTCAGGCAGTTGTTTAAGTACACAGTGACTTCAAGTGAAAATGTATGTGTTTGTTCTGTTAGTATGATGCATGCTGCTTTTCCTTGAAGCAAAGCAGTTCCATCTGAGCTGGAATGAGGGGTTTTCAGGTAGAGGCAGACTTTGTGTTTTGAGGCTTTTGTCCTCAGTGCAATCTCAGCAATTTGAAAAGTTTTTCATGTTTTAGTGATCAAATAAAACACAGACATGTAAGGAGTTAAAAGTAGTATGTGTCTATAGAAACAGAAGATTTGTCATGAATGTTGTCATTTGTCATAAAGTTCTGTTGTCATTGCTTCTCCCCTTTTGAAGGAAGTTCCACTGCCATTGCTGGGTTTTTTTTTTGAAACTTGTTGGAATTGGATTTTGGTCAAAACAAGAAAACTTTATCTCCACAGCTTTTCCTGAAGCAGCCCCAGGTTTTTTATGGATCAAAAAAGATACTGAATATTACCCATAATTCCATGTTAAGAAAGTTAAAATAATTTTTGAAAACCCTTTATTTCCCTAGGAAATTCCATTTAAAAGTCTGGGTCACAGTGATACCTTAAATATGTAGTGACCAGCATTAGAAAGATATAATGTTATACACATCCTTAATTGCTTTTGACTTTTAATTGTGTTTGGTCTGAGAAAGGACAGCAAGGTTAGCTGAAAGAGACGTTCCTAAGAACAATGGGGTATGCTAGGCCTCTGCGTAAGAAAAATAAATTGTTTCTCAGGAGGAGCTCAGGTGCTTCTCTCGATAGCTCACTTGAAAAGAAGCAGGTATAAGAGAAAGTCAATAATCATTTGACCTTGAGGAAGGAAGCTGTGGGGTCTCACAGCCCACTAATGTCATAAGACAATGGGAGAAAAGCCTTTTCAAAATATTCATGATCATTATGTATATGTCAAGAAGTTCTACCATGGTCAAGAGCAGTCAAACATCTTTTAACAAATTGCACAGTGGTACTTCATAATATGGAGTGATCTGCAGTGAGAGGCAGTTTTCCTAAAAAGGACTTGGAGGTCAGGTGAAAAAAGGTTGCATACTTCATGAAAAGTATTCTGAACAAAGTTTTTCTAATTAATTTTGCTTAACCTGCAAAGTATTAGAACAGTTTTATCAGTTTTAACATACAGATTGTATAATGGCAACCAAAAATCCTTCCATTATCTTTCTCACAAATGCCCAGTGTCCCTTGACACAATAAAGTCTATAATTTAGCCAAAGAAGTAGTATAACAGCCAGGATAGTACAAGTGGTAATGATGATAAAATCAAATACAATCTATGACTCTGTACCCTTCTGTTAATGGTTCTTAATTGTTTAGTGCTGAACTGTCCAATGCTTGGCTTCTAACGTTTTACAAAACAAAATGTACAAGCTCATTTGTTAAGGTTATTATGAAGGACCAGATACTCAGCAAGGCAACAAGACTTTTACTGTGTTAATCTGAGAAATGTGTTACAAGCCAAATGTAGCCCAGTCACTCTTGAGAGTCCCCTCATGATTGAGGTTAAAGGGAAGATCTGATGTTTGAGAGCAAGCTACAGAATGTTTGAGAGCAGGTGATAAGTTTAGCACAAGCACTGATTTTTTTTTTTTTTTTTTTAATTTTTTATTTTCAGTCTTTTTAAATCTAAGAGGAAGGAAGGAAGGAAGGAGCTGCTTGGGATAAATTACTTTCTTTCTAGCCACTTTGGATTTCAGAAAGAAATAAGGATAATTAACATGAGGGTTAGCCATTTGTCATTATCAACTGTATTGCTAGACAACAACCGATTTTTTTAATTAAGGTGCTTACTGCTGAAGTCTGTTGCTTTGGCAGTTTTTCAAGGCTGTTACGATCTAATGAAAATACACAGTAGTTCCTGTGGTAATAAATACATAAATAAAATACATAAATAAATATAAAAATAAAAACACTAACTGGACATTTTAGATGCAGTACATTCTAAGAGTTGTATTTCTGTGGCTCACTACTGACAAATGTCATCATTTAGAGCATGAAATATTAATGTTGGCATTTCTTGTAAAATTCATCCAACAAGCATTGTTACTCAGTGTTTGAAAAGGCCATATACTCTGTGGGCTTGCTCTGGAAATTAAGGTCTATGCTATGAATTTTTGATATTGCTTGACTTTAAAGTTCCAACATAGGTTTGTATTCATACTGTAGATCTATGAGGATTCCATTGTTCTTCAGTCTGTGTTCAAAAGTGCACGACAGAAGATTGCCAAAGAGGAGGAAAGCGAGGATGAAAGCAATGATGATGAAGATGAAGAAGAAGAAGAAGAGTCAGAATCAGAATGTGAGTCCCCTGCTAAATACTGAAAAGAAAGTACATCTGGGAGATTTTCCAGTTTCTGCATGGAGACTGATTATAAGGTTCTATTTTCCATTGGTGAAAGTAACTTTTTACTAAGTTTGCTGCTTTGGGCGTTAACATTCAGCTTAAGTCTTCTGGCTGTATACTCTTAGAGTATAGTAAACCATTTTTAAGCCAGAAACAAATCACATAAGTGCTTTTTGGAGGCAGATCTGATTGGCCATGATTGTTTATAAACCCTTCTGGTCCTGTTCATGTTATTGGTAAGGAGAAGTGCCTGGAAAGACTAGAGAGTCTTTATCCGTGGGTGGTCAACCTTCAGGCATGGTGTGACATATAAAACTTACCACCTGGTTAAGAACCAGAAGATGTTGCAAATATTCTTCATGGCAACAAGGACTAAGTGAAACTGTTTCAGAAGCAGGAGGTGACACTCATTCAGTCCCTGCAAGTGGGAAACATGATACAGTGGAAAAGGAGGGATCCTTTCATTCCACTTTCTGCCACCCAATACTCTCCATACCCGTACTCTCCAACTACTCCATCTGTCTGGTTACAGAAACTGTAGTTCTTGGCCCTGAGCTGCTCTTCCAAGTATGTCACGTGGGTGTGCAAAGCATGCAAATTTAGCAGTTCATTTGGAAATTATTAGATATTATGGAATCAGGAATTTTAACATACTCTTCAGAAAGGTGTTGACTCAAAATTTGGCAGTCACCTCCACAATGCATTTCTGTAGTTTAAAAGACAAAAAAATATCTGTTTGTATGAAGGATAAACATTTCTATGTGCAAGGAAGAAAATATATTGAGATGTGTATCTTCTCACAGGACCATATACTACCTGTAGACGCCATGCATTCTGAGAATTAAAAGAAGATGCACATGGTCAACTTAAAGTTATTCTTTATAGTTTAATACAAATTATTGTTAAAACTATCAAGAAGTAGGGAAATAAAAGCAAATACCTCTGCTTCATTGTTCCATAGTCCAGCTAAAGAACAGAGGGGAATATCTTCTCAGGCTGCTACCAGGGGTGAATTTCTGTGAACAGAGACAGCATTTAAAAGTTGGTAACTGAAAGTTACATTTATGTATGCTATTAAACTTCTTGCAGCAAAGTCAGTGAAAGTCAAAATCAAGCTAAATAAGAAGGATGAAAAAAGTCGGGAGAAAGGAAAAGGCAAGAAGAGGCAAAGCCGAGCAAAAGCCAAGCCTGTTGTGAGTGATGATGATAGTGATGAGGATCAAGATGAAAATGTAAGTTTTGTTCACTGAGACTGTGGAAGTGGTTGCAGTGATTGCGTCTCTACCCTGTCCTGCTTGCTGTCAGAATTCTCAATTATTCATGCTTAAGCACATTTTTGATCTGTATTGATCATCTTGAGAGAATTGGGTGGGAGTGTTAACTGTGTCTGGGTGTGCTTATGAGATCTGGTCCCAGTGCTGAAAGACAAGAAATCTAAGAAGTTTGGAGCTTATTACTTGGAGCTGTTCCTAATTTCATTGAACCTTTAAACCTCATGGTGTGTTTGCTTTTGTCCACAGACAAAAAACCTCTTAGCAAGATTTTTTTGTGTGTGTGTGGGTGCTTCTACTATTGCAGCAAATGAAAACAGACCCATTTCCAGTTGTTTTTAAATGTCTGGATAGAAAGAAAGATATGGTGTTTCCTGACTCTGTGTCTTTCCTTCTCTAAAAAAGTCTATAGCAATTAAATGAAATGTCACAAAAGAGAAATATTAGATAACATAGTACCTTTCTTAAGGCTATCTTGATTTGTCAGTTTAATTGTTATTTTTCTTCCTCTTACTTTCTTTTTTTTTCCTTCTTTAACACATTCCACAGAATAACTGGCAAAGAATTTCTGACTTGTCTTGTGTCTCTTACCTCTAGGACCAGTCGGAAGCAAGCGGAAGTGATGATGAGTGATCCATAGGGTTTATTTTCTTGGCAGAACTGACCCCTTCCCCTTCTCTTCTCCCTTCTCCTATTTTATACCCAGTGAATTCATTTTGTCAAATAAACATTGGGTTGTTTCTGTATTCTCATTCTCTATAAATTAGCTTTAGGATAGTGCCAGACAAGCATATGATATCATGGTGTAAAAAAGGAAAAAAAAAAAAGTAACATATTGTGACCAAATGGGCCTCAAAAGATTTAAAAAACAATTGTTAAAAAACAAAAAAAAGCTTTTGATGGAAAATGTGGGTTGATAGTATATTTCTATGGGCTGGTTTTAACTTGGTAATGGTTTGGTTGTGTCTGGTTTTATCATTTGATAGTATGTTTTTCAGTGGCATCAGAAAGACAAAAAAAAAAAAGTCTTTTGTAGCATTGATAACCAGGAGAAGCCATGAAAAGCCACTGGTTATTTTATTTTTCATCAGGCAGTTTTCAAAGTTTTTATTTGTTCTGTATTGGTTTTTTACACTGTGGTACATATATGCAACTTGGTTTAATAGCTTATAAATGTACAATAGTTAGCCTTCATCCACTTTGTCTCATAAACATTTTTCCACTTTATGCTTGATGATCTTCAGAAAAATGCTTTTTGAATTGTATGAAATTTATGTCTACTGTAAACTTTGCTTAACTTTTTTTTTTCTCGATTAAAAAAAGTTGGGTTAAAAAAAAAAATGCTATTGAATATTGCAATCTATATAGTGTAATGGATGGCTTCTTTCATCAGACTGATCTTCTATGTTACCAGTGTGGATTATCACCTTTTCCCTAAAGTGTACTTAATCTTTGCTTTCTTTGCACAATGTCTTTGGTTGCAAGTCATAAGCCTGAGGCAAATAAAATTCCAGTAATTTTGAAAAATGTGGTGTTGGTGCTTTCCTAATAAAGAGATAATTTAGCTCAATAGATGCAGCCTTGTGTTATGAGTTCCACAAAAATCTTTTTATAGTAGGGATGAGAGGGCAGGAATGTCTCCTGTAGGGAGGTCCACTGTGGTCTGTCTGGAATGTAAAATAAGAACTCATTCAAATACCATAAAAGTATCTTCAGAGACAGAAGATATGCAATACATGTTTAAAATAACAATAATAAAATTGAAGTAGTAAAATAATACATTGAAGTAAAAGTGCAGTTCATTACCTAATTACAATTGAAGTGATTAAGCAATAAAATATTTATTTCAGGAAGTGTATGTCCATAGGTCTCAGTGGGCATGAATACAATTAGTTATGCAGGCAGTCAACCCACCTATGTCAGTTTATTTAAGTGTTAGCCTGAGGTATCAGGTTTTGATGCACTAAGATGTGGTAGTGTAAACATTTGAACTACCTATCTACAGTTCATGTTGCTGCTCTGGAAGGTCAAAACTCTTAGATTTGAACGTACAACAAGCCTAGGAGTTGATTTGTAAACAGAACATTTCTTTGTTATCTGAACTGTGTGTTTCTCAGTATGTGTCTAGATCACATCTCTTTATACCACCTTGCAGTATGTTAACTGCTTCAGATTTTTCTAGCTCAGTTCAAAAGTGATTTATAAGTTTATCTGGTACCCATTTGTGTGTATTAGCCCTGCACAGAGGTAAGTCAGCTTTGCTTGGTTTTAGCAATTTCAAACATTTCATTCCTAGCGTGTACCCCATCTGAATGGAAGACCTGTATTTCACAGAGAGATACCATTGATCTTAGAGGGACACATTGATGAGACCAATGTCTAAAGCAGCTTTGCAGAAAACAATCTGGTGGTCCTGGTGGACACCAAGTTGAACAGGAGCTAACAATGCACTATTGTGGCAAAGAAGGTTAACAGTGTCCTGGGCTGCATTAGGAGGAGGGTTGCCAGTAGGTCCAGGGAGATGATCCTTCCCCTCTACTCAGCACTGGTGAGGTATATCTGGAGTGCTTTGTCCAGTGGTGGGCTCCCCAACAGAAGTGAGACATGGACATACTGGAGAAAGTCCAGCAAAGGGCCACTAAAATACTTAAAATACTGGAGCCTATGACATACAGAGGGAGGCTCAGAGAGCTGGGACTGTTCAGTCTGGAGAAAGCTCAGAGGCACCTTACTGATGTGAATTAGTATCTGAAGGGAGAAAGTAAAGAAGAAGGAGCCATGCTTTTTTCAGTGGTGCCCAGTGACAGAACCAGGGGCAGTGGGCACAAACTGAAACACAAGAGGTTCCTTCTGAACACCAGGAAACACTTTTTTTACTGTGAGGGTGACTCAGCCCTTGCACAGGTTTTCCAGAGAGGTTGTAGAGTCTCCATCCTTGGAGATACTCAAAAGCCATCTGGACACAGTCCTGGGCACCGGGCTTTAGGTGGCCCTGCTGGAGCAGAGGGGTTGGACCAGGTGACATGCAGAGGTCCCTTTCCACCTCAGTCACTCTGTGATTCAGCGATACGAGATAGTCTGGTTTGCAGAACCCATTCTGTCTTCAGTGACAGTTTCACAAGACCATATATAATTTTTTTTTTTTTTTTCACTGCAAAATGAACCAAGTCTACCAGCCCATTATGCATGAAATGAAACATCTGGCAGTAGGCTTCAGTGACTCCTGGCCTAGACTGGATTTAAACTGGCAACTTAGATGTAAAAGGCACAGTATCATGTTACCCATCCCCAGAGTGCCTGATGACTTTGCAGCAACCCAGTTTGATTTATTTTTCAAAAACTCGTTAGTTCCAGATGAGTGTTCGGCTGGTGAATAAAAATGAACTAAGAAGACCCAACTTTTCTGTTAGAAATGAAAGTGACTTTTTTTTTTAGTCAATAACAATAAGCCATATGAGGGTATTGATTTGCATGAAGCAATACATTTGAATTCTTAGCTGCAGTTTTTGTTTTGTCAGGTTTAAGTAATATTTTCAATTTCCCCTCTGAGTTTCAAGAAAAAATGCAATTACATTTATCAATAGATTGAAATTGATTTATGACTGTTAAGTCATGCCTATGCCTCCACTGCAGTTAGTCCTGTTACTCTGCTTAGGATTTGAATTAGTTTCTACCCAGAGTAATTTAATTGTTATCTTGCTCTTTCTCTGTATGAATTTACTGCATTTTTCAAGATGAGGTTTTTTTCTGGTAGTCTCAGCACATCCCTATATGGATAAAAAGGTTCTGGGTAAATTGTTGTCATATGTAACCTTCCAAATTCTTTACAAAAAAAGAGGAAATCTTTTTTAAGGTATGTACAAATCCATGTTATAAATGGAAGCACACTTTCTCTTTTACGGGATTCCCTTTCCAGTACAAATTGACATGGAAAGCAGTTGGAATGCCTTTTGGACAATACACAAATAAAGCACAATGCTACAATCCATATTGAGGGAAATTAACTCATTTCTTACCTTAATTTCAGAAAATTGTCTAGTAAAATTGGAAACAGTGTAGCTTGGGCAGTGAGGAAAATAAGTAAAGTGAAGTAAATAGCAGGAGGTTTTCTTGTTGCATCTGCTTCTGGGGAGTAGGCAGCAGTGTAAGCAGGCCAGATAAATAATATTTAACAGCTTTTATATATTTCAGATGCTATTGCTATTCTTTCTTTTCCCCTCACATACCTTCTGAAAGAAACAAAGAAAATGCAAAACCTTTTACTCATTAATATAAATGGCTTCCTGCTTAAATGTGTCTGGTCCTCAATACGAAGTATTGCACTGGCTATGTTTTCAGACCCACATATATTTTTGTTTGTCATGCGTCGTGCTTTTAGAATAGAAGTGTCAGGGTGTTTCTCCACCACCACTTTCTGGCCCTGGAGGTGTACTCTTCACTCACTCAGCTCATGAATAAATCTGGTGATTCAGTGATTATTGAGGCAGAGAGACATGGCAGTGTGTATAATGGCAAATACTGCCACAGATTCTGTGCCCTGTAAGATAAAGGCACAACTGATGCAGCAGTAAGCCTCAAAGTGGTGGGTAATTACTAAGCCATTAGTACATGCTCAGTCCTGTCAACTACCCATGGAGGGCATTAATAGCTTTATTAATAATGCACAATCTACTGTCACTTTTTCATTAAAAACGCTTGGACAATAGGGTTTACTGAACACATTGTCTAGGCTAGGAAACAGGTCACAACATGCTAAAACCAAGAAGTTTTTATAAAGGGATTTTTAGACTAGTCTTCTTCCTTTCCCCTCTGCTCACCCTCTGAAAAACCTCTGAAATATTTTAAAATTCCTGCAAAATATCCATTTTCAATTTTGAATGGGGGCTTGAACTGTAAGCTGAAACATGACCGTAATCAAGTTCTGTAGGTTCACAAAAGGAGTTAGCAAATGTTGTTTATGTGTGTGTGTTGACCATAAGGAAGAAAGAGAAATAGGTTAAGGGCAGGCAAAGAGGTGAATGATAAACAGTGTTGACTCTTGTGGTAGAACTATGTATCCTTTAGGAATCCCTCTCCCCTACTCTTGCTGTGCTGAACAAGGGATAGAGGGTAGATGAGACAGAAAATAAGCAGAGGACGTGAAACAAGTTGCTAGTCAGCATTTACCTAGTTATGTTTTATGGAAACTGAACATCCCATTCGGTGGGGACAGAACTTCATACTTTGGGACTGCAGAGTCCCACATTTTAAGTGTTTAAACATCAAAGGCCATGTTTATGCATGGGGTAACTTTGTTAATTACAATGAAAACCAAAAATGCCATAAAGGATTATCCAGATGCAGAGCCTGCTTATTCACTGTGAGGAAAGTCAGAAAGTCAGATTTTATCCAACAATTATTTAAATGTGACATAAACCAAAAGTTAACTGGAGGTTGCAGCACCGGTCTCTTATTTCCCCTTAACAACCAAGAGCTCACTCCTCAAATGAGAGAAGGTTGGAGCAAGTGTATCTCTACGCCTTTTCTCATGTGGAGGTCACATGTGCTTTCCAGACACTCGTCCTTGTCTCTGCCTTTGCTTTACTTGTGAGGGTTGTGAATGTGGCAATATTTACCATAGCTTTGACTCTACGTTCACACAGAAAGATGGGTGTGCTGAAGAACATGCTGATCTCTTTGCCTTGATCTGATTCTGTTATGAGGTAAAATACTTCTATTCCCCTGCCACTATTATAAGGAGCTTCTATTTCAATCCATATGGTATTTTTACTTCTCCTTTATTTGCATGACCACAGCAGACATAGGTAAGAATAAAATTCTACTCCAATTAGATGATGACAGGTTGTGTTTTCTTCCCATGTATGCCAAGTTGCCATCAAAGGCTGAATCACAACAAATAACTTGCATTTTCAAAGTGACTGGAAGACTTGTATTGGAAATCATACCTGAGACAAAGACCATTTTCATGACAACTTCCAGCTTGGGAAGCTGCTTCCTGAGTTTGTGCTTGGTATTCGGTGTCATATTTTCATGCACATTTTCATGCTGTGGTGACATATGCTGATAACTCATTACATTTACCACTTTTGATGAGATCAATGCTTTTAAACTATGTATTGCACCATCTGCTACCTGTGAATACAACCATTACATAGACTTTTCTCACATCAGGACATAGAAATAAAAATAAAGAGAAGACCCCAATATAAGGCGTGAATTCACTGCAAATGAAAAAGAACTATCTATATGCCAAATGCCATTTTCTTTCTCTGAAACAGCCATAGTTTCTGGTGGAGGTGAATTTTTATCCACTTGCGTTATTTGTATTATGGTTTATATCCCATTTTACTGTAGTAGTATGTATTACGTGCATTCTCCCTTTGGGCTTCCAACATAGTTGCTCTTCTGTCCATCACTTTCCACTGAAATCAATTTTATATGTGCTTGGATGCCTTAGACTTGAAGCAGTTACTGCTTCGTTGTGCAGCATTACTTCCCATCTCCTTTGTCCTTCTAACATGAAATGAGAGAGAGGAGGAAAAAGACACTGTCTGACCGTGCACTTAGGGCTTCTCATTTTCTGAGACCAGGGCACCCTGTTGCTATTAATGCTGTTGTGTGCTGGTGCAACCCTAGGGATACTTCAGTGCTCATGCAGTTCTTGAAGTTTCTCTTAACAGTTCTTAAGGTCAAGGAACAAAGCAGTGAAGCTGAGCAGGTCTGACATTCTGCAGATGCACAAAAGACAGTAAGTATTCCATGTCAGTATACTTAAGCGCTTAGAATCAGTATTGAAATAGGTATTTAAAACTTCACAATTCATTTAAGCTACATAAGGAGCAATCTTACCAAGATAAGAGCATTTTATTTCTGCTTTGGAAACCGTTATTAGACCAACTTCTATTGCTACATCACTGGATGTAACTTTTGTGCCATTCCTTCATGCTGTCCTTATATCCTACTGTTTCTGTGTGACAGTTAAGATTTAAATCCTGGTCATCTTGAGTGCTTATAGGAAAATCATTCACCTTGCATCATTAATCAAAGTTTTCACTACTTCTTGGGAATCCGGGAGATACAGAAATGCTGTGTAGCAGAGCCCATACCAGAATCTAGGTATATTACAATAATGATTTCCCTGAGATGGACAGGTTAGGAAAAAAAAAAAAAAGCAGAAAACCCCTCATTCTGTATCTGGCAAGTTGATTATTTCTTCTTAGGGGTAAACAAATTGAAAAGGATATTACTATCTCTTTTTCCTGTGTCACTTAGACTCACTTCAAAGCCTCTTCCTTGTTCCCAGAACATAAATGCCAGGTTCAGCCCACTTGAGACCCAGCCACCAAGCTGTAGGTTAAAGGGAGAACTTGAGTTTATTCTTCATAAGCACTCGAGTGATACATTTTTTCTTAGGAGGTGCCATGCGGTTATTCTGTCATTCTGACTATGTCTGTGGCTGGCGCTCTCTGCCTTTCCAACTGCACTGGGTCCTATTGCAAGTTAGCACCTGAGAGACTTTGCTGCTACAGTGCCTGGAATAGAAACTAATTCAAAGCAGCTCCTCCGGGTGAACATGTTTCCCTGGATGATGCACAGGGATTAATAATGGAGGCAAACTGTTGGTAGACCCAATTGTGTTCATGGGCAGCTCATCACCTCTTAGAACTCAGGTGAGCACAACCATCTTATTCCCACCTGTGACATCCCTGATGAATTCCACAAGTAGCCTTGATGCCTGTTCTGCCTGTGTCACTGTTCCTCTGACCACAGAGCACTGCTTGCTTCCTTGATATTGCTTGTTTTAATGGCCTAACATCTGTCTGGTAAGAGATTTCTGGCCTTGGGGAACAGTCCCATTACGGCTCTGGTAACAAGCAGTCATGGCTGGGTTTCTCATGATGTTCCAAGAGTTCATGGTTTTTTTCCCTGGAGATGTCCACATCACTGCTTTCCTTTCTACCTGCTTGGTGCTGTAGCTTCCTTTAATGTAACTTTATGGGATCAACCAGAGTAACAGGTAAGGAATCACAGACACTAATCCTAGAAAATAATAAAGACATCTTCTACACTGCATAATGGTGTCTTTCACCTTGAGACATCTCACCTGCCTGAGGCCCATTGAGTGGTCTCCCTGGGGCTGTTCAGCCTTTGGGGTCACTGAGCAAAAAGTGATGTCTAGTTATTTTTAAGCTAAATGAGCTTGCCCACCAAAATATTTAACTTATCCCAGAATTGTTTCTGTCCAGACACAGGATAAACAAATACAGTGCCAGACAGTGACAGCTTCACAAAAAAGATCATAATTTTAAACTTTGAAATATACCTACTTTAGAGAATTCACAAAATTATATTTTCAAAAAAAAGAGATTCTTCATATAAGACTTCACACTTTGCTGCTCAAAAAGAGAGCAAAAGGTCCCCTGAAGACTTGCCAGTAGACTGTCTCCAATATATCATGCCTCCTAACCTTCTGTCATCCTTTTCATCATCCCCTACCTCAGCCTTACTGTGTACTTTGGTAATAAGCACTGGGACCCATCAAATGACATCCCTGTTTGAGTAAGGCCAGCCTTTATTCATCTGTCCGGGTTAAACTGCAACACAGGGTGCATGCTCTTCAGTGAGCACAGCATCTGACAGTATGCCATGTGATGTCACTATTTGGCTTGACTACAGCATTCAGTCAAAAATGCTGGAAAGATAAACATGACATTTCAATACACCTTTTCTAACCTTAGTAATTAGAGATACAGAAGATACTCTTCTGTGAAGGCTGCACTCACTACAGGCGTAAACATTTTCAGGAAGGTCACACACATATTCTCTTTTTGCATGTTCACTGGTGGGGCCTATTTTCCCCTCTAGTTTTGCCAGAAAATACTCTCTGTCTCACATAAATGTATGAGCTGTCTTCTGATAACCTTTACACCCAGTAGTCAGTGTCAAGGTTTACACTGGACTCAATCATGTCAAAGGCAGTAACCCATCGTCTGTGTATTAAATGATCCTTCTTTGCAGAGGATTGTAGTTTGCTTTTAAGATTTTAGATAGCAGGGTCAGTCTGACTTTCCTAAGGACAAATCCTGGGAGACTTTTAAATGGAAATGAAATTCAGTGAGGAATGAGTGGGAAGTTTAAAAAATACCTACTTTCATGATCAAGAAAGTAATTTTTGAGATCTCTACTGAAATATCTCTTGCTCTGTAACACAAAAATGAATTTCAGCCTGATGACAGGTCTTGCAGACATGCCTTCAGAGAGCTGTGAGGAACTGTTAGTCCGTGGAGTCCCTGAAGGTCATCTCTGGTCATGTGGTCTCTACATTCCAGCAAGGAGCTTCTTCATTGCTGCGCAGGAGAGGAAGGGGAGGAGAGCACAGGGAGATATGCTTTCTCAAGCAACAGACCTCAAACATGCAGGTTGAGCAGCCTATGCCTGGGGGACTCCAGGTTGGGAGACAGACAGGTAGAATTAATACTAAATAAAAGCCCTGGTCCTGTTTGTGTATTAATGCTTTCATAGATTATTACAGATCGGCAACAAAACGTTTTTTGTAGGAGATACACAGCTGAATTTTCTTCTTTCGCTTGTAAATGGTCATACCCATGAAAGTATTTCCAAGTCTGAATGGGAGAAACCACTGTTACAGAAAGAGATATCTTTCTCTTTATGTCCTTCAGTCATGAGTCTTTTTAGACGTCAGGTGCATCTCAGTCACTGCCAGGTTTGCACTGAGGATACCTGTCCAATAGAAATTTGAATTATGCTGTCAATATTTCATGTAAACCAGCAAGCAAATGACAAATAGCAGGTTTTGTCTGAATAAATTCAAGCTCAACTTTTATTTCCTCCAACCTGAACCAAAATTAAGCTGCCGGGTTTCAGATCTTACTATTGATCCTTTGAGCTATGTAGTAGCCTGGTTTTATTTTTAATGAACAATACTTTCTCCTAATTCAGATCTGCATGACTGCTCCTACTTTCGTGTGAATAGCATTGTAGCATAAACAGAGTCTATATTTCAACATCACAACAGGAAATACTTTCGGAGTACCAGCAGTGATAGGATCTGCAAGTGTACAGTGAATGGAGAGAAGACTGCTTTACTGCTCCAGAGGAAAGTCAAACTCACTGAGATTTTGTCTGAAATTCATGTTCTTCTGTAAAAGCCCACTGTGATAGGCTTCCATTATAAAGAATACAAAGTATAATGTATGAGAGGAATAGAAATATTCCTGTAGCCCTCTGCATTTGTATGTTTGTATCTCTGACTTGAAGTTTTCTATTAAACCTCTGAACCTGCAGATGAGGATTCACAGTGGTCATTGACAAACACCTCAGCAAAGCCATCCCACAACCTGGAACTCACTGAAATCCTGATGTAGAAGAGGAGTGAATTACAGCTAACTTGAAGAGATGCTGATAATATGTATACCATTCTTCACTTTTGTCTTTCTTCTGTGTCATTTGTGTACTCCTACGACAACTTTGGAAGGCAACTGTCTATAGTGAGGGTTTAAGTTTGGTTTGGGCTTGTGGCATATGCCGTCCTAAGGCAGATGAGCACTGTGCTCTTGCTAGTGTTTATTTTCAGCAGAGTTCCACTATATCCCAAAATTCCTGTCCAGAGTATCCTGAGGTTTGAAAATTAACATGTCAAAGATACAGCAGATACGGGGAAAAAAGATAGTCCATTTGAAAAATACTAGAAAAAGCAATCCCTTAGAATCTTTACTGAAGGACATGGAAAATACATGTTGCTACAATTGGAAATAGAAATAATTACATGCATGTATAAACCCTATTACAGAATCATCCTGCTCCAACCTGGATACCAGATTTACATCCCTTTCCTTCCCTCTGTTTGTTTTTCACAGAATCATAGAATCATTCAGGTTGGAAAAGACCCTTGGGATCATCAAGTCCAACCATCAGCCCTACTCTACAAAGTTCTCCCCTACACCATATCCCCCAGCATCTCATCTAAAAGACCCTTAAACACATCCAGGGATGGTGACTCCACCACATCCCTGGGCAGCTTATTCCACTGTCTGACCACTCTTTCTGTGAAAAATTTTTTCCTAATGTCCAGTCTGAACCTCCGCTGTTGGAGTTTAAAGCCGTTTCCCCTTGTTCTGTCACTAATTACCTGTGAGAAGAGACCAGCACCAACCTCTCTACAATGTCCTTTCAGGTAGCTCTAGAGAGTGATGAGGTGTCCCCTCAGCCTTCTCTTCCTCAAACTAAACAGTCCCAGCTCCTTCAATCTCTCCTCATAGGATCTGTTCTCCAGGCCCTTCACCAGTTTCGTTGCCCTCCTCTGCACTCGCTCCAGCACCTCGATATCTCTCTTATATTGAGGTGCCCAAAACTGGACACAATACTCCAGGTGTGGCCTCACCAGGGCAGAGTACAGGGGGACTATCACCTCCCTACTTCTGCTGGTCACACTATTTCTAATACAAGCCAGGATGCCATTGGCTTTCTTGGCCACCTGGGCACACTGCCGGCTCATGTTCAGTTGTTTGTCAATGAGAACCCCCAGATCCTTCTCTTCTAGACAGGTCTCCAGCCACACCTCCCCAAGCCTGTAGCCATGCAGGGGGTTGTTGCGGCCCAAGTGCAGGACCTGGCACTTGGCCTTGTTGAAGCTCATCCCGTTAACATTGGCCCACCGATCCAATCTATCCAAGTCTCTCTGTAGTGCCTCCCTATCTTCATGCAGAGCCACACTCCTGCTTAACTTGGTGTCATCTGCGAACTTACTGATGATACACTCTATGTCCTTATCAAGATCATCAATAAAGATGTTGAACAGAAATGGTCCCAACACCGAGCCCTGAGGAACACCACTTGTGACCGGCCGCCAGCTGGATTTATCTCCATTGACCACCACTCTCTGGGACCGTCCATCCAGCCAGTGCTTGACCCAGCAGCCCGTTCGCTCATCCAGGCCATGGGCAGCCAGCTTTTCTATGAGAATCCTATGGGGAACTGTGTCGAATGCTTTTTGAAAATCCAGGTAGACAATATCCACAGCTTTTCCCTTGTCCAATAGTTGGGTCATCTTCTCATAGAAGGAGATCAGGTTTGTCAGGCAGGACCTGCCTTTCATAAACCCATGCTGACTAGGCCTGATCCCCTGGTTGTCCATTATATGACTTTTAATGGCACTTGAGATGACCTGCTCCATGACCTTCCCTGGCACTGAGGTCAGACTGACAGGTCTATAGTTTCCTGGATCCTCCTTTCTGCCTCTCTTGTAGATGGGTGTTACAGTTGCTACCCTCCAGTCCAATGGGACCTCCCCAGTTAGCCATGATTTCAGGGAAATCATGGAAAGCAGCTTGGTGAGCACATCTGCCAACTCTTTCAGCACCCTTGGGTGTAACCCATCCAGTCCCACAGACTTGTGTGCACCCAAGAGGTGTAGCAGGTCTCTGACCACCTCCTCTTCAACTGTGCTGATCTCAATCTGCTTCCCTTCCCCATCTCCCAGCTCATGAGGCTGGGTGTCCAGGGAACAGCCAGTTCCACTGCTAAAGACTGAGGCAAAGTAGGCGTTGAGCACCTCAGCCTTTTCCTCATCCTTAGTTACCATGTTTCCCTCTGCATCCAATAAAGGAGGGAGATTTTCCCTAATCCTCCTTTTGTTGTTAATGAATTTATAGAATCATTTTTTATTATCCTTAACAGCTGTAGCCAGGATGAGCTCTAGCTGCGCTTTGGCTCTCCTAATGTTCTCCCTGCATAGCTTCACTACATCTTTATAGTCTTCATGAGAGACCTGGACCCTCTTCCAAAGGCAATAGATTCTCCTTTTGTTCTTGAGATCCAGCCAAAGGTCCCTGTTTAGCCAGGCTGGTCTCCTTCCCTGCCTCCTTGTTTTTCAGCATGCAGGAACAGCCTGCTCCTGTGCCTTTAAGACTTCTCTCCTGAAGTATGTCCAGCCTTTTTTTGTTAAATGCCATGTGATTTAATTTCCTTCTCAGGCTTCTATAAACTTTTACAGACCTCAGAATCTTGACTGATCCTACTCATTGACCTCCTTACCTCCCAAAGCATCAGAAAGCAGTTGTAGCATGGTGCTGGTTCAATATGTCAGGCTTTCCTAAGTGGCCAGAAATCCTTTCCTGCTCCAACTCCAGATATTCTGACACAACACAGACTGCCATGTTTTTCACTGAAAAAGAAATAAAGCTGTGGAGTTGACTTATTCTGTGATATACATGCTGGTGAAAAACAAAACAAAAGAAAACAAAAAGCTAAAACAACCAAAAAACCTAACCAATCCAACAAAAACAAACAAAATTAACCAAATGGAAGAATTATAGCAGAACTGCCAAAAACATGAAGACAATGCACATGAGGACATGCAAACTAAGACACAGGTGGCATTGTTAGATGCTAGAAAATGTACTTACCTTTTGATTTAAAAGCATTCAATTTAAAGTTTAAAAAAGTAGTTAAAAAGCCTGTTTTCTCAGTTGTTAGCTTCAATGTTTTGCTTGTGTTTCATTGCTTTCCACTGGAATGGAATGGAATGGAATGGAATGGAATAGAATAGAATAGAATAGAATAGAATAGAATAGAATAGAATAGAATAGAATAGAATAGAATAGAATAGAATAGAATAGAATAGAATAGAATAGAATAGAATAGAATATATTTCAATTGGAAGAGACCTCCAATGATCATCTAGTCCAACCGCCTGACCACTTCAGGGCTGACCAAAAGCTGAAGTATGTTGTTAAGGATATTGTCCAAATGCCCTCCTCAACACTGACAGGCTTGGGGCATCGCCCACCTCTCTAGGAAGCCTGTTCCAGTATTTGACCACCCTCTCAGTAAAGAAATGCGTCTATTTCTTCTCTAGACTTAAACAGACCAAGGAAGAGGAAAGATTTCTCCAAGAATATCTGTACAACACTGGTGTATCTCAAGCTTGATGGAAATCTTTGGATTATATCAAAATGCAAACACTACCAAAGAAAACTGATTTAAGCAAACAAACAAAAAAACCTTTAGGGATGTAAGTACTTAGCTTTCTTGGATTTCAGTGGGAGAAATATGCTTTGCAGTAATAATTCCTTAAGAAATCCATCAACTTCTTGGTTTTATGACAGAGGTGATCCTGAGTTTAAACACATATGTAGCAATGGAGTATTTTCATGTCATCTCAGCATGTATGTTGGAAACATAGCCCAGGCTTTGGTACGTTGCAACAACTGAAAACATTAGCTGACTTAAAAGAAGGTTATATAAAACAATGACTACTGCACGAGGAAGGCATTTGACTAATCACCATGTACTTCAGGGTCTCTAATTATTTTTTTCTCACTGTAAATTAAGGCAACTGTAACATATTACAGGTAGAAATTAAGGTATAATTTGAAGTCTCCGGGGCAGGCAATGTTCATGGAGCACAAGAACTGGCCTTTCAGGAAGGGAAAACAAAGAGCGGGGCAAGTGCAGAGAGGCAGGTGGCAGCAGAGCAGGCCTGTTGCAGTGACCAGGGCCTGACCATGGTGTTGGGGACATGGCCAAGGTCATACTCAGACATCAGCCCACATGTTACCCTAGTTGAGTGGGGCCCCTGGCCAGGCAGGGCCCACTGGTGACACAGCTCAAGCAGGGACCAAAAACAAGAGCCCAGCTTAAGAGTGGCTCCCAGGGCAGGTGGGGAGATGTCCTTTGCTGAGACTTTGACAGCTCAGGGTCTTCCAGTTTGCCAAACCTTTGGGTTTCTTTTTTTTACCCTTTGCAAATAGAAAAGAAATAATTGCTCATGTTCTTTCACCTTGTTCAGAGGATGTGAGAAGATGCCAGCAGGGCTTCACCGTGTGAAGAACAAACCATGAGAGAGCACTCACAGGTCCCCTCTGCACCCACAGTGACGCCTTGCTGCTGTTCTGGCACAGCGTGAAGTGGTCTGAGGGTGCGCAGAATGCTCGGGCTCCTAGCTACTGTGAGCCAAGGAGGGTGGCACTGGTTTTCCAGGGCTCAGAGGGAACCCAAGCTGCGGTCAAAAGATCATGATTTGCTTCTAATGCCAGATAGAAGGGAGAAATCAACTGCAAGGTTGTCTTCTCTGTTTTCACCTTCCATGCTTTGTCACTATTAAGATATTTTGCTGGTCCAAAACCTTTCATAATGTCTCCCCTTGAACTCTCCCAGTCACAGTCCCATCCTAGTCTGTTTAGGATGGCTGTAATTAGAAGCCTGAAGTGAAGGAAAACAATGGAGTTTAATAAATTAAATGGTACCACTGAAGCTGCAGGGGAATAATCTGGATTTCTGAAGAGCTCTACCCTGCAAACCCAGCCAATGTCAATAATTTATACTGATGAAGCAGTGAAGTGAGATGCAATCATGCATTCTCTGAACAAACCCCCATTGGCTGGTCAGACAGTAAAATGTCCTTAATAACCAACTGAGAATAGCCTTTTGGAAACAAACCTTTCTGTGGGTGGCAGATGTGTGTAAAACCAGGCTGAGTGCTGCAATCCAAATTTTACATCTCTGGGCAGGTGGACTGTGTAGATGCAGTTTGCTGTTTGACTAATACCTTTTTGCATAAACAGGTACAAAGAGGTGTGATTTCTTTAAATGTCAATTTTTAGAACCTTCTACTTTGTTTCCATGAATACAGTGTCTGTTTCCATGGAAATAAACCTTTAGCAGAGAGTGAAAGCCAAAAGTATGAAAAACCTAATCAGCAGGGAAGTGCACAAGTCCCTAAGGTCACTGTATGGCTAGAAATCAAATTTAGGGGCTCTTATTGGCAAACTTTTCAGCTGGTGTTAGTCTTGGGCTGTTCCTGGTTACTTTCCCTCTTCTCTCTGTTGCTTGTCCTCAGGTCTGGAGGGAGAGGGTTTTTCTCACTGTGGTCTTCTTTTTCACTAGCAGGGCACATAATGAAAAAGCCAGCTTATGAAATATATTTATTTCCTAACTAAGATAGTAACTTAAGATGACTGTGACTTCTCATTGGGGCAGACTTCTTCCTTTTAACTCGTAGCATACAAAATGTAAACCTCGACTTCATTTCCAAGAAACTCAAAACCACTTCACTATATCAACCCAAAGAAATAAAAAGTAATTTCTTCCTTACTTCTAGGTCAAAACAAGCTGAAATATTCCTTCCATGACAGAACTGCAGCTGGTGATTGATTGTAACCTACAGAGCTTTTGAACCTTTTAATGGTACAGAAATCTGAAATCTCAGACAAGAAAGGGAAAGGCAATCTTTTTCTGCTTCTGCTTTTTCTGCTTACATTCTCTACAGAATGTAAGAAAATAAAATTCCCAAGGACATCCCTGCCCCGGACCAGAAACCTGCATGTGGTTGTGGGTCACCACCAGCCCTGGAGTCTCACCCTGTGTGACTTGGTACAGTCTGTTGAAATCTGTGATGGGATCCCACTGCTTGAAGAAAGTTTCATTCTGTCTGTGTCTTAATTAATTGGCATAATAAAGTTAGCTGACATTCAGATCTTGGAGGAGCCTGCTCAGGCTGAAAGAAGTTCCTTCCTGTCCAATTGACCTTGAGTCTGGAAAGAAGTAGATCTGCTGTTTCCTTTTTCTTTTTTGGATGCAGCAAGTCACTGAAATAAAGTGCTTTTGTTCATGTCAGTTTTTTTGTCCCTTAGTGCCAACTAAAACCTTTTTGGGAGGTCCGTAAGTTTTCTCCTGTATAAAGCTGGCTTTCTTGAATATTTATGTTTAGAGCTGTATATATAAACTAATTAAGAAAATAAATTAAGTCCATACAAACCATTTCTGTTAGGAGCCACAATAGCCCTGAATTTTTACTATGTGTTTCTGCCCAAGTTTGGTCAGAGGGCTTGGTTTTCTCTTTTGTAAGAGTTCAGCTGGGTTGTTTAATCAGGCATTATAAGCAGGTGTCTTTCTGTCTCCTTTTTTCCCCCTTATGCTTTCTTTCAGCCTACCATTTCTCCTGCTCTGACCTCTTCTCCCCATTTCCCATGAAGTGGCTTTGGGAATTAACTCATTTAGTTTGGCATCTTTAGTCATCATCACAGCCTGGGGCCAAGCAGACTTAGTGCTAAGTCCTTGGAGCATACGCTAAACATCACCACCAGACTGTGACCCATTGAAAGTCACCATTGCATACAGGCCCCTTGTTGGTCCTGCAAGAGGGAATTATACCTCTAATGCAGCAAATGATCAGACAGCCTTGCTTTTGCCATATTCCTGTGTTTAGGCATTTTTATTCATAGCACAGATCTTACAATTTTCTTTCTTTGCTGTATAGAGGAATTGGCAGTGCCTGAAAGAGTGTTTTTTAGCAGTTAAAGAATGAAACGGCAGGACTGTCCAGCCCATACTTCCTTCCTGGCCTTTCACCCAGTTTTTCTGTACCTATTCAATTTAATAAAGAGTTACTTTCCCACTAGAACTGCATATGATGGTTAAGTAACCTACAGCATCCTGTTGAGCTTCTGTTTTCTATGTCCGATAAGGCTTTCTCTAAGAAGTGGCAGCTCTTTTCTGCTGCTGAAGTCATGCAAGTTAGAGGAAGGATAACTGTTAAAGAAATTCCATCTTTAAGTTCAGTAGCATTTTTGGTCAGTTGAAAAAAGTAAAGCTAAGATTTATCCCCTGTGTCAGTGTCAGACTGATCAGATGTCATGCATTGTATGCACATTGTGAC
Source organism: Strix aluco (assembly GCF_031877795.1). NCBI lineage: Eukaryota > Metazoa > Chordata > Aves > Strigiformes > Strigidae > Strix > Strix aluco. Next base: position 29,550,889 of record NC_133971.1, read on the forward strand.
AACTGATGTTTACCTTTTGTTACTGTTTCCACAAATTCTGACATTAACTTCCAGACTTCAGTCCCACTATTGTTTGCACTGAGAAGAACTGACCAAATTCTCTTTTATTCCCATACCTCCTAGCCGTTCTAAAATTTGTCCTCAGCTTTGCTGACTCATTTGTTAAAGCTACCATTCTTTTGGGGTTTTTTTGGTTTTTTTTGTTGTTTTGTTTTTTTTTTTTTTAATTAGGTGCCTCTGTCCTGCAGTCCAGTCCGTATGCCGTATGGATGCCTTAATTCTTTTGACTACTCCACATCTGTAATGCATTTTTGTATCAAATCTATTGGTTCATCTAGTTCACAGCCAACCAGATTGAATAAAAAAGCTGAATTTGTTGTGGAATATACTCTGAAGAGAACCCTACACTAGTGAAGCAAAGTTAAGCAAAGTTAAGACAAATGTATCCTAGAGTTGTTGCTTGCAACATGGGTGACAAAGAGGTTCAAAATAGTAACTGCTGTGAGTGTTACAAGAATGGCATGAAGAGACTGACTTTTAGAGAAAATGGATGACTGCATGTCATCCTACAGCTGATGAAGAGCATGAATGATGACAAATGCAACTAACAGAGGGAGCCAACAGAGAGCAGCCGTTTGTGCAGAGTGCACAAGATGGTCCAAGAGCTTTTTTCAGAACAGTATAGGTGTGTCACCACAACTGCAGGGACACTGACATGAGCCTGCACCTATGAAGTAACAAGCTATTCCTCCAAAAGGAAGTGTGCTTTACCTACTGTGTTTTTGCAGGAGTAGACTTGATGTTCAAGTAATTTCCAATGCAAGAATAAACAACAGCTTCCCAACACAGGTGATCAAGGAGCCAAGGAGCAGAGGTGCTCTGAAGGAGAAGGAGAATCCAACAAACTACGGGCTGCTCAGCCTCAGCTATGATCCCTGGGAAGGTGGTGGAGTAGCTAATCCTGGAAACCATTTCCAGTCATCATGCAGGACAAGAAGGTGACTGCAAGTAGTTAGCATGGACTTATGAATAAGAAACCATGCCTGACCAACCTGATGGCCTTCCACAATGAGGTGACTGGCTTGGTGTATGTATGTACAAGGGGAAAGAAAGACTGGGAAATAATTACTCAAACCAATGACCAGACAAAAACTAAGCTCCTGGTGTATGTAATAGATTCAAGAAATGTTTACTTAGCATAAATTCAGATGCCTGTCTGTTGTGTAATTTTTATAGTGGTGCTGACAGCTGCTTGCTGTAGCAGATGAAAGTACAGCAGTACAGCATTGCTGCCCTCTTTGTGTTTCTTTCCTGTTCTGGTACTGAGTCTCCATTAGCATTTCTGGAGGAGTAAATACGTTGATTGGGAAAAGATGGCTTTCTTTTAAATATTTGACATGGAAGTGTTACCGAGACATCAAGAGGAAAATGTGAAGATAAAGGAGGTGCTGTTTTGTCAGTGTCTGCGTCTTCAAACACCCACCACTACAAGCAAATCTGCTTTATTTTTAGGAAGAATCATAATGGAGCTGATTGCCACCAAGTGACATCTTTTTTATGAGTGGACTGTTTTCAGTTACTGAGGTGCCTTTTGCTGTAAGAGTTGAGGAAACACTCCTCACCTTTGTCCAGCTCCTTTTCCTTTTTGTCACTGTTCCTGCCTAACAAAGAAAGGCAAAAACGTGAGTAAAACCTACTAAACTAGCCACAAACAACCCGAGTGCATTGGACCTGTCCTGCTTCTGTCTCTGTTTCTGGCAGAAGTTAGTATAAGATGTATTAGAAGAACATGCAAGGAAGGCTGTCACTTACTACTCAGACCAAAGGGGAAGCCTTTTAATATTTTTATCATTCTCATGGTGATGGCACAATGATTTTTTGGGCAGTAATTAGTCTTCACCAGCCTCCTGTAGCAGGATGCCATGCTGCCAATATCTATTATTCAGTCATTCTATAATCCTCCTAAATTACTGGTTTCACTTTTAATTTGTGGCAATGGGTTCCATATGGACTTGTTAGCTGTATTAAATTGTTTCCTGGTATTGATCTGAAATGTTTTTCCTTTCAGTTTGTCCCTGTTGTACTGTTACAAAGGACAAATAAATAGGGAGCTTTCACCAGGATTATCATTAATATTTTACCTTTGTGTGGATCTCTCTTGTTTGTCACAGGTGAAATCCTGCCTAGGGAGAATTACCACAGTGACTTCTTTGGGCCAAAACCACATATACTTTTCCCTCAGTTCTTAAGCTACTGACTTCCTGCTTGGAAATAAACTTTGCTTACATCCCACTGCTCTGTCACTCCTTTTGTTCTTGTATTCCTGCTATATCTGTCTTGAGCTACAGTGAGCAAAATCAAATGTTTTTTACAGACCATACCATCACCATGGTTAACTGTATTATTTGCTTGAAATAGAAAAAACTGACTGTGCCTGAGTGGGAAGAAAAAAAAGATAGACCAACAGGTGAGATAAATTAAGAAGTGTCTAAAAAGACTAGTATTTTCAAGTGCAGCCTTTGATTTTCAGTGGATTTCTGAGGTTTTAACTTTATACACACCTAATGGTGCAGAGGGGCACTTTCTGTGATTCCTTTTGAAAGTTTAGCCTGTGCAGAAACCCAGCAAGGTCAGGTGTTTCTGGCAAATCTCAGTAGGTAGGGGACTTCACTACAGATGTCCAAGGTAATCTGTGGCATTTCTGGCTTGCCAGTGGGCAACACCAAAGGCGCAAATGCTGGTAGCGCTCTGAGAGCCACAGGTACCTCATGCTTTGGAAAGTCATGCTGCAGCTTTTCCAAGACAGGGCACAGGAAACAGAGGAATCGAGGAACCAGTAGCCTTTGCCTGGAAATGTGCTGTTAAAAGGTGTTCTCGGGAGTTGTTTTTCTTTGCATGATGTTGCCTTTGTGAAGCAGTAGAAACATGTTCCTTGTTCATACCAAAGTCCCAGATGACTGGCACTCATCTTTCTCTCACCTATGTTTTCATGATGAAGGACACCTTGCACTGGAAAAAGATGATAGCTTGACATGTTTTGTCTTTGTAGGTGGTTTCAGTTCAATTAACAAAGTAGGTTAATTCAGATTCTGGTGAATGCATTTATCTTTGTGACACATCCAGGCAACCTAAGTAGGACAAGGAAACTAATATACTTGTCTATTTCTTTACCCTGGTCCTGAGGTGACACTTTAGCCATTACATGCTTACCTAACACTATCTAGTCAAGCAGTTAACAACATGGGTGGCCTTAACTGAACACCAATAAAACACTGTTTCTGCTGTGACTAGCTTGAAGTCTTCAAAACAGACACAGATAAAATTCACAGGATGGCCTAAGGAAATCTTTCTGGGATTTTTCCATATAACTCTTTTCTCTCCTCTTATGCAGTGCGGTGGTAGAAAAGACATTTGGCAGACAGAGGACCGCAGCTATGAAAGACATGAATTTCAGTAAACATCTGAGGGCATGACCTTGTTACAACCATTTTTATGATCTATGCTTTTTTAATGAGGATATGCCATGTTGCTCAGGCTACAAGCTAAAGAAACAGAAGGCTACTGGGAAGGACCTCCTTTGTGTGTGCTACTTGAGACGCCCCTGTCCTGTCTGATATGAGTGACGCTCTGTTTGCTCTGATGATGATAATCTAATGAGGAGCTAACAGCAGCACAGTGTTCCAGGATTAGAAAGTTATGCACTGTATGGTGTCATTGTAAGTGTTAAGAAAGAGATAGCAGAGCAGTAAAAGAACAAACAGTTAGGCAGTGCAGGTAGTTTATGCAGTGTCTGATAAGAATTAGATTAACTTCTGGCTGCAATACTGTCAAACAAATAGTGGGGTAAAGGCCAGAATAAAATAAATGAAAGTCATTACCAAATGTATCTTTATTTACAGCTTTGTCTCATAGACTACTTCCTTTCTTGGGAATTTATCTCATGCACTGTGTTTAAGTCATGATCATCTTAGACACAGATTCCTGTTGGAATCTTTTGTTTTGTCGATCAAGTGCACAAAACAGTATTTAGTTTTAGGTTTTGGCTTGCTTTGTTTTGTTTTTGTTTTTTGTTTGTTTTTTTTTTTTTTAAATTTAGGTGAAATGACAGTCCAAAGGGATTTCATCCTACGCCATGTAATGCAGCTGGATTTTGTTACAGACTTTTATTAGATCTTAAGCTCAGAAAGCACTACTAGGTCACTTGCATTGAGTTCTTGCTTGATGCACATCATACAGTTCTGCCCTGCTACTCTGCATAGTCTTGCAATTTGTGTCTAATGAAAGCATTGCCTCCAGAAAATAAAAAGTGCAGTCTTGATCAGGAGAGAGCAGGAAATAAGGAACCCATTATTTCTTACTAGTTGATTCTGGTAGTTAACCTTTACACTAATTGCAGCAGTTTTACCTTCAGAAAACAAGCAAAAGGAATCCCATGTCAATGAGCTTATAAATTCCATTTTGCATGAAACTTTAATCAACACCATTCCAGAGTAAATGTGTGATCTGAAAGCATTAGGCTGGATTCACTCTTGGACTATAGCTCTGCTGAACCCCACTGAGCAATACTGGTAGTGTAATAACCTCACGGACACACACTGCCTCATCTCTTGTCAGAACAAGGTATACCTAAGACTTTAATTCACACTGAACCAGTTTAAGTTTGGCACAGCTGTGCAATAGTCCTTAGCTGTTGCCCTGTCAATCAGACTGTCATTTACTCTGTTTCTGCAGCATAACCTTGTTGATTAAAATCCCAGTTTGTGTTAGCACATACCCAATGTAATCATCTAGTGATTTTGTCTTCAGAAAATCGATCTGATGATGCGTCTGTACTGGTTGAAAACTAAGTTTTTCCCTTCTGAAGCATGGAGGTGGGGAGGGGAAGAAAGGGTAATAGTATTAATGTCCCTCAGAAAAATGATTAACATGTACAAAAACAATTGTGGAGAAAGAAAATTAAACAACACTCAGCATTATCACAGGCCTCATATCTTGTGCATTGCAGATAAACATTATACCTTTCCTTTTGCACTAATCTAATAATAGGGAACCATTATTCTGTGCTAGCAGCCTGTTGTGTTAACATTCTCTCCCAGTTATGTCCATTGACACTTGCAACAACACGCCAAATACAGAAAAGGCTTGTACAATATTTTGACTTCATGTCAGATATTTAGTGTTAGAATCACTTTTCAAATTAAGGCAGGTAGACCAGTCCTGCTCTCATTAAACATAATGATAATTTAAATATTGGTTTCAAAGAAAGTAGCACTGGACTTCCATGGAACATGAAATCTAACATAAAAAATGGTGACAAAGTAAGGCTCTTGCTCTCTCCTGCCAGTCTGTGCACTGCATGTATGAATAGAAGTAGGTTATAACACACTTGTCACTATAGAGAGAAAATTATGCACATCCACATTCTGGTTTGATTTCATAAACATCCTTTATAACATTGTTTGATAACGCATGAAAAGATCCTGGACCACAACCTCTGCTTATGTAATAGGCATAAAACTGATAACTTCCAAGAAACTGTTGTAGCACAATATTCTTCAGGTGAGGATACAGGCTGTGAGGTATGTTGCAGTACAGAAGAATAAGCATTGATGTCCTTACAGATAACAAACTGTGTGCTTTTTTTATATAGGATTAATTTTGTTGAAAGCAGTACAGCTTGTCACAGAGTCACAGATTCACTGAGGCTGTGAGGGACCTCTGGAGGTCATCTGGTTCAACCTCTCTGTTCAAGCAGGGCCACCAGGAGCTGGCTGCCCAGGATCATGTTCAGACAGCTTTGCTCCTGTCAAGTATTTATATGCACTGATCAGATGCCCCCTTTAAGTGCATGTGCTTCACTGAACAGTTTGCTGTGTGGATGATATGTGATGCTTTTGTTGTTGTGCATTACCTGGCAAGCCAGTACTAACACCTAGGATCATGAAATAATAGAGTTCTCTATTCTTAGAGAGGCCAGGAGAGGGGGCAGCAGAACTGCCACCCTGGACTTCCAAAGGGCTGACTTTGTCTTGTTTAGGCACCTGCTTGACAGAATCCCTTGGGAGATGGTCCTGAAGGGTATAGGGGTCCAGAAAGGCTGGACACTCTTTAAGAAGGAAGTCTTAATGGCTCAGGAGCAGGTGGCCCCAGGTGCTGTAAGAGAAGCCGGAGACAGAGAAGGCCACCGTGGATGAACAGGGAGCTTTGGCTGCAACTCAGGGAGAAAAGGAGAGTTTACAGCCTTTGGAAGAAGGGGCTAGCCTCTCACAGTGATTACAAAGATGCTGTGAGGCTGTGCAGGGCAGAAATCAGGAAGTCGAAAGTCCAGCTGGAAATTAATCTGCCTTCAGCAGTCAAGGATAACAAGGAATATTTCTATAAGTACGTCAACAGCAAAAGAAAGACCAGGGAGATTACCCATCCCCTGCTAGATGCAGGAGGAAACATGGCAACGAGTGATGGGGAAAAGGCTGAGGTACTTAATGCCTTCTTTGCCTCAGTCTTTCATAACAAGACTGGTTGCGCTGAGGGAATCCAGCCTCCTCAGCCAGAAGACAGAGACTGGGAGAACGAATCCCCACAATCCAGGAGGAGATAGTGACCTGCTGCATCACATAGACGTACACCAGTCTATGGGACCGGATGGGATACACCCGAGGGTGCTGAAGGAGCTGGCTGGGGTGCTGGGCAAGCCGCTTTCCATCATTTACCAGCAGTCCTGGCTGACCGGGGAGGTGCTGACAGATTGGAAACTGGCCAATGTGACGCCCATCTATAAGAAGGGTCGGAAGGATGATCCAGGAAATTACAGGCCTGTCAGCTTGACTTTGGTGCCCGGGAAGCTGATGGAGCAGCTCATCCTGAGTGCCATCACACAACACATGCAGGACAACCAGATGATCAGGCCTAGTCAGCATGGGTTTATGAAAGGCAGGTCCTGCTTGACAAACCTGATCTCCTTCTACGACAGGGCGACCTGCTTATTGGATGAGGGAAAGGCTGTGGATGTAGTTTACCTTGACTTGAGTAAGGCCTTTGACATCGTTTCCCACAGCATTCTCCTGGTGAAACTGGCTGCTCGTGGTTTGGATGGGCACACGCTTCACTGGGTAAAAAACTGGCTGGATGGCCAGAATGGAGTTAAATCCAGTTGGCAGCTGGTCATGAGTGGTGTCCCCCAGGGCTCGGTTTTGGGGCCACTCCTGTTTAACATCTTTATTGATGATCTAGACAAGGGGATCGAGTGCACCCTCAGTAAGTTTGCAGATGACACCAAGTTGGGTGGGAGTGTTGATCTGCTCGAGGGTAGGGAGGCTCTGCAGAGAGATCTGGACAGGCTGGAGCGATGGGCTAAGGCCAACTGTATGAGCTTCAATAAGGCCAAATGCCGGGTGCTGCACTTGGGCCACAACAACCCCCAGCAGCGCTACAGGCTTGGGGAGGAGTGGCTGGAGAGCTGCCAGTCAGAGAGGGACCTGGGGGTGTTGATTGACAGCCGGCTGAACAGGAGCCAGCAGTGTGCCCAGGTGGCCAAGAAGGCCAATGGCATCCTGGCTTGTATCAGCAATAGCGTGGCCATCAGGGACAGGGAAGTGATCTTACCCCTGTACTCGGCACTGGTGAGGCCGCACCTCGATTCCTGTGTTCAGTTTTGGGCCCCTCACTACAAAAAGGACATTGAATTACTCGAGCGTGTCCAGAGAAGGGCAACGAATCTGGTGAAGGGTCTGGAGCACATGTCGTACGAGGAGTGGCTGAGGGAACTGGGGTTGTTTAGTCTGGAGAAGAGGAGGCTGAGGGGAGACCTCATTGCCCTCTACAACTCCCTGAAAGGAGGTTGCAGAGAACTGGGGATGAGTCTCTTTAACCAAGTAATAAGTGATAGGACAAGAAGGAATGGCCTCAAGTTGCACCAGTGAAGGTTTGGGCTAGATATTCGGAAGCATTTCTTTCCAGAAGGGGTTTTTGGGCGTTGGAATGGGCTGCCCAGGGCAGTGGTGGAGTCCCCATCCCTGGAGGTGTTTAAGAGTCGCGTTGACATAGCGCTGAGGGATATGGTGTAGTTGGGAACTGTCAATGTTAGGTTAATGGTTGGACTAGATGATCTTCAAGGTCTTTTCCAACCTAGATGATTCTGTGATACGGACTTAATAATTAAATTAGAAAAACATTAAATAAGCTGTGGGTTGTAACTTCGAATATCTCACTCACAGATGTTTCAACACTGCAATCTGAGTAAAAAGACTGATTTGCACGATGTCTTCCACAGACAAATTCTGAAGTGCTACCATCTTTTGTGAAGAATTCACTCTCAATTTTGGCCGTCTTACTGTAAGCCCAAAATAAGCAAACAGATCCATTCCTTGCTTTTCTCACAGCAATTCTGCTTAAGAAGCTAAATGTTCATATAAGAGCTAAGCCCTGACACATATTGCTAATTGCTATTATGACAAAGCGGGATGCACTATTTGAGGATCCTGTCCTATCTTCCAACACATGAATGAAATTTTTGTTTGAAGTCAAGATACTGCTTTTTGGATGCCTGTCTATGAACGGGCTTGGAGACAGTGCCCTTTCTAAGGGATTCTCTAGAAAGAAAGATGCTGCAAATGACATGAGGACTTTACAGCGGTTTTCCTAAATGCCTAAAGCCGGTCCCCATAGCTCGATCCTACCCCTAAGACAGCACTGCAAACAGATGCCTTGTACTGGGTCTGACAGCAGAGCAAATCAAGGCCAAGTGGTGTAAAGTGTTCCCAGGATTTCTTTCTTGGCCTTCATTTCTTCTGTCAGTCCCATTAGGCTAGATTGTCTGGAAATGTTGAAGTGATGCAAGCTTGGCAAACCCCTCCATCTTGGCAAATAACCTCTACAGTTGCTCTTAGAGCTCTCAGAGGTCCCCTTTCCAGGCACAAGTATTCAGTTAATTAATTGGAGAGATTTAAATACACAATTGGACTTCATGAAAGGGGAAAGCTCACAGGAGAACTCAGGGGTGGGTACAGCTTGCAAATGGAGCCCAGGTAATTCAATTCTTCAGGGCAACTGGTGCTGTGGTTTAACCCCTTGCTAGTATGGATGGACTAAGAACTGTTCCCAAAGTTTTAATGTGCAAACAGTTAATGTAAAGCAAGGCTAAAACTGGCAGATAAACCCACCTTTCTCAAGCTGAGCAGCTGCTCCACTGCACTCGTTCCAGTCTGTTGCCCACCCCATGTCCCCGAGGGCTTGTGGCTCTCAGTCCCAAAGAGGGCACCAAAGAACATTGCATTTGGGTGGCTCTCAGGCCTGCCCACCCTACCCAACAGCATAACTGGCATTTTAGTGGGAAAGATAACGGTTATGAGTGGGGGAGCATTCAAAGTGCAAGCTCAGGGACTCGAAGAAACAAACTAAACGCTAAATTGCTAAAGCCTGCAGGCAGTGCGTCTTTCTTAAATGTCAGACAGCAAGCATGGTAAGGAGACTTTGAGGGCCACAGGGTTTCTCCCAGGAAACATCTAATTATCATAAAAAGAAATAAAGCAAGGGCTCTTCCTGAAGCAATAGTGGGACAGGGGACACATAGGCACATTGTATGTGCCGCCTTTTAGACGACAGTGAAAGCTGGATCGTGGAATCAACGCCTCTAAGGCATTTTCAGCACTTAACAGTGTAAAGCCCAGTTTGTCATCCTGCTTCTGGCAGGATGCCATCTGATATTCTCCTTCAGTTATTGTCCAGAGATACAGTATATTTCTGTCAACTGCTGTCATGTTTTCTTTCCTGAGGTGGTGGTATTCTGTTGTGAGTTATGATATAAAAATCTAATCTTTACCACAGTGCTCTCGTAAGGTACTGGTTTTGCTGGCTAACCAGGGCCAGTGTATGATATAATGTCCTTGGCATGGTAACACTCTTTGCTACCACAGCTGAAAGCTACTAGGAGGTCTTACAAGTTCTGTGGAGTCTACAATAAGCATAGTGTATATTAAAATACAGTAGTTTTCTTCATAAATTACTACATACAGAGACACTGAATGTAGAAAGCTGATGAGTACCTTAGATAATCAACTAATATTGTTTCAGTAACTGTTGTTTTATGAGTTATTTTCTATGCCATTTTATTGATCTATTTCCACTTGTAGTATAAGCGCCCTGTATTTGGCTCTATGCTCTTTACTGATACTGTTGTGATAGGCAAGAAAGAAAATACAGCAGCCTCTAGAGAATGTTTAAAATGCTGAGGGCCAACAACTGAAGACAAAATCTAATTATTTGGATATGACCAGAATTCTGTTACCACTTCAGAATAATTTGCATCAAAGGCTAGAAGAAATCCTATGTGTAGGTATGAAAATCTCTGAATGCTTATGTGGAAAAAATGTCCTTTTTTAACTATCAAATGGGATCTAAATTCCACTTGTACTGTAGTCTTGAGCTACTGCTAATTAGGAAGTCTCTCTGCATTTTACTTTAAATAAAATGAAAAATAAATGGTGTGGCCTCTAATGCACACCAAAGAAGGAAAAGTTGCTTGAGTGAATATTTGACTCAATATAAGAATGGAGCAGATTTCAACAATTTATTTATCCTGGGCCTGGTGCTTATACCTAGGGAAGCTTTCTCTTTGCTGCCACAGGGACCTGCAAGCCTCCTATTCAAAACCAAACCAAACCAGGTTAATTTCCCCTGCTCTTGTTAGCTAAGTTGCTTTGTTACATCATGAAAACAAAAAGAGAATAACACAACAGGAAGGTGTTACAGCTTGCTTTTTCTGCTGCCAGGACACGAATGGGACTGGCTGAAACCTGGTGATATGATTGTAAAACAAATTGCCACCGTTAGGTTTTGAACCTTTACAGAAACCACTATGGCCTTCCTCTAGCAGTGCTTCTTATTGGTATTGAAGAACTGACCCCTGCAAGGCTGAGCGAACACAGTGATTCATGTGCAACTGCAGACTCCCAGCCAGTGAGGCAGGGAGGTCGTCCCCATGCACTGGCTGCTTTTGGACTGGTGTAGCTCCACTTCCAGAAGCACCCTTCCTCTTCTGTGTGCCAGCTGCAGCCAATGAAAATGCAGGCCTGACACACCTGCCACCTCACGTACCAGGCCGAATAGTGTTAATTACATTAGTCAGCGAATCCTCTTTGAGAGTAAGATAATGTTTTGACATTGTGGACATGATGAAGCTACTTAATATTCAGGCTGCTATCCCACAGTCCTTCCCTACCCACAGAAATCCTTGAGTGTGAGCTTCAGTTTGAACACATACTATGCTGCATGGACTTAAGTTTTCTGCTGTATAGACAATTAAGTTTATGTTTAAACAGGATGGGTATGTTTGATCTCCCCTGCTTACTCACACTAGCCTCTGAAGCTGAAGACCTGCTTATGCAAGCAATCTGCAGGGAGCAGGAGGAGGTTGACGTGCAGGCAGAGCTTACAGCCTGTTCAGTTTGTTGGCAATAGGGTAGTTTTTATACCCCCTCAGATGCAGATTTTTTATACTCTCCTGAACTCTGGTATTGTGACGGCCATGGTTTCCTGGTGAAAGCTACAGCAAAGCCTGAGCTAGCTGTCTCTGCATCTAGACACAACTGACCTAATTATTCCAGGCATTTGTGCTTCTTGAAGTTCTCCTGGTCACAAGTGGTTAGTAATGTGGTGTGCAATGAAACTGGCTCACTATCCCCTTACTGTTTTTTCAGGCAGCTCTTACCATGGCATCTCCACTCTCTCAAACTTTTCCCCAGCACACACCCTAGTCTGTGGCTGCCATACTCACTCTCATTCTGTGTTTTCATGCTTTCTTATTGCATGGCCACTTTTAAAGTGCTTAGAAACACTGAGTAACTTCCCCTCCATTTTAGTTTCACAGCATTCTCACTGTCTGCTCCATAGCTGTTAAAAAAACTGTGTTGTGAAAGTTATTCTCCTGAGCCATGGGATTTGAGGAAATGGTTTACTCATTGAATAATGTATTTTTGCACATCTCAGTACTGTTTGCATAAAGGGGTCAGATGTAGGATGGTGGGCAACAGGCACGTCACCAATGGAACAGTTTCTCTTATCAAGGTCTGCACCCACCTAGTGTGTGTGAGACCGATGTTCAGCATCTTCCTCTGGTCCAGGAGATTGCTACAGAAATTCTATGATAAAATCACAAAGATAGTGGTGGAGCTGGGACACGAACCCTCATGCTGGATAAGTTACTAAAGGCGCCACAGGAAGTGGGAGGACTCCCAGCAGAGAACAGCGCCACTGTACCTGCAAGAGAACTGCCTCAAAACCGAAAAAGTATGCAGAGGTGTGAGGAAGCAGGGAACTGAACGTGGGTCCCTTGTCCTCAGTGGTTAGAAAAAAGGGAGACCTTGCTTCTCTGCTGTTCTTCTCAACCTTGAGCTTAGTTCTGTTTCCTCTGCTTTTGTAACACAGGCTGCAAAATCAAATGTTTTGGTTTGGCTGCAATGAAAAGCTTTTTTGGTACAAAAGGGAATTTTTCAGTTTTCCACTTAGCTGGTAAGAATAAAAGATCAAATGAAGAATGAAACGTTGGGACTGGTACCAAGTTAGGGATGAGCAATTGCAGTGCCCATTCAGCAGTCAGACTCCTCACACTCCCTCCTCCCCTGAACTCTGCTGTGGAGTTGTTCTCCAGCCTGTGGTGGCCACCTCTCGCCACTCATCTTCCTTGTTGTCCTAGCTCATGGAAATGTGCTAGCATCAGCTGACATTTCACAACATCCTTCCTTCTCTCTCCCTGTGCTGGTTCTCTGACTCTTGGTTTGCAGCGCTATTACCCTTAACTCACTTTCAGATGTCATTTTTCTTCCCAGAAAGGTGCACTGCTGGATGCCCTTGCAGGTGAGCTCTGGGAGCAAAATGGGGGATATAGGGAAAGTCACCCACCCAGCTCACTCCCTCCTACCTCCATAAGAAACAAGTGTGAACCTGCAGACCAAAGCTAGAAATTACCTTTTTGCTTTGTGATTTTTTTTTTTTATGATTGCTTTGTGATCAGTATTTGCTTTGTAATTTGACTTTTTTTCTTTGGACTCATTTCCTAACACCAACAGTTGCCCCACCTTTTCTGTGTCTGGCATGTCAAACATGCTTCTGGAAAAAAAATGGGAGTGTCCACAGAAACATTTAACCACCTGCTTCATAGATTTGACCTTTCTTCTTTCTTTTTTTTTTACATTATTTTTTACTGGTTTTATCATTCTAGCTTCTTTCTCTCCCAACATGCACCACTTGTGACCACCCTCCCATGCACTGCAGTTGACAGCTTATCACCCCACCATGCCTCCAAGCTTCTGGGTTCTGAAAATGGCAGTACCCAGAACTGAGCAATCACGGGATAATTTTGGGGCTTGGTTTGTTTATTTATGCAACTATTAAGTTTCTGGCAAACATGCTGCAGGGAAAGCACTAAAGTCCTCACCTGGGATAAAGCTCAAAACCAAAAAACCCCTAAGTTTAAAATAACAGAAAATAGACACCTGTATTTTTTAAAAATCTAATTTTAAAAGTGTTTGTTTAGGACTTAAGTTTTGTACCTGAGTCCAGCAGTATTATATAAAACAAGCAGCTCATTTTTTCTTTCCCAATTACTATATCATCCTTTTCTTCGTTTAGACATTTTGAACTGAACTGAACTAAAATAATCTGAAGACCTTGACATGAAAAATAAGGTAAGCCTCCTAGGATATCATTAACAAACACCATGGAGTCACAATATATATCTGAAAAGTTTCTGGATTCATCCTCCCATTCCTCTTTTCCTCTCTTTTCTTTCCTTGTGTCCTAGAGGCAGATAACTGCAAATTAAGATTTTCAAAGCATGCAGAGGATTGATTTTAATGGCAGATGCATGGCTAATCTCATGCAATGCTTTCAGATCTCAAGCCCCACTTCTTAGTAACTGGCTGGAAAAGGCTGCAGAGTTAATCTGGGAGCTAATGTACATGTCTGTTAAGTATTTCTTTTCAGCACAGACATCTGGGCACTGTGTACTTGTGGCCCAAGAGGGCTGTGGATCTATTAGACACAGGGCGCCTGTGGAGCTGGCTGCAGCATCACTGCTGCACCCAAAGGGCACCCAAAGCCCTTTGGCTGGGGCTGGGGAATGTCCCTGTCTCCAGGCTCCCAGGCTTTGGGGCTGGGATGGTACATACCTTGAGTCTAAGTGCGTGCATTGGTGCAGTCACACTCTCTAGACAAAACCAGAGTTGCTGTTAAAGGAGTGTCTGTGATGGCACCCCTCAGGGTCCAAAGCACATACAGCAATCTGAGCTCCCAAAGAGCTCCATTTTTTCCCTCCATAGAGCTCCACACTGGGCTGCTTGTCCACCACATGCTGCAGCAAGCCTCCTCAAGCAGCCCATGTCTCTCTTGGGCTCGTCCCTTTAACTGGTACATGCAGGTCCTGTTGTAACCTGCCCCTCTCCCAGCCACTGTGACTGTCAGAGTTCAGGAGCACCCTGGGTTCTGATCTTCTAAAAATGAGCCTTTGCTTTATTTTCCTTGGAGGATATTTGTGGGCCAGTGGGGAGTGCCTGTGTCAAGAGGAGGGCTTTGAGTTCTTGCATAGCTGCACACCCTGGCACGGTAATTTGAAGCTGCAAGGGAAAATCACTTTAGTAGCAAAGCAGCAGGAGGGCAGTCTACAATGAAATAGGAGTTTATATTGCCCATTTTCAAGTAGGAACATTTAATCGTCACTAATAATGCCATGAATCATAATTATGTCTCTTGTAGAGAGGTTTGCTTCTGATAAAGGAAAGCAACAAATGGTATTAGCTGTGGGGATATTACAGTGCACATAAATCTTGCCTTTGCAGTCTGGCTGGTGTACAGGTGATGAGGGGTGCAAGGGGTGACCCAGGCTCCAGGGAGGGGTCCCAAGCCCTGAGGGAAGGGCCAGGAGAGACCCGATGGAGGGAAATGGCAGGGGAGGGTCCTCCCTGGCACTGTCGGTGTGACCACCCTGCCTGCTTGCCCATCCAGTGGCTCTGCCCCCTCAGCTCCCAGGACAGCCTTTGGAGCAGGGTGCTGTGGGACTGCAGGCAGTGGGAGGACATGCAAACCTGTTCATAGGTTAGCTTTCCCAGGGAGTTCACAGGCTGCAAGGAGAGGTAGGTCAGGTGAAATGAAATGCTCTCAATGGCCACTGCAACAGTGATTGGATCCATGTCCCCAGAGTCTTCTCCTTGCCTCTTGCAGTGGGCAGGAGAAGACCCTAGACTTGAACTTGTGGGCCTCCCTGTGGGGCCAGAGGGACAGCTGCAGCATCCTCAGAAGCAAGCTGGGGTCACCACCTTGTGTCCTGCTGGGATGCACAGAGCTATTGGATAGAGCACAGGCAGCAGGGAAAGGGGGAAAACCTAGTGTCTCTTTCCTATCCAGCTCCCAGTGCTCAGCACACCTGCAAAAGCATCAGTGTCCTTGACGTTCCATCTCCTCATTCAGATGTGTTTGAATTCTTCCAGAAGGCTGATAGTTACTGCAGGAGAGGGATTATTGACAGGCAGAAATGGCTGGATTCTCCTTAGGACTTATTTCCTTAGGACCCAGTCTTAATATATGCAATTTTCAGCATCTGCACCTTTGTTTTGGATTAAAGGCAGCAGCTATAAAGCTGTGATGGGTAGAGCACAGTTGATTGCCTCAGCAACTTGCCTCCTTATGAAATGAAATGCCAACCACCTCAGAGTGACCCTAAAGCATGTGTGGAGGCTTGCCCATGTCTTCTTTGCACAATTTTTTCACCATTGACAGGCCACAAGTGGTGCATGTTGTGGTGCAAGGACAAGCTCAGCTGCTAACACAGTTTTATCCTTTTTAGGTTTTTTGGTGTTTTTTTTCCCTGCAAACCTTTTTCAGCTGTATGAGAGACATTTCTCTTCCCTCCCATACCCTGCTGATGGGAGTTTTTGCATGCATGGACCACAAGATATGTAAGGTGCTACAGCCAGAATTGCACAGACTGATTACCTGGGAGCAGATAGCTTGCAAATGACATTTACTCCCTTAAAATAAATTTAAGAACAGGGAAATGACTGTGTGAGTGATTCCCAAATTGCACTACAAAAGCCTCAGTATAGTCTTGGGATGTTTTTTTCCTGATAGTTGTCAGATGCTAATTAGGGAGACAAACTGACATTCACCAAAGATATCTGTATTTATTTCAGACTTAGTTATGCTAACCTAGAAACAGGAACAGACGATCATCCAGTGGCTGCTCTTCAGCTTGTTGTTCAGCTGGCAGCAGATAACTACACTGCAGTGCATTATTTAGGATATAGGGATACAGAACGATCAACTCAGGCTTTCTCTTTTTTTTTTTTTTTTTTCCTTCTATATGGAGAGATTTTACCACAGAGTTGGGAGGAGGCATATAATCACTCACTGCAAGACAAGAAATTATTTTACAAGAACAAAAGCTGGTTGCCATGGTTTCCAAGAGGCAAAAACTCCAAGGTCATTCCCTGAAAATTCTTCACAACCGGAGCCAGTAAGGATACTCCCTCACCTTGCCGACTAACCCTCCCTTGCCTATAAGTACTAGGTCCTCCCATCTTCACTGGTATGCCACTACCTGTTTAAGCCACAATAACACCGATAAGAACATGATGTGAAAAACTTCCAATGTGTCTGAAAACAAACAAAGTCAAGCCTGATTTACAAGCCTGTGGGTTTTCCTGGTTGGCTGTTTTCTGGCTCCTCTGAGTGTCTGCTGGAAACCCCAACCCACCTGCAGTGTTTGCTGACTGGGGAGTTGCAGGTGCAACTGTGAAACTTTCACCTGAAGGAAATGCCACAGTAGCCCTGAACGGAAAGGCTGACGCATGGACAAGCAAATGGAAAAAGCACCAAAGATGAGACCATGCACTTGCAGTTACATTAGAAAAAAATGTCAAAAGCTATATTTCATGGGTTTCTCTTCTGGGTCTGAAGTACAAGGAAAAATGTATTTCTTTCCATGACTGAGGTGTATGGCATCATTACTGCTCCTGAATGCCTCTGTACTGACCTATGTGCTAGTGACTGCAAAAAAAAGTCTTCAAACACATGCAAAATCCCTCTCTGTGACCCTTCAGCATTCCACCTTTACACTGCTAAAATACTGACCCAACAACACAGTGATTAGATGAAGTTTCCCCTTATGCTGGAACTGCCAGGGGAAATTAATTAACAAATACTATCCAGTCATTTGTTTAAAACCATGCATTTTCATTTTGGCACGAATTTTCATTCTGGCCTGAATGTACAAGGGAAGGCACATGAGCCTTTTGCTCACATTTGTACAAATGCACAAAACTGTGTGCAGATTATGCCATAACAAAGAACAGTTTATTAAACTTGGCTCATGTGAAAAGAAAATGCATCCCTCTAAGATGTGTCCAAAGCCTTATTAGTGTAGCAAGCATATTTCTTTGCACAATGGGGTGTGTATATGGTGCTTCTGTCACCAGTGCCATAAAATCAATGATCCTTGAGTAATTCATAATTTCCATTTCTGTCAATTTAAAACCAGGAATGAATGTATCAAAGACTAGAAGTGTCCAGGGAAACAGATACATTTAAGTGAGAGAAATAACATTTTGAAGTGGATCACTGACTGCACTGTGTGCACAAACACAACTCTCAACCTGTGAAGCCACCATCTCAGCAACTGAACATCTTGGACAGAGGGAAAAATATTTGTTATTAGGGCACTGGAGAGTGTACAGGCTGCCAATGCAACAAACTCCTTTCTGATGAGATTCCTGGAGCCAGAGAAGCAAGAAGTCTGTGAGTGGACCTTTTGCTGCTAGCTTGCTATTCAAATCAGAAGAGATTGATGCACAAGTTTATTACAGAGAAAGAGAAGCACAGATGGAGATTCAAGGGCTGAATTTTACAAAGGATTTAAGGACTCAAGCTTTGCTTAAGTCCTGCTTTCAGCTTCTAAATTCCCAACTACCTTCCTAACACTTCAGCACAAATGCCACCTCTACTGGAAGCCTGTTACCTCCACAGCACTGTGGTTTTGCCATAAAGCTGCCTAAATGCACAGAGCTGTGTTTCTGCATTTGTGTACTCTCACCTCAGTCTAAACAGCTCTTTAATTCACTAGCACTTGACTCCACTTGGGTATTGAGATGCCTGAGCCTGGCTCTGGGTCTTTGGAGGCTTTTATCTGAAGTGCAAATAGAAATTCCACAACTGGTAAATAATTAGAAATGTTCAGCATCCGGTACTGTCAAGGCAGTTGGTGCACCCAGTAGTTGTGACCCTGGTCTGGAAATGTGAACAACAGCACTCTGTGTTGGTCCACCCTGACTCATTATCTGTCCTTGAAGGCATCATGTTGACCTCCCTGTGCCCTGATTTTCCCAACTTTGAAATAACAATGGTATGTTCCCACACTGAAGCTAAGTGGTTGGAAAGTGCTAACAATTATTTCTCTGTGACCCTTTTGTGAAAGCCAGAGGGACGACTTCTACAAGAGTTCAGATGCTGACCCCTTTTAATTTCCTCACAAAAGCATTTTTTGATCTGTCTTATCTTCATTTTCAGGCTCAGGTCAAAATTGTTGAGTGAGTCAGATACATGGGTTTTGACCTGTTGTATCCCCCCAAATGGTTTTTGCTGGGGAAATCCATATAGGTATAGGTGCTTTAACTGAATGTATATTCATAACATCTGTACAGAACTTACTACGAGAAAAAGAAAAAGAAAAAGAAAATAAAAATAAAAATAAAAATAAAAATAAAAATAAAAAGAAAAAGAAAAAGAAAAAAGAAAAAGAAAAAGAAAAAGAAAAAGAAAAAGAAAAAGAAAAAGAAAAAGAAAAAGAAAAAGAAAAAGAAAAAGAAAAAGAAAAAGAAAAAGAAAAAGAAAAAGAAAAAGAAAAAGAAAAAGAAAAAAGAAAGTGAAATGATAAAGATATTCAAAAGATGTTACTGATATATTTTTGGGGTTAATTATGTTACCTCTGTCTGTGGATGTGAAATATTTAAAAATATGCCCCTATGTCTAAAACCAAACAAATCAATACTGAAGACTAGATTATGTTGTTCATCAATACCATAAGTATTCACATAATTTAGAAATCTTAAGAAACAAAGAAGAGCACAGTCTCAGGCTGTCTGTGTAATAAACCAACAGATTATTGTGATCTAAGTATACAGAAATGACTAATTTGGTATAAACTTTCCTTTCCAAACTTTAAAACAAACAAGTTTGATATCCTTAAGGAGTCTGCAGGGATTCTGTTAGTCATTGTAATGGTTCAATGCCAGCAGAGTGGGTAATTTCCCTCCACACACATCCAAGATGAAATTCCTGCAGTTGTCTCTTGCTATATGTAAGTTTCATATCATAACTTTTCCTATGTAAGCCTGTCCCACAGTCTGACTGAGAAGGGGAGGGACACATATAGAGGGCACCATCGCAATGTAACGTTGGCACTTA
Source organism: Strix aluco (assembly GCF_031877795.1). Classification (NCBI taxonomy): domain Eukaryota; kingdom Metazoa; phylum Chordata; class Aves; order Strigiformes; family Strigidae; genus Strix; species Strix aluco. The sequence continues at coordinate 29,570,335 of NC_133971.1, forward strand.
ATGTTTAAAATACCATTTAGACTGTCTCTGTCTCCCTTCTACCTTGTTTCTATCCAAGTTCTCACTTTCAAAGTCTTTATTTTCCCTTTTTCCATCATGTTTGTCTTCTTTCCCTTTTTTTGTTCTTTTAAAAAGCTGTCTATTTCACAACTTAATCTTTTCCCTTAGTTCAGTCTCTCTGGTGGCTTCTTCTCATTGCAGTAGTTCCCCTTCCCAGTATGTGCATGTGCACAACCCATGCACTCCCTGTGCCTTTCTCTCTGCTTATTTTCTCACTGTATCTCAAACTTCTCCTTCCCCTTGTCCTCAAGGCCACACCACTCTCCCCTGCCTGCACAGCCACATCTCTCCTCTCTCCTCCAAACCCCCAGCCTCTCCGCTAATGCTCACCTGCTCATGGGAAGAGGGTTTGTGGGAAGGAGATGTGGAAGAAAAAAGATGTGCCCACAATGCTCTCTTGTCTTCTCTGACTTCGGTATAACCCAGCCAACTTTCTCCCATGTCTCACCTGAGCTGTAGCACAACAAACTGTTGGACAGTTTTTCATCACCAATTATTTTTGGTGTAGTCTGAACCGACAGACATTTTCAGTGCATTTAAAATTAGGCACGTAAGTGATTTACTTTATCTAATATAACTAACTGATGATACTTAAGTCCAATAGTCATCTGATATCCTGTTTGAGTGTGTAACTGATTTTCCTCTGAGGTGGATAGGAAGAGAGGAGTGATACAAAAAAACAAAAGCAAAACAACCAACCATAAAAACCTTTCCAAAGCAAAAATTAAAGCCAGTCCAGGTAAGGGTTTATGTGTGCATAAAATACCAAAAATATATGCATGTATACGTACAAATAAGCAAACTTTGCAGAGAGAGATATATGTATATACATACTTCTAATATTTTCCATCTTACCTCTTCCCAATCAAGATTTGCTTAGCATCTATACACACTAATTTCTTGTACAGATATTACAGCTGTTTGCTAAAATTACTCTACTATCCATCAGTATGGCAGTTACATGATTAAAAAGAAAATGTTTCCCGAAGTTTCACAGTAAAAGTATCAGACTACGTCTCCCAGCACAGGTTACGGGCATGAAACAAGATTCTCTCTCTCCAGCCACCCTCTCAGAATGCACTACAGGAACAAATGTGTTTTTCTCCTTCCTACTTATCCTGTTCTCCATGATGGGATAGAAGAGAATTTTCCAGATGCAAATATCTTAAGCTTAACTTCAGAAGGGTTTTATGATGCTATCATTTCCATCTTTTAAGCTATGAGATTTTAATAATTTAGACACTAATGTAATTAATACTTTCCTTGACCCTACTTTCCTCCCCTGGTAGTGGCTTTGCTGAGATGTTTGCACACGCATGTACACAATGTGCACACGGGGAAGATGTTTTTATGAATTTATCTATGTTACATCTGAGAGACCAGCTGGGTCTGCCAATATTATTGTACCAATTGTTCACCTATTCTTGCGTGGGAAGGCTGGCAAAATGCCACGAAGCAGCCTTGTACTAATAAATATCTTGTGATGTAATAAATAGAGAAATGTGTTTTCAGTTCCTGCTTCCTACATCAGAAAGACATATCATGTGGACTAAATCAAATTATATATAAAAAATAAGGGAGGAGGAAACAGCCAAGCCTCTCTGTTTTATGTCATCCCATATCAAAGGAGAAATTCCCCCATTTCTGATCAGTAAAGTTAATTCAGATGAGTATATCATATTAATAAAATCATAAATTCCCATAGTTATTAGTTTAATCTTTTCATCTTTTTTCCCAACTACAATTTTGTTCAGCTGATTTTAGAGCCAAAAGACAAAATCCTTTTCTGTTTCACACAGAAGCATTTGGGGAGTATTGGTAAGGAAGTTGGTGGAGTTACCCAGATGTAAAGCAAGAGCAAGAGGGGCACCCATTTGTAGCCATCTCCTATCATGTCTCATGTGAAGCTTAGCCTGGTAAAGAAGGGCCTCTTCTGTGATCTAGGCCCTGAGCACTCCTGGAGAGGTATGGAAATGTCTTCTCTTGATTCGACTTGATCACATTGTGTCAGACTTATTCTACCATTTTATTCTACCATTTTATCCCAGATGGTGAATTTCTGGCATGTTGTGAAGATTCGCTCTTTCACTGGTGTTTCAGCCAGCCACTGTTGCTTCCTCTAGCAGCTAGGCTTTTCAAAATTATCATTCCTTACCTGTTGGCTGTGAATACGTGTGATTCTGGGGCCAGGGCTCAGAAATACAGCAGTTGTGGGGGAAGGAGGAAATCCAGCTGCCTGGGCATATCTGAAGAGATGCGAACCTCTAAAGGGAAACTTGGCCATGCTCACCAGTGTAAAAATAATTACTGCCCGTGAGGTGTAAAAGGCTGTAGAGCCCAGCTGCTGTTGGAGAGCATTGGCAGGAGCAACAGGAAGAAGCTGTGGAACTCTGATCAGGAGTCTCTGGAATATGAGCAAGGACAAGGAAAAGACAGTGCTTAAAACCTGTAGGCCCAGGGGTATGTGAGGCCTTCTGCTGTATATACAGGTCTGTGGAGCCAGGTTTTCCCAAACAGGAGGGTGGGACCCCATTGTGGATGGTGGATGTCCTGCCACCAGTATCAGGAGAAAGGAAGTTGTTTGGGAGAGGCTCAGGTGGTACTTGGGTTTGGATCACAGGCTGATCAGGGCTTTAGAGGTCTACAGCTAAAAGAGTTGAAGGTAGTAATGAGTGCTAGTCATGTCCCCAGTGTGGACATTGTAAGCATCAGTGCAGTCCCTGAGGGTGCTTGAGCCACAAGCTGCTTCTCTGAGCCAGCCAGCTGTGGGCAGCAGGGTCTTTGGAGAAGCCAGGTGAAGAGGTCTGTTGCCTGGTTCCCTTCTTTCCAGACATGTCTTTGATGTTGAACATACAAAAAAGGCCGCTAAGACTGGTGCTGCCCTCTGGGTGCCTCCTGGGAATCCTACCCTACTGCCTTATTTCACTGCCCTGTGGCCTATTTCCTAGGGGTACAAAGCAGAGCTCATGGCCCAGACAATCTCCTCTTGTCTTGCCCTTCTACAGGCAGCTGTTCTCTTGGCTTGCAGAGCTGGTATTTATCCTCCATAACAAAACAAGAAATGTGTCCACCTTGGCCTCTGTCCAGTAGCAGTGATGAGATCTGTGGTGAGTACAGCTGGAGGTCAGGCAGTGATGATGGGGAGAAAGGCCATTTTTAAAACACAAATTATACTGTGTGCAGCTCCCTCAGCATCTCTGTGTTTCATGCCTGTATTTCTGAAAGACCATAACCATCTTATTGTTTCCATCTCTACAGCAATTCCATTCTTTCTCTTGCTCTTTCTTCAGCACTTAACTGATCCACAAGCTGGAAGTTATTTGGCCTTTAGTGCTCCCTTGGAAGTGTTATTTGGTTATGCTTCATCAGAATTAGAGACACTGTACTTGATTTTATACGATTTGGGTTTTTTCTCTATCTGACCTGCTTTCTTCCAGAACAAAGCCTCAACCTGAAATGCCCAAACTGGAAGGACGCAAAGACCTGATGCAAATGGAGATAATATGAAGCTGCTGAAGCTGAAATAAAAGCAAACACTGATCATGGTTGTCTTGGTGGTCACCCCTTTCTTCTTCTTGCCAATAACAAATTTGCCTCCTGTAACTTCTTTGCTTTCCTGCTGTCTTTACTCTTGCCAGTTCAAAAGACAGTTTCCAGTCACTGCGGAAACAATGTTTTGACATAAATGCTGGATATGCACCCCTTGCTGCCACTATATCAAACTTCTTGTCTCAGACAGGAATCAGAGAGTAGGTTTGTGACACATCTACCTCAATCTACCATTTTGCTGTGTATACCTCCTCTGCTTTCCACCTGCAGCCTGCCATGGCTAGACAGGCCCCTTTGCCAGCTTAACCTCAAAACCACAAAAAGACACCTCAAAATATTGACATGGGTGTCTACAGTTCTCCACTAGACTAGTTGATGCTGAGCTAAGTAAATGACTGTTCATCATCTATCTTCCCTCAGACCACTGAGCTTTGAAATAACAAGAGGTTTTGTTAAAAGATGTTGGATTCCTCAAGACACTCCATCTTGGCTTGAAATGAAAAACAACGGGAGCTGAATAACTAATGTTGGTCTGTAGATCCACGTGAGGCTAGAGAGACAGGGCTGAGTATGGAAAATCACGTCACTCTGTATAAACATTAACAGCTCTGTCATATCTGTTGGAACAAGTTCACTGAGGTCATGAATTAACACACAATGTTTTTCTATTCCATAATGAATTTTTATTTAACAAGACTGTGCACATGTGTGTGTGTTTCCAGGCAAAAAAATATGTAATCTCCAGGTTAAGAAACTGGAAACTCAGGAAATGAGACCCTTTGTTCTTAGACCTTTCTTACAGCATCAAACAGTTGATTCCTTCTACTCTAACTTGCCAGAACTTCTTGTGCAATCTTGACTCATCTACAGTGCAGTGCTTTGTCTATAAATCTTTGTCCCACTGCTGTGTAGAAAACAAGCCCAATTTTCAGAAAAATTATGTATAATATCATGAATCCTTAGGTAAATGATCCAAAAACGAGACTTCTGGGGCTGACTTGTTGCTGTGAGGCTAAGTGCAAATACCAGACACTCCTGTGCATTCTTAACGGGTCATGTAAATAAGGTTAACAGTTGCACAACCATTGCCATTCCAGGGAAGCTTTCAATTAATATGGATGCCTTTTTACATTAAAATCCCAAAGACAGCTCTCCAGGAAAGGGTGTGATCCTACATTCAGGCTCCCTCCACTATAATGACTCTGGATTAAGACATTATGAATCTGAAATCTCAGCGAAGTTGTCAAGCAGCCAGTTTGGGATACACTAGTGAATTTGGGTATGAATAAAACTGTTTAACTTAAAATCCCACACGCTGTGAAGAAAGGGAAAACAAATAGCAAGTCTACTGTGTAATAAATCCATTCCACTGTGTTACTGCACAGAGAAAACTGGGTACATGTTTATCAGTTTCCCTCTAAGTATAAGGTCTGTTTAATTTAATATTTTTATATGGCCTAATCTCTTTTAGAAGCCACGACTTGGTTCTGCTTTATTACTGTGGTTGAAATATGACTGTTGCAGCAGTCTGCATCAAGGTGTGAAGCTAGCAACGTGCCTGAAGGATGGGGACATGGTACCAGTGGCTGGAATGAATGACTGGTTCCCATAGAGAATCTGCAAAAGAGGAGCTCTGTCACAGCCCTGTAAGGTGGACTGGAGAGGCTGTCATTCAAAAGCACCCTATCACAAAGTGTCTTGTAAATTGATACTGGCTTGTGTAAAGCATTTCACCTACAACTGCAACACTGAAGTGTGATGAAAGGCCTCAACAGAGTGCAGGAGGGACCCTACTTCCCCTAGGACAGCAACTCAATGCACAGTTGAAGTACAGCTTGGTTTCCTACGCCAAACCACCTTTGCTCCAGCATCATGGGGAAGTTGCCTCTGGGAACTGAAGAGGACTATTTTTTCAGGGATTGATGTCAGTGAGTCTTAACATTGGGCTTGTCTGATCAGTCTAAAAAATGGGATTTGTTCCAAAAGAACATAACCTGAAAATACAGCTATGCTGTAATGAAACCCATGTGCTGTTCTTGCATTTCTTGCAGTTTCAAGGAAGCAAGAGGGTTTGTGATGTACAAATCTACAACTTAACCATTACTTCAACAAAGGTCAGGTGTATATTTACTTTGTAGGCAACGTATATACTTTTCTGTCACCTTTTTTCTCTTTATAATAAAGGCTGAAGGGGGAATTCTGAGTTAGACACTGAGAAATGTCTGCTCAGACTTCAGCACCAAGTTCATCACTGACACAAGCAGATCACTCCATGGTTTTAGGGTGCTGATGGTTTGGTGTGTAGGTTGGCATGTGTCCAGTCCCAAATAGAGAAACCCCAACTTTTCTGTCTGTTGGCGGAAGCTGAGTTGATACTAGTGAGTGTGCGTAATTTTTGTATGAGTCTTGCTAGATCCATGCATGAGAACAGTTTTATTTGCATTATGAGTAGAGGATGACAAAACACAGCCTGCCAATTTGATACAGGTGTATTGTGTAGGAGTCTGATTTGCCTTTGTGCAGATGAATTATACAGCCAAGGACTTTCCAGCTCTTGGCATAGGCTACTAAAGCATAGATAAGCTTGGCATTTCTTTGCTCCCAGCAAGTACCAAGGGACAACTGTCCCATCTTCAGAAGCTGGAAAAATCCAATGCAGAGGGGAGGTCAAAGCCTGCCCATGATGTTAACTCACAGATTGGAACTGATTCTCCCTGAAGGAGAGAAATCGTTTTAGCACCAAGCAATTAGGTCTCTTCCAAGAATGGTGCCCATTGTGGTTGTCTAGTCTTTATGCCTTGGGCAGGAGATGTGAAGTCTACTAGTTCACCTGTGACTTGAGCTAACCCAAATTCTTTTAAATACCTTCAGTAAACTTGTGTTTTGCCAAATATTTGAAGGCAATGGCTAGCTCAATGAAGAAGCTTCATCAAAATCTGTATTTTGGCTGAAGTCAATGTTTCCCTGAGAATATACTGGCTATGTCTCCCATAAACAGTGCAGCCTGATTGTTCAAGGTGTCATATAGTGGAGGGAAAAGACAGCCCAGTCTTGCCTGTCAGGATATGTTCTGCTTAGCCTGCACCATGCTTTGGCAAAGGAAATATTACACTGTCACCTAAAACCTTAAGGGTTGTGGAAAAACACCTGTGGACATATGAAGAAAAATTCAGTCAGTCGTGAAATTTATTATCCTCAGTTTGATGTGTTATATCTGCTTCATAGATTTGAGCACCATGCGTGAAGTAAAAGTATGTGGCACCTGTGCTAATCTCTAGGTTGCAAAGGAAAAATTAATTGCAGCACACTCACAGAGAAGAAAACCTCTCTGGCTCATTGATGTCAGCAGCAACTTGAATGTTGCTTGTTCTATCTGCAGAGGGATTTTTGGCTTTGTTTTCTCTGTTAGAGGGGCCCCATGTTGAATAGCATCTCCTGCTGATGATGTAAATAAAGAAAAGCATCTTGTATCTTAACACAGAGCCTGAATTCCCAGGAAGCTATTTAGATCTTGCATGACTAGGATGTTTTGTTGAAAATGTCACACTAACACTCTAATGCATGCTAACAATCCAATGAGTTCATAAAGTTTGAAAGAGCACTAACAAATGACAGATGATGCAAGACACGAAAAAAAAAAAAAGAGTCATTTGTTTTTCTCAATATAGTTAATAGACACTTGGAAATTAAATATGAAATACTTGCTGGAAGCCAAAATCTTCCATTTTCTTCTTGATTCTTCCATTGTCTTGCTGATCTCTCCTTCTGTTTGCTCACTCTTCCTTATTATAAATTAAATGTTGGAGGAATTGGTATACTTTAAAACTTACTGTTGTGTTACTGTTCTACTGAAATCTTACAAGAGTTTCAAACTCCTTTTTTGCCTGCTTAGGATCAGGCTATGACATTCATGTGAAAGAGGGGGCACAAGGGGGGCAGAAAAACATGCACTCAGGCAATGTCCAAATCCTTCTCTTTCACCCACGCCTACTAAAGCCTTCATAGGAGCACCCTTACAGAAGGGAAGAAGCCTAACACCAGGGAGAGATTGACTCTGCACTACATTGCTTTAGTATATGTCAGGATGAAAATTAATTTAGCAATAGTGCTTGGGATGGCTCATTGTCTTAAAGATGCCTCTTTCCTCCCACTCTATTTCTTAGGGCTGCAACTGTTTCCCTTTCGGAGGTTAAGTTCATAGGAAGTTAACAGGTGGAGTTTGCCAAGCAAATTCCCTCTTCTAAGAGAAGCGCTGATTCTGTGGAAACTGTGGGTTTGCTTCCTTTTTTTTTTTTTTTTCCCCTGGAAGTAGGGAAGCTTTCAAATTAAACAGATTAAGCTTGAGAATTTAGTTAACTAAATGGAAATTACAGAATCAAAATGTTACCCTAGAGCAACTCAGTTACTTTTATTCAAAAAAAATCTAGCTGCCACCTGCGTTATGAGATAGAGAAAGAGCTGTCTCAGTCCACCTGAAGAGGTGAAACACACATACACTTAGAGGAGTTTAGGGCCTCAGCCAGTTCTGACAATGTTTAGGAAAAAACAACATAATTTAAAACTTCTGCCAAACACAAATATCCCAAGCAGTGTGTCTATGTTGTGTGGATTTTAAATATTGCTCCATGACTCTATACTGGTAAATAGAAGTCTGCCCTGTTCTGGCCAAAGTCTTTATACTTAGTGTAAAACCTCCTAACCAGGCTGTGTGCTTCAGAAGCAGGACCCACAGGAGCTCATGGCTGCCTGACTGCAGGGCAGTATCACAGGAGGCAGCACTGCAGGTGACCTTTCATGGTGTCATCTCTGTAACTACCTGCTGGTCTACATTCCATTCTCTAGGGTAGCTGGCTTACTGGGACCATAACTCTGTTTATCTCTTACTTTTTTCTTTTCTTCCTGATGACTAAAACCCATACACAGGACACTCAGCAGCGAAGAGTTAAACTAGGAACCTAGTTAGACTGCAGGCTAATCCCATCTGCCCTGCAGGAGGCTTCCAGTGCATCTGGGTGAGATCAGGGAAGGGGACCTAAGAGTCTGGCATCCCAGTCCCATGGCTGCACAATGCAGTCCTTCCTTTCTTCTGTCTGTACCTCCTTGGTTACCTACTGGGATCTAAGAGCTTGACTTAAACATGCTAATTGTTTAGCAATGGAACACTCTGGAAGGCCGTTTTAATGGCTGTCGAATAACACTTGGCAGTAGACTTTCTCTACGACATAGTATACAAACCAATTAATCAAGGTCTTTGCATTCCTTATCCTATCCATGAGTCTTCCCATATGTCCCCACTTCCCTTTTCCCCCTTTGTTGGATTAACTCTTTGTTACAATTCAAGTGGTTACTTGTTGGTGTATTATAAATCCCCACTGAGTATCCTTGCTTAAATATATGAATACAGATATTGATGTATGCAGGCAGCAGATATTAGACTTTTATTTTTTAACATCATGAATGGCTGGAATGGCTGGGAATAGAATGCAATACATTCAGGGCAACAAAAATAGGGCCTCCTGTGCAGAGCAAAACCTGGTAAAATCTATCTAGAAGGATCTGCTCTTCTGATGCTATTTTATGCTGTCAATTTATTCAGCTACTCACCTCAGGACAGGACTAGATTATTTATTTTAATGATGAACATTAACATGGAAGACAATTTTGCCTTCTCACAGGAGGGACTCACTGGTCATGGCCAGGTTTTTCACTGTTCCTAGCAATTACCAAAAATAATGATAAAATAAGACAATAGTCAATCTATGACTCTAGTCATTAAGTGAGCGATAAAGGACATATGCAGTATATCTAACTTAAATGAATGCCCAGACCACAGTGTTGTATGGGAAGGGTTAGAAGGTATGGAGGAAAAGTTTACTGAAGTTAGTGAAGTTATAGCAGAGTGGCTAAACTTGATCTCTGGAGCTGGAAACTATGTCAATAAGGAAATGGCTCTATCTTTCACAGAGAGTAGCATGAAACATAAATATCATACATACTACCAAGTCAAATTTTTAAGGTTCATACGTGAAAAGGACCAGCATATCATTTTCTTTCTTTTTCTGGCAGAAAGCATTCAGTCCATGCTAAACAACTTCTGTGCCAGTGAAGTAAGTACCAGTGTTTCACATAGAGCTGTGTCTAAGATCTCACTCTTGTTCACTTATGTAGTCAGGGTATTAAAGAATGCAGAGAATCACAGTTAAAAGGTCAGTATGCTGCAGAAGATGCTGTAAGGGCTGAACCTGTCAAGGTCTGTGCACACAACTGCAGTGCCTTTGGAGGGGGAGGTATCATGAGAAAGGTCTCTCAAGCCCTTTGGGTGACAATTCTGTTTTCTGTGGCTTTGCGTCTCAATATTACTTAGAGGAAATATGTTTTAACAGCTTATAAAGCCACTGTTCTGCTGCTTCTTGGACATGGTATAGAAATGTTTTCTGCTACCATTAGCTAATTTCAAATACCTAAAGTCACATAATCCTAATCAAAATTATCAGGTGTTAGTTGTCTATAATGTATAGCAGTTTCTGTGCATGTTATTATTGTTGACTGATTCCGTGGTTTACCACTCTGAGCATTTATTCAGATCTTCTGGATTCCTCCTGAAGATACCTTTCTTTCAGTAGTAAGACCAAGACCTATCACCATGTTTAGAGGTTATAAATTCTCCCTGGAGAGCTAAAGAGATCTTATAAATGGGACTCAGACCCACACTAACAGACATGTGTGGCTGGCAGTGCTACGAACCACAGTTTTTTAAAGGTGGACTTGCTGCTTGTTTCTATTTAAGAATTTCACTAGAACATGTTTTTCCGATGCTAGCTTTATTCTCTGGATTTTTTCACAGAGCAGAAAAAACAATTTGTATGGATGTTATTGTGAAGATGAATACAACTTTATCCAAAATATCAAGTTTGGAACTTTCTGTGGGCCAGAACTGAAAAGATCAGAAGTATAATTACGGATTAGGATTAAATTAAACTGGGTTTAAGTATCTTTGAAATATTAAATAACTCTGCAAGTTAATGTCATATTTCAAAGTAGTTAGGGGGCCCTAGAAAGAAGTCCAGGGTATACACAAAAAGCTAAAAGAAGGTTGCTGGGGTAGATAATCCTCTTATTGCATTACCAAAATTATTACCGGGATTGTTCTGTGAAAAAATCTGACCTGGAGTTATCCATGTGAAAGGTCTTCCATTGCTGTCCAGCTCTATCCAATTGCAGGTAGTGGGATATCAAAGATGGAGAAAAGAATATATACTTGCATGAATTTTCTACTAAACTGCAATCAGCCATTCATTTTGCAAGCTACTGACAGCATAGACTGAATGTTAGTAACTTTGCCACTACCTCCAGAAAGGTTAACATACAACAAGCTCCACAGAAGCATGAACATTTAATAGGAAAGGAAAATATTTCAGGATATGTTAAACAGTGAATTGTAATCAACTTGGATCTGATAACTTTCACAGAATTTGCAGCACATAGGCTTTGCTGACACAGGGACATCACTGAGAGATCTGAGAAACATTTCAGTGCTTAGCCATAGCAACCACAAGATATCTATCAAGTAAATAAGGTGTCTGGTCACTTAAAGTAAGGTTACAGTGAGTAGGACATTAGAGACTGTCTCCTACCTTTACCAAAATGTTTCAAGGAGACACACTACTGCTAAGCAACAAGAATTTGGCCTTAAGGACTCTCCAAATAAAGGCTAATTTAGAACCAAGACATAGCTTGCTCTCCACACTTTATTAATGTATGCTAGTTGCTCTAGAGAAAACCTTCCTCTTTTGCTACTGTTGATGATTTTTCTTTCCAAACGAAGTTGATAGAACTTATTAACCTCTTTTCTCTGAGACCCAGTATTACAATGTGTAAATCAAGGTACTCTAATTTGACCTACTCTATGTGATCTTTGTTTGCATTAGTACTGGTCTGAAAGGCATTCCCTTCCACTTCTTCCCATATTATACAATTATCACAGATCACTTCTTTCTCTGTAGTTTCACTCATTCATTTTTAAAGGTTGTCTGAACTTATTTTGCAGAACACACCTTTTTCTGCACAGGTGGGTTGTTGTTTTTTTTCCTCTCCCCAGTGGTTCTGTGGAGTAATGAGCTACAAAAACCCTCTAGTGAACAGATAATTGTACAGAATGGCTTACTTTAATCCTTATTTGTCATCTCTTGTTTGATGCAATTCCTCTTACAGCGGTTTGCTCAGGCTCTTTCTGAACAGCCTATTAAATTTTTTGTCTATGTCTTCATGATCACAATGAACATAATTTTCCTCATGTTTTCAGGCAGAACATGTTTAAACACATCTCCAACATACTGCGGCTATGTGCTAGTTCTGCTCAAGGGGGCAATTTCATAGGACAAGGCCAGAGCAGCCAGCCTTTTCATACTCCATGCAATAGAAAACCTAAACGATCAGTGCTGTCTGTTCTAAGAAGGAACTAACAGAAAATCTCCATTGTGTTCTGACAGTTTTCTTCTAGGATATAGTACACAGAAATAGGTCTGGAGGTCAATCACTCCAACCTTCTCACTGAAGCACCAATCAGGTCAGCTGAGGATTTGTCTGGCTGCGTCCTGAAAACATCCAAGGGTGGAGGGTGGCAAAGGGATCACTTGCGGAAACTTGGCACAGCCTATTGGACTGGCATCCAAGAGTGATGAGAGAAGTGGCAACTGTCATTGCAAAGGCACTTGCTACTATCTTTAACAAGGTCCCGAGCACTAGGCTGCTGTTGCTCAAATGGCAAGGTTTAAAGTTGAGTTCCACAGCTTAAAGTGAGCTTGCTAGCAAGTCTGACACAAAAATGCAATAGACATTAGATGTAATATCAGAATATAGTAAAACATATTTTAAGGTAATCATCCTGATGGCTTCATCTGTGACGGAATTCTGTGAAAGCTGACACAGCACACACAGCTGTTGGGGTCTGACAGGGGACGTCATCTGTTAGTAGTGATTGAAAAGGATGCTGGAATACAGACAGCGGTAAAGATGGGCTACGAAATGTACCAGCAATCATACTGCCTTGATTCTGCCTCTATTGCACAACACAGCTGCCTGGTCTTAAGGTTCCCTAGGGGTAGCTTAAAAATGTCTTTTAAAATTAAAACATGGGACTTTGTTCACTCTCACTTCAACATATGTGTGCTGGGGGAAAGGACAATGTGTGAAAGCCAAACGGAAGGAAGAACATTCCCATGAAATGTAAAGAGAAATAAACAAGATATTTCAGACTGAACTAAGTGTTCTGCTTAGTTTAGTATTACAGGCATCAGGCATTCCAGATACTTAGACAATATGTGAATACGTTAACTAATACAATGGCTGACAAACCTAACTGTGTGTTGTGATCACTTTTGTGCTAAAGTATGTAGTAGCAAGCTTTATGCAACTGGAGTATATACTACAGTGTAAATATGGATAAGCAAGTTGCTGGTTTTAGTAGTGTTAAAGTAGTGCTTTTAGTACTTACACACTTAGCAAAGCAATCTGAAAATGGAGATAAGCATGTCTAACATGAGAATTTAAATCCACACCAGAACTCCATCAGTGCAAATGCTGGGTTGCCCTATTCTCTCTTCAAGGGGTCACAACAGAGCAGCATGCTGGTAATTTGGCCTTATGTTTGAGGGGTTCTGAATCAATTTCAGGAATAAGAATGTTAAAGTTGATTTCCTGGGCATGTCTTTCATGGAGTTAGTCTTCTCTTTTGTTATTTAAAATGCCTGGCAGGAGACATGAAGTCCTACCACTTCTGTGGGACTGTGGTTCTTCAGAATAGAATGACAGACAAACACCAGCATTTTGTTTCAGCGTTTGCCTCACAGATATATTTGATAAAGTGTAACTGCTCTGTTAGCTCCAATAGTTCAGTTACACCTAAAATAAAACAGTATTTTTATCCTGAAGTTCTTTGAGCCTAGTAGAAAAAGGTCAGCATGTCCCAGTTTGGTATGGACATCCAACCTGAAATATTACAAGTGCTGCTCCACCTGGACTGTCTGGTACACAGCAAAAAGAAGATTAAATTGGACTTTAAAATGCTGAAAATTAGTTGGAGGAATAATAATTGACAAAACAAAGTCTGGATAAGCTTTGTTAAAATCTGGGTAAGTTGTTAAAATGGGCTGGTAACGTGAAGCTATGCAGTATGTGCTTGTGATCAGACAAACGATGTTATAGAAATAACCTATCTTTTCTTTTATCTTGAAAATATTTCATCTACTTCTATTACTATGCCTGAAAACACTAGTACCAAAATGATTAAACGATCTCATGCTTCATTGGGAGTACAAAAATGAATGTCAAAACATGCAAGCAGGATTACTTGGATCAAGAACACGTTGATACTAGGACTACATACACTATGCTCATATTTTTGGCTTTTTGTATTATCTATTGATGGAAACTTTGATGGAAAAAAACCTGAAACATAACCTTGGTCTATCTGTTTCTCTCTCTTTCTTAAACATGGGGTAACCGTACCTTTCTTCTCTGAAACATTGACACATTGGAGGTTATAAGGAAAGACTAACCAGAAGAAATGCTCCATCTAAATTGGCTTGCACAACCCATCCAGCTGACCTTGGCAGAGAGTGCAGAGATCCCCTGCACTCATGGAATATTAACACAAGATGTGCAATGTGGCCAGAGAAGTGGGTCAGAAATTTTTCATCTACAAAGCATCTTCAGTTGACTATATTTCATACAATCATCTGTAATTCACAGAAGTGCTTTGGTCAAGACAGAAATAAGATCATCTGTTCAAATTAATGTATCCCCAGGTGAAAATCCCTGGCTTTGTAAACGCAAACTGAACAGTCTCAAACATCCCACATATTATCTGTATGTAAAGTTCAAGCTAAGAGTTATAAAATGGCCATTCCTTTTCAGTTCAGTCATCCAGTTTGAAATAAATCTGGACAGCGCAAAGCCAAAATGCAAATTCTTGTGTACTGGTTTCCAGCTCCACTGCACTGCAAAAGGAAATTCCATGTTCTAAGGAAGAACTTTTCCAAAGGCTTGGATCAGAAGTACTCTAGAAACAAGAACAGAGCTGGATAAAGTATGAAACCAGGAAAGCAACTCTTCAAAACAATCTTTGCACTGCTTCTCATTTCCTGAATGCAGTTGTTCTACAGTGACATTTTCTTCCCTTAGTTTGAATTTAGAATCATGGAATCACAAAATATCTCAGGTTGGAAGGGACCCATAAGGATAATTGAGTCCAACTTGAGTCCAGCTCCACTTTCCATAAACTAGTATAATCTGGCATCAAATGGACTTTACCTGTTAGGTCTCTATCAGTTCTTAGGCAATTCTGCCCGCTGTTTAAATTGGATGCAGTGCAAATAGGTTTATTTCTGTTTGTCTTTTACAGAGAAATAAGGGGCTTCTCCAGGTACACAACTTTGTACCAAAACTGTATTGGGACTCCTTGTTTTTAAAAACTGTTAACTAGTAAACTTTATTTCTGTCTGTAAATACCTTCTAGAAACTGACACATCCATCCTTATTCACAGAAGGTCTAATTCTACACTCCTTGTGTTACAAATTGCCTGATACCTGTTTTTACTGATGTAAAGATGTTCTCATCTGCTTGCTCAACTGTTCTTGCTGCTTTCCCTGACCTTTAAACTCTTCTTGCAGAAATGAGTACAGCACCAAGGTCATATTAAATGTCAACAGGCAGGAGTGCTTGCAGTGAAGCATTTAAGCTATCTATCTCCCAGAGAAAGAGATGAAATGTATTTTACTGAAGACACTGTCATGCTCCACGATAGTGAGTCTTGTTGCTATGCAGGACTTACCAGTTAGGAGAGCTAGGGGACAGAGCTCCTGTCAGAGTATGGGGAAGTATTTAGGGTAGCGACTATAGCTACGTGGCTGTTTTCAGTCACGTTCTTGGCTATAGAAGTTAGTATGCCAGAGGAGAAGGCTAAGCCTGGATGGATCTTAAAGAAATTGAATAACGGGTTAAGAACAGCACGTAAGAAATGCACCTTTTCCTCAGCTCTGGCACCACTGATAAATCTGTGGCTCTGTGAAACCAAGTCATGGGGGACGGACAGCTTTTTCATGGGATAACTCTGTCCTGAAGAGAATGACAACACAGATTTGATCCTTTACACAGCCAGCATCTAGCCAGCGCCAAGCAATATCAGGTTCTTGACTGTATATATTGTGACCTGTAGCTAGTTTTAATTTCCAGAAGTTCAGAAAACATGGTTCTATGCTTTGATTTCTATGCATTTTCCATCACCATATAAATTCTGTAATGCCTACCAAGCATTGGCTGAAAGCAGACTAAATAGGGAGAGAATGGACCCACTTCAGCATGGTGGTGGCTGAATTATATTCGCATAAAATCTTATGTGTACAACCAACTTATGAAGCATTTCCTATAGCTGACAGCTTCAGCCTCAACACTATGGCAGACAGCTAGTAAACACAGATAAACAAGCCACTCCTTACTGTCCCAGGTTTTTCCAGGAACAGTGTAATTTTATTTTATTTCCATACCAGCCTTGAATAGTAAAGACTTAACACAGAGGTCACCCCTACCTTCCATCTGTTTTTTTTTTACTGCCTTCCACTTAACTTTCTTCTTCATGAAGGCACTACATCATCTATTTAAATAAATAAGATACTAATTCTAGATTTTTAACTTATTAAGCAAAGAATTTATTAATAAAAAAAAATCTGTTGCTAAAAAATTTTAAGTTGTCAAGCTATTGCACAAGTATCAGTACATACACTTTGCTCCAAGTTTGAATACACTGGACTTAACTGAAGCTGAGAAAATGGAAATTGTGACTAATTTTTCTATGCTAAAAAACTTGCTTGGAAAAGGGTTTAGATTTTGAACTCTTTTGTTGTGCATGTGTAGTAATATAGAAGCACTTCACAGTTATACAGTTCTTTAAACTTATCAAGTGTCACCTTCTGTGCAAGAACAGGCACTGAATTGATTGTATTTAATAGCAGGAGCTGACAACGTGTCAAAGGCGCAAGAAGACTGGGAAATCTGGTGAAAATGGAGAACAAAATCCTTCTTGAAGGCTTGCTGGGCAGCAAAAGCAGCATTGTCCTCTGCAGCCCTCATGATTCAGGGTGTTTCAGCCAACATGATGAAAGATTTTTTTGTAAGAAGACCATACTAGCAAGGACTGTTCCCCAGGCAGCTGTTCCTAGTGTCACAGGGCTGGATCTATTTTGCAGCATTAAGACCACCCTCTAAGCCTACAGCAGTAGCACTGTAAATATTGATTTCATGAGAGCCCTGGTGAATCTTTCAGTAACTCAAGAGAGCAGAGCTAATGATGGTAAAAGGGCAATGCCCCATCCCACATGGTGGTTCTGCACTCACTGAAATAAAAAGACCTTGTCCCCTATCCCAGATAAACTTGTTTATTAAATACAGATTGGCAGACAAAATGTTTTTAGAATCCCTCCATTTTGGTTTATATACAAAACAGTATTTCTGCCTCTCCCAAAACCCCTCCAAACAAAATCAAACAAATTTCTTCAACTATTAATGTAAGTTGAAAATTAAGTGGGGAGTGGAGCAAGAATTAGTTCCATTTCAGAGACCATCACTGTATAACAACTTTTTTCATGGATGCACTATAAAAGTCTTCCTCACAGCAGTTACTAGCACAAAAAGCAAATGAAACTAGTGCAAACAACCAATTAAATGTAATAAAATAAGATGGCAAATTAATATAGTAAAAATGTAAGTTTAGGGTCCATGTCATTGGGTACAGATGCAGAAATCTGTGCAGTAAACATCTTTCAGAAATGCAAAGCTGCATTTATGTTTTTCTGTAATTCACAGTCCAGCAGAATATATGTCTTACTCCTAAAATAGACAACTTGCTGACAGACTGAACTGTCATTCCAATGCTTGATGGAGTGGAAGAACTGACATCTGTGCCAATTTCATTTGAGGAATAAGTCACTGTAATCCTCAGCCCTGTGTCCCAGCCTACATACTCCTGATTTGTGCAGTAAGCAAAAACTACAGATGTGTGTTTCAGGTTTAGGCCAGCATTTACCCAGTTAGCAAAAACCTACAACTATGAAGCTACAAGCTATTATCTCCAAAAGGAAGTGTTCTTTACTAACTTTTGTTTCCAGCAATAGACTTGATATTCAAAATATTTCCAATGCAAGAGGAAACATCTTCCTGCCACAGGTGATCAAGGACCCAAAAAAAGAGGTGCTCAGTTGGACCAGACACTTACAAACCAGGAGAAACTAGTTTGGGATATGAGGACATTGGGGCAGCCTTGACTACAGTGACCATGAAGGTCAGGATCCCAAGAAACAGTAGCAGAGCAAATAGCAGGATCACAGCTCAGGACTTCTGCAGAGCAGACTGTAACCCCTTCAGAGATCTGCTCAGAAAAATCCCATGGGAGGCAGCCCTGGCAAGAAGAGGAGTCCAGGAGAGCTGGTTGACTTTCAAGGATCACCTCCTCCAAGCTCAAGAATGGTCCATGCCAACAAGCAGAAACCAAGCAAAGGGGGCAGGAGGCCTGCATGGATGAGCAAGGAGCTCCCTACTAGACTCACACATGAAAAGGAGGTGTACAGGAGGTAGAAGCAGGGGCAGGTGACCCAGGAGGAATATAGAGATGCTGTCTGACCATGGAAGGATGGGTTCAGGAAAGCCAAAGCTCACCCAGAGTTTAATGTAGCAGGGGATATGAAGGTAAAAAAGAATGTTTTCTACTGGGTCATCAGCACCAAAAGAAAGACTATGGAAAACATGGCCCCAGTGCTAAATAAGGCAGGGTCATCGGTGAAAATATATGTGGAGCAGACTGAGGTTCTCAGTGGTGTCCTCCTCTCTTTCTTTACAGGTACAACACCCTTAGGTATTCCAGGCTCCTAAAACCAGTGGTAAAGTCCAGAGTGATGTAGACTCACACTCAGTGGAGGACAATCAGTTTAGGAAACATTTTTAAAAAGTGGACCTACATTTTGCCCATGATATGATGGAGCAAGTAATTCTAGAAACAATTTACAGACAAGAAGGTGACCAAGGGAATACTTGGCATGGATTTATGGAGGGGAAATCATGCCTGTACAACCTGATGCCTTTCTACAATGAGGTGACTTGCTCAGTGGGCATGGAAAGAGAGGTGGATTTTGGCAAGATGTCTTATGCTGTATCCCATAACATGCTCACAGACAAAGTGGTGAAGTGTGGGTTCGATAAGCGAACGGTGAGGTGGATTGAAAACTGTCTGAATAGGCAGACCTAAAGGGCTGTGATCAGTGGCATAAAGCCCAGTTGGAGGCCAGTCACGAGGATTGCCCTCCATGGCAGGAACGGGTCCAACCCTGCTTACCATCTTCATTAATGACAAGGAAGATGGGGCCAACTGGGTGGAGAGCAGCTCTGCAGAGAAGGATCTGAGGGTTGTGATAGACAAGAAGTTGACCATGAGCCAGCAACAAGCCCTTGTGGCAGAGAATGCCAATGTCATCCTTGTGGCAAAGACTGCATTAGAGCATTGCAAACATGTGGAGGGAGGTGCTCTTTCCTCTCTACTTAGCGCTGTTGAGGTTCCACATGTGGGTTCCACATGCAGTCCTGGGCTCCCCAGTGAAGAAGAGACATGGACATACTGGAGTGAGTTCAGTGAAGGCCACAAAGATGATGAAGGGACTGAAGCATCTGTCATATGAGGAGAGTGCTGGGTATGTTCAGCCTGGAGAGGAAACAGCTCAGGGGAATCTTAACTATGTATATAAATATCTGACGGGGAGGTGTTGGGGTAGGTAGAGGGTAAAGAGGATGGAGCCAGACTCTTCTTGGTAGTATCCAGTGAAACAACAAGAGGCAAAGGGCAAAACCTGAAATATGTGAAACTCTACTGAAACATGAGAAAAGACTCTTTTTCCCATGAGTGTTGTCAGACACTGGAACACATTGCCTGGAGAGCTTGTGGAGTCTCCATCCTTGGAGATATTCAGACCTTCCTTGGCACAGCTCTGAGCAACGTGCTGTGGCTGACCTGCTCTGAGCAGGGGATTGGACTGGGTGATCTCCAGAGATATCTCCCAATCTCAACAGTTCTGTTTCTTTACTCAGGATAACATGTTTATAAACTTGTGATAAGATCTAATCTCAGTGAAAGTTATTCTTTCAGACCTTGCTTCAAGCAATAAAATATATGTGATATCTACTTCCTTGCAAGCTTTGTCTTTGTCTCAGAGAAAGGTGTCAATAGCAACATTTTAAGAAATCTAGTGGAGGACAGTGGGTTGGGACAGATGTCCCAGATTCAGAGGCTTCTCATTTTCCAGCCCCCAGTGACTCATTTGGGTACTAAATGAAAAGCCATGTAAGGAGTTAATGTTGGGTTGATGGATGGACTGGATGATCTTCAAGGTCTTTTCCAACCTAGACAATTCTGTGATTCTGTGAGCTGCTGCTAATCACAGTGGATAGAACAAAAAATTTAACTCTTGCAGAATCAGGGCTATGCAATATTACTTGGGCCTGCAATATAGCTACTTGTCTGCTTGCAAGCTGGAAATGATTTCTGACCTGGCAAGGATAGCCTGTACCTCACAGATGAAAGACCCCATGTGAGTGCAAAGCAATACTGTGCTGTGGCATGTTTCCTGGTATTTTTCAAAAGTGTTCAAAATGTCAACAGAACTTCATACAGGGGTCACTTTCTGTTTTATCCATAGGAAAGGTCTTCCATCCTCCTCAGTTATAATGTTTCACATTTTTTTATAGCCCTTAGATTAGAAAGGCCTTTCTGATCTGTCCTTGCAGTCTGTGGCCTAGAGGACAAAGCATTTGTTGGTCAAGGTACACATAGTCTTCACATAATTTTGGCTATCAGCCTGCTGCGTGCATTTGGGCAAGCTATTTCAGCATCTGAATTGTCTTTGTAAAATGGGGACAGTGGCACTAGCATCCTTTTGAAAGGACTTTCAGATGTAGTCCATGTAGGACCCAGCAAGTAAGAACTGAACACATTGTGCTTTAGTGCTAAAGATGCAGCTTCTCTGTGCCTGGGGAGATCAAATACTCTCTGACGCATGAATCAATTCCAGTAGAGATAAGAACATATTAATGTCATCATACAAGGCATTGGCAACATTTCCTCAGCACACTGTGCAAGTTTCTTGTTGCCCATGCTTAGAAAAGATTTACCTAAACTGAAAAAGGTATAGGACAGTATTGGCAAAATTATTAGGAAGAGGGGACATAAATAACTTTGACTTGCTTAGTATAGTAAAACCTTTGTTTTGCTAGAGGTTATTAGTTCTGTAGAGAGATACACAAGAAAGAAGGAGGAGAGGTGAATAAAAAAAGAGGGAGAAGAAATCAATTAACCAATGTTGGCATGGGAACAAATAGGCAGTGCCCACAAAACTAAACCAGAAATGAAAGGTTTCTCCATTCCAGAGAAATTAGGTGGTGTGTGCTTAGGCTAATAGCATAACAAGATCACAGGGAAGCACCTTGTTGCTTTGTAAGTAGTATTGCATGATGTGGTTACTGATGATACGGTTCTCTGTAACAAGAGAAAATGTGTTATGGAGCTGTATTTTCTGCTCCCCTGCTTCTGGTTTCTATTCCTTCTTATTCCCCACATCGACACCAGCCTCCTACTTTCCCCTGGTGGCAGTAACAACACTGACCTGAGCAAATGTAAAATGGGGGCATCCAGACCCGTGCTGTATTAAAGACCACTGTGTGGTAACATTTTTTAATAGCCTGATCTAGAAATTACTTGGGCAAGGGAGGTACAGAACTACTTGAATGAAGCTTGTAAGTACTATAATGACTTGAAACAAATGGTGAAAGCTTTTAACTGTAATTAAATCCACTGGAAATGTAATTTTCAAATGTCTCATCCAGAAGAAAAATCATTTATGTGTATGTTTTGTCAGTGCCAAATTATTTCCACTAATCCTTATAAAACAGTCTTGTGGGATGACTAGGATTTTACTTTCCCAGTTGATAAAATAAAAAGCAGATGGGATAAATGTAGCTGCCACAGATGTGGCTGCTATTTCTTCATAATCTGACTGCCTTTGAGCAAACAGCAACATAGATGGTGAGATGCTGGATCCTGTCCAACAACGAAAAACTTTTCTCAAAGCTACAGTATGCTTTCAAGCTGCAAATGTAGTCTGGGCTCTGAAAAAAATGCTTTCACAATCTTGTTTAACTCTGTCATTGCTGGCTTTACAGTAGTCAAGGTCTGTGACTTGTACAGAAAGAAATATGCACTTCCCTCTGCCTTCACCCCAAACAGCCAGGACATTGGCCATCAATGGCAGTTATGTGGTGCAGTGTCTGAAGAGCCTGCTCATGTAACCCATGTGCTGTGGGAGACCCAGAAGCTCACAATTCCATCCCTGCCCAAAAAGAGGAGAAGGTGATGAGAAGATGAGAGTCTGGAGATTAAGGGGATAGAGCGGTGGAAGCATATTGGACATATTCATATAAATTCAACAATCAAATGGGAGGGGCAGTCAACGGAAGGGGGGAGCATCTCCCCTTCCGACTTCATAACAAAATTAGAAAACATAGGAAAACTTCTTAAACACTTTCAAATTTGAAACAAGCTCAATTTATACATTTCTTTTTTCAGATGACGTTTAAGGGCTTACCTATAGAACAATCAGTAAACATTCAGTTTAAACAGTCTTTAAACCTGGATTAAAATTAACAAAGGTAATTTAATATTTTCTGCACTTTATAAATTAGCCGATTAGCATCTCAGCATCCTTTCCCTGGCTGAGTGCCAGCACCCAATTGTGGAATGTTTCAAAGGAAAGTGCAGAAGCTCCCGTAATTGGTAATTATGGATCAAGCTGCCCAGTGGGAAGTTTCTTCTTCACTGCTGTCATTTAATAGTTGGGTTACACTCCTAAGAACAGGTGCTTATTGATGTATCTCTGCTTCCACAGGCTGTGCCAGAAATTCAGAGAATTTGTTTTCTTAACCTTGTTGAATGCTCTTCATTGTCTTCTTCTTTACTAGACCTCCCTGGCTGCAGTCATGATGGAAATGGTATGGAAGAAGCCTAGCTCAGCAGCCCTGCCTAAGAGAAACAAGCTCCCTCCTATTAAGCCAGCTGTGGAAGGGCTGGAGCTCTGAGCAGCTGGAGCACCTGTTTACTCTGTCTCTACAGGATCACACAATGGTTGAAGACGGAAGGGAGTCTGTCTAGAGGGCATCTAGTCCACCCTCTCTGCTCAAAGCAGAGTCATCTCAAGCAGGTTGCTGAGAGCTGTCTCCAGCAGGATTTATCATTCCTCCACTGGTGGAGACTCCACAACCAGCGACATCAGACAGCTCCCTCACCACTCAGTGCATCCCATCAGATTTGTGTAAGTTCCGTTTGTTTAATGCTTTCTAACCTGATCATTCTCCAACAAGGGCAAGTCTGCATAGTCCTGGACTTTTCCCTCGGTCTCAGGGACCTGGAATTCCTGAAGGTTGAGACAAATAAGGCACAGAGTAACTTGGTCTTTTCTGTATTCTTCGCCATCAAATCCCTGTAGTCACAGGCCCATATTTTGTCTAGGATGCCCTTTACCCCTGATGACCCAGTAGAAAACATTCTTTTTTACCTTCATATCCCCTGCTACATTAAACTCTGGGTGAGCTTTGGCTTTCCTGAACCCATCCTTCCATGGTCAGACAGCATCTCTATATTCCTCCTGGGTCACCTGCCCCTGCTTCTACCTCCTGTACACCTCCTTTTCATGTCTGAGTCTAGTAGGGAGCTCCTTGCTCATCCATGCAGGCCTCCTGCCCCCTTTGCTTGGTTTCTGCTTGTTGGCATGGACCATTCTTGAGCTTGGAGGAGGTGATCCTTGAAAGTCAACCAGCTCTCCTGGACTCCTCTTCTTGCCAGGGCTGCCTCCCATGGGATTTTTCTGAGCAGATCTCTGAAGGGGTTACAGTCTGCTCTGCAGAAGTCCTGAGCTGTGATCCTGCTATTTGCTCTGCTACTGTTTCTTGAGATCCTGACCTCTACTATTTCATGGTCACTGTAGCCAAAGCTGCCTCGATGTTCACATCTCCAACCAGTTCTTCCTTGTTTGTAAACATGAGGTCCAGCAAAGCACCTTTCCTGCTTGTCTCCTCAATTACCTGTGTCAAGAATTAGCTGTCAACACACTTTAGAAACTTTTTGGACTGCTTGTGCCCTGCTGTGTTGCCCTTCCAGCAGATTATCAGTGGATTTCGATGTGTCAGGACCTCTGAATGTGAGGCTTCTTCCAGTTGTTTGAAGCTGTCCCTCATCTAGTTCTTACTCTTGAGCAGGCGGTCTCTGTAGCAGACACCCACTGCAATATCACCCACATTGGTCTGCCCTCTAATCCATCACCTCTCAGGTGACTTTTTGCCTGTGCCCAGGCAGAGCTCCAGGCACACCCACTGCTCAATCACATAGGCAGGATGCTACACTGTGCAAGGGCTGAAAAACTCAGTTTTGATACAACAATGGCGCACAATGTAGGCTATAAATTCTACACAGTTTTGATTATGGGTTCTGTATATTTGGCAAGATGACATCTGTGTTTTGATCTCTGTGGAGGGCAAACATTTCACTTTTCAATACCCAAATCTTAAATTAAATCCTGCTGCAGATGTAAATTAAAGCTGATGTCTATGGTTCTGTATAAAGAAAATGCGCAGTTAGCCTGGATTTTTTCACCACTGCTAGATGGACTTAGAAAACAAATACGAAGTCTAAACAAGGAAAAGAAAAGCAATACTGACATTATCTGAATATTTAAAACTTATGTAATTAAAGCACCCATGCAATACTGGAAGGGTTCTTCCATTTTAATGTCTCCCAGAGGATATGCGATAAGATGTATCAGTTTAAGAATCTTCTACAAACCACACAGTGAGGACTTTAGAGCGACTGTGAAAACAACTGGCTCTTAAACATGCATCTACACAGCATGAGGCACTGAATGAATGAGTTCTGGCTGCGTTACTACTGGTTACTACTGGTGCCTGTGTTACTGTACCCTGCAGGCTAATGCAGCAAAGCTCCAGTTCCTTCACTTGCTGTATTTGGACTGCTGCTTCTTGCCGTTGCTTTGCACAGCCATTTCTAAGCCACACACCAAGATATTCTCACCTGCAAATAGCTGCCCTAGGGTTACAAGAATGTGTAAAGTGAAGGCAACTGCCTCACCTGGGATTCCCCATATCCTTTTGCTGAAGGGAAGGGGACAAACCTTTGTTGCAAGTGTCTTCACTCTTTGGGACTTGCCTCTTTAACTGAGCTAATATCTAGTTCTCTGAAAGGCTCAGCCCTAAATAAGTCCATATCTGTCTGGCTTCTTGTCACAAGCTGTGTCATCACATGCCTTTGCAGCTGGTCAGGTGAGATAGGAGATGTACATCTACAAAAAACATACAATTCATTCCACTGCACTAATTTGTTTCTCTGTCCACCTGTAATACGGACCAACAGCCATAGCAATCAAAATGCTTTGGGAAAACTTTCTGCATAGCAGAAGACTTTAGAAAGTCACTTCAATTTTTGTGCTTTTGAAGGATGAGGGGTCATGAAGGAGTTGTCCCTACTATGTCAGCTGCCAGCACTCTCCATCTTAATTTCATTGACTTTTAGCACATTGTCATGTTCTTCTTCGGATGCGTCTTTGGAGTTAGTTCATACTGGCAATTAACATGCTGAGTGTAAAGAGGGAATCGCTGTTTCCGGTCTCAGGTATATTTCTGGTTGTCACTATCTCCACATCACTGACTTTGTAAGCTTCACTTGGACTACACCTCGTCAGCCCTGGGCCTTCCCCTTCCCACAGTCAGGACGCACTGACACTGTGATACCACCCAGCAGCTAGGAGCTGGTTTAGTCCTGACTGCCACTCTGCATCACCACCAGTGATAAGCTTTCTGGCAGGTAGTATTTCAGGTTGTTCTAGACAAGTGTGTTTGTGTGTCACCAGCACTTACTCACTGTACTGTATGTACTTCAACAGCAGAAAAAACTTGAAGACAGACCTCTTTTAGTTTATCACTGATTTTCTAAAGCTTAATCCCAAAATTCTCTTTTTCCTCTGAAAGTCTCAAAGCCCCTGTAGATCTACCTAGAAAGTTCAGGATAAAAATGGTGGAGCCAAATTAATTAAAACTTTCTTTTCCACAGATAGCTGGTACTACTGAGTCACTATCAAAGCCAGAGGCACTGTCACCCTTACACTTGCACCCAAACAATGCTGCAGAAATAATCAAAGCACAACAAAACCTTGCTGAGAGGCATGGATTACAAGGTCAGGCCTTGGTGAAAATAAACTTTTCTGAATAACAGTTGCTACTCAGTGCTACCCAGTGGCTTTCAAAAAATAAAATATTGTGGCTTCAAAGAGTTTAAGAGTCTGCTGTAGGCATAATAATCTCTCTACTAACACTCACATCTTTAGGAATAAAAAGGACAACTTTGACAGCTTTTTCTTGTTAATGAGTTACAACAAAAGGTTAGCATTTAAAAATATCTTTTATTAGCAGCTGACCAGCAGTAGCTAGAAGACCAGGATGTTTGACTCTGTTTCTTGTAGTCACTGCTCTGTGCAGTGTATGTCTGATTACACACAGGAATCAGTGCTGTTGATTTTCAGGCAGCTCCAGGGGTAATAAATAGGTTCTGCAACAGCCAGCATGTGGTCGGCACCAGACTGCTGTCTCTTGGAAAGTCAGGCCCACCCCAAGCCCCATTGCTGTTTGGTGAAAGTTGTTCCAATGAAGGCAGCCAGAACCACTAGCCTGAACCTTTTTTTGAATTAAAGTATTTCTTGGTCTGCTGGGGATGTTAATACAAGAGACAGCTAGAGCCAGGATTCAAATTAATCCCAGACAAGGTTGGTTTAACATGCCAGAGAAGTGATGGAAGCAAGTTTTCTCTCCCTCTCTCACCATGATCCCACAGAGCCATGCAATGCACACTAAAACATCATCTGCTAGATTACCTGATGAGTCCAGCCCTCTTTGCTCAGAAACAAAGATGGGGAGATGTTTGTGTTTGTATAATGCTAAAACACTGTGTGTATTTAAATAACTGAGCTCTTTCTGTTTCTGCTGGTTTAGGGATGGGGAGAGTGGCAGATGTGTTAAATTTCATCTGGTTTTGGTCAATGCTACTCACAGCACTCCAAGACAGACTGGGTGAGAAAAGGAGTGAGAAGAGGCTTATTACTGCTTGTGTCCTTGTCTCTTCTTGGAGACAGCTTTTAATTAGCATATATTAACATGGCTACACCCTTAAAGCCACAGAGGGTGGATGAGTAAGGCCAAAATGAAATATTGCTTCTCCTGGAAACTCAGGATAAATTTAATCTTCTTAATGAAATCATGTATTTTCAAAGTATTTCTACTATATAAGAATTGGTTGCCTCCCACATGTTTATGACCCATACCCTTACATTCATGTAACAGTTATGTCCTCTCCCAAGTTTATGAAAGAATGATGCTTCTTTACAGGAGTTTGCTGTGCATTTTGAACCTGCTTTGCCTGTTGCATCCTCCTTTACAGCAGATCTGGCTCTACAGGTACCAAAGATGTGATCAGTTTCACTGCTGACTGTGCTGGGAGTAGGGTTAGCTCAGTGTCCTGGAAAAGCTTTCACAGAGCCACAACCCATCTGAGCTGGGAAGATGTGTGGGGTTGTAACCAAGCACAAAGGGTCTCATTAACTCTTCTGAAAAGCAGGAGTGGTCTGCCTTGCTCCACGGTGGTTCCCCCAGTGCTACCAGTGTTGGGGTGGTGTGGGGCTGCCCAAACTTCCCCAGAAGCTGGTGACATCCAGGGGCAACCAGGTGGGACACAGCACTGAAGCCACAGGTGGGAAGCTGAACACAGAGAGGAAAAAAAAAAGCTGCAGGGAACAGCATGTCGGTGGTTAATCCAAAGCGCCTAAGGACAAACACAAAAGCCAAGCTGAAGCAAATGGCAAAACTGCCCCAGATTTCTGCAGAATGGAGCCCCAGTGTGGGGGGATGCTCTTCACTGGGGTGGTGGTGACCAAGGCACCCCTTACAGCTGGGGCTGCAGGAAGGTGCTGAGAAGAGGGAGGGAGTCCAGCTGCAGTGGGAGCCTGGCTTTCAGCCTTCGACATGTGGGAAGGCTGCCGACACCAGGGCTTGATATAGTGAGGCCTGCCAGAAATTATTAGAAAAAAAAATTTTGTAGAGGTCACAGGAGTGGCATTTCCCTACCCCCTCCCCTAGCCCCTTTATGAAACACTAACCACAGCATTCAGACATGAGCCTTATTGCAGGAGACATTATTTGCCATAAGCAGCTCCTGGGAACAGGCTGACTTCTGGCACAGGGGTGCTTTCTAGGACTTCACAGTTTCAGAGCAAGATGCAATTGTCCTTTACTGAACTATCAGGCCATGCCATCCTGAATAAAATTTTATTCAGAGAAGAATAAATTCAGCATCGTGAACTGGCTCTGTACAAAGTTGTAAATAGCTAACAGAACAGAAAGCAGAAAGCATCCTGAATGTTGGGGAATTACACAGACAACAGATTTTTTTATTCAAAGCATAAAGATTAGAATATATGTCTCTAGCCTCTCAAATTTTCTTTTTAAGACGTCAGAATGTATTCTGAAAGTATTTCATGTGTACTTTGTCACTTCTGGGTTAGAAGTGTTTTGAGGGAGTTTATTTAACAGGACTGAAAAAGGTTTATATGAACTTATAATGCATAATGCATTATTATATGAAGATATAATGCATAATGTAGATATAATGCATCAGCAGAACATAAATATATTCAGCTATGATAGATAATTTAAAATGAGGGACGCATCTCAGTGTCTGCTTTCCAAGAAAAAAAAGGAAACTGTGTACAAGTCCTGCCTAAGGTTAAAGGCAAATTTCCCACTTTTTCCTCCATTCCTCCATACTCAGTGGTATGTTCAGAAGAACCTGCAACAGCTAACAGAAAACTGTAAAAAAGAAAGAGAACAATAAAACCTTCCCAGAACTTCAGTTGTACATTTGAAGGTTTTTAGTATCTTTTCTGCTCATATTTGGTAACACAAACTGCTACGTACCTAATATGTAATACCTAACACCTGATTTCAGGCCTGGGGGTTTGCTTAGCTTCACGGTAAGTGATCTCTCTCTTTGCCTCTCCCAGTAGAAGAATGGTAAATAGTCATAAAAAAAATTTAGAAGTTACTGTCTGCAGTTTCATTCACAGTATCCTACTTCACTGCTCTAAATGGAAAGGTGGCATTAAAGAATGTAGCTAAAATTGCATCAGGTGAGCATCTGCCCAGCAGTATCATGAAGGAAAAGCCAGGTCAGCATGTATGCTGGGAACAATATCCTGCTGGGGACATCTCCAAGCAGTAGCATTAACCCGTGATTTTATCAATCTTGTCTAATTTACAGTTTTTGTAAGTAGTGCTTTGTCTTGAAGACTGCTGAAAATTTTACAAACTACTATGTACTAAATATTTATATATACCTAACACTTGCATACATTTTGAGCCATTCTGGACATGTACTTGATGACAGAGTTAATACCTTCAGCTGTACCCTGTTTGATGTCTTGTCATCCTAGCCATGGGAATCATGCAGAATCACATCCTTCACCATGGATGAAGTTTTAAAGCTGAAAATGTGTGTGTGGTGCGATAAATCCACTTTGCTTTCCTATTTCTCTGTATGGTGTACTAAGAGGACTGACCTTCCAGAACAGCTTCTTTCTGACTGCAGATGATTTCAGACTACAAGTATCAACAACCAGAAGTTCCCATGGAGGCTGTGGTCACATGTTAACTAACTACTGGGAGTGATAGCCCTTTCCCTAGACTTCCAGAAATGTCTATAAACCTGGGTACAAGTGTCTCTTCCATGTTGTCTTAACAATTGAAAAACGAAAAATGGCACTGTAGTATAAATAAACCCCATTCTAGCAACATTTTCAATGTTTTGATTTTGATCTGCTCATTTCTAATACAACTGATTTCATGGCAGGTAGTAACACATTCATCTTGAGATTCCTCCCTAAAATCAGGATAGTCTTCCTGTTTCACCATAGAGAACTGTGGCAGGTGATTGAGCAATTTCTTAGAAGTCACTCAGAAAAGCAATGACAAAGAAAGAGCTCAGACCTCTAAAATCTTAATCCAGATCATGAATCATAGACTCATCCTTCGTTCCCTGTCACAACAGACAATTGGTGTGATTCTCTGGATTATCATTGCATGGCTTTATTGTTTAGAGAAAGTAAAACTCTTAAGAAAGAGATAGATGTATCAGGGTCTTGACTTTTAAAGAAACTTAAGACATCAACTGTTATGTCATCTGAAATTACTTTAAGTAAAGTGAGTATTAATAAATTAGACACCTAGTCTACCTTCATACTTTCCCAGGTGCCATTGGGCACTACATTTAAAACCTGCTGATGTGCATTTTCTCTGTCAGACCTAAATTCCCTGCAACCTGTAGATGTTAAAAGTGATGCATTTTCCTATATGATGCCAATAGTGGGAGCTATACCAGGCAGACACTCAACTAGACAAAGCTATGCCAGCCTTATGTTTAAAAGAATATGGAGACAGCTCAATCTGCAATGGCTTCACGCTGTATTGTGATCTGCTGGATAAACAGACCACTCAGCACAGCTGACAGTACAAAACCAGTCTGTGCACAACTACTCAAACTGCAGCTGTATCTTTAACTATAGTATGTATGGACTTCACTGCTAATAGACTGAAGAGTGCAACCAATTTAAGGTTTGCTGTATCAGCAATCCCTTTGAGCTAGCAAACTTGTTCGCTAGAATGATTTATCAAAAAGGTAAACAAAGAGAAAGAAAATACTGTTGACAACCATCCATTTAAAGATGTGAATAAATACCGCACAACATTTTGCTGCTGTATTTACCCTGTGCTGAGCAGGACCACCAAATTAATTTGAAGATTAAACCTTCTGGAAAGCTTTGCCAATCAGGCATAATCCTCAATACAGCTGTAGGGAATAGACCAGTTTCAGTATTCTCCAGCTCTTCTGAGAAATGTATACTTACGTTTCACAGTCTGCCTAAGCAGATTCTGACAGCAAAACACCAGCTTTAAGGCTCTGATTCAAAAGCTATTGAAAATGAATGGGGATCTCTCCATTGACCTCAATGGGTTTTGGATCACAGCTTGAATTGTTTCAATGCAACTCAGTCTGGACTGAAGCACCCAAAGCTGTCTACTTTTCCAGAGATTTATGTTATTCTAGGAGGATAAAGTATGACAGTGATACTTCTTGCTCTAGACTGGTCACATTCACCCTGAAATTTTGCTGTAGAGACTGGCACATCATCTGAGAAAGCTGTTTGATTTCCACCTTTATGAGAAATCTTAAAACTTTTAATTGCTTTCCAGTCACCAGCCAGGTTGAGCACATCTCAAAACTAGATCACTAAGGTATATTCCCTAAAGCTGATGATAACTTGATAATGCAAGGATTTTTTTAAAAGAGATCTAAATAGGAAATTTATGATTACTGCTTGATTTGTCCTCAGCCATCATTAAGGATTTGATGTCTCACCAACATAAAGAATCATGATGGCAAATAAACTCATCTATAGACCTAAACTAAGATTTTCCAAGGATTCCCAGGGAACTTCATAATTATCCTTTTCTCCTCTATAAATTTTACTTTATTTCTACTTTTCCTAATTGCTGTTTCGTACAATGCTTATTATTGTATAAAACAGTTTGTTGAAATACCTTTGAGAAAAGATGTATAGCTATAAATCTCTGCAAACTGCTAGACCTTTGACTAGAAAGCAATTACCCTTAATATCCCTGAATGAATAAGGATTCAGTGCCTCCACAGCACAAATTTCCCTTTATCTTACTACTTCAGCTTTGCTTTCTACGGTGGGAAGATCCATTCACTCTACATGACTGTAACAAAGCTGCCACTTTCTATTCACCTCACAGCACATCAAATACTGTTTGAGGAAGTTATGTTTATTCCAGGACCAAAGTAAATGCTATGTTCTGTTATGCAGCAAGAGCAAGGAAACCGGCAGATCCAGGAGAACTTAGCAGTAAATACTAGATCATGTCCTTTCACTGGATCAGCCTGTCTCATCACCCAGTGAACATCCTTTATGCCACCACTTTGTAAAGCAGAAAGCATTATTGCTGTAGTCTGTCTTAAACTCTTAGCATCTTAGGTTTAGTTTTAGCATAATTACAATTATTTTAAAAAAATATCAAGGTCCTTTAGAATATAAGCTATTGGCACTTGACAATGCTTGAAAGAAAATTGAATCATGTGATTAAGGGTTTCCTTGGAGACTAAATAGCAATGGCAAATAAATACATAAACAAGAGCGCTGATTGGACTGAGAATCTTTGGATCATACATGCAAAGCAATGGAAAGATTGGGGAGAGGGCAAAAGGGAGATTGCCATGTGGACTGAGGAAAAGCCAAGTTTTGAACTGAATGCTAGTTGAACGATGTTTATGGCTGGAAGCAAGAAAATGGTCCACTGTAATTTCATGACTTGTGCTCCAAAACCTTGAATGGCAAGCACTTTTCACTTAGGTAAACATGGTATTAGATATACCTGATCACCATGCAGCATTGATTCCTCCTCTCCTTCTAGGAAAAGACATGGGGAGTTCTGAACTTTGAACTCACCAAATCAAAAACGGTATGGAGAAAAAGAAATTGGTGCCTTTCTGGAGTTCTGTGAAAAATAGACTCTACATCTTTCCATTTTCCCGACCTGTGTTTAGCACTGGTGTACTTTCAGAGTCTGGAAGTCTCATTCAAACCATATGTGGGTCATCTTCAAAACTCATTTGAATAGTTCACAAAGCATGGTGGGCTTTGTTTTATAGTATCTAATAAAAACCACAAGAAAACTTTTTGCATGCAATTTCATAAATCCTCAGAAATAAATACATACTAAGCTAAGTGAGATTCTAGTGTGCTCTGTTTTTAAAAAGATCAACACTTTAGCTGCATGGTGGAGCTATTTTTCAAGTAAGAAACAGGGAAAATGAAGTCATTAAATATTCAAGGCTAGAAAAAACCCTTAACGGAAACATACATTTTGACAGCAACCTTTTAAGTAATTTTTGTGGTTTTCCTTGAACTACTTCATCAGTTATTTATAAGCCTTATCACAAAAATCATAAACCATATGAAGGAGCAGTTTACAAGCAATGAAATCTGTATTAACATCTGAAAAAGTATGTTTTCTAAAATATCAAGACAAAAAAATGTGCAGTGCATTCTTTTCAGATTTCCTGCTCCTCCCTCTTCCTCCCCACTGCTCTCCTTGAAATGAGGGAAGAAACATTCACAGAAAATTTTCCCTACAAGCCCAGTTCTTCAAAGTGCTGATTGTCCTCTGATTTTCAGATTGACTCTCCATACAGTGTCTTTTACTACACAAAACAGCAGATGATCCCTATGCATACAAAGAGATTTAGGAAAGAGTTTCCTGTGCTTTTGCCAATGTATATTTCTTAGCTTTAAGGGATAAAGTCCTTGGGACTTCAGGGTCTGCAATCTCTTGCACCTGCTGGAGTCACAGCAGCACATAATTCTGTCTGCAGGATCAGATAGAAACCCATTTGCATTAAAAGAGACATGCAACAACTATGAATCCTCCACAAAATTACTCAGTGATAACATAGAGTGATTGCCTTTTGAGCTTGGAGGATGCTTCCTGGTCCTTAGCTACTCACTTACTAGTGTCCTTGTTGTTACTGGAAGAATAGATAGTACTGGGTTTCAACCTGTACTCACCCAAACAAGATGTTAATTATTGCTGCATTTTTCTTTTATCAGTGAACCAAAGTATTAGATGTTAATTTTTATAGTCCATCAACCTTAATAAAGAAGTTTTCTGAGAAATATTTTACTGAGCCTACACTGGTCATATAACAGAGCAGTTCTATACTAAAGTGAAATTTGCTTCAACTTTCTTTTCTATTGTTAAAAAAAAAAAAAAAAAAGAGACGAAGGCACTAGTTATTTGGCTTTCAGCAAGACTGGCACTTGCAAAACCCTCGGTCTTGTTTGTGCCAGTTCGATAGAGCTATATGCCAAAAGACTGGTGCATAGCTCTGTTGTAAACCTGTAAATCTTATGGTCAAGCACAAAACTGATAACACAAGTCAGAGGATAAAGCCTACTGCCTGGCTGGTTGGAGAAAATATTTGAAGCAGAGCAGTGCCTTGGCAGGCTCTAAGACACATAAAGACTACTGTTCCCTGCCACACAGCTAACTGAGTAACAAAAGCTGTAGGAAACAAGGTCTCTGGTTTAGAAATACAAATTGTGCTTCAATACATCATTGTGCTCTCTGCTGAGCTGCTGCTAATACCAAGCTTGTAGGAAAACGTTGTTTTATGCATGAAAAAATTCACTGAGGGATCCCCCCCACCCTCATATTTTAGGAGCACAAAATGCTTACATGGATTGCCACATGCAGAGAGCATTGATTATGTTGCAGCATATGGCTATCTAGTTTGAAGACATGAAATAGAAATGGCCTTCAGCCTTTTGAATTACAGTGAGTAATATTTTTCCATTAGATGCTGAAGAATTGCTGTCACTGCCCTAATTATCCAAGGCATAATTCAACCTGAAAAAATGAAGATTTTTTTTTTCTAGACCTTTTCTCCTTAATTGTGATAGGGGTGATGTATGATGAGGAACAACTCTTATGCTAGAGGTATTAATCCAACTCTGACCACCAGTACCAATACACTGACGCAGGGGGGAAGCGAAGCACCCAGCCCACCCCACCCTCCAAAAACACTGCTATTCATTTAAGGATGCAAGTAAACATTTAAAATACTATATTATATCACAGTAAACTGTTTTGGTTCTGTGCATCAGACTAGAATGATTGTCTTGGTTTATTAATATTTCACTAAACAATACAGAGAATTCACTTGCATCTCTTAAAATACAAAAGACAAAGCTAGGACAAGGAAAAACTGATGTGAAATTAATACTAGGCTCCTAGGAAAGTCAAAAGGCATAGTTAGATCAACACTGGCAAAACCTTAAACTCTTTTTTTCCTGTGTTCATTAATTTGACATGGGTTGATCTGTGAGATATTCCATGTTGAACAACCTATAGACTGCATAAAATATACTTTCTATTAAGTATCTTCCTGATGGGTGTGGAAAAAACATCTGACATAATCATAATCTAAAGCATCGGCCTTGAGGCTACAATGCTACAAAAAATGCATATTTGCAACCAGTGAAATTATCTCACTAGCCTGTTATATTCCAAACAGTCAGATGTATTCAAAAGATGAATTTTCCACTTGGCTGAATATGGCAATATGCTCTCAAAACTCTTTCATTACATCTCAAATCTAATGTGTATGAAGCACAGCTGTAATGCAGTGATTCTTCCTGTGGAACTATTCATGGACTTCATGAATTCATGTAGCTTTACTATGATGGCTTACTTGCCATTAGGCAAAACACTGGGATAGGAGTGGAGTGGCAGCTTTATCCTTCACAGACACCTTGGGGCTGAGCAGTTGAACACTATAGAAGCATTTCCAACTCAAAGATCTGATAGACCATTTCTTGACAGCTTGAAATATTTGGGGGAATATCTTTTCTCCAGGATTAGAAATTGTCTGACCTCATTTTACTCTGTCACTCTAATGAATGGCAGAAAAGGGAGGATGATCCTACAAAAATTTGTGCCTAATTTCGTCTAACCCACATCTGACATAAAGTCAGTCAACACGAGGCCAGAACAGTAGTACCTGCAAGGCACACATGTTATGTTCACATTAACAAGAGCAAGTTTTTCTGTCAGGCCACAGCTGTACCTTACCCGTTTCACATTCCTTTCACTTTTCTGTTTGTCTCAGATTCAGAAATGGTACTTCAAAGTACATCAAGAGTATGAATCAGCTTCCGTAAGTACCTTCCTCTTCCCATGGCACTGTATGTTACAAACACCTCTCTCCCTTCCTCTCGCACAGCAAATCTTAGTAACAAGTCAGCTGGGTTGGTTGCAAGTATAACACTAAGCTTCAGTACATCTTTGGGGTACTGAAACTAAACATAACTGATATAAATATCATAGGAAAATAAAAACCACTGATATTTCAAGGTGATGTTTAACAAGAAAGAGGGAAAAGCTTATGACCTCATCTTCTTTGAACTTATCTTCAAATGAACTTTTTCTTCTACACTGTTTGGTCTCATGTACAAGACAGTTTTGTAAGGGAACAAACCACTAGGGAATGATGTAGCAAACCCAACCATGATTACATCAATTCAGGAGGGAGTCAGCTGGCCAGTTTCTATTCGCAACCATTAGATAGCTTAAAGCAAAAGCAATAGTCCTCCTCTCTGCCCCAAATCCTCCAGAAAACTCAAGGTCATTTAGGGACTCCAAGCAAATAGGAAGAAAGTATGTGAAGACAATATTTTAAATTGTCAGCATTCTGGGAAATATCTTCTTCTCTAGTAGCAATAGGTCTTCCTATTAAAATAAACTGTATGGTTGTAAAATCAAACATTGTTCCTCCAAGCAGGACTCATCAGGAGTACTAGCAGGTTGCTGCTGGTCTACATCAACAGAAAGTTGTGCCACTTTTTGTATCATCTTGGTCAGACTGGTAACTCTCAGATAGAGGGGAATATAACATCACTACTGCAAATTTCAGAGTTGATACATAGGCAGAAGTTCTTCTGTGCTTAGTGGAGAAACCAAAGTACCTCAACTGACTGTAAAATGAGCATTTGAATGTAGGCTTTTAGTCCAATACAATTTAACACCAAATTGCATCTTTTATTCACAGACTTCAAGGATTTTAACTGAAGGAAGGAGAACAACCATTCATCACCATCTGTTCACACCAAGCATCAGTTAGCATCCACTAATCAGCATGACCATATCCTAGAGAACAAAAAGAAAGGTCTTCTGAAGTCGTGCTGTTATAAGGAGCCGTTCTCTGCTTCCATTTAAGCTGATGGTAGGACTTCCACTCTGACTGTTGTGAACACATGTAGACACCACCTGGGAAACCTCCCTGACTGGTAGGAGTCACTGGTGGGTGCTGAGCAGTTCCTTTTCCCCATGCCAGGACTGTTCTGCACACCATTTCATAAACAGAGAGTTGAAAACAATTCAGTGGCTTATGCAGTTTCCAAATACAGAATTGTATTTGGCAGTGCATCTGCCAAAAGTTCAATTCATTAATTCAAACACCACTCTCTGTCAGACTATTGTCAGGTAATTGTGTGGTTGTAATCACTGGAAAACACAGAAGGCCTGTGCCAAATGTATGTCTGCGTGTGACTGCTTGTCAGACAAGAGTATCCAAAAGGAAAACTTCTGTACCAAAGACGCCTCATGCAGATTCCTAACTTCTGTCATAGGTCGAGCTTTAACACAACCTGAAATCAGGAATGCTGGCACACGGCTTTTTGCTAGGCACTATTCTGTGATACCTGACAATGGTCCCTCCTGCATGTTTGCCCAATGCTGTCTGGTCCCAGCAAAATTTGTACAGAAAATCATCAGTACTGATGGATAGGGGACTTCATCTCCAAGCACTCAAGTCAGATTTACATGCCAGAGTCTTTCAGCCTAATTTTAGTTTTCAGTGTGAAATCTGTTTCTCTTTAAGGTTTAAATATGAGAAAGTTCTAGAGAATCTATCTGCTCTCTAACAGACATGAGCAAGAAGCACAGCACATTACAGGGAGTCTGTCCACGTGGTACAACCAATTTGCCTCATTCTGTCATGAGACTGCTGACCTTTACACAAAAAAGTCCTTGGCTCACTGTTCAACAGTGCAAGTGGCATAGATGTAAAGGAGATGTGGCTCTATAATATCAATCTAGAAACCTTATTGCTATGCATAAGTTTCATTATCATAACAGATGTTTCCAGGCACTTCGTTTCAGCTTTTGTTCACTAATTCCTGGTACAAGCTCACTCCATCTCAGTAACAAACCTGTTATTCTTGTATATAATCTGGGAAAAAAAAGTGTTTGAACTTCTCAGTTTTTAACACTTTTTTCAGAAAGGGCATGCTCAGCTATTAAAATACTGTTAGTAAATGTAGCTTGATTGCTACGAAAACATTTATTGCATTAAAATGCTAAACAACATCCACAGGCTGCTTTTAGTGTCTAATTTATAATTTCTATTGTTTAATGTCTGTATTAGTATACCCTTCAGGCACCGATATCCATTGTCAAAACCAGAGTGAAGTTGATCTTCTTGGATGAGTGATTCTCCAGGAGGAGAAAACACAGGACTTTACAAGACAGCAATCTCTCAGGAGATGGCATTCTGTTATGAAAGGCTATTCTATTATCAAATGTAGTAAATCTATGGCTACTGAACCTCTTGGCATGAGAAAATATGAAAGGGTCCAGTTTGTGAACAAGATAACACATTGGTAATTAAATACATGCTTAGAAAATACACATCCATGTATATGAGCAAGAACAGAGTAAGGTCTGTAGAATGAAAACTGATATGGTCCTAATAGGTGGAGATTTAATATTTAAGGAAGCAACCCTCAAGATCTGAACTATGCAATAATATTCTTTCCCAGGAGTTTGGTGGCAAGTGCACAGAAAGCAGAATTGTTCTGCTGACCAGAGTTTCTTCTGCCTCATTATCACCCTCTTATTTCAGGTTAGCTGAACAACAGTTTATCTGAGCCAATCTTTGTCAGAGACTGAGACATTCAAGAGAAAACATCTTAACCAGGTCAGAGACTTAACAGCAAAAAAACCTGCTGCTTCTATTGCTCTGTTTTCAGGTGTCATGCCACAACCTTAGATCCAATCATTACTTGCTCTAGCTTGCTCTGAAGCCAGGCCATTGGTGTATGCCACAGTAAAATGAAGCCCAGAGGGGTAGGAAATGTAGACTTATTTATGTTGGTGGTTTATATTTTATATGTTGGAAAGGACTGATCTTTCAATATAGGAATTCACACCTTATGGGGAATAGTACAAGTCCTGGTAAACAAGTTTTGATAAGGAAGAGTCACACTGTTTAGGTATGATCAGGATTATTATTAACATTTCTGAACGCAGTTAAAATTCAAACTCTCTAATGAAATTAAGTGCTAATATCTCTGTTTTCTTCACTGTCTTGGATCTTCTTACCTCTTTCCCTTCAAACAGCTCTTTTCAAAGCAGTTGCTGATCTGAATATAAGTCTTGCTTTGCATTGCATTTGCAGGGTGCATCCTTCTGACTTTAACACACTAAGAAAATTATTTCTGCAAACCTGAAGCAAAGACCAGCAGAACACTGATTTAATTCTGTGCTCAACTTCTCAGCAGTATTCACGGGCTGTGTCACATATTTTCTTTTCAATATGACAGTATCAGAACATTCCCAAAGTTTTAAGAAAGAAGTTACACTTTTACTCCACAAAAGTCAGCTTTGTTCCAGGCATTGACACTATAAAAACATCATACAACAGCCTAGGTGGAAAATAGAAGGTTTCAAAACTAAGCATGCATTGATTTCATGACTGGACCTTAATATATTTATATAAAGTGGTAGCGTGTGCTTGAAATGTTTTAGGAGCACAAGATAAAGGCTTCATTGCCCACATTACTCTTCAAGAGCAGAAACATCACAGGTTTTGATTTGATGTGTAATGCTAGGTTTTCTTCTGTAAGAAGATGACATCAGGGCTAGAAGCTGTACGCAGGAGTCAGCTCACTGTTCCTGTCTCTACAGTACAGTCCCTAGCAAGCAGTCCAACACAAAAGTGGAGGGAGTGACAAGTAGGTCCTGCTTTCTGTGTGCAAGGCAGAGACACAGTGGTTTGTCAAAGCACACAGTCAGACGGCGCCAAAGCTGACCTCACACTCAAGCGGTCCTAGCCCAGCACATAACCTCAAGACTCCTTCCCATGAAAGGAAGAACCACTAGGACAATGCCTTCCTTTGGATCAGGGTGTGTACTAGCAAAGTATTCATAGAAACATGATCTGTGCACTTACAGGCTGTGTGCTTCAAAGGCGATCCAACTAAAACCAGAAAATTAGAAAGGCAATTTGCCCACCTGACATTTGCCCACCTGACTTGAAATACCTATTTTGTTCACTGCTTTCATTTTAAACGCTTACAGCCTTCTTGTCAGTAACCACCTCCACAGCTATTATTTGGACAGCAGTGAACATGTCATTGACATTGCTCATCTGCCCAGTGCTCTTGTAGTTAAGGTCAAGCTGCAGCTCAGAGTACTGTGCAAGGAAGGGCTAACAGTATGCTCATCCTCTTTCTTCCCTCTCTGTAGGAAAGTTTATCACAGCTGGAGACATAAACCAGTTATCTAAGATGTCAGTTGTTTGTGGTAGGGCAGACAAAGGGAAAGCAGACTTCCTGATTCAGTGTTATTAAAAAAAAAAAGTGGCTATCAGAGTCTATCAGAGCTAACTTGATCTGAGTTCCAATTGCAAATCACTGCATGAGAATGGCACATTTTAAAATTGGTGATTAAATCAAAGCCAGACTCTTGCTATGTCCCACACTTTGTTGATTGAAGACTTTGCAGTATGCCTGCTCTTCAGCCTGGCACCCTGAGTGTCATCTCTGCTCTGGATATAAAAGGTAGAGCATGCTAAACCTTTATACCAGCAATCATTTGTATATTTAATGTTGCATGAGCTATCAAGCGCCACAGATGAGTTTAGTCCATGGAGGACTGAATCCTGATATAATTATTTCAGTTGCAGTAGAATGGTGGGTTAAGTGTTTAAGTAGAAAGCGGTAAGCCACTGAATTGTTCAGCATGTCATCCCTCAGAGGTACCCTAAGATTATGGATTTCTGACATATATAATGGTTAGGAATGCATATAGAACAAGATTAAATTATCTGTAATTAACTCAGATGTTTGTATAACCACTAAGGTCTACTCTGCTGGCAGATAACATGTACACCTGCCATGATTTTCAACGTTCAGAAAACCACATTGTTCTGGACCATCATAGTTCCCTGTAAGAGACACATTTACAAAACAGGTGATAACCGAGGTGTGCAGTCTGTAACATTTAAACTGTGGTTAAAGAAAGTAACTTTCCCAGATCAGATACTTTACAAGTCTCATGGTTTATTTCCAGTCCAGATTTCAGAAGAGATCTCCTGGAATTGTTTGGTTCCATTTAAGAGTAGGTATCATGTAAAGGTAAATACCCTATCCTGTTCCTGTTTAGCAGCTAGATACGGATATACCAGCTATCACTGGACATTTCTCTTCATTGCAGAAGAACACAACTGGTTTTAGGACTGACTACAGTTTCATAAAAGATCAGCAATTTTTGCAGAGTTTTTAGATCAGTCACTGTCCAGTTTTCCCTTCCCATTACCTTTCTCCTTACAGGCCCGTATATATTGTTACACAACTGACAAAATATATGTCAAGAAAAATGCAGGACCTTATAAGATCTCCATCACTGCAGCAGAGTTGGGGCAGGGAAGGTTTTAAGCTTACCACCTTTCACCACATCTATGTTGAGTCCAAACCAAAAGAAGACAATCCTTATAACCTCTGCAGACTTTTGCTTGTATTTGGTTTTTTGCTGTCAGATTAATGACTGTGAACTGTCTTTTGGCTCTTGCTCAGGAGGCTGTCCAGAGGACAGTTCTGTAAGAGCAGTCCTTGGTTTTGCTTAGAGCAGGGAGTCTTAGAGTTCAGAACCCAAGATGCTATTTTAAAAGCAAGAGAAGTGCTGCAGGACAAACAAGGCATTTGTATGCAGCATAGTATCTTCCTTTTATCTTAAAAAAAACCTGAACAAACAAACTCTAGTATGCTTTGCAGCAAAGCATGCAAGCTTCTCCCTTACTGTGGACATGTATAATCCTACAGATGGATCTGAAAACTTTGGCTTAACAGATTTAATATGACAAGCTATAACGAAAAGAGGGGGGAAGACCCATAACAACCAATCCCAGTGAATTTTAGTGCCGTTTCTGAGCAAAGGGAATACATTAACAATACTGGCTTGTTCTGAAAGACAGTGGTTGATACATCTACAAATAAAGCCCATTTGAACTACAAGGCTTTACTTTGGGCGAAAAACTATCTTCTACAAAAAAATAAGAATTACCACACCTAAAACAACCTGTAAAGCAGTGTGTCCACAATGATATGCTAGAAATTACCCCTGAGCATAGCACTGTCCTGATGGTTATAAAGACAGGCAAGAGAGGGCATCTGCTTTTCTCCTGGCAGCAGTCTTTCAAGGCCAGGAGCATATAAGCACCACAGTTTTCATAACAAGGTTAGACAAATTGCACCTTGACAGAAGTGCACACTATGGACTGGAGGGTAAGGATATCAGTAGTTTTTATCTCTGCACAGAAGCTTTCAAAGGTCCAGATTAAGCAGAAGAGCCTTGTGCACTGTGCAACATTTCAGCTGAGGTAGAGACAATTCCTGTTTTCAGAAGTAGGAATCATCACCAGGAGATTAAATAACCAAAGGGAAGAGAGTGTATCAGGGACAGGATCTAATGATAAATCCCTTAATCTAAGTCAAAGGCCTACACCATGGTCTCCCCTTACCTGCTGATCTCTGAATCAGCAAGGGCAGTACACATTTGGCTTTTCAGTTGGGGTGCCTGAATTTGGATCAGCCCAGGGAGTATTTCCTGCAGCTGCAATGTGATTTGGGGACCTCCCTCCCACTTCCAAAAAGCAAACATATAAATTAGCGAGGGGGACCAAAATCAGCCACAGGCTTTCAAAGCTGGAGCTGAAGCTACATCCTTTCACACTCAGAACAGTATCCTGTCTGAACGTGGGAAAAGCATGTGGATACCTGCTTTTCCACAGACTTTCTGCTTTAGGGCATAAATGACACGGGTCAGTGAATCTACAGGTCAGCTCGGCATGTTCATACAACTCCTTGCCCACCCAAGGGCCTTTGTCAGAGCTGAAATAACAAGGCTGAACATAAAAAGATGCAATATAAATGCAAAGTATGTGTGTGGGGAGTGGGTGGTAAAGATAGGAACAAAAGACATTTATCTAGAAATCCTTTTACAGACAAGGTGCTGTTTCTGTTTTTCTACTCCAGTTTACCTCCCACAGCAGACTCCCAAGAACACCCTGGAGTAACTGCCATAGACATAATGTTTTATACATTATTATTATTGCCTTGGCAAAGGTTATTACAGCAAAGATTGCTGCTGGCCAAACTGCAGAGAAACGTTATTCTTTCCCCTGTGGAGTGCAGCGTTTGGTTTGTCTGTAGGACAAGGCTACAAGAGCATTCCCATCCCCTAGAAGCCCAGTTGTGGCTTTGGAGAGCTGACCAGTTCTTATAACACAGTATCTCCCCCCACAAAACTAAAAGAAGCCATGCTGAACAAGCAGCTGCCTTGAAATTAGGGAGCAAAACATCCTGATGAGAAGTTGTCTTGTCTTTAAAGTACTATCCAGGGAGATGAAGAGAGGAAATAATTCCAGCTTTTTCAAATTAATAGTCAATTGCTCTGCAATAAACCTGCCAGAGTAGACAACGTGCTTTTGTAGCAAAGATCACCCCACAGATTTGCCTCCAAGAGTTCCAGGAATGAAGGGATTTTAAATGCTTCACACTCAGAAACAGCATGTGGCTTTCTAGAGTTGCTGCAAAACATAGGGAGCCAAGTCTAGCAGTCATCTAACTGGTCCATGGCCAGGAAGACCGGTTTTCACTGACCTCTGGCAAAAGCAGACTCTTTGCAAGGTTACATGCAGACTTCCACACTGAACAGGCAAAATCAAGGTTTTGCATGCAAGAAATGGTGTTGCAATACTGTAGCAGCCAAGTAGCATATCTCAGTGTGAGACCTTAAAGGCAGGCAAGGGTGAGGGTTTTTTTAAATAAAAGTGAAGTAAAAGTGATTTCAGTCTCTTATATCAATTTACTTATGATTAGCAAGACAATCATGGCAGAGTGGCCTGCCCAGCAGTCAGGCACTGAAGTGCTGTATCCCAGTGTCTGCCAAGAACTCCTTAAGATGACCTGGAAGATAAGGGATGCCCGCTATTGAGTGCTCCTGTGCCCTGGATTCCTCTGAGATTGGAAACCATGTGCAGTCTTTGCCCTGCACTTCTGTACCCACTGCAAACTGATAGTCCATCTCTCCAACCCATTCCACCTCTGTGAACTATTAGGATTTGCTCACCATTCTTCTTATTTATCTGGTTGTCTTATAGGTTCCTACTCCGTTTTCTGCCTGTTGCCATGATATTTAAATGGCTTGAGTCTTTATTCTAGTCTGGAAGTAGCATCTTCCTTCTTTTAGGCTGTCCTTCCCACACTGTGTGTCCTAAAAAGCTGCACATACTGGTGCTGGGGTCCTAATGACATGATAATCTAGGTTCTATCAGCCAACATATGCCATTAGTATAACCCTTCTCCTGCTGTTCATTCCTGCTGCTGCTCCCAGAACCACATATGCCCGTTCATGTCAGTCTTAACATTTCTATCACAATACTCACACAGATTTGTCTCAGTAGTGCTACCAACCTTAAAGTGGTCTTCTGGGTGTATGGGAAGGAAGAAAAAGACTCTTGACTTGCTTAAGGATTTTGAGAGCCTGGGTTTGGCACTCTCCAAAATTTTTAAGCTTGATTGTGACTTAAATTCCCTGCTGTGTAAATAAAGATGATGATCCATTTATCTTCTATCTATATTCACTGTAAATGCTTGGGAACACAGATTATAGAGTGTGATAGGGTGCTGGGCACAAGGTGGCCCTGATTTTAGCAGGTATGTCTCAGTGTTACAGACATACTGAGCTCTTGCAGGTAGGCAGGGACACCTTTGGGGTGGGGATACACAAACCACATAGACTCAACAATTCTGTTTCAAAGGACTATTTCTACCATAAATGTTTAGGTATGTAAATATCAGCAAACCATGATTACAGTTTCTGTGCAAACACAGCTTGTTATCCTACTACTTTTTCTTAAGTACAGAAGCAACAATTACTAGCTTATGTGGTTCCTTGCTTTTTTTGTGCCATTTCTCACTGTACATGCAAGCTAGGATATTTGAAGCAGGATGTGTTTTTTTTCCCCTCCCCTTTTATCTGAATGTAGTGTCTGAAAGGAGCATTTGAAACAGAAGAGACAGGTCTTCCATATTCTTCTCACTGAACATTTCATTCCTGACCTAAATAAGCAGCCTTCA
The DNA here is from genome assembly GCF_031877795.1 of Strix aluco. Taxonomy (NCBI): domain Eukaryota; kingdom Metazoa; phylum Chordata; class Aves; order Strigiformes; family Strigidae; genus Strix; species Strix aluco. The sequence continues at coordinate 29,615,197 of NC_133971.1, forward strand.
AAGCATTGATGCAGTGTTTGTGTTCTTCACTCTCGAGCCTTGAAGTCTGCCTGTGGGTTAATCTCTACGGTGGCCGTTTTACTCACCAGCCATTTAGTCACAAGGAATAGGCTAACAGTACTTAGTTATTTCACTATGGCTACTGGAAAGCTGTCATCAGCAATGACTTTCTACCACTGTCAATAGAGGCTAGAGATGAACCACTGAATGTTGAGGTAATGCTAGGTTCAATCCCTTTAGTCACTAAGTTCCATCAGACAAGTTAGAGGCAGCAGCACTCTGCTCACCAGAGATGGATGACCTTCTGCACCTTGCTGGTTTTCACCCACAGTTCAAGTGTAGAGGGGAGAGAGAAAGCAGAGAAAGGAGCAGCAAACAAAAACAGCAAAGTACTGAAAAAACTGGGGGTTTTTTTTGTAGGCCAAGATATTAAAACTTCCAATACTTCCCCGTATTTCTTAAATTTTACTGCATTTGAGCATTTTTCTCCACTTGGAGTATTTCAGCATTATTGTCCATTCCCTCTGCAATGCTCAGCTCCGATTTAAAGTCTAGATATAGGAAGTGACATCATTTTAACTATTTATAGAGATGGATGTGGATACAGTAGGTGTGAACCATTCCAACACATTAGGGCAAGGCCCTGCAAAAGCTATTCCAAGCACCTCATCTGCAATATTGACTCAGATGGTTGCTCCAGGATAAGTATTTAATATGCTGAGTCAAAGCACCCAGAGAAGGTCTCAATACACAAAGTCAATGTCATAAAATGATATTGGTTTATGCTGTCAAAACATCGCCATAAAAAAATTCAGAAGTGTCAGAATTACAGTGCTTAAGGTGCAGAGCATAACTAGGCACTTGAATGGGGAATTGAATACTCGCCAACCCATCATGCTGTTGAATGTCTCTACCTCAATTTGAATTATATTTATAGCTCCATATTAGGTATTTACTACAATGCATCAACACAAGAACACTGCTTTTATGCAGTCAGAAGTAAATGCGGAGAATCTTACTCTTGGTTTTTTTCTACTTAGAATTGTTCACAAAAGCTTAGACTCATGCAGGAGACTCTCTGTAGCTGTACTGAAGTTCTACAGCTTGGCATGCTCTTACTAAATCTTCCAGGAAGGGAGTCTAGATTGTATCTGCATGAGCAAGTAGATACAAAAAACAAATGCTAAGAAACAGTGATGAATATTGCACAAAAACATTGACACAGATCGCACATCCTCTTTTAGATATCTGGAAGCATATCCAGCTTGAGGCTATGACAGACTTGTAAAGGTGCATGCATTCCTAACATGAGAATTAAATTTGTTTGCAAATGTAGTTTCACATGCAGAGCTGGCTTTGCATTAACCTCATGTACACAGGTATCCAAAATCCTCTGTTTATCAACTTGTAATCATAATGTTGATGCGTTGACAATATTTGCATAGAAGAATGTGCAAAAAACACATTTATGAAGAAAACTCAGTCATGCTGGCCTATATTCACAGCAGTTTCCATACTGTTATTGTCATAGAAACTTGTTTAATTTTGTCTACATTTCATTAAATTCACATTATCTTAGGGAAGATTCAGCTGGTCCAGCTAAGATTTTCTCATTTTAACTTGCAAGAACTATTCCTTTTTCAAGTTAAACTATGGTGTAAAGCTGTCATTGGTCTGTTTATTTAAGATGTATAAAAGCGATACGTAATACAAGTGTTTTTAAGAAAAACAATTTTGTGTTTCTCAGCTCTTCCAAGATCAATTACCTGTGAATACTGAGGTGCCCTTACACTCCTTGGAACAATTCAAGAATCCTGCAAAGACACTGGGAATTAGGTCCAGGTATATTTTGTTTTTTCCAGTCATATCAGTATAGAATTATGGGTCGTCAGTTTAGTATATTTGGATGTTTCTTTCTGTGATGAAGTGATCCAACAGTGCAGCTGAAACAGATCAGGTTCTTCCATGCATTTACTACCCATTGACAAGCCTACTGAAAAGGAAAAAAAAAAAGTTGCTTTTGAATTATATTTTCCATCATTGCCTACTCTGCCAGCATCTTTGGATACCTGTTACCAGGGAGAATTGGATTCAGCACCTGACAAGGTGCTTGCACAGTGGGAGTTGCCAGTAATTCATTTTTGAGTACTTGTTTCATTTGATCGAATTAATCACAACCTTTTTTTTACAGGAATCAATGTGGTATTTGACATAACTGATATTTCTCGATAAATATGCACACAAGAAGTGCAGTGTGCTTTTGCTAGCTCCAGTTAAACCTTCTAAATTGCGTCAGAAATGCATCCAGCACCATTTTTACGGATTAGAACACAGAGAAATTGAATGATAAACACCTGAATCAATGTTATCTTCTCTGTCAAGCTGCTCACAGGTAAACATGGCTTTAATAGCAGACCTCCCAGCACGGTTTCAAATGACAAAAATCATATCCTATGCTATTCAGTTCTAGGCTATCTCAACATCCATGACCTACACATTTGAGTTCAGTAATTTCACTATGTTTCCATGAGGCACTGTATTTACACCTGCCCTCAGCTTTAAACAGGAAAGCATCATCACACAGTGTAAGCACAACACATATGAATTGTTCTTACTCCTTCCTTTAACTCAAATTTTCACCCTGGGCCATTTTCAAGGTCTTGTTTTTCTCTCTCTAATGCTTTGGTTACTGTTAATGTGGCCAGCTTTTTTTAAAGGGGGATTATAGAAAGGGATAAGTCTTAATATAATTTATAGTCAAGAGTTTGCTTATCAGATCCAGTTCCCTGTTTCGTGGGAAATCTCCTCTGGAATGCCTTAGAGCATCTTTGAGCAGAGACAGTAAAGGGCACCAGATATAAAAATCTAATGCCATCTTATTATCCAATATTTTTGGCACTGATTTGTTTAATCTACTTTATGGCTATTTTAGACTAAGTGGAAAAAAGAAACTGATTCTCCTCGTTATATTTTGCCTTCCTGAAGATGATTTAGTAAGCCTACCTTTTCTATTAATTTACAGGAGCATAAGTGACATTCACTGGCTTGATACTTAACTGCATAACTGCAAAGCTTGGTGGTTGCATTAGTTCCCTGAGAAGTGAAGCGTCCTTACCTTGCTACAGAAATGATCTCATTAGTAAGCAAAGGCCTGGCCAAAGCAGTAAACTCTGCACAAGTAATCACCAGCAACTCCAGCTTCCTGGCAACCCCTATCACCTGGATCAGAAGACAGAACACACCCTTGTGCCAAAATCCAGATTTAATATTCATGCCTCACTCCAGCACAACCTATGCCTTAAGGCTAAAATATACCTGTGTGCAAAGACTCAGCACAAGGTTCATAAGCCACTTACATCTTCAGAGTGATCTGAGAAGAGCCCTGGCCTGGTGGAGTCTCTCCCTGCAGAGAGGAATATGGTAAGCACTAAACAAATAATGGTCTGAAAGTTACTTTGATGATTTCCCTTCTCTCTTCCATCTTCCTATGAAATTCACAGCATTTTCCTTTAAAATCTATCTCCCTCCAGCAAACTGTTTTGGGATCACTGAAAATAGTATTGAGACACAATCAGATGCATAGTCTATTGAACAATTGTGCGTAAAAATCACATTTCTTTATCACAGAAGCAGGATGTAGTGAGAAACTAACAGAACATTTCTTGGCAGAACAGTACTTTCACTTAACTCCCCAGTAATGGATTTTGGCTGGTGTTCCTAGACTTGAAGAACTCCTGTCGTTTGACAGTGCACATACATCAGCACATACATTCCTCTATTCTCCACCATGTCAAAACTTATTCACTCTTCCCAAACCATCTCCTCCCAACATTAGAATTCCCTTTTCTCAGAGCTTTCTAACTTCTCCTAACTCACTCCCTTCTTTCCCATCTAATTTTCTACCCCCCAAGCTGCTCGCAATCTCCTTTCCTTTTCCCATGTCTCCACTTATATCTGTTATTCTTCCTACACAAGCTCCAGTCTCACTGCTAATCTCTCCTTCCATCAGCACATCAGCTTGTTTCATTCCCTTCATCTTCCTGCTACTCCATCATGCCAGCATCTGGTCCTCAGACCAAGGATTGCACCCACCATTTACACCTGGCACCCTCAGGTTTCCTTTGCCCTTCTGTAACATACTCTGAGGATGCACATGCAGCGCAAAAAAAAAAAAGAAGTCACACACACAGTCGTGAATGGCCTCATTCCTAGGGGACATATATTATAAAAGATTAAAACAAGGTATGGGGAACATTGAGACTGTTTCAGAAACCTTCCTGTTGGGATCCAGCAGGTATCTCCAGTTAAAACCCTAGAGACACTCAAGAGCAGTTTTTCATCAATGTATATATGAGAAACTGTGTGCAATAGAATTGTAGGTGTGTTAGACAAAATTGAAACAATAAAACAAATAATCTCACTAAACCTATAGTTTCAAACTGTGTTTGGTTGGTATTCCATTACTTCAAAACCCAAGAAATCATACTTCACACCACTGTTCTAGCCAAACACCAACATAAAAATGTACCTATGTAACCAAATGAACATAAAGATTTATTTCAGCTTCAAGAGTTTGCTGACTCTCAGTCACTGATTACAATTTTATCTTCTATAGAAAGTGCAATTTACGTTTGCAGGTCTCCCCAGAACGCAGATGTAAACATTTCTGAGTTGCTGATGTCTGATTTACAAAATCCACAAATGGTTCATTCACTCCTTTGATGTGGATTTCAATGCTTTATCAGTTTCCACAGGGTCAGCCTGGAATGACAGGTGTGAAAGTGTTAGTCTACTGAAACATCTAGTGCTATCAAAACCAATTAACTACCACCTTGTACATTGTCTGCCTTCTAGGATGGACTTCCATTGGCCATAACAGGTCTCATTTAGATTTTGATTCTTATTATGTCAGAAAGTGGTCTACACAGACATGGGTTTGGAAGTGAGTACTGTCAAATGGATTGCACATTGAAAAAAAGAAATGCAAATCCAAGATAATTACCTATGTACATGCATTTGTCTCATGAGGACCTATAGAGACAGATGTAGCAGGAAGCATGTGAGACCCAGCAGCTGGTGTAACATTTGCATTATAGGCTGGAAAAGAAAGGAAAGGATGTGCACAGCTGATACCAGTATTCATCACATCTATCAATTCAGTGAGAGGGAAGGAAATAGAGAATGATGAAAGAAAAGGCAGAAACTAAAGCAGAAAGTACAATGAGATCTTGTTCGAAAAAATGAATGTTAAGAAATATGTGTTGAATAGGAAGTAGCTCAGAATCTTTCAGAGTAACTCCTTAAGTCTGACCATGATGGCTTAAGCATGGGTTTGTTGCCAGAGAGAATGGAAAAAAGATATTGTGCAACTTGGAGACGTATTGCCTCTTATCACAGCATTTCCATAGAGCTAAGAGCACAATTCTTCTTGATGTCAGTTCACAGTCACATATTCCAGCTGCCAGGAGAGAGCACTAACAGGATTGGTCTAGTATGAGTGAGGGAGAAGATACCCTCAACATTTCCTGTGGTAACTAACCGTGTCACTTGGTGTGTTATGAAAAAAAGTTATGACACTGAGAAAAGATCCTAGGGTAAATGCATCGGTGCCTCATTTGCTGTGCAGGCTGTTAGGCCATCCATCCAGTAAAGCTGGGTCCAACAGAGATTGATAGGATTTCAAATACCCATGCATACTATGTCCTATTTGTTGTCTCTGCAACTCCAAGCTGAGTGTGCACCACTACTCATCAATATCCTACACAGGGACACAGAGCACAGGCACCTTGCTCCTGGTCCCAGACTGCAGGATCTCAGATCAGTGCCAAAGTCCCTGGGATCCCAGTAGAGGAGTTTAGATCTGGTTGCCTCAATGACACAGATGTTCAAAGGGGGAATGAAATTTAGAGAGGAACAAAGCATGTTCAGATACTAGCTGACCTCCACTACGGGGATGAGATGAAAAACCTCTATCTTTGATTTAAGTATGAGCCAGGGAAAAAAACTAACAATAAAACAAGATCAGAGGAAACAACACTGCATAATGCTGGTTAATTTAACTGAAAGTGGTATCCATTTTTAATCCATTAGGTAGCATGTCGTTCCACACCTTTTATATCTGAGCAGAACTACTCCCCGGCAGGAGACACGCTCCTTTGGAACTAACTGAAAAAGTAGGATGTTTTTTTCTTTTGGAAAAGCCCACTTACATTCCTGTAAGCCTTCCTCGAGTACCTCAAGAGCCCTCAAGATCAGTCTGACTGGAGGAATGAAAGGAACATTAAAGGTTTACAATAACCCTTTTCCTCAAGAGTGGGAGAAAACATCAGATGTGGTTGCAGCTTTCAATGCATTATTAATACAAACCACTTGGCAGCATTTGTTTCTGTGAGATAAATTTGATCTGTGAACACAAAAGAAAGAGAAAGAAGACAGCTGGTCAGACTGGTCACAGGAATACCTGCTGAGCCCAATCAAAACCCAGTATTTTTGTACAGGGACCCGTGAAATGTGGACATAAAACAAAGCATAAAGTGTAGTAAATACTTGAAGAAAATGTATTCAGTTACCAATCTCAAAGAACAATTGTAATGCAAACTACAGCAGCAGTTCAGTAACAATGAAGACTAATTAAAGATATTAAACCATGTAAACAAGCCTCTTATCAAATAAAGCAGGCACTAAAGGAGATCCTGAGGCATTTACTGTGCCACTGGGTTTTCTGCAGGGGTTTTCAATCTGTGAATACCTAAACGCTTCCCAGGAAAGCTGGACACCTTGCACAGCAAGACTGATGCTCCAGCCAGCAGGCTCTCTTTACTTAGCTACCTTACGTGGACCATGTGGATGTAATTTCTAGACTTACAGGACTGGGATACACATTAAAAAAAAAAAAAAAAAAAGATGGGAAACCTCTAGTTTTCCACCAAAATAGAGAATAATCACCCATGCAAAAAACATGCAATTGCAGACCTGCAATCTGCACACTGCCATAGCTCCATTAATTTGCTGGGAAGAGAATGGGAAATCTGTGACATGACATGTAACAGCAGCTAGGCAGAACTGTAAAATGAACCAGATGAGAAGGTGACACAAAGCTCTTGCATGCAAAATGTGTGCTTTCATGTCAAAAAAGTCCCTGTGCCATCTCAGGACTGATTTACTCCCAGACTCCTGCAGAATGATTTGACGTGGGGACAGGGATTAAAATGAAAACTGACATGCAACCAAGTGCCTGACACAGGCATCCAAAAATGAAGACCCAGGGAACTACACACCAGTCAATCCCACCTCTGTGCCTGGTAAGATCATGGAGCAGATCTTCCTGGAAATTATGCTAAGGCACATGGAAAATGAGGTGATTGGTGACAGTCAGCATGGCTTCACTAAGGATAAATTGTGCCTGACAAATTGGGTGGCCTTCTATGATGGGGTTACAGCATTGGTCGATAAGGGAAAAGCAATTGACATCATCTACCTGGACTTGTGTGACGCATATGACGCTGTTTCGCATGACATCCTTTTCTCTAAATTGGAGAGACATGGATTTGATGGATGGACCACTCAGTGGATAAGGAATTGGCTGGATGGTGACACTCAGAGTTGTGGTCAACAGCTCAATGTCCAAGTGTAGAGCAGTGACAAGTGGCGTTCCTCAGGGGTTGGTATTGGGGCTGGTGCTGTTTAACTTCTTTGTTGAAGACATGGACAGTGGCACTGAGTGCACCCTCAGCAAGTTCACCAGCAACAGCAAGCTGTGTGGTTCTGTCGACACACCAGAGGGAAGGGATGGCATCCAGAGGGACCCTGACAGGCTTGAGACGTGGGCCTGTGAGAACCTCATGAAGTTCAATAAGGCCAAGTGCAAGGTCCTGAATGTGGGTTGGGGCAATCCCAAGCACAAATACAGGCTGTGTGGAGAACAGATTGAGAGCAGCCCTGTGGAGAAGGTCTTGGGTGTGTTCGTTGACGAGAAGCTCAACATGACCCGACAATGTGCGCTTGTGGCCCAGATGGCCAACTGTATACTGGACTGTATCACAAGAAGTGTGACCAGCAAGTCCAGGGAGGTGATTCTCCCCACCTACTCTGCTCTCATGAGACCTCACCTGGAGTACTGCATTCAGCTCTGGAGCACCTCTCCTGTGAAGACAGACTGAGAGAGTTGGGGTTGTTCAGCCTGAAGAGAAGGCTCTTGGGAGACCTTATAGCAACCTTCCTAATGGGGTCCTACAAGAAAGCTGGAGAGGGAATTTTTACAAGGGCATGTAGTGACAGGACAAGGGGTAATGGTTTTAAACTGAAAGAGGGTAGATTCAGATCAGATATAAGGAAGAAATTCTTTCCTGTGAGGGTGCTGAGACACTGGAACAGGTTGCCCAGAGAAGTTGTGGCTGCCCCCTCCCTGGTAGTGTTCAAGGCCAGGTTGGACGGGGCTTTGAGCAACCTGGTCTAGTGGAAGGTGTTCCTGCCCATGGCAGGGGGGTTGGAACTAGATGATCCTTAAGGTCCCTTCCAACCCAAATCATTCTATGTTTTTATGATTCTATGAAATTAAGCAGGTGAAACAAGTGTTCTTGTTTGCCTTTTAAAAATGCATCACTACCAAATTTATAATCAAAAAACTCATCCAGACTTCCTTATGGCATTTAGTGTGGGTTTGCCACACAAGGATTGTAGAAGTACATCAATTCAGAGTTTAAATTAAGATCATTAACCCTTCACTCTGTGTGAGGACCCCCATTTGCTCCTCTACAGTTGTTCTTCGATCACAGTAAATTATCCTTCCCCTGAGTAGGAGAAAGCCACTGCTTTCTAATAATGTTACACCTGAATGGGAGCTTCCACAGCAGTTTAACATGGTTTAATTCAACACTTCATCTTCACACCCTCGGTTGATTTGCCTTAGCTTTCCTGAAAATAAATTACTTTATGGAGCGAATTGGTCAATGCATTAGCTTGCTTTACCAGATAAAATAGGATATGCCTATAACTGTGGAGGGAAGAAAGACAGTAGCTAGGAAAAGAAGTGGATCACAGAGTCTGCAAGCAGGTGTGCAGCTTTCCTTCAGCCCCATAGAGAGGCCCCATTAAAAGATATGAATGCCCTGGGGTCTGCTATCTCATGACAGAGCACCCTGTCCATCCCCATGCAGGCTCAGGGAGCAGCACTGCTGGTGCAGTGATAGGGGATTCTGTTTGGATCACTAGGTCAGGCTGAACTGTAGCCAGAGTACCTTAAAAGCCTGAGGAGATCTGTGGCACTTTACAGTGTGTTTTTTCAAAAAAACAGCTTCGTGACTTCACAGGGACATAGGATGGGAGGAAATTACCCTAAAAACTCAGTACATTAGGACTCAGTCTGTATTTTCCTTTCCCTTATAGAAGTGGGGAAATCCAGGCCAGTCCACTCTGTATTGAAAACCTTTTTTTGGTGGCTGAAACTAAACTTACATCACTCAGCTTATATCCTTGGTCATTCAACTATTCTTCAAGAGTAGTCATTTATTTTATGCAGCTGACACCCTTCTTCACTTTCTCCCTTACTCCACCCCAGATTTCTGGGAGAAAGCAACACTCTGATATACCATCCTACTCACACAGAACTTCTGTAAGCAACATTTACATAATCACCAAAAGATCTATTCATCCCTGATAGACCTAAGTCTTTCTTTAATCAAGTCTATAGTTAGTTTCTCCATCACGTCTTCCTTGTTAAGCAGGCCAGACTTATCTCAAAGTGTCAAGAGCCACTGTGAGTAATTAATCATTCTACCTTATCAGTCTTTTAAGAATGACTTCAAAAATCACTGAAGATTCCACTTTGAAACCATGTTGTCAACCAAGAAAGAAAAAAATTAACACACAAAAGAACTGAAATAAGAAATCTGCTTATTCAGTGCAGAAAGTTCACTCAGCCCAAAAAATGTCATTCGGTAGCATATCATCAGCTTCACATACTTTACAGGGTTTTGCTCCCAAAGAATCTTGCCATGTCCTACCTTGCCAGGTGTAAATATACACTTACATAAACACTCTGAACAGAAAACAACCTTGTCAAGAACAACTGGCAGACCTTCTTTCTCTCTGAAAGGAGGTGTCCTTTTCTACATCTTTCCAAATCCTTCCCAGTCCCATATGTTTTTCTTCCACTTCCCCCTTTCCAGTTTAGGAAGCATGCCATGTTGCTTTGATTATCAGTCCAAAAACCCCTTTATAATCTCAGGGTTATTAAGAGCAATCAGACTCTGAATGGGATAAAAATAACTAATGCATTTGTACACTTCTTTCTCTTCAAACTAGTGTAATTCACGAGCACATTGGTTATATGCAAAATTCATTCAACCATACTGAAGAAAGACAATCCATTCCTTGAATTGTAATGGTGAAAATGCCCATTTATGCCTGTCTCTGTCTCAAGGACTGAGCAAATGCAAAGACTGTCATGAATTAGGGTTTTAGTTATGCTTACTAATGTTTAACAAAGATTTCCAGCCAGTGAGTATCTTACAAAAGAAAAAAACAAACTGTCCCTTAACTGATTTCCGCAGGAGTCCAGCCAGACCATGTTGTGGGTTGACAAACACGTCCTACTGAACATACTCAGAGCCATTCAAGATGCTTAAAATAAATGCCATAGCCTTTAACAGATGTTGCAGCATTTGCATTAACTTTTCTATTTCTTAGTTATCCATTGTATTGATTATCTTCTGTTGACTGTCATTGCTGTGTTAGATATTATGGAGAATTAAAAATAGCTCATCTCTACAAAATAAAGCAAGTGGAACTAAAGGAAGAATGTCAAAAACCTAACCGTTTGTCATATGTACCCATCTGTCATTCCAATTGTTTTATGCTGACATTATTTTCCTTTGTACACACAATAATTCTTATGGAGCATGCGTTATCTTCTATACAGAAAGATCCCATACAGTTTTTATGGAACTTAACTGGAAAAATACTATCTAAAGTATACATATGCACCTGACTATAGCATCAAAGGGAAAACATTTTGTCTAATTTCCTCCTCTTCTCCTCCTAATAATTTTAAGGTTAGAATTGACCTTGGTTATTTTTTCCATATTTGCAAAATGCAAACCCTGTTTTTAGGACCCTGAGAGATTTTTCTGCAGGAAAATCACGCTGCACTTAGGCTGCTTCTGCTGCCTGCTATAAGAAGCATCTATATGCATCATAAAACAATGCCCCCTTTCCAATCATACTGGAACTGCACAAATCAATTTACTGTGTTAAAATCATCAGATTTATTTCATATCTTTAGTTCACTGTTTGCAGCTAGAAGAAGATGAACAAATGCCACACTCTCAGTAAGAAGAATAGACAGTGTTTCTTCAAAATGCACTGATTGGTTTGTTAAATGTTTGAGAAAAGATTTTTATGTATTTAATTGAAATGACATTGCCCTTATTATACCTGTTTGCTGCATGAGTTTATGAGAATTTTTTTGTGCAAACCTTCAGAAACCCAATTTTGTTACAGCAATAGCTTAATTTCTATGGTTAAACCCGTGTGTACCACCCTCTTCTTTGTCCAGCTGCTAAGGCTGGCTAACAAAGCTGTTACTGCTCAGAAACGAGCTAAGCCACTTCTGCTTCTATGCTCCCAAACCCTCTACAGGAAAAGAGGAAGCAGTACATGACAGAGTTGCTGTTTTCCTTCCTTGGGCTTCAATTAAGGACAGAAAATGGTGCTTCTTGGAGCAGAGAAAATACAGTAAATACATGATAAAAAACAACACAATGTGATAGGGGCTGATAGCAATAAACATAATACACATTGCAACAGTAGCAGCATAACACGGGTCTGGATATACACAGGACTCCCTCTGGCCCTCCACAGTCTGACCAAGGACAGCAGCTATCAGGGGACTGAAAGATGAATGGTGAATGACAAGCACTTATGGAAGAAGATGCTTTAGAGGAGATGGGAGAGAGACTGCACACACTCGATGGCATGGAAAATTATCTTACAGCCTGTAATACTGGATTTACTAGTGGTTTTCCACAGGCTCTGTCAGGGAGCAATAGAGATGCTCAGCCCCTAGAGCAGTTGCAGCAGGAGTGAGTCAGGTGCTAATAGCCTTAGTTCTCCTCTGCTTGGGGGAACATCAATTTGCTGCTGGCTGTGACTATCTTCTCAGCTCTGTGCAGATGACCAACAGCTTGTCTGGGAACAGAACCCAGATTTTGAGCAGTGTAACTGTCATGTAAGCAGATACTGTCCTTGTGTGCAAAGACCAAAAGATAAATCTCAGAGGGAGCACAGCCAGGATTGCTTCAGGCCTTTCAATAATGGAGCTCAACAGGACCCACGGCTACTGCCAGCAAACACTAAAAAGTCTGTTCAACACCAGTGATGTCCCTCAGGGCATCAGCATGTCTCTGAGGTGAATCTCGAGAGGAGCCAGTATGGCTGAGTTGCTCCTGATTAGGGAGTAGAAATCCTTTGAAGAGCTAGAGGAATGACTGGCCTTATCCTACATACAGCATCTCTCAAAGTGCATCAAGTTAAGCCCTTGGGATATTTGTACTAAGCCTGGAAGAAGGCCTTTTATCACCTCCAGCTGAGCAGGAGTCATCCCTTCTCCCCAGATAAGCAACGGTCACAATGACCTACACATGATCACTTCTGAGCTGGATTACTTTAATTCACTCTATCAAAGTGAATTAAAGGATGGATGCAGGTTGTGCCAAAATTCTCCACTTCTCTGTCTGCCTAACAAACAAATTTAGCTAAACCAGAAGCAAAGCAGATCCTGCTAGATGTAGCTGAGTCCCTCTACAAGGACATTCAAACCTCAGATATGTTGTTATCCCATCCCCAAAGGAAATTAAGAACATTTACAGCTAACCAGTGCTATTACTTACGCAGTTAGGAAGCAACTTAATGGGCTATAGCTTGAAGAGAATGAACAGCCCAGTTCCCTGAACAGCTTACCTTCAGGTTGCTGGCACACAGGAGAGTGTGTGCCACTGGATGTGCATTGGTTTTTTTTATCTATGCTATCTTAAACTATCTGGCATGGATAAACCAGCACAACTCTGTAACTGCAGCTTCATTCAGCTGCAGGGAGACATCCTTCAGTAAGCTGTAAGCACCACCTCTCTTTCTTTCCAGAAGTAAAAAGCTTATTAATAGCAAAGGCTGTTCCTAGATTTCTGCTTATTTTGACACTGTCTCTGTCTATATCCCTTTCTGTTAATGAAATCAGAAAGGATCTTTCCTATGGAGAATCAAACCACGCTACACAGGCTACCACTGTTGTCACTAGTGTTAAGCAAAGATGCCTCACCAGTCAGACACACTTTAAATCCTTGGACTGAAGAGGTCTCAAGTGGCTGATATCAACTAGTGGGGTGAGGATCCTGGCTGCTTAAAGTACTGGAAACACCACTTCCCTTTGCAACATTAGAGGAAGAAAAATTAAATCTAAAGACCAAAGTATTCACTGAGTAGCACCTCCTATCAATACGGGCCTTGAAGCATGTCTAACTCAGATCCAGAAAAATTGCTTTCTCCATTGGATCCCTAATGTCTGTGGCTAGAGAATTGAACACAGAGTCCCTAAAAATGCAAGGAATCAGTAAGGTTCATCAATCATTCTCGACAGTATTCTTAGCTGATTTTTGGGTATCCATTGAAGATACCTAGCAGGAAAAGCTGTATAGTATAGGCACTGAGCCATGCTCTGGTTGATTAGACATGCCGGTACATGAAGCAAATGCAGACACTATGACCTGATCAGCACTAATTTGAACCATATATTTGGGGAGTACCTGTAGGTCCATTTGTTCCTAAGAGGTAATTAATTAATTAATTTTTTCTATCTGTTAGAATTATATTATAAGCTATCTATGTAACGTAAACCTTAAAAAATGGAAACTGAATCACCGTATTTTGGCTCACCCTAGCATTAATCATTGTAACTGCTTTAACTGGCTGGCCATCACAAAACAGATTGTATATCACAGTAAAAAAGCCCCAGATAAAGATCTGAAGATACAGGGTGTCTTTTCAAAGCATTTCAATAAACTTATTTGCTGTCTAATTCTCCTCTCAATTACACTAATCTGTTGCTCTGTGACCTAATGGTTGGTACACTTAAGCAGAAAAGCCTCAAATGCAGCTGTGGTTTCCTTGGTGTACCCAGGAGGGCAGTGGAGAAGCAGGATATATTCCTTTCTCTGTTTTACTCCTTTTCCATCCAGACTGCTGGTGAAGTTCTCTTTAGCTCTTGGTAAAGGTGAGAGAAGCCCTAATGCTTTTTCAGTTTTGGTAGCATCATCTGCCAGCTCTGTACACCCAGGTACACTCTTGTTCAAGGTTCTTTGGTCCTGATAATGCTATTTCTTTTGAAATAGCTTGATCACAAAAGAAAGCACAAAAAAGAAGCCAGGTCTGAGAAATTGACCCAAAAGAGTCTGTTTGATAAACAGTGGTATGAAAGACACCTAAGAAATAAAGCTCTGCCTCTGACTAGTGACCTGTTTAAGCTCTATCTCAGTATTGTCCTTTTCCACCATACATTTTAAATCATTTCCCCAGAAGTTAATGATTTATAGCTCCTAATGCTGAAGGCTTACAGTGCATCATCTGAGAAGATGAAAATTTTATAGACAAATGAGGAGGATAAAGGTATTTTCATAATCAGTTCCTGGTCAATTCTCTACAACTATGGCTAACAGTAGAACTGAGGAATCTGTGGTGGGTTTAATTAAGTTAGTATAGTGCCATAGAAGGACTCTGTAATCTACACTTCAAAAATTTGGTGAAGGTTGTAATAAAGCCTAAACTGTTTTAAATTGGTTTTAGACTCTGTCCTTAGCCCTCTGCTGTTCTTTGAGGGCTATTTGGATCGAGGGTTCTCACACCTCGTCAGCAGCTGTTAAGTACAAAAACAATGGTTGCTCTCCTTGTGGAGTCTCCTCTTGCCTCAGGTCAAGGAAGTCCAGGATCTGGTTTGAGAAGCTAGGAGTGAACAGTCTGGAGTTGCATGATGACACTGCTATTTTATAGCTTACCACACTCAGAAACACGCAAGTTATATCATCACCTAATGCATGTCACATTTTCCTACAGTTCTAAAAGTGATGTGTGCCATTAGCATAGGTGTTTTACAGGCTTACATTGGACTACGGCCTGTCAGAGGGTCTCCAGTGCTAGTGCAGCTACCTCTCCTATAAAACAAAGAGGTAGCCTTTGATTTTTGTTCAGCTACCATTGGTATCCCCAATAAGTGGTCCTCAAAAAAAGAACATTTGACACAGCAATTTGAGATAAACGAAGTCTGCAGCACACTGCACATAATATCTGTCTCAAAATCCTCAAGAAAATAGCTATAAATAGCATATCTCCATGATGGAATTTTGTTTACAAGTGATGATGATGATGGTGGCAGTAATAACAACAATAGTTGCTGTGAGATAGGCAAGGTTTGAGTCAAGAGAAAGAGACTTTACAAAAGATCTGCTATATAAAGGTTGTGAAGTCAACTCACCTCCATTTTTAGATAAGACTGGCAATATAGTATTAGACATTTGTGGTAATGATGAATGTCTTGAGACTATGGGTTAAATAACATATTTTAAATCTTGGCTTCTGCTTCCCTTTGAGCTATTAGAGGCTATTAAAGCATATTACCATCACTTGCCAAATTTTATAACCTGTCATGGACAGGTTTCTGGAATTGCATGAGACAATACCCACAGCAGTGGATGGATGACAAGTGTGCTCACCGGTGTCCTCTGTTTTGGACAAGAGCTCTTCCACAAAAAACCTGCAGAAAACTCAGTCAAGAAGTATGCATATAGTTGGCTAATTAGTCCAGCCTGGTGGTCCCAAGGTATCCTGTTCCCTGTGCATTGTCTGTAAGGGAAACTAGGATTTGAACTACCCGAGATCAGAATTTGATCCCCAGGATCCTAAGGAAAAAGGAGAAATGAAGCAACCTGTAATTCTGACTGCTTCATTTCCAGCAAAATAATTTTATAATATCTAATACTGTATTTGGTAATTTTAGCCAAAAGTCACCTTTTTAATCTAAGGTATGTTCTCACACAAAAGATGGGGACCATAGTTATAAAGTTTGTCAAAACACCTTGCAGGGAAGGGGATTCAGACCCTGCAATCACTCAGACTACAGTCCCATCAGGGACCTGCATGGAGGGTCACCTCAACTAGGTGTGTCCCCATTGGGCAAAAGACTCCTCCAGGTAAGGAGCACAGCCTTTTCCTCAGCAGAACAGTTAGAAGTCCACCCTCTCATCCCTGCCTCCAGGCTCTCCAGTGTACTTGCCCCAAAAAGGAAGATCCTTGTGACATCGCCCAATTCAGTCCTTGTGCCTAAGGACCCATCTTTTCCTGCTCTGTTGATCCCTGAAGTGGCTCCTTAGCTCCTGGGCTGGCTCCAGCCTTTCTTGTTGAGCTGAGATTTTTGACTCCAATACAGCCTTTGGATGTACTGGGGGAGAGAGGTACTTCTGGCCATGAGACTTTTCAGGCTAGGAATGCACCTTTGCAGAAAGGGGCAATAGATAATCTTGAAACAATAGCTTGAACCAAAGAATGCCCAAATCACTAACCATCTGGGATGAAGAGCTCTGCAGCAGCATGCTTAAAAAACTGCCATATGTACACAAATCAACATTTTGCATGCAGTGAACCATTTGGTGTGCACCTGTGGGAGGGGTTTTTGATATCTCAGTCCATGGATATTTGGTCCAGAATATACCCTGCTTGGCATGCCCTGGGCACATTTTTCTGTAAAAAAAAATATATTGCAGGCACTTCACAATTCATTCAAAACAGGACAGTGAGCTTGTCTGACCTTATGTAAAAACAGAGTAAACCGGTTTACTTGAGAGACATCATGTTTTCTAGCTCTTAATCCTCTCTGTATAAGAAAGAGGAGCATAATAAAAGCAAAAATTACCCCAATATTAAATAAATATACCAAGGTATCTAGGAACAATATCCAGAAGCTTACTGCTACAATTAATTACAGTGAAGGATGTAACTTCTTTCTTTTTACTACCACCATGCAGTCTAGTCATCCACCTGCAAAACCCAGTGTGTCAAAGATTTTGAAGTTCAGTATTACACAGTATCAGAAACTCTTTACCAGGGCATGCTGACTGATAAAAGCAAATGGTGGAGTTCCTTCATCCCTGAAAGGGCTGCTGTGAAATACTATTTTATGCAGTAGAATCACCTAGAAATGGAAGCTACAGACAGAGTAGGAATTTAAAGACCTCAGTATTAAGAAAAAGAAGGAAGAAATAGCCATTAAACAGAGAATGATCATGGAGAAGGGACACTTAAGAAGTGCTAGCAGGAAACACACATATCACTGGGCAATTCAATCCAGTGAGGTGGTGTTGGAAATGGAGAAGGAGCAAAGAGGAACAGCATGCCCTGATAACCTAGGCAATTTATGTACCTTTCTGGCTTATTTACTGTTGACTGGTCCTCTTTTCCCATGCAGAACAGAGTGTGAAGGACATTGTAAATATGGGCTTACTGTACTGATAAACACTTCTTTTCCTTACCCTCCCAGCTAATGGTGGGTTTCACAATCAGTATAAGCCAAAGCAATGTGGAATGCTCACTAATGCTGCAGAACATTTATCCCACAAAAAAAGAGAAAAGCTTCATTTTCACAACACAGCCACGCAATTGCTAATGCCAGCACAAAAGAGGCGGCAGAATGTATGGTCTGGGAGTTAAGACTATTGTGAACTTGCACACTGCTTACCGACAGGGCCATTGTACTGTCACTCCAGGAATACTATGTAAACAGAGAAAGCATAACTGGCTTTTGAGAAGCCATAATTTCGTGTTTGCCAAACGTTGCTTTGTTCTAATGTAATCTTCCTCCTTGCTCCCCCAAGAACACATGAAAGTGGCATAAATCGTAAGAAAAGGAGATGGGGTTCCTTTCTGTATAAATCATTATCAGTTACATAAATCTCTTCACAGTTAGGACAGGACTTGGATGAAATTTGTATTACAGTTTTTGAGCATTTTGCAAATAAGGTGCTCTGCTCTGTTCTTTTCACATGAATGAGTAAGAAGGTACAAGTGGTTGAACAACACTTATGTCAGAAATACAAAAGCTACCTATAAAAACATTTTGTTTAGTGGATAATCTACCAGAAAGGTGATATTGATGTTCCTGCTGTATCAATGTTAGAGGTTAATAAATGAATCATATTGTCAGTACATAGGCATGCAAGAGACTAAGTTTATGACCATTTAAATGCTGTGGCAAAGGTGGTGAATTTAGTTAGATGCAAAGATAGACTATTTCAGGTGCTGTTTAATCTATTTTAACTAAGAGGTTCCAAAAGTATCAGAAACTTCTGTCAAACAAGGTTTAGGATGGAGAAGTTATGAGCCTCACTTCATTCAGCATTTTGGTTAACTGCAGATTTTTTTACATGGAAATCATAAGCAAAGGATGCAATGGAAGTTGTCTTATAAGTTAGTTAAAATACATAGATGTGCATATATATATGTGTGTGTATAGGTACATATACACATATACACACAAATATGCTGAGAGAGAGAAAGAAATTAATCCTGTGCTCAAATCTGTGGTGATTACTGTAAAGTTATTCTCTTAGGAAAAGACCAGAAATGAGACAGGAAGACTAAGGATTTGAGTTAGGTCATGTTGCTAAAAGATCTTTGATGAAGATGAAAGTAACTGTTGAAAGCATCATGTGCCATCTGTTTGTACCACATAATATAGCTGATATATAAGATGGTGCATTTCCTTAAATTTTAGATGTCAGTTTTCCATCTTAAAAAAACCCAACAATATAAGCTGAGAAACATTTCAACCAGTTCTAGAATCTGACCATTTTTTTTCTCAGTCTTTGTCAGGAAATGTCTTATTGACTAAAAAACTGAAACAGTACCTCTTGATCTGATTTCATAGAGAATAGCTTCAGTAGTTTTAATTTGGATGATTATTTCGGATTTTTTTTTAAAAGTCATTTAAAGCTGTTGTGTTGCTTGCACCCTAGCTACAAAATCATTGTAAAAGATAGCTCACAAGAACAAGGAAGTCTTGCTAGACAGAAACAAACCAGCTGTTTCTTTTTATTTCTATTAAGGTTTTTTAAAAATTATTTTGGGCAACAGAAATAATGCTATCACTGACAGAAAAATTAGTCTTGTACTAAAAACAAGTCCTCACTCATTCCACCTATAAAATTTATCATTCTTGCAATGAATTCTTCTCAGGGAGCTAATTAGAAATATAAAGTTCTTTAATTGATGAGCATCTGACCATTAGGGCATTTTCAATTTCTCATAGCATCCCAGATGACACTGTTACAGAAAGGCATAACTGAAAAGAAATAGAGACTAATTGGAACAATTAATTGAAACAACACACAGTTAATTTCAGTTTTAAGAATCCTGACTGCTCCCTCGTCCCTTGTTGTGTGGTCTGCTGCACTGGGGTGATGTTCCTACAGACTCCTCAGCAAAAGTTGTGTGAGGATCCCAGCTGCTGCTGATTATTCCTGTATTTACCATTTGTATTATCATAACACAGTTCTAGTCCTGTACACGGTTCCCAGTGTAAGGTGCTCTATAAAAGCAGTACAGGAAGATTCGTGACTGTAGACAGAAGCATGGCTTTGTATGCTTGAATTACTCATTCAGTCAGGAAAAAAGTTAAGCTGCTCGCTTGAATGCTTTAAATGTCCCTAACAAATTTCATCAAGAAATATCAAAGAATGCTTCTAAGCAAGAAGTCTGTTTCCAGCTAAATATCAACTCTGATACTTACCAGACTCTGGGAAAAAATTCCAAAATGAGCTTTTTACAGGCAAAGTTTTTATGCTCCGATTTAGAGACTCACAAACATTGAGCTACAAAATCTTACCACCTGTTCATCGTAAAGCAAGAGGTTGCTTGCTGTCATTTTTATAAGTAGCAACTGCACACCACAGTTTGTGGCACCCTGCAAAAGATCTCTGGGTGTGTACTCACACCCTGTAGTCTGATCTCAAAGTGATCTCACTCCCTTGTTCCTTCTGATAGCCATAGTGATTAATAAAGTTACGATCCTGACAAACGCATGACCAGGCTTCCACTCATTTCTGTGAGGTTGGGATTTCATGCTACATCTTTTGGTCAGTGCAGTAGCTTTTGTACAGGGTACACCGATGCCATATTCACCTTCAGAAATTATCGAAGTTCTAGCTTGAAATAGTGTATGACTCTTGCCTCTACATACAGCTGGTTTTGGCTTCAAGACTTTAGCTGTGCTACAGCTTCTTATGGAAGAAACTGATTTTTTATACTAGCATTCATTTCCTATGCCATGACTCCTAAATCTGCTACAAGGATCTTATATAAACAGCCTATTCAGTAAATCTGTGCTGAGTTTGGGACATGACTAATTATAATTTTATATGGTTGAGTGAATCAGGACTGTACTGTTCAAGAAAGAGCTGTCTAGAGAGTTGCATTCATTCGTAACATCCACCAGTATTTTACCTTGCTTTCTCATGCATTGTCCTCCCTGAAACAAATGAGATAAACTGTTCTTACCTCAAATTAATTTTTCCTTCTGTATGGTTCCCCACATCCCATGAGAAGGGTACTCATGTGGACTTTCACAGTTTCCTGATTCTAATCCTTTCCAGGAAATACAATCTGAAACTGAGTTTCATATTGACGTAATCTCATCTGCTGGTAGTGGAGTGAGCAACCCTCCTGATTAGCAACTGTGAAGACATGTATCTGTGAAAGAGAAAAAATGGAAAGTCCAAATAATGATACTGTCTTAAATATATGTCAAATCCTTAATTTTTTATTTTGCAAACCATAGATTATCATTTATTGAAAGAGTAGCATTTCTTTGTAAATGTGTTCTATGCAGATGGGATTCACATTGAGCTAATCCTAGTCCTGTGCTGATTATCTGAGTAAACAAAAGCTACTCTAATGTGTGAATACCTAAATCAGGAGGATGATCTGAACTTTGTACAACTAAATATGCCAAATATGCTCATTGAGATTGGCCACATTGGTTCCAATTTAAAATACAGTCTGTGTAAGACAATTGTGGTGGGTTGACCTCGACTGGCTGCCAGACACCTATCCAGTTGCTCTCTCACTCCCCCTCCTCAACAAGACAGAGGGAAAAAACAAGATGGAAAATTCCTGGATTGAGATAAAGACAGTTTAATAAGAAAAGCAAGAGCTGCACATGCAAGCAAATCAAGAAGAGGAATTTACTCACTACTTGCCATTGCAGGCAGATATCCAGTCACTTCCTGGAAAGCAGAGCCTCAGCACCCGTAATGATTGCTTGGGCAGACAAACGCCATAACAAGGAATGTCCCTGCATCCTCCTCTTTTCCTGCAGCTTTTGTTGCTAAGCATGATGTCATATGGTATGGAATGTCCTTTTGGTCAGTTTGTGTCAGCTGTCCCAGCTGGGTCCCCTTCCAACCTCTTGCCCATCCCCAGCCTTGCCGGTGGAGGGGTGGTTTGGAGAGAAAGCCTTGACACTGTGCAAGCACTGCTCAGCAATAGTCAAAACACTGGAGTGTTATCACTGGTGTGCTATCAAGCCTGACTAGCCACAAAAGCAAAGCACAGCACTATATGGGCTGCCAGGAGCTCCATCCCGGTCAGACCCAGCACAACAGTACACCAGGTTATCAGCTACTGAAGTGACAATACACATGGATAATGTTGCTAGATCAATAGAAATTATATGACTGCCATGAGAGCATATCCTAGATCCTACAGTACAACAGAGAAGCCCCTTACTTGATGACAAATGGGATCCTGGGAATGATGGGAACATGAACAAGGATGGTAAACACTTTTACCTCCTCTGAAACATGAGTTTTTTGGAGACTGTCATTATTTTGCTTCTAGCAGAGGAGTCATGCCAGCACTGGACTCTGCAAGAGCAGGCAGAAGGTTCTTCACTGAAACAGTGCACAGCAAGACATCAACAAACTGTGTGGGCAAAGGGACAACCTACATTGCAGTGAACTCTGCAAAATTCTGCCTGACAGAACTTAGCAAAATTAAAAATCACAGAGAATTGAAATATGGGATACAGGAGATGGAAGCATTTCAGAGTTTAATTAAGTTAAACCATCAAATAACAGGCTACATGCTGCCAAGCAGGTAGCACATTGCATTTTCAGACACAAAGGAGAGTTTCCATTCCCTCATTTCCATCACTACTTTTCCACAATTTTTCCTAGTCTACTACATTTCTGTGGTTAGAGAAACCAACTGGAACATCTGGTACAACTGGCCTGTAGATTAACTTTGCTAAAATACCCACATCTTCTGAACCATTATAAATCACTAGGAAATTGACTACAGCAAAGGAAACACAAAAGAATTGTGAACTTAAAAATCTAAATGAGAAAATATTTTAAATTCTTATGTTCATGAATGCTTACAAGGGTTGGGGAGAGGGTAAATTTTCTGTTAATCTTGGCTCCTCTGCTCTAGGCTAAAGCCTAATGCTCAGGAGCTGGATGGGAGATTTCACATATGGATGAAAAGTCTTCCAGTTGAAAAGTCTTCCAGTGGCATTAGATATAACTGAAATAGGCCTCACACATTTGTCAGGAGGTGCTTCTATTCATATCTAGATATTAAACAAGAGCACTCAAGATAGGTTGGTTTACATTTAACTTATTTTTCTCCTACCGATGCATTTCAGTCAGCATGTCTCTCCTATTCAGAAAAGATAAAAGAAAATTGAAAACTTCAGACTGTTCACACAAGCAACAAGATAAGGATAATAAAATCTCATTTATTGGTATAAATGGATCAATCACTCATGGAAGGAATTTCCTCTGTGATGTACTCCTGTTGCACAAATGGTTAGATCCAGACAACAGCAGCTGTCTTTTAAAACTAAAATATTGATTGTAACTGCTAATGATGACTGGAATCAATAATCTGATCTGGAATGCCAAGCCATATGGTTTTATGTTTCCAAGGCAACACTACCTTTTAACACCACTCACATCTTTATGTTTACAATATTATATCCTAGGTACTAATTCAGAAATAAATATTTTTTGGTGAGGCCTTTTGGTAAGCTAAAATTGTAGGTATATATTACTTTAATTATAAATAGTCCTTTTCTGCCAAGCTACCACAGCAGTCACACCAGTATGTGATCACCAGAACTGTATAAATTTAAAAAATTCTATAGAAACTAGAATATCTTCAGATTTCATAATAGGCTTTCATGACTTCCAACAGTCTTAATCAAAACTGAACATTCTTAGTGGAGAATATGTCTATTGCTTCAGCTCTTAATCCATTTTATTTTGTTTGTGGGATATATGTACAAAAAATAGAACCTGTGCTTCTGGTTGCAACACAAAATATTTATTGATGATTTATTGATCCAGATATAATGCTAAAGCATCACCTAAGTAAGGAGCAAAACTAGACTCTGTGCAGAACTGGGCATTGAGTTTTGCTTTATTAAAGATGTCTCTGCCAGAGTATAGCACATGGAAAATCACAGAATCACAGAATCATGCAGGTTGGAAAGGACCTTGAAGATCATCTAGTCCAACCGTTAACCTAGCACTGACAGTTTCCGACAATACCATATACCTAAGCGCTATGTCGACCTCCAGGGATGGGGACTCCACCACCTCCCTGGGCAGCCCATTCCAATGCCTAACAACCCCTTCTGGAAAGAAATACTTCTTAATATCCAGTCTAAACCTTCCCTGGTGCAACTTGAGGCCATTCCCTCTTGTCCTATCACTTATTACTTGGTTCAAGAGACTCATCCCCAGCTCTCTGCAACCTCCTTTCAGGCAGTTGTAGAGGGCGATGAGGTCTCCCCTCAGCCTCCTCTTCTCCAAACTAAACAAACCCAGTTCCCTCAGCTGCTCCTCATAAGACCTGTGCTCCAGACCCTGCACCAGCTTCGTTGCCCTTCTCTGGACACGCTCGAGTAATTCAATGTCCTTTTTGTAGTGAGGGGCCCAAAACTGAACACAGGAATCGAGGTGCGGCCTCACCAGTGCTGAGTACAGGGGTAAGATCACTTCCCTGTCCCTGCTGACCTGCTATTGCTGATACAAGCCAGGATGCCATTGGCCTTCTTGGCCACCTGGGCACACTGCTGGCTCCTGTTCAGCCGGCTGTCAATCAACACCCCCAGGTCCCTCTCTGACTGGCAGCTCTCCAGCCACTCCTCCCCAAGCCTGTAGCGCTGCTGGGGGTTGTTGTGGCCCAAGTGCAGCACCCGGCATTTGGCCTTATTGAAGCTCCTACAGTTGGCCTTAGCCCATCGCTCCAGCCTGTCCAGGTCTCTCTGCAGAGCCTCCCTACCCTCGAGCAGATCAACACTCCCACCCAACTTGGCGTCATCTGCAAACTTACTGAGGGTGCATTCGATCCCCTCGTCTAGGTTGTCAATAAAGATATTGAGCAGGGGTGGCCCCAAAACCGAGCCCTGTGGGACACCATTCGTGACCGGCCGCCAACCGGATTTAATTCCATTCACCACAACTCTTTGGGCCCGGCCAGCCAGCCAGTTTTTTACTCCCCAAAGCATGTGCCCATCCAAACCATGAGCAGCCAGTTTTGCCAGGAGAATGCTGTGGGAAACGGTGTCAAAGGCCTTACTGAAGTCAAGGCAGACAACATCCACAGCCTCTCCCTCATCTAATAAGAAGGTCACCCTGTCATAGAAGGAGACTAGGTTTGTCAAGCAGGACCTGTCTTTCATAAACCCGTTCTGACTGGGCTTGATCATCTGGTTGTCCATCGTATGTTGTGTGAAAATGTTGGAAGACTGTCTCACTGTCGGATAGACATTGTCTGGAGCTGATGTGTGTCAGTTGAACATCTGGCTCTTCGTTTATTCAATATCTTAGTTACGAGGTCAGCTGCTAATCCTGTTCCTCCTCCACTGATGCAGGTGTAGACATGAGTCCTCCATCTCTCCAAGGCCCTTCTACACTGAGCTGGCAACATAAAGGACCTTGATAATGTAAAAGCTGTAAATGTAATTTGACAGAACTTAAATGCATCTTTTGTCACCTTTACTATGTCGCAGTGATATAAGATAACCTTCTTGTCAGTGAGGGTTGGTTACTATGCAACTTCTATACTTGTGGGTAAAGCATAAATAATAAGAGCTGAAAAAAGCTGCCCACAGAGACAAGCCAATATCCAGAACACAAGGCTAATCATGCCTTTTTGTTGAAACACGTTACAAATGCGAACACTGCTAGATCAAGAGTCACTGCAGGAACTCAAATCTATGTGGAAAAAGAACAGCACAAAACCTGATGGAGAATCTGGGGCATTGTGCTGGCACTGCCATGCATAAAATTTCATTATTTTTTTGAGTTTCTATGCAGACCTATGACCCAGTTCTGTTCCCACTGAAATCCATGGCAGATTTAATAGGTGCTCTATTTTTTTCATTTTAATAGGCACTCTATTTATAGAAAAATGTGTAACTCTAGTCTTGCTTCACCTTCTACTCCTCAAGGGATACTTCTTACTGAAGAACTAAATGCTATTCCACAGTAGTAACTGTGAAAGCAACCATACATTGTGTCTAAAATGACTGTCATAGCACGTTTAGCAGATTATCCTACACTGGAGAACAGATTTTTTTTTTCCTAGCTACTAAGATACCATAATCACAGTTCGTCATTAAGGCTCTGCCTGGTTTTGACAGACCATCCCTCAAAATAAAATCAAATTATTTTATACTTCTTCATCTTTGACTTCCACCAATCAGTATTCGTCAAAGTTTAAGGCTATCAGAAAAGGCACTGATTAGGCATGAAGGCTGGAAAATGTGGAGCTGCTTCCCATTAGTCAGTTTTCCATCCTTTTCTGCAATGTCAGATGTTAAAAGTCGATTCTTTGATACACTCCACTTTTTATTTTTCAAGGTGATCTGAGAAAAAAACCTTTCCTGCTAACACATCTGGGAAATATCAAGGTCATTTCCATTCAAAAGATTTCACTTTCTGATACCACATTACTCAAGGTTCAGTTTCTATAATGGGGCTAATACAGTTTTCAGGACTTCAGCACAGGAAATGTAACATGAGTGAAAAAAACCCAAACCACATCTGTTTCATAAAATTAAGTATATCTATTAAAAAAGAAGTAACACACAGATATTGTCAAGATAAATTGTGGTGGTACTTAAGCTGAGATTTCAGTTATGCTTATCTGTTGCAAATCAATACCTGGATCCAGTGAGAGCCAGACTGGGAAGCAGAAGCAGTGTCCATAACACCTGAGCTGTGATGTGCCTCAGGCAGGACTTAGTAATTTGATGCTGAGCCACAGAGGCATACTCAAAGGGTGGTAGACGGTGTGCAGGGATGGCTGTAGAAGCAGCATGGTGAAAACTGGTGCTGCCCTGAAAGGAGTGGTCTCTCCCCCTTCTCCCTGCCCACAGCCACTTGCTCTCTTGTGTCAACGCCATCACTCATATGGCCACACAGTGGGCTGGATCTGCAGAGCTGTGAAGCTGAAAGCTAGCAACAGTGAAATGACTGGGTTTTAGCCAGGTTGGACCACCAGTCCAGTTTTCCATGTGGCTGCACAAAACTCATACTTGCAGTGGGAAGCCATGGGGATGAGTGGCCAAGGACAGTGCCATCCCTTTTGGAGCAGCCTGGACTGCAGCTGATTAAGCAGCAGGAGAGCTCCAAGCGGGTAAAACTGTCTTGCAGGTCAGGTGTGCTTGCAAGCCCTACATTGGACAAGGCTGGCATAGCAGTACCTTAAGGATGCTTTAACCTGCTTTTAAGTAAAAGACTTTAAACTTCCTTTTCGTGGCCTTGAAAACTATTTGAATGACCCAGTCCACAAGCAATTTTCAAACTAACTCCAGAGCATGCTACTCCCTTTTCTTAACTTCAGTGTTACAGCAGATGTTTAACCAGTTCCGGGATCCTGGTAAGCTCTTATGGGATGCACACAAACAAGCTACGACAAGCAGATAATGAACTCCCACTGACTTCACACCAATCTAATGGGCCTCCAGCGAGTTCCAAACTGAAAACCCTTGTGACCTTGTTAGGGTGACACTGTGCTTGAGCTAATAAGCCGTGCTCGGAGGCAAAGCGATCTGAGCTGGGCTTCACAAACATGCTTTTGAACTGGAGCTGGCTTGTGCCCAGACAGCTGAACGCACATGCAGAGAGAATTCATGCATGAGTGCAACCAACTGTGTAGACATATTCACAGCATCATTAGACTGAAGGCTACAGCTTCCCTCCAGAAGATCTGAAAATCTGCAGAGCCTCTATTCTAGTTTTCAGTGCACATGCACTGTATTTTCCTTAACCTTCCCTTTTTGAGCCAATGGAAACTGTTTGCATTATATAATCTATCCAGTCATCTTCTGGTATTGTTTATTCATAGTAAATCTTTGGATCAATTTGTCTATCCCTTGTTGCAGGAACCACCCATTTCCACATAGTTTGAGGAATATTCCTGTAATTACCTCGGTTTTGCAAGGCATATGAGACACCATCACGTGTCTTCCAGTTTTGTAACTCCCATGTCTCACAAAGCTAAAGTTTGACTATATTTCTTGTTCAAGAAACCTACGCGTTACAGAAGTCCTGTTCAGTTAAGCTTGTCTTTTTAAGACATCAATAAACCTATAAATATTTTGACCACATAACATAGTTAGCAAGTGTTTTAGTTCACATTACTTCAATCTCAGTTCAGCACAAAAAAAGGTTAACATATTTTCTAACCTGGCCGTCATTGGTTTTGCCCAGTTCTTAGCTGTGCTGTTGCAATTATTTACCACACCACCACTGACATGAAAGCAAGTATTTTTATTACTTGCATTATTTTATATTTATATTTATTATTTTACAATTGGAACTTAACTTTGCTCTTTCACTCTCTCTCCCCCTCTTTTTCTCTCCCCCCTAAGACTATTGACAAAGCCAGATGCCCTAACGCTCCATATCTCTGAAAACAGGTAAAGCTGTGCAAACAGAAAGAAAAAAAAGTGTCAAAAAACAAATTGAAAAGCAAGACCATGCTCTGTCCATACATAAGAATAATGGACTATATAAAGTCCAGAGCAGAAAATGACAGCTGTTATTAGATGTTAGAGGGTACTTATAGCAGGAAAGAGAAATCTAAAAATCATCACAGGACAGGGAGGGAGAATTAGGCCCACTATTGTGTAAGTCAGGTAGAAAAAAAAAAGCGGTATTTCAAGTGGGGTATAGGCACAGCATGTACGTTAGGCAGGTATTCTGACAACTTAGGTGTGTCTGGCAAATATATCTGCATGCTAGATGAATGTTGAATTTTCCTTTGAGATGTAAGCATGTACAACTAACACATGCAAAAAGAAATTCAAAGACTTGTCTGACTAAGTTATAAAATAATTCTGTGCCTTTACTCTGTAACATCTACCTAATGTTAAGAGAGATCAGCTTTGATATATGATGCTAGGACCTACTTAATTTCATACATACTTGGTCACAAGCAGTTGCTTCTTTCTTTTTGAAATTGCCTATATTGTTTGTCATTATGTATCTTGCAGCCTTCTCAGTATTCATAATAGCTTATTTAAAATTGAATTAGGAAGCGTGATTCATAAGCTGGACACTGTGAAAGCAAATCTCTATTAAAAGGTACCAGTATTGATGTGTCTTTAAACAGCGGAAAAACTCTACTGACACAAAAAAAATGTGTTTAAGCATATCGACTGGTACAGTGAAATTAGAAACTTCCAAATTATTTAATCAAGCAACTGAAGTTAATGGCTGAATGCAGTTTGCCTGCAGTAAAGGAAACAGCTCAGTTACCCAAACTCCAGTAACAAAAAAGGAACAATATTTTCCCCCTCTGGGAATGGAAGCAAGTACCAGCTGCCACACTGTATATATAACTGAGATCTGTCTCAAGGACCAGTATTCAGATTTCCATTAGAATGAGCAAGGAGTGGTTTTAAACTGCCTGTGTGACTCAGGAACATAAGTGCCTGCAGTGAGCGTTAAACAAGCAACCTAAACTTGATCCTTTAAACTCCCCCTGGGTACCTTTACCCTAACTGACTTAAATATGCCCATAGGAGTTGTCTTCAATTGGAACAAAGTGAAAACTGAGAACAATGAAGAGCCCACTATATAAATGGAGGGATTCCCACCACCTCCAAGGAGGGCAAGAGCTGTGCCTAAACATACACATAAGCCACCTTTATTGTTTTTGCAAGATTTGCACAGTTTTGCTGCATTTGATGGTAAGAAATTCATGCTAATGTAACTTTGGTTATACTAGTGTGGCATACTGCTTTAGCAAAAAATAGCTTGTGGCCACGTTTTTAATACGCAGTACAGTTAATCTGGTCCATATGGGAATGTGTAGCAGCTTTTTATAGGGTTCTAGCTGTTTAATTCAGAGAGAAAGGATCTTAGCTGCTGGTACCCAAACCCTTTGCTCTGTCGCACAGGTTCTGCCATGACATGGGGAAGGTTGTTTAATCTCTTCTGCCTTGAGATCCCTCAGCCTGTAAAGCTGAGGTAACAGAACATCCCACCTCCCATAGCTGCCCAGATGGGAAATAGATTAGAGACTGTGAGCTGCTCAGCTTGTGATATAGGCCATGACTATGCAGTTACAACACTATCCTTAATCTAGGCCATTATGAATAAATTAAGGCTCTTCTGTGTCTTCAGTGTTTCAAGAAACAAGAGTCGGGAACTATTCCTTAATTACAAGATGTTTTCAACATCATATGCTTTTCAAACTTTTTAACATTTAAATAACAACAAAAAAACCCAAAATAAACCAAAAATTGGCTAAGCAATACAGGTGAGAAACATATTAATGTTTCTCTGTATGCTGTACCAGTTATATGAAATGCTGTACCAGTTATAGATGGCAATCTAAATAATACTAAAACACAAATTCCTTTAAAATCTGTCACAGATCACTGTTTCTGTACTATAAAAACACGTTCAGCTATCCTACTGTGCTGGATGTTAATATGTAGGTCTTTTTTTAAACTCAAACTAGATTACAATGTTAGTAGGTCATAATGGAACTATTGTTCTTCTACCATGTACCTACTTGTGCAATTCTACTGCTGATAACAATTCAAATCAGGGAATTTAGGTGGAAGGAAAATGCTATACCTTTTCATGTCAAGCCATCTAATGAATGTGAGTAAAGAAATTATAAACTTTAAAACACCAAGCACTCAGATAAGTATTTCCTTCTTACATTAACACTGATGACAACAATCTCAGGCATCTTTCTGGTGAGGCAAACTCTATAAAAACCTACACAGTCTAGCCTTTCCAATCGGAAGTGTAAGCCTCACCACTGGAAAAGAGAAGAGGGGAGACTTTCAGGCAGAAGTGAATTTGGCCGTGAACGCAGCATTACCACATTGTCCCTGCACACAGTTTGGGATGCTCACATGTCAATGACAGAAACCTCGCCTTCCCATGTGAACTTGCTGGAGCTACTACCTGGAAAGGGTGGGACTGAGAAGGAAAAGAGATGTTCGTATACCATGCCAACTCCCTGTGAACTGGTGCAGTGGGCAATTGCAGTACAGGACTGTGCCTGCTACCATATGGATCAAACGCTTGAAAATAATCATCTAGAGCTTGCAGAGTTCCCTAGTACAGGGGTAGCTGTCATTTGACTTTGTTATTACTCTGTAATCCAAAGTGCAGAAGTATCATTCATGGAAAACTCTGCCTTGGAAACAGAGATAGGGCAGGGGCAGGAGCCTGGGAAGGGTCCAGCTCATTCCCCTGCAGCCCAGTCAGAGGCTGGAGTGGAGCAAGCATGGAGACGGACCGCACCACCCAAGCACATGGTAAAGGGAGCAAGCTGCTGGCTGCCATCCCCCTCTCTGCCTTGTGCCCTCTGGCTAGCAGACAATCAATTTCATCACCCACCTGCACCGTGACTTTTTACATGCAGGGAGCCCAGTCAGCAGTGTGTATGCTGGGTATTTTATTCACAGGACTCAGATCCTTTAACTTCTGGTGTGATGTTTTTCTGCAGTCACATTCAGATTAATTCAGAAGGTGAATTTGTGCATAATCCTAGCACTGCTTCTGCCTCATGGAACAGCTTTACTGAAGTCTCCACCTCTGCTAAGTGTCCTTGAAAATTCCTTCATACATTAGATAAGCATGCTCTAAGCATCTGGCTATTTAACCAAGAATAAACCTATATAATCTAAATTTGCAAAGATACACCCACAGCCTCTCATTCTTGTCCAAATCGTAAGACAAATATAGTATCCTTAGCATACCGTTAACCTCCTCCCAATAACCCTTAATGCATCTTAAATATCAGGAGGAAAACTGTAGATAACAAACTGAAGAGTCAACAATGTCTTGCTGTTACAGAAAAAGGCCTGAAGTCTCCATTGTCAGAGGGCTTTAAAAACACACTGGACAAACATGTGTCAAGAGCAGCATAGGAATATCTGAGCCTTCCCTAGAGGCAGAAGCTGGATCAGATGACTCTGGAGGGGCCCTTCCCCAGTTTTTCTGTAGGTCTGCCTTAAACTACTTACCTTCAGCTGCATTTAGCCAGATGCCAACTTACAAAGGCAAATGCTAATGTCAGTTTTGCTCACCCCCAAGTCTGATGAGAGTCTCACTGGAACCCATAAAAAAATTAGGTGAAGACTTTATGATTTTATTTACTACTATCATCAGTATTGATGATTAATAATAATTAATAATGATGAAAACAGCTATAAAATAATAACAAATAACACATGGAAAATAAGGAGATGATTAGTGACAGCCAACATGGCTTGACTAAGGACAAATTGTGCTGACAAATTGGGTGGCCTTCTATGATGGGGTTACTGCATTGGTGAGTAAGGGAAGAGCAACTGAAGTCATCTACCTGGACTTGTGCAAAGCTTTTGACACTGTCCCATACGACATCCTTGTCTCTAAATTGGAGAGACATAGATATGATGGATGGACTTCTTGGTAGATAAGGAATTGGCTGGGTGGTCACACTCAAAGAGTTGCAGTCAACGTCTTGATATCTGAGTGGAGAGCAGTGACGAGTGATCTTCCTCAGGGGTTGGTATTGGGACCGGCCCTGTTTAACATCTTTGCTAGTGACATGGACAGTGGCATTGAGTGCACCCTCAGCAAGTTCAACAATGACACCAAGCTGTGTGGTGCGGTCGACATGCTGGAGGGAAGGGATGTGCCATCCACAGGGACCTGGACAGGCTGGAGAGGTGGGCCCATGCAAACCTCATGAAGTTCAACAAGGCCAAGTGCAAGGTCCTGCACATGGGTTGGGCCAATCCCAAGCACAAATACAGGCTGGGCAATGATGAGTGGATTGAGAGCAGCCCTGCAGACATGGACTTGGGGATATCAGTGGATGGAAAACTGAACATGAGCCAGCAATGTGCACTTGCTGCCCAGAAAGCCAAACATATCCTGGGTTGCATCAAGAGAAGTGTGGCCAGCAAGTCGAGGAAGAAGGGGCTAGCCACTCACAGTAATTACAAAGAGGCTGTGAGGCTATGCAGGGCAGAAATGAGGAGGTCTAAAGCCCAGCTGGAAATTACCCTGGCTTCAGCAATCAAGGATAACAAGAAATGTTTCTATAAGTATGTCAACAGCAAAAGAAAGACCAGGGAGAGTATCCATCCCCTACTGGATGCGGGAGGAAACATGGTAACAAGTGATGAGGAGAAGGCTGAAGTCCTTAATGCCTTGTTTGCCTCAGTCTTTCATAACAAGACTAGCTGTGCTGAGGGAATCCAGCCTCCTCAGCCAGAAGACAGAGACTGGGAGAATGACCCCCCCACATTCCAGGAGGAGATAGTCAGTGACCTGCTGCATCACATAGACATACACCAGTCTATGGGACCGGATGGGATACACCCGAGGGTGCTGAAGGAGCTGGCTGGGGTGCTGGGCAAGCCGCTTTCCATCATTTACCAGCAGTCCTGGCTGACCGGGGAGGTGCCGATGGATTGGAAACTGGCCAATGTGACGCCCATCTATAAGAAGGGTTGGAAGGATGATCCAGGAAATTACAGGCCTGTCAGCTTGACGTCGGTGCCTGGGAAGCTGATGGAGCAGCTCATCCTGAGTACCATCACACAGCACATGCAGGACAACCAGATGATCAGGCCTAGTCAGCATGGGTTTATGAAAGGCAGGTCCTGCTTGACAAACCTGATCTCCTTCTACGACAGGGTGACCTGCTTATTAGATGAGGGAAAGGCTGTGGATGTAGTTTACCTTGACTTGAGTAAGGCCTTTGACACCATTTCCCACAGCATTCTCCTGGTGAAACTGGCTGCTCGAGGATTGGATGGGCACACGCTTCACTGGGTAAAAAACTGGCTGGATGGCCGGGGCCAGAGAGTTGTGGTGAACGGAGTTAAATCTAGTTGCCGGCCAGTCACGAGTGGTGTCCCACAGGGCTCGGTTTTGGGGCCACTCCTGTTTAACATCTTTACTGATGATCTGGACGAGGGGATCGAGTGCACCCTCAGTAAGTTTGCAGATGACACCAAGTTGGGTGGGAGTGTTGATCTGCTCGAGGGTAGGGAGGCTCTGCAGAGAGACCTGGACAGGCTGGAGCGATGGGCTAAGGCCAACTGTAGGAGTTTCAATGAGGCCAAATGCCGGGTGCTGCACTTGGGCCACAACAACCCCCAGCAGCACTACAGGCTTGGGGAGGAGTGGCTGGAGAGCTGCCAGTCAGAGAGGGACCTGGGGGTGTTGATTGACAGCTGGCTGAACAGGAGCCAGCAGTGTGCCCAGGTGGTCAAGAAGGCCAATGGCATCCTGGCTTGTATCAGCAATAGTGTGGCCATCAGGGACAGGGAAGCGATTTTACCCCTGTACTCGGCACTGGTGAGGCCACAACTCGATTACTGTGTTCAGTTTTGGGCCCCTCACTACAAAAAGGACATTGAATTACTCGAACATGTCCAGAGAAGGGCAACGAAGCTGGTGAAGAGTCTGGAGCACATGTTGTATGAGGAGCGGCTGAGGGAACTGGGGTTGTTTAGTTTGGAGAAGAGGAGGCTGAGGGGAGACCTCATTGCCCTCTACAACTCCCTGAAAGGAGGTTGCAGAGAGCTGGGGATGAGCCTCCTCAACCAAGTAATAAGTGACAGGACAAGAGGGAATGGCCTCAAGTTGCACCAGGGAAGGTTTAGACTGGATATTAGGAAGTATTTCTTTCCAGAAGGGGTTGTTAGGTGTTGGAATGGGCTGCCCAGGGAGGTGGTGGGGTCCCCATCCCTGGAGGTGTTTAAGAGTCGGGTTGACATAGCGCTGAGGGATCTGGTGTAGTTGGAAACTGTCAGTGCTAGGTTAACGGTTGGACTAGATGATCTTCAAGGTCCTTTCCAACCTAGATGATTCTGTGATTCTGTGATTCTGAGGGAGGTGATTCTCCCCCTCTACTTCGCTCTCGTGAGACCCCACCTGCGTCCAGCTGTGTCCAGCTCTGGGCCCTCCAATATAAGAAGGACATAGACCTGCTCAAGTGGGTCCAGAGGCCATGAAGATGATCAGGGGACTAGAGCACCTCCCCTGTGAGGACAGGCTGAGAGGCTTGAGGTTGTTCAGCCTGGAGAAGAGAAGGCTTCGGGGAGACCTTATAGCAACTCCTTCCTAACGGGGTCCTATAAGAAAGCTGGAGAGGGAATTTTTACAAGGGCATGTAGTGACAGGACAAGGGGTAATGGTTTTAAACTGAAAGAGGGTAGATTCAGATCAGATATAAGGAAGAAATTCTTTCCTGTGATGGTGCTGAGACTCTGGAAGAGGTTGCCCAGAGAAGTTGTGGCTGCCCCCTCCCTGGCAGTGTTCAAGGCCAGGTTGGACGGGGCTTTGAGCAACCTGATCCAGTGGAAGGTGTTCCTGCCCATGGCAGGGGGGTTGGAACTAGATGATCCTTAAGGTCCCTTCCAACCCAAACCACTCTATGATTCTATGATAAAAGTTAACTCTGCCACAGTGGTAAGACAATTCTCTGCCCATTTACATCATTATACTTTAGCTCTCTAAGAAGTATCTACACTGTACCTTTACAAATGCTTCTTTTTTGAAGCTTTCTTTTCATTTGGGATGATCCGTCTCCGGATAATACAACACATACAGAGTGTTACATACTTCCTCTACACAGGCAGATATATAGTTATTTAGCAGCATAGGTTAGCAGCACCGAATGTTTCAATTCATGAATATTATAAACGCTTTTTCTTAAAGTAGTGGACTGAAATATTAGTAAACTCTTACAAAATAAGAGTGAAACTAATTAGCAAAGTAACCATATAAGTTCTTCCCCAGCCGCTACCACAAAGCTAAAGAATATAATATCCTTGGCCAAAATTGAAGCCCGGGAAGAAAGTCTGTTGCTTCATTTATATCCATACTAAAAGCAGAACCACAGCAACTAGCTATACCCCAGCAGCTGCCAGGCGTGCCTTTGGCAAGATGCTGCTCTGAGAATTGTTACTGCTCACAGTTACACAGGGGTGGAAAGCAAAAAACCAGACATATTTACTGAACAAGAGGCCTGCAGTTAGACGCATAAAACTCCTTGACTTTCAGAGTGAGCAGCTAGATGCTTCTACTTAAGGTCCAAATATAGAATCTGGACCCTGACATTAAGCACAGATGTATAAAAATATTGACTTTATTAAAGAATTTGGATTCAAGTTGAACAAATGGGCAAAAGCACACCAGAAACTGCATAAAAAATACTCATATCAACACTTCCTTAAAAAGGTTGAAACTCGGATCCAGGCAAAGCTTAGACAGAAGCTCAGTTAGAAAATGTCATTCCAGTTGACAAAGGAGAAATTCACCACTCTTCCCTTCACTGGCCAGCGTTGGGTTGGTCCCTGAAACACAGAGCTCCAGTTTGAGAAGCCTCAGGGTATCTGGGAAGATTTGTGAGATTACACTAAAGCCCACTTCTTCTTTAGCCCCAGGGCCTTCTCCCTCAGATGCACAGCTCCTGGGGATCACTGGTCCAGAACCACCTTCTGAGACAATAACTGCATTCAGAAGTGGAAACAAATAAAAGAGCACTAGGGACTCCATGGCTCAGTGAGGCAGGAAGAAGTGAGTAAACAATCAGGACAACTTAACATGGCAATTGCCTTCCTGCTGAACCAGTCCTGTGGCTGTCCCTCAGGCTCATCTGCACCAAGCTGCTTCACAGAACTGTCGCAAAGCTTGAATTATTGATATCTGTGGAGCACAGCATGTCAGCAGGTCCCAAAGAATTCTCTCCCTGCAAAACAAATAAGAAACAGAGCAGACCCCACAGCCGCTAACAGCCTGCTGACAAAGGACTGAATCTTGCTCTGACCTTAACCCTGCAGATGGGCTTTCCAGCTCCAGCTGTAGAGCAGCATGCAGCACCAAAGCTGGTCACATTCCCATTTGGTAGTTAAATGGTCATGTCCCCAGGTTGTAGCTTTTCACTGGGGCTACTTATCTGGACCCTTACACTATCTCTGAGCTAACTTTCAGGTTAAAAGCAAGAAGTCTCACTGCTTGTTACTTGTTCAGAGCAGTGCAACAATCACAGAAAATGAGAACAAACTACCAAGTACCAGTCTCTTGGTGACACCAATGGACAGCATGGAGACCAGTGTGTGACATACAAGACCCTGGGAACTCACACACACTGAAACATGCATTTCCTGGCTTTTTCCCATAACAGGAATAACTACCTAGCAAAATCACCAAAGATAAAATAGGGGTGGTTTTTCTTGGTTATTTGCACTAATGAGGACCTAGAAAAGCTGTTGTACTTTTCTAATTCCTAATATAAGAAGACAAAGGATACAGGAATTTTCCCATGGGGTTTTTTGGGGGGGTTTTCCCTGGAATGTTATAACACCACAGGGGCTTCTGCCATATCTGAGTCAAATGCAAGCAGGCCGTGACCTTGATTTTTTTTTTCTCCGAATAACCCAAGTAAAGCCTAGATAAACTCCATGGCTCTATACACCTGCTGGAATTAGTCAGAAAATGATGGTGTCACTAACAGTGACAGTGACACACGCAGGAAGAGGAAACAGGATAGGGTCATACTAGACCCTTCTTGCTGGCTTCAGCTGCTGCCTATAGTTCAAATATCAGAACAAGACATACCTTTTACTTCATCTCTTTCTTAACTGAAGAGGGTCCTTTGACAACTTCCCACCAGCACCAGTGAGGCTACAGATAAGTAGCGCACTTGAACACAACAATAAAGAGGATAATTAGAGCCTACTTGCAAACGGCTGAGTAAACAGCAGTCAGAGAGAGACAGAACATGTTGGGAAAACTGGAGCAGAAAACACACTTCATTTCAATCGAAAATGCAACGAGACTGACCCTCATCTCACTGAAGTCACTGGGACTCACGATTCTGCCTGCAAGGACGAATTTCAGTATGATATCCCATTGGAAGAATGTGACTGGCAGCTGAAGAAGCATGTGGGATTTTATGAAGATGATGTAGAGAAACAGACTGACTTTTGTAAGCTCTTGAAATGACTAGCAGCTGGAGAAGCTCATCTACGTCACCTAATCTGTCCAGCTCCACTTTGCAGGAATCCCCTGGCCTTGGTAGCCCATCTGCAGTGATGCTGTGCTGCCTTCCCATTCACCGCCCTATTACTCCCATTGTAAGAAACACTTTCTTAACGATTTGAGATTTTCCTTTTTCAGCTTCAGGCCATTGCACCTTGTCTTTCCTTCTTCTGAGAATGTGGATAATTCCCTTCTTTCATTTATACTATTATCTTGGCAATTATTTATAGTCTGTAACTGTAAATCTCCTGAGTCCTCCATTTAACACAGTTCTTTCAGTGCCTTTTTCTGCAGTATGTCTTACTTTCCTATCATCATCCATTACTGACTTTGCATCTTCTCTATTTTTAAAATAATTTTTACATTATGGGAGCCCAATTGCATTCACCATTCCAAATGTAGCAAAATCACAGCTATATGAACCAGAGTCTCAGTATTTTAATACTATCACCTGGGGAAAGGTGGGTGTGTTTTATATGACAGTGAAAGATAGATTCAAAAGGCACGGGCAACCTAATTCTCAAATGGTAAATCACACATCCCGAACTTGGAAGTACAGGAGCAAAGCTCTGAGCATTCTCAGCATGTCCAAAACATTGCAGTTTTATCCAACATGTGCTGAGAAACACAAGAGTAAGCAATGCTTGTTGAATGAATAAGTAATAATGAGAACATCAGTCTGAAAGCAGGATATCATATTAGAAACTATTAACAAAACCTTTACTACAGGTGACCATGATTTTCTTTTACATAAATCAATATGAATTTAAAATTTAAATAATGGAGCATATTTCCCTGAAGAAAGGCCAAAAGTGCCAATAATAATATGTATTAGGAAAGGTGTGGATACAGTTTATTGTACAAAACTGTTGGCATATTTTAAAATGCTTCTAAATTTTAATTTTTAAAAAAATCTGACAATCTATTAACTGCTGCTCTGAAGATTCAACCATCCAGTCATTTGAGGCTGTGTTGCAGGCCATAGGCTGTCTCTATTTCCACAGTATTTACCACTAAATTACTTGAGCACTTGCAATCATTAATAAGTACACCTCCTGGAAATGCCTTCTGACACAGGGAAACATTTTAATCTCCATTTTACTGGGCAAAGAGACATAGAAAAACTGAGCTGCACAAGAATATTTGAAAAAATTTTGACAAAGCCAAGCCAGAAATTGAACATAGATTTTCTGAGCTGCTGTTCAGTATCTTCATAGCAACATTCTTAAGAAAAAAAGGACAAGATTGCTGAAGTTGAAAAGCCTAAGGAGTCGCTCATTCTATGCAAATAAGATTTATCTTCTTGTATCAGGAGATGCTATGCCGTATCGGTGCTGAAATGACTAATGCTAACTACAGAGGTCATGATAAAATGGATCTCCAAGGAATAACAGAGACATGATAGCATAGCAATCATGGCAAAAACACAGCTCTGAACAGGTACTTGCCTATATTTTAAAGCATTCAGGTAAACTGAAATAATGGTTATGACAGTGTAGTAGTTTTGCATATTAATGATGTGACAGACTTCAGGAAAAAAAAGACATCAAAATCAGTCTGGAAAAGGAAGGCTCTAATGGGATAGGGTTGGAGTCTGCTGTGGGCCACCCAACAGGCAGAGCTCTACAGTGTTGCAAGGGAGAAAGATGTGTCAGGACAGTACGTTATTAGAGAAGACTTGAACTTCCCAAACACAGAGAACAAATACTACTGACAGCTGTCGGTTTCGGTTACTTCCAGACATGAGTGATGGGCGTATTATCTTCACTAAGTAGCCAATGAACCCATACTGCTGCAGTTGAGTTTTAAGTTTGTTTTCCACACCAGATCTGGTAAGATCTGATCTGAATGAACACGTGTCGACTCACTTTAAATCAAATTAAATCATACAGAGAATTAAGCTCTCTATTGTAAAAGATAATTTTTTTAAAAATTCAGAGAACTAGACAGTTTAAGAGTTTGGAGGTTCTTCAAATGCTCATCAAATATATTAATAAAGAAAAAAGAAAGTGCATTGCATATGATACTAATATTAAAGATCTCTATAAAGTATAATTCTATAACTAAATTAATATTTGATACACTTTTCAACAGAAACAATGACTATACAGTCAAGGGTAGGATGATTAAAGGAAAACAGGATACTGAACAAGAATTGTGAAAATGAAATAGAGGTGAAACTCCAAAGACCTTGCAGTGGAGTAGACAGTCTCTATCCTAGGACACATGACATAGCAGAACAGAATGAACATTGTGTTTAAGGAAGAAAATGGGAGAAGTCAGACCTCTAGTCTGACTTAAATACTATACAAAGTTTTAGGACAAATACAGAGAGAAGACACCATAAACTTCAATATGTTTGAAAATGGGAGAAAACACCATGTGGAGTTACCAGAAATAGATTGTGACCAGCTAACTTGAGTCCTTCTTTCCATAAGTCATCAGAATTTTTTGACAAACTATCTAGACCAGGTCCACATGGGACTCAGTAAAGCATCTGACTGAGTCCAGCACAGGAAACTATTAGTTAAGCCACGAGTACTGGCAATGTGTACAAGAGTTGCCAGATGTGTAGCAGATACCTTAAAGGGAACATGAGAAATAATGTTGAAAAGAAAACATTAGGATAAGGGAGGTTACTAAGAGAGATCTGTGATCAGCCATGGGACAGATCTTATTTAATATCATCACCAATCTCATTTAATATCATCACCAACAATCTGGCCACAGAAATTACGAAGCAGTTAACAAAATTAAGGACATGAAGTTGGACAGCACACTTAATAGACAACTGACATTGAATTAAACAACAGAAATTGTCTAAATGTCGGTGAATGGCCATGCAGAAATGTCCATCTCTCTCCATTGATTATACAGGTAATCTTGCATCTCAAGTTAAATACTTAAGGTAGGTGGATAGTTACAACAGAGACCATGACACCATCTGATGCAGCTGGAAAAAGGGCACACAAAGTGTCAGCCAAGGTATTTCTAGCAAGGAAAATATTAATGTCAGCATAGGAGGCTGGGATGAGACCTCCTGTGGAGCTCTTTGCACCCTGGAGCACCACCTACCTTTCTGTTCAGTCAAGCCCAGGAAAGCTGGATTCAAGCTGGGAGAGGGGCTGATGATCCCAAGCACAATGGTTAGAGGGATGGTCTATCACCAGTGAAGTGCCCAAAAGAATTTGGCTAGTTTAGCTTTGAAAAAAGGGGGCTGAGAGAGGACAGGGAAGAATGTCAGGCACAGCCACTGAAGGTGAACGTCAGTCTCCAAAGAAATAGAAACAAAATGATCAGAAATAAATTTGGTGTAGCAATTAGAATATAACTAGGTATCCTAGGAACACATCAGGGTACTCTTGGTAAAGTTTACAGTAGATGTCATTGTGAAAAAGGAAAAAAAATAGTCAATAAACCCTCCACAAACAACCCTCTAAAGGGTTGCAACACAATACAAAATCAATTTATGGTTTACTTATGACTTAGCTTTCCACAGCACCAAGACTAGACTGGACTTAGCCTTCCTTTCCAGTCTTCTGTTTATTATTATAAAAAGATACGTTTCCTCTTGAAAACAGTTGTAACAAGGAAATAATTGACCTTGCAAGAATAAAACACGTTTATATCTATCCTATCCAGGTTATGTCCTAAGATAGCCCAGGCCTAAGAAAGCTGATTTTCAATCAGTATAGTGAAAGTTAGGGTCTATGTATTATTATAGACAGACACATTTATATCATATTTTGAAATAGATACAGAAACTATTTCATGGTCTCATTTCATCTCACAGAAGTGATTTCCTTGTAAGCAAAATCTAATAATATTTCAGCATGCAGAACAATATTATCTTGCATAAAAATGCAGACATGAGTACTGATCAGTTTCAACATAATTTAAAATCTAAAGGAAGTGCTGTTGTACTGCATTTCCTCAGTTTGTAAATCTGTCTACCGCTTCTTGTGAAACACCACCAGCACCAGAGAAGAGCTTGACCATTTGCCTGTCAAATATTCCACCTCCTCCCAAACAACAGTATCCAAAAAAAGATTGTGAAATTCAAACATATGGGGAAGAAGAAGGGCTCGTTAATGAAAATAGCAAGAGTTTACAACACCCTTAGGGATGAAAAATGAAATTTGCATTTAAAATATGAGTAGGCAATGCAGAGTGTAACAACCAATGATTTTTGCAGCAACTATGGGACACGGAAAATACAACCCACTGTTATTTCAAATAACTGATGAGCCCAGGGCAGCTCTCTCACCATGTCCTTAGTTTATTCTCTTTTTGACCACTAAGCATCACAGTCTCTCTGACCGGAATAGGGAGAACTCCCCAGGTATGTTTTTCTGCTGCTTACCCTTCTACAGAGGTACACTCTTCTGCCATATTTGTTACCTTCTTGGCAAATCAATAACATATTCAGAAATTTCTATATTCAGGCTAATACACTGTATTCTGTTTCTGTATTATCCTCCAAATCTGAACATTCCCAAAACATTTCACATAATCTGCTCACATGTTCATGTGAAAGTAGTATTTCTTTTTACACATCTGCAGTGGCACCCTCATCATTTCAATATCTGATTAAAAACTTCTCTGCTAGCATGCAAGAGCATTATGTCCCACTCCAAGCTTTCCAGTAACATTTCTTTTTGTTCTTCATCCTATTTCCTATGCTCTACAGGCACAACACCACAATCTGAAGTTTTAACATGTTTGATTGATCATATTCCTTATTTTTAACACACACTGTCATTTTTCATGCTTTGCAGAGAAGA
Source organism: Strix aluco (assembly GCF_031877795.1). Taxonomy (NCBI): domain Eukaryota; kingdom Metazoa; phylum Chordata; class Aves; order Strigiformes; family Strigidae; genus Strix; species Strix aluco. The sequence continues at coordinate 29,657,606 of NC_133971.1, forward strand.
ACACAAATATTAATAGCCTCCTCCACTTAATATAGTTTTTGGAACACAAATGTCTGATTTCCCAATATGCCTGTGTACTGTTAATCATGAGTGTACATTAAAAAAAAGCAAACAAACTTCAAGTTCCTCTTTTTCCACTGGAAAACTTTACAAACATGTACTTCTGGAGGAATTGTAATGAATGTTTGTATTAACAGATGTAAGTCTAAAAGGAAAAACTCATTGGAATGTACTCCAGCCTCTGCATATTGAAAATAAATCTTGTGGTATCAGCAAGATCAATTTATATTTGGTTTATTACTAAGCATGTAGAATTGATGTCACATGAGGGTATGATATTCTAAAAAATATCTCATTTCTAAATATAAACATAGAAAAGTGGAAGTAGCTGCACAGTTCCAAACTGGGCAAGGCTGTATTTTGAAGCCACGTTCTGTCCCACATCTGTCAGAAATGGAAGCTCTTTTTCCACCACAACTAAAGTTTTATCATGTATTACTGAGAAGAAAAAAAAGCATAGTGGAAGTTTTGGTTCCAATGCATGACTTAACACTCTCTCGTTTGCAAGTGTATGTACTACATGCACAGCACAGTAGCACCAATGAAACATGGATTTGGGTTTTGAAAATAAATACTTCCAGGTTCTGATCCTAACATGACTTTAACTATTGTGATGTCTTCCAATAAGGTAACACTCCATAAAATGCATTCATGCTCATAACACACATGCTAGATCCTCATGAACAGGGGAAAGTCATGTAAGTTACTATAAAAAGAAAATTGACTCATTTGTAGCACAGAGGAGGAAATCCTGTCCTCACAGAAACCAGCAGCAAATTCAAATTGATGTTGGCAGGTAAAGAATTATATCCAAAGTTTTTTTCCATCGTGGCGAATACAACTAAAAGAGCAAAGTGTTTTCTAACCTCCTTTCAGAGATGAACTATCCATGTTTCTTGTACCACTAATGATAAAAGAAAAACTTGTACTAAAATCACCAGTGATACATCAGTTCTCTCTGCCTCATTTTTATAACTCATGATGATTATGAGAAGGGTAAGGGGGACTTTTTTGTGAGTATTAATTTTCTGTTTGTTAGGTACCCTAAGAACACAGGAAAGGTGCTTTATAAGTGCAAAGTTGTTTGGTTTTTCTCCTTTTTTTCCATAAAGCTGCAGACAAAACACAGAACATGGACGTGACTAGCACTTTTAACAACAGTATAAACCTTCACAGCAGAAAACCCTTCCAAAAAAAAAAAAAAAAAAAGGCCAATTTGTCCCTTAGAACCATGCAATCACATGGATCAGAAGGATTCACGCACATACCTATTTTAATTATTCCCAAAGGATGCATTCTGTCTCCCTTATGTTCTGTACAACTCCTCTGAAGTCAGTAATACAGATCCTGGCTCTGCATTTCCAAAACACAGCCATGAATACACCTCCTTCGATTACTGTCAGTTCATGCATGCAATGATCTTATGAGCAGATAAGATCAAAGATCAAATGTCTTTGATGACAGCACACAATGAAGAAAATATTTTTGCAAGTGATCCTAAGGCTGGATGCTATCCCATGATATGTAGGTGCTGCCTTTTCTACGTGTGAGGCTTTCCTTTTCTTTATCAGATTAGGTTGCATCCTGTAGACATATCCTCACTTCATGTCCTTCACCAGAGGAGCTGGAGGCAAAAATCCTGGATTTAAGACCTGAGGGTGAATTAGTAATCCCAGTGCTTCAGGAACTCATTTAGAAATGGAGGCTATAGGGTCTTTAAGGTAAAAAGAGAAAGGAACACAAAACACACTGAATTCATATTACTTGTACTCCAGAAGGTCCTTTCTGTTCTTTATTTTCTCTTGTAAGTTGACTTTACACTCTGTAACCAACAGGGTAATTTAATTATCCCAAAGGATCCAAACATATTATAAGTCCAAATGCATTATCAGGTGAATTGATGTTGGAAAGCCTCTGAGGCCCAATATCCACCACAATTTCCCAAAAGGAAAGGTAATACGATGCCATTTCTTGTTACTTGGGTCATTTTTTAAGGCAAAAGCAATGCCTGACTGGTTCACTTAGCTTCTTGACAGTCTTTTCCAGCTTTTTTCAAGGGAACAGCACTAGACATTTCAGAATATTCACTAGTTATATTCAGAAAACAGGATGATGACTTGGAGACTTGTCTAAAAACAATTATCAGTAGTAAAACTACTATGCATAATATTTAATACCATATACCACTTGACATTTTACAGGTCTTTGTGCACACACGGTTTGTTCTATACAATATCCTCACAAAGGTGGCATATCCTATTATCACAAATGAGAAATCTGCAACAAACCTTCGTATCTGGTGAAACTCCACTGAATCCAAATGTCTGCTCAGTACAACAGAAGAAGCCACTGTTAAAAACTACTCCTGCATAATGCCTAAGTGGGTGTGGAAACATTAGCCCTGTACTCTGCACATCCTATATATTTATAGTGCATATTTAATAACATTACTACAAATATATATTAAGCAAATAAGAGAAGACAGACCTAGACACGTTCTGAGAGCAGTACGGGAGTAGAGTACCCTTTGAAATTGTCTTGACTACAGGAACTTGCTTCACTGAGGTGGCAATGCCAGCTTTCCCTTCTCACTCACTCTGCGCTCCCTGAGGTTGCCCACTTTCTCATCCACCCGCTATCTGCAGCTTCCCAACTTCCCAACAGCTGAAGAAGTTTAACTCAGACAGACATGGCAAAAACCAAAGGACACTACGGGTCATACATGGAACCAAAGCAAATGTTAATGTATTTCCCAGACTGACAACGAAAAGACTTAGTTACAAAAGTCAGCTCACATCCCCTACAAAATTCAGCACCCTTCCTGAACCTCAGACCTTCCTGGGCGCTTTGCTTCTATGTTGTCGCTAGCATAGCAGGACTGCTATTCTCCTAAGTGTGCATATTTCCAAAAGACACACACAATTTTATTCTAGTTCTCCTGTATAGATCTATTCTGGCTTGTGCCCTTAGGTATACGAACGATGCGACACTACAGTTCATTACACACACTACAGATCTGCCCAGACACCTTCCTGTTTCCACATGAAGCAAGCCTTTGCAAGACTATGGCTGCTGGAAATGCATGAAACCTCAGTGCAGATAGCTACGGGCTCCCATGTATTTCCCCGTAAGGGCTGGCAGGCTATCTGCCTTTAAACAGAGTTCCTGTAAGGATTGTGCTAGGGAAGGGAAAGACCTTTCCTGTCTGAGATCCTTTTCTGAAGATTCCACCAGAGCTGGCAGATGATCAGATTCATGCGCTTACTTACTCATGTATTTTAACTTAGTGGAAATGCCCCAAATTGTTTTACAGCAGGTTCTGCTTTGGAGTCCAAACCCTCAGGTATGCAAAAGCTAGGTACATCCGAGATAGAAATTTGCTTCTCCATCACAAAGCCAGGTACAGGTGCTCACAGAGCAGTGATAATGCAGGGACAAAGACTACTTTTCCTCCTTCCAGTAAATCTGTATCTTCCATAGACAAACAAGGAAGACTGTCAACTACCAGCATACACTAAGTTATGTCCATCCCTGTATTTCTGCATGACTGGAGTCTTCTTGTGTATTGCTGCACTCAGTGTATGGCTTATAAAATATTTCTGTAATGATAACAGTACATTTGTGAAAATGCTGTTCAGCCCAAAGCACAGCAGACCATGCAACAATGAGCACCCAACTGAAGGCAATATGTCATGCTGAAGATCTGCAAGGAGAATGATGCTTTCAGCGTACCACTTATACTAAGCCATCTTCCTGAGGACCCCAGTCAACCCCCTTGTACACAATAGATTTTTCTTGCTTGAAGCTGCATATGTTTGCAAGAACAATGCTGTAGCATCTAATCCCACACACCAGGCAGGCTGGCAAAGCAGAGTCTTCCTCCCACTGCCCCTGAGGCCATGAGGTAGAGAGGCTGTAGGGAGGCAAACACTACGAACTCTTCTCTTCACACTTACACACGTATCTGAAATATCATTCCCAGATGCATTTCAGTTACATGAAATCAAATCTTGACTTCTTTTACAACTCTCTGATACATCAACTATTTCCACATTTAGATGACCTGGACACTCATTCGTTACATGAACTGCAAGAGATAATCCACTCAGGTTATTCATGCAGTGGTATGATTTGTCTTTAGTGGAGTCATGATACAACTGGATGTGATTCAAAAAGGGCTTCACTCTGCAAATAACATATAAAGAAATATGTTATGACATTTAGGAAATACAGAGTCTGAAAGATACTTGCTTCATTGGAGGAATCATTGGCATTACTGAAAGAGACTTAAAATACTAGGGTAATAATTCAAGACTTTATTTCCAAGGAAAGAAACAGCAACCAGTTTTTCATCCTTTTCAGATGCAGCAGCTTGCTAAGGTTTACGTCTCCACTACAATATTAATAGCACAGCACACAACATTACCATAAAATAGCGAGTCTATGAAAATAAATGAAAAAAAGCAATGATCAGTGAACCTCAATTGCAAATCCTAAGCGCGCCGTGAACAAAACCAAATTTGCATTTTACCAACGCTTTTCTTTCTTTATTTCACCAAGACATAATTGGCTGTTCAAAACGCTACAGATGTGGAATAAAACTACCAATTCTCCTCCTTAAAATAAAAGGTTAAGCTTGTGATTATACGACTCCGGCATATCGTTTTGTGCAATTACTAATTAACTATGATCCCTGATCGGAGAATGCAGAAGTAGTGATTTTCTTTCTCCAGAGCTGCGCCAGCTTCGTTTTAAGTCAAGTTCTCCTACGGAGGGAGGAAAAAGCCCACAGGCACGCAAGCGTGTGTGCGTGGGGCGGCGGGCAGGGCGGGGGGCTGTCACCAAACGGGAGAAACGCTTCTTTGGACAAAACCATCCCGCAACGCGGATTTCGGCACGCCTTGCTGTGCCACCCTGGACGGGGGGCCCCGCACCGCCCCGCTCCCCGCGGCGGGGCGCGGACGGTAGCATCGGCGTTTTGGGGAGGCAGGAGAAACAAAGCCTCCTCCCGCCGCCGCCGCGTGCTCCCTCCCGCCGGGGCTGCCCCACGCCGCCGCCCCGGGCGCGGGGGCTGCCGGCGGGGCCGCCCCGCCCCCGCCCCGCGGAACGCAGGCCGGCAGCGGAGAGCGTGGGGGGCTCTGCCCGCGGCACCGCGGCGCGTCGCCCCGCTGCAGCGACACTCACCTCACCGCGCCGTGCCGCGCCGTGCCGCGCCGGTGTGCGGGCGCGCCGCGGCGGCCGCAGGTGCCGCGGAGGAGGAAGCGGGGGCGGGCGGCGCTGGCGAGCCAACCGGGGCCCGGCGCGGCGCCGTGAGTCACCAGCGGCCGCGCAGGGCGGCCGGGCGGCTGATATAAGAGCGCCGCGGGGACACCCTCCCTCCGTGTATGTCTCGTTCTCCCTCTTCTCTTTCTCGCTTCTCCGACCGCCGCGCTCGCCCGGCCGCCCGCCCTCTCCGCGCTCCCTCTCTCCGTCCCCGGCGATGCGGTCGGACCGGCAGCGCGGAGACCCGAGCGCCGCGGCAGGCAGCGGCCCCGGGCGCGGTGCGGGGCGGCGGGCGGCCCCGCGCTGCTGGGTGCTGTGCCTGCTGCTCGCCTTCAGCTGCCTGCGCGCCGACGGTGAGTGCGGGGCCCGGGGGGCTGGGACGCGCACCGCCGGGGCTGCTCTCGCCGCCGCCCCCCGTAATAATGTCTTCTCCCACCACCCTTCCCCCCCTTCTTTTTTCTTTTTCGCTCTTGTCTCTCGGGCTGCCTGCCCGCTGCGCCCGGGAGAGCGGGGCTCCGAGGAGGGGCCGTCGGGGGAGCCCGGCCTTCCGGGGGTCCCGGGGGCGCTGCCGCCGGGGTCTGCCCCGCCGTCTCTTTTGTCGGGGGAGGCGCCGCCTTCGCCGCCGGGCCCCAGGCGGTGCGCAGGACCAGCGGCCTGAGCCCCTGCCCGGCCGGCTCTCCCCACCCCGGCGAGTCCTCCCCGGGAACGAGCCGGGTGCCACGGGAGGGTTTGATTTCCTGCGCGATGCCTGGTGCCGAGGAGATGGTCGGCGTGCCAGGGGCTTACCGGGGGGGGGGGGGGGGGAGGGGTGTGTGTGTGTGTGAGAGGATGGGCTCTTGGTCGTGGAGGAAAGAAGAGGATCCCTTGGAAAGCCTGCGGTGTTAAAGGTGCTGTCAAACTACTGTGCAACTTTGGCTTTGTGGCATCCAGCAGCATTGGCATGGCTCTAGTTCATGGTGGTAACCGCCATGAGGGATCTCCACCTGGTGGCAAGGCTGAGTCCTGCCGACGCCGGATCCCTTCTTGCGGGCTGGGCTCTCCGCAGTAGCGCTGCTCGTGGCGAGCTCCAGCGTTGCTTCGCAGCGTAGAAGCCGTTACCCCTGTGTCTGGGGGACCTGCACATTGAACCAACTGGATGGTCAATTAAAAATACTTTCCTCTTGAGTGGAGGTAACAATCAACTGACTGACTTCAGGAACCGAGGCCCAGGCTACTCTTGGGAGTACTAGGTGGGAGGTGGGCAATTGATGTCTGCATTGTTGTATGGCTCTTAGTCTCCTGACTAGTGCCCTAAAGTAGGCTTAAGTGTCAGACCTTGGCTGTGTTGGTTAAGTATGCTTAAAGGTAGCTGGATCTTAGAGTCCTAACTGTGTGCAGTAGTTCAGACGCTGGGTCTGCCAGGTGGGCCCCAACCAGGGGATTGTTGCATCAGCCCTCATACAAGGAGGAAGAGGGGAGATGTCTGCCTAGTCACTCCTCAATTCCCAGTCATGTGGATAGCTCCCATATCTCGCCTACAATAGACATGATTAAACAGCTGTAGTATGAAGGGCCAAGCTGGCTGGCACTGAAACTGCTAGTGCACTGTAGTCAGAAATCATAACAGGAGATGTACAGTGGAGGGCAACTCTAGTCCACCAAGTTAGCCTGATTCTTCCCTCGATCTGAGTTAGTGGCTTCACTAGCTCTCTTCCGCTAGTAGTTGCAGCTGTCAGGGTCTGGGGGGAGTCTAAACAGTTCCTGGATGAGCTCTCACTAAGGTTTCCCAATCACTGTTGCAAGCTTTTCTGTCTTGGTGTCAGATGACAGCACACAAGTGTCACATGTTTGAGGCTGCCCGGAGAAGTAATCTGACAATTTGCTTAAGGGGCTGAGACAAACAGTGACAGCAGAAGTATGGAGAAAGCTAGTTTGACTTGGATAGTCATTGTAACTGTGCGCCTTCACCCTGCAGACATTGCTGCTTATGAGACAACTTCTAGTAAGTAGTTATCTGGGGAACAGTAAAATAGGTAGTAGCAATCACAGGCTGTGAAGTTACTGGTTCTCTACCTCTTTTGCCTAAGACTTGTCCCAAGGAGAAAGGGTGTGAAGATGCTTCTGGTGTATGAGTAGCACATGAAGAGCAGCTTTTGAATTAGTGGCTAGTTGATGCTGATCTAAAAATCTAAGTGTCTAGTGACTGAAGCTGCGACTGAGCTATGACACTGTTGCTTCAAATAGCGGTGGATTAGACCGGTAGTGTCATGACTAAATGGTTACCTGACATTGTAGAACTGTGCTTGGTGTAAGGCAGGGGACAGCGGTTAGTTACTGGCTGGAAATAACCTTCGTCTTCACTGGAGCTCATGCCAAGTGGCCTTTAGAGTTTGACAGACATCTTCGGGAGTAGCAACAGATGATGAATTTTACCTTTGTGCACCTGTGTGGGTGTTAGGTGCTGTCAGTTCTTATTTGTGGAGTAGCAAAAGTAGTTGCTCTGACATTTCACTTGGTATCAGCTGCAGAAGAGATGATACCTTCTTGGAATGGCTTGTTGTAAGGGTTGTGATTGTAAAATTATAGCTGTTACTCCAAGCTCAGTTACTGTTTCATTTAGCCTTGTGTGTAGCTTCCCTGTAGCATTTGGTCACAGTGATATTACATGTGTATGTTGCAATGTACTTAGCCAATCTTAGCAAGTCTTTTCTGGTTATTATAGCTTGAAATAGAGTAACTAAGGACTGTGGAGTTATTTTGGGATCTCCTGAGCGGCAGGCTTAGTTTAATATCTCTAGTATGCTATTTTGGGAAGGGTTGACTGTTCTCCCTCTGAAAGCCTGGATGGGAATATCTCAACTAGCAGAAGTCAGCTGTTGCATATTGTAGGTGGTAGTACAGTAGTAACTGGAATAACGAGTGACCAGGGCTTGCAAGCAGAAGGTTACTTCTGTTAGAGGTTACTGGACAACAAGGTGATGTCAGGCTTAGAGCAAGCTGATAGCTGTGGCTTCTGCACCTTCTCTGACTGGAGTGTGCTGTCTAGCACAAGCCAACCTGCTTGTTTGACAGCTCTTGACCAAATAGTAGTAGCTTTACAAAACCATGCTATTGGAAAGTGCATGCTGGTGTAACTCCCATCTGAAAAGGAAAGGAGGGATGGAAATACAGAGCACAAGAGCTGATGTTCAGTTTTTTGGTGCTCTGAACATAGTTCCCATGAAACAAGTTGTTATGGCTTTACTCTGACAAGTGTTTTACTTAACCAGTAAGACTTCTAGAACATTAGCAGAGCTCAATAAGCTGCTGTTTCAAATCCTTCTAGCACGAATGAGACACTCAGCAGGTAAAATTGCCAATGTTGTTCTTGCTTATACTCCTTCCAGGATCTGACATTGCTTAGTGCCTGATGACTGGTCAATATAATGTGAAATAGCTGAATAGCTTCCTTGCACTTGGAAACTGTCTTGCATTTTCCATGTCATACACAGAAGATATAAAATAACAAGCAATGTTCTGTGAAAATTTGATGCTCTTTGTGAGCCCTGGAATGCCAAGACAAAGCACCTCCACTAAATGATGCAATAAACCAAGGAGGAGCAGGAGTCTTGCATCATGCCATAGACATTTGCAGCCAATACTAATGCATAAGCTTACACAGCTGCCTGCATGCATTACATGGAACAGCTCTGGCTCAGCTGCTGAAGAAGCAGACTGCTGCTTTCAGTGACAGTTATAACATGGCTTCAAGACAAAGTAGGTTCCCTTGAGAGACAGGGTACTACAGTTTTAGAGCTAAAGATACTCAGGAAGATGTGCTCTAACTCTAAGCACCATGCAGAAAGCAGTATCTTATGCAAGCATACTAACAAATCAAGCTGTTATCAGTTGGGAGACAACAGACTTGATTCCAGAAGGAAGTGATAAATTATCTTCCTCTATTAGCATCACACTTGATCTAGCTTTAATAAGCAAGACTCAGATAAGTAATCACACTTCTTTTTGTGTATGCTAAGGAATATCTCTGGGTGCCCTTATTTGAGGAGTGTCTTAAATCATGAAAACTTGATCAACTACAGACATCTCAGGGAGTTCTGCTGTAATGTGTTAGCAGCAGAGTAATGAAATGCTAATCCAGTTTGACATTGGTCAAATTTAAACCCAGTTTGCTTAAAGGGTGAAGAGTTTTGAGAATGCAATGCTAGGTGCTAGACAGCAGAAGTTGTGTGCATGCGTCCTTCTGCCCTGCAAACTTGACCCTGTTTGGAAAGGAAAACTCAGTAAGAACAACACTGAGGCTGGTTTACTGTTGTCTGATGTGCAGACTGTCATAGTGCTTAAACTCTGCACTTGTACTGTGAAGGAAAGATTCTAGCTCTACTTTCATGATTGAATAAACTGACTACCAAGATTTTGAGCTCACATCTGGTTTCATGCTGATAGTATGCAGCTTATTAAGCTGGATAACTTCTAGATCAGCAGCGGGGGGGAAGCAAGAAACTATTGCTAAACAGTGTTGGGCCTTAGGTTCCTTTTTTCATTGAAGGTGCAAGAGCAAAATGTGAGGAATCCCAGTTCCCATGTAGTAATGGACGCTGTATTCCTTTACTCTGGAAATGTGATGGTGATGAAGACTGTTCAGATGGCAGTGATGAGAGTGCTTGTGGTAAGTAATCAAAATAAGTAATATATCTGTAGTAGTACTTGCTAGTTGGCAGTGAGGGCTTAATAGTGGACAGCTGCAGAGACCCTTATCCCATCCAGCACTTCTGACAGAATACAGAGTAAAGGACAAATTCCCTAGAACAACTGGGGGACTATCTTGATGCCTTGTATCCATCTGAGACAGTAGAATTTTGCTGAGTGCTATGGAAGTCTCCTGGAATTGGTGACTGAGAGAATAGCTTGTGACCAAAACTCTTTATTTGTGAGGGTGGTGACTGTCAAGAACAGAATGTAAGTCTGTTCTCAGTTCTTCCTTGAAGACACAGTAGAAACTGTTTGCTATTAGCACTTAACTATTCCATGGTTAAATGCCCTGTTTTATGTGTGAAAGTGATTCTGCCAAGTCTCCTCTGAACACTTAAGTCTAGCTCTGGCTGCCAACACTTGCTTTAAGCAGACACAGAGGCCGAGATGGATGACTAGATATACTTAGAGATGAATGAGGCAAAATGGACTCCATATCCAACACTGGTGTGGTTGAACTGTCAGTCTGCTAAAGCAGACCTAAACTGTTACCTTAGGGTTATGTAGTACCATGCTTCTGTAATAACAAATCACACACCTTGATAATAAACACAGAGTTCAAAATCTGAATATTAATATCAGTAGACCTTACTTTAACTCAAGTGTGTTCAAAGTAGCAGCTATCTAGCAGCATAGTCTCCCTTACCAGTAACAGTTCTTCAGTGCCTGCTTACAAGAAGATAAATGATTCTCTGTGCACAGTGTAACTCTCTAGGAAGTGTTAAGCAGTGTTGTCATTAGACTGGGAAGGATGACACGAGACACCCAAGAACTAAGGATATTGTGTCACTTTCCTAGGGCAAGGCAGCTTATCTCTAGCTGCAACAAACAGGGTAAGCTCTGGTCTCTAAACAAGTGGCTGTCCTTCTCCCCTGCAGTGAAGAAGACGTGTGCTGAATCTGATTTTGTGTGCATCAGTGGTCAGTGTGTGCCTAACAGATGGCAGTGTGATGGGGATCCGGACTGCGAGGATGGGTCTGACGAGAGTGCTGAACTGTGCCGTAAGTGAGCCTGGCTTATTGATGCAGACAAGCCTGAGGGGAGTAGCGTTTTGACTTCTTGCCTGCTTGCAGCCCAGCTCTTCTCCTAAAGGAAGGATGAACTTGTTGTCTCGGAGAGCATCTTCTTAAGTGCTAGCTTGGCTTTGGCCACATCGGGGTCTTGACTTTTTACTACTTAAAAAGATGCAGAACTGAGTGGGGACTTTGCACTTGTATCTAGTCAGAAGCAGCAAGCACAGCACAGCAGGCCTGACCATTATTGTGGCTTGTTCACCAAGTGATCACTGTCCTCCAAGACAACTACTTTGCAAGATAACCAGAGCTAGTATAGAAACTGAGTGACTGACTACATGTTGGGGGGTGGAAATTAGAAATAGAGAGGCTTGACTGTGAGGTCTTGCATTTAGCAACCCCAGTCTTAAGTGTGGTAACTAATCAAGGAATATGAAGCTTCATTTCTCTGTATCAATAGGATCCACACTGAGGAATACTTCAGCCCCAACTCCTACTGCACTTTGGCATTACTCCTGCCTACTACTACGTGTTATAGCTCAAGCTTCTACAGTGTAACTGGTGTGCAATCACAAAACTACCACTACAAAGATACTCTTAAAATACTAATCTATTAGGAGCTGGAAGCATCTTTTTTTACTGAACACTACAGACTAGTGTAACCTCGTCCATGATGAAGCCATCAACTTAGATGGATGCTGGCATCTAATTAACTGCAACTTTGTCCAGAGCTGAAGCCTTTCAGTCTCAACTTTCAGGACAACTGCTAGAACCCAAGATCAGTAGCTCTTAAATTTCAGAACTCCTAAATTGAACTTAAACTTTTTTCAATAGATATGAGAACATGCCGGGTAAATGAAATCAGCTGTGGTCCTCAGTCAACCCAGTGTATCCCAGTGTCCTGGAAATGTGATGGTGAAAAAGACTGTGACAGTGGAGAAGATGAAGAGAATTGTGGTAAGGGAAGAAACAGTGGCTGCATAACTCTATTTGAAATTGACTTGTCTGGAAAGGAGCTAGCTGGGCAGTATACCTGGGAAGATAAATTTCCCATAGTATCTATATCTCCTTAAACCTACATTCATCTTGTATTGCAGCCTGCTTAACAAAGTGGACTTGTTCCTACACTCCTCTATCCTGCTAAGTTAAGAACTACAGCAATATAAGCTATTCAACATCTGTCTTTGGTCTCTGGCTAACTTTGGCAATAGCCATAGGCTTAGTCACGTGTCAGGCAAACCATCAGAACTTGTTCTCTGCAGAGTTTCTCAACAGGTAACTCTAGTTGCTGCTTACATTAACAAATAATCTCCTAAAAATGTAGTAGTGACTTGTAGCCAGGGGCACAGCTGATCTGCTTTATAGTCATACCCTGGAGTATTCTGTGTGCTTGTCTGAAAGTGCAGGCTAGGGAAGCTGTTTCAGGTGTTCAGGGGGACAACTTCAGACTGGTACGCAAGTGAAGATGCTGCTGCCAGCATTAGAGTGCAGCATTCCTGTCTTGTCCTAATGAACTTGTGTACATATGAGTTGTCTGAGGTGACCTGAGACAAATTTGCTGTAACCAAAGCCACAGGGCTGGCTTCCATCAGAGCTACCTTCCTGGATGGGCTAATGAGACATAGATCTTCAGAATTCTGCTATGTGTCTGTGGAGTTGCTGTCATACTCAGCAAGCAAATGCCTTAATCTGACAAGTAAATCTACAGACAGCATTTCTAATGAAGCTGATAAAACTATCAGCCTAGGCATACTGAGCTGCTAGCTACACTGCTATTAAACCAGCATAATTTGTACTGGTGTAAGTTGTGTGGGTGTACTTAATACCACAGGATCGACTGGTGCAAGATCTTGATCTGTTATCCCCAGTGGTCCAGGCAAATGGGCTGCTGCTGTCCTGGGGACCAGCACAAAACACTTCAATTTCAAACTACAGTGCATGCTGACCATCTGGCTGCCTTAAACTTAGTCTGTACTCTAGATTTAGCAATTCTCTTACCTTCTGTCCCTGGTTCACAGAGTTTGAGCCTGTTTTCCAAAAGGCTTGCACTCTGAAGCAGAACAGCCTAGCTGCTTCAGAATGAGATTGTTTTCACTCAGTAGCTCAAAACTGTTGCCTCTCACTTAACTCAATGTGTCCTGTAGGTGGTCAGTTAGGCTCTCCTAGAGCCTTATATAGGAGATGCTGATCTTATGTCAGCTAACAGCTGATGAAGAATGTGCAAAGCAGAACACCTTCATACAAAAGTCTGCCTTCTTGTGATAATCTGCTAATCTCTCTTACTCCTGTTACTCCAGGCAATGTGACTTGTAGTCCAGCAGAGTACACATGCAGCAGTGGGCAGTGTATTTCCAGGAGCTTTTTCTGCAACGGTCAAGATGACTGCAGTGATGGCAGTGATGAACTGGAGTGTGCACCTCCTACCTGTGGAGTTCATGAGTTCCAGTGCAAGACCTCCACTTGCATCCCCATCAGCTGGGTGTGTGATGATGATGCTGACTGCTCTGACTACTCAGATGAATCTCTAGAGCAATGTGGCCGACAGCCTGCACCTCCTGTGAAGTGCTCTACCAGTGAGGTGCAATGCAGCTCAGGTGAATGTATCCACAAAAAGTGGCGCTGTGATGGAGATCCTGACTGCAAGGATGGAAGTGATGAAGTCAACTGCCGTAAGTTAACTTGCTCTGTCTTTAGGAGGTGCTGGTTGGCTCCTGTTTTATTTTCTTTCCTTCAGCAGACCTCAGGAGTTTAAGTCTGTAATGGCTGTGTCCTCAGCTTCTCGGACCTGCAGACCAGACCAGTTCAGATGTGAAGATGGGAACTGCATCCATGGGAGTAGGCAGTGCAATGGTGTGAGAGACTGTCTGGATGGCTCTGATGAAGCAAGTTGTAACAGTGGTAAGTGGAACTAAGCAAGAATCACGTCTTTGAAGAATATGTGTTCAAGCTGGTAATTGCCCTCACAATCTTCATTATCTCAGTTATTCAGTGCTCTGGACCTGGCAAATTCAAGTGCAGAAGTGGAGAATGCATAGACATCAATAAAGTGTGCAACCAGCAGAGAGACTGCAAGGACTGGAGTGATGAGCCCCTCAAGGAATGTAGTAAGTGAACAAACTCATTACACAATGCTGACCACTAGACATACTTGGCTACAGCCTCTGAGCTGTCAGATGTCAGTCTGGAATGCCCACCTGTACTTCCTTGGTGGCAAACAACCAACCAAGAGCAACCTAGTCAATAAGCTAGTTTTATCCTAGCCAAACTGGCTATTGGGATGACTTCTTCATGGCCAGAAGACAGTTGAGGGAATTTCTCTGCTGCTGCCAACTTGTAGCACAAGTAACATGCTGATAGAGGAGCAAATAAGAATTTGAGAAGGGTCTCTTGCATGTGACTTAAGTGCCGGAGTGGTTTATCAAATGTAGCAGGCATCATTAGAGAATGGATGGCTATCTGGTGAAGCACTCCATGACTAAGATGTTTAAGACTAAATCTATGTACTGTCTCATAAGTGGATGATTCTTCTCTTCTAGACATAAATGAATGTCTGGTGAACAATGGTGGATGCTCTCATATCTGCAGAGATCTCGTTATTGGCTATGAATGTGACTGTCCAGCTGGGTTTGAGCTTATAGACAGGAGAACCTGTGGAGGCAAGTATCAAGTAGGTTAACATGGATACTACTGATGGTATTAGAGAACAAATTACATTGTTGTCTTTACAGATATCGATGAATGCCAGAACCCTGGTATCTGTAGTCAAATCTGTATCAACCTGAAAGGGGGCTACAAATGTGAATGTAGCCGTGGCTATCAGATGGATCTTGCCACTGGGGTGTGCAAGGCAGTGGGTGAGTATTGGCATAAGACTTCTATATTCCCATTTTAAAATGAGGTAGCAAGTGTTGTACTGTTTATGCTGTTGTAGTTTTGGCACGAGTTGCTGTGCTGCTATCAATATAACTTGTACAGACCTGAACACTCCTAACACTTTGAATGGTGCCATTTAAACAGTGATTAAAGCTGCCTGATGTAAACTGCTTGTGTCTGCTACCTGGGAAAAGGATGAGGTATGGTACAGCCAAGACCTTTGTCAGCAAGTGTGGAATGGCATATACCAAATATGATGCCTCTTAAAATTTGACATAAGAATAGTATGTGACTATGTGTCTAGATGTACAGATAACACATTCTTTTCACAGGGAAAGAGCCATGTCTAATTTTCACCAACCGCCGGGATATTAGGAAGATCGGCCTTGAGAGGAAAGAATACATTCAGCTAGTAGAGCAGCTAAGAAACACTGTAGCTCTAGATGCTGATATTGCTGAGCAAAAGCTTTACTGGGCTGACTTCGGCCAAAAAGCAATCTTCAGGTAAATGGACTTAGCTTATGAACCCTAGTGTGCTCCCCTAAACCATCTCGTGTTTTACCCAAGATACTTCTTTAGGCTCTGATGATGAGAACTAGATTCCTGATGTCCTAAGGACAAAGTACAGCAGATGCAAGTCCCCACAATTAGCAGTGTGTATGCCTGTTCCACTTCCTAGTAACTGCTGCTACAATTGTACAAAAGGTGCTCTGGAAAGTTACAAGTGCATTTTCTATATTGTCTGCCTGAGATCTGTGTGCAGTATTTGTTGAGGCATGCCCAGTGATAGTATCTGTGGAGGAACGGGTTGAAAGGAAGTAATTCTTGTCTTCCAGTGCCTCTATTGATACCCGTGATAAAGTTGGGACACATGTCAGAATTCTGGACAACATACACAGCCCTGCAGGAATTGCTGTTGACTGGGTTTATAAGAACATCTACTGGTCTGACTCAACTGCGAAGACCATTTCAGTGGCTAGCCTGGATGGCACAAAAAGAAAGGTTTTGTTTCGTTCTGAGCTGAGAGAGCCAGCTTCTATTGCTGTAGATCCTCTCTCTGGGTGAGTATTTGTCCTGGCTCTCTTAAAAGTGTGGACCTAACAGCTACTTCATGTCCTGATAACTGACTTAGGTAGCCTTTGTTAGTTATTGGTCATAATAGTGATACTACACAGTACTGTAGTACATCATACAACATAAATTCTGCTTCACAGCTTTATGTACTGGTCAGACTGGGGTGAGCCAGCAAAAATTGAAAAAGCAGGAATGAATGGATTTGACAGACAGCAGCTTGTGACAACAGAAATCCAATGGCCTAATGGAATTGCTCTAGGTATGTTGAACTTGTCTTTGTGCCAGAGCTGTTCTGGAGCTCGAGCAGTTTGTTTGCTGCAAAAGCCAAGCTCATCCTTCAGAGAACTATTTTCAACTTCTAAGAATGGGAAGTTCCTGCATGTGTGGAGATGCTGCAGGATGCACAGATAACACTTCTCAGATACTGAAATGGTAACTTCTCTTGCACTGCTCTATATTATAGTTGAGGCACAGGATGCTTAGGCAACAATGCAGCACCCTTCTGCATCCCAGTGAAGTAAGAAACCAGGGCAACACTGCAACTATTCTTGAACCTGTGGGTGTTCTAGCTCTTGCAGGAGGCTTTGAAGGTTTTTCTCCATGTAGATAGTAAATATGTCTGGGTATTTTTCCCTCTTAGATCTTGTAAAAAGCCGCCTGTACTGGCTTGATTCTAAACTACATATGCTGTCAAGTGTGGACTTGAATGGCCAGGACCGCAGAATTGTGTTGAAGTCTCATATGTTCCTTCCTCATCCTCTTGCTCTAACAATATTTGAGGTAAGAATGACTTCCTGTAGTAACTGCCAAAGATCATCTTCTTGCTAGTATGTGGCTAGCAATTATGATGCTGATAGCAACACAGAGGTAATGGGATGTAATGACTCTGTCTTCTAGGACCGTGTGTACTGGATTGACGGAGAGAATGAGGCAGTCTATGGTGCCAACAAATTTACTGGAGCTGAATTGGTTACCCTAGTGAACAACCTCAATGATGCACAGGACATCATTGTGTATCATGAACTTGTTCAGCCTTCAGGTAACTCTAATAAAGTTTATAGTTATGTCAGTGTATACTTGTAAGAAGCCTGCCCTGCTTGGGTGGTGACAAATGGTATCCCGCCCCTCTATAGCTGTCTGCTTCACTTCTACTTAGAGTTTCTAACATAGGCACCTGCACTGGGGTTGAGAGAAGATCTAGTTGCAATTGCTCTTTCTTAGGCTGAGCAGGTACAAATCAATAACCTGCAGAAACAAGTAACTCTACTCGAGTAATTATGCTATACACCTGGAGTATGAAGGCTCATTCCTGTCAGTTGTTGTACCAACAGGCAGAAACTGGTGTGAAGAGAACATGGCAAATGGAGGCTGTAGCTACCTGTGCCTGCCTGCTCCTCAGATAAATGAACACTCTCCAAAGTACACGTGTGCATGTCCTGTTGGATACTTCTTGCAGGAGGATGGTCTGAGATGTGCAGGTATGGTAACATGACTGAATCTTTTCCAGGATGGATGGGAAAGGAGAAGGGGTACTGAACCCATTGGAGGCAAATATGGCAGTAGAATCCGACAGCTTTGCATGAGTTAATCTGATGTAATTCATCTTGGAGGGGGTGGTCTTCTAGCATGCATAAAGATAGCCCTCAAAGTCTGCTAGCTTTGAACAGTACTTTGAACAGTACAGTGTTCAAAGTCCATGCTTGGCTTTTGCATCATCATCACTTGCAACAAGACCTTGTACCTCCATGGCTTTTGCAGACAGCGAGCACATGCATGAAACATAGTGAGACCCTTTCTCACAAAACAAGAGGTATAAACTAACATGGCTCTACAGTGTATAAATAGGCAGTGTTGAAAAGCTGACAAGCTAATCTTGCTGGTCAAGGAGGTTTGTTTGGACTTCTTTTGTGGTCCAAACAAACGTGCTGAGCATTGACTATATGGCAGACTTGTTTGTCCAGTGGAGTGGAACTAGAAACTCCAAGGTGCCACTTACTATATTGCATGTTGATTCACTTGGAGCACTGAATGCAGTTACGCTGTCCTCAATTGGCAGCTCTAAAGGGTTGATATAGGTGTCAACGACTGTGCCTAACCAGTAAATTTGTGGAACTGAAGTCTCACTTGGGAAACCTAAAGTCAGGGATGAGGTGGCTTACTGTTGTTGTGACTCTCAATACCTGTAATCCATGACAGATTAACTGTCTAGCCTTGTTCTTGGAATTACTTTTTATCAGAAATCCTTAGCTGAGGGTGTGCTAGTGAAACAGCTAATGTTGGTGTTTCCAATAAAGCTTACAAGCTGCATGATCATTCTGCCATCTGCTAAACATTCACTACCATGGCTCTTGTAACTAAGCCATTGCAGAACTTTAGGATTAACTGGGTTCTTGATCTATAATTAGTTTCAGGTACTGGAACAACTGTGGCTTACACTGAGGCTAAAGATACCAGCACAACAGAAAAATCTCCAACTGTTGGACTTGTTCCTGGAGGTACTGGTCCAACTAACTCAGACTGCTGAACATTAGAGAAATTAAATGCAAACTCACCCACTAACCTACCTGAAGTTTTTTCCTCTGCATGCAAGTAGAGAACACAGGCCAGGTCAAGTGTGTTGTACAAGTACAACAGCTGGAGCATGTGATAAACAGAGTTAGTTCAGTTATGACAGTGTGGAACCTACAGGTTCCATGAAATCCCAGGAGTTCTCAGAGAAGGCAAGCAATAAAAAACTTTCTACTAATATAGAATAAAGCCTGTTAGGCTGTTCTTGTAGCGTGTTACAGAGAAGCTAATATATGACAGCACCTTCTGGGCTTGGGACGTGCTTGCATCTGACCAAGTCTGCCAGCCTGTCAGTAAGCAAGCTCACTACTTCAAATTCTCATGCAGGATTCAACATCAGTGGTACAACATCTGAAGTAGCTACAGCTGGAGGAACATCAGCAGCTTGGACTATTCTTCCTGCCTGTGAGTAAAGTATTCACTAGCCTTTGTAACCCCTTGTACTGGGACAAGCCACTCTTAGTCACAAGCTTGACTTGACCCTACTCCATCCTTGCAATCTCTTTCTTTCCCTTAAGTATTGCTGGTGATGGCAGCAGTGGTGGGCTGCTTAATGTGGCATAACTGGCAGCAAAGGAAC
Organism: Strix aluco; assembly: GCF_031877795.1. Classification (NCBI taxonomy): domain Eukaryota; kingdom Metazoa; phylum Chordata; class Aves; order Strigiformes; family Strigidae; genus Strix; species Strix aluco. Next base: position 29,676,764 of record NC_133971.1, read on the forward strand.
ATGAAAAGCATGAATTTTGATAATCCTGTCTACCTGAAAACTACAGAAGAAGAACTCACAATTGATATTGGAAGACACAGCGGTTCAGTAGGACACACCTACCCTGCGGTAAGTAAACCTCCTGACATGTCTAAGGCTCTAGATTAATCCTCAGAGTAGACATAGAGATGGCCAAATGATACCTGACTTGAGTTTAGGAGAGCTCTCTACTCTTGAAAGCTTCTGACTCTAGCAAAACCACTGGGCTGAATCAGCTGACAACTTGTTCCTTTTATCAATGTTAAAGTTGTAGTAGGCAACTACCATCCTATACCTGGGATGGAGTAATCAGTGCTGAATGTGGTCACTAGCCTGCAGAATTAGCCCCTATTTCAGATTGCTGTGTAGTGATGATATGCATTGTTTTTCATCTTTTTATTAGTACAATTGTAGCTAACTTGTACTTATTTTGTACAGATATCTGTTGTAAGCACAGATGATGATACGGTGTGAGCGCTGGAGCAGCAATCACTTCCGGTTTACTTGTGTTTTACACTCTTTGGGGATAGTAACCAGGTTTGTGGCTGAAAGAGTTCCTCCATTCTTGGAAGAAAGAAGTTACTTTCTGTATGTATGGAACACTTATGTAAATAGCTATTTTATACAGCTTAACAACAAACTCTGTAAATACCTGTCCACAACAATTCAGCTTTTAGTGGTTACTGTTTTATCAGTAACCCTTGGATTGGTCAGTCAGTAACACCACTGACCGAATATAAAGCACTTTCCATAGAAAGCCATGTTCCAGCCACAACTTGTAACACCTGTACATATGTGTATAGGCCACTTGTAAATATTATTCTTGGAAAATCACTATCAAGCACTTTGAAATACTTCAAATGTAAATTACTGTACACTGTCTTTTTCAATGATTGGGGCAATGGCAATAGGAAAAAACGGGTTACTGTGATTGCCAAAAATTTGTAAACATAAGTAATTTTATATGTATGATTGAAACAATCTTGTCTGTTACCTCTTACAGGTATACAGGTATGAATGCTCTTTAAGAAACGACTGTAAATCTTAAATGCAGAGAAAGGGGAAAAAATAATAAAAAAATAAAGCATTTAAGGCGTTGTTCTCCATTATTATGTTAGCACTAAAGTAAAATAGAGTATCTTCTAAGTTGCAAGCTTTAGTGGGCTACACTACTACTACCAGCCAGAACATGAAGTATTTCTTAGGTTATTTCAGCAGTACCTCAGACTGCTAAGACAGTACTGACCTGCTATGTGACTGTCGTTCGTACTTGAGACTAATACTCTACAGGGTACTGGGCTGAATGAGTCTCCTTTTGTAGGAGTCCAGGTGGAATCTGGTTAGGATTGACAGTGGCTAAAAATACTCAACTACTTTTGCAAGCTTTTAAGAGGTAGCATTGACAGAGATGCTGTGTGGAGACAGGTCAAAGCATTGTCTACCAGGTAAGTTTAAGGTTCTTGCAAACAATGTTACGTACAAACTCACAGTGGTGTCAAGTTATTAGCAGTTAGTCCTCATGGCAATGCCGCTGCAAGTTGGATCTTGGTGGCTCCTACACCTGTACAAAGGAATAGCAGAGCTGTGACTTGGCAGCTAATCATGGCAGCCTGCTCCTGGAGTCTTGGTGCTGAAAAGCCCCTGTTGCTACATGTGTAATGACAGAAGTCCACTGCAGTGAGCATCAGTGAGCTAGTGTCCCCTTCCCTGTGGGAATTCAATTCATTGAAATGGCTCTAAGATACTGATCATTTGAAGTGCTGGAGCCTTTCTCTTGGGTGACCATAGGAGTGAAAAATAAATTGTACAACTGTTCTGCATCCAGAAAGGTGATACTTGTCTTTAACTGTGTAGTACCATACTACTTGAGTGCTAATTTTAGTAGCACCAGGTATATTCCTTATCCACTGTACATGTGTAGTTCATGCAAGTAAGACTGAAATAACTTGTAGGTTCTGTGGTCTTCAGCCATTTTGCTCTGATCAAGTTTGGAGTAAAAGAAGCAGCTTTTGATCTTTATGGCATAACTACTTGGTAGTCTCCAACTGAGTAAGAGGTAGCTTCCTTAGCCACTAGTAGTTTTCTTAATGCCAAATTATTTTTCTGGGATAAAGTCAGGGTTTCTCCCCTGACACTGCAGGATCTTGGCCTTGAAATGCCACTCCAACTACTGTAGCAGGAGGTGCTACTTCACTGTTGCTAATCCTTTCCTCTTCAAGTTGAAGAAATTACTTCTGATTGGATGCAGGTTCAAGGCTAAGATATAGTTTAGAAGAAGCAAAAATATCCTGGCTGTGCTTTAGTGATGACTTGTTAAATCGTTCTCAATCAATCATGTCTCCAAAATAGTAACAATAAAAATCATTGAGTCAGAACTTGGATCAGTTCCTGGGCTTGGTTCTAGTGCCTGTTCTCATTGCAGTTACAGCTGGGGTCTGCTCTCTTAATGGTCTTCTGTGTACTGTGGACTCCTTTCCTGACAGATGAGGACAGCTGCCAACTTCTGCAGATTTAAAATAAGTTGTTTCTAGCAAGCTCACTACTCTTTGGAGAGTTGAAACTTCTAGCCAGCTATCCCTGGCAACTCTTGTCTGTAGACATTTTCAGTATCTGGAATGCACGTGGACTAAAATGGCTTGCAACGATTAGGATGTAAGGAGACCTCTGAAGTTTCTGGCCAAGAATACTACAGCTATTCTGCTGAGTACTTTTTGGAGTAAAATGCCTTTCATATCAGCCTAATATGTAAAGATTATTAGTTATTGGATAGAATTCAGCTCTTTTAGTTAGATGTCTAACTTGGGGTACTACAAAGCATTTGTGTTGAAATGTGACAAAATCTAAACCAAAATTCTCAGTCAGCTTGTTAGTTATACATTTGCATGGCAGCTAAATACAGGCACAATGCTCTGCCTTTTTAATCTTCATACAGAAGATGAACAGCTCTACTCTTTTTTTTTTCTAAAGTTCCTTGCTGTCACCAGTATCATACCAAATGGCATATTGAATAGGACCAATAAAGATACTTCTTCCTGAGGTTAACACTCAGTTGAAGTAGCAACTTAAATCTATTTTGGGAACCTAAGTTAGTTCTTACAGAAACTGTGGACTCTGGAAACTTGTTTTCTGACTTTAGCCCAATGTGCTGAACAAAGTTGTCAGAAAAGTACCTTGACACACAAAAGTAGTTTCCGTAGTCTATAGGAGACTTAACACTTTACCAGATAAAACTTCTATGCCTTCAAATAGCAGGAGGGAGGAGGAGTGAGGAATATCAGGCAGTAGCAGGAGATAATGTAAAATGGCCTATACTTAGTTGCAGATGTTGTCTGACTCTTTAATCTCACTAGGTTTATTCTGTCCTACCCCTCTCATTCTTGTGTTATGAAATCGTTGTTTACTTCCACAGCAGTCTTGAAGAGTAGTCAGGGATTACTTCTGTAAAAACAGATCCAACTTGCATAGACAAATGCCTTACTATCTTTGAACAATTTTTTTCCCCTGCCATCTGCAAGTGTTTGACTTTGTTTTATTGCTCTGTCATGTGACTCTTGGCATCTAATGAAGGTGGTACAGCTGTACTAAGCACTCCTGCAGCAGCAGCTTGTGGTTGTGCTGGTGGCCACTAAAAGAATTCTAAGACATCATCCTTTTCTCAGCTTCTCTGCTGCATTCTCATGGTCTCGCAGAGCAATGTGACATTAATAACCCGTTTGGTCAGGTTTCACTGTTAAGTTGGATTTGTATTTGTCTTGAACTTGCTGCTAATAGATACATAAATACAGCTTTAGTTGTTATTGAAATAGTAGTCAACGTAATGCCATAATTTTTGTTTCCCAGCTGAAGGCAAAGCCCTCTGGTTCTAAATACTGCCTATTTCTATGTAGTGTCTGCTAGCCAGTGTGAGTGCAAACCTAGTTTTGAAACTGGCTTTTTCTCTCCCCTACAACTATTAAAATTTCTCTTAATACTGTCTGCCTCCTATTTGATCTGCCTTTGAGCAATAATGTAAAATATCTACTATGCCAGCAAAAACAGAGGAAAATAAATATAAAGGGAGTTGAAGGTATTAAAATGATTCACTTCTTCCCCTTCTGCACCTCATTCCTCTACAGATAGCTGTAGTGTGCCTCTTCCCAATCCAACTTCTATTTGCTTACATTTTTAATGTACATACCTTTTTTTTGGCCCATCATGTCTTTGCTGAAACAGTGAAGATCCATTTATCTATTTTTATGTAAGTGCTGAATCTTGCTAGACTAGGGAAAAGGAACAGAGCCAAGGACTCAGGCTGGAAGAAACAGGATGGGAGACCTCAAATAAAGGAAAAATCTTACAGCTACAGAAGTACTCTTCACTCCCTAACCCTGGATGCAAGTGTCAGTACTTTATGTAGATATGTCACAGCATGTCTGTGAAGAAACATGCTCCTATTCATCCTTAGAGCTGGCTCACAACAATGGTTGCTATTGTCACTTACTGGAAGAAAGTACTTGAAGAGGTCTGCTCTGTTGAAGTGCAGAAGCCAACTTAACACATTCCTGGCTTTCTGGTTTTCACTTTTTTCTTCCTGAAAAAGCTTCACAATTTGCCCCATATCAAATGAAAAAGCCCTAAGAGCAGGGGAGGGACAGAGAGACTGAAATCAGTTATGTTGCTGAATATCTAGGCCATTGAACATCAGAATAAAGACTGATTGTGGAAGGGATGATGGTCTTAATTCTCCCTTGCACAGCCCTGGTCAGGACACTAACACATCTCTGTCAAGCAGTGGAAAATGCTTCATATCATACATGGAAAAAACCAAGCACCACAACCTGAACAGACTACTAAAGGCTAACTTAACTAACACACTCTTTGGTCTATAATGAACTGCTTGAACATAGGAAACAGTAAGCATGAAATCAAGACAAATGACTGGTAAAACAAATATTTAGTAGAAATACTTTTTTTTTTTTTTTTTTTCCCTGTGGAGTTCTCTATAGAAAAACTAAACAGTTTTCAGGTCTTTTTTCCCTACTTTCCCTACACATGTGTTCTTGGAGTCAAACTTTAAAATACATGGAAATGTTTTACTGTACTGTCAGTGCATAGAATTAAAGCTCAAAGAGTTGAATAGCAATGTGAAAGGATTAATTTAATATTCAGGGCAGTTGTTTCCCTCCAGTGGAAAGTATTTGTTGTTGAAAGGTCTCTTGGAAAGGCTGATCATTGAATACAGCAAATGCCATTACAATCTAGAAGCAGTGCTGCCTGCTATAAAGTCCCTTTTGTGGATGTGTGCAAGCGAGAAGTGGTGGTTTTGTTTGGACAACTTAATGCTTATTCCTTTTACTGGTCCTTAAATATACAAAAACACCTGTCCATTTAAATTAGGACTTAGACTTTCTAATTCAAGAAAGTTAATCTGTGATTTGGTAGTTACATAATGTATTGTGGTAGTTGGTGAAGGGGTCGTTAAGGAAAAGTTTTGGTGTTCTTAATTTGGACTTTAGCTACTTATCCCCCTATGCCAAGGTACTGATAGTACTGTGTTAAAATCTGATGGATGTATTCACTCATATGAAGGAACTCCACGCACACTGATGGACACATTAGAAACAGTCTGTATAGAGTTACCAGGGGTTGATCATGCTCTACTAACCTGCTTGCCTTTAGACTTTCAACAGTGTCTTTCACAATATTCTTCTGTCCAAATTGGAACATTACAGCCTGCATGGGATGACAGCTAGATGGGTAAAAGCTGGTCAGATACTTGGAGTCTGAGAGTTGTGGTCAAGGGGTTGTGCTCTACCTGGAAGTGGGTAGCAAGTGGGGTACCACAGGGTCTATCCTGGGATGAGTTCTGTTCAACATCTTTATCAGGAACCCTGAGAAGCAGATAGAGAACATGGTGATGAAGTTTGTAGAGGACACCAAATAGGTGGTGGGGGCAGAACCACCAAATACACTCAGACAGAGCTGCTGCCTTGGGGGGACTTGCACAGGTGCGAGGAAGGGGCTGGCAGGAACCCAGTGAAATTCAGCAAGGACAAAGGCCAAGCTCTGCCCTGGTAAAGCAGAACCTTGCAGGGATAGAGGCTGAGGCCAGGCAGCAAGAACGGTCAGCAGTGCCTGTGGTAGTGGTTGAGCAGGACATGGCCCTGAAAGACAGAGGACAGCAGGGACTGTCCCCTCTGCTCAATGGTCATCAGACTACATCTGGGCACTGCATCTAGTTTTGGGCCTCCAACAGAGGAAGGATGTTGATAAACATGGCCAAGTTCAACAAACAGCCAGCAAAACAGTCCTGGGCTGGAGTGCTTGGCCTGAGAGGAAAGGCTGTGGAACCAGGGCTAGTTCAGCTGGGAGGAGACACAGCTTTGGGGGCACTCACCAGCATCCCTGGCATCAACAGGAGGGGATGGAGGAGACGCAGCTGGACTTTTCACAGCAGTGCGTGCTGCAAGGGTGAGAGGCAGTGACACAAGTTGAAACACGAGAAGCTCAGTTTAGAGATAAGGAGAAGCCTTTTCCCCACAAGGACAGCCCAGCAGTGGGGAGGGGACCCAGGGAGGTTGGGCCTTCTCCAGCCTGGGGATTTTCAAGCCCTAACTGGGTGAAGCCCTGAGCAGCCTGGGTCTGAGCCCATGGCTGAGCCTGCTCTGGCTGGACAGGGGCTGTGACTGGAGACCTCCTCAGGTCCCCACCAGTCTGAACAGGATCCTATGATTCTGTGATTTGTTTGAATATTGAGGAAAAAAAGGAATTGATCAACCTTGCAAAATATTGCTCTTTTGATGATAAATATACTTTTTTCTCAGAATGGAGGTAAATATTATCCCTGTAGATGAGAGTTCCTGTGGTGGGTAAAAGGGAGGGCAGGCAGTAGCAAACATTCATACGACCTTTCCAGGGAACGGTCTAGGCCCAGTCATTTGAGCACCCCAAGCATTAGAAGCAAGTTTAAGTTCATGCCTATTACATGATGCAGTTTTCCACCTCTTGGTTATCTATTTGGTTGACACTAGACCACTTGTGTCAGTGGGGTTTTCCTTGTGATCCTTCAATTCTATTTTTTCAACTCTAAGTGGCCAGGTAAAGAAAACTTTACCAAGGTGGAAGCATGGCTTTTCAATGGCTAAAAGACCTGATGCTCGAGGAACTTGGTTTGTCATCCTAAGGTGGCAATGATGTTGCCCAGTGCAGTGTCACTTGAAAGTATAATCTCTGTAGAGGATTAGAAGAATCAGATGAATAGCAAAACATTTTTCTCCAATTCTAGCTGAAATGAATAGCTCAAGAACTTTGTATTTCAGCATGTAGTTCTGCTTCAGGCTCTTGCAGTCTGCAAGTTAAATGAAACTTGAAACTTGTTTACTCCCTGGTGAAAGCATTTCCACTGTGTAAGTGACAAATACTGTGAGTTTCTAACGTTCAGCTTGTGCCTCTAGTAGTAAAAGAAGTTCACCCCATAAACCTTTTTCAAATAATGACACTTAATAAAGCCTCAGTACAAAAATTCAAATTAAATGTGCAATTGTTGATGCAGAGACAACTTGGTCATTCTGGTTTTCCAAGAAGACACACTGGTTATTCTTTACTTAAATAACATTTAACCCACTCCCCTCAACTTTTTTTCATTGAAGAATAGGACAAAGTAATTGGAGGGGGTGAGGTGGTGTCCACAGAATTTATCTCTAAGTTGTAGGTTGTGATCCCTTCACATTATAAAGTTCCTGCTACCAGGTAAAACCTAGTCATTTTGTAATTATAATATACTTACTATCTTGCCTCAGAAACAGAGTTTGAACAATTGCTTGGATGGAAGTGGATAGCTGACACATTATAACAGACCTACACACAGAGAAATAGCTAGCTCTTCCTAGCCCTTTTTCTTCTTTGGCAGCCTCTACTGCTGCTGTAACTTCTGTAAGTGAACACAGAGAAGGAAAAGCTGTAAAGCTTCTTACAGAGAGCATAATTCAAATGGTGTTATGAGAACTGCATTTCAATATTTGATACAGTGCATCCACTTGAGAAAGAAAAAACATTCAAAAAAGACATTTTTCACCATCTTAGGTGCCAGATACAAATAGTCATGAGCTGCTGAAGACTAACATTTTGTCAGCTGTCTTCAGTAATTCAAAGGTCATATGTGAGCAACAGGCATTCCCAGTTATATGACACCACCTGAAGGTCTCTTGTTGACCAGCAAGAATCTCTAGCAGGAGACCGTTTAGTGTTCCATGTATAAACATAGTTTACTCTGACATGACTTTCACTAGGAGCTACCCCAACACTTTCATTTTAGCATTCAGCACTTGAAAGGATCCACTTCAGAGTATGGCCTCTGCAAGTGGTTGTGAAATAAATCAGCATTAATTATTAGACCTGACATTTATTTTGTTCTCCTCATTGTCTGACACTTGAGTAGCAGTTAGTTAATTTAAGAAACACTATGTGGCACTTTTTTACATGGTACTGTAGGGACAACCAAGAAAATGAATCTGCCTTTAAATTATTTTAGAATGGGAGGAAGTCAAGCAGACAGCCTCATCATTTAGAGCTTAACGATCATATAAATAAATTGGTGAAGAATTGAAATAACCACAACTTGTGTAAGTCAATTAATTCTTTTCAGTGAGCCAGTTCTGTTCTCCCTGTAGGGAGGAAGTGAAGCTTTGCGCTTTGCCTCAGGAGACAGGGCTGAGCCATGGGTCTGGCATGGGGAAGTTAATCATCAGTAGAGAATATTCTAGTGCCTCTGGTGCACCTAGACACATGACACCTTCCCTTTTTTCCTGCACTACCCCTGTTAGGTTTTTTGGAAGACTCTTGATGCTGTGAAATAAGGTCTGTAGGACAAAGGAGTACGAGGTGGGTAACCAAAGCAGGATGAGCAGCCCTGAGTGCCCCAGTGTTGAAGAGCCTGTTGTAGGCAGTATCCACAGAGTGGTGAATGCACTGTGAGGGGGTAGTCTGGACTATATCCCAGTTTTGGTTTTGTCATCCCTTAGATAAACTTTCAATCTCTTTTGTGTTGACCATAGATCACAGGAAGGAACCTGACCCAAATCCGTAGTGATCAGAAGCAATTTCATGGCTAAACACAAGCAAGACATGCAAAAATCCCACTGCTCATGTTGCAAAAGGTAGGGCAACCAAAAAAAGCACAAAAAGTCTGGGAGGCCTCCATAAGGCCTACAGCAGCATCCTTAGATGCTCTTTGAGTATGAGTCCCTGCCAGAGATTCTGGGGCTTATGGAAAGGCTCCAGCCCTCTTCTGAGGGCAGCATATGATGCCTCATCCATCTGTTGAAACAAAGGAACAAGGAGTAGTAAGCAGGCAGAAAGACATCCTGTATTATTTAAGATTTTCAGAAATTAATATTAAAAATGGACCATTACATTACAGACTAGAGCATAAAATCTGTTTAAGTGCAAGGTGAAGTTGCCACATTAACTTGTCTTGCAGGGGATCCTTCTCAGTATAGGCTGTTACTTTATGAGTACTTATGAATTAAGTACATAGAGAGGAACAAAGGATTGCTGTTCTCTAGTTTGACTATGAATGAACGTCCAGAAGACAAGCTAGGCACAACTCAGCTACTAAAATGATGAGGATTAAGATGGCCATAACCAGTCAGCAGCAGGGCATATACATTACCAATGCTTTAATTAATTTTGATGCTTTTTATTTGGTACAAATAAGCAGGAAACCAAATCAATGTCTGTTTTCAGCTTGACAAATTTATAGCTTGACTTGCTTGGAATTTACAGTTTGCTTTCAAAAGAAGTACATAGACAAGCATACCCATAAACAGTCCAATTTGCTCTGTACAATGTTCCTGAGAGAGGAAACAAATGTGCAAAAGTCACAGAAATCCTCAGCCTGTCACAGGCTGAGGAAAATACCTTGCTCAGCAATTTATCTTTTTAAGCGCACAAGCTGACACAGTTAGCTACAAAGAGATATTGTCACAGGATCCCCTGGCACTCCACAGTTTCTGTGCTCCAGTCCATCATGTCTGAATGTTTAAACTTCATGGACTTTAGAGGTATGACTAGACAATACAGTCCCGTGCTTCGTAAGGAGTCACAGCTGCCTTCAGATTAGGTATGTATGGAAGACTATTAAATAATCCTGTATTAAGTGGAAAACATATTCGACTCATTCTCCTATTTGTTTCATGTTTCATTTAGGGCAAATCTCTTTTCTATGCCTCAGTTTTTCTACATAAAACAAGTCACAGGGCCATTGTGAATATTAACTAGAGCTTGTAAAGCTCTAGGGGAGTGTGGGTGCATGCACTTATATGCACTCATACACACAAGCACACATGTATAATCAGATTTCACCTAAAGATGTCCAATGCCATCATTTAATCAAATTTTAGCACAGATCTGAGGTGAGGAGTTCTAGTGTTTGGCTGCTGTGGTTTTTCCACCAGGCAGTGTAGGTGACATGCACCATGAGGACATTTACTTCACTCTTATTTGTAAGATTTTTGCAGTAAGCACATTGTGCTTAAAGAGAGAGAAAACAGAAACTACATAGATATGAAGTTTAATCCAACCACGTAAATTGTGTATATGTTCTTTCCACATGATGTACTATACTAGTCTGAGATCCAAGCAGCAAGTCCGAAAGTAACAAGAAGAGTAAACGGAAAATATTGTGTCATTTACTGGATTTCAAATACAGAAGCACAGTAAAATTCTTGGAGGTCACCTAGTACAGCCTCCTGCTCAGATCAGGGTTTGTTTCAAAGCTAGATCAGGTTGCTCAGGCCATTTTTTAGGCAAGTTTTGAAGATCTAGAGGATGGAGCTGCCATGACCTCAGGGTAGTCTGCTGCCAGGCTGCATAGAATCACAGAATCATCCAGGTTGGAAAGGACCTTGAAGATCATCTAGTCCAACCATTGACCTTACACTGACAGTTCCCAACTACACCAGATCCCTCAGCGCTATGTCAACCCGACTCTTAAACACCTCCAGGGATGGGGTCTCCACCACCTCCCTGGGCAGCCCATTCCAACGCCTAACAACCATTCTGGAAAGAAATACTTCCTAATATCTAGTCTAAACCTTCCCTGGTGCAACTTGAGGCCATTCCCTCTTGTCCTGTCGCTTATTAATTGGTTAAGGAGGCTCATCCCCAGCTCTCTGCAACCTCCTTTCAGGGAGTTGTAGAGGGCAATGAGGTCTCCCCTCAGCCTCCTATTCTCCAAACTAAACAACCCCAGTTCCCTCAGCCGCTCCTCGTACGACATGTGCTCCAGACCCTGCACCAGCTTCGTTGCCCTTCTCTGGACACGCTCGAGTAATTCAATGTCCTTTTTGTAGTGAGGGGCCTAAAACTGAACACAGTAATCAAGGTGCGGCCTCACCAGTGCCGAGTACAGGGGTAAGATCACTTCCCTGTCCCTGCTGGCCACGCTATTGCTGATACAAGCCAGGATGCCATTGGCCTTCTTGGCCACCTGGGCACACTGCTGGCTCCTGTTCAGCTGGCTGTCAATCAACACCCTCAGGTCCCTCTCTGACTGGCAGCTCTCCAGACACTCCTCTCCAAGCCTGTAGCACTGCTGGGGGTTGTTGTGGCCCAAGTGCAGCACCCGGCATTTGGCCATATTGAAACTCCTACAGTTGGCCTTAGCCCATCGCTCCAGCCTGTCCAGATCTCTCTGCAGAGCCTCCCTACCCTCGAGCCGATCAACACTCCCACCCAACTTGGTGTCGTCTGCAAACTTACTGAGGGTGCACTCGATCCCCTTGTCTAGATCCTCAATAAAGACATTAAACAGGAGTGGCGCCAAAACCGAGCCCTGGGAGACACCACTCGTGACCGGCCACCAACCGGATTTGACTCCATTCACCACAACTCTTTGGGCCCGGTCAGTCAGACAGTTTTTTACCCAGTGAAGCGTGTGCCCATCCAATCCTCGAGCAGCCAGTTTCACCAGGAGAATGCTGTGGGAAATGGTGTCAAAGGCCTTACTCAAGTCAAGGTAAACTACATCCACAGCCTTTCCCTCATCTAATAAGTCGTAGAAAGAGATCAGGTTTGTCAAGCAGGACCTGCCTTTCATAAACCCATGCTGACTAGGCCTGATCATCTGGTTGTCCCGCATGTGCTGTGTGATGGTACTCAGGATGAGCTGCTCCATCAGCTTCCTGGGCACCGACGTCAAGCTGACAGGCCTGTAATTTCCTGGATCATCCTTCCAACCCTTCTTATAGATGGGCATCACACTGGCCAGTTTTCAATCTGTTGGCACCTCCCCGGTCAGCCAGGACTGCTGGTAAATGATGGAAAGCGGCTTGGCGAGCACCCCAGCCAGCTCCTTCAGCACCCTCGGGTGTATTCCATCAGGTCCCATAGACTGGTGTACATCTATGTGATGCAGTAGGTCATTGACTGTCTCCTCCTGGATTGTGGGGGGGTCGTTCTCCCAGTCTCTGTCTTCTGGCTGAGGAGGCTGGATTCCCTCAGCGCAACCAGTCTTGTTATGAAAGACTGAGGCAAAGAAGGCATTAAGCACTTCAGCCTTCTCCTCATCACTTGTTACCATGTTTCCTCTTGCATCTAGCAGGGGATGTATAATCTCCCTGGTCTTTCTTTTGCTGTTGACATACTTATAGAAACATTTCTTGTTATCCTTGATTGCCGAAGCCAGAGTAATTTCTAGCTGGACTTTAGACCTCCCGATTTCCACCCTTCACAGCCTCACAACTTCTTTCTATGAGTGGCTAGCCCCTTCTTCCAAAGGCTGTAAACTCTCCTTTTCTCCCTGAGTTGCAGTCAAAGCTCCCTGTTCAGCCAGGGTGGTCTTCTCTCTCACCAGCTTCTCTTACAGCACCCGGGGACCGCCTGCTCCTGAGCCATTAAGACTTCCTTCTTAAAGAGTGTCCAGCCTTCCTGGACCCCTATACCCTTCAGGATCATCTCCCAAGGGATCCTTTCAAGCAGGTGCCTAAACAAGACAGAGTCAGCCCTCTGGAAGTGCAGGATGTCAGTTCTGCTGCCCCCTCTCCTGGCCTCTCTAAGAATAGAGAACTCTATTATTTCATGATCGCTGTGCCCTAGTTGGCCTCCAACTGCCACATCATCCACCAGTCCTTCTCTGTTCACAAAGAGGAGATCCAGCAGGGCACCTTCTCTGGTTGGTTCACTCACCAGCTGCATCAGGAAGTTGTCTCCCACACATTCCAGGAATCTCTGGGACTGGTCCTGCTCTGCTGTGTTATATTCCCAGCAGATGTCTGGGAAGTTGAAGTCTCCCACAAGAACAAGGGCAAGTGATCATGAGATTTCTCCTAAATGCCTATAGAATATTTCATCCACCTCTCTGTCCTGGGTGGGTGGTCTATAGTAGACTCCTACTACAAGATCTGCCCTGTTGGCCTTCCCCCTGATTCTAACGCAAAGACACGCCACCCTGTTTTCACTATACTTGTGCTCAAAGCAATCATAACAGTCCCTAACATACAGCGCCACCCCACCACCTCTCATCACTCACACCCTCAAGAATTTTGAAGATTTTTTTATATATCTTATTGTTTGCAACTTAGATCAGACTTTATTACTCAGTTCTTGATCAACGTATCATTAAGATGTTAGCTTCTTTTAGCAATGAGTCCATAAGGCTTTCTGGTACAGGGCCACAAAACAAGGCATTGCTCTTTGAAAACAATAATGGACCCAAATGCAGATGTCAGCCACAAAAGTGAGTAAGAAAGTGTTATTCTTTGGCACAACTAACATAATGTTTTTAATGAAAGTAAATGTACTTCAGGACCTGCTTCAGTAAGGCTTCTGTGTATATGTTTACATGCTTAAAACTTAAGTTTTCTGTTAATTCACAGTCTCAGTCAGTAGCTCCAAGACTGATCTGTTAATCTGTTCAGGTTACATGGGAAATTCAAGAATAGTCTGGATTTTCTTAAGTTGTTTGGAAGTCTCATATACATGCCTCCTGTATTTGTCATGGATTAACGTACTCAGCGTAAGTACATTTTCAAAAGTTGCAAGCTAATAGTGTGAGCAAAGGCCTTAACGATGCAACATTGCCGACCTTCAGAGGTTTCTGTTCAGTTTTATAGGACTACGCCACTAAGAACATTTTGAAAAATAAAGATTCCTCTTAAATTTAAAAAAATCATGATATATTGCTGTGATCATGACCTTTACATTATTATAGTTCTAACCATCTTTGTCCAAATGGATTAGAGATTTTATCAAAAGTGTAAGTTGAAGGAAAAAAAAAGAAATTGTCTCAGGCTGATTAGGTTATTCAACCCAAAGACAAAAAGTAAAACTCAAATTAATGCAACTTGTATCATTATGCCATTGTGTCTTAAGGACAAAGAACACCTGTGTAGAAGCTGGATGTACTGTACTTGCCTGCCCATCTGTTGCTGAGTTAAAAGTGGACAATTGAATAAAATCTGCTATCAAAAAACTGATGGTGTTAAAAAAGAAAAATAAATCAGCAATTTGCTAGCTCTTTGCTAAAGCTATACTGCTGAACATGTGAATGGCTCCCTGACTTGGAAGGTAATTATTTTCATTCTGCCTATCTTAATTCAAATCCTGCACTGCCTACTCCCTGAAATTAGGCACATCCCCACCACAGTTGGTCATTTTTAAAACAGTCACAATGAAGTGTTTTGCTTCTATGTCAATATTGCCCTCACGATGCTTTCATTTTTAATTTCTCCAGTGTTACTCTGCCTTCTCAACAGGCTTCTTAGGTCATTAGCAAACATGAGCAGTCTGGGATAATCAACCTTCTGCTGGAGGCTAGGTCAAATTGTTGACTGCAAAGCCATCAAAGGCTTTTTTTCACTTTGGAAAACAGGGCTGAGCATTCAAGTTGTGCTGAAGAAATAAAACTCACCGGAAAGCTGGGAGTCCACTCCTCACCTACCTTCTACCCCTTTGTCCTGCTGCAGTAATGCAAAAGGACCACAAATCTGCCTGCAGGAGAAGTGAACAAATTTGGAGGGTGGTGTGGCAGGAGACAGCACTTAACCAGAGCACTGCTGCAGCCTGGCAAACTCTGTGCTGAGTGTGGGGCTGATCCGGTGTGTGCTGGGGAGATTAGGCCAGCCCTGAGGAAGTGGAGACGCACAAAGATTGTACAGTTGCTCAGTTGCTTCCCTCACAGCTGGGATCCATGCCCAGCACAGGCAAGCCCTGAGGATGTGTGCTGTCTCCATCCCTCCTCCCTGCAGCAGCTGTGCACTCTAGCACCCAAATAAATCTTAATCACTCCATGGTGGCTCTTTTGTTCAACTCAGAGACTCATTTATGCATTCAAGTTAACACAGGACTCAGGGCTTGAATCTGCATTGTTGTCTGCTTTGTGCGGTAATTTAATGGGCATGCCAAATGGTAGTCAAACAGCACTAAACCCTGACCAACTTTTTCTATCTTTTGTGTACAGACACTTTTGTGAACAAGAGGCAAAACAGAATAGCTTGCTTGATGTAAAACAAGCTGCAGATTTTGCCATATTATTGTCATTTCCTTCCTAGCTACAATTAATTAAAATTCACTTCTGGCAACTCAAAAAGGAGAGGCACATACTAATGTATATGCATGATTATACCCAGGCATAACCATCAACTTTCTGTGTAGCATTGTGTACATTTTAGGTGGAACAAAAAATTTTTTTTCTGAATGTTCATGAAAGTTTGCACTGTTTTCAACAAAATTAAAGCAAAGTTATTTGCTTTGGATAAAGGGGAAAATGGAATGTCACAGATTACAAAAAGAAATATGATGTATTAGGAAAATGGATTTTTTTGTGGATCCTACTTCAGAATCAGATGTCATTTCCATTATACTGACATAACAGCATAAGAATATCATTTCCCATGTGTGAGACCCTACACGTGTGATATGTTTGCCTGAAGTCTGGAGCACAGCCTCAAACATAGCAGAAAACCTGGAACTCTGGGGCTGGAAGCTGTTTTCCTTAAAGTAGCAGCTTTACAGCCGCAGTAATAGCCTGAAAGAACAGTCAACGAAATTCAACAGGACACATTTTACAGAATTCAAGTCTCCAGGGTCAGAATAGTCTAAATGGTTATGAGGAGATTATTAAGATTGATTAAATTTTACAGCAAATATTTTTTATCTTACTCAATTTCCGTGTAGCTTGTTGAGTACTCTCTGCAGGATACAACTTTGTCTTTGCACAAGTGGGAAATGTCTATGACGCTGTAAAGGTCTGGGGTGTATATTTATTGCATATTCATTTAATCTTCTTGTTTTGATGGTCTTTGCCATGGTTGTATCAGTTTAAGAAACCAGTGAAACTTTAAGGTCACACTCTGAGTTTAGAATATCCCTCAGCTTTGAGGGAAATTTCCACCTGTCTTTAAGAAACGAAAAACAGTTTTCCTCTTTTTTGGGCTGAGCAATCTATTGTTAGCACACAGTGTTGAATGCCAGAAACGATTCTCTTACCTGAAATTATGCAAAGAAAACACATATGACATACTTAAATAGTGACATTCTAAAATTCAACCTGCCTTGAATGAAAGAGGACATCTTCATTGTTTGAAATATTTGTGTAGAATTATCCATGTTACTTTAAAAAATTTTTAAAAATCAAAAAGTCATTGGAAGCAACATTTTATTTTCTGACGTATTCAGACACACTGTTGTCCATTCAGTATTGTTGTGAGACATGAGCTGATTTTCAGGATATGTCAGCTAAATAAGCAGAAAGAATCATGTTAGTTCAAGGCTTCCAAAAAAACCCTATACCTGAATACTAAGACCTGAGAAACAGAAGATCATGTGATTGGTTTAAAGAAAGGATATGATTTAATTTTTGTTATGTAACACAATACAAATATTTAATGGAAGAAAAATAATAAATATAAGAACATAAGCCACCAGTAGGAGCAAGGAAATTTGCACTGACAAACAGCTGTTTTACAGCTTTTATTTTCTGTACTGTACATCCACCAGAGGCTAAAACTATGACATCATGGATGCTTTGCTTATGACGGGTCGTTGTGTCCACCACAGCAGGCAACATGATAAAGCTCAATCAGGCAGTCTGTCACCCAGCTGTCAGACAATGAAATATAATATGGTCAGAGAGAAAGTCAATAAAGAAATAAAGACAGAGAGACAATGTTTTTCTGGCCTGTGACCACCATTTTAGTTATGTTAATCCAACAAATTAAATGCAAGAAAATGTACTTAAAAGGCAATGTTATGTTCCAGCTGCCCAAAAAATCAAGAAATTGCAGTTTGATGCTTCTTCCAAAACGTTAACTATGTGGCCTCTCCATGTGCGCACACACACAGAGTGATTATGTCACGCTCAGAAATAATGCTGAGTTTTCCATTTAAGGGGAGCCAAATATACAAGTGAATGAATTAGTGTTGCTAGATCAGTTGGAACTAGGTTTTTCTCAGTCTGGCCCTTTTTAATTTGTTCTTTTATATTGCATTAATGTCCTCTTTTCCTCCTTAAGAAAGAGAGGAAAGAAAATCAGGAGATAATAAGTTCTCAGTTTAGCATTTCCATTGTCTTTCATGTTAATGTCTTTTCCCAGGCTCATGGTTGCACCTTATGCTACAGGGCAACCTATAATAATCCCTCTGAACAACTAGCTCTTATGCTTGAATATTAAGCTGTAGACCTAAGTCTGCATCAGATGATAGATCCTTATTAGGCTATTTTCAACTCTTTTTTGACCATAGTTTCAAAAATATTTTATCTATATAGAAATTAATATATAGGGTTTCTTTCCTGTGACTGAAATAAACATTTCTGTTTCTATGGCATAGGAATCCCAACAGCTAATTGCAATAAGGAGGCAATCTTATTTCACTTTCTACTGGTTTAATTATAGAATATGTTTTAAAGGCATTAAATGATTGTTTTATCTAATTAGAATAGGACCACTGTTCCTATACTTGTAGATTTTTATCTGAGTGCTTGTTCTGTGCCCGCACAATTCTCCTGTGATTATATGTCTTTCTTAGACAATCTGAAAGGGGATCATGTCACAAAACTGAGATTTTACTTGTTTAGCAGAAAGTTTTTGAGTCCTGTAACTGGTAATGACTGAGGGCAAGCATTGTGCCACAAGGTTGAATAAAAAACAGCCTCTTCAGGCAGTTACTTGCTCAAATAATTCAAAGATTGCAAATAGAACATTGAAGCAGAAAGTCGATGAACTTTTGCTACTGCAAAGCTGAATCCCTCAGGTAGGCTGTGGCTGTCTTCTCCTCCTCATGGAGCAGGGTAAGTGTCCTCTGACAGGTGGGTAAATGTGATTACACATACCAAATCATGCCAGTTCAGCTAAACTGGTACAAAACTCTTTGTGGTCCCTGGTGTTGCTATTTATTTTAGTTGTGTTTAAACCTGCCCCGAACTGGCTGAACTAATAAATATGTTCAACCAAAATAAGCCTAATTTAAACCTGAAATACATATGTCCAGATTGATTGATCCACCTAATTACACTACAGACAGAAAGAACTAAATAAACCCATCACGAGGGCAATGTTAGAGAGAACATAGATCTTTGGCTCATCACAGTATGGCTACACACAACCTCATCTTTGGGGCTTCAGTGGCCCTCAGCCTGTCAGCACCAGTCTGAGAAATGTCTGAACCAGTGATTACAACTGTTATCGACCTTATGAGCCACAGATCTTCCAGCATGATTATTTTTCAATTACTAAGATACCTGGTGAAAAAGACCAATTCCTGAACAACCAGACAAGCATGCCACTGAAAACACAAACATGATGGCAGTGTTGGTTGTGTTAACATCACACTCAATGATGTGGCACCCAAGAGGGTATGAAATACAGATTTCCATGACTGACTCCACACAACAAGTGTAATTTCAGGTGACTTCATTAGGTTCCTTTAAAACAACCCTGGAAAGTCACAGAGAGCAGTGAAGGGCTTGGAGCTTGGCACACCACTACGCAGAGGCAAGAAATGTCAACACCTGGGTGACTCCCCTGCGGGTGCAGCTGCAGGACTTAGGGCTCTCCATGCTGTTTCCTTCTGCAGGCAGGGGACCTGGGAGAGGCACTTCTGTTACCCACAGCTGCACAGGGGAAACCAGCTGTTCCCAGGGGTTACCTGAGAAAGCCCAGTGCAAGGGGTGAGATTTAAAACCTTTGCCATGGCTCTTTCAATTAGACCCAAGGAAAATTACACTTAGTGGGCAGGTAATAAACCTACCCTCAGTGGCTGTTTGGCCTTCTGTCTTGCTGTCTGTCAGGTAATTGACTGAGGAAAATTACACCAAGTCTGACATGCTTATACACCTAGGACAGCTTTTAAGGTGTTTGTGTCTTAATGAACTAAACTTCTTCAGGTTACTAACAATGATGAGCCTCTGAATTTTTCAGCCTATTGCTAAACCATGGCTTGTCCATGTAAGTCCAGACCTCTCAAAAACTTTTACTACCATTAATTACTTCTACTCTCACCCAGCCTTTCAGCCATACTTTCCATAGTCTCTCATTTCCAGTCTGACCGACAAAACAGTTGCTTTCAGAAAATGTAGTCTTTGATTAATCAACTTACTAGCAGATGCTTTCTGCAGGCTATAATTTCTTGTCTAAAAAGACATTTTCCTTAGAAGAGAATTTAAGGCTGATCAAAAGTCAAGTGGTAGCTATAAAAACTACCTCTGTTATGAACTTAATCTCATTGCTCCAATGATGTGATTTTGAAGGCAGACCTTTGGGGTGTCTGTGTGAGTGCCCATTAGTGTGCCTTCTGATGAATGCTGGAGTGTTGAAGCACATTCACAAATAAAAGAAATGAGACCTCTAACTTATTTTCACAAAGACGGCCAAACCACAATAGTAACAATAATAATATTTTTTGTTTGACCATATTGAAAACTGGATCAGAAAAATGGAACAGAGATTTCCAAAGCTTATAATGAGTCCTCTAAACTGTTCATCCTCCTCTGCAGATCATAGTTTTACAGCTATTTGCATAGAGAATTGAAATCCCTAGTTAAAGTTTCATCGATGTTAAGAAAGCAGTGAGCCCCTATTCTTTAGCTGAGTTTCTTTTAGGTGCTACCATGGTATAAAAGCTGATGAATAACAACTGTTCCGATCTTGAAACATAGTTTTATGGATGCATCACCTGCAAGATCATCTAGGGACCCAATGAATGATTATGGTTGACTCTTAGTATAAGCTCACAGTCTGTGGCTGCCAAAGAAAGCAAAGAAATACTATAGAGTAATTATATAGATCTATTTTTAAAGTTACTGTGCAGTATTGCTTACTACATATTTATATAGCCACTAAAGTCAATACCTATCTTTCTTGCCAGAATCAATCTATCAATCCAACTTATCTATATATCTATTAGACTTTTTGTGTAGCATTGCGTGTTCAGCCTTTTGCTGCTGTGTAAAAATAATAATAAATAATGATTGGAAATCTGTCACATCTCCAGCACATGTAGCCTTGGCGAGGCAAGGCCCAGTGTCTTCACACACTGGTGGCTGTCTGCAAGGCTGTCATGAGTCCAGTCTAGATCTGCTTTAGTGATGCAACCTAAACCAGAACTTGTGGGTTGTAAAATCTGTCTGACTGGGGTACTGTCTAATCACTGAGCAACTGGTGGATTTCCATTCCCACTAACATCTAACAGAGAACTGGAAAATACAGCATGCACTTTTTCCAATCTTTTATTTCCCTGTCTTGCCAGTCCTTTTATGTTTTAATTAGTTTCAATAATATGTCCAAACAGCCCCTGAATGGGAGAGCTCACATGAGAAATTCACATTTGAGAAAGGCATGTAGAAGGTAAGACAGCAAGGAATTTCCATCCCAGCGACCAGGGTCAGAATTCAACTTTTACACCCACAGCAAGTAGAGGAAATTTCAGTCTGAGCTGAGAAATCACATTGAAATTCCTGTTAATAGAAAATGAAGTTATATCCCTGGGCACTTTGTAGCATGGCACAGATGCTTTTGCTATCCAATTCAACATTTATCATTACAATCCTCCTTGATAAAAATTATTCGTATTTAATTGGCTGTAGTCACATCCTGTCTCTTTAATGCTGCTGTGTGGCCTGTGTGGCCATTGTATGATTTTATATGGGGCATGTCTGAAGTCTGTAAATTTGAAGTGGCTCTCTCCAAGGCAGAACAATTAGGTAGTTAGGACAGGTTGACAACATAGTACCTATTGCACATTAGCAGGGAAAGTCAATACAAGAATGTCATTTTTATTTTGATGTTATTGATATTTTAGCATAGGCCAAAGCTGCCATAAAAGTAAGGCCTGCATTGTACTAAGTAATGGATAGGAACAGGAAAAATTATTCTACCCTAAAGAATTTCCAGTCCATTGGGAACAGAGTGTAATTCAATAAATAACATTCAGGCAACATGTACAATCATAACACTCTTGAAAAAAATGCTTGTTTTATTATCATAAGAGCCATGCTTTCCATACTCAGGACTAGATCTAATAACTGGACTGCATATCACAATCCTTAGACCCACTAAGCTAAACTTTCAGACATAATTCCAAAAAACAGAGCCCTGAGCAGTACTACAAGACTTCCTCTCAGAACAGGGGAGAGGGAGAAAAATGGGTATCTGTGTTAGGATTTCCCCAACCTGCCTTCACCCAGTAAAAACATGGTGATGACTATAGTGCCCCTGATGTTTTGGAGATTCCTGGTAATTTTTAGAGTCCATAGGCATAAGCTAACATATGTTTGGTAAAATGTAACAGGGAAAATGGGAACCGAAGCATACATGGCATAGAAGGAGGCAGAAGAAACAAAACTTGGAAAAACATTTTTTAGCTCCAGGCCAGATAAGTCCAGAGCACAATCATATAATGGATTTGCCATATTTGGATTGATGCAGCTGTATTTTAATGAACAGAACTGGTAATAAGATGGTTACTTGTTTGAGAATACGTCTCACAATCATCTGCTGTTCAAGCTGAGAATCCTACCTGCAGGTGCAGCAAAATCCTCTCTTGCCGTTTGTGATGGAGTCTCTGGAGCTTAGAATGGATTTGCCCCTTGAGGACTGGCCGCCTACTGGTGTTACTTAGACTTAAGAACATAAGATTAGTTGTTAAGCTTTCTGGGGATATACTAAGGTCACAGATGCTGCATACCACATAGTATTTTCTTAATGGATTATTTTTATTGCATTATTCCTTGTACATTTTCTGTCTCCCCTGCTACTTCCATCTGTAAAGTTCCTTTAGATCCTCCTTTGACAAGCTTGATTTTATAGGTACCAACTGCTCCAACTCTTCACTCTTTGTCCCAAGAACCGCCTAGTAGGAAACTCTGCAGATGGACATGTCTTATGTCCACCCCACCCCTTTCACCCTTTTTTTCTACTCGAAAATCTCAGCCTTCAAAACTCTTCCAACATTAGACTTTTTTTTTTTTTTTTTTTTTTTTTTTTAACTGAGGGAAAGAAAAACCAGTTCTTTCCTCCCCATATCCTGAGCCTTTCATTATTCTCTTACATTAACTTCCCAAGTGTTAGCTCATATGTATTCTACGAAATCAATACTAAGGACATGGCTGAGGAGACTAAGTTTGCCCATTTTTGCCCGCTGAGGGTGCCAACACACCAGGTAATATCTTCCTGTTACCGCAGATATGCAAAGCAGTGGGTATCAGCTGTCCTGGAAAGGTGAGATTGGGTACAGAAGTATTGACAGCTCTGTTAGGATCTGGTTTCTGGAATTTATGCAGAGTGGAAGAATAAGGCAAATTTTTGGTTGACCAATGTTTATATTTGTATTTTTTTCACAAATGTTTAGATGGTCTATACAAAGGCCTCTGAATTCTATTAAGACTTTCTCCTTCAGGTTAGTGCTGCTGATATTTAAAGCAGGAGTCCCACTACAGGGCTAGAAGTAGAAATATTTGCTAGCTAAGGTAGAAATACCCTAATTCAGTAGAAATAATTACTGCTTATAAAAATTTTATATTTCTCCTTGTTTCTCTTCTGAGTATTTCTAAATTAGAGTCACCACTAAGAAAACTGTGAAAAAGCTACAAGAGAACAAAAAGCCCAATGAGAATTGCCTGCCTCATTCAGCTGGAGTTTTATCTTTAGCCTTCATTTCAGGTTTGTAACTGACAGAAAAGTTGCAATACTGCATTTAAAAATCTCTTATGATCTATGCTAAATTTGTGTCAGATTTCAAAGACTGCACAAATGGACTAACCCCATTGCTACATTGTCCTATAATTGTGTTAGATATACCATTGCATTATATATAGCTTTAGGTACTACAGAGATTTTAAACTGTTTTCCCCCATCCCCAAGAGCAATGGCTGAATCATGAGCACCCCGGCCAAACTCCATATGATGTTCAGAAAATGTACATGCACCATACAGTCCCACAAGGGCCTCATATTCTTATTCATTTCCTGCTTTACTCTGCTTTATTGGGCAGTGTTAAGGAGCTGAATAGATGCTCTCTGCCAGCTGGAGACAGCTGTGATTCTGTGATGAATGAAACAATCCATACACTGTGGGAGCCTGAATTTACTGGATGATATCCTCAGCTGGTGTAAATTAGTGTAAGCCCATTAAACTTAACGGAGTAGTGCTGATTTACTCCCTGGAAAAATGGAGATGTTGGTTACTGTGGAGTGTGGCTCTCAGCAGTTCATTAATGAGGTCTAATGGCATCATATTTTTGTACCTCACAGAAACCAGATTCGAACGACTCACAGTCATTTAGCTGCCCTGAGAGAAAAAGGGCTATAAAACGTGCTGTAATTCCTGTACTAACCTCTCATCTATGGAACTGTTGATTCAGACTTTGGTACTGCAAGTGAAGAAAGCCTGGTAATGTCAAATTTTGTACATCCATCCAGTTCTCAAGGTAGCTAAAAAAATTGTACACACATTCAAAGACTCTCCACTACACTATTCACAGTCAAAAAACTCCTTTCTCAGAGGACAGGACAGTTGACGAAAAGATGTCAGCTGAGCTTCTCTGGCTGATACATCAACATTTAATGGAATCCTTATTCTCTTCATCCAGTTTATTACTCATTTTTGATGATTTACCCAAAGATTGCTCAGTGCTATATGAGCCGTAAAGGTTCTTCAGGTTATCTTATGCCCAACATGCCCTGTCAGTATTCACTCTCCTGATTTCAAATTACATTGAGGAATTTCACATTTTGGCCCAAGCAGACATGAGTTATGATTGGGAAACATTTTACCTCAAGAATTACTGCACTTGCAATCCTGTGTCAAGCAGATAATTGTAGCAAGATATTGTGAATAGACTGCTAGGGTGAGTACTGTATTGTTCTCTTCTCCAACTCCTTCATGAATGTAAAACCAAAATCAGACATACATCCACTGTCACAGTTTCAGTCCCTGAACAGATTGTTACTCTCAGAAGTGAAATCAAATACAGTAAATCGAAAACACTTCTGATTCCCTCTTACCCTGAGGCACACAAATGACAAGTGTGCACCTGCGATGGGAGACACTTAGTGCTCTACTTTTTTCAGTTTTGCTTTTTGAAATATCTTCTGCCTTTTCTCCCATATCTCATCAGTCAAAAAATCTGAAGTTTGTTTTGCTCTTTAAGCCATAATCTGAATAGAGTTAGGTGGATAAAGATGACTTTATGGTGGGAGTGTGGGCTGATAAACTGGCTCTTTGCTTGAGAGCAAATTTTATTCCTGGGCACTGGCCTCTGTTATTTTTCAGGTGTAGAGCGATGAAGGCACATTCTCCTGTGAATTATTTATTTCATACCATGAGGCATGCTGAAATAAAACACTTTTTTTTAAAAAAAGCCTGAAATTCAGAGGGGAACATTATGCAAAAGTCCCCAAACTGTCTTTTGTTTCTCCAGCAGTTCATTTCGTTGTGTCATTCTAGTAACAGATTCTCAGTGTGATGGTGAATGAATTGTTACATATTTAGGTTATGTGCTGCAAGAAGGCGGAAGGGCCATCTGGAGTCTCATGATAGCCAGCTCCTATGAGAGTACTTCATCTTGGCTGTTGAATCGTTGGTACACATAGTAAATGACAAGATGGCACACTAGGATAATGTAAGACATTGTGCTTCATTTTTCTGGACTGCTGCATGGCTTAGGTTTTACACACCTGCAGATGTTTTACCTAATCATGTGTTTTAAAACCATTTGGGAGAACTGTGTTCTCAGTGCAACAAGTGAAATATGCCATAACAAAGACAAGTTGCGTTCTCACAATTACATTCTGTAGTTGTTATTCCAGACATGCCTCTAAAACATCCCCTCTGACCCACAGAGAAACCCTCAGGCATAAATCAACTTTACCAGGCAAAGGCAAAGGCAAAGGCAAAGGCAAAGGCAAAGGCAAAAGCAAAGGCAAAGGCAAAGGCAAAGGCAAAGGCAAAGGCAAAGGCAAAGGCAAAGGCAAAGGCAAAGGCAAAGGCAAAGGAGTTCCCTTACCTTCCCATTTCTCAATCAGTAGCAGCTGTAGGCTGGTAGCCTTAGGACAATTTTAAGTTGTGCAGGCTATAAAATGTTTGCTTAACAGAGGAATATGCTCTGCTTTCTGTTTAAACTAACTTTATAACCCTTCACATGACACTGTTGCTAAGTATGGGATTGCAGCATACTATATATTCAGAACTCATTAGGACAGAAATGGAGTTGACACCACTTCATGACTACCAACTACAGAAGAACATGTGAATTGCAACACTTAGCTACTTATCATTTCTCTCAACATTGATATTTGTATTGTGTCATACCAAGGAACCCCAAACTTTTACCCAAATCCCCTTTATTTTATAAATACAGGACAGCAAGACTGTTTCTGCCCTCATAGCATCCTTTCTATGGGCAGATTACAGACCACAGGTATAGTAGATGGACAAGATCATCACGTGAGGAGATGCCAGGGCACATCAGAGATCCATCTAACCCTCTGTGTGGTCCCTGGCAGTGATCATCTCTGGGTGTCTAGGGAGAATTTAAGGCCATCATATAGCAATACTTTGCCAGAATACTCAACCAATCGTTACTGATTACTAGGTCAAGGACTTTCTCACTTAAATGTAGTGTCTTCCTTTATAACTCTCCTTCATGTTTTATTCTAAGAATTCATCTCCTCTCATTTGTGGATCATGAAAATTTTAGCATCGACAGTGGCTTTGGTTGAGGGGCTTCACAGCTGTGTTGGTTTTGGCTGAGGTAGTTAATTTTCTTTGTAGCAGCTGATACGGGGCTGTGTTTTGGATTTGTGCTGAAAACAGTGTTGATAATACAGGGATGGATTTGTTATTGCTGAGCAGTGCTTACACAGCATCAAGGCCTTTTCTGCTTCTCACACCACCCCACCAGTGAGTAGGCTGGGGGTGCACAAGAAGTTGTGAGGGGACACAGATGGGACAGCTGACCCTAAGTGACCAAAGGGATGTCCGAGACCATATGACATCATGCTCAGCAATAAAACTAGGGGGAAGGTTGGCAGCAGGGGGGGGGGTGCTGCTGCTCAGGGATTGGCTGGGCATTGGTTGGTTGGTGATGAGCAATTGTTTTCATTTGCATCACTTTCATTATGATTTATTATTGTTGCTGTTATTATTATTCTATTTTATTTCAATTATTAAACTGATCTTGTCTCAACTCACAAGTTTTCTCACTTTTACCCTTCCAGTTCTCTTCCCCTCATCCTGCTAGGGGCAGGGAGTGAGCAAGTGGTTGTGTGGTGCTTAGTTGCTGGCTGGGGTTAAACCACAACAACAGCCTTACAAACTGTTGTGCAAAGGAGAACCTCTGCAGTTTCATTTGTTGCCCATAACTTTGGAAAAATCTCTGAGCATCCCACACTTAATATGTGCACGATCTTGTCATCACCCCACCACCTCAGCCATCTCCTCCCCAGGCTGAGAGCTGTTGCTGATTTAGCCACTCCTAAGGAACAAGAAATGCATAATTCCTTCATGTGGAATATGGTCCACATAAGAGCACATCAGCTGCCTCACTCCAAGTTTAGACTGCCTGGGAAATATTAGGCTGATTTACTTCATCATCTGGGCTGATTTACTACATCAGCTGGGGCAGGTGTGAACCCTTGGCTCTGTCTGTTCCCATCCATTCCACACACACGCACACATGTAGATGCTGTTGCATGCATGTGTGAAGGAGCTACTCCACAAAGACTGCAGCATGCTGGACCTTGCACTCAGAGCAGATTATCCCCCAGGAATAACACACGGGGTGGGTTACAGCAACTGTGGGCAGAGGCAAGACCATGCCCATGAAGCTCATCCATGATGACTGACAGCACAATCCAGAGCTGCATCGGCACTCGGTGGACAACAGGGGTTTGGGGTCAGATGTGAACAAGGCTTTTAGTGGAGTCTGGCACTGAAGTGAATTTCTCCAGAGAAGCTGAGAGAAGGGGATTAGCAACAAAGCAATTTGAATTTCTCAGCTTGGTGTGCCAGGACACCCTCAGCCTCGCACCCAACGACCCGACTCAGTCTTTGCTCAGTCACGTTGCCAAGACAAAGACTTGCCCCACAACTCAGCCATGCCAAGTCATGTCCAAAGCTGACTGTTTCCCATCTATCCACATGTACACTCTTGTTTTCATGTCCTGCTCACAGCTGGGGAAAATGCAAGGTCTTGCTTTTTAACCATCTCACTGAATTCACTAAGGCAGGGAATGAGGCTGTGTCTGGTCTCATCATCATACTAAGTATTACACTTATCGCACAGAGAGCAGCAATAACTCCAGGGTGATTAATTACCTAAGGTACTCCAGCTCTCAGAAAACACAGTAAACAATTAATATAATTTAACTCTACAGCTAACACAGCAAATTAAAATACAGAGACAAATCCATTTTTTCAGTTCATTAGACAGGACATAAACTCTCTTGTGAGCAGGCCTGATAAATGGAATTTCCCTTTAGGGCATTACTGATGAAAAATGACAAGTGTAATATTTCTATCTAGCACTTTGCTGAGATTCTGTCAGCAAACCCCCAAACTGTGCAGTTCCAAAGTACTCTGAGGGAGATTTTCAAGAGAGCTTGAAACTCCTTTCCCCCTAAAATATATTGGGGTTCTGACATTATAGGGTTGTCCCTGAAAATGCTCTAAAACCCACAAGGTATTGCTCTTCCTCAGGAGACCAATTCTGGTTCATTAAAAATAAAATTTTGATCTTGTGGTTAGATAAATGTGCTGTGCAAACATTATGCTGAAATGCAGAGAATTCTTCAGCTAAACTGACATTTTATGCCATAAAGAGCCAATGTTTCTATCAATCTAAACCATCTGCCTATTTATACCTCCAGTCACCATGGCATCCAGTCACAACAACAGCAAAAAAAACACATCATTATCAGTATGTATGAGCCATCAGATCCTGTTTGCATTGCTCATGCAAGTAACCTCTACAACTCCCAGGGTGCTGAATCTGTAGTCTGAATGTGTAGTACTCACTTCAAACTAGAGACAACATGCAATGCTGAATCTTTAAATCCTTCCTCCACTGCATTTTTTTTTTTATCATTGGTTTTTAAGGTAGAGCTCCACTGGGAACTTGTATAGGCGAAAGGCTAAAAAGGGGTTGTCTTTAAGTGACCCATTAACAAATATTACTACATATCTTACACTGTCTGAGTATCAATGCTTCAATTAATCTTAAATGAACTAAAAATCCATCATCCCAGATTCTCCATCAGTATAACTTGTTAGAGCTGCAGCTAAAGCTGCATTCCCTTCTAGTATGCACATACCATATTGATTTACATTGATTTATTTGGATAGATGATCAAGTTTGCAGAAGGCTTGCTTCTGCTATGACAGCTGAGTAGGGCAGGTAGCTTTAGCTTGCCTAAATCAAATCAAGGATGTACTCTGTGTGCTTAAAATTCAGCTGAGACTCAGGAAGCAGTCTAACCCATCCCTTTTCCATTACTACCTAACACAGTACCTAAATTATTAGCTGATTCCCCCCATGTTAACCTGACTCATGTTGCTGGTCCTCTCCTTGCACCCTGGGTTAGGGACTGAGCTACTCCCTGCCTGGGGGGTACTCAGTGATACAGGAACAGCCATCCAAACTTGGTGACAGCCTCCCAGAGACACCTGAGAGCGGCCATCTGCGCAGGATGTGTGTTGGGGCCACAATGGTGCTGGTCCCTGGGGAACAGTAGGCTGTGGGTCCTGCACTGTTGCTGCTAGAGGGACATGGTGGTGGTGGTGCAGCTGATGAGGCAGGTCCCCCTGTGCTCACTCTGTAGCCCCTGGCACCTAAACTCCCTCCCTAGTGCCTTGTAACTTGGACACTTAAATTAAGGAGACTGATTAAGCAAAAAATCCCTGAGCTAAACATGTATTGCTGGGTTAATTTAAGATCAAGGTTTAGCTTATAGCATAGTTCATAGTCACAGAATCACAGAACACAGAATCATCCAGGTTGGAAAGGACCTTGAAGATCATCTAGTCCAACCATTAACCTAACATTGACAGTTCCCAACTACACCATATCCCTCAGTGCTATGTCAACCTGACTCTTAAACACCTCCAGGGATGGGGACTCCACCACTGCCCTGGGCAGCCCATTCCAATGCCCAACAACCCCTTCTGGAAAGAAATACTTCCTAATATCCAGTCTAAACCTTCCCTGGCGCAACTTGAGGCCATTCCCTCTTGTCCTATCACTTATTACTTGGTTAAAAAGACTCATCCCCAGTTCTCTGCAACCTCCTTTCAGGTAGCTGTAGAGGGCGATGAGGTCTCCCCTCAGCCTCCTCTTCTCCAAACTAAACAACCCCAGTTCCCTCAGCCGCTCCTCGTACAACATGTGCTCCAGACCCTGCACCAGCTTCGTTGCCCTTCTCTGGACACGCTCGAGTAATTCAATGTCCTTTTTGTAGTGAGGGGCCCAAAACTGAACACAGTAATCAAGGTGCGGCCTCACCAGTGCTGAGTACAGGGGTAAGATCACTTCCCTGCCCCTGATGGCCACACTATTGCTGATACAAGCCAGGATGCCATTGGCCTTTTTGGCCACCTGGGCACACTGCTGGCTCCTGTTCAGCCAGCTGTCAATCAACACCCCCAGGTCCCTCTCTGACTGGCAGCTCTCCAGCCACTCCTCCCCAAGCCTGTAGCACTGCTGGGGGTTGTTGTGGCCCAAGTGCAGCACCTGGTATTTGGCCTTATTGAAACTCCTACAGTTGGCCTTAGCCCATTGCTCCAGCCTGCCCAGATCTCTCTGCAGAGCCTCCCTACCCTCGAGCAGATCAACACTCCCACCCAACTTGGTGTCATCTGCAAACTTACTGAGGGTGCACTCGATCCCCTCATCCAGATCATCAGTAAAGATGTTAAACAGGAGTGGCCCCAAAACCGAGCCCTGTGGGACACCACTCGTGACTGGCCACCAACGGGATTTAACTCCGTTCACCACAACTCTTTGGGCCCGGCCAGGCAGACAGTTTTTTACCCACCAAAGCGTGTGCCCATCCAAGCCACAAGCAGTCAGTTTCACCAGGAGAATGCTGTGGGAAATGGTGTCAAAGGCCTTACTAAAGTCAAGGTAGACAACATCCACAGCCTTTCCCCCATCCAATAAGCAGGTCGTCCTGTCATAGAAGGAGATCAGCTTTGTCAAGCAGGAAAACAAAACAAACTGCAGTTTATAACTCTGAGCACAAGGAAAATGGCAAGCCAGGACACTGTAATGTATGCCCAGGTCCCCTCTTATTCTCCAGATTAGACAAGCAGTATGCAAGTCGCTGTTTGTAATGGAGCAGCACAGGCTTCAGTAGAGGCTGTGGACACCAGTGACAGACAAGAGCAAGAAGATGAGAATGTGGCAAAGTAGTGGGTACATTTGAACTGCCACAGCCTCAACCACCAGTGCCAAACAATGATCTAATTCTAAGAAAAATACTTTATTTGAAGTCAAGCATGTTGGTGCAGTGTGTGTGCAGCAAGTTTAGAGCTGCCTTGTGATGCTTTATGACTACCATGTGTTGTTTTGCCTCCAGCAGACTCTGTGTGAACATGCTAGTTCATCTCAATGGGGAGATGTGGAGGAAGAGTCAGGACAGAATAATAGCTCTGGAAGTCACCTGTGTGAAAGTTCAGAAAAAAAAGTCTAGGAAAACAGTTCAGAGAGCAACTTTCTCTTTAAACATCTCCCATGCTTTTAAAATAAAATTTTCTTCCCAAGGCCTACAAAACCCGTCACAGTCCCAGCAAATGTGAGGTAACTGATGAGCTGTGACTACTGCTTATCATAGGGATCACAAGCATTTCACTCCCACATGTGTGCATTATTTACCTCATCTCTTGCTGTAAACTCCAATCAATCTTAATTAATTTTGGATGAACCACGTTGCTTTTTGTATTTCCTGTGGTTCTGTGAGGATGGATTTCGGTGCTTCTTCATCACCTTCCCTGTTCTTCAGTTTTCAGTCCATCAGTATCCCTTGGCTGAAAATTATCACTCCTGTGCTGCCTGCTGCCTTCCACTGCTGCGCCCCCAGGGCACAGTCTGAGCAGCTTCACCAGGTCTAGGCTTCCTTACTGCTTTCAACCAGGAAAGAGAGCAACCCAAGAAGGCTTCCCTGGTTTTTTCCTCTACATCAAAAATATTAAGGCTGCCATTCATGGTGATGTGTTTGTGTTAGTGGTGACATGCTTGCTTATGCTGTCCCCCAGAGTAGCTAAAATCCTGCCTACAAGTTGTCTTTATATCATAGAACAGTAAAGAATCACAGAATGGATCATTTCCTCTTTCAGCAAATGAAGAAAAGTATAAGAAAGAGAGTGCTGTGCTTAAACACCCTCTTTATCACTCTCCTGAGTCTTAGAGCAATTCAGCATGATCTCCCCCTGTTGCCTTGCCTGCCTGTCTCCCCACTAAATGATTAAAGATGAATACACCTATGTAACAATGTGTGCTGGCTTACCTCAGGTCTTCTCTTTCCCTGCTTCTCTGGCCCTTCTGATCTGCAGCCACTGTTCCCTATAATTTCTCCACACTTAACTCCCTCTGAAATTACCTAAAGCTTGACATCCCACACTTTTCATAGCTAAATTATGCCTGGAAGATTACTGAACTCCTTGACCCTCACAGAGCCAAGTTTTGTGGTGATGAGCCATACACACATATAGGAACTACACTGATGACTACACTGATAAACCAGTGGAGAATTAAGTTGGTAACAAAGTAAAATGTTGGATGGAGGACAGTTAATGAAGTAAGACATAATATAACACAGTTGGTAAAGCAGAATGGTGACAGAGAACTGTCCTTTAGGATCCACTTGTTGTAGCAGAGGATTTTAGCAAGTTACTGAGAAAGAAATCTGGTTTGTACGTATTATGGAAATCACTGAGCAACAGGACATGAAAATGTCTATTGGACCATATGGTCTCTGAGGCAGGAAAATATCACAGGCATGTGTTCTGGAAAGTGCCTGACCCATCACACATGACTGAATAATCATAAGCCAAGTATTGTGCTGGAAGAGACCTCCTGGCCATTAACTCCAGGCCCTTGATCCTGTAAGCATCACCAAAATCCACACCAAGAAATTTAACATGCAGCATAATTACACTTTTTCTTTGCCTTCCAGCTTCTCAAGTAGATTTCAAACAGGGGTGCTGACAGCTCAGGCAAATCACTGTTTGCTACACTGCCAAGATCCTACATTAGCTATTATCAGTTAGTTAGTTCACTCCTGATCATATTGATGTTACAGTGAATCACCTTTCTTTACTATCTTTTACTCTTCTAAGGCTACTTACAGAGGTAAACTGCAAGTCTGTTGACAGTGCTTTTTAAGCTATCTAGATCCTTTATTTCTGCAATCCCCTGTCACAGTGAAGCAGTATACATCAGGCTAATATGGTGACTCTGAAGAACTCTCATAGAACTTCAGTTTCACAGGTAGCTGCTGCATTTTTTAGATATTATGCCATCCTGATATCAGTATGGACTGATTTTCAGTGGAAACAAGAGAGAAGCAAAATCACAGTGAAGAATAAAACATCCCAAGGATCTCTTCTCTCTCCCCTGAACATTTTCCTGAACCTTAATATTAACATCATGTTTGAGCTACTACACTGCCTTGTGGGAATGAGACTTTAGGGCTTCAGAAGCATTAGGCATGATTATAGACTGA
Source organism: Strix aluco (assembly GCF_031877795.1). Classification (NCBI taxonomy): domain Eukaryota; kingdom Metazoa; phylum Chordata; class Aves; order Strigiformes; family Strigidae; genus Strix; species Strix aluco. The sequence goes on from NC_133971.1 coordinate 29,709,972, forward strand.
AGTAAGCTGCTGCAATGCCATTGCAATACCAATATCTCACCTGACACAAACAGTGCATAGGGATATGTAGGAAACCAAGCTCAGACAAGTAAGAGAGGAGCAGGCTGAGACACTATCATTCAGCAGAAGTCTGTTTTGGTACAGTAAGGCACCACATGGACTTTTGCATGTAGCTGTAAAAGCAGTCCTTTGGGGATGCTGCCCATGGAGCAGGTGGAGAGAAACCACTGCAGCATGGTTCTCATCAGGGTTTCTGTCTCTAAACAGGCACAAAGAGCAATGGGGACAAACATCAGTCTTTGATGAAAAAAAGATGGAGAACTCTCCTCAAGTAGCTACACCAAGTTTTGTTTTTCCCCTACCTGTGGATTCAGTGATCTAATCCATGGTTATCTACAATAGCAAAGACATCATGTTTCTGCAGAATATTTGCTAAATACCGTCTTCCAAGCAAATCTGAAAACAATCTTCTTGTGTGCAGAGGTCTTAGATCACACGGCAACTTCAGTTTGACATACTGCATCATGTGCTTAACCTGTTATTATAGCAAAATTAGCATTCATAGTTGCTAAACATGGATTTGTGACCTGTTTTCATAACAGCAGAACACTGTGTGTTTTCTCAAAGAACCAATTTTCAGGATGATTTTCTAAATAGTATTTGACAAAGGTAGTGATTAGGTTAAACAGTCACTTGGTACTCTGTCACATTCAAAAACCTTTTGTAGTCAAGCAGCTCTACCTGTTTATTTCTCTTGCCAGCATTAAAGGGTAGGGGAGCAGAAGGAAACAACTTCTTTTTTGCTAGAAGTCAAATTCAAAAGAAGATTTTCAAAGGTATATTCATTATTTTTTCAGAGGCAATATCAGCAAAAGATCTTTTCTGTGTCTTGTTTATTCTCCAAACAATGACAATTTCTGAGAACACTAAAGAAAAAGATGTTTGGGGTATTGCATTGCATTGAGCAGAGGAGTACAGAGTCAGAAATGGAATTCTTCTCCTCTAGGAAAGTTTAGCCTCTAAATCAAGCTAGTACTGTGCAGTGTGTCATGAGAGTGGGAGAATAAAAGATAACCTGTTAAAACCACTCAACTCTATATTCATGAAATACCTGACCAGCTCACTGTATTAAAGTGATTTACAAATGGCACATAGTTGGGATAAGGATAGCAATCTTGCTGGCAGATTTTCATGCATATGCATAAATATGTGTGTGTAGAAACTCATAAACACACACAAAATGTGGCTAAAATCCAGGGTGCAAAAGTTTTTTCTGCCCCTGAACTGATGTGTTCTTTGGTGTGCAACTTTGTAGATAGAAAGCTTTATTATAAATCTGTGTTTGTGCAGTAGAAAATATTTCACTCCTTACTAAGATGTTTCATTCAGACCCAGTTGTGATTTTAAATTCCAGGAGATATTTTCCAAACACAATGTTATTTAATTTTCTCTGAAAAGTCCAAGGAGTAGTTTATTTATTTCTAACCAATCTTTCCTGTGTGTAAGGAAACTGATAATTTTGCAGCTAAATATTTCAATTTGTGTGCTAACACTGGAACGCTGTGGAATTCACAGTGACAGAGCATATTAAGCTCTCATAATGAAATTGAGAGGAGCTCTCCAGCATAACATGGATATAAGAGTCTTCATGAGGTATATATACACCTGACTCAAAGCTGAAGAGTGCTGGTGTCACTGATTTTATAGAGCTGCTGCTGTGAAGCAGGCAGACAGACAGGACCAAGGGAATACAATGCAGATACAATATGGGAAGCAAGAACCAGATCTAGAAATAAACATCAGAAAAGCAGAGGTCATGTAGCTGCAGTCGCAAACTGACAGGGAGAGGTGTGATATGCATATGCATGAAGCAAACAAAATTTCACAACAGCACAGCATTAGAAAATCCACCATGGATTACGGATTTAGAAGTATGGGGTCAGAAAATTCACTTCAAGGAGCGTGGCACCCCTTCTTCCCTCCTCAAAGGTAATACTCAGGCTCTGGTGTGAATCTGGATATGCCTGCAAGTACACTGAGGTGGAGGAGGTACATCTTATTCCCTATGGACCTGGCAGATGCCAGGCTGTTCTTTCAGATTCGGGATGTAGCATAGCATGAGACCTGCACATGAGCGTAATTCAGCTGCAAAGCAGAAAGCAAGGGTTCAGAAGACAGGTGAGCTGTGCTAATTTACTATTCCTTGGAGTGCTGGAATAGGAAAGGCGCAAGAGGGGCAGTCACACCCAAGGAAATAAGAAGAAGGAATTATGGAAAAAAGTTACTACAATGGATGTGTTTGTCAAGGGACAGAACTTGGAGAAGACTGTCAGTAGTCTTGAAAAATATTCCTGGATACATGCCTCGTGTTAAGCCCTTTCCAAGTCTGTGTGGCCCTGTGCATGCAATGTGCATGAATGAGTTGTCTTTTTTCATGTTGTTAGCTGGTTTCAACAAAGTCTACATAATGACTCAGCAGTTCTCAGCACAGTGTGTAACAGAATGCATAAATCAGAAGAAATGTCTATCCAGAGGCCATAGCACATCTATCTATCAGATTGCCGTGTAACTGAGTCCACCACAACTCACCATTACACCACCAAAAGGAATCCAAGGTTGAATGTAGCTCTTTGTCACTATCTATTTTTTCAAGATCCTGACATATGGATCATCATAAACTATGTTCAAGTTGAGATTTGTGACCTGGCTGGCTGGTCCTTGCTAGGGATGGGATGCACACTGGGAAAAGGGAAGAAGTGTTGACTGGAACGGTACCAGGATGATGCAGCTTACAGACTCAGGAGGCTCTTTGTGTTTCATGGGACATGTTGGTGTCCAGCCCACTGCAGGATCCTGAAGTCTGAAAAGGCCTACTCAGCAGGCCAGGAATGGCCGTGTAGACTGAGGGACTGCTGTTCTTCAGGACAGACTTTTATCTATGGCTTCCACTTTGTGACTTTATCACTGCTGAGGTTTAGATGGTTTTCACTAGGTGTAGTAGCAATTATTGTTTGTGCAGTGTCCTTCCACATTAAAAAAAAAGCACTGCATGCTGCCAGTCAGAAGTGCCTTTTTCATACTTAAGAAAATAGTAAAACATGAAAAAAACACAAAAGTAAATTCCTGGGAGAAAAAGGAAGTGCAAACATTTTGTATAAGCATGTCCATACTTTCTCTCTTTTGGCAGTACAAAACAAATTCTCAAAGCAACACCGGCAGCCGAACTCTGTCAGCAAGAAAAGTGCTTATTCCCATAAAGTTGTAATGCTCAGAAAACATAATGACTGTCAGTTCCGCAGGCCATCCCTCCCACACCCTTAGAGGTATGTTACTATCATGGCTGGGTCTCTGTTTCCAGCATATTTCCAGCCTCTCTACATACAGCTGATATTCATTCCCACTCATTAAGTAAAATTTGCTCTTGCTGCTGCTTGTGTGTGCTTTTTAATATTTGTTTGTGTTCACTGCAGGGCTGGGACCAGCTGCCTGTGTCTGAAGAGCTAACGTTTATGAATGAGCCCCTGCATACAATAGGCAAGGCCAAGTGGAAAGCGCAGCAATACACAATACAGAAAATACTGGTTGGTTCTTCTGTGGCTTGTTTCCAGGTTAAATCACTTTGTTCTTCATCATTGCACCTGTAAAAAAGGGTTATGAACACATTAAGCTAGAGGAATATGGTACTGTTCTTTTTTTATGTGTTTTTTTTTTCATATGTGTTTGTTGCCTTACTGCATTCACTTCCTGAAACACGTACTAGACATATCTATTTTCCCACAGTTTTTCTACTCACATGAGCCACCTGACACATAGCTATTTCTGGATATGTAGCCTGCTGAATATCACAGCTATCACTGTTGACCATGTTAAGACTCAGGCTCATAGGCAGATCCCTCCAGTTTAGCAAGTCATGCCACGTAAGCAGAGCTGTGGTATCTTTGTCCATCCCCATAGCATGTAGCAAACACAAGGCATTCAATTTATTTAAGTTTACAATGCAAGAAGGATAAGTGAAATTTGCATTATTTTGCCTTAGCTGTGGGTTCAGAGCTTGTGTACAGACAGCCTTCATGGCTCAGCTGGTGCCCATTGGTCTCATATACCTTAGTAACATTGGCTGTGTGTGCACCCTCAGGCTCATGTGCCTTCAGATCATAAAAAGTACATCCAAGACTGTTTGGAGAGTGTCTTTGCAATATGATTTCATCCTATTTAGTGTCTATGCTATCCTGTTTTCTATATTAGCTCTGACCTGTCCACTGTGGGGCTACCCAGCTCTTGCATGTGTTGGGAGATACCTGGTATGCAGAGAGGCAATTCCTGCTTTCTTTTCCTAAGTTTAAGCGTGCTTTATGCCCCTATGTCCTGTCACGGGCAGCCTCTGATTATGGTATCTCTCTCCTCATTGTGTTGGTGTCTGTATATGTGTGTGAGGTGACCCGTTGCTTGCACAGATACTCATGATGCTCTCTTATTGCTGTCCATGCCTATGCAAAGGCTGGCTTGCTGCTTGCTGTGATTCCAGAGAAAAGCTAGTTTGCATGTGCATGTCTTCTTCTGAAGACCCTTCTCTTTCTTCTTTCATGTAGTGGCTGCTGTATAGCAATTGCCTGAAGCAGATCCAAATTAAGACAAAACAATCCAGAATCCTGGGTCTTGGTCCCTTTTCACCTCCCAGGGACTGTATGGGCTAAACTCCTTGGATTACACATAGAGTCAAAACACAGGGAAAACGGGCTTGCTTTCTCTGTCTGATTCTCCACACGTCTCCTATGCTTCACTTCATCTCTTGTTACAGCATGGCTTCTTCAAAATGGTGAATCAATATTTGTTGGCTTTTCCTCTCTCAGTTCATTGCAAGATCTCAGCCAAACCATACCCCTCAAACAACAAATGGTTGGGCTCAAGATTTTATGGAACAGGCATCAATCCATTACAGTATCATTTATTGTTTGCTGCCCAGAGATTTGGGCTCTTCCTAGCCCCTGCTAGTTACAATACTTCCCTATTTATCAAAAGAACTGTTTTATTCTGGTATTCTATAACACATCTGTATACTCCTTGCAGTCTTCTGATGTTTTCAGATGTGCAGTTTAGGGCAGAATTCCAAGAGTTTTCAGCTTTGTAGCCAGAATCATACCTTGAACATGACTAGTGCCTGGTAAGAGCTGGCACATACACAGATGCCAATGCACTTCACATGACGTAGGTTTAAGAGCTGGGATAAGATGCTCTGGACTTTGTCTGAATAGCCCCTGCTGTGTTCTTTGGGGGTAATTCGGTCTGTGTATGCTTTTAGGTGACATCATGACAGGGATAAATATGCAAAAATGCAAAAACATCTAGGGACCAGCTACAGTAAACATTGTGGGTTTATCTGTTTAAAAAGGTGCAATTTACAACAATCAGTAGAAGTTCACTGGGAGAGGGAAGAGATAACATGGAGTGGCAGAGGTGGAAAGAGGTACTGACAAGGACATGCTGACACACAGTCAGCAAGGGTAGCTCATGTAGATTGTCCTAGGTCCCTGGGCTCAGGTACATTGCTGCAGCCATCAGGTACACCCTTTGGACATACATCACTGCTGTTGCCCTGGTTGACACAGCCTAGCTGCTCAGGTACCAAGCTGCCAACTTAACCCCAGTCAGGTTTTGCAGCCTGTCCCTCTGCCTCTTGCCTACATCTGGAGTTGTTTCTCTCTGTGTTCTCTTTCCTTGTAGGTGCAGGCAAAACTGATGCATGGAGGCAGGGGATTGCACAGGCACATGAGCTCCACCACAACATGTGAATAGAAAGAGACATGAGTGGCTGAGTGATGCTGATTAGTCCACCCTTCAGCCATCCTCTCCTCCTACTGCCTGCCCTTTCTAAGCATCCTCTGGGTAGCTGCAGCAGCGGGATTTGCAGGTGGAAAAAAAAAAAAAAAAAACCAACAGAAATAGAGAAAGCAACAAGCAGGGAAACATTTGTTCAGAAGCAGCATGGCACTCTGAGGGCTGAGAAAATCTGCCAGGGTGGTAGGTTACAAAGATGCCTGAAATCACAGAGCAGGAAGGATCCTCTTGATCACTGATGTTTGCATTTGAGTCTAACTAACTGAGCTGGGTGAAGATGAAAGGTAGAGTGAAGGTTGCTTCAGCTCTGAGCAGATCTGGTATTTTGGCAAAGCTCTAACTCTGGGGTGTTTGGGTTTGGGTTTTTTTTTTTCATTTTCTTTTTTTTTGATGGTCACTCTTTATAAAGAATTGATGCGTACAGAGGCATACAGAAGAGAATCCTAATTTTCCTACTCCCTGAGTCACCCCTCACAGTTTTAGCAGACACTGCAGCCAGTCAGTCTACCTTCAGCCCTATTATGCCTTTTGAGTGCCCTAATATGATAACCAGGATATTAGTAATTATTATGTTATTAATGATCACCATTAGCAGTATTTTCCACATTGTCAACATAGGTTGAGAGGTCACTGGAAGTTAATGAAAGAGCCTGGCTGTATCCTTGAAACAAACCCCCATGTAATTTTTCGGTGCAATTCCCTATGGATCGCTAGGCATGTTATTTCAGGTCTCCAAGATGTTAAAACAGTTTAAGCCCCACTTTTTAGCACAATGGCAGAATTACTGAGCGAAGTTCTAGGGTCATTTTTCAAGTAGGTCAGAATAGATGATCTTACAGGCCTTTCTTGACCTTAAAAAACTACTAATCTATGAACAGTTCCTCTAGTGAGGTGGGAACTAATCCCCTGAGGCCTTACAGAGCCATATAAATTCTTTAAGGTAGTTTTAATTAAAAAGCTCTCATTTTTTTAACCAAAACAAAACAAGCAAACTCAACTCTGAGGCTGATTTGCTCAGTGAAAAAGCATTGCAGTTATATGGTCCCCTATCCTGGGAAAAGGCAGCGCTCCTTAAGATGAAGACTTGCAAAGACTCATCTTCTCATAACCCTCTTCCATTTTAACTACAGTTTTCTCTTGTGAAAATACGGTTCTCAGGAAGCCGGTATCCAGAGCACTGTCTGATTGACTGGACAGCATTCTCCACTGTTACTGACTGCCAGGTTTTCATGTTTCTTATTCTACCCATAGAATCATAGAATATCTCAAGTTAGAAGGAGCCCATAAAGATCATTGAGTCCAACTCTCTGCTCTCTCAGGACTACCTAAAACTAAACTATATGACTAAGAGCATTGTCCAGATGATCCTTGAACTCTGACAGGCTTGCTGCTGTGACGACTTCCCTGGGGAACCTGTTTCAGTGACCAATCACCCTCTCAGTGAAGAACCTTTTCCTGATGTCCACTCTGAACTCCACCTGATGCAGCTTCATTCCATTTCCTTGTGTCCTATTGCTGGCCACCAGAGAGAGGAGAGCAACACCTCTCCCTCCACTGCCCCCCTTGAGGAACTTGTAGACTAAGATGAAGTCACCCCTCAGCCTTCTCCAAGCTGAGCAAAACAAGTGACCTCATCCACTCCTTATAAGTCTTGCCTTTGAGGTCTTTCACCATCTTGGTTACCCTCCTCTGGACACACTCTAACAGTTTGATGTCCTTCTTATATTGAGGCACCCACAACTGAATGCAGTACTTGAGGCTGGGCCTCACCAGTGCAGTGTAGAGGGGGACAGTCACCTCCCTTGACCAGCTGGCTATGCTGTGCTTAATGCACCCCAGGACACCGTTGGCCCTTTTGGCTGCCAGGGCACACTGCTGACTCATATTCAACTTGCCATCAACCTAAAGCCCAGATCTGTTTCCATGGGGCTGCTCTCCAGCCTCTTGTCCCCAAGTTTGTACATACAACCAGGATTAATCCATCCCAGGAAAATCCTGAACTTGCTTTTGTTAAATTTCACATGGTTGGTGACTGCCCAGATTTCTGGTCTATTCAGATTTCTCTGTAAGGCTTCTCTACCCTTGAGGGATTCCACAGCTCTCCCTAGTTTCGCATCATCAGCAAACTTACTTAACATACATTTGATTCCTGTGTCCAGATCATTTATAAAAACATTAAAGAGCACTGACCCTAGAATCGAGTCCTGGAAAACCTCACTGGTGATTGGCCCCCAGGCTCATGTAACCCCATTTACTAAAATTCTTTGAGCTTGACCCATCAGCCAGTTGCTCACCCAATATATTATGGACTTGTCTAGCTGTGTGCTGGACATTTTGTCCAGAAAGATACTGTGGGAGACAGTATCAAAAGCTTTGCTAAAATAAAAAATCCCCACATCTACTGGCTTTCTTCAGTCAACTAGATGGGTGACCTTGTCATAAAAGGAAATTAATTTGGTTAAGCAGGACTTTCCCCTCATGAACCCATGCTGGCTGTGACCAGTGACTGCATGGTGTCTCAAGTGTTTTTCAGTAACTCCCAGAATAACCTTCTCCATAATTTTAACAGGCACTGAAATGAGACTGACAGGTCTGTAATTACCAGGGCCTTCCTTCTTCCCCTTCTTGAAAATTGGGACATTTGCCAGCTTCCAGTCAACTGGGACCTCTCCAGACTTCCAAGACCATTGGAAAATAATGGAAAGAGTTCCCACAATAGCATCAGCTAGCTCTTTCAGCACCCTGAGATGAATTCCATCAGGCTCCATAGACTTACGTGCATTCATCTGGAACAGCAAGCCTTGAACAAGTTCAGGGTCAGCTGGCAGTTTATCACTCCCCAGTGATGATCTTCCAACACAGGGCTCCAGGGATCCCAGGGCCCATCATCAATGTTGAAAACAGAGTCAAAGAAGGCATTAAAATTCTCTGCTTTTTCTACGTACCTATTTGTGAGGTGACCGACCTCATCAAGTAATGGACCAATGTTATCTCTGATCCTCCTTTTGCTGTTAACGAATTTTAAAAAGCCCTTTTTATTGTCCTTCACAGTGCTAGCCATCTTGAACTCTAACCGAGCTTTGGCCACACGAATTTTCTCCATACAGCGGTGAACAACATCTCTGTTGTCCTCTCATGTCACCTGTCCTTGCTTCCAATATCCATACATTTTCATTTTCTGCCTGAGTTCTAGAGGAAGTCCCTGCTCAGCCAATATGGCCTTCTGCCCCACTTGCTTGACTTCTGACACTTTGGAATTGCCTGCTCCTGTACTCTTAAGAGATGGCTCTTAAAAGTGAACATTCATGGACCCCAATACCTTCAAAAGCAGATTCCGAGGGGACCTTACTAACTAGCTCCTTCAGCAGCCTGAAATCTGCTCTTACCCATACAAGATGTTATGCAATTCTTATTAAAGACATTTATGAAGATAAGCAGCACACTTAATAAGGTAGCTAAGGAAAAAAAAAAAAGGCAGTGGGGAAAGTATTTTCTGGTCATTTCATTTTCTTATCTATCTAGGTTGAGAGTCTAGCAGCACAGAACCAAGTCTCACAATGAAGAACATAAATAAAGCAATTTTATTTTACCTGTTTTGTCAGTTAGAGGCAAGTTTGAGCAGAGTATACCAGGTGCCTAAGAGTTATGTTCCCGAGAATATCTGGGTCAAAGAGATTAGTTTGAGGAGAAGTGAAGCTAACGATCTTTCTTGCTTTGCTTAGTAGTGATGTCCAAGACCTTAGTCCAGGTGCATGAGGTGCTGGCATCTGACAGTCATGAACTTCACCCTGTAGAAGCTCTTGTTACTGCAGTATGGTATGAGAAATGATCTTCTGAGTAGTGAGCAATATGCCTTACTGGATATTCCTCAAAAGTGAGACCAGGGAGCCTGACAAAAAGCAAAATGAAATGCTACAGTGGAGGCTGACAAGAGGAATATGGTTATAGTCTAGCCTGACTCTTGATTAAGAAACATTCAAGAATTTTTAGTAAAATGATGGCATTGCAGACTTTTTTTATTATGTCTGAATTAGTTTGCTTAGAAGAAAGAAACAGCCTTGGACATTAATTTGCATTAAGGTTGCTAACAAAGGACTCACCATGGCATGGTTTGATGTTCAAAGTAAACTTCAAAGCAGATTGATATCTGTAGTAAGGCACAGATAATCCTTATTAATAGGGGCCTTGCCTTTTTTGCATCAAGAAAGAGAATGGGCAGTGGAGACAAATTCATGAAGCAAACCACTTTCAAGCACAGCTAGATACCTATTGCCAATAATCCAGGCCTGGTCACAGTGTGACCTGAAGAAACTTTGAGCTATTCAATGTGACACACCCATTAGGATGCAGCCTGAGAAAAAAAATATTGCAAAATGCTCAGCTATGATGTCATCCTGTTTGTCAAGACCTAGTAAATATAAAAGCTGGGGATAGGGAAAAAAAGGAAAAAGAAGGGTTATTCTCATAACAATGGCAATCGCTTCACATGGGACACCACCAAAACAAAAGTATTGGGGTCTGCAGATGCAAGACCATGAGATTAATGATAGAAGAACATTTCCTTTGTTGAGGACAAAAAAGGAAAAATACTGCTGCAGAGGATCTGGGATACACTGCCCGAACAGCTTGTCTGAAGGGGTAGGGAGCTGCAAGTGGAAGGCATGCTACAGGATTGCAGATGTAAAGTCCTCCAGACCAGCAAAAGCGTTGCCAAAGCTAGCACTTTTCTAGTGCCTTGTTCCTTCCTGCACCAGCCTGGATACAGGTGGAATAACAAGCTGGTGTTAAGAAGCTGTAACTCAGGGACTAAGAGCATGCCAAAGGAGCCATCCCTTTATTGTGTGTATCCTCTGCTTTACAGGAGCTCTAGCTCAGATGAAGTGTTCCCAGTGACAAAGGGAAGTAAGCCGGCTTTCAGGATGCTCATTGTTACTGGAGATGCTTGCACCACCTCAACCAAAGCTGAGGATGAAACCTCCATCAAAACAAAGAGAAAACATCTCTCCTGTCCTGCTAGGTGCCTTGTGTGGCTTTATGCTATTAAACATGCCCTGCAAGAGAAACAAGAGTGGCTTTATTCTGTTTCTCAGCAGTTAATGAAGAGTTTGAAGCTAAGTAGCATGCTGGAAACCCCTTCACAGCCCTGCCCTTCACTTCCACTGTGTCCAGAGAAGCATGAGACCTGTGCTTCTAGAGCACAGCCAAAGCTTCAGGCACAGACTGCTACTTTCCTCAGCCGTTAACCAGATAGAGGTATTCTAACTGGGAATAAAAAGGTACAATTTTTATTTGCTCGAACATTTTAAGAGCTCCTGTAGTGAATTCCTACCAATTATCTGTGTATAAATTATTCATTATTTTCACTAATGAAAACCAAGACATGCTATACTCACGTAGATGAAAAAAATCTGTAATGTTCTCTCTCTCTCCCCCTCTCTCTTGTCCCCTCTGCCCCTCATACATTTTCATTTTGAGATTATTCTTAATCCATGTATCTTTGAATTAGGAAAATGTAGATTTTTTTATTAGCAATAAAAATTTTTTTCCCCTACAGATTTTTTCATAGATTTATGGATCCATAATCATTCACGTCACAGCCTGAGGGACCTGAGGCTGGAACAGGATAATAGCCCCTAAATCCCCTTCTCTAAGCACTCAGATCTTCCCTGTCAGCAAGATTAAAACAGTCAACCAGCAGTCTTCATGTGTCTATATCCCACACGGAGCTTTCACAACCACAGGAGTGGTGGCTGGCAGGGAGAAAAATGCAGAATCGCTATTGTGCATGATACTACTGAGATAAAGAGAGGAGAAAACAGGATTGTCAGACTTTGTAGTGTTGGAAAGGACTGCTGTTAATTCCTTGATTAGGTGAATGCAAAGAGGGGAGAGGAGTAAGGAAAAATAGTATGTTGCAGTTTAACATGCAGCGACAGTTTCCTTTCCTAAAACATAAAGACAAAGAGACAGAAACACCAAATGTCCTCCAGCAGCCTGACAAGGGGAAGGATAATGAAGGCATGCATGTAGACAAACAGAGTGACTTTTCTGCTACCGCTCCATTGAACTCCCAGCCTCTACTGCTCCTGGGACCTGAGGGGAATTACAACTATTATGTGGATGATGAAGATGAGGAAGAGGAAGAGAAAGAACAAGGAAAATGGCCAAGTGGAGACCCATTTGAGGGAGAAAACAAGCCCTCATCATCCATTCCTTGCTCCCCTGCCTTTTCCTCTGGAGCCCCGACCACAGCTTCCACTTCATCCGTGCTGAACATCAACGTCGGCGGCCAAAGCTACCGCCTCACCTATCAGGCAGTGGCCATCTATCCCAAGACCCGCCTGGGCCGCCTGGCTACCTCCACTGACCGTCGCTGCCAGCTGGGCCTGTGTGATGACTACACTGCCCAGGTAGATGAGTATTTCTTTGACAGGGACCCGGCTGTCTTCCAGCTGGTGTACAACTTCTATGCCTCAGGGGTGCTGCGTGTGCGGGACGAGCTGTGCCCCCGTAGCTTCTTGGAGGAGTTGAGCTACTGGGGTGTGCGGCTTAAATACACCCCTCGCTGTTGCCGCATCTGCTTTGAGGAGCGCCGTGACGAGCTGAGCGAGCAGCTGAAGGTCCAGCGTGAGCTGCGCTCCCAGGCAGAGGCTCAGGAGAATGAGCAGCTCTTCCACCACATGCGCTACTATGGTCCCCAGCGCTGGCGCCTCTGGAACCTTATGGAGAAGCCCTTCTCCTCTGTCACTGCCAAGGTGATGGCAGTTGCCTCCAGCTTCTTTGTGCTCATCTCCGTGGTGGCCCTGGCACTCAATACAGTGGAGGAGATGCAGCAGGTAGACCGGAAGAGTGGGGAGAGCCGACCTGTCTTGGAGCACCTTGAGACCCTGTGCATCGCATTCTTCACACTGGAGTACCTGCTGCGCTTGGTCTCTACCCCAGATCTGCGCCGCTTTGCCAGCAGCGTCCTCAATGCAGTAGACCTCATTGCCATCCTGCCCCTCTACCTGCAGCTGCTGCTCGAATGCTTTGCTGATGACGACCAGCCCCGAGGTCGGGGCTCTCAGCACGAACATGATATCGAGAAGGTGGGACGAGTGGGCAAGGTGGGACAAGTGCTTCGCATCATGCGCCTCATGCGCATCTTCCGCATACTCAAGCTGGCCCGCCATTCCACTGGGCTGCGTGCCTTCGGCTTTACGTTGCGCCAATGCTACCAGCAGGTGGGCTGCCTTTTGCTCTTCATTGCCATGGGCATCTTCGCCTTCTCTGCCATGGTCTACACAGTGGAGCACGATGTCTCCAGTACCAACTTCACCAGCATCCCCCATGCTTGGTGGTGGGCTGCCGTAAGTAAACACGTCTCACCTTACTGAGTAGCCATAGACCCTCCCTCCCCTCCCCTTCCTTACTAGAATTGCTGACAGTCTTGAAAATAGCAGGCTCAGATCAGTGAACATCTGCTCTGAATCCTGAGCTTACAGGACATATGCACTCACTCACGCACACACACACACTCTCATTCACCTCTGTTGTAAGCTTGAATCAAGGCTTAATCAGGCAGTGCTGAAATTTCCATCCAACCAAATGCAGATAGTACTTGCACTTTTAAAGAAGAAGTGGGCAAAAAGACAGGAAGGAAAAACATTTCCCCATCTAATCCCATTATCAGTGTTGCCAAAAAAAAAAAAAAAAAAAACCAGTCAAAAACCCCACAGCTTTCATCAGACTAGCTGGTTGCAGGTGGACACAGGATTTTCATTTTTGTTCTTTTTGCAGATCTACTGTGACTCATCATACAACTGCAAGATGATAAAACATAGTTTATTAACTATAGTCTGGTCACTAAAACCTGCAAAGCTGAAGCTGTCCCAGAGCTCTGGCCATTAAAAATGAATTAGGATGAACAGTTGTTTTACACAAGAGATTGTGTAAAATCACAAAAAAATGTGCCTCTTAGGTGGCACATCTAAGGCGCCATGTTTGCACACACACACAAAACATTGGCAGTTATTTATACTGTGACAGACTTGCAGAGGAATAAATACAAAAAGTAGAATGGCTCAAGGGGTTGATAAGGGGATAAACTGCCTTCTACATCTAGGTCACTGGTTTGAATCCCACATCAGTCAGTACTGGGAGCTGGTTCATGTCACCTTGAATCTTTTTTTGCAACCTCTGCCAGAAAGAGTGTGATTTTAGTCCCATCCCAAGCACTTGGAGTGAGGGTAACTGGCTGAGTTTCAGCTGACAAGCCTCAGAAATGAAGAGAATGACCTAGTTTCTAGAGACTGCCACTGGATTAGTGCTCTAAGGCATTTGGGCTTGTCTCCTTGAGAGGTCTGAACTATCACTGACCTGTACTATACTGTGTTATGTGGAGGGATGTTTTTGAGGCAGCATTTTCCAGGATGTTGTGTTCATATCTTTGAGGGGCATGAAGATTTAGCTGGGAATACAATGTTGCCAGAGTTTAAAGTCCTCCACCTTGCTTAAATGCCTTCTGGCTCAGGCAATGTCCTGATAGAAATATCACATCAACCCAAACTCAGAATTCACATCTAAAGGGTTCGGGAAGCCATTCAACTCCAGACTTGAATTATATTAACACACGAGGTTGGACATACATTCACTTACAGGATGCTAACCAATACTTCTCAAACTGTTGTGAGATCAAACTTATAGTTATATCCTTCAAGGTGAGCTGTGAAGACAAAAGAAACTCTTCTGGGTTTATCAAGACTAACATCAATGGAGAGGGAGGTGCAAGCTATAAGTAAATGCCTAACAGGTAATCTTCATGTGCAAGTATGGCAGTTTCAGAGTTATCATTTTTACAGCAATGTTTTGGCAGGGGGAAGGGTGATTTTATCAAGGGCTTTGGGGAGAGGGGGAAGTTGATCCCTGCCTGTGCTGCTGCCTGCAGCATTTCAGAGCCAGAAAACAACAGCTCTGTTATGCTGCAGAAGTTGTATGTATCTATAGCAGCTTGGACCAAATCAGAGGGTAGCTAGATGTTGCAGATGTTGAGAGAAGGGAAAGGGCCCATACCTTGGCTGCCCATAACTCTAAGGCTTGTTCTAATCTGGCATCAAGTACATTCCGTTTTGCAGCAGCTGATGCTGGCCTCCATAATCCGTTTTTATGGTAAGGCCCCGGGAACACTTCTGACTCCTGGTCCTGGCTATAGGGTTGGCTATGTCCCAGTAGCTTCCCCAAGGAAGGAAGCCCATGCAAATGGACTGGAAAGGAATCGGGAGATCTCACGCTGGTTGATCAGCATAGGCACTGAATGCACCCAGCTGCATATGGGGCCCACAGGACAGCAACCCCAACCCATCCAAGGTTATTTCTCCTGGACAGCAGCCCTGGGAGCCCATGGCCTGCACTTCTAGTTCAGTGATAGCTGATGAGATGTGGTGTTTTCCCACACATATGTTTGTAGTGATTCAGTGCATGGCAGAAAAACAGGCCCTACAGACACACATAGATATTTATGTATGTACCTCCATATATCCTCTAAGCTGGGACATGGGAAGGAGGAAAAAATCAGCGAATAAAGGAAAGGGTCCTGTAACATGACCTTCACAGGTAATCTTTAAGTGGTATACACAGATTAACAAAAAATTCAGGCTTCATACATTACTAGAATAAGGACATTACCCTTATATTCTGTTTTCTGAATGTGCAGGATATATGTAAAATCTTTAGAGCTCATTTTTGCAAGCTGGTGACACCATAATCATTTAGATACTGCTAAGAAACCTATATGACTATGAGTACATGAAAAAGGCCTATTTAGTTGAGCAAGTGTCTCCAAAAGAGAAGCTGTAGCATACATATTGCTATTCCAAGGCACAAAACTCTTTTAAAAGTCTATTCATTTTTTAAGAGTGAAAATTAAGATATCTGAATCACTCAGATTTCCTTAAAATCCAACAGCATTCACAGTCTCACACACACAAAAGTATCGCTCCCAAACTGTAACAGGCAATGTAAAAGACTATGCCAGTGGAACAGAACCTTATCACAGGATAATGGTTTTGTCCTGGCTGGTAGAGATAAACATCTTGCCTTCATCTCAGTATTTATTTTTAGAGATATTTATCCTGTATTATCATTCAAATCCAGTGACTTAATTTCCACTAAACCAAGTGGCTAATCCTTTTTATTCCACAGGAAACACCAGGTGCATCCTACAAACGTGCTTATGCAGTGCTGTCTCATGTACCCTAATGCTTTCTTCATTTGAAATAACATTTTATTTAGCATGTTAGGGGATGGCAGGTTGCACCCTGTGACCTTCCAAAGACTTATTTCAGTGCTAAAGCCACAAGGGCATTACATTGAAAGTCCTACTGCCTGTGGTTTATTTCTGACAAAGTTTTAGATTACTATTTCATAGATACACACAGTGTGTTGAGATACTGTGAAAAAAATTAACTAAAATTAATTGGCTGAAAAAGACCCCTTGCACAGACTAGGAAGTGCCAGAAGGCAGAAGCCTGCAAGTTTTACCTGCCAGACAAAAATAAGTTATATTTACTAAATACAAAAATTATAAAAAATCAAGATATGTGCAGTGCAAGTATATAAATTAGGATTTATGCTCACTGTTTGGGAGTACAACATTCATATGTAACATCCCCACAAGCAAACATACATGAATTTTTGAAACTCAGTTTTACAAAAAAAATGTTGCAGTACTTGATATAATACCAGGTCCACATAAAACACAGTTCCTTAATACATTCATAGGCTAAAAAGAAGAAGTGCTGATGGCTGAGAATAAAAACGTCTGTGAAACTATGTAGACAGTGGTGGCAAAATATACCTATTCATATAAAGCGAATATACTAAATACTATCACTCCCACAAAAAAAAATCCAGAACAGTTTAACCAACCCCCAAACTCTTCTTCAAAGGGTATTCAGCAAAAATTTCCCACCTGTGTACCTGTCAGCTAAAACAAACAGGAATATTCCCTACTGAAGGCACACATAGACCTTACTTTTGTAATCTCTGACATACAGCTGAGCAAGAAGATCAAACAATTTAGCACTATAAATATAGATGTTGTGAGCATAGACTGTGAGCAAAAACTTTCAGGCAACAGAGAAAGATCTGTGTTTTTTCCAGAGCTCCTTGTAGGTATGTAACCATTAAAGCGGATTTTATCTAGAAACTTCAAACCCTGGGTCACTTCCTCCTATAGTGCAACATTATAAAAATATATTTCACAATTAGCTGAAGCTTTTCATGTGTTTTTCATTAGTTCCTAAAATATATATGGTAAACAAAGGTAGTACTCAAAATGCAGCCCACAGAATAAGTCCCAAAATACTGGGCTTTATAAGCACACTGGATTTAGACATAGGGCATCTGTTCCAAGTGACACGATGAGGGAGCCGGGCTACAGTTAGCGCTGGATTTGTGTGGTCAGGGATTCATTTCTATCCGCTCACTACAGCCTGCTGGACAGGCTGGTGTGAAAATTGTTTGGAAATCTCTTCTGAAGGACAAAGCTTTTAAAAACTCTCCTGAATGGTGTCAAACTGCACTGTTGTCTTTCTTTACTGCATGAGAGGAATTTTTTTTTAATTAGGGATTTTTGCATAAAATGGAGGGTACAGAAAAAAAGGCATCAGATATATGATGCCAAGTGCAAAAACACCACCTTTAAAATTGTCCCTGATCCCTGAACATATCTGTTTGCATGTTTCTTCTCAGCTAATAAGCTGAATGTTGGTTTGCCTATAGGTCAGCATCTCTACAGTGGGATACGGAGACATGTATCCAGAAACTCACCTTGGCCGCCTGTTTGCTTTTCTTTGCATTGCGTTTGGAATAATTCTGAATGGCATGCCCATCTCCATTCTCTACAACAAATTCTCAGACTATTACAGCAAGCTGAAGGCCTATGAGTACACAGCTCTCAAGAAAGAAAGGGGGAAGGTGGACTTCACACGGAGGGCCATGAAGAAAATATCTGAATGCTGTGGAGAAGGTGCAACCCACCCTTTGTCACAGCACTGATACAGTTTGTGCTTTGGATATTGGGAGGGAACAGAGAAGCTGAAGGAGAAAGAAGAAAAACAGATCAGCCAAGCTAACTGAAGATAAAGTGAAAAGGCCAAAAGTAACAAAAGTAGATGATGAAATCAGTTTTGAAGGGAGTTGCTTTGAAAAGAAAAAAGGTTCAGATTACAGCAACAGATTTTGGGGGGGGCTTTGGTAGGCTGTGAGCAGCACTTTTATGTGCTCATCAACTATCTTGAATCACATTCTTCAGATTAACCACCCAGAAATTCTGAATTAGACCCACATGAAGATGTAATGCCCTGCTACTGATTAGACCCACAATAAAGACCCATCATAATCAAACTAAAAGAAAACAAATTGCTGCCATTAAGGGTCAGCCACCACACTGTTGTCAAGGCAGTCTCAAAAATTAAACAAATAGAATGCCCAATATACTGACTGCATTGCTGAAATTGGTTTTGCACCAGCTTTCAAAACCAGGAAAACAGCCTGAAGTGGTTACCTGCATTTATACTGCTTAAGATTTCATCTGTTATTTCCACTGTCAGATAGCTATGCTTCATTGTTTCAATTTATTTTTCAAATGCAGTCCTGCACATGATTCCCATTTTCATACCTAGGCAAGCAACACACTGCTTTTAGTATTCCTCACCACCACCACCTCCACATTAATCTTTCACTATGCCAAGAACTAGTGAAGAAGTCTGGAGTCTAAGTTGATAAATGTCATTGATCAATTTTGAAAACATTTCCAAACCAAAACCTTCTTTAGATATAGGATTAAGTGATAAACTAAATTTATTTCACAGGATTTAATGTATCTACTTATTGAATTGTTAGAATAATAGGCCTGTCATGGGACATAAGTGTTAAAGCAGCATTTTAAAAAAATTATCAAATGAAACATGTAATGGATAATACCTCATAAAGACTTTTCATACAAAGGATCTTATCAACACTTATCTGTAACCAATTTTAAATTTAATTTAGCATCAAGATACTTTGGTACATACAGTCATTAAGGACACAATTCTGACACCTTAGCTCACTCCCAGTAGTACCTTGCTTCCTAAGATTACCAAGCCTTTTTGCACAGCTGGATGCAATTTTTCATGCATCAGAAACTCACCCCAAAACCTATGAAACAAATAACAACCACAACAACGGCAATTAAATGAAATCAGAGTTTCATGAATTAGTTCACAGCATATCAGAAGTATTCTTTTCAGGTAAGAGCAGTCATACCAGTTTAGAAATAGTAACCTGAAAAACAGATCTGAAAAAATAGTTACTTTATCGGTACCTAGATA
Source organism: Strix aluco (assembly GCF_031877795.1). Lineage (NCBI taxonomy): Eukaryota > Metazoa > Chordata > Aves > Strigiformes > Strigidae > Strix > Strix aluco. Next base: position 29,729,159 of record NC_133971.1, read on the forward strand.
CAAAAACATTTAAAAAAAAGAAACAATAGTAACAGTCACTGATAGGGCCCATGGCTGTTATTCAGCAGCACTCTCGCTGCAAACCAGCCTAATAGTAGAGGTGCATTTTAAAATTCTTGAACTCTCACGTTGTGTCTGTGCTACTCTGCTGAATACAAATGGCCGCATTCAAATCTCAGAGCCACACTTGAGACAATGATGTGAAGCTCACTCTTGGGACAGCTGAGGGTGAAAAAGTTCATTAATTTTGCCACATCCATGCAAATTGTGTCAAGCGTAGGGACATTTCTCCTTTCAATGGTGAGAAGGTAATTAGTAACCAAGTTGCTCTTCTCATTCTCTACCTCCAGACAAACGTATCATAGGCCCATCTGTCATTTTGTTCTTTAGGAATGACAGTCAGCACATTGTGTGCTGATCAGCTCTGTTAAAAGCTCAACCATGTCTTTAAGGCACAGCTGAGTCCTGGGAGATGAATGTGATAGATGTTTACTGTTCTGGACTGCACACAATGCAGCAGACACAATCCTGGCACTCACTGAGAAGAATAGCTGCTTTACTTTGGCTCTAGGGATGGCACAAATTTGCATGGTCCTTCTGCACAGCAACAGGATGAGGACCTTCCTGAAACCACAGGAAGCTTCTCTCTTAGAGCTCCATTACAGTTCAGTGAGGTGGCAGGTTACAAGCATGCAAAAACACAACTGGGCTTTCTTTTCAACATGCAGCTTGGGTTAGATCCATTAAAAGGACATCAATATTGGTGATTAGCCAACTTTCCAAGATATGGGAGACCCTAAATTAATTTCCTTGTCTGAGGGAATCAGTACTTGCACTTACCATGCAGATGTGATGCAGATGCCCAGGCTTGCATGGCAAGCTCAGCAGCTTCTTACCACCTAGAGAAATCCAGAGCCTGAGCACTTACTCTGCTGAGGCGGGACTTCCTCATAGTCTCAGACTTGGTACAAACCACCAGCCTCATTTTCCACCTCACTTGCCTCACCTCACCATCATTCAAGTAGATGTTCTTCAAGACATATAAGGGAATAGGCTTTCCACATAAAACATGGGCAGGAGAAAAAGGACTGTTTTCTGTTAATCAAGAGTCAAAATCGAATGTCCTCAGTGAGTGCTTTCTTATCTGTCCAACAAGATTTTAATACACAAGCCCCATACTACTTCTCTAACAGCTTGGAGTGGGCGTCTCCCACCCCTCTAGCTGAAGCTGCTCCACTTTGCACTGAGTAAATATTGACCCACTGGGTGATAGTAAAAGTAAGACTGTACAGCTTGATGTTTGCAGCACTTGGCTGGGTGGAAAGGTGTGGGTCACAGGCCCTGCTTCAATAAAGAGCTGTGAAAGTACCCTGACCAAGCACTAAAATTCTCCCACTCACTCACTGTCCTCTGGTTCAAGAAATCTTTGGTTGAAGGATTTAGTCCAGAAGGACTCCAGAATCAGTTCCTGCACACTGCAGCCAGCCAAAAGTAAAACTCTTACTCAGACTACCCAACAAGCTACTGGCCATGGGTCAAAACACTTCTTGACATGGAGAAGATCAGTTTTTGTGCCCTCAGGAGAAGATGACATTAAAAGCAGTACCACCAAGTCCCATCTGGGTGCTCTGAACACCAAGGCCATCACACCTTGGGCAGCTCAGCTTACCTAGTGACTGCCTCACTCACTTAATGCACTTTGCCCCCTCATCCCTCTGCCACCCCATCCCACCATCTCACTGATGGCAGCTTTGGCACTTTTTTGATTCCTCTATGCACTGACTCAGCACACAGATGTGACAGTCTGGGGGAGCAGGTTTAGATCCTTGATTGATTCATGACCTAGCTCAGTTTAGAGAGCTCTGACTAATGTTAGAGCCAACACAAGACATATGGTAGAATTGTGCAATCTGGAGGACAGACCTCTGGCAATTGCCACATGAAATATTAAGCGGAAGAATACACAAAGTTTCTGTTTTTCTGTTTTGTAGTATCTGGCTCACATTCCCTGTTGCATCCAGCAGGTGAATGGGTTCTTAGTGGAGTAGGGCATTTTCCAGCAAACTGGAAGTTAGTGTTTAGGTTTTTTTTTTTTCAATTAAAGACCCATCATTTGCTTCTCTGGAATACATTATGCAGCTTTCTGCCTTGTGTCTTAACTAATCTTATTTTAGGGGTGAGAAGCATAGGTCTGTGCATTTCAATAGGAAAGTGTATGCCTAAAGTTGAGGCACCACTATACAGCCAGACACTGTCCTGCATGCCCAAAGCTCTGCCAGTACCAGCATGTTCTGTGGATGGCTACTAGCAAGGTCCTCCCACAAGGTCCTCTCCCCCTGCAAGAGCCTGTCTGAGTCTCATACCATACAAAGAGGACCTCTACCCATCTCAGAGGAAGGAAAGAGTTCATATTCCCACAGAGCACACTTCTGACAACCTGCAGAAGGCTGGCCAAAAACTGTATCAGCTGGTTTTGAAATAGGATGCAGCACTATTAACATTTCTTTGTTGACACAATGGTTCCTTCTGAGAAGGACTCTCAGTTGATTTATTTTGCCACATCCACTAAGACTTTTGGTGGTATCATCACTGTCCCTCGTTTACTCAAATGAAACAGTCAAATCGTACACATGATGAGATCTAAAAACAATGCGAGAGACATGATTGTCTTAGTTACTTGAATGCCATGGGGCTTCAACAATCAAAAGATTTCAGAATAACCACATCAAGGGAAAATATGCTTAAACACAAAGAAGATGGGCAATACTAATAAAGTTAAAGTAGATAGGGTTTGTTTCATGAGATGTAATTTTGGCACAGGTAAGGGTTTGGGGAAACAGGGTAAAGGATTCCAAACCACTGAGAAATTAGAAACCTCTCTGAATGTGGCCATGCTAAAGTCTTCTGTTTTAACTAATTGCAGATATCAATGAGCCCCAGAGCGAGAAGGAAAAAATGTTCTATCATTATGTTTCACTACAGATTTAGCAAACATGGTGTCTCTGGTACGCAAAGAAACAGTCTGTTTATCTGGATGGCCTGGCTTCATTTTAGGACAACTAAGTGTTGCTTCTTCTATTCATTTTAGGCCTGGGAATTACTTTAGAAAAATGGAGGGGGGGGGGGGGGGGGGGAAGAAAAAAATAAAAGAAGAAAATAAAAAAGAAGGAAAAAAGGAAAAATAAAGGAAAAAACAAAAAGAAAACCAGGGGTGGGGGTGGTAGAAATCTAGAGTCTCCCTACATGAAACAGTGGAAAGAATTCCAATTAGAATATACTTTTGCACAAATCCTTGTCTTAGAAGAACGTAACATTTTTAATGCAATTCAGCAGCTGTTTGCTTTTCTCATTCAGAAAGATAGCACTTAAAGGGGTAGCTACAGTAAGTCACAGATTAATAGGCATCTGGTGCTATTCCCATGCTTCTAAGGCAAATAGTAATATTCAGTCTTTAAATATGTGTAATTTTAAAGATTATAAACTAGGCATACATCAAAGTTTTTGGAGAAAAATAATGGCTATCAATAAACCTAGGAAGGAGAAATTGCCACGTGGCTTAAAAAACAGCTTCAACTGTTTAGAACATTATGGTTTTATGTTATGTAAAAATATTTGATTCATGTATATCTGATATTTACAAAACCTTTATTAATGTCTTTATTCAGTAGTAGAGAAATTACATGGCATTTGACTGTAATCCAGCTCTTTATCTTGGATTAAAAAAGGGAAAGGTCAGAGGTACTAGCTTTTTATGTACTTAGGTAATTTAATGGAAATTTGCTGAGAAAAATTAAAGCATTCTACAGGTAGCTTCTGAGATAGAGATTATCAAGATTTTTAAATAAAACTTGTCAGAGCAATTCTACTCTATAAAATGACTCCGTACTGTCATTCTAACTTCTGAAGCAGATTTCCTCCATTTATAAGCAAAAGCATTTTCCCTCTATTAATAACCAGATAAACAAGTACCATACTTAAAGTCAGTCTTTCACTACTACTAATAACTGTTTGTCAGGCCACCATGTACCCATGCAACACTATCATCCCCTTCGCCAGTTCTGGCAGAGGAAACTGCCTGAAAAGCACTTCTACTACCAGCTGGCAAAGAGAAGGCAGAACCTGCTTCAGCTGCAGAGCTAACATAGCTCTACATGGCTAAAACCAGCTAGCACTGCCACTGAAAATGTCTGTCTGCAGAGGAACTTTTCAAAACCCATATAAGAACAGCCTTACTCAGTAGGACACTTTTTTTTTCCTTACCAAAAACTATGTATGGAGGCGAAGGCATGGACTGCAGATGAGTGCAACAGCCCACCCACAACAGAAAGGCTGGGCTCTGAGGTCGAGTCGTTGTGATCAAGTCCTGGCATAAATCGGATCCACACTGACATCAAAGGGAGGGACTTCATGCTTCTCAAGTCTGCTCCAGCCAAGTCTTGAGGGTCAGGCTGGTCTGACTTTCCAGTATATTAACATCCAAATACTTCATTTGGGTAAACAAACAGGAAAAAAAAAAAAAAAACAACAAACTGACAAGTTCCAGAAATTCAGAAAAATTCAGGAAATTACACACAGGTTGCGACAGCACGTCCGGCTGTGATGGGGGGCGCAACGCCCTCTAAGAATGAGGCCAAGGCAGCCCGGTCTCCCTGTGGAAAGTACAATCCCTTGCACGGAAAATTCTTCACTGCTGCCGCCCAGAGGTTACAGGCTGCCAGATTCCCCTTTTCCTGAAAAATATCTAGTGCCTGCTACCCGCTATTTTAGCTATCTCTGCTGCATCTTCTTCGGGCAGAGTGTACCAAAAGCTTGCAGTCATGTCAGCAAGGGTGTTTACAATAACGTAAAATTTAATCTGACTGCAAAATCTGTATTATCATCACTTATGGACTAAATGAATATTCAATCTAATTCTGCATTAATTACACTGGCGATTAATTTCCCCATTCCTTTTGTTTCTAAAAGATGGCTCCAACGTCTAAAATGTTCCCCAAAAGTCATGACAAAAACGAAGAAGTGATTCCAGGCAGATATGAATGATGTCAGGGTATGTTTAACACTCAGTCTGCATATTTCTAGAACACTTTAAGCAAAAAAAAGTATCGTCACTTAACACCAGAAAATTAGTCAGGGAACATAAATGTTCAAGATAAAGTTACCTTAACTGTAGGTTGAATAGATTGGTTTAGATCAATAGGAAGTATTGTCCAGGCTTTTATTGACCAGATTTAACATAAGCAATCAAAACGCAGGTCTCAACCAATTGTCATTCCCCTTTGAGGCATGACGGCCTTAAAAATAATGCTGGTTTTCTGGGTGTATTTTTCGATGAAGTACAATGTTCTTCTGAAGTACATGTTCTTCTAAATCTCCATGCACTGAAGAGAGAATGGTGCCATTTTATACACAAATCTGAAGCACAAATTTGATCATGCAGTTTAGCCAACCTAAAAGATCAATTTGATCCCCTGCAAAGGGAAGGTCTGCTCCTCGATAATGTCAGACTTCTCACTGTCTTACCATGCAGTGCTGCTGCTTAGCTTGTGCTCTGGTGTACAAACACATTCCTCTTTGTTTAGTGAATCTTACCAGCTCACTAACAGAAAATAATTCAACACCACCACACACAAATCTCTTAACTGGTTTGTGAACTGAATCAGCTTAGTGAATAGCCTGACAAATGCCAGAGCTGCTGTAAGGAGAGGGATACGGCATCTTCTGTTCAAGGACAGATGAAAAAACACCACTGACTCACATTGCAGCAGGCAAGCTGCAGGATCCAAGATCACATTTATTAGATCAGCTGAGGGGCTGATCAACAGTAACTCTGCTCATCTCAAGGGCTGGTTCCAACGTGCACTTTGTAACGCCCAAGCAGCAAACTAAAGAGGTAAATGCCTACAGAGTGCAAAGTTGAATCATCATCTGTGAAAGCAAAAGTCCTCCAACTTGCACATGCTGTTGTGTAAAATAGGAATTACAACATCATGTTTGGCATCTGTCATTGATGAGGACATTTTAAAGGGAAATCACTGGAGCTGCATGGAGGCTGCTGAGCAGCACCGATTCTAGAAGGCAGACCCCAGTAGCTCACTGTGCCTGGGCCTTGGCTGATAAAATACCATGAAATCTGACATGTTAAATTGAAAGTTCAATAATTTTTAATTCTTTTGAAGATAAATCATTCAGACATTTCTCAAACATGTCTTTAAATTGGTACTGCCTGTTCCTTTCACTGCCCACTATCAAAAGACTTGGAATTTGAAACAGGCTCTAAATATTTTACCTTTTCAGATAAACAGAGAAAAAACAGAAAAAAAATGCATCAGTTGAAAAACTGGTGAAACCGATTTGTAAAACAGCCTCTGAAAGCATTTCAATCACAAGAATGATTTTGACTGTCATGAAAACTGGTGCTATCAACACGTCATGTTGGGGCATCCAATCTTCATCTAACCACCCACTGGGAGCAGAAACTTTAACCAATGTAACATATTGAACCAATTCTCATATTCCTTTATTACCTTTTTCCACAAAAAATGTTTTATCAGGAATGCTTATAAATCAGTGCATCTTTAAAATTAAAACCCCTGGTATTTTTTTTTGTCCCATGAGTATCTTGTTTGCATCTGTTTTACAAACAGAGAAAAACCTTCCGATAAATTCTTAGTTCCATGCTTCTAGCACCTGTTCATATATGCCTGTATATCCAGAGCTCCTGTCAGCTCCCTCCTGTATGCTTCTTATGACTGTCCCACTATTCTAATAAAAGACATAATCCATGTAGACACACTCTAGTTAGCACAGATCGACAGGCTATAGCAATGACAGGCAGAGGTAGCTGTAGGGAAGACGAAGCAAATTAGAGAAACTGTAAGATTCTTATATTTTGTAAAACGTAAGTGTAAGACACATTCTGATTGAAAAGAGCATAAAAATTCAACACTCAAAACCATTTTCCATGACAGCAGATGACAAGATGACTAAACTCACTTCAACTAGTATGGCCCTTGAAAAAACTTTAAATACATGGCTATTGCAAGAGAAAATCACAAAGATATATAATGTTAAATTGGGCACGTGTAAGGAATTACTGCTGAAAACTAAGATTGAGTTACCTGGCATATTTTCCAGTTTTTCAGCCATCAGTGGCTTTCTCTTCTCTCAGTCCCTCCCCCTAGTACAGCTTGTGAATGATACTTGCTACTTTGGATGCTACAGCAAACTGGTTTAGGGCCTTTGCATACACTTAAAAGAAAAAATCATGTCAAGGAAAGCTAGTACTGCTGAAATTTGCAATGTGGATAAAAGGTGGAGAATAGGTTCATATTTCTTAAACAGCAACCCTTCTCAGTAATGCCTGTTTCTCTTTATTAGATGGTTAGTACAATGGTATCTACCATTAATGGAACTTGAAAAATGTTATATATCCTAAAAGTCCAGGGTCTCAAAGCAAGACACAGAAAACACAGCAAGGGGCTTTAAATAACAAGACTATTAACAGTGAAAAAAAGTGCCACACAAGAGCTTTAAACCCCAAGCAGAAAACAGGGGAAAAGTGTTGAAATAATACGGTTAGAGTAAATGAACTTTTGTGTTTTCACAAAGTAGCTGAGGAATGCTGCACACTAGTGAGGCAAAAGGGATGGGTTTTGACAACAACCTTGAACTTGATAATGCAACCCATCTAATGGACACTACATGTTTCTTCCAAGAAGTCAGAAGGAAATGTGCCTTGATTAATGCAATGAACATTTACATTAGTGTGTTTTAAAGATGTAAGAAATGAAAAAAATTACTTTTAATATTTGATTAGTACCATTTTGAATTTTTTTAGACATACCACAGGAGCAGTGAGAACATTTATGTAGAAACCCTTAAGTACTGAGAGGTCTGCATATATGTGTGCATATGACCTTGTGTCCATTCTGACAAGTCTAAAATCCAGCTAGCCGAGATGGACAGGAGTAAGAAAGAAAATCTCACAGCTTATGGGTCACAGTCTGCCTGCAATGTGTATATCGTGCCTGAACACTCCCCCTTTTTTCCCAGCTACTTCAATCATTCTGCATTTTCTGTCAACCCCACTTTGTCCTCAGTTCTGCACTCAGAAACAAACTCAGTCACTGTGTACATTTTCTGCTTTTGAAGCAAAGTAAGTTGGTGTAGAGTCAGTGGAAAAGTGAAACACTGCTTGTTCTTGGTAGATCCTGCTGTCAGCAGCAAAGGGGAAAGCCAGTCCTTTTGTACCTTAAACCAAGAGGTATTAAGATGCAACAGTAACTATCCGTATACCCCTATTTCCAAGGTAATGGGAAATACACTATTACATACTAATATACACCATTACTAAGGTAAGGGGTCCTCTGTCTGCTAAGAATCAAAATTAAAATAATCATTACCACCTTTCCTGTCCTAGACTGCCCTAGCATTTACAATGACTAAACATTGGCAGTTCACCCTCCAACTTCTGCTACATAAAGTGAAAGAGACAGGTGTGGGCTCTGGATGGCCAAGGAAACAGTCACTTCATGTCTGGACAATGGCTTTAAAACAAGAGCCCCATAATTCATGGGGTGAGTAGCACAGACACTTATTTGCTGCACATATACTTCCATTGTCTATTTGGCAATAAAAAAAATACAGCTAGCTATATTAAGATGCTGGCAATAATTTGAGCAGTTTGGATAATCTAAAGTAGGCAGAATCCCTTGCCAAGTACATTTCAAACAAAATTAAAAGGACACACTGAAAAAAATACTTTTGCTTCAGAGTCTTTCAAACAATTTATCTCAGCCTTCACACAGTCACAGAGAGACCTGCAGTAGACTGGGACAGAAATGGCACTGCATCTGACCAGCTACTTCAGTGGGAAAAATGAGTCCACTCTGAAAGTACCTTAAGTCACTGAAACAGTTTTTAGTATCCCCGCATAACCTCCTTTTCCTCTCCTTCCATCAGGCTATTTCAGAACTTAGTTTCAACTGATACCTTGACAGTAAAATTTATGTTCTATCCCTGGTAGGAAAATAGTGGCACCTTTCGTATAACCTTAACTGAAATTTACTTAATCAAGAGCGGCATTTCTCAAATTGTGGTAAGGAAAATCAGTAGTCTGTCACTCCAAATTACTACACATAATTTAAAGTAAATCCTATACACAGTCTCAAAAATGCAAACTGTCTGCTAGACATTCAGTTAAAGCAACTGGAATTAAAGCACACAATCAAAGCATCAAATCAGATTCATGTAAGCAGCTTTTTGCTATTCAGTTTAACAACATCTATCTTTAGCTATGACTTACTTTCACTGTCCTCTTTAATTCTCTTGATTGGAAATATGCCTGTGCCAGATTCTAAGCATTAGTTTATTCCCCTCAATAACCTGAAAATTGAGAAGTGCCAGATTCTAAGCATTAGTTTATTCCCCTCAACAACCTGAAAATTTTTCCTCTACTGTTTTACTCTACCACTTATTATTCAGTCACAAATCTCTTGCATATTTCATTTAGGTTGGGATTTTTGGCAGTAACTGAGACTTGTTTAGAAACAGTTCACTAAAGTTCAAGTTCATTATCTGTTGCTAATTAAAATGATCTGTTTTATTGTTACAAAAGAAAATCCTGTTACAGAAAGTAATGAGCTGCAACCTTCAGTATCTCAGCGGATATGTTTGCAAGTGTGAACACTTAATGCCAGTGCCAATCAGGTCTGTTTGGGATTAACCTTTAAGTATTTACTACTACTCATAAACTTAAATGGAATTAGAGGGAAGCACAGTCAGCAAAGTATCAGTAAATCAACAGACGCAAACAATGTTAAAAACACTTCCAACTATAACATTCATGTACTGCTTAAATTAACCTAAGTAATTACAATTAGGTTTAGGATTTTTTAAAAATTTGCCCATCCAGGTATCTTGTCATTTTTTTATACTAAAAAATGTTCCCCCTAGACAGGACCAGTGAGAAGCAAGAGATTACTTATTAAGATGAAAAAAGGTATTTCATCGCTTTAGATAAACTGTTTATACTTAAACATACACATCTAGAAAATGTACTTAACAATTCCAGCACTTGTATACATACAGGTGCTCCCTAAAGAACCAGAGTATTTTACTTTTGATTCAAAGTATGTAAAATATGGAAACTTAAGTCAGTTTACTTAACTACTGGCAACTTCCAAACAGTTACATTGTACTTTATGTTGAAGCTGTATCTTAGGAGAAATAATGGCTGGCTAACTGCTATTAAAAACAGAGCCACATCCTATCAGGCTAAGTAAGAGTAAAAAGTGACTCATACAGATGAAGATTTAATTAATTTGGTCATCTGGATCAGTCTATCAGCATGGCATTAAATACCACCAGTCTGTTGTATGAATGCCTTACCAAGAAAGTTTGGGGATTTTTTCTTCTTTGCTTAAGATGAGAAAATAAAATATTGGCTTGGTTTTTCTATATCAAAATAGAGTACAGTAGAAATCAATAGGACACTTATTTGATATCATGCAGAAGTAAATTCATCCCTCCCCTATTACAAGGAAGACACCAAAGAAACCCCAAATCCCTCTCGTTTATTAGGGCTTAAAAGTCTGTACTTTTTGGAAGACTTAAAACAAAACCAAACTGTGGTCCATTGAAATAGTCAGCCTCTCCTTCAGAACCTTCTTTGAAAAAAGTTAGGCATTATTTTCATTCTATTCTTATTAGTTCCTGAAGCCTTCATCACTCCTTCACAGGGTAAGAATGGGACTTGAATTGTTTTTCTGCTTTGTTTTTTGAGGAAACCAGGAGGCAATGGGATTAAGAACAAGTGTATTTGCCCAGTACACAGTATCTCCAGAACAGATGCTTGTTTCTATGGTAACTATGAGAAAATGCACGCAAATTCTAACAGGACACAAAACATTTCTGTGGAAGTTATCAGGAAAGATTTAACTTCTTGATTACACGTTCAGAAGTTTCCATTAGCTCTTAAACCTTCTTGAGATTTAAATCTCTGAAAGAACTATTTACCGCACGCAACAGAATGAGTACAACAGACAAGTTGTTTTAGAAATCATTTAATTTACAAATGCATACACTGCTTCTTGAAACAATCATGGTGCAAAATCGTATCAACTCTCAGTTGGCTTCATTGATGTAAACTGTCTTTTTAGTTTCATTTACACTAAGAAGTCAATTTCTCCAGTAATGCTTCTATTCCTTTTACATTTTTATTCAGCTTCAACTTTGGGACAAGCTTTTTCAGTCCTTTTTTGACTGTATTTGCCACTTTTTGATCGGCACTCCGAAGAAGGCTACAAGAAACAGTGAACAAAACAAGGATGTGAAAGGTCAGCATGTAGGTCATAGGAAAAGAAGCTGTCCATGTAAAGAAACAATAACTATTTAGGAAGAATACAGTTCAGGGCAGATTCTGTCACCTCCTATTAGAAAAAGATGAAGAACTTTCCAGAAAGCATAACACACCAAGTGAGAACACAACCAACACAGGACAGATCAGACTGGAAGGAACTACAGATCCCTACTCAAAGCAGGTTCAAACATTAGGTCAGATCAGGCTGCTCAGAGCTTCACCCAGTCCGGGCTTGAAACCCCCCAATGCAGGAGACAGCCCAACCTCCCTGGGCCCCAGCCCCACCGCTGGGCTGTCCTCATGGGGAGAAGGCTTCTCCTTATCTCCAGCCTGAGCTTCTTGTTTCAGCTTGTGCTGCTGCCTCTCGCCCTCCAGCCATGCACGCACTGCTGTGAAGAGTCCAGCTCTCCTCCATTCCCTCCTGTTGATGCCAGGGATGACGCTGAATGCGCCCAAAGCCATTCCTTCTCCCAACTGACCAGCCCTGGTCCCACAGCCTCTCCTCCCAGGCTAAGGGATCCAGCCCACAACTATGTTGGTCAAACTCGCTCCAGTTGTTGATACCTGTCTTGTAACAGGGGTCCTAAAACTGGATACAATGAAGTACATCTAATACACATCAAGTACTTTCACTATTGTACTTCCATGCTTTGTTTAGTGCAAGACTACAGAGCCTTACCAGTTCTGTTCTGTTTCAGATACTACTTTTGAAAAACAAACCAGCTTCCCAGGTAACTTTTCTTCCTCAGAAACAAGGAAATTCATCATCAGCTTTAAATAATATAAGAAAACAAGAAGCTTCTGCACTATTCAGATTAACCTAGACAGTGATTGTCCTTCCCACCTTCTTTCAGGTAATAGTGAAATGTTCTTGAATTGTATTACAAAATCAGTAGAGGTAATGGCCCACCTAATTTGCTACTTCAAAACGATAAGTGAACACTGTCTAAAAAATTTAGTCTTCTATGACCAATGTGAGCAATACAGAACAGAATTACAAGTTGCACTAGCATACAAATAAACTAAGATTGGAAAGAAACTGTAACACCTATGTAATGGTACCCAACAGGCTGCATGATAATACAAGCCTTTACAATCCCTAGGATTCTTTCAAATGTCTCCCAAATTTGCAGATACCTAAAAGCTTGTTTCTTGCCTACTTTTTAAACAAGGATTAGACATGGCAAGCTGAACTGAGTAAAACACAAAAGTAATTAATGTAGCTTAAGGTAAGATTTAAATTTTGTCTCCTTAGGACTCTGAATTCTGTGCAGGATGGCAACACTATAGGTAGTAAAGCATGGGATGCCCATCTGACAACAACACTATTTTCATCTACTTTATTCCTAAGATTTATTTCTGTGACTATGACTAGCAAATTCTGTTACACTTTTAGCTATGACAGTACTAATTCATCAAGAGACCTTCTTTAAAACTGAACTCAGCCAGGTGAGGGTGATACTTTTTCAGCTTTTCTGTGAGTCATGTACCCCGATAACAGTGAGAAAGTCAAGAGTACTGACAAAGGATGTGCTGAACACATTCATACTTAAATTGACAGATTCACATGGTTCACCACCAGGAACAAAGAGCATACAAGGCAGCAAATCACTCTGGACTGCATTTTATATATTGCTAAAAATGAACTTCATTCATCAACAGCTATACATGTAAAGCTGCTTTCAAATTCTTGGTATCCACAGATATTTCAAGACACCATATTTTTAATAAAGAACAATTGTATGTCTGATAATGCAGCCAAAACACCAACATAGTAGTTTGGGTTTTTTAAAAATTGTTATTCTGAAAGTATTCTAAGATCTGGTAAGCAGGCACCTATGTATTTTGTTGATATAAAATATAACTTTTACAGGTTACAGAAATTACATGGAAATCAGTCATTTGGTGAAGAATGTTTTTATCCATTTTCGACGCTGATGTAACACATCACTGACAAATTAAAAAATACAGAGAGGTCAGATGTAGAAACACAAACAGACCAGCATCCATGACATTCAAGTACTTACAGCACTTTTATTTACACTAAGCTGAATTGTAATGTCTGCAAAAAGTCCTCTCATTACCTGATGACTCTTCATGCTTGTACTAGATCAGAACCAGGCCCCAGATTTTTTTCTAAGAATCAAATTAAAAGCAAGTGGGGCAATGAAAGGAGAGGGTCGAGAGGATACCAGGTAACTAAGCCAATCAAGCACATGCAGTGAACTGCTCGTAACTGGTGAAGGACTAGAAAGCCAAAAATCTTCAAGTGGACTGACTGGGTAACTCTGAGTTTCATATCTGCACATAAGTGACAGATGGCTTCCAAAAGCCAACAACAAAACAAAAATCTATTACAGCTTCAGGGACAAATGGCAGCACCTGAAAATTACCTCTGTCTGAGGGATCTGAGCTTCTTTATAACAAAAGAACTATCTGAATTTTATTTTTTTTAAATGAGAAGGCTTTTTAAAACTCAACAATTGTTTTATCAAAAAAAAATGTTGCAGTTATTGTCTATACCAGACCAAATTTATCATTGTTCTATGATTTAGGTAACCTTTCCACTTCAATGCATGCAGTTAAGACAAAGATGAGATTAATTACTATGTGTTAGCAAAGTAAACTGGTGTCACATGAAATGGAACAAAAACAGCTGGTTATGTTAGTGTGTTCTCAGTTGCCTAAACTAAAGGTCGTCATGCCTAAAGAGTCATCCAGGGAAGTTCAAACTACAGAGGATTCAGATTTAATTAAAATTAAAAAAAAAAAAAACTAAAAACAAAATTCCAGCAAGCAAACACACACTCCTCCACCGTACTTTTATTTGTCTTTCCTGTTATATGAGTTTCAGTATTGGTAAAAAATGTTTGTCTGCCAATCTGGAAGATAAGCTCCCCTGTACACTTGATGAAGCCCCACCCTGTAGTGCCATGAGTAATAGCAGAGAAAGGGAAAGACTGACATTCCTCACAGACTTTTCCATAAAATACACCACTCCTGTGCTGTTTTTTGCTAATAAGCAATTACTAGTTTCCTGGTTTTTTTGTAAGTCTTCAAAACCTATTAAGAGACTGTTGTCATGGCTACAGCCAAATAGTTATTAAAGTGTTACACATGGAAAAAATTCCACTAATTTACTTTGCAACTTTATTTGGACAATTGAAATAGCTTAGTACATAAACCAGCAACACCACATCTTAAATGAAACTCCTCAGGCTTGAGTTAGTTAGGGGAAAACAGTCAAAGCATTAATACACTGTCAGTGAACAAGACTTTCTAATAAATCTCTACTGAACATCTGTGTACAAGATCAGATAACTTAGACGCATTAGATGCATTTACTGAATTCTAAAGGGCTGTTATGAGAGGCAAAGAAAAGGTATTACCATTTTAGCAGCTGAACAATCTTAACAGCCAGATCCATATGACTATTATCATGTTGTGTAAACTGGTTTTGTACTGGATTGAAACTACTGTTCTAGTACCAATTCTTCTCACTAGTGATCTGAATGATAATGACTAAACAAAGTTAGAATTACACTTGGATTAACTAACTGAAGTCCTATTAGGGAAAACAGCTTTTCATTCACCTTGCAAAAGAGCATGAACGTCAAAATAGTCTCACTCTAGTCATAGAAAGCAGAGATGGAAAGCAAAGAGCAAGGAGTCAAAAGTAACTTTAAGAGAGGGAGAAGTGGGGTGGAAAAAAGGTTTTTACTTTTCAAACTCATATTGTCCGTTTGAATTGTTTGTTGATTTTGGCTCAGCAGCAATGCAATGCTGACCCAGCAGTTCCAGAACACAGACCACACACTTTGGGCTAAAGACAAAACCTTGGGTTTCTATGACCTGACACTGACAGATTGTTACAAAGTGAAAACAATGATGATTAGCACAGCTGTTCGCATTTGTTAAAACAAAATGTTAAACTTAGTCTGATTCCTGTGGGGTCTTTATCTCACTAGTTGCATGGGTCATTGCTTTGAAGTTGTGAGCCAGTTAGCTCATCATAAGCCTCTGCATCGTCTATTCTTTTGCACGGTCTACTTGAAACACTTTTCTGCTTTAGTATGAGACACACTTAGGCTCCATAATTAAGATATCAACACAAAGCAGTAAATTACAAAAAAAAAAAAAATCTGGATTCTTCTATGCTGTCGCCAGTCACAGGTATTTCAGAGCTAATTATTTTAATGTAGGTATTTGCGGACTGCTCTTTTGAGAATATTGTGCTTGTAAAGCAAGATATGGTAGGCACAATTTTTAAAATAAATTTAATTTTTAATCTTAAGATTTTCCAAGATTGAGCTACTTCCTAGTACTTCAAAAGCCTGATCTCAAGGAACAATCTATGGAAACTCTGGTTAGAATTTTTCCAGTACCCTGTTCCCTTGCAGTCTTATCAGTGGCATGAAAGTCCACACACATTGTGCAAAAGGGTCATTTTGCTGGTAGAAATTTCAACTGATGTTCTCTTAGCTGTTGAAGAAATTAACACTGGAATCTAATCAGAAATAGTCATATGCCTTACATACCAACAAAGAATAATGGCACCTCGATTTACTTCTGCCCAGGTCTTCATATTCTCAATACCAACACGTTCCACCAATGTTCTTCCAAAGCAAACTGTAAAATGTCAGAAAGGGGTGGGGAGAAGAAAAAAAAAAAATAGTATCTTTATACAAAGAAGCCTGTTAAAAGTTCTCTGCAGCTGTATTTTAATTAAATAGTTTTTAGCCACCAAGTAGTCACAAAGTTTTGCTCTCTCAACATAATTGATTATTCAGTGCAATGAATACCTTTACAGATGTTTGACTACTTCCATTGCTTGAAATTATTTAGACAGTATCAGCACTGTGTGACTAGTATTAAAAAGGCAAACTTGTTGTTTCTTTTTTAAAAAGGGTGTCAAAGACTATTCATGTCTTGAAGAAGGCACCCACTCCAAAGAAAGAACTTGGTAAGAATGACACCAACACAAGAGATAATTATATCCAATATACTAATACATACACATCTCTGCTGAAAAATATTAGTTTTTAAGCATCTGACTCTACTACTGAAGAAACAGAATTTGCACAGATGAAGTTACTTAAAACTTTAGAGCTAATCCTTTATTGATGCATGAAAACCACTAGGAACCTTGTCTGTTTCAGCTGTACTGATTCTATAGGGCTCTCTTTCCTCAGTAGCTTTGAAAGCCCAAGTTGACTTGCAGATTCATTATTCTAATGACATATGCAAAAGAAAGAACCTAAGCTGACCTCAAGTCCCCAGCTGAATGTGAAGAACTGAACTTCAGGAAAGCTGCTCTTACAACTTGTATGCTGAGCAAACTTATCAGTAAGCAACCTAAAAAAACCCACCCAAAGCCTACAAACTCCAACCTCCAAACAAACACTGAAGCTATTTTTCACTGTCACTTCAGATCAGAATTCCATCTGAAGAACAGCTTTTATTCAACTTGTTCCCTATAAGATAACGGTTTGGTTGTTTTTTTAATGCCAATTCCATAAATTCAGAGCAACAATTCTGAATGGTGCACTCTTTGGAGGAAAACGAAGAAATCAAAAGGAACAACTTGTGTTTAAAATGGAAATTGCACAATGTTAGCAGAAATAAATCCAAATAACTATCATCATCTCAGTTAGGCTAGTCTCTGAAAGACACTCATATAAAACTTTCCCATCGAACATTTTTAATCATCTACTTGAGAAGTAGCAAAACAGCCTCCTTTCAGAAACATTTAATAAAGCCCAACTAACTCTTATTTTAAAAGTAAACAGTGGATACCTGAACGTAGTAAGAAGAAAAGAAAGAAAAAGAAAAAAAAAAGTTTAACAAGGTCTGATAATTCTACAAAGAAAAAAGCCCCCTATACATAGAAAAGTTCCCTCCAGATTGTACTATGCCACGCCCATCTCCTTTCATTTTTTGCCTTTTTTTTAATGAGAAAAAGGTAGCATCTATTAGGATATAGTGAGTCACACAACAATATTTTACAGTTATGTAATAAAGTAAGTTTAAAATCAAAATTAACATGAGAACTTCTGTGTCCAACCTCTGCCTTCTGGGATATAAACTAGCAAAGATATTTTTGTGCATAAATTATTGTAATAACAGTTATAAAGCACTAACCCAGCAGCACTACTGAAGACAGTAAAGATTACAGTTTGGCTCACAAGCACCAATGAAACAAGTCTTCCTGTTAGAAAGACTTTACTTTTTCTATTATTATCCTTTAAATTGCTGTGTAATTTAGCAAAGCTATCAAGACATTTTAAGCACAGAAATGAACCCTGTCTCAAAACCACAGTAAATCCCTGAGAAAAAAACCAGACCTGTACTTGCTTTGCAGAAAAAGCAAACACATCCTTCACATTCTGTTCATACAACAGGTCACAACAGCAAAAAGACAGAAGCAATAATCTTAGAGGGTATGTTAAATTTTCCATATATTACTACATTTCAAGAAATAAATGCAGCAATCCTATTTTAGGTCAGATAACTGATTACTCTGAAGTCATAATTTGATCAAACAAAGCTGAATTTCCAACATACCTTCTTTTCCACTCTCTCTCATTTTTTCATCTTGCTCTATTAACCACTTCAAAACTAGATGGCCTGCTGGATGCTCTGCAATGTGAAGCTTTAATGGGAAAAAACAAACCAAACCAAAACCAAATTATTTAATGATGATGTTTCAAAATGCAGTAACATATCTGTCCATAAATATTCCTTGCTTTATCCACTCTGCTCTCAGACACCACATCACACAGATCCATTTAGTCATCACCTATGCAAATATCAACAAGTTTGATGCAAGTATCTGAATACTCACTTAAATTGAACAGTTTATTTTTTACCACCTTCCCTGCAACATCTGACTTTCAGTAATATAAACTGTATCAACCAGTGTTTCATCCATCCCTCCAAGGAATTCATGCTTACTGAGCGGAATCTCTTGGTCTGGCTGCCTCTACAAGAACTTCCAGACTTCCCACATTTTCAGACTTGAAAATTCACTATAGTATGGTTCACAGAAAATGGCACAAAACACGAGTAGTTCATGTAAAATTCTGTAAAATGCTTTTCTTCAAGAAGGGGAAAGAAAGCAAATTCAGCACAACTATGAAGATCTGGAGGGCATCTATCTTAAATACAGTGTCTATGGACACATGTGACTGAGCTTAACTCAACAAAATAAGGGAGGGGCACACTTTGAAGAGAAGGTCATACTGTAAAGACAAGCAGCTATTATCTAAGATCTTTCCCTGCATGGAGATATGCATACCTGAAAGTTAAGAGACCCTATCATTCTCAGTGTAAACAGTCAAAGGAACTATAAAAATTTACTTACTGCTTGATTGCAGAGTGCTAACATTAAAAGAGGGACTGTGTAACATGATTGTCAGCTATCTTCCCACAAAGTGTTTAAAGCAGTTCTGAAGATTCAAGATCATGAAGTATTTTGCTCTACAACTCAGATGAAATGCTGGCTCAAACCTTCATCACTCCAGTTGCAATAATAATAAAATATGAAAGGAAGGTGTCAGAAAACAGAGTTCATGTCTAATGTACGAGTGCTACCAGGGCAGTACACTGATGTCTTACATAAAGGAAAAAGTAGGCAGGCTTCATTTTAGTAATACAAAATAAGCAAACGCTCTGCAAGATCTCAGCACTTTGTCCTCTGTTACATTACCTGCCCATCACGGCCACCTGGAACCAACTCTTCTGCTGCTAAGTTAGCAATTGCATCTAGTGCAGGCTGGATGTCACCAAGAGCTGTTCTTAAGATGTCAGCAACCAAGACAAAGGTAGCTTTGTCTATCACTACTTCTTGGGTATGTTCTTGCAAATATTCTAGCAAAGGTGAGGAAATGGCTTCCAGAAGTTCACGGCGTCGGAGTTCAGTATTCTTCTTACTGATGAAAGAGACAACACATTACTGTAGAAGACTTGATCTGTGTGCACATCAAGCAACAAAAAATTCAGAACATGTATGCTATTTGAGACAGCTATAAATTATTGGAAGATCAAAATAAAGCACTACTCTTCCCTCTGTTTCACTTACAATTAAACACATGCTGCACACACATTTTAAGAACATAGAGAGTGAGAAAGTTTATAGTGTTTAAAGCTTACTGCCAGTAAACCTCATAGTTTTTTAACAATAATGTAACCTGTTTATTTTCTATTCATTTTGTTATCTCAACTACTGACATGTATTTTAAACAACTCACTAATCTAATATTGCTCCTTCTTCAAAAGCTGATAAGCATCAATGTCAATACCAGAGACTGAATTCAAATTTAGAATTTCCAATTTTATCGTTAGATTTTGAGATACAATTTTACGCAATTCAAAACACCATTAATGCATATTAAAAAATTTCTGCTACACCAAATGTGAGACATGAGTTTAAACAAAGAACACATCATAATTTTTGCCCTTTACGAAGCTGGTAAACTGCTGATCATCAATACTGCTGGTCACCAATCATCATATACAAACTTTAAACCAAAAATGCAAAAATAAGGACTACAGATTAACATATCTAATAATATGTATTATTTATATATATTTACACTACTTAGATATATTACGACAAAAAGTTGAAATTTAATCAATTATGACAAAGTTGTATGAACTCTTCTGGACTCTAGGGAAAACAGTCTTCATATCAGAGTTACCTATAGGCATTTCCATCTCCCTGTTGCAGAAGTGTGATGATTTCTGGAACAAAATGTGCAGGGTCTCTAGGACTTAGCAAGTACAACAAGACCTTCTTTCCATATTTGTTGTTTATTATATCAGGCAAAGAAGCATTTATTTCCTGTAAAAGTAAAGAAACAGCAACAAAACATTAACGAAATAATAGTTTTGAGGCATCAGTAATTACTGATTACCTTTCAAATGCAAAGCTTAGGAAAGGAAAACTGCATATAGCAACGACAGTCCATGTGAAGGAAAAGTCCATCTTAAACTGATCACAGAACATTCACCAAGAAAAATTAAATTTCAGTAATAGAAAAACCAAAACCACATTCTGTCTTCTTGGCATGTGCATTCAGATTCAGACGTACGTGAAGTTCATTTATCAATTAAATGGATGACAAAAGTGCTGAAATATTTCAAAACTTAAAACAGGTAAAGAATATACTTAGTTTAGGAGAAAACCACAAAAATCATCTGCACTTCAAAATCAACCTCTAACATAGCCATTTTGCATACAGGATAATAAACACATTTTTCTGTAAACCCTCCAAAAGTTTATTTCCCCCACTGATTCCAATGAATTACAGGATTTGGTCACTTTCAGTGACAGAACTGTGAAAAACTACCAGAAGAAACTCAAAATAACACAGGCATGCTGTCTCTTGTTGGTAATGTCTCCCTAGCACTGCCTGCTTGGAATCCTCATGAAAGAGATGGATTTCCCACTAAAATCTGCCTGAATCTTGACACATGCCAAGCTCACAATGTATAGTTCCAATCACATATGAAGGTTTAAAGCAGCACACATGTTCTTTGGTCCTGAATTAAGACTCCACGGAGCTGAGAGATGATGAGAAGGGGAGACTTTCCTCAAAGGATTTAGAGTTTAAAACAAATTCCCAGCCATTCTGCCTATGCACATAAGTGATAAGTTTTATAATACTTGAAAGAAAAAAAAAAAAAAAAAAAAAAGAGACTTGCACAAACACTGCTTTTTCTTCCACCCAATCTTTATTACTTTCCTGACATTCCTTAAGCTAAATTTTAGTATGGACAGAATGATAATTGGCATAAGGTGTTTTAGAAGTCTAACTACTCTTTAAGATAATTTTAAGGGTTGGATTCTTCTATTAGAATATGCTTCAATGCTTGATTTCTAGATGCTTCCACATCATCCTCTGTTACTAGTTTTCATTTACCATCTGAAGAACTGGTTTAGATCTTATCTGATTTTTTTTTTCCTTTTCCCTGACATCCTTTCCCTGTTTCTGACCTCATATAAACCCAGATGGGCCAATTCTGTATGTGTAAAGGCCACTCCTCATTATTCTCCTTTACTCTTCCGTCCAGATTGATGTGATAGGATGACCAAACAGTAAACACTCCATTATCTTTGATCTCAGATGGTGGAAAAACACAATGATTCAGGAATTAGATGACACCTTGGAAGCTCAGTTAAAGCCAAACACAGTATCAGAACTAAGAAATCCTCCAGAAAGCACAGTGCTTGTAACATACTACAGGAACGCCTCAATGATCTCATAACAAGTCAGCTCTGATCTGTCAGGGCTTATTTGCTTGGAACTTGCCCAGAAGTTGTTACATTGCAGACTGGACTCTGGAAACAAAACCCAGCTGTGATTACAGCTAATATACCTGAGAAACAAAAGGCATCTCCACGCTGGGATGCTTTCATCTCTCCACACCCATCAGAGGCACAGACTTAGGGCCAAATCTCCATGCTAGGGTACAGAAAACCAATTCTTTCCTATACAAAGTTGCTCAATGGAAGAACTGCTCATATTTTTTAAAGCAAGCCTCATCATAACCACTTTCTCCTCATATTCCTCCTCCACGTGCAGCGTATTTGCCTCATCTTTACCTCCCTGCCACTGCCTCTCTACCTGTCAGTCCTAAAAGCTGAGCTCTGCTATAAGCACATTACAACCTGCACGTTAATAATCCTGCCTGCATGAAAACTAGTTGTGCACTATGAAGTCTCTTTTGTTGGTGTGAAAACATAACTTCATGGTAATTTACAGATTAAAATATCTTAAAAGTGATAAAATTTGCATGTAAACATAATCTTAAGTATAAATACTTTATGAAACCCTATTAAGTAATTTCTGGTAGAAAGGTGGGGAAATGAGGCATTCCAAGACGAAGCAGATGCAGACTAGATCATACTATCCTTACTGTTCATTCTGCAATTCCATGTAGGTGAAGCAGAACAGTTAGAGTGCTCTCATGCTTCCAAAATGGATACAGACAAATGTCTGAAACAAGATAAAAATATTACATGGATTTTATCCAGAATGTTAGTTGTCACTTAACTATCAACATGTTAATTAAAATTTCAAGTTTTGATAATTAATGTGAGTTAATGGTTTCAGCATCCAGCCAAAAGTACGCAAGTACTTTTTCTTGTTTGAAGTCATGGTATACTATATTCAGGCCTGTTGCTATGTTCCTGAAAGTTTACTACAGTTTCTCTTGAAGTATCACTTTCCAAGACACTACTTCTGCGAAAGAAAAGAGCTAAATGTGCTGAACAACCTTTTTTACAAGTTTGCACAGTAAGTACAATCTAGGCACAGACATTCTTGACATTTTAGGCTTGCCTGTAAAATGGATAAGGTAACATCCTCATTCTAAAGTTTTCCACCAATTTAATCTCCTGAAACACTGTATCACAAAGGCACTGACTTCAAAGAGATTCCAGTCATCCATTTGCCAGAATGAACATGTACAAAAAGGGTAATTTTCAGCAAGTACTGAATCCAGCTTAAAAACTAATTCCAATAAATAACTAAAGAGAACATATGAAAGTACTGAGGTCTTCTATGAAAAGAAAAAAATAATCATGACACATAACAAAACAGAAAGGGTGGAAAGAAATTAAGTTGTTTGAAAAAAGCAGATGGATTCCTACTCTCATCCTCTTATACACTGACAAACACACTGACACAATTTAGCATACTATTTTAGGAAAAATCCCATTACTTACTGATATAATTAACTGTTTCACAAGTTTAGTGTCATCGATGCAATCAAATGCTGCCAGCAAGACCAGATGAGAAAATTCACCCTGTAAAGATGAGACATCCCAAACCACATGCAGTCAAGTTCTATGAATATACTAGTTGACTTAGAATCAACATTTCTGAGTTTTCTCAAACATGACACAACATGAACCACAAGCAAATTCTGCCCACTGTCATAGAATGAGAGAAGCCCAACATTTAGGCTCTCCCTGAAAGCAAGGCTTGTTAAAAGAAATAGGTTGTTAAAACAAAGTTAGATTAAATTGATCAGCCATTATAAGTTGATACATGGCTTTATCACATCCAAGCTATTAACCTAATCCCATTGTATAATCATCATTTGAAATTGTAGGATTTGCCTTGCAGGAACATTACATACAGACTTTATTTCTATGGTGGATCTGCTTAAAGCTGAGATAAATCACAGTGTTTTTGGAGATCACGTCTCTGCAATGAGCCATGCAGTCTCTACTGCACTGTTGGAGAGCAAGTCTCTAGCATACTCACATGGCACAACCCAATTCATGTCAACGAGACTCTATGTTAAAGTTAGACCTTCAGTGCTCCAGTGTTGTTTTAGCTATTATTTACCCACTGTCTCACATTTCTATAAAATATGTATTTTATAAAATATAACAACTTATTTTGGTACTAGAAAATTATGGAGAGAAACATAAGACCAGTGGCCTCCAAAATGGGATTCTCAAGACAGTCCATTGTGGTGTATGAAGAAAATTTTTTTTGTACCATTAATAAATATATAATTACTGGTTACCTTCATCTCATCCTTTTTCAACTTCTATTTATGTGTTTGTTTTATATACTAGCACAGTAGTACATGTACATAATTTGTACATAAATATACGTATATTAGGGGTGCACACTCATGATTGTGTGATCAAAAACTTTTGGAGACCACTGATTGAGACCACTCAACTATTAGTAAACAGAACAATACAGCAACCAGGAAGGGAAGAAGTTTAAAGAGCTCTTCTTCACAGTTGCAGTTTTGCCCAGCACTACAAAATCTGGTTGCAACTGTTACTCTATTGGTGCTGCAGCCTCCAAACATATATGTTACTTGGAAAAAAGGTAAATACAGACTTCTTACACTGTATGTCACTTCAGCATTAATTTGTCTTGAAGCTTCCTGACTTAAAATTTATTAAGCATCTTCTAAGAAATATGCACATTCAAATGGCCTTTCCAATGACATCCTCAACACATCTTAATTTTTGTTCCTCTTCTGTATACATGTTATTTTGCTCCCAACCAAGGAGAATTAAACAATGAGCCATATGAAGATGCAATATAAAGTCAGGCTCAAAAAAAAAATTGTAGACATAAAATTTAGGACTTATAATTAACTCAGCTACTTTAAAGGAGGATAGTACTACATGTAGTGCCTACAATGAAGCTTCTCAGTATGCCTCTAAATATTCCATAAAGTTCAATACATTTCGTATTATCTAATGCATCACCATTATTCTAAACCTCGTTTCATTAAGATCTTGCAGTTGTTTCCTGTACCAAAGCACATTCAAATTAGCCACTATCAAATCACTTCTGTTTCAGAGACTATGAAATAAATGGTTAATGAACACTCACCATTGCTATTTTTTCAATATATGTCTTCATAGTTTTCACAATGACTTTTCTGTCCTATCCAAAAAGAAACAAGAAACTTGAATGAGCCTATAACGCCAATGACTCTTAATAACTAAGTTGTTACTTACATCTTAAAAAATATAACCTTCAATTTGCTTACTAAAGCAAAGGCTATTTACCAACATCTCACATTTGCACTATTAGTCAACCCCTAGAAACAGTGTGAAGAATTAAACCTGAACTCTGAAAGAATCCCAGGGAGGTTCTGTGATATGTCTTCAAGTCCAGCCCACCAACAGTAGATGCCAAAAAGGGCAACTTGAAAAAAAAACAACCAAACCACCCACACATCTTCACCTATATCTTGTTTATTACTTACAGAAGAATGTTCTCCATTTGGAAAGAAATGTATTCGACAGGACTTGAAACTTTAAAGTAGCAAGGACTCTAGTCTGCTGCAAAACCTCTTTACTAGCAGGATTTTTTTGGCAAAACATTTCCTCAGTGCTTGCACTTTTGGCTCTTGCAATCACTGCTCAGTCTTCTTTAGACCCATTACTGCCCCTAGATCCCAGCAACTTCATATTTTTTCTGCACTCTTTATCAAGCAGATTATTTTTCAAAGTTGTCTTTTTTTGTAATACAGAAAACGATGGGAGGCATTATAATATTTCTGAGAGGTGATGGCACATGTTACACTTCAAGTATTTCAGGATACTGTATCAGCAGAAGAAACTAAAACACAGCTCCTATAACATCTTCTACGTTTTGGTATTCCAAAGCCAACCATCATTCCACATTATGACTTTTTTACTGTCCTCTCCCTACCGCCAATTTCACCTGCATTAACATATCTAGAGGATGAATGAATGGCCAATAATCTTACAATAGAAAACCTTTATGTGTCATCTCCAAGAACTCTGCTAAAAATAAAAGGAGATGCTTTCACTATAAAAGTTCTAGTGAAAGCATTTGATCCATGAAAAACTTCTGCTTATATTTGCCAACAGGTAAAGTGGGACCTTTTTAACCTTGCTCTCAAGTAATTAACTGCATCAAAAGGTGCACTGGCAGAAGGACCCATGTGAGCAATCATACTCAGTCTCAGATCAGACTATTATTAAAGATGACTGGGTAGACAGAAACCAAACAATACCTTGGGAGTACCATGCCATAAGCAGTGCATTGCTACTCGGGCTCCATCATGAGTGTGTGCCAGGTAGATGACAGCCTCTCTGATAGCTTCTATCATTTCCTGGGGAAGAAAAGGTGATAAATCAAAAAGGTGAAAGGCCTGAGATATCTCAAGGCGGGTGAGCAAGGGCATGAAAGGATTTTTTGTCTGCCCGCAACACTATAGAGAGCATCACTGGCTCTACAGAACCCCCTCTCGTTACCTTGATCTATGAAACAGAGGCCTCAAAAGGAGTCCAAAAGACTGTAAATTACATAAGCTTTCTCCCTTCAAAATGACACTGTTCATCACAATCATCCTATGAAAACAGAACTGTACTGAAGTTGTCCGATTACAGAAAATTCAGGGAAGGGTACTCAGAACTAAGACAGGCATTAGAGGAGACAAGGACAACCATTTGTTTAGGAAGAAAATCTCTGAAGGCGATGCAATTTATTTATACATACAGGCAAGAACTAAAAGGTCATTTAAGCACCAGGTGATGTTATAAATCAGCTATGAGAACACTGAGCCAAAAGTTAGTCTTCATATGAAAAGAATGAGGTTCTGAAGCCATCTGACAAATAATACCATCAGCCAAAAAATAAAAATAAAACCAAACCAAAAAACCTCCTCCCATGTTACTAGATACCACTTCTGTAGTCACTAGCTATATGCACAGGCAGGAACAGATCTACAATTGCAGCTTCCAAACCCCGAAGAGTATATCCATATGCTACCATGTCTGCAGAAAAAGCCAGTCAAGGAGGAAAAGATATGCCTTCATTCCCCTGATTCACACAAGACTCTGAATCTACAAGCACTCCCTGACAAAGCATTACATGAAACCATGCACAGAAACATTTAATTAGGTAAGATCTGGACTCAGAACAGGCCACAAATAGCCTACCTGACTACCCTTAGTGCTGGGTTTGTTAACAGTAACAAAGAAAAGAGTTCAGGAGTTCAGTCCAGCAGAAGTAGGTAAGACAGAGCAAGTCTAGAAGGCTCCACTTGGCATGGAGCGAGATGGTGCTGAACTGCAGAACCTGGGTGAGGCTGATGGACACAGCTTGAAGACAGGTGAAGTCAACCAGGACACCAGCTTATACAATGTCACATCACACAGATGGATGTAGGCCTAGTTTTTGCAAAAATGGCTGAGGTATGCTTAAAACTGGAATTTAATACAGACACGGTGTAAAAGCCATATGCTTGGTCAGGAGGAGGCAGAATACAAAGTTCTGATTGTATTTTGGTCAATAATTTTTTGGACAATGGCTACAAGTGGTTAAGAAACTACACACTGGAAAACTAAACTACTGGAAGCAACACCCCTGGCTTTAACTATTCCACAACTATTAGGAAGGACCATTTAGCAGGGAGAGACAAAATACCAAAGTCATTCCATCAGATTTTTTTTTTTATTTCAAATATCACACACTACTGCTTTAATGAGAAAGTTCACTATTACTGTAAATCTCCATACAACACTACTTCCCAATCATCCATCTGGAATCGTTAGATGTGTATAACTTTATAAATGTAAGATGTGTATTTGTGTCTAGTTACCTTACAACACTTTCATGACAAGATTAAAAACATTCCCACCGAAAGGAAAAAGAAGACAAAAACCAAACAAAACATACTTACGGATCTTTGTTTCGGAACAGAGTAAGTGAAAAAGTCCAAAAATACTTTATGTACCAGTGAGTGCTTTATCACAGCCTCTCTGTATTTGGGAAGAGGAAAATAAGCAAGAAGTCCCCCACAAGTAATGGTAAACAAGCAATATTTCATTTGTATTTAAAAAAGTTAGGCAGTGTGGTGTGCAGAAAACACATAAGTCATTCTGGATTAGATGTTTAGCATTTACAATAAGTGGAAGATTCTACCAAAACTCACAAATTCTAAAACCTAGCAAAATGTTTTCTCCTAAAGACCACTGGAGAAGCTTATCTAATAATGCATTCTGGAAGCACACCACACTGTGGTATTTCGAACAATTGTTTGACTGGGTCAGGAACACTTTCATTTATCAAAGTGGAGTTCAAAATTAAGAGAAGATATGCATTATGACACTTTGGACAAAACCAGTTACTTACTATAGAACACAGCAATATTACAGCTTAAAGGAGTATCAATATCACTGTCTGTTTGTATGTCAGAAACAAACCGGTTCACGCCATACTGTCACACCTTAAATCAATTTTTGTCCTTACTTTTGTGCCATTGGTGTAAGAATCTGTTTCATTTCATCCAAGATGGCCTCTCTCTTTTCAGGCTGAGCTTCTAACACTTTATCCAGTGTTGGGGAAACTGGTGTCTGAAATGAATGCACAGAGGTTCAATTGTTCCCAGTAAGTGTAAGAGTTCACAGAAAATTACAATCTTTAGTCCATTTTCAATCAAAATTCATGAATAATATCACAAACTAAATTAATTTTCTGCAAAACTAACAGTTTTTACAGTTTTAAAAATAAAAAGTTTATCTACTTTGAGTATGTCAGAAGCTGTATACTTAAGTTTCTACAAACTGAATATTCTTCATTAGCAAACAAAAGCTACTTTTGTGGTCGGAACTATTTTTTGCCAATTATGGTCAGTTCTTCATGAAACTGTCAGATACAAGGTAAAATACAACAAAATGACATCGTCTTAAGAGATTCCTGAGCTAAGAAGGGACTCCTGAGCTAAGCAAAAAGCTTGCATGACAGTATGCATATGTTAGAGGGCAACACAGCAATAAGTGGACTGAGAAGTAACCAAGGCCCAGGAAATTCCAGTTCAAGAACAGCAGAGAGGAAGAATATATACCATGTAACCTAAATACAGAAGTACTTCCTGGTATCTCATCTAAACAATGACACTGGTAACTCTTGTAAAAGAATCTGTTGTTAGAAGAACAGTCTGACTAGATAGAAAATTAGAAGAAATGTATTTCTAACCATCCTTGTTGGGCTGGTGGGGGGAGAGGAGGGTGGAGAGTTGGAGGCAGCGGGGGGAAAGCAAACCACACATTTCAAAACTCCAAGAAATTCCAGGTCTTGTTAAGGATTACATCGTAGTTTCTTACAAACTCACATGTTGAGTCTCAGGCTTGCATTGCAATGGAAGACTACTTGAAGCACTCATGCCAGGAATACTAGAATGATGGACGTTAACACTGCACTAGATGTCAGAGGCGGTTTTACTCCCAGTACAAATCATAGCCCATAAATACAGCAAACATGCCTTTCTACTGCATTGCAAAATGCTTTACTAAAACTTATAATAACCTGTAAAGATAAATTAGCAATATGGTTCAGAAATGAGCTGTTAATTTCTTATAGAACTTTAACAGAGAACTTGGGTAAAAGTATGTTATGTTGTACACCGGATTGCAAAAGTCACCTTAGTGTATTTAGTAATTGCATAAAACAGTTTTGTACTTTGTAGCAAATAAAACTATCTGTGCCTCAATGGCAACCAGCATTCCAAGTTAGCAAGAAAGAAAAAATGGAAGGAGGTTGTACTTTTTTAAAACGTTCCCACTGCCTGGTGAGGATCTACACCTAAATCGTTTCAAGAGTGTTTGGACTCAAGTCCTATAGTCTCCATGGGAAAAGAAAACAAAGGCAGAAATTAAGCTGAAATTACACACTGTATATAGATACAGACATGTTCTGCTCACACCCAGTTCTTGCAGACATAAGGCAGTTCCGACACAAAAGCCATCTACAGCATTAATGGGGAATTAAGCCTAAATCTTATCTCAGCAAGGATGAGCACTTCAGGCTAGACACTATGGCACTACGATAACTGCAACTATATGATATGAGACTGACTTTGATGAGCAGAGCAAGCTCATACATGAACACAACACTTCACATAGTTCAAACTGAAGAAATGCAACAATTTAACCTGGAATAGAAACGTGCAAGTAAACATAACATTTAAACAGGCTAAACTAGACTACATTTGGACAGCTACCAGAAAAAAATGTAATCAAAAGAAATAGTAAGATAGATAAAGTGTTACTAACGTAATACCTTAGATGCTAAACCACCTTAGACTAGGAAGTACTGAAACGTCACCTTGTAAACCTGGAAAGTGTTCCCATACAGTTCTTCTGTCAGCATATTCCTCTGCTCCAGAATGGCTTTGTCATTATATGCATATTCCACTACAGCAGATGCTTCGGCATGACGGAGCATTTTTTTCACATGGCCTTTAAAACTTTTTATTATTTCTGCAACTTGTGGTTTTGTCCTGTTTCACAGGAAAAGATAGATAGCAAGAGTTAAAGCTTTAGGGATAAACTGACCTACGTTTTATTTTTGGAAGCACATTTAGGTGATAAGTTTTAGCACAGAAACCAGGAAATATATACATCTGGATCAGCCTCATGGCATTTATGGAAATATGGCGAGAATAACAGGAATTTGGAGAAATCATGAGGCATTTTGAGGGAAAGACATCAGCGGATAAATTCTACAGAATAAATGATGCCTTCCTGAGACACTAAGCAGAGAAAATTTTTAAAAGCCAGTTTTTTGTATAAGGCAAAGATCAACTTTGAGCATATATTTGAGCTTTTTTAGGTGTGTGTTCTCCTCAATGCGTACAGCTTTAGCTTTATTTTTTGCAAAAGGAAAACTGTTGTTAGCAATACCAGACACTCCTGTCTTGTCAGTATTATAAAGATGTTTCCAGAGATACATTTTTTATTCATAATCAATGCACTATAGAAGAAGAGCAACATTCACACTGGTAATGAAACAGTGCAACACAGCTAAACAAATTCACTTCAAACTCACCCATACATAAGAAACTTCTTCACAATATTTCTGGAATATTTTGACTTGCTCAACTCTACTAGGCTATCTAGAAGGGAAAAACATTCAGCCAGTTTGATTTTTCACTCCATTAACTCTACAAAACAAGATGCCATTATTTAAATAAGTGTTAAGAGCTCAATAAGAATGATGCATCAGTTCAGCAGAAAGTTAAAAAAATTCCAGAGAAAACAATATGTATTGTTTTAATGCATCCTAACAACAATACAGAAGCACATAGTTGAAACATAAATGGGAAGAAAATACCTTTCAGTTCTTCAAATGTCTCCTGCCTTTGCTTCTCATTGCCATACTGAATAAAGCACTGGATCACTCGGGTTGAATCATGTGCAAATGCCAGCTACATGACAGACATATTTCATTATTCTAGACCATTCAAACAACATTATACACCAAATTTATTTTAATGTACTTGCCCTCTGATATAGTTTTATGCCACATGCAGTATGTAATGGCAACTTTAAAAGTAGTTACCTGTTTATAACAAATTAAGTTTTAAGGTTTTTTTACTGCTCTATAAGTACTTCATTGAACAAAACATAGACAACACTTGCAGTTGCTGACAATTAAGACAATGCATCAGGGTTTTAATACTGGAAGAGAATTATTAAATGGTATCTCATTTTCTCTCATTCTTTGTAATTTCAGAGAGAGAGCGATATAGTTCCACTTTGGCACGGAATACCAAGAATCACTTTAAAATGCAACATGTACTTCACTGTAAATTTATATATTTCAAGAATTAAGCGGAAAGACTGTTTAGTATCATTAAGTATCAGGACATTATCAGGACTCCTCTAAAAGAATGTGGCAAAGCAACAATTGTAATTAATCAAAACTCTAAATGGCTGTTTTTGAACTTCAGATAACACAGAATTTCACTGGACTGAAGCTGCTTGGCAAAACAGACAGCCTTATAATAGCCAGCTGATAGACAAAGCTCTCCCCTGAAATCTAGGTACCAAACACAGTCTTTCAACTCTGGTTTTGTTCTTTTTTACTCACAGTTTAAAAAAATTCCCTATAGCTTTTGGAAGAACAGGTTAATAGTATATTATTAAAAGTTCATTTATATTTCACCACTCCTTAAAGAAGTTTTTGTGAATTTGTGAACTATGGCATTAGTTTTTCTTACACTTTTAATTTTTCCATGAAGAAGCTTCTGTAGTTCATTCATTAGCTTTTCTCGCTTCTCTTTATCGCATTTCTTCCTACAAGCGAAAACCAGTAAAACAGTATTAACACAGGAAGCAGCCTTTTGTAGTATATTTCATTTATCTCTATAAATTAAGAAGCAAGACAGTACAAAATAAAGTTAGCTTACGCTAACCCAAATTTGCATTGTCATTCATTAAAACTGTATAGATGAAATTAAGCAGTTTCAATTCCTAGAAACAAAACCAGATTTCCACACTCGAAAATTATTTTTTTCTGAGTAACAATTACTATTAAAAATAACATAAACTCAAATCTGCAGCCAGAGTTGCTTACAGATCCAAAGATCAGGAAGCATCTTACAGTCAAAACTGCAAAGGACAGACACTTAGAGCAAGTAAAATTAACTCCTCCTGAAGTGGTGCCCCGGTCCTGGAATTACTGCTGTCCAGAGAGAGCATAAAGCCTCCACAAAAAACTCATGCAGTGATCCCACTGCAAGATCAGGCCAAATCAGTACATGCCCTGTGCTTCATGATTCAAAAAAGAAGACAACTCCTTAAGCATTTATTCATAAATTTTAGCCTAAAATACAAGTAAGCTCAATCCAGACATTTCTAGCACCATGGGTCACCACACTCTGTCTGAACCATCTACAGAATTGCCTATAATGTTATCAATCACCCATGGAGTTTCACTGTGGAAATATAGTTTCATAGATTTACAAGAGGAGAAAGAAGGTCTTCTTGCAACTTATGACTGAAAGTCAAATGAATGAAAAAAAAAATTATTATTACCTTCTCATACTTTCCCATATTTGCTTTGATTTTACAATTATGTCATAATTACTTTTATCATTAAGTTGTCTGGTTTGCTTTAACTCCTTCCTTTTCTTTTTGAAGTCATTCCACTTTGGCTTCTTAGACTCTGACCCTGAAGACAAAAGTAAAGACATTTTCTAGAGTCAATAAAAGAGGAGCAATGGAATACTTTATCAGTATAAATTGTGGCAGCTCTGTGACTTGAATCACTTCAGGAGCTTTGCCTGCAGTTACCCAGCTAGCTAATATGAAAGTGAAATATTTAATAAGCATGCTAAGATAGTAATTTTCACTTCTAGAATACTGGAAGAACAAGGCAAAGCTCTGTCAAAGGATGCATCACAAACCTTATAATAGCTTGAAAACTGATTTAAAATGCACCTAGCAGCCTATGACTGCCTCAGGTAATTCTCCCTTTTTAGTTCATTCTGTACTCACACCTTTCCCCCCCACAGAAGAAGAATACTAACTCAAAGATACATATCTGAAATCTCAGAGAAATGAAAAATTAAAGCCTTTTTACATGCTTAATCTTTTTATTCAGTCAAATTCCTTAAGCACGGGACAACAGCTATACACTGCCACACAACAAACTCAGTTAAGGTAACTATAGAAACAGCCACAAATGAGTTTTGGAAAAACTTCAAGTATACCATTTTAGTTTTAGTCACATATTGACGAAGATCATCATCTTGTATTACATAGTTTCACAGAAGCAAGTCATGCTATTACTGCTAGATGAAACATTAAAGACACAGCTTTAAATTTGAAGACCTTAAAGCACCACTTGTTGGTATTTAGCAGCATGCACTTAACTGTCTTATCCATATAAAAACCATGTTCTCTTTTCACGAAACATATTATCAACTTTTTCTATCATTCTGCTAAAGTAATAGCGACAAGCAAAAATGGTAACACTTCGCTTTGAGAGCAGTGCCACTGTGCAATACACAACAGATTTCAGTTATTCTTAAAAACAATTTTTAAAGGTTTGTTTGTGGTTGTGGGTTTTTTTTGAAAGCAACTTAATATGAACGTTCTGTTGCTATTAGTTTTCACACATCTAGTGCATATTCCATGTGAAGCCATTCTGCAAACATGCAACAACAGCAACAATAAAATACTCAACACCTCCTACTGTCCTTCAAACAACTAACATTTTTCTGCAGAACTTCAGAATCCCTCACATAAAATTCCACTTCTCATTTTACAGTGCTGTTTAATTGTCCCAGTAGAGCTTTGCTTCACAGGAAAGGAAGAAACAACATGAAGTTCTCATGACCAGAAACAAAGTTAAAAAAGAAATCCATTTAAACAGTGATAAAACCAGACATTTATTTAGCTTCTCTGTATAAACATAAGCTGTAAATTGTAAAAAGCAGTGATAACACCAATAATGTCTTTTTTTTTTTTTAAAGAAGTGACAAGATAGTTTGGACCACAGAAAAAAATAATATAAGGGATAATCAACTTTGTTTCATGAATTTTTGTGTTCCAAATTCTATAGTCGATACCTTTAGAACAGAGAATTAAATTTCTAAAATGGTCTACGAAAAAATCTGTTTTCCGAATTTGCGTGAAAACATCTAGTTTCAAGCTATCCACTTAATACCGTTATTAAAATAATCACAACTTTATGATGGCACACCAATTATTTAAATTTGCTACTGCATCTTTATTTTTGACTTCCAAGAAAATTCCTAACTGTTGATTCTCATGACTTTGGTCTCAAGCTTAGTTAGGTGAAGTAATTGTTTCCACAGCAAAAATTAAACATGAAGTAAACTTGGGGAAAGAGGAAGACCTAGGTGAACAAAGTGTTTCCCAAAACCTAGTTTCCATTGATATCCAGGCTTAAAAATCTGCTCACCTCCCTCTTCACCATCCTGGAGCTTCCTCTTGTTTGCAAGCTTTCCTGATTGTTGTTTATTCTTGAATTGTTTGACACTAGCTCTTCCAGGTCTTAACTGTCCTTTCACAAATTTCTTGGAAACGGATTTAGGCTTTCCCTCCTCATCTCCTTTGTTAGTAAGTTTCTTTGGTGGACCTGAATGTATTAAGCAACAAAACAGAAACTAAAATGTTATCCTAGAGATAAATGCTGATGTTGCTTCAAAACAGATTTACACTGTAAGAAGAATTAAACTACTTTGAAGTAAAAATTATATACATAACAGTAATTCTTACTTGCTTCTCAAAGCTGATGTTTTCACTGCAGTCCCTGGGTGTCCCAGTCTTCCCTAGGGAAGTTTTGCCCAGGCATTATTTTCCAGGCAGCAGTATAATAGCCCAGGCATAAAAAGGATTATTCTAAATCAAGAATTTCACCACCCTTGACATCAGTCATCAATCCCCAAATCATTATCACTTCACAGTTCATTGTCAGAGCTGTTTCGACATCATCTGTTTTAAGCAGAAGCAGGCAAACACTGAAAGGTATGTTCTCAATCCTAACCCACAGCACTCACACACCCTAGCTTCAACTCTCAAATAAAACTTTTTCTTCATGTGAGAAAGAAAAGTCTAGAATCAATGTTATCATCTTCAAATCTTTAATTAAAGAGTACTTTGGGTTGATCAAATAGAGTTGAAGGGCTTGCAATGCAATCTAAAGCATTTCAGGTTTACTTTTTCCAGGTTATTTCATCATACAGTCAGTATAGTTTTGAATGCAAGATAGAATCATAAACTGACTGAGGTTGGAAGGGACTTCTGGAGGTCATCTGGTCCAACCCTCCTGCTCCCGCAGGGCCATCCAAAGCTGGTTGCCCAGGACTGTGTTCGGGCAGCTTTTGACTGTCTCCAAGGTGGGAGACTCCACCATCTCCCTGGGCAACCTGTGCCAGTGCTCAGTCACCCTCACAGTAAAGAAATCTTTCCTGGTGTTCAGAGGGCACCTCCCGTGTTTCAGTTTGTGCCCATCGCCTCTGGTCCTGTCACTGGGCATTACTGGAAACAGTCTGGCTCTGTCTTTGCAACTCCCTCTTCAGCTATTTGTATACATTGACAAGACCCACCTTGGCCCTCTCTATTCCAGGCCGAACTGTCCCAGCTCTCTTGGTCTTTTGTCACAGGAGAGATGCTCCAGACCCTTCATCATTTTTGACCCTTTGCTGGGCTCTCTCCAGTATGGCCATGTCTCTCTTGTACTGGGGAGCCCAGAACTGGTCACAGCACTCCAACTGCGCTCTCACCAGTGCCGAGAAGAGCGTAAGGATCATCTCCCTCAACCTGCTGGCAGCACTCCTAATACAGACCAGGATCCAATTAGCTGCCTTTGCCACAAGGGCACATTGCTGGCTCATGTTCCATTTTGTGATCACTAGGAGCCCCAGGGCCTTTTCTGCAAAGCTACTTTCCCCCAGCATGTAGTGGTGCATGGCGTTGTTCCCTGCCAGGGGCAGGACTCTGCACTTTACTCCTCGCTCTACTTCATAAGGTTCCTATCAGTCCATTTCTTCAGCAAGCTGAGATCCCTCTGGAGAGCAGCACAACCTCTGGTGCATCAGCCGATTCTCCCAGTTCTATGTCACTGGTAAACATGCTGATGTACACTCTGCCCCATCATCCCAATCATTAATGAAGCTGCTAAACAGGACTGGGCACAGTATTGACTCCTGGGGTACACTGCTAGTTACTGATCTCCAACTAGATTTTGTGTCACTGATTAACACACTGGGCCCAGCCATTCAGCCAGTTTTCAAACTATTTTACCATCTGCTCATCCAGCCTGTAATTCATCAGCACCTCTGCCAGAATCTTATGGGAGACACTGTCAAAAGCCTTACTGAAGTCCAGGCAGACAACATCCACCTCCTCACTCATCTACCAAGCTAGTCATTTCATAACATAAGTTTGCCAAGATAGTGAAGTTCAAGCATGCCTGTGCACAAAAATAATCACTCAGCCAGGGCTCCTATTAGGGAGCCTTTGTCTTCTTACCATTATCTTTTTTAAACTTCCTTTTCCCGTGTGGCACTTTTCCTCGAGGTGCTTTTCCACTCTTCCCCATGAACTTCTTTTTACCCTTAGTTTCCATTGTGACAACACTGCAAAGGGAGCAAGAGACAGCATTACCGGACCACCGTGGCTCCCTCGCCAACGATGTAAGGAAAAGACAGCCTGCGCTTCCCTCAGCACCGGCTAACACACTTGACGGAGTTAAACCCTTCCCAGCGGCGGTCGCCCGTCCCTAGGTGGGCAATGCAGGACCAGAAGAGGTCGCCCACAGGCCGGTCAGCACGAAGGCTCAGCTAGGAAAGACCGCATTTCACCGGACCTGGGCGGCCGCGGCCCCAGCCCCGCTCCCCAGGGATTATTCCCAGACCAGGCCCAGTGACCGCGCCCGGGAGGACGCGGCACGCTGCCGGCCCGCAGCGGGGGGCCGTGAGGCAGGAGTGCTCCGCGGGAAAGCCCCCCCTCCCCTGCCGCCACCGCCGCCCTGCGACTCCCACCTCGCGCCGCCGGCCCTGCCGCTCGCCTCACACGTGCCGCCCCACCCGCGCCTTGCGGCCCCCTCCGCCGGCGCGGCTCCCCATTGGTCCGCCTGGCCGCTGCCGCGCGACAATGCCGAAACAGCGTACCGTAAAGCGCTACGCGCTTTTATCGCAGCGTCCTGTCGCCGGCCCTTGGAGGCGTGTGATGTGGCGTGTCGTGTCGAAGTCGCCTCTGTCCACCTCGGCATTCTCAGTAGCAGTTTCCGTTTGTGTAGACTCACCCTGGAGAGGGTGGGCCGCTGTGAGGAAAGGCCCTGTCCCCTTCCCTGCGCTCTTGTCTTTGTCTTCTGCCTGGCCCTCCGTCGGCCCTGCAGCTAGGCCAGCGGGCGTGCCGCCATCTTCTGGGGCAGAGCTTGGCCAGTGCCCGGCATAGATAAGATCCTGATTTAAAAATTAGGTCATGTTGCCACAGTACAGATTAAGTAGCGATGATGTTGGAGAACACGAGGTGGAGCTGTTACTTCAAAACGATGCAGATGTGACTAGTCGCGTGAAACGTCACTGTGGTTTTTTTATATTCGGGTGTTCAGTAAAGTCATCGCTTCCGAATGGAAAGGGGATCTGTATACATAAATGAGGTAACTATTACACTTGCGTGATTACGATAGCTATGACAGGAAGTCAGAGCATAGTAAATACTTCTGTAATACCACCCATAGTACATTTGACTAAAGAAGTGATGTAGAGAGAAATTATTTCGTGGTGTAAAGCCTCTTCAGTACAGTTGGTGGTAGTACTATTTTTCTTTTATTTGTCTCCTGGGAAGCACTTGGCAGTGGCTTGCAAAATGAAATGGGCATAGGCAGGATTATGGTGTTTAATTTTCCCACTCCTTGAATTGTTAACATAATGCCTGTGTGTTTTAAAGGGGGCAGGGGGGAAAGAGTGTGTTTTGAAGCTTGGCTTAAGTCAAGGGGCATACGATCACAAGTTTGCAGGCTCCCACAGCCCAGATGCTTTGCTTCAGTGTTTGGAACAACCTCTGTAGATATTTGAGGTAAGTCTCTTCTCCACACTAATTACATTTTCCAGTTTTTTAGTAGTTTCTTTTCAAGAATTAAGATCATGATCAATTAAGACATTAGAAAACATGTTGCTATAATACAAACATCTCCCAGAGAATAAACCAATGAAATTTCTGAATGTCAGCCAGAGATTTCAAGTCAACCAGCTTACAGGTTCAAGCATCTGTCTTTCATAAAAAATAATTAAGGGTTCCTTAAAGATCTTCAGGTACCTTAACACAGGCTGTAATTGTAGAAGATAGCTCTTGACTTAATCATGGATATTCCCAAGTGTGGTCAGAGTCATGTATCAGCACAGTTGTTTTAATGTCTGTATTTTATGTCTATTTTATCTCTTCTGGACGCTGTTTTGATTCTCTGGAGATGAAAATTATTAAAGAAATCAAAAGATAAAAATTAAGAAAAGTGAATCTGTAGCTTGTGAGCAGGATCTGTAATGTTGAAATTTGGTATTACCAGTCTGTCTCTCTATCGAAAGCCTCATCTCAAGATCCAGGTTTACATTCAGATTCTTCTAAAATTGTGTTTAACGCACATAATTGTGCATTACTCCTTCCTCATGAGGTTTCCAGCTTGATATCCCAAGCATGTTTTTGGATACCCTTGAAAATGTGGTTCTGACAACAGGCTTTTTAAACAGAAAGAAGGATCATGCTCTTTGGACAGCAAAAATGAGCAGTAATAATTCCAAGAACAAGAAGTATGTTTCACTGAATAGTCATAGGCTGGATAAGATCATCATGAAGTGTCTACAGCCTTTTGTTCTTTCACACAGTGCATCCACATCCATTCTGATTTGTCTGTGAAGTAGATTTGTTACAGAAGTACCAGAAGCAGTGCTAGCATACTTGCATTTAGGGCCAGTCCCGCATGAGGCACTTTTCTGGCACTGGCTTCCAGCTCAAGGAGAGCTATGGTGAATTCAGTAGTGTTCATTTCTTAGCAGACTTTGAAGAAATAAGAGCTGTGGTAAATAAAACAGGAAGTTTAAAAATGGCATGTCCCACATTTTACATAGAGATTCACAAAAGTGTGACAGTATGTCTGCTTATTTGTGCTAGCCAAAACAAGAATCCTTGTAGTGTCTGTAGTAGTCAATGAAATTTCTTTTTTAAAAAAAGGCTGGTTTTTATTTGTGCATTTAATAGCACATTTATCTGACCCTTTTCACATCTAAAAAAATATTTTAGCTCTGTGAGACAATATCTGGACTTTGTATTAAGGCAATTGTAGTGAAGACTGCAACAATGGAGTGCTGTCTACTGCCTGCTCGCTTCAGTGAGCCTCCTTCGACAAAACATCTCAAAATGCAAACCTGTAAGAAAATGGAGTGTAACCACAGCCATAACCTGACTGTTCCCACTACCA
This sequence comes from Strix aluco, assembly GCF_031877795.1. Lineage (NCBI taxonomy): Eukaryota > Metazoa > Chordata > Aves > Strigiformes > Strigidae > Strix > Strix aluco. The sequence continues at coordinate 29,768,771 of NC_133971.1, forward strand.
AGGTAGCAGGAGAATAACTACCACAGAAGTCAGGTAAAACTGCAGATACTTTCTTGGTTTCTGAAGACAGCTACATGCACCTTGTCTAAGACATTATTTGTGGGGAAGCAGACAGTTCTGCTGTCATTGTAAAGGGATTGATGACCATGCCTTTCAGCTGGTATCCTCTCTGGAGAAAGCACCATTCTTGCACAGCCTTTCAAGTCAGTATCTCCCTCTACAGTTCCTAGTAGAATAGAAAACTTAATTTTTTAATCTTTCTTGTCATCACAGTGCAGACCTCTGACCTACAGACACAGCCCAAACCATTTGTGTCTCTGCTGCTCCAGTTGCAGTGTGCCAAAAACCTCTTCTCTGTATCACGTTTCAGGTAGTGCAGGAAAGATGGTCATTAAGTTAGCCAGCCACACTGGGTATACTTTGCTCTGACTAAGTATATCCAACCCTTTCATAATGCAAAAAAAAAAAAAAAAAATCCTTTTTTTACCATCAGTTGATACGTAGACATAACTGAACTTTGCTGCCCGAAAGGATCCCCGAAGATCCAGATCTAAAGACAGCCTTGGAACTGGTCACTCCTGAGTGATGAGCAGAGGAGAGGACAGTTACTCCTGATGCCATGCTGAAGTTGGAAAGGGTAGTGACAGCATGCAATGTTTTTATGAGTGACCATCCATTTCCTGGACTACACCATAGCCAAGGAGGCAGCAGAGCCACAGGTGTTTCACTTTCCCCTACTGTCTGTTCCCCATTTGTTTTTGCTTATAGCTGCCTGTAAGCTTCTTGGATCATGATGTTTAACCTTATGAGTGACTTAGAGTTCAGTGCAATGTTTGTTAAAAGGCAGCTGTGTTGGAAAAGATGAGATACAACTGTAAAGAAATGGTGAATTCACTGCAGCATCTTACTGTGAGATACCTGGTTACATTGAGAATCACAAATGAATTTGCAGTTTCCTTGTTTCATTTCCTCACTTAGACTGTGTGAGAGAGGACTCAACTTTTGATCATTTCCCAGACTATGGAGACCTGGTAGAAGTGAAATTGATTTAGTCACCTATTCAGAACAGTAGAGGGCAGGCTTCCTGCACGTCCTGCGCATCTTGAGCACTTGCTGTTGTTTCTAATTAAATATACCAGCTAAGAGTTTCATCCACATGACAACTTAAGTGAATTATATTTCCCTTTTCCCCCAAGTTCGCTCAGTACACTCAGCTGCAGAGTCATTTGTTCTTATTTCTCAGCTCACTATTTCGAGGGCAGATGGCAAGTGGCAAAGAACAAGATTCTTAATATGCATGTCCTGGCATCAGTGTTCCTGGGAGAATTTCTGAGATCCTCTGAAATCAGCATTATAGTTGAATGTTCCAAGTGAAGGCTGGCCTTTTTCTCTTGTACTGTTTTCCATGTAAAGACCATGAATGCTCTTTAATCTGCAAGGTTTGCCAGACCAAGCCATGCATTCCTAACAGATCTTGGGAAGACACTATTCACTTCAGATTCTTTGAATGTTCCACCTGAATTCGAGCAAAACTGGATCCATGTTCCTGCTCTCAGTATGCACTTACCAATTATCTCATATATTGGAAAAGGAAAACCTGTTCTGTCGGGATTTTGGATGGTGGTGATTTATTTTAAAGGAAGTACCATGTTCAGTTCTGTGCTATTTCCTGAATTGTGCTATTTCCTGAACTCAAGTGTGTTTCATATTCTGTAGTACCATCCTCTTTCATTACTGCTTATATGAGTGTTACTGGATGTATATTTGAGGATCTCTGTCACGTTAGCTGTGGCACCTCAGCACAGAAAACCACCCATAAAACTGAAAACCAGTTTCTGCTTCCCCTTCCACCACTGAAGAAGTGTGTGTTAGTGAAGAAGTGCTAGAGTGAAGATTGCTTGGGATTTCTTCACAGATACTCAGAAATGTTTATTGTAGACCAAATTCAAATGAAAGGCAGTGAGTGATTCAGTGTTCAGTGAAAATTGAACACTGGCTGTTGTTCATAGGCCTTTAAGCATAAGAATTATTGTGGTAAGTTCCAGTACTGTTGAGCAATGCTTTGTTCACAGTAGTTTTGAATCATGATCCACTGGATATCTGATTACGGACTGACCGGTTAGCTAAGGGACATCTAAAGATTCCTGTAATTAGCCTGAAGTCCCAGCAAAATCAGGCTGAAGTCTCAGTTCTGTGTTGCAAGATGTCATGCCTGATAACTGGCCAACCTAGGGAGGGGCAGCCACTTCAAGAAAGACATTTTTATACTTCCCACTCGTTTGTCTTTGGTCTTCTTTACTTTATGTTAGGTGGGTTTTTTTTCTTCTGTAAATATGTGCATCTGAATATCACTAAAATCAGTGCAGGTCAAACCTGCTGAGCTGAACCTGAATAGTTAATGTCAGGTATTTGATACCCTCTTGGGTGCTTCCAGGAAGAAATTAATTTTTCTGCATGAAGTCTCCTGTTGAACTGCTGTCGTCCATTCTGCTGACTCTAGCTGCATCTTGACAGGGTATCTTTTCCCAGTTTTAGCTCTCAACTTGGATCAGTGCAGAGCAATAAGTATGTGTGTTGTCTAATCAAGAAGAGTGAAAATCTGTATACCTCATGCCAGGACTTAAGGAAGAACAAAATGCATGCTGTCTGGAGATTTGTTTTCCAACCTCTAAATGTCTTCCTCCCACCCCTGACTCTTTTTTTCTTTTTTGCATCTTGAGAAAAAAGCACAACTCATAGAAACTTAGCTAAGCAAATTAACACCAATTCCATTGTGTTTCACTGCACTTAGATCCAGATGCATCAAGACTGCTTTTGGACATCATAGTTGTCATAATTATTATAAAGAATATTATCACAAAGACTTCTGTGGGTCTGGTGCACACAATATGCAGTAAATCACTACTTCTGTTAGCAACCTATAATAATGGTAACCACGTTGGATTCCTATACTATTCCTAAGGACAGAATATTCTAATCATCAGTTCAGATGAGACAACTCATATAGATAGACATTCAAAATGAAAGTCATGACTACTGAAAATGCAATTTATCATGAATTGCTATGTGTGTATGACTGTTTACAAAACTTTAAATGTATCTCTCTGGGCTGAAGGTAAGAGAAAATAACCATATGCAATTGTTGAAAAATAAGCTTTTAAAAGCACTTCTTACTGCTGTAATTTCTTGAAGATGAACCTTCTAGATGGTCATGGATCCAACAGAGCATGAAAATTTATAGCTCCTTAATATGATATTCAGTGTCTTTCCTTTTGTGCTTTTTGAGTCTATGGGATGCAAGATAATACGTCATTTTTCAACAGGATTAATATAGACTGTTTCAATGAGGAAACACTGTATTTCACAATGTGGTCAAATCTGTTGTAGAACTACATCATCACTGTCTGCTCCAGTGTCCCCATAGTTCTGCTTTGGTTTCCCTACATTCTCTAGCATTCGTTAATGTTGCCCTTATAAATATCAAAACAGAACACCATAATTTGTATCAATGAAATGTTTTCATTAATGTGTTGCTTCAAAAATAGTTTACAAATATATTCTCATGTTTATACCCAGAAAGTCCTGTAAGGTGAAAACAGTACATTGTAGTCCTTGAAGGTAGGCTTCCATATACTTCAAAATCGCCAACACTTCAGAGCAGGAAGGAAGAAAATGTTAAATGATAAGGAAACAAAGACAGCCACAGGATGTTATTTCAAACTGCAAATGGTACAGTATCTGATGTCAATCTTATCTTCAGTTTTAGCATACAATCTGGAATAAAGTGAATCCATGAAGTAGAGAGAAATACAAACACCAGTCCTGGATTATCCAAATCACTTCAAAGTAGGAATCACTGTGAAATATTCTTTGTAATTGTTAAGTGTGTAAGCAAACAATATTTTCTCTACATATTGAAGATGCAGTTATTAGATACATAAACCTTTTGCTCTGAAATTAAATAAAGATACACTGCCTGACATTGCTGTCTGCTGCTGTTGCTTTTACTCCCCTTTATTTACTTTCTTCCTTAAAAAGAATTGAAGTCGCCACATGAAATTCACAATGTAAGGTTCTTCCTTATAGAAAACAGAAGTCTTTGATATACAGATACTTTTTAGAAGAGGTTTGAGACTGAAATGTGAGATCCAGACAGACATGCTGATCAATACGAGACATTACAAATCTGAATTCAGATTCAAATTTCATATATTCCTTTCATAATTGCTGAGGAAAAACTGCCATACTCTAGAAAACTGAACGACAGCTGCCTTGTATTTGGATTTGGACATTCCTGTATTTATTTCCTTCTCTCGTATAAGCATAAAACCACCAACCACTGTACAGACTAAATTTAGGAAGGGTAGATACCCAGCCATCAGACATTGCATCAGAAATCTCATTACACTGCTTGTAACAGAAATTTTCTTTCTAACCTGTAGCATTCTGAGGCAGCAACCCACATTAAATACTATTTTTTAAAACATATGAAATATATTTGTGTAGCAAGAGAGTCTTTTATTGTGCAAACTACATTTTCGTACTAGAAGTCTCTCACTTGCTGTATTAAATGCTACTGGAAATAACAAGGCAATCATTTTCTGACACTAACTTCAATGGTTTTATGGCCTCAGCCATGAAGTTCATGTTACTTTCACAAGTTTCACAGTTCCAGGGACTACTTTCCATAATCTCATAAACTATCCTTAAATAGCTGCAAATGGCTGTTGATGTGGAGAAAAACCTCTGAAACTACAGCTGTTTCATAGTTACTCCCAGCAGGCGTCTTCAGCTGGTCTTTTGATCAAATGCGGCAGGTAACTTCCTGAGAGAAGGGTCAGTTTTTGTGAGTTTTTGTGGGCCTTTTCATTCAAACTAGCTTTCCAACAGTGCATGGAAGGCTAAAGGCTGATTGCATCTTGCTAGAGGTATCACTGCAGTTATGTTTTTGGTAGTAAAATAACATACACATTTCTGATTTGACTCCAGCTCATTAATTCTGCCTAAGGCATATACTTTGAACAACAGAAACACATTCTATAAAAGTCACTATGTGCTTTTTATGGATAACATTGTCTGGAGGGAGATATCATTAAAATCTGTATTATATAGTTCTCCTGGAATGTGTTGATGATAACTTCCTTCTCCAAGTCATAGAGGAGCCAATGAGGAGAGGTGCTATGCTGGACCTTGTTCTCACCAACAAGGAGGGGCTGCTGGGGAACGTGAAGCTCAAGGACAGCCTTGGCTGCAGTGACAATGAAATGGTGGAGTTCAGGATCCTTAGGGCAGTGAGGAGGGTGCACAGCAAGCTCACGACCCTGGACTTCAGGAGAGCAGGCTTTGACCTCTTCAGGGATCTGCTTGGCAGAGTAGCATGGGATAAAGTCCTGGAGGGAAGAGGGCCCCAAGAAAGCTGGTTAATATTCAAGGATCATCTCCTCCCAGCTCAGGAGTGATGCATCCTGACAAAGAGGAATTCAGGTAAGACTGCCAGGAGGCCTGCAGGGATGAACAAGGAGCTCCTGGATAAGCTAGACACAAAAAGGAAACCCACAGAGGGTGGAAGCAAGGACAGATAGCCTGGGAGGAGTACAGAGAAACTGTCTGAGCAGCCAGGGATCGGGTTAGGAAGACCAAAGCCCTGACAGAATTAAATCAGGCCAGGAACATCAAGGGCAACAAGAAAAGCTTCTATACGTGCACTGGTGATAAAAGGAAGACTAGAGAGAATGTGGGCACTCTGGAAAGACATGGGAGACCTGGTTACCCAGGATATGGAGAAGGCTGAGGTACTCAATGACTTTTTTGCCTCAGTCTTCACCAGCAAGTGCTCTAGCCACACTGCCCAAGATGCAGAAGGCGAAGGTGGGGACTGGGAGAACGAAGAACCACCCACTAGGAGAAGATCAGATTTGAGACCATGTAAAGAACCTGAAGGTGCGCAAGTCCATGGGACCTGATGAGATGCATCTGTGGGTCCTGAGGGAACAGGTGGATGAACTGGCTAAGCCACTATCTATCATATTTGAGAAGTTGTGGCAGTCCAGTGAAGTTCCCAGACTGCAAAAGGGAAAACAAGGACGACCCAGGGAACTACAGGCCAGTCAGTCTCACCTCTGTGCCTGGCAAGATCATGGAACAGATCCTCTTGGAGCTAGGGCACATGGAAAACAAGGAGGTGATTGGTGGCAGCCAAAATGGCTTCACTAAGGGCAAATCGTGCCTGACAAATTGGGTGGCTTTCTACAATGGGGTTACAGTGTTGGTAGGTGTCCTGGTTCAGCTAGGATAGGGTTAAGTTTCCTCAGCAGTGGGGAGGGAGCTCTAGCCGGGTTATTCGATACCATGCTGACTTCAGGTCCGGGCACCCAAGTGCAGGAAGAGCAGGGACAGCTTTTTTCTGGGTCGGTCCCCTCACTGCTGTATCCGTGCGGTATATCCCTTGTTCTGTTCATTGTTATTACTGTTATTGTTGTTGTTCGGTTTGTTGCTGTTACACTGCTGTATTAAACCTCTCTTTATCTCAACCCCGGGGTTTGTATTTCACTCCCTGCCCTGTCCGGTCTGAGGGTGGGGGAGGGGCAGCAGCAGTGTGGTCTCAGGTCCCGGCAGGGCCTAAACCATCACAGTGGGTAAGGAAAGAGCAACTGAAGTCATCTACCTGGACTTGTGCAAAGCATTTGACACTGTCCCACACAAAATCTTTGTCTCTAAATGTATTTGCCAGATGGACCACTTGCTGGATAAGAATTGGCTGGGTGGTCACACTCAAAGAGTTGCAGTCAACGTCTTGATACCCGAGTGGAGAGCAGTGACGAGTGATCTTCCTCAGGGGTTGGTATTGGGACCGGCCCTGTTTAACATCTTTGCTGGTGACATGGACAGTGGCATTGAGTGCACCCTCAGCAAGTTCAACAATGACACCAAGCTGTGTGGTGCGGTCGACACGCTGGAGGGAAGGGATGTGCCATCCAGAGGGACCTGGACAGGCTGGAGAGGTGGGCCCGTGCAAACCTCATGGACTTCAACAAGGCCAAGTGCAAGGTCCTGCACATGGGTCAGGGCAATTCCAAGCACAAATACAGGCTGGGCAATGAGTGGATTGAGAGCAGCCCTGCAGAGAAGGATGGATGGAAAACTGAACATGAGCCAGAAATGTGTGCTTGCAGCCCAGAAAGCCAACTGTGTCCTGGGTTGCATCAAGAGAAGTGTGGCCAGCAGGTCAAGGGAGGTGATTCTTCTCCTCTACTCAGCTCTCATGAGACCCCACCTGCAGTACTGTGTCCAGCTATGGGGCCCTCAACATAAGAAGGATGTGGACTTGCTAGAGTGGGTCCAGAGGAGGCCACGAAGATGATCAGGGGCTGGAGCACCTCGCCTATGAGGACAGGCTCAGAGAGTTGGGGTTGTTCAGCCTGGAGAAGAGAAGGCTCTGGGGAGACCTTATAGAGGCCTTCCAGTACTTAAAGGGGGCCTATGGGAAAGGTGGGGAGGGACTCTTTATCAGGGGAGTGTAGTGGTAGGAGGAGCAGTAATGGTTTAAACTGAAAGAGGGTAGATTTACATTAGATACAAGGCAGAAATTCTTTCCTGTGAGGGTGGTGAGACACTGGAACAGGTTGCCCAGAGAAGCTGTGGCTGCCCCCTCCCTGGCAGTGTTCAAGGCCAGGTTGGACGGGGCTTTGAGCAACCTGATCCAGTGGAAGGTGTCCCTGCCTATAGCAGGGGGGTTGGGACTAGATGATCTTTAAGGTCCCTTCCAACCCAAACCATTCTATGATTCTATGATTTGCTAGGTACACCAGCCAAAAATACATCTTGGTATAGCTTCGACCATCAATACTTCTCCCAGAGCTACGGAAAAAGTGAAAGTCACACATATCCTGTCATACCACTTTGTATCACACTATGCTGGGGGTAGTTTACAAGTGTGTCCTGTTACACTTGTGTAGGCATAAGGAAAACTCAGAATACTTACAAAGTATATATGCATGATGACTTCAGGTTCATGTCTCAAAAATGAAGCAAATTGAGAGAAAATTGAAGTATTTAACACATTGCCCTGGTAAGCTAGAAGATTAACACCAAATGTTGAAATATGTGGAAATAAGTGCTGAATGTTTAAAGCATGGACACTACATACTGCTCAAAGATCTTTTGATGTGTTAGAGATATATAAACATGAGGTAGGTTTTCTTCAATAACCTAGAATACTTGTAAGAATATTTAAAGAAAAAAAAAAAGACCTATGTGAGCTTACTGTAAAACAGAAATAAACACAGAGAGATAGTTCTTGTTCTATACCAAATGAACTTTCTGGAATAAAATTGAGTCTGCTGCAATTCAAGTCTGTAAATATGAAAGCAGGCTAAATTTCAATTAAACAAAAAAAGGGATGGAACCACAATATTCCCTTCTCATGTGACTTGCATACAATTACAGATATCTACAGTTACAAACTGATTTTACACAAGCATCAGCAGGCCTACTAAGAACTGAACTGATTTCAGTCTCACTGGTTACTCAGCTTGGTGAGAATCTCACTTCTGTTTTCAGATGCCATATTACGATATATTCTATGCATACCTAAAAATGGATGAAAGAATAAAATAGTTATAATAAAATATACAATTCTTTGATCACTTACAGCACTAGCTAAACTAAGCAAACTTAAATTCTAATTAGCTTTTATTTTGCTCTCTAGTAAAAACTATTGACAGCTTTTTCATAATTAATAAGGACTTTCATGAAATTGAAAGTGTTGTGAGCACAATATTCAGCCAATGTATGTCAGGTAAGTCTTGGGAATAAAGCTAGAAAATTAGTCCCCTATGCCCTCACTGGATTTATTAAATGCAGTGTGATTTCAAATTTAAATTTTAAGTCTTTTTATCTAGATTTTCAGCTGTGCAAGCAAGTGTGAAATGCTACCAGATCCACTGTAGCTTATTTTACAAAGGTGTAGGCTTTCTTTTGGTCTTATGTATAGCAGCTCAGGCCATTGCCTTCACAGAAATGAAAGGCTTCCCAGTCCAGTCTTTTATTTTTACCTTATACTATAGAATTAGTATGGAGTTGTTTTAAATGAGTGAAAAATGTCCAGAATTGCCCCTACCCTACTATCCATACCTGTGGTACAGAGAGAAATATTTGTATCAGGGACACTATGAAGCAGTGACGTAGAAGAGAGCTAGGCTGTATGCGTTGGCATAATGTCCCACCATGCACAGTAATTTGCAGGTCCTAGTTCAAAATCTGGATTATATTTTAATTTTTAAAAACCTTACAAATGCTTTGAAGGTTACCTCATGTTTATAAATAAGCTTTTTCTTTTGGCAAGTCTTCTTTGCCTTTGTTTATTCAACTCTTTCAGAGTTCTGGTAATTGCTATGGGAGGGCAGGGGCAGAATGGAGAAGGATCAATCAACAAAAAAACTGAATGGAGCCTCACAGGGGAGTGACCGTTAGCGTGTTATGGCAGGATTTCACAACCAAGCACTCTAAGAATCAATGTATAAAAGAACAGCAGTCTGAATTACTCAATATAGTTAATTGGCTAGCAACCATGAAATCATACAGTGATATTTTTACATCCAATTTTCAAACTAGAATACCACTTCATATAACTTAAAAGTATTTCTATATGTAACATATAACTTGACATTTTCTCCCCTGCTTTCTTGCAAATGAGTGATAGTATTCTGAAAGTGATTTCTACATTTTATGTAAGTTAAAAACTTTTAACAAAAGCTTATTTTGCTTCTAAATGAGTAGACTTGTATCATCTTTGAAAAGTCACTCACACTTACACAATGGGTGCTGAGAGTAAGTATGGAGATTTTAGAAGACCAGTAAACTTACTTGTAGTCATCCTCACAAAAAGCTTTTAGATTTGAATATGTTATTAGCCAAACCAAAACCATAAGCTAGACACTGTCCATGACACAAGTCAAATCCAAGGAATTAATCTTTTCCAGTACGTGATTTTATTTATAGTTATTGCAAGTCTTCCATGAACAGTCTTTATTACAAAGGCATCTTTATGAATTGAATCAAAAGGGCCCCACTCTAAAGCCAAAATGACCGATGTGCTGCACGTTTAATGTACAGATGAAAATTAATTAATTTTCATCAGACACAATGGGTATTTTGTTTTAAAGGATTAGTGTGGAATTGTCATATAGGTCTGAGTCAAAAAATAGGAAATGGGAAACACATAATGAATGAAGGAAGCATTTTCCATGTGTACCTCTGGGAAAAAATTAATTCCACCAGCTGTATTTGCCTATTTTAATGCCAAATACAGCATAAGAATGAGAACAAAACACAGCCAGCCTGTTTTTCTCAAAAATCTTTTTTTCTCTTGGAATAATTGATGGCTCCTTCCTCCTGCTTGTTTTGATCTGTAATTGATAGCTTTTCCCAAAATACAGGGCTGTAACAACACCTAATCAAGGCCCCTGCTTGGTTGGAAAGGACTGCAGCAGGTAGATTTTTTCCTCCCCTCATGTTTCATACAGAAAGGACAGGTCCTTCATGTCAAATAGCAGTATTAATTGATGTACTAGGCAGAGTGCATCTTGGCATATTGCCGATTCCTCAAGTCACAATGATTCACATCACAAAACAGGAAAGAGCAAAAGATTTTATGTATACATGAGTTCAAGTAAGTAAACGTCTATGATTTTGTCACAGCACTAAATCATTACAGATCTTAAATAAAGCTTTTTTGCTCTTTATCACACAGCCTAAATAGAGTATTGGCTTATATAAGTAACTACTGCCAATACTAAACAATGGTGCCCTCATACCTGTAGAAATAAACTGTAAGAGGTCAGAAACTTGTTCTTCCACAGGTGTCCTTTGCTTCCTGTCATACATGATGTTACCACTCTACAATGGTGTACTTTAGTCAAAAACATTTCTTACCTAAAAAATGGATTCTTTAAATCAAGAACGTTACCAGATTTAAATCCTGTCTGGTCCACCATAGCCACAATCTGAATATCATAACTTTGTCTGCATCAGAAAGAGAAGTATAAAAAAGAAGTAATGGAACTAAAACAACTATAACATCTTGTATGAAAAAATACCAGTGTAGTTACTGTCTGAATAATAACCACTTAGTATAACAAGCAAAATAAATTTATTTGCAGTGGTATCAGTGGTATCAGTGCAAGGGCGTGATTATTTAATCAGCTCTAAAGAAGTAAAATTTACAAGATGCTTAAGTGATTTTAAGAGTTTGGATCTGAAAAACATAATTTTGCACTGATAGTATTCAACAGTGAAAGGTCTTTTTTCCCCCTCTCTGGCAGAAATAATTTAAATTTCAGCATTAGCAAGTACAATCAGAGTATTATTTCATGATCAAAAATAACCTGACTGGCCAAAGAGCATTAGGTTCACTCTTGTCATAATCCTAGATTTCACCAGGAAGGATATTTTTCACAGGACTTTTTGCAAGAAAATGAGTTTACACACAGAAAAGTAAAGAGGACGAACTGAGCAACTGAGAGTAAAACCAAAATGCTGAAGCTGACCAAAGCTGGTCCTCCCACAAGTAACAGCAACTGCAGAGTTACACAGAGGTACTACGTTGATCCCAAAAGCAGATTAGCTTTGCGGCAGCGCTTGTTAGCTCAGTGCTAACACATGGTTAAAGCGCTTCTCATTCTGTCTGGCAAGGTCACCAGCTCAGGCATCTCTGAGCCATGCTCCATTGTAGATATGCCTTATGTATTGACATATTTACAACAGTGGCTGTGTGATCACATTGTGGCATATAGTGTTTCTTTTATATATTAAAATATGAATACATTTTACGTTTGAAAGAGACATATCAAGATCTGTATTATTTATTTTCTCCATGATGAGTTTCTCAGCAGAAGATCTAGAAATCTGTTAAGTCCCAAATGAAGTATTTGTTCCTGATGTGATTAAAAAGCCCTGGAAATCTTACTGACAGCTTTGACGTCACTGGAATCACATGATTGGTCAGCATGTTCCCCCGGCCCCACCCCCACCCCCCCCCCCCCAAAAAAAAAAAAAAAAATTCACCTTCCTACACAGAGGAGGCTTTGTTTTCTGTTAAAACTATACATACACGTAAGCAAACCAGGCTGCAACTTGTGTGACCCAGTCACTGGAGGATTGTTTTCAAAGCAAAGCATAGGAGTAGATTTACCAAACATTTGACTGACAGCAGGAACAGCAAAGAAGTCTGGTGAGGAAATATGCCCTTCCAAAAGCAGCCATCTTCATTAGCCTTGGTGGAAGGACAAACAACACATGAAAAGTGCTATTCTTAAACAGGGGAGCATGTCCATAAGGAATTTTTTTCAGAATCAAAAATGTAATGTATCTGGGATCAACCCCACTTCTCCTTGTCTCTGCACAGGACTTGCTGAGAGACATGGGATGTTGGGGCTTCAGGCAAACAACTAGGCTGCTGCTGAAGACATGGCCAGAGGTTACACTACCAGAACAAGGTGTGGAAAATGACTGGACATGACCTGCGAAAATTGCTGTGTGTGAAAGTGGAGTGGAAAGCCAACAAAAGCTGCAAGTAGCACTGTGAGGGAAGGCAGGATGTGACAGGTGAAAGAGAAGATATGTGAGAAGGAACATCATAGGTAGCTGGAGTGGAACATGGAGACCTTTTGGTGAGCAGAGATCACAAGGTCAACACTGCCTACGTAACTGTACCAGTGATACCATATAAATTGCTAGTGGTACCAGAAATAAAATGTGGGTACAGGCATACCCATAATTAACTGGTGTCTTTTGGGTACCTCTAACAAGAAAAGCCGCACTACAAAATCTGCTTGGGAAGCTTTTACACTTACCGCTTATTGGCAACAAGTAGGACTTTCCCTGAGAGAGTTTCCCCCTCTTTAGCAAAGAGGGGTGTCTGAAGAAGGCAGCGTACTTGATACCAATGAGTAAGAGGTTCTGTTGGTGCAGTGGACAACCAAACAGTTACCCTAAAACAAACAAGAAAAACTATCTAGACTTTCTCTCCTGTCTTCTGCTTTCAGAAAAAATTTTGTTAAGACTTTTATATATGTGAGGCCTCAGCTGCTTATAATAAACTTTAAACTGCCTTCCTTAAACTGGGAGAGTGATTCTACCTTATGCTGGGAAACCAATACATTATACCTCATTTTCTTTCTTTATACTGTGCCTGTGACCACCAGATCTGTGTGCCTAAGCCAATTACGGAGACTGAAAAAAGAGACTCTTCAGAAAATGTTTTCTCTTCTTTCCACACTGCCAGGACAACAAATACTAATTTAGCTCTTCTTACCACTCAGACAATTTCAACAAATTACAGAAAATGAAAGTTTGTCCTGAATGTGGCAATGCGATTCTTCACAATGGTAGTTGCATCCCCAAAAGGTCCCATACCTAGTTTTCAGTTGCAAGAGATATTTCAATAATATATTGAAACGAACTGTAGGTGCAAAGAAAGGGATAACAAAGGTAATACCATGAGCCTGATCCACTGAGATTTCAAGTGCTAAGACAAAGAACTTCCAGAGTTGTAGAAGCATGAAAGAGCTGCTGATTAAGCAATTGCCTACTCCAAAATGGAGGCTTTCTCAGCAGAGGATTTCAGTTGGTTTCTACAAGTCTGCAATTTTCTCTGCTTTTTTAACTGATGTGGAGTTTCTGGTTCCTTTTTTAAGATTAAAAATTTTACTATCAGCTGTTAACATAAATACAAATGCACATATGTCCATTTTCTTTTAATGGATATACTATTCTGAATTCTTGACAATCCTCATTTCAAAGGCTAATAAAAGGCATTTATCAACACAAATAAATAGAATTGCATTTTACAATTTATTGAAAAAAATCACCTCATCTAAAACTAAATCAATTTAACTGTGAAATCAACAAATCTTATCTAAGAGCTAAATACAGACAGTTGAAATCTATGTATTGACTACCTGAGCTAGTTTATCTAATTTTCACCTACTTACTATACCAAATGAATATCCCCCTTTTGAAATAAATGCCTGGTGCTGCAGTGAAAAAAATTTCCCAAGTCTGGTGAAAATTTCTTCATTTCCATGTTGTTAGCTGGAACATGCAACCTGCTCTCCTTTTTGCCCACAAACAAGGCCAGCCCAAATGGGAAAATCCAGCTTATGTTCAAATGCTGCTGCTTTAGTTACAATGAAAACAGAAAGGTATATAATATTACAAAGAATCGGTATTGTGTGCAACAGTGCATTTAGACCCTCAACAACTACTGGATGTGGTCTACCATAGATAACGTGCACCCCAATCAATGGGAAGCAAGATCACCACCATCTAGTCACATTGCTAGCACTAGGTTATCACACTTCTTCTTACACCTAGAAGGCATAATTTCTTTAATATGAAGGAATTTCATTACAAACAAGGTCAGCACCAGATAAAGGTCTAATTCTGGCACACTTTTCATGAAAGATGCATTTTTTTCCCCGTGTAGTTAGTATTTCATAGGAAGAAGGAAAAAGTACTTACAGTGATCCTACAAATGCCACATCAAACCAGAAGGCCAGGCCGTGGATTAGTCCAGACTGCATAATGTGGAAAACAAAAGGGATTTCCACTCTGCAAGAGAAAAAATAATACGCTGCCAAAGTAATTTCCCAAAAGTACTGGAAATTCCACTAGAAACTTATCTTCTACTAATTTATATATTTCCATTCTTATTCATCAATTTTCCATATATTTAAAAGTATATGCTCTTTTTCTCTGTGTCAATAGAATTAACCAGTGGCACTGATTTAGATGTTAGTTTTTTGTGTGCCTTATTCGATAGTAGAATCAAATACACCACTACACAAGTGTTAGTGCACACAAGTGCATCATTTGTGGCAACACAGCAGACTGTTATAAATACAGGGGTTCAGTGTTTCCAGTGGAAAATTTCCCATTCCTAGTGAAGGACTTGGATTTAGTTTAAATACTATTTTGAACAGGAAAATGATCCACTATAGATTTGACAAATAGAACTACTAACAGAACCAGAAGGAAAACTTGAACTGCTTGAGCAAGAGCTGAAATATTTTCCCTTCCAAAAGAACTATTACTGGATATGTAGTTGAACCCAAATCTCACCCACTCCTGCAGAAACATATCCTAAAATTATCATTCACGTATGAACATATTAGTTCTGAGAACCACTGAAGGAAGTAAACTCTAGCCAGCTGAAACTGAAAAGCAATTCTCCAGCTGTTTCCCCCTCTCTGAGAGAAATTCTTTCTCACTAGACCATGTCATTTATACAATTAGTTGTGAGTCATGTTGAAACAAGGGTTCAGAGTTTCAGACAGTCTGTGATACTTTCCCCTCATGACAGGGTCTTGCAAGGACTTGAAGTACTCCCTCAAATTCTCCCATATGGTACATTTTATTTCACAGATGTACTGAGAAGGCTTCTCTGCTGTCATGCTGGGACACCAGGGATGCAGGCTGGGTTATATAGAAGACTTTCCAACTAATGATTTGAAGGAGTTCAGGAGGGAAGTAAAGAGGTACAGCTGACTCCTGTTAGACTGGAAAATGTTTAAAAACAAAAAAGATACACAAGAGTTCAGCAAGGCAGCTTGTGATGACACCATGTGACAAGGTCTTTTAGGATGTCTACAGAGAAAAACAAAAATTGCTGTGTAACTAGATTTAAATGTGTCCCCACATATAATGCTAAGAAGTAAACACTGTCCTCCAGAGTCCATTTTATCCCTTTCAGTAGGAAAATTTTGTGAACTGGTCTCTGGTGTTTCACAGGCTCACCAACAGGCTTCTCTGCTCATACTAGAGAAATTGTCATGCAGGTGAATACTCCAGTCCATTACAAGTGGTGTACTAGTCATTCTGGCATGCCACCTTCCCTCTTCCGCATCCACCACAAAGCTTCCTCCATCTCTGAGCACCAATCTAGAGCCAGTTACAAAAATGATAGATTGAGAGTAGGTTGCTGGTGTCTGCTGACCTATGCAAATCTTCCTCAGCGGCTTCCAGGAAGTTAACAGTGTACTTCACTGTCCGGGCCACCAGAATTCTCGCATCAAAAGTATCCTGTGGGGGTAAACAACAACAACAAAAAGAGTTGCAAGTGTTATCATTCTGCCTTGTCAGCATATAAACTTGTTTTCTGTTAAAAAAATGGGAAAAAAGACAAAAATCAATCTTCACCCCAAAAAACTTATTTTAAATGTTTCATTTTGTTAGCATCCCTTAAAACACTATTAGATTTTAAAATATTATCAGGTTTTAATATATTTGATAGCTTATATACGTATCAAAACCTGTTTTATTCAACCTAGAAACAATAAAATTCGTCCAGAAATTGATCACTTGTGAAAAAATGTTTGGGTTTTTGGTTTTTTTTTTAAACTACACACATTCTAATGTGCTCTTCTGCACTGCACAGTTGGGAAAGCCAAACTAAGACAGCATGCAAATAATTGAAAATTAAATTATGAAGTATAGGGAGCAAAACTACTTAATACAGGTTGCTGCCTAGAAAAAAAGTAGTAGTCAGTGAGCAAATTAAAACTTTTCCCTTCATTTTTCTTTCTTTAATCACATGTACTAATCCTAATCTATCACTGTTCACAAACTCTTTCATAAGTGAAGCAAACAATATAAAGGCTTGTATCACATCCAACAAGTGTATCACATCCAACAAGTGTATCACATCCAACAAGTGGAAAGACTGAGGGAAGCTAGTTTCATGTTCATAAGATAGTTGTTCACAAGCTGTGGCTTCCTGACGTGTGCATATCTCTAGACATCTGTTATTCAGAGCAAAACCAGAAATATTACCAGAAATATTATAGCAGTTAACCTTTGACAGCAGCTCTATTCACACTGACAGGGCTAGTTCCTGGCTCTCTACTCAACAGTCTCAGAGCTCTGTTAAACAAGGAGGCTACTGTACCTGTAGGATTTTGTGGAAGGGACAAGATAGCGAGAGGGAAAACCACAAAAAATAACCCCCAGACATACAAACCTACCACAACAGGTTGTCTGAAATACTCATCCACGGCTGCACTGTGCAGATTGGACAGGCTGACCCCATAAAAGAATTCTTGGTACCTAGAAACAGTAACACATAAAATGTTTAGGGAAAAATGTTTTTTCTGGGTTCCAACTAGACACAGGCACAATATAATTGTAAATGGCAGGTGAAGTGTGGCTAAGCACCTCTTTCCCTTTTTCCTGTCTGCCGAGAGGCCAAATTGCAGCTCTCCTTAGCTTACTTTACCTTCCCCACAGACATCCTATACAGCATTGATGTTACATGATCCCCTCAAATGGACATACAGAGACATTTCACACTATGGTTCTGAAAGAATCTACACAGCAAGCAGAGAATAGAGAGAAGGGCTGAGGCACTCTTAAGCTGCTTTTGTAATCTTAAACTATTCCAGAACTGGGGATGGATCGTGTATAAAATCAAAACAGTGATGAGGACACTTGCATTACAGATCTGTTCCTTTTTATTGATGTTAAACAGGAAATAAAGGTCATTCTATACCAACAGAAAGGGGAAAAAAGTAGTATTTTTATCTTACCAATTTATGCAAATGTGCATATAATGTATATTCAGATTATTTCCAGTGTGAAATTTTAAATGAAAATATACATGCTTGCAGTAATCTTCCTCCTGCTGTGGTGGTGCAATTCTGCCCCCTCCCTCTCCTTGCTGGGCTGCTTGGTGCTTCGTGTGATTCCAACCACCCTCCTGGGTCACATACCAACCTGGGGAGTTAAGTACTACTAATAGCAGTAAACAGAGCATTAAGGTGCCCCTTTGACGAGCCTGGCTTGGGAACGGTTATAACAGCCCATCATCTCCTGACAGCCTGGTACACTTGTACCTGGGATGTGGTCCAGGGAGAACAGTAACAGAATTGCACATCCATCAAGTTCTTGTGCAACTGGTGTAAGACACTAGAATAGTTCATTGTTTGAGCTGGGCCAGAGTGAAAATTAGCTGACGAAAGTCAATTATCTTGGAGCCCCCAAGTGAGACCCTTTGAACCCTCCTGGGCTGCAGTCGGCCTGTGACCAGCATCTCCCCTGAGCTGGGACGTCTCTCAGGTACCAAAAACCTTAAGGTATGGTCTGTTAGAGCTGTCAGAAGGCCAGGCTGAAGTTGACCTGCTCGAGTTGAGACCTGTTTAATGTCTTTATTGATGACCTAGACGAGGGGATCGAGTGCACCCTCAGTAAGTTTGCAGATGACACCAAGTTGGGTGGGAGTGTTGATCTGCTTGAGAGTAGGGAGGCTCTGCAGAGAGATCTGGACAGGCTGGAGCGATGGGCTAAGGCCAACTGTAGGAGTTTCAATGAGGCCAAATGCCGGGTGCTGCACTTGGGCCACAACAACCCCCAGCAGTGCTACAGGCTTGGGGAGGAGTGTCTGGAGAGCTGCCAGTCAGAGAGGGACCTGGAGGTGTTGATTGACAGCCGGCTGAACAGGAGCCAGCAGTGTGCCCAGGTGGCCAAGAAGGCCAATGGCATCCTGGCTTGTATCAGAAATAGCGTGGCCAGCAGGGACAGGGAAGTGATCTTACCCCTGTACTCGGCACTGGTGAGGCTGCACCTCAATTAGTGTGTTCAGTTTTGGGCCCCTCACTACAAAAAGGTCATTGAATTACTTGAGCGTGTCCAGAGAAGGGCAACGAAGCTGGTGAAGGGTCTGGAGCACATGTCGTACGAGGAGTGGCTGAGGGAACTGGGGTTGTTTAGTCTGGAGAAGAGGAGGCTGAGGGGAGACCTCATCGCCCTCTACAACTCCCTGAAAGGAGGTTGCAGAGAGCTGGGGATGAGTCTCTTTAACCAAGTAGTAAGTGACAGGACAAGAGGGAATGGCCTCAAGTTGCACCAGGGAAGGTTTAGACTAGATATTAGGAAGCATTTCTTTCCAGAAGGGGTTGTTAGGCGTTGGAATGGGCTGCCCAGGGAGGTGGTGGAGTCCCCATCCCTGGAGGTGTTTAAGAGTCGGGTTGACATAGCGCTGAGGGATATGGTGTAGTTGGGAACTGTCAATGTTAGGTTAATGGTTGGACTAGATGATCTTCAAGGTCTTTTCCAACCTAGATGATTCTGTGATTCTGTGAGTCTCAATTACTGTCCACTGAGGAACGTTGATGCATGGTGAATATTTACCCTAAACTCCAGAAGAGGGCAATTTTAACTTTGAGCTAGATTCTCTTTCACCCACTCTCTCTGCTTACCGATGTGTTTGGGTATACACAACTATTTTCACGAGTGTGGGTATACACTTATACACTGGATCCAAATACTTTTTTCTGTCTGTGTGTTTGTACATCTTGTGTTTGTGAATATGCATGTATATATGTATTGATTTAAGGTACCGTATAGTAAGTTAGTGTGAATCTTGTCATCTTCGAATCTGTAGTTAAATCACTATTTTAATTATAACATTTTTACTGAATTATTTTGTAAATATTTAAATTGGTTAATGATTAAGTGCTGCTAGTCATTAATAAACCCCGATTTGCTGCTAAATCATACCGTGTTAATACTTTCATCTGCAACACCTGTGTATAACTTATCAACTCATTGAGAAGTTCAATAAGTATCTTTACTTTCAGATAACATCAACAAAAGGGGATGGAAGAGGGAAACAGTAAGGAAGCTCAAATCCTTCTGATGGAAGTGTCACCTAGGTATAAAACCATGACCTTCCAAGTCTTCAGGAGCATTTAAAAGGGGAAAATTTAAATGCTTGTTCTCATTGTTACATCATACAACTCCTAAACTATCATAACTTTTTTTGAAGAGGATGAGTTTAGACTAACTCAACCAATATGGGAATATCCCTTTAATACTGATAAATTCTGTACTACTAGTTCTGGGCTAATTGCATAAAGGGAAGATGCCTAGGTGACTGTATGCCTCAAAGATGTCTTAAAAGATATCTTAAAAGATATTTTTAAGGAAAGAACTCAAATAAGCACAACAGAGGAAATCAGCTGACACCAGTAACTAACTGCAAGTGATTTTTTACCCTTTTCCATATGTTTGCTGTACTGTATAATTGAATTGCTTATTTATCACTGATGAGAAACACAGACAAAATGCACACTATTTTTAACCACTTGCCATATGTTTATGTTTTGTATCTTTCTATCTTTGCAAGATTTTCACCAACAAAGAGAGCAGTCTGCTCTTCTGTGGTAGACTATAATTATCACACTTCTGAATGATTACTGGTAAATACAAATTAATACACAACTGAAGCACAACAGTAAGCCAATCTATAGGCCTGAAGAGAAACAAAACTTACACAATCCCATAATTATTATTACTGTACAGATCCAAGACAATAATTCTAAGTGTATGAGAAACTTGTAGTCTTTCCTTTGTATAGTAAACAGGCTATGCTAACTGCTGCATCTAATGTTAGAACACACAGCATGATTTTTTCATAGGATTTTGAAGGTTTTTTTAAAATGCTGTTCCTTTATCAGATGAAAATTCAAATTGCAAATCTATGTATTTGTTCCAGTCTTTTGCTCAAGTACTATCATCCAACTGGATCCAAAACCGTATCCAATCTCTAAGACAGAGGACATAGATTTAGCTAAATAGGAAAGGATTTACTACACGTAAAACACATCTTCTGTTCCAACAGAGCTGGACAATGAATAAAAGCTGTTTCTTGAGGCCTGGAGTTTGAAGCTTAGCAAATCACAGGCTGTCACCAACTAGTTCCTCATGGTTTAGTCGAAACATCCAAGAAAGCCCTGAGAAAGTGCTTTGTCTGAAACAGGACTTTTATAGCTCTGAATCTATCAAGGATATCCAGACCTAGAGTGATGCAGAAGCAGAACTACTGCACTCTCACTCAGAACTTTCCTGTGGTTAGTTTGGTTGAAACATTCTCATAAAAAAAATTAAAAGCAGGCAATAAAAAGATGTCAAAAATGGGAGACATCCTTTTGCAAAGATGAGTGGAAGAAAAACTGCAGTATCTTGCAATTTAGGTAACAACCTGACCACTATCATAATTACAAAGTATTACTACAGTCTGTGATAATAATGTCAGTGACAAAAACACTCTTGGTGCAAAGAGAAATTAGTTACTAAAGCAGACTTGAAAAATCTGCTTATCCCTTTTACATAGTTCTCTGAAAGTCTTACAGTGATTGACAGGTAATTCAGCTTATTAAATGCATGCATGTAGAATATCTGGAATCAAATCATGACACCCAGATACAGATGAAGTTGTCTTTTTTTTTTTTTTTTAGAATGCAGATGCTGTGTTTCTGTTAACAAACGATAAGAAACTAATCAAGCTGGACTATTCAGTCCCAACTGTATAATTCTTAAACAACAAAAGGCAGCAGATTTCTTTCCACCACCAATAACATTACCACATACATCAGTGTTAATGGACATACAATGTATCTACCCCACAGGTATTCCACAGAGGCCTTATATTTATTGCAAATGAAGGTGAAGCATCCCAAGCAGTCTGAAATGAAATGCTTTCATACTGGCAGTAACAGTCAATCCTGTATAGACCTGGAAAAAAAAGCTGTATTTCTGCTTCAAACTGTAGTATGTATCTAAAAGTATGTATCTATTTTATCTATAATCTGTATAGTATGTATGTATAATATGCATCGTGGTACAACATTGTGCTTCGGTCTTGTAATTTGTAGTCTAATATATATCATTGACATGTCATGTATATAAGCAAAAATAACAGGACCTTCTGGAACAGGGACCAGAATGACAGCTGAGATGCAAAAACTTATCAGAAGTTACTTCTACCTTCTTTTTTCAGTCTCTGAACATAGAAGAATATTGTTGCAGTTTTTGTGATTCTAAACACACAATGCAAACATTTCATAACTGCCTCAGCCTACACAGTGAGACAAAAGAAGACGCACTGGCTGAATAGAGTTAACATCGCCAGCAAAGGATTCCACATGTAAATCACTCAAATTTCTCTCACTCCTTTAATAGCTGTAGAAATAGTAAGATTTTGTCATAGTTCTACTTCAGAGACAGCCAGAAGAAACCTTCTATGTATAAGCAGTTATACTGTAACCTGGGCATGGAAGAAAACTTTGTCTTTAATCTAAGAAACCAACAAATAGGATTGATGAGGACCACTTAATGTTCACATTCCACACTGCAAGCTGAAAGAGCAGTTGAAATACTGCATTTATAATCTTCCAGAAGATTTAAAAATAGTTAACCCATGAGTTCCACAGTACCTTTTATCCAAAACCTTTAAATGTAGATGGCTAATTTATAAATTAACTGACCTGTATCACATGAAGGACTGAAGATGTTTAAAAATAAACCTGCCCTTTGCCAAAACAGAATCATCTCAACTTCTCCTCATTAGAATATCACTGTAAATATTTCCTCTTAGATACAGCACAGCAACAGCCTAACAGTGGACAGTATCAGTAGGATGCTCCAAGGCAAAAGGAGTACAACTTCTAATTAAAACTGCATGAAAAATTTTAGTGGACAGAAAATAACTAGCAAATTGGAAATTGTTCAGGACATGGGAATTAATACTTATTCTCTGTGAAGACTACCAAGGAATCTTTCGTGTGCTTAAGCACCCAGGACATCAGGCAATACAGTGATCACCATCCGCAGCATACTATGCTTTGGTGTAGCAAAGGGAACACTAGCGCCTGATTCACAGTCAACTCTTTTTCTCACAATGAATGCTCCATGGAGTCAATTTCTCTTTCAAAAAGAGACCCACTCAGGTCTAGCACTTCCTGAGAGATCCTTCAGACTTGCACAATAAAAAGTATAACTGTAGGCCAGAGCAGAAGTGAACATCAAAACCATAAAAGCATTCTCTTCCTGTGTTGACAGATAGTTTATGCTGAATTAAAGAACTGATTTAATCTTTAACCTCTACTGAATCTTTGATAAATATAAAATAACATAAATAATCATTACCAAAAACTGGCTCTGGAGTAGTGTTCCATGTAGAGCTGCTCATCAGAAAAAGGAGCCAAATGAATGTCACTGTATGTTGGAAACATCATTCCTAGTAAACAAAAGACAATATAAAGTAGTAAGGTAAGTGCTCAAGAAGCTTTTGGACAATGCTCTTAAAATACATGATTTAATGTTAAGGTTGCCCTGTGTGGAGTAAGGAGTTGGACTCAATCCCTGTGAGTCCCTTCCAACTCAGGATATTCTGTGATTCTATAGTCCCACAGACATCTCTACGGGAATGTCTTCACTAGTGAGAAACCACCAGTTCAGAAGAAGCAACTGTTATACACTTCAGATATCTTAACATTTAGTTTCATTAATATAGGTGTTTACTGAAATGTGAATATGCTAAAGCAGTTAGTAAAAAACCCAACCCAGAACAACTTACAGAACATACCAGAATACTTCACAAAGTCCTAATAATTTTGTGGTCATATATCAAATATCTGAATGATTTAGGTTCCTTCAAATAAAGTGAAATGCTAGCTATTAAATACCTTCTCAACACTCTTCAGTGGAATTATAGAACCTTCTTTGCTTATAACTAACCTAATAAGTATAACATCTGTGTGAATGATTTGTATTAAAGCTCAGACTTGATCTTGAATTAAACTGCTGGGTATGGTTTTGGTCGAATTTGGAAGAACTGCTGTTAATGAATGAAGTAGTTATATGCACTTCACTCTTAAGACTTTTATCCAAGAAACTCACAGCACTTCAGAGTAAATACTGAAAACTGAAAAACACAAAAATTTACTATTATACCTTTTTTTTTTTTTTAATTTAACAGATGCTGAAGTTGAGAAACATAATTTTATTTGCATGAAGTGGCAAATCAGTGACAGAGCAGGGAATGAAATTCTGATCTACTAGTTTGCAAGAATGCATTCTCATTAGGATCTTGTACTCTAATGGCTTGGGAAACCAGAGGAATTACCTTCCATTATTTTCTATGGACAGTGCATCAGACTGCCTAGCAGCTAAAATGAAAGTCCTTTATTCTACTGTGCACGTGTCAATGAAAGCAGGAAATAAAGCCTGGTCATTTTTGAACTACACTTCTTCACCCTTTTTTAATCTTGTATAAAATACAATGCGTAATTGAAAGGGAGGACAGGTAAAGGAGGAGACGGAAAAGGAAACAGCTTTACTTTTTAAAGCACATCATGTAGGAAGAGTCCACAGGAATTTAAATAAAGAACATCACCCACTCACAAAATATACATGCTTTTTAAAACTGGCCATGGGGAGAATATTAACAAGTTTGCAAAGTATTTGAGACAGAAAGTTTCCAAACCTAACTGGTACTAAATTAGCAACTTACTCAAAATGTCACAATTTCAGCTCACTTCTTAGACAATCATTAAGTTCAATAATCACCAGGTAGGGTGATTCATCCCCACTGTACAAGTAAGCAATCAGAAAGTTAAGCACGTATCTTTAAAAGGATTCTCTCATTTAAGACTGAAAATGAGCTGCCTACTGATCAGTTTTCAGAAGCCCTCCTCTGAAACTGGGCCATAAGAATCTAAATGGGAGACTCAAGACCAGTGGCTGACCTGAAAAATAGTACCCAAATGTGCTTGGCAAGTTTGAAACAACAGCAAAGTCATTAGCTCCCTGCATTGAGGCACAGATTCAGCCCATGCTTCAAAAACTTCCACGCTGCAGTAATTTTACTTGAGAAAGGTCTCTTTTAAAGAAGTCTTTTAAGGAGAGACTTTATAGTTCATTTTCAGCAGTTCATGTAGAAAGATTTATCATTCAGCAATTGGATGCTGAGATTTGCCTCTCAAAGAAGATTCCCATGAGGCCCTGGAACTTACAGATTGCCTTCAAAACTCCTCCGAACATAGGAGGGATGAAGTACAGAGCACTGAACCCTATGAATATCTCACATCACTCAAAAGGCAACATCCAAGTATTAGAATAAGGTATTTGGACAAAGCCCAATGAAAGGATGTCAAAACAATTTAACTTCACAGTTTTCCCAAAGACAATATATTAGAGTTTTTCCATTAAAAAAAGCTCATCCTATTTGACTATTCTGCTGTCATCTACATTCCACTGTTTGGCAGTTGAGGCTAGTGTGCCATCATCTATTATGTTATGTTGCAACAGAGATGCAATCATAGTGTATGCAGCAGCAGGTTAAGATTAAAAAGCAAGCAGAGCTCAGCAGTGCAACAGCAGCATACTTACTCAAAAGCTATTTCCACTGTGAAACAGCAACAAGCCACAGCACAGTACAATAGCAATAGTGGCTGCATCATTATATTAACTCCCCTGGGCCCCCTAGATGTTGGTGGTACAGCTAGAATGAGGGTATAAAACCAGACAATCCTGAACTACCAATTCAAGTCTTTTTTTTCTTCTTTCAGAAGCTTTTTATCTTCCTTCCTCTATGCAAGGAGTAACTGTGGTGACACACTCACCATTTGACTTCAACCATTTTTTGGAATGGAGGTAACTTTCCAACATCCTTTCATTGAACAGCATATAACCCATTGGTTCAGAAATTACCACATCAACACTCTCAGGCAGGGAGATCTCCTCAATTTTTCCAAACAGAACTGTGATCTTGTCAGAAAGGTTGTTGCTTCTCACCAGGAGCTGGAAGAAAAACAAAAGCACACAGAAAGTGTTGACTCCTTTGATTAGCAAAATTTATATCAGAGACCTTTAATTAGCATTAAATCCCCTATAGTGTAAACCAACTACCTCAGTCTGTTAATCAGAATAAAATACAAAGGTAATATATTTTTCCTTGCTAAACTAAAATTTCTAAAGACAGGGGCTCACTGGAACAAACTCAAAGAAATGCATTGTGTGGAATCACCATGTGACAATACAAGTACTGTTGTGCTCTAAGAGATAACTGTAATTATTATCTACAAGAAAAAACACCTACCAGAAAAAGGTGGATATTTTAAATCAATGTAGAAGATTACAAAGAAAGGATCTTCATAATTCTCCAAATTTTTAAAAATACTGTTCTTGAGTAGTTAAATAGCCATAAAGGATGAAGAAACTCAAGAGCTGAAAAGTTGATGGTGAATAATTTCTAAGCATAGCACTATAGTCACATAAACCTATGGGCCAGTACTCAAGAGCGAGGATACGGGAGATTTATCCACTTCTATGTGCATAGTGAATGTCAGAGCAAAACGTTTAATGAACAGAAGAAACAGACATAACATTTTATGCTTGATACAGCAAGTTATTAAGGTAAAAACAACCTTTTCAAAGTCTCTGTATCTCTACACAGAGGTATATCCTATTTAGGATACTGTACTCAGACATACTGGGAAGTATCTAAACCTCTTATGTTTAAATAATGAGTAGAATCTGGCACAAACTTATGAAGAAGCAATTATTTCACACTAATCTGGGGCATCTGCTGGGAGATTGTATAAAATGGAGCATCCTTTGCAACAGCACGGTAGGATATTTGTATTGATGTTCAGAGATATCAGGAAAAACAAATACACACAATCCAGTAAGTAATAGAAAACACTTCCTCACAGATGTACTTGCACTGGTGTAATTGTAACATCAACAGGAGTGCATAATTACTTCAGCAAACCTCTTCCAAAACAGACTGGGCATTAGGTAACAGCAATGAAACTTACGATGCATTCTAGCTAGAGAGACTAATGTTGTTATTAGCTGATTCACTGAAATGTGAATATGCAGAAGCAGTTAGTAAAAAACCCAATCCAGAACAATTTACAGAACAGAGCAGAATACTTCATAAAGTCCTAATAATTTTATGGCCCTATATCAAATATTCTGATTATTTAGCTTCCTTCAAATGAAGTGAAATGCCAGCTATTAAATACCTTCTCAACACTCATCAGTGGAATTATAGCGCCTTGTTTGCTTATAGCTAACCTAATAAATACAACATCTGTGTGAAGGATTGTGTCACTTGAATGACACAATTAATGACTTTCAGCCATAACCTGCTAATATAAACTACATGCCAATATGATAATAAAACTAGTAAACAAAACAAAAATCATTGTACACTAACATGCTATCAACTAGGTAAATAACATGACTGCTTCTTTTACTGGCAAGTGTTTGTATTGATTTCTAAGAACAGGTTGACAGATTTGAAAAGTTCTTTAGACCAGAGACTACGTGAGCAGACATATGATGTGATTTCACTTTGGAATGAAATTACCATTTTGCTCACAGGTGAATTCTGAATCTAAAAATAACTGTCAGGTAACAGCTCAGCAAGCAGCATGAATGTACAAAAGCAAGAAACCTAAATCATTTCAGAATCTACAGACTGTGACACAACTCACATAGTTGGTTAGAGGGCAGCAGAATATTACAATATCTTTATCACATGCAGTGGAGATGTTCATATTATGACAATTTTTACTTTTACTGGAAATAGTAGCACAGAGACAAATAAAAAAGGCTTTTTCATTGCTATTCCATATTATAATTATTATACAACTTAAAAAAAATTCATCAATGTTTATTTGCTTTCCTACACTTAGATACAGCACAAACAAAATTCAAAGAAACACTGTCAGTACTAATCCTAATTAATTCCTTTAATTATGAAGAGTCTTTCTAATTATTCAAATTATAACAACAAAATAGAAATGTTCTTTCAGTACAGATATGCTACGTTAGGATAGTACATCCTCACCAATTCCAAAAGTAACACACACATAATAAGAAAGCATTTGTCAATAGCAACACAAATAAGGCAGAAGTAGAAAATGATTGTATGAAACAACACTTTTCTTCAACATATAAATTAATACAAAATATATATGGGGAGATACGGAGTCCTGTATTTAAGCTGGAATGAAAAATACAAAGAACTTATTCATTAATAACTACTTCTATCTGGAGAGAAATATAAATGTCTAATATCTACATTTTCTTCTTTAAGACCTAAACAGATTATCTCAATTTCCAGTAGCAATGCATCTCCTTCACAGTGTTACAGCTGACAACCTGTGTTCACCAGCCTTCATCAAGAGCAAGGCTGGCTGGCTGCATCAGGACATACAGGAGGAACTTCCACTGAACAACCAGATGCTCACTGTGTGGACTTAGAGCAACTATGGACTCCTAATGTTGCTCATGAACATTTATATTCCAGATCAGCAAAGCAAAAAGAAAAATTAACATCTAGATACTACAAAATTTTTCTAGGTATGGGATGAAAAATCCTCCACTCACCACTTTTTACCTTCTTCCATGTTAAAACTATTTTTAAAACTCAGCTAGAGGTGATCAGTGTTGACAAAATTTGTAATGATAATTCTCACACTTCTCCCCACACATTCTGATGTTCACCTAAACAAGCAGAGACTGAGAAGAAACATGGAGTTTTTTGCTGTTGCTGCTGTTTAGGATTAGCCTGAAAAATATATTTTAAAACTAAGTGCATTTTTGGACATGTCCTTTGTAAACCCTAGGAACACAGTTTCATAAGGTTGAAAGACCTAACCAATCACATTTAGCAGGAAACTAACTCAGCTGTCTGATCACACAGTTGTCCAAGAGTCTTAGGAAAAAAACAGCCCAATGCTCCTGCACTGAACCCCTGAAAACAACATCGGGTTTAATTTTTTTTTTCCCTTCTACAAGTAAGAAGTTAAATCACAGTTATAACTGTTCACTGTTTCTCACAGAAACAACAATCATGTGGTTTATTTCTATGATACATTAGAACATTTAGAACACCTTCAAAAATTACCTTCCAAAAAGCACGGCCTTTAGAGACCTGACTTTTTAGAAAAATGACACTGATGCCTTCAGCATCAGCCTTTTCGAGGCACAGTTTAACATAAGTTTAACAGCATAAGCCTTTTTGAGGCAAGTTTTAATCTTTTAACATTTTCACTCTACACCACTCTAACACTTGGCTCATGTGAAAAACACTTACCTCCGCATATTTTGCCATTGAACTGGCTTCGACTGCATAGACTTTTCTAGCTCCAACCTGCACTGCAAAAAATGAAAGGATTCCTGATCCACAGCCAACATCTAGGACCACCTTGAAAAGAAAAGGCAGATCAAAAGAAACAAAATAATTAAAAAGTCACTTCTGATACCTCTTTTAAGTAACTAATTTTCATTGCTGTACCCTGCATTTAGTAAGCCTGGCATTATGCAAAAATATTACTAATTTCACTTGAAAAAGTAAAAAGACTTGTTAATGAAGAGTTTTAATGACCTTAATTTTTATTTCAGCAGCAAAAGCATATTTTTAAAAGCCTGTGGATTGTTTTCATGTGTAAATACATAGTTATGGTTTGGAGGAAATAGACCTTTTTTAGTTTCTTTAGGAAAAAAATTCAAAAAACAAGTATAGTCTGAATACACTGGGGAGGGAAGGAAGCCATGACAATGATAATTCTTTGAAGGACTACAAAATCATGTCTTTCTGCATGAAAAATCACTATGTGATGTGGAAGTATCTTGGACAAAACCAAATTACGTAATGTTCAAATATTGGTTCTGCTTGCTGACGTTACTAATAGACCTTCAACTGCACTGCTTTATGAGGTGTCTCTCAAAGGCCCTCAGTTAAACATAAATCCCAAAGCCTCATTTTCTCCATCAGTCAGGTGGCTCACTTGTTGCAAGCCAAAATGACTGAAATGTGAAGGGTGAAAATTTTTGTTTCAATGTATAGTGTAATGCAAAGCCAGCTACTGCCACAACAGTCCACACAAGCCTCTTGTTCCTAGCTTTGTTCTGTTGTACAGGTAGCCTGGTTTCAGCTGGAATAGAGTTCATTTTTCCGGAGATAAGAGGGGGCATAGCTGGAGCGCTGGACCCAGATTTGAGCGGGGATATAGTTAACTTTTCTTAGGCTGGGAGGGGGCACAGCTGGAGTGCTGGACCTGGACTGGCCCTTGGAGTATTCCATATCACGTGACATTATGTATATAAATGGGGCGGGTTCTCTCTCGCTTCTGGGTTTTGCGATGGCGAGATCTTTGTTCTTTCGGGATCACTGGCTGGGAGCAGGCTGGGTATTGTTCGGCAGGTGGTGAGTAATCGCATTGTGCATTATCCGTTTGTACTTTCTATTATTGTTATTGTTTTATTACAATCACTAAACTGTTTATTTTATCTCAACCTAGGAGTTTCCATTTGCCCCTACAGTTTCCTCACCCATTTTCCAGGCAGGGGAAGGGTGAGCAACCATCTGCATGGTGTTTGGCTGCCAGCCAAGTTCAAACCAGGACAACAGGTCACTCAACACTGCTGCAGAGGCATAACTACATGGAATGAGAAGCTAATTGCTGGAGAAATGGTTAAGATGATGAGACTGATTTGATCTTTGATGCAAAGCCCAACAGAATTAGGCTAACACCAGTACCTTGCTTCTCCAAAATTTTAATACCAGCTTTGAGAAAAATCTCACATAACAGCTCACCATTCAGTTTCCTCCTATGGGTTTGTGCTTGACTGAAAACAAGGAGCAACAGTTTTCCTGTCCCTGTGGCTGAAATTCTCATTAAATTTTAAGCCAAGATACTAAATTCACAAGCCTGTTAGGTGATTCAAGGCATCTAGAAGTGGAACCTCCTAAGATTTCAAAGCACTTCAACCATGAAACTGAGTTACAGCCCTGATCCAATCTCAAGAGTCAAGAGCAGAGAAGCTCAAATATAATACAGATTCAGAGTAATACTGCAGCTTAGTATACCATCAGCTACCCCTGTTCTTTATTGCTTCTTTGCCTCAACTTCCCATACGATGCACATTGCTTACCAGCCTTTAAAAACAGAAAGAGAAATTTTTTTGTATTCAAACAGAATAGTTTTGACAGAGAAATAACCTCTTAGAATAAAGGGCACATTCCACTCCCCAAAAGTTACTCTACATGACATTTACGTTATGTATTAAAGAATGAGTCTAACACACATGGCCTAATCTATTGTAGATAATATGAATCTGTGTTACAGAAGTACTCCACTGCAAAATAAATTAACAGTTCTTCTGATACTGCACATAGTCTCAAGTGTAGAAGCCAGAACCTTGTCTTTAATAATTTTCTTTCCTAGTGAATAATTTTATTAAACTCATTTTTATGTCACAGGTGCCAGGTTGTTACAGATCCAGTTTTGTTTCTATGCTTTGGCAGGTGTTAGAATATGCTCCTATACCCAGAACCACTTCAGTACAGCAAGTGACAGTAAGTATCAGTTACCTACATAGGGAGGGAGACAATGACAAGTCAAGGCCAATTACATTGAACCCTAGGTCTGACAGAAGGTTTGATAGGCTATTTCTCAATACTCCATGGGAACCACAAATACAGTAACTATTTCTCTCTGCGTATGTGGAAAATAAAAGGAAGAGTAAATTGTAGAAATTCAACATAAAAAATCCAATGGCTTTTTACACCAGACCTAATTTTCATACCCTATACCTATGCCACCATCAGCAGGTGGTACAGCTGTATTGGAACACTTTTTTTTCTGGATTATTTACAAAGACTAACTCTAGTCTGATTTTCTTCTAGCTCAGTCCAGTTCAGTTTCAACTAAAATTAATCCAGCTTGCTTACTCTGAGACCACTTCACAATGTGATTTGAGGCACCCTGAGTGGCCATGATAGAAATTCACTTCAGAAGCTCACTCCTGACCCATATTAAGACTAATGAAGACACAAATGAGCACAGCAGACTGAAGCAGCTGACACAGATGTAGCATTTGTCCAGCAATTAGTGAAGCAAGGGGAAAAGGGGCCCAGAAATCATGTGTGACACAGTTTGGGAACTGCTGGAGGCTGCACAAGAAGGTATAGGCATACCCTGTAAGATTTGCTAGATCAACAGCCCTTGGCACACCAGAGACCTTGACCCAGGACAGAATTTGTGAGGGAAGATGTGGGTGCTGGGCTGCATGGAATGGCTGATGGCTCTCCCAGAGGCTGGGATCCATGGTGACCTGTGGGGGAGGTGGGCACTGGCTGGTGAGCTGGTATGAAGCAATGGCTGGAGAGGAGCAGACTGTGAACCACTGGGGAGGTTGAACAGGAGGTATGATCCTGCTTTTTAGAAGCAAAAGCTCTGAGCATCAACACATGGTTGTGCAGCTGGTATCACAGACAGAAATTCAGCTTTTATGAGCACAGTACCTTCCTGAGGAATGAAGACTGACGAGGAGAGACATGACCATCTAAAAAAGCGGGGTGAGAGTATCTTTGCCAACCTAACAAGGAGGGCTGAAAAACTAGGTACATGTTGTTGGAGGTCATCATAGCCTGGAGAGAAGTGAAGGCATGAGGGGAAATGTCAGGAGAAAGCACAATCAAGGGTCCTCATGCACCCTTTGTAAAAGCAGCATGACAGGGGAGCCACCTGAGATGCATGTACACAAGCACATGTGGCATGGAAAACAAACATCAGGAATCTGAAGTCCATGCACAAATGCACAGCTTTCATCTCATAGAGATTACAGAGATATGGTGGGATAGCTTGCACATCTAAGGCTGCAACGGATGGCTACAGGCTGTCAGAAAAGATAGGCTGGGAAGGTCAGGAGAAGGGGTTGTACTCAATAATGACTCAAGTGCATGGAGCTTTGGGACTAGACAATGAGCTAGCTGAGATCTTATGGGTAGAGAGAGATAAGACAAAGGGTAGGGATACAGATATTACTGAGGTAGAGCATCTGTTATAGACCATTTGATCAAAAAGATCACTTGCCATATATAGTCCCTATGCTGCTGCTCGTCACCCATGGGAGGTGGATTAAAATTTTCGCTTTGCTGTACTATGTAACACTGGTTTATGGCACGATAAAGTTATCGGTTCTGAGACTAGTCTGGTACCTGTACTAAGCACTGTCGTCATCGTTGTACCTGGGGAGCCATCTAGCGGAAAGGATTAACAATTACACCCTTAACATTTTCTCCTCCGAGAGCGAATCCACGGGGGAAACACCTTCCTTCACCTCCCCCTTCTCTTCCAGGCTACTTAAAATAGCGTTTGAGAATTTCGAGAATTTTGAATATCCTTGGAATGTTGACACTGACATGATCGTCTTATTGCTGGGAGCCAGTGTGTCCCTGCATGTGGTTCGGGTTTTGTTCAGGGTTAAGCAAGTAGAGTATCACCCGGAGATCTACACCAAGGCTGGAGAGTTACCAGTGTAGCAGGGAGTGTAGGACACCATGAGCAACTCTAAGACAGCGGGCACCTCCAGAGTTTTGGAACTCCACCTCTGAACAAGTGCAGAATCCTGAAAAACTAGTAAAATATTTGGAAAAAGTATGCTGTCACCTTGGCAATTCCAGAGAGACACAAATCACTGCAATGTGCTAGGGCTCATGCATAACTGAGCCCTGTTCAACACTATTCAGTACCCTCCAGGGGAACAGAAGGTCTCTGGATCATAATAAAATGACAGGTGCTGCAGCCACTCCAACCCCTGCGACAGGCGCTGCAGCTGAACCAAAGGACCAGTCACCCCAATATGGAAGAGGAAATGGACACAAAAGTCATCATGTTTAGAGAAGGATGAAGACACTCCTCCTAAGGAGGAAAAGGAGGAGGAGGAGGAGGAGGGGGGAGGAGAAGACAACCTCCACCCCATCTCTATCCCTGAGCAAGATGCCAGACATATGAAAAGATTTCAGCTGTCATTCAGGTAAGCACATTGTCACTTGGCTGCTCAGATATTAGGATAATGGGGCCAGTAGCTTGCATTTAGAGGGTAAAGAAGCCAGGCAACAGGGGTCCCTTGATAGGGAAGGGGGCATTGATAAAGCAACTGGAAAAGCGGAAAACACCTACAGCCTCTGGAGGCAGCTCTTGTCAAGTGTGAAGGAAAGGTATCCCTACAACGAAGAGATTGCACGTAATCTAGTCAAGAGGGACAATATAGAGAGAGGTATCCAGTACCTGAGGGAACTAGCTGTGCAGGAGGTGACATGCAGTTACCTGAATACCTGAATACCCAGATAATGTCCAGTGTGGATGGGACATGTGGCAGAACGTTGTACAGGGCATGCCGTCATCATATGCCAACTCACTGGCAGTACTAGATTTAGGAGGAGACAATGAGGCACCAACCGTGAAAGAAGTGGCTACCCAACTCCACAGTGTGAAGAGAATCTCTCTTCCTTCCTATGGGCCTGCATCTCAGCTGTGGAGAAACTAACTGACATCCTAGAGAAACACATGGAGAAACTGTTCCCAGAGTTCCAGCGATTTGAGGGTAAATTTTGTCCCCCACCTGTACAGACTAATATCTCAGCTATTAGAAGCAAGCATTCTCCTACTCAGGAGAACCGGTATACACCACAGGGGAAGCTGTGGTATTGCCTGCATGACCATGGAAAAGACATGAGAAAATGGGATGGAAAACCTACCTACCACTTAGAAGAACAGGTACGTGAGTTTTAAAGAAGGAACTAGGGGTTCCTTCAGGAGTAATACTGCTGCTCCAGTTTCCAGTAACCACTTGCCCAAACAGAGCAGAAGGGTTGACTTTGCTCCTGATCTTAGGAGCATAACTTTTGATTCATATTCACAAAAAGTGTATAACCAAGATGAGACTGATACCCACACATACCACACTAACCCATTCATCAATAGCAGATACTATAATGAACATCAGAGGGACCCTGCCTCCAGCCAGGTGGAGGACAGGGACAACCAAGTTTACCATTGGACCCCTGGGAGTATAAGGCTCTAGTGGACACTGGTGCCCAGTGCATTTCATTTGCATTTCAGGAGTGACAGCAGGTTCTCAACAGCTGACTCTGTTGGAGGCTGAGATGAGCCTAACTGGGAATGAGTGGTAAAAGCACCACATTGTGACTGGCCCAGAAGCTCCATGCAGTCTCCATGGTATAATCTCAGGAGGGGGTATTTCAAGGACCCAAAAGGGTACCAGTGGGCTTTCAGTACAGCCAACTTGGAGACAGAGGAAATCAAACAGCTGTCTGCACTGCCCAGTCTCCCAGAGGACCCTTCTGTTATGGGGTTGCTGAGGGTTGAAGAACAATGCATGCCAATTGCTACCTCAACAGTGCAATGATAGCAATATTGCACCGAGACTCCATAATTCCTATCCATAAACTGATTCGTCAACTAGAGACCAAAGGAATGATCAGCAAGACTCGCTCACCCTTTAACAGCTCCATATGGCCAGTGTGAAAGTCTAATGAAGAATGGAGATTGACAGTAGACTATTGTGGCCTGAATGAAATCACCCCACTGCTGAGTGCCTCTGTGCCACACATGCTAGAGCTTCAATATGAACTGGAGTCAGAGGCAATCAAGTGGTACGCCACGGTTGTATTGCTAATGCATTATTCTCAATTGCTTTGGCAACAGAGTGCAGGCCACAGTTTGTTTTCACCTGGAGGTGTGTCCAATACAATACACCTGGAATCAACTGCCCCAGGGATGGAAACACAGCCCCACCATTTGCCATGGACTGATCCAGACTGCACTGGAACAGGGTGAAGCCCTGGAACACCTGCAATACATTGATGACATCATCATATGGGGTAATACAGCAGAAGAAATTTTTGAGAAAGGGGAGAAAATAATCCAAATCCTTCTGAAGGCCGGTTTTGCCATAAGATGAAGTCAAGGGACCCACATAGGAGATTCAGTTTTTAGGAATAAAATGGCAAGACGGACGTGGTCAGATTCCGATGGAGGTCATCAATAAAATAACAGCTATGTCCCCACCGACTAACAGAAAGGAAACACAAGCTTTCTTGGGTGTTGTGGGTTTCTGGATATCGCACATTCCAAGTTACAGTCAGATTGTCAGCCCTCTCTATCAAGTGCCCTGGAAGAAGAATGATTTTATTGGGGCCCTTAGCAACGACAAACTTTTGAACAAATTAAACAGGAAATAGTTCATGCAGTAGCCCTTGGGTCAGTCCGGGCAGGACAAGATGTTAAAAATGTGCTTTACACTGCAGCCAGGAAGAATGGCCCTACCTGGAGTCTCTGGCAGAGAGCACCAGGGGAGACTTGGGGTCAAACCCTGAGGTTTTGTAGTCGGGGATATAGAGGATCTGAAGTCTCCTATATTCCACCTGAAAAAGAGATATTGGCAGCGCATGAAGGGGTTCGAGCTGCTTCGGAAGCGATTGGTAGTGAAGCACAGCTCTTCCTGTCTGCCAGTGCTGGGCTGGGTGTTCAAAGGGAGTGTCCCCTCTACACATCATGCAACTGACACCATGCGGAGTTAAGTGGGTCGCACCAATCACACAGCAAGCTCAAATAGGGAGCCCAAGTCACCCAAGAATACTGTAAGTGATCACAACTTGGCCAGAAAGCAAAGATTTTGGAATGCCACCAGAGGAAGAGTTGATGCATGCTGAAGAGGCCCCACCATATAATAAACTACTGGATAATGAGAAGCGATATGTCCTGTTTACCGATGGGTCCTGTCGCACTGTAGGGAAACATCAAAGGTGGGAGGCGGCTGTGTGGAGCCCCACATGACGGGTCACAGAAGCTGCTGAAGAATAAGGTGAATGGAATCAGTTTACAGAGGTGAAAGCCATCCAGCTGGCCTTGGATATCGCTGAGCGAGAAAGGTGGCCAGTGCTCTGTCTCTACACTGACTCATGGATGGTGGCAAATGCTCTGTGGGGGTGGTTACAGCAGTGGAAACAGAGCAACTGGCAGTGCAGAGTCAAACCCGTCTGGGCTGCTGAATTATGGCAAGATATTGCTGCTCAGGTAGAGAACCTGGTTGTGAAAGTATCTCATGTAGATGCTCATGTACCCAAGAGCCGGGCCACTGAAGAACATCAGAACAATCAACAGGTGGATCAAATCGCTATGCTGAGATTAAGGTGGCTTGAGTGGATCTGGACTGGCAACATAAGGGTGAGTTAAAACCTCTGTGGTATGCAGGATAATGGCTAAAGTACAGATATGCTGAGGCCTGGCAGATTGATTATATTATGCTCCCACAAACTCAGCACAGCAAATGCACCATTCTCAGAATGGTGTAAGCAGCCACTGGATGGTTGGAAACATATGCTGTGCCCCATGCCACTGCACGGAACACTATCCTGGGCCTTGAAAAGCAAGTCTTGTGGCAGCATGGTAGCACAGAAAGACTTGGGTCAGATAATGGGACTCATTTCTGAAATAATCTCATAGATACCTGGGCCAAAGAACATGGCATTGACTGGGTGTATCCCATCTGCTATCACGCATCAGCCTCTAGGAAACTAAGCGATACAACAGCTTGTTAAAAACTACACTGAGAGCAATAAGTGGTGGAAATTTCAAACACTGGGATATGCATTTAGTAAAAGCCACCTGGTTAGTTTATATTAGAGGATCTGCCAACCAGGCTGGCCCTGCTCAGTCAAACCTTCTACGTACTGTAGATGGGGACAAAGTCCCTGTAGGGTGCATTAAAAATATGCTGGGGTTATTCCTGCCTCAAGTAAAGCTAAACCCTTGTGTGGGATTACTTTTGCCCAAGGACTTGGGTGCACTTGGCAGGTAATGCAGAAGGACAGGGAAGTCTGATGTCTACCTCAATGGGATTTGATTTGGGGGGAAAATAGCCCATGAACGTAACTGTATGACGTTAATTACTAAATAACCCTGTTATTGCATATCATCATTGCTATGGTTGATATGTATTATACTAATGGCATCACATTAATAAAAAATGAACTTTGATAGAGTCAGGACTGATTTCAGCAATCGGTGCCCAGCAACATCCTCGAGGTTGACATCTTCAGGCTGCAGACCTTGAGCATGGACCATGCCGAATACATCAGCTATGAGCTCCAAATGTAGCAGAGACTACATGCCATTTCCCAGCTGCATCCAAGGTCATCTGCTCCACCGACTGAGCCAACTCCACCACACCTTTTCTGCCTTAAAAGACTGTCATGACAGATGGAACCCAAAGTTATGGACTAAATAAACTCCCTATAAATTTTGGAGGGATGGCCCACAGACTAAGACTAAGGGAATGATATCTGTGTGTATACATCAAAAACCAGGAAAAGGGATGGTGATTACTTGGAATATATTGGGCAATGTGGAACCTGAGTGTAACACAAATGGCATGGAATAAGGGGTAGATACTGTCCTGGTTTCAGCTGGGACAGAGCTGAGTTTTCTTCCTAGTAGCTAGAACAATGCAGTGATTTAGATTCAGGATGAACTGTGGTATAAGAAAAATGTTGATAATACACTGATGTTTTCAGTTGTTGCTAAAAACCAAGGACTTCCCAACTTCCCATGTCCTGCCAGTGTGCAGGTGTGCAAGACACTGGGAGGGAGCATGGCACCTGACCCAAATTGGTCAATGGAATATTAAATATCATGTAATGTCATGTTCAGTACATAGAGGAGGGTTGGCTGGGAAAGGGAGGCTCTCTCTTGCTTCCGGGATTGTGGTTTCAGGATCATGGCTTCTCTGGGACTGCTAGCCAGGAACAGGCCAGGTATCAGTCAGCAGGGTGGTGAGCAATCGCGTTGGGCATTACCCGTTTGTACTTTCTATTATTGTTATTGTTTTATTCAATTTCAATTATTAAACTGGTTTTATCTCAACCTATGACTCTCCCTACTTTTACTCCTCCAATTCTGTCCCCTAGCCCCCAGGCAGGTGAGGGTGAGCAAGCGGCTATGTGGTGTTTGGCTGCTGGCTGGGTTTACACCATGACAATTAGTATATTCATGCACAAAGTCCCAGGTAGGAAAAGGCTCCAGTCTGATCAGTGTTGCTCTACAGGACAAGTTGAAGTTTAAAGCCTAAGCAGCATACTGGAACATTTAAGACACTTAACAGAGCTTACCTTGTCTGTAAAATCTACGTGATTCTGTAGGATAGCTCTGTGATAAGTAGCTGTTCTCACAAAATCCTGCATCATATTCTGTTGCTGAGACAGACAGCCATAAAACTAAAAGGAAAAGAGAGGAAAAACAGAAAAAAGATAAAGCCCTTCTTCTATCAATCTTACCTCAGATTACTTGGTACTTAAATTACCAAGGTCCTGACCACCCTCAACCTAAGTTATCTTTCTAACTGACCTGGTGACTAAGGTCAAGAAAACAACAGTAACTCAGATTTCACAAACTGTCACCGAAGTGTCATTACCTGAAAATACTGAGCAGCAGATGCTTCATCTGTTCTCTCACTGAACACAGAGTTCTTCTTTTGGCTACGGCATCTCTTCAATGCATTTGAAAATGTGTTACATTCTGGAAAAAAACAGAAAAGACACAAACATAGCAAAAACCAAAAGGATAGCAAATTAAGATAAACATCCAATGACAAGGTAAGAACACATTCCGTCACTCTTGAGAGGAATGCTTCATTTGGCTTCTGGTGTTCATAAATACACATTAAACAGTTTCAAATGTCATTAAACACACAAGGGGTGTTGCAAATATCTGGTCAGCATTGAAAGGTTTTAAGAAGCACCTGGCTGCATGCAGCATTGTTGTCAAGGATTCACCATTCAGGTTTGCTAACTCCTGTAAGTATCTGTGATCGTGAACTCTAACAAAGGAGTGGCTGAACGTAAGCCTCAACTACTATTTCAGGTTAACCTACGCTAACCCAGGCTCCACACAGAGCCATTGTGAGTTATTGTGAAATGCATGGATTTGAGTGAGGAGGTTTACAACCTAGAATAAACCAGTCAAATTTAATTGGCCTAAAAAGCCAGGCTGAGGACCATATCTCTTCTTTTAGAAGCAATGTAGCTAAAAAGCTTCAGAGTTATAGCCCTTTGGCTTCTGTGGACAAGATCACTTCTGACATTAGGTAACAGCAAAAGATCATGTGGACCTAAAAAACAAATAACCAGTTCACACAAGGGCTTTTGTCTCCATCTTTGAGATCAAACCAACCCCTCAAACATAAAGTAATTCCCTGATGTCCAAAAGAAAGGCACATGCCAGTAAGTGGAGAAACTATCTAGAAAAAGCACTGTAAGGGAAAGTTGTAAGGGGAGAAACATGGATGACAACAATAAAATCAGGGATGGAAGTCTTGCATCTTCTGCTCATACAAAGACAAGAGATGATAGAGAAATCAGACCACACTACATTCATAATTTGCTAATCCAGAGAGACAGGAAATTCCTAAAACAGTTCATAGATTTTCAAATAAAAATAGCAATTGCCTGAAACATGTCACTGTGCACTTAGAAGTACATGCTAAGTGCTCTAATCATTTGGAGATAATTCAATACTTTGAACGGCCTTTGAAACAAAAGGTCTGAGGATAATATAAACAAATAATTAATAAACTTCTCAATACAGTAACCAAGGAGAATTTCCCTCATCATTTCAGGAAATTTTGAAATCCTCAAAACAGAGATTTGGTTGCACTGATCCTTTTCCACTGCAGAAAGCTGGCATATCCAAAAGGGAAGAGACATAAAAGAGCAAGTGACTTTCCCTTTAGCTTTCAAAATCAGGACAAGCTCAATGTCAGGCTGTTTGGGAACGACCCATGTTTATACAACCTAATAAAAGCGTGGTTGCTGTAAAGTTATCTTTAAGGGCCAAGAAAGCATTTTTGAGTAGGGTCTTCAGATAGAGACCCTTACTAGAAAATTTTAAGTTCTAGGAAAAAGTGTGTAATAAAGACAGCACAGAATTCAGCAAGAGCATCACAAATTGCTATTA
This sequence comes from Strix aluco, assembly GCF_031877795.1. Classification (NCBI taxonomy): domain Eukaryota; kingdom Metazoa; phylum Chordata; class Aves; order Strigiformes; family Strigidae; genus Strix; species Strix aluco. Next base: position 29,809,444 of record NC_133971.1, read on the forward strand.
TTGTTATCCAAGCTTTTCAGTCTTTTTACAGTTAGAAATCACTAAAACTGGAAAACTGCATGGAAAAGCTCCATCTTTGGGGCAGCCATATATTGTTTCACCATAATAATTTCACACCAAAAATGTGACAGCCAGCCATACTTCCTCAGAGAAGTCCAAATCAATTAAGGGTCCTCGAACCTCTGGGCGACCCCACATAACAAAGTTCACTTGTACATGTCCAGTGTTCAAGCCATTTCTCTCAGCTGAAATTATGAACAGTCTAATGTATGCAATGAAATAATTTTGTTGAAAATCTGGAACAATAGTTCTAAGAATCATCAGCATTAGTTTGCTGTGAACAAACACATCAGTTTAACCTCACTCTAGTAGAAGGCTGTAAGGGTGGCAGAAATTGTAAAAAACAACTCACCAGCTTATTCAAATGCACTTCACCTGCTGAGGAAATCTGCTAGAGAGCTGATCTGTTGCCACTCTGCAGAATATTCCCATGTAATTTCCAGGTGGGAGAAAGTCCTATTTGTTACTTCTGGCCTGTCAGCTCCAGTGGGAAGATGTTACGTTCAACATCTGAATTTGGGGTGATATGAGGGTCTCAAAATTAAATTGTTCCAGAAGTAATTGGAAATTACCATGAAAATGTACAAATGCCATCAACATGCCCTTTTCACACTCACACAGGGATGACAGTCAGAATGAAACAGTAAGTGACTGGATCATGACAATGAAGAGTGGCCCAAATTACAGAGAATGCCTATTTTCTGCTGGAAGATGCAGAAATCAGCTTAAAACAGATTAGTCCATCTGTTCTTTCTCTGCATGAAGAGACAACACCAGAAAAAAGTCTGACACTGGACAGTGAGGATTTTTTTCCAGGCAATCACCCACTGTCTTAAGCTTCTCCCATTTGTTTTTCTTTTTTTTTTTTCTATGTGAAGGTAAGAGATGATGCTACAGATTCAGTGACATGCTTGAATCCTCTCTTTTCTAGTCACCTTTCACACAATATTTTCACACCTCTGCAGAGGCTTTTTGTTAGCTCAGAACAATATCTTTGGTGTCTTTGACATCCAGGAATGAGAATGGACTTCAAAACCACAATACTGTAGGAAAAACTGGAAAAGCTAGCCTAGAGAGGTTATGCCATAGAAGTTTCTATCCTTGGAAGTTTTCAAAAGCTCTGAGCAACCTGGGACTGAATCTGCTTTGCAAAGGAGATTTAACCAAATGACCATGAGTTCTCTTCCAACTGAATTATTCTTTGATTCTGTGAAAAAAAAAAAAAAAGTATGATTTCCTTGTGATACAGTACTTCTTTATATACAAGAAAGACATTTGTTGCCAGAACTCTCCAGAGTGCTGGCAAATTACAAAACTAGTACTCACTGAGTTGAAGGGTACATCAAAATAGAAAGAAAGAACAAGAAGTTCATGGAGTTTCTCCACAATCTTTCATAATGGACCTCAGATGTTCTTAAAGTTTTCCTAAGAGTACCTGCAAGATCACAAGAGGCTATGGCACACTATAGAGGAGAAAATTGTCTCATTTCATTCATCAACCTCAAGAAAAAACACAGAGTTAATATCTTTTCTATTAGGTGGCAGTAAAGATTCAGCAATAAAAATAGGAACAGCATTAGATCTAATACATCTCAATGCTTTCACAAACTTGAAACCCCAACTCCACATTTTACACATTCATCAGTGGCTAATACTGTGAGAAAAAAACATCGGAGCATAAAAATAGAAATACATATTTAGTTGCTGCATTACAAATAAAATGTTCACCCAAAATCTTTTAGTTGCTTCTACTTACTATTTGAGGGAAATTATAGCTAATAGCTACAAACTAAAGATCAGGTTGTAAGGAAGGAAGAACTGTTGCACATGTGAATTTGGGATTTTGTTTTTCTTTTGAATGCAGTCAAAGGATTCTCAAGGGAAATCTCTTTGGGAACACAAATTGCCTAGGAATTATTCATAACAATTGCAACCTGTTTCAAATACTGTCTGAGAGTTCAGATACACATTCATTTATATGACAAGGCAAAATGCCAAATAATAAACCTTTAGCATGTAATATAGAAATCTGGAATTATTGTGAACACGCTGTACATGTACAGATGCAAGAAATTAATTCTAAATAAGACATGTTGAAGCTTTAAGAAATTCACCCAGATAAAGACCCCATATTATAGAGAAGAGAAAGAGGTTTTCCTTCTTTAGTATGAACAAGGAACAACATGTTTCTTTCTTTTGTGGACTGTCCCAGAAGAAAGGAATTTATCTCAAGTCTATTTTCTATATCCGACAAGTCTATTTTCTATACCCAACAACAATTTGCTATAGCCTGTCTTCTCTCCATTTGCTTCTTCATGCAAATGCAGTTTTCTTCCTATATTTCCTGTAAAGGAACTTCTTATTAGCCAATAACCCATGCTGCTTGTGATATGAAATATGGCTTTACCTGCATACTGGTGAAGGTCCTTTAAATTAAATTTAGTTCTGATCTTCCTAAGAATCTGGGAACTTAATCTGTCATATGTAGAAATATATCCATAACTGATCTTGGCTTTTATGAAAACTGGATTTTCTTCTTTATTTAAAGTAAGGGGACCAGAAAAGGATCTACACCAAAACCAGGTTGGCTCACTGACAGGCTAGAATACTGGTTGGTCACATATTTTGGAACTCTTTATTTTGCAACCAGGAGTCAGCCATACAGAACTGAAAGTCAGTAAAGCATTTTTCAAGACCAGCCAAAAAATATTTTTGTTCATATTCTTCATCAAGGTTCTAGCACTCTATATATCTTTTCCTTTGATGCTGTAAGGAATTGATTTTCTCATCTCAGGTAGGCTCTTCAGATCTTCTATTACCTTTTTAAAAGCAAACTCAAGTATAATGCTTTTTTACTGAAAGGTGTTACCTAGTAATCTGAATGTAGTGTTCCAAATGTCACCCCTTCAAGAGTCTTCTATCCAGTCCTGAGAGATTCCTTCTATTATCTCAAACAAATCATACAGATTTTTTGCCTGTCTGTTCATCTATAAAGAAAAAGGTCCTGCTTGCTTACAAAACTTTCTGGGTTATCAGGGGTTATACTTAAACAAAAGTTAATCTATCCTGTAAAATTCAAAATTAATGTGCTTGGGAGGGAGGAAGGGCACAAGTGCTTCTTGATGAAGTGCTTTTTTATGCTATGCACGCCATCTTTTTTCACCTTTAAAACTCTTTCTTTTGCTTTATTCTCTGAAAAAATTGCAAATTGGGAAGATAGCCGTGACTCTTCTTGAACGGTTTTGGCTGTCTTCAGAGAAATAACTTACAATTTTCACTGACTGAAAAACAAGTCCTTGTGTTCCTACCACCCCAACCACTTAAATCAATCTAAAGTTTTCCACTAGCAGGTTGAAAAAACCTTCAAAACTTTGCAAGTGTTATAGCCACATTCCAGGAGTGACAAAGTAATGAATCAAGGCATTAAAGTGTAGCTCTTACAGTGCATTTACTCTTTCCCATGCATTGTAAGACCTCCAATAACTACTCCAACAAGAATGACCTCATGTTCTTGAAGATAGAGGTAAACTGACATATTTATTGCCTTTTCATCTATACATTTTCAGTATCTCAAACCCCCACCCAACTCAAAACTCCCCCTAAACCCACAGATGTTTCTCTTTCAGGGACCCTCATCCGGATGTTGTTCTGAAAATAATGGAAAATATCGGAACAAAGACCACTATCACAGCTTGATCTAGTTTGTATTAGCTAATCCAGACACTCATTTATTTCAGCACAGTGGAACAGGCTGCAAAACTTGCCCAAGTGCTGGGTGCATCTGAAAAACCTGCAGTCACTGCAGTAAGTACAACACAGCACTTAAATCTGTGCATTTTACCTGCTGAAATAAATTTTTTAACAAACCTGTATTTTTAACTGGATTAAAAGTCCTCCTTAAACTCTCCGATGTGAATTGAAGCCTGTATCCTATGGTCCGTTAACACAGAAAAAAATTAAATCCAGCAAGTCAAACTGTGTCTATTTTAAAACTCAAAAAGAAACTTGGAAAATTATTTAAATTCATTAAACACGCTTCTGTAACTGCCTATGTGCAAGCTCTTACTTCACAACAGCTAAATCTCCTTCCAGTAAGGGGTACACTTTCTCACATTTATTGCATATCATGCAACAAAAACATTAATGCAGGCAGGTATGAGGAAACAGGAAAAAAAGCCAGGTTCATATTCTAGTGTACCTCATAATAAATGCTTCTTTGGAGCAAAACTCATCTTACAGAATGAATTATTCACTTTCATAAGAGAAGTGTCAGTTTCTCCTTTTTTCTTAGCCATTGAGAAGACAAGGAAAACTCCCACTCCTGTGGGCTGAAGTGTTTTCACAAGGATCTTGAGGAAATTAAAAAATTTCCCTGCAAATAATTTCAAAGAAAAAAAAAAAGTCTGAGAGTTATATTTTATTTGAAAGCCAAGCTTTTTAGGATTTTTATTTATTTCTCCCTTTTCCCCCTCAATTAAAATCACAAAACAGAAATTAATTTGAAAACTTTTACCTTCACAGAAAGCTGTATCTTGCTGAAAAATTGAGGCATTCGGCTGTAAAGTTTTGACTAGCTATGCACCTCAGCTAACTAACATTTGCTGTTTGATATTTTATTATCAAACATTTGCTGTTTAATTTGACAGTTTGATAACTTGACAAAGATACTCTGCAGATATTACTCTACTGATAGCTGAAAAACTGAACTGTGTAGAAATGGAATAAAGGCCAGCTAAAACTGATTCCCGTGATCAAAGATAACAGGAACATCCTTTCAAAGAGCTGTGCTTCTGCTATGTCTCTTTTGTACTACTCCCTTCCCAAAAAGGAGAGCGGAAGCCCCAGGACCCTGTATCACTTCTCATAGGCACATTCATACTCCTTTCCTGGTAAACTGTCACTCAAATGGCTGCACTCTGCATAAGCAGAACTGCTGGACTGATTTCTCTTCACAAAATGCTTATCCTCACAGCAGAAGACACAGACACAAGCTATGAACATAGTGCACCTCACCCATCTGCTCAAAACAGATGGAGTCTCTCACTACTCCAAAGAGAAAGAGGGTGGAGAAGGAACAAAAAAAACCAAAAACAAAACCAAAAAACCCAAAACCTGGTTGATTGTTGGGGGAAAAGGAGAAAAAAACCCCAAACATACGCAGAATAAAGGAAAGAAAACTCAATGGGGAATAAACCCGCACAAACTCCATGCAGCAGCAGTCCAAAATAATGCTACTTGCAATAAATCATTAAATAAACATATTTTACCAACAGCTGTTAGATCTTCTGATCTAAGGAGATTAGCGTAATCGCCATGGAAAAGCACTAATCCCACCTTATTTTGCACTATCTGCTGCAGGCTACTATTAAAATGCAGTACCTACATTAAGGAGGTAAATTTGGCCTCTAACTGATGAGAGGTGTACAGTCTTAACTTTGACCATGTTTGAAAAAATGAATGGAAGTAAGTCTGCAACTTACCACAAGACAATATCAAATAATCAGACAGGTCAGGCTGTTTCCTGTTAACAAGTGGGACACAGTCTTCCACTTGGAACAACAGAACTGCAGAATACCCTAAAAACAAAATGCCTGCTTTGCAGAAAAGTGAAATATGCACTAAAAATATAGTATGCTTATCAAGGGCAGATTACTATTCAAGGTGTCTGAGGTTAGAGTATGATTTCCAAATGAGGAAGAAATCTTTTTGCTTCCATTTAGATGTAAGTATTAGACTTCAGAAATTCACAGTGACACTTACTACAAGTACACTAGTAAAACTCCAACAGCATTCGCCACACAGACTCAAAAGAAAAAGTTCCCAGAAATCCTTGAGTTTACATCAGTTTGACAGTATTTATCCAAAATATTTCTCTTTCTATAACTTCCAACCAATTATACAGCTTTTCATTACCACAAACACAGCAGATTGGACTAATGGGATTCTGTTCATTTTAACAACTCACTTGTTAATATTTCAATCAGCACTAGATCATTTTGTTGTGACCTTTACTGAATATTAAATCACAATTTGCAGACTAGGTCACTTACCACAATGTTACTTTGTACGTGGATTTCTGCAGCCTTCTTTCAAACCTTTTTTATGAGTCTGGATTTGTGCAACGGGAATGACTTTGTGCCAAACACACTAGGTAAGCGAATCATTTCAAGTGTCAGCACAGGAGAACTAGTTGCTTAGAAATTCAGTCAGTAAGCACTTCAGCAGCACACACGGGACTCAGTCAGTTGCGCATTTTTACAGGAAACATAACTGATGGCCTTGTGTCATCCCACATCAGGAACTGGATGCCACATGTTCCAAATCTCATTATTAAATTTCTTAAGTCATACTTCTCCCAAATCAAAAACCCTTTCTATTTTTAGCAGTATGATATGCTTTCTTTGGTAAGCAGAAAGCAAAATACTGAACCACTTTGAAACTAAACATCCTAACTAAAATTGATTTTCTTCTAATAGAACATTCCACCCATTAGTAAGTGATTCGCATTGATATAAAACAAAAATAAAGCCAAATTGATAAAAGTCGGTTATCATCAAGAAGAATATTAAAGGAGTACCTTTAATTTCAAGCTGCAACCACACTCCAAAGCAACATAAACTAGCAGATGTGAAAACTTCCTCCACTGTGTCAACCTCCCACTGAAAATGTTACCAAAATAATCCTGATTTGTAGAATGGCATTACAAAGTATCTAAATATAAATGTTTCACTTTCTTTAGAACAGTCATTCTAGCTGTATTAGTTAACAGAGAGAGAAATGGGTTTTCAAGTTGTAGTCAAATTTACATAAAGGTTGTATAAAATTATTGTGATTTTGCAAAACTTTTGAAGTTAAACTATACTTTGGGAACTATTAAACTAAGAAGCATTAGATCCTTTCTTTTTTTCTTCCTTAAAAGAATGGATGATATTTATGTAAACAAGCTTCTTCAGAATACAAATTACATTTTAATGAAGGAAGATTTGGCTCAGTACAGTATAATTGGATGAAATGGAAATATTGAGAGAGATATGGTTGATGCAGGGGGTTCACTGTGTCTTCTAGTTTTAAATAGCAAGAATGCTGAAAGTCTCGGTACATAAAAAGTCCAGCAGTGCTTAGCGAGAGCCTCTTCTGAACTGGTGGCCACAGACACGCCTCACATGAAAGCTCTACCTGGTAGCACTTGAACTAGTTGCTATTAATTTTCAAAATACTGTCAACATTTTCTAAGACATACTTTGCCTCACTGGAATGAAGTACTGTCTAATTATCCACCTACCCACAACCTCTTCCACTCCTACCAGAACACAAGACATTAGAACTAAATGGTTTTTTAAACTCTCTAAATGATTGAACAAATTCCCAATACAAGCACATTGCCATCTTCAACACAGAATTGGTACTGCAATATTGTAACTTACAGGCAGGCAGATCTAGCAGTACTCAGATCTAGCAAACAGGAGTAAAAAAATCTAGGCATTTAAAATCCTCATACTGTAATTTTTTCTAAAACTGTGGGAAAATTATGCTAAATTACTTGTCTATAAAAGGGAAAAAAACATCAGATCATATCTGCAAAGCCAAACACTAATATTAACTAGCAAGAAAACAGCCCAGAATAATTGCAATGAAAAAAGCGGAACGGTATGAGTTACTCAAAAACCAGGCAGAAGCAACAGACTTTCTTCCAATCCCTTTATTTTGTCCTCCCAGGAATCAGAATCAATCAATACTTTAAAATGCTAATGTTAAAATCATTCTCATAGAAATGTTCAAAGCCTGGAGAAACAAAAGGTATGGAAAATAGTGCCATAAGTGATAGGTCTTGAACTTCCCTTTAGATCCTACCACCTTGAACACGCTCAGTGAGTCAGCTCAAAACACCACAAAACTTGTGAATGGCTGCTTCTAACTGGATCAGGAAAAGCAATGGCATAGATAAACACAGAGTGAGACGATGGCAAACCCAGAGGTTTGAACTGCAAGACTAATGGATACAGACACAGCAGAAGGCATGGTCGGTGGCAGCCTTCTCTGTTAAGATTCGCAAATAGACCAGCAGTCTAAACAATCACTTCATGGGTATTTGTTCTTGTACACCACAGTCCCCAGTTCCAAATACAACCTGGAAAATTATTATCAGACACTTAATTCCGTGCAAGCTGAACACATCAAACTGATTGCTGCATACTCCCAAAGCCCACCCAGTGTTTGGGACAGTTACATAAATGAAATAACCAGGGAAATCACCTACAAAGCTTAGAACCACTTAGTGACAGCGGAGTAATTTAGAAACTGGAGTATGATACACAACCAAAGTTTCCGTCCCAGAGATGAGAAATCGGGGATTATGATTGTTCATGTAGTATGGCTTAAAAGTCAAAACCTTTCTATTTTTTAAGTCATTCCAGTAGTAGAACCTCCCACCACTCTTCTGAGACCCGCAAACGCTGGACTTCCCAATCACTGTGAATTGCAGAGGTGCAACTACAGTCAATGCATTGAGTAAGTTCTCAACAAGTTCCACCTCATTGTTTATGCAATAAAACTCCACAAGTGTTTCAAGCTGCAAGATTAAATACACTGGTGAATTTAACTGCTTTATAAATTAACTCTAATAAAACAGCATTCAGGTAACCAAACACCTCCTTTTATGCTTTTCTGAAAAGCAGAATCACTACTTTAAACAAAAACTAGCAAGCAACCACAGAATCATTTGGCCCTTTTTCTTCATAGAATTTATTACTTGACACCAGTTCTTCAGTTTAAACTGAACAGCTTCTTTGCAACTTGTGGGTCTTGAGGCATACCGATTAGTTGTCCCCACTTACAGTGCTTTGGATTGCATGATTAAGTGGTCTCATACACACTAAATGAAATCCTTCTGGATGAAATTAAACCAAAATATGCACTCCGGGAACAAGCTTCAATGGTCCTTTAGTCTGTCACCAGAGTAGATCTAGTTCAAAGTAAACACACCCTCCATTCTTGCCTCCTTCCCAAATGAGTATAGTTTGCATACCAAGGCCCTAGCACCAATTATTCTGTTCTACAAACTTGTTCTTTCTGGACTGTATGACTTGCTCAGAGAATCATAGCTCATTAGATCCATATGCCATTACATGAAATAATAATTTTTGGGAAAAAATATCATAATAAGACATACTATGTTCCTCTGCTTGAATTATACAGCAGTAACAGTAGGTATGTTTACACATATAAAATTCAATGTATGCCTTTAATATATTTCACATATATATATATATATACACAGACACACACACTCATATGTCTCTAGCTCAGTCTTCTATTTGGAGATCTACTACAAGTACTATATACTATAAATCACTGAAAACTGTAAATAACACCTTCTTTTTCCACCTGTATTGTGCTCCTATGTAAGTGGCACAGCTATTAGAGCTGGCAGACAACTTTCAAGGTGAGTTGTCCTAGTAAAACACCATCTACAGACACTAACTATTGGCATGTCCAATGCCCGGATGCACTGTGAAAGTAGCTGGAGACCAGGGTTATGAGGTTTGCAAGAGAAGAAAGGAACCTGCATTCTACCACAACCCCAAAAGAACAATTCATCCTATGCTCACAAACTAATTCTGTGCTAAATTAAGCAGGCTGTTTCCACCAAGGAGTAGAGGACTACATACCAAGTCTGCCACAGATGAGTTACAGACTGGTTGGTTGGTCTGTTACAGATAAATGATCTTTGTTTTTGAAAGAAAAGCCTGTAGGCTACTAACTTTCATTTTGATTGCCTGTTTGATCCTACTCAGATGTTTAACATATGTTCAGCAGGAAATAAAAAATACAGTCTGTGATTTATGACTGTCTAAATGCTGGAACCAGAACAGCAATTCTCTGTGTGGGCACAAGCAGGGCATGAATTTCCCTCTCCCCCCATTCCTCATCTTCCTCTACCTTCCTAAAAGACAGATGTCTTAAAAAAACCTGCATTTTCATAACTAACACTTTAAATGCAGGAAAAAAGAGTTTTCAATCCATTTTTTAGTAACAGCATTATTTTTACCTATTATACACACATACACATTACAACAGAGTAATACCTACTACACTTGTACAAAGCAAACAACAAAAGCTTAGCTTCTGCTTTATAGCCTTGACTTCTTCGTAGAAACATATAACTTCCTCAAGACTAGGTGCTATTTGATATACTCAACATGTAGAAGAAGGTACTAGCAAGCTATTCCTATGGCATGGGCAAATAATATCCTACAAGTAACTTCCAGCTTAATGTAGTACCCAACACATTCCATTTGATATCAACATTTAATCTGTCATTTAATCTGAACAGACTTGACTTTGACCAATTCATTACATTCCTGTCATTTTATCAATGAGTTGTTGCATGGACTAACAGGTCATTTCAATTTTTTTCCCCTTGAGTTTTAAAGATGGAAGAAACATAGAAAACACTCTAATTTGTCATGTTAACAAGCAAGCAGAAGTAATAAGAGAATTTTCTGTACTGTTCTTACCTATTTCACAATATGTAGCTATATAAATAAACAGAGCTATATAAATAAACTAATCACCAAGGAATATAGATAGAGGGAACTGAATTTACCACTTAATCTTCAAGGCACTCCTCTTAGAAGAAATTGTACTGAAGTTAGCTGGATTTTTTTTCAAATATTTGTTTGTAAATGTGTGCAAGAGAGCTAAAAGAAACTTCTTTTGCCTTGGGATCCCAAACTATCAGTACCTTTTGGAATCAGAACCTTCCTAGATAGGCAAGACATGGTGAGATTTCAGCCCAGAGACTACAGAAAAACTTGCCTGACTCCTTAATTATTAGTTACTAATTATCTCAGCAGTGAGCTAATAAATCACTGAACAACCTGATCTCAATTATCATTTCAGTTATGATGTGGGTCTCTGTAAAAGACAATACTGTCTTGCAGTCTCAAGAGAAATAACTTAATGGAAGCACAATACTGAATTAGATACAAAGATTTAAAAAAACCAACAGACACTCGCAGTCATTCTTAGCTTACATTCACAGTGTTTTAGTAAGGTAAGAGGTTGAAAATGTGAATATTTTTTCTTGATGGATACAGATGAAAGGCTGTAACCAGACAGTACTTCAAAGGCCACCAAGATTTGGCACCCTGCTGAAAAAATAAGGTTAGTAAATAAATCTGTGTTTTCTAGTAGAGTGGGACTCAAGAGTTCACATACTGTGTCTACGTGACACAGGACTAGCAACTCATTGCACAACCCAACCCATCAACATCTAAATTTTCAGCCCTTGATGCTTTGGAACATGTATGTGTCTTTAAGTAAGCTGCCAAAAATCAAATCTAATTGCTCTGTGCCTCAGTTTCCACACAATATAAAATGGAAATAACTATAATGGCCTCCTGGAAATCACCAGGCCTACTGATGTAGGCTGCTGTATAAGAACTCCTGGTTATTGCTAAAGAGGAAGCTGTATATTACCTATAGTTATGCAATTTTAAAATGAGTTGTGGCCATGCTGCACACTACTCAGAATAAATAGGCAGTCTTTTGAATTTCCCTGCCTAAAACCTAAGAATGCTTTTCCAAAAGCCAATGTGAGGACATGAGGATAGCACAAGTTTCAGCTGTTAGGTTTACAAAAACACAAGTCAGGTGGAAGTATAAAAATACAGATTGCAACATTCTACAAAAATAGAGTCATGTTTCTACAACAGAGGGTGTTTCTTTTTCAGCATCACTCCATGTGAAATATCTAAGAACTGCAGGTGTATGTTAAACTACCAGAATTAACTATACAGACAAACCGATCTGCAAGACATTTCTGAATGGGGATCAACAAGTGGCAGATTGCCCACACAAATCAATACATTTACCAGTTACTAGAGTTACGAAGTCATATGAATGTATTATCTGCATTTGCTTTCTTCAGAAAATTAATCTGCAGTTGATTTGCAAAAATGTTATGTCCACTTATGCAAATGGTCCATACACCACAAAAGGCAGCTGGCACAGGTTAGAGGCAAAGGAAGTTGAACAATCATCATAACAAAGTGTAATATTTAAATAGCCAACATGAAACAGAAGTAGAAGACTGCATATTTTAGAGAGAACTTTACCAATATAGTAGCATGACAGGAAGGAGAAGATACTCACAAATGCAAGGTGTACTTACCAACTTGTGACTTGAACTGAAGCAAGGCACTGTTGTACCCCAGTGTAATTAATACAGACTGTTTTCCCACACGACAGTATTCAGTGTCTCTGTTAACCAAGCATTTAAACACACAGACTCCATCAGCTGAAGGGAAAAAAATACTTTAGAAGACTTATAGCAGTTAACAACAAAAACATATAAAGAACTATATGTATCTTTTGATTAACAATACACATAAGCATATATCTTAAGTATACTACTTGGCAAAAATACACTTTCTCTAACGTGTTGTTTCTTAACCCAATTTTCCAGTGACCTCCAATTTTCCAGTGACCTACAGTTTCCATCCCACCTATTATCCACAGTTTCTTGAAGCTGCCCTGGCCTCAGAAGAAAGAAAGAGAGCTGACTAGATTAATTTTTACCTGGATCCTAACAAGGTCTTAAATTAACATTTTTTCTACTTCTTTTGCTTCCGTAATCCTATGCACTGATGCCCTGATAACCTCTAGAGATGCTGCTCTGGCAGATGAAATGGCAGGGTGAAGAGTCAGGGACCAATTACATTGACTAAACGAGAAGTAAACTAGCTTTTTCCAGTAAACACATACTACGTACCACACCATGTATGACAACTATCAATAAACATACCACGTGAGAAAAAATAATGCAATTTTTCAGACAATGAAGAACATGTAAGTACTTCAGAGTTAAGAAAAGGAGCAGCAGTGGGCAAGTCTGTGTACTGTGCTCCTTGGGGAGGGGGATCCAATATCAGAGGCTTAAGTGATGCAGTACATCAATATGCAGTCACTATCAGCCTCGCAGCTGTCAGGAGGCAGCTGTGTGAGCATATCAAGCGAGATGCACATTCTCACCTTCAGAAACCTGAAAGAGGTCTAAAAGGGAACTTCATGCAAATGGCAGCTATGGACATGGGGGACAGTAAGTAAAGCTTTTAAATTATGGGGGTTTTGTGTTATATATATCTTCATCACTCAAGCAGCAAAACTCCAGGACTTAATATCCCTGGGCCATTCTTCCATGCATTTTATTCTACTTTGCTGACAAGAAGTGTTTATTATGCTTCTATGTTATTCACGCACATTTTATCCTTCTGGAGATAAATGATAAAACAAAACAAAAACCCCACCAGAACCAGAAAAACTGAAAGGCAAGCTTTTCTTCCACCCATAATCATCAATGCCATCTTCCACATGAACTTTAAAAAATGTATATATACTGCATCAGCTACTAATCAGTACTAAAAAACCACTTAAGCTACTTGTAAAAGCAAAATACTCTCAATGTACAGCAATACAGGAGTGTATCAACCCATTTCTAGCTCATACTGTCTCTCAGCACATACATGAAATTGTCTTTTCACTTGTGTCTCGGTTTATTCATACTGATCTGCACCTGGATTGGGGCAATCCTAAACATGGATCCAAGCTGGGCAATGAATGAATTGAGAGCAATGAGTGGATTGAGCCCTGTGGAGGAGGACTTTAGGGTACTGGTGGATGAAAAACTGGATATGACCCAGCAATGTGCACTTGCAGCCCAGAAAGCCAACCGTATCCTGGGATGCATCAAGACAAGTGTGGCGAGCAGGTCGAGGGAGGGGATTCTCCCGCTCTACTCTGCTCTCGTGAGACCCCACCTGCAGTGCTGTGTCCAGCTCTGGGACCCCCAGGACAAGACAGACATGGACCTGTTAAAGCAGGTTCAGAGGAGGCCATGAAGACGACTGGGGGGCTGGAGCACCTCTCCTGTGAGGACAGGCTGAGAGAGTTGGGGTTGTTCAGCCTGAAGAAGGCTCCAGGGAGACCTTATACTGTCCTTCCAGTCCTTAAAGGGGGCATATGGGAAAGATGGGGAGGGACTGTTTACCGGGGAATGCAGTGATAGGATGAGGGGTAATGGTTTTAAACTGAAAGAGGGTAGATTTAAATTAGGTATTAGGAAGAAATTCTTTCCTGTGAGGGTGCTGAGACACTGGAACAGGTTGCCCAGAGAAGCTGTGGCTGCCCCCTCCCTGGCAGTGTTCAAGGCCAGGTTGGACGGGGCTTTGAGCAACCTGGGCTAGTGGAAGGTGTCCCTGCCCATGGCAGGGGGGTTGGAACTAGGTGGTCTTTAAGGTCCCTTCCAACCCAAACCATTCTGTGATTCTGTGACTGTATCAGTGCTTTTTATTGTACTGGAGGCCCAAAATGGTATGCTCATTCAGCCTGGAGATGGCTTTGGGGGGGACATAACATCTATGTGGAGAGTTCTTTGAGAAGATAGATCCAGGTCTCTTTCCTGAGGCAGCCAGTAGGAGAATGTGAGACAGTGTACGTGTAGCTAAGGTAGGGCCTATTATCCCATTAAAGCAGAAGCACACTAAACAGATACAGACTTGTTTTGAACCTGGACGTAAGCACGTTGATATAGCATATAAGCATTTTTGTATGCAGTGGTCCTGTAAAAAACAGTATTGCCTTTGGCAGGAACAGGCTACAGGCCTAATGCAGACTGTGCAAGGCTTTTTGTCATATATATATACACATACACACACATGGGAATTATTTTTAAATATTTGACATTTTGTTTGAATTTTTGCCTCATTTCACATGTGAGGTCCAAACACCATGATTGTTATTCAGAAAACTGCACAGAAGACAGTGTTGGAATGAGTCCTGCCTGACAAAATTCAACACAGATATAATAAAATCTTCAAAAATATCTGTATATTCATCTTCAGATTACATTTTACACTCAGAATACATAACATGAAAGAAGTCTGTATAGAGCAGGATAAAAGTATGTTGATCTTTTCTTTTTTCCTACTCAGGTCTTAATTTAGAGTGGGTTTTTTTTTCCACCCATTAAACAGTCCAACATTTTAATAAGATTACACATTTACAGAACATTGATAAATCCCCATTATAAAGGTATTCATTAAAAGAAGTTTCAAAAGTTTGCTGCATTAGAAGAATGAAGATTAATCTCCTCTGAACTCAACAAAAATACGTGTTATCTTTATGGTGATTATCTCAGACTAAACAAATCCTTCAACAGTTAGCACAGTATTGCTCAATAGCTATGTTAAAGCTGGCTGTCCTAAAGCAAACTGATTATCACCACATGAGAGTCAAATACCATCCTGCAGAGCATGTAAAACTTTATCTCACAATGGATATTAATTTGTTCTCAGGACAGTCAAACCGTAGGGTAGACGTTCACAGGTTACATTTAATAAAGGGCAAAGATAATGGCACCCAGCCAAGCCCAGGAAAAGCAGCACTTCCAAAGAGATGTAAAGTAGTTAAAAGTCTAGCAAGAGCCTCAAGGTTGCTTCTTCTTTAAGTGAATGATCACTAACTTCTGGAGATGAGGTTGATCTGAAGTTAAACAGAATCCTAAAAATGGATGCCTGTATTAAAAGAAACATGCAATCTGAGTTTGGCTCCTTCACTGGTAAAGAAACCTAGGTACACAGAGTTTGCTGAAGGACATCAGATGTATCATTGGGAAGTTTCTTGAGAAATGAGTAACTGGGAATATCTTAGAGGGGAAAAAACCAAAACAATTGGGAGTTGTTCTTAAACATGCAGATAGACATACTAAAATTCTTTAACTTTTATTTCTACTTATGACCTTCTAGAAATGTGTATCTATTGTGCATATACATAAAATATTATATATACACACAATTTTTACTACCTGTATGGGTTGTAATTATAAATTTCTTCTACTTTAATTTCCCAATGTACAGTTACAGTGATCACACTAATATCATACCAAATGGGTCATATCATACGAGTATTAAGTACTTCAAGTTTTGCTGCTTGCTTGACACCCCTAAAGCCACAGCCATCATATACAATTCAGAATCTCTACAGACATCTTGTGCACTCATTTCATATTTATTGCCAAAGAAGCAAAAACATGAATAACAAATCTATCTATCCAGCCATGAAGGGCTGGTATTTGAAAAGCTAGACAGCCTTGAAACTAGGAAGGAATGCCAAGGACAACAAGAAGAGCTTCTGCTACTACATTATCTTTACAAAAAACCCAAACAACTATTTTGTAAGAGAGCTGGGGGTAAGCCAAAAGATTTCAATTTATAAACAAAGATGAAATTAATAAACTACAATATGCATTGTTTATACCCAGGACAGTGGTACAGTGGCCTCAAACATAAGGCAGTAACACTCTATTCTTCAATTCAGCTCCTCAAAATAAGACCCCAGACCATGAATTCCATGGCCCAGTGTTTATTTTATTTTATTTACAATACAAACAGGCTACTACTGCAGGGTCCCAAGGATCTCCTTTACCCTTGTTCCAAAAATCAGAATTTAAAAAAAAATAAAAATTATTCTCTACTAAGCCTATAGGAACAGGTCACATAGAGTACCTTCTCTATTGGTGAGAGAATGAGTTCCTTTCCATTAGTCTTTATTCAATATGTGAAACAGATTTTACCAGAGTTTACTACAAGGACTCTCCTTTTGCTTCTTCCTACTATGCTGTCATGTATATAGATATAACCTTACAACTGAAATGGATTTTTGAGAAGTATGTCACAAACATATGTACTTTCAAAATCCATGGAATCATACAGGTTGTTTTTGCAGGGTTTAAGAGAGAATTTAAGAAAATGAAATGGAAAAAGAAAAACTGCATTGCATTCAGAAAAAACTAAAAGCCTCTTGGCATGTTTTGGGTTGGGTTGTGGTTGTTTTTTTTTTTAAAAAAGTTCTCATAATAACAAATATTCAAAACCAGATAATAAACCCATCACAGCTTTTGCAATTTTGACTACCTAGTGCTCATGGGGAGAAACGTTTCTGAACAATTCCTCTCAATGAAAAACAAGGTTACCACATCTAAAGATCAAGCAGGAATGTCTTGTCCTAACTATGTCATGGTCTACTGCATACAGCAGCTCTCCTGTGGAACTACAAAGCACTTTACAAAAATCAAGAATAGTTGCTCAGAAGAAAACTAAGCACATGGCTAACATTTCATCTGATAGATACTAACAATAAAGAGAAAATTTGAAGTTATTCATCTAAGCAGAACAAGACTTAGTGGACATAGCCTAAAGTGACTCCATCAAAATCTAAACATGACAAACCTAAATGACTGAAGTTTGCAAGAAATCCATTCACAAACAAGAATACAAGAGAGTGAAAGGTCAGCCATATCCTGACGGGCAGAAATTGTCTTCTTTCACTTAATTTTACTAACCAATGGATACTCTGTTTAACCAATAATCAAGGAAAAGGCTTTAAAAACTACAAAACTCAGGCAGTATGGTATGGCATTTCTCAAAGAATACAGCAGCATTCACTTAAATAGATTCACACCTGGCTTTCCTAGACAGCCCCTACTTGAGTCCCATTTCTGGGGAAGCATGGTTTATGGAGCTGGGCTGATCAGAAATCCCATCTCTCCTCATTTTTGAGTTCATCAGCTGATTAAAATCAAATTTGGCCAACATGCCAAAACCATTGTGTTCCTGCAAGTTGCATAAGAAGGGTGGCTGAATAAACATGAGAGGCCCAGTGTGCCATTCTTACTGAAGGAAATGATAAGACATGCTTATTAGCTACATTTAGTTCTCAGCTCATTCATGAGTCAACTCCAGAGTGAACCACTGATGGTGCTACATGAGCAGGAAATGGAGGATTCATAATCATGCATAGCAGTGGAGTAACTTGAAGCAATCTCAGAAAGGATTGGGACAAAGAGAAGGAGGAAGCTCTGAAGTGACAGTGGGAAAGGGTGAGGAAGACACTAGGGTAGATATGAACAAAGTAAATCAGTTGAAGGAAAACCAAGCTTCATTAGTTCTGCCATTCATTGATTAATTTGTTTTATTTAGAGATGCTAGCCAAGTGAGGCTCTCAACAGGCTTTATAATAATGTGTGAACTAAGTCTCATGATGCTCCTCTGCATTCATTATGTCAGGTGATGTTATGCCATGAAGAGAGCCCAAAACCTTCCTGGTCCCCCACAGAAATTCTGCAACAGAATTTACTGAGGGCTGTAATTCAGCAGACATTTTCTCAAAAAGTTGCTTAAAATATTATTTTTCCAGATCAAATTTTGGGATAAACATTTATATTTTTCTCAAATGCAGCAATGTGAGGGTAACTAGATAAGGAGAGTTCAAATCCTGACTAATAAGTGACTGTTGTGGAAAGACTATAATAGTATTGGTCTAAAGTTCAAACCTAAGCGTATCTCAAAGTAGTTACAAAAACATGCCTGTACTTTTAACAGTGATTAATATTGAAGTACTACTCATAGAAGTATTAGGCAAAAAAAGAAGTTTTACTCCAGTTTTAAGGGCACGTTAAGATAATGGAATATGGCACTCAAATTTTCACTTCCAGCTGTCAAATATTCCTACAACCCACATTCACACTGACTGAGCTAATGGCCATTTTGGAATCAACTCAATGAACAGTTGATTCCAAAGTGTCTCGCTCATCGTGTCTTCTGCCATGTATCAGTTGCCAATTACAAATAATATATCATGATTAAGCCCTAAGTACAGTGAAATCAATTGCCTGCTAACTTGCAATATTCTACATGTTCATTGGAGCTCCTGGAGATGTTCACCATATTTTCCGATCTGCAGGGACCAGAGGGCAAACACTCAGATGCTGGGATCTTTCATCCTACCAGCCTGTAAACTATACAGTACACAGCATCAGTAAAAACATACTTGCCATGTACAGATCTGCACAGATCTTTCTTCGCCTTGACAGACAGGCAGCATAATGCTGTGTTATTTCAGAACAACAACGAAAGACAGAAAAGCACCAGATTCTGTATTTTGGTATCAAGACTCAAAGTAATAAAGATGGTGGCCAATGTCATACCCTGCAGAAGTATTTCAAAGGAGAAGGAAATACTTTTCTTTCCCCTCCTCAGTTAAAATGGAAAAAGAAAATAACATACTTCAAACTCAGTACACAAAATCAATACCGTTTCAATTTGTTGCTTTTGCATCACACTGAATACGACAGCTCACTGCACAGGTGCAACAGTCAACAACTACAGAAGACTTCAATAGGACTAGTAGGTTGTTACTGCATTGAGGTGGACAAGGACAATGCTGATAGCACTGCTTTTCTACTTGCAGATGGCAGAGATTCTCTGTGATAACCTCCATTTCCTCAGCCTGACCTTTAAAATAATTTCATATCCATTTTGGGTGGAGCACATCCCCAAGGTCTATGCACCACTGAAAATATTAGACCTACTTCCCCCATGGGCCCTATGTTCACTCTCTTGTTACATACATTTCAGAATACTCTTAGGATACACCACTATATTAAAAAAACAGTTTGTAAAAGGATTTATAATTTTATTATAAATAGGAGAAACAAAACCATTGAAGAAAACCCCACACATCCTAGGTACTGGAACATCTACAGAATAGCACAGCAACTTAAAGTTAAGCTTCAGGGGGAAAATTCAGCATTTCAGAACAGCATGTCTTTTTCTTTTAAAGGACACATAAAACTTACATGGTATAAAGGTGACATAAGCAGGAGTCTCTCAAATACTAAAGGGAACTAGAAGGAATACCCTGGACAGAGCCCATTACTCCCACCCAGACTTAAGGGAGTTGACTTTGCTTTTCCCTCTCACTTTATTCCTCCTACATACACAGTCATTTTTAGTTTTTGTGACTTTTTTGTTTTAAGTTGTTTGATGCCACTATGCACCACTGTGTGGCTTAGCACCAGGTGGGAAGCCGCTCTCCACTGAGCCAGGTGCATGATGGATGCAGAGAGGAAGCCCAGGCAAGGAAAGTCTGTCTTGGAGATTGGCTAGCTGCAGAAGACCCACTGCCAGAACGACATGTTCATACTCAGACTCTTCCCACTTTGTTTCCAGAAAGAGAAAACAGTCTAGCAGGGCAAAAGCTGCAAAAACTTTTCACTAGGCCAGATTTTGATTACAAGAGTTTTCTCTGTTTCGGTGCATCCTCCCCTTCCCCGGCATCTCTCTTCTTATCAGCCTAGACTTTACAGTGGAAAACAAATACAGGGCACCTAGATTTCCAAGAAAGCTCAACAATGATATTGTAAAAAACCAGAGACAGAGAGCATTATTAGATCATCTTTTCTCACAAAAGTGTGCAAAGCTTCTTCTCTCCTCTACATGGAAAGAAAATTATTTTCCATGTGTGATTTATGGTATTTACTTTACAAGCTTTGAAATACTACTAATTAAAAGCTTAAAAGTTTAAGAAGTTATTGGGTTCACATCAGGAAAAAAAACCCACACTGTGGAATTTCTTTGTCTTAGACTACTATTATTTCAACAGCAAAAATCCTTCAAGAATCAGACATATGCTTGTTTAAACTAAATTACAACAGCTGAAAGAATGTTACATACAAATTATAACTAATTTCTTAAATTTATGAAACATAGTGAGTAAATGCAAGAAACGCTCAGAAATAAGAGGACATTAAATTAGGAACAAAGAGGAACAAAGATTCATATGATAAACTTACATACTCATTTGAAACAATCTCTTCATAAGTCCACAACTTTCCCTGATGTTGTTAGATGATTGTACACAGTGACTGTAGTGTAGTAACATGATAGTGTAGCACAATGTGACCAGTCAATGGGCAGTTTAAAATACAAATACCGCACTATACCTACTCTTCTAATAAAAAGAGAGAAGTGTTGTACGTCTTTTATCAAGAACAACCACACTCAAAATGTCCAAAAAATGTGCTCTTTCACATAAAGCAAGGAAAAAGAAAAAAGTCTTCTAAGATTTAACCTTGGAGTCTCACCCAGTTAGTCATTGTATTACTTTAACACTTCTCTTGTTCAGAGCTTTAACATTACTATCACCGTAGACAAAAAGTCCTAAGACACTGTTTTGATGGCAACAGCATAAAACTGACAACAGCATATGAACTAGCTGCAACCTCAATGAGGAGTACAAGCCTGAATGTGTAATTTAAGCACAGGTGTGTTACTACATGGACGTCTAGGCTCTTTCAAGGTCAGAATAAACACCTGCCCTGTTAGGTAACAAATGACTACCATTTTCTTGCAAAAGGAGAGGAAAATTACCCCACAACGACAGTCAATTAAAAAAAAAAATTTAATAAGTGCAGATTTCAAGGGGAACTATGTATTTCATAGAATTATCCCCTACCTACTTCACAAACAACAAACAAGACAAATCATTAGCAGATCTGATTAAATATAATCCTTTAAAAATCACTGCCTGCTAAATGATTTCTAGACAGAAAAC
Source organism: Strix aluco (assembly GCF_031877795.1). Taxonomy (NCBI): domain Eukaryota; kingdom Metazoa; phylum Chordata; class Aves; order Strigiformes; family Strigidae; genus Strix; species Strix aluco. The sequence goes on from NC_133971.1 coordinate 29,830,957, forward strand.
TAACAACTATTAGTTATTTAAAATGTTTTCCTTATTCATTATATTAATAACAACAACAACAACAAAAAAGAGTTAGCAGTAATCTTTTAAGAAGATTAAGAAATACCTCAAAACCTGGAAATGAGGCAGAGGGGCTTGGATGAACCTAAATAAAAAGAAAACAAAGGAACAAGCTCTGTAAAATTTCACTCTCACAGCTCAGTGCTCAGTGACAACTGAAATGAAAACCCCTTATCCTCTTGCTGGAAAAATGTCTAAGCTGTTGGAAAATAAATCTACCTTGCAGATACCTGTACCTACCTACAGATGCCTTCTAAAGAATTGAGGACTAAACATTTACTTTTGTAGTGCTCTTTCTCCATTTAAGACCTTAGGTGAACTATTGAGAACTATTTAAAACACATCAAAGTGGTTTTTATATACTTTACAGGTACACCCTTCTTGAAACTGTTATTGAGCTAAAACCTTTCATCACCAAAAAAGGCATTTGCCTCACAGAATGACTTTTTCTAGGTGTAAAAACTCCTTCAGGGAATGTAAGATTTAACAGTTTGTGAGTGTTTCCCTGCCAGTTCTCATTGTCCTGTCCCCCATGACAAAATATTTTTCCTTTAAGATTTTCCTGGCCTTTGTGGTTAAGAGGAAGATGTTTACATTAATTTAACAATTACTGCTAATCAGCTTTAGAACAAAGATAACCTGGCAGTTATCTACTCCTATATGCCTTGGTTTTTTTATTGCTCCCTACAACTGTATCCCATTTTGAAAAACAGATCAGCATCTACTGCATGCAGAAGGCTAATGCCAAAAACAAATTTCCAAGCAGTCTCATTCCTCAACATCATCTTGTCTTTTGCCATTAATGCAAATAGAAAATGAAAGAAATACTGCCTCACCAATAGTGGGACTCAAATACTGCTTACTAATTATCTATATCACACCCCCTGTTTGTTCAGCTGATTCATTACACCCTTTAAAACACCAAATACAACAAAGAATGTTTTTACCCCACACAACTAAGTCCAATGTAGACATTCCTCAGTAGCAGTTAACCGAAGCTGGTAGACTCACAAACAAACAACATCTTCCAAAGACACTGACTTGAGTCTTAAAGCTACCTACAGGCATTACGGTCTTGAGTTAATGCATAACCTGGCCTTTGAAGGCATAGCTGGTTTTTACCATGCACCTGTCATGGTGCTGGTCTGTCAACCTCAAAACAGAGCTCTGCCTTTATCTGCACTTACGCAGCTTAACAAATAAAACATGTAATCACAAGTAGATCAAGAGTCACTGATTGCAAGCAGTATAAAAAGAATACTGTGGTACAAAAATATTAGTGCCAATTTTAAAAGAGTATTCCTATTTATGTGGTCAGCCTCAAGAAGATTTAAGTGTCATGTTGTAATAACAAGAGACTATAACAAGTTCGTACTTCTACTTACTGGTGTAGCTGACGCATCTAGGTTTCAAAAGCGTAACTTGGTTTATAAAAAAAGCTTGAGACAGGAGGACTAGTTGGTATTTAGAATCATGGGCTCTAATATTTTTCTGACATGCAAGCCACCTCATCCAAATACCCACCCATGCCTGTAATCTCACTAGTGATACCTTCTCTAAGTATTAACTGCACCATTTAAAGCTTCATACGTGACTAAAACTGGCACCCAGAAGGTGTAAAGAATCTCTATGACATGGACTCACAATGATGATGATTTAGGACAACTGCCCTCTTGGTGTCCTGACTGTCTTGGATGCAGTTTGGAAGAGAGTCAGTCAGAGGTCAAGCAAATGTTCTGAAATAACTATCGTGGGAGTGTGGTTTGAGGCACAGGAGACCTACTTTAATTGTGCTACAGCAACCATTAGAGAAATCATATACTTTAAAAAAAAATAGTATTTATTTAGATACATAATAAACTAGAAGTGGTTTGAGTCTGAGAATTTTATTTCTCAATTATACACTAGTATCTCTAAAAGTATTAAAGAATTTCTTTTTTACTATAAACACGCAGTTTTATTAACTTCAAATCAGCAAGTATTAATCTCAGACTACTGTGCTAAATCACTGCAGCTTAGGAACACTGCAGCAATAAAGCACTGGGCTCGTAAGTAAGATCGGATACAAAGAATACAATGGTGGTGTATAAGCTACTTCCTTGTACTTTTAAAGGACTTAGAGTAAGAAAATCAAGAATAGCATTTCATAATACCTCATACCGCTAGTCATAAAATGATTTCACACTGCTGGTGTCTACTCAGCTTGACATTTAATGAGTCAGTGCATCTCCTTCTTTATACAAAAACATCTTGGAGGGGAAGGGCCTGGTGTAAAGTTACCAGATCTGCAGAAAGAGGCAGCGACATCTGTATTCTCACTTTGCAACTCCTTTTCTTTTCTAGTTACAGTATATATTTACTTTTACCTTATTTTTGCTAATTTTATGTCCACACATTTCTGAAAGCATCATTGTATTTCAAATATAGTTTTACATAAATAAATCTTAAAAAGAATAAGCTATCATAAAACTATCAAGAAAAAGTTGTGATGATACATTACCTTTGACCATTTGTATTGAAATTATAACAAAAAAACATGGACTGAAAACCACTATATCCTTTGAATCGAAAAGCCCAATATACTCAGCACCAGTATTTTTTTAAAGAATTGGTGGGTGCCACACAGCAAAAAATGCTAGCAGCAACTAATTTGTATCACTTTGAGATACATGCTTTTTTCATTTTGCACTGAGGACTAAACTAACGAGTTAAATCTCATGTCTAAATATTTAGCAGCTAATGCAAAGCATCATCAAATGTAAATTTAAAAAATAAAGTTTGCTTCCCGAAAACTTCATTTTTTTTAATAATGAGAAAGAAAAAGAGAGCAGTAAATTAAGAATGTCTTATCCATGGATATCTAAAGAAACTGGCCTTCTATTTATGAGTGACAATTTTAAAATAGGGAAATTAAGAAATTGTAGTCACTGTCCAATACATATATAAGATTTGTTACATTTTAATCAACAACCCAGATGTATTTTACCTTTTTAAGCGGTGGTCAGAGGGAGCAGGGAAGAAAGAAACAAAAGATGCAGACAAATCTTCAGTCATCCCTAATCTTTACTGCCTTACCTCACTGCCCTATAGTTAGCCAAACAGCCTGTAATTTTCAGCCATCTTGCTGCTTCCAAAACAACAGAAATATCTTCTTTTACTGCTTTATTATATTTTATCAGATACATTTGAAGTCATTTTCCTGCTTCAGGAATGTTAAAAACATTTGTGAAGCAAAAAAGGCATATTCTTTGTTAAACATTAGAGTCTTACTTCCTTTCTACTCAGAATTACACAGCCACTGTGCATGGTTAAGTGCCAAACCAGAACACAGTAACTAATAATAAAGATTAAAGAATTCTAGATCTGGACAAAAAAAATTGGGAATATCTTCCCATTAAATATTCCCTGCATATGTTTGAACCTACCATCACTCTGTCTGCACCAACACTGCCTTGCACTCATTTTATATCATGCTACTTTGGAAATCAAATTAGCAGACCTGCCTTCAGGAAAACTAAGTTCTTAATAAAAGCATTTCTGACACAGTTTTGGAAGCCATTGTAGGATCCAGAGCATATTTGGAACATTCTGTACATGTGACAGTGTGAAATGAATGGAAAGCCTCTCTCTAGTGCACACTATTTAGCTGCCAGAAGAACCTGGCATACAAGCAGCTGGCACTGAAATGATCAGGTCATCATGACCTCAGTGCAGATGGTTTGCTTTCCAGATGTCTATTATTAAACAGTTGCAATTTGTTTTCTGGATAAAAAGAACCTGATCCTACACACACATGCAGACGTAATGCCACCCATGCTACTTCCAGGAATACTGCCAACTGAATTCAGTGGTAATAAACCACAGAGGCCAAATTACTAGTACACATTTTTGCAGGTTAAGGATTTGTGCCTGACTCACTGAAAACTATATAGCTAAACACAAATGGATGCAAGATTTTCAAAGTTACACTTTCAGATGCGGTCACCTTAATTAATTTATAGATAACGTGAGATTATTGAAAGGAGAAAATAATTTACATTTAGATTTACTTATCTCAAGATCCAAATATATTTACACACAGCTTCAGTTTCCCTGCAGATTAAATAAATTAAAATTCACCACAGCAGATTCAAGATAGAACAGGAAAAGATCATAAAACCAACAGAGCTAGCAATGGGACTCTTACTATACCAACACAAACATGTGCAAGTGTCCTGTGAGAGTAGGATTATAACAATACTACTATATAGAAATCCTTCCATGTTTAAAAAAATATAATTCACTCATCTGTAATACACAGAACAAAACAGTAGTGGCTTTGGAGATACATGAGATAGAAATACAGGTCCACTGCACTAAATGTATTGCTGCATTACTTCTGTCAGCTATGAAAACATCTCAGTGAAGTTTTCAGTTGCCATTTTGTTGCTGTTAGAATACACTGATCCCTTTAATTGGCTTTGGTTGGAGAAAAGAGACAGGCAGGCACTGATCCAGGCTCCCTTGAAGTCAGTAAGAACCTTTCCACTAATATCAGTGGCCATTAAATGAAATGCTCTTGGCATCTATCCAGTCATTTTCTCTGCGCATACAATTTGGGTAATTTGGCAAAATAAATCCATGTCCCTACAAACCTGAATAACCTTTCTCCTCTCCCCCAAAACAAACCCAGAAAAGTAAACCTATTTCATAGGGCAGTACTTTCTCCTCCTTCAATTAAAAACATATCCTAAACTCAATCTAAATATTTACTGTGGCACTTCCTTGCTGACTCCTAGATTTAAAAAACTGTCTGGTAGTATCCTCTTCCTTAGCTTCGTGATCTAAAAACCAAAGATGGTTCTTCCTTCTTTCTTCTCTCATTCATCTTAATGCTCCAGTTAGACTGGGAACTCCTTAAGAAACAACTGCTTTTATTAAAAATATATGGACAACACCACACAACATTTAAAAGCCAACACGTACAAGCTTAAGCAGGTATTTTCATTGATGTGTGTTGCCCACCTAGAAAGTACGGGGGAAAAAAAAAAGGAAAAAGCATACAAAGATGGAATATCACGAATAGTTTTCCATCATACCTATTTCCATAAACACTATCTTTTCTTGACATAAGCACTGAATGTTTAAAGTCCTCATTTAGTTCAGATCAAGCTGCAGCAGAAGTAACAAAATCCCAAAGTACTGTTATTCAGCAAGGCATTTCATATCTTCTGGTTCATTTAGGATTCTTAGTTTATTGCTGTGAAAAGGAAATTTCCAGCAGTTTAATTTTACTAGCACATACTTAGGCTTGAGAATTTTTACACTCTTTCTTCAAGGTCCTTATTCAAAGTTTAAGTTCAGAAAGAGCTGGAGTCATCTCAGAAATTCACTCAAGTAATCTTTAAACTTTTGCAAATCAGCCAAAGAAAATTGTCTGAAATTCTTCCAAGAAAGCTGTATTATCAGTAATAGTTTAAGGGGCATCAAACTGCACCTTAGAACTGCAAGTTAATTAGTACAAGAGAAGGAATTGGTTCACAGGACAAGCACAGGGAAAGTATGATAAGCCCAGGCAAATCATAGAATCATAAAACATTTTGGGTTGGAAGGGACCTTAAAAGATCATCTAGTTCCAACCCCCCTGCAATGAGCAGGGACATCTTCAACTAGATCAGGTTGCTCAGAGCCCTGTCCAGCCTGACCTTGAATATTTCCAGAGGGGGCATCTACCACCTCTCAGGGCAAACTGTTCCAGTGTCCCACCACCCTCATAAAAAATTTCTTCCTTATACCTAGTCTGAATCTATCCTCCTCTAGTTTAAAACTATTACCCCTTGTCCTATCACTACAGGTCCTACTAAAAATTCTGTCCCCATCTTTCTTATAAGACGCCTTTAAGCACTGACAGACTGTCTCCCTGGAGTCTTCTCTTCCTGCTCTATCACCCCAACACTCTCAGCCTTTCCTCCGAGGAGAGGTGTTCCATCCCTCTGAACATTTGTGATCCTCCTCTGGACCCGCTCCAACATGTCCATGTCTTTCCTGTACTGAGGACTCCAGAACTGGATACACTATTCTAGGTGGGGTCTCACCAGAGCTGAGCAGAATCAACTCCCTTGACCTGCTGGCCATGCTTCTTTCTATGCAGCTCAGAATAAGGTTGGCTTTCTGGTCTGTGAGTGCACACTACTGGCTCATGTCCAGCTCTTCATCCACCAGGACCCTCAAGTCCTTCTCCACAGGGCTGCTCTCAATCCATTCATTCCCCCATCCTGTACTGATACCAGGGGTTGGCCCAACCCTGATGCAGGGACCTTGCACCTGACCTTGTTGAACCTCATGAGGTTCACATGGGTCCACTTCTCAAGCTTGTCCAGGTCCCTCTGGATGGCATCCCAACCCTCAGGCGTGTCAACCACATCACTCAGGTTGGTGTCATGTGCAAACTTGCTGAGGGTGCACTCAATCCCATCTGTCTGTCATTGATGAAGATATTAAACAGTACTGGTCCCAGTACAAAATACAAAACAGTTCCCTGAGGAACACCACTCATCACTGGTCTCCACCTGGACATTGAGCCATTGGCCATTACTCACTGTATGTGACCATCCAGCCAATTTCTTATCCATCGAATAGGCCATCCATCAAATCCATATCTCTCCAGTTAGAGAGAAGGATGTTGTGGGGGACCATGTCAAACGCCTTACAGCAGTCCAGATAGATGACATCTGTAGCTCTTGCCTTGTCCACTGATGTCCACTCATTCCATCATAGAAGGCCAATAGGTTGGTCAGGCAAGACTTGCTGTGGCAGGTGCACCCACCCTGATGAAGATAGGGCTTCCTAGCTGCTGAGGTTTTTTTTGTGCTCAGGTTTTTACGGTAATTGGGGCCCTCAGCCAATAAGGGCTGATATTGACCACAGATCAGATTCATCTGGGTATAAATGGAGTCCTCTGGGGGAGCCATTTTGAGCGAGTCTCCCCTGGAGCAGCATGCTGTTGTTGGGGACTCTCCCCTTGGGTTGGGATGCCACCCAAGGAAACTCAATGAGGTTCTCCCCTTGGGTTGGGATGATTCCCAAGGAAACTCCTTGAGGTTGACAGCCCTCACATTTTAGGTGACTGAATAAGTGTTTTGGATTATCATTAGATCCCAGGAATTTATTGAATTTTGTACAGCAATAGTTTTTTTCCTAACATGGACATTCAGATCTGCCATAAACGAATAATTGCTAAAGTGCCAGTTGATTGTATCTAAAATAAATTTTATTTTAACTATTGCTTGTTTATTTTAAGACCCTCTGCAACCTTGATGAAGCCATGCTGGCTGTCTTGAATCACCTCCCTGTCTTCCATGTACCTTAGCATAGCTTCTAGGATGATCTGTTCCATCATCTTCCCAGGCACAGAGGTGAGGCTGACAGGTCAGTAGTTCCCAGGGTCCTCCTTCCTACCCTTTTAAAAAATGGGTGCAATGTTTCCCTTTTTCCAGTCTCCAGGGACTTCACCTGACTGCCATGACTTTTCAAATATGATGGAGAGTGGCTTGGCAACTACATCAGCCAGTTCCCTCAGGACGCTGGGATGCATCTCGTCAGGTCCCATAGACTTATGTACGTTTGGGTTCCTCGGGTGGTCTCAAACATGATCTTCTCTTACAGTGGGAGGGACTTTGCTCCCCCAGTTCCTACCCTGTGGTCCATCCACTCGAGAGGTGTGGGAAGAGGGGTTGCCAGTGAAGACTGAGGCAAAAAGGTTGCTGAGTACCTCAGCCTTCTCCTCATCCGTTGTTACCAGTTTGCCAGTCACGTTCATTGGGGTGGGTACGCTTTCTTTGCCCTTCCTTTTCTGGCTGACAGAGCTATAGAAGCCTTTGTTATGATTCTTTGAGTCCCTTGCGAAGTTCAGCTCCAGCCGCACCCTGGCCTTCCTGATCTCATCCCCAGACAACTAGGCAGCATCCCTATACTCTTCCCAGGACACCTGTCCCTGCTTTCACTGCCTGTGCATTTCCTTCTTGCCCTTCAGTTTGACCAGCAGGTCTTGCTGACTCAGCCACGCCTATCTCTTGCCTTCCTTTCTTGATTTCTTACACTTGGGGATCAAGAGATCTGGGGCTCTGTGGAAAGCATCATTGCCAGCTCTGCTCTGCTCTGCTCTGCTCCCTTGTCCCTGAGGGCAGTTTTCCAGGGGGTCCCATTGACTAACTCCTTGAACAGTTGGAATTTTGCTTTCCTAAAATTCAGGGTCCTGACTTCACTCTTCACCTGGCCCATATCCCTCAGGACTGTGAACTCCACCAGTGCATGATCACGGCAGCCCAGGCTACCCCTAATCTTGACATCACCGATTAGCTCACTTGCGTTGGTGATCAACAGGTCCAGTAATGCATCCCCTCTGGTAGGGCTGTCTATTACCTGGCTTAAGAAGTTATCCTCAATGCACTCCAGGAATCTCCCAGATTGTCTACAGCTCGCCGTGCTATTTTTCCCGTGATGTCAGGGTGGTTGAATATACAGTGGCTTCTCAGCAGAATGCATTATAGGCAACACTATTTACTGTAAACTCAGCTCTAATGCTTCAAATACTAACACCAGTCACTATAAAGTTACTTCACTACATCTATAAATGGTGTCATCATAGGTACCAAGCACCTCACAACTTTAAAATATTTAGCTTTACTGTATGGCTGATGAGCCGAGAAGTGGTATCACTGCATTTTACAGAAGGATTAGCTGTATTATTGATGCAGACACTTCATTGGAGAACACAGAACTGAGTCCAGGTCTCTCAAATCCCATACCTGTATCCATAGCTAGAGCACCACATTTGTTACGCAGTACGTGCAATCGGATGGTAGAAGATAAGAGCACAAGGAGAGTTAGATAGCATACAAGAAACCATAAGCAAAACCTCTAAACCACCACCACTGCCACCAAAACCAAGCTATCTAGTATACACTGCAGTCTTTCAGGTCAGTTGCTGAACTACCTGATTCAGTCTTTAATTTACTATCTCTCTCTATATTAATCTACCTGCCTATATAAGCACACCTGTGTGTATATATATTTAAACATCTATATCAATATAATTAAAAAATGAATTCTAATTGCCAAACAGTAAGGGTGAGGCATACTCCTCCTGCAAAACTTCCACTTCTTGCTTTACTTGCTTGCTCTTCCAGGACAAAAAACAGGGCCACGACTGATTAGCAAACTACTTACATATTGCAAAAGTTTTGCATGGAAGAAAAAAACTAGCACTTGAGACAAAATAAAAAGAGACCCTTGTGAAACATAAGTTTAAGAATTTATCTACTCTACTAACCACTGGAATACTTAGTACTATGATATGAAACAGTTAACAGAACATTTCGGGATTACTGTTTCCAATCGTACCTCCTGCAACCACATTACTATTCCTTCACACAAACTATTCTGCTTTAAGTATTATCTGACCTGCAATTTCCCCTCAGAATAAAATAAGAAAAAGAAATTTTAAGTGCTTAATTTATTCCCCCCTGAAATCCTCTGTGCTGCCCTAAAGATGTAGAGAGAAGTGGGAAAGGACAATTAAAAGCCTGCATGTGACCTGCATGTCAGAGGCTACATTAATTAAAATTATATATAATATTAACTATGTTGTCTGGTCAGACTTCCTCTAGCAACTTATTTTTCCCCATTAGCAAAATGAAGATTTTCACAGTGGAAAAGGCAACAGCAAATGACATCAGTTCTTCTCTTTAGAACTACTGGCAGTGATTGCCCTCTACCAGCACGCCGCAGCTGCAATCCATGCAATGCACGTGAATGTATAGTATTAGAACATAAGAATTCATACTATTAATACATTTTCCACCATATCCAAACTTGATACTTCTGAATTTCAGCTAGTACATGACTTATTTTACTTTTTAATCTCCTAATGTTTTAGGATTTAAAACTGCTTCAGTATGGAATAGAAAAAAAATTATGCAATATATTTGATTGCAAGATACTAAAAGGGGAGATCTAAGCAAGGAACAAGTAAAAAAAAATGTGGAGTTTCTTTCTTGTGGTTAATGGTTTGTATTCAGTTCAGTTCAACAGGGTCTGAAGCTCACTACCATGAATCTTTTGTTACCACTAAGTTGATGGAACTGGACTAGCAGTGATGAATTTTCCAAGCTGTGAAGTTTTAGTTAGCACCCTTGTTCTAGAGCACAAATAGAACACATTCTCCTTAAGTCAAACAATGCTGCATACTTTCCCTTTTATGTAATTTTTAAAAAGCTAAATATATGGCCTATAATAACAGTGCTTATTAAGACAAAGGCAGCAGGGCTTCTCTACAGCTACTCTGTGAGGGTCAGTACTCCCTGATGCCCATCCAACTTGCCTGCAGTTTGTCTTCTGCCACAGCTGGAACACAATCAGCATTATCTGAAGTCAATATGAATTTTCCATCTGCTTCTAGGGGCACAGAACTACCTCCTGAAGAGTAAGTGACATCTTTAAACAAAAAAATATAACATTACTAATAAACTTATTGAAACATTGGGTATCATTTCTCCTAGAGTTCAAAAGTTAGAACTGAGAGGCAATTCTTAAGGAAGATGTGAAGGACCTTAAGCAAAAGTAATGATGTAAAAACGTGGTAAAATACAGTAGACTTTCCTTGGGGCTTTCTCTTATTGTACTAATTCTTCCAAAATTCATGGCCATCCATAGAAGCTCATACTTTCTGAACAGCAATAATTAAACAGTATTTAAAAAAATTAAGCATTACTGAAGACACTGTAACAACAACCTAAAGGATAGCATTTGTCCAGTAGTCTTTCCTGTACATGTAATTCCCAAGTTTTGCTTCTTTTTTGACTTGACCTAACACATGTAAAGAACAAAACACAAATTTGTTACAGATTTACTATTCTTCTTTCAACTGTAAATAGATAGAGAGAAAATAACCTGCCAGCCTCACAATTTTTATGTCTGTCATTTAAACTAACAAGGTTATTGTGGCTACTGGAACATGGAAGGTGAGGGGTGAGGGAGGGAAATAAATCAGAATTTTTTTAAAAAAAACTTTATTCATTTTTCAAAACAAAAAAAAAGCACTACTCTTCCAGTTTCATCGAGCTCCTATCCAGGTCCTTTGAATAAAAAGACAGCTTGCAAGACAGCCTACTTAGATATCACTGAGTTTATTCTGCATATAACTGGAGAGAAAAATTACATATTTGCTAAGCTGCTGTTGAATTTTGTCAAAGTATCCACTGAATCAGAAAAAAAATACTCCTCTCTCTCTCCCTCACTTGCTCCAAACTATAAGGTACACCCAATAACTCTTTCCTAAATGATACTGGGATTTTGTTTTTCCTGGTAACCTCAGGCAAAACAAATTAATTAGTGAAGAGCTGGTGTAATATCCTCTTCTATGGAACTTGCACTTTAATGCAGAAATCCATGGATGCTGCAGCTGCTACCTGTCAGTTTCTTGCTCTCAGCTTCAAGAACTCTGAACCTTGTGCTCTGTTATGGTGCGTTTAATATGAAACAATGTTATGTACTTCTGTTAGGTAAGGAGGAGTTGGATGTATTTTGTTCTTTGGAAGCTTAAATCATGTCTCTGTTTATATCCTTGATACTTGCAAGGGACAAAAAAATACAGTAATACATGAACAGAAAGAACCCGAATCAGTACAAGATTCCAAGGATTTTACAGTATGTTTTTAAAAGTATTCAAGGAAGCTTCTTTTGATTGTCTAAAGTCCACAAAGTGAGGATAAAATACTCCAGAGAAACAGTAGCTAATAGTCTTTCAGAGCAACTCAACAGAATTAAAGCAGAGTTGCTGTGGCTAGGAGAAACCTCCAGACATTGCAAATTTTGAAGCCTTCAATTAGAACTTCACTGGCCTCTGTTTAAGATCACCACCTGCTTACATACCAGTTATCACTGGAAATGGAATCCAAAAGGTCTCCCAGCCCTGGGGAAGCCACCACACTGCTACATTTGCATCCTATAAGATTCCGCCATCTGCTCTAAAACCTCCTTTGATCCAAGTAGTTTGCAGCCCTGGATTTTCTTTTGGGTCTTCTGGGAACACTTCCCAGATACCAATTTTCTTTCTTTTCAGAAGTTCTCACTATTTATACCAGAACTTGTGCAATTCTGTGATGATCATTCCATAAAACAGCTATAAATTACATTTTAAATATCCCATCTTCCCAAAGCAATGCAGTATGTCAGCCAACAGGATTTCTGCTCAGCACCCTCAAAAATATTTTGATCCAAGGTCAGAGTTCTCTCAGCAGCAGCAGGCTACCTTTTAAGAGCAGTTTTGCAGACTACATCTTCAGTACCAAATCAGTGGTGAAGAACTGTCACAGAAAATGAGTAGGACCAGGTGATGATCTATTTTATTGACAACACCTTTGTTGTCAATATTTCCTTGACAAAACCTTTGCTCCACAAGAGGCATTAGTCTCCAGCTCTCCTCAGGTTCACAGCTCACCAGAAACCACTGTCTCCCTGACGGACACTTCTCTCAAATGGCAAAGCACTCAGAAGTATACCCACCTTCTGCCTTTGGTCCCTGTACTTTAAAGTCCAGTGTTTCTTCCCTCTCTACATACATTAATATTGCATTGTGAAGATTCTTGATTTCTCCTGTCTCACAGCTGAAACCAACCTACTGCCTGATAAAGCATAATCCTTCATTATTCCTTGTTTTAACATCCTGTATTTATTCATCAGATTCTGCATCTCTCAGGATCATAACCAGTTGTTCTACTTACGGGGAAATTCTACTGCTTCAGGCTCCTTTCTGGGGAACAGAGTCGTTATATTGATATCCCTTGACTTTAGACACTGTATTGCCCCAATGTGCATCCACATGAAAGGGAAATGATAAGTCTTGAACTGGTGCAATTCTTACTGTCACTGACAGTAAGGAGTGCAAATTGCAGCAGCTGATCACCACAGAAGAACCGGCTCACACATTTGCCTTTAAAAATCAGTCTGAGTACCAGCAGTATACTATATACTATGCAATGTAGCTACATTCTTGCTTAGCTCTAAACTCAATTACCATTATTACAGACAATAACAGAACAGCTTCAGACAAATACAGCAGCGATAGGTGAAGCATAAAAACTACAGATACACTGAATGCTATAACAAGGATAAGAACGCAGTCCTGATGGACAGTCTAATCACAGATCTGCAGTCAGAGTCATTTTTGACCAGAGAGTTTGACCAGGGGTATGTTACCACTTTAAAATACACATAAAAATTGCACGTTCTGTTCTCCACAAATATACTTCTGGACAAACACTCCCTTACTGCCAAAAACAGTAGATGGTATCTTAAACTAGAACTGTTGGTTGGTTGTTTACTGGGTTTTTTTTTTTGTTTGTTTTGGTGTTTGGGTTTTGGGTTTTTTTAAAGAATCAGAAAAGATGTGTTTAAAGAATCACAGTAACTACAACCAAATTATTTTTTCCAAACATAGCCAATACATAGCTTTGGGAGACATATTCAGGTAGAAACTTTGAAAAGAAAGTAATGTTTATCACTTTAATGTGAAGTATGGAGGAAAAAAAAATTAACATTTCAAATTATGCCAATTTCCTTTATTGCTTACATAACATGTCTCTCCACCACAAGGCACCACAGTATGATCAATTCTATCCAAATCTATTCAAGATTTGCAAGAAAACAGTTTGTCTTTTCACAGCAAAATTGTCCACCCTAGATGAGAAGACATAAATAACAGGAAGATCATTCTAATGAGCATAAAAACATACTACATTGGCAGTACTAATAATAGGGTATGTCATCTAGCTGTTTGCAGACTTTTTCCCTCGTCTAACACACAAACTATTCAAGCATCAAGTTACTGAACTCCCAGATAGCACTAAGAAGATTTGTGTTACTCATAGGGTCTGACAGGGCACAGCTTGAACATCTTCCTATGAAAGGAAAAAGATGAAAGAAGCAGCTTGCACCTCAAAACAGTTTTGCAAAGTTCCCCGCTCTTAGCAACAACAATACACTAATGCACCCTCATCCAAAACTTACCAAACAAGTCTTTAGTGAACTACACTCCAGTGTTGTTGGGCATAAAAAAAAAAAAAAAAAAAATATATATATATACATCCCCTCTATATCTTTGAAGTTCTCAGTTGTGACCATGTGAGCCCTTCCAATAAAAAAAAAACCAACTTGGTAACTTTGAACTTCATTCTACTTCCAGCGTGTCTTTCATTCACATGCATGCAAGAATGAGGGAGTATAAAATGAAAGACCAAGAGAACAGTAACTACAGACCAGCCTTCAAATTAATACAATGCAAGACAGAAGCACGTCTCAATTGTGATTACTGGTCAGTTTTTGTCACTCATGCTTTCTTAAATGACATGTTAAATGACTGACTGCACAAGCAAATATCCAGTATCAACTGACATATGGACTGATTTATTTACACTGCTGACCGAAAACCAAACATGACTGTAATCCATCTATTCCAGCATCCTTTCAGAAGTTACCGAGATCACTTTTGAAAAAAATCAAAGCCACAACAGGTATCACATGTCTAGACCTGCTCAGGATTGGTCTCATATTCACACACCTCACTGACAGTATTTCTAACTACTTTCTACATATACAGCGATTTCAGTTTTTTCCTAGTCTTCCCACCGCCCAGATTCAAGAAGTTTGTTTTATTTTAAAATGTCAGCTCTACTACTATGCTGTAAAGACACAAATCCGAAAAAATGATTGCTTTGAGAAAGTCAGTAAAGCGCGTGCATGCAGACATCATCTGTGCATCTTAAAACAGCCTATCTACAAGCAGCAGAGTCAGAGAGGATTATGTGAGGGCCAAGCGCTGCCCTGCTGGAGCGGTTTGGATTCCCCACACTGCACAGCGCATCCCGAGACTCTTGCTATGTTCTGCTGCCCTCTCAGCACAGCTGCCCAATCGGCAGCAGCAGCAGAGAAACAAACATAGTACTACTGTTCGTAAAACTATGAGTGGCTTCTTTACCTCCTTCCCTTTCTAGTTCCGTTATTTTGCCTTTTCCACTTGGCGCCATAGAAAGATATCAAGACCCTGCCCTTGAGATAAGGGGGAAGGACCTCTTCTGACCATCCTTGGTCAAAGTTACAGACTCAACAACGCTCAAGAACGGAGAAGAAAAACGACCCTGACGTGCGAGTCTGTACCTTTCCCCGATAAAGCAATTTCTTGCCGAGAGGCAGTTTGCCACCGACAAGGTTGTACCAGCAGGGAAAGCCGTTCCTCGGGGCAGCGCTTTGCGGGTCCGTGCAGACGAGACCAGTTCTCGCCAGCTGCGTGCGTGCCGCTCGTCTGGAGCTCGGGCTGGCTCCCCACCATGACTTTACTACTATTCCATGCCCACGTCCACCCCAGGGCCCGGCAAGCCCCAGGAAAGCGTCTGGAATGGCCACCTGCGCTGAGAGCCGAACTGACCCCGGCGGGGCCAGGGCTCCCGCTACCGAGACCAGCGCCCAGGGGCGCGGGCGCCGAGCCCCCCCGCCGACCCGCACCGGGAGAGACGCAGCGCCGCCGCCCCCAGCCCGCACAGCGGCCGCACCGCAGCTCGGCCGCTACCGGCCGCTGACAGCCCGGGACGCGCCGCCCGGCCGCTACCGGCACCTGGCCCGAGGGCGCCGGCGGTGCTGAGGGAAGGCGGCGGCAGCCCCCCCCGCACCGCGCCGGGGTCGCTTTCGGCGCTGACAGCCCGGCGGGCCACGGGGCCTCTTCCCCCTCCCGGAGCCGTCAGCGAGCGTAAGTGCCCGGCCCCCTCCGGGGCCAGTCGGCGGAGAGGGAGAGCGGGGGCCGCCCTGGGCGGCGAAGCCGGAGCCCCCCCCCCGCGAGGGGGAAGCCGAGGGGCGCTGCCGGCCGGCCGGCAGCGGCGCGGCTCGGTACTTAACCGTCTATCACAGTCACGTCCGCGTCCTCCTCTCCCGGCCGGACCTCCAGCTGCAGGGCTTTACGGCTGGGGCTGGCGAGCTGCAGCCCCGCCGGCAGCTCCTCCCTGGCGAAGAACAGCTCCACGCTGCACCGCAGCGGCTGCTGTGCGTGCGGAGACGGAGCGGCCATGATCCCGCCGACCCCTTCTGCCAACGGCGGCTGCCGCCCGGCGAGTCACAGGCTCCGGCGGCGCGACTGCCGCTCCCACGTCCTCCTGCCAGCCCAGGGCAAGGCGGATGCGGCGGAGGGAAACCCGCTGCGGAGGCTTCGCCGGCAGACGGCTTCCACGCCTCAGACACCTCCCAGGGCATCACTCCCGCCCCCGGAGCGCGCCCCGGCCGCTTAACGCGCCTGAGCGCCGGGCGGGCAGCGACACCTACCGGCGGGCAGCGACACCTGCCCGCGGGCAGCGACACCTGCCGGCGAGCAGCGACACCTGCCGGCGGGCAGCGGCGCCTCCCTGGCGGTGGCCGCGGCGCAGCCCCGCTGCCGGGCGCGAGTGGCGTGAGGCGGTGACACCGCCGTGACAGACACCGCCGTGACACCCTCCCGCCGGTGTCGGCAGCGGCCCGGGCGGGCGGCGGCTCCTGGTCAGCGCCCGCAGCCCTGACACAGCTGGTGGGGAGAGGCCTGCGCCCGTTTTTGCAGGAGCTGCCGTGTTAGCATCGTCACTAGAAGCCCGTAGCAGTGACTTGAGGAGAAGGTTCACTGAACCCCAGATAATTTGGCTTTTCCCTCCCTGGTGTTTCCCCTTCGGACCTGTTTTTGAAGAGTGTAAGGGTGTAATGGTAATATTGCAGTAGGTGACGCTATTTTGCTATAGAAGTTTTCGCTGTTGAGTTTGGTTGGTTGGTTGGTTGATTTTTTGTTGGTGTCTGTGTCAGTGTGTGTGTGTGTGTGTGTGTGTGTGTGTCCATCCCTGCCTCGTCCTCGTAAAAGGAAAAAAAGCCCTGCCGGTTACTTCTGTTTGTATGCCCCAGTGTGAAAGAGACACCGTGAAGGTAAATTAATGAATATCTGAGAAGAGCTCTGAGCTTAAAAGTACTGTATGAAGTTTAAACGGGCCTCATCTCATTGAGTTTCCAGGCTTTATTGTCTTAGCTACGTCAGTAATGGTCTTTGGATCCAAATGGTGACTTGGGCTATCCTGTCTAGCTGGCTGGAAAGGAAGCAAATGTACCCACCCCGACAGAGTTAAAAGGACTATCCTGTTGTACAAGATGATCTCCCAACTACACAGAGACTTGTTCCTCTGAGCCACTTAACCCACAAAACGTACCGAAGTGGCACACATGTTATTGAGCCTGTATACACACTAATGACTGGGATGGCTTGTCTGCAAAGACAACACAATTCTGCAATAGGACTGTTTTCTGCCTGGATTTAATTCCCCCTTCTGAGAATGAAAATGAGGTATCACCTCTTGATTCTTCTGTGAAGAACTTTGATGTTATTTACCCCTGTATGAAGGAGGAATAAGGCAGTCTGCATATGCCATCTGGTGTTCGTGCGTAGCTTACCGCACACAGTGCGTGCTTTGGTGCCCAGCTGGATTGCTTATACCCAAACCCAATTCCACAATCACTTAACTAACCTCTACGGCAAAGAATGGGGATTTCTGTGCTGTCAAATTCATCACTGCAGTGAAAGGTTGAATAAATATAAGTAAGGCAAGACTGCATCTGTTGAGCCCAGAATAAAGTATTTATAGGTAGCTGAATACAGGGCAAATGCTGGAGTAAGAGTTGTAGAAGTTCAGTGGATAAGTCATGCAGATGGATTCTGCCTCTCCTAGATATGAGAGCCTGATAACATACCAGCCAAAATGGAGCAACTGGCAGGAGGTTGCTGTTGTTCACAATGCCCTGAAAAAGGTGGCAAGGGTAGTTTGGAGAGGTGAATTTTTTTCATACGTACAAGCAGACAGTAGAGTATCATTTTAGACTAGTATCTTTACTGGATGACTACCTCACCTCAGTAGAAGTGTGCCACTGATCACCTAGTCCTCAGCAGCAATACTACTTCTCACACCCATAAAGGGTAAACAGTGTCCCACAGAAGAGGCCTGTCCACTTCAGGCAATAGTTATTGCTGCTTTTACCACCTGAGTTTCAACTTCCAGCCTTGCTCCCTGTTTGGCTTCAGGCACCACCACTAAACCATTAAACTGCTACATGGCTGTGGCTCCAGTACAGTAGTTCTTGTCTGAAACAGTGAGAGTGATGTAGCAAGGTTGCTTCCTGAACCAAATACATGTGCTTTTTTTTTCAGGGGTGGGAGGGGGTGGGGTGGGGGGCATGGGTGGAAGAGGTCTGAGATAATTTCTGCTTTACAGCCCTTTGCTGTATTTGCTCATATACAGGGCAAATAAAGTAATTTAATTATCAAGTCCAACAAGAGGACAATGTATCTGGAAAAAAAAATCCATATTCCTAGAAGTTTGAGTAATAACAACTAGTGTGAGCTGGGATTACAGAAGATAGGGAATTTTGACTATGCCTTTTAGCCTTTAATGTACATCTTAAATTGTTACATGCACCAGCAAAGAAAAAACTTTCAACTGACTATCTATTTATGTTCTGCTTTTGTACTTTCTGATTATTTTCCTATCCAGATTTCCATCAGTCTCTTCAAACTATGGTATTATTCAAGAATCTGAGGAAATAACTTCAAGGGTTATTGCTCAAACTCTGTACTACTGTATCCCTCATATAGTGAATTCCACCAAAATTTGACTGGAAATGCTATTCACAATGTTCCTCACCTCACTGCAAATGCTTTATTGTGTAGAATGCACCATTTTTGTTTCAAAATTGATCTGTGGAAGTAATAGGAAAATAATTTTTAATCCAGTTTTTTCTTTCATTGTCTATCAGCAAAGGCAGCCATATCAGAACACATGAAATTAATGCTACCAACTAGTTCTTCACTAATAGTATAAACACTAAGTTTTCAGTATCTCTTGCTAAACCAAGTATTTTATATTTAGAAATGTGAACCAAATTTAAGTCTAGTGGTGCACCAATATATTCTATTAAATAATATTGTTAAGCTTCTCCTTTGACATTGAAGGCTAGATCTAACAGATCAACGAGCATTCGTTCCACTGGCATGTCCTGTCCATTTGCCAGCTACATGAACTGCTCATTACAAAAAACCCCTCAGAATGGGACAAGTGCTGTAACACAGAACTAGGTTTGAATTTCCAGTTGGACTGCTGGGTCTGCAGAGCCCCATTGCTTTTAAAGTAAAGAGCAACTACAATTATGATCCTGCTTAGTGGGTTTAAAGATACAGGATCTGGTGGTGTTAAATGAGAAAAGTTCTTTCTCTTCCAGACATAGCAGTAAGTTTTGTCTATAATGAATTTGCTACTTGACCACTTTTTAATTTTTTTTAAAAAGTCCACCCAAACTTTCAGGAATTTTAAATCAACTAAATTCCCCTTAATAGGAAAAGGATAAAAAAGCTTAGCTGTGGTACATTATCCAGCATAGATATTGCTAGGTATTTTGGCAATTTTGTCAGCAGAAACATCCTACAAGACATTTTCTTGCCTACCTGTAATGCAGTTGGTGCAGTAGAAGCATGAATTTGATTTGGATTTCCCAAAATAAGTGGATGGAGGTAAAGTGTACAGATAGAAGGATCATGGTTTCCAAAGACACTCAAAATGGACCCTCTACCAGAAGTCCACAGGGAGGGAATGATAACTTTTATGTGGTGATGATTAGCCATATTTATGGATAAAACATTTTTGTATTTCACACATACAGCCAAAGTAACTTCAGAACTCTTCAGTGTTTGCTTCCTTTGGAAAAAATGCACATTTGAAAGCTCTGAGGGTAAGTATGGTTGCAAAAGCTATTGTGTGTCACATCTGTGACCACAACAGTTACACACTTTCAAAATCCTTTCAGAGCAGTCTGCCTTGACCCCATAGCAAGGAGACAGCTGCACCTAACAAATGTGAGAGAAAGCATCAGACAGTTCTGTCTGAGCTCTAAAACTAGCAGTGTTTGGGGATTTCTCTTTCATGCAGACATGAGATCCACGAGTTAGGTGGGAGCATTATTCTAACAGTTGAGCAACGTCAAAGTGACAGCTTTCCTACTTACTATCTCATGCTATCAACCTGAAATGACTTTGATATCATGTTGGTCACTGGTGGATCACAGACAGAAATCTTGCTTTTGTGACCCTGAAGCCAGTGGAAAGATCCATCAAGAACCTGGGGAGCACGCCATGCTGCTTCAGCTGCAAGCCTCCCTTTGTTGGTGAAAGTGGGCTTTCCAGGCTAGGGCCGTCCTGTTTCCTTGCTATGTTACTTACCACAGCTTTTGATTTTGGCTGGTTGCCTTTCTTGGGTGAAACTGGAGGAAGAAGAGGAGTCTAAACTTTTCTTAGGCATCAGAAATTTTTGAAAACCAGGGAAGTAAAAGGATAAAGTGATTGCTACTGTCCGAAGCAAAAGTCACCTTGTCACTCACACGGGCCAGTAAATTCAATGCCTGTGTTGCAACTACACAGTTCTTTGTGACCCTAACTTAAATCAATGTGTTGTTATAGCAGCTTCTTCAGTTGTTTCTGCAGTCTTTCAGTATTGGTGGAAGACAATACAACCTCAGATTACAGCTTCTGCAAAGGACCAGTTCATGAACTCTTCTTCTAAAGTGCATACTAAACGGTATTCTCCCAGTGTGCTTTAACAACTCGTGTATTGTAAATATGCTTCTGCCAGTAATACTTTATGAAAGAAGAATCTGAGCACCCTTGTGCTTTCAGCAAGTTGTCAGGACTTTCTAACCAATAAGTGTCTCCAGCAGCAGAGACATTAGCACAGACCACTTCTGGCAACAGTTTGAGCAAAGGTGGCTAAACCAGAACTGTGCCAGGACACCATCTGTTAGTGTGACTCCATTGTGGGGAAAGATAACATCCAGCTGCAAAGAGAGAACAGCTTGAGGCAGCAATTTTTTGATATCACTTCCAGCTAGATCTCCAAAAGTATGTCTTGATTTATTAACTACTAGTTACTAAATAAGCACTGACTGACAATGCCTTAAACTCTGATAATGAAAGCAGCAGCAGATTTTGTGTGCAGTGTGCCAGTGAAAAATGTCTATATGCAGAGTGATTCTTAATAGAATGGTTCTGCTCAGAATAAACTGTCATCAGCAGTACATTGTGGTCAAGGAGGGGTTGTTTTGTTTTTTGAATAGAAAAGTCCTACTGGTTAGGTTAATTCAGGTATTGGGGAAGAACATATACAAGGGGATTTAACAAAATTTGGAATGAGATCTGCAGAATGAAGTCAATAAAAACTCTCTCTAGCATACTGTTAACAGTGTCAAAAATGGATCAAGGTTTCTTCCTTGCCTTGGTCAGACACCTTTGTGGAAAAATAACTGTCTTATCCTTCAGGTGGCTTTTGGGATAGACCTTGATATGGAACTAAACAACTGATGCACGTTGGATTGCTTCAGGTTGTATGACATTTTTCATAATTGAAGTGAACGCTTCAGATAAATGAAATTAAATACATTTAAAGTAACTTGATACTGAGTAATGTCACCTGTTGGCTCTATCAACTGTAGTTGATGAGAGATCCCTCTAGAGGGAGACGTCCCTCTACAGATTTTCTTGTGCATGTGTGCTGGAGCAAGAGGTGTTTTCGTCTCAGCAAGGCACCAGCTAGGAATTAATGTCTTAGTCTTGATTAGCAAACCAATTAGGAGTATTCTGTAAACATAGGTGTGGATAGTCACTGGTGTAGAAAATTTATAGTCCTGTTTGGTAGGATGCATTGTAGGAACCAGTACTGTACTCTACAGGTTTTTGGCCTTTATTTGAAATTAAAAAATAGGCAATGACTGGACCATAACCTACAGCTGAACTTCCTGAGAAAAATAAGCTTTAGTATGCAGCTTTTCTATCTTTACCACAGTTTTGTGTGAAATACCTGTTCTAATCTTGGTATCCAATAGTCATTTTGATATTCTAGCATCTATTACTCAGTGGGTCCTCTCCAGTTAAAATAACATTTCTTTATATGAAACAGGGCCTGCAAACACGTACCAGAGACACGTAAGATATACGACCTGACAAGACTAGGCCTTTGTCTATGTTTTGTGAAACTGTCAGAACATCCAATGCATTAGCATACTGCAGAACATTTAGAGCAAAACTTGCACAATGAATTGCTGGCAATGAATTGACACCACTAATTCCTGGAGGCCAAAGTCTGCACACCCCCTCACTGACAGCTGTTAACTAGCTAAATCTGTAATGGGAAATTATTGTTAATATTGAAATTAGTAAGTAAATTACTATCTGTATTTACTGGGAATGTGACAGCTACTTAACTGAACTGACACTTCAAAATATTTGTTCCTTTTGCAGTCTGAGACACACTCACTACTTAGTCCTGTTGCTGCTAAATAAAAAACTGCTGTCTCATTTAAAAGGTGTAAGTTGAAGTAATTTTTCTCTCAAAATCAATAGTACCACAATCCGAAATATCTGGCTATATAAAAACTGAAGCAATTCTGGTATGTTTGTAACAAGAAAACAAATTTATTGATTTTAAAAGACAAGACACAATTTCGTTTTGAAAAAACACAAGAAAGCTAGCCTGAGTTCAAGTCTGAAATATTCAGAAAAATCCTACTGTCTTTAGTATGTTCCAGTCATTTTTTTAAACAACACACTAAAAGTTAATATATATTTTTATAATTATAAAAGTTCCCCAGTTATTGTACAGTACACAATACAAATTGCCCACAAACTATTATTTAGCTCCTGCCAGTTTTGAGAGGACATGATATACTAAAAGATTTAGCATTTCTCACAAAAATCACATCAGGAAATACGTATTTACAAAATCAAATACATTATACAAAAAAAAACATCACATTATTCTGTAAAGATGTCTTCTTTAAATAATTAAAAAGTATATTCAACTGTAGTCCAAAAACTGGAAAAGAACATTACATTATCTCACACATACAATCTACAAAAAGTTGCTTACCTCATTTACATAATATATTCAGTCAACTGGAAAATAAAGTTGGACTATGTCCTAGTGTTATGATGTTTCTGTGCTGTGGGACTGAATAATGTAATCTGCCACTTACTAAGTGAAATTTAAATGATGGCACTTAAAAAAAAACCCAGTATAAAATAAATGCAACAAAGGAAGTTTTCTAGAAGGTAAGAAAGCCCTGAGTGATGATAAAATTACTGATTGGTAGCTCTAGAATTAACCTAATTAAAGTTTACCACCTCAGGCACAATTTTCCAAGGTTTTGAAAGGCACTCAAAAGTTTCTTTAACAGCCTCATTGGTTATTAACTGTAAATCCAAATTTTCAGTGAAGATGAGTGGAGATGGGCAACTTGCTTTGGTACAAAGTGATATTTTCCTAGCATTAAATTGCTTAATTGGGTTACTTTGAGATGGATATTTAATGTTTAAATACAAGGCAATCACTTTAATGTTGTATTGAAGGAAACTTTACTTGGGGAACCCTTTAAGTATTCTTTGTGTTAAAACTTCTTGCTGGTATCAGTGAGTCAAAGAGAATTGAACTGAGTTCCTGGTAAATACCAATCCATGTGAGGTTGTTCCTCCAAAGTCTAAATTCCTCTTACAAAGACATTTGCTATTTCAGAGTAAAGTTAATCCAGAACTGAAAACTCCTGTAAGATGTTTGCACCATAATCAAGAAAGTGCTTAAGAACATACAAAGAACATTTTCCTGATTTAGATTGAAGTGAGGCTCATTTGATGCTCATAGGCTTGTTCTGGGCCTTCTTCTCTACAGTGAATTTCAGCCTTAATGTGCAATCTACAAGAACAATTCTTACCAAATATTTAACTACTCAGGGCTTCCAATCCCAAAATGCTAATTTATTTTTTCAACAGGAAAAGGAAAAAAAATCGGAACAAGAGTTAAAATAATTTTCAAACTAAGGCATATTTTACTTCAAACAAACACTAGGCAGTCACTTTGTAAGTGGCTTTTACTATTTCTTAGTTAAACTGGTAAATTAAACTCAGGTCTACTGGCACATAAAATCACTAGCAGCAATGATCAAGGCATGCAAACTCAGAAGCATTTACAGTAAATTATGAATAAAAAAAGTTAAATTAAAACCCTTTGAGTATTGCATTTATGTTAATTAATTATGCATGAATTTGCATTAACTGACTAAAAATGTTTACAACTTACTTGCACTATACTACTGACGTAATTCTGTTAAATAACTTAAAACGAGACCCTTTTTTTACCCTCAGCTAGACTTAAATAAGTACAGCTGCACTTAGTGTTTGCTGACTGACTGATATTGCAAGAAACCAGTAGAAAATGTATTGTACTCCCACTTAGTAAGGTGGTGTTTCTATCTGTAAATTCAAAGAATCTCTACTTGCTACTACACTTGTTCCCTTGTTCTTGTAAGCAGCATTTGTAAGAACAAAGGGGCTTTTTAAAATGGCAAAAGGCTTGTGCAATTTCTAGGTTGCTTTTAAAATTCTGACATTCAAATAAGGGCCATCCAAACTGTACTCCTTTAGATGACGATGAATAAAATATCTTCATCTTTTAGCTAGTCATTATTGCAGTGACTGAGTTTAAAAGGAGTATCAATATAATTGTGCACTTTTTGTTGTTTATCAAAAACACTGCCAAAAAATTCAATGCAAACATACCAAATATTCTTCACTAAGCCTTCTTTTAATCCTTAAGAGTCTCTTTTACGGTACTAGAGTATTCCAATACTAACCTACCTCAGGAGATTTTCAAAATAGTCTGAATATATTTTCTAAACCTTTATCTTCTAAAGGCATTTTAAAGCAGACAACTTCATTATCTGAAGAAATGGATGTTTGATTTTCTTTATATATTTATGCAATTATGAAAACAAGGGAGCTGAAGTACTGTTTTCTATTAGGCAGTACACATCAATGGCAGTGAATATTTTGCCTACATCTATTGAGCCACCTATAACAAAACCACTCTTGTGTAGTATGCAAGTATTTACTTTAGACATAATTAAAAAAATTCTACAACACTATCAGCTATTTCAAAGGATATGCTCAATGGACTAATTAAATTATCTAAAAAGCTTTGTTCCCATCATGTTACTTACAATGCTCAAAGGGTTAATGCAAGGCATTATATGAAATTAATTTTCTAATACTAGAACTAAGCACTGTGTGTTTATGCTTCTATTCCAGTTTTTATTGTTTGTTTGTCTTTAAATCACCAAACAAATTAGCAGAGATACTGGAATTCCATTTATTGATTTGTTTTAAACCATATACAAAGAGGATGTCCTCTTAAGAGAGACAAGGGCCCAATTTTCAGAAATTCATACTGTTCTCTCAAATGAACGAGTCTAAAAAACTCTGAAATTATTGGTGTATACTTATATTACTAATAAATCTATTTTTGATCAGCACTTTTATGGCTATCAATGGTTGTTTTTATTTTGTAAAAACATTCTGAATTAAATTGGATTGCAGTGCATCTCTAATATAAAATTTTTTCTAAACAGTGCAGATGTCAATTGATGAGAATGACAAAGACATCAGAGCATTTGTCCTAGGGAAAACAAGCTGAACAAAAAAGGTGTTTTAGATATTTAAAAATACCTCGCTTTAAATGAAATTTGTATATAGACCTATACATTCCTGAACGACAGAACATTACCTATTTTCTTATTTTTGAACTAAAGGCAGTGATGCTGTAAATAATCTTTTTATAGTTAAATAATTTAAAATCCATTTTCCAAATTTTTACAGAACTTTTCTTAAAAGAAGGTGCTTACAGCATGCTACAGTACAAGATCAAAACACAGAAATAGTATTTGAAAACAGAAAAAAAAAACCCCAGCTTTAAAACTGATTTACCATGAAAAAGATGAAAATGTATCAATAAATTTTAATAAATATAAAACTTTTGAAAATTGGGCCCTGTGTTTTGAAAAGGTAGTTCAACAATACCCATTCCCCCACACTGTTCACTGTGCTATTTGTGCTAATGGGGGAAATGCCTCTAAAATAATTATTTTGGATGCCATGTCAAGATTAGATAAAACACATAAACCATGTCTACTCTCATAATGTCTACCCTGTGGATACATGCTACACCTCTCCAGAGCATTAATAGACTTCAGAGCTGGTGTGGCAATGCAACCGCATGCTACACATTATAGAATATGGACTGAGGTATTCGTATCTCTGTAGTTTAATGATTACTAAAACCCAACTATCAAATACCGAGAGTGTGCAAAATGTTTTATCTAGCTGTTTGATTAAAATTTCAGTAAATGTAAAAACGAAACAGAAGACCCCCAAACCTGTAAGTATAAAACACAGCTTACAGTAACATATCTCTTCTAAAAAAATCTGGTAAAATCTTCAGAATTTAAGCATGGGAATACAGACTCCATTCAGTTTTCTGAATCTGAGATAGTTCCAATTTGTTTTGAGAACTCATTGTTTTTAGAAGCTATGAAATACATTCCATTTTTGCATTCAGATTTTTGTTCAGTTTTGTTTTGCACTTTGTGAACAGTGTACAACTGAGTGGAGTAGGGAGCTAAATAATGAAAGATACTCAGGTCCCACCTTTTTTAGCAATCTAGATTTACCTATTACAATCGTACTCTTTTCTCAGCAACAACAAATCCAACATTAAACCAATAAAGGACAATAATAAGAAAACATTATAGGTCTGTCAACACAAAAATTGAAACAAGTACTACAGTATTGAAAAAAGCTGAAAATGAAAAAAATGTTGAATTATTTCACTTTATTTTACTTGTAAACATCTTATAATGCACAATGAAAGGGAGTAAATATCACAGCTTAGTTTTAGCATTTTTGGTGAAGGGTACAGATGTGCTGATTTCTATGGAAAAATCAGGTCACACTGAGTGATATATGGGAGAAGAAAATCTATAATGAGATTCAGTGCATTTATGAGTTTAGAAATAATGAATATAAACCTCACTTCCACTTTTTACTGAGGCAAAAGCCATCTACTGACATTAGTAGGAATTATGCCTACATAGAATGAGCAGGATGGGTTCACCTCCCAATTCTTCAAAGGAATTAAAATTTAATTTTGTACCGCAATAATGTTAGGACATTTTAGTTGATGTGCAGCTGTATTTGGAGCATATGTAAACTCTAGCAACCAACTTGTTTGCTATAAAGACACTGTTCATGTTACACGCTCTTCTCCCATTTGGTATTTATGACTTTGAAGTAATTTTCAGACACACCAGATAAACCAAAATAAAAGCATCCCTAATTTTCTTACACAGTCTTTTCTGTAAAGTTGATCTTTTTGTGCTCTCCTTCAGTTTTTGGCTTTTTTGCTTATTTAATTCTACTATTTTAGTGTAGCAAATTCATGTGTCTGCAAAATGAAATGCTTAAGAAGAAAAATTTGAGTTGTTTAATGTCAATTAATATGGTCTCTATAAACTGTCATTATTTAATCATTAAAATGTATATCTGGCTGATACCCCACAAAATATAGAAATTGAAAACATGCACTGCATTATGTACCTGCTCATTTATTTCTTTTTAGTTTTTAAATTAAAAGTAGGCAAGGGTTTAGAAAATATATAATCATGCTTGGGACTATGGTCAATCTATTTTGACATTTGAAGTTGGTATTAAAGCTAGTTTTCCTTTCCAAATTCCCAAGCAAATTTTATTTGTAATAAAGTGAAATCCAGCTAGAAATGAGAAAAAATAGGTTTATTGTCATTCCAAGAGGGATATTAACATCATTTAATAATAAAAAAATCCTTTTATTCTTTTGAAGGCTATGTAACCTGTCCTTACTTCTTAGGGAATTTGAAAATGACAGGCACACCTTGTTGAATTAATTTAAGAGTTAAGAATAACAAAAAGTACTAAGTCTTAGCTTCAGTTCTGTTTAAGGCACCATGTAATAGCCGAGGTACAATGATCCCTGATGTACATTCTTAAAATGGCAATGGTCCATCTAGCCACCTATTCAAATTCTACACAATTGGGAATAAGTACAAGTGAGGTGTGCCAGTTACACTGCCTTATCTAATTTTTGTAAAAATTTAATTCCACTTTAACAACAAGGAAATATTTTTGAAAGGAAAATGATGCAGGTTGCTACATTCCTTGCATTCTATAAAACATCTTTTCTAAGAGCAGCAGATTGAACCACTAGTAGGAAAAGACCTGGAATAGAAGGAAGTCATCCAAATGGAATGTTTTCCTGTATGTCCAGTTCAGCATAAGTAGCACGTACACTTAATATTAATAATAATAATCAAGTCACTTCTTTTTTAGCTTCAGTTTCTAACAACTACAGTACCACTCAACAGCCAAAAGCATGTGTTCAGTGGCCTCACATATAGAATCAGTAGTCTTCAAAACAGAGGAACTGGTATGCAAATAATATCTGGAACTGTTGATTTTAAAGGAAGCTTGCACTGTTTACATGATGGTCAAATAATTAGGTACGTTTATGACGTTACCACGTTCTGTTACAATTCTGTCATTTAAACTTGCTTCTTCCTCACAGAAAGAAACTAGGAGATCTTCCCAACCCTCCAGCATTATTACAAAAATTCCCCCTGAATGGTCACAATTTTATCAAAATAGTGTCTTCTCGTTGTCTAATGAAAAGCACCTTTTGTAACAAATTTGATACATCTGCTGTCAAATAAGTTTGCCTCCAGCGTAAATCAAAGAAAATAGTTCTTTTGATATTTCACAGAAGTGCATCTAATTAAAAACCTATCTATATGAAATCATCATCATAACTAATAATTAACATTAAAATATTTATAAAAAACTATGAAAAATTTAAATTATTATAACAGGACAAAAACATTAAGCTTTGCAAAAATCTTCCTTGCATTTGATACTAAGAAAACTCTTCCTATTGAGCGGCCAATGTAAAATGATTCTGTCTACAAAAAAAATCTTTTTTTTAAAACAGATCTGGCAAAATACATACACCCATTCCATTTAACAACTCCAATAAAATAATGTTCAGCACAGCTAAAATTTGACAACAGTCAGCCTTCAGACTTAATTATTTTATTTTCA
Organism: Strix aluco; assembly: GCF_031877795.1. Classification (NCBI taxonomy): domain Eukaryota; kingdom Metazoa; phylum Chordata; class Aves; order Strigiformes; family Strigidae; genus Strix; species Strix aluco. Next base: position 29,860,097 of record NC_133971.1, read on the forward strand.
TATTAAACCCAAAGGGCTAATGTAATGGGGTGTGTGTTGGGGGGTAGAGGTTTCATATTAGACTGCAGTATATGTATTTCCAGTAGCACTGCATTGTCTGATAGTCTGAGTAGTTGCAACAATGTGCTCATTATGAATTGGGTTCAGGAGGTTCTGCTGTACTCCACTCTCAAGCACTGGCTGCATGCAGCCCACCTGGAATGACTGGTTTAGCTCTGTTTTCTCCCTCTTAGCTTGTGGCTCTCCATTTTCATCCAGCTCTTCATCTATTTCACTTTCAACTTCGCTGCCCTCATCTGCACAAACAAACCACCATGAAACTAGCATAAAGGGAAGAAATTCTAATACAAGGGCCTTTATTTTGCAAATAGTTGAAATACAAAAATACAGGGAAGACTAGCTATCTGATAAAGCACAAACTGAAAATTTAGAATTTTAATGGAAAAAGTCAATTATTATCTCAAACAGGTAAACAGACTCAGCTTTGATCACTTGAGTTCACACTGTTGATACAGTATGTGGAAAAAACAACTTCAATCTCAAAAACAATCTCTAACAAACAATGTTAACTTTGTATTGTAAAATGCCTCTCACCTCTAAGACATGATTGACAAAAAAGTTGGTTACTTTTAGTTACAGATAGGGAAACTGAGGTGAAGAGATCTGGGGTGACTTCACCCCAAATTCTGACATACATTCTTACACTTGGGGTCAAGTGACCCCAAATCACTCAATTAGTCAGTATAAGAATGTATGACAAAATATGGCATGAAGAGATTATAAGGAACTAATTTCTTTCTGTCCTCTTCACTGACAAGTTATCTGACAACTACTTGCATGTAATTCTGCCTTCTCCACTTAGCAAAACATTTATTACAACATAAGCATAGTCCTGTCTCTTCCTACAGCTGTTACCCTCCTCTGTCCTGTCACATACACCTAAATTCTGCATAAAAATTGGAATATTTATTCTATAATAAACATCTTTTAAATGTATTCTTATTTTAAAACAAACCTATAATATTCTAGTCATTATTATATGCTGCATATTACAGAGCTAGCTTATTGTATCTATATATTAATGTATCTGCATAACATATACCTGCACTTTAAAGCATGATACAGCTCTAAATTCTGTTTTACTGTATTTTTAAAACATAAGGACTTATTTTGTTCAGACATATAAGCTTCATACAGAGTTACACAGTAGAGATATTAAAATGCTTACCTTTATCCATATTTCCAGGGGAGACAGCATTTAAATCACCAAACTGCAAAAGAAACAATAAATAAACTGGACACAGTCTTAAGCAAATGCAAACTTAAAGAGTATCTGTGATAGAGCAGACCTGTGCTCTACCAGTTTGAGGCTAGCATTCAAATGCATGACCTTGGCTGCTGCCACATCCATAGTACAGCAATTCATTTTCCATTCCATCCTAGTCTTGTGCTTATTAAGACAAGTATCACTAAGTAAACCCTCAAAAATTAAAATGGCAAGTACAAACTTTTTTAAGATTACTTCATCTGGGCCTTTGTTGCTTGAAGTGAGCTATTTCTGTGTTGTATAAAGCCATAAATTACAATGGATATCCATTCTGAACTGCCAGTGTTTTAACAAAAAGCTCTTTAAAATTTCCCAGAGACAACTTTAATTGTGCTGGAACAAAAATGAACACGTGTCACAGTGTTGGAAATTACTTGTAAGGTAAATGAAAGGCACTGCTGAGAAAGGGTTTACAATCTGGTAACCAGTTTACTTACATCAAAGAGAGACCTTTTCAAAAAAGTCGCTCACAACTTTCTTCCCTGAATCCTCTAAGTTTCTCTTAAATAAGAATTGGCAGAGCAAAATGCCATCAATGAATCTCAAATCAAAGGAGTACATTATTTACATAAATATATTTCTAACCATAAATGATACCAGTCTTTTTCAGAAGAATTTTGCCAATACCTGTGTCCAAAGCTGGGAGAAGAGAAAGAAAAATGAGAATGCTTTTCTCAGCTGCAACACCAGTTGATACTGTCTTATGGTGTTTGTCATACCATAGTCTTAGACTTCCCCATTTTATTTCAGTCACAGTCATCAAATACACAGAAACATATAAAGACATGAATTTAATCACTATTTACTACTTCTATTCTGCCCCTCTCACCTCCAAAAGTTTTGGGTTACTTACTTCCTCATAATATCTCCATCGTCAATCTACATAAACTTTTTAGAAGACCCTACACTACATTTATGTCTAAAATACACAATGTCTGTTAAGAAGACAAGAATGTCGTAACTGTATACTCGTGTAGGACCATACTACAAATATAAGGCAGAGATTAAACAAATATACCCTTGGTGGGTCACTAAGCAGAAACACACATGATATAAAATCATTTGACAAATAAAGCTGAGACATTTCCAATTTCTCTTGAAAGTAAAGCATCTATTCATTGAAAAGAATTGAAGTGCAATTCTTTTATGACAATTAATGCATTCCACACCCAAAATAAAAGGTTAGATGAACTGGAAAAAAGAGGGATGAGAGAAACTTTTCCTTGCAGATGCCATAGATGAGCATAAAAAAATGGATATGAATTGAAACTCTTGTTCTGTTTTTTAAACCAATAATCTTTGAAACACTTCTATGAAATTCAGCTGTTGTGTGTCTGTGCTGGCTTTATTACTGTATGTGAACAGTACTGTACAAGCCAAAATTCTGCATGTAAGCCATCTTTCTCAAGTCAGTGGGGGTACTCAGCTCACTTGTGCTAACATTTGTGTGGGAAATCAAAATGTGTGCAAATACATCTAAACAGATCCATGTAAGCAAGAATTTCCTATTACTCTGTTCTTTTTTTTTTGTTTTCACATAAAATGTTCAGTTCAAAAACTGGAAAAAGGTTGTATGTTGATCAACATTTTTCAAACTGTGCACATGAATCTATGCAGATTTGTGAAGGAGCAAGCTCATTTGGAAATAATTAGTTGTTAGAATTCAATGTGATTTTCGTACTCTGACAATCAACCAATGAAACAAGTTTGAAACTGTTGCATGTATCTGAAACCCAATCTATTGTTATATTGCAGAACATCCTCCACATAATGTTTAAGAAATGTGCAAAGATACATACCCAAATTCATCACTAAATCTATCAGTCCAGTCTCTTATATATTATCTTACCTCTCCCATAACTGCAATAGGTGTCTCTCCTGTTGCCTGAGCAACACGATGTTCTACTAAGTAAAACATGTATTCATCGTAAAGCAAGCGGATCAGATGAAATGAGCCAAAGCTAGCAGCACTGCGCAAGGTTAAATCTCGAATCACCATTGAGCTATTTCAAAATAGAAAAAAATATATATTTATGTATTATATGTCATAGTCATTTCAACACTTATCCATGCAGACATTTCACCTCAAAACCAATATTCTCAAAAGTAACGTTATCCTCAAATGTCTGACTTATGGTGTCTTTGGAAAGAGATGTCAGGAAAGGCAATCATTTGCTTCTCTCCCTTCTCTGAAGGTATTGTTGGGCACCACATTACATAAGAAATAAGCAGATTGTTTTGTTTTCAGTTTTTCTTTGTTTTGATATATGCATATCTACCAACTTGAAAGAAAAATTTTGATATATCCATAACTACTGACTTGAAAGAAAATTTCATTGAAAACAACTAAAATGGTAAGAAAACTATTCGATTTTAAACAAACTAATGCTTAAACAGTCTGTTTTGTCCACCTTCCCAGTACAAAGGTTTTAACTGCCATCATTTAAAAACTTAAAATCAGAAAAAGATAGGCTTGTGTGTACATATTATATTGACAAATTCTGATATCTTCAGCAAGTAGCTGCTACAGTAATTTTCAAAGAACCAGGTTTACTCTGATAACTGTTTCAATAAGCAGCTAACATGGAATGCATGTCTTAACGTTCTTTTCACACACTAAAGACAGGTTTTGTCTTCCTTATTTCATAAAGATAGATACCACAGTGTTTTAATAAATAATATTAAAAATAGTGACTTAATTGTGTAGTTATTCAAGCCAAACATTTCATATTATGTTTCTAACTCAGGACAAAATTCCACCTGCCTTCATTTGCACATGGCACTTAAAACAATAAACAAGGATCATTTAAGTCCCTGTCAATTTACAAGTAGCCCTGAGTTCATGGTTAACAACAATTTTCTGAAAAAGCCCCACATGTTCTTCATGACTTAGCGAGCCACTGTTTGATATCACAACTGTCAACTTTACTACAGTGAACAATTCAGCAAATAATAGAATAGTTAGAATTTATTAAATACTACCTGTAGAAAGACCATTTTAACAGAAACTGCCGTGCTGCTTTAGGAAAGCTGGGTCTTCCTTCATATGGTTTCAACGCTTGCATCATTACATTATCAAGCCAGGCAGCCCACTGCTCCAGAGTGCTCTGCTGTTGAAGAGTCATCTTGAAATCTGTTTCTAGTCTCTGAACCATGTTGTCATCACACTGGCACACCCAGGAAGCCTGCTCCTGTTACAGCACATGGCAACTCTTAAATTAACAATACATAAGCCAAAGCACAGACTGTAATTCTCTCTCAAAGATTAAGCAACTCAATGAATGAAAAGGACAAAACCCACTTACTAGACAAACTAAGAAGCAGTTTTTATGTTTATCATAATTTTGTTGAAAGCAAATGGGTGCAAAAAGCATAACATATAAGAGCAGACATCAAATAAAGAATTGAGAACAAACAATGGAAACAACACAGGTATGTTGTAGTTTTCCACATTCGTTTTCAAAAAACGCTTCTACTTTCCTCTTCATAATTTTTCTACTGAAATATTCAGAACTTGTCAGTCTTTTCTGAGACTATAGGCAGGGCAAGAAGGAAGAACAGTTAAATGGGGGCCTAAAGTAATGAAAGAAGTACCAAGAAATCAAGTGCAAGGTTCCATTTGTTCTGAAGAAGTTAAGCTTAAAGACAATTTCTGTTATATCATCTTATAAAGAAAAGCTTTGTATGTAAACAAAGATCATTCTGTTTGTTGACTACAGGCAGTAATAGATCATACATTAAATAGGGAAACACACTCTACATACAATAACAAGCAATTTAGTCACTGTTACCAAGTTTAAATAGGGCTAGCTGGTCAGTCCAGAAACTAAGAGACAAAAATTAAGACTCACTAACTGCAAGCCATGTCCTTAAAACGCTAGCTATCATGTGCCAAGCTAACACCTCATTCACACACTCTATATCCATGTTAATATATTAAAATACTTAATATACTGTATCTTTGGACAAGTACTATTGACTGACTTCTGTCAAGATTATTAACAAGTACATTAAAATACTCATTTACAAGGAAAAGAAACATGCATAGAACTACCAGTAATCTGGAACTTTGCCGGGGAAAAGGAAAAAAATAATTTTCCTCAGAGTAGCAGAAACATGTGGAGTAATTAAGCTTAGTGACAATATAAACTTACATTCTTTAACTAACTAGAAACTAGTTCTAATCTGTATTATCTAACTACTTATTCAGGAGATCTTGCAAATTTAAGCATAGGCACTTAGATAAACTAACGGTATTGTCTTTGAAATAATGAAACACTCTCTACTAAAAATGATGTGCATGTAATGACTTTTAGAAACATTCAGAAGCTAAGCTACTATCTGGGATCTAATTCTAAGATATCATTTATGCTGTGACTAAGACATCATTCACGGTACCCATTCTAAGAATGTATTTGCTCTATATTTGCATAGAAGTTGGAAGAGTATCTGCACTTCAAGACAGTAAATGGAAACATATAATGGTTCTGAGTTTACTTTCCTAAAGTGCAAGCTGTCACGTTTGGACTGAATCACTGAATATATGAATCAGCACAATGTTTTCACTTCACTTTCTTGATAGAACAGTGACAGCTAACAATGAAGTTCAAAATCATTGAGGAAAAAACACTTTTTTTTTTCAAAAAAAAGCCTGTTATTTAAAGATACATTTTACCTGAACATTGGCAAAATCAACACGGTTAAGATCATTGAGCATCTGGTTGATTTGAGAAGTATTTTGAAGCACAGCACGAGCTGCTTGAGCCAGGTGATTAAGAGATGTGTATCTTCGCAGAGTCTGGGCAAAGGCACTTACAGCGGCAACCTATGAAGAAATTTATTTTTAAATATTGTACTCTTTATATGTAGGTTAATTCCACAGATTAAGTCTTTACTTTCATTTTGGTATTCTATATTAATGAGTCCTCTTATGTGAATTATGTCCACACAGTAGATCAAATAATGTCTTCCTTGTAATTTTTTGACAAAACTAAGTTATTTCCTCTCCCATTATTTGATGTTTGATGCTAAACATGAAATTTAGCATTAAAGTTAAAATGCTACTGCTTTCAGATGCTACTGCCCACTTGACTTGCCATTGCAAGAATAATACTGCAACCGTCTTGTCTACCTTGGTTTGTATCATCCTCTGTGGAATATTATTCATGGCATTTGAAAGCCAACCTTCAAGGCTTTTTGCAAAATTGCGGATGGCTTGGGTCAAGGCACCTGTGCATTAAAGAATAAAAACATAATGAAAAGAAAGCAATGTACCTGTCTTGAAATGTTTTGCATCTTCAGTACTTACGTACTCAGTGTTCAGGTCCGCTGCTTTTACTTACTAAAAGACAAATCCAGTCTAGGTTTAAAATGCCTCATTCAGATATAGAGTATGCAGTAATGATTTTAGTTTTGGTTTAATAAGCAGTTCCAGCTTTCTCACCTAACAACCTTTCAAGAAGTTTGTGACCAGCAGTATTGTTTTGAGCACTTCTATAGAAGAACATCAGTAATTGCAGCAACTGTGCTGAATGAAATTTCCAACAGCTTTCAGCTTTTCACTTCAACTAAGCACCTCTTTTAAAGAGAAAAACTCTGGAAAAAATTCCAGTTATTGAAATACTGCAGTTTCCTCAAATAAGCCCAAAGTAACCTTAAGCCATGTCATGATGCTGCTTACTTCAGTTTTAAAGAACAAAATCCAACATGCAGTGCTTAAGGATATCATCAATAAGCAAGACAGAAGAGTGTGTTTCACTGACAGAAAGTGAGATTATTCAAATGGCTGTAGAATCTGTGTGCATTTTTGTTTCTTTACTATAGCACCCAGAGAACTGCTGAGTGACTGACAGATTTACAGAGAAACTGAAGAAGCCCTTACAGCAATCTGCACTACTCAAAATACAAGTTTTAATTTTTCAAAGGAGGAGGACAGGAAGCATTTTCCCAAGGAACTGCACCTGGAAAAAAGAAAATTGTATCTCCTGAGTAGTAGAAACCTTGCTCTCCCATACCTACCACTTGCTTATTGACATAATAGCATCCACTCAAACGTTTGCAAAAAGAAGGAGACAAAAAGAAAAAATTACAGGTTTCTAAAGACTAGTAGAGGATGAATGCAACTACAGAAGTGAAGAGGAAAAAACTAGAAAGAGGAAATAATATTTATTTGCAAACTATTTTAGCTACATGTGACAGGAAACAGTCCAAGTAAAGACTGACTTGATTCTGTTTATAAGGTTGAATACTCTGGTAGAGTAAGAAATTAATGCTGATAGAACTTGTCTTTGAGAAATGTTCTTTCACTGTTTGAATTATTGATGATCCCTTTAGTAATAAAGCTTTCTAGTAGCAAAGTTGATTTACTAAAAGAAAAAATGTATATACTTCATGACATATTTTCCACATATCTTCAAATTTGCAGTGATAAGCATAGAATCCAGATCAGTAATTTATATAACTGACCACACATTTGGATGTTTAGCTGAACACAATTTGATCTTACAAAGCATCTGTATTAGCTGAACATTCTATTGTAACAGAGTTTTTTCCCCCTTGAGGTTTCCACATGAAGAACAAACTTTTTTCTTCAATTCTGTCAGTCACCTAGCTCACTTGTGCTGCTTTGTAAATTATTTCTGTGCGTTTAGTATTTATGTATTCACTCACATTTTCTTACCTATAGAACAAGAAAATGCAAAATGGAAAGAATAATGTAAATACTGTATGAGTGAAACTTAGACATTTAAAGAAAATATTACTGCTTTTTCACCAAACTATATATTACAAAATTATTTGCATCACTGTGATGCTGATCTCCTTTAAAAATAAATATGGAAAAGCAGCTCAGGCCTTAAGAAAGGCCTTTAACTAGGAAGAGGAGCAAATGAAAGGAATTCTAAGTTCTGAAGAAATAAAATCAATGAAGTAGATAATCAGGCATCAGTATTGTATGGAACAACTATGAATTTCTAATGAGCTTTGGAGATATCATATTAAATACAGAATTCTTCTCATACTCCATCCTTAAGTACACATCCAGTCACTACCAAAAACTTAAGTACTTACATCCTCAAAGCCTTCTTTTAAGTTCATCTGGCTACCATAGGAAAACAAGAAAACCCTTTCAAAGAATCACATGATGAGTACGGTGCAAAATAAATGGACTGAGAGTTAACTGTTACTAGACACACACTAAATGGTATTACAATGGCAGTTACCAATAAAAAATTTGATTTGGATAAGCCCCTAAAAAGCTTGAGTTCTCAGCTGAAAACTCTCTGACATGCAAATCTCATAAAAACAAGGCTTTACGGTCTTTCCAGTACTATAAATTTTTCTGTACCTGGAATTGTGTAACATGGTGTGGAAATATGTTTAGCATAAATTTTCCACCTATGATAGAAACTAACTCACAGGCAAGTTTGTTACTGTCCCTTCTGTCACTTGTGAAGGTCCAAGATGCCCATTTTAAACATAATAGCTCTGGTCTATTGCCAAAGACATTAGACAATTATGTCTTTATTCCTGACTCAAATGGACAGCATTTCACTCTTCTTGGGAAAAGGAATTTTCTGTTTTATGCACAGTGATTCTTCATTCATTCTGTGGGTGCTTAACATTTCAGCTGACAAATTTAACATAGAGGTTGAAAAATAAGCAATTTTTTCTTCAATGGTAAATTTTTCTTCTCCAGTAATATGTATCACACCGCTGAGCAGCACAGTAAGGCTTTTCTAAAAGAAAAACAATGAAAATCTAGACACGAAAAAAGATAAACCTTAAAAAATCATATGCTTACTTCAAACACTTTCCAAACTAATATTTTTTACTATTTTAAGCAGCTGCTCTCTGTATCTTTCCATTTATTCAGGAAAAAAATCATAAACATGCCTTATATGAAGCATTTACAGTCCCCTTTCATCTACAGAGGCCAAACTTCCCTATAAACCGCTATTTTCTCACAGAAGATGGTGAATTTGTCTACTTCAGCCAGCTTCATTATTGTCATAGTCAACCATTAAGTACAACCTTAAGCCTTCCTCTTGGTCTCTCCTAATGGCTGGAGATACTTTAATTCAAATGCAGAAGTTAAAAAACTAATAATATTTTAAATATTTAACAGTGAAAAGGGAACTTGTATGGACCATCACTACAGGAAAGCTGACTAGAAAAAGCCATTTAGTTAGCTGGTCCTAAAGATAAAATAAGAAAATACATTAGCTGTCTTCCAAAGGTAGCTCAGTGGGTGGACTTCTGAGCAGAAAACCACTGGACTGTTCACAAAATAGAGGCAGAAGTCTCTTGGGATGAATTTGTCCTGGGATCAGATGATGTGTTTGCATCAAGAAGTCCGATAATCATCCCAAAACCAGGAATGTCAAACACAGTAGGTATCAACTATTCAAATATGACTGGTAATTCTAGAAAGAAAGAAATAGCATGAAAAGGACCTGATGCCTGTAGTTATTGATATTAAATGATTGTGTCCATTTTCTTGAAACCCTGTACTGGCAATGCCCAATGCATCTTATAAAACAAGGCAGAAAGATGCCACAAGCTGAGGAGCTATCATATAAAAACTTCTTTGGAGACTGCCAGGCTGTGCCGGAGAAGCAAGTGAAATGCAAGGCAAAAAGCAGGTTTAGTGAAAAACCATGTCTGCACCACCTTTTTATTCAGAAAGTAATGTTTTTGGAAGAGAGTTTTAATTCAACTTATTAAATGTTCTAATGAAATTTGTGGGGCTTTTTATCATTGCCTATTTGCTTGTGACAGACTATATTATTCTAAAATTAATATCCTACCTACTTGCATTGTTATTAGATAGAAAAGTAAAACGTCAAATAAATACCAATGCAAAATAATTTAGCCAAGTAATGGTTGTCAATAATTGCATGGTTTTGAGAAAACATTTTTATTCTGCTACATAGATGAAAAGATAAATTACATCAATCTCTACCACAAACTTACTCTTACATTTAAAAAAAAGGTAAAACTGTCTTTGTAAATGGGTGACCTTCAGATTTTATACATTTCCAGTTCCAAAATTTTTTTTGTATCATACGCAAATTACTAAAACGTAGTTTTATGTCACTGACAAGCAAAAAGTCAATAAAACATTTCTGCAAGACAGTACCTGCAAATATTCTTATGGAGTACTTATTACTGCTGGAGTCACTATAGCAGAAGAGGTGTTCACAGCATGACAAAATAGATTTGTTAGCTTCAAAGCTACTTAAGTCCTAATTTTTAAAAAAATGTTAATCCAACTTTATAAAGTGACTACTGTTTTTTCATGTAAAGGATATAGTACGTAGGAGTTATGAGGTTTATAGTGGGTTGCTGACATGCTTTCTTTATAATATTTAGCACAGCATATGTGAGACAATAAATGCTTTATAAAGAAGTTCAACTTCACATAAATTTATTTTCTACCAAAAATAGCCATAAAAATACACTGCTGAAGTAACGACGGAGTCTACTAAAATTAACTTTGAAAAGAAAACTGCACTCCCGGTAACGGTTGACTGGCCGGACAGTTACTGACTCTTTCATGCAGGATATATGACAGGAAGAACAGTAGATTGGAATAACTATATAATCACATAATGGTTTGGGTCAGAGGGACCTTAAAGTCCAACACCCCTGCCATGGGCAGGGACATCTTCCACTAGACCAGGTTGCTCAAAGCCCCGTCCAACCTGGTCTTGAACACTGCCAGGGAGGAGGCAGCCACAACTTCTCTGGGCAACCTGTTCCAGTGGCTCACCACCCTCACGTTAAAATAAATTGGACTAAAAATTTCAGAGTTAACTTTTTATTGCCTTAACAGTCAATAAAATTGATTTCAGCAGCCACTGATAAGGAACAAAAGATTAACTGTCCAAAAATGGAATCACAAAGACCATACACATTTTTTTCAGACTAATCAAAAATTAATATGCAATGTTTAAACTGAAAATTACTGTATTTAGTGAAAGAACTGACTGGCATTAGTGCACATTGGCTCAGGGCCACAGGAGTTATGTCTAAGTCTAGAGCCAGCGTAAAAGGAAGATGTTTTTATCTGAAAATATAACACACAGAGAAAGAAGTACCTTTAATATGAAACTGTATCTTGAAAACTACATCTTCCAACTGCACTAAAATCCTCAGTTACTTTTAAAACACAAAGCATCCATCAACTCTCAGCACAACTTCCTACACAAAAAATATATGGATAAATGATACACAATACTTTCCTAACTTTCAAACTTATCCCTAAAGCTGCCCTGTGAGGCATAAGACCACCACACACATGAATGCACAAAAATCCTTACAAAATGTTTCAGGTGTTCAACTTACTAGGAATAGGTCTAAGGACGTCAGGAATGAGAATCTCCACCAAAGCCTGGTACATCACATGGTCACAGTTACACATCCATTTCAGAATAGACTCACTCTTGCACAGAGTAATCAGCTTTGCTTTTGGAAGTCGACTTTCTATTTCACTCAGATTGCTAGTGTGAAAAAATGTAGCAAACAAATAAATGATAATGCATTTACAGCAGAAAAACCTGCAATTGATGTTAAAACATATTATTTTATAAATATGTCATAGATGTCTCAACTACACCCAACAGCACTTCTTAACACGTTATGTCACATGGAAATGAATTTTAAAAATGCCTCCATAGCTCTGCTACAGTTCATAAATTATGCAGATGTATAAATGATCCCTTTGGCTTAAAAGAACTGGATAGAGTACTGGGAAAAGACACATTTACTGCAATTGTCCAAGCAAATTAAAAAATAGATGACAATCATTTCAAGACTGCACTTTAGCATATACCTAGCCTACACAAAAATGCCAGACAACATAAATTTAATTTGAAAAAATTAGCATATAAAAAGAAATTATTACACTGCAGGTAAAATCAATTTGCCACTCGTATTATATTATTATGAGAAGCAGTAATGAAGAGAAATATTTACTGACCTTGGTTCAGTAATAGTAGTGCCATCAGGTGGAGCAGAGGGAGAATAGCGCCAGAAAGTTTGCCACAATTTTTCTATCAGGCTGAATTGAAGATTCACAACCACATCCAGTATTGCCTGAGAAAATAAAACACAAGTACAGATTGTCTTCCACCCAGCTTCCCCCTACTCCCAACTTCAACTAGAATTATAGTTTGTTTCCTTCATCACATAGTGGAGCAAAGGCAAACTGTACATTTCTCAAGTTATAAATAATATCTGGCTTTATACCTTTGATATCCATAAATTATCCAGCACTATAAACTGGTGTGCACGGAGACTTGAGTAAGGCCAAGTGCACATCCACGGAAGCCTCCAGAAAAGAGCATGGCCTATGTAAATACATCAGAGGAATTCACCCAAAGAAAATATTTAATGCTACTGCAAACACAAGGGAAACCTGCCATTTTATTCATTTTCATAACTCAGTTTGAAAGCACCTTCAAAAATAAAAGACATACTGTTCAATATCAAATGTGGTTTAAACATCTCAATGTTTCTTTAAAATGAGAAAAATATTACCGCTTTTAATGTGAAAAAAAGAAATTATAATTTAACCTTATTTACATTTCCTATTGACTAAACCAAATATCTGCATGTACAATCTGAAGTCTAGTTTCTCTAACATTCTGAAAACATTGCACTCCCAGCGTCTACTATGTATTACTTTTTTCCCCTGTAAAGGGGCCCCTCCAAGTAAAACCTTTTTACTAATGTCTTTTCCAATGAAATAAGCAAGATATCCTGGGGGAAAGTCACATACCACTAACATGGCTGGAATGTATTTGGCATTACTGGCTTGTACTGAGCTTCACTAGAAGTCATGAACTTAAAAAAGATACGGTTTATAGGAAATACCTCACAGTGCTCTCGATAAAGACTCTGCAGTGATTTGATGTCCTCAAAGGTAGTACCATCTGGTAGAGAACTGATTTCAACTTCTCCAAACTCTGGAAGTACTCGAGAGGCATCTGTTTCCATGACAACATAATGACAGAGTGCTATTGTGAACAGTGTCAGTTACGGTATGATTAAGAAAAAATTTAAGGATGATACAAAGAAATAAATTCCAAAAGGTCATAATGTTCAAACAGAAAAGTTTTTCATACCTGTTTTATATTAGAATTGTAAACAAATTCAGCCAGCATTTTTTAATTTAAATAAAAATATATTCTTGAAGGCATCAAAAAAATGTCAAGTACATACTACACCTATATAGAAAAGCGAACACACACGTTTTCAGAATATTACAGGATGAAGGAAAATATCTATGTCAGTCTATGAAAGATTAACCCTTGAATAGTTTTTTTCTTGTTCAACTGAAGTGTTTCTATGTAGCCAAATATGATGGGGCTTAGTAGACTCAATATACATATATATTTGAAGTTTACTAGACTTTCAATTAGAGCCAATGTATGCTTTTACTATTTGTCACAAACGTTTTCAAGAGACCAGCTGATGTAAGAGAAAAATGCTGGATTGAAAGGTACCTGAAAAGGATGATTCAAAAAATTTTAATGCTACGCTTATGTTCCCATTGATTTCAAAACCAGCAAAATTAGGCCAAAGGATTTGATGCTTGAAAATCTCGATCAAATAAGCCTACGCCTTCTGCAGTAACACAGCCAAAAAGTCTTCCTACTTAAACAGATAACTAAATCACCATTTGTTTCCATTACTGAGAATACATGCTTAATTGGATCAATGAATCCACAACCTGGACATTTTTAAACATGAACTTTGGGGTTATAGTTGAAACTATTTGGCTCTTTCCACTTTTAAAACTGCAGCACACTTTCAAAACTGGATGGCTAACCTGCAATAATAATGCAAAGCCACTGCCCTCACTTTTATGAATAAAATGCACTCTAATGCACATGCAGGAAACAAGTTTCATCGCAAGAATTTCAATATGCATGTCTAATATAACGTTGCACAGCAACTGGATTGTGATTTATGTAATGTATCACACAAATACAGAATTTGCATATTTTTTCCTTTTATACTTACATCATGCATACTAAATATTACATAAAGCTCACAACACAGAACATGTAATTTAAGTGCTTTTTTGTTCTGTTGTAAGAATTTTAAAGAGGGCACGATAACTTCAGAAGCAACTACTGTACTTGTGTGACTTGATATTCACAGTGACAATGAAGTTCATTGTACTTATTTATACAGCAGTATATACCTAAAAACTGTTGATGATGTTGACTTTGGGCAATTACAGTTTGTTCAACAGACGTGCCTGTCTGTTGGCCACTTCCTGTGAAGCCATCTGCAACTCCATCCACTTTCTGCATAGGCTTATACCTACAAAAATAGCAAGTACAAAATTATCCTTTCTGTTCAATTCTTCGTAAATAAGATCATACAATCTATGTTCACTCCGATTTCTCCATCTCAAAACAAAATTTTGATGAAAAGTAACAAAAGAACTTACACATTTTTATTTTGTAAATAACAGAAGAAACAATTACTAAGGGAAGCTAGAGGATTAACAATTCATTACAGAATTCATAAAGGTGGTATTACAGCACACTACCCATTTCTTGTGGAATTTAGCTTAGGAACAGCATACCATAAGATCAGCTAATTTACACCAAAAGAACCAAATCCTTCCGTTTCTAAATAGCTTGACTTCCCAATAATTATGTAATTAAAAAATAATGTTTCATTACCTTAAGAAAAAACAACATTACTGTTTGAGGATAGTGAAAGACTTTTCAAATCCAACAAACTTCTCTCATAAGCATAGAAGGCCTGAGAAAGCTGCTTGGAAACCTAAACTCTTCACTAGTCAATTCTCAGAATCTTTATAGAAGGACAAAAACCATAATGATAAAAATGGGAATGCTGGTTTGGATGGTCAAGTGTTGTCTCAACAATCAGTCTGACAGGTTGAAGATCATGCCTGTCACTTCCAACACAACTGAGAGTTTACTCTGTCCTAGGTCTTAATGGCAACATCTTGGTTGCTTTGCACTTTTGAAAAAGAATTGTAGCCACTAGAACAGGAAAGAGAAACCCCAAAGCTAAATAAAGTGTGGTTTAACTATCACTCAAATTGGAATTGTTGTGCAGACTGTAAAACTCTATGTTAACTTCAGAAATGTAACAAAAAATTCCACTTGATGCATTACTTTGAGAAGCAGTTTAATCAGTTGTGAATATTTAATTTTGTTTCCAGTAAACTTAAACCAGCATTGCCTCATGTAATTACTGAGATTTTACTTTAGAAGGAAGATCCCATAAAAAACATCCGTTCAATATTCTAGGCATTCATGACATGAATATAAATATACAATAACAAAAGACAGACAGAAAGTGCACTTTTCAACAGAAAGACTCTTGGCCTGAATAACAAATAGTTTTATAACTTTAGGGATTTCAGTGTTTGGGGAAAAAAAAGACACCTATACCTATCCTGTCTCTAGGACATTTATATCAAGTTTTACTTTCTGTAATGGCTTAGTGTAAAATACTATGCCTGTTAAAGACAACAGTAAAACTAATCAACTGTAATAAAGAATAAAATTTCATCTCTGGCATCACAGTACCACTGAACTCTTCTGGATGAGCTTGTTACTACTTGATAAATCCACCTGAAATCCAGGCAGTTCATCTGGGAAGAATTCTTAACTTCTCTCTCATTATACATTATAATTACAAATACCAGGCAAAAGATCAACTTCTGGAAACATTTGTAAATCTAAATATATACTTTAAGATAGTTCCATTACTTTCTGCAAAATATTATTATTTTACTGACCCTTCAGCTCCTGAAATAGGATTTAAAGTGTTTTGAATACATAAAAATAACACTCCTCTAAGTTTTTCAGTTATGCAAAAAAACTTTTAATTAAAGTATAAAAGCCAACTTAATTCTTTGGTGTTAGGAATCAGAATTATCCACCTACTTACTCCCCTGTGCTTTAAAATACTCTGGGCAAAATTCTTAATTCTGGCACTGTGACAGATAACTTGTCACAGGAGTTAACCAGTTTCAACAGCATTAGAAAATCACTTGTAACTTGAAACCAAAGAACAACAAAAAAATCTTTTTCAGGAGCTTCAGATGAAACATAAGCAGACAGTGGTTAACAATTTTAGATCTGCTGTCTTTTACATACAAGTGGAGCTTTGGCAGTTCAGACATCAAACAGCTCTCCAGAATTCTTTAGTTTAATTCAGGCCATTTTTTGATGTGTGGAAAAAATAGTTACAATTTCCTAACTAGTAAAAGCTACATTTTCTAAAATTATCCAGACTTTTACTCTGTTTCCCTATTTTACTCACCACAAACCTATACCTTATTTCATCTTCTACCCTCTTCTTTTCTTTTGAATTACTAGGTGCCAGAAGACTGGGAGTAGCAAATAATAACTAAAATAATAACTAAACTTATACGAATATTATAGCTTTCTAATGATACTTGACCCAGAAAGGACACCATGTGAATTTTATATTTGCTAGCATAAACACGGTAAAACTTTGCAAAGTCTTTAGTTAAAAACAGACATTTTTTCAGTTTGTGCAAAGCTATAAAAATAAAAAAGCCCCTAAACCACTGAAATTGGAACATGGAATCAGGTAATTCAGAAATGACACTGCATGATACACTGGTCTCACTTAGCAGTTAATTTAGAATACAACTTCATTGACTTCCATAGTCTAACTGTGACATAACTTCATTAATAGAAACTTACTCTCTCACTGCAGAACAGATTAATAACTTCCTGTCTAAAATTTATGTGCAGCGAACAATCCATATTCATTAATAAGGTAAAGCAGAAAGTGGAAGTATAATAAAATCCCTGCTTGGTTTGAAATGCACATATGAAATTGGTAGGGAAAATAAACAAGGTCAAAACTATCAGAACCATGAGAAGCCAAAACGGATTGACTAAGTCACAAGACAGACAAAAAACAGATACTAGCTTTTTCAGTTAAATTTTCTGCATATTTTGTTGTTTGCTTGTACTGTTGCCATGCTGCCACTATTTGGATTTTACTCTGTCTTAAAATTTAGTATTTTTCTGAAAAATCCAATGCATGCTGCTATGCAATTTATAATATTCTCTATTTTTCTTAAAAACTAAGGTTTCTATCCTTCTGGCTTACTAAAAACAAACCATAGGGATTCTAGAAAGAAACAGAACTAAGCTCTAAGGATTCACTTCTATTTTTATTTTTAATTTTTATTTTTATTTTAAATCTACTATTGTGATTTATCACTAGGGGTTTACTGACATCTGTGAGAAGTGAGTTAAAGTACCAAACTATGTGACAAGATGGTGATCTTATGCATAACAATGTGTAAAGTATGTTAAAATATTTTATTACTGTATGCAAATAAAATGTTGCTATTGATGCTACTAGGGGAAAAAAATCAGCTTTTAAAATTAGCAGAAAGCAAAAGTTGAGATTCAAAGGGCTTGCAACACCAAGAGCACACAGTAAAGCTGCTAACTATAGGAAAATCAAAGAAACTCAAATAATTAAAAATATTATTGAAGATGCAAAACCTGCAAGTAACAAAGAAATATCTGAGCAGCATTTGGATGCTATCAGAAAGTTCTGATGTATAGATCAAGTTTTACTAGTTGCCTCCTAGTGTTTGAAGAAAATAAAAACACTTCCAAGTATAGTGTTGTGTTTGTATCATAAAGCCTCAAAAATAATGCAGAGGCTTTCCAATAAAAGCATGGTTATCTGAAATCAAATATGGTAAAACTGTAAAGAAATTTAAGGAATGCAAATTTTATCTGTATGCTTTTAAAACATCTCTCCTTGGTCCAATAAGCATTGTTGAGATACATCTAATCTAGAAGCCTAAGTAGAACTTCCTAAGTTTTTAAGTCACAATCACCTCAGCATTGGAACCATACTATACAAAAAGTATTTGTGCTTGTTCAGGAGAAAGACTGATTTTTTTCTGAACTGCTCCATTAGGAAGTTGATTAGCAGTTTATTATATAAATTCTCCTATTATAATTTTAGGATATTGTGTCTTAACAAACTTGTAGCCCAGTCTCACAGATATCATTATTTGTTGGACTATGATACCTTGCTCTCTATCTTCAAAAAGAATACCACTATAAAAATGCGTAATTCCTCTGTTGTCCATAAAACCATGCCCCTTTTAAAAAGATCTATAAATACTTGATGCTTTGGACCCCCGGAGGCTTAGTTTAAAGGTAATGTTTGACTGAATAGTATATCCAGGAAACATGAGAATACAGGGAAGAAAACAGTAGAAAAATACAGATTAGTTTCTACCTAAAATAAATACATAGGGTAAACAACATCTATAGGCAGTAGTGATTAATGATTTCTGGTTAGAACAATAATATATGTGTTACCTGAATATTGTAATATACAGTAAATAACAATACGGCTATTTTATTTATTACAAAATATCTTAGCTGAATGTTCAGCTCCCATAAATGAAAGCAAAAAGGTATAATAGTGCAAGAACTGAAAGATATATTTGCAATGAACTTGGAAAGTTGGAGGTTTACTTCTGGAAATAGAATTTAAAACATACATTGTTATGACTGCCCTGAAGAAAAGACAAGCATACCTGTATCAATTTCCCTAGACTAAGCCATAAAGATAATTCAGCTTCTGAGCCACAAGCTTCTAAAACAGACTAAAAATGGAACTTGACTTTAGGAATTGTATCTCATGATACATTTCCCTTAAATGATCTGGCAAGAAATGCTTCTGGGAAAGAGATTTCATAGTAAGATTGTACTTTAAAGTTTTAGACTTAAAACTGTACAAATAAATTTGGCATAATACTTGGTTTGGATATTACTTTACTTCTTCCTAACAATTTTTGTCTGATGTCCATCCACTGTTAGTCAGGCCAGTGTTTGATCCAGGGCTGATGGATAATATAACCATTTAAATATCCTGGTTTTTCCTACCCTGGAAAACATCCAGAAGCAGGATGACAGAGGCAAGCCAGTGCCTTCCCTTGCAAGTCTGAGCCATACAGCAGGTCCAGCTGAAAGGCAGGGTGTTAGTTATTATGTTCCAGCCAATATTAGTTGTTAATAGTTTAGTTTACTAACTAAAATAAAATTAAATAATAACATCAATAAAATATAATAACAATTATAATGAAAAGGAATATAACAAAAAGAGAGAGAAATAAAACCCAGGAAAAGACAAGTGATGCACAATGCAATTGCTCACCACCCACTGACTGATGCTCAGCCAGTCCCGGAGCAGAGATCAACACCTCCCGGCCAACTCCCCCCAGTTTATGTACTGAGCATGACGTCCTATGGTATGGAATAGCCCTCTGGCTAGTTCGGGTCACCTGTCCTGGCCACGCTCCCTCCCAGCTTCTTGTGCACCTGCTCGCTGGCAGAACACTGCCAGATCCTTAACTTAGGATAAGCGCTACTTAGCAACACCTAAAACATCAGCGTGTTATCAACATTATTCTCACGCTGAATCCAAAACACAGCACTGTACCAGCTACTGGGAAGAAAATTAACTCTACCCCAGTCAAAACCAGGACACCATTAAAATTAATCAAGCAAAATATACATTTTTATTTCAAGAATGTGAAATAAAGCTTGACAGTGTATGACCAAAGACTACCCTAAAATTAAGAAGTAAGGTTGCAAAGAGAGAAGAATGAACCAAAGCTCATGATTGCTGCATGCTAGAGAGTGGCTGTAATGAAGATTGTTGAATAATTTAATTGTTATTTTTTTTTCTAAAATTACTATTATAATCAGCACATTCCAATCAGAAAAAAATGTTCTGGATTCATCACACTTGGCTTTAAAAATCCCTGTTTCTATTAGAAACATTTGCAGTTTTCTGGTTTAGATAAGTATGAATAAATTATAATGGCTCATGAGTTTCCATTTTTCAATGAAAACTTCCTATATTTTGTGGATAAAAATCTTCACCTTAAAAAGTCTATATCCTATTCAGTATTGCTAGTATGTTTGATGCTAGTATGCAGAGCAGAAACAATGTAAATTTTTCACAGTGCAGCTGTCAAAGTCTGGCTAGCTCCTTGATCTCTACATTTTATTTATTTAGGACGCTGGGATTTTTGAAAAGCAGAAAACATTTTACTGAGATCTATGCACCCTGAACTGAGGGATGAACAAAGACCCTCAGAACTACTTTGTATGAATAGTACACCGGTAGGACTATGTGAACAATGCTTCTATTTCTAGGGTACCTAACTGGACATGACAAGATTTCAAGCCTAAAGAGATCAGCCTGTCTTCTGTCTTAAAAGACAAGAAGTATTGCAAACTCCTGAGCAAAGAGATGAAGCTTCATGTAAGAAGGTACATTGGGATAGCTGCTTTTAAGGATTTAATAACAAAGCCATTGTTGTTAAGTTATAACATGGTGTTCTTTTCTGCAGTCAGTATTGCAGATAGGTGATAGAGGCTTCCACTTCTCTCCTTTTCCTGTTCTCCTCCGTCTTGTTGCTAGCCTCAACTGAAGATAATGCATAACCAACTTTTCTACTACCGCACAGTATTTTTCATGTAACAGCTACCTATTCAGTATAATTATCCAGTGCCTTGTAGTTTCCATCCTTCATCAACATCTTTACAGATTCTCACAGCAGAGCTTAAGATTGTTATGAATTGAGCATGAATGGGAGCATGCTTGTCCATGTATATGTGTGCACACGCAAAACATGGGTTAAAGGAAAGGTATGCACTAACTGCTACACAATGCTATACGTGTGATTTCATTCAAATATAATCAGGGAACGAATTGACATAAAGATCACGTTAAGAAAATGCCACCAAACATACGTAGGTAAGGAAAATAAGGGAACTACATAAGATATATGGTGGTGTTAAACGAAATAATAAAACAAATGATTAAAAAAGTAAATAACTCCTAACAGTTAAATAATGCAAGTTCAAAGTCACTTTGTCATTGTGAAACAAGAATAAGAGAGAGGTGACGATGATTATGTAACTGGCACAATTTCTCCAGGAACAATTTCATAGAAACAATTCTAGTTAGATCATTGTGGTGTATGTCTTGCTGCATACATGTGATTTTGAGTGCGAGTGAATGAAATATCTAAGTGAATGAGCTTGAGTGATAAAATAAGCCTACTTGGAGATTTTGTAAATATCTATAACCTTTTCTTACCATATAATCCTGCAATGAGTTTTGTAAGAAGAATTTATCTGTGTTTGAATTAAAGTTTGAAGTTGTGTTTTCCATACTCCATTTGTGTCCAAGGCCACAAAATAGGCTTAGCACACTATACCAAACTGTTCATTCAATTACATTTTTTGGGAGGTAATAGCTCTAGAGATGTCTTACTTGACATGCTGCTGTTCTACATATGAGTTTCATGACATTACACATTTTAGATATTTCACTTTAAGGTAACATGGGGGACTAGTGACATCAGTCAAATAAAAACTGATTTCAAAGATATTTACTGACTTCCATTTTTTTTCCTAAAATTTTCTGTTCAAGATAGTTTTTCATATGCATATTCACACATTCTTTCACCACCAACATAGCTCTTTGTGGTCACTGTGACACTGCTTTCAAGTACTTCTGAGCTTACACAAGGTTCCTCAGCAACAGCAGATGCTGAGGGAAAATACTTAGATCAACTTACAGGCAAACCATTATGGACACATTAATTCTTTGCACGGAGAGGAAATAAACACCAAACTGAACTTAATCATAAGCTCTTTTATAAGCAGCTTATACATAAAATGATATAGTAATGAAAACAAACATCAAAATTCTAAATTCAAGCTCTTACTGCTTTGATTCAGCTTGTGGAATAAGAACTCAAGATAGTTAAGAAGACTGTTCATATCATGTTTTGCTTTATTATTATTACTTTTTGCAAATTGATCACAATTTCTAGGTAGATATTCTTTCATGTTGACTGATACCTAACTACAGTGACGTCAATTGGATATTCAGCAAACTTTTATTTTTCACAGCAGAGAAGATGAACAAAAGTTATGTTAGAATTTCAACTTTTTCATGTAAGGAAAAGTAAGGCTTTATGAACTAACAATATTAATAAGTACCTATGTTAACTTCACACTTTACCTCTGTTTCTGCTGCATGGGCTGTTGTCTCATAGCCATATATTGCATGTCCTCCTGTAGTCGATTAAGAGGAGAGTCTGGCTTGACACGAATTCCATAGTAATGATATTTGGAATTCCCCCTTCATGAAAGAGCAAGAATTAAAAGAACAGTAACACTAGTTCTGTGCATCTACATTACATTTACTTTACAATTTACACTGACTGGAAAATAATACCCACAAATCAGGCCTGACTGATTTACTGTCATACCAGTTTTGCCTGGGTATCATTTTACCACCTTTGGGAAATTAATTCATTCTCTTAAGCAAATATTATCCAGCACTTTAACTTGTATTAAACTTGAGTAAGAAAACCAAAATGCAAATAAATATAACATATCCAGTTAGGAAGAAACATAATTCTTAGTAATTTCCAAACAACAGGATACATTTTATTTGCACTAATAAAAATCTGCAGTGTATTTATCAAAATGTAAACATATAAACAGTCAAAACCAGGAGAAGTAAAAGTATAATAACATCTGGAAAAGCATAAAACTGTTTAACATTAAGAGACAGAACTGACAGAAACCCACCATAATATTTAAATACAAGTTTTATTTATTTTTTGACTGGCAGACAAGTTTTTTACTCATAATTTTTATTTGTGTTTTCTATTATACAGTTCAGGATTTCATTAACACAAACCTAGTTCCAAGTCTTCTGGTCCTTAATCCCATGAAGATTGACCGTATGAGTTTTCCAAAGGAGGCAGCATTGACTGGATCCAACTTGTGTTCCTGACAATGTCGTAAGTAATGGTTGTAAAGGGTACTTCTTGGAAGGCTCACTCCTTCTGCAGTTTCATAGTTGTCTAAAAGCCACTGAAGCTATATCACATACAAAATAGAAAAAAAAATCATTATTACTTTATTAAAAATATCTTAGCCATACAACATTACTTATGACAGTTTTGAAACCACTCTTCAGGTCTATTAAATAATTACTTCCTTCTTCAGAGACTCTTTAAATGCTAGATATACCATAGTGCTTTAGGATCTTCAGAATTACCAGGCAATAGCAAAACTCATTGCACTTGTGACCTCAGGTAAGTGTCCACTTCTTAAAATATTTTTGATTCAGTACCACACCAATACTTGATAAAGGTATCTATGCTTTGGAGAAAAACTGTTAGTATTGCAAAGAAATAATCATGAATGTGATTCACATAAATTGCAGAAAACAAACTCCTTGGACTAACAATGGTTAATGTATTTATAAAGCTGAAATATTACAGTGTTTTAATCTGCCTGATGTTAAAAAACATTACAACACTTAACTGAATAGGATGTTTTTACTCTCAGATACATATATGAAAAAAGCTATTGCGTATAATTCAAAGAGCAACCTAGATAACATTGACAATAACTGATACATCTATAAAGCATTAGGGGTACAATCCCTTCCAGCTGTAGCTTGTTTGCCTTTGACTTCCAGGAGGAACAGAATGAGATTCTTGGAAAAATATTAATCTTTTCATGTAACTGTGGTAGGTAATTTTAGCCACATGCAAGAAAAGGCCTTTTACATAACATCATTGGACTTTCAAAGCAGTGCACACTCATGAAACACCTCTAGCTGTCACTAACATACAAAAAAGCAAAAAGGACAATTTAATACTCCTACATTTAACATTATAGAGGAATGACAAAATAGATCAAAAATAATACAGGTTGAGGACGCATTTAAATTCCATGGTTTTAGTTTTTTGATATGCTAATATTTTCCTTATCTTTCCCCAGAATTTGCTATGGTTTCAGTTCCCTGAAATTTTCCTTTAGATCTAGCTTGAATGGGTCACAAATGTCATTTTCTGTTTGAATTTTACTTCTCTGTTTTCCTAAGTATTTCTACCAAAATAATATAGTGTGACTATTCAAACTTGCTAGGATTAGAGATCTTACCAAAACTCTGGATTTAACTTGATCATCCAGTGAAAATGCAAACTGAGGACATTATGTCTTCAAGACTTGCTACAAACTATTACTCTGATGAGCTAGATATTCACATAAATGTGTAATAATTTTCAATTTAGTCCAGCAAAGCTAGTATAAACAAATCACAAATTATTAAGCAACAATAAAAGATATACATGGTTTATGTGTTATTTATTCCTTTGCAGAATTATCTTCTGTTAGAGCAGTGCACAAATTCTGTTCCATCAATGTTCACAGTAACTTATCATTCAAAGAACATTAATATTTTAGCGTGCAATAGCCATGAAATGTTTCAGTCTTAAACTTTTATCACAACACTGTTATGTACTGAAGTACAGGTGGTAAAAAATATATTGAATTTATAGCTATGTTTTAGTCACAGTGAGAAATTCACCAATATAAATGCAAAAACATTACTACAAAATTTACTCTAGACCATTCAAACACCATTTCCTTATTTGCTTTTTATTGAAAACATGCCCATAACTCTTCCATGCTTCTTAAACATAAGCTCTAGAAAAATATACAGAAGATGTAAATGCTTCCAAGACATAAAATTTTTAGCTCAGTTTGCAGTTAATTTTGCATTTCAAATACACAAAATGAAAAAGTACAGTTCATCATCTTTGTATCAGTTATCATATAATAATTTTAAAAGTCTTGATATTCACAAGTGCTTCTAAATTGAGCATCAGTCATTTTGAAATAAAGCTGAAGAAAAAGCATAATCATAATCATTAAATTTCACCTGAATGTATTAAACATATTTCACTAATGCCCTGACATAAGCCTGTCTGGGCTTAGAAACAAAGGTAATTAATTATATCTTTCAACTGTTGTATTTTACCTATATTTAAAATCTATTATTACATCTACCTTTATTTATATAACATTTATCATACATTACTAAATCTATAATTTAATTAGGAGAGATATGGAAGGTGGAGTATTTTTGTTTTCCCCAAAGGGAAAAACTCTGTCAATCCCAAAAGACTAACAAACAAACAAAAAATTATTTTCCAATTAAGTTCTGTATGTAGCATTAAAGATATTTTCCTCCAGATGGCTTCTAACCTATTATGGATCACTTTAAGTGCACTTCATTAATGGTAAGGATTTCTAACATGTTACTTCAACCATAACTTTTATTATTCAACACCATAAAACCCAAAAATATAAGTGCATGATAAGAACTTTGCTCCTGGGTGGAGTTACTTAGTAGCAAAAACTTGAAGTCATTACTTGCTAGACTATAGGCTGGAGGAAAAAGTGCAGTTAATGTATTATTCTACAAGGAAATCTCCAAACATTATAAAACTATTGTAAACAACTTTTAAAAAACCTTTTTTCTACCAAGAAGAAATATACTTCTAAAACTGAGCTGTTCAGGTTTGAATCCTGACTTTTTAATTCTGACTTGAATTTTTAATACTGACCATATTGTATGGGTAAGATGGGTAAAGGTATGAAATATTTACAGAGTCAAACCTGTTAAATTGACTGTGACTCCAATTAAGCTGTTAATAAAACATTCAACTACCAATTAAGTCAAACTCATGCAGAAATAAATCAAGGAAGAAAAGAAAACAGAGGAGAAATTACAAAGTCCTTAAAATGAGCACACATGAATTTAGGAAAAAAAAAAAAATCCTAGAAAACCTCATAAATGAATCATAAGGCAAAAATCCAAATCCCAAACCTAGTATTTTACCACAAATTAATATATCACCTGCAAAGTGAAAGTTAATTAAACACACAATTTAGAATTCTATTTTAAAACCTATTAAACTCAATTAATTTAATAAATGCCAAAACAAACCATTAGCAGTCAAAATCAAGAACAAGTTAAATAGACAAAAACTAAACCTTACTTAAACTTCCTCCATACCTTCCTTACTTGAGTTTAAAGACAATAAGCATTGCTTTAAAAATAGGCAAAACATCCAGTAAGTTTTATCTAGACGGTTAACTTCTTCCAAAATGACCAAGCTTAGGAAAGAAAAATATATACAGGGATTTATTTTTTTTTCACAGCGTCAAAGATATATCACTACCAGAATAATTTTGAAAAAGCCTTAACAGTCAGAAAGAAATACCATGATAAGACCTCACAGTTGGATGTGACTCTGATTATTTGGAACACATTGTGCATAGTTCCAGGAACGAGTGGAACAGAGTTTGCTGGGGCACAAAGTAAGCTGGGGCTTGTCTTGTAATTCTTCTTGGTTTTATACCAAGATTCCAGACTTCATAACAGGATTAAACACAAACTTATTAACAGTTCAAGTGTTCCATGCCTTAACATAAACTTCTGACACTTCTCCAAGAAAAGTTATGGTCCCTTTAAAAAGTTACATTTATATAGTAATTTTGATATTATCTGTCTAATACTATCTATTATTATTTACGTAATAATTTTGGTATTGTCTTATCTTCAAAACAGTTATTTTGTAAATATCCAAGGTGGAATCTAAAAGTCCTTCTGTATAACTTTTTGTAATACAATTTTCCTCTTTCAATTTTGGCATTTTCTAAAGAAAAAAAGTTTGCTTAAAATTTCCATAAAACAATTCTAGTTTTGACTTTGACACAACCAGACCCATGCAGAAAAAATCCAAAACCCAAACCCAAACCTGCCAAAACATACTTTTTAAATTTGATTTCTGAGGGACAGCCTCTACCACCATATTCCTATATTGAGACCACAAACCAAATTTAACTTTCCTCTGTAAAACAATAAAGGAATTTGAATTTATATAATCAGTAAAGCTGAGAAGGAAAAAGAGGTAAGATGAATACAAAGTAATCAACATGGCAAAAATACAAAATACAAAACCACAAACACCAACAGAAAAAAAAATTCAAGAAAGACTAGCAACTTACAAAGCATTATTATTTATATAATAAGTTTAAAATTAACTTTGGGCTGTCTTCCTTTATTTTAAAGTTACATAGAATGGATTTATCACTATATTTAGACATCATGTTTTCACCCACATATCTTTTAGTTTTATATATGGAAAGTTCTTAACTGTAAGATTTGCAGAGTAAGAACTATGCAAAAGGCAGCTGAGTAAGACATTTTTGTGTACTTCAAATTAAGATAATGCTTTCACTTTTTTTCCAGGTCATCATAAGAATCTTTAGGATTCTTAGATAAGTCATTTCATAATAAACTCTCTATTCAGAATAAACGAAAAAACACCTAAAAATAACCTAAAGATATTATTTAGGCATACTGTTTGTTTCTTTTCTTCATCTTCACATGCCCTGAAATTTATATAGGGAACACAGACTTTGCTTTGTAGATGACTTTATTTAAAATGTCAAAAGCCAGCTAATGTAGAATTATTTGAACTTTATCTTGACATTTACACTTTAATCCCCAAAACTGTCAAATGTATTAACTTGTCTTAACACAGGTGTAGAGCATAAGAAACAGATAACACTCTGCAATATACCATAAAGACATTTCATCTGACAATATAAAGCCATGGGAGATGTAGTAGAAGATTACAAGCAACTAAGATGAAAAGATTAAGAGCAAAAGTAGTAATAAAATAAAACAAACATTTAGAAGCAGGCTAAGCATGCAGAACAAGCAAGAGAGAGTGTATGTGAAGAAGAGACAACTTACATGGCTGTTGAGAAGAGAGCTTCTGTGAGTGGACAGACCATCAGACTTTTGCAGTGTCTCAATCGCCATTTCAATCTGATAATAGATGTCATTAAAAAAAGGACTCAAGACGAGATAGTAAAAAAGCCTGATCAGAGAAGTTTTGACAGATGCTTACAGATCAATAGAAATGTCTGTTTTATTCCTGGCTAGGGCATATGTTCTACTAAAAGGCCTCATTCCAGAGTCCCAGTGAACACAAACCTCCCCAGTGAGGTCAGAAAGGCATTTCGCTTGCATATATACTTCAGGATCACAGCCTCGAAGTCCATTTTACCTTCCAACATGCTCAGGAAATTAAATTAGTAGATTTACTGGTGAGCTGCACTGAAATAAAAAATAACCCTGATTGAACAAAAATGTCTTAAATTAAAAAATAAAAAAATAAAAAAAAAATCCCTAAACAGAATTTTAAGAAAGGCCTCCATATGTTTTCCCTCTAACTATATCAGAAAGAGACATGCACAGCTTGCAATAAGAACTGAATTAGAAACAAAACTTCAGCTTTCTGGAATCGCAGAATCAAATCCCAAACCCAAATAATTCAAACGGTTTTCCACCATTAGGTTCACCGGGACAAGACATCACCCTTACTTCTGCCAGCACCCTTTCAATATCCCCAGCTGCCAAAGTAAATGGAAAGTCAGGAGTTATACAGACTGAAGGATCCAGCCTTTAGAAATGCAGATTTGTTCACAATAATTTTGACTTTTAAAAAGAAAAGAAAACACAGCACTACTAAAATACAAAGTAGTATTTCTTCAAATGCAAATGTTCAAATACTCTCACATCTATTCCCATTCTTTTCTATTTTAGTATCAACGGATATTTCGATCAGTTCGATAACAGCAGCATTAAATAAAAAAATTAGAACCTAACTGTAATTTAACTGGGGAACTGGAAGAGCAAAACCAACAATGAAAATGACAGAGACAACGGGATGCGCAGTAAGAAAAGGCATGCAATTAATTAGCTACATTAAATGACCAAAATGAAAGCAATGGAAACCATCACTTGCACTTTTAATAACACTTACAATTTTCCATGTAGATATTTTATATAAGCCCTCACTATCCTACTTCAAGTATCACAGTACTATCTACAATTTCAGCAGCATGATTTACCAATATTGGTGGAATTCACTCTCTGTGTTAACAGAAACTGAAAAATACTACATTTGAATTTACTGCACATATAAATTAGCTTCTCCCTTTCTTTAAAGGACAACTGACAAGTATTTTATTGTAATAACTGTGAGGAATAATTTGTTTCTCTCTTACAACTGTTTAATATTAGCTATACAAGCCTTTTCATATAAAGTACATTATTAAAAATATGCAACTACTTCGTAAGAAAACATACTCTTACATGGTAATAATGTGGCCTTTTTTTAATATTCCGTTTTCTTCCTCAGTGGAAAATACTATGAGGTCAAAGTATTCAATCACACAGGAAAGATCAAATTTTAATAGCATGCCACATGATAAAAACTACAAGCTTGAAACATCATCATAGTAAGGTCAACTTACTACATACCATAGCCACAGAATTTCCCTTCTTAACATAATGCAACCAAACAATGAAGACCGTATACACATTTAAATCCTAATTCTGAACCTTAGGTTTCTTGTTCCACAATGGTTAGTCCACAGCAGTGCTACAGCACTGAAGTTACACCTCCTGCTGCTCATTCCTACTACTGCACTACTCTCATTTTGTTGCTGCAACTTGTGGCCTTGTTAGTTCAGAGAACTAATCTGTTAAAAAGTAGTAGCAATTGCACTTAAAAACAAAAGTGGTATTACAGATGACTCATTCCTCACTGCCATATTGCTTCAATGCCTTTTGGTGCTATGCAATGAGCCAAATAAAGAAACGGTTTATTTTTTAATTGTTTGGGGTTTTTTTCTGGAGTTTCTTTTAGAAGTAGATTTCACCAGTATAGCCACTGAAGACAATGAATTGTGTTCATGTTTACTGCATAGCATAAGCCAAGCAGTGTTGGTCACCACTAAAATGTTAATTACTTAATCAGGCTCAGAAAGATATGTGATCTATATTTAAAATGAGTCTTCATCATATTCTACTAGGGCAAGCTTTATGAGAAATTGTTCTCACTACTAATTATTTTGTTCATTATTTCTAGTTCAAATTTTGATACAATGAGCTTTCAGCTTTTCCTGACATACGTATCTCTTTAATCACAGAAACCCTCCTATGTAGGCCATACAATCACGTAACTATTTTTGACCATAAAATATCTTTGATTTGAAGACAGATATTCCAGACACTAAATCATTCATCTTGCCCTTTCTGAAAATTTCCAGCTACTTTGTGTTTCCCTCTATTGGTGTTCCTCAGAGCTCAATTCTAGGGCCAGTTCTGTTCAATGTATTTATCAGTGATCTGGATGCAGGAGTTGAATGCACCACTATCAAGTTCACTGATGATAGCAAACAGGGAGGTGCTGTTGACTCTCTTGAGGGATGAGAAGCTTCACAGAGGGATCTGGATAGACTGGAGCATTGGACAATCATCAGTGACAATGAAAGCGACAAGTCAAAATGCCAGATTCTGCACCTGGGAAATAGTAATGCTGGGCACAAGTATAAATTAGGAGAGGAATGGCTGTAGAGCCGCTCTGCAGGAAGGGATCTGGGGGTGCTGGCTGACAGCAGGCTCAATGTGAGCCAGCAGTGTGCCTTGGCAGACAAGAGGGCAAACTGCATCCTGGGGTGCATCAAACACAGCATAACCAGCCAGTCAAAGGAGGGGATTATCCCGCTGCATTCAGCGTTGGTGTGGCCTCACCTTGAGTTCTGTGTGCAGCTCTGGGCTCCACAACTTAAGAAGGATGTGAAGCTCCTTGAATGCATCTGGAGGAGGGCAACAGAGCTCGTGAAAGGGCTGGAAGGAATGTCCTGTGAGGAGTGGCTGAGGACTCTGGGTTTGTCTAGTTTGGAGAAAAGGAGGCTGAGGGGTCACCTCATTGCTCTCTGCAGCTTCCTGAGGAGGGGAAGTGGAGCGGGAGGTGCTGATCTCTTCTGGGATCCAGTGATAAGACATGTGGGAATGGTTCAACGGTGCACCAGGGGAGGTTCAGACTTGACGTTAGGAAACATTTCTTTACTGAGAGGGTGGTCAAACCCTGGAACGGACCACCGGAGAGGTGGTCGATGACTCAAGCCTGTCAGTGTTTAAGAGGCATTTGGACAAGGTCCTTAACAACATGCTTTAACTTGTGGTCAGCCCTGAAGTGGTCAGGCAATTAGGCTAAGTCATCATTGTAGGTCCCTTCCAAATGAAATACTCTGTTTTATTCTATTCTCTTATTCCAAGCTTTTGGGTTTTCAGGATGATCTATGTGACACAGAGTGCATATAGGGAGTAATAGCTACATGAGTAAAAAGTTATATGAAGGATCTGTTCCTTCAAGCTCTTAAGTTCTATGTTTTAGACAGGGACTTTTATTTAGGTTCCAGAAAAACTGAACATCATTTCATCTCTATTCAAAACAGTATTTAAGTACATACACACATTAATTACATAGGTAATGAAGTGAGTTTTACTATGATGTTTTGTGGATAGAATATAAAAATAATTTAAAGATTTAAAATTATGTTCTGCATAAATACAAAAGGAAGACTAATATCCTTGCATTTTTAATAATAAGCAGTGAGATATTCCAGGCACAACTAATTACATATACATCTGAAATACTAAATGACAACAAGAATTACACATTCATTTATTTGAATATGTGATCAGTCATATACTTCTCCTATTCTTCTGTTAACAAGACTAAAACCATTATTTATTAAAATGTTCTGCCTGATAACTGAAATGTACACTATCACTTCCACTGCAACTCCAACTAAACCATGTTAAATAT
Source organism: Strix aluco (assembly GCF_031877795.1). Classification (NCBI taxonomy): domain Eukaryota; kingdom Metazoa; phylum Chordata; class Aves; order Strigiformes; family Strigidae; genus Strix; species Strix aluco. The sequence continues at coordinate 29,892,085 of NC_133971.1, forward strand.
TACACTACTGGTAGGAAAGATAATCAGTTTTTATAATAACATAAACAAGGGTGGACACTAAATTACAGCATGATAGCTATGAAAACTATGATTGTAGTCTTGTCCTTTGTTTGCCAACTAAATTCCTGCCTTATACTCTGACACAGTTGTTAATGATTAAGGGTATTTCTGCAGGGTTAAAAAATTCAACAGTTTGTTCCCAGCATATGCATCCAGAATCCTACAATGTTCAGTTTTTATGTGATCTACTGATTTGGAAGTTATTAACTGTTCTTGTTAGTTTATGTCTTAGCATTCATTAATATATTACCAGATAAATTATACATAATAGTCTCAGATGTGTATAGCATAGACATAGCAAATACCTATCCAAAACCTACTTTGAAAAAAACTGTCTTCCTCTTAGGAAGAAGAAAGAAATAGTACTTTTTCATGATTCAACTAATTAACAATTCAACTAATTAACACAAAGTATTTAGAGTAAGTTGTTCTGAGGAGGTCAGGACATAAATAAAACAATTTGCAGAAGTTTAAGATCTGAGGTTTTGTAATTAATCTGGATATCCTATAATTTATTTTCTGTATCTGCTTGAATCTGCAAACCACACTCCACCAGCAGCAAAGCAGGCAACTTTAGGTGGTATTAAAATTCAATACATTGTTGCATCATGTTCAAAAGAGATAGCTTCTGTCTCTATCTCCACAGGCACCTCGCATTCACAATGTCTTTTAACCACTTCCAATCGTTTGCCCACTTAGGTTTTAAAGGAAGTGAAATTCTAAAGGTGCTTTTATCACGTTCTCCATTATAAACAAATCACCAATTTATCATACATGTACAAGAAAGATAAATTTGGTACAGCTAGCCAAGTCCTGGGTACTTGTGTCAACTGTGCTTACCTAAATAAGGTGTATACACATCATGAACTAACCTGAAGCTACAGAATAAAGGGACACAGGGCTTTTGAAAATGTGACGCTTTTTTAGGATGCCACAAACATGCATTATTTAAGGCGGCTTTCAATTCTGTTTCAGGATACAGTATTTATGTATGCCATACTATTTTCTGAAACTTATGCTAGAGGGTTGTGTTAGGCAGACAATCCTGTCCAGGGAAAAGAAGCTTGAAAATGAAATAGTATTGACCACATTAAGAGAACTCAGGCATAGCCTTTACAGTTGGAAGAATTAAATCTAAAAGATTTGCATTCCTCACAATACACAAAGCTTTAGGAGCGCCTGTAAATAGGTTCTAAGAAATTTTGCCTAAAAAATGAAACAGTACTAGGAAGATAGAAAGATACTTTTTAAAGTCTGCTGGAATGAGAGAAATGTAAATATGCAGAAAGAGAAGAACACAAAAAGATGTAAAATAAGCATGGTATTTTACAGATGCTGACCTTAAAAGAATGCTGATAGACCTTAAAAACTTAGAAAAAAGCTTTTTTTCCCTAAAATTGATTAATGTATAAATATAACATCCAAGTTTAACATACATAACAGATACTGGTTAAAATACCTGCTGCAAATGCACACCTCCAGTAGTCTACATAAGGCATGCATACTGACTAATGAATATAATATGTTCTCTAGTGATTACAAAAGAATATATGGAGTCAAGGTAGGGTGAAAAGAACACCCAACAGCCATAGACTGGAAAAATGAGATGTTTGGAATTTATGTCAGATTACTTTCTCCTCCCCAAATTTTCAAATGAAACATTGCTGCCCATGTTTATATTCCTTGATGAAAGTTCTCAAACATATGGTCAAACTGAACAATTCACCCTCTCTCCCCTGGATCATCCAGTTATTCGTATACCTCATACCCACTATATACATCTTCAAAGAGATTCTAAACTTTTTTCTTTGTGGTCATTTTCCTCAAACTTAGCACAAACACTTAAAGGAAAAAAAAAATTCCTTGTCAAGCTGATTATAAGGACTTCTAGAACATATACATTCCACCTAACACTGAAAAACACATGTAAGCACACTGGAATTACTCGCACCAGAAAATCAGAATTGAGAAACTAAAAGGAAAGTTTAGTTCTGATTATTATTAGAACCAAATCTGCAAACATTTATGGCAAGAGAGCTTTAGAGAGAGGTAGAATGGCCTTTTTAGAACAAACGTGTATTTAATCAGAAATTTAAAAATTCAGTTCTTTAGAAAGGTGATGTCTCCATGTCACTGATAATCAGATTGTTATGAGAACATCAGTGGCACTCATCTTGCATCCAGTTTATGCATTTTCAAATAAAAGGAATTAACAGAAATTCTTCTCACTGATTCAAAGATACCTTGATTTTTAAAAAATTGTGTTTCTTGCAACATTTTTTAATCAGTAATTGAAATGCTACATTGGAATAAACTGGGTTTCCAACAGCACTACATTTTGATTTTTGATACACAAATACCAGAATAAATATTCAATTGCCAAAACTAGAAACAACCTATGGAGGTGCTACAGGGCTTTTATGCAGAAAACACACCGAAAGCCAATGACTGAAAGCTAGAGCCAGACTGTATTGGAAAAGAAACAAGGAGCATAGGCAGGTGCTGTCAGAACGCAGACAGGGTAGGTGTGGCTGACCTTAGTAGGGTCATTATCCCTTTTCCCCAACATTCCTTGTCTTGTGAAAAGGGCACAGTCTCAACTGAAGACATTACAGTGGAGCAGCAAGGGACTCAAAGGGGCAGAGAAAGACATAAGTTAGTTTGGCCACATTGCTAGACTTAAACCTCTGGAAGAGAGACGGAGAAGCCATGATGCTCTACAGCTCTGAAGAAGAAACCAAAGCAGGAGGAAAAGTCTTGTAGCTAGAGGTTTATAAAGGCACAAGAGCCACAAATCCTCTAAACTTCCCACCCCTCCAGTTAATTCATACCACATAAATGTTTTTTTAGCAGTAGTAGTGATTAATCATTCTTATGACTCATTTAAAAGACAAAAAAAAAAAAAGACTATCTGCCTTCCTGTAGCTGGAAATGGATGCCATTTTTCACAAAAGATGTCACTGTGCTCAGTTCAGGAAGTCATAAGTGAATGTCTTGCCAGTATAAGAGGTCAGACCAAATGATCTAACAATCCTTTGTAGCATAAAAATCTTGAAGTTGATCAGAAATGGTTAGTTTTATGCTAAGATGGATCCAGCTAAAATAAAAATTACCAGAAAAGCTGGGGAATGGAGGAGCAAAAAGTTCCTGTACCAAGAAAGAGATTAATAAATAATATCTCATCTCAAACTGTTTTCCAAATTATAACTCCTCAACATTTAAACATTTGTTACTTTTTGTTCTTGAAATAATTATAATACTTCCACTAAAATGATATTATCAGGATATGACATTTACACTGGGCCTTCTTCTTTCCTGTCATTCTATTCCCTCCATTAATTACAACATATTTTGGGTAGGCACCATCCCTCCTTTAAACTTAAGATCAAATTTTGCATGCTGTGCTTACTACCAGAAATAATAATTTGTAGTGATACATCATATCCATACTAATTTTGCTTTCATTTCCATGCCATTTAGATTTGCACTGAAATAGGATAAATTTCTGCAACAGCATGAGTGGATACCTCCTATGGTTGATGATGACTGAAGAATGACAACTGTAACTGCAGATCAGTCATAAAGCTTGTTAGAAAACAAAACTGATAGATGTGAGCCTCTCACTGGCTGACAAGCATAACAACACATTTATTACTAGAAACTACATGAATTTTTAACCTTGTGATATTATGAAATATGTTGATTAGATCATCCTGTTTTATCACAAGAACAGTCTTTAGACATTTACATATGGAAAAAAAAATTGTAAGGTGATTTAGATTTCATTATTAACAAGACAATCCAATTTTCTAGTCAGTCTCTTAAAAATAGCTGCCCCTTCTTTAATGATAGCTGCCAACAAACCAAACAGACGACTCTTTCACACAGGTTTCAACATGCAAATTTACTTCAAATAGACATCCAGCTAGGGTAAATCCCTTCTTGTTCAATGCAATTTATTCTTGCCCAATCCACATATATTCATGTGAAAATGGTCATTTTGGAAAGCTATTTATCTACTTAATATCTTATATAGAAGGTCTTATAATCTGAATGCCTTTCTGTTTTAGTGAAAAAACCCTTTTTAGTAAGCAGATAAGTTGTTTAATAGGCCAGCAAAGGGTATAATGGGAAGAAGCAATGAAATCAATGGAAATGAAATGAGTAAAGAAAATGCTAACAAATGTTTTTCATGCATACTAACATAAACCACTACTGTATATATGTTGGAATAGTTTTAGTAGTGCACAATTCTTAATACTTTGGCAACAAAATCACTGCTATTGCCTGATATAGCTTAAGTAGGACAGCTTTCTTGTATCTATGTTTGACAGAAATTAAAACAAATTAAATGTTACAAACAAAATATTAGCTCTTTATTAAACCTGAAGTAGATCTCAGAATTACATTAAACCATCAAGAAAATAAAGTGAAGGCAGACTTAAAGTAAGAAGGCTCTGAGTCTCTTTTATTGAATTCTGTATAAACTAAATAGCATACCTGGTGAAAAGCAAATTAGATTTTTAAATTTTATTTATCTAAGACACAGTTAACAAGATGGACTTGTTTTATACATTTGAATTTTAACCTGAAACAGTTTTGTTTCTTTTAACTTAAGCTAGATGTATCTGAAATAGATAACATCAATGATACAGTTAATTTGCTTGTTACAGAAGGTAATGATTTGATTAGTGAGGGTGAATAACAACAAAACAAATGAAGTTATCAGATGAAAAGAGTGAACAGAACTAGTAACTCTGGTAAAAGTAAAGAGAGCTTGTGATGACCACATGTGTAAGTAAATTCTTACTAATTTCTACATCCTTTGTCTCCATATGAAAATTATCCAAACTAATTCAACATTTGGAAGTATTTTCTCAGTATTATACTAGCAAACCAGCCTGGATACATGTTATTTTGATGACTCCAATAAATTCTCTATACAAGAATTAAAAAGTTATGATGGTAAAGATCAGATGAGGACCACAAGTGAAACAAGCTCTACCTATCTAAGGTGCAATCCAAATGAAATATTACAATGCTCTATTTTGCATAGTTTAATTATGCCCTCTAGTAAAATTAAAACAAACGGTGCTTTAAAATTACAGTTTAAGCTGAAACTTTTGTGTTTCAATTGACTCTTGAATATTTCAGTTGAACCATACACACCAAGAGCCTAAAACTTAAAAATCTAAAATCATGTTCTGTCCCACTACCTTAGCAATAAACTTACTTCTAATATATTCTGATGTCTCATACTTGCAGAACTACATTAGAAAAAATAAACAGCACCTTAAAAACCAGAGGAAACAATTTTAGTGTTAAAAGTGCAATTTAGTAATTGTAATTTAATTAGCAGTATATTTTTCTATTCTTAAAGGCAAGTTGATATAACAGTATAGGAGTTACTCGGAGCAACTAAAACAGGCTGTTTTATTGACATACAAAGCAAGAGAAAGATGTTGCTGAAGGTACAAACCTTAGATTTTGTTCAATTTTGGCAAATTTTACTTCTAACTTTGGCAAAACATTAGAACCGTTTTTAATTTGCAAAATATGCATTGAGTTTTGATATTATTCAAATAATTCTAGGATAACCAACTTCAGAGTAAGTCTACTACTCATTTGTGCTTACTGGATGCATTAAAGCCTCACTTGATTTCACATTCAGTTAAGCATTTCCACTGACTGAATTCTGTTGTCAGTGAATAAAATAAAGCTTACAGCATGATATGCAAAATACAAAAATGCATTTGTTCTTATTTGATTAAGGAGAAGACTAGCATGATCTCTAAAAGAGGCAATATTTGTCTTCAACTGTAGAACAATTTAAAACAACAAAGAGAACACAGGAATATCATTGACATTTAAGTATTTAAAGAAATATCACTTTCAAATTTCATTCCATCTAGACATTCTATTCCTTACATAATAGGCCTACAGAAAACTGTGTTTTGACTGTGCTTAGGAATCATAAAGTCAGGTGAAAAACTCTATGAAATATCTTCCAAATAAGTAAAATGAGAGAGTATTTTAAAGGAAAAAAGAGAACAGTCAAGTTCACAGAATCACAGAATCATCTAGGTTGGAAAAGACCTTGAAGATCACCCAGTCCAACCATTAACCTAACACTGACAGTTCTGAACTACACCATATCTCTCAGCGCTATGTCAAGTTAAAGTCTTGATTTTAATGAAATGAATCCAAAAGAGGACTGCTTCTTTTTTTTCAGAAACTGTTTTTCTATTAAAGTCACATAAAATACAGGCAAATGTTAATATACACTCTTTTTTATTTTGTAACTCAAATATAAAATTCTCTGTTGCTAGTTGAAAGCTCCCACTATGTTACTGATACCTATACTATTCATGAATTATGACTCTACAATTTTTATTCTTGGAAAATACTACTACACAGTTTTTGAATTAAATAATTCTTTATATTGTACAAAAATGTTATATTTATCCATACCAACCACCTTAAGAATCAAAATAGATTTTATCATATCATCTGAATTATCCAATGCTATCCTAATCTTTCATCATAATTCTAAATAGAAGAGTATTAGATTTTTACTCATTACATTGGTTCCTAAAATAAAGCCCCCTAATTTCATTGCCCTTTTGAGTACTGATGATTCTGTATTATTAATGATGCGTTATCTTCTTTACCATAATTTTCAACTCTTCTGTGCTGGGTTTGTGTGTGTGGTGGGTTTTTTTGGTAGCGGGAAAAGGGGCTACAGCAGTGGACCTGTGAGAAGCTTCTCCAAGCTCCCCTGGCTCCAAGTCAGACCTGCCTCTGGCCAAGGCTGAGACAATTTAAGAAGGGGAACCTGGGAGGAGAAGCATGAGTTGTGAGGAAGAGTTGGGGAGATGGGACACATCTACACAAACACTTCCAGGTTAGTGGAAGAAAGGAGGAAGAGGGGAGGGAGAGGTTCACCTGAGCATAGACCCCCCTGCAGCCCATGGTGAGAGGGCAGGCTGTCCCCCTGCAGCCCATGAGGGTCACCAGTGGAGCAGATGCCCACCTGTAGCCTGTGAAGCACCCCACGCTGGAGCAGCTGGCTGCACCTGAAGGCCAGCACTCTGAGGAAAGTCGGTGCTGGAGCAGTCTGTTGCTGGGAGGACTATCACGTGCAGGAGGGACATGCTGGAGCAGTTTGTAAATAGCTGCAGCCCATGGGAGGGAGCAGTTCCTGAAGAGCTTCCATGGGAAGAACTCATGTTGGAGAAAGTTTGTGGAGGACTGTCTCCCATGAGAGGGACCCCATGCTGGAGCAGGGGAAAGAGTGTGAGGAGTGCTCCACCTGAGGAGGCAGGAATGGCAGGACCGACTGCAACCCCCATCCCCTGCCCCACTGCACCACTGGCAGGAAGGAAGTAGAGAAACTGGGAGCAATGCTGAGCCCAGAAGGGAGGGGTAGGGTGAACGGGTTCCTAAAATGTGTTTATACTTCTCACTGTCCTACTCTGTTTGTTAAGTGGTGGTAGTGTTTGAATTAAATTGATGTTCTCTTTCTTCCCCAACTGAGTCTGTCTTTTGCCTGTGACCATAACAGGTGAGTCAATCCCTCCCTGTGCTTGTCTTGATTCCTGAGCCTTTTTATTTATTTATCCTTCCCATTCATGGGGAGAAGGAGTGAGCAAGCTGCTGCATGGTATTCAGCTGCCCTCTGGGCTTTAAACAACACATCTTCCTAGAGTTCTCTTCCCCATTACTTCCAAATCTCTACATCCAAACCAGAATACCCAGATGAATTAGGTAAAAGTATTCATTAGGACTATGCTTCAAAGCTAGACTAAATATAAACCTATTTTCATAATTGAAGTAAGGGCTGATTGAGTAAGCTCTTAAGGGAAAGATCTCTGTTTAAGTGTCCACAATATCATCTATCACAGTTGTAACAGAATGTGTCTTCTCATAGCATTGCGAGACACTTCCACAATCAGCTTTTAATCTGGAACAGACTTTGGAGACATACCAGAGATAAATAAGGACAGTGTCAAAAGGTAGTATCTCAGTGTTCTGAACAATTGGAAATACTTTGAAATAAGCCACCAAACCTACACAAATATTGAGCAAACAAATTGCAAATGCAGGGAAGTTAAAGATACCTATCTGTAAGTTACATTATTTAACATTTACATCTAATGTAGTCTGCCCTCATGTTTAAGTTCTCACAGTATTCTCACTCCTGTATCTTACTTATATATATATTACTTATTTTACAAAAAGTACTATGTAGTACTTATTCCGATAACCTAATATTGCTATACATTGTCACAACCGTGTCAGTCTGCAAGAACATCTGAGTGACTAAGAAAGAAGTCTCAAAGATTTTTCATCAGTCTGAAATACTTACTGTTGCTGGGGAGGCCCGCGTTGTATGAGTCACTGAATGACCAGAATTTTCCATTGAGTTGCCAATCAGATAGGTCCCTCCTGAGCTGCTAATGAGTTGTCCTCCTGTGACACCCATCTGAATCCCTCCAGTGCCCACCATGCTATGGGACGAGACCACTGTTGTCACCTGTGCAGAACTTCCTTGAGTATCAAAATAATTTCCTCCAGTGTTTTGACTGTACATCTGGGTTTCTGTGTAAGGATAAGATGTTGATCGGCTTCAAGAAAACAAAACAAAAAGAGAAGAAATTATTTGTATTACTCATTTAGCAGAGGGAAATGTTATAATTCTAGAAATGTATGTACAATAGCTATAAAAAAATTAAGTAAGATTGGCAAACAATTCTTACCTCCTCTGAGAGTAACATTTAATCAAGTCAAAGCACTAAATAACTAATTCAGTGACAATGTTAAATCAATTATCCACCAAACCTTACAGAAAAATTTGCCATTCTTACCTGAAGAGGAGAGAACGAAAGTATGACAAAAATTGAGGAGACAGGCAGAAAGAGCTCATCCAATTATTAATATATTGCAAAGCAATTTATAAAACTCCATCTGTTTTTTTTCAATCTGACAATAAAATTTTGAATGTTAGTCAGATGTTATATATTGTGCATACTGTGCACATTCCAAAACTACAAACAATTCATACAAATGTCAGCCAAGTGAGTCCAATGTTCAAGAATCCTGTGCTACCTATTGTTTTTAAATTCATTAAGGCTCTTAGCTGAAGCTTGAAACTCTGAGTTCACTGTATTTTGGGAAATGCAGTTATTTTTACATGGAAAATTAAAAATTGGACATGCATTCATGTTGTGATAAAAAACTGCATTTAAGAAACAGGCCAAAACAGAGCTATGACTTGTAAAAAGGTCACAAAGATGAAAGAAGTTAAAGGTATGCAACAGTAACATTTTTAAAATCACTTTCAATTATGAAACATTCATGCCTCATTAACCAGTTTACCCTAACAAACTGTTCAGCTACTGAAACCCATCATATGTTTCATGTTTTTAGTCACTCATCTCAAATCTTTATTCTTCATAGGTTATAATCTATTTATAGTTTTTGAATGCATTTGTTCCCATGATCTTCAAATCAATGTACTTAAAAATTGTTAAGTAAATAGCATTCATTATTTCAAAGGCCAGATTCCTCATTTTGGAAAAGTCTATTTGGAAATTTTATCCTGTTTCATGACTGCTAAGTTTTGTATCTTGGCAAGCATCATGACAGAAAGGTCAAAAGGTAAAAACCAGTCATTTTACTCAACCATTAATTTTCTTATTTAAGCATAAAAATATTTAGTATTGTTTGTAATCAACACGCAACACCATTTTGAAATCCAAAGTTTTCTATTAACTTGGAGTTGCATATGCTGAAGTGCACTTAGTCCAAGTAAATTGTAGAGTATTATGATTCAGAGAAACAGAGATGGTCAATCTCTGCATGTCTCCAACTCGTTTAGAAATTTCAAACAAAACACTATTATCATGCACCACCATGCAACTAAACAAATTCAACAAAAAAATTCACTTTTGTCCAAAAACACAAGAGTAAGCAGCATTCACGTTTTACGAAGTAAACTGGTGATTAATACATCTATTCCCCTTTATCTAGACAGAGATTAGCTTCTTATCAGTACCTAGAAAAGGTCATAGCAATTTACTGTTTGTTGCTATGTTTTTTTAATTATGAAAACTTACACAAGATTAATTAATTAGTAAAGAACGGACTAAGAGATAATGATTCCTTCTTTAGCTTCAGAAAATCATTATTTTTAAATAACTGAAGAACATACAACACCTTATCAACAACCAGTCAGAACTTTTGTTGTATTAACTATGCCACAACAGTTGCTCTGTTTATGTTCAGAGACTTTCAGAAACTTCAGAACTTCAGTTTTAAAATCCTAAATGTTTCATAAGCCTCATACTACATTATTTGCGCTCACCCCTCCTTAAGCTACCTAAACATTTTCCTTTTTATTTTGAGTATTCCAAAACCTTCAAGATCAGCTGCAAGAAACTTGAAGTTAATCTAAAAGAAATGCCTTGCAGTCTACTGAAAACAAAGCAAAATAGTTCTTTTAGGGATTAATGCTCAAGCAAACAGTTAATCTATTAACATTTCTTTTGGAGAGTTAAAATCAGTTGATTTTTGCCTTGTAATAACCTATGTATGTGTTTAGGTACCATGTAGATCCCCATTAATCTGTTTTATCAGGCCAAGGTATCATTGTGATACGCTGTGATACCATTGTGATAACCAAGATAACCACTAGCAGAGCTGACACCTGTCTCAGAATATTAACAGAATGTGAAGAGTTCTATGGAGCAGAGGACAATTTAGGAAAACGTAATGATGGAAGCTCACAGAAAACAGTTCATGCAAATGATCGAGGGCCTGACCTCTGTAATTTCTCCCACAGAGGCAAGAAAAACTTGGTATCAGTATCAGGTATCTCTAAGGAAAGGAATGAAAGGATAAGGCCATTGCTGACAATAAAATGTAGACATGACTAGAGGAAAAAGACTGTCCAAAAGATGCGAGTAGAACAAATCTACCTTGCAGAAGTGGAATTAAAGAGGCAGTTCTTTGAAGCCATGCAAACCCTAGAGAACGCTCAAACTTTTACAAGAAAATTAAGTCATGGACTAGTCTGGAACAGGGAGAGAAAAGGAAGTGCTTGTTTGCTTTTACCTTGTTGAGATATGATATATAGTCTCTAAGGACTGATTGTATCAGAACATCTATATCACCTTATAGCAGTACTCCGTATCAATGGATCAAGAGCAATCATTGGGGTACACCAATGAGTCACAGTCCATGATAAACACACTCTTTCCTTTGTTCCAACAACCAGCAGGTACTTCTAGAACACCTGATTACTGGAAATGATTAAGTAAACCTTTAGCAGTAGAGATCAACAGAGTCATTAAAAGTGAGATAAATCTGTTATTATTACATGCAATAATAACTGCAACTTAGCAAAGAGCCTTTTAACTTAACCAAAACACAAACTAATTCACCTGCAAATTAAAAATGCAGTTGGATGAGATGATATTTTGGAAAGCAGTGACTCAAAGGTTTTAAGGTCACTGCATTAGATAACACAATCCCTCTATATAAAACTGCAGCAAACAGCAAAATATGTTGTTACATCCTTTAGACACACAGGAGGGATAACCTGAAATAAGGAAGTGATCTTCTACTTCTCCATAGCCCTTGTAGCACAAACGTGCAATATTTTCTCAATCTGACATATATCACACAGTCAGTTCTTTCCCATTGCAAAAGCACTCCTAGCTCTTCTTTTCTTCAACAGCTGCATATCAAGATCATCTAGGGACTAACCTCACTGTAACTATAGTCTTCTGGCTCTTTATGAGAACACCTTGGTGATACACTGTGGCTTCAGATACAAGGTACGCAACAGAATCTAATAGTTCCTCCTATCAAAACACTGTGAAATTCAGTGTTTACTAGAATGTAAAATTATAAAGTTCATCACGGTTACTAAGAAGTTTGACATCTTAAGCAGTTAGGCTGCAGAATCCTAGTTTCCAGAAGGCTGTGCAAACTAGACGTTTACCCTGAGAGCAAGTCACACAAAGTCAGACACTGCGTGAATTCAATTTAGATTAAGCAAGCCTAGAACATGTGACCAACGTTAAGATTCCACACTGGAAATTACTGAGACCAGCATGAGTCGAACTAGGATTGCAAGGTACAATAGTTCAAGGCATCACCTATTATGCCTCATTGTTTCCATTCATTTTATAATGATTTGCAAAATATGCTAGAAATAAAACACATAGAGTTGTGGTATAAAGTTGTTAATAAAATTATATTTTTGGCACATGAAAACAGAAGATAACTGATTTCTAAGTTCAGTAAGCCCCAACATTACCACACAAATTAAGTGCAATGTCTTGTGCTGTATTACGGACACTAACATAATGATACTGAGCTTAACTTTTAGAGGCACTTTCGTCTCTTCAAAGACACTGACACTCTGAAGAAAGGAGACAAATAAAAACAATGGCACAGAAAGAGTAAACCTTGCTATTGTCCTCCCTTACTTTTCAGTGTGCACACACATATACGGGAAATCATTTGCTCCTTGCTGCACCTATGATTTGGTTCTATGTAAATGTCAAGAATTTGATCTATTGACTACTACAAATCAGTGTTCCTGCCATCCCACCATGTCTCAGTAATTTACATAGGCTGATCACGTCCCCATATTTTCTCTGAGCAAGTAGTTGATGGGACAGACTTACCTTTCCCTTATTTGCCTAGAAAACATCACCTACAGACTTATGTTGGTTTTACCCATGTCTTAGAAATGTCTGTCTTGTTGAAAGGTTTTTCCATCACTCTGTGTTTTAGTAAAAAAACCAAACAGATTCATTTTCTTTACCAGGGACTGAGAAATGCAGAGTGCCTTTAAATAAAAATTCTCAAATCAGGTTAGACGTCCAGACAAGTTAACTCAAGTGCAGTTGGTGTTTGTTTCAAATTAGGTTTTGACTTGAAAATATATTCCAGTAACTTCTGTGTCTTGAAAAATAAGTAATTAACTACTGAATACTTATCACTAGCTGTAGACACCAATTTGGAAAATTCAAGTCTTGGGTAAAATGCACATAATTTTTTTTTTTTTTACTTGAAGATGTATACCTGTTATACTATGACTTGAAATACCAGCCTACCTTCACAGTGGTTGTACAAGAACAGCATCTTAATTCAAACAAGAAAACCATTCAGTGTCAATTTTTTTATTTTGCTGTAATTCCAATTCAGACAAACAAGTAACATAATAATTATCTTATTCATCAAGTAATAACCTCAGAATTACCCTCGCAGGTTTTGGTATGGATTACCTACGTAACTTAACAGGTAAGCATGTAAGTATTTTTTCACTGTCATCTCTGTAATGAAAGCTGGCCTTTTATGGTACTTAATTAACTAAGGTATTATTTCCTGGGATATAAATATGATAAACACTAGATGAAAATAAATATTTCAAGATACACTATTCTTTATATGCAGAGCAGCTAATGTGCATGGTAATGCTATGGTATTGCAATATTGTAGAAAAACTCCATGCATAAAAGCCAAGAAAGTCTTTTATGACAGAATAATATCCTCAAATTCCTTTAAGATTTTAGTATAATCCTGTCGTCCTAAAGCTGATAGTGAGTTTCACAGAAACTAGAGAGAACAGCATCCTTTGTCTAACACTGAGGGAAGGCCTTATCACAGCCAATGCATTGCTGCAGCCTGTGGGGTGGTGTATCATAAGCACTGGGCAGAAGGGGAAGTACTATATACTCTTAACACTGACACAATTGAACATGATATAGTAGTTGAATGATAATGAAGAGGGCTAAATCATCTGTCTCATACACCTCCTGCTTCCCCACAAAGAAATCTACTCCTCTAACCAGAATATTGATTCAAGGCTTTTTAATAACAGATCGAATCCCAATGAAGCAGTAACCTTCTTCCACAAAAGCTTTCTCAACTGATCTAAAGACAGAGATGGAAAAACTGATAAGACTCCTTTCACCAATCCCCCTTTATCAAACAAAACTGCTAAAAACAAAGATCAAAACCTACACTAAGGGCAATTAATGCATCTATAACCAGAGAAGAAAAATTCAAAGAATTTTCCTCTGTAAGAGTAAATAGTTGACCCGCTTTATGCACATACATTTTCTCTACACCATCTTAAAATAGATCAGGCAGATAAAGCTTTATAAAATTTATCTAAAACAGAGTTGCATTATTCCATATAAAGAAATTCTTATTTATCACATTCAAAAATTCAAGCAAATATGTTACTGATAGGCATTCATTATCATTAAAAAAGAATCTGAGATCTTCAACACTCAGTTCAACATCTTTTTCTAATCGGAAATAAAGCAGTAAAAGCATACACAATGCACAACTGCAGTAAAACCCTGTAAACCACGGAACAAAGGAAATGAAAACAGAGGAGAAATCTTATATTCTCAAGACCTGTAACTTAGACAGAGAAAGGAACCTTAGTTACAGACCTCTAAAAATTCTGATGAAGTATTGCAGACCTATAGTCCAAGAAACATAGTATTGTCACTGTTAGGAACATGTCACAGGGTTTGTACTAAATCTGCAAGACCTCAAGGCTTGGACTTGTCAGGCTTCATTTGTCTAGACTTGTCTGTGCTAGCCTAAAACTTTGTTCTAGCTTAGCTGTAACAGTAATTGTCAATCAGATAAATGTTACTTAATCTGTTTCCATTTTAGCTTAGCTTTCTACGATTGTGTGGTATAAAACCTATTGTTAAAATGCTAATGAGACAGTAGTATCAAAGAGCTATTCTGTGTAGAATAAACAATCCATGGCTCCAGATTAAAAACGTAGCAAAGAGGATCATGAGTGTGGGATGACAGTATTCAAGAAGTATCCAGCAAATGTAAAACACACCATATACAGTAAATTCAGATGTAATACAGAAATGGAAACCAATAAAGAATGAATAACGTGTAGATTGTGCTAGAAAACATATTAAAAATAGCTGCAAGTGGATCCAGTGTGAGTAGAGAGCCCCCCACCACCCATCATACTTCTTCAGGCATAACACCCGTGATGGTGGTAGCTTGCTGTGAACTTTTCTCAGATGGAAGGCATTGACTTAGTATGCAGAAGGGTAGTAAAAGGGTAAGCATAATGCCATAGAAAAAGGGATGGATACTAGTGTTATTGATTTACCAATAAGTAGAAGTAATTGTGTTTGATTTAATAGAAATATAGAATCATAAGAAATATTTAGTAAAAATTTTATTTGTTGTCATTTATACCAGCAACCGACTGCTACTTTAAAATCCCCTATACAGCTCCATACCAAGGCCGAAGAGATTGGTTATAATTATCTAGTAGGAATGTTTGGAACCTAGGTAACCAAACACAAACTGATTTGTAAGTTGATTTATAATACATATACAGGACCAGGAGAATGCAAGTAGTTGTCAAAGTCTAGGATTAATGGGAACTGGGGGAAACAACCTTAACAGCTTACAAGTACCTGCCAAGAAAACTGTGTCCTTAAGCAAAGGATAATTCTGGCAGGGGAAGATTGCGACCACCGACCCATGGACCACCTACTCACATTACACCCCAGACTCATTTCTAGACATTTCTAATCTTTACTGCGCAGAATCGGAAGTAGGCGGATAGTATGTTAATGATTTT
This sequence comes from Strix aluco, assembly GCF_031877795.1. Taxonomy (NCBI): domain Eukaryota; kingdom Metazoa; phylum Chordata; class Aves; order Strigiformes; family Strigidae; genus Strix; species Strix aluco. The sequence continues at coordinate 29,907,800 of NC_133971.1, forward strand.
TTGGAAATTGTATATTTGTGTATGAACACTTAATGAATATGTATGAATAAGTTCTATATAAGATGTATGATTTTAGTGCTTGGTACGCGCTGTTGGTGAGAACACTCCCCTGTGCGTCCGGCCGTCAATGAAGAAGTGTCTGCTTATCTGCATCAAATTGGTGTTGATAAGTTCTTTATTCCGGATTTTCGGTAACACTAGGAAGTACTAGGAAGATAACAACTTTAACTGTATTGATAATTCTTCTTTGATTTGACAGGTAAGATTTCAATTAGAGTAATAGTAAATTCTTGGTTTTGCATACAAGGTGTGTTTTGCTCACATAAACCATACAAATTGTGGTACAACAAATTGGTGAAGAATGCAGTTTGGAGGCAACAGCAATAGCAATTCTTGGACAATTCCAGCATTTAAAAACCTTTTTGCCACACCAGAATTATCAGGTAAATGGCTCATTTGATTAATACATTACCGTTTTTGTAAGAAGAAAGTTTGTGTCTAGTGTAGAGGATTCACTTAGCTTCTTAATATAGGTGCAGCCATAATATTCTTTATTTTAAACTGCCAGGTAAGACTGTACATGTCATTGCAACAACAATGCATTTTTGTTTCAGGATAGAGTGACATGCTTGACAAGCAAAATTGTTACTAACCAGACACAAATGGAGAGAACATAATTCTAATATTCTCATATTATACAATGTATGTGACAAGTTGTAGGTTACACCCCTTCTATTATCATTATGTCTCCAATTATAGTGATACCAAATAACTTTTAAGCATAGACAAATCAGGATGTAAAATGTGTGGGAAGAACTGTGTTATAAGAATACAACAGCTACACTTGCCAAAGACTGTGAAAACTGACAAACTTCTCACTTTTAAAATCAAAAGAATCAGGTAACTCATCATATATATTCTAACTGTATCTGTTGCTGCTATCATATATGAACTTAAATCAGTGCTAGTCTGCAAGTGCTTTATTTTGAAATAAAAACTAATTCTTTCATCAGATATGGTGTAACATTTACTCCAGAGATGCTTGTACACTGAATTAATGTCTTTACCCTAACTATGGGTTGGAGATTTCTTATTCCATTGCTAGAGCAGTACTGTCACTTGATAGATTACGGAAGCATCCTATATCTGATTTTGAGTTAGAATTAAGATTTTGATTTAGCATGGTTATAAAATAAATCAGGCATATAATCATAGGAAGACAACCCAAAAGATAAACCACTGATCACTCCAGTCAATTGCATAATTTACACACCTAATCCTATTTTCTGAAAGTGAAACAATTTCTAGAGTGGGAGTAACTGGACAAACTGTCTGTAACACACTTTGTGAATCTGTCAGGATCCACAAGGCTCATCTTTCACAGATTTCAGTATGAAGAATAGAAAAAAAGATGAACTGCAATCTGAAGACTTGCCTAAATATTTCAGCACAAGAGTGGCTTGCTTCTGTGTTTTCTGTCACAGCAGAACTTGACACAGTCTGTGCTAGCTTTGTTTAGGGATATGGTTAAGCTTTTTATTCACTTCCAAAAATTCTAAAATGTCATTCCCTCATTGAGATAGCTCTGAACAAGGTAATCCAGTGGCAAAACAAGAAGAGGAGTAACAAATACAATTATTTTTAAACCACAGAACTCAGACAACAATAAAAACAGCAAAGAGAGAAACAATTCTTTATTCTCTGAAGGAAGCCAGCCATCAGCAACCTGGAGCCTCATTCCCCTTCACTTATCAAATAAATATAAAATATAAAATACATATATTCAATAACTTTAATTTACATAAATGACATTTTTCCATTCTTAATATGGAGTATAGAAGTATATGGGAAAATGTGTTTCACGATATATAGTCTTTAAAAATTCTGAGTAGAAACACAGGCTGGTCTCATTCTCCATAAATGAAATCATAATCTTTAGAAAGGTTAATATTCCTAAAAGTATTGAACAGCAAACCGGCTGTTCACAATGTTGTTCACAAAAACATGGGTAAATTCTTCTTCTATAGGAGGGAAAGACAATCTGGAACAGGCTCACCTGCTAAGGACAGCTTTCTTACTGTGTTAAGGAAGTCTTTTATATCCCACTGACTGATTTAGCAGAAACTGACAAAGGGATTCAGATAGACAAACACAATAAAATCATGGAAACCTGAAGGTTTCATGACAACAACATCTGGTTCTGTTTTTTCCAAGGACTGTAAGCAGTCATGTAGTACACATCTCATACGCTGCCAAAAGTACATGTGTCAACAGCTCACATAAGAACTTACAAGTGATAAATGAAAAGATAAACTTGTATAATAGGCTATTTAAGAATGACCTCTTTTGAAGGTTAACATTGACTATCACGGTTGCAATGAAGTCACGCTGCCACTGAGTGCTGCTGTACCGGACACGCTAGAACTCCAGTGTGAAGTTGGGAGTCAAAGGCAGCCAAGTGGTATGCTACAATTGATAGCCCTAATGCATTCTTCTTGACCCCTTTGGCAGTAGAGTCCAGCCACAGTTTGCTTTCACTTGAGCCACAGTTTGCTTTCACTTGAAGTAGTATTCAGTACACCTGGAATCAACTGCTCCAGGGGTGGAAACACATCCCTAATATTGCTCCTATCCCTAATATGCCCCCTTTTTTGCTGTACACATTAAAGATCAGTTTTAGCTTTTGCAGGTACAAAAATCAAGTAATGAATACTCTGACGAGGAACAAAGGGGCCCTGCCTCTGGCCAGGTGGAGGAAAGGGACAATGGGGTTTACTGGACTGCATGGGTTTGATGGCCTGGCACATCAGCCCCATGGGAGATAGCTCGTGCCATTGCACTTGGGCCAGTCTGAAGAGGACAAGATGTTAAAAAATATGTTTTACACCACAGCCAGGAACCATAATCCCATGCTGGGTGCCAAAAAGTACTGTTGTGGTTTAACCCCAGACGGCAACTAAGCCCCTCACAGCCGCATGCTTGCTCCACTCGGTGGGATTGGAGGAAGAATCAGAAGGGTAAAAGTGAGCAAACACGTGTGTTGAAATAAAGACAGTTTAGTAAGTAAACAAAAGCTGTGCATGCAAGCAAAGCAAAATAAGGAATTCATACACCACCTCCCATCGGCAGGCAGGTGTTCACCCATCTCCAGGACAGCAGGGCTTCATCATGCACAATGGCTACTCGGGAAGACATACGCCCTACCTCCAAACGTACCCCCCTCTTCCTTATTCTTCCCTGAGCTTTCATTGCTGAGCATAATGTCATATGGTCTCAGATATCCCTTTGGTCAGTTGGGGTCAGCTGTCCCAGCTGTGTTCCCTCCCAATTTCCTGTGCACCTCCAGCCTACTCACTGGTGGGGTGGTGTGAGAAGCAGAAAAGGCCTTGACGCTGTGTAAGCACTGCTCAGCAAGAACCAAAACATCCCTGTGTTATCAACACTGTTTGAAGCACAAGTCCAACACATAGCACCAGACCAGGTACTAAGAAGAAAATGAACTCTATTCCAGCCAAAACCAGTACAATAGGGAAATCTAATGCATATTTAAGATACATTGTTTAGGATTTACAAATGAGAAGAAAACAAACAAGATAGTACGCGAAAAATTAATTAAGCAAAATATGCTAGTAGAAATCGCCCAAGAATGCTACCAGTGTTAACTTCAGAAGTTTCTGATGCAAATAATGCTGCTCTTTGAATCACTTTTGGATTACCATCAATAACTACCTGCAGACCATAAAGCAGCTTCCTAAATCATATTTCTTCTTAAAGCCCATAACACAGCAAAAATAGCAAAAGGTAGGTAAATGAAACAAAGAGGTAGAAAAGCGCCTTCCCAAGCAACACAATCCTACTTTGATGTTTGTTACCAACTTCAAAGCTGGTGCTGCTCCAAATCAGGGATTAGACTAGGTAAACTCCAGAAGTCCCATCAACCCTAGATTGTTCTAAGTTTCTAAACTTGTCTATTGGAGAAAGGATGATGGAAAAGCATGTTCAGGGAAGAAGGAAATGCACAATAATGTGCAGAAAAGAGGCTAATGAAGCAACAAAAGGAGACAATGTTATTCACCTTCCTCTGCCTCTCCTCATCTCTTTGGGAGAAAACTTATTAAACAGAAGACTAAAATTACATTACTACTTTCTTTAAATAATAACTACAGCTGCTGCACCTTTTTATGCATTTACCATTAGGATTGCAGCCAGGAAGACGGAAGGCCCTGCCTTCTGTCCTAGGGACAGAAGTTGCACAGTACATCCTATGGACAGGACCTACCCATAAACTGAAAGGTACTTTTTCAAACAACACTACGCTGTATATGAAATTTCATGTAAGTCCACCTAAAATAACCACAAGAATTCTACTTAGGCAAAAAAATTATTAAAACAAACAGCATGAATTCAGCTTTTCATTCAAAAAAGTATTTTCACAATAAAAAAGCTTTGATTGAATCATTTTTCTTTCCAATTTAAAATATACTAGTTGGTAGAATCTAACTAAATATACGTATTTAACTTCACATTTTAATAAACATTTAAATTCTCATCATTTGCCAACTTACATAGCTCCGTTAGTGTAGACTGTGTCACTTCCCTCCACATACTGAACTTGCGCTGGGTACACATGCTGTACCTGTTGCACAGTCTGCACTTGCTGTACCTGAAAATGAGAACACCAGAAGTTTGGATTACTGTAAAGAAGGACCAATGCTTCAGTGCACCTAATGATTTCTAAACAATATGGAATATCTCTGTTCTCATAATTATTAAAGGTATGTCACAGCAATAGCAAAGAAAGTTACTGTTCTTACACAATATTTGTGCTGTAGTCTGGTAAATGGAGTCCTAACATTGAAGATGCATGCTCATGGAGCATATACGTACCTTCAGTGCCAAAGACAGAACTGGAAAGCATAACAAGGATGAAATTAAGTGTAACTATGCTTTGTACCAAGCTGAAGAATTACATTTACTATGGAAAAAAGTATCATTTAGCCACATATGCCTTTTCTTACTCCATTTCAGTCCTCCGTAGTACAAGCCCTAAAATCACAGCTCAAACATGTCACAGTGTTTAGAAATAAAGTTTCACATTAAATGGTTTAGCTCTTGTTTAACTGGAGTTGAAGTACAGTGACACATGCTGATTTCCCAGAAACACTTTGACCCAAAGTACAATTATAGATCAAACCCCCAATCTGAGCAACCTCTTTCCCAGAATACCATCAGTTATAACAAACTCAGATAAAACCTGTTTTTTCATCAATGAGATAAACAACAAAAGGCAGTAAGGCATGGATTATCTTCACATATATTGCTCAGATGGCATGACTGTTTTGTAAAAGCACACATAGTCACCAATCAATTTCTTTGATTCATATACTATGTAGGGAAGCTCCAGGTTATGTAAATTTCTTCTTTAGTCTTAATTTTTCCTCCTCTGCCACAGTAAAGATTAAGAATGCCATATTTTATACCTGCCATCATTTAGAGAAGCCATATTTTGGTTCAAAAGCAGTTCAGAATCTAAAAGATGCAAAAAGACTTAGAGACTTCATAGACTGGCACAATTTTACCCAAGGAATTGTATCAAGAAAATGACAATGCACATATTTAGTAAACAGATTTAACATAAACTACTTTTAAGTGACTGTTTTCTCAGACATTTTGTTATGACGCTACTTCAGCCTGATCCAGTTGGTCCTAAGGATTGCAAACACCATAACCCCACAAGAATCTAGGTTTCATGCATTTGACGGATTGTCTCCAAGAACTCTTTGTTTTTATGATCCCTAGTTTAATATATTTAACTCTGCTGTACTCTAAGAAGTTCTGTAAATAAGCATATTTTTCCTCATCTTTTATAGTATTAACTCAGACTGTGAAAGGAAAATCCGGATTTTCACAGAAACCTTCCCTTAGGTTGACATTAAAACCTGAATTCTGAAAAAAACAAAACACCCAAGGTTTTGAACACAGCTGTACTAGCATGATAGAAAACCGGATGTTTCTGCCCATTAACAGCAATGAGACACAACATAAAAGTTAAAATATTTCTTAAAATCCAAATTTTTCTCATTTCCCACAAGAATCATTACATAAATTGACAAATATACCTCAAATACAATTTCTCACTTCAAAGAATACACTTTAAAGATGTTTTCCAGTTATAAAAGTAAGGTACAGTTGTGTATATTTCCTATCCTAATAATAGTTATTTAACAGAAAGATTCAGTTCTCAAAGTCAACACAAAAAGATGTGATCCAATTACGCACATGTGTTGGATTTGTGTGTGTGTGGCGGGGGTTTTTGGTATTGGGGGAGGGGGCTACAGCGGTGGCCCCTGTCAGAAGCTTCTCCAAGCTCCCCTGGCTCCCAGTCAGACCCGCCTCTGGCCAAGGCTGAGCCAATTGGCAACGGTGGCCGTGCCTCTGCAATGACATATTTAAGAAGCAGAACCTGTTAGGAGTAGTGGGAGTTGTGAGGGACAGACCTATGCAAACACCAAGGTCAGGGGAAGAAAGGAGGAGGAGGGGAGGGGGAGGTGTGCCAGAGCAGAGACCCCGCTGCAGCCCACGGCGAGAGGGCAGGCTGTGCCCCTGCAGCCCATGGAGGTCACCAGTGGAGCAGATGCCCACCTGCAGCCTGTGGAGGACCCCACGCTGGAGCAGGTGGTTGCACCCGAAAGCCAGCACTCTGTGGGAAGTCCCTGCTGTTGCAATTCGGCGTTGAGACAACTGCAACCCGTGGGAGGGACCCACACTGCAGCAGTTTGCGAACAGCTGCAGCCTGCAGCAGGGACCCATGCTGGAGCAGTTCCCAAAGAACTGCAGCCCATGGGAGGGATTCATGTCAGAGACAGTTTGTGGAGGACTGCTTCCCAAGAGACCCCATGCTGAATAAGGGCAAGAGTGTAAGGCATCCTCCCCCTGAAGTGGAAGGAGTGACGGGACTGACCACAACCCCCATCCTCTGCACCACTGGCGGGAGGAGGTAGAGAAATTAGGAGCAAAACTGAGCCCAGGAATAAAGGAGGTGTGGGGCAAAGGTGTTCCTAAAATGTGTTTATAATTCTCACTGTCCTACTCTGTTAAGTGGTGGTGGTGTTCGAATTAAACTGATGTTGTTTTTCTTCCCCTAAGGAGTCAGTCTTTTGCCCGTGACCATAATGGGTGAATCATCCCTCTCTGTCCTTACCTTGATGTCCAAGCCTTTTGCATTATTTTCTCCTCCCCACTCCTGAGGGGGAAGGGGTGAGAGACTGGCTGCTCAGTTGGTCAGTGGTGCTCAGCTCCCCTCTGGGCTCAAACCACGACAATCCTTTTTGGCACCCAAAGTGAGACAGAGGAATGCAAGATAAGGATAGTAAGTGGGAGAGGCAACAGGTAAAACATGGACTGACCCCTATTAGTGGAATAATCATGGGAATTTCTGTTGTAATTGTGTGGAGGGACAAGGGGCAGATTGTGCGGATAGTGTTTCAGTATTGTGACTACGTTATTTTTATTTTAGTGTGTGGAAGATTTTTGTTTTCTTTTTTGGTTTTGTGCTGATGTAACTGAAGTTTCTGAATATTGTCTTGTGTAATGAAAGTATGACACCTATATACAGATAATTCCTCAGGGAAGAACACACGTACAATTTCCTCAACACTGATTGTTTCAATGTTTGATATTCCTTTTTTTTTTTTAATGCCACAACTGAAATTACCTATCCCACCTACATTCTTCATACCATTTCCTGTGGGCATACCACATTCACATTTCCACTCTTCTCCTCACCACACATCCACTTCCGTAATCTATCTTCTCTCTCTCCATGCATCTCCCATACATACTGTGTTTTAATCACTGCAGTACTGTCTGCATTGGATCTCCCAACATTCTTGCATCTTCAATCCCTGCAAAATTTTGAAGAAACTTCTCCTCCTTGGCTGGTTTGATCCCCTCAATTTCTTTTTTGAAACATTATGCTGATTCCTATGGTCAGTGTTAAGAGTCAACTGGAAAAATATAATCTAATATCCCCACAGGGAAAAATAATTCAGAGTAATGATGGAGTATTCAATGAAAGGGAATACTCAGAAGCAGCAATACTAAAGGAGATGTACGTAAGGTTGAGCAGGGACAGTTTACATACTCAGATAATGCAACAATAAAAAAAATCAGTTTCCTGTTCTCATTAAATTATAATCAAGCAGGAAAAAAACAATCTACTCCTGGGCTTCTGTGTTTTGACATGAGTATTAAACTAATAAAGGACAACTAGCATAACTTCAGAAAAGATACAGACAGTCACTGACAAAAATTAATGCATTATTTATGTGGGAAAATAAGGAACCAATTCTATCACAGAAGTTTTCAGAAAGGTGGAAATTTTGCGCAAAGTTTATAAACACCAAAGCCCTGCCCATTCTTTATTTGCTTGTGACAAAAACAGAACAGAAATGCGTAGATGTTCCTATCCTTATAGTTCAATTAATCCAATTATTAGAACTACAATACAATAAGTATCCTATATGCCACTATCTGGTCACCAGTCTTCAATCCTTCACACTGATCAGTACTTCACACAGATAAAATTCAGTATAAAATATTGGACCATCATATGTCTACCCTATGCGTTTAAAACAAGCAACTTTGTACCGCTAATCAAATTGCCGACTTTTATCTGAAAAGATGAAATACAGGAATAACAAAGAATAAATCACATAAACTACATCTATTATACATCTATCATCATGAAAGAACATTAAAATTGGACGAATTATCCAGATTGTATTTCATAAATAAAAAAAGTCTTGCACTTCAAAAACCTTACAGAAGAGTTAACCAGACAAAATCTTCCACAAAGGTTAGCTAAGTTCAAGCATCATGGAAGTTTCAATTAAAACCTAACAGTATTCAAAAGCCTCTATCCTAATCAATATTCAAGTTAGAGTGAGTGAGCTATTTAACAGTCTGAACTACGGAGAAAATATTTCAAGCAGTTCTTGATTCACTAGTGGTGAATTCTGAGCAAATACACAAAGACAATCATTTAAATTTTATAAGTCTGTATTCAATGCTTTTCTGAATCAGTTTTTTTAAAAACAAGCTTGCATCCTGAAAGATACATGAATATATAAGTAGAAACTACAGTAAGGGAACTATGAGTCATTATAAATTGAGTCTGTACATCAGGAAAAAATTGTTAGTGAAATGTAGGAGACTATGGAACATATGCATAAAAATGTAACACCTGAAATTTTAGAACTAAACAAATGCTGAAGAATTTAGGGAAAAGTGCTTCACTGGCACAGAAAAAAATTACACTATTTAATAAACTACATCCAGTTCTCATACTATTGATTCTGAAACTGTGAAGTCAGTTGTTGATGCAAAAGAACCATCAGATGTCACCTAGAGAACCCGTCACATACAGCTAATTTCTGTATTCCAGAAAAGTCTTGGACAGCTGTCATGGCTTTTACATTCAGTCCCTGTTTTCTACCTCCATACGTTTCCCTTTTTCCTCCCCATTTTCTTCTGCCACCACTCCTTCCAAAGCCTGTGGGTGCTGCATAGGTGAGTGACAATGCACTGTGTGTGCACTGTGCTGGCTGCTACGTAAGCCTTCTTACTTCTCTGCCAAATGCACATCATGAACTACCTATTGTCATACACAAATACTTTCATGACATTGTGTGAAGATCTGCAGAGAGTCAAGCCTAGCAATGCAAAGGACAGTCCTTTTCATTTTTACATCTGTACTGCACTTACTTGGACATGCAAATGAAAAAAGAAATTACATAGGCAATAATATCAGAAACATATTCATTATTTAAAGGAAAAAATCTAAATATTCAGTAACATAAATTAAAGTAAATTTCTATGAGCTATTACATGAACTCCACAATAACTTACAGTTAGAATCATGTAAGTGTATTACCGGTGCTTGCCAGATGCTCTAGTTAAAGGAACAGATCCTGAAAAAATCTTGCCCTTCCCTGGTTATTTTGATTCCAGCAAAATAAAATTGGTAAAAGCAGAGCAAAAGAGTTCATTTAGCAGCCTTGTACAAAATCAAGTTCTTCACTACACTGTGAAGAATTATCCTTCCTGAATTTATTTTTTTTTATTTCTTCCCAAAACTAACAGCCACCTACCTGTTGCTGAACTGGTACTTGCTGTACTACCTGTGTAGGCACTGCTGCCTGGCCAGCCACAGATGTCTGTAAAGTCACAGTTGAACCTGTATCCGACCCAGTCTCTGATGTCTGCATCGTGATGTCTGAATAAAATTAAGATGTAAAATTAAAGGTTAGTGCATTAATTTTTTTATTTTGTCACTTATATTAGCACACTAATTTATTGCTTATCTCTATTTGGATCTTAAAATTAGCTAATACCAATCTTGGTATGAGCCAAAAGGTTCTTCCCCCTACTAGCATATGAGTTAATACAAATGGACTTTTATCTTACTTTTATCTTATTTATATCCAAAATATCTTTTATTTACACGTGCAGAAACATATATCACTTCTCTGAGTTTCGTCAATTTAGGAATAAGTCAGAAAAATCAGCAGCAAATCTTCTCTCAGCTTATAAACAACTGGTCATCATTCAAAATTGTTTTCTTCTCTGGTTTACTGAATTACACTAAAACCTCTATACATTCAAAATCAAAGTCAAACTTCTTGCTGGCCACACAATGAAGGGCTGTAATCTGGAAAGTATACACTGAAGAGCATTTAATGAGTCACAGTGAAAAAGCAACACAAATAAGCTTCTTCAGCAGAAAGCATTAAAGCAACCACCATAGTTAAAATCCAAGAAGATACTTTTTGACAATAAAACCATATAGAAATACATACATGGCAGAGAACTGCCTAAGATTGTGGCCCTGACATTTAAAGGGAAATTTGGATAGAATACAGAAATGGTTTGAGAATCAAGGAAAATGCCTTATAAAGAAAACTTACAGAAAGACAACTGAGGATGACTTATGCCTTCATAGGAAACAGACTGGGAACCACAGGATTCCTCAATTTTGCACAGCAGAAATGACAATACAATTGTGATTGGGTGACAAACCAAAATTAATTCAAACTCAGGAATTAGACTTTTTTTTTTTTAATTCCTTTTAAGCAGTGCATGATTAACTTGTGAAAATAATAATCAGATAAGGCAGGTTGTTCTTCACCTGGTACCTTCAAAAGAGAAGACTGTACGCTACTGTGAAGAACTGCAGTAAACAAATACAAATTACTAATCTGCAAACCAAATGTCCTGTCATCTAAAAATTTTACTGCCCTTAATCTCTATTAATCTATATTAGCTACAGAATACTTTGGCAACCTGAAGGCCAATGTCACTAAAAATGAGTAGCATTATCATGCATAATAAAAGAGTTTTATATGAAAAAGTCTACAAATATTTAGAATGCCCTATACAGGTGATTTTTTAGATTAACTGAACAGACCCAGATGGCTAACAGGGAAGAAACTAGGAAGAAACAACCCCTTCCCCCCAAGTAACAACCTCCCCTCAAAAAAACCTACAAAATTTTTTGAGAGAAAAACATAATAAAAAATGTGTCTATTCAGGTGCATAGCAATATATAGTTGGAGAAATTAATTACTGTACCAAGAGACCTCAGAGCCTCTCAGAAAATTAGCGTTCTCTTCACTTGACAACTGAACCAAGCTGCAAGAAGAGACCTTCCTTTCAAGGCTGGGACCCACAGCAGTTTAACCTGATTTAAAGTTGGGTTTCTGCAGTCCCGCCCTCCAACTACCTATGATTCACTTTGCCTTCAAATGTAGTCAGTGCAAAGCAGGAAACAGGCATAAAAATTTCAGATGGCAGCAGTGGATAGGGGCAGGACCTTGCCAACTGGGACCATGACCATCATTGGCTTAAACTCCATGGAACCATGCCTCCACAACCTTCCCAATCCCCCTTTTCAATTTTTTTTGATTGTCGGTTTAACTCCTTCTAAAGTATTCAGAAAGATTCAGAAAGATTGTTGATCAAACCTATTTGAGATTAATCAATAGATTCTCAGACTTACAGTGTTGATTGAACCCTCTACTTCTTTCCAGCATGCTTGACAAAAATCAGGATAAAAAATGAAAATAAAAAAGGAATAAAACTTCAAAGATGACTATAGCAATGTTAAAAATCCTAAGAGTGAAAATGGATGTCCACAGGATAAATACAGAGAAGTTGGAAGCCACTGTGCTGCTAAAAACCTAGTTGCCATTACAGAAAGTTGGTGGGATGAATCCCATGACTGGAGCATGGGTACCAATGGCTACCAGCTGTTCAGAAGGAACAGGTGAGGAAGGAGGGGTAAAGGGTTTGCCCTCTACATCAAGTAATAGACTGACTGTGAAGAGCTGTCTCTAAAGAATACCTATGAGCAGGTTGAAAGCTTATGGGTAAGAATTAGAGACCAAGACAACAAAGGGAACCTTGTGGTTGGTGTTCACTACAAGCCACCTGATCAAGGGGAGCCTATTCATGAAGCATTCTTACTCCAGCTACAGGATGCATTGTGCTCGCAGGCTGTCACACTGCTGGGGGACTTCAACCACCTCGACATCTGCTGGAAAAGTAGCACGGCGAGCTGTAGACAATCTGGGAGATTCCTGGAGTGTATTGAGGATAACTTCTTAAGCCAGGTAATAGACAGCCCTACCAGAGGGGATGCATTACTGGACCTGTTGATCACCAACGCAAGTGAGCTAATCGGTGATGTCAAGATTAGGGGTAGCCTGGGCTGCCGTGATCATGCACTGGTGGAGTTCACAGTCCTGAGGGATATGGGCCAGGTGAAGAGTGAAGTCAGGACCCTGAATTTTAGGAAAGCAAAATTCCAACTGTTCAAGGAGTTAGTCAATGGGACCCCCTGGAAAACTGCCCTCAGGGACAAGGGAGCAGAGCAGAGCAGAGCAGAGCTGGCAATGATGCTTTCCACAGAGCCCCAGATCTCTTGATCCCCAAGTGTAAGAAATCAAGAAAGGAAGGCAAGAGATAGGCGTGGCTGAGTCAGCAAGACCTGCTGGTCAAACTGAAGGGCAAGAAGGAAATGCACAGGCAGTGAAAGCAGGGACAGGTGTCCTGGGAAGAGTATAGGGATGCTGCCTAGTTGTCTGGGGATGAGATCAGGAAGGCCAGGGTGCGGCTGGAGCTGAACTTCGCAAGGGACTCAAAGAATCATAACAAAGGCTTCTATAGCTCTGTCAGCCAGAAAAGGAAGGGCAAAGAAAGCGTACCCACCCCAATGAACGTGACTGGCAAACTGGTAACAACGGATGAGGAGAAGGCTGAGGTACTCAGCAACCTTTTTGCCTCAGTCTTCACTGGCAACCCCTCTTCCCACACCTCTCGAGTGGATGGACCACAGGGTAGGAACTGGGGGAGCAAAGTCCCTCCCACTGTAAGAGAAGAACATGTTTGAGACCACCCGAGGAACCCAAACGTACATAAGTCTATGGGACCTGACGAGATGCATCCCAGCGTCCTGAGGGAACTGGCTGATGTAGTTGCCAAGCCACTCTCCATCATATTTGAAAAGTCATGGCAGTCAGGTGAAGTCCCTGGAGACTGGAAAAAGGGAAACATTGCACCCATTTTTTAAAAGGGTAGGAAGGAGGACCCTGGGAACTACTGACCTGTCAGCCTCACCTCTGTGCCTGGGAAGATGATGGAACAGATCATCCTAGAAGCTATGCTAAGGTACATGGAAGACAGGGAGGTGATTCAAGACAGCCAGCATGGCTTCATCAAGGGCAAGTCTTGCCTGAACAATATAGTAGCCTTCTATGATAGAGTGACTACATCAGTGGACAAGGGAAGAGCTATGGAAGTCATCTATCTGGATTTCTGTAAGGCCTTGACACGGTCCCCCACAACATCCTTCTCTCTAAACTGAAGAGAGATGATTTCATGGACGGCCCATTCAGTGGATAAGGCATTGGCTACATGGATGCACCCAGTGAGTAATGGTCAATGGCTCAATGTCCGAATGGAGATCAGTGACAAGTGGTGTCCCTCAGGGCCCGTACTGGGACCAGTACTGTTTAATATCTTCATCAACAACAGAGACAGTGGGATCGAGTGCACCCTCAGCAAGTTTGCAGATGACACCAACCTGAGTGATGTGGTTGACACACCTGAGGGACGGCATGCCATCCAGAGGGACCTGGACAAGCTTGAAAAGTAGACCGATGTGAAACTCATGAGGTTCCACGAGGCCAAGTGCAAGGTCCTGCACCAGGGTTGGGGCAACCCCCGGTACCAATAAAAGCTGGAGGATGAAGGCATTGAGAGAAGTCCCGTGGAGATGGACTTGAGGGTCCTGGTGGATGAAGACCTGGACATGAGCCAGTAGTGTGCACTCACAGACCACAAAGCCAACCTTATTCTGAGTTGCATAGAAAGAAACATGGTCAGCAGGTCAAGGGAGGTGATTCCACGCCACTCTGGTAAGACCCCACCTGGAGTACTGTGTCCAGCTCTGAAGTCATTAGTACAGAAAAGACATGGACCTGTTGGAGCGGGTCCAGAGGAGGATCACAAAAATGATCAGAAGATGGAACACCTGTCATATGAGGACAGGCTGAGAGAGCTGGGGCTCTTCAGCTAGGAGAAGAGAAGGCTCTGGGAAGACCTTATTGCAGCCTTTCAATACTTCAAGAAGGCTTACAAGAAAGATAGGGACAGATTATTTAGTAGGGCCTGTAGTCATAGGAAGAGGGGTAATGGTTTTAAACTAAAAGAGGGTAGGTGCAGACTCTAGATATAAGGAAGACATTTTTTACGGTGAGGGTGGTGAAATTCTGGAACAGGTTGCCCTGAGAGGTGGTAGATGCCCCCTCCCTGGAAACATTCAAGTTCAGGCTGGACAGGGCTCTGAGCAACTTGATCTAGTTGATGTCCCTGCTCATTGCAGGGGGGTTGGACTACATGACCTTTAAAGGTCCCTTCCAACCCAAACTATTTTGTGATTTTATGTTTACTGTAAAATAGTAAATTTCATCTTTCTTTGCCAAAGAAAATGCTGTATTGGATCCAGAATAACGTTACTTAATGCTAAAATCAGTGCCACAGCTCCAGTATCAGTCCACCCTAACTGAAAATCAATAGTTTTTCTCTTAATTCCAATATTAATTAGAACATTCAATTTCCAGTAATAACATCCAGAAAGAACATTTTCTTTACTTTCCAACATGCAATAATCTTAAAGTTTTTGCAGATAAATTAACAAGATATTGTGCCATATAAGACATCCCTACATGCACTAGACCAATCTCATCCACAATGTAAACATAAAAGCTTAAATAAACTCAGTCAGAGATTTAGGAAACTATTTTCTGCAAAGGCAAAAAGAGAACTTATGTTTTATATACATATGCTATATATACATATGTATAAACACATATATGGAAATAATAACCACAGCAGTAATTATTATACCTTTAGAAAACAGGCACAGCACAGCAGAACAGGATACCAAGTACTTCCTGGGGCTTCCAGAACATAACAAATGACATAGACAATGGCAACATTCCCAACGGAATACTAGTGAGTAGAGTATGTTAGTTTTATACTTAAACTTGAGTGGGTCCAGAGGAGGCCACATAGATGATCAGGGGGCTGGAACACATCCCCTGTGAGGACAGGCTGAGGGAGTTGGGGTTGTCCAGCCTAGAGAAGAGAAGGCCCCAGGAAGCCCCTATAGCAGCCTTCCAGTACTTAAAGGGGGCCTACAGGAAAGATCGGGAGGGACTCTTTATCAGGGAGTGTAGTGATAGGATGAGGGCTAATGGTTTTAAACTGAAAGGGGGTAGATTTAGATTAGATATAAGGAAGAAATTCCTTCCTGTGAAGGGGGTGAGACACTGGAACAGGTTGCCCAGAGAAGCTGTGGCTGCCCCCTCCCTGGCAGTGTTCAAGGCCAGGTTGGACGGGGCTTTGAGCAACCTGGTCTAGTGGAAGGTGTCCCTGTCCATGGCAGAGGGGTTGATCTAGATGATCTTTAAGGTCCCTTCCAACACAATGGATTCTATGATACACTATAACCTTTTCCTAAAATTGAGTAACTCATGTTTTACTCAGTCCTTGTGCAGCACAAAGTCACCACTAACATAAAAGAACCTAAGTTGTAATAAGATCAACATTCTTAAAGGAAGAAATGCAATGAAGCTGGCTTTTAAGGGAAACTTCAAACTACATTTAACTGACTTGTAAATTATATTTCACTTAATGAAGTCAGTGTTTTTAATAAATAAATATTCTACTCAGAAAGTAAAGACAACTTATTTCACAAAATCACAGAATCATCTAGGTTGGAAAAGACCTTGAAGATCATCTAGTCCAACCAAAAAACCATTTAACAAGCCTAATTTCTTTATATTGAAATTATTTAGATAACAATGTCTTTTTGCAATTGCTGTTTTGCACAGTCATACATAAAAGTCACTGGGCAATGTTTTATGCATAAATATTGAAAAAAAAAGTGTAGTATAAACACAGTGCTATTTGGTCAAAAAAAAAGTTCTGTCAATTAAGAATTTAAAATTTTTCAAAAGCATCAGAATAATCCTATGAATATGTCTACTCACTTAGGAATGTATCTTCACTCATTAATCATCTGTACTTTTTTCTCAGCCCATTACCTATAACTTGGAAAATTCCTTTGAAATTGAACTGAAAAAAGAGCCAGCTTATCTAACTAAGCCTGTATCCACTCTTATACGTAACCCAGACCAGAACATCGACAAGCTGGCAGAATAGTGGGAATCAAAAGCTAAACACTGAGTAACTTCCTAAACCACCTCTGTTCTATAAAAGCATTTCTAGTCAGTTTCAAATCACAATTAAATGGGTCAGTTCAAGCCACCAGTTCCAAGAAACAATCATTTAAGATACTGCAGCTCCAATGGGAAGTAAAAGTGAACAGTTAAAAAGAAGACATTGTTTTATACCAGCCCTTAGCTTTACTTGACTATATGTTGTTTTCATGGTTATAGTATACAAACATGTCAATCATTGCAAGGGAGAAGGAATGCTACTATAGTCAAATCAGTTTTGACTGGTGAGAGACTGTTCCATACCACCGTATATCTGTTAATTGATATGTCACATCTCGTGCAGTACTTGATCATTGCAGCTGCAATTCAAGATGCTCAAGAAATCAGAGCCAGGTACTCTCATCTAAGTGAGGAACATAATGTGTTCATTTCCTTGCAGCACTTGTTGTGGACTGTGCCTGAAATAAGAGTTAATCATTTAGGAAAAGGGAACAGCTTCATTTTAAGAACATAGGATACTCTGGTTGTAAAGCAGCTGTCAGTCACCACTAAGAAGCTTTGAGATGGGCAGACTACAAGCACCAGTGACAGCTGACAGTCTGCTGTTAGGCACTGAGGGAAGCCGTACAGTAATAGTCAGGAATTGGGTATTCTCTGCTCAGTTCTGGAAGTGACCATGTCCAGAGATGTATCGGGAGACATGAGAGAGAATCCAGGGTTAGGTGGGAAAGAACCTCCATATAGAACTGGAGACACCCCAGAGGGCCCCTTGGCCCAGTCTAGGACAGACACCATACAGCTGGCACTGCCTACACTGACCTACCACACTTCTTCCATCCACAGGACAGGGAAGCTGTGTAATTTGTGAACCCCGTTGATATTTTTGATTGAAGTGTTTTGGTGACTGAGTCCATTTGTGTTAGATTTGTGTATGTGGCGGGGGTTTTTGGTATTGGGGGAGGGGGCTACAGCAGTGGACCGTGTAAGAAGCTTCTCCAAGCTCCCCTGGCTCCCAGTCAGACCCACCTCTGGCCAAGGCTGAGCCAATTAGCAACGGTGGCCGTTAAGAAGTGGATCCCAGGAGAAGGAGCAGGAATTGTGAGGAAGCATTGTGAGGGACACACCTATGCAAACACCAAGGTCAGGGGAAGAAAGGTGAAGGAGGGGAGGGGGGTGGTATGCCAGAGCAGAGACCCCGCTGCAGCCCATGGTGAGAGGGCAGGCTGTGCCCCTGCAGCCCATGGAGGTCACCAGTGGAGCAGATGCCCACCTGCAGCCTGTGGAGGACCCCATGCCGGAGCAGGCGGTGGTGCCTGAAGAAGGACAGGACTCTGAGGGAAGCCCCTGCTGTTGCAGTTCGGTGTTGGGACAACAGCAACACGCGAGAGGGACCCACACTTAAGCAGTTCCTGAAGAGCTGCAGCCTGTAGGAATGATTCATTTCCTAGAAAATTCATGGAGGACTGTCTCCCATGAAAGGAATTCCATGCTGGAGCAGGGAAATAGTGCGAGTCATCCTCCCCCTGAGGGGGAAGGAGTGGAGGGACTGACTGCAACCCCCATCCCCTGCCCCCTCTTGTGCTGCTGGTGGGGAGGAGGTAGAGAATCAGGAGCAAAGCTGAGCCCTGGAATAAGGAAGAGGTGGGGGAAGGTGTTTTTAAGATGTGGTTATACTTCTCAGTGTTTTATTCTGTTTGTTGATGTCAGTGGTGGTGTTTGAATTAAATTGATGGGGTTTTTTTAATTCCCCGAGTCTGTCTTTTGCCCATGACCATAATGGGTGAGTCATCCCTCCTTGTCCTTACCTTGATGTCCTAGTCCTTTGCCTCTCCTTTCCATTCCTGAGGGGCAAGGAGTGAGATGCTGTGTGGTGCTCAATTGCCCTCTGGGCTTTAAACCAGGACAACGTTTTATCTCCACACTATCAATTTGGTGACAGTCCTATATTTAAGCATACAATCTGATGTGCTTCTCTACCTCAGAACTGAAACACAGTTTTTTAGATAATCTGATATACAAGTTAACTGGTTGCTCTAGAGACTGATCTATCAGTAGGTAAACTAGGATAGCTAAAGCATGATCATGGAATATAAACCTTGACATCACTTTTGCCTAAGCAGAAATAAACCTAATGACTTAATATCAATTTATTCAAAAGTGTTTAGGTTGCTTCCATTATTCTGCTCTAAGTCTCTATCCTAAATGCAATTCTTTACTATAGTTCACTACACAGCATAGAATTTTCTTTGTAGATGCCATACAATGTTTGACAGTTAACCTTTATCATCTTCCTATTCACTGGAAGTTTTTCTAGCACTGTGTTAGTGAGGCAGTCAGTGTAATTCTTTCACATTGCATCAATATTGAGCACTTACATGAACACATTTTTATGATCTAAATGAAGTCTCTCAATTTTTCACTGATACTGCATATAAGTAAAAGAACTGCATATTACAGCAGAAAAGATGTCATCTTCCCCTAACAGGATTGTCAGATCACAAGCAGCAGATGAATGAATGACAAAGATCCTTTTTATTCTGGCTAATTAAGCAGTTAGACACACCCATCCGTTAATGGTTTTGCTCTGTATAGCCAGTGCTTGTTACATCATGTGAAGGTAAACTAAAGGGGCGACATTCCGAAAGAAGGCTAATTAATCCCTCCAAGTGGGGAAAAAGGTCTTGCCAAGCCCAGCTGCTAAATGTGACAAGATTAGTATTTCTTCAGTCCAATAGGCAGAACTCAGGCAAAGCTACTATGCTGAAAACTACTCCTTTCCTGAATATTCTGTTCAATTTCATGTTTTCTGTTAAGTTTCCTAAAGATTTTTTAATATACTCAAATTATCAGTTGGAATCCTTCTGTTTTCTAGACTTGAAATATCAAGACTGAGTGGTTTAAGAGTCTAACTTGATCAATTACTTATCAAATGAAACTGTTAAAATGTGTCAGATTAATGATTAGTTTATTTTGTTCCTGGACTTCTGCACCCTGAACTAATTTACTTTTTTTAAACTACCAGAGTTTGCAAAGTTTTGTTCAGCTACATATGCTTTATTGTCTAGATCAAATAATGTAGCAGGCTTTAATTCAATGCAGAAAATTAAAGCCTGTAATTTACTTTCAAGTGTGGCAGGAAATTCCTTTTTTCTCTTCTAGAAGTCTAAATAAAACATCACAGAAGGTAAAAAGTGAACTAGATCTCGTAATCACATCCAGTAATGGCAGGCTTTTAATGGTCAGAATAAAAGGCTAATCTTAAGATCTTATCTATTTATAATGATAAATCACCAATATACTCATTAAGAATTTCTGGCAACATAATGTTTCACAATAAAGGGAAATATCTCAGAACATCAAGTTTCAACAACACAGAATGCTTGGTTCCAGAATAAATGGAAACAAGTTTCAATAATACACTAGAATTTTAGATAAGCATTCTTTTCCAATTTTTGTATAAACAAAAATTTTATGAATAATTGCCTTCAAACAAGCAGTGTTATGAGTTTGAAGGAGCCATTTATATGTGTTAGCAGTAAAGCAGAAGGCAGTTTATACGTGCTAGTCACAGGAAAAAAAAAAAAGAATCATAGAATGGTTTGGGTTGGAAGGGACCTCAAAGATCATGTAGTTCCAACCCCCCTGCTATGGCAGGGACACCTCCCACTAGATCAGATTGCTCAAGGCTCCATCTGACCTGGCTCTGAACACTTCCAGGGATGGAGCATCCACAACCTCCTTGGGCAACCTGTTCCAGTGTCTCACCACCCTCACAATAAAAAATTTCTTCCTTATATTTAGTCTAAACCTCCCCTCTCTCAGCTTCCACCCATTACCCTTCATCCTGTCATTACAGTCCCTTGTAAAAAGTCCCTCCCCAGCCTTCTTGTAGACACCCTTCAAGTACTGGAAGGCCACTATGAGGTCTCCCCAAAGCCTTCTCTTTTCCAGCCTGTCCTCATAGGAGAGGTGTTCCAGCCCTCTGATCATCTTGGTAGCCCTCCTCCAGACTCGTTCTAACAGTTTGATATCTTTCTTGTGTTGGGGACTCCAGAGCTGGACACAGTATTCCAGGTGGGGTCTCACAAGGGCAGAGCAGAGGGGCAGAATCACCTCCCTCAACCTACTGACTGCAATTCTTCTGATACAGCCCAGAATCTGGTTGGCTTTTTGGGCTGCAAACACACACTGTTGGCTCATGTTGATCTTATCATCCACCAACACGCCCAAGTCCTTCTCCCCAGGACTGTTTTCAATCCACTCATCATTACCCAGCCTGTATCTGTGCTTGGGATTGCCCCAGCCCAGTTGCAGAACCTTACACTTGGCCTTGTTGAACTTCACGAGGTTGGCCTAGGCCCACCTCTCCAGCCTGTCCAGGTCCCTCTGGATGTCATCCCTTCCCTCCAGCATGTCAACCATACCACACAGCTTGGTGTCATCAATGAACTTGCTGAGGGTGCACTCCACCCCACCATCCATATCGCCAACAAAGATATTAAACAGTACCAGTCCCAGTACCGATCCTTGAGGGACACCACTTGTCACCAGTCTCCATCGGTTTTGGACATTGAACCATTGACCGCAACCCTTTGAGTGCAGCCTTCCAACCAAGTCCTCATCCACCGAGTGGTCCATCCATCAAATCTATGTCTTTCCAACTTGGAGACCAGGATGTCATGTGGGACAGTGTCAAAGGCCTTGCACAAGTCCAGGTAAATGACATCAGTTGCTCTCCCCTTATCTATTGATGGTGTCACTCCATCATAAAAGGTCACCAAATTTGTCAGGCAGGGTTTTCCCTTGGTGTGGCCATGTTGGTTGCCACCAATCACCTCCATATTATCCATGTGCCCTAGAGAGCCTTCAGGAGGATCTGCTCCATGATCTTGCCAGGCACGGAGATAAGACTGACTGGCCTGTAGTTGCCCAAATCTTCCTTTTTTCCTTTTTTAAAAATGGGGGCAATGTTTCCCCTTTTCCAGTCAGTGGGCATTCCACTAGACTGCCATGACCTATCAAATATGATGGAGAGTGGCCTAGAAACTTCATCTGCCAGTTCCTTCAGGATCTGTGGATGGATCTCATCAGGCCCCATAGACTTGTACACCTTCAGGTTCTTTAGATGTTCTTGAACCTGATCTTCACTGACAGTGGGCGGATTATCCTTCTCCCAGTCCTCCCCACCTTCACCTTCTACATCTTGGGCAGTGTGGCTGAAGCCCTTGCCAGTAAAGACTGGGGCAAAGAATTCATTGAGAACTTCAGCCTTCTCCATATCCTCCATGACCAGTTCTCCTGTTCCCTTCCCGAGAGGGCCCACATCTTCCCTAGCCTTCCTTTTATCATTTACATGCCTAAAAAAGTTTCTTACTCCCCTTGATGTCCCGGGCTAGATTGAATTCTATCTGGGCTTTTGCTTTCCTAACCTGATGCCTAGCTACTTGGACAACTTCTTTATATTCTTCCCAATCTGACTGCTCATCCTTCCACTTTCTGTAAATTTTCTTTTTATCTCTAAGCTTGTCCAGGAGCTTACTGTCCATCCACGCAGGTCTCCTAGCATTCTTACCTGCCTTCCTCTTTTTGGAATGTGTTGTTCCTGGGCTTGGAGGTGGTCGTCCTTGAATACGGACCAGCATTCTCAGGCCCCTCTCCCCTTCAGGGCTTCACTAAGCAGATCCCTGAAAAGGTCAAAGTCTGCTCTCTTGAAGTCCAGGGTGGTGAGCTTACTACGCACTCTCCTTGATGCCCTGAGGATCATGAATTCTAACATTTCATGGTCACTGCAGCCAAGCCTTCCCTTCAGCTTCACATTATCCATCAGCCCCTCCTTGTTGGTGAGAACAAGGTCCAGCATGGCACCCCTTCTCTTCGGCTCCTCTACCACCCAGAGAAGGAAGTTGTCATCAATGCATTCCAGGAACCTCCTGGACTGCTGGCGCCCTGCTGTGCTGTCCTTCCAACAGATATCCGGGTGACTGAAGTCTCCCATAAGGACCAGGGCTTGTGAATGTGAAGCCTCTCCTACCTATCTATAGAGGGCCTCATCTGCTCAGTCATTCTGGTAGGGTGGCCTGTAGCAGACCCCCACTATGATATCACCTTCCCCGCCCTTTCCTTTAAACTTGACCCATAAGCTCTCAGTTTGTTCCTCATTCATCCCCAGGCCAAGCTCCATGAATTCCAGCTGGTCATTAACATAAAGGGGCAACACCCCCTGCTCTGCTTCCCTGTCTATCTTTTCTTAAGAGTCTATACCCATCTATACCTAGAGAGTACTCTAAGTAATTTTTAGATACTAATGTATCTAATGTATACTAATGTTAGAACACCAGTTTCTTATTAAACACTATTTGATTGTTTGCCCTGTCCCAGGGTTCTTAGGGATAACAAAGTAGGCAGGTGGACTCTGCTGATATAAGGACTAGTTGCTAAATATTTCAGTTAGCAACGTGAATTTCATTACTCTTTTTTCAGCTTTTCACAGATTTATGGGAAGAATAATAGTTAACTGAATGGCACAGAATAAAGTATATAAGCGGATTCTCTGAATTCCCATATAATTTCCAGTAGCAGAATAACAAAAGAGGGAAGTACGGAGGGATACGCACTGGAAGCAACCAATGCAAGTCGTAACTCCTGGTAACCCCTACAAAGAAAGTTCGTAAAATCAAAAAGCACTGTCTTGACAGTCAGATTATTAAGTACCCAAGAACAGTACTAGTCAATAATTGTCACAATGAAATTCCATATTTCTAGCAGATCACAGACAGATCACATGGATACTTAGGCTGAGTGACTACTTCATGACTCTCTCACTTTAATCTACCTACTAATTTTACCCACAAGAACTTCAGAATTTTATTTACTCTTGGTAGACAATACAGCAATATTACACATCAACCCTATATATATCAATACACATCAGCAACAAGACTACATTCACAAACAACAGGACAAAACAAAACTTCTGAAGAGTTTTTGTTGTCACAAGACTAGCAGGAACACTGTTATAAGTAACAAAACTAGCAAATCATCAAACAATTACATTTATGGTATTCTATAGCACTAGTTTGTCCACTGGAGATTCTGTGAGTGGAAAACTCCAGGTGATGTTCTCCTTCATCCTGGATGAAAGGGTGTGAGGAGGAGGGCACTGACACTGCTTGTCAACAATCGGTTGTGGAATTGGCACTGGCAACAGGGCTTTGGTTTCTAAGACCATAGGAGCCTCTTTGAATACATCGGCTTAGGAGATATGGGATCCACATCATTAAGTGGGGCAGAGGTATCTTTGCCAGTAGCATGGCTGACCTGGTAAGAAGGGACTTAAATGAGGAATGATATTGGGAGGGAAAGAGTTACCAGCAGCCGTATGAAAGAGTGGTGGACAGGACTGACAAGCAAAGGACCTCAGGTGATGTGAATGTAAGGGAACACATAATTAACAAAGTGAGGCTTAAGCAGGGTCACCTCAGTAAGCGAGGAAGTGGCTACAAGGCATCTTTGTAAGGAAGTGATCTGGACGCTCTCTGGGAAATCAGTATGCGGAATCACAGAATCATCTAGGTTGGAAGAGACCTTGAAGATCATCCAGTCCAACCATTAACCTAACACTGACAGTTCCCAACTACACCATATCCCTCAGCGTTATGTCAACCCAACTCTTAAAACACCTCCAGGGATGGGGACTCCACCACTGCCCTGGGCAGCCCATTCCAACGCCTAACAACCCCTTCTGGAAAGAAATGCTTCCTAATATCCAGTCTAAACCTTCCCTGGTGCAACTTGAGGCCATTACCTCTTGTCCTATCGCTTGTTACTTGGTTAAAGAGACTCATCCCCAGTTCTCTGCAACCTCCTTTCAGGGAGTTGTAGAGGGCGATGAGGTCTCCCCTCAGCCTCCTCTTCTCCAAACTAAACAACCCCAGTTCCCTCAGCCGCTCCTCGTACGACATGTGCTCCAGACCCTGCACCAGCTTCGTTGCCCTTCTCTGGACACGCTCGAGTAATTCAATGTCCTTTTTGTAGTGAGGGGCCCAAAACTGAACACAGGAATCGAGGTGTGGCCTCACCAGTGCCCAGTACAGGGGTAAGATCACTTCCCTGTCCCTGATGGCCACGCTATTGCTGACACAAGCCAGGATGCCATTGGCCGCCTTGGCCACCTGGGCACACTGCTGGCTCCTGTTCAGCCGGCTGTCAATCAACACCCCCAGGTCCCTCTCTGACTGGCAGCTCTCCAGACACTCCTCCCCAAGCCTGTAGCACTGCTGGGGGTTGTTGTGGCCCAAGTGCAGCACCCGGCATTTGGCCTTATTGAAACTCCTACAGTTGGCCTTAGCCCATCGCTCCAGCCTGTCCAGATCTCTCTGCAGAGCCTCCCTACCCTCGAGCAGATCAACACTCCCACCCAACTTGGTGTCATCTGCAAACTTACTGAGGGTGCACTCGATCCCCTCGTCCAGATCATCAATAAAGACGTTAAACAGGAGTGGCCCCAAAACCGAGCCCTGGGGGACACCACTCGTGACCGGCCACCAACCGCATTTAACTCCATTCACCACAACTCTTTGGGCCTGGCCATCCGGACAGATTTTTATCCAGCAAAGCGTGTGCCCATCCAAGCCATGAGCAGCCTGTTTCACCTGGAGAATGCTGTGGGAAACGGTGTCAAAGGCCTTACTAAAGTCAAGGTAGACAACATCCACAGCCTCTCCCTCATCCAATAAGCAGGTCGCCCTGTCATAGAAGGAGACCAGGTTTGTCAAGTAGGACCTGCCTTTCATAAACCCATGCTGACTGGGCCTGATCATCTGGTTGTCCTGCACGTGTTGTGTGATGGTACTCAGGATGAGCTGCTCCATCAGCTTCCCGGGCACCAAAGTCAAGCTGACAGGCCTGTAATTTCCCAGATCATCCTTCTGACCCTTCTTATTTATGGGCGTCACACTGGCCAGTTTCCAATCCGTCGGGACCTCCCCGGTCAGCCAGGACTGCTGGTAAATGATGGAAAGCGGCTTGCCCAGCACCCCAGCCAGATCCTTCAGCACCCTCGGGTGTATTCCATCAGGTCCCATAGACTGGTGTACATCTATGTGATGCAGCAGGTCACTGACTATCTCCTCCCGGAATGTGTGGGGGGGTCATTCTCCCAGTTTCTGTCTTCTGGCTGAGGAGGCTGGATTCCCTCAGTACAACTAGTCTTGTTATTAAAGACTGAGGCAAAGAAGGCATTAAGCACCTCAGCCTTTTCCTCATCACTCATCCTCATTTCCTCCTGCATCTAGCAGGGGATGGAGGCTCTCCCTGGTCTTTCTTTTGCTGTTGACATACTTATAGAAACATTTCTTGTTATCCTTGAGGGTTGAAGCCAGAGTAATTTCTAGCTGGGCTTTAGTGCTCCTGATTTCCACCCTGCACAGCCTTACAGCATCTTTGTAATCACTGTGAGTGGCTAGCCCCTTCTTCCAAAGGCTGTAAACTCTCCTTTCCTCCCTGAGTTGCAGCCAAAACTCCCTGTTTAGCCAGGGTGGTCTTCTCTGCCAACAGCTTCTCTTACAGCACCTGGGGGTCACCTGCTCCTGTGCCATTAAGACTTTCTTCTTAAAGAGTGCCCAGCCTTCCTGGACCCCTAAACCCTTCAGGATCATATCCCAAGGGATCCTGTCAAACAGGTGCCTAAACAAGACAAAGTCAGCCCTCTGGAAGTGCAGGATGTCAGTTCTGCTGTCCCCTCTAAGAATAGAGAACTCTATTATTTCATGATCCCTGTGCCCTAGTCTGCCTCCAACCACCAGTCATCCACCAGTCCTTCTCTGTCCACAAAGAGAAGATCCAGCAGGGCACCTTCTCTGGTTGGTTCACTCACCAGCTGTGTTAGGAAGTTATCTCCCACACATTTCAGGAATGGCTTTTAAGTCACAGTTATAGTATTCGGGTACTTTTCATATACCGAGGCACCTGTCTTTAATATACTAACATAACTTTGATGGGCTAGGATAAGCATGTTAACCATCTCCCAAAAAAAGCTTCTATGAAGAATGATAGTTACAATATCAATGGAATTTCTAGCTTAAGCCAAGATCTTACTCTGCTGCACCACTGACATCAGCAGAATTAATTATAGAGTCTAATATGTATAATGCTACTTCTTCACACCTTTCAAACTACTTGGCAACAAAATAAGTTTTATGAAATTTCACCCTTGTTTTTGTTTGTTGGTCCTCGGCAGGGTGGGAACAGGACATGATGTGATACTTCAAGCACTGACGATCACCACCCAAGGCTCTTTGCTCAACAGCCAGTGCTTTCTGAGGAAGAATGTGAAAGCAGAAGCACCAACTGTACAAAACAGTTTGTCACATCTGCATCAATTATATGATTCTGAAAGTAGATTTAGATTTTGCTTCAGAAGTGAGTTCTGGTTTTTAGGGTTTTTTTTCCCTCTAATATGATATTGTGCTGCAGTCCTTTCATCATAGGAGTGAGCGTGAACCTGATACTAATGAAACAAAGGGAGAAAAATTGATGTGAAATGGAGGTGTTATTGGTTTTCGTCACTCAATAGATCAAAACATAAAATGAAAAAGTCAAAACATTATCGCTCAAGACATCTACTTTATTAACAAAATAAGCAATATTTATAAGAAATGGATTCTGTTCTCTGTGTGTTACCTCCATGTTACAAATTTTCTGTTTGTGATGCTTCCTGTGTTACTTTCACTGAATCACAGTATGGCCCCAGAGGTTGGAAGCAACTTGCTCCAGCAAGGCTACCTACAGCTTTCTGCCCAGGACCATGTTTAGATGGCTTTTGAATATAGCCAAGAACTGGGACTCCACAACACCTCTGGACAATCTGTGCCCATCCTCGGTCACCCTCACAGTAAAACTATTTTTTTCTCATATTCAGAGGTAACCTCCTGTGCTTCTTGTTGCCTCTTGTCCTGTCACTGGGCACCACTGAATACAGTCAGCTCAGCTTTAGTCCTAACTAACCGCAGATACACTATGACAGTTATTAAATAAACTGCCATTATTCTTATTGATTACTTATCTTGTGATTACCCCCAAAGACCACCTAATACTTCACGCTTTTAAGTTATGAAATTACTAATACACTGTGACATTCTCCCAATGCTTCACTTAGAGAAGGAAACACTTCATTCTTGGATTATTGCCCCAGTGACTGTGTTGCTAACTTTTTTCCTTTGCCCATCACTTCAACAGTTAGTAAAAAAACCAGATGATGGGACAGGTGACAATCCAGGGTTCCCCTATGAGTAGGGATGGGGGAAGTCAAAATAAAGAAATCAGAATGGTACCAGTATAGAGAGAAACATAGGTTTCACCCACTAATGACCTCACCCTACCAGATTCAGGCTTTCATCGATACCATTTGCTAAACTAGAATTTATAATCACTGGATAGTAAAGAGGGCTTAGAAGGATAAAAACTGATGAAAGCCCTTAACGGGCTCTAAGTACAGCTATTTAGAGCTTGAAAGACTAAAAGTGGTCTAATACAAAAACATTTCCTTTAAATTTAGGAACATCTACAGAATGAAAGGCTAAACAGCTAAAAGTAAAAAACATCATGTTCCTGCTATGCTACACCAAATTAGAGAACAGTCCTAATATGAAATTCTGCATCTGAGGGGAAAACAAAAGGAAGAGAGACACCTTTCCCTTTGTTCTGAACTACGTAAAGATTACTTCAAAGTCCATCCATCATAAAATTATCAGATTCCAAATGGCTAAAGCTTTGAGTTGTTTTAATTAGGGATGCATAAATCTCAATACTTCTTAATTTTCTGAGAAGTTAAAGCAGTTAAAAAGATTGGAATTAGTGTTACAGGCTCACACATAGTTCTCATGATTTTTGTGCAAACAGCATTGATATTATAATCCTAATCCATACAACATTTAATTGGACTACCTAGTGTATGTACTTCAGCAACTGGAGAACTATGTGATGGCACCCTATGTATGCAATACCTTCAAAGTAAATTCTATATGCCATTTTTGCCATCTTTGCTGGAAGAATTGCATTACAGTACAATGAAAATTTTATATTCTTAAAAAAATTACGTGTTTCAGTAGTTAATAGCAACCAACAAAACTAAGTCTATGCTAGAAAATTATACTAGTATGTCTATGTGAAATAGGAGTGCTTAAAAAAAAGTATCACATCTTCTGACAGTTTTATGCTAGCTTTCGGACACTTACTCTTCACTGCTCTTTTTTCTACTACATGATACTCTCTTCCTGACTTACCAAGATATAGAATACTGCTCTGAGATTTGAGAATCTTAGTTTAAAACACTGTTAACACACTGATAGTTATTTGGAGAAAAACGTTCTAAACACATCAGGGTTAGGGTCTGGAAAACATGTAACAGAAAATATGAAGAATTATGCAAAATTCATTCAGTTACTGAATACAGAAGTTACAGTTGTCTTTATCTATGGAATATCAAGAAGCGAGATTTCAACAAGAATGCAGTAACTCTGACACCAATAAATACAAATATTGGCTTAAAACAAACAAGACAGCTAAAGCAAATCCTTTCTCTGTTGGGGTAGGAGACATGCAAATAGGCTTACAACTGGGGTATCTGTAGTCTTACTGCAGGGATAACTATATGTAATCTGCTTAAGCAATGAATGGACTGGTTAAAATCTCACCAGTTTTTCCGTTTCCTATCTTTCTCAATCTGCAATGTTATTTTGCAAGAGAAGGATATATGTGATGTGGGTCATCAGATGAGTTAGTGATTACTGTACCCTGCTAAAGATGGAGTGACTGGATATATCTTTCACTGGAGATTTCCTTCCTTGTAGTGTGAAGGCCTATTTGGGAAACATATTCTTTTATTCTTGCTCCCAGATGTAACACAGCTTGCTTTAAAACAGAAAAATGAAAAAAATCTTTGCTTTATACCCAGACACCTAAAAAGGCTGAATTAGAAGTGGAAGTACAGCATTTTGTGATATTTCCTTGCTTGGCATAGTCTGCAACTATTTGAAGGAAACAGATGACTGGAAAGCAGTCTGCAAATAGGCAATATCCCTCGGAAGAAACCAGAATAGACCAACACCTATGAGGCTACCTGAGAAAAAAGTGCTCAGTTTTATTCTAGCTTTCCATGTCAAAGAGCTCACAAGCCTGGTCATCTTGACCTAAGAGACTAAGAACCATCAAAACCTACGGCCATCGGAGCCAAAAATAACCATCAGACTTATGGTACTGTAAATCTATGGCTTAACTAATATATTTGATTAATACTTGATTCTTAGCTTTTACCAGACTAATTGGCAGTAGTTGAGCATAAATAAATGCTTGCCTGAAATAACGGAGATTTGACTGGTGTCTCTCAGAATATTCTCATTACAGGCCCCCAATTACCCAGCAATAACAGCTGTAAAATTCAAACCATAGCTGCATCTGGAAATCTGCTTGGTATGGTGCAAACTCACTGCAAAACAGAGAGGAAAGCACTGGGAACACAAGATAATTCTGAAACTACTATGCAACTAAAACAGACTTAAGATGTCAACAGGCAGGGAATGTGGAAGGGGACAAGGACACATAGTTGTGTCCAGACACAACTTTATCATACTTATCTACATCTTCTGTCATTCTGTACCTGGCAGCTGTCTAGCCAAACAAACCTTACTTATCCTTATGCCTTCCTCCTAACTTACCCTTACATCCTAACTTACCCTTGCTTATGTTTGTGCTGAAACAGCATATGAAAAAAAAGAAGCAGCAGCTAAAGTTATGCAATACTTAAAATAAAAAAATATTCCAAAGGGTAGAAGTGCATTCTGCTCAGAAGCACTGACTAGAAATAATAGAAAGCACCAGAAACAAGGTAGAAATTACCTTGGATAAGGTACAGAATGACGTGAAGTTTTGTGAATTGAAATCACTTCAGTGCAAAGCTTCGTTACTGATCACATTCAGACATGAATTATCTGGAATGCTCTGGGCAGGGCACATGAACTCCTCCTTGACACTAGAATAATTAAGTCAGTCTTGGCTTCAGTCAGCTCTGAACACTGGCACAGCTTGCTCATCTCTGTCTGCGCTGTATCATGTAGATGTATCCTGAATGACCGTTAACTGAAAAGCTTTTTTAGAACTATTTCAAGGAAACTAAAACTTTCTGGTGTACACAGCTGACGAGATAATTCATATGAAGGTGTGGAACTTGAAAGTATGAAACTTACAATGGAATAATTTTAAAAAATTAGTATTTTGAATGTCTTCATGTTCTAAACCAACCACAAATTGGTGGCTTAGGACTTCTTACTTAGAGGAGGCTTGTGTTTTTAAGCCATAACCTGATATACTTTATGTATCAATGGACAGTGTCCCCCTCTCTTCTTAAGACTATTTAAGCCTGTCCCTGACTTGACAGCATTTCCTATAGTAGAACTAGACCATTTGTCCCCGGCTTGAGAGCATTTATTATAGTATAACATTTCTGTCTCAAGATATTTTGAACACTTTATTTTATATTGCAAAGACAATTTGCAAGGACTGAACTGCTTAATGGATTGACAGTGGAATATCTATTAATTTACTTCTGTGAAATTTAAAAAGGTACAAATCTCAGCATATTATGTGATGCCTATTCTAACAAAAATCATAAAAAAAAGATTCTCATATGCTTTATTTGTGCTGGTAGTTGTAATTATGCATGACATTAACTTGCTTCACTGAAACACATACACATTGAAGTCCTTCTGATCTCCCTAAACAACTTCATTGCATGTATTAAGTGTTGACATGTTAAAAACTGCTAAGTATTTAGACACAACTGACACTCTGTAAAGAAAATGGGAAGTTAAAAGATAGATATACCCTTACAGCAAAGACCACCACCAGCAGCCTTGACTATATTAGGAAGGGTGCAGCCAGCAAGTGCCTCAGTTGCACAGCTGAGACCACATCTGGAATGATCTGTCAAGTTTTGTACTCCCCAGTAAAGAAAATAAAATAAAATATGCAATTAAGTCTAGCCAAGGGTCACCAAGATGGTCAAGGACCAAGAATATTTGATGTGAGAGGAAAGGCTGACCAACCTGGATTTGTTTAGCCTTGAGAAAAGAAGTCTACATATATACAATTTCCAGAAGAAAAGATGCACAGACAAATTGCTTGCCTCCTAAGTTTGAGGACATGTCTTTACAACTTCAGAAAAGGCGCAAAGTCCTTTTAGTGGTAAATAAGACTATTTTCTAGTTATCAGTTTCTCCGAGATAGACTCCCCATATGTTCAGTCTTAAAAGTTACCAATTTCTAGATGACATGTTTTCTAAACTCTAAAGACGATGCTTATGCTGTAGCACAGTGAGTCCAATTCTCAAATACAGCAGTAATCCAGTAGTTTTGCTAAAACAACCTAGACCTTGATTGAATAAAGCTAGAGACACTTAAGCAGAGTGCCTAGATTTCTTAATCCAACCTAAAAAATGCTAACATTCTTTCCATAACTCACTCAGCTCTCAATTCATCTAACAACTTGGGGAAAAATACCAAGTAAATCAGTAGCTACTGAATAATACATTAGCCTATATTCAGGTTAACTAGCCACTCTGATGCTTAGCCATTGCTATTTTCTAGGCATCAAAAGAGTAGAAATTTTATCAGAAAATCTGGAATGTTTTAGTTTGTTATACATAGCTTCATTTACATTTAAGAACTCTGTACACAGGAAGTGAAGAAACATACTGACTGGCTGCAGCAGCTGACAAAATTGGATAAGGAGAGAATGCACTCAAAAAGATCAAACTAACAGAAGTTACTGAGAGTTTGGTTCCAGATTTTACTGGGCTTTAAGAATGAAAACAGTTTGTCTGCATCTGATGCACTGTGGTCATACACAAAAGAATAGCGGAACACAAAAATGATGCAAGTAGACTGAAGGGTCAAGTTTGAAACACATAAGAAAAAGATGTAAATTTTTAAGGTAAGAAAATTTCCAATAAAAAGTGAGTTTGGATCTGTACATCATCTTCAAAAATGGATTAAAAGAAAGCTCTTAAAAACAGAAAGATGTCTCAAATTTCTCCACCATCTGACAGGTTGAAATACTAAGAGCTACTTCAAAAACAGTTGGTAAGGGGTAAGAAATAACAGCATACTTCCCAGTTCATGTAACTTTGCCTTATTAATAATAAAGTTCAACATCCACTACATTTTCATTCACCTTGCTTGTGTTATAAGATGATACCTTCCTGTCTCTAGCTAAAAGAGACCCAAGAATTATTTGTTCTTTCATTGCTCAGAACCTTGCAGCACTACAGCAGCAGGCCTGTTGTCCTTGCTGAAAACAACTGTTTGATTCCTACTGCAATTTTTCTCAGAGCTTTTGTTCCACAAGAAGGCTTTATCCCTTATTTTGAGTCGTCCTTACTTTCCAAAAATGACACTGACGCTATTACACTGATTTCACACAGAAAGGAAGCAAACAGCCTTATGCCAACATTTGGCACTTGCACTGTATAAAATGAATATGTATGGACTTTCAGTACAAAAACAGTTTTATTGTTATAGAGCTAATATTCCAACTC
Organism: Strix aluco; assembly: GCF_031877795.1. NCBI lineage: Eukaryota > Metazoa > Chordata > Aves > Strigiformes > Strigidae > Strix > Strix aluco. The sequence continues at coordinate 29,941,194 of NC_133971.1, forward strand.
TCCAATTACACCTCTATTTCAGAGAGCAAACAACTTTCCTCTCCTAGAAATACCAAATAGTTCTTACTTTACCTGCAACACAAATCAACATGGAAATTTTTTTTGTAACTTTAGGAGAACAACTGTAACATGAAGAGCTGAAAGTCCCAACTGCTCTCAACTGTTCATTCATTTAGCCTACAGAGAGATAAACACTACAGGCAGTTCTACTAAAGTTCAAAAAAACATGCAAAATCATTATATGGGGAGTTCCTTGACTGCAAACAAAAACTTGCCTAACTGTCAGACCTCACAAAATTAGCTATGCGTTTTAAAGAAGTTTGCTGAAGTGTTACTGCTCACAGCATACACACCAATGCAGCTATTATATTTACATTTTAATATCTGAGATCAATTGACAGGTAGCACACTGACTACATCATGCCTAGAAAAATGAACACACAAAAGAAACTATTATACAATTAATACCTAACCAGATACAGCACATCAAGATGAAAGAAGGTGTCTGAAGTACTCAGTGCAAGGTGTATGTGACAAAGTTAAAACCTTTCTCTCAGGCTTTGCTGTAGGACCAGAAACTTGCTTTAAAATATAAATAAATTGCATCTATTTTACATATCATAAATACAATTAGTTCCACAGAATGCTAAAATATTTAAAAACAACCGGAAGTTCTGTGTTCCTGAATTATAGGACAGAAAAAAAAATAGGAACATATATACACACATGTTAGCATATAACCTAAAAAAAATTATAAAAAATTATAATTTTTTATAAATTATTTTTATAAATTAGAAGTTACTATTTATTATTTTTATAAATTAGAAGTTGCCTCCTCCAACTAACTTAAAACAAATTCTCACATAATCCAGATATTCCCAATAGAACTATCTCCATCTATAGAACACTGAATAAACTTAACATTGGTAGACTTGGACACCACATAACCTGGGCTCTTACTGTGCAAAGGAAACACTTCCTTGTTTAAAGTATTGACATGCATGTGTATACACACCGCAGATTCCACCCTAAATTTATGAAACATCCCCAGTGCAAGCTCTCTCGAAAGAAACCAGCTTGTATCTTGTAACATAATCCTCGGCTGCATTACATAGGTATTGAAGACAGGTCAAAGGAGGCAATCCTTGCCCTCTACTCAGCACTGGTGAGGCCATGCTTGCTGTGCTGTGTTCAGTCCTGGGCTCCTGTATTGGATTTACATGGCAAGGTTTTGGTACTGGAGTAGCTACAGGGTGGCTTTTGTGGGAAGATGCCACAAGCTGCCCCCCCCATGTCAGAGTCACTTCCAGTTGGCTGCAAGATAGATCCACCACTGGCCAAAGCTGAGTTAATCAGCAATGGTGGCAGCACCTCTGTGATAACATACACGAGAAAGGGTGAACAAAGCTATGCAACAGCAGATGAGAGAAAGGAGTGAAAAACTGTGAGAAAAACAACTGCAGACACCAAGACCAGTGAAGAAGGAGAGGGAGAAGGTGCTATAGGTGCCAGAGCACAGATTCCTCTGCAGTCTGTGGTAAAGACCATGGTGATGCAGACTGTCCCCCCAAAGCTCATGGCGGTCCACAGTGGAGCAGATATCCATTCTGAAGCCCACGACTGAAACAACGGAGGTTCTCATTGAACATGAGGAAACAATTTTTCTACTGCGAAGGTGAAAAACCACTGGCACGCCTTGTGGCATCCCCATCCTTGGAGATGCTTTAAAAGCTATCTGGACATGGTCCTGGGCAACTGACTCTAGGTGGCCCTGTTTGAGCAAGGGGCTTGAAAGAGATGGCCTCTAGAGGTCCCTTCCCACCTCTGGGGTTTTTCCACCCCAGACAAGGGCAAGTCATTCTCCTCTGACAGCTCTTGGAGGAGCCAAGTCAGGGTGCTCCAGTGACACCAAGGAGGTCACCAGAATTCCTTGCCTGCATTGCTGTGCTGCCCAATGTTGGGCCCCTGTGCTCAGGGACACCAGCCTCTCATCACAGGATCTAATGAGCCTGAGGTTAATCCCTGCCCAAAAGGTCACCAAAAGATGGCCAACATTCCATGAAGCAGGAGCCTTCCCCCTTTGGGGTGTTCACCATCCTCGCTAGGCAGCAGTTGGAGCGCAGCCCCAGAGACTCCTGTGATGCCACCGGGAGACATTTGTGACGGCCCCAACCTCACCGCTCTTCAGTAACCACAGGCTCTGTCCCACCACATTTGCTCCAGACTTCCTGCGAGTGCACACACACGGCGTGCAACCTCCAGCAGGACTGCGGAACTCCACTTGGAGCACTGCCTTTGTGCAGAGACTTGGCTGGAGGGCGTGCTGTGGGTCCCACATGGTGGCTGTCCCAGATCAGAGAGCTTGAGGAGGGTGAAGGGGCCATTGGCACCACTGAAGGCTCCCAGACACTTCCTATGCCTTCCCTGACCACCTCCTGCGGGTACCCTGTGCTAGCTCGAGTCATGCTGGCTGTCTGGGGGGGGAGTGCAGAGGGTAGGGGGTCTTGGACCAGGGGGCAGTGTGCCTAGGGGAGACAAGGGTGGCCTCAAAGCTTAGATCCCATCTGAATTTGTGATTCACTCCAACATGATGCAGAGCTTCAAATTAAGAAAAAAGATGGTTGAGAAAGATTTATATAATTCCACTGTGATTTTTAAGTAAATGAGAAAGTTAGCTAATTAATAAAACAATAAAAAGCAAAGGGAAAATACTTCTACTATTGAGAGCATAAGCAAGGAAAGTGAAAGTTAGTGAAAGTCTTGTATCTAATCTGATTAGGAAATGGATTTGAATAATTACAATCCTTTGTGCCAAAAATTCAAAGATTTAAGACCCTCCCGTCCTTTCCTGTCCCAAAAGGAAATAGAGTTAATTTGGTGCAACACCTGAAACTTGATACAACCATGTCATCAGAAACACAATAGCATAGCCATCATTTCAGGAAAAGAAAAAAACCCAAGTGCTACAATATGAGATTTGCTAAAAGAGAGCAATGAAGGTTATAAAGCTGTTTCAACAACTGTGTTGCATAGACCAAAAAAATTGCGTTTGGATCAAAAGCACGACAGGTTAAGAATTGGTATGAATAAACAAATCTGCAGCATTTAAGAGAGACAGTATTACTGGAGAAGATTATGGGAAGAGGAGACTAATTTTTGAATTGTAGTTCAAACTTTCCTTACAAATTACAGGTAAGGTTCAGATATTCAGGGATATCATAACTGTCACATTTCTTTACTAAGTAGTCCTAAATCTGCTAGAAGCATCTCTTGCTACAATCCCTAATGGTGGTGCAGTATACTGTTTTATGCCACTGGAGACTAAAAGGATTTCGTTACCAGAGTCAGCCAAAAATATGTTGTATGAATTTGATAGAGATGCCTGTCATACAATCCCTACGAACCAGTCACTGAACCAGGGTATACACACCTTCAAGTATCTCCTGTGAGTGACAGGCATTTTGTGTAAGCATACAGGTGCAACAGTAAGGCCAGAGAGAGAATCCTGCACCGCTAATGACCTCTTACAACTAGAAAGGGTGCATCTTCAAGCCTGCAAAGTTCTGAAAGATGTATTTGGTGGCACACATATTTCAGAAGAGCTCTGAATGGATTTTAACAACAAGAGAGGGTTATCACTGGTGGTACCAAGTCCAGCTGGAGGCCAGTCATTAGTTAGGTACCTGCAAGGATTGTTACTGGATAGAGTACTGTTTAACATCTTCATTAATGATCTAGATGATGGAACAGAGCACACCTCAGAAAGCTTGCAGATGATACAAAACTGTGAGGACTGGTTTATAGATAGGGGTTGATAGTGACTAAAAACCCATGATACAATCAATCTGCTTTTGAATAACTTTTAAAATCTACACTCTTGCATTGACAAACAATGCTAATGCTCAATCTTCATGAAATAAATGGTTAAGATTTAAAAAAAAAAAAAAGAATATGGATACTCAAGTTCCAAAACATTTTTGGAGACTGATATATGCTAAACAATTTTAACCTTCAGTTTAGCCTCATTTCTTCTCTGTTGATTAGGACACTGTCAATTTGTACCAATATATTATCTTCCCCAAATAGAAGCTCTTCAATCTGATTGGAAAAAAACCCATGGGATAAATAGTAAAGAAAGAAAAGATGGTGAGCCAAGACTCATATCTGTTAAATCCTATCCATTTCCTTCTAAATTCAGCAACATATGCAAGATGACATAATTTCATATTGTGATTTAGCAAGTGTATTGACAAATTAAAAAAACCCCACACTTTTTGGGAAAAAAAAAATCCCTAATACTTAAAAACTCTGACTAAGGATTAGCTAAAAGGAATTAAGATTCCTTAATACCTTTGGGTACGTAGGTCTAAACAATTTGTTCTCAACAACAGAGAACATCAGCAACACAGGGAACAGACTGCAAGTTTCTAGACTAACATCCCTATTTCTAGATCTTCTTTGTCTTCAACAAAACATGACACATACTAGAGCTAAGTTTACAATTTACAAAGATACATTAATGTAATTCATAACCATCTCTCACAAAATAAAACCACAAGTCCTAAATTATTTCATATCAAAATGGTACGTTTTCAGTGTATCAATTTATGTCCTTGTGACTTCCAGAGCATATATTTGGATTAGTTCTGACATTTTTATTTGGTTTGTTTTAAATGGGGCAAAAATGTAATTTCAGAGTATAAAAAAAGTATTTTTTTCTCTGTAATTTCCATTACTGGTAGTGCTGACAGATTCCTAGAAAGAATTCATTTTCAAAGTAACATTTTAACCATTGTTGTTTCAATGCTAAAAGGAACCAAAGTGGTAATCACTTTTCAAAATTAACTTCTGAAGTCTGAAGTGTTAAGGATAATACATTTAGGACATTTTTTAGGTTCTGCAACACAGCTTTTTCTTCTAGAGAGGAAGGTAGCTGTCAATCATTCCTTCTCTTGCAACACAAATATGCTTTGCAGCTTTTACTTGTCACTCCCATTACATGCAATGTAGGCAGCTTAGCACTAAAACAATTTAAGAAACTGTAGAAGTTAAATACATAAATTAGTATTATGATGACAGAAAAGGCAATGAATGTCTTGCAGCTCCATTTGCTTTCTTTGTTAAGGAAGAAAAAGCTCATTATTTGCAGCTGTCAACCATGAAGACCTAGACCTATTTAAGTCAACATAAGCCTTGGACAAGCTAAAATAATTTTCACATTTGAACTCCATTTTTCCCCCTCCTTGTGGAAAGCAGGATTTTATTATAAAACTATAAGTATCTACACAAGAGTGAACAAAGACAGATCAGGCATAAAAACTATAAGGATTTATTTTTTCATGAACAAGTTCGTATATTATTTTGAAGAGGCATATGCCATATAGAATGAGAATACTCATTTTTTCATTATCACACCTCAAATTTTGACAGTTGCAAAGAATCTCCATGTATAAAAAAAATTAATCTAAAAATCACAGAAAGATTCAAGGTTGCAAATTTAAACTTTCCATGGCACTGTTCAATTCTTAGACTAGAAAGGTTGGGTAACTCACAAAAATGGAAAATATTACTATGTATATTTCAATTCAAACTTCAAAGAAAAACCTAAAGTCTTGTTAAACTATGAAATATATGTAGAATACTTTCTTTACAAAGTTTTAAGGACAGTCACCCAAAGCGTGAACTTTTAAAACTCTTTTGTTTTACTGTCTTCTATCACAGTTTCTTGTCAAAGCAAAGAAGGGGAAAAAAGCAGGAAAGGGGAGAAAGGAAGGGGGGAAAAGTATACTTTTTCTTCTCACTTTTCTAACTGGTTATATTACAGAAGTTGCTGCACCTAGAGCTTTCAGGAAATCTTATTTTTTCCTACATCTTTGTCAAAACTAAAGAATTACTATGTTTTGTAAGAATCCATCTATGCTATAACAGTTCTTAAACTTTTCCTTCCCTACTGTTATACTGAATATCTTGATCCTTTCCCACTTTCATCTATAGCATGTACTCATCAAAATGAGATTTCTCAATTCTCCAAACTGTATTTGAAGTCTGATCAGCCTTGCTTTCCCTCACGTCTGCTTCCACAAACCCACTGTTTCCCCTGTACAAAACTTGATTTTCCAACAAGATCTTCCCTTTTCAAACAGCTGTCACAGTCAGTCAGCCATCTAGAGAGGAAGTTGTCCAAGTACAGGACAACAAATTGAATGAACCACTTTGTCAGGTAATCTTCTGAAAATTCAAACACTTGGCCCCTTTTAAACCTTTGTTCTTAAATTGACACCATTTGCCACTAAATTAGCTGAAAAAGAAACATATTGCTAGAATCCTTTGAAATTCCAGGTATTCATTCTTTCATATTATTTCAGAAGTAGACAACCATGGGATGAATAAAAAAAACACAGCAATCTTCCTCAATTCCATCTTTAAAACGACCCCTTCTGGCAATCGTGTGTCTTACCACAGTCAAAGAATGTTTCCTAAAGGTCTTTCGTTTGGCACTTCTGTGCTAAAATAGTCATAATTTACTTCTAGACATTTTTTCTGCAGCTCATCAGCAACACAGTCCAGAAACCTCACAGTTAGATTACAGGGAACAGTCCTTCCAATGGTATACACATTTAGACATCAAATTCAAAGCTATTTTAAACACTGAGTATGTGAAGCATTCTTAAACTTCTGAATTTCATAAATGGAGAAAGTTAATTAAAATCCTGATGTATCCAGAGAAAAAAAGAAATTAAGAGGACCAAAAATTAACTAGATGGTTAGTATATATCTTGTACATCAGCTTATGTTAGTAGATAGAGAGCAGGTCAACTTGCATCAAATGCAAACGTAATACTCAGGAGTCCCGCTGGAATAAAACATCAATGCTTCCACAGGACAGTAACTTGATTCCAGAACAGATAGCTGAAAATAAACACACATGCTTTTTCACCTTCTAAAATTACATACATAATTTAAACTGACTGGATTACAGAATCATCTAGGTTGGGAAGACCTTGAAGATCATCCAGTCCAACCATTAACCTAACACTGACAGTTCCCAACTACACCATATCCCTCAGCGTTATGTCAACCCAACTCTTAAAACACCTCCAGGGATGGGGACTCCACCACAGCCCTGGACAGCCCATTCCAATGCCTAACAACCCCTTCTGGAAAGAAATGCTTCCTAATATCCAGTCTAAACCTTCCCTGGTGCAATTTGAGGCCATTACTTCTGTCCTATCGCTTATTACTTGGTTAAAGAGACTCATCCCCAGCTCTCTGCAACCTCCTTTCAGGGAGTTGTAGAGGGCGATGAGGTCTCCCCTCAGCCTCCTCTTCTCCAGACTAAACAACCCCCAGTTCCCTCCGCTCCTCGTACGACCTGTGCTCCAGACCCTGCACCAGCTTCGTTGCCCTTCTCTGGACACGCTCGAGTAATTCAATGTCCTTTTTGTAGTGAGGGGCCCAAAACTGAACACAGGAATCGAGGTGTGGCCTCACCAGTGCCCAGTACAGGGGTAAGATCACTTCCCTGTCCCTGATGGCCACGCTATTGCTGATACAAGCCAGGATGCCATTGGCCTTCTTGGCCTCTTGGGCACACTGCTGGCTCTTGTTCAGCCGGCTGTCAATCAACACCCCTAGGTCCCTCTCTGACTGGCAGCTCTCCAGACACTCCTCCCCAAGCCTGTAGCACTGCTGGGTGTTGTTGTGGCCCAAGTGCAGCACCTGGCATTTGGCCTTATTGAAACTCCTACAGTTGGCCTTAGCCCATCACTTCAGATCTCTCTGTCCAGATCTCTCTGCAGAGCCTCCCTACCCTCGAGCAGACCAACACTCCCACTCAACTTGGTGTCATCTGCAAACTTACTGAGGGTGCACTCGATCCCCTCGTCCAGATCATCAATAAAGACGTTAAACAGGAGTGGCCCCAAAACCGAGCCCTGGGAGACACCACTCGTGACCGGCCACCAACCGCATTTAACTCCATTCACCACAACTCTTTGGGCCTGGCCATCCGGACAGTTTTTTATCCAGCAAAGCGTGTGCCCATCCAAGCCATGAGCAGCCTGTTTCACCAGGAGAATGCTGTGGGAAACGGTGTCAAAGGCCTTACTAAAGTCAAGGTAGACAACATCCACAGCCTCTCCCTCATCCAATAAGCAGGTCGCCCTGTCGTAGAAGGAGACCAGGTTTGTCAAGTAGGACCAGCCTTTCATAAACCCATGCTGACTGGGCCTGATCATCTGGTTGTCCTGCACGTGTTGTGTGATGGTACTCTGGATGAGCTGCTCCATCAGCTTCCCGGGCACCAAAGTCAAGCTGACAGGCCTGTAATTTCCCAGATCATCCTTCTGACCCTTCTTATTTATGGGCGTCACATTGGCCAGTTTCCAATCCATCGGGACCTCCCCGGTCAGCCAGGACTGCTGGTAAATGATGGAACGTGGCTTGCCCAGCACCCCAGCCAGATCCTTCAGCACCCTCGGGTGTATCCCATCCGGTCCCATAGACTGGTGTACATCTATGTGATGCAGCAGGTCACTGACTATCTCCTCCCGGAATGTGGGGGGGGGTCATTCTCCCAGTTTCTGTCTTCTGGCTGAGGAGGCTGGATTCCCTCAGCACAACTAGTCTTGTTATTAAAGACTGAGGCAAAGAAGGCATTAAGCACCTCAGCCTTTTCCTCATCACTCATCCTCATTTCCTCCTGCATCTAGCAGGGGATGGAGGCTCTCCCTGGTCTTTCTTTTGCTGTTGACATACTTATAGAAACATTTCTTGTTATCCTTGAGGGTTGAAGCCAGAGTAATTTCTAGCTGGGCTTTAGAGCTCCTGATTTCCACCCTGCACAGCCTTACAGCATCTTTGTAATCACTGTGAGTGGCTAGCCCCTTCTTCCAAAGGCTGTAAACTCTCCTTTCCTCCCTGAGTTGCAGCCAAAACTCCCTGTTTAGCCACGGTGGTCTTCTCTGCCAACAGCTTCTCTTACAGCACCTGGGGGTCACCTGCTCCTGTGCCATTAAGACTTTCTTCTTAAAGAGTGCCCAGCCTTCCTGGACCCCTAAACCCTTCAGGATCATATCCCAAGGGATCCTGTCAAACAGGTGCCTAAACAAGACAAAGTCAGCCCTCTGGAAGTGCAGGATGTCAGTTCTGCTGCCCCCTCTCCTGGCCTCTCTAAGAATAGAGAACTCTATTATTTCATGATCCCTGTGCCCTAGTCTGCCTCCAACCACCAGTCATCCACCAGTCCTTCTCTGTCCACAAAGAGGAGATCCAGCAGGGCACCTTCTCTGGTCGGTTCACTCACCAGCTGTGTTAGGAAGTTATCTCCCACACAATCCAGGAATCTCCAGGACTGGTCCCGCTCTGCTGTGTTGTATTTCCAGCAGATTTCTGTGAAGTTAAAGTCTCCCACAAGAACAAGGGCAAGTGATTGTGAGATTTCTCCTAAGTACCTACAGAATATTTCATCCACCTCTCTGTCCTGGGTTGGTGGCCTATAGTAGACTCCCACTACGACATCTACCCTGTTGGCCTTCCCCCTGGTTCTAATGCAAAGACACTCCACCCTGTCTTCACTACAGTTGTGCTCAAAGCAATCATAACAGTCCCTAACATACAGCACCACCCCACCATCTCTCCTTCCTTGTCTGTCCCTCCTAAAGAGCTTGTAGCTATCAATTGGTGCACTCCAGTCATGGGAGACATCCCACCATGTTTCTGTAATAGCCACTACATCATGATTTTCCTGCTGCATCATGGCTTCAAGCTCCTCCTGTTTGTTACCCATGTTGTGTGCATTGGTATACATGCACTTCAGATGGGCTGATGTCCCCAGCACCTTTTTTGCATTTAGAGGTCCTAAGTCTGGCCTGAGCTTTCACAGGTGTTGCCATGGTTACTGATCCACCAATATCCCTTGTATCTTTGTTGTGCTGCATGTCTCCATCCCTTGCCTCCACTGGGATAGCAGGGCGGGGGTCGTCGCTGGCACAACAGCCCACAAACTCTGATGATCTACCCTGGGGCTTATGTCTGGTAGTTCCAGTTTTGTTCCCTTCCCCCTTCAAATCTAGTTTAAAGTTCTCTCAATAAGACCATCTAATTCCTGCCCCAAGATCCTTTTTACCCTCTGGGACAGGTGCATCCCATCTGATGCCAAAAGGCCTGGTGTCCTGTATACCAATCCATGACTGAACAATCCAAAGCCCTGACGGTAACACCAGTCTTGGAGCCACAAGTTCATCTGTTGAGTTTTCCTGTAATCATCTTCATCCATCCCCCAACTGAAGGGATGAAGGAGAACACAATTTGTGCCCCCGACCACTTAACCAGTTTCCCCAAGGCCCTGAAATCTCTCTTCATCGATTTAGGACTTCTCCTGGTAATATTGTCGGTACCTACCTGAAAAAACAAGAGAGGGTAGTAGTTAATTCCTGCTGGAACACTCAAGTCTTCATGGGAATCAAGAGGAACCCATACTAAAATATTTAATTCTACATGGAATGAAATAGAGGCAAATGGTATGAACAAACTCTGTTTTTTTTCTTACGCAAGAATTTTATGACTATAGAATATTTCCAGTCAGAAGTCAAAATTAATTCCTGTATTATGTCTACACATTCTTCTGGTGAAACTTGTATACCTTGTTCAAAGATTTCTGCTTTGTTTGCTTTATGAGAAGAAGCTAAACTAACTTTATTATTATTAATTGAACTACATAGAATATATACTTCAAGACAGCAGAATGTAAGAACAGTAAGTACAAATTATGTCTTTTCCTCTCGTTGCACTGCTTACAAAAAATTTCAGAAAAAAAAAAAAAGGATAGAGATAAGGCCATTAACAGAAATTGAATTGATCAGCTTCCCCAGACAGTTAATGCAAGATTTAAAATACCAGGGGGTTTTATGTTAAATACTAGGGGGTTTTATGTTAAACTTAGTTCTGAAAACAGAAATGAGTAGAAAACAACTGCAGGAAAATCCATGCAAGAAAAAAAAAAATTCTTTTCCAGGAAACAGATGAAGGATCTTTTCTAGAAATAAAATAAATTGGCCCACAGGGTGGCAGAAGAGACACACACACACAAAAAAAATCCAAGAAAAATTCCTGAATTGTATTTCAAGAAAAATACCTAGCTTTAGTAGCACTTCATCTAGTAGTCTGACAAAAAAGATGATTAGGGATAAAGAGTAGGTAAGGTAACAATTTATTCATATGGCTTACTTACACATTCATTCTAGTGTGGAAAACTATATAGGGTACTATATTATAACACAGCAACCACACAATTTAAGAATACTTCCTACACAGTTTCTACACAGAGTAGTACATGCAGTTTAGTAAGCACAAGTGTTTCCAGAAGTGTGTTCTGTCTTGCCCATAAAATAAAAACACTCATTCCTAAATGCCAGTGTTTCTAATAAATCTTCTTTACAATGAGGCTGTATACTTTTAGTTCTAGTTTTAGCACTGGTATAGCTGTATTCCAGTTCAGCCTAGAAAAAATTATCAGGACTGGGATCTAAACATTTGCAAGCAAAGTCAAAAAAAAAAAAACAAATCCAAACAAAAAACCAAGATAGAACTTAACATTTCCTAAATAAAATGCCCATCACCACTATCCTCATAGTATCTAAATGATATAACTACAGAAGCAGCACAAAGAACGCAAAACAGTTATTCAAACAAGCATCCCTAAACAGTTTACAGCATAATAGCACAAAAGAAGTCTTTAAACTCCCTGAAACCTTAAACACCAAGTGAATAAAAATACAATAGGCTAGTGGAGAGATATTTCACTTGAGAATAACATGATACAGCAATCCTTATTTCTAAGGCTAGCATCTGTTAAGAAATACCACACACACCTAGTAGTTTTTAATTCCAAACGAATGCCTGTATGAAAGCTACCAAACAACTAATTTCTTTCCCACCTGCTCATGATTACTGAGACAGATTGATACCTATACAGAATTTGAAGCCATACAACAAATTTTTTTTTTCATTGTTTTATTGATTTGTCTTGTGGCAGTATGTAGAAATTTCTTTAAAACATGAAACATTTTATATTAATGAAATATGATGGAAGACTAATTAAAAAGGATAATAATAATTTTTATGCTTTTTCTTATCTACATGTCATTTTAAACGTTTTTGAGTAGGTATCTCTCTCAGATGAGATCACACTGATAAATCAGTTATCTGGCCATCAAGAAAAACAATTACATTAAATGTTCCCCTACGGTGACTAAGCATGTGAAACTTACTTCTTAAAATCTGGTTAATGAAAATGTTAATAGGTCAACTCCAATAGTATTACTGAAGACAAGCTGATAAACTGATTTAGCTCTTCCTATATTATGTCATGATCATGGACAAAGATACATTTCAAAAATTTCATTAATTATGTTAGCTTCTGAAATTTAATTATGAACATGTGAATTACACAGACCTAAATACACTGAGAATGTAGCTAAGCTGCAGCTAATCCTGAAAATTCTAGTTCATGGAAACTGTATTTTGCCTGCTTACTGATTTCAATTTAGGACAAGCTGTGGTGGTTTATTATGCTGTTTCAGTAGATTCACTGCTTTAGACAACTGCAAGATTATTTCAGAAGGGGTGCACCATGCAACATGATAAAAACAAATACCTAAATCATTAAAATTTATATTATTTTAACCATTTTCTTTAGAATGTAACTGTTGTACTAACCCACCTGCATTCCTCATCACTTTTTAGACAGTGTAGAATTCAGCCTTTAATAGGTGATACAAAAGAGAATATATTCATGTTATTAGAGGGTTGAATTCTGAACTAAGTGCAGAAGGGAGTCTCTTCAGCTCTAGACTCTAATAATACAGACAACAATGACCATCTATCTCCATAACTCATTTAATGGTTTACATAATGTTATATATTTCACTGATTTAAGTGTAAAAAGGAATTCTAAATATATCCAATAGACAACATATTTCATTCTCTATGTAGCCTCTAGGCTAGAAAGACGAAAATAACTCTCAGGAGACACTCAGTCCATGCAGTGAGGATCCTTGCCCAAGAGTTGGCATCTTTAAATTCAGTATCCTGCCTTACCACATTCCCCTTCATGATCTTCGGCATGTCACTTTGCCTGCCCAAGTTTCAACCTTCCCACCTCTGAAATGTAGAGCTCTATTTTGCTGTCTTACAGACATGACAGAATAAGAAATACACTGACATCTCTGATCCACTGAGATCCAGTAGTAAAGAAAAGGAAGTATACAGCACAAAGTAGATTATTCTCAGATTTCTAGGACTGAAACTGTTTACTGGACCAATTGAGTCCTGACAGATATTTCCTATCAAAATATGCTCTGGTTAATGCTTATGACCAGTAAATCAATTCCTAAGTACCATGTCATTTAAATTCAAATAGCCCCAGATGGATACAAGACACTGTTAGCAATTATACAATCTGTAAAACTTTGATTTCCAATTTAAAAGCAAATCAGTAACAGGAATAAGCTCATTGCTGAACAGTAGATCACTTAGTAAGATATGCAGTGACAAAGACTCAAAGTATGTTGACAAGTTTAGCTATCTTTTTCATCAAAACAGTACAAATAAAAAGCAAGACATTGTTCTATACAAGTTTTATCTAGACTATTACTGTGCTCTGCTTTGACTCTGGCTTTTAACCAGATTTAGCACAATAGGTTTTAAAATTGATTTAGTCATTTAACTGACTAAATTAATGAAATCCAACCCACTGTGGACAAATGTGTTGCTTTGTTTACTTCCTTATATTACTTTTACTAGCAGAGTCTAAACTCCCATAAAGCAGCTTTAATAAACCAGAATCAAATAGTAAAACAGCTTTGAAAGCATTCTAACTAAATCATATCACGTTGCATTCAAAATGAACCTCAATTTTCTGAAACTCTGATAACTGAACAGGTCAATTATCCAATGCTAGAACAGCATGGAAGAAAATGAAACAGAGAAACAGCCAAGATTACCAATACCTCCCTTCAGTCAGTATGGTACCAGAAAAGTAAATATGATCCTAAGCAAAAGTGAACACTAGATAGATATCTATTAATACAGGAAAAAAATATAATAAAATGGAGTAAGACTTGAAGGTGTAATTATTTTAAATGAGAATATACACACCTATGTCTGTGATAACTGAATACGAACAGCAGCACAGATCAAAAATGTAGTTAACACATATATCCCCATCCCCACATTGCACGTTTTGTGAACTGACCAACCTGAAGATGCAGGCAAAATGGCAAGTTAGTGTTTCATACTAGCTGCAGCTGTCTGACATCACATACCTAAATCAATCACTTAGGCAGAACTCTTAAATTCAGTACTGAGTATGCTCCAAAACTATAGTTTTCATTTATAAAATGTGGGGGGTTTGAGCCCAGAGTGAAACTGAGCACCATGCAGGCCCTCTCTCACTCCTTCCCCCTCAGGAATGGGAATGAGAAAATAAAGCAAAAAGGCTTGGGAAACAAGGTAAGGACAGAGAGGGATGACTCAACCATTATAGTCATGGGCAAAAGACTGACTGTTGGGGAAGAACATCAATTTAATTCAAACGCCACCACCACTGTCACTTAACAAACAGAGTAGGACAATGAGAAGCATTACCACGTCTTAAAGACACCTTCATTCGACCCCTCCCTTCTTCCAGGGCTTAGTTTTGCTCCCAATTTCTCTACTTCCTGCCCCCTAGAGGTGCAGGGTGGGAGGGAATGGGGGTTATGGTCAGTCCACCGCTTCTTCCTCCTCAGGGGAGAGGACTCCTTGCATTCTCCCCTGCTTCAGCATGGTGTCCCTCTCATAGGAGACAGTCCTCCATGAACTTTCTCTGGCCCAAGTCCTTCCCACAGGATGCATTCTTCCTGAGATGTTCCAGTGTGGGTCCCCCCCACGTGCTGCAGTCCTCCTAGCACCGAACTACAACAGCGGGGGCTTCTTCCCACAAAGTCCCAGCCTTCTTCAGGCACAGTCATCTGCTCTGGTGTGGGGTCCTCCACAGGTTGCAAGTGGGCATCTGCTCCACTGTGGACCTCCATGGGTGGTGGGCAGCAGGCGGCCCTGCCCTCTCACACAGATTGAGGCGAGTCTCTGCACTGGCACAACTCCCCCCACTTCTTCCTCCTACCTTCCACTGACTGCGGTGTTCACACAGATGTCCTCCTCACAACTCCTCCTCCCAGGTTCCCCTTCTTAAATACGTTATCACAGAGGTGCAGCCACCATCGCTAATTGTCTTGGCCTTGGTGCAAAGGTGGGTCCAACTTAGAGCTGGGGGAGCCTTGGGAAGCTTCTCACAGGGAGCCCCCTCCCCTGTTACCAAAATCCCCTGCCTCAAACACAAAGACAGCACATAAAAGTATCTTCTCGTTTTCAACATTATTAAGGTAATTTTGCAATGTGAAAAACTGGAAATTAATCAGAGATGACATGCAGAGTTTGACAGAGATTTGAAATGTTAGCATCCAGTTCAACAGTTTCCCAGATGAATTTATCATTTTGCTGTGACTATATGCTTGTCTTCACTCCCCAGCTCACTCCCCAGTCTTCAGGCCATACCAAGATTTCTTCCAAATGCCTTATGCTTTCCCACGGGGTGGTGATGGGATGTGCTGTGCTGTTCAACTGCCCAGACATTAGGGAAGTCCAGACTGCAAGAAAACCACTATATTCAAACTTACTGTCAGGAAGCAGGTAAACAAAAAGCATAAATTTTTGCTGATCTTGACTGATTCAAGAATCAGTCAGAACAGGCAATAGAATTTACTAGAAATTCTCATTTTCTGTTGTATACAAAAGGCAGAATATACTGAGCTAGCTGCAACAATACATCCAAGGTAGAAGCTACCAGGAGAACATCTAGAGGGGAAACAGTATCTAAAAGAAACTACTAAAAATAACCAAAGATTAATAGTTTGTTACAATGTATTTTCACCAATGGGCAAGGACTGTCTGGAGATCTGTAGAAGTAGTAGAAACAGAAGAACAACATGACACCTACATCTCAAGGAGCCAATCTCCAAACTGTAGCATTAACTTAACTGTAACGGATGAGTAAATTATGCCTTTTGATTACTGTAAATACCCTCACGTGCAACCCTATGCATTTCACATAATGAACCAAGAGTCCCCTCCATCCTTTTGCCAACTGAAATTCAAGTACTTCAAGACTGTAGTGGAGACTGATAAGATTATGGAATTATATAAACAACACATCCCCAAGAACAACTTACTGGAAAGTAAGTAGGTTTTTTTCTTCAGATCACTGTATTTTACTCATTCACAAGCCTCAAAAGTGCTTCTACTGAAAAGATCAACATGAAGTCTCAAATCACTGAAAATTCAAGGACAGCATCTGGTCTAGAATTTTGTCTATAGAGTGCTGTTTATGGACAAAAGCCTGAAAGTTAAGTAGCAGATCTACACATCTTCCAGACTGTTACATTTCTAAGAGGCCTCCAAGTCTTCTGGAACCACAGCCTGACAAGATTCAACCAAGTTTTCCCTTTAATTCTTTCCTTATACAACCCATATACATTCAAAACTGTCTGAAAGACATTTACCTCTGAAAAAAATACAGTATTACCCTTCCATTAGAACATCAGGTCATCTCCAATTAAGAAGTTACAGCTACAAACACAGAAGTATTTGCAGGAAGATACTAAATAATCCATAAGAAACTAATACAGAGTTTGTGTCACGAGGCAAAAACTGCTAAAAACCTTCAAAGTAAGTAAAAATATTAAACATTACTGCCTTGCTAAAAGATCCTGACAAGCATGAAAATGCTAAAAAACTGTTAAGAGACACCACTGCTGAAAAACATTCTGGATTGGAATGAAGTTAAAATACAAAGTGTCTCTGGGCTGAGTAACTCAACACTGACACTGCTGGTAACAGACTGTACTGATGAAGACAACAAATACAAATTTTGGAGAGCATACCACAATCTTGGTATCACAAAGTGTTCATTCATGAGAATATTAATATGTGTATTAGCTTCAGGAAACTTTACTAGAAAACTCAGTACAGTTTCAAGAAAAATGAATTATTCTATTCTCGATTTACTACCAAAAAAAAAAAAAAAAAAAAAAGAAAAAAAAAAGCTTTCACTCTCTTTCATGGAGCAGTAAGACTTTTTGCAGGTCCAGGAGTCAGTACTGTCTGCCAAATGACAGTGGACCTGTAGAGCCTAGCACACCTTCAGAGGAAACAAACTGAGGAAATGAAAATATTTTAAAGACAAATTACTTTCCATATGTATTACAAATGGACACAGACATAAATAATAGCTTTCTGCATAAGAAGGCCTAAAATTCCTCAAAATTTTCTAATTTTAAAATAGAAAAAAATTTATTTATCCTTACACAACAATGAACTATGTCAGTAACTAACTACAGGAAAGATCCATTTTCAAAAGAATGGTCACATCTAGCTTAAGGTTATATATATTCCTTCATTTCTGGCTAGAGTGAAATGCAAGGAAAGGGACAGTTGGCTATCCTATTCTAAGTTATTATTTCTCTCTCTCTCTCTCCCTCCCCCTCTCTCCTTCTTTCGCTCTCTCCATCTCATTCCACCCCTGTCATATATGGAAACAGCCAAAACCAGACTACCTATGGGAAGACAACAGTCCAAAAAGAAAATGGCTGATACAAACACCAGCTCTGGATATGCTGTCTCTGAATAATGTCAGAAAATTACATCACGGGAGAAAATACAAGAGCTACCAGCAGATTTCAATCTCCATGTACTCTTTCCTCTCTCTTCAAAAGAGCAACTCAGAGAATCACAAGCCTCTGGAGTTCACCCAGTCCAAGCCCTCTGCAAATAGCAGAGTCAACTAGAGCAGATTGCCTGTGACCACATTCAGGCAGGTTTTGAATACATCTCCAAGGATAGAGACTTTACAATCTCTCTGCACAACCTGTTCCAGCATTCTATCACCTTTGCAGTAAGAAAACTGTTTTTTCTTATGTTCAGATGGGATTTCCTGTATTTGAATTCCTGCATTTCAAATTTTCATGGCAAATTCTGTGTCACTGTACACCACTGAAAAGAGTCTGGCTTCCTCTTCTTTACTCACTCCCATCAAGTATTTATGCGCAGTCCTGAGCCTTCTCTTCCCCAGGCTGAGCAGTACCAGCTCTTTCAGTCTTTTGTAGTAGAGATGCTCCAGTCCCTTCACCATCTTCATGGCCCTTTGCTAGACTCACTCCAGTATGTCCATGTGTCTCTTGTACTGGAGAGCCAAGAACTGCACTGGGCACAATGTATGTCTCTCACCAGATCTAAGGAAAAAGGAAGGATCACCTCCTTCCACCCAGTGGCAATGCTTTTCCTAACGCAGTCTAGAAGGCTGCTGGACTTCTTTGCTACAAAAGCACATTGCTGGCTTGTGGTCAACTCATTGTGCACTAGGACTGCCAGGTCCTTTTGGCAATGTTGCTTTCCAGCCCATCAGTCCCCAGCACATCCCTCTACATAGGGTTATTCCTTCCCAGGTGCTGGACTTGGCATTTCTTTTTGTTGAACTTCGTAACATTCCTGTCAGCCCATTTCTCCAGCCTGCCAAGGTCCCTGTGAATGGCAATGTACCCATCTCATCTATCAACCCCTTCTCTCAGTTCTGTATTGCCCAAAAATTTGCTGAGCATGCACTCCGTCCCACCATCTCTAGGTTATTAATGAAGATGTTTAAGAATACTGGACCAAGTATCAATCCCTGTGGCACACTGTTGGTGACTGGCTTCAAAGCTGGCCAACTCTTTGAGCCTGGCAGTTCAGCCAGTTTCCAGTTCTCCTCAGTGTCCACTTACCTAACTCTACTTCATCAGCTTGTCTATGAGGATATATGGGACAGTGTCAAAAGCCTTGCTAAAGTCAAAACAAACAAGATCCTCTGCTCTCCCCTAATCCACCACGTCAGTAATCCCACTGTAGGTGTCTATCAGGTTGGTTAGATATGACTACTTCCCAGCGACCTTTTCCTTTATACTGTTCGGAAATTGCTTCCAGGACTATTTGCTCCATCACCTTCTCTGTGATTAAGGTAAGGAAGCTCTGTCTGTAGTTCCCTGGATCTTCCTCTTGCAGATGGGAGACCTTTGTTTTCATCCAATCCTCAGGAAGCTCTCCTGATCACCACAACCTTTCAAACACAATCAAAAGTGACCTCCCAGTGACATTGGCCAGCTCCCTCAGCATTCGTGTGTGCATTCTATCAGGTCCAATGGACTTGTGTATGTCTTGTTTGTTTAAATGGTTGTAATTTGAACTTCCTCCACAGAGGGCAAACCTTCCTTCATCCATGCTTTCCCACTAGTCTCCTGTACCTGCAACTCCTGAAGGCAGGTCTTACCAATAAAGACCAAGGTGAGGAATGCATTGGGTAGCTTGGCTTTTTCCATGTGCTTTTCCATCAGATCTGCCTTAAATTGTACCCACTGATCTTATCTTCAATAACTGTCTGGACATTTCAGTATTGAAGTAGTCCCTAAATAGGGTGTTTAAAGCAACTTATTTCTTATAATGATCTGCTGTTCCCTTGTGATCAAACTCATTGCAGGGTATGTAGGATTGGGACATCACCATTGTTCTAGTTATACAGCTACAGTTTGAATGATATTTTGCTTATTCAACTCAAAGTTAAACAAATAACTTTACCCATTATACATTTGTATCACATACTGAAGAAAAAATACAGAATGAAAGTGACAAGTGTGGTAAAGAACTGTAGTGTGTAGCCAGAAGTGACTAACAGTACAATTTGGGAGCCAAACACTAAACATTTAGGGCATTGTTACCCAGTAAAAGATACTTTTTCAACACTACAATGCTTTCATTTCAGAAATTAAGAATAGCAATAACAAAGAAAGCTGAAACAGTAGTGGAAATTCTTTGGAAAAAAAACCCCAAACACATGGTACAATTGAGGTACAATTGACATGTTAATAAATTTTGATACAGTAACTTAGCTAAACAATTTAAGAAAGCAGAAGCAGTTTAAAAGGACTGGTATATGTCTGAACCTACAACAGTGATTTTTTTTTTTTTTTAACTGAGCATTACTGCAGTTATAAAATAACATTATTTTGAAATAATAACAGCATATACTTCCTATGTTCACCACCTTTTATAAGAACACTGTCATGCCAACTTATTCAAAGGAACTACACTGATTGTAATGTCACATTTGTCATGGCAATGCAACCTTCAAGTTCAAGAGACTGTGTCTTCTATAGAAAAGGAAAAAACAGCCCTAGCTACTGACACTTCAATTAATTACAGTATTATTTATCTAATGATTTCAGGTTGCTTTTCTTTATTTATTTCAACCATGCAAATGACTGTAAGGCAGTATCACTGCTATTTCTCATGCACATATAAGAATTGAATGGCATATTTTCTGAAGGCATGAATAACCTTGTGTTACTGACCATGGCTTTGGCTTGGTAGTTACATTCTATGATCAACTAAGAGAAAATTTAAATAAAGTTTGCCTTATACGTCAGCACCTTCAATCACTGTAACAGGAAATTTCCATGCTTCTAAAAAGATATACTAATTACTCAAGTTCCAAACACAGCACTTTTTGTTCTAGTATGCTTCAAAAATCAAATCCTGCAAGACAGCAATTCACACACTATATCTAGAAAATTCTTGAAACATAACTCCTTAACACCAACTTTCTCATCAATAAACTAATACAAACACATAGCAGCAAAAAATATTTTGTCCTGAGAGTTACATTTAACATTGTGTCACCATAGTCATCACTTTCAGAATAGTCAAAAATTCCATTAAAAAAAAAATAATCAAAATTAAACACAATTAGTACAAGAAAGTATGCACGTGAAGCTATATGAAATATTTAGCACTGTATTTAGATATCCTCCTATCTATTACAGTTTCTTTTGCTATTTTGCTTCCAAAATCCTTTAATATTTTCCTTCTTTGAATCCCAAGGAAATCTGAGAGATTCTCAATTGCCAGAAATGTGGGAAAACACCAAAGAAAATCTGTACAGCTTGGGCACCTCAGAATTTTCCAGTACTGAGAACCCATGTAATTAAACATGCACATTCTGAAGAGTTGGTTTCCAGAAATTCCACTGTGATGCCTTTCAAAACACAGGAATTTAAAGGAAGTAAATCCAACAACAATAATGTAATATGAGCAGTAGATCTTACACTAGCTCACTGGGGAGCACTGCCAAAGTACCTGAATGATGAGTGAGCAGAGAGCAGGAAAGAATGAACACAAGCACATGTGCACATAAACACAGATACCCATCCTCAGCACAAAAACTCAAGGAAACAGTTGGATTAAGATAGCAACTACTCCTTTAAAACATCTGCTCTCATCTACTTTAGATTTACACTGCCAAAGGCCCAAAGGAGGACTATTCATCTGACAGAAGCCACAATCCCTTCCAGTAATTGCAATGCACTCCATGGAGGTCAGTATATCCAATGAGGCACTACACAATAGACCACACCATTTTTAGTGCCCAGAAAAAGCTTGCCAAGAATTGTTAAGTTTTTGTTGTTTCCAGTACAACATACACACCAAACACTGTTTGCAAAAAGAGTTTAAATATCTGAATAAATACCATTCACAATCAAACTTTACAATGCTTACTCAAAGTTGAACATAAGTTTCTCAACCTAAAGGAAAGTCAAATGAAAGCCTACAACCTTTGGGTACATGTCAATCTGCACTCATGCCTTTGAACTCTTACCCATCTCTATTCTAATTTCTACTTGTACACATAGTCAAATCCTTGTGAGGCCACTGTTATAATTGCTATTTCAGATAATACAAGTGACATACAAAACTGCCAGATCCCTTCCAAGGTCAGTACTATAAATACACAATGTTAAATACTTGAAGATTCTTTATACTTTTTTATGTATATCATAATCCAACAGAACTTTTTGGCTCCATTAGTCTTTGAAATATGTGGTCACCTCTTAGCAATTGAGAAGCTAGAAACCTTGTTCTCCAGACTTTAAAATCTTCAAGGGCACATCAAGAAGAGAGATACTGACATACACAAATATAGTTTCAATACAGAAACACCGCTCTGTACTTATACCTGATTAAATGCTATGTTTATGTGATGTAGGCCCATTAAGTTGGTTTTTAAGTATTTAATTAAGCAGAAAAACAGCTCATTGATGTTCTTCACTCTTCTTGGCAGATAATTGTGTCATAAATACAGTATATGATCCCACAGTGAATATTATATATTGGTAAATTCATTCAAGAAGAATATCATACATGTTCCAGTAGCATATAAATAGTAGTTAGATCCCAGAAAATTAATTACATCTTGTAGTCATTTATACAAGTAGTACATTTAATGCCAATATAGGTTTTTGCTTGAAAACAGTAACTATTTAAAACTCTTTCTTTACCCATTAAAAAACCCCTGTCTTTTTAAACATCTTGTAATTTTACACGCATTTCACTAACACTAGATAAACTAACATTATTGGTTTTATTTGTTATTTTAGTCATGGTTAGTGTATTGAACAAAGGAAGATATAACTACAAAAATTAAACAGAAAGCAGATCAAAAGTTCTTTTCAGAACTGGTGTCTGATTATTTCAAGCTATGCTTTTCAACATATAGACATTAAATACAAAAGATAAATAATAATTTCAATACAACTGTTCTCATACTAAATCAATATGAGAATAAAACATGTTTACATGAAATGGAAAATTCTGGAAATAAATTTGCATATCACCAGCAGTAATTAAAATATAAGTTAGGAGTAAGCACATAAGATGATGGCAGAACACATTAAACTGCATGGAAATTTAGTTGGAGAAATAGATGCACAGGCAAACAGACTATAGAGATTTTTTTGCAAAAAAAATCCTTCTGTTGTTTTCTGTTGTCCTTTGAACTTCAGTAGTCTACTTGCCCCCAGCCTGTTTTTATACATTTCCAAACATTTAATTTCCTAGACTTAATATTATTATATTTAAAAACAAGTAAATAAAACCAGGAATAAGCCTATTTTCTCTTTTGCCTATGTTCCTTTTTGTTCCTCAGTCCCCAAGATTTTCCACTGTCACATGCTACAATATTCTACATACAACTTTTTCTGACCTCTCAATTTTTAGTTATTATCTTAAATACTGAGCTATTAATTTTACTTTTATCAAAATGGTGAAGTTCTTAGAAATGTGAAGTAGCCTTTCAGATGCAATTTTCTCTTAAACTCCACTGAAAACACAGGAAGCAATGAAACACTCATTACTATCCTACCTGGCACAGCGCATTACCTAACCTCTGCTTTTTTGTTCTGAATGGGAAGGTTTTTGTTGTTTGGTTGTTTTGTGGTTTTGTTTTCTTTTTAAATCATGAAGCAAGCAGCCCCATAGGTTAGGTCTGGATGCAATGAAAGCATTAACCTGCAAATCCAGTTATTCAGGTTTGTCCAATAAGAAAAATATTAGGAAGTAGCTATTCTAAGCAACATCTTCTGGTCTAGAAATAAGAACCAATAAAAGGTATAGAAATCCAGCTATTTGGGAGAAGGGGCATAGGGAGTTGAAGAAAGATAATCACTGCAGTTCTGTAAAATAAATTCAATCCTTACAGAAATTCTGAAACTACATGATTTGGGAATATGTATTTGCCATAATAAATACTAGATACTATTTCTTATAATGTAAGGTTAAAACACTTCAGGTTCCTCTGAAAACATCACAGCTGTACTATATAAAACAACTCTTAGTGAAAACACCTTTAGAAGGGTATTATCTATGAATCTGAACACTGTGAAACGTATGTTCTCTTTTTTTTAATTTCTGCTTTTTATATACCAGCTAAAATTTCATCAGATTTTAACCTCTTTCTAAATTATAAACCTCTAGTTTTCCTAAACCTTTCAAACTCTCCTAGTTCTCCAGCTGTGGCAGAAGTAATTATTTGACCACATAAATACCTCTGGAATGCACAAAATTAGTCAGCAATCCACAAATGTTACTCAAATGCTTTTAAGTAGACATTATAGTCAAACTAGATCACACTGCTAAATCAGTTTTTTAAAATCTTAACATTCCGGAGTTTATATGATTGATACTCTAAATCAAGACATCATACAAATTCTGAATGTTGTTCCAACTAACACCTAACTCACATTTAAACTAATAGAACTCATATACCTGAAAATTAGCACCAGCTAAGCAGTTTGGCCTAAAGACTACCTTTTTAAGATATTTTTCTAGATTTGGATTTTTATATGCCACATTTTAATATATTTTTAAATACAATCATATAAAACCATCTTGTTTCATTGAATATATCCAAAATATATCTCTGTCACCAGACTAATACCCTTTGCACTGAGGGTTCTAGTGTTAAATGATGTAGAGAAAAAAAAACATTCTGAGATGAACAGATAAGCTGGAGGATACTATCTACACAGTCAGACCTAAGAGGTCTGACTATATATAAAAGAAAAACTATATACATATATAAAAAAGAAAAGCTTTCTTCAGAATTCAGTTTTTTAAATTCCTGTGATAAAAGAAAACACTATGGATCAACATCTGAATCTATTGAAACAGCAGAACCCAGTGAAACATCCCAAGTCAAGTCTGCAACATCTAGCAGTTTACATTCTATAATTTTCTTCTTCTACACTGTGTAGACCCTAGAGTTGCCCCTTTTATCAGTAACTAAAGAAGTTTTACGCTCTTAGAACAGCTTTCACCTGTACAGAAGAAAATGGTGCCATTTTAATGGAATAGAACAGGTTACAAATAACTAATTTGGGCTTTCTAGTAAATTAACTGGCCTTTACCATAGTGACACTTCAACTACAATTCTGAAAAGCAGACACAGAAACTGAAGATGGATGTTTATCTAGTGTAGATCTACACCTTTACTCAACAACCAGTGTTTCCATCTTCAACTCAGTTGGCCAGGTCAAAACATTTAAACTCAAATGTAATCATCCAGAATTACATCTATTACTATTTTGTGAAACAATTTCTGTCTCATCCCAAATCACCTGCTTGCCCACATATTTCTACTTTTCACACACAATAGATCTTGAAAACATGAAATACTGACAGATTGGTACGACATAAAATAAATTTCTGTGGCAGTTACTCAGTTTTATTCACTATGCCTTTTTACAGTATCTTCACAAAACATTTCCAAACTTTTCTAAACAACGTTAGAGTTCTAATGATTTAAAATAACCTATTTTACTGTGTATCTTACAAAACAAAGTATTTGTATATGGACTTTTATATCAACATGTGTCCCAAAAAATGAGAACTGCTGCATAGTATCTGATAGCTGAATCAAAAGAAGATGACAAAGCAAATACTAACTTCAGAAAAGCCTGACTATGAATAGCAACTACTCTCCAGTGGTATCTGATACAACATGCTCCAAAGATAGACACTGTGAAATCCAAATAGTAGGCAGTTACAGAATAACCTCCTTCGGGGAAGTCTCTTTCCAACTTCATTAATTCAAGTGTGACTGACCATATTCCTTCCATAGTATACGTCTAGGGACTTCTATGAAGTTCTGGTACAGACCAATTTATAAAAGAAGTTGAGATTTACAAGCCATTTAAAGTGGGTATTAAATACCCTCTTTCCTTGATAACTCATTCAATGTTTCTTTGTTTTCTCCTATGTTTCAAACTACTAGAATGAGTGGCTTTGAAGTCTAATCAGCTTTGTCAGGGTTTCTGTACCACAACTTTTCAAAAGTACCTTCATTTTGCAAAGAGGTTCGCCACTTTGAGAAACAGAATCTCCCTAAATTTAGACTAGTTTATTATGAAAAGAAAACCATGACAACTGTTTGTACTCTTGCTTTATTATTACATCCGGCCTGGTCACTATTGGAAATTCAATCTATTATTGTTGCTAGGAGCCTGTTGCTATGCAACCTAAAAGGGTTATGCAGCACTTTCAGGCTGAGAACCGTTGAAAACACCACAGGCCTCCTCCTATGGCTCTAACCAGTTTATTTAAATAGATTAGCACTCTCCCCAGTCAACCCCCAACTTCAGGCATGTCCTTAATAACAAGTTACAATGACAGATTTTAACAATGTAAACAAACAAAAGCAGAAAAATTACACAAAAGCAGTATCTGATCTCTGCTGCATGCTACAGCTAATTAAACAGCAATATTTCCTCTAATTCATCATTTAAGTTAGGGAAGTTAAAATCCATAAACTTCAAAACCCTTGAAAGTTTAACTTTCAACAACTAGTTGAATGGAGTTGCACAACATGCTCTGCACAGATATTTTATAATAAACTTCAACCAAGCAATACATTAAGTTTCATACTCTGTATCACAAAGTGGGACTTTAAAAAAAATAAAGCCTTAAAAATTACTTCAAAATAATACTTAGTATTTATCTTCTATATCAAAAGATGTCCAACAGTCCTGTAAATTGGTTTTAAGACTTTACAGTCAAACTGAATTCTGCCTTTGTGTGTCTTTGTCACCTTTATAGATTATGCAAGCCAAATTAGACATCTGTGTACATCTCTGCAGATGCATTTCTTTTGGCAATATTTTTGCAAATCTGCTGAAGAATGGCTAAAGAAGTGACATGCAGAAGAGCTAAATATTATGATTTTCTCCACTCTTTCTAATAACCTGAAGTTGTTCCAGCCTGCACCAAACAACAGTTGTTCTTCAGCACCAGAATTAAGCAGTTTGGTCCTTTAAATGGATCCATACGACCAACATGCTAGCACAGGTTGTGTCTGCTGACTGACCCAACAGGATGCTGGGAGCATAACATGAGTTGTAACTGCCTCTTCTTCAGTGGTAGCATAGACTTTTGCTTACACTCTCAAACTAATTATTCTGCTGTTATCTCTTTCTCTGGAATTTCTATCCCTCTTTTGAATAAGATGGACAGCCACATCAGAAAAAAACTCATTTCCTTGAGAGTACAAAGCTAAGAAACATACACACTGTCACAAAAGTTATTGGAAATGCTAATATTAATTGTCTATACAATAGCCTTAACAGTTAGCTCCACAAAATGGATTCCAGAAGTCAGATGAGGAAATGCTAGGATTTGCCCTTCCAGAAATGCTTCATACTACTTATTGGTTGAGGTTTTCTAGAGGAACCTTGAAAACAGTAGCAAATATGAAGACTGTTCTGAAGATAAAAATCTCAGAGGGTTGGGGGTAAGACAGCAAACATAATCAGAATGCATTAATGAATACAACTCTTGCAACCAGAACGTTACTTCTCTAGAAATTGTAAGCTTGTAGAATCTTTTGCTAAAGTAAAGCCAAACTTCTATGTTAGGATAAGACCCAAACCACAAGCAAGTTGTCCTATCCCCTATATTTGGGGGATTTAGCCTAGTAAAGTTGACAGGGACTACTCTACAAGAGTCCACAACCAAATACCAAAATCAAACACATTCGATCAATTTCTACAGCCAAAACCATAAATCTAAAGACTTACTGGGTATGATCACCGTTGCTAGTTTACTTTTCATAATTTTATAAAGAAACAATCGCTGTAATGTTAAGTTATCCTAGTGGTCATGACCTCAAAGATGACAGGCAACTTTGAAAACATCAACAGAGGTGTAGCTAGAAGAATCTAAGCATGTTATGGTATAAAACTACCTACTGGTTTGTAATTAAAAAGTAGATATTGATATCCCAACTAAGTTTTACAGTCAACATATTAAGCACTTCTGTGTTGCCCAAAGATTTATTACAGACAGGAAGGACATTGATAAAGAGAGTAGAGATCCAAAGCTATGTCCATCTACCATTTTTTCCTTTAATGACCTTTCATAAGTATGATACTTCCTTCAATGTCACTGAAACAAATGAAGCTCGCAAACATCAAGGTTTTGTTTACACAGAAGAGAATATGATACACATTAATTTATTAAATCTGGTGAGACACCCTGGTCATCCTCACTGACAGCTCAGTAGAAGAAATTTGACCAGAATCTGGCCATAATGAGCTTAAGGTCTAGCCTTCCTTCATCCCTTATTATAGAAGATATCTCACCTGTAGGACTGGCCATTCAAAGAAGCTGTGCAAGCTGAATGTTCCCTCGGCATGTAGCAAATTAGGTCTAGGAGACAGTTCCACATTACCAAGCTGATTTAAGAAGTTAATGTTGTTTCCCATAACTCT
This sequence comes from Strix aluco, assembly GCF_031877795.1. Classification (NCBI taxonomy): domain Eukaryota; kingdom Metazoa; phylum Chordata; class Aves; order Strigiformes; family Strigidae; genus Strix; species Strix aluco. Next base: position 29,969,414 of record NC_133971.1, read on the forward strand.
GGAACCCCTATTCTTAGGATATAATTCACTACCACCACAATTATACCACAGAAACTGCACACAGAACTGCTCCCCTATGTTTCCTGTTCAGAAGGAAAAAAAATTAATGAATAGCATGATATTGATAAGCTGTGGCTACTGCTACAAGAAAAAAAACAATCATTTAAGGTGCTTGGAGAAGTTGTTTCAGCCTTCAGAGATAGTGCGTGGGGGTAGTGATCCTGCAGAAAGTCTTTTCCAGTAGTTTCTTCTACATGTCAAATCACTTAATGTAGATGGACATTTGGTTCTACATACTGTCTATATACATAAACAAGAGATATATACATATACACTGTCACTCCGCATATGTGCAAATATATATAAACATACACATATCTATACATAAAAACCAGCTGCTTCATGCGTATAATACACATACACCCAGTCATCCAAGCTAAGTGGCACATACGCTGTTACCCATACTTCATGTTTTTGAACATTAACCATTTTACTATTGTTTCCATTTCATTGTATCTTTAAAAAAAAAAAATCATACATAAGTAGCTTCAGAAGATTAAAGTTCTTAGCAATACTGAGAACAAAGTACAAGGAAGAAACTTATTTGCGTGTATGTATTTAAATACATACATATTTTATAATACGTAAAACCCTGCTACTGCACACTACGTTTTAGCAAATGCACACACTCCAATAGTAATTTAGCCATGAAACTTCATTACCAGAAACTGGCAATGTGAGGCTTTTAGCTGTGACTCAACTAAACTGCTAAATTTCTCTGGAGACACCGTTTAACAATGCACAAATTGCTCACATAATCATCTTCCACATACAGACTACTGACCCATACCCTCATATCAGTGAACAAGCCACTAGCTGAAGCTATGATCTTCTCCCAAACTGCTTCCCTACAAATTTATTAAGGTGTTTAGCCCTAAAGTCAATGATTAAGACATTGTTGCTCCTGTACCCCCAACACTCCCACAGCTAATACAGAAGCAGCATGAAGGAGAAGTCGAAGACAAAGAACAAAGACAGGATGAGTAATTGTAAAATGCCAAGCACCTAAGAGACTGATCAGGGGAAGAGATGTAAAGTATATGTAGGGGAACAGCCATTAGCTGAGACATGAGTGAAAGCTAGTAGTGAAAAGCAGAGAATATAGTTGGAATTAATGCATATAAATCAATGACTCTCAGCTTTCTGAAAATCTCACCTTTCCTGCTTTAAAGTTAAAAGGAAGCAAAAACACTTTAAAAGACACTGTCTATGTACCCTCAGAATGATTGTAAAATTGGTGTACTGTACCCAGAAAAAAAAGCAGACACATTGAAAGCACAAGTTTGATTATCCCTACTATAGAGGATACAATGACCATACAGAGAGGTCAGAAGTGAACAAAATTTACAATAATAAAATGATATTTCACTTAAAAATAAACAAGACTAGATACGTTTCAGTAAACTGTTTATAATGCTCACTGGAGTGTAATACATTCTTAGTATCTTCATTTATCAAAACTACATTACTGTGTTCAATCACATCACGTACCATTTGCAACAGATATTAAATTTTCAGGACTAAAAAAAATTTTTCAGACATAAAAATTTCATATTCGGAAATAACAGACTTGGGAGGACACAAAACCAAGTGCTACAGGAACAGTGGCCACAGTGAAGTAAAAACTATGCCCTTTTCACCTTGTACATACATGGAGCTGGAAAAACAATATATCTGTAACTAAAAATTTTGGCAAAATTTGAATTACAAAGGTTTTTCAATATTATAATCAACTATATGAAAGGAGACGGTATTATTTTCACATCTCCAAACATAAAAGGATGGCCTTAAATAAGACTTGCATACTCTATAAATGATCAATAACAAAGAAAGCTAATTTTGATCTGTTATAGTTCCACTGAAAAGTTGAATTTGTCACTCCAGTAATGAAAGTCATAGTCTAAATTATCAACATAACGTTATCAAAATAATATACTCTGATGTGAAATGAAAATGATTGTAAATCATAAAAAAAAATCTCTATACCTCTGTGTACGGAAAATGCACTCAAATACGAAAACATAGGTTAGAATTTATCACATATAAAGGATAATGAATATGTATATGACTACAGGAATATAAAGGACTGGGAAAATCTGGAACAACTCTTAAACAAACCTGGATCTCTAAACACTCATAACTTCTCATCCCATTATAAAAGAGTTCCAAACAAACAGAATTAGCCAATCTGAACATTTTAAATCCTAAAGCTCCATTTTTCCTGAACTAAGCAACATCTTAAAGCTGATCAATATGGTTAGACTTACTTAAATATTTAAAAACTACTGTGGATGAACTGTCAAAACTTTGACCAAGAAACAACTATGTGTGGAAAGAAGGGTAGAAAAGTATGGCTGTGAAGAGTATAATAAACAATAATACCTTGGGATTAGTCACACAAATTTTTCAAAAGTTAGATTGACTTTGTCATTCCACAATGGTGGCAGGTATCATTAGGCTCTGCAGAAAATCTTCATAGGTATCAAGTAAGCACATTTCCATAAATTCAAAGTGATTTAAAAAGAACAAAAACTAAACAAAATAAACAAACAAAGAAAAAAAACAACAAACCACCCAAACAACTCAAGATCTTATTTTAAGATATCCTCTGAGCTTCCCACTCCTCAATATTATTTTTTTCCTCAAAGTCTGGGTATTTACCTATTGTCAGGTTGCTGGTAAAAGAAACAGATTGTGAACTTCTCAATACTTCCCTATTATATAAAATTGGCTAAAAGAATGTTCCTCAGAATCTACTTTTTAAGTGTCAATTTTGTGTACATTGACATGAAGCAGGCTAAAGCACCCTGAGAGAAAGCTACAGATTAGCAAACAAGAAAGAGAAGTGGCTGCTGGCAAAGAAAGAATCATGCAGTCCCTGGAAGCAGAGATCAGTAGCTGTAGGCTATCCCTACAACCCAGCCGGATATATGTCAGCAACATATGATGCTTAGCAGCCTTGTCACACCCCACTATCTCAGGTAAACTGTTAAATATTAAACCACATGCAAGCCAGGCATCCAAGAAGGAATAGGAAAAAACAGTGGCTACTGAACTACAGAGCTTAATAAATAAAAATGAGTACCAAAAAAATACTGAAAATATAATTGTAATTACAAAATAAACAGATATCACTGCCATCAATGACAATATATTAAAGCAGCAAAAAAGGACTAAATCATAAACTGCAGAGGAAGAAAAAAATACTGACATAAGGGAAGATTTAAAGAGTGGTATATACTTTAATTTCCTGTCTAGGAAAAAAGAAGAAGAAAGAAAATAAAATTAACAATTAATCTTTAAGTATATGTACAAAGAAAACTTTTAAACAAGTATTTACAGACAAATTACAAAATTGGGTACACATTTAGAAAAAGCTACCTTATTTTAAAATACTGCTTTATGTCCTGAAGATATCTTTCACCCTGCCCCATCATCTGAATTTTAAGTATCTATTTAAAAATCTATCACTTTGTTCCGTATCCATACATTTAGAGTACAGTAATTGTAAAACTAAATTATCATTTTCCTAATAATGTATTAAAGTTAGCTCAAAAGGAAATCAAACAATTTCATTCTGACTTGGTAAAAGAATATGAAAAAAACAGAGACAGATGGTAACCGATCATATCCATGTCCTTTGCCATCTGAGTATAGTTGTATGAGGCGACTAATATTTCACCATGTTTATCATGTTCTTTCTTTTACTTTAAGAAATATATATTCAAGTTAAGAGCAAATCCAGCGACAGCAATTCTACAGGAAATACACAAAAAATGTATTACGTTGGAATCAATGACAAAACAATACTCTCACTTTAAGAATATTATTTTACCAATCATGCTTGAAATTCAGTATCACACAGGACATTATTTAAGATACTAATTTCAACCTTGTTTACTTTCTCATGTGACTTTTCGCAATGTTAGCTTTCATAAGCATGTATTTATTCACAAGACACTGTTATTGCCATAAATGTTTCAAAAAAAGCTTGATTTTGGTGTCTCATGAAATGATGAAATATTTTTAAGGTAAAAATATACAGAAATTCATGCACACAGAAATAAGCCAAAAATCTCCATAAACCAAACACGTCAAAAAACTCCCACATGGCTTTTTGTCAACCTTGCAGTAAAAGACACTCAGTTCCAAACTGCATTCTGTTCTGGTTTTCCAACCTAACAGTAGTCAGCACCTTAAAAGACAGTGATTTGGACAAGTCTCAGCTTCTATTTCCTGGATAGATATCAGTATTTTTATTTTTGTTCCATGTGGGACTGAAAACCAACCACTTCGATGTTTGTTTTTAGATTACAGGCATATATTTATAAACAATATTCTAAAATGATTAAATCCTCCTTACTTATCACTGCACTTCTCTCAGAGAAACAGTTCTCTAAGCTCTTAGCCAAGATTGACTCTAGAAAGCATATGAAAACATGAAATTGTGGAAAACACATGCATAATGGTTCTTATAGCTAGAATTAACTAGCATGCCTTTTCTCCCCTCAAAAGAAAAACCACTGAGAAAAAAAATAGGAAGTACAGCGTAAAACCCAAATGAAGTAATGAATACTGAACAATATACTGGCACACAGAAATAAAAAAATAAAATTAAATTAAAAAAACAGGGGAAAACCCATTAAATATAGAAAAGAATGTTATTAATCAAGCTAGTACTGTACAACAGCAAATAGCTAACAAATCTCTATGTTTACAGTAGTTGTACTTACCATACAAATAGAATATCAAGAATTGCACATTTGGTTCCAAAGCATGCATGTATGTTTGTGTTCTGGCTTCTGAGTTTACAGAACATTCATAAAAGAAATTTTCATATTATCCCACAAAAAGCTTGATGCTCAGGTAATGTAAATACTATGCTTTCAAAAGATGATTTAATGAAAGGCAATGTTAACTGATTTTTACAATTGTTTAGTAAGATTTGTTTCATTAGGCTTCATCCTACTGCACATGTATCAGAACACAATTCAAGTATAAAGAACATTCAGTGACAATGTTTATTAAAGGTATATGTCATGAACAGCAGAAATTGAATTTGACTTCTAAGTCTTTATTTTAAGACATAAGACTATGTAACGTATCATTTCGCTGTTTTTCATAATTACCAAACTACAGCAAAGTAACATTATCAAATAGATACCATTAGCTATCTCATTTATAATATGGGAACATAAAAATCTAAACTATGACACATACAACATCAACACTGAATACTACTTAGGTAATTTCTGAGATATGCTAAAGATTATTTGATTTGTTTTTCTTATTGAAGCTCTTTGTTTAGCTCAGCAAGATTTATATCACTTTGATTTTCTTGGTATTTGTTTTAATCACTGACTTGTAAAAGCCCGACATGTAGCCTTACTTGATAGGAATGTTCTTAAAGACAAGCACAGTAGAACAGAAGTACTTGAAAAAAGTACTGACTATGTTATGGTGTTCAATCTTTTAGGACATTTCAAGTTTTACTGTGCATTCAGTTAGTTAGTTCAATCAGAAAAAATATTTTTCCCAGGAAAAAATGCACTGCAAACACTTCATGGAATGCTTATGTCCCTCTTCCACTGAAATTCTTGAGTTTGAAGGAGGTAAGTTTAACAAGTTATGACTAAAATCAAAATGCAGGTTCTGAATAATGTATCTGCTTGTTTATGCCTTAATCACCAAATTCGATTCAGCTAACAATGAACCATCTGCCTTTAAATAAAGGTATTACTTTCTAATACTGCCTTGATTATCGAGACTATATTTATCACAATTAGTAATATGTACATATGTCTTTGATTATCCCTCAAGCAGTGTTGAACAAGAATAAGAGATACATTAATTCTGCTATGGACTTCAGCATCTGAATGCCCCACAATGATCAAACCCCAGCCAAAACAAACAAACAAAACACCAAACAGAACCACTTCAATCAATAGAAGCATTGATTCTGAAACTATTTTTCTGATTTCACCAGTAGTAGTTACTGCTATACACACTTCCTTAGACTACTGCTCTTCATCATTGCTATTCATTTTATATTTGCAGCTAAATGATAAAGCAAACATTTTTTTAAAACAAACACCTCTTTACAGACACTCAAATGATCACCCTTGCTTCCCAAATCCTTTTTTGGACACAATCCAGTTCTTCTCAAAATTAACAGGAATACAGACAAGTTATAAGAAAATATTTTAGATATCCTCATCACAGAAAAAATAAATCACAACCCTCTTCAGATTCCTGGCCATTATATTTGTTGAATATCACTTATAAATCATCAGGCAGTTAGCCAAATATAGAATGTTTCACCAATGGGTCTCAACAAAGCAAGGAAGTTATCCAGATTATTTTAAAATTTTAAATAATTTTCAATAAAAATTTTAAGTTTGCTGGTTTTCCACTTTTTCTTTATTTTCCTCTTTCACTGCAACAAAAGAATTAAGAGCTATAAGTTAAGACCCTAATAAATACACACAAATAAAATTCTGCAGGAATCAACCACTGGGGTTTGGTTTTCGCCAGATGTTTAACCAAGGTCTTTCCTTCTTGTTTTTTAAATCCCTTTGTTCATAGTTCTCCTGAAGAGAACTAACAAATTTGTTTTCTTTTATTGCAGATTTCTATACTGCTATTATTTTTGCCTCTGCAGGGCTCCAGTGAAAATTCTCAAGGTTTCATTGCAAAATATTTTATAAATAAATTCACAGAATCTAGTCTATGCACAGTCCTAAATTTGGGAAATCCAGAGAATAAAGTATTGGACCAAAATAACATAACTGTAGTAATGCAATAAAAGAAAAAGTAACAGAAGAGTTCTGTGTTGTTAGGAGATTGTCTCTTGGGCACCCTTTATCTTTGTGATATATCTCAAGACAACTATTTTGTTATTTTAGCTCTAGACACTATCCCTCCTCTTTAGCTCCAGAAGTGAAGATTCAGTTGAAGTCCAAATAAATGGAACTGGCTAACAAGAACACAAACTAGACCACAGTCTAGGAACTTCCACTGTAGAGTAAGAATCACAAGTAAAACCAGGTGTAGTTCAGGCTGCCATGATTTTCAGGAGCTCTCAAGTCCAACTTCCTACCAAAAGCAGGCTCAGACTTCATATCAGACCAGCTTCTCAAGGCTTTATCCAGTCAGGACTTGAAAAATCTCAAAGGACAGAGATGGCAAAACCTTGCTTCGCCCCAGATGCATTGCTGGTCTTCACGGGGAAAAATATTTTCCTTATATCCAATCTAAACCTCTCTTGTTTCAACTGATGAACATTGTCTCTCATCCTTTCCCCATGCCCTGCTGTGAAAAGCCTGGCTCCACCTTCTTGATTACCTCCTTGTAGGTATTAGGGAAGGCTGCTGTTAGGACCCCTGAAATTATCCTCTTCTCCAGACTGAACAAGCTCAGGTCCCTCAGCATCTCCTCACAGACATGTGTCCTCCAGCTCCTGACTGTCTTGGTGGCCCTTTGCTGAACTTACTCCAGTTTACCAACACCTTTCCCCTAACAGTGGGAGGGTGAGGGCAAAACTAGACATGGATGTAGATGTTGCCTACTGTGTGCAGAGAGGGGTGGGATAACCATTTCCCTCGATTTCCTGCCTATACCCTGCTTCATAGAGCCCAAAAGATACTGTTGATCTTTCCTACTGCCAAGGCACACTGCTGGCTCATGTTCAGCTCACTTGTCAACCAGGCACCCCAGGGCCTCCACCACATCACTGCTTCCCAGAGACTCTGTCCCCAGCCCACAGTCTACAGACTATTGGGTGAGGGTCTGTGAAGACCTAGACAGCTGCATAGGATTGGTATTGCTCTCCCTTTTGGCCAGTATATTACTGTAGAAGTAGGTTAAAAGAGAGTCCTTTTTTTCAGTGACCACTTTTGTACTAGATTTTCCTAAGTAACAAAAATACCATGTTCATAACAGATAATCTATGTTTGTTGTAAGAAAAGATGCACTTTCTAACACCCTGTGAAGGACAGTTAACAGAGTATTTGAGAGAATACACTTAATACAGAAACGGTATGCTAACAGTCAGTGATGCAAAAACCACCAGTTTTATTCATTGCCGTAAACGCAAGTAACTCCATTTGACAAGGCTGGACCACTTAGATTAAAGTGATGTCCTGCTAGATGATTCTTATTCCTATGAAATTATCTGCCACATTTCTTTAACTCTTCAAGGGGAAGAAAAAGCAACAAAAAAAACCCCAGACACCACACAGCAAGGACACCACACAGCACTAAGTGCCCTAAGCGTCTTCTGTTCCTCTGGCTTTGTGGCAAACTTAACCATTTCCATACTAGCAGATTAAATGCTGTAACCAGAGTATGTAAAAAGCTTTTGAATCAGTACATGAAAGACATAAGTACTTCATGTAGAATAAATACATTTTTAAAAACAAAATTTATTAGCCAATGAGAGCAGATCATTGGGAGTTCAGAAGCATAGCTATAAAACAAAGTTACACTTGTGACCAGGCAGCTTGGTTTATGGAGATGACAGTTAATTTTATTAGAGGATTTAACATATCAATCAACATCTCAATCCCCACTATTAACACCCAATTACACGTTCAAGCCATTTTTAACGGCCAAACCCTGCTATGCTGCCCTTCCTATACAACAAACTCTGGAACAAATATTTTAGCATTTCTGATCAAACCTTCCTACACAAATCTTCCTTTATTATAGATGACCAAAACATAACTTCCAGTTTTCTATCTGCCAGATACACCTGGTTTTCTGCCTTGGACATTATACCTTTTCTCATATAATAAAATGCGAGACTATTATACTTTACTGAAAATATTACTTATTTTCAGTACAGGAAAAAAAAAAATTATGAGCTGCTGGCTCCAGCTTAAGCTTGTTTCAGAAGGTTACAGTTAATCAACCTGTTGGTGTTGAGCTCTCAAGAAATTCAACTGTGTCTGAAGAGTTACCATTTCTGGATCACCATATGCAACCAAAACCACAACTATGCTGGCACAAAAACTTTTCAGTATCTCAAACTAATGACTACGCTGACGACACAAGCCATTAAGAGCTGCTGAGATTTACAGCACTGAGCTGTTCCAGGTCCCAACCATATAACCTAGTATGTCATCCTGAAATCAAGCAGTGGGAACCCTTAGAAGGCAGTCTTCTACATGTGAAGTAATCCTAAAACTCCTTCATCTCAGTTGCCTGAAATATGCTTGTGATACACAACTTGTGACTCGAGGCCACATGAAGAATATATCTTCATTAGGGCATGAAAGTTGGTCACTGCAGTGAAATCATGATCCTGTGTCTAGCTCTTCCCTTAAGTCAAGAAATGTCAGTTTCTTCAGAATTCAATCAGGAGAAAATACTAAAGAAGGACAAGCAGTGAATAGACTAAACACCTTCAAGCCCCATTAAAGGATAGGAAACTTGACTTAGTGGCTTGTATCAGGATCATGGGAGGTAATTTTAGTATCTGAAGTCTAAATCTTAGTAGGACCTGCCTCCCCAAACTATTGATATAAGATGATAACTGAAATCTGAATATCCTAGACCGCACAAGTTCATAAGGTTATACTGTTTGACTACTGACTATCTGGATGACTTGAAACAACAGCATTAAAAAAACCCACACCAAACAGCTGCAATTGAACCAGCATAAAACACAACCTTTAAAATACTAGGAGAAGCTCTGTTCCATAAACCAGAATCACTACTCGCATGGTAAATTATGCTATTGCTTTGTAGGATGAACCCTAATTCTCAGTCCATTGCAAACAAACCTTTCCTTGGTTTGACATAAGTTTGCTAGTGAAGTGAGTTTTAGTCACAAAACCCAAATTCCGTGAACCAGCATGAGGTTTGGGAAACTGTAAGCTTCTCTCATCTCCACATAACTACAGACCAGTGCACCAAAACCTCTACAAATTTACCTGCCCACCACTGTTCCTTGAAATATCCTGTCAGGACTATGCTTCTTATAGTACAAAGGAGTTTCAGAGCCTTGCAGAAAAACAGAGCAACTCGGGACAACCTTTAGTCAGAAAGCACCTGGAAAGAGACAATACCATGAAGAGTTGTGCTTTCATCTTAGCTTAATCACACTTGCCTCACTTCAAAACCCAGAACCTGAGCACAAAAGGCTTTCTACAAAATAAGGGAATGGAGCCATATTTCTGTGCTACATATCTCCATTCTAAAGTTAAACATGTTTTACTCCCTAAAACAACCGTAAGGATGGTATAGCTCACAGAAGAGCTTTCATGCCTTTCATAAAGTCCAAATAAGTCTTCCTAGAAGTTACAGGGAATTGCTATTTATTACACAGAATCAACTCTGAGGAGTTAAAAACATACAGGATTCTATGTTTCTCCATTTACTAAATCTGATAGAAAACAATAAAATGAGTATGGAAGAGTTATTTATCAACTTTTTTGCAAATTGCAACTCAGCTGAAGTGGTTTAACACAGAGTGGACCAAATAAAATAGGAGTGAACTGAATACTAAACAGAAACCATCATGTTGACATGACCTAAACTACCACATGCTCAAAAGCTAGCATGTCAATTTCACCTCCTGACTAACAGTTAATTTGATAAGTCAGGTACGCAGGTAGTTCAACTGCTCCTCACTAGTCAAGGCAAATGTAACTTTGAATACAGCCAGACCTTTCTGCAGAATAGTTTTCATAAATCATATATTAGTTTTATAAATGGGTGTAACAGTCTGTAGAGCTACAGATATTTAAACATTAACTTTCTATAACTTAACCAACTCTAAAATGTGTATGATCTGCTCATTAAATTATTTCAGACTTTTTAATCAGAAATTTTGAGTGAACTTAGTTTAAAAATGGTGATTATAGAACAACTCTTTTCCTAAAAAACACTTCGATAAGCAAGCATGGATTTTTAATTAAGGCAAGTAGATTGAAGGCAAGGTTTTTTTCTTTACTGCATCTTTTCAAATTCTGCAAGAGGCCCAAAGCAATTAACATTGAATCCCAATAATAAACATACTATGTAAAAACTTAACTGGTAATACAAATTAACAATCCTTTGTGTAAAGCCACACATCCTTCCTAACAGAAAAATGACAATGTATCTCATCAACAGGAATGTGGAGCGAGAAATATTCTTCCTTCACTGAATCTGTAACTCTATTGTCTCTCCCCCTTATGTTAAGCTACAGAACAACAAAGAGGTAAGAATACAGCACACATCTTATTAGAAAAAAAAATAAGTTAGGGCTCTAGATGGAGAATTCTGAAAACTTTTTGCAGCAGTTATATAGAAGGTGAACCTTCATATTTATCAGACATTTAACCTAAGACAGAAATCCTGACATTCACCACTCATTCCAACAGCAAGAGAACTACAATTTTTTTTACTTTTGCTTTCACCTACCTATAATGAGTAGACTTAGTCCTCTTGAGTAAACACTATTTACTTTTTGTAGTTTAACCCATCTAAGACTTGCACTGTCAAACTCCACTCTCAGCCATTCGCAGTGCAGAACACTACCAAGAGATAAGAAAGAAACAGCTCAGGTGACAGTGTCTTTTTGTTTAGATGAGGCTACACAGACCAAGAGCAACTTTTCCAAATGCTTTGTGGATAATGTGCAACAGGTCACACTGAAAGACATGAGCGCAGATTCACAATCCCGGTCACCTAATCCACTAGCAACTAAACCCTTCAGATAGCCTGTAAACATTTAATGTTGTTGTCAGATTAAGGGAGCTAGATAAGCAAGACTGCTCTCCATTCTCCCCCTCCTCAGATTTAGGTACTTTGGTGGGAGGAGAAAATCAGACCAAAGGCACTCCAGAAACAATATACAACGCATCACCTGAAAATTCAGCAGACATGAACTAGCTCACTGGAATGAAAAATGTATTTTCAAATTTTAGCTCCACAGAAGCATAATAAATAGCTATCTATAACCTTAGTAACTGCATTGTAATAGGATTCTGAACCAGAACTACTTAAACTTTTTCAATTCTTTGTAAGGGAAGTAAAGTAAACAATACAGAAAAAAGAAGTAATCAGACAAGGACACAGAACACCTAACTGAGGTAGAATAAACTGACTCAATGGCACCTGCAAAGTGACATACTGCACCTTTTAACAGATTTGCTTGTTTCTGTTTCTCCTTTGCAATGCTGCATGATTTAACTACACTTTAAGTGTTTAGAAAACATCCCTGAGGTGTTACGTAAGAGAAAACACAGTTAGATTAATTATTATGAGGTAATAAAACAGAAGAGAGAAGCCATTTACTTGGCAGCTTAACAGTAAACACAGCTTTGAGTCGTTGTAGTGGCAGCATCCAAAGCCTGAACAAAATCTAAAGACACAGTTCCTTCCTTAAAGACCTTATAAACTTATTTGAAATAAGACTTCAATAAGAAGAAAATGAAATAACTAAAGGAATTGTTTACTTAGAGAAGGTCTAAGAAGCTGGGATATACTCAATGTACTGGGTCCATGGGTGGATGAAATGACCCTTAAAAATAGTGCTACGTAATTTTTTCCTCTCATTAATGCATGAATAAGAGTCACAGATGTTACAAGTACACTCAAATTTAGTGATTAATATACAATCCTTGGTGTTCCCATAGTGTTGTGGATGTCATGTAAGAATTTAAACAACTGAAACAGATTAGAAGGAATCTACAGAGGAAGTCTGAATTGCTAAAATGTAAGTTTCCAAGCCTCATTAAAATCTGTGTTGTAGAACAGGAAATTCCTTTATTAAATACAACTTATAATATAGTCCATCCACCACCTCTCAATTTTGGGCCACTAAATCCGAAGTTAGGAGACCAAAGACAAACAACTTACCATGGTGGAACAGGAAAAACAACTAAAAGGTAGTGTGCAAAACCAATCAATCTGAGATGTAGTATCCCAGCTCCAGCCTGCACTTTTTCACATTTCAAAAGGGAAATTACACTGAACTAGACACCATTACCCATTCACATACATAAAAAAGCACTGCCTTATTAATCTTACAGTACAGATACAATATAGATATTATTAAACTACAGAAGTTACAACAATGAAATTCTAATCTGTCAGGTTCATATATCCATAGAGAAGTTTTTGAAATGAAAGATAGTGGTACTCACAAATATGTAGACGATGCTACTTTTATATGGGGTTTTTTTGTTTTGCGCAGTTTAGGTTTTTTTTCTTCTTCAGGGGTGGGTTTTTTTCGTTTCTCAAAACTAATGATTGATGGAGAAGGATACCTATCCTAATCAACTAAAGCTCCTGTCTCTTTTGCAATTCAGAAATAAACAGGTAAGATTCAAACTCAGTTTCATCTAGGAAGAGTTGCAGCAAGAAAGAAAGAAAAAAAAAAGCCACTATATACAGAAATGCATTTTTTAAAAATAATACAGCTATAAATGAGTAAGTTACATAAAACGTGAATATAGACTTATAAATGAAAAATATAACATACAATAAGTGCCACTAAAATGCACATGTCTCTCAGGGTAAGTTCACTTAGCTTTTCAGATGAGCAATAATTTACTTCAGTAAGTATAAACGGTTCCAGCTATACCTTTTACAGACATAATTTACATATAAATATTTGTTCTCTTTCAGTGAACAGTGATTGTATTTTAAGTGTGTGTCTATGTACACACATAGACACACACATAGATGTACTTAGATATGCAACAGCCAATTTCTTCAATAACTTTTAGCATAATATCGCCAAACCAGTAAATTTGTTATATATTGCAATACACAGAAAAAAGTAGAAAAATTTCTGTAAGATTAATTCAAATCCCATATACATTATCAGTGTATTTCAATTAAAGAATTTTTATTATTTTCTTTCCTTCTTGTATTTCAAATAGCATAGCACCCTCTGGTGCATCTACTAGAAAGAAAATAACTACTAATAAATACCAGTCATTGTTATATAAAAAAGGAACCCTTAGAAACAAAAAATGCCTAAGAATTGTTAGAAATCAAATTTCAATTTCATTCTTTTGTATTAAAATCTTTTATAACTGAGGAAATTGTAATTATTGAAAGATAAATTTTAAAAAGAAAACTGCAGGTGTGCTAATATAGAAGTTTACCAGAAAAAGAAAGACAAAAGTTTGAAATTAATCCTGTGTTCTTAATAATATGCCATTTCTATGAAAATATTCTTAAGTGAAATATTCTTTAAGAAAAAATGCAAAGGTAAGAAATCTAGTGAAACAAAATGTTGCATCAAGCAATATATCTGCTCTTGGTCTTGCAAGAATGAAAACTATTAGCACTACAGCTAGTCCTACACAGTCATAAACTGCTAAATTCCACACCCAAATAGACATATCTCCTTTAAAAGTCCAATGAGAAAAGAATTAAAAATAACATGATCATACTATATGGAACACTTCAAACTCTGATATGACATGTTAACTATTAAAACACACCTAGTCACTGGGAAAATAATACCCCACAAAAGTACATTTTGCTAGTTACCAAAGCAGAGATCACCACCTGCTTTAGGCATCTCTTTTGTAAACCTCTGGAAGTCTCAACCCAATGCACAAGAAATGAAAGTGACACCTGTTCAAATCAGCCATCTGTCCCTAACAAACCAGATTTAGCCAAATCAGTATATGTACTGGTTCTTAAATTTCAAAAATACAGGTATACATATAATCTGTGAGAAAAGAGAAGTATTGTTATGATTGACAACCAACTTTACCAGAAATACACAAATAATAAACTTGTGGTTAACAGAAAAACATAAGCCTATTCATTTTAAAAGCTTCATTAATTTTTCAGCCTCATTCTTAGTAAAAAATAAGTAGTTTCATTCATAATTTAAAAACATACTACTTCTGCTATTCGAATACATTCATTTGACAGAGAGTTTGATTTTGAAATAGAACTCCAACTACAAGGACACTACAGGACCACTGAAAGCTTATTTTTTCCTCTGCCTATATTTGTGATGCATTCACAATATGTCATTTCAACTGAAAATAATTTTTAAAAAGGACTTTAAGAGTCATATATCTGATATTTTTAAAAGCTTATTCATGACTTAAGTATTCCACATGACAACACCTGCAGCTGGTAAGCTTTTGGAGACTGCAGGTAAAAATACAACTAATACGGAATATTTTAAGATGGAAGAAAGCCTTTCATAAGTGGGCAAATAAAGCATGGAAACCAGAAACACTATCTAGAACACTAAAAGAAACTGCAATGATAAAAGATTATTGCATTTTAGATACTTGCTTACGTTTCAAGTACGAGAGGAAAACTGTAACAGCCTTCCCTCTCAATGTAAAGTTTAGTAAATGAAAATTTTTATTTATGTTACAGCGATATTTATTTTTGTAGAGTTTTGTAATTAACAAACTACAGTATCAGGCAGGAACAAGAAATGGGGTAGTGCTAGCAAAGTCAAACCTAATCATCAAATAAAGCACCCTGCCTTGAAACTCTTTAACAGCATTGTACCTTTGATTCCCTGAACGATGACTGAAAGGGTTTCTCCACAGTAGCACAATATAGGTTAGCTCACTAACAACACAACAGAGCATATGATCCAGATAGGCTCATTAGGATATGCTGAAACACATTAGATAGCTATACATTCTAAGTCATGAAAACCAATGAATAAAAAAAAAATTAAAAAAAAAAAATCACAGGCCATCTCATTTTCAAACATTGGTTAGTATCACAAACACCAACTATTTTGATAGCTGCAGACATTAGGGAATCAGAATGCACAATGAAGATCTCATCTATGATCATTACAGTATTTCAGAAAGAATAAAGAGTCAATACTTTTCTCAGTAAAGTCCATAATATTAAGAGGTGATTATGGCTTCATTATTATCTTACAAATTGCAGTCACTGCCTAAAGAAAATGTGGCTAAATAGTACTAAAAAGGTCTTTGATTTTAGACAAATTCATGTACTTTTAATCTGATTTTTAAGAAGCATCTCTATGTCTGCTCACAGAGTTAAAACAGAAAGTCTGTCTTGTAGCCTACTTTTCTTCGCTACAAGGCGTCTAGATACATGTTCTGCAAAGACAGATTTCAACATCCAGGAAGAATTCCATCCCAAGTAGTACTCTGTCCCACTGGAAGAGGGCTACTCAAGAAAGGCATGGTGCAGAACTGACATCTTCCCTTTTCAACAAGAGTAGATGCCAGGAATGATTTCACAACCTATGAATCACACAAACTACCCGATAAAACTAATACATTCAGATTTAAATGTGCTATATAACTGATACAGTACTATAACTCACACTGAAAATTCTTGATGTCTTTAGAACTTATTTGACAGCAGGACCTAGAAAACTGGCACTCAGTGGTTTCATCTTGAGTAAAATCATAAAAAAAGATGACAACATAGAGACCTTTGGTCACTACTCAAAATAATGTATTTTCTACGTTTTTGCTGGCCCATTAAAAGACAGATTCAATATGTCTTAGCTCAAGAAATATTAATATCAACAATGCACTAACTACTTAGCACGTTTTGTAGTTGATAGCCGCTTGGAAAAACTGCCTGTCACAGTCATTGGTAGTTCCAATGTGAGACAAACGAGTATGTTGTTATTGAAAGAAGAAACCCTGCATTTTACACAGGGTTCTACAGACATAAAAACAGAAAAAGTCTATATACAATTAAAATGTATGTTCTAGATTAAAACCAAGAACATCCTTTTTCCTAAATATTTTACTGAATAAATCAGTAAGGACATAAGTAAGTTTTCACTTCAAAAAGAAAAAGGCTTGCCACAACGACACATAATTTGACAAGTCAAAGTGGAAAGTGCAACTGGATATGGAGATGTTAAAAAGAGAACTTCATTGCCATAATAGATGCCAAAAATTCACTTTATCTGAAAGAATTAAAAAAAATAAAGTATGATTTGATACCACCGACAACATAGATCTTTAGCAAGCAATCACAAAGAGGATGAAGAAAACAAGCATTTTGGAATGAAAATAAAAGGCAAAACATCCCCGTTAGTAACACAGTTTCTACTACAGCTCCTTCAGAGAAAAAAGCTGCCTCTTCCCTCTTTCCCAAATGTACTCTTGAAATACAATAGTAATGACAGAATCACAAGGGCTTTTTTTTAATACTATTTCTTGTTCTCTCCTTTCTTTGCAGCTCAGCACACAAATTTGCACTCAGTATCTTGAATCTCCTTCATTGTGGAGAGTTTAAGGAAACTGAAATGGATTCTCTCCACATGAGCATAACTCACTGTGCATAAACTAGATCTACACATGTACTGTTCCATACTACACTAGCAGCATGAAAACACCATTTAAAAAATAATCCCCTGCAGAAGGAGTGCAAGAAGAAAAAAAACCCTGTTACTCTGTGTATTTATGGGTGGGGGTACTGAATAAAAAAAAAACAAAACAATACAAAGAAAATACAGCTTGCACTAAAATAAGCAACAACATTAATTATGAATAAAAGAAAAAATATATGGCTACATAAAGCATAGAAAAGTGATTGATATGATCGACAGCACGAGAGCATCATTAAAAGATATACCAAGTTCACAAAAACCTGCAACATTTATCAGTCGCATCAAATCAGAACAAGGCCCCTATAAGTGAAAGGGGAAAAACAGCCCCTGCTCTCGGTGTGCTACAGGATCTGTCCCTGGCTGCATCTTTCCTGCCCTCCCCATGGTTTTTTTTCGGGTTTAAAGTAAGTAACCTCAGACTGTGGCCGGAGCCTCGTTCCCCGATTTCTACGTTCCCTCACCCGTGCAAACGAAAGACCAAGTAATATGCGTACGCACCGCATCCAAACAATTATCCTGGAGGTCCCAGAAGCGTGCCTCCGTCCCCATCATCGTCAAGCCTCTCTTCTTCCTCACTTCGCACCACGGCCAGCTGCCCTCCCCACCCAACTGACACCCCCATCCCAACCTCTCCTCTCGCGCTCCCCACCCAACCGCAAAGTACACCCAGGGGGAGAGGGACCGGGGCGGGGGGCGCAGCGAAGGGAGAAGGATAAGGAAAAGGGACGGAGAGGGGGAGGCGGCGGGAGAAAGCGGGGGAGCCGAGAGGGCGACCCACGTCCCCCTCGCTGCACCGCATCCAACCGCGCAGCCCAAGGGAGCAGCCCCAGCCCGGATGCTGCGAGGAGGGGGGAGGCAGCGGCTGGGGGAGGGAGAGCGGAGGGAGGGCCGGCGTGCGCCCGACAAGCATATTCACCTGAGCTGAGGCGGGCTGTGGTGGGGTTCCCGCTGTCGTTGCTGCTGGAAGCTGTTGTTGTTGTTGTTGTTGTGGGTGACGATGAGGAAGGGGGTGAGGAGCAGCAGCAGGAGGAGGAGGAGGAGCAGGAGCGGAGCGGTTGTTGTTGATGGGTAACAGTCGCCAGGACTACGGTGACTATGGCGCTTGATTCACAAGGCAACGGTTGCTATAACTCACAAAAGGGAGAGCGAGCGAAGGAGGAGGAGGCGGCGGCCCAGCCGGAGAGGCCCGGAAGAGGCGGGGCCTGCCCTAACGGACGGCGCCGGGGCGGGCAGGGACCGCTCCCTCAGCGCAGACCGGACACCGCCTCGGCTGGTGTGCCGCGTCAGGGCCGCCAGCACGAGCGGGCGCGCGGAGAGGCAGCGGAGCGGCGACGGCGGCGGCGGGTGGCGGCGAGGGGCCCGCGGCGAGGGGCGTGGCCGCGCCGGTGTTGCCTGGGCCGGGCCCGCGGCCGCCTGACGCCACTTCCGGCGGGCGGGGAGGAGCGGGCCGGGCTGCGGCGCGCTGCCCGCCGCGGGGGTCGCCCAACGTCCGCCGGTGGGTGCGGGAGCTGCCGCCAGGCGGGACGGGCAGGAAGTCAGGCCCGGTGGCGGCTGCGCCTCCCCTCCTACGGCCGCCTGTCAGAGGCGCCCCACGCCTCCTTCCCTCGGAAAATGGCAGCGAGGAGCCGATGGTCGTGGGGGAGCCGTCTGGCTGCCGCCATTTTAAGGCGGGAGGGTCGGCGGCGGCAGGGCCCGCAGCGCTGTGGCTCGGCGGTGGCCCTGCCCACCCTGGGCTCCTCCAGCGGGGAGGCACAAGGCCGCGCCGTGGCCGAAACAAGGCCCTGGGGCGCCCGGTGGCCGCCCCGGGTCTACTTAGCCTTGGCGCGCCGGCGGGCCTCCGCCCCTTTGCAGGCGGTGGGGATGTGGAGGCCACAGCTGTGGTGCTGACGCACAGCTGTGAAAACCGGCTGGTTTCCTGACAGTGTGTGTCTCCGTTCATTCTAGGTGTGTACTTGGGGGACGGGTGACATGGAGGTGTAGGTGTTCTCTGGCTATGTACGATACCCACACGATACCCACACATTTAATGGCCGCTATGGTGTGTGTGTAGTCCCAGTGCATCACTATGTGCAGCTCTGCAAAGTACGTCTGCAGCTCTATACACAGCTGCTACTGCCTGTGTAGCCAGTAATGCTTGTCCGTAGTCTATGTAAACCACATAATTCTCTCATGACGGTTTCCTATGTACTGCCTTGCACGCTCACATGTTCTGTTACCAACACATGGTTTAACAATCTTGACATCTTTCTCATACCTGTTGCTATAAGCACTTGACATTTGCCTCACATACCCTACAATCACTTCACTACACCTGTCCCTACAGGAACAGATTGAAATTGCTCTTACATACCGCAGAAGCATTCTGAAAGATTTACTGCGATTTTCAGGGCTCCATGTAACTGTCATAGCCCTAACAACTGTTTACAAAAAAATACTGAAAAATCCATAAGTATATAAAAATAAAACTTTAACTGACAGAGCTTTAAGTCTATAACAGAAGAGTCTTGAATTGATAAAACTGCACTTTTACAGCTGAAGCTACTTCCTTCTGTGGAACCTTACCTTCCTGAGATGCTAAACTAGTAACTGCTCTGTTGAGATCTTCAACCTCAGTGGATGTCTGGGTGTGTTAAAAACTCACACTCGCTCGCTTGCAACAGTAGCCTTGTCAATCAGAAACACTAAGATGAGACACAACCATAAGCAATCTAATTTAATAAGAATATATAGCAATGCGTTTAAGCAGTCAATTCATTTGAAGGTAAAAGATATTTTGATAAGCATCTTACACTCTACCTATCCAGCAAATACAGGTAGTTTTATTTAGCTGGTAGTACATTGAAAGGTGTGAGGATTTGTGTTGTCATTGAATTTTAGATTTCATGTGAACAATGTAAAGGACAAAAAGAGGTGTTGGACACTGAGTAGTTTTATGAGAAAATTGTTGCCAGAGCAATGTGACTCAATTCCATGGTAAAGCTTTAGCAACATTCATCTCATCCTTGTTGCTAAAGAAAGTGGTGCCGTTAAGTTTTTACTTCTTGGTACTGTACTGTGTTTTCTATTGTGTTGTCATTTGCATGCTTATTTGCTTGCAAGATGAACAGGGTGAGCTGTGGTAAATGTTTTAAAGTTGAAGGATAAAAGCACTGGGCTGTTGATTTGCGTTCTCAAATCATAGAATTTTATGTGTCTGTCTGTGTGGAAAGAATAAATCAAACCTAATTCAGGCCTTGGCAGAAATTTACAATATACACATATAAATATCACTACACTTCTTTCCTTGAGCCAGTGTATTTGCAGAATATTTTAATCTATACCAGCATTTCAGTCTATAAATACATGATCATTTGTGGTGTCAGAGAGAGAGTAGCAGCTACTTTTGTTACAGGGAAATTATTTAATCACTTCAATGTTTTGATGCTTCCATCTATAAAATTAATTTGCAGAGATACCTACTTGGATCAGTCAGGGCCTAACGGAAGCTGAAGTTCTGTTTCAAATAATTTCAAATGTATTTCTACAAATTTTTATCTTGAAATTTCATCAATTTTATCTTTATCAAAGAACACATCTTAATTTTTGAAGAGATGATCTCTTTTTTTTGAACTTGTCAACAGTTACTCATTGCAAGATAATCAATAAAAACATTCAATCACTTCATAGAACTTCTGTAACTAATGACAGTATTAAACAACCTGCCAAACTGAAATATGAGAGCACTATTGATTAAAAGTGTATCGTTAAAAGCCTTGTGTTTTACATTTGGACGCAGAATATACTCTATATCTCAGAATAATTTTATGCCTTCTTATGTGGATAAGGATTAAACAGAATATAATCAAAGTTTTTCACCAGTGAAGTTACACAGGGTTGGACAGAAGTTGCTCATGTACTTTGAAAAGTATCACTTACTGTTCTCAGAATCAAAACTTTAACAGCTCTGAAAAAGAATTAGTTTCATATGCAGGAATTTATACTGCAATTTCTTTTGCTGAGAATGATAATGGAAGAAAGGCTATTCCTATTAACTGCTTTTTTTCTGATACTAGATTTGTAATGCTTTAAGTTTTTGATCTTCAACAGAATTACACTGCCATCCCTCAGGACTTTCAAAAATACAGAATTTTATAGAGTTTGAATATTTCTTATAGGGTCATAATTAACCTGTCTAGTAATCTCATACCACATAACCCTTTTTTTATTAAGTCCACTTCATACGTTTCCAAATGGTTTTCAGATACAGTCATTTGTACTATAAGGCACTCCTATCAGCCATGTTGTGCAGAACACATTATCTATGTATCTTATGAAACAATATAAAGACAATACAAAATACTAAAGTAAAGTGTGTAAGAGCAATCAAACTGATTCAGACCATGGGTACATCTAATCCAGAAGTCTTATTGGCACAGTTAATGTAATACACAGTTAGTATATATTACTCTTGCATGGCGATCTGCATACCTGTAGTCCAGTTATGTGTGATGAATGTTCCTCCAAATGCCTACTAATATGTTGATTTTTGATAGGGTTAGGTGAGGTTGGCTTGGACCATAGGGTCGATCCCTTGCTGTTTGCATGAACAGTAAGTGATTTTTTATGCTGGCTTTTCTTCTTCAGTTAGCATCCTGGAGTGTCATAGTATCACAGAATCATAGAATGTTTTGGGTTGGAAGGGACCCCCCTGCAATAGGCACAGACATGTTCAACTAGATCAGGTTGCTCAGAGCCCAGTCCAGCCTGAACTTGAATGTTCCCATTACCCCTTGTCCTATCACTACAGGTCCTACTAAAATCTCTGCCCACATCTTTCTTATAAGCCCCCTTGTAAGCATTGAAAGCCTGCAATAAGGGTTCCCCAGAGCCTTCTCTTCTCCTGGCTGAAGAGCCCCAACTCTCTCAGCCTGGCCTCATAGGAGAGCTGTTCCATCCCTCTGATCATTTTTGTGGCCCTCCTCTGCTCCAGCAGGTCCATGTCTTTTCTGTACTGAGGACTCCAGAGCAGAACACAGTACTCCAGGTGGGGTCTCACTAGAGCAGAGTAGAGGGGGAGAATCACCTCACTCAACCTGCTGGCTATGTGTCCTGGCTGTTCATTCAGGAACACCCAAATTCCTCTTATCAGTCTGTACCAGATAGTTGAGGAACTGAGACTCCTTTTTCTCTACTGACTCAGCTACCAGTGCAGCTTGCATGTTTTACCTTGGGGGTGGGAACACATGGCCACACTGCTTTTCTGGGCAGGAGGCTCAGTAGGGTGCCCAACTCACATTTGCCTATGCCCTCTGTTATGTGGACAGTACTGCCACGCTGCTCTGGAAGTCCTGGGTTCTGATGTATCTTCCACAAAGAAATTACTTAATCTTCCTAAATTATATTTTACCCTAGGTGCAGGTCCTCTCATCAGTGGTTGATGAGGTGATCACTGGCAGACCATCAGTTTGGTATCCTCCTGATACTGCGAGCTTGCTGTTCACACAGTTTTACAAGAAACACACTTTCCTGGACTCCTTGTAGTTTCCCATGTGGCACGCTGTTGACAATTCCAAGACATAGAAGACATGGACAATACCATCATTTGCAGGGATGAGGAAGGAATAAGATGGCAACAACTGAATGTAAAGAGCAAATGTAAAGCTGGTGACACCTGACATGAAAAGCACTCCAGGATGTTGCCATAAGCTGTACATACTGAGAGCTTTTTGCTGCTACATCTGAGTTTACTATACACTGGAGGACTTAAGGGGTGTGGCCCACTCACTGAGTTGAGGCTCTTGCATCCACATAAGCAACTGAAACATTATGGACACTCATGGAATTGCATTGCAATTGGAATTGCAATTTGGTTGCATTGAAAAGGTGCCTTGAAAAGGCACACAGAGTTTGCAGGCACCAAGACTGTATCATGAAGAGAAAGCACGTAAGTGGCGGTGATAAAAGATTTGCCTTGACAATGCACTGTTGATATGAACTAAAATGCTGTAGTAGGCATATCCGTAGTTAGTTTAGAAGCTTGACACTATTTAAGTCTCTTATAGTTTGGTTACACTGAGTTTGTAGTAAACCAGTAACACACACAGAAGTATCAGTAACAATTTTTAAAATAAGGCTAGAGCAGCTTTACCTGTATAATGAGTAAAAATAATCCCGTATAACAGGGATTCATCATTCCCAGTATCTGATGTAACAAATGTAAAAAACACCAAGTAGGCATATGTTAAGCCACACTGTATTTTAAATAGACAAATACAGATTTGTTTGGTTGGTGAAATCTGAGATTATACCAGACACTGAGAATCCACATTTCTTTAGGAAAATGACTAAAATCTCCAGCCCAAATCCTGAAAGAAATTATTTGGATTATTGAATGCAGGGTTTGTAGTTGTTTAACCGGAGTTTGAATAGTCATTTAAACAATTTCAACAAAAATCATTTTGCTCCAACTTCCTGTTATCAGGGAATGCTGCCAAATTGATGACCTTTGTACATGTGGCAATGCCATAGGTTCCTGAGTCTAGGCATTGGCTTTTCTACAGACACCAGAGAAGGTGTTCAGCTGTGTGGCCACACATTAGGCTTTAAAATTTCTCTCTTATGCTCAAAGACCATGGCAGAAAAGTCTGTGGGTTGGATGGAATTATCCCTTGATCTGTAGTGATTAAATCAATCCACTCCAGACAGTGATACAGGATAAAGTAACTAACTGTCACTTTCTGCACTCTGTTGTCCCACAGAGTTAGTACAAGTCCTTGCCTTCACCAGACTGCATCTGGACTTCGTAACTGCTGTGAAAACCAAGTGAGCATTGCCCTTTCTAGAAAAGAAAGTTCAGATAGCTGAAGTAGTAAATTAATGTTTCTTGAGAATGCAACACACAGTACTCCTTGTGAGAACGGTACTACCTACTCCATAAGTGAGTAAATTTGCAGATGAATTTTAAAAATCTAATAGAGAACTTCTCTAATACAACTATCCAGCCTCAAGAACATATGCCTAATAGATCTTAATTTAAATTCAGCATACAATTATAAATCAAATCATCCACTTGTTTACATAGACTTGGCTTCTTTAGTGAAGTCAAATGGGGATACTTCATCATTAGGCTGGGCTAGAGTAGACCAGTCTAGGGTCTTTTGGTAGGCTTCGCATTTGTAAACAACAGCCTTTGTTTGTAATATAATGCTTTGTATATTGAGTCAGTTAGCCAAACACATACAATGTTATGAAAATACAAATTTGCAGTGGGAGTTGTGGTATACAATCAAGGGTGTTGTGGCCTGCTTTTGGTATAAATATGTACGTTCTGCATGACACTTTTCCCCCCCATTGCAGCAAGCCTAGAGAAAACATTTATTCAAGCCTCTTATGTGTATTTTCATTTCTTTCCTAATTTGTACAATCAAATCTGTCAAACTGAAAACCTGTTACATACTAAAGCTTAAAATCTGTTGCTATTTTGAGATTTAATTTTTCTTTTTGGTAGCATCCAAAATTACAAGCATGCAAAAAGGCTCAAAAGTGCATGGCCCCTTCCATGCAGGCAGAGTCCCACTTACTTGACTGTGGTTCTGAGGGGTTCCTCAGCTCATTTTCACTGTCCTATGATACCTCTCCTGGAGGCTGATGCTACGTGGTACTCAGAGCTAGCAGGACTGTTTTGTGTCCAAATCACAGGCTTGTGGGCTGCCTTGCAAATACGTAGGTTACAACACCCTGCCTGAGATGGGGGTGGCTTTGGGCACATCAGTCTTTGCAGGAGCCCTTGCTGCTCCTTGCTGGCTCTGAGCTGCACCCCACCAAGACAGGCATGGGTTTGCTTGTGTAGGTGGGGAGCAGGTAGGTGAAGATGCTGACTGTTCTCATTGGTAGTAGCTGCAGGGCTGTGAATTAGAGGCAGATGTGTCTGTACCAGCAGCAGTGATCAAGCAAGGTGGGCTGTGACTGCCCTAAAGGGCTGTCCCAGGAGGCTGACTGGGGTACTTGGGCTGATGGACTGTGACAAACCTGGTGCTTGTTTAAAGCAGGAGGAGGCAGGAAGAGCAGAAGTGATATTTCCAAGAGTTTGATAACAGGGCAAATGCAGTGTTGCCAGCAGCCTGCTCTGTAACCTTGGCTCATCACCCTAGGGGTGAAGCAGGCTCCAGTGCTTTCACAAACATGGGTATGAGCTCCTTTCCTGCTGAGAGCATTGCGTGAGCATCTTCAGCAAGGGACCCCAGCAGTGTGGGACCAGCCATGTGGGTACCTGTGGGCCAAGGTAAGTAGGGACATCCTGGGTGTGCAAAGCCCCCTCACCAGGCTGCTGGCCATGGGAATGCCGGACAGGAGCATGAAGTGGCAACACAGAAGGCAAGCCAGCACAGGGGAGGCCTGGGCACTATGTCCACTGCCACAGCAAGTAGGAAAGGCAAAGGCCAAAACTCAAGGCAAAAATTGAACAGTCAAGAAAAGTGGCTCAGACTGTCATTAGAAAACAGAGGCAGAAATAAATTTTGGTCTCACTCCTCTTCAGGCTAAACCCTTTTTTTCCCCCAAGTGCTATCTGAGTTTGCTCAAAGCACATGACGAATAAAATGAAAGACTACAGATCTGTATTCCACATGCTTCTGATATTTTCTAAATACAAATTTCAGATCCTGTTCCTCTTTGCTGAGACCATATTGGCAGCAGCACAGTTTGGCTAATTCTTGTTCCTGAAACTGTACTCTGCTACTATTGGGTCTCACTGAAGTTCCAAGCACAAGAATGGCAGAAGCATCAAGGCTGGCTGGCACCTCTGGAGAGTGCCCAGTCTCACCCCTGTGCAGGACAGATCAGCCACAGCAGGTTGCTCAAGGCTGTGTCCAGTCAAGTTTAAGTATTTCCAGGGATGGAGACTTCACAGCTTCTCTGAGCAGCCTGTTCCAGTGTTCAACCATCCTCACAGTAAAAAAACTTTCTTAATCTGTTTAGATGGAATTTTATGTATTTTGATTTGTGCCCATTTCTGCTTCTCCTATCATTGGGGACCACTGACAGGAGTTTGGGTCTGTCTTCTTTACTCTGCCCATCAGGTATTTATATGCAGTGAGAAGATCTCCCTGAGCCTTCTTTTATCCAGGCTAAAGACTCCCAGCTCTCTCAGCCTTTCCTTGTATGAGAGATGCTTCAGTCTCTTAACCATCTTTGTGGTTCTTTGCTTGACTCACTCCAGTATGTCCATGTCTCTCTTGCACTGGAGAGCCCAGGACTGCACACAGTACTCCAGATATCTCTCACAGGGCTGAGCAAAGAGGAAGGATGACATTCCCCCACTTACTGGCAACACTCTGTAATGCAACCCAGGAGGCTGTTGGCTTTTGCTTCAAGGGCACATTGCTGACTCATGGTCTAGTCATCCTCCAGGACCTCCAGGCTTCTTTTGTTAAAGCTGATTTCCAGCTGGTTGGAGGTCAACCTGTGCTGGTGTGGGAGGTTATTTCTCCCTGAGTGCAGGACTTGGTATTTTCTTTTCTTGAATGTCATGATGTTTCTGGTGGCCCATTTCTCCAGCCTGTCCAGGTCCCTCTGAATAGCAGCACTCATCTCAGTTTTGTATCATGTGCACATTTGCTAAGGTTGCAGTCTTGTCCCACCATCTCTTGGCCATTAATGAAATTGTTTAACTGTACTGGACTCAGTCTCAATCCCTGTAGCATACCAGTAGTGACCACTCCACACCAGCTGGACTTTGTGTCAGTGACCACAACCCTTTGGGCCTGGCAGTTCAGCCAGTTTTCAGTCCACCTCCATTTTTGTAGTCCATGCTTCATCTGTTTGTCTGAGAATGTTACAGATTACAGTGTCAAAACCTTTTCTGAAGTTGAGATAAACACAACCACTACTTCCCACTCATCCACCAAGGCAGTCATTTCATTATAGAAGGTTATCAGGTTGGTCACAAATGATTTACCCTTCATAAATCCATGCTGACTACTAGTCACCTTCTTTTCCTCAAAATGTCTGGAAATGGTGTCCTGGATTATGTGCTCCCAGTCACCTTCTCCAGGATTGAGGTGAGGATAATCAGTCTGTAGTTTTCTGGATCCTCCTTCGGGCCCTTCTTGAAGATAGGGCTGACATTTGCTTTTTCCCAGTCTTCAGGAACCTCTCTCAGTTGCAGTGAGAGTGACCTCGCATTGACATGGGCCAGCTCCCTCAGCACTCATGGGTGCATCTTGTCAGGTCCCGTGGATGTATGCATATCCAGTCTCTGTTCTCTAATCTGATCCTCCTCCACAAGGATAAGTATTCCTTGCCCTGGTCTTTCCAGCTGGCCTTAGTGACCTGGGATTGCTTTACCTCTGAGGTGACTGAGGTGAAGAAGACATTGACTACCTTGGCCTTTCCCTTGTCCTTTACTTCTAGATCCCTGACCAATGGGTCAATGTCAGCCCCCATTTTCCCTAGTCTTCCTTTTTCTGCAGATGTACCTGTAGAAATCTTTATTTTTCTCCCTGCATCAGAGTAAACTTTCCTAACCCCTCGTAAATACTTTTCCTAACACTAGGGTCTTCCCACTAGCCCTTACCCATCAGCTCCCAGCCACCTCATCCATCCCAAGGCAGGGATCCATGCATCCCCATCGCTCTTTCACATAAATGATGATGTCCCTTCCTCACCTTCCCAGCCTGTCCTTCCTACAGGCCCTGCATTTGCTCATTGCAGCACTCCAGTTGTGTGAGCTACCCCAACATTCTCTCTGATCACCAATTGTTGTTTCAGGCCTTATATTTATTGCATATTGGTGCTTTTGAACATGAAGTAACTGGCAGTCTCATGATGACTGAGGTATTTTCTTAATCTGTGAATTGCAGAAATCCTATTGTACTTCAGTACTTGGACCATATTTCACAAGATATTAAATGCAATATATGTGATAAGAATGTAGTCTTACTTTCCATCATTTTTAAGAAAAACAGGGATATAATTTCTGAATTTAGACATCCCTTCTACAGTATTTCATGTAAGGTTTTAGATGAACACATTTTAAAATGACCGTGATTAAGTGGAGGTATCATAAATTAGAAGTTATTTCAAGTAACTGTAGCATGTTTTATCTTTTATTTTTGGCAAGATGTAGGGGGAACAGTAAGATCTACATTGTGCAAGTTGCTCACTGCCAACTTCAGTGTCTATTCAAATACAATGTTACCATCCAAAGGAGAATGAACACAGTTTTTGAAGACAGGAGAACAGAAGCATGAGGAAGTGTAATGATTTTTCCAGGATCACACACTGAGCTGACAGAAGATCAAGAAATTTGGATCCTCATTTTCTGCACCTTGGTAAGAATATTTAAGTTCATCTGTAACTGGATAATTATTACACAAATTTATAAGGCACTACTTAAAAGCAGAAATCTCATGGCAAAGTTCCTCTCTGAGTTTCACAATATCAAGGATCAGGTGCTGCTATTATCTCTATGCCAAATCACAGAGCACAACTTGAAAGTTGTGTTCAGTGGCTGCAGAGAGACAAGACACAATTTTAGCATGCAGTTCAGAAGCCCACAACTTTTACAAGTATATACATACAGAGTCTCACTGTGGACAGAAGGGAAGGAATTTGGCTGAAATTGTGGGTAGCCCTTGTCCAGGCAATGGAAAGGGATTCGTGGTGGAAGGAAAGACATTTTCAGTTAGATCCACACAGGAACATAAGTGTTACAAAAACAAGTATGCAATATCTACCAAAAGCAGAAGCTACAGTCCTGGCTTGCATATTGGGGGGTGACCATGCAGCTCACAGGAAGATTTAGTTGCCACAGGAGGGATTCACTGTCCCTCCTCAAGGCTGAAACCTACACAGCTCTCAACCTACGCACGGTTCACAGTGCTGTGCACTTAAGCCTTTCATCCTGGTAACGCAACAACGTAGCAGAGCCATGAGGCGTTTGACTGATTCCCCCTGCTCACCATTACTCACTGGGTATTTGAGAACAAAATCCTGCAAAGGGGAGAAAAAGCAGCATGAAGATACCAGTTTCTGCAAATCAAAATGAAGAGGCCTGTAAGAGGAGGGGGAGAATATGTCCTAAAGCAAAGCCTAAAAGCAGACAAGAAGAAATAAATTGTCTCAGCAGCAGCAGGTCTAATGAGAGTCAGGATCTTGGCAAACAATTTTGTAGCAGGTGTAATGTCAGGGATAGTAAAAGAAGAGAAATATCAAATTTTGGTACACGGTACTATTTTGCTGTGTGTTACCCTTAGTTGCAGGATGCTGACACTGCATGTTGCTGTTGATGTCAACAGCGAAGATTTTATGGTGACTATAAATAATGGGGTGCGGGGGTGTCCCTCTATTCCTAGCCCCACCTTTTGTATGTAAAGATTTTGGCATAGTAGATGAGCTACTGAGGCAGCTCTACATTTAAAAATAAAGTTTGATTCTGGAATTTTGGGAGTTGCAAGCATAACTTCACAAACAATATTATTTCAATCTGTTTTTTGTAGGGAATGTCAGAAGAATAAGCATTAGAGATAATTTTGTTGTCATGTATATTCATAGACCATTAGGCTCTCTTTGACTTTTAGATTACTCACATATGATTATATGTACTTCTCTGTCTGCAAACCCAAAGAGCCAGGAGGATAGTTTCAGAAAAATTTAGTTTACATGTTTATGTACTTTCTCAGTAGTTGAGAGAAATACTTAAAAATGGGATTCTAGAATGTAACTACTGTAAAAATATATATTAATTCTATTATGTACTTTCTTATGAATATAAGGCATCATGTTTTCAGTACTTAGAAGGCTTTCTTTTTACATGTTCTCACACAATAATGCTTCTTTTATAATTACTTTGCTTTTTTTACCTTCTCTCTTTTTTCCTATCTTTTTTGGGTGTGTGGGGGATGAATTCCTTGGAGATCTCAGGATTATTGCTCTTCATCCAATTTCAGCTGAAAATATATTTTTCCATATTTTCTATTTTTTATTTTAATATATGATGCAAAATCAATGTTATTCTATTGGATTCTTCCCTCAATATATATTGTATTTTCCTTGTCTGGAATCAAAATGTAAAAAGTAATTTCTCTGGTGTTGATCCTTTTGATTAAGTTTCTAGGCTTCATTCGTAGGAAATCTATGAAGTTATTAGTTTACTTAGCACCATAGTTAATTTCAAAGTATGATCTTTTCACTGTACTCCAAATAAAATTCCAGTTTGTACTAATAATTAAAGTACAACCCTATCTGAAAAGTGACTACATAATATGGCACCTTTTTTATTAGAAGAGGACTCTGTGTGTACTGACAAGACACAGATGCAGTGTGAACTCTGGAGATCTCATAAGCAGTATAAGAGACAGGGAAAGAACTATATGAGAGAGGAGGAAAAACTAGCCTTCACAGGTGCATGTAAGCACTGCAGGAGTTCCCATCCTTTTACTGAGAGAAGAGCCTAGCAGTTGTTGCCCCAAAAGAGAAAAGGATTAGAGAGCCTGAGGTTTTGCAGTTAGCTTGTTTTTATGCTTCAAGAGGAAGCAAATGGCTTGGGGCCAGCTCTGGGTGTATTTAGCCATTGCAGAAAATACCGTGCCAGCACTGACTTTCTCCAGTGCTCCTTGGCTTTCTGTCCTTACTGGCATGTGTTTATGCCTTCTTAGGAAACATTTTGACAATGACAACTAAAGCATGAGTGACTGCAGTGGTAGGAAGGCAGAGGCTGAGTATAATCAGAAATAACTAAAGAGCTATCAGAAATAATTAAAAGCAGAAGAGGAAAGTACCTGTGTGATGCTGTAGGGCTGAGCAGGTGCACTGTGGATGGTAGCATGCTGCTATCATTGCAGATTGCTGTATTAGGGAAGGCACCATCCTGTTAGCCCTGTCTATTGCCCCAGTAAGTCTGCTTAGCAGTGCCTGACAATAAAAAAGTTTCACTGAAATCTTGAATGCATAATGCTGCAAGTAACCTGAATATTATTCTTCTGTAAGGTGTGCTTGTGTGAGTAAATCTCTACAGACAGTGACTGCAACCTGGCACACAAATCCTTTTCTAATCAGTAGTTGTTAGAATAGTAAAGGGAGAACAGGGAAGTCAGCTCTGCACTTTCAGGAAGCCTCCCCAGAGGACTTCAATATTGTCTCAAAGTCATTCTGAGATCTGAGAGTGGATTTGCAAATATAAGAAAATTGGAGGTCTTAGATTAGTCCAAAGCAAACTAAGCATAAAACTGTCAAGCCTTTTGCACCAAGCTTCCATAGCATGTGAAATTTTAATAATGGAAAACCACCCTTAAGGACACAGGTGGTTTCTGCCAGTCCTGCTTCTGCTGTGTCTAAAACATTGAAAAGCCTTTTTTCACCCCCCTTAAAACTCATCTTGTAACTTCTCTGTGCAGGTTAAGAAGGAAATAATGCATCTCATTTTCTGGTATTTTAAAATACCTAAAGGTATACTTATGTGTATATAACTAGCAAGTATCAATACTATACAGACATTAAGGAAATGGCAGTGCTGAACACCAGCTAGTGCCGAAAATGCAGGGAGGGTGTAAGGAAGCATTTTGAGTTACTGTAGTTGCAGTTTTGCCAAGGTGTCAGTTTCATGCAAAAAGCTACCAGGAATTTATATGAGATGTAATCAACACCAGTTTTATGGCTGGACAAAAATTACTGCCACAGTATCCAGGATCAGCACCATCAAATGACAGAGTAGGGAACAAATCAAAACAAGTAGGTTGCCAATGGTTCTTAGAGCCTCTGAAAATGGATGTACAGATTCTAGTGTGTCCCCTGCTGGGAAAAACTGGGGGAAACTCAGTCCTGTTCCTTCCCATTTGGCAAGGCCACCAGCCATGAGGCACCAGCTGCCTGGCAGGTCAGTGTTCGTATAGCCCGCCAGCCCCCTGGTTGCACCTAATAGCAGCATTTACAGAAGCTAGAGTAAAAAAAAAAAAATATATGCCAGCCTTGTGGGGTGAAAATTACTAGTGGCAGAGTGTTTAAGAGACTTCCAGCAAAACTATGTAGGAAACTACATACAAAACTACATAAACTTCAGCAGTCCTGATGCCGCTAGAACAATTTTATCTATTTTTGTCTTTGGAAAGCTAAGGTAGGAAAAAATATTTAGCAGCATATCATCATGTTTGTCTTAACAGGTTTATCAGCTAGAAGGTGTGTGCTATAGGAGTACATTAATTTAGTAGTAATATTTCCACTTTCACAGGAGTAACAACATGGCACAAACCACAGAGAAAAAGTTAAATGAAAGAAACAGATGATAAGAAAATGCTTTTTCAGATCTTTTACACGCTACTTGTCCCTATAATGGAATTCATGGGTGCAGATTTCAAAAAAATAATATTACCAACCTAGCCAAGTGAAAAAAACTAGTCAGCATTCCCGAAAAAGACTGGTTTTGAAATCTATAGATTATAGAGGCTATGCTTGTGCAGCTTCAGTTTACCTTTGCAGATATTATTCCTGAACCACATGCTCCCTAAAATGAAGTAACTTTTAAAGGTCAAAATACAGCCTTTAATACATGTGAGATATTTCCTATTGTTGCTGAAGGACAACTCTTCTAATCCCCAGCCTTTTCAAGACAAAGGAGCTGCCTTTCCATCCTCCTAACATGGTTAGTTTCTTGCAACATTTTACTTGGTCTTGCTTCTAATAACTTTGGAGTCTTCTTTGTGTGTCTCTTTCTCCTGTACCTCATTTACTCACCCCCTCTTCTCACTTTAGGCTCCCACTGTACATTTTCCAACATCTTTTTTGCTCCTCACACTTCATATCTCTCAGCAGCATTTCACAGCCCCCTGTTTATATTCCCTATTCTCCCCCATGCACAGAATGACAGTCAGTGCTGGTAATTACAGTCCTCATTTCATTAAAAACAAAAACCTGTAGCGAGCATCTTAAGATTTAGAACTTAACTTCTAAGAATACCTGTTTACTGCAAATTCAACTCTGCACTGATTTAGCACACATAAGTGTCCATATGAAAATTCTCTGGCTCAGGGTGAGCAATGCTTTGCTTTTAAGCTAGCAGAGCAATATCAGGACATCAAAGCTCAAAGGTTGCTGACGTAGTGCAGCAGTTGGACTTGGGATAGTTTTCAGTTCAATTTATATATGTAACCTACATGCTTTTTTGCTGTCTGAATTTTCAGCTGAGCTTTACTAGATTACATGACTTAAACAGAAAACAAGCACCAGTTTTATAGAAACGTGTAGAAATAGTGTCCCTCCAGTTGACTTCAGCCCTGCAGAAAGTAATGGCAATGCATAGACATTTTTGGGGAAAAAAGGAGACTGCCGAGCATTATCTGTTGCATTGCAAAATGCACACGCCAAGGTTTGCCATTAGCATTAAAATAAATATATGAACAAATGGAGGTAAAGAGCTAGAATGCCCTGGGAAAAGCTAGAGCCTGTCCAGGAACAAATCTTGTGCATCATCATCATCATAATAGAACTTTAAATTCAAGCCAAGGTGGAACTAAGAAGCATTTAACCACTTCTCCTCAAAGAGGATTATGTAAATTGGCTGAAGGATGAGACAAATGAGAGCATAGGCCTAAGGACAGCACTGAAATAGTTAAAATAGTTCAGAGCAGAAAAAAATTACAAAGCATTTTCTACATATTAAAAGACTATACAAATTGACATTGGAGGAGGTCCTGCTAGGACTCACTATGGTTTAAGTGGTTACCTTAGCACTTGATTTATGTCATCCATTACCAGCTGTAATGTGTAAAGGGAATGGTTCATCAGCTGAGCCTGACTTGTGGCCTGACAAGTTGCTTTGGAGCATGCTGTTCACTTCTAACTAGTTTAAATGCCACTAGCTCCCAAGAAATGAATAAGAGTATTTGGATTCAGTGGAACAAAACCATCTACCAGGTTTATTACTGTTACTGCAGTAATACTCAACCACAGTTCTTCCGTAGCACTTAGAAGAGTCCCTTTGGCACAAAGATCTAAAAAAGCAAAATCATGACCAAAAAATGAGAGGAGAAATAGCCAAAGAAAAATCAGATAACAGTGGGAATACTGTCATTTTATTACCCTTCCGATACACAAATATAATTAGGCTTTTTTTCCTTTAAATTTTAATTTAAGCATGTTTATTTTTCTCCTTCTGTGGCAATAGAGGAGATAGTGATATGAAATGACTGAAGGAGCGAAGAAGGGTGGAGAAAGGTAGTTGAGATCTTAGTACAATCAGGAAAACTCAAAGTGTCAATTTTTTATAGCAAGGGACTCTGGTGGAGGTGTTGGAGAACAGGGAGGAGGGGGCAGCTGAAGCTATAATTTACAGCGTTTGCGGTCTGTCTGCACTGGGCCTGAGTGCCCAAAACGAGCTGAGAATCTTCCCAGGGCAGCCAAAAGACCTCTTTTCAAGTAGCTCCTGCTGTTTCCTGTGGGGCACCTGAGGCAAGAGGCCTTGAGCCCTGGTGCTCTTGTTTAGTCCCTGCAGCCCAAGTCTGATCTTTTCCAATTACTTCTGTGTTACAGTTAATATTGAATTTATTGTGCTAGGAAACTCTTTGACCACAGATGTGAAATTAATAATGAAATAATTAGCAGAGACATGATTACATTTTCTTCACAGTATTAAAATTAATGTTAGTTCAGTGTTTGAGAGTAAAGGCCATGCTTTGATATTAAAATGGAGAGTGGCAAACTAGTTGAATTAAGCACTAGCTGTCACCAGGAGCCTGACCTCTGCAGTCTTATATGGAGACCTGTGAACTAGTGAGCATCACACCTAGTGAGCTCACATGGCAGAAGAGCTTCATGACAAAACTGTCATTAATTCTGCAAAACTTCAGACATGCATATTTTAAAGAAAAAGAATAGTTCAACTAAACCCAGTAGAATGATATTTGTATTTAGAGTAAAAAATAAAATAAAATAAAATAAAATAAAATAAAATAAAATAAAATAAAATAAAATTTTCTTTCAACACTTAGAGAATCATGAAATGGTTTGGGTTGGAAGGGACCATAAAGATCATCTAGCTCCGACCCTCCTGCTGTAGGTAGGGACACCTTCCACTGGATCAGGTTGCTCAAAGCCCCGTCCAACCTGGTCTTGAACACTGCCAGGGAGAGGGCAGTCACAACTTCTCTGGGCAACCTGTTCCAGTGTCTCATCATCCTCAGAGGAAAGAATTTCTTCCTAATACCTAATCTAAATCTACCCTCTTTCAGTTTAAAATCATTACCCCTCAACCTACCATGACACTCCCTGATAGAGTCCCTCCACATCTTTCCTGTAGCCCCCTTTAAGTACTAGAAGGCCGCTATAAGGTCTCCCTGGAGCCTTCTCTTCTCTAGGCTGGACAACCCCAACTCTCTGAGCCTGTCCTCACAGGGGAGGTGCTCCAGCCCCCTGATCATCTTCGTGGCCTCCTCTGGACCCGCTCGAGCAGGTCCACGTCCTTTTTATGTTGGGGGCCCCAGAGCTGAACACAGCACTGCAGGTGGGGTCTCATGAGAGCTGAGTAGAGGGGGAGAATTACCTCCCTCTACCCACTGGCAACACTTCTCTTGATGCAACCCAGGACACAGTTGGCTTTCTGGGCTGCAAGCACATGTTGCTGGCTCATAGTCAGTTTTCCATCCACTACCTCCAAGTCCTCCACAGGGCTGCTCTCAATCCACTCTTTGCCCTGCAACCATGCTTGGGATTGCCCTGACCCATGTGCAGGACCTTGCACTTGGCCTTGTTGAACTTCATGAGGTTCTCACAGGCCCACCTCTTAAGCCTGTCCAGGTCCCTCTGGATGGCACATCCCTTCCCTCCAGCGTGTCGACTGCACCACACAGCTTGGTGTCATTGCCGAACTTGCCAAGGGTGCACTCAATGCCACTCTCCATGTCATCAACAGAGATGTTAATAATGCTGGTCTCAATACTGACCCCTGAGGAATGCCACTCATCACTGGTCTCCACTCAGATGTTAAGCCATTGACTGCAACTCTTTGAGTAAGACCATCCAGCCAATTCCCTATCCACTGAGTGGTCCACCAGTCAAATCCATGTCTCTCCAATTTAGAGACAAGAATGTCATGTGGGACAGTGTCAAATGCTTTGCGTAAATCCAGGTACATGACATCAGTCACTCTTCCCGTATCTACCAACGCTGTAATTCCGTCATAGAAGGCCACCCAATTTGTCAGGCACAATTAGCCCTTAGTGAAGCCATTTTGGCTGTCACTAATCACCTCCTTATTCCCCATGTGCCCTAGCATAGTTTCCAGGAGGATCTGCTCCATGATCTTGCTGGACACAGAGGTGAGACTGACTGGCCTGTAGTTCCCTTGGTCTTCCTTTTTTCCCTTTTTAAAAATGGGAGTTATGTTTCCCCTTTTCAAGTCAGTGGGATCTTCACCAGTTTAAGTGAAGGAATACCTCCTTTAACCTTTACTAATCTTCTTGTTTGTCCTGACAGCACCTTCACCTTCTCATGGGATTTCTTGTTTATTTGTAACACAAAGATGCATCTCTCCTGTGTAAAAAAGCTAAATTAGACTGTATTTCAGTCTCAGTCATTAAATATACCTAGTACAATTCCTTTCGTTGGTGGACATCTGTAATTGATTCTAGAATTATCCTTAAAATATTTATAATTTTAATTCTACTCTAAATTTATAGTGTCATATTTATCAAAAGTGTTCACAGCACAGCATACCATTAGAGCTGTTATTCCTACTTCATGCACCCATCCACAAACAAGTCTAAATATGGGAGTTACCTGTTACAGTAACCCACACTAGACACAGGCATGTCTGAAAAAAGATAGTATTATAAAGTGCAAAAATCCTCAGTAGAAATCTAGACAACTGAAATTTAAAAACCAACCAAATTTACGTGGATTAGGTTTGCATGTAAGACATTGTAATACTTCTGAGCTTAATTACAAAGGACGTAAAGATAAAGTGATAGTCTCTTGTGCATTTAATGTACAGAGACAGGTATAATTTCTAAAGTGTAGTCTGTAGAACAAGGAATAGTTAAATCTGACTCTACTGGGAATTTGGCTGTTTAGGTAAAATCTATGCTGTCATTTCTGTTTATCATGCTTTATTCTCACCTCTTTGAAGACCGGTGATGAGGTTATTGAAACATATTACACTTTTCTAATGGTAAAGTTACCAAAGATACTCTGCAGTAAATAAAGAAGCTATCTCAGAACATATCCATAGATAACAAGACTTTAAGGAATTTCCTTAGCATTTTGAAGGATGTATATATACCAAACTGCAGTCTAAAACTGTTTTGAGAAATTAACTAGTAGCTTTGTCATTAGTGCAAATTATTCCTTAACTACACAAAAGGACTAGATGAAATCTGCTTACACCTTCATGAAAATTACTGTATCACACATACCAGCTGAAATCATTCAGACCTTTCACAGATCATGCTCACAAGTGGAGGAGGAAATGCACATTTGTATCTATCTTCTACATGGGACATTAAGATTTAGAAAATGAAGGTAAAACCACATTAGAACAAAGTAAATTCCTGACACAAGTTAATGAATGAATTGGGGGTAAAAAAAAAAAAAAAAAGGTAAAGTATGGCTATGGTTGGAAACACAATGTTTTTTAGGACTTTAAGGTAAAGGATTATTCATTAAGAGTAAATGTTATTTTTCCTATCTGCCATATCTCGTATCATATATCATACTGGGGTAAGAAACCCCAATGGATATGTTCAGAATAAAAGCATTCAGTAGAGCTGGAAACTCTGTTCCTTTTATGTTAAGAAATAGTAGTAGTAGTAGAGCTTTTGATATAAACTGGGACATAATTAGATAACAATAAGTTAAGAAATTAGGTTTCTATGTTAATGTAGTTAACCTAGCCAACTAAAATGGAAACCCCATGGGACTATTGTCTTCTGGCCATCCTTGCTGCTCAAAATATCTGATCTCAACATAAAATTTCTCTGAAGTTTTCTGGTATGATGGTATACTGATTTTGATCTTGCATTCCTATCATACCTAAAACTCTCATAAAAGGAAACCAAATAAGTATTGAGGAATATCACCCTATTTGTCATTACAAAACTGAAGCATTTCATTTACACATTTAAAATTGATTTTTGGCAAGGCAGCA
This sequence comes from Strix aluco, assembly GCF_031877795.1. Classification (NCBI taxonomy): domain Eukaryota; kingdom Metazoa; phylum Chordata; class Aves; order Strigiformes; family Strigidae; genus Strix; species Strix aluco. The sequence continues at coordinate 30,007,900 of NC_133971.1, forward strand.
GTTCTACAAAGGAAACTTGGCTATTGAGCAGTAAAGAATAAAGAGCTCCACACATTTCCCCATCTAATTTTGCAATTGTTAAAATAAAAATAACAAATCTGAATGGGAATGAAAATATTATTTTACATAACATTGGTCCTTGCAACAAATGTTTTTGGAATCATTAAGTTAAAATTTCTTTATCAGAAATCTCCCTCAGTGCTGATGCCATCCTGCAAACTTTATTCTCTTGAGATTGGTCTTGATTAGACCAGTAGAGCATCAATAGCGGTACTGTTTGACACAAGCTTAAACAAGGCCTGTGCCTTTCTATTATCACGGCATAATGGAGGTGATTGGGCCATGTGCCACAAAGATCCTGATGTCAGCTGCTGAGATGTGGTGCCAGATCCAGCTTCTTCCTGGCAGAAGAAGAAACAGAGAGATGCAGAAAAATATCCTCTGTGTTTTACTCCTAAATTGCTGCCAAAGTTTGGATAGTAGCTGCAAGGACCTTACTGAAGGATACTCAGTTCACAGGGGTACACTTAACCAATAGCCAAGCAACATCTGGAACTGAAAATAAGTATTACTTACAGGTTATCCATGTAAATTAAATAACCAACTAAACAAACTGAAGGTGGTAAACCAGTAGCCTCAAAGAGTAGTCTTGACCAGTAACCTTGTCCTCTTGATTCTTTTCTAGTAACTACTAGTTGGATCAAAGTTAAATGTGGAATAGAAGTTACTTCCCAAAAGTGTGTAACTCTTGGTGTATTCACCAAAACAATAATAAAATTTTATATCCTGGACTGGAAGGAATGATTTAGCCTTATAACTACTGATCTTGATGTTTAGTGAAATCATTGCTGGCTAGAGACTCTTTGCTGATAGAATCAGGTGCCTCAGCTCTGAGGCATTCGTAAGAGAAGCCAAAACCTGGTATGATTAAAAGAGACAGTGAAGACAGTCTAAAAACAGTGCTCGGTAGCTGTGATAAGATATCTGGAACTGCAGCTCAGGACCATGAATTTTCCTTTCACTGAGGCTAGCTATAGGAAAAAATAATGAAGCTGCATATTTTTCGTTGTTGTCCCCACCTTCTGATCTTAACAAGACCAGAGTTTGAGGATGGGGAGTTGTATTACCCGAAGGTCTTGCAGTCATGCACTGCGTTGCTGGACCTATGGGCTCTCGCTGCCTGTTGTGCTTTTCAGTTTTGTCCTGCAGTGACTGGCACAGGCACCTCCTATTTCCTGTCCTCTGTGGAGTGCTGCACATTAATGTTCATTTCAGCGAAACAAATGGAAGGTGGCTTACCACATTTCCTATGCCCGAGCAGATGAATGGCTGAATGGCACTCTGAGGATACATCAACCCTGCACCTCCACAGTCTATTGAACGCTGCAGTGCCTTACTGCTCAGAGCTGCTTTCAAACACCACCTGTTGTCACAGGGATGTGTATGCCAGGTCCTCATTAAAAGTGTCTTTCTTGGTTATTTTAGAAATGATGGAATGAAAGAGGTATCTGACAACTTGAGAGCAAAGGAACTGCACATGTAGCCACCATAGTGAAATCAAGTAGCATTCTGTGCATATTTTTGCTCAACATAGCCACAAATTAAACACTTCTTTGCATTCTGCCCTTTCCATGGAACAATAAAAAGTCTTCAGAGATTTTGACTGGCTAACTTTGTTAGTTCCATATCAGATGGACATATACGTGGTAATAAGCCTCTCTGAGTTTTTTAGGGATATTGTAGAAATTAGGATGCTGGAGAAAGCCATATGGAGATACATAAAATCAGAAGGTGATGTATGTTCTATGTGCCTTGTAAACACGCAGAGGAGCTGATTTTACTGTGATATCCATGACTCCCAGGGCAGGATCAGCTCTTGACTCATAGTCAGAATTTCTCATTTTAATATTAAAGCTTTGGGGTGTGGCCTGCTATATGAAAAATACTGAACTGTAGTCACTCAGCCACAGTCAGACTTGAAGATGGCAGTCAGAGAAGCTTCCTTGGAGTTCTTATTCAAGGCCTCAGAAATAAAACAGACATGAAATTCTTCATACGAAATAAACTGCTGTTCAGACAAGTGTCATAAATTCTTGCCATGATTATTCTTCACCTGACATGAGTGATTCTCAGAATCTTTCATACCACATGGATTCTTTCAGTTAATCTAATTCATGAATGTCCCTTTTAAAATAAAGACAATAGATTGATCACAACCCTTATATGCTGTACAACTTCAAGTTGAGAGACAAAGCAGAAGTACTCTTTAGTAATAAATAGATGATCTGCATATTTATTTCACCAGAACAATAATGAAAGAAAAAACTGTCAGCCTGGTTGTCATCTGCAAAGATGTACTTCATGTATCTCAGCACTGAAGATGATGAAAATAGACATATTTACATTAGCACCACCTTCAGTCCAGCATGAATAACAGGGTGCTTTACTATTGAGTACAAGATTCTCTGGAGCTAAGCATATCACTTTAAATGATACTGTTCCTCACGACTGGGGGTAGGGGGGGAAGTGGGGGGAGAAGAAACAAACAGCTTGTGCTGACAAACACTGTCAATTCCGTATTCTGTCTTCTTCTGCCTTGTGCACTTTGGTAACATGATGTAAAAGACGCATTCTTGCATGTTCATGTTTTGTTCGAGGACCATCTGCCAGGTAGCTGGAAGAGCTGACTGAGTGCCTGCAAATGCAACTTTCTTCTGCAGAAACTTCTCTATCAGCTGCAGGAAAGGCAGCTCCACCTACTAACATTTCTGTCTGTCTGCTCTTTAAAGGGTGGAGGAGTTACTCAGAAGTGGTACCTAGTCTCATTTCCCAGTGGAAATGCTGATCCCAGAAACACTGAGAAGGTATTCCTAAGCTTTAAAGCTAGAGGTCCACATTAGGGTGTATTTTCTGTCTTAGAATCTCAGTCATTCTGTAGATTCACAATTTCTTAAAACATGAAAAACCAGTACCTTAGTACATTTAAAATGAGCTATTGATTTGATTTTAGCCTTGCTGTGTCCTGAAATAGTATGTCTATCTGTTCACTTTTAATCAAGCCATATTTTTCTGTGATGCAGGTGCTCAAATATTTATCTTTGTAACCTGAAGCATATTGTGTCTTTCAGAAGAGTTTTCCAGAATCTGCATTGTGTCTTTCAAAAGATTTTTCTAGAATCTGCTAAATTTGTCACATTTGTTTCCGATGCAACATAACTGCACTTGGTTCATTGGGTATTTTTTTGAGATGATACCTAATGCATGCTCAACCCCATTGAGGCAAATAACACTCTACTTGGTTGGAATCAGGATTTGGATGTGGAAGACTCACAACTTCTGAGCAAAACTTGGTCCACGACCTCATGAGGACTGCTTCTGGCTGCTGTACTGTGAGTCAGAGGAACTGAAAGCACACCTTTCAAGTGGCCCAATGTGGAAAGGATGAGAAAATCTGTTGTGCTGTGAAGAGCCTAGACTGACTGCTGTAATAAGATGTTTGGGTTGGAATGAGAGTTAACTGAGCTTGATCTGAATGCTAATGTAGCCGTAAGTAGCGTTGACCTGATTTCTACTGACTGAGTGGATAGGAAATGCACTTACACAGCCTTTACTCTCCTTTTTCTGTGGGAGGGTGGGGAAGATATCAAATACACACAAATATCTGATTCTTAAAAAAAAATAAATTAATTTTTAAAATTCTATATGACACACCATGCCCCCAGATTTCACAGAATTTTGAATAGTTTGGCTTAGATCACTCACTTTGAAAAAAATAACTTCTAAGTCAAAACAAGCTTGCCTTGTTGATTTTTGTTCCCTCTGCACTCCCTTTCATTAATTCAGTCTTTTTCAGAGTCTGATTCACACTTACAAAGGTGAAAATTAGTTTATCCAGCATTAGTGGTCAGTCCCATAAAATATCAGGTAGATGGCTATTCAGCTACATGAGGCAATTAGTGGTGACATATTGATCACAATTTGCAAGAGTTAGAACCTTGCTTGCTATGATAAAGAGCTGCAAAGGCAAAAACAAGAGAGTATCCTAGTGCCAAATATGGTGTTGGAAGTATTAGCTGGAAAAACAATAGTGCCTGACAGACCATAAAAAATGATCTGGAGCTGTGAGTGTGCTTTCCATTAGGATATTGTCCATGCAGAAACAAAGTTCTCAGATTGAATCTAGATATAAAGATCAAGACTGCAAACAGTTCTATAGATTGAGGGCAGGTGCCTGAGAACTTCACTAGCAGCGCAAAATTTTACTACAGAAGCACCACTATCTGAGAAATGACAGAGCAGTACATGTCTAGCTGGGGATATCTGAAGTTGCAGTTACTGAAAGTTGCAGAATTTTCAGAGGGAGAAAGAAAATGGTGCTGCCAGTCACAGGTGAGGAGAGGTTGGGAAAAAAGAAGGGATAAAGAGTAATAAAGTAACGGGAGGCTAGATCTAGGGAACTAATCTGGCATTCCAGATTTAGAGCAACTGTGAGTGAATTCAGGGAAACAGGTTAAAGGTAATAACTCACTAAACAGAAATAAAACTGTTTAAGAGAACAGGTTACAGCTATCAGTAATCTAGTGAGGACTCTATGCTGAGTACAAACCCACTGGAGGGAGGAAGGGGCTCTTCCTTCATTTTCACTGAAAATGCTGCTGGTGACCTAAGCCAGTGAGCAGAGGGAATGCCACCTGACAGAGCTGGCACGAGATTGGCACCACCACCAGCACAGCTGAATCTTGTCATCCTAAGGATGGGATGACAAGGTCCTGGCTGCTCCCACTGTGGGAGAGGGAGAGGGGAGGAGAAGGGCAACAGTGGAAGAGTATGGCAGATGCTGGGTGAGCAGCAGGCTCTAGGGGGCTGTTTCTGTCTGTCTCACCCTCCTGGAAACAGGGTCATAGGTACCCAGCCCTGCCAGGGTAGCACTGCAGGATGACTAGCTATGCACAGCTCCTGCATGAGCCAGGCCACTGCCACTGCCTGTGTTGGCTACATTTAGTAGCATTTCAGTGGCAGTTGAAGAAGTGCTAATTTTAACACTGAAAAGGTAAATGTGCCAGCGCTTTTACCAGAGGGATATCACAACTGTTGTAGGGTTAGTGTGCACATGGTCCAACTATGCTGCTGTTGAAAGCAAAGTTTGGAAGAGACCTCCTGTTTCTGTGCCTCAGAGACATAGGACTCCAATTCACCAGGGCTGATGTTTGTTTGCTGAGTATCTTTATTTACATTAGTTCATCATTGCACTGGAATACAATTTACTGCATAAGATCATTGTAGTCCAAGGTCAGAAGCATTGCAACAACAGAAAATTAACACTTAGCAATTTACTGTTACAATTTGTTATGCAGATGTGGTTCCATCTCTTTTCTAGGACACAGATTACACATGATGCAAGTTTAAAGCTTTGGGAGATATGTATGTGAGCTCCCAAAGGCAAAACAACTTTGTCCGCTGTTTGTTAGGTGATTGAACACAACCATGTTGCAACTCCTCTGTAATGAAGTTGTGTCATGGTGCAATAAATGCATTCAATTGATTAACTGAGTTAAACCTTTCATTTTCAGAGGGATAAGGCAGCATTGGCTTTTTTTCCGCTTTTTAAAGCAGTTTCACAGAAGCAAGGATAATGTTCAGAATAATTTCAGAATGGATCCAAGTCAGGAAACAAGAGATTAAATGCGGGTGCTAAAAAGGAAGTCAGAGCTTGATAATAGACAGGCAGATTATGCAAAATGATGTAAAAACATAGAGCTAGAGGTAAAAAAAAAAATTGACTCCCCCCTAGAGGAGTCATCTGTGTAGTCTGCTAACACCACTGCTTAACAAAATAGGATTTTTGTATGTTTTATTAATATTTTCCACCAAGGCTTACCAAACTGTGTCACTAGTTTTTGATCAAACCAGAAAACTCTCCTGCAGATCTCTACGTGAATAAAGGATATGAATATTAGCAAATGCTTTTTGAGACGTACTAACTTTAGAAAAATCAGATGTAATGAATGCCCTCATATTTCTCATTCAGTTTCTGTCTCTTATATCTCTTCCAGTTCTTTATCCTTTTCCTCTCTTGTGCAATGTTATTTCCTCTTCTGTCTTAGTAAGAGAGCCAAGAACCTGAATTTTGCTGCTGGCTCATGTTCTGTTATTGTTAAGTCACAGTGTGAGATAGCTTAGTTACTGCAGGTCCACTGAGCCCCAGATGATACTGACCCAGAAGAAAGTTTGGAGACATTGCTAGGGACTGTAATGAAAATGAGGACAGTATTCTACTGTCCACTGGAATTTGATTTAACAATTTCAGAAAGGCTCAGGAAAGTACACCATTACATCATTAGCTATTGAAGAATTCCTGAAGTTGGTGGGAATTCGATGCAGAGAAATAATAAAAACTAAAACTCTTAAGTAAATTTACTTTCTGTGGGTTATTGTATGACATGTCAAGAAAATGAAGGTGTAAAAATTATTTCTACATAGGTTTGTAAAAATCCATTACTTCTATTCTCTCTTCCTTTCAGCCCCCCAAAAGACATAAGATTTTATGGTTTTATTTTATACTCCTACTTTGCCAGGTCTCAGTTTCTTAAGAATCTTTAAACTACCAACAACATGCAAATAGTTTGTTTAATCTGAAATCATATTTGAAATAGGTGAGAATCACACTCTAAAGCGTATACACACTCTAAAGTGTGTACTCTATCGTTGTTTAAATTCTCATTTGACTTTCTGTTTTGTTTCCCTATTTTTTTCCATTTTTGCACATAAGATTGTTGGTTGTTGCCATGGTAATTCTAACTGATTTCTTTTTACCATTTTTGCAGTCTTTCAGAAGAGAAGCCCTTCTTTATACCCATTTTAATTACTGTAGAACAAATGATCATACCGACTGCTATTCAGGTCCATAATGTGGCACCATCTTCAACATAGTCTTTTCTCTAGATCCCCAAATTCTTGTTGCAACTAAGCCCTGCATATACTTCCTGAATAATCTCTGAGGTAAGGTCTTTCTTATCTATCCACACAGGTAAGAAGTGTCTTTTGGGGACTCAGAGCCATCCTCATTTTCAACTGTACTTATGTCAACACTCTTTTCTCTCTGAGCAAAGCAAATGTTGCTTCTACTAATATCTCTTCAGCATGCTAATGCAAACACACTTTTCCTAACTTGCGGTTCTAACCACCTACCTGTGCCCTGGAAATTTCTCTCTCTTTCACCAACCATAAAATACCAATTTTCACTTTTATGGCTCCTTCCAGTCTTACCTCCCATGTTTACTTCTTCACCCTCACAAATTCAGCTCCTTCCTCTAATCTGCCCATAGTAGTAGACGTTGTTGTCTGTTATTTACACATACAAATAAACATTTTCAAATACTTAGTTATGCTTGGAAAGAACTTTCAGTAAACATTGAAGGCTAATTTTCAATGCAAATGTAATGATAAAACTAAGGACATCTTGGCAAAAACCTCTGTAGAATTGTCCTTTGTCATTCATGGTTTCAAACATGCAATTAAATGTGAATGTTTTTGTTTTGGTATTCTTTCAGGCATCAAATAACAGAAGGAAAACAGAACATCTCATGTGTTGTGCTGTGTCCACACTTTGCAATCTATTGTGGTTAGTCAAGCACAAGCATTCTAGCTCTGCATAACGTATACACACACATATATGTATCTACTGATATACGTGTATATAAGTATATATCTAAAATGTATCTCTATATGTTTATTTTTAATTTTTTTAAGTATACATTTAAATTTTTTTATCTAAAGGGAGGAAAAATATAGGAGAAAGGTGTTATTTTTCTTATCTTTTTCTGTAAAAATACAAAGAATAGAGCAGGATTCTTAAACAGAAGAGCCTAGAAGTTTGTTGAAAAGAGGTGATAATTGCAGTAGTGTACTAGCACCAGAAGGTGTGCAGATGGCTTTGACAATAGGCAACAGTTTTTTCTTTATTCATTGTCTCAGAAAGGTGAAGTCTCAAGACAGCTCTTCAGACTCAAAACCAAACCTATACAGAAGCCAGTTCTCTGTCTCTTTGCTAAGCGACATGCTTTGCTTGCCTCCAAACCGATCAACACACATTTATATGTGTTATCAGACTGGTGCAGCTCCATTTCAGAAAACTGACTACCTGGCTTTCATATCCGCGTCTCTCGTCCTTACGTCTCTTGTGCCACAGCACCAAAATGGTGGCTTGTGAGCAGCTTGTGAGGGGAAGTGTGGTTAACTTGCTTGTGCATGCTAACTCACTGAGAAAATTCAGGACTCCCTTGTCACTTCCCACACTGAGAGCACAGAGCACAACAAATCTTTTTTTGTGTTATATTGATGTTTTGCTACACTACGACCACTCTAGTCTTGTTATCTTGTGCTGCAGAAACACTCTGTGGCCAGTTATTGTATGGACTGGTTTAGAATAGGGAATGATGAAGCTTTAACACCATTAGTCACATTATTGTTCAATATGTGAGGATAATTCTTTTTAGATTCATAGAAGTTAGCAAAGGGCTTTTCTAAATAGAGCTTGAATGTCTTAAAAATAAATCTGAGGCTTTAATGCTCTGTAATTATCTTGTCTATTATCTCATCTGCAGCTTAATCTTTCATGCTTTCTCCTGATCTTGTAACTATAGGGGGGGCCTTGCCATTTTTAAAAAACATATCTCTTCAAACAAATTCTGGGCACTTTTGAAGTTTCATTTCTCTTCTGAAGCTTCATAAAATTCTCTTGAAGAAAATTAGTTTTGAATCTTCATACAGAGAAGATCACTGGCTATTTTAAACTTGAAAATAGTACCTAATTATGTCATTGCATAAGAGTTCCTGAATTCAAAGCAAAAATATTTTTCAACTTGCCCAAAGTACAAAATGGTAATTCTATTACTTTCCTGTGTTAAGTTGTATACATAGGTTTTCTGCCAAGACATAGCATCATTAAACTGACTTTGGAAGATAGTTTTGTATGGGTGATTCTCTAAATGTATCTGAGGAGTGAAGACATGAACTGGTGCTGAGTCGCACACAGTATTAGATGCATTGGTTCAGCAACATTGGCTTAGAGCCAACACACCATCCAAGAACTGTAAATTGGCTTCATTCTATGTTTTAGTGCATTTTTCCCTCATATTTTATAATAGTAATGTGTAATCAGTGATAACTTCATCAACGCTGTTGTTAGAAGCATAAGGGGCCCAATACTTGGTTCCTGGCTTATTTTGACAGGCAAACTTTTCACAACCGTGTACGTAGTGAGATGGTAGAGGGAAGAAGATTGCCTTCTGCTTGCCATTTTCTTCCATGATACTGAAGGCTAGATATGATGATTAAATGTATAGAAGTTTATTCAACAATTTCCCAGTCCAAGACCACCCTCACAGTCAAAATGTTTCGTCTTATGCTTAAATGGAATTTTGTGCATTACACTGCACAAATGTGTCCCCATTTTTTCCTGTTCTGTTACTGGTCACCATTGAGAGGAGTTCAGTTCCCTCTTCTTTACTTCCTGCATCTGGTATTTACAAACAGTGATGAAATCCCCCTAAACCTTCTCTTGTTCAGGCTGAACAGTCTCAGCTCTTTCAGCCTTTCCTCATAGGAGAGATGCTCCAGTCCCTTCAACATCTTACTGGTCCTGTGCTGGACTCTCTCCAGTATCTCCTTTTGCCTCTTGTACTGGGGACCCCAGAGCTGGACTGCACCTGTGCCCTCACCAGTGCTGAGGAGAGGATAAGGATCACCTCCCTCAACCTGCGGGCAGCACTTCTTCTAATGCAGGCCAGGAGACTGTTGGCCACCTTTGCCACAGGGGCACGCTGCTGGTGCATTTTGCATTTTGGTGTCCCCCAGAAACCCCCATGTCCTTTTCTGCAAAGCTGATATGAATCACCTGAAGAAATGCTGCACAGGGGCCTTGCAGGCAGCAGGAGGTCTCTGGTAGCAGTCCTTGCAGGATGTGAGGCAAGAGTGTATGGGGCTGCCCAGATGTTACGAGAGGATGTTGTTGAGGGGCTTGTGGAATTGTGCAAGGCTGGTGCACTGCCTGGGGAAAGGCTTAAAAGTGGGAGACTGGCATGGGTCTGGCAAGATGACGATGAAAGCAGCACATTTCAGCCCATGGCACAAATGTGCTTTGATTGAATGTCAGTCTGCTTCTGGATTACTTCTGAAATCCCGGAATGCTTGGGGTTTAGAGCTTTGCTGTCCTGACAGAGACCAAGCCAAGGGGTGCAGATGAACAGATGGGCCTCATTCACCTGTGATGTCTTCTGTGAAACAGGCAGCCTGTCCCCAGAAGAGAATAGTAAACTCCTTCTGCCTCCCAGGCATGGCCACAGAGTTTGGGGCTGCAGAAGTCAGGCTGCTGCTGTAGAGAAGTGTCGGAGAAAGGCTCAGAGGGCTGTGACTGGAGGATTACAGGAGCCATTTGGGTGCAGAGGTACCAGTGGGGAGAGGGCTGTCAACACAGCCTCCGTCCATGACACCCATCTTTGCTTCAGTACAGGAGGCCCAGCTGATGGCCAAGGGGCTAGGACAGACTTGCTCTGGTGCTTGGAAGGGGGATGCTAGGAGGGTGTGGGTGGAAGGGACTCTGATGCAGCATTTACATTGAAGAAGTTCATGGCACATTCCAAGACATTCTCCCCTTTTGCTTTCCTACACCGCTGAGACCCTGCTAGACAGCATTGCCTGCAGTGGCTTGTGCTTTTATTTTGAAAGAAACACAGTTTAAAAAGCTTCTGGATCTTTATTCAACGTCCACAAAGTCAATAATCTGACCTTGCAGTGACAGTACATGCAAGCGGAGAACAGGTCCATCAGTGGCAGGGCTGTTCAGGCGCTCCCCTGAAGACTGTTGGGTGGAGGTGTCAGAGGTCCTTGGAGCTGGGTCCCCCAACACTACTTGGTTGCTCCCTGCAGGTCCGCTGCTCCCAGCAGTGGGTTGATTGTTGGTGGGCCTTGGGCGCAGGTGGTAGCGCTGCTGCGGGGATCTGCTGCGCACCCTCTGCCTGGCTGCAGTCATCTGCCGGTGGGTGGATGAGGTGACCATGTACTCCTGGTAGTTGTCGTCCGCCCTCACCGTGTGCAGGATGCGGCTGAAAGGCTGCCTGCAGAGTGGGCACACAGCTGTCATGGCAGCCCACCGTCGGATGCAGCCAAAGCAGAAGGTGTGGAAGCAGGTGTTGATGTAGGCTGCATTGTACATGCCCTTCAGGCAGATGGGGCACAGGCCATCTGCCTCTGCCTCCCACTGCCCTGCCTGCTGCAGCTGGCTTGTGCTGGCTGTCGTGGCAGAGCCACTGTCCTGCAGAGCTTCCTCGGCACCCGACGCCATGTCCTGCCAAGAGACATGCAAAGTGCCTGAGCTTTTCTGGCACCAAGGAACTGAACAGCAAAGAAAGCCCCAGAAAGTGGTGAGAGAGGGGAGGTAAGGGCCTCCCAAAGGGTCTCTTTGCAGGCTGGGAAGTGGCCAGCCAGCCCCACAGGCTGCCCTCTCACATGTGCCTGCCCTCCTTGTCTCCCACAGCATGATGCCCTACAGTCTAGGACCCCCTACCCTCTGCAATCCCCCCCCAGACAGCCAGCATGACTCGAGCTAGCACAGGGTACCCGCAGGAGGTGGTCAGGGAAGGCATAGGAAGTGTCTGGGAGCCTTCAGTGGTGCCAATGGCCCCTTCACCCTCCTCAAGCTCTCTGATCTGGGACAGCCACCATGTGGGACCCACAGCACGCCCTCCAGCCAAGTCTCTGCACAAAGGCAGTGCTCCAAGTGGAGTTCCGCAGTCCTGCTGGAGGTTGCACGCCGTGTGTGTGCACTTGCAGGAAGTCTGGAGCAAATGTGGTGGGACAGAGCCTGTGGTTACTGAAGAGCGGTGAGGTTGGGGCCATCACAAATGTCTCCCGGTGGCATCACAGGAGTCTCTGGGGCTGCGCCCCAACTGCTGCCTAGCAAGGATGGCAAACACCCCAAAGGGGGAAGGCCCCTGCTTCATGGAATGTTGGCCATCTTTTGGTGGCCTTAAACCCCCTCAGTTTAACTACAATCTTGTGAAGTCCTGAGGTGAGAGGCTGGTGGCCCTGTGCCTTCTCCCTAGGCTGAGCAGTTCCAGCTCTCTCAGACTTTCCTCATAGGAGTGCTCCAGTCCCTTCAGCATTTTACTGGCCCTCGGCTGGTCTCTATCCAGTACGGCCATGTCTCTCTTGTACTAGGGAGTCCAGAACTGAACACAGCACTCCAGGTGTGGCCTCACCAGTGCTGAGGAGAGGGCAAGGATCATCTTCCTCAACTTGCTCACAGCATTCCTTCTAATGCAGACTGGGACACTGTTGGCCTTCTTTGCCACAGGCAAAGGGGCACACTGCTGGTTCTTTTGGCATTTTGGTGTTCCCCAGGAACCCCAGGGCCTTCTCTGCCAAGCTGCTCTCTGTCCAATTGGCCCACATGTTGGCACATGGGGTTATTCCTTCCTAGGTTTGGCATTTGACATTTCCCTTTGCTAAACTGCATGAGGTTCCTTTTGGCCCATTGCTCCAGCCATTTAAATAAAACTGTTAAACAGTTGTTTTGGAAAATACAAGCGAAAAGGCAATTATAAGAATGTCTAGATTTAAAGGTATGATAAAGTAGGAAATACTATCTTTTCCTTCAAGGGACACCAGAGGAAAGAGGAACAAGTATGTAGAATTTATTTTTCATTCTTTTCATAGGCAAAATGGTGGAGGGGTTTGGAATCTGGACATATTCTCTGTAGGGTGAAATAAAGCAATTGTACTATTATTTCATTGCTCACTTTACTTCAGAAGACACAGACCTCACTAAATTAGACACTGGACCTCCTGTGTAAGTGTCTTCCTTAGACCTCTCCGTCTTTATTCTGTTGACCTGAAACAGGAGAACAGTTGATTATCGTCTAGATGCCATTGAGTCTTTTGTTACAGGATGACAGAAACTCACTTACCTCTACACTGTTTTAGAAATAACAGGCAGGGATGCGATCTCAGTCAGTTGCAACACATGTGTTGAACCAGCTGCTGATCCTAAATCTAACACCTGCAGTTTAGGTGACATTTGGTTTAAATCCAGTAGTATCAATCTTTTCAGTAAACAAACCCAGTTTTGCTCTGGGTCCTATATCTAAGAGCTAGCAGTCCAGACAAACAACAGTTAAGTTGTCTTGTAGTGAGGATCAACCCATCCAAGTCAGGGCTGATGCACACAGGAAAGGCTGTGTGTAGGAAAGCTGTTAAGATTGAAGACAGAAATATTTCAGCTTTCAGAGTACAGTCTGTCACCTCTCATAACAGTAAATTATCAACTGATATATTTTGTATATATAAAAATATATATAAAACATATATACAAGTTTGGTAGTGCAATCTCTGATGAGTGAGACTGTCTTCACTGAAAAAAGGGTGCATTTTGTGTAAAAAAGAAGCACCACAAGTTGACCATCTAAATGTAAATCCTGCTTGAGACAAAGCATTTTTAACCTACTATCTAAACTGTGATAAAGGCGGCCTGTGTTAAGTTTCCTGCAGGAGTTTACATTGAGGCAGCTAATTTGTCTTAGCTCACTTAAAATTAAAGTACATCTTTTGAAATAAAGATTTAATGTTAAAGATGATAAAACTCCACGTAGCACACAGAACAACAGTAGCTTGATGACAGTTAGTAGTCTGGATGATTTAAAAAATTTTCATAAAAGCTTTATGATAGAAACTCAGGATGAGGGGATTCCAACAACCAAATCTGATAAAAAGAGATTTGACAGAAGGGAAGGGAAGGGAAGGGAAGGGAAGGGAAGGGAAGGGAAGGGAAGGGAAGGGAAGGGAAGGGAAGGGAAGGGAAGGGAAGGGAAGGGAAGGGAAGGGAAGGGAAGGGAAGGGAAGGGAAGGGAAGGGAAGGGAAGGGAAGGGAAGGGAAGGGAAGGGAAGGGAAGGGAAGGGAAGGGAAGGGAAGGGAAGGGAAGGGAAGGGAAGGGAAGGGAAGGGAAGGGAAGGGAAGGGAAGGGATCTTTTTTTTCCACAGAAATTTAAATTTTTCATCATAATCTGAAATCTGGGGTTTGGGGGTGGGTGCCTTGTTTTCTGGTTTGGTTTGGTTTTGGGGTTTTTTCCCCTCTAGAATCTAAGACATGTTAATTTTTCATTAATAAAGATTTTTGATATGGGGCAGAATTTCCCAGTAGTTCAAATAATAGGTTTAGCCCCACCCATCAGATGTACCTTCAGTCTTCAGATCCTCCCGGTCTGTTATCATGGCATGATCCTTTTACAGTTACACTTTATGCAAATTAATACTGTTAAATGCAATGTACATCAGTGACACCGGTAGATTATACTTATAGCACCTGAGTCATTCTGCAGTATGTAGCCCGTGCTGAATTCTCAAACTAGGCATACAGTCTGCCATATATTTTGAGGTTAAACATCATGAAAACAGAACTGAACGATAGAAACTGATAGGGAAAAAGCAAAGCTTTTAAAAGTATTGTTATACATATTGGAAGATTTATGCAGGTTTAAGGTTGAACCCAGATCTTTTTTCTAAATAGTAAACATCTATCTGGAACAGTGTTCTGCATCTCTGGAATGTTCTTGCTTCAGGAAAAAATCCCTTCGAATTTTGAAGTTGATTGCTGAAATACATGAGATAACACATAGAAATCCTGCCTTGGAATTCGGCATGCATCACATGAAAACACATATTTGATGTTCTCTTCCTGAGGGTATATAATAACAATGTCCCAGAGAGCTACAAGACCATTTATTATCTGTATTCCAGGAATATTGTGGGTGAGTATTAAGGTGCCTTCTGTATGAACAATGGCCTCATAATAGGAGACCATATAGCTTGGCAATTGCAAGTGTACTGATCACTGTGGAATGACTTACAAATGACTTTTCATTTTGTCCTGGAGCTGCAAGTAGAATGTTGCAGCTGACATTCGAATAAAAAATTTATCATCACTTTATTACTGTATCTCAAAATTTGTTAAATAGCATTGGTTGTCCGTCTTGTCAAAAACTTCCTGTTGCTTAAGTAGTATGTAAAAACATTCCAGATGATACATTAAGAAGGACATGAGAGAGATAGCTTTTAAAAGAGGGGGAAAAAAGGGGAAAAACCATGAGGTATTTTTGGGTACTCCAAGCAGCTACTGAAACACACCACTAATTCTTGTAGCTTTACAATAACAATATCTGATCCTTTTTAAGTACTCTGTACAAATTCCATACAATCAACGGGGGAAACTGAAATCAATAATGAGGGAAACAAGGAAATAATGTAGGATAAAATATATCACAATAGTGAAAAAGGGTCTTTCATACTTTGCTAGTTTAAAGGATATTCAATGATACTTGCAACAGAAATGCATTAGCATTTGAGGATTAATTACAATTTGTATTTAAAGTTTTAAAATGTTCAAAAACCAATTTGTAACACTACAGCGTATTGAAAGTAAACATATTCCTGCAGGGGATTTCAGCTCAAATACGACAGTATTGTATTACCACATATAAGACAGCATGTTAAAATGAATACACACAAAAATGAGGCTGCCTGGTCTGCTTTTATTGTTCAAATTGAATGAAAAAGAAAAAGAGAGAGCCAGCAAAAGTAGTGCAAATAAAAGGTATTTTTATTATGGAAGTTTTTGCAAAGGATTTTTTTAAAATAGAGGTTTTAGTCTAACAGTGTCCTTTTCAGTGTGTGAGATCAGGCAAAAAAACTTCTTACATCTACACATCCTTATAAGTATCAGCACAAATTACACTGCTCTGAAGGATGGCAATTGGTGAGATAGGTAGATTTCCATTTGCAAAAATAATGTTTTTTCCACTTCCACTGAAGTTTCAGAGAAAGGAATTGTCTAATGATTGAAATAGTACACTTTACTTTTCTTCACCAAGTAGAGTGCACTATAAAAGTAATTGAGAGAGACCGCTGTTGTTCTTTTCACAGTGGGCTGTAAAGACAAAAAGTAAAACTGATCTACACAAGTCATATAGAAGTCATACAAATAGCTTGTATCTTAGACATGCTTAATTCAATAAACTTACTGTCAAATTACAACAGAAAAACTCTTTCTAGCTGTTAGAGAGGCAGGGTAATGACTGCCTTATTGACCAATCAGATAATATTAATTCCTATTGCTAGAAGCATCAAATTGTTTATCAGAGTAACTGAAATCAGTGTTTGGTGTTTATAAATATAAAACAGTGTGTATAAATATAAAATCACGATGTGTTTGATGCATGAAAGAAAATTTATGCGTGGACAGATACAAATCTAAAAAACATGTAAGTTTTTATTGTTGAAGATTACCCAGTCTTTAGGGCCTTATTTCATGGCATTGGGCTGCAATGCTTATCTAATCTAAATGTTCTCTAGAGGTGTTCTTTCTGAATTGGTGCTCACCTAGAAGAAAGGTGCAAGGCAAGCCTAGCTTCCTCAAGAAACGTGGGAAACTCATGCCCTGACACTCCTTTCCACAGTTCAGCAGAACCAAAAGGGAATATGCTTTTCCCCTGCCATTTCAGGGATGCTTTCTTTCCCAGATTCACTTGCATACCTTCTCCTGAAAGGAGCTGCTGAGCAGAAGGTAACAGGATC
Organism: Strix aluco; assembly: GCF_031877795.1. Lineage (NCBI taxonomy): Eukaryota > Metazoa > Chordata > Aves > Strigiformes > Strigidae > Strix > Strix aluco. The sequence continues at coordinate 30,024,524 of NC_133971.1, forward strand.
TTCCATGCTTTTCACAACATTTGCTGGAGTTGCAGCAATCCTTCACCTTTACCAGTTCCTGCCTTCCTAAATAAATTGATTAATCCCGTGGCTTGTTCCTTAGATTCCTTTAAGACTTCTGAAAGTCCTGGTCAGAAAAAAATTTGCCTGGCTTTGTTAAACTGGAGCCTAAGATGATGGAGAAGAGATAGAGGGGGAATTGAAAACCATGTGGAAAACTCAGAATTGCCTGCAAATTGTTTGAATGTTGTTGATATATCATACAACTGGTAAATAGAACTGTTATGTCTAAACTCTGGTGTTTTAGTGCTTCTCCTTTTATTCTGGTGCAAAAGTAGTCTTCCACTTCAGCTTTAAGTTAGAAGTTAATCTTGTGTCTTCTACACATGTGCTAGATTTCATTGCCAAAAGACCATGAATGGATGAAAAATGTCTATGTCTGGTCTGTATTGTACATCAACTACTTGAGTCTGGGACTTGTCAGAAATGAAATATATTGCTTACACATAATAAATTATTTATCTTAGTTATAAGACAGACATAATTTTGATTTTTATGAGTAGGTGTAGGTTGAACACTTTCTACTTTATATGCATTTACTGATAAAATTACTCCTGCATGCTATTAATTCTCAAATTTCAGCTTCTTTCTTAAAAAAAAAAAATTAACTTTTCATTCATAGTGTAAAAAAATTCCAAATGGGAATGCCTTTGTTTACTACAGCCTATGTGAGGCAAGAACCTACATGATGCTGTCCTTTTAAAGAGGAGTTTATATTCTGTGTTATTTTAGTCATTGTAGAAATTGGTATATTTAAGGAAAAATGAGACATAAATAATTCTGTAACTCTACATTTCACTTAACGATTCTGCAGACTAATGCACAGACTTATTTACAGTCACCGAGTCTGCCTGGTGAAGGACTTCCCATCACTAACACACTACTCAAAAAAGGTGAATTTAACACAGGCTTAGCACAGAGCGTACACAGAAAGAGCTGGGATAGATGGGGAGCGTTCTCAGTGCCCTAAGCAATGTTCAACAGGGCAGGAAGTGTCTGGATTCACAAAACTCCTTGTGATTGCTGTACCATTTAAAGCTTCCCCTTCTGTGTGTTGTAAAACAAATAGGGTATTTGTACAGTAAATTTTCATCTGATAAGTTGACCCATTTTTTTAATAGGGATGCAGGAATGTAGTTCATTAGCTTTAGATCTGCTTAAGATAGCCTAATATGTACATCTCTCAGGTCTGGTGATAGTCCAGCTGCAGAAGAGCTGTTTTCTTTGACATGCCATAAAAGAGCTTTGTCCTTTTCTTTCTGCTTTTTACGGGAATAATTTTTCTTTGTTTTTTGGTTATAGTGAGAATTGACCTGAGTATTCTTCCAAGTACATCTTCAGTTATCATTTCACTGCAGTGCTTAGTTTATTCACCAGGGGTCATCAAAGGTCTGGATTTTCTTTGTCTACTGAGATGAACTGAATGATGACATTTCACAGCTTTCTCCAGGACCTGGCATTTGGAAATGGTCGTGTACCCTCTTACATGCACTCTGAAGACTTATTTCAAATACTTAAGACCACAGTGGTTGTTTTGGCAGACAACTTAGAGTCACTTTTTTACACAGTATTATTTTTCTGTCAGTTTAAATTTCCCTTGTGTGATATTTATATGAAAATATTAGCAAATGCAGGAGCAATAACAGCTATTTTTTCCTTGCAGATCTTTGTAAAAACAAATACAGGAGAAAGTGACAAAACTTCCATTACGTACAAATCTGGTTTTCCTATGAGTTCTGGACTATGTAGACAGCAGAGAAATCAGACTTTTCAGACCTGCCTACATTATAGCCTCTCACAAAGGCAGCAACAGTGAAGAGAGCAGGTATGAATTTTCCTAATAAAGCACTTCTAGTAACTATTTTTTCAGCATTGGTTAGAATGCATACTGCTGGGGATAGAAGATGCAGTATAACGTGTATAACTCACTAAAACACTATCAGAAGTGCATATTGTCCTGGACAAAACTTATTGATGCTGAAATACCAGGTCAAGTATGCTTTCCATCAACTTCAAAGACTTTTGGACATGAACTAAAACCAGTTTATCTTACTTTGCCAGGGACTTCAGGATCTGCTTCCGAAATCTGAGCCAGACAAGGGAGTCAGTGAGAAGTTAGTGCTGGGCAGCAACAGCAAAAGCAACTTCAGCCACTGATTCTAAGGTGCTTTTCTCTCCTTGTTTCTGCCAGTGAATAACGGCAACTGCGTACCTCAGAGTCTATTGTAGAGAAAATTATTTCTAAAAGACTGAGATAGTCAGGTAGTGTAATTAAAGGATGCATATTAAGATATCAGGTAGATAAACCATGTTGAATATTCAATAATCTTGTCAGACCATTGTTCAGAGGGTAATAAATGTCCTGCCATTACTCTGTCGTGGCTAAAAGTCTGAGTTAATCTACTGGCTGCTCTAAACTTTCTCAGTGTTTCCCATTATATTTACTGATCACCTCACTTCTATTAGACTAAATACCTAACCTGTGTCACATGGATTAGTCTCTTTTCACAGGACCTGTGAATCTGTAAATCTTACCTTCCTCCTGAGACATCAGCCACTTTCAAAATTTCCGCATGTTTTCCAGTTCCATGAGCAGTAAATCATTATTTCCTATGGCTTAAGTTTCATGCTTGCATTATCATGTATCTTGAAAGAGATGCACTCACATTAAAACTTGCCCTATAAGGAGAATTTTTCTCTCCTTTGTAGATATTTAGTTTCTAAAGACAAACTGGGTTTATGTCAGAACTGGAGCACTGGTATGCTTTCTCTTCTTTGCCCTATTTTAAGTGTATCTGCAAGAGCTTTTATCATTGTCACCTATGTCACATTTGTTTGAAATTGACCAGAGGAGTTCAGAAATGTTCAGGAACTGACAGAAACATTTACAGACAGCTAAGTTAGAAAAGGAAAATACAGATAGCTAAGTTAGAAAAGGAAAACTTAATGTTGCCATTACTCCCAGAAAGAAGCCTTAAGAAAGAGACATCAAACTCAGTTACGCCATTACCTGAGAGGGAATTTTTATGCTCATCTGTTTTGCACTTTTGTTATCTCATTTATAACACATTCATGACAATTACTGTATAAATACTATCCATCACTTTAGCTTTCTGTCCTTATCTAGCTTTTTATATATACTTTTCTGTACATATGTCACTAAAATTTTCAAATGCTTTTATGAGAAGTTGATAGGAGAGAAAAATAAAATAATGAAAAAACAACTAAAATCTTCCTGTTGAACACAGTTTTCTTATGTTCTGTATGTTCCATAAGTTACCGTATGGCTTTTTTTAAAGACTCTAAAAGATGACATACTCTTATATCTGATTTACCAAGATGATCACAACAGGCTCAAGGTAGCCAGACAGAAAACTTACAAACAGTGTCTGAGATCAGTGCAGCAGCATTGATTTAGTCCAGCTGATTAACCATTCCTAAATAAGTAAAGGATTCTTAGGTCTGTTTAATTAATATTAACTGCTTGCTTCTGGACAGTGTGTTAGTAGTTTTCAAGAGAAAAGCATTTATTTAATGAGCTAGACAAAGAGTAAGAAAACTGAAGCTGGATACAGCAGTGAGTGAGATACCAGCACTGATATACTGTTACACCTCTCTTTTGAGACTAATTTCAATGCATTTTCCAACAGATAATCCACTTTCTTGGAAAGGTAATGAAAGATAATTTAAATAAAATTTTAGAGATTGCCTGATTCTAATTTGATTTGTCTTAGTATGAAATAAGCAAGAAACAGTTCAGCAAATACAGTCTCTGTGACTGAGTAGATGTCATGAAATACACTGAATGTGCGTAAGAAACCCCTAAGAATTTCCTGTCAGTTTTTCCCATCTGCTCTGATCTTTACCTGCTCAGAATCCCCCTCTTGTGCTTTATATCTGTATCTATATTTATATCTACAAAAGGTAGCAATACAGTCTTTTGATCCCAAACAGGAAAACACTAATTAAAGTACTTTTAATGCCTTCAGTGGTGTAGCATTTGTAGTCACCTTCTTTGATGCTGTTGATAGACAATGGCGTCTTTGTAAGGTTAAGTGTTTTCCACAGTAACCCTGAGAGAAGACCACTGGAATACTCCAAAACTGCACCCAGAAAAAAATGTTTTGCCAGCAGTTTTTTACCTCGGTTTATCTCACAAATCTCAGAATAGTTACTTGACAACACTAAGGAAAAAGCTCAAGTGGTGTCAGTACTCCTTATAGACTTGTGAAGCAGTTTTGCCTCTTGAAGAATAGTGGCCGCAATTAGATATCTGAAAACTCTGCTAGTCTAATCTTTTGTAGGCAGGCCTTGCTCAACTCAGCTATGAAAAGTCACTGTTTATAAATTTAGTTTTTTGCAACCTTGAGTTGCAAAAGTTGTGGATAGGGAGAAGACCACAAGCTATTGGTATATCTGCACTCAGCTCAGATCTCAGCTTGCCTCATTTCATACCTGAAGAACTTCAACAGACAAGGATATACATGTGTGCCAGGATGCAAAATCAGGCTCACTGAGTTTACCATAGTGTCAGTCTCCAGCAAAACCAAAGCTGTATTGCATCATTTAACAGATAAGTCTGTCAAACTTTGGTTACACTGTCTGGCTGCTTCCATTAGACTTAACAAAGCTTATACTGAATTCTTTCACATACATGTTGTGGAAAAACATGTCTCAGAATCAGAAACATAATGAATGACCAAAAATCCTTTTTCTCCAAGTCTAGCTGCACAATATTCTTGACAGTCATTTTCAATGAAATAATCCCTTCTCACCTCCTTTTATATTCAAATTTAGTGAAGAATGACAACCAGTCAAGAGAAATTTCTTTTAGCAAAGGGAGAATTTTGTATTAGTCCTTGGAACCATCTCTGAGACAGCTAATTTGGAACAAGAAATTTGATCTCTGACCTAGGAGGGTCTCAAGGCAAAATATCATTAACCTGCGTATAGACATTTACAAAACCTTCCTAATTTACAAACACACGAGTAATTTGGGTTTTGGTGTGTGAGACAGGGGGGACTTTGCTTTTCTTTTGCTGTTTTTTTAAAATTTGTTTCCTGACAGGCAGTTTGTCTTTACTTGACTTTCATTTATGAAAATGTAAAAAAGTCAAAAGTAGCACACTGATTCACTATCAGTGTTATTGGCTCAGTTACCTATATCATTGTAATAATGGGATATGTTGCAGACAATGTGTCCTAAATTTTGAATTATCCATTAAATCTGGAGCGCAATAATACTGAAGTTGACAATTTGAGGCATGAGAATGCTTCAGTTTCGGGCTTTACCATCCCTTGCCTTCTTTGGAATGGATGTAGTGATTCAGTATTCAAATCTTTCTTCAATCTATTTAGAAGACTGTTACAGAAGTTGAGGAACATCTATGTCCTTTCACAAATGTGCATACTAGTATGTAATTGTCTGCGCACTCCCCAGAGTAAAAACTGTTTTTGTGATGGAGCAGGAAAAAAAGTGGAAAGAAAATTATGATAGTAACACAGAATAATACCTGCTATGATGAAATGGCTCTCCCTGACTAAACAAGTGTTTCACAATACCTTGCCATGCCTTGCAGAAGAGCAATATTGCAATTGAAACTGCTCTGTAGGAAGAACAATGCTATGAGACCAGGACATGTTTACATGCTTTTATTTGTTTTGTTTAATAAAGATCTTACAGCTTTCTGAGGTGAAGCTCCATTTGGAAAGCAATTAGTATACTGATTTTAAGATTGCAGTTTTCCTTGATTGTCTTTAGAAAACTCCTAGCTTAAAATTATTCAACTACCTTTCATACAAGTACTTTTTTTTTTTTTTTTTTTTAACTGGGGGAAACAATGTAACCATAAGTGCAAGGAATTAGGCTAAAAGCAGTCTCTAAATTCATTGCTGTAATTCCATGCAAAGGAGTAGAAAAAGATTTGGAGGGTTTTCTTTGGACAAATGTAGAAGCCAGATTCAGCAAAAGACTAAGTTTCCTTTTTAAAAGTAATTAACTCAGTAGACTCTTATCCCTGTAAATGGATAGATTATATGAGGAACAGGTAAATATACCAATGCTAAATCTTTTAAAGTTTACAGGAGAACAAAACAGATAAAATTACTCGTAAGAAGCAAGCAATAACACTAGAAAGTATCATAGCACAACACAGTGAGTAGTCATAGTACCACTTCCCATTCACAATCTTTGCTGACCCTTAAAGAAAATCCCTCTAGGTTTTTGTTGCTTGGTTGTTTTTTTCCTATTTTATTTGTAGAAAAATTTATAAGGTTCTCTGAGATACTTGTAAAATCTGTTCGTTTCATGCATTAAGAATCCATAACTTTGGTTTGAAAGTTTCTTCTTAAGTTTTAAAGAAAGAGGAACAGTGAGAAGATTTTTAGCACTGGATTCTGCCCTCTATCTTTTGCATGTCTTTTACTTGAAGTGCCATATAATTCCCCTCATTAAGTGCTATACAGTACTGGAATTCCTTCAGCTAACTGCTAATACCTGGCAAACATGCAACAGCACATTTTTACATGCATCACATATCCTTACCTTCCTTTCCAGATAACTTTGTTCAACTCTGACAAATCTTGGGTTTTCATAATGTGTTCAAAAGCAATTTTGTGAGGCATTTGCTTTCAAAAGCATCTAGGCTCCTATCTGCTTCTTGAGTTGACTTCCAAGGCAGAAATGCATTTAGAATTGAAGATTAGCAGTTTATTCATTAAGTTGTAATTTAAGATAGTCAGTGCAGCTGGTACCTTTCCAGCTTGTGATGTTGTTCCCTCCCAAATGTCCTGTTTGACTGATAGTTTACTGTTAAGGTATGGCAAATGTATTGCTTTGCTTTTAAATAGTGCTTCAGTTAGAATCTGCTGGAGTTTCCATTAGATTTACTTTTTTTTCATAAGCAATTATTAGTTCTGCTGTTTACAACACTGCAGGATTTTTTGTTATTTGCTTACGAGCTGACAGAGTCTGTATTTTAAAAAAACATTAATCAGGAAACTCAAAATGTCTTTCCTAATTTGTTGTTATTATGCCAAGCACTGTTTGTGTTAACTCTGTCTGAGCAAGTTTTTCGTAATAAAACCAATGGCAAAAGTGAGAAGTGAGAGACTGGAAGTTTGATACCAAACGCTACACTGAAGCTCATTGTGTTTACTTTAAAAGTACTTGCTGTACCTGTATGTAAAGCCTTGACATTGTTAATTGGTTTTGCTAGCATCTAATAACATTTCAAGTTGTTCCAGGGATATGATCTTCAGAAATTTGATAAAGGTTCTCAAATGCTTTCTTCAAACTAAAATGTCTATGGTGAGAGATCTTTGCTATTTAGTGCTCTCTGTTATTAATATTGCTAGTATGAAGATGTTCTGGGTCAAAAATCTAGCCCACTCTCCACCTCAGGTACTTCCTTTATTCTGCTTTAAAGAGTTTTCCTGGTGCTATACTTATAAGAAATGAGTGATTTTCCTGTTCTTATTGTCAAATCTCTCAATGCTTCCCAATTTTTTATCTTGGTCTTCACCTTCAGCTTTCCCAGATTTTAACTTTCTAATCCTATTTTTACTTCCTTGTGACTTGAAACAATGCGCTTCTTTCTTCTGGATGTTCAAAATCTTTTACAGAAGGATCACGGGGTGTTAGGGTGTTTTGGTTTTTTTACATTGCGCATTTGCTAGTACTTGAAAAATCTGTCTGTTGCTTTCTTGTTTAAGGTCTTTCCAGACTTCCGTATTGTGGTACACAGGGCAAGCTTACCCATTAAAAACTTGCTGAGAAAGATTTTAGAGTTTCACAGCTAAAATTTTCAGTAATCTCTTCTACACCCTGGGAATATGATTTATTGGTCTCTGATACAGAAATGTGCCTCCAGATGTTCCATTCAGCAAACAAAGAGAAAACTAAAGTTAAGAAAAAGTTAAAAGATGTTTCCCTGATTGATAAAATGGAGGAAAAATGTGATAAACTTGAGCTTCTGGAGAATGAGATTAAAGATGAACACTTTGTAGCTGGAGTCACCGGGTCACAATCAGGAGTCAAACTTGTAAAGTTGTTCAGTAGGAGAAAGCTGCCTGCTTGCCTGAAAACTGTCATCGAGTTTTATTTCATGGAAGGGGAAGGAGCATCCCAGCATGCTGAGTTATAAGTCACAGAAAAAAAACAGGTCTTTGTACCTTTATCAGAGTGTGCTAGCCACATCGTTTGCCTCTCCATCCAGAAGTTGTACTTGTGTTTTCTGTCACTGCTGCCTGCTTCCAGTTTACCCAACCAGAAAAGTCCTTACTTTGACATCTGCTTCTGACTGCACTGGATCTACCCTGCCTTCTTTTGAGCATGTCCTGAAGCCCAGGGCACTTCTCAGGTTTTAGTCCATATTTTAATAGCATTATATTTTTAGGATACAGAATTATAATTAATAATTCTGAATACTGATGCAGCTTGAATATGGTCTGACTGGGGCATCCTGACAAAACCTATCTGCCACGGGTCATGCATTTCAGAGATTGTCCAGGAAAGACCTTGAGATGTGGTATCTGCCTGCCACTGGTCACTTGATATCATGGGGTTGACAAGTGGTCCAAGCACAGAGTTTCAGTGACAGAAAGTAGGTCCACCCTGGGCTCTGCTCTGAAGAAGTTGTCCAAAGCCACTCTCCAAGGTGCTCTACAGCAGCTGGAAGAACACATTAGCAGGAAGCAGCATGTTTGGAAGGCTGTTTGGGCCTATTTTGGTTGCAACGATATTAGAGCAGAGCTATACTAAGTGAGCTGATGGTTTGTTTTATTTTTTAAAGGAAAAACTAGACGTTTTCCACTTACAACAAAATGGTATAAACACCTCCAGCCTACACAGCTTTAAGGCACCTTGAATTCCTTCTGAAGCTCTTCACACACTAAACTGTACCAGTCCAATCTGTACCAGTGAGTTTTGGCATCTTAACCATAAATCAAACCATAGGGTGTTGCCATTCTGGAAGGCATAAATTATACCAGAAAAATATATCAATAAATAAGTCTTACATGAAAAGATGAAATTTTATTGCTTTCTCATATTTTTCTCCTTTGTGTAAAGTCAACCACCACCAAAAAATGACAGTACGTGTATTAATAAATAGCTTCTTGAGCAACCATTGATGTGCTGCAATCTTCTGGCATGAGGTAAAAGATTCTGAACATCAAAAACTGGACAGAATTTTTAGTTAATATTTAAATGCATTCCAGTACTAAATTGTTTAGGGATTTTAAATCTCAGCATTAATAATTTGGGGGGGTGGGGGGGTGGGGGGTGGTGGTGTTGGGTTTTTTTTTTCCTTTGTGATGTTTCCTCAAAAGTGGGGGAGTTTGTTTCTTTTTAAATCTCTTCTTTCCCAAATAAAAATGTTGTCCTCTTCTCACAAGGAAATTGAGCAGTCTGGTGTAATAAGAACAGATCACAAAGAGCAGGTGTTAAAAGGTTTAAGAGAAGAGTGAAAGAACAGAGTATAAAAGTTTGATCCAAAGATCCATTATTCCACAAACTCTTGGTGATTTCAATAGTCTTGTTCTTCTGTTGGAAACTGTAAATACGGGAAAGAATTAAGATTTGGGTTTTGCACCAAGAAAAATTACTTAAGAGAAATAGTGAACTGATGCAATTACATTCAAGTGGTTTAAATGACTAAACATTAAAAAATCATAAATGGTGGAGGAAACAGAATAGAAAGCAACTATCATTAGGGAAAGGCCATTGCAATTAAACTAGAACAAGTTTAGGGTAGGATTTAGTCTTGGAGCTTAGCCAGCATGAGTTATGCTTACAGACCAATGGTAGTAAAGTACCTCAGAAGTTTCTGTGAGGCTTTTGCCAGTGAAAAATAAAAATGTTTCATTATAACTTGAATGATATCCTTTATGGTTGAGAAAAATAAATTAATTGTGCTTGGTCAACATTTGCAAAAATGTGCTCAGGAATAGTTACAACTGTTCAAAAACTACAACAGAGAAGAAAAATAATAGGCTTTATTGTTTTGATAATAGGATAAAATAAAACTCCAACATTTCTTGGAAGTTTTGGAGTGGGATCAGAATGCATAATGAAAGAACTGTGAAATCTGGGCCCAGTTTTACTACAGCTGATCATGACTCAAATCAGCCAGAAATTTCAGGAAAAAAATTATAATTTTCCCATCACTTGTCATATTGAAGATTTTTATCTCTGCATTCTCTTCCAATTGCAGCAATCCTACAAATACATGCAGCCAGTTTGTACTCCTGTACAGTACAAACTGTACAAGAATATGCCTGGAATTAAATCTAAACAACTCCTAGAAAAATAATTGTGTAAAATTTTGCTCCAAGATGCGTGACTCTAATATTCATCAGCATCTATGAATCTTCCTTACAGTGATTTTAGCACAAAAAGAACTCATCAGATATGACATCTGCATTTTCAAATCCTTTTAGCTTACAGTTAATGGATAGTTGACAGAGATGAAAGACGCCCAATGCAAATAGTTTCTCTCAGCATTTCCAAGAGAATTACTTAGACAGCATTATTATCATACAGTGATCTCAAAAATGGGATTAATGATTAGCCATGAAGTATATGAGTCACAAGACTTTCTTCTGGTGCTTACTTCAGAGGCTGTTTTCCATTGGTGTAACATATGAGAAGAAATATAAGGTAAGGAATCTCTATCTAAGGATCTAATTTAAGGGAAAAAAAAAAAAAAAAAAAAAAAAGGACCAGTAAGAGAGGTCTTTGTCTCTGAGAAGAATCACAGAATCATCTAGGTTGGAAAAGACCCTGAAGATCATCTAGTCCAACCACTAACCTAACACTGACAGTTCCCAACTACACCATATCCCTAAGCAATTACCATATCCCTAAGAAATTGCTAACAGTTTTGCTATGTGCTCTCTTTCTCAACTGAATTTAGAAACACAATTTCACTGTGGAAATAAGCCATTTTATCGCCACTTCATCTCACTTTTTGAGACTGCTAAGCAATAAATTTCTCACTTCATTCACTTTTAGGTCACCTTACACTGCCACGTGTTCTGTGGCAGGTTTGCTTTTGGAAAGTAAAGAAAACGACATCGGTGACAAATTTCTATGCATCTGCTTGCAGATAGTTTGAAGTTTCTTTATTCTCTCTCTATCTTGTTATACATAACATCACAGAGAAGATTCTCAAAGCAAAGTATAACTGCTACCATCTTAAAGCCATCTTAAAGACCAGAATTAATCTACATATTTTTACAGTAGGAAGAGTGTTCTTTAATCTTTAAGTCCTTAGAGTCAGTGCTCCAAGGGAGTGGATCTGCACACACTTTCCAGCACAGTCACCTTCTGAGGCTGAATGCCTGATTCTGACTCTGTTAATACTGGTTTATATCAACCTAGTTCCAGGGACTTCAGAGAAGCTGCTGTGGGATGATAACTGCCCTCATTAAGCAAGTACATACATGATCAATACCAGCTTAACACGGAAAGGAAAAAATATACTGTGAACTCATTTTAAGATATCTCCTAAAGTTTGACTGTACTTTTCCTTGTACTGCTCCAATTTATTTTTATTTCTGAGGAAAACCAAAACTGATCTTTCAGCCTATCAATATACATAGGTACCATATTAATTTTCCAAATCTTTTTATCAGTGCAATGTTCCAAACATCAATGAAGCACACAGCATGTTTCTGCTAAATACAAGCAGTCGATGTCTGTCCAGTGTAAGCATAGAATTAATTCCATGGAAACGGATAGAGTGACACCACTTCAAAATTAGGGTAACCTAGCTCAAAACCAGGACCAACAAACATGAAGAGAGGAAGTCAGCAAACAAAATCAGCATTGCTGAGCAGTAGTCAGGACTGAGAGGGTCAGCAAATTTAGAAAGATCACATACCAATTAGACGATGCACATCAACAGTTTCAGGAGTGATGGCACAATTTCTTAGAATCCTATGACTCAGCAAGGTTATTTGGGTTGGCATAAGATTGAATTCTTTTAAGAATTTGTATATTTTGACATATCTTGAGCAACTGCCACATGTGTTATCAGGGCTGTTGCTCTGAACGGATAGGGATCCTGTCCCCTGTTTTGTTGATGTGTACATCTTTTTTCTTGTTTTTATGTGAAGTAATAAAATCCCTTGAATAGTAGAACAAACAAATGCTAGCAGTTGATCTGCTGTTAGAAACAATTTCACTTTTTGTTTTCAGCAGATATTGAAGTGACTCAGTGGCCAATATCAGCTCAGAGGGGGCTTTCCTTCTCTTTGTTGTGGATGCTTTTTAAGTTGTTTTACAGAACAAAGAGAGTCCCTGGAGTTCAAAAAGCTGTGAAGAGCTTTTCCTGGCATTCCCAAGAGTATTCTAGAAACACATGACCCCAAGTGAACAGGCAGGTGGGGGGCCTGGATCCCTCCTCAGCAAATGCAAAGCCTAGGCAGAACCTGCTGTTACTTTTTTCAGTGGTCTCTTCTTGCTGCAGCCAGATGGAGAGGATAAAGCCTCAAGGTTGTTTCACTGAACTCCTGCATTTTAGACAGCAGGTCTTACTGTTTTAAGATGTGATTCTGTAACAGAACATATTTACTTTCACTGAACAATAGTTGATATGCTCACCAATATCCCAAGTTTTCCTCAGCTTCTAACCTTGTAGTAACATGAGTAGCTCATAAAAGATGGCTTTATTTTTAGAACTGCTTGATGGTGATGACCTTGTATAAAGACACTGAGTCCAGAAAATAACCTAGGCAATGTGTTTTTCCAATGTATCCTCACTTAGTAAATGCAGACTCACAAATGAGAGTCATCTTTGCACTGAATCAGGTCTGGAGCATAACTTGATTTTGCTTTTCAATTTTTTTTCAAGCTAAGGCATGCATATATTTTGGGGACCCATCACATTTATGCTACGCAAAGAATTTATTAAGAATATGACCTCTTGGAGAAGTGTGATCTCGCATCCTTTTTTACTCTGTTGTTTCTAGAGTACCCTTGCACCCCATTACATTTTGTCACTGTGCAAAGATGCATGTTTGGAATTCCCAGGTACAATTTCCAGGATTAATCACTGGAGGCTGTAAGGAGACTCAGCAAAGCAACGAAGATCTCTTGCATGTAAAATACAACCCTGCAGCAACAGGGCTTTACACACTTACCCAGGTTAAATGATGTACAAACAGGTGAAACTCTTCTAACACACTTGTTAGCTGCCATTTTTCATCAAGTGCTTCATCTCCTTTGCTGAGAAAAGCCTATTTCAGGAGCTCATGGAATGTTGTCTCAGAGAAAGCTTATGTTATCCTATATGTCTGGGTAAATTATTAACATGGCATCATGTCAGGCGCTCTTTGTCCCCTTTTTCTCTCACTCATTTGTGATAATTAGTTGAAACTCAGCATTCAAGAATACTGCCTTTGTTAAATGCCTGCAAGATGAGGTAAGGCTATAGGATTAATTACAACATTTTACAGACCCTCACATAGTCTAGCAGGGAACAGTCTAGAGAGGCAAAAAAAAGTATATTGCTCACTTTTTCTCTCCTTTCCACCAAACCCAAGTACATGAAATTTAGATGAGCTTTTACTGTAGCACTTACTGGCCTGATTCGGTATTCATGCTCATGACATGCTCTCTCTCTCTAGAATTTAGCAGAATCATTCCTTGTTCACTTCAGTGCAAACAGGGCCTGAATTAAAGGTAACATGTCTATGTCACTCTTTTATAGACTTTTCTATTAGCCCCCACTCCAGAAAAGAATTGGAAGAGATGATGACAGATGTTCTTCCTGATTTTGGGGTGAGATTTTCCCTACTTCCTGTGTAGGGTGAGCTTGACAGTGAATCTTAGGGTATTCAGAAACTGCCACGGCAATACCAAGGAAGACTGTGTACCTGGTATCATTTCTGTCTCAAAAACTGTGAGACAAAGATTAGAGAGGAATAAAAGTGAACCGGTGAATGCAAAATTCTCCTTTGCTGTATAGTTTATACAGTCAGTCATGCCAGGGAAGAATCGATGTACAAGTCTGCCATGCCAAAATGGTAGTACTTCGTGACCATGGCAACCTGTATTAACACATACATATGGTACCATGCCATTGAGAATCTGCTCAAGGGTTTACATGGAATTGGAACAAGGCTCTCAAGTGCTGTAAGCATAAAATCAAGGTAAGTAAGACAAATTTAGAAGGCAGCAAACCACCACTGGAAGGTCTTCCAGATTATAAGCAACCTATATCTTCCAATAAGTGGTAATTTCTCATTTTGATGATGTTTGCAATGGCTTGACCTGCACCGAAACTATATAACTGATAGTTTTATAAATGTTACTGATAATTACAATTCCAAATTAAGGTTAATGATGTATTCTCTTGTTCTAGGAAAGAGCCTCGAGAGCTTTGAAAGGAAAAAGTTTTTATCGATTCCTGCATGTCCTTCCTTTGTCTCTTTACATATAGAGCTTATAGGTATATACAATACATATACAAATATATACAATATATATACAAACTATAACTGTTTTTATTTTTTCCTTCACCATTTTTTCCTGAAAAATTAATGCTCATGAGCCTCTTGACTCAACATTTAAAATGAGTTTCAGTTGCCTGTGATCAGTTCCCTGCTACCACTAGCTTGCTATAATGATACTTCCATTTGCCATTGAAACCAGGTTATTAGGATCCTTTCATTGCAGACTAAATGTTTGTTACTGCTTTTAAGTGGAGGGCTAGGTTTTGTATCTATCATCTCCTTTGCCCTTTCATTCTTTAAAGACCTATGTGTTTACAACACACCTCCCTCCCCAGAGCAATGATTCCTTCGGTGACACAGCAGGCCACACTTCACATACTAAATAAGCAAGGAGATGTAGTTTCTCCTTTCACAGGACCACTGTTTCCCAGTAGATCTTAGGAAGAGCAGCATAACACTACTCATTGTGTTTCGGGTTTTCTAACAGCACTCTGAGCTTGCTTCCATGATTAGCTTAAGCTGTACGAAGTAATTGGATAGAAATTCAATGTCCGCCTTCAGGTGATTTAGTTGTATGTTTTGAGGAAATTGGCAAAAAGCATCTGAACATGTCGGTGACTTCTTTTTGATTTTAGGTTTAATCCAAACTTCAACTCAAATTTAAACTTGAGTATGATTCTCAAGCAGCACATAAAACTTAGGGCAACATCAGTTTTCCTACTTCTGTTTCTATGCAAACAGAGAGAGGTAAATTTACCCTCATTCACATTTGTGCAGCCCCAAAATGAGTAAAATGTTTAGTGTGCTTTTTCAGGAACAAAAAGATACTATAGGAAAAGATTTTTTTCTCTCCTTTCTTAGTATTGATTTTAGTTTAAAAGAATATCCTAAAGCCATTAAACACAAAGAAACAACAGTAATAATAATAAATATTAGACTGTCCAGTGGGAATTAATTTGATGCAATCTGTTGCATTCATTGGTCAAAAAACAGGTACTAGGCTTCTCTTACAGTGTTTTGCTAGTACAGGTGGTCAGAATTATATCCAGCAGCTTTGGCTTTGCTCAATAACCATGATCCTCTGAAGTCCAGTATAAAACCCAGCTGGTCAGATTCCTGAGGATCCTTTCTGTGGTGGGATTCTTAGATGACACAGAGTCACCAAAGCCACTGATCTGTGCAGAGAGCATGTTTGGGAGAGGCACAGGTTGCGGTCAGCCCTAGACCACACTGGTCTCCAGATGCTTCAGAAAACCTTTTGCTGTTAAGAGTGCTCCAGTCTGCATGAACAGCAGACGCAGCACCATCAATCCCTTGGTCCAAAAGAGCATGAAGATCACTTTTAGTCATAATTTCCCTTAAGGCCCTTGTTTCTCTGCTAACAGCCTTCAATGTGTGTGGTGACTTGAACAATAGCCTTGCATAAAGCCATAATTCATACGGTGAAACAACTCCATCAGTAAGGCATGAAAATCTGGTCAGACCAAGCAATTTGCCTTCAGCTTGTTCCTGTATGTTAAATGTCCTCTTGGAGGTTGCACAGTGATGTGAATGTAAAATGAGGAACAGTAGGATTGGCAAGTTCAATTCTTTTTGTCCTTTGAGCATAGCCTCATTGACTGTCATGTTGGGGATCGAAGAAGAAAGTATAAAGTAAATGCAATGAAGCTACTACTACATAAGTCCCTTTTAGCTAAAACCAAAAAACTGCCCCCATCTTTATTCAAAGATTTGCTCAGCAATGTATATAGCATGCAGTTTCCATGAAGAAGACCCACCAAGCTAAAAAGCTCAACTCGGGACAAATTCTGCATCTACCATCCATAGAGTGAAACAGGACTCTTCAGTAATTGAGACACACAACAGCAAGTAGTAGAAAAAGTGTAGCAACAAGTAAGAGTACCACAGCGGATTTGAGTGCCACTCTTCTCTTTCTGGTTCAACCTTTAAGCATTATTTCCATTAGTTAGGTAACCTCACTTTATTGTAAATGTTGGTTCAGCTTTGGTTTGAGTAAATAGAATAGAAATTACTAGTATTGTGCAGATTCTGTTTCAGCAGGTTCCCTAAAATTAGTTTAATAATTTTAATACAGTTTCTATTCAATATGTATCTGGATCACAAAATTACTACCATGTTTAATGCTTTGTGGGCTATCTTAACAAACTCAAAAAGAGAAAATTGTCATTGAAACTAGATAATGCTTACCCAGCATTCTTTGGCTTCTAAAGAAGAATTGAAAAAAATGTGTATGATAGAATGCAGTTTTCACAGATTTTAAGCTTCCAGGGTAAAAAAAAGTCTCCATTTTGCAGAAATGTTTTGACTTCTCATTGGGTAAAAGTCACATTAGTCATGATGAAACGTTTAGCGCAATAATGGTGCCATCTAACACTATTCCCAATTCCTTGATGGATAAACTGGTCCAGTATTACTATTTTAACTTTTGCCTAGGATCATCACTCAAGCACTAGTAATTTAACTGCCATTAAAGCAAAGCATCCTTCCTCTTCTCCAACCAAAGATAGATACAGCATAAGTACAACTGTGTGCTATGCAAACCAATGGGCTAAGTGAAATCACAATGCTGTCAGTCTTGTTATTGTGATTGTAAATATGTCAGTCACAGTTCCAGCAGCAACTTTGGTTTGTGTTTATCCAACAGATTCATGCTGGAAATTTTAGAGCATTTTCAGGGAATGAGGAGGCCAAGTCACCCTGGTTTTCAGGAGCTTAACCAACCTCACCGTGTCCATTCCTAGAATAGCTGAAGTTGGGTGATTTACATATGTAGCCAAGCCTGCAGTGTGCCCACTGATTGGCAGGTTCAGGTACATTTTCGGTCAAAAGGGAAAAATGCATGATATTGAGGAAGTGGTTGTATTTCCTTCTGTCTACCTACATGTACTTGTAATGCTTTATCCTGTGTACCTAGTTGTGACCATGCATGAGGTTTGCATTTTCTAGGTATAACAAAGGTCTGTTGGAACTTTTAACTAGACCCATAGAAAGGTGTTCTTTGTTACAGTTCACTGAACTAGCCCATCTCACTTGTGAATCATTAATGATACTGACTGCTGGGTAAATTTATTTTGGTTGTAAATCTATAAATGGCATGGGAAGATGTGGTAGAATGATTTTTCATACTTAGCTTTTTAAATGAGAACATTGTCATTTCAGGGAAGGTAGAGGAAAAATATAAATTAACATTTTGGAAGGAGACACAGCAGTCTTAAAAAGCTAGCATTTTTTTGTTCAGTAATACTAATTTTACCATTCTGTTTCCTGTAGCTATATATTGCAGGGAGTGAGTATACACAGTCATGCAGAAGTTTTCCACTTTAAGACTGTCCATTATGGGAGAAGCTTTTTTAAGTGGCTTCTTAAGGAGTCTTATTTACAGCAGTTTACAGACAGAGTTTAAAAATCAGGTAATTCAAAATGCATTTGATGTTATTTGGGGTGATAAAGCAATCCAAGGTAGGAAACACCAAGGCTGAATGTGAAGAAGCATTTTCCTGAGGATCATGGCCTAGGAAAAGGGACAGCTGTGTTTCCATACAGACACAGTCACTCTAACTTCAAATACAAGCTAAGCTGTAATGAGGTGCAGTAAATCCGAATAGATTGATATTCAGAATGGAAGAATTTGATTTGTTTTTTTCCCCTCTTATTGAAGGACGTAGTTGTATAGCAAACAGAGCTTTATTGAACTATTTTCTACCAGGACAGAGTTGGTATAAATTCAGGAATAGACTGGCTATGGCACAGGTGCATGGGAGAATTCCTATAATGACATGCAAGCAACAAAATAATAACCAGCCTCCCTGCCCCTGAATTTCCATCTTGTGAGAAATTCTGATCTTTTGTTCTGAAATAGGAAAAAATTGAACACCAACACTTTATAGAATAAAAAGCTCAGGCAACTTTCATTCAGAAATTATGTTCTCTGGAGGAATATAGTCACATAATTTCTTTACTATACTTCACCATTTTGCTATAGGAGGGTTTGTAGGGCATCATGAAAAACTTACCTAGCGCAAGGCACCCACACAAAAGCACATGGTTTTGAGGTATTTCAAGTCATGTTACTCCCCACTGCAATAGGGAACTTGTATACTTCTCATTTTAAATGCTCTCTCTTCATCAAAAAGAAAAATTGAATTCTGAAACACTTGAATTCAGCAGCTCTTATTTCTTCATGGTAGCTTGCAGGATTCACTAACAATATTTGCCAAACCATGGGGCAAATTTCCCACATTAAATTAAGATGCAGTGTAAATAAGAATGCACTGGGCAAAGTTCATTTTCAGTAAAGCTCTACTAAGATCATATGTATATCAGTCAGTGAATTTCAGCTTATTAGTTTTTATTCTGCTCGTGGTTGACTCAGAGACAATCTTGCTAATAATTTCATAGTAAAATCAGCTTGGACCATTATTTTCAAAGGTCTCTTTGCAAACATATAACAGGATTTTTTTACACTTTTTAATTTATTAGTTTGCATTTTGTCTTTAGATTTCTAGTCTAATTTATGGGTGTGGTAAAAGGTAACCTCTTATTTCCCAAGCATGATGGATTCTTAGGATGTGTTTTGGACAATATGGACATTAGCATGCATCAACTTCTGTCTCTATCTTTTGTTATCATTTTGCTTCGTGCACAGTAAAAATAGATGTTCTTTTCCTCACATTAAAAGTTCCGACATATCTTAATTGCTTGAGTATGTTAGAAACAATAACCAGACAGAAAAGCAAAATCCCTTTACATGTTGTAGATCCACAAGAACAAAGAAACCAATAAAAATTATCACAGCACAAAAATGTAATTAAATGTTCTTCTTTTATTTGTGTCTCCACCCAGGGTGTAAACACATACTGAGGCATTCATTTATCTCTACAAATCTCCAGCCTCACTAAAACAATAATTAAATCCAGACTTAGAACCCTGACCCAAATGTTTCTTAGAAGAAATCTCTGAGATTTTTTTTTCTATTTCTGCTTCTAATTATACTAATCCATACAAATACTAGTAGTTTTATAGTGAAGGACAACGGCTGGAGCAGTCTTCTTTAAAGGCATCTCACAATACGACGTTCTACTGGTCATGTTATTGAGTTATAATTTTCCAGATTTATTTTGTACCATGAACATACACCTTTCAATTTTACCTTTTACATAAAAAAGAATTTTATGAAACAGGACAAAACCCCCTTATGATTATATGAAAATAACTGTAACAAATCACAAAATTATACATACTAGTAGAGAAAAAAGTGTAACATTCTTTTGAAAATTTTATTTCATGGTATGCAAAAGATATGTATTTAGAGCAAATGTCAGCCAGATATACAGTGTGGCAAATGGAGTTCACTTGTGTATATGTAAGCATGTATAAATACATAGAACATTCTGTAATGTTCAGGAAAAACATGCTCCCACTTTCTCTTCTCACAAAAGTGCTTTGTGTAAAAAATATTACACAAGATGCTGCTTTCTGTACAGAATAAATGGATTTTTTTCTTAAATATAACCCTCAGCTAATTTTAAATTGTGGTCATCTTCTTTATCTGTTCCTAGGAAATATATATTAAAAAAACCAACAAAATTTCACACAAACAACAAAAAAGTGCTGTTTAAAAAGATCTGCTATAAAATTACACAGGGAAAACAGGGAATAAACAGTTAAAATGTAGTTTTTATACTCTTTCACACCTTTTCAAAGAAAGTTGAAAAC
The DNA here is from genome assembly GCF_031877795.1 of Strix aluco. Taxonomy (NCBI): domain Eukaryota; kingdom Metazoa; phylum Chordata; class Aves; order Strigiformes; family Strigidae; genus Strix; species Strix aluco. Next base: position 30,044,780 of record NC_133971.1, read on the forward strand.
AAAATGCAATGTGACAGATGGCCTTAGCACTGCAATACTTCAGCATTTAGTATTAGTAAACCATAAAGACTATATGTATGCATGTATATATTCATATATATATACATAGAAAGGGTGATCCAAATACACACATGCACTCTCATACACTCACATATGTACACATGCATTTTGAAACTATATTTTAAACTCCAGTGTAGATGCATTTCTAAGGCAGATATAAATAGACCATTTGAGTCTGAAAACAAGAGAATTGTATAAAAGAACGATTGTAAATAATTTCATTAGAATATTGTTTAATGTCCACAGTCTAAAATAACTTCATCTCTTAGATATGAATCCCTTTAGAAAGTTAACAATCCAGCAAGTAGAATAACAACACAAAAATCACTGAGGCACAAGTATTTGCACATAAGTTAGTAACTGGCATTATGCTATGTATTTTCACAAGCACCATTTTTCACTGTAACATGTGACAAACACAATTCCCTATTTAAATATCCAAAATGCATGAGATAAAATAGTTCTTTTTAATACAATTGCCCTCAGTGATATAAGCTGATCCCCCAAAGTCAGTCTGACTGCAAAGATTATGATGAAATAATCATGAAGAATCCTTTGTCTTTGATACAGAGGTAAACAAAGGCATACCTTTTTACAGACTGGTAGCCCACTCTCATGTGCTTAATTTAACTGTATTCTAGCTTCTTCTTTTTAAGACTGAGGCTCACAGAAAGCTGTAAATATATATATTTTATATATATATAAAAGAATGAATGTCTTGCAAAAGTTTCCTTTTTTAAATGTAACTGATGAACATTCAAATTACAAATACCCTTTTGAATTCTGTATTCCCACTTTCCCTTTGGTCAAGATCTTTCATGATGCATAAGCCCTCTCTCTACCAGACAGCTCACACATACTAGGAAAAATATTTCAAAAGATTTAAAAGTCAAGGTGTTATAGATCTGAAGTCAGCATCAGTATTTCAGTTTTGTACACAGCAACTGAAAAATTCCCAACAACCATGTGGTTAAAAGAACCTTGAAGGATTTATATATACAAAAGTATGGATGTACATATACACAATGTACACACACAATGGCCTGATCCTGCCCTTACTGACTTCAGTGGAACAAAACATAGTCCTACACATTTGAAAATGAAATATTCAGCATGCCTAATTACTCCTGCTGAACCAAGTTATGCATGTGCAGTGACCACGGAATGGGCTTTAAGATAGCACAAAATTAAAGCTTTATTAAAAAGCGAAACTTGCTGTCAATGCACTGGGCCAGATCATACATTAATGCAAAAGGACTGTGTTTTTGCCTGTGTATGTATAGCTGTGTAAGGAAGCCTGATGTCATTTAAGCCAATGCAAACCACATGTAGTAGCAACTAGACGTATTATTGCAAGCTGAAGAAGAGGGACACATTCACTTGTGATGTGAGAAGCAAAATAAATGAGGGAAGAATTTAGTACAGAATTATCTGTATTTAAGCCATATTACTGTACATCATTTGTGTGCATGGTTTATTCAACTGGACATTAGGAAAAAATTTTTCACAGAAAGAGTGGTTGGACAGTGGAATAGGCTGCCCAGGGAGGTGGTGGAGTCACCATCCCTGGATGTGTTTAAGGGTTGTTTAGATGAGATGCTGGGGGATTTGGTGTAGGGGAGAACTTTGTAGAGTAGGGCTGATGGTTGGACTCAATGATCCAAAGGGTCTTTTCCAACCTGAATGATTCTATGATTCTATGATTCATATGTTCTTTGCATTTATTCAATGAAAATCTCCCCAATAAATATATAAGCACATAGGCCTGTATATAAGAATATACTTCATGAATATAAACTTCAAAAGATTGCCAATGTTTATAAACATCTGGACATAAATTCATCTATGCAACATAATGGCAAATTAAATTATGAATTTGACCCAAACTGCATTCAACAACTCTCAAAAGCTTCTCAGGATAAAAAAATGTTTGTATAAACATTTTTTAAAACTCATCTTTCTAGACGAGTGATTTCAGAAGCATAGTTATGGTCTAGCCTGTAGGAATGAACTTTGGATTTTGTCCTTATTAAATCAGGACATGAGAATATTAAGATACACACTAAGAAGTCCAAAAATGTATGAACAGGGATTAGTAACTTAAAAACTCAGTCTTCCATAATGTAAGAGTTGCTCCCAAGGTATACAGGACCACAGTGATGACACATCTCCACTGCAAAATACTGTTTTTAACTCATACCCTTGTACCTTTCATGAAAAGCAACCTCATTTGCTTGCATTCTGGACTAAATTCGAGGTCCAAAGCCTGACATGGAGTAGAAAAATCAAAACCACCAAGCCAGTTCAGTTTTACATCTCTAAATAACTAGAGGGACCACAGCAAACTTAAGAGTAGCTCTTCTTCCTGAAAATGTGTTATGGAAGTGAAAAAGTTTAGGGCAACAAAAATTTAATCCAATCAATACAGATTGCTTTTTTAAAAAATCCGTGGAATTTAAGGAAGAATCTTCTCTACAGGGTATTTCAAACCTTCCCACAGAGTACTATAGCACATACAGCAATAAAGCTCTACAATATAATTAAAAATGAACAGAAAGTTAAAACATATTTCTGATTTAGCAGCTGTGCTAAATATCAACAAAGTCCATGTACCTTCTCATGTAGTGCATTTAACCCTTCTTATTCATTGCATAAAGCACTGGGTCAGAAGGAATATTGGAAAAATAGCAATAGCCATATTGTATGGCTTAAAATATGGAGGGAAGGAAAAGACATCTAAACTGAGGCCTGTAAGAAATCCAGTACGAATGATCTTTGGCCCTAGAAAGAAGCCACACCAATGCCTCCAATGGGTAATGCCAAGATATATGCCTAATTTCTCTCCCTTTCGATGCTGGTGTGTGTTTAACTTTGGCAGCATCACATTCGAACATGTTGTGCAAAAAGCTGTGTGCCTTTGAAATGTTTGTAGAATGCTCTGGTTTTACTTCTTTTCATTTTTTTTTCCTGTTAAAAAAAAGGAATTTTCTAAAGCTGTGTTCTTCAAAAAATCCATCCATTCATCTTGAAAGGATTACAGCCAACAAGCAGTTTTCTTATTCAGTCTGTGAATTCCCTTTGAGAAATTAAAAAGAAGAAAGAACAAAAAAAGTAGAGTTGCTGTGCCACAGATGAAAAGAAAAGAAACAATTGCTGAGGTTTTGGCAAAGCCTGCTTTCTCCAAACATTCTCCTTCTCAGTTGACTGCTTGATTACATGATGAATGCTCAGTGATTGCTTTTTTCCTCTCCATTATGTATGTATATCAACCCATATCCCCATACATACATGGCAGTTTCATGGAGCGAAAAATTTTGTAGAGGAATATCAGAAGGGCAAGATGAAATGGAATCAAGTTCTTGTAACAAGATTTATATTACTTTAGCCTTCAGTGTAGACAGAAGAAAGCTGGCTAGAACAATGATCCACTGGATTTACTTGTAGGAAACTGCTATCCTCTGGCATGCTGCGAGCTGAATCACCAAAGATACTGGTGGACCCTGCTGGAAAGTCGTAAACTGGAAAAAAGACAAAAATAAATAACTAGGATAACTGTATCATGGAGAATCCTAATACTTATTCAGAGAACTGGAAATGGCTTTAAACCAAACAGACAAACAAAACAAACAAGCCAACATATGTATGAAATTAATAATTACATAACTTACTGCTTACTAAGGGAGGAATTTCAGTTCTGTCAGAATCAAGTCTGAAGCACAGCAGATTTCATCACAACTAACAGTTGCCCATTTATTGGGTGCTAAAATTGTGATAATTTTAAAAATAAACTTCATGCTTGCTTATTGAATTTCATTATACCCAACATATGATAAGACACAATAAAATATTGTAGAACTCATTTGCTGTAAAGCACACCCTGACACAGAAATTACTAAATTCTACAAGTGATAGTAGTAGGCACAAGAGTAACTGTTTGCAGCAAAACTCACACCTTTTGGATTACATCTTTACATACTGTGAGATGCCTCTTTGAAGTTACAGGTGCACTGGCTTTTTAATGCGCTAAAGAAGGACCAAGACATAAAAGAGATTTCAAAGCACAATAAATGTTAAGTGAAATCGTGTGTGGAAGGACAATAAAAGACTTGGGCATCAATTGTGCTTAGGCCTAAGATTAGGCCCACCGTCTTGTGCTGATCCTCTGCATAGAGGTCACTGTCATCCTTCCAGAGCAGCATGCAAGCCCCTTATATACTTTTCAACTAGGCAGAAACTAAGTCAAGTGCGCACAGAAAATTGCGCACCCAAGCAGTTCTTGTCATGAAAATGTGAATAAATGAAATTCAAGACTGAGTCAAATTAAACACGCATAAAGCAAAATCAGTGGTTTGAATCATCTCAGGTGCCTGCTACAATACTTACAACAGAGTCGAGTGGCTGTGCAAACATCACACAGGGCTAAATGGACTGTATTTCAAAGCAAATTCGTGAGCTAGGGACTGTCTGACCCCCAGAGGTTAGAACCTTGAGAAGCCCTCAACAGTGTGCAGTCGGCACACAGGTCAGATGTTACTGTGACCCACGGTGACAGGGTCCCAGTGCCAACCATTCCACAAAGGTCTGAAAACCATCTCCTCTTTGTGAAGAGTCAAGTCTGTCTTGACAGGTTCCGGTCACATACACAGCTCAAGCAGGTCTGTCAAGGTCCACACGCTGTACACAACCGTCCACAAAGTCCCCCAGATGTCATTTACCTGTAACACCAGAATGAGCTGAAAAACTTCGACGGAAAATGCCAAGCCCTGCCTGGCCCACTGATGTGGGAACTAAGCAGTCTTCAAAAGGAGGAACCATATTGCAAGAAACACCCTGTTGTATGTTCTTCTGAGTGTCAGCATAATGTGGAGGGCAGAAAGACTGAAGCTGCCCGTAAAAACCTACAAGAAGGAGAAGAAAGTGGTCAGTAAAAGACCTGGACAGAGATACAAGGGATAGCCGTGAGAGCAATAAAAACCTCAGTGGTAGTAGCACCAGGATGTCAATTATTTTCCATCAGTAAAGAAGCTTTGATATGAAGCTCCCTAAGACTTCCTCCATTTGCTACTAATTCTGAACACAGTACACTTCATGGACATCCTGATTCCAGCATGACTTGTGAGAGGCACTGACTGGCTAGAAGCTGAAGTTTTTCCAGAAATTTCTCCTTTTACTCTGCAGTCCCGCTGTCTGAACTGGTACTCTCCAGATTTCACACTGGGTTGCTGCTTGAAAAATCTAAGATTAATTCAGAATAAAGGAAGATTACCTAAGTGAGGTCTGAACAAAATCTGAGGGTCTGTCACTGATGCCAAGACAGCTGACTGGTAGTGATGACATGCATATGAGACTCAGAAGGGCTGCTACCTGATGATCCATGGGGCCTGCTGTTTATAAGTACAGGGTGAGAGTCTAACCCACTCATCAGTAGCAATGAGTCCACATGGGAGAGAACTGAGACCATTGTGTCACACGATATAAAAGATCCCCACCAGGGTTTTTGTTCTTTGGTTTTTGTTCATTAGGTGATATTTGGGAGAGGCATATAAGCACTGAGTAAATTCACATTAAAGTACATGCCAAAATATGTATTTATATAACCAAAACCACACTTCTTGGTAAAACAAGAACATGTATGCAATCTGAGAGTCACAGACAGGTGTTCTGCAATAGGCAGGCCTAAAGATTTTTATCATGGAAGCAAGGTCTTTTCTCCTCCTTAAAAAATGGAATCTAAGCTTTGGAGATTTTGGTCAAAGTCTGAAGGATGGGTTTTATAGGTAAAAGACTGTGGTATGTATTTATTTCCGTTTTCTATAATATGTTCTTAGAGTATATGTAAGAAATTAAAATGTTATAAATTATTTTAAGAAAAACTGTGAATCAAGCTCCTCTCTGCCAGTGCTGTGGCTCCTTGTTCTCACCACTCTCCTTCCATGCATAAAGTAAAAAGGAAAAAGACAGTGCATTACTTTCAAGGTGTTACATAGAAATTGTAGGCCTTGACTGTCTAAAAATAGGCCCAGGAATCATACAGTCTCTAAAGCTATCATTAGCAAACAGCTTATTGCCTAAGGGCTGGTGTGCTATTCTCTTGTTAAAAAAGGTGTTGTAATAAGTCATAATAAAAAGTCATTGTCAGAAAAATTATTCTCTACCTCAGAAAGCATCTTAAGGAATATCCTGCATCTCAAGTCTATTCCAGAGACATTACTGTCAATAGAAAAAACCTGACATACAGGGCTATCTCCTCTGGCCAGACTAGTTAACCAACATCCATATGACAAAGTCCTTCCACCTGAATTTCCTATTAGTGTAGAAAGATCAATAAAAAGAAACAACAACAAAACTTTCCCCAAACTCTTAAAACATCAACATCAGAAAAAAATGAAAAAAAGGGGAAAGGAGGGATTGAAAAACATCTTAATGTATCTTCCATATATAAACTCCGTACTACAGATACTGGCTTACAATTCAAGAATTTGAATTACTCCCCTCTCCTTAGGCATCTGCTTATTGTCTTTTGGATATTATGAAAAAGGAGGAAACCTTGTTACTTTCAGGGATTATAAATGTTCACAGATTTGACTTCAAAGAGCATTTAGTACTTGGAGGGAATAAAGAATCCTAATCTGGATAGTTACAAGGACAGCCAGCTCAAGTTCATCCTTCCATGTGTTCAGGAATTAACCTCAGTACATCCATACGGTGTAGTTAGGAAAGCATATTTATACCAGACATTCAGCTTTCATGCCTGGGATCTACTGATGCCCACGAGAAGTAAAAAACTATGAGTAGTAAGCAAATTAGTTGACAGGATTAAAAGCTCATCTCCCTCCCTAAAAGTATTGGGATGCTTGGGTGAGCAGCATATGACAAAAGGCCTTTGGGTACCATTTAACAGTTCAGAAAGGATCAAGGACATGTCCCAGAGGATAGGAGATTATAAGCAGAGAAGATCCTTTTATGGGAAGCATGAAACATGGAATCACAATTTACCAATATTTGAGAGGGTCATGTCTAAATATCTTGGTTATTACATGACACCTGAACACAACTACTGGTCTAGTCATTAATTTCTAGTAATTAGAAATGCCTTGCACGTGGCATCTAGTTTTGATTTATGAATAAAAAGTATTTTAAAAATAAAAATTTTATATTGGTGCAGTTCCACATGCCAACCCAAACAAATCTTCCAACCTCAAATCCCTTTACAGGGATACTCTATGCTTTGAAACATGTTATGAACATAAGGCACTTGGCAAACTTTTCCTGGATTGAGGCTAGGAGCTAGGTGTATGCCCATTCACTTTCCTATGGAAGTGTGCACACGGGACTACTGTTCGCTAAAACTGCACTGAGTGTTTATGTACGTATGACATTTCATAAATAATAGGATGGAGAAAGGAGAATGATGCAGTGGAAAACATGTTGTATCACTCTGTGTGATATAATTGATTTTCTGACAAGTGGGAGAAAGGATGCATGATTTAGAAGTTTTATGAGACTGATTTCTTTGGCCCCTCCACGAGGAACCAGATATGTTGGCATGCATAATATGTGTTTGAATTGAAACAGAAAACTCAATATTTAAAAGCATCAGAATAGGCCAAGACTAGGGACAGGAAAAAACAGCCTGAACCTGCACCCAGGAACTCAGAAAAGACCTTATGGGGAGGTCTGGGCAACAATGGTGAGTGAAATATAGTCTTTGCATTTTATTTAGTAGTCTTGCAAGACACTTCTGTCTACACACAATGAGATAAATGCCTGATGTAAACATACGTAATAAGAATTTAGATCAGGCAAATAGTTACATGAAAGAACACTGAAACAATTGTCAGTGTTGTGTCTGAAAACCTGCATGAAAAAAGAGTATTTTGACTTCATATAGAAGAAGAAAAAAGAAAAAAAAAAAGAAAGAAAAATAAAAAGTAGAAGCACAATTCCTCTTTCACAGCAGGCACAATTTGCAGACTGTGCTCACTCTGAGGCTGAACACTCATTGATTTAACTGTCTTTTGCAGGGGCTGAAGACACTTTGCAGCACTAGCTGTAAGATGACGATTTCAATCTTTTTTTTCTTTTAAAGTTTAACTGCAAAAATACTGAGTCAGACTGCAAAGCATGTTAGGAATTTACAACCTATCAATCCTTAAATGTTCTGTCCTGACATTTAAGAATGAACTGCAGTAAAATAAAATAAAATTAAAGAAAAAACAATAGCTATCCAAAACTTGTCTTAGAAGCTACATAGCTATTGACAATTTTTGCCTCCTTTAAAAATGGTTTTAAAATCAACTTTTCTCTCAACCAGCAATAGGACACACTGTGCAAGTTTACTGTTGAGTCAGACTAGTTATCAGAAACAACTGTGCCAATCTATAGTGGTCTAAGCCAGCTGGCAAGACCCTTCAAGACACACACTGAAATGTGCTTTCACATTGCTCTGTGCTCATTCTCTATTTGTGCCTTTCTCCCAGCACCCTGTTCCTGATACAGAACAATCTGGCTGTAACTGTGACTATTGCTAGCAGAAGTCTGGCAGAAAAACTAGTTACCTTGGGATTGAGCTATTGTGAGTCACATCCTCTGTGTTTGCTCATTCTCTACTTAAGCAAAAGAATATTGTCTAGCAAAGTCTTACAAGCTTTGAGCCATTGGTACATTAACCACTATATTGCAGAAAGAACCAGGGAAGTGCACAAGGCATTTTCATTAACTGATAAGTCCCCAAATAATTTTTTAATATGGGAAGAGAGCACAGAAAAATAATTCAACTTCGCTAGATATATGTTCTTTTCATGATTCAGTGTCATAAATACTAATCTTATAAAATAGAGAGCCATAAACAGGAAAGAGCAGAACAGAGCATACAATCATTCTCTTCCCCTCAGTTATTTAGCACTATTCCAAATGTCTGTCCATGTCTGCAGTGCATCAGGTCACGGTGTAATGGTCTTTGAACTGGAGCCCAAACATGATAGAGCAAAATCTTCTAACTTGGCATCAGGAGCTCTTCCCTTTATTTTCATGGTGCCATGCCCAAGATAATCTTCATTACTGCTGAACGTAGGATAACATGAAATCATATGCAATTCAAGCCCTAGACCCTGACTATAGCTGCCCCCTCATTCAAGATTGTCAGAGAACTGTAGCATCAGTTTTCTGTGTTTTCATGCAGCACTGGAAAAATAAAAAAAGGAAAACAGGTTGGCTAATGAAGTTCCAGCAACTTAACATTTTTTTCTCAGGACTGCAACTCTGGACTGTATCAGTTGCTCTCTTATGAAACTATTTAAAATACACACATGCACAAGGTTATGTCAATAGTATTTCTTTGCATCAGTACACTATAGCCAAGATCCATGATGTCAAGATACCAGATAAACAGTTGTTTTTCTGGGATGATAGCATTATTTCCTGAGGAAAGTGAAATATTTTTAAATATGATAAGATAGCTGTATGCTGCAAGAATCTCTTCTAAAAGAGGGAAGCTCTTGCTCTTTATCACATACTTTTTCACATATTCTTTACCTCATCCTGAGAGATGCTGAGCATCTGAAAATCCCAGGTGCACAGCCCATCTCAAATTCACAGCTGAAACTGTGGTCCATGTAAGTTTGTGACAGAGTCCTGATCCCATTGAACTGATGTGGACAAAGATTTCCTTACAGATATGTAATGTATGACTGCCACAGTTATAATTTCCGTAAGGTAGAAAGCTTCTGATGGAAATTTATGTCCTCCTCAGTCAGCTCTCTGCCTGGCACCAAAAAGAGACAGCATTTTCTCAAGAAAATCATTATAACTGCCACTAAAAAATATACATCATGGATGAGTGGTCTTTACTGCTATGGTATGTAAAAGTTCCATCTATCTTTGGCCTGAATTACTTCAAAATACTGTTCCTCTGCAGTGTATTTCTACAGTGTCCACCAGGTGAGTTACATGAACATCAAGTAATCATTTGGTACCATCTGAGTGTGAAGAACAAAAGGAAAAGGAAGAGTAAGACAGATATGAGTCACATATTGTACTGTCAGACTGACTTGCAATTGTGAAAAACTAGAAATGTTTCTATTTATTTAAATTGGATTATTTGTAATTAAAAGATAACTACTACTAGTAGAGCTGCCTGTATAGATACACTAGTATAGTTAACTCATATCAGCTAACAATTTTTTTAAAGAAATGGCAACTTTTTTTCTTACTGAATATTTTGCATGATTTTTTTATTTCTTCCATTACTCAGATGGCATTGGTCATCAGCTTAACTCACAAACACATATGACTTGAGTTACAGGCACAATTTTAAAGGACAGTCAGATTTCTAGTGCAAAAATGTTCACAGTATCAGAAGCATCCAATATCGTCAGCTATACCTATGCCCAAAGGAACTTTACCTCACTCTATACTATAAGCACAAGAAGCTTGCTCACTGTGAAGGAGGAGTTTCTATAGCTGTTCTTTTTTTTCCTACCTCACACATTTCAGACCACTAACTTGTTCTTGCAGCTGCCTGTGTGCTGCAGATGCCTGTGTCTTCAGGTACCTCTGCTGAGATCCCTATAGTTCTTCACCGAAAAGACTCAGCAGTACAATACATGTCCTGGGCTAATTGTTGCAGATTTTCCGGACCTGTACTGTCTTCTATTCTGTCTAGAAACACATAGTACAATGGTGTCAAGCTGTGAAGTTGTCACTCCAGTTTTCAGTCCAGAATAATTTCAGATTTACAGTAATTCAGATTTATGGTAATCCAGTAAAAGATACTACAGTCTAATGAAAGGAAAAGAAGAACTTCAATTCTGCAGCTCAGTGAGTCATCTAACATCATCGCTTCCAAACATCCCACGCAGCAAAGGAAATTGTGAATTTCACAAGAGGAAGGAAAGGGAATATTTTGTCTATTATATAATATTAACCAAGGCAATAAAAAGCCCTCTCTGACATTACTGTGTATCTGATGCTGAAAATCACTCAGAACAAATAATGAAACCTGAACTGTAGACAATGCTTTTCCAAGAAAAAGCAGTTTCACAATACAAGTAGCTATTAGATGTAAAAGGCTTGTCAGTCTTGTATCTCCTACATAATTTCTTTCTAAAGCATAGTGCTCCGATATCTCCATGAGCTTTTAAGATGCTCAGGCTTTCAGTAAGGGAGTCTATTTAGAACTTGTTTTCTTCAAAAAGCTTTTGGGCAATGAAACTCTTTCTTCCTCAGTACAGCCAATTTAAATGGAGTTGACAAGTTTAAGACCGCACTGAGACAGAAATGTCACCATTGTTTGGTAGCGGACTGAGTTGAAGCGACTATAGTTACAGCACTTTAAATCATGAATCATGAAGAGGCAGGTTAAGAACTGCAGGAGACAGAAACTAAGGAGACAGAGATTCCCACAGACACCAAGTAGTCCAGGCTGGTGAGACAACTCCATGGTGTTTTTCTACATTATAATGATGTGACCAAGGAAGATGGCAATCTTTGTATTGCTGCTGGGAAAACACGACCATGAACTCTTGCAACATTTGCTTTTCAGAGGGAGAGTTTAGGCAAGCCTTGCAGGCACAGAGGACAAAGCTTTCAGTGTAGCACGTAGGAGTGAGACAGATGTGCTTAAGTTGGATGGAGTACATTCTGACAAAATACCTCTTCTAGTGACAATAGGTTACTTAATCTTTGAAAGAACATTTAATACCCAAATGTGGCTATTGTATTGCAATGTATTGTATCTTTCAATACTAAAAAAACCCCAGAGTTCCTACCAGTTTTAAGTGTAGAGATCTTTATCATTGTCACTTTGAGTTGCTATCTGTGTGTATATAATTCCTGTCAGCAATGTTTATTTTCAGCATAGGTTTTCCTAGGACAGGGAGGCAAGCACAGTAATGCTAATGTAGGACTAAGTTAGGTATGGATTTAAGGCCCAAGTCCTTGAGGTTATCCATTTTTTTATTCACTCAAAACCAGTATTAAGGTCTATCTTAAATTTGAACGTGGAATGGGGCTTCAGTCCATATGTCACACTTGCCCAGATGAGGGTCTCTACTGGGCTACCTTCTTATGATGGTTTTAATGACTTATGTCTTTTGTCCATTTAAATCCTCTTCAGACTGTAGGAGGCGGAGATGGAAACACATTAGCATCTCTCTGGCCTACCCTAAAGATGCCCAAGCAGATATGGAGCTAGCTGCACCAGCCAGTGCAAGCCCTGTGAGAAGCAGCAACTAATCCAAGGTGATCTGTGAGCCTCTGAGAGGCAGGATTCTTTGGAAACTGCTCAACTTCAGAGCAACTTGATGTGATCCTGGCTTCTACAATTACTGAAGCTCCCATGACCATAAGAGGAAGAGGGTTGTAAAGCCATCTATGCACTCATAGGCAATTTTGGTCCTGGCAGGAACACAGACCTTAATGACTGAACGCCTTTCTGGAAGATGAGTTCTTGCAAAATATTCAGCAAAAAAGGGAAATGATTAAAATGTATTGCACTGTGGAAATAGGTAGGCTAACCTGATCCCTTCATGCCCCATATGCTAGGAATTTATTGGACGTGTTGTAGCATGTCTTCGTGTATGTCATATAACAATGAACACTATATTAATAAATTTCATCCTGTACTCTGTTAGCCCTCGATTATTAGTGAACTTTAATCAGAGAATAGAGAAAGTCAGCAATAACTGTATACATCCATTGGTAAATTTCACGCTCTTCTAGTACTAATCAGTGCTGTACAGGATTACCAGTTCCTGTAAGAAAAGCTCCTAGCTCAGATCCTGCTCATCTGTGGTCTAGTACGATAAGAAGAACAAAACAGGACTGGCACCTTCCTTTCTCCCCTTCACACTCAAGAACTTTGGGAAATGCCCCAGGTTCCTGTCTCATCCCTTTGCCTAGACGGAATGCTTCCATCAGTGGAAGAAAATAAAAGAAGCCTTGGTTTCCTCAAGATGTTTCCTATGATATCTATTGTGATAATTCTCAGGAAGTCTTATCAAAAAACAGAATCCCAAGGCCTATAAAAGTCCAATGTGCTATATACCTTGTGTACGTAAATATGGCAAACCATATATTTAAACAGTTGGGAGGAAATAGCATTACTGCTGTCAACACTCTTCTGAAATGTTAAGGTAATTACCATTCAGACTCCATACCAGCTAGCAAAAAAATCCAAGACAACCTGACATTGTTTTCAGCTGTTGTTAGTTTTATTCTTGGCTAAAGAAGTTTATACTTGATTGAACAAAGAAGGAGAGAGAAGTCTTGTAGAAGCTGTTTACACAGTGCAATTGGGAACATAGCTGTAAGAGACATGCATGCTAATAAAAGAGGTCTTGATCACTCCTCAAGTGCAAGGGAGAAAAATATTCCACCTCTTGAAAACCTGGTATCACTTTATGTGTAAAACCAGGAGGGATTAGAAGTGTAACATTAGAAAATTAAAAGGCCATCACAGAATGATTTGCAGTTGTATTTAACAACAGCTCTGAAAATCAGTCTGAAGCGAAACCCGTAACTCCATAGTAAGATGACTAATAATTAGCTAAACTAAGAATTTTAAGGAAGTCTGAAGGCAGGGTCCTGAAGGCTACTTTCCAGAGTCTTTCAAAAGGAAAGGTACTTTAAAAATACCAGCACCAACCTTTGAAGTACTAAATTTTAAGCCAAGCAGCAGTGACAAAAAAATAGCATCAGTGATGAAGATTATTCTTTCTTACCTTGGATGTGGAGGCTATTTGGTTGAAAAGAAGGGTTTGCTGCTGGCTGGTATGTCTTTAGAGACATTCCTGTAGGCTGCTGAAGATGGGGAGGTTGTGGAGTCTGTCTCTTCATCATGTGACGTGGAACTAAAATTCTCTGGGGGCTGATGTGGTGAGGAGAAGGAGCTGAACCAACAAACCTAGGAGTTCAGAAACACAAAACTGTAAAATCCCCAACAGATAAGAGCTAAAGATTGTTTCTACTTTACTCAGTTCACTATAATGTTTAGCAGTTTGCATAGATACAGTCTTCCAAAAGAACGGTCAGTGTACAGCCCAGATGCAGAGAAGACATATTTTCAAATGGTGACATATCATTAGATTTGACAATGGGGAAATTAAAAGGCTGAATTGCACCCTTATCATGGAAAATTCCTTTTAATGTCTGTGGGTGGGTTTAAGTCTTAATGGGCGGAGATACCTCGTGGGGAACCTGATTTCCGAGGCACTGCCAGCTGTCTCATTGTAAGGCTTTGTATCAACTGTATCTGTCAATAAATAGCTGTCCTTCCTCACTGGAAGTGAGTGGTCAGTGCTGATCATTGGACACTGAGGAGTTAGACACTAGGTTCAGGTCCAGGTTCAGATTTCAAGTTCTAGAAATTTTTGTATGTTACATAGAGCTATTTGAAAATAAACAATCTGAAGTCAATATAATGTATATAAGTGTTAAATCACTTCCAGCTGGGCAGTCTGACCACATCAAAATGTTGGTCTGGACTCAAAGTATAAACTCACAAGCCTGGCAGAGGAGGAGAACCATTCACACCAAACCTGGTGGTGCATCTGCCACAGAGGTTCATCACTTCAGTGATGTTTTGCAGAGCTCTGTGACTACTGGCACTACAAGGATACACACTACTTTGAGGATTTTACATAATGGTTTTATGAACTTTGCAAGTTTAACTTTTTTCTACATTTCCTTAAAATTGCATAGCTCAAAGTACATTACAAATAGGTGCTTCAGTCACTTTTGCAGATAAAAAGCTGAGGTTATAAGAGCTCATCTGCCTCTGATGACCAAACTACCCACTAGGCCAATGGGATCTGATTAGTAAATGAAGGTTCAGCCTGTGCTCAGGAATGGCTCAGGACGACTTTCTCATCCGTGAGAGGAGAGCCTGGAAGGCCAGCAAAAAAAGAGCCAGGATATTTCTGCAAGAGAATGAGGAAAACTGGTGCAGTCTTCCTGCTACAGATTGGCCTCACTCTCCACTCCTAGAAGCAAGCTGCAAGTCTGTGCTGAGCAGGAGCCCTCACCTACCCTTCTCCATGGTGCTTGGTAGCTGCTGCTAGGACAAATTAGTGCTTGCAGTTAACACAGTCTGCCAGGATCCTAAAGCATAGATCTGGTCCTTGTTCTCCTGAGACTAGACCTCAATACACTAGAAGACTTTTTTTTAACCTAGCAATAAAGAATATTTTTCCTGCAGAAGTGTAAGGAAGCTATAATCTCACCCTGAGTACAACAGAAGGTACAACGGCAGTAGTAGCACTACAGAACAACTCTGGACAGGGTCATTGTACAGGTTATAACTGCATTTAAATCCAAGACACCTGAGATCTTTTATGCTGCAGCTCAGAATCAGTATCTGCCACACATTAGCTGTGTCATTTTGACTTCATTTGAAACCTATTTACTACATTTCTGGTAGATCCATAATTTACATTTGGAGTACAGCAAGTGTCAAGATGAACTCTAGATGATTTAATGCCTATTCAGTCTTCTTTGAGAAACACATTTTTAGGCATATTAGATACTGAGAAATCAGTAGCTATATTGTGATAAAAAATATCAGAGGTTTTTAAAAGGTGCTACTACTACCTGACTATATGTCTCCTGTGTAAGGACTGGAATTAGTCTTTTATATAGCGCTCACACAGAAAGACTGTTATTTGCTGCCAGAGATTAAGACCAATTCACAGACAATCTTTTATTACTACTATTATTTAAAAAATCATTGGATATCATCCTCTGTGTTTTCAAAATTCATTTGTGAAAATTAATCTCTAAAAAATGGGTTTTAACCAGCAGCCAATAACAGGGAAAAAATCCTTTTCAAAATTCAAAGTGAAAAGCACAGTTTTACAGACTTCACATTTGATTTAACATCCCCAAAGCACTCCCAATAATAACATACTACTTTGTACAGCCAGATGGGACACCTTTTAAGTAGAATTCAGTGGTCTTTATAATGATTTATGAATCACTTCATGAATTCCTGACCTACTCATATGGGTGACTATAGTTATCTACTTTTACTTCCCTTCTGCCTAAAGAGAAACTTGGACTTGTCTCCATCCAGATTTGCCCCTGAACAAATCATAGTGTGTTACTGGGGGAGCTGCAAATTTAATTTTATTCCTGAAACAGTCAGGACCAGATTGTAACCACTCAGAAAATGCCATCAAGCACTGTGGTCCAGACCTGGAGCCAATGCAATCAGGAACCAGACTGATTTGCAGAAAGGTGCACTTCCCTATGCCTGCTGGATGTAAAATCAGAGCAGGAACATTTCTGGAGTCATCAAGTAGCCTCTCCCTTTCCAACAGTAGCTAGGAAAAAGTGTCCTGCTGGGGAATGACTAGATTTGGTAGCAAGCAAGATACATGACAAGGTCACCAAAGCCTACCTGTTTTGATGAGATTAGTCAAAATGGCACATATATAGGGGTTTTGTTAATGACCAGTATTGGTCACTGCTACATGGAAAAAAGATTTTACTCTAGCATTTGTTGACTGGAGCTGGCCCAAATGTAAACTACATGCACAGTCTAAGCAATGTGTGGAAAAGGAAAGGAAGAATTATATCTGAAATGATATAATTTTTGAACTATTGTTTTTAGCACAAATGGTACCATGAATTTCCCCCTCATGTTTCTGGTTTTTCTCTTTCTCTCAGATTCTCTTTCCTGTGTGGCCATATTCATAGGTTATCAGAAAGCACAATTCAAATGTGAGTATAAAGATTACCTTGAATGACCAGAAAAAGGTGTAAGAACAAACTTACTTTAAAAAGAAAAAAAAAAAAAGTCTGAAGGTAAACTTACTTTGACCCTTTTTTGTACTTAAAGAGAATCAATTTTGTCAAATCTTTGAGAGCTGCTAATCTATTCTAGGAAACAGGATTTAAGACTTTTTACTGCCTTCTGTTAAATAAACCAGATTACACCAAAAATGTCTGACACAATCAATTTTCCTTTATAACAGAAAAAACATGTTAAGAACCCAAATATCAAATAACCATTTGGCTGCAGGGCAACAGCTCTGTCAATTTCATATCCCTAGGGTGGTTAGTATATTTCTGCTTTTCCTGTTTGTACTGTTTCAGAGTTGTAGAAAAAAAGTTGATTTTTGCTAAATCTAGCAAAAGATCATTATTTCATATTACATCAAATTCTCTGTGTCACTTTCCCGAACTAGTCGTTTCCTGGGAAAAAGGTTAATTCCAATTATTCTACAGTTTCAAATAAATTCTGCAGGAGACTGGGAGCATGATAAAAATAATGATAACAGCATATTGTACTATAGTAGTAGTAATAGCTAGTGAAGGGAATATTTTCTTTGCTTGGGAACAGCAAAGAAAATATTTTCTTTGCAACTAAATATTTGGTAAAATATATTGAGAAGAAAGGAAACTGCATCTGCATATAAGTGAGAAAAAGAACTTATAGTTTACCTACCATTAATCCATGCTACACTGTGACACAAAATGTTACTATCAGGAATTAGCTGAGATAGGAACTACCTAACTATGTTGGATGTAGCTATGTCTTCTTTCTCTGCTTTTTCTCAACTTTGCACTGAAAAGTAAAGTATGTGCCATCATTTAGACAACATCAATCCTTATGGTTGCTTTCAATATGCTTCCAAAATGGAAATGGAACATTAAAGCTGAAAACTTTGATCTTTTTTTTTTTTTTCTTCAGAGGTCACTTTCTTTGAACAAATTGCAAACACAATTTATTGCGTTGATGCTCTGTTAACTGGCCGAACTCTAATCCTTTTTGTTGGGCTGCAACAGTTTGGGAACACAGCCAGATGTTATGCAGTTGACACAGCCAGGAGATCAGGCTTTCATCTGATTACAGTTGAAGTGTTGCCTGGACAGAGGACAAAGCCATAAGCTCCCTGTAGCAGGTTGCTGTCTCCAACAGTGTCCTATGCAGTTCTGCACTTCTGACAACGTTAAGTGAGGAACAATCTATGCTCACTCCATCTGGATTGCCTTTGTGTTTCTAGGCAAATCCAGAAAATCTAAGGTGATGCCTCCATTCTCTGCTTTAGACATCCCTGTCATTCTGCTGTGATCTCACATTTTGATTTGGCTCCACACTTTATGCTGCCTGCTAGTGACGTTGCAACTCCTCAGTTCACTGTCAGTGGGGGAAATAATCTGCTGTAATACAGTATTCTATAACACAACATATTGCACTGTAAGTTAGTCCAGCTAGCTATCAATGACAATCAAATAATCATGGTTTAAAAACACTTGTAAGGAAAACATAGCTTTTGCCAAGCACAATTTTGAAAAATCAAATGCTTCCCCCAAAAGTCATGAACACAATAATTTGAATAAAAGAACAAAACCCTAAGTTTTTTACCTACCTATGATACAACATGTTTCTCTCCAATGATTTTTCTGTTGCAAATGATTGTTTTTAAAGGAAGGGAATCTTCTCCCATAACAGAAATATTTTGGGCAACACAAACCAAAACTTTTGTCCATAGTTTTGTTCAGACACCAAATTTGCACTCATCAAGCTCTGCCACACATCCCACACAGCAATGATCCCACAGCAGGTTTCTATCCTCATTGTGTCTCAGGGGAGTAGATTACATGTGCCAGTAGACTTCAATTTTATATCCTATTCTTTCCAGTCATTAATGAGTGTCTAAAAACCCTTTTCATGCTGAAGCTTTAGGAACACAGAAATGGCTATTTCAGATCAAACCAGTGGTCCACCTAGCCCTAAGAAGGGATGGCAGGAAGAAAGAACAGCTCCTCTGACCAGCGCCACATGCTCTTTGGTAAGAAGAATAAGAAAGGAGAACTTAAGTGGAATTTAAATTAGAATTCAAGGAAGGAAGCTGTGAGTGGCTACCTCAATATACAGATTCCCTGGAGACAGAGACATATAACTCTAAAATGTCTCTCAGCATTTTTTGTGGCTGTGTTGTATTAGAGAAGTGAGTTGCTTGCAAATGTAAAGAAAAGGAAAAGAGTGCCTTTGGAAAAAAAGAAGTGTGGAAACAGGCTGGAGAAAAATTCCAAGCTTTACTAGGTCAGCTCTGAAACAAGGCTGTAGTGAGTGGGTGTTTGTCTCTTCTCCCAAGTAACAAGTGATAGAAGAGGGAAAGGCCTCAAGTTGCATCAGAGGAGGTTTAGATTGGATATTAAGAAAAACTTCTTCACCGAAAGGGTTGTCAAGTGTTGAACAGGCTGCCCAGGGAAGGGGTTGAGTCACCATCCTTGGGATATTTAAAAGATGTGCAGGTGTGGTACTTAGGGACATGGTTTAGTGGTGGACTTGGCAATGCCAGGTTAACAGTTGGACTCCATGATCTTAAAGGTTCTTTCCAACCTAAATGATTCTATGGCTCAGGTTCAGGGTTAGACTTACTGCTACCTCCACTATTTAGCATCTGTCATATGTGTCATTTGCTCACTAACAAAAAAAGTGATAATTGAAAACAAAAAAGCAGACAATCCTCTGAAGTGTCACATGCCTGGAAAGAAATTACTGTACGGATTTCAAAACCACACTGTTAAGGTCTTTAACTAAAGACTTTCTTCGAGGCAGCCCCTTGTATGCCACATACAAAGGGCTTTGTAAAAAGTGAAGACTGGATGTCTCTAGTTTTTGGTTAGAGCTACTTAGAGGCTTTGGGTTCTGGAAGTCTGGCTTCAAGCTACTTATTATTTTACAGCAAAAGCATAAAAGGAATATAACCACAGTCAAATAAGCAAAAAGGAGCACTGTTGTAGAACTTATTACCGCTTTAGAGTAATGCTAAACTGAACAGTTCAGCCCTCAGTCCTTCTTTCCAGCTTTACAGAGTCTCTAGAAATTTCTGTCAAGCCAGGATATGCATCATGCTTCAGGGAAGATACCACTAGTTCTTGTTCAAAGAAGGTGAAAAATCATCTGGAACATAAGTCCAAATGAAAAATTCTGTTCTGGTCTCACATCAGTTAACAAGCTACTTCTTGCACCAAAGCAAGCCTTAAAAACGAAAATGTATATGTTGGGTAATTCAATAAATAACAAAAATTTTTCAAGCATTTGGCACAATCAGTTTTGGGGCACTGAACTGCACATGTTAACTATGTCATAGAAAACCAAAATTTTTTATCTGTGTTTTAATTAGGTTGTTTTTTCAGCTTCCTTGAATGGCCATGTCTTCTTTTATTACAAAAAATGACTGAAAAGGAAGCCAAGCATATATTCCTTTTACACATATGATTTCGGCTACCTTCATTGAAGATTTGCACAATTTCATATTAGTGGAGCACTGAAAGTATCAAAGAGCTGGAACAAACAAAATTTATATCTGCATTTTTATTATGCATGTTCTTTCCTTTGATAAATGAAGTTGCTTCTTGTATCCAAACTCTCTATGCGTCTTGCACTCTGTGTACATTGAGTTTTGTACACAGAATGAAAGCAGTGTAAGATGTGTCTCATGTTTGGTTCTGTTTCTCACATTAACAAGGCTTAATAAAGTCCACTCTCCCTCCCATCATCTAGGTGGAGAAAGACGCAGAAGAAGCCCTCCAATTATTTCTCTACTCTGTGATACCTGGAGATGTAAAGCTTCCTTCTGCTTCTGTTACTCACAAACCTGAGTCTGCTGTCCAAAATGGAAGGGGCACATTACTGGCCAGTTGCCAAAGCAGCCAGGCCAGCTTGGATAAGCTTCAGTCCAACAAAGGCAGAGGTGAGTGCTGGTCAGGCAGTTCTAACTCTGGAATGACCCCAGGCATACAGAGTCCATCAGGAACTGCACAGCATGGAGGGAACAAGTCCCCTCCTTGCACTTCTAAATCCTGCAGTCCTCTCACTGACAAGACTGGGATAAACAGGGTGATTCACACCTTTCAAAAACACTATCTCTGGCACTTTGTATACTAAAGTGTTGGTTTGCTCAGTTCACATTTTCACAGCTATCATCACACCCATGAAGTGGTGTAAATGACAGCCTACACAGAAGGTGAATGGACTCTATTAGATTCAAGAGGCAGATTCTGCATTAGTTTTTCTTTTAAACACTTCCCTTAATTTGTATTATATGTTCTGTAATCAAACCAACACTGCTGCAATACTTCCTTCCTTTTCTGAATTTAAATTGCCATTTGTCAGTGGCATTTGTCAATGAAGATACTGGCACCTTTTTCTTTAATCCAAAGTAGCTCCACATATGGGAATTGGCACTTAAAGCCTTTTGAGAGAGAGTGTATACAGTTAACATATGAGAAAGGAGGGTATCACACTAGCTTTTTATTATTGTTATTCTGTAAAGTACTGTAGTATCCTGAGGTCTGTAACACATTCAAGAACTTAATGAGTTAAGTCATACTCTAAATGCATCTGCTATGGTCCTACACTAGTAACTGCCTCAGAAATGGGCTAATGAGAAGATCATTGTTTTTCATAATGAAATTTTTACCTGTAATAACTATTGATCTGTCCCTGTCTGTCATCTTGTGCTGTGGCAATTATTGGATACGGATGTTAGACAGTTCATACACTGGAGAGAAAACTGTACTGGGAAGGAAAAGCCTCTGGGTCAGGCAAGAGAGCATGGGCAGCCCCAGAGTGTGCACAGAGGGCCAGAGCCAGGGCAAGGGAAGAAGCTCAGGACTGTGTGGCCAGGAATGGAAAGGAAGGACTAAACCGCTAGATGAGCTCCAATGATCATGAAATGGTGAATTTCATCTCAGACTGGTGTACAAAAAGTTCAACACCTTCCAGTGGCTCCGGAACTGGCTGAATTCACACGTGCAGCCTGAAATCAAACACCACTTTCACCTGTTGTCAGTTTCCTGAGCCATCATGTTCTTCCATCTTTCTGAGTGGCAGAGTGACTACTGCTTTCCTCCAAAGAAATTATGCTCATTTATCAGTAATTGAAATCTAGTGAATTTCTTTTCAGGTTTTTAATTGGACACTTTGTGCTCTCCAAATTACTGGCATTGCTGTCACTCAAGGAAATTAAAAACTTTGAAATACATTAATGAAATACAGCAATTTATCAGAGCACTGAAAAATAGGGAGATGATTAACAAAATAATGTTTAAGTATCCATATAGATACAGTAAGAATTCAGTATTTTGTGTGACAGTGTATCTTCCTGATTTTTCCACTGAAAATCTATTTGCTTAGGCTATTTGCTACCAGTCTTGCAATCTGGTTGACTTCTGGTTCAATGAACTAAGTGGAAATCTATAATACCATACACTATATAGTTGGAAAGATTGCTGAAAATAATTTAGGGAATGTCTAAACATGAAAATGACATGACTTCCAAGCAATCTGCTGCTTTCACATCACTGAAATATCTAAAATCATGGAAACAGCAAAGGTCAAGGGGTTTGTACCTAGTCAGCATAAAATAAATCCTGACTATAAATCAAGTTCTTAAACTAGTGAATTAAGTATTCTTTCATTGTCTACTGGTTCTAATAAAATACCAAGAAAAAAAAAAAAAAAAGCCAAGTTCCTGCAGAAATACTTACTATTGAGATAATATTGACAGAATAGTACTCTCCTACCACAACGAAACAGAAACATGAATCTCAGGGCCCCCATTCTGTAAGGAATGGCTGGGCTCCTCTGAAATGTAGTGCCCCAGCCAATATGACTTTCCTTGCTCGGGCCATTGGTGGAGATCAAGAGGGGGTTGGAGGAAGTCCCTGAAATGGAGCTGTATGGAAATCCTCACTGCCCAGGCTGGGATAAGAACATCTCTTTCACCTCTCCTTTCCTAGTAAAGCCACACCCAGAGCAATTGTTACCTGGGAGGCTGCCACCAGTGACTTTCTGCACACCGACAATTCAGTTTCCACCCTAGCTCTGAAGGCAGTCCTGCCCCAGGCTCAGCATGGGAAAAGCAGGGGCTGGTCTTACCTCTCTGAGTCCATGGCTGAGTGAAGAGGTAACTTGGGGGGAGGATGGAGAGGACTACCCTGTACATTATGTCCTGGGGAGGAGTGGCTGCTGGGGTGGGACAAGGACATTGCCCCAGTTGCTCTTCCACTTCGTCTTGTCTGTGTGCTGGCTGCTGAAAGCAAAAGGAGAGAAATAACCCTCATCAGGCAGGCAATAGCATTGATAACTGACCAAATACTAACCAGTAACACCTCCCTTAAAGCTGTAGTGTCAATTCTTAGCAAGTTTTTTCTCAAGTATTGTTTTCTGTCTGAAGGGAAGAAAAAGGGAAGAAAAAAACCCACATAAAAAATAACTAAATAATCTTTGCTGCTCCCAAATGATACTTTCAGAAACCCAGACATGACATAGCTGTGTTCCTTGTCTTGGGAAATTTGTCTGAATATGGCTGCAAATTTTCTATAGCTTCCTGTTATAGAAGAAGTGGCAAATACTTCCTAAGATATGTATTTTTAGAGCCAGTGAACAAAAAGCACAGTTTTGTAAATACTGAAATACTTTCTACATTTTCCCTTCAGCTGTAAAAATCCCAAATTTCCTGAAGAGGTCAACCCAAACTCAAATATTGCTATTACTGCCCCCAGACTCCCCAGTAATGCATACAAAAATTTTAAACTAGCGTTAACAGTTTCATAATTTTCTATGAGGTTGCTCTTGTATACATTCCAAATAAGGAAAGGTTCTGGATGGCTAACAAAAAAGCAATACAGGACTCCCTCCGAATGTCCTAATTAGTTGACTCCAACTCTTGTAACCTCATTTTCACAAGTTCTTCGAATCAGGCAGTAGGAAGGTAAGACACTGACTACCAAATCTCTCTGAAAATCCAGTTACTCAATTATTTTTACTGACATCTGTGTCAGGTAGGTTATGTCGATGCTGAATGGCAGCCAGATATATGCTCTTAAATATTTTATGAACCCTGAGAATAAATTAGATAGGGTCTCCAGAACATGAAAATGATCTCTCACTGTTTGGTTGTCCTATCTTCCAGTCCCTTTATAAAAAGGTATTGTTTAGGCCTAGTTTACAGAATGAAGTTCTACCTATAACACTTACATTATGTTAGTGAATATGTTGGAGCTAATGATTCAAATTTATTGATAAAATGCTAGACTTTAAACCAGTTCCTCAAAGGGCATCATCACTGGTAAAAGACCTTTCTAAGCTAAAATGCCTGCATGGATGCTGCAGTCCTAGCAGAACAAACACCACTTTAGAAGTAACCCCACCATAGATCTGCCTTCAAGAAAATGATTTTATAAGTCACAATTTTGAATGTTGCTTCCCAACATTAAAGGGTTGTAAAGTTCACCTCATCTCCCAATTCCTCAGCCTGTTTCTGGAAGGCCTCTATTAATTCTCACAAGCCAGCCTTTGTGACACAGTAGATATTCACCAGGCTAACACACAGTTATGAAAAGGCTCAGGAGTTTAATTATGCTGTAGCCTCATTAAAGAGCAGTCCTGGACATCTTTCAGCTGGTGGACATAATGGATAGTGCAAGATGACAGATAGGAAACCACTTTGTGATTAAAACATCTAATATAGATGCTGCAGAGGTAATGTCAAAGTTTAGGGAAAGCTGGCATGAGCCACACTGGTGGACAAAACTGGAGGAGTGAAGTCTGCCTTACCACATGGCCAGGTGAACCAACAAAACATCTTTAGCCCTTGACACTAGCCTCTACTGTTTGCTAATTCTTATATGGACCTGAACCTCCTAATCACAACCCAAGTGACAACAGACATCTGATAGTAGAAGGCATCCCAAATCTTAAGAGAGGTACAGAGGATGCAGATCCCACAGGGAGATGAGACATCCCTTAAACAAGCAGAGTAATTCACTAAGAAAGCACTGAGGAAGAACACCCCCCCTAAGACAGGGGAAGGCAGCATTTGTTGTTTTTTTACTTTGCTAATGCACCCCAAAAATCACTCTCTCACACCTGTCTCTCAGAGTAGCATCGAGAGAAGTGCAGAAGGGAAATCAAAGGAATGACCTTTTGAATTTATTACTTTATGCTTACATGCAGTGCAGAAGAAAATACTGAAAAACAACCAAATGCACATTCTGGCAGAATAAGCAGAGGGAATATTTAACAAATCAGTATGTTGCAAAGGAAAACACTGATTATCTAAATAAAAACAGAGACTATTTAACCTTGCAAAAATAGGGTAACTTGCATTTTTTCCTGAGAAAAACATTAAAATGTGTAAGAAAATACAATGACTTCGTTTCCCAGTACTGTGATCTTAGAGTTTAAAACAAATTTCTTCAAAGCTGTGGTTGATCAGGAGTAAAAAGGCTGGACTATGACTGGGTTCCCAGCATAAGGTAGTGAGAGTTGTTCTTCCTTGTCATAGCTGTTCTCTGCCCCAATCATTATAAAGATTTCAGGCAAGCATATTTTCTAAGTTGTGCTTGCACTTTTCTAGCTGGACCAGGCTGCAGTGGTAGGACAGGTTCCCCCAGATCTGATGACTCTGTCCCTGGGAAAAGGTTATCTGCAGCCAGGCATGCACAACCATTTGTATTTTCTCTAAACTGCCTAAAGCTCAATGCAATATTCACCACTGTAGCAGTATTTGCTACTGTAGTACCTTTTTGCTAGGTTTTCCAACAATTTCTGTACTTTTTTTTCTGTTTCTGATGAAGAGACAGTACACAGCATAAAGTAAGAGCTAACTATGGCAGGGACTAGAGGGGCAGGTAGGATATTTAAGGAAGAAAAAGCATACATATTAGCTTCAAAAACATATTACTGTACTCAGGGTATGTTAAATGATCACAGCATGACAGAATAGCGTACCTGGGCTCACACAGTGCCTTGTTAAGAAGCCTCTAAGAGCAGCACCACAGATGATACCGTGGGAAACCATATAACAACTGCAGGCAGCGCAACACATCTTTTGTTAGTGCATAGAGGTACCGTGCTGACAAAAGCACCTCCGTGGGCACCCAGCGAAGTGAAATCACAGTACTGGCAGCTGCTTCTTATTAGAAATGGTACTTCTAAAACTTCCTAGTATAGACATGACATTGGTCCAAGCTACTACCTGAATCTTGCAAATACCAGTTGAAGAGAAACATTGTCAGCCACTGGCAGTCTACAGAGTTATGACAGTCAACAAATTTTATCAGTGACAGGTCATTTCCCTAGTAGACCTAGTCTTAAGAGACTGACATAAAACTGTGGACACTATTTAAGAAACTGCTAGATAACTTGACCACTTTTTCTTGGGAGCTGTGTGTGTGGCAAGCTTTTCTAGTGGTTTGGCTGTTAAATGTGAGTTGCTTGCTCAAAGTGCTGTCAGGAAATATCTACAGAAAGGAATGTCTTTTCAGTGTCTGATCCCATTAAACACCTGACTTGAATGGTATGAAACTGAACAAATGTTCACAGCAACCAGCATGCTCACTGACTCCAATATACCACCACCATGTAGGTCCACACAGAAAGATGCAGAATTAAGTATATTACTTAACAAAAAGGCTTCCTATAATGAGACTTTTCTCTCTAACAATACAAGATAAACTAACACAAAGTAATTTTTAAAATTCAGATATAATTTATCAACACATAATTTTCCAAGAAAATACCTCTGCAAAGGCTTCTCTATGAGAAGCTAAATTCACATGTATTCTTATAACACATAGGAACAAATTATGTGGTTGGAAGAGAAAAATCTGATTCTGAAGAAGGTTCCTTTTTTAAAAAAAGACAGGAAAGTAGCATTTAAAAACTTATAGAATCCAAAGCCTAAAAAAAAAAAATTCTAGCCATAAACCTGTAGTTTCTTCGAACATTTTTAAAATGCAGAATAATCACCCTCCACTTTGCAAATTACCAGCGATGGTATAATTTACTATCTTGGATTTATTACTGTCAAATCAGCACTCTGTCAATCTGTCTCTGCCCCCAAAATACCTCTTCTCTTACCACTGCCAGCATGAAATTGGATAAGGCTGAGAATTCTTTCCATATAGAATAACACTGTGTGAAGGTTTCATTTTGTAGCTCAGTCAATTAAAATTACATACATATATTTGCAAGAGTGGGGGTTTTTCAATTATTGTATTTAACCTTCTATTTCTATAAGGAATATTTATGGGTTCCTTGGGAACAAGTGATTTAATACTGCACGAAGAAAAAATCTGAAATGTTTTTTGCACTTGGGAGCATCACCTTCATATATTCTCCCCTCTCACCTCCCCTAGGGAGCCCATACTTCCTTACAGGATTTCGTGGCCAGGAATATGTGGGCATGTGCTGTGTTGAACTGTAAGTGATAAGTCCAGAAAATGTAAAACATGCTGCCTGTGTTGCCTTAATCCTGCCCAGCTCATCTGTAAATCTGAAGACTCCAGTGTGCATGGAACTTGAGAAGTCATCACACATTAAGAAGTAGAGAAGAAGTCAAAATCACATTATGAAGATAATATGCCTGTCTCCAAAGTGGATCTGTCACATGCACCATCTGCACTGATGGTCTCTGTATCTTTCTTCAGATGTTCTGCAGGCAGATCAGAGATACTGGAGGCATCCAAGTACTGGAGGCACCTAGAAAGCTGGAGAGTTTGCAAAGTCCACACACTCAAGATATTTGGATAGAAGAAGAAAACAAGTCTAGGAAAGCACTTTGTACAGTAATCCAGACGTTATTTGAGCACCTGTTCAATCAATCTCTGTCTTTTGAGACATCTTACCTCAAATATTTAGAAACATAAAGGTTTAGAACATAAAATCTTTTGTGGTAAAGATCTTCCACATGTAAAAATTGTCCTAAGATACCACACCATTTACTAAGAATCTTTTCCTTTACTCCACAGCTCAGAATATAGGAGAAGAAAATTAAGAAAGTTATTGAAGAATTACCAGCTAAGTCAGAATAAAAACATCAGGGTTAGTTTATAGGTAATTATAGGTCTCTGATAAAAATGATAAAATGGTGCTTGCTAAAAGTATCCCAATTGCTACCTAAGATATTTTAAAAGCAGCCTATAATATAAATAAGAAAAGGTGTGTGGTTCTAATTTTTGAACATTCTTTGATCTCTTCTCTGGGCTGGACATGATAAACATTTTCTGGTCTTGTTGCTGGGTACTTGCAATGATGGGCAGCTGGACTGATTATGAGTTGAGAAAGATAGACATCCTGGAATGTCCTGTAGTTTCTGAGATTAAGAAATAATCAAGCTCTGAAGCAATACAGTGAGGTCTGAATTGAGATTTAAAGTTGTTCCTGCCATGGCATCTTTACATTACATCCCAGCCTTTCAAGACAGATTCTTCCCTTTCAGTGGATTGCAGTTTCTGAAGTTCTGTCTCATTATGAATAAATGGTGTAGTTGCCTTGCTGTTTACAATGTTTGTACCAATCTATCAGTAAATGTTCTTTTCTTCATCAGTGTGAACCCAACCATTACATCAGTTTTTGGAGAACCATTAAGCTGTCTCAAAATGGAAATTATAAACCCAGAAATAAAACTGGTGATAATAATATTAACACTTTTCAGCCCCCTGTAATGTGTGTACGGTCCTACCTGGTAATGCATCACATTTTAGTAGGAGTTCTGGATATGTATGCCATATTTAAATTCATTCAGAAAGGTGACAACAGAGATCATCTTAATTGTTGGCTACCCTACATAACCTCCTCTTTTGCATCCATTCCATTTTGCGTCCATCAAACACAATTCAATTTTTCAGTGCAATGGTCATTCATATCTCACTTCTTGCTTCTCATTCTTTTTTTCTTCCAGCAATGAGCTGTAACTACTTCCCAAGGCTTTTTCTTCAGACATCTCCCACACTGCCCATGGTGCCTAATGGTTAGGGAACTCACTCACTGGGACAAATGCTTTAATAACATTCTTTCATTCTTCCTGTATGAGTCCCCTATCCTTTATCTCCCTCTAATATCTACCTACTGCCCTAACATTATCTTAGATATACACTCCTTTGGGAATGAATTCTTTCTTTTTATGTGTGTAGAGCACCTAGTTCTACTATTTCATTGGAAAAAAGCCCAACAACCCACACAAGGAAGTGTTACTTAAGTAAAGCACATCTGAAGTCATAGGCATAAAAGTAGTTAGGTCAAAGTTTCACAGTACCGCATAAGACATTATTTAAAATACACTTAGAATTGCAACACCTTCTGTAACTTTCCTGATGAAATTTTTAATTTCCAACTTGCAAAAAAAATCATACACTTGACAATCTTTAGTAATATCGTTTGCTTGCTCTGGAGCAGAGCAGAGTGTGATATTCAGTACCTATTTATAAATGAATGACACATTCTAGTTTATTCTTAAACATGAAATGGTCAAGTTTTAACCAAACAGCACAGTAAAAAAAATTTTTTTTGTGTTGCATTATTTATGATTCTTTCAGCCTCAGGGATTCTACATTGCACTATACAAAGTAAGTTGATGTGATTTCATAGTAGAAAAAACATCATTCATATATTGTTATCATGAATGAATTGCTCACATCTTCATTCTGCGAACTGAATAAACCTAAAAGCCTATGTATATATAAAAATTAAAACCTAGATGCTATGAGAAATTTCACACTTCCATAGAAACAGACTTTGAACTTCTGTTTTACAAAACATCACTATGCTTAGCCCTAGAAGAGTATGTATGCTTACTTAACTTTAGGCCTGTAAATGTAATTTTGTGTTAGTTTTAAGCAAAGGATCTGTCATGTTACCTCACTATATTACTAAGATAATAGTTCAGATTTCTTTTATAAAGTCACAAAGGCCACAAGATAAGAAAAAAACATTGATAAGTAACAGATACTTAAAAATATTATTGTTGTATTTCATTTAAATATATCTGCGTTTGCAGGTTCTGTACTTTAACAGTCTTAGGTCAGCAGTTTGTTCAAGCTGCTGTCAGCCTAGGTTTGGATTGACCGATCAGTGGGAGTCTGATGCCTAATCATAGTCTGGAAGCTAGATAGTAAAAGAACTGAGTGCTCAACATATTCCAGTGGCAATCTCCTGTGAGAATGTCCTCAATTTCTGAAAACCTGGTCTCAGCTCATCTGACACACTGTCCCCACCTAGCTTCCATCCTATCTAAGGACTTGAAGGGAAAAGGAAAAGCTGAGTCTTTTATTCTCTCTCAGTTTTTTGTGCGTTACACTGGGTAATGCCAGTAAATATTTTTTTTAATCTCAACATTCTTCACTATCCAACTCCCTCTCAAATATAAAGTAAACAACTGTAAACAACATTGTGTCGCTAGAGGTTTCTTGGCCAAAATCAGATCTTTAAAATCCAAAATATCCATTAGCTTTCAAATAACAGATTCCATCCTCAGTCTATACTCAGACTAAGGCATTTAAAAGTTAACAGCATACAAGTAATACCAACTATTTTATAAATTAGGATACAATCCATCACAGCTTTATGTTTCCTCATTTTTGTCATGTAAAACTACATCATCACCAACTAGTATGTAGCTCACAACAGCCCTGACAAAAACATATCATAGAATTCATAGGTTTACAAGCCTCTCAGTAAAGTAAAACTACTTATTGAAGTGGACACTTCATATAATGTCATTTTCAGCACTGCACATAACATTCAGCCAACTCCTTCACTTCCTACATCTGGTTCTCAATTAAAAGTTGAACTGCTAGAAGATGTAATGCATTCTGCCTGAAAGTTAAAAACAGATGTCTTTACAACTACTAAAATACTGCATTAAAAAATGTTAATGTCCTGCCCATTGTTGTCTTGAGCTTTGGGGTATATTATCACTAATAACTTATCAAATGTTTCAAAGTTAGCTGAAATGTGAACAACAATTGTACATTTAGCCAGGTATGATGGAGTTAAGTACTTTAATATGAAAATCTCAGATACTTAACTGAAACAATAAAACAGGATTATCACATTCATAGCATAAATGTGTTTATTGGCATATTTATAGTCATAGTATGAGAGCTCATAAAGCAGCATTTAAGTTCATTAATGTAGATCTATTGGAAAACTGATATGTGATCCATGCATAAGGAAGAGGAAAAATACTCCTTTGATTTTAAATGAAGCTCAGTGAATTCACAATGTCTACAAGGAATAGTAGAAGTGAATTGCTAGCAGAAATCAAATGCCTACAGAACATAAAAACTGCTCTTCATTGCAGTAGGTCTTTTCATGGATAAAATACGTGTAAAAATCTGTTCAAAACCTATCTTTTCATATTACTTTGCAGATTCTACCCTTCTCATCAGATACATATGGATTTCAGAGTACACCCTACACTGCAAAATCATCCATAATCTTAAGTGAGCAGGCTGTTTATCTGTCTTTTTCTATACCTGGGTAAATATCATGAGCAGCCCCTGGGGAGTGTCCCACGGTATTATCTGCAGCATCATGTGGTGACGGGGCTGCCTGGAGGGGCTGGAATACAAGGCAGTTATTCAGGATGTCCTGGCCAATCTCCGAGCTTGATCGCAACTGAAACAGAAGAGATAAAAAAGGAGAAATTATTATAACATGGACAAAAAAAAGGAAATAAATCACAAAAATCCTTAGACACTATAAAGTTATAATGAAGAAATGTTGAGGGGTTAGAGAAAGAAATGGAGCACAAGCAGAATTCTTCTCTTTTAAATCCTGGTTAATATCCTTTCATTACAGCACACATTTTTCAAATCTGAAGAAGGAAACTCTCCCAGATGCTTAACAAGACTGTACTCAGAACAAGGGCTACTTGTACAGATAGGACCTTGGACAGATAGACTTATGTACGTTCTCTTGTCATACACTGCAAAAGAGAGCAGACTGTCCTGATTCATGGATAATGGAGATTTACCAAAAGTCCGATATCTCTTATATCAGCAGACATTTTCCTGCTGGTTTAGGGGCCTTAACTGGCTCACTGAAGGATCAGAAAAGCAAAAGTGCTCAAAGCAGTGGGAACAAGGGACTAGGAGCAAGCAGTCAGGAATGGTATCATTCAGGATGGTCAGGATGGAAGTGGTACAACTTTATATGGACCAAATTTTCTCAAGACCACATCGCTAAAGTGACAACACAATAAAAAAAATCCCCAAACTAAAATAAGGAAATGGGAGAAAGCCTACTGCAGCACCCTGACACAAGGCTGTCCTAGCTGTAATGCACCCTGAGTTTTCTGGTAGATGGATGCTGCTGCAGGCTGCTGGAACTGATGCCTGTCCCAAACCCCTGCCTGATGTTACTGTTATATATAACAAAAAAGTGTCTGTTCCTTACAGCCATCTTGGCTCACAGTCTGGTGTGTTCATTTAAAAGCATGAAAAAGGAAGGTCTGTGCTTACACGCACGTGGGCCACTGCAGTGACTGTGATGCAAAAAATATCCCGTCCTGTCACCCATTATGATGAAGAGATAGTTCATGCAGCACGATGGACAGACCTGACCTAGTGTAGTAGGGTTTGCGTGCACTCATGCATCAGAGTCCCAAGAAGCAAATCTCACAGATGTGGTTGAGGCTTCTCCCCTCTGTTTGGTGCCATGGAAGGTGAGCAGGTAACAGTAACTAGACCATAACCTAGCACCTCTAACAAACTCCTAAGGGGAGGAAGGGGAACAACAAGGGAAATTTCTGTGCATCCTATAGTCAGAAATGAAGAAAAAAGGGTAAGAGGGAATGATTCTGAATGCAACTAGAAAGACCCATTAGTGTGCCACAATATGCTGATAATCATTCAGATGACTTCTGATGATATGCATTAATATAAAACTGTTGCAACAGAGTGGAGAGTTGATCTTACACATCATAAGTGCCTGAAGTAGGGTGGCTGTAATAAGAGACAATATGCAGCCTATGATACTTATGCACAGACTGTGCATGCTATAGATTATTTGTTCTCTTAAAAATTTAGTCAGTTATTATTAAGCCTGAAGGTAGACTACCTTTGTGAGCTTTTTTTTTTTTTTATTTCTAGAACTTATTATTCTAGGATTGTACAGGAAGGGAGGGAACATAAAGAGGGAGAAAAGGGAGAAAGGGATAAAGAAAGGGAGAAATACCCTGACAAATGCTTTTCATTTATTATCTGTATTTACAATCTGATATAAGTACAAATGTTTCTTCTGGTGTAGCATGTTTCTGTTATTATTCACTAATTATTCTGTTTTTACTGATATCACTAATAATATTGCTTTTTCATGAAATTAAGTGCATGTGAAATGAAATGACAGATATATCCAGATTCAAATTCTTATCAGTTACACAATGAGCATTATGCAACTTAAATTTCTATGGAATCTAATATGAAAATAAAGATAAAAAAATCTGAATTCTATAAAAAAAATCAGGATTCTATCACACAGAATACAAATTTACAGAGGTTGCCTGTGTAAAGTTGTTTGTGCAATTTTTTTGTAAGAAACTAATTAATTTTCTATGATCAAATAGCACTCATATGATGAAACAGTGAGCAGAAAAAGGCAATGAGAGCTAAGTATTTACACATTAGTTACAAGTATTAAATAGCAGCAACAGCCTATTTTACCCACTTTTCTATTTTGCAATGTCCAGGAGGTTTGTTTTGCATTTGAAAATCCTTTGATACTGAGAACAAATCTATCATGACAACCTGTGCTGACATGAATTTTCTGGCTTGCTCAATAGTCCATGTTTATAAAAACAAACAAAACCCAGGATCAACAACAGAAAACCAAAACCAGTGAAACAAACACTGGGAGACAGCTGTGATCTGATTTCTAAAGATAGCTCTTAATCCATGCATTGGTTATTATTGATTCATATTTACAACCACAAGGGCTAGAAACACAGATTTTATAAACTTACATATGCACTTGCATACATGTTTGTATATTAAAATATGTAATTTTAGAGTAACAATATATGTATTTAACATACATATAATGAAATATTCTGAACAAGAGGTGGGTATTACACTGATTTGTGCAACTGCAGACACACACTGCTAATTCAAATTACCACTAAAAGTACGACCTCAGGCCTTCTATAAAACCTCCCCAGATAATAGGTGCTGGGAATAACTTTACTCTCCTTTACTGCAGGGTATGTATGCAAGTTGCTCTTTAAGAGTAATTACTGTTGCACCATTGGAAAAGGTAGGGAGCAAGAGGTAGAGGACCTCTTACCTACTCTATTGCTTAGCAGAGCAGGACCAGCAATGGGTAAGCTTTCCTTAGCAGAACTACCCATTAAATCACAGTTGCTTCCCAAACTAGACACAACTGAAAAATTCCTTTCCCCACCATTACTGTTTTCTCTTGAGAGAGACAGTAACCAAGCTTTGGTTGCTGCGCCCTCCTCCCTCTGTCATCTAAAGCTCATCCTCTATGCAATGCTTTTCCAGATCTTTCCTCTGTACCATTAACAGGGCTGGCATTAGCTGTGGCCTTTTTGGAAGAAAACAGACTGCAAAAAACAGACTCTCATTCAAATATGGCTGATCAAGGCATTGTTTTTCCTGTAAAGACATTCAGGGTAAAAAACCACTCTATCTCAGTGAAATATTTTTGCATATTTTACAGAAAACTTTTAATAAAAAGTTTCAACTGAAACCAATATTTTACATTTTGTCAAGAACAGAGTTATGATTTTTCTTTAGTATGTGAAGAAACACAGAACAGACAATGAAAAGACAGATGAAACAAGCAAATAAAATAACAATTCACTGCATCCATGAAATTTTATCTTGTTAAAAAAGCTATAAAGGAGAAATAATAATTAACCAGATCTAACTGCTGCAGTTTGTTTCTTGCTTTGCTCTAAAGAAAACACATTTCTTTTCCAACCTAGACTGTAGACTTATCAACTAGCTGTACAAGACAGCTGAATCTCTTTGACTTCTGTATAAATCACATCCCAGTACAAACCTCCCAGCATCCTGGCTGCAATACCTTGCTTCCCCCATGATCACCTTGCTTCCACTATGATCACTCAGCTGAGCACCAGTGCAATCACACTGGAACTGAAAACTTGCCAATCTGTTTTTGAGAACTAGAAGGTTAGAAAGTTACCTTGCTGAATGATGAAATCAGTAACTAACAATTTTGCTATGCTGAGCACAGACATTTTCTGTGTGCTGTAATGTAGCCCAAATTTATGCCTGACCAAGGTGCAAATTAACAATCAACTGCTCAGCTCACTTATAACTTCCCTGTATGAAATATTTGTTTTAAATAATAGATTTTCAATTTTAATAGCTCAGTTCTATGGTAGATATGTGGAGTTTTGTATTTGGAAATCTGAGACATTCCCATTATCAAAATGAGGCATTTTTTTTCTAATACACAAAACAAATCACTGTCAGTCATGATTTACAATTGTTTTACTTCTGTAACAACCAACTAATGTTTATCAGCTTTCAGAACAATGGATGGAAATTCTGCTCCTGTACATTTTAGATATGATTAAATAATTACCCATGATTAAATGATACAAGCAGAAGTAATTAGAAGGGACTAAGATGCTACATTCTTCAATTTTCAGTTTTATTATATTGGAGTACAAGAGCAGAGACTTGTTGTTGATTTGATGCATGACATAATTCCAGAGAAAATGTCTCCTTAAAAGAAAAGATCATTTGTTTTATAGTTCTCTACATGACTAATGTGTGCTTTATCTGAGATCTGCATGTTTTTGTACAACCTGGCTAGTTTCTTCAGCATTATTCCTGTTCAACAGAAATCATGCACCATCAAGGAAAACATAAGAAATGTGTGTTTATGAATGCACTTAGTCAGAGGAGAAGTAGTTTCGGATTTCTCAAACAATATCAGTTTGTTTCCAAACCACATAAAATAGGATCTCAGTATCTTCAACACCTGTCTGCATGTACTCAGATTAACTCTAGTAATTCTTCAGCACAGTCCAGATTCATCCAGTCATTCAAACATGCCAGTTATGTCATCAAATTACAGCATTTTAAATCTTGCTTTCATGAAAGCAGGCTTAATGGACTGTATGTATGCTGTACACCTAGCAGGGTATTTCTATATGTAAGGGAGACATTGGTTATAGTCCATTTATTTTGATGCAGGTTAGATCTGTGTCTGCCATGTATAAAACCTGCAAAAAAACCCTAAATACTGCTATATTTATATTGAGAGGAATTGTTTTACACTAACTGTAGCAGCCTTATAAATGTGGTTTTGTTTTCATTATAAAGCTAAGGAGGACTTTCTGTTATTCACATAGTCTGTGTATTAAGTTTACTAAGTGCCATTTGTCAAGAAGAGAGTAAGACAGTAGTCTTTGAATCATTTTTACTGTCCGTAAATTAAGTTGGCACAGGGAGAGGGAAGCATGACCTGTCTACATAGAGCTACATATTGTACTAGTTTTTCTTAAGGAGTAGACAGAAATTAATATTTGCTTGTACAGTTAAACTATGTCTTGTTAGCATTATGACATTGACAGTACACAGATATGACCACTAGAAAATTACAAGTTCAATATGAAGCCATGCTATGTGAGTGTTTACTCATATTATAGGTTTGCTTGCTAGATCATCCCTTTACTCACGCAGATCAGCATCAAGCTCCAGTGCTTTCCTGCACAGTACTAGACCTTTTTGACAACAGACAATAAAAGTTTACCCTTGCTAAAAGTTTATGCTTGCTAAGTGTTCTAATTCTTGCCTCTGGAGGCTACAGACATCTTGGGATAAAGAAGCAATGCGGACAGAAGGGATTCCTCAATAACCTTTGTTTCCAGTGAGTCATCTGGGAAGGATTTCTAGAGAGCCTTAGCATTCATTATTCTGCTAATTATCTACCACAGCTTTCAGATATGTGTGCATGCTATTTTCATCTGCTCTTACATTCTGTTTCAATTAAATGTTCAGCCAGGAAAACACAATAAAAATCAAGTTAAACTAGCTAGCCTATCTGCACAGTAGGGATGTTAGGTTCTACACAAGAAATAGTTACTTTTGCTCCTCTCAGTGTTTTATCACAAACTTTTGAGTTCAAATACAAAAATGGGTTCCATCTTTGTGACCTAGTGTAAATCAGAAAAACATACCCAAAATGTTTTTCAGCCTCTTGAATTAAAAATCAAAAGGACCTAGAACACACACAATCAGTTAACTGGCAAATTTCATGTCAAGAAGAAATTCTGATTTTGAAGCTATACTACATGAGGAAAACACTTACATTAAGACTAATGACAGTGAAATCAATTCTACCTTTATTATACATAGAACAGAGAATTTTCTTTTGATTTGTATTATCTAATATGAGGAATAGTTCAGGTTATTGCCTCATTAAAATTATATAGAACACCAAGAATACCATTTGAAGAGGAAAAAATTGCAGCTGGGACAGATCTGAATGGAAACTTTGAATAAAAAATCAAACAGAAGATCTTACTTTAAAAAATGGAGGTACGGTTTGAGTAAGATGTATTGTAAGTGGCCATTTCCTGAAATGAACAAAAAGCTTCTGCAGTCATAGTTCTGTTGAAAACTGATTATTATTTTGCTCTACATATTTGGAAGTAATCTGTTTTAACATAGAAGACTCCTATGAATGCTCCTTGTGACATCCACTGTCTTGGAGAAGCCCACATTTTCATAAATTTTGCTTTCGTTTCTTTCTCACTCTAGTCATTGAGCTGGAAAGCACCATACGGATGCATGTGTGTGCATGCACACACACACACATTACCTCTCTCACTGTCCCATATCAGATTCTATCAAATCTGAAAACATGCAACTATCTTATAAAAAAATGCTACCTACATTATACCTATGACCCTTCCTATTTCATCCTCTTTTTCTTGCAGTTCTAAGAGGCTTGTAGCTGTTTTTTGTGTGAACAGCAATCTAAGAGCTGAGCTGTGCCATTCAAAAAGCAGGAAAAAAATCACTCTTTTGTGCCAGACTGATTTGGAGATATAGCTAGAATATGAAATTGCTAAACATCAGCTTTTCCAGGTAAATGCAGCCTGACAAAGAAACCACTTGTACTGCAGAATGATTTACTTTCCCTTTATGAAAATACATCTGTTTGGCAAATTTTCACTTCCTGAGTGGAAAAATGTGGAAAATAAACAAGTACTCATCCACCTGGTCCTTCATTTACTACAGACATACTTTTTCCCTGTCACAGGTTACCAAAAATTGCTATGACAATCTGTAGATAACATCAACAATTGTTACTATACAGAAACAACGATTTTTAGATTTCACATTCTTTTTCCAAACTGCAGTATCCTTTATATAACACTGGCCTTCACTTTAAATATTTGATTTTGCGTTAATCTCCACTGGAATTTAAGTTCATGCATGTACCAGTTCCTACAAGGAAAAACTCATCTGTTCAGAATTAATACCTTGATTGGAGCCTAAGACTACAACTGAAAAAACTTTGGCAGCTTTACTAGTAAGAGATCCAAATCAAGCCTTCAGGCATACCATTTTTACTCTAGCAAAGATTCCTTAGGACATCCCCATACAGTTTCATCCAGTGTCTGTGAGTTTCCAATTCAGTGTGTTTCCTGGCTAGATAATGATGTGTTGTGATGTGCTGGCTGCACTGGCACTGCTAACTTTCAGAGTTCCTACATCCTCCCATTTATTATATTTCTGTTTCAGGTTGGGTTTTTAGTTATGAAAGCCCTAATACAGCTTACAGTGCAGTCTCACAAACAACTGTATCAGCACATGGGTCAGAGCTCTGCAGCATGGGGAGGAAACAAACAGGCAGATGAATGTCCTCGTTATACAGGGACTGCCAGTGAAGCCAGTATATCATTGCTTCAGGAGTAGTACTGAGGACCACAAAATCAGTACTTGCCAATGCAGGTCAGTTGCCAATATCCGTCCCCAGCAGTGTGAAATCTGCATGCCAATGATGGATGCAGAGAAAGCCCCAGCCTGGAACAGGGACAGTCTTAAAGACTTGAAGGGTGCTTGGGTTGATGTCAGGGGTATTAACTTCAACATCTTTTACACAGCTTCAGTCTTGCTTGCTCAGATACTAATGATGTTTAAGTAGCATCATGGACAGGATAGCACATTTAAAGCCCAGACTTAAGTACAACTGGGTAATGACAATTATAGAATCATAGAATCATTTAGGTTGGAAAAGACCTTTAAGATCATCAAGTCCAATTGTAAACTTAGTACTGTCAAGCCCACCACTAAACCATGTCCCTAAGTGCCACATCTATACGTTTTTTAAATACCTCCAGCGATGGTGACAACCTCTTTCCCAGGCAGCCTGTTCCAATGCTTGACAACCCTTTTGGTGAAGAAATTTTTCCTAATATTCTGTCTAAACCTCCCCTGGAGCAACCTGAGGCCATTTCCTCCCATCCTATCACTTGTTACTTGGGAGAAGAGACTGCCACCCACCTTGCTACAACCTCCTTTCAGGTAGTTGTAGAGGACGATGAGGTCTCCCCTCAGCCACCTTTTCTCCAGGCTAAACAAACCCAGTTCCCTCAGCCGCTCCTCATAGAACTTGTGCTCCAGACCCTTCACCAGCTTCGTTGCTTTTCTCTGGACACACTCCAGCACCTCAATGTCTGCTTTGCAGTGAGGGGCCCAAAAATGAAGACAGTATTCAAGGTGCAGCCTCACCAGTGCCAAGTACAGTGGGACAATCACTTCCCTAGTCCTGCTGGCCACACTCTTTTTGATACCAACCAGGATGCTCTTTGCCTTCTTGGCCACCTGGGCACACTGCCAGCTCTTGTTTAGCTGGCAGTTGACCAACACCCCCAGGTCCTTTTCCACCAGGCAGCTTTCCAGCCACTCTTCCCGAAGCGTGTAGCGTTGCGTGGGGTTGTTGTGACCCAAGTGCAGGACCCGGCACTCAGACTTGTTGAACCTCACACAACTGGCCTTGGTCCATTGATCCAGTCTGTCCAGGTCCCTCTGTAGACCCTTCCTACCCTTAAGCAGATCAACACTCCTGCCCAACTTGGTGTCATCTTCAAATTTACTGAGGGTGCACTCAATCCCCTCATCCAGATCATTGATAAAGACATTAAACAGAACTGGCCCCAGTACTGAGCCCTGGGGAACACCACTAGTGACTGAGTGCAGTTGGATTTAACTCCATTCATCGCACCTCTTTGGGCCTGGCCATGCAGCCAGTTTTTCACATAGCAAAGAGTACACCCATCCAGGCCATAAGCAGCCAGTTTCTCCAGAAGAATGCTGTGGAAAATAGTGTCAAAGGCTTTTCTAAAGTTCAGGTAAACATCCACAGCCTTTCTGTCATCCACTAATTGGGTCTCTTTGTCATAGGAGGAGATCAGGTTAGTAAAGAAGGAGCTGCTTTTCATAAACCCATGCTGACTGGGCCTGATCCCCTGGTTGTCCTGTATGTGCTGTGTGATGGCATCAAGATGATCTGCTCCATCAGCTTCCCTGACACCAAGGTCAGACTGACAGACCTGTAGTTCTCTGGATCCTTCTTCTGGTCATTCTTGTAGATGGGCATCACATTTGCTAACTTCCAGTCAACTGGGACCTCCCTGCTTAGCCAGCACTGCTGATAAATGATGGAAAGTGGCTTGGTGAGCAATTCTGCTAGCTCCCTCTGTACCCTTGGGTGGATCTCATCCAGCCCCATAGACTTGTGTGTGTATAAGTGATGTAGCAGGTTCCTAACCATTTTCCCTTGGATTATGGGGTCTTCATTCTGCTCCTTGTCTCTGACTTCCAGCTCAGGGCCTGGGTACCCTGAAAACAACTGGTCTCACTGTTAAAGACTGAAGCAAAGAAGGCATTAAGTACATCAGCCTTTTCCTCATCCTTTGTCACTATGTTTTCTCCCACATCCAATAAAGGATGGAGATTGTCCTTAACCCTCCTTTTGTTGCTAAGTATTTATAGAAACTTTTTATTGCCTTTTACTGCAGCAGCCAAATTAAGTTCTATTTGGGTTTGGCCCTACTGATTTTCTCCCTGCATAATCTCATGACATCCTTGTAGTCATCCTGAGCTGCCTGCCCCTTCTTCCAAATAAATTCTTTTTTTTTTTTTTTTTTTTTTCTGAGCTCCAGCCAAAGCTTTCTGCTTAGCCATGCCAGTCTTCTTTCCTGCTGGCTTGTCTTTCAGAACATGGGGATAGCCCCCTCCTGCACCTCTAAGATTACATTCTTGAGGAATGTCTGGCCTTCCTGGACTCCTTTGCCCTTCAGGACTGCCTCCCAGGGGACTCTGTCAGCCAGGCCCCTAAAGAAAGAAGAGTTCCTGCTCTCTCAAGCTCACTTTCATGCATATGCTGTGGCAGGGAAGTGAAGACACACAAATGGAGAGAAGGATATTTGCTACTAAAAGTGAACCTGAAGAATACAAAATGCTATGGGCATGCACTGACAGTTGTTTACAGAGTTTTGAGACAATTTGGATATATTTTGGCATGTGTCTAAACGTAACAATGGTGGCAGCATGTATTCCTTCTGGTGCACTTTTCAACACACCACACTGCTGAAGCACACAGGAGAACAAGTTCAGTGCAGAAACCAAGTGCAAGGAGGAATCATGATGTGAAGTAGCAAATGTTAACATCAGAGTGAACCAACCATCTCCTGGTTATAACAACTGCCACAGCTTGAGCACCATGAAAACCATAGTGGGGCTTTTGATGTTTCTTCCTCCCTGGAGAGCAGAGCTCTATATGAACCGCTGGCGAAACATATCCCCCCATGACAGAGCTTCCTTGCGAGGCACACCTCATGCATCCCACCACAGTGCACATCGCTGCTGCTGCAGCAGATGGGGGGGCAGTCAGCCACAGCCAGTCCTCCAATGCTTTCAGGGTCTGTTTTCCTGTTTCTCACTGACCACACTCAAAAGAACTGGTCATTCGTAGTCTCAAAAGTTTTCCAACAAATTGTATGATTAAATTCCTTAAACACTGCTGCCTATTCCTAATCCCTTTTTGCCAACATTCCTTTCAGGAAAAATTGCTGCACGCCATGGTGCCTGATTTATATT
This sequence comes from Strix aluco, assembly GCF_031877795.1. Classification (NCBI taxonomy): domain Eukaryota; kingdom Metazoa; phylum Chordata; class Aves; order Strigiformes; family Strigidae; genus Strix; species Strix aluco. The sequence goes on from NC_133971.1 coordinate 30,086,750, forward strand.
TCATTTTGAAAACAGGAAGTAAAGGGATTAAGGTTGGGGATTAAAACACTTACTCTTTACTGTATTTTTTCTGCAGAATAGTTTCTTAGTTGCCATGGGCACTGCTCACTGACCCTTAGCCCCTGAATGCACTTCTTTTTGCATTAGTGACATCTCTTAAATGGACTCCATTGAGAACAAATGAGGGAAAATATCCTTATGTTCAACTACTCTCAAAGAAAGAAAATAGATTTGCTTCCCTTCCAATCTATTCACCCCCTTTTGCAGTTTTAACAGTCAAATCTGAACTAAGAGTTTGAATAAGGGCAAGTGAAACCTGAAAGACGCAGAAGCAAACTGGGCTCATACTGTAGGATCTGGCTGTTTGCTCCCCATGAGGCAGGTGTTCACAAACAGAGCAGTTTCTCTAGATTAATATAGTCACATAATGGACAATGTCATTGGTAACTAGCTTAGTGCCCGAATAACCTGCTGAAATACCAATGATGTAATGCCCTAACCCTCCTTGGCTCCCTCTTTCCTCATCAATTAAACATTCTGAGTAAGACTAAAAAAGAAGTGAATTTATTTCCTGTAAGAAACACATTAAGCATTGTGTTTCTTGATTCACAAAAAAAGCCTAGTTCACATACTGAGAAATGAAAGGAAATGAAAAGAAAAACTGGAAATAAGTGTTGTGAAATGAAACAAACCAAAGATACTAGCTAAAGAAAATCACCAGACATAGTTTTCTATTCATATTCTCCACTAAAACTAAATCCTGGTGTAAAATTTTGTTTATTTCAAAATCTTTAAACAAACTGGTAGCTTCATCAATTGTGCAGTAAAATCAATGTGTGGTCACAATAAAAAAGACTGCTTCTGCTGTAGAACAATGTAAACAAAGAATGATCAAGAAGTGCGCAGCCCTAAAAGCTCTGTATTATTTTGCTGAAGGAATAATGTATTTGCTGACATAAGCCTCAAAATACAAAGGTAGACAAACTCTCAAAACTGTATAGAAAACTCCATGTTAACCTGTAATCAAAACACTCATATATCTTATTTCCAGAGAAATACTGTTCAATAGGGGAATGTCACGTCTTGAAGCACTTGGGTTTTTTTCCTTTTCTCTTAATGTTTTCATTGTAAGATGGACAGATTTATATATATATTATACATAACAGGACTCTAAGAACAGGTGAACTGTTAGAAAAGGGATATAAAATCATGAGGCTTCAGAAGAATTCAGTTACTGAGATCTGCATCTGAAGCTGGAGATTTTAAATCCCCTTTTGCTCGTATGAGGGTTGCACAGTGGCAGAAAAGCAGTATCTGCAGGATCATTACTAGTTGTGCAACGTGGCTTCTGTAAAGCCCCCTCACTTCAGATGGGAATCCTGGTCAAGGTCAGCAGAGGTTGCTCTGCAAGGCAGTTCCAGGAATTGGTTTGGTTAGGTAATCCATATACTTATTTCATTATTTCCAACATGTTCCACACCTAGTGTAGACTGCTCTGCTCTATTAGCTTCTACTCAGTCTGAAGGAGGAATGGATATGGCTGAGGTGTCATACAGCCTGCTTCATCTCAGCAGTGCAGTGTGGCACCTTTTTTCTTTATTGCAATCAGGAAAAGTACTCTGAAAACTTCCAGCCATTGCTAGCTGATTGTTTTTTGAAAAACAGTAAGTGCAACCTACAAGAAATAATGCACAAATAGCAGCAGCATTAGAGAGACTCTGATTGCCAGTTCTTTATTCCTCCTCAGCACAATAACACCTGAAAACATCTCCTTCCAACCAGATATCACAGGAACAAATCTTGGAAGAGTCCCTCTTCACGGGGAGAATGTTTTAACAACTCCCCAACAGCCACTGTTCAGCCATCATTTTACAATTGACTAATCTGTGTCAAAAAGGAAGATTATTAGGCAGAAATTAAACAATCTGGAAGTCTGTGTACACATCCCTTATGTCCTGAGGTCTCACCAGCCACTTCATTCCTTAGTGATTTGGTAGGTGTACCATATAAACTACAATTCAAAAAAACCTCCACCAAGTGTATATAACTTTCAGAAATGTCCTTTGGACCACCTTTCCCAAAGCTATGCCTCTGTGATATTTGCCTTCTGGCAGAGACAGTACAAAAACTCTGTCATGGAAAAAGCCAGAAAAATAGACACAAGCACATCTGCAGTGTTAGACTAGGACTATGTACAAATAAAATAAATAAATAAGGAGCAAAATATAGTTAAGACTAAGCATTACATGCTTTAGCTGATCTATGCTTGTCTGCACAGTATTGAAAAATCCAGTAGAGACCTAGGAGTATCACTATGTTATGCATCTGCTGAGGTGTTAAGCTCTGTGGTCAGCTGAATCCATGTATGGTTTCCTCAAGACCCATTTGAATGAGCTAAGATGACGCAGGTTTCCAAGAGACACACAGCTTTCAGAGGCAATTGTCGGGTAAGCATGCAATATCTCCAGGCCTGTCTGTATAACGTATCTGATCCATAACTAATTTACACAGCAAGATGAAAGACATGGTCTGGGCACTGTTAAAGCTGCCAAAGAATCCAAGAATAATCAGCTGAAAGATGATATGATTTGGTATAAATTGTCCTTCAGTTCAAGGCCCAGACTAGGACTTTTACATTCCCTTTTGCTGGTCCTGTTTATCTGAACTGCTCAAGTTATCTTCTTCTTTTTTCCACAAAGATGGAGCTAACCAGTTGCATCCTTATCTATTACACTTTAATTAAATGGAAACAATCTTTTAAATCTTTTTTTTTTTTTTTTTGGCAGAACACACTGGCTTAAAGAACTATTATACATGACAACAGTTGTTCACTGGTATAATTACAGATAAAATTAAAACTGTATCTAAAAGCAGAGCCGCTGCATTGTTCAGATTATAAGGTAGATGTTACCAAACTGATCTTGTCCTTGCCAAACAGCTGTATGAAATCAAAGCAATCTTTTGTCCTTTTTTTAAAATTATCTCTTATCTGTTTGCAGATGCACTTTTTAAAAAGAGAAAACCTTTAAAAAACACTGCAGATGTTCATGACAAGATCTATACAAAGCCAGTGGAGGTGCATTCCATTCACAGTGGGACCTGTACTGTGAAACTTAAAAGTGAATTAAATATTTTCTTTAGATTTACAGACACAGACTTCTTCAGCAAGACTCCTCCAGAAATAGCAAATTTTTCATGGTATACTTGTATGAAGAAGATAATCTTCTTATACTTACACAAGACAGTCTGAGTGCTAGCTCGGACAACAAACAGATCTTAATGAACAGCTTAATGGTAGTATTCACCTTCTATACTGGTTTCAAATCACTAGATATATAATAGTGCAGGATCTGGATTTTGTTAATGATATATTGCATAATTTCATTTTCACTAACTTAAATAAAAAGACTTACAAACTAAAAGAGCTATGAATTCCTATTTTCAAATACAGTATCAGTTCACATATGAAAGAAATTTGCTGTTTAGTGAAAACACAAAGAATAATGAACTGAAAATAAGCTCACTTTTGTCAAATAGTGCCCTATTTTTTGACTAGTCAGAGACTCCACAGGATGACTCCAGGAACAAAATTATGCAGTCCTATTGAAGATACCAAAGCTCTCAACTGTAGCCTTCCTTATTAAAGCCGTTCTATAAGTTAGAACTATAGGATCTAACAGTCATGATGATTCATCCTGACTTCACATAGACAATATTTCTACCATTAACAGCTGCACCTAGTACTACAGGCTGGCAATTTTTAGAGCCAGTCTATGCTCAGAACAAAAAGTATCAATGCATAAATGGTCTTCAGATATTAGGAAGTCAGAAATTAGTGTTAGTGTTATGTAAGAAGAATAAATAATATGAAGGTTAGAAGTAAATACCTGTCTCACTCATCCTTCTGTTTTCCTAACCTTTTCTTCTGATTCTCTGCACTTCCACAAAGCAAGCTAAGTAACTATATTTTTCTGACTGTGTGTTTGGAAGAAGAAATGAAATAGCAATTTCAACCCCTGAATTTTTCTTCCTTACCCTTTCCTTTCAAAAATCCTGCATGTTCACCACTGATTCTGGGAAACAATCAGTTTAGGCTGTTATAGCCCCTCTTCATATAAAAGCTCCTAGTTCAGGAAGTGACAGGTAAAAACTGGTTTCTCTCCTTTTTAGAGTTTCTCAGAAGGAAAAAAACCCACTCATTTCTCTTTCTGGTCCTTGTCTGCCTTGAAAATGCATGGGAGACTGAAAAAGCTGAACAGTTGTTAGGTAATTATTGACATGAGGTGAAAAGAAAAGGTAAATGGTTCATGAGAACCTAAATGAGGTTCATGAGGTCCAAGCCAGATAAAGATTAGCAAACACACAGCATGTCAAATGTTTAAGTGGCATTTGCCTGTATGTACAATATGCTTTCTAAATTGACAATTTAGTTGAACTCAGCTTATGAATGCATGAACGAAAGAAACAGGGCAAAAGATGAGAGAATATATGAGTATCTGGGGTAGAAGAAAGTCCTAGGACTTGTCTTACCATGGCATATGCATCTCAGCTGCCTACAGATGTTGTTTGGGTTGCATATTTTGAAGACACAAAGTTACAAAGGTGGAAGATAGAATAAGAAAGGAAATTGAAAAAGAAAAGAGTTACAAAAATGGAATGAGAGAAGGAAAAAAGCAGGGAGGGTACATAAATTTAGAAGCAGTTGCTTCTTCGAGATCAGGCCCAAGATCCATCCAGACTGCCTGGAATTATATACACTGTGTCCACTAGTAGCCGGCATTTCAGAAGAAAGAGTGAGAAACTGCAAATAAGCAGTACAGAATAACCACACTTTTCCTTAATCTGTTTAGCTTGATGCTGACTTCTATCCTGAAGCATGATCTTGAAACACCAATATCCCTTGTAAATCTCATGTTTATTTTTTAATGCTGTCTCATTACCCACAGAAATATGCAGTTCCCTTTGAATCCCACACAGCTCTTAGCTTCCATTATATGTTGTGGTAATAAGCACCACATGGTAACTGCTAAATTTATGAAATTTTTTAAGTTTGTTGTCCTTTCAAAGTTGAAAGTAGGATATGACTAAGAAGAGGACAGGTTTAAAAGGAACTGTAGTCCAGGGGCATGTTGTGCATTAGCATTCCTCTCAGCACCACTTTATGCTCTCATTTTGGGTGCTGTCTAGTTTTCTATCACATACTTCCCTGCTTAGAAGGAGCTCCGTCAATCCTCCCCAAGGGAAGATGAAATTCAGGCACAGTCAGCAACTTTTACTTTTTAAAATAAGATAGCAAGCACTGCTTTTTATTCCAGCAAAATATTTTAAAAGCATAGTCTGAATATTATGATGTATAGATTATAACTAAAATGCTTTGCTAGACATTTTCAGCATCTGTTCCCAGGTGTTTACATGGTATTTGTGTACATTTGCCCTCATGTTTATGAAGAATTTTAGAAGTTACACAAAGATGATTAAAGCAGGCATGGCATTCTACTCTTCTGCTTTCACTTGAGAAGTAAATGAAAGTTTATTTTACTATCCACTAAATTGCTTGCATTAAATGTATTTGTGCCGGGATCTTCTTGGTCTATAGTATTTCATCACATTACCTGGAGACATTCCCAGTTAAATGTATTTGATGGATGGCCAGAGGCTGGGGTTTGGGAGGAGAAGGGGAACAGTGTCTGCCTTACAAGATTTGTAGAGAAGGCATTTTTGCCTTACATGGTAAGCCATAAACATATATCAACAAAGGTTGCTTAAAATAACTCAGAGATGGAAATTTATCTATATCACACTGCATAATCTGGCCCCATTTTAGAGGGCCAAGGAAGGGGGTCAAAGCTTTGAAGACAGATCTAGAAAATCTGGGCTGAAGACTCAAAGTAATGTTTAGCACAGCAAGTAGCTGATTCCACTGTTATGAATATACTTCATCCTGCTATTTTAAGTCTATGCAACATCAAAGACACATTTCCAGGTACAGTCTTGGAGAAACAGCAACTTAAGACACCACAATAATGTCACTTGGTGTGTAGGGGGAGATTAAAAGGAGGATTAAAAGCAGTCAGGCAAGATATAATAAATGAATCCATGACTAACAGGGTGTGACAGCAAAGGGTTTCATTCTTTTCAACAGAATAGATTCCTAGGGCTGGAAGTATTACTCCACTGTGCCCTTACCACCTTGGAATTTTTATGGTTATTTTTGATGAATTCACATTTTTGCAAAGCCTTTTTTGACATTAAGCCAATTTACACTTTTAATTAAAGCCATAAATAACCTTAATTCTGCATTAAAAGGTTTATTATTTCTTACTTTTTATTATTATTACTCAGAGAAAATATTTCAAATACCAAAGCATGATGTTGGTTAGCAATTACAAGTTCTCAAAAGTCAGTAACTATGCTGTAACCTGTAAACATTATACATTTCAAACTTCATCCATGCTTTAAGTATCCGGCTTGATAGATGCCACAATTTTTCTTTTCTTTTTGTGGAGGTTTGGCTTATTTCCCCTTCCAAATATCAACATATCTCAGGTGACCAATGAGCACAAATAAACTCTTATTAAACAGGGATGTAAATATAAGCAATTTTAAGTCTAGAATGGGCCCATACAGAGTCAAGTGAGTAGTAAAAGAGGCCAGGTTTAAACTGTTTGGCACAAAGAAGGAATGGAAAATGAGCAAAATCAAACAGTGAACGAAATGCAGGAAGGAAAATCCCACATAGTATTTCAATCTGACAAAATGAGAGAAAGGAGATAACATATTATTTCACTTTCAATGACAGTAATGTTACAGTGCAGTTTAATACCTGTATTCAGGTCCATTATGCCAGTTCTAGTTGAGGCATCACACACAAATTTCTCAGAATGCAACATCTTGACTGGGATTTACTTTACATGCTTGTAAAAGACAGTGTCTCAGTGGCTGAGTAGCTCTCCTGGGACAGGCAGGACAGGGCTTACAGACCTCCTTTGGCAGCCCTGCCTGTGGGCAGCATGCACAGGAGCAAGGGAGTCAAGGTACTGCTTATTAAGGTGAAAATGAATGCTTAGTTGCTTCATCTCTGATACAGGAGTGGGCACTCATAAGTTTAAAGGAATTTCCTCAAGAATACTACAGGGCAGTTCCTCAGAGGCTGCCACGCAGGTGTCTGCTGCCATGTCCTGCTTCAACAAACAATTGAATAAAAAGTTACTCTTCAAATTTGTATACTGTAGCTTTAAAGACTGCCACTTAGTGCTTCCAATGCTGTACGAAGCAATTTTTTTGCTACCTTCTATGAATGGCTGTGCATTTTATTTTAAAACTTCTAAACTATTACTTCCTATTTTACATGGGACTGACATCTCAAAGGTTTATCTAGCCCTATACTAGTTCATGCATGTTCCCCTTTTATCAGGACCACCTTCCTTTAAAATAAAAGCTTAGATTTTTATCCTTAGTAATCTGAACAAGCTAATGACATAGTGCTAGTGATTAATAGGAAATAGGATGAACAATGGTTAGGAAAAAAAAAAAATATTCCCTTAGGTCACAACTCAGCTCTTCAAAGATATGCTTATATATATAAACAAGTGTTGACTCATGGACTTGACTTCCACAGGGAACCAGCATTGTGAAATGTCTTGGTATCTGGAAGCATCAGCCATATGGAAATATAATTTAGAGCTTAATCTCACATACTGTCCATCTGCCCTCAAAATCCATCTTTCCATCTGAGACTGGCTGTGTAAACTGGATTTTGTATTACTATGTATTTACCAAGTGGCAGAACTTCAAAAACAAAAATTTATGTTTTCAAAAATTATTATTTGCCTCGTTATGTATGCTTAGTGATTAATCATCACATCAGAAAATAAAAAGCATTAAAGCCAGGCAGCCTCATTAAGTCAAAGATTAAATTATCATCTATAAGAACCATATCTATTATTTTCCACTAATTGTTTTTCTAATCAACAGTCTGAAATCAGCACAGGTACTTGAAGACACATTGAAACATCTAATATTAGAACACTGACTTCTCCACAGAAGCTTTACACCAATTAACACAGTAGAAAATTTACCTTTTTCCTGACTTGGTCTTTGGAAGAATGGCCTTTCACATGCTTTCTCAGGGAACTTGGATCTGTATATCGTTTAGTACATCCTGGAATCTGACATGCATAAGGTTTCTAAATCAGAAAGAAAAAGAATAAAGCAGCTGTTATATCACAGATTATTTTAACTCAAGAGAATCTCTTCTGAGCCTTGGGATGCTGCAAACCACATTACTACAGAACACAAATGTTGTACATTATTACAAGCAGAATGATCGGTAATTTATTAGAAAGGGAAAAGATGAAAGTAAGGCTTATAAGGAAGACAAATCAAAGGAAAGCTTTCATTATGGCACCTTTCACTGTTACCTTTTTTTTTTTTTGTAATCAGTACAATGAATATTGCTAGTTATACTCACAATTCTTCCACCCTCAGAGCAATCTTTGACTTAATCAGAAAATATATTCTTTAGTGAATCAGGTAAAGAAACTGCAGTAAAGGCCCAGATAGACTGTTTAGGATTATAGAAGAATCTGCTTCAGAAAAAGAGAACAAGAAAAACTGTTAGTTGACTACATTACAAAGAGAGCAAGCAAAAACCAAAGCAATCATTGAATACTGAAGTTTCAAAAATATTACACACAAAAATATCCATTTTAATATGAAGTACAAGACAAACTCCTTTAGCTCACATTTTGTAATAGTGCCTGTCATTTTAGAAAGATACCAGTCCTGTAATACCTTTCTAGTTTTCTTAAAAGAAAGCCCAATAAATCTAACTCACCAAATAAATACAAAGCTCTTCAAATCTCTCTTTCTGCCTGTTCTAACCTGTCTGTTTTTCCTAAGACTTGTAGGTCCACAATACAAAGTATTAAATAAGCATTAGGTCCAACCATTTTCTGGAATTAGCTATTTTGCAATTTAGCCATTTAAGTTTCACAAAGTGTTTCCAAAAACACCTTGTCCAAATGATTAAGTTACCAGCCATACTATGGACTATTTGAAATGGGCAACTTAAGTTTTGTGACAGCCATTTAATTCAAATGGCATTGTCCTTGTTTTCTTTCTGGACTTCTGCCCTTTGGAAACTGCTTGTCTCTGACAAAATACAATCTTTTGTTATGAAACAAAAGTTTCTTAAACAAATCTCAGCTGTGACTCAAATTCACAAGCAATAATTTGTTGGCATGAAAATTTTTTGATATACATTATTCTTCCTCTCTTGGCTTTCTGGTACATGTTCGAGCCTTACATTTAACTGAGTTTCTGTCAGAGAATAGCAGTTATTATCACAGACATCTTCTGTGTCTTTGCATAGTGATGTCATGTTCCCTAGAGTTCAACTAAGTGGGAGAAATTTACTGCCTCTCCCTGCAGCAAAGCCCATTGAGCTGTGGACTTTTTATCAACTAGTCTGGCCCATCTTCATTCATGCTTGCATCACTGGGTATTTCAGAAACAGCTTAAACAGCCTCATCAGACACTTCTCCCTCCTATCTCTAAGGTTATGGGCTACCTGCTGCCACCAAGCTGGAGGAAAGGAGCACACGGTCTAATGTACAGGGGACTGCAATGGGACTTCTGCTTCCTTACAGTGTCCAAATGTGTCCTCTGGTGCTTGGCACGGTCGCTGGAGTTGCTGAAAGCTTTCTGGCAGCCAGGGTGCTGACAAAGGTACGGCTTTTCACCGGTATGGCTCCTTAAGTGAATCTTGAGATTTTCTAGTCTGGAAAAGGCTTTCTTGCAACCCTCGAACTAGAAAAGAAAAAAAAAGTATTTGAAAGGAAAGCACATGCAGCACACTGCAACAGCAAACTTCAAGCAGGAGGGTGAAAGGGCTTGTAGATATCTCCCACCCACTATGGCTGGATGCCTCTCCAAAGCTGAAGAAAGCCTGGCTTCTTAGTGTGGGTGTTGCTGTAGGGTTTGAACCATTTAGACCATAAGAATGTATTTATCCTCCCTGCACATGGTTGAATTAGGAAATTATGTCCTGCTCCCATTTTACAGATGGGACACTGAGACCCAAAGAGACCAGTCAGCTCAGAGCACAGCACCATCAGTCTATCTGGGAAACACAGCCCCAGCTAGTTCACCCAACAGCACACAGAAAGCAAATGGTCACCGTGGGGTTCCCCAAGTCCTGCACTAGCTACCCTTATCTCAGCTCTGGGCTTGTTTGGCTATTAGCAACTGAGCCAAACACAGGCATCTCTCTGTAGCAACCCAACTTACAGAGCAACAAAAAAAAATCATGCAGGGAAATGTCAGTCTGCTCTGTCTTGCTGACAGTGATGTAAAAAGTAAAGATTTTTGAAGTATTTCGTTACCTTTGTGCCGTGAGTAAATGTATGAGGTATTAAAAACAATGGGAACCCATCAAAATAGGATTTAATCCCCACGCGTAACCAATAATCGTGTGGCACAGTATTTCTACACCTAATCAAGTACTGCATCTGCAGAGAAACCTGTGTTTTTATGAGCAGAAAACCAGCTCTTCACCTATCATGTTCCCATAGTATACTTTTTCCTAAAGGAAACTAAACCCCATCAGTTCTATTTGACACTAGAATTTTTATGTACATTTGATTTCAGTTAGACTTGAATATGTATGAATATTAGTTAGAAGTATAGGCTTTTTTAATTCTATCAGTCAATATCCATTAATCTCATTAGTTTCAGCTGCTGCATATTCCACTGTGCAACATTTAAATTATCTGCTGCATAAGATGCTAGTTTGCATTTCTTGTATACTTGGAAAAATAATCATGAATTAACAGAGATGTCAAACATTTCTAATGCTAACACAAAATTTTCCACTATTTCTCTTCCGATTCATTTTACTCACTTGAAAAGAAATGAGCTGTTTTTCACTGATGTTAGAATAACACAAATCAATTTTATAATATATTATTCAGTGCATTTATGTTTACAAAAGCACGGCTAGGAAAACACTAACATAATTCTGCTCGCAAATAGCATAGTTTTCTTGCAAATCTGTAAGATCCTCGAAAAAGAGAAGAAACGGGATAAAAAATTTTCATTGCTTTATTTTAAGCACTTCATTTTTTTGAAGTAATGCAAGAGAGAGTTACAACTTCAAAGAATAAAGTGCAGGGAGAAAATACAGGAAAAAAAAGTTTCAGCCTCTCCGAACAAACTGGGGAGGCTGAATTTCTGTGCATCACTCCCTAACAGCTTTTGTTTAGTTTTAGCAACAGAAGGAAATATACTCTGAATGTTGCCCAGGAAAACACAGTATATAGGAGAAAATACACATTACCTACAAAATAGTAATATTAAAAATAAGCTTAAGAAATTGAAACTTGAGAAAGGGGATGAACCACCCCCCACTATGTCATAACTGCAATTCTATCTTTCACACACATCAATGTGCAGAAAATTTCGCAACCCACAAAGCTTTTTATTTATATCCCATCCCTTTACCCAAAGCAAACCTACAGTGCCTTTCAGATTATCCGATTTTGATCACTAAACATTAATTTGTGCTTGTACAAATACTGTTGACTTTATGTTTACGAAGGTTTAGTATGCAAGCCAAACATTGTTGCAAGTGTAAAAATATTTTTACTTTTAGGGAACTATTTTTACAAAATATTTCAGGATAAATTAAAAAAAAATAGACAGATATCCCTAATAACTGCCTGGATAAAAATACCACTCTTTTTTAAGGAAAAAGTAAAGAGTGGAGAAAGCATAAAAAAACATAAGAGCTAAAAGACTGATAAAATAAACAGCCTTATGAAAAGCAAAATAATTCCAGAGCAGCTATGTTAAAATAACAAAGAAACCTACTGATTAGCCCACCTTATGTAGACAACTTATTATTTTTTGTAAATCCATACAAGAACAACCATCCATTCTAATGACAGTAACTAAGCTATACATAAGTATGAAATAAATTGCAGTATCTCAAGCAATTTACCCTATTTCATAGGGTAAAACTCAGCCCAGTGAAAAAGTTCTAAAAGAAGGCCCTCTTCTTTTTGTCTCACAAGTTATTAAACTTTGAATCTTCAAGCATGCAAACAAAATTAAACATGTGTAAACAATTGTTTATATGATTGTAAAATTAGCGTTGAATTTAACTGGGAAAAAATGTTTAATGGAGCAGAACTGGCGAATGTTATCTTACAAATTTAAAAATTGTGATTTCTGAAGACTCCTGCCTTGCTGATCATAACTTGGAAGCAGAGAATATAGTCTGGTTCTCTTTCCCCTCCACAGCCCTAAATTACTGTATGTCATATAGTTGTGTATTGCAGAAAAGGTCATTCTAGCAAAGCACAGATAACCACAAGGCTGTATTATTAGAAAGATCATCTTTACACAATAGTTAATTAATGTTTACTCTAAAAACCAGACTTTTGAAGCCTTGGAAATCTCTAATGCTTAAGATGAAAGAATTAAAAGATATTCTTTCCAACAGCACAGAACATACAGTATTTCCTCATAACCAGATTTCAGCGAAAGTATTCAGAGAAGACATGATTAGCCATGGGGGAAAAAAGTCAGGTAGATAGTAGTTGTATTTTGAAATGGAACTCTTTGTAGCTTCTAAGTTATTAGCTGTGGTAGAAGAGGAGGATGTAACACCTCTATTAGAACTAGTCATTTAAGTACATTGCATGCATTTGGCATTCTGAAGCTGTTTAACACTCCAAAACATACTTCTGATTAAACTATTTTTTTTTTGGAAATCACATGGAATTAATTGTGTAATGTTTTCCTAAACTGCAATCCAGAAATCATAGTTACTGAGCTTTTATTTTTACTGTTGCATATAAATTGAAACTATTAAGTAGCTCGTAAAGAGAATTTCCTCTCTGTGCTTCCTAAACTTGAGAGTTCTTTTAAAAACATATTAATTGAAGTGTCCATATCCATGTTTACTTTATCTTTTTATAAGGATAATTGTCAAAAGCAAGAAACTATATTTACAGTGAAAGGTGAAGCATGTAAATAAAAAGCAGAAGCAGTGCTATGACTTTAAAACACTTGTGTTCTCATGAGTGTGCTGTTCATCTTTGTATACACAGAGATGGTGTTCAGTGTACCAGGCAACCACCCTGTAAAATTACAATATAATTACATAGATTTGTATAAAATAATCTGTGCAGCATGTAAAGCCCTGATGGATGCATCATGCACTTCTGAGCCCTGTCGGGAATTAGACAGCAACCTTCATTACGAAGTACATTTAGACCCTTCCTTACACAGGTAGGAACAGCATGACAATACCTGTGTGACTACTTTAATGTTACTAGCAGATGTTCAGTGACCAAGTATTTAAGAAATTAGTCAGTTTTCACTGTAAAAGGAACCAGTCAGTTGATCACCAGTTTGACAAAGACTCCAGACCTTGCTCTGGCAAACAACATCTGTCTGAGATCTGATACATTCACAGAAAAGAATCTGGTCTTGATTTTAAAGGTCAATGACAGAGAGCCCAGCTCCTTCTTAATCCAGCTATCCCCTAATATTACCTGGTATTCAAAATCTTCACTTTTCCCTATCTGAATTTGTTTTGCTTCAGCATCCAAACAGTGTATTTTCTTTTGTCTTTTTCTGCTATATTAATGTGATAAGTAATGTAAAAGATAACTTCTGATTCTAGGTATTTTCTCTTATCAAGTCACTTAACGTTCTCACAAATAATTTATATATATATTATTTGCTTTCTCACTATGAACAATGCTTTCTCAGACCTACTTTGAAATTGATTCTAAAACCAAAACAAATAAAATTAAATACACTTAGAAATATTGACATGAGCAGTGTTTTTACAGTAATGTTTTCTCCAATATACAACATAATGTTACTCTCCTATTCTGATAGTCTCACATTTAGGCTTTTAATGTATTTTTTTTGTTTGAATCAGTTATACACAGTAATCCTCAAATATTTTTCAGCATCACTACATTTGGGGGAGGATCATTTATTTTTCAAGTGTGAAGGATAAGCATTTCCCCTAGTGGGGAAATATTTACGGGATATTATAATTAATACATTTCACTACATGTTCCCAATCTGATCTCTCTCTAGGGTTATGGGGAGTTGGGTGTTTTTCCTTCTTAAATTTGACTTTGCTAAACATAACTTTCCTACAATCATTAAATTGCAACAGATGGCTTCCTGTGTATCAAGAGCTAGCTAGTGTCCACACAAAGTCTCAATAACAAACCTAGATACTTCAGTGACAGAATACATTTCATTCTTCAATAAAACAGAATACATGCCTCAGGCAAAAAGCAGAAGAGACTGAGAAGCCCTCAAAAGGATGTGATATAGGGAAATGATCAGACGAGATACATCCAAATGATCTCAGAAAGTTAGCTGTGACCAATGCTTGATGGCAAGGTGGAGAACTGTCCAATTCTCTGCCAAACTGACTTGGAGGAAATCAACCCAAACCTTTGTATGGACCCAGGACATACTAACCAGATCCTTTAAATATTTTCCTATACAGTTGCAGAATATCAATTTGTTTGGCTTAGTAGCCTGTTCAGCCATGGTGAACTTTTGATGATGCAAAAAGAGATAAAAAAGTGCACCCAGAAACTAAGATACACATCAGAGGGGAGAAACTCCTCCCTGATTTTACAAGGTCAACAAGGTAAGAAGCTTTCCCTTAGCAAACATGTTTTCCATGGAAAAGTATTCATGCCTCTTCTTCACTAAACACAATGGATGCTAATTCTGGTCCAAGGACACATGGCATCATAACAGTGTGGGACTGGGCCCTCCCCACTACATACACACAGGTAGGAAAAACAGCAATTTCACAGATGTACAGTACAGATCAGACCCAGCTCTTGCCTGCTAACCCATGGCTAACCCACATTAATCCATGACTGATTGCACATGAACACATAGATGCATACTCTAAAAACTCGTCACACAATACAGTTTGGTTTTCCATTGATAATTTCTGTGGTCCCTTTCTGACTACCTCATTTACCTGGGATATGAAATATAGGATCAGTATTTCAGTAGTAGTCTTACCAGTGCTAGGCATTCAGGTAACATGACTTTTCTGAATCATACCCACTTTTTCACTCATTCAAGGATCGTGTTAGTCTTGTTTAAGTCATAGCATTTTACAGAGGTTTTTCATCACAGTTGGTAATACTAAATCCCCACTCAAACTCATGTCTTGGTAGGCAGAATTTCTCATCTTGTAAATATAAGTTCTATGTCTACACTCCCGCTTGTATTGCTTTGCATTTGTCTGTTTTACAGACACAATAATTCAGCAAAATCAATCAGATTGACTGTAACAGTGTGATATCTTCAGTATTTGTGGCTCTACTAGTCCCTGTTAAATGTACAAAGTTTACCTACTTAGACCACTTTTTTGAGAACAAGTGAAGCACCCTTTATCTAATATATGCCCTATTAATAGAATTTAATACAAAAAACTTAAAATCATAGAATCATTTAAGTTGTAAAAAATCTTTAAGATCATCAATTCCAATCATTAACCTAACACTGCCAAGTCCACCACTAAACTATGTCCCTAAGTGCCACATCTACACATCTTTTAAATACCTCCAGAGATGGTGACTCAACTCCTTCCCTGGGCAGCCTGTTCCAACGCTTGACAACTCTTTCAGTGAAGAATTTTTTCCTAATATCCAATCTAAACCTCCCCTGGTGCAACTTGAGGCTGTTTCCTCCCATCCTATCACTTGTTACTTGGGAGACCGACACCCACCTCATTACAACCTCCTTTCAGGTAGTTGTAGAGATCTCCCTCCATATCAGGTTAAAAAATGTCATGTGCTTCATGAAAAGCTTTGGAGAAGCCCAATTCTAGTCTATAATTTTTCAAAAAGAGAACTGCAGGCATTTCACTAGCAGTATTTTGTATTCCATTCCACACTGACCCTCATCAGCACTGGGACAAAATTCAGTGCAACACCTCCTTTGGAAACAGCATTATCTGCCTATGATTCCACATTTGAATTACATTAATAAATTATTAATGAATAATATTGGACTATTTTAAAATATTCTGTGCTTATCATTTACAATTTTTTTTTCAGTAAAATATCAATACAGAAACATGGTACTAGTTTTCTACTTTTTCCTTCTTCCATCCCAGACTGTAGAAGTAACAGCTTGATAACACATGCTCCCTTGAAGAGCTGATGGATACAGGAGAAGAAAATGAAACAAGTGGGACTCTACAAAGGTGAAGAAGGACTCCAAGATGTTTTATGTAGCCTTCTGAGTCTTTGGAAACCATGAGATATAACTTGATATAACATGTGCTGAAAAATCCAAACTGGTATGAGTCTGCCTTCTTTAAGACAGCATAAAAAGTTGCCTCTGCCTCTGGACATTGACCTGATTCCATTCACAACAGTAAGTTACTGTCTCAGATTGCTTTGACAAGCTGCTTGACTTGTTTACTCTAGTAATAGTCATAAACTGACCATAAGCATGAAAAATAAAAGTTTTAAATCCTTTGACTTTGAAGAAAGTTATCTGAATGAAAATATAAGACACTTCTGAATATTAGGGAATGCTCTCATATGTGAATGCATACACACAAATGGAAGGAATGGTATCCCTAAAAACTATAGGGAAAAAATAAATCCAGAATAGCATATACATAAGGCCCCAAACCAAATCTGTGAAATGTTCAGTAGTCATATAGCATTTTAATAAGATTATTAGCATATAAAGGGCAAATTAATTATTTAACAATGTTTTATGTCTATCTGTCAATTAATATTGAATGCTCTGATATGCTGACCAGGTAGGTCCTTCTGTGTCAGCACTATGGCAGGTGGTATGACAAGGACTAAGTATCTTTCCCCAGCTTTGCATTTATCACATGAACAGATGTTAAAGCTGTTCTTTACATGGCTTTCAAACAAGAACAATGCATTTGAAGCATTAGTTGTCTTTTAAAAAGCACTTCCCTTCCTCAACAGCATTAGCAGGCTGCTGCTCTGAAGGAGACATAAGGGCTTTCAAAAAATTGAGATTAAGACCTCATATGAATAGCTTTTAAATAGCTTTTTAGTCCCCCAGACTCTCCTGCTTGGCAATCTTGTGAACAACACATAATTAGTGTCAGACATCATTCAAACTGCTGACATCAGGTGCTCACCAACAAGGAGGCTGCATGCCACAGCTGAGATTTAAAAGCCCAGGTTCATTTCATGTAAAGTAAGTGCTGTGCTTTTAACCCTTAAAGTGTTTAAATGGATAAAAATGTAGCATTCAGAGCAGCACTTCATTATAGTGCAACCATTTCTATCTGAACAGAATTTATTTTTGACATGGTGACTGAATGCTCTTGTGGATGCACAGCGCTTATAAAAGGCTATCTTTTCCTCAAAGCTATGCAAAGGCTGGGATTTATTTTCTGTTTTTATAGTTTATCTTATGAAATGATAAATGTCTTGGAATTCTTTGCTCCAGTAAATAATGACAGACTATGTTTATATATTTTGAATGCAATTATAATAGATGCTTATTTGCCCAACCACTCAATGACAATTCGGTCCAAAGCTTATTGAAGTCAACAGGTAATTACTCTCTTTTTTTCCTCCTAAGAAAAGAAGGTTCCTTCCACTGCAATGTCCTCACTTCAGGTATTTCTGGTAGATTCCATTTAAATTTTAGAATTCAGCATTGCATAATTATAAATGCAAACAAAACATAATTACAGACCATGACAAAGCCTAAAGTAAGTTGTTATTTATCTTCTTTATACTTCCTACTTTAAGCTAAAAGGTTTATTATACTCAATAGATGTACAAGAAAGTTCATATTATGAGTCAGATGTAAAACTCATGGGACCAGTCAGTGCTTATGGCTATAAGGATCATATTTTAAGAGCATTTGACTAAGGAGCACATAATGCTCTGTGTGTGTGTGTGTGTATAGAACAAGATTAATCCTAATCTGATTTCAGTTTTCCAATACATCCATTTTTTTGGGTATATTTTAAATAAGAAGAACTACATACTGCCGCTATAACTGAAAAATGCAATGAACTCAATGGAAAAAAAGAAGATATTAATGCAGAGCAAAAAGTTACACATTGGTTAACATATGGGAAATCAAATTGGGCTACTTTTTCAGAAAAGCACAAAAGAGAGGCTAGTCTCTTGATATCAAATTGGAATAAAGATGGAAGTGGAAAACAGGTAAGGAACTGTCCCCATCCACAATACTCTTATTGTGAGAGCTCTCTTTACAGAGGGCTTTTTTTATTTATGTGTTCTTAATAAATGTAGCCTGCTCATTTCTCCTTTTCACTGCAATACTCTGGAGATCTTCATACTTCTCGCTTTCTAGAGATCTGCACCACACTGTATACTCTTACTTTCTAGATAAAGACACAAATACTTCAGCTGAAACGAAGCACTGTACATTGAATGTTATCTATCCCCTGAAATAATGATGTCAAGAGATTCATTCACCATGGAAATGCCTCTTGATTTCATTAGTTTTAGTAGCTTGGCCATTTCAGACTTGGAAGCTATTTCTGTTGCTGTAGAGAAGGTAAATATTATGACAAGTCCCTTCAAAAGAAACTATTACTGAACACATCAGCTGCTACTGACTCAAAAACCATATGGTACAGAAACCATTAGAGGAAGAATGTTCAAATTGGGAATTCTTTCATTGCTTCCTTTTGGAAGACAGTGCTCCTGATTTTTTCTGGTTTTTCCCCTTTCTTTCTGTACCTCCTTGGCTTTTCTAAAAGGTTGTCTTTGATATTCTTGTAACTGAGGTCACCATCTGTATTTGTGCAGCTTTCTCTACTAAAAGTCAACATGGTTCTAAAATTGTTCACTGTTAAAGCACCTACTATTACTTTTAAACTCTGGAGAAGTAATCTAGGTTGGAATACTTCTTCCTTTTAGTAAACTCACCGGAACTAAATAACTTTTCATCAAGTAAAAAACCAGTTATTTCCTTGCGGGTATTTAAAAAAAATATATATCCAGGAACACTGCTTTGCCCTCCAGTAAAATGTGTAGCCACACCTCATTTCTGTCATTCATACCTGTACAGGATCTCATGCCAGAGATATGCTATAAATTGAGACCATAGGCTTTCAATCATGTAGATGAGGGAGTGTAAATCACATTCTCACTGGGAAGAGTCTGTTGTTTTAGAGAATTTTGCTCTTTGTGAATTTCACAAAGGACTGCATTTTTATTTCTATTACACTAGAAGTAAAAAGGAATAAAAGATCAGGGAATCTCTGAAACCAGAGCCCTAATGGGAAAGAAACATGAGTCTAGAGGGTTCTTCTTCACCAAACTCTGTCTAAATTCAGATTATTCATTATTAATTCTGTTGTCTCTAAATAGAGACAGAACAGAAATATCTATACATAGAAATAGGAATATTCCATCCTACCCTACCCTACCCTACCCTACCCTATCCTATCCTATCCTATCCTATCCTATCCTATCCTATCCTATCCTATCCTATCCTATCCTATCCTATCCTATCCTATCCTATCCCATCTATAAACATGCAAACTGGAACTGAAAAATTCAAAAACACAAGCTGTTCTACAAATACTATCAAAGTATTTCTTTTTACACTTATTTGAAAATATATCACTTGATTGTCATTTTTCACATATACAATGACTAGAGTACTGGTAAACTCTCACACTTATGGTACATAGCTCACAACTGACACTGTAAAACTTTTAGCACAGCTTTTTACAGACCTGGGTATGAGGTTCTTTCTACCCCCAGCATATGTACACAAGACTAGCTGCTATCTGGCATAGGCTCTCTTAGTAAAATCCATTTATTATTTACAGAGCCAAAATTCATCTTTGTCACAGATTTTTCTTTTAATTGAAAAAGCCATATAGATCACTGCCAAGAGCAAAACAGGCAGTGAGAGATCCATTTGCTCTTTCATGAGTGCAGCATTTGCCTAGAGAAAATATGCTAGAATACAGTAGAACACGTCCATAAACACTAATTTTGTGTCCAAAGAAATTATGTACTTAAGTTATCCCGGAATAAAAGTTTGAATGGCTTCAATTTTGAGAAACTGACACTGACGTTAATTAAAGGGCCTGGTTAAAGAGGCTTTATTAAAGCAAAAACATAAGGCATAATTCAATTGGTTGATTGTTTATGTAAAGTGCTGTTCAACTTAAAAGTGCCTGAGACAGAAAAGCACAATGCATACAGGAAGAGGCATCATTAGGAGACAGAAATATGCTTGCCCAAACCTTGACTTGCATTTAGAAGTTAAAGGTTTGCTGGAAAAATGCACCAAACAATATCCCGAAAAAATGCAACGCTCGATTTTAATACTATACTGCCCTGTTGCCCTATACCTGTTGCACTTATTTTTTCCTACCAAATTGGCTCAGTCATATGTAACTTCTTGCATAAATAAAATTTTAATTTACACATATAAACAGAATCTTTTATTGTTAAAATAACAATAAAACTGTTGATTAAACTGTCTTGCTGTTCCAATTTGTGATGGTGTGAAGAGTAACTTTTTCCAAGTAAGTTGTCTCATATGGATGCATTTCAAGATTTCAAGAATTAAAAAGTCTTAGATTTGCCATTATGCAACAACCACCTCATCAGGGGACAGAATTTTTTGCAAATTTCATATGACAGAATTTATTTGACATTTTTGCATCAGGGAGGTAATGTTTCTTGAAGGTCTTGTTGAATTCATGAGTGGTTCAAGCCATGGTGTATTGATGGTCCAGTCCGCTGGGTAATAGTTCTTTTATTTTTTTCTCTATATTATTAACAATTTATAAAAGCATGTCTGTGAACCAATCAATCTCACTTAACTGGCAAAGAAACAATAAGAAAATTAGAATCATGCCACAAGTCTATGAAAAACGTAAGGCTAAAAATAGATATTTTTTTTCATTTTAAATTCTGTATTTTGACAAAAAGAATGTATTTCCTTCTATATTTAAAGGAAATATATCATCATAGCTTTAAGTCCAAAGAACAGGCTTCCCAACCTTCTTCATCTAGTTTCTTCAGAAAGATGAGGGAAACTTGAAAACATACATCCTTTTAATTGGATGCAAGTCCTCTGCTTTTGTTAGAGGATATAATTCCTTTTATTCATTGAGCAATTCAGGTGTTTCACTATGAAATAGAAAAAGGAGTTTAGTGGCAATGTCAGAGCCACAATGCTGTTTTAAGGAAAAAGTATCACTATGCAGTTGTAACATTTCATTTCATAGAAGACAGTACTTTTGCACAGTTAAAAGGAGGGTGCTGGAGAAAAGAGCTTTCCTTTAAAATGATCTGTTCACACACATAATTTCTTTTCCCCAAAAGGTTGATTGCTGAATTATAAACCAGAAGAAATTACACCTGTATTGTCAAAAGTACTCTTTTTAAATTGAGAATGGCATGTAACCAATTCCAGCATAGGAACTTGAGATGTCTAATTAAATGAAATGTATAGTTTCTTTTTTCAACGTACTTAGCATTTTCCTTTTAAATAACATTTTGAATGTTATTATACCAATTAATCCCTCCAATGTCTATGTCAGAAAAGGGGGAAAACATTACTTATGTCCTACACAAAGGACCGGAGGCCAGTCGGACAGTAGAATGGATATGGTCATACAGTGGGAATGAATATATATAATTAAGTTGAGCAGCCTTACCTCTGTCAGTAATAATATTTTATAATAGATGTGCAGTGGTGACCAAAATGTTATACAGGTTGTGTTCACAAGATAAATCTCCTTTTAAATAAATTATTCCAAAGTTTATTTCTTGCACTGCTTTTTAGTAGATTTTTTTTGAAACATAACCTGTGCATGTTTATAGCTATGGCTATCCACTATACTTGGATACTTGGCTATCCTCTAACTGTACTACTAACTTCAAATTTCTATCTGTTTGGGGAATAGACATGACACATACTAGTTTTTTCTACCTCCATTTTGTAATACTCACTCTTTACTATGAAAATCTCATCTCAGTGTTTTTTCATAGGAAATTTTAATCCTGACAATTTTAGATGAAAAGCAAACAAGTGTGTTCTACCTTGTGATATTTCTAACTATTTGGAGGCATGTAAAGCACACAGAAGTTACACTCATGGCCACATTCATCAGTAAATATTCAACATTTTCTAGCACTTCAGGTGGCTTTTATCACATTCACTTGAATGGTCTGAGGCATCCAGAACACACTCTGTAGTATTTAAAATCCAGCCCCAAAACTATGTAACTAGAAATTTAAAAAAGATCATATTATAAAGTTCATTTTCTGAATTTCAGAACTTTTAAAAACTACTTAATTAAAATTTCACAATTTTCAGAAGAAATATGCTATTGCAAAATAAAAACTGAAGTTTTATATTGAAAGTGTGAAAATTATGCTTAGACTTTTCCCATTGCTTTCTTCCTAATTCAGCTCAGGGAATTTGATGATTTTGACATGAATCTGTTTATTGCTTTTGCTAGCCCTTAGCTGCATTTCCCAATAAATAAAATATTCATCAAAAATACTAGCTCAGAAACAGCAATAATTCTTACAGACACCAAAGTGGAACATCCCTTGCCAAATAGTTTTCCTCCAAAGAAAAAATTAGAAATAAATACACTAGTTTTAAATCAGATTAATTGATGCTTTATTAAAAAGGGTTCAGATTAGTATCTGTATGGCTACTGAAAAAATATGGAACAGAAAATTTACTAAAAGTTACTATTCAGCAAAAATGTAAGGAAATTATAATAGAGCAAATGCGAAATCTTAACCTTAACATGGCTGTATTACTGCCAGCCAGCACTATAACTGTTCTGTCATAATAATGAGGTCCCAATTCTGCACTCCTTGAATATGCACCACTTCCACTGAAGTTGCTCAGGATTTTGGATATGCAAGGAATGTAGAATTAGTTTCTTAATCCTTAGGCCACAATCCATAAAAATTAGTGCCCCAACTCATAATATTGCTGGCTGAACAGCTCTGCAGCACCTTTTAGGGCATTAACAGTAGGATTCTGCTGATTTAGTCTAAAAATCATACAAGGACCTTGCCTCTGCACTCTTATCTGTAATAAGCAAATTAAACTAAGCAA
Organism: Strix aluco; assembly: GCF_031877795.1. Taxonomy (NCBI): domain Eukaryota; kingdom Metazoa; phylum Chordata; class Aves; order Strigiformes; family Strigidae; genus Strix; species Strix aluco. The sequence continues at coordinate 30,109,910 of NC_133971.1, forward strand.
CCCTATGTTTAGAGTGAAATGCATTTTGAGCTGTTTAGCAATGTAGCCTTACCTCTTCTTCCCAATTTGTCCTCTCTTAAAGGGGAAATCAATAATACAGCTCAGCATTTAAAATCCTAGCTTTCCTCTGTTCTGAGCAGAGCTCTTACACAGCTCTCCTTTCATGGGAGAGCACAGGAGAATATTCATCTCACCGTTTAAGAGAGATGGATTGCAGAAAAGAACAGTTTTCAAAAACAAGACAAAAGTGCTTGCATTATAATCAGTGGGAGTCCATCACAATAGCAAAAGGGCAAAGGATGTTTCTTTGTTACCCCACAAGTAAACCATATGCAAATTTCCAGTAATATTCAAAACAGACTTCCCAGATCAGTAAATGTTTTCTATTCTTGGCTCCTTAGTATCCTCAGCTTTCTTCAATTAGATCCTGTTTGTTTAGTTAAAAAAAAAAAAAAAAAAAAAGCTCTAAAGAAAGGATTAAGCCCTGTATCTTATGGAAAAAAAACCCCATAAATTACAAATTCTTTTCGAATCTAGACTATGTATTCTTTAATCTTCTGCCCTGCTGGGAAGTGTAATAAGAATAAAGGCAGAGAGAAGCTTTTTTGCTTCAATTGTTTTGTTCAGCTGAAAATATGCTTTTGACTATCTGCATCTAAATCTCAAAATTCATGACAACTCAGACAACACTCCCACATGTTTTAAGTCTGTGAGTTAAAAAGAGAGCTGGGAAAGCTTACAGAAACCCACCTGGTGAGCAAGATCTTCAGGTTCAAAAGGACAAGACAGAAGGTCATATGGATATGAAACAAGCAAGCCGTGACTGTAAGAAGATGATGACAAGAGTTTAGGTGCTAGCAATGCAGTTCTTCAGTGTGGTGCGGCCTCAGAAGGCAAATAATTTTCAAAATGACCAGCAGATCTGACTGATGGGTATGAGTTAGTGAGGGATGAGAAAACCAATGGAAGAGGCCAGAGGTTGGAAAAGATAAAGTGTTGGTTACCATTTACTATTTGTTCACAATATAATTAACTGAAATCTAATGATTATGCTTTGAATTTAAAATTAAAATGAAGATAAATTGATGAAAAAAGCAAAAGTCAAAAGAGAATCCTAAAAGGAGAAATAGGCACTTCTTTTTAGGACAGAAAATCACCTTGCTTGTATGTGCCATGTCAAATTGTGAAAGATTTTTGCTGTGATCCCATGCCAGTAAAAACAGCAGCAAGAAAAAACTCTAGAAGTTATTTTCCTCTTTTTCGTGCAATGTACCCATGTGCAAAGAACCAGTGTGTACACACACACACAAAAGAAAGAAAAGAAGGCTGCTGTTCCTCCCAGTCCTCCTCTCTCTTAACATCAGAAAAGACATAGTAAGGAAGCAGTGTGATGTTCAGATAATGGTTAGGGTATACAGCTTTCTGACATCCCATTCAGTGTCGCCAAAGCTCAACTCACAGTTCCAACAAACTGAGTTTATACTGCATCACCTGCACTCAATTTATGTGCACAAGAAAGCCTAGCCTCTTGCAGACGTTCCTCACAGCAGAGAGAAGAAAATATTTGGTGTTAACAGAAATCACATTGTGAGGTGGTCTGGGCTATATTTTAGGCAAACCCTGGTCAGAGTAACACTGTGAGCCTGGGTTAGGCCATCGATGCAGTCAGGACAAACATAAGTCACTGCACTCAGGCTGCCACCAGTGAGTAAAGTCTAATGCCTGAGATAACAATGCGATGCAGAATCTGGAAGTACAAATATTAGGGCTAGACCTTGGTTTGGAAGCAGGCAGGACCACAGCTAAATCAACATATGTGTCTGGGTACCAGGAAAAGGACTAGGGGTTCAGAGGAAAGGCTGAACAATCTGAAGGACCAGGCAAGTCATGGAGCTGGACCACACCTAAGTTGGTTGTAAAACTGTCATTGGGACACAGTACTTTTCTTCTAAAGAGCTCAGCAGTCAACAGCCTCTGACTAAGGGCAATGGCCACTGCCAATCTCTTCTGACTCACTACAGGGTTGTTATACCTCCTGCCACACAGACTGTGCAAAAAGTTTCAAGTTCCCAAAACCAGAAGATAAGGTAATGCAAAACCTATGTGGATCCCCTTGAAAAGCTGTGCTTATTTAAGTCACACATATAGGGGCTTTTAGTCCCATCTTCTGAGATGCTACCTTATGCAAACAAAATCCTTGTGACAAAAGACCTGTGATGAAGGAACCATGAGGGATTAATGCAAAAGAATTCCCTCAGGGTGAGCCAAAAAAGCTGCTCTTCTTTGAGGAGAAGTTGAGGAACATGCTAATAAAGATACTATGATGTTGATTAATTTCTTTTCTCCATCTGTCTAATAAAGTTAAATCATTTATACAACACTGACATTCCACAACCATCTTTTAAAATACTGAAGACATCTACATAGCTTAATAAAGCAAGCACATACTTATTTCATGTCAGACATAGCTTAGAGGTGTGCTGAACCCTTTTCTTTCCCTGGGGCTTCTGAGAAAAAAGTGGCATGACAGTGATGCAGAAAGAGAATTACTTAGTAATATAGGCATAAACCAGTTTCTCTGCTCTGTAGCACAGATCCAATGTGTCTAGCAATGCATTTCTTTCCCTTGAATGTGTAAGTAGATGAGTCTCATACATCTTACATAGGAGCGGTTCTCACCATGCAACTGAGGCTTAAGTTATGATAAACCTTAAGTGATCATACAGAGACAGGGCAAGAAAGAGTAAATAGAGGAATGCAGTAATAAATGTAGGGTGTTAATGGAATAATCACGAGTCTTGTTGAATCTAATAATTTTGATCCTATCCTGTAACAGATGTCATTTTCAAGGGAAGCCTTGAAGGGTTTACAGACTTTACAGAAGCAGAACACTTTGGGAATAAATCCAGGCCTAGAATGAGACAAACCAGTGCAGAGTATCCATGGCCAGGCAGAAGAATGAGATGAATAAAATAGGGAAAGGAAGGAAAAGGAGATTAGGAAGCATGGCACATTACTAAATATAAGTATTTATGTCTATTCCTCAAGTGAACTGTTGTTCAGTGAGTGAGTTACATGACTTCTATTCATTTATATGATATGTCTGGCACCACAACTGGTTGTGGAATACCCAGAGGACATTTTAGATAATAATAGATTAATGACTATACCTAATTTTTACTGCTCATGGATACAACCAAAAAGAACAAAACCTAAAATATCTGCAGGTTCAGAGGCACAAGTAGGGGATGAGCTGTGCAATTTTCTGAGGGCAAGGATAAGAAGCTTTGAATTTCACCAACAAAAAAATAAAAGGATGACTCGGTAAATAACTATCCTTAAAAGATACCACCAGTGCATGAAGTTAAGGATTTTCTTCTCCTCTTATTGGTGGACATTGCATTCTTCTTAGTACGTATTTCCCCTTGGCAACTTAACATTTACCTCATTCACTGTGAATCATTACAGCATTCAATAGTCCTTCAAATGAATCTTTTCCCACTGTGAAAGGATGTCTTAGAGAAGCTACAACAGATATTAGAGCTATTTTTGCACTGTTGGCCAAAACCATCATGCTTGGTTTTTTTAACTGACAATAAAAACTTTTATTTTCTATTTTAATGATCTGTACCATTAAGACAAAAACAGATTATAAAAATACAGATAACTGCACAACACAAAGACTAATTGAAAATGAACATCAAATGAAGCTTACATGAGATAATGGAAATGGAAGACTAACTCTGAGCCTGGATTTATGCCCACCTCCTAATCAAGTGCCACAAAACTAGTTGAAAACACAGGAGAATGGCGTTCTGTTGCACTTTACCTATCTGGAGTTTCTGTTTCAAAATAACTTTATGTTTATACTGCTATTGAAAAGGTCAACATCTGGCTGGACAGATGTCTAAATAGAGGGTGAGCAAATTTGGTATCTGTATTCTATTTTAAGGCAGATTGGTAAATCTGATAGGTGTTTTTTATTGATAGCTTCATACAGAGCCCTGATTATCTTCAAATAACAACTTCTCTGTTACAGTGTGTGGGAAGGACGGAATGATGAGTGAGGGGTAAACTGGCACGGTTTCAGAGACCTGGAAGAATCAAGAAACTGAAATGAATGGTCAATCTCAGGCCCGATCCTGATGGACTCAGCACTTACTGACTCCAGTCACACCAACAGCACTGTGAAAACCATCTGTGACATTTGCATTCTGTTCTTCTTTTTGCATCTTATGTACCAATAAGGCATTCAAACTGGCATGGTTCATCTTTGAAGATCACCCGAGTTTCAGACCTCAGAGATGACTCAAGGAGGGCTCAGTGGAAATTCTGGGTGTACTGCACAGGCAACTTTTATTTCCTCTAGAAAACTGATCAGCTGCAGAAAATGTGATGGTTTCGTTTATTTATTTTTATTTTCATAGTTAGTCAGAGGGGGAATCAGAGCATAGCAATGAAGAAGGAAGATGGTAATCATGATATTGCTGGTAAGAAGACGGTGCTACAGATTTTTTTTTTTCCTCCGATACTGTGTGCTCATAAGAAGGCCCCACATCTAATCACCTTTGTTAGCCCTGCTAGCAGTGACCTTTAGATGCTTATTAACAGCATAGACTGTAATTCCAAACCCACCATACATTATGGGATCCTGATGTGAAGGCTACACCCCTATAGTGATTAAATTTCCTTTACAAAAACTATGTATAGAACAAACATTAAACACTCTCCATTAAATGCATGCCAGCTGTTACTCTGTTACTTACATTACTTTATTACTTGTCTTTGATTGCTTTGTCCTACAGTCTGAAAACCTGGGGAAAACCTGAGTAAGTCTTTTGCATTTAGCTAATTCAACATACATATATATACACACTTACCTGAACCACTGCAAGCCACTATTGTCAATAAAGGTCTAAAGGGCTCTTAGGAAGATTTCGCTTTGATTTCTGCTTCAATTTGTAGTATGAACACTACTTGAAAAGCTCAATTGTTTCCTTCAATGTCCTGATGTACCACCAAACAAAACTGAATTGCTTGAAATACAGCCCACTGATGCTTTTGTATCACTATAGAAGCTGATGGCAACCTTCCACCTCTTTTGCTGAATGGTGTAATTGGCCTGCCAGAGAGGATTTGGGACTTTAACACGTTCCTTGTTTAGCTGAGCTAACCAATTATTCTGCAGTTGCTATCAAGGCTGCAGACTTTTCTTCACTGGGGTCATTAAGCTTGTCAAAACTAATTTGTCACCACAACTGCTGACCCTCATTCCCTCTGACAGCAGCACAAGTGTCCAACTACACAGGCCTTTGCATTACAAGAAAGTAAATGACTGATCAGAGCCCACCAAGCATCCTGACCGTATGCCACAGTCTGACCTTCTGACCCCATGAGAGGTGGAAACAGTACCACCTAAATGGCGTGGGGTCACCAAATGACACTACTAATCATTCTGTAGAATAAGTGAAAAAAGCCTCAATCAGCTGAAGTGAAAGAACACTTGAAGGCGGTATGTGACCTGCAATGATGATAAGAAAGTTTTGGGCTGTTTTATTTTTAATTAAAAAGAGATTATTAAAGTCACTTATTCTGAAACAAAATTCTATGAAAGAAGTTACCAGCTGACTCAGATTATGTTTTTGGAAAGTTGCTCAGACACAGCAGCTGACAGTGGAGCACTTTGAGTCCAATACAGCAGATCATTACTGCATAATCCTTTGTGTATTCTTGACCATCCGAGTGACAACTGAATCAGGCCAGCAGCAGGTTCTTCATCTGATGTAATACTAGCCACAAAGTACTTAGTATCAGTCCATACTTACTACAGTGGGGTAAAATTTGTCCCAGAAACATCTGCATACACCTAGAATTTGCTTCACTGAAAGTTCAGGATGTAAGAGTTTTATAATGGAGCTAATCTCTTCTAATTATCTGTATCACTAAATTATTTTGGTGACAAATAATTCATAACCTGATTTGAATCTTTCCTTCACTATTGCAATAATATGCAGTTTAATGGGGCTACTTGGAATTAGCACCATTTCCTCAGTTGCTATAGGGTATTTGACAGAAAAAAATTGCAAAAAGAAGGGAAAGATTTCAGAGGAACCCTTTCTCTCAGAATATTCCTAACCATTCAAGGCACCAACTCTGGAAGGGCCTTTATCTCCAATACTCTGAGAGGTCCTACTTGGTTCAATTAAGATGACTTGTACTGCCATAAGCTCATCCTATGAATAAATATTTTCAGTGTCAGGACCTTCACTTGTATGCTACCCTGCAGTACAAGAATAGTTCTGCAAATACAGTGACAGCAGTATTCAGTTTTCCCTCTAGAAGCTTTCAAATGCCATCATCTTTTATCCATACTTTCTGTAAAGCAGTATTTTTCTAAGCGTTTGGAAAGATAAATCTTTAATGAAAATAGGCAGATGCAATATACCACAGCAAACAGGATCCAGTCTTAAGAGACAATGCCTGGTGTTGGGTTTTTTTGTCTATGTGAATTACACTTATTTAAACAAGGCTGAGTGACTTAAGGTTCATCAGCACTGTAATGACTTTGAACACCACTGTTCCTATTTAACAAAAGAAAAGTAAAGAAGGAAAAGGAAAAGAGACAAAGAGGAAAGAAATGGAGAGTAGTGCTGCACAGAATCCTAGGAGTTTGTTGAGTCCTAATGATTTCATTCAGTATTTAATCTCTGGTGACAAGAAGGGTTTTTTCCCTCCTTTCAGCAAGAAAGCAAATTCAGCATTAACAAAGCCCTGTATTTGAAGCCAAGATTGGATGTGAATTTTAAGCTGTTCCTAGCCTTCTCTATCTCTTCCTCCTGGACACAGAGAGTAGCCACAACTAAAAAAATACGCTTAAAAAGCTGCATAATTACTTTGAGCTTGTTTTTAATTTATATTTGGGATAGGGTCTTGCAAAAGGCTCATTGGCAGAAAAATAAATAATGGCAATGGTCATTATGGTATGAATAACTGGGGAACTGCCAAATATTGCAACTTGCCAAGCATCACAAACAAAAGCTTTTAAAAATATGCACATTCTTTGACTAGCATCTTTTGTTGTTAAAATCAGGCATGGGTGAACCAATCAGAATAGGGAAGAGGGAAAGTAACAGTAGAGGAAGAAATGGGTATGACACTCTTCATATTCCCTAACTTCTAATCACTTCTAGAGGGAGACACTCCTCATTTAACAAATTGCATTATTTCTCAGTGCTTTTTATTTCATGGAACAGCACTGATAATAAGAGTTGGTATATGCAGAGAAAGGGAAAAGATTCTTTTTTTTCCTTTTGTTTTACTTAATGGTTAGCATCCACAGGCAGACAGATAAACTGTTGCTATCATCTAATGTACATCAAAATTTTACAGAGTCAATGTGTTTGCATGGGTCCAGTAAATACCAAAGCCAGTATTCCTAGTTTACATCAGTGAAGCTTAATTCTGAACTTTTTATGATTGTCCACTAGCAGCCTAAAGCAGACAAAGTTCAATGCAAAATTAATGCCAGAGTATGAAATATTCTGCAAAGGTTCCAAGTCAGGAAAGCATCTGCTTAAACCGCAAAGCAGATTTTTTTTTTTAAGGATTCCTATGGAAATTAATAGAAAAATAAAATAATTAGTTTAGTATTTATACTCTGTAAAATAAAGAACTATACCCACTAAATGCAGATTCTTACCATACTAAGCATAATTTACCATCAATAGATGCCAGGGATTGGCAATAAGTGTCAGAGAGAAAGAACAGGAAAGGATGCACCATGCAAAAGATGCACAACAAGCCACCTACATGCCAATAATCCTCAGTCATCTTCTCATAACTCCCCTAATGTGCCTACAATACAAAATTGTTCCAGGATCCAAAAGGAAGGAATCAGAGTTGTTCAGATTACTATTTCAATTTTAACCAGAAATCTGGGACCCATGACTCCTGAGGGCAGAGAGAAGGATAACAGCAATGAAAATATTGTGGCTTGGTAGTAGTTTTTCAGACCAGTCATTCGTCCCAAAATTAGACTTAGCAAGATCAGTGTCAAGGTCAAGTTGCCATTGCCTAATTAACATTCTGAAATGTAGAAACACTCTTCATATGGCAATAAAGAACATTTTTCAGTTTTAAACATAGATTCCTACAAATCCATCCCCTTACTTGGTATGTGGAACTGGCTACTATACGAAATCCATGCATTATAAACGTCAGAACAGACACAAGCTGACTAAAACTGCAGAGTTGTGAAAGACAGAGCAGTATAGCTACACAGAAAGACTGGGAGTTTGGTTTTAAAGTATTATTTCAAGTCAAGTTTAAATCACGTCTCTATTCAGCCTGAACATTTCGGTAGTTAACATACTTCAGCACAAAGATTTATAAAAAGCTAATTTCAAAGTGACATGCATGAGTACCCAGGGAAAACAAACTCTTATCTGGATATTCCTAAATATTCATGCTGTCTGTACAAGACCATGAATAATTTTAAGTAATAAAACACAGCTTGTGTACCCAGTCAGAATCATATAAAAATTATTTAGAGAAAAGGGCAACAAAAAAGCTTAGGATCAGTATGCAGACATGAGTTAAGAGTTGTGAGTCACTGCTGCTCCCTTTTATGCAGAAAATTTCAACAGTGAGAAAATTAATGTGAATAAGATAAAAAGGTAATTATAAAAGAAGTGGCATTTTGCATTAATTTTAATTAAATATAAATATCTTCACAAGTGTGGGAACAGCAAGAATCAAATCTGAAAAATACATAAGAAATAGTACCTAATAATGTAATATTACAAAATATTTTTGAGGTTCTAATGTGCTATAGGAATGTACTGTTCTATGAATATAATAAAATAGATGTGCTTACAAGCTGTTCTATTCTTAGTTCTAGCTATATAAGAAAACCTATATCCAAATCTGTATTTTTTGGAATTATCAAATCATTTAGTAGTGACCTGCACTGAAAAGCAGTTAAAGATCTTGGTGAAAAAATTGTCATTAAAGAGACACTGTTTGCACCTTCAAACTTTGCCAGTTAATTTAACCTAGTGATTTTAGTATTCAAATGTTCTCAGTTGACTGACATATAGGGATGAATTCAGTGAGATAAGGCTGCTGATGTGTACTGCTGCCAGCCAAAGATGACTCTAACTTTAACTGCTCAGCGCTGCTTAATGGTTTGCTAATTGCTCCACCAACACTGATGATGGATGTGATGATGTTACAGTGTTCCCTCATCCACAGGCAAAATCAGGCAGATTAGTTTATATCATCGATATTTAAGCAAGATGGCTTAACCCATACACACATGATTAGGGAAAACCTATGCTGTTAGACGACCTCTAAAGTCAGCAAAACATGGGGAGAGTAAGTGCCAACAAAAAGCAACTACTGGGGAAAGCTTTGCTTTCTGCCATTCCTCTGTCCACAAAACGTAATATTTCTGGCTATGTCTGAGCAGCCTGGATTTTTTTCAGTGGTATTTTTTTTAGTTAGTACTTGTATTGTATTCTTAAGGAATACAAATTCTTTCCTCATTATTTTGTAGTCACATATTTTTCAGTAATTTGTCAGCTGATAACAATCCCAGTGGAGCTGTCTCAAGCAAATGACATGGTTAGAAAAGCTATTCACCAACTTTTTGGTGGGTGTGAATTTACAGCTTCATCCACAGGCATCTGAAATTGACAGGTATCTTTCCACAGATGATAAAAAAGAAAAGGAGCAAAAATAAGGGAAGATGAGAAATCTGCAAATGTCACTTCCAGGGAAACTGTAAAATTCATCCTCAGATTCCAGTGCAAGTTACTAAGCTTCCACTCTTCCAAATACAAAGTAGAATTTAATTTAAAAAAAAAAAAAAAAAAAAAAAAAAGTTAGCAGAGAAAATTCACCTCACTCAAGGCTGGAAGCTGGCATCAGCTATGCAGTGAAATTCTGCAAGGATCCTCTCCTCTAATCATCCTAGCTAGACACAGGCAGTGATGGTTCTAGGTTTGTGTGTTGTTTCTGCTGTGCAGACAGTGATAGTTCACCTGTATGTAAATTTGCATGACTTAACAATGTTTTGTGTCAACGCTAAGTTAAACTTTTGACTCATTATTGACTTGGTTGTACTTTGCGATCACAGGAAACAATTCTGTATTGAGTTACACAAATAACGTGTTCAAACAACATAGTCGGTGCCTGCCAGCTTGTGAATTTTGAGCACTTAAGAACAAGAGCTTTATCACCAATTCTGCAAGTAGCAAAATCAGCTATGGCATAGCATAATTATCAGACTTTGCTTACCATTTTGACTACACAACTTGAAAAATCTCCCAGACAATATTTCAAAGATACTTATGACCTGTTTCCTATCAGACAAGCATCCCAGAGTTTTCAAAAACAGGTCTTCAGCATTTAAAGTTGAGCATAAACAAGAGTGATGTACTCCAATTTAGGAGTTCTTTGAATATTTCTGCTTACAGGACACATGAGTTTCACAATGTAATTTCTCCACACAGCAGCTGAAGAAGTGACAGGTTTGATATCCAGGCCATCATGAAGAAGCACCACTGCCTGTAAGATTCAACACGAGTCTCCCCATTCAGCCCAATAACCACAGTACCCGCTGATGTCCGCTGCTCCAGCACTCCTTCCTTCCTGAAGATAACAGTGCATGTAGTAGACTAATACACTTTTACCCTGTGTAAACAAAAATTAATTTACTAATATTATTTTTATTGGTTTTCCAATTGTGTCTTACAGTATCCACATCTCACTATTATCTTCCACTTTAATAGTGTTAATTTCCGCTTTAATTTTAAAATTGTTTTGATAGTGATTAACATGATCAAGATTTATCAGACTGCCACTGCCTATTGAAGTTCTATGCTTTTACCATAGGTTTTCTGTTTGATAATTAGCCCTTCCCTCTCACTTTCTTTAGGAGTGAGCAAGTCAACTTTAATTTTGGTTTTCTCTTCTACTTTAAATGCAAGGAGAATGCTGTTAAGATAACGTGAAAACTTTTGTAATTTTGACTTTCAGAAAGAGGTTAAACACAACCATTGCTCTGGCACTAAAGCTCAGAGCAGAAATAAACAAGTAAACAAGATCCCAAAGAAGATTCCTTGAAAGAAGGGCAAAACCAGAAACAAGTGTGCTACTGCAATTTGAATCAGAGTTAGGGCTTCCTGGCATCTATTTTATCCACCTGTGGGGGAAGATAAAAACATGGTTTTTCATTGAAAATATGCAGGACCTGTATCAGAACAACATAATTTTGTTTTCTTACTCGATTTTGTAAAATTAAGTGTTCTGTAATGTTTTTAAAGGGTGTCATTAATCATTCACTGATTATCACAACTGAGTTAAATATCATGCCTGTGTACCAAATTGATAGTGCAATGTAAACATACTGTTATTCAAGAAAATGACAACTGAGGCATCATTTTGATTTTTTTATCATCTATAGCCTAAGACTTGGATGATAGACTGAATAATGTGATTTGATAAAATGTATGCCTTTCTAAATCCTCCACTTTTATCACTTTATTTCCTTATTAAGTGGTGTATACTCTAAGTTTATAAGGAAAATTTATAATTTCATTTTTCTGCTATCACCAAGTTATTCTTCTCCATCAAGCAAATTGAACTTGATAATCATTATTCTGATCAGCTTGGTATATGTGTTCTCCATGAAGGTATTTGTAAGTTGATGTAACCTAAGGTCACCATCAGTAGCAAATACTGTGGCAATGTAAGTGTCAATTATATTTCCATGAATGTGTGATTACAGAATAGCTAAGCATGCTTCCTTAATAAACAATTTTTTTTTATTGTCATTTAACACTACTTGCAGGAAAGAAGAAAAAAATTACCTCAGCTCTGTAATTAAGACCTGTCCACAACTGCAATCATTCATGTCTGTTGAATTTACAAACACCAGGTTGCAATGCTGAAGTCAGACATAACATGCAAAATTCTGAGGTCAACACAACCAAATGGGAGGTCTTAAGCTCCCTGACTGTATCTGTTAAAGCTTTGGTGGGTTAATATATTTAGGTACATAGAAGCCAGTTATAAAACTTTCTTCAGACAGGTTACTGTTTGGAAATGAACACGATGCACAACTACAAGTGTTCTGATAACAAAACATCAGGGAAGAGAGAAAAGATGCAAGTATTGCTGACTTTTCAGGAACTTTGTAATTTCAGAAGTAGTTTTTATTTCTATTACAAAACTAGAAAGAAAATGGTTGACATTTTCAATGTTCAGCCTTCAAATATTTATTAGTAATGAGACTATGCTTGCTGTAAAGATTACATAATTTAATGCAACTGAAAGCCTCATAATATATTTGTGATTGTCTCTAATTAGAATTGTATTTCTTTTGAAAATGTATGTCATAATCGTCTCTGCAGTTTGTTTGAAAGCATAAAATTTTATGAGTTTGACTACAAGTCAAGAACAGATTTGGAAAAACTGATTACTAGCGCTTATGTAGTCTAAAATAATACTAGGGGTTTTTTTTTTTGTTAATCTTTATTATTTAGAATTCAGTCTTTCTCCTTATGTAAATAACAATGTTGCTGTTATACTCAACAGAAATGGCTAGGTTGTCTTTGATTCACCTTTCACCATTAATGAGAGCTGCCTTTGAGACACAGTGAATTTTAAAGGAATGCTATTCTAGCGAAACCTATTTAATAGCTACTGTTGATGCAGCTGAAACAGTTAGTGAAAAACCATGTTTCTCTTACTACCAGCAGACAAATTTGGCTTATGCTACTCTCAAAAAGTCAATCATCATTATTCACATTGTTGTTAGAAAACCATTTTTTTTCAGCTGTGAGGAGGTCAGAAAGTTCACAGAGAATTTAAAGCAAGATTGTTATAAGACTTAAAAGAACAAGTCATAATTTCGTTCATATATAGAGGTGAATGAGTTCTTGGAATCTCAGTTTACAGGATTTTAGTATGTCTGACATAAAAAAATCCAAAAACATAATAGCAAAAGAATCTAATTTACTGAAACAATTTCACCTTCCCTAGGGTAAATTGATTGCAGTCTCTTGCAAAATAAAGTGTATTTTTCCAATCTTTTCAATGTCAAAAGACAGCTGGAAAATCAAGACTAAACCAAGCAACATTAACTTTTCAAAAACAGGGTTATAATAACTTACAAATATTTTGCTTTCCTCATTTACATTGTGTAAGAAATGAGAAGATTAAGACCCAGCAGAATTTTCTAATTATGGTTATTTAGACCATAGAGCTGGATTGCAAATCACTATTTTCCCTCTCTAATGAGAAGGCAATGGAGTATTTACTTGAAGCAGTGCTCCCACTAACAGGAAAGGGTTATGCCCTGTTGATCAGGTATATTTCAGCTAATAAAATCACTACCTTAAGGAAGAATCTATATGAAAAAAAATACAGCACTTTGAAGATATAGCTGGCCTATATCTCAACAAGTGAGTGCTGATGATGGAAGACATGTAGTCTTGTCTCTCTAAATAATCTTAGTTTTTCTTGTTCACCACTACCTTACTGATTCCCCATAGATACACTTTAAGAGTTCGTTTCTGAAAAAAGCTTCTTCCAAGGTCTGTGGTTGTGGATACTCAGGTCATTAACCGATGGCTGAGTTTTGTTAAATCTGCCTGTTTTCAGCTTGATTTGTCTGGACAGTCTCTCTACAAAAGCACACTTTTCTTTTAAAGTGAACTGAGAAATTACTAATTACATTTATGTGGCACTGCTGGGAGGAACAACAAACAGCATTTCTGTTACCTGCTGCAAAATACCCTGTGTGAAGAAAATAATTTAGAAATAAGAAATGGGAAAAATAATTTATAGTCAATACTTAGAGTGACAGGTATATCCAGTCAGAGAGTAGGATAGATATTACAATATTCTGTTATCTTTTCAGACGTAATGAAGCAGTGCTAAGTGCAAAATCAGCACAGAAAAAAGTCTCCTCTCCAGTTTCCTCTTGGAAGTCCAGTGAAAGACAGACTGTAACATATATCAATACAGCTCATATCATCACAGAATTTATTCACCTTTCTAAACTACTTTGGAGGCAACATTTTCTCTCTCAATTTTTTTCCATGCTGGCATAGCCTGTGGTAGAATTTCACTTGGTCTGTTAAAATTGGTTGCCATTTTCTTACAAGCAGAGGTGGATTTCTACTACATTTCATAATTGCAAAATTGGTGTACTTTTGGGAAAGGTAAAGCAAACACTAAAGAAACTTGTTCTGCAAATAAAGCCAGAACAAAAGCTGTCCAAGAACACAAGATATACTTAGTTCCAGGGCCACATCACCCACTGGATCAAACCCCATAATTTTAGTCTTGATTTTAAAAATTCTCTTGGCTGGTTGGAAGAAAAGTATGAACATGTGTTTCATATTTTGCTAAAACATAACAAATGTTATTCTTAAACTTGAATATGAACATAAAAGTGTATTTCTGCTACTAAAACCTATTTTAAATTATTTTAGTTTACTTCTTATAAAATAAGTACTTCTTTTACTTCTTTACTTACTTATTATAAAAAGTTTTAAAACTTTTGATTTTATATTTATTTCTTGGGTTTTTTAATTACTGCAACATCCCCTTTCTCACGACAAAAGAATTGAGGTGAACATTCTGAACCTTTAAAGGACAAAAAGCAGCCCAAGAATGAGGGGGGACAACAACTCATCAGCTGATAAAGAGGAAGACCATGCATAAACCAGAATGGAAGGAGACTGATACCATCACCATTTTCCTACCTGTTGAAGAAAAAGCCCACCATGAGACAGGAAACCTCCTCTCAGGCTAGACAAGGTGCTTGCAGCCACATTAACAATATTTTTAATGAATAAAAAGCTGTGTGATCTGGATGCTTTGTATTTTCCACAAGTGATTACAAGCTTGGCATTGTTGAAAAATTTATACATCAAGCACACACCTCAAGAAAGTTTACAGCATCTGTGGAAGCTTAGCAACCCTAGGGAACAAACAAGCCCACAGCTTTCTGTAGGTTTTAAGCCTCCTTTTTTGCAGCTATGGGAATCAGGAGCTTAAACAGCTCACCATCTCCGCACCTTTGGAAGGAAAAACGGTGCACAAATGTCAGGATGCCTCTGACTAACCTGCATCTGTAGGCTCCACATTATGATGCTGCTGTCTATACACTGGCAGCAAGGATGCTTCTGTAAACAGTTCAGCTTGTGCAGGGTCTAACACAAACAGAATGGAGGTGCTAATATCCCTGCTCTTTGCTGTGAGTACTATATTCAGTTATTTCACTGTTTCACTGCTCAGAGAAATTTCCCTTCCTTTCACAGAAATTATGGCCTACTTGTTTGTTTCATTCAAACCCATTAAAACCTAAGGACATAGAAATCTTGGTAAATTCATACTCACAGTTGCTATTTTTGAAATTATTAAAATTACTCTCACAATGTAGAATTTGTACTTTGCACAATATCTGAACAATAATTACACATACTAAATCACAGAGCTGAAGATACAAATTCTTAGATAATTATTATTAGTCAATGTAAATGATATATGATATGAATACTCAAAATGATAAACAGTGGTATTCACAAAACATAGACTAGAAACCTTGAAAATTCAGAGTTAAGGTCACAACAAGCAAAATAACTTAAATACAAATAAGAGCAAGATTTAGTGAATATGAGCTCACATAACTAAATGTCTCAAATTTATAAAACATACAAATGTGCTGAAACACCTTCCCATTCAAATGAAAAAGAAATATTTAGGGAACACATAAGATGTCACAGACTTCTCTGGGGAGTAACAGTGAATGGTAAGAGACCCTCCCTCATTTTCAAGGATCTTCTAAGAGCTTCATAGAGTCTGCGAGATAAATCTCTGCGATCTTCAAATGCATGGAACTAAGTCAGTCTAGCCTGTTCCTCAAGAACATCACTATGCAGAGTTTCTTCAAGGTATCAGCTATAGAACATAATCACAGCCCTCATGTGCTCTTGCAGACTAAACGCTTAAAGTTTATAACAAAATGCTTCCAGTACAATACATTTTTGACTTCTAGCATATATTATGCACTTAAGCATAGGGAAGTGAACAGGGACATCTTATTCAACAGCAGTTTAACTCTCGCCTCAGCCATCAGTGAAAAATGAGGGTCAACTGTTTTAACAGGGTAGAACATCTGTGCTATTTGGACCCATGAGCATAACATGATTTGTACTTGGTATCAGAAAATAGACTAGTCTTGTAAAAGACTGAGGGGGGTGTGTGTGGTGTGTCAGTTCAAGAATATTTCTTAATTCCTGTTCTGTAATCAATTCTATTGAAAATGGGGTCATGGAAAAGTACTACTGACCCTATCTTCTGTCTGAATTGGTACAGACTGTCTGGTTCTGTTGTTCTCCTGTTTCTTGCTTGCTTTTTTTCAGAATGTTATTCTCGGTTCCCTGTAAACGGCTTCCACAAATCAGCTAATTAAATACCACAGTGGTGACAATGAATTTCAATGAGTACTATGTGATTACTCTGTGGACTCTTGCCAGCCTCCTAGCTCAGCCAACAGACAAGTTCTGCACTGTTCAGCTGAAGCAAGTCCATCACGTTTCTGCATATACTGCCTATTGACCCAGTAAAAGATGGGTTGGCATTATACTACATGCTGTACAAACAGCATAGCTAATTGTCCCTGCAAGTACTTGCAATAAAGAAAATAATCAATAAAGTGTATGGCATACGGACTGAAAAATACCACTGTTGCAAAGATGTCAATGTCATGATTTTCATTTAATGAAAAAGCTTCAGTGAGGGGATAAGCTAAAGAGAAAGAAAAGTGAAAGGAGGAGGCGAAGAATGCAAAGGAGCAACAATGGAGGTAAAGAAGAAAAGACTGGAGAAAACTTTTGATTTATGCAGGGCTGAGAAAACCCAGGGAAAATTCTCTGTGGAGAGATTCTCTTTTAGCTGTTCCAGCAGATTCTTCTATCAGGTTGAGCATTTGAATGCCACTTTTTCCTGAACTATATTTGTTTAAATTGTTTTCTAAACCGGATTTGGAGAAAAGCTGTTACCCATCTTTGTGTCCCCAAAGTGGTGATATATGCCCACTGCAGGGTTTAAATGACAAAACTGAGGCAAAGACAAACCTGTCTGAACCACGGTTTATTCCCAGTGGTCGACACTGAGGTGGAAGACCTAGAAAAGATTTACCTGGAGGCCCTGCAGCTCTCTAATATCAGATTTCTAAGTTCCAAACCCTGGGAGTTGTTTCACATCCAAGGCCTTTTATAAAGTATCATCACAGATACGCCCAACCAGACATGCTGTCTACAGGTTTTACAAGTGACTTTGTGTTCAACAGTACTGTTTGAGAACACCTCTGTAAATCTTTAAAATAGCAGGAAAACAGGAATTTAAGGAGATAGGATAATCAAGACAAGAAAACCATCCCACTCACAATTTCTTGGTCAGATTCCTGGATGTACTTATGAAGCTTAAAAACTCAACCAACCAGCCAAAACCTACTAAAGTTAAGGATAAATTATTCTTGAGTTTCTAATAAACTGATACATAGTCTTCAAAAGAATCAATTGCCAAAGACCCATGTATGTTATTATACTACAAAAGCATAATACTTAAGATACTCTGTATGCCATTAGCAGGGACATATGTATGAGTAGGGAATAACCACAACTTTAACATTCACAAACAAGAATCTTTTCAGTCAGAACATACAAATTGGCCTTTTCAGGGCTCCAATTTTAACACTTCTGACTAAAGTCTAGATGCAAGGCATTTTGTAGCTGAACAAATGAGATCGTAATCCTTAAAATTGTTTCTTCTTCTTTTCAATACAGTTAAACAACATCCCTCTGATTTCTTCCTTGGAATGGAAGTATAACTTTGAGCAGCTTCTCTAAATAAATACCTGTGGAGTTATAGGACAAATCTTTTTACATGTTCTGCTTGTGAGTATTTTGTAACGCAGATTCTGTATCACCCTTGCAATTACTGTTTTAAAAGAGCTCCCATGTTTCTGAACAGACAAAATTAGTGCTCTTAACAGTATTTCTGTCATGAAATACTCACTCATGTTCCTTATTGTGATTCTTGTAATCTTAAACCAACTTGCTAAGTTGCAATTTTTCTTCTAATGTGCTGCACGTGAAAGCAACAGGTTTATTAACACTGTGCTGTCCAAAGTCTACAACTGCTAGCAAAAGTAATTTATCATGCAGACCTTATCAACTCACAGTAATGTTTTCACTGTAAATTCTCCAAAATAGTTTTTTAGGATATTTTGGATAAACTTGATATAAAGATAAGTGTTATTGTTATATGTCTGTATCACATGTCAGTACTGAGTTCTTTGAGAAAAAGGGTTGAATTTTTACTCTTTGTTCAGAATATATAGACTACTTGAGAGGCTAAATACATCTAGCTCCTGCAGTCATGCCCAGTAAAAAAAGCTTCACAGACTTGCAGTGTATTTCCTGTGTCATTAGTATGATAGGATACATGATTCATACATCATGGATGCTTCTTCATTTTATCAGAATTCAGAGTATAACTGAGACAGAGTGAAAGAAAAATGCTGTGTTTTTATTTTTGTCATATTTAGGAAACACTCGTGGAAAAAGAGGGTCAATATAAACGCAACTTAGGGTGCAAACAGTACACATGAATGGATGTACTGTCTTCATGGGTGGAAAAAGTCAGTGATACAGGTCTAATTTTGGTACAAACATCCTACATTTGGACATTGTGATTTAGCAGAATCAGCCCTGGAATGATTACAAGAACAGACTCTACATTTAGTCATTCTCAAAATACCATGTGTGAGAACAGCTTTCCATTTGGTATCCACCAAGGATCAGCTTTTAAACATTTCAGGAGTTTTATTCCAGTACCCTGCTGTTCTAAATCAGTGAATCTGGGCTCAAGTAAAAACCTGAATCTTTATTTCAACTGCAATACAACTGTTTGCTGAGGGGTTTTTTTTGAAGTTACTCTAAATTGTCTTCTGTGAGTTTATTACTACTTTACAGAATAGCACACTTTTAATTCCTTTGTTTTGTTGCAGAACTATTGTATTTACTTGCTAATGCAGAGACAGAAAAGAACATGACATTCCAAAATGCACTCTTTCCATGATTTGTTCTGCCTCTAACAGCATGCAGTAAGACTACTCTGAATTTTAATACAACTGTAATATCTGATGGATAAAAAGAAGAAAAGGCTAGCATATGAATTATAGCCCACTTCCAGGACAATCTCAATTTGCCATTTGTTCTTGCAGTGAAATGTTTAAGCCTTTGCAAGCTGACATGTTCTTTAATACTAATAGGTTTATTGCATTCTTCTTTTTCAGTGTCCCTTTACAGAAAAAAGAATCTTTTCTTTTGTCTCTGTGGGCCTCTCCTTCTACTCATGGTACAAAACTGATTCAGGAAATAATAAAAACATAAATCATATAAAAGCTCCAAGCAGCTGAGGAATTTCTTTTCTGGAGAGACTTTGCTGATGGTACATTATACACATAAGTTGGAAGTACTGTAGGCATTGGGTTTGGATTCACAACACTGTTAGCATCCCAAAAATCTCTCCAGTCGCTATCCAAAGAGTAACTAAGAATACTTTAGTCCAAACACAAAACTGCTTCAGTGCCATCAGCTGAAATGCATGGCTTTTCATTCTAACTCCTGAGGTTAGCTGAGGTTGCCCTTGTGTTTCACATTTTTAATGTCTATAAAATTAAAAAATACCAACTGCATGTTATTAATCATAAAAAAGAGAAAAACTAATATTTCTAAATGATATTGTGAGGTGTAGTCTCTTTGGTTAAAACATTAAATTGGTTTGCAACTGCAAGACTTATAAATACTCTATGCTTACAAGTAGAAGTTATTTCAAATGGGAGCATTATTTGTAATCTAAAGTGAATAACGCAACAAATTTCTATAGTTTAGCTTAGTACTGAATATCTGCTGTCAAATGTCAGCCTAGAATTATAATTTTATACAACTTTATCATCATTCCATTTTAAATTCTATAGCTTGTATTTAGCTTATTGTCCTGGTTTCGGCCAGGATAGAGTTAACTTTCCTTGGGCTGAGAGGGAGCACAGCTAAAGGGTTGGATCCCGATTGATCATTGGAGTATTCCATATCATGCGATGTCATGCTCAGTGTATATAGGCAAGCTCAGTTTTGAAAGGTGGACCAGGGCTCCATGTGAACAGCAGTTGAACATGGGTCAGTTGGTCCTAAGCAATAGGCACGCGCCATTTTCGGTTTTCTGGTGCGCTCGGGTCACTGCTGTGGGGGGCAGTCGCTGCGCTCGGTAAGCCACTGCTGCATTTTACCTGGGTTTTTTTTGGACTCACTATTGTTACTGTTGTTCTCTTTTTATATTTAGTAAATTGTTTCTTTTTATTCAACCTATGAATTTTCTTCTTTTTGTCCCTCCCCCATTTCACCAGGGAGGGGGGGAGGTCAACGGCTGACCACGTCGTGACTGGCTGCTGGCTGAGTTCAAACATCAACACTTACAAATCCAAGGAAAATTATTTCATGGGAAATTCTTCATGGCCTTGTAGTAATTTAAGCAGGAAACATTAGAATAGCTATAGTGCTAAAGACAAGCGTCCAGTTTGAGCACAGGAGTATGGGATATAGGTGAAAAGCACAGCACAAAAGATTTATTGCCCATACAGGCAGACCAGTAGAGTGCTTTTTTAAATAAGTATCCTCATTCGCATTGATGTTCCACACAGATTTCCCCCCCTCCCCCCATCTCCTCTCAGCACTTTGGTTATTACTTCATATGCCTGTGATCACCATGCCTTCTCCTCCTATCTACCCTGCCTCACCTGTTCAGCCCTTCCTACATCTCGAGCTTCCTCCCACAAGCTGCCCCTCGTTACTGGTGGGACAACTGGCAACCTGTGGCACAGCAAGGTTGGAATAAAGGGCACTGACTGGAAAGGGTGTCTTCACCAGTCTGAATGAATGCCTTATAACTGCCTTTCCCTTGACAGTAGTAATAATTTGGGCTCTTAATGTATCCAGTCACCAGTTTTCACACAAGCTACGGGAACATTAGATGTGCTTCAGGACAGACCCTGCCCTCCCTGGTCCTTCTCTGGATGGACAGAAACCGCCATAGAGAAGCTTTTCTTCTACTGAAGAGGAGAAAGAAAGAAAAAAAAAAAGGTAAGTTGAGAGAGAGTGAGGATCAGAAGCTCAGTCTACTCTCAGATTCATGAAACTTCACTTTGGATATTTATCAGAAATTTTATTTTGTATCTATCAATTTGATCTATCCGTTCTCGTATACTTAGGCTGCATACATCTTAAAACCATTTTGGTTACCTGCAGTCTATAGATCTTTATCTTGTGTATCCAGCTCAGACAATTATGAACTGAAACATGGATTTCTTTTATGGAACTATCCAATTATGGTTTAAAATCTCTGTATTTCTTGGAAGCTACAATGCTCATTGGTAAAATATTTCACCACATCTTTGTCCTCACATCACATTAATGATTCATTCAAGGTTGGCTTCCATAGGTTCATCTTACCTAAATGAGGTTTTTACTTCGTCACCTAAATTCTGCTTGCTGAGTAATGCCAGATATTTACTCATACAGGTAACTGCAGGATGTGATCTTGCAACATTTTCATATTCTTTCCAGCTGTGTTCTTTCAGTATCCTTTCTCACTGTGAAGTCACATGCTGTACTTCATTCTCTCCACTGCGAGGCGTGTTTTCAGAAATGTGTACAGCATTTCACAAGCATTTTCTTTCATGCCATGTTCAAGTTCTCTATCATCATAATGAGTGGCACATTAGATTTTCTCAGCCAAGATTGGCCTGGAAAAGCTACTTCAAGGAGTGTACCCTTTCCAGGGTATGACAGAACAGGTGGCAGAAGAAATATGGAAGGTGCCTACAGAGAGCATTCAGTTCACATTCCTGCCAGAGAACATCAATTTGCATCTTCCACTGGAAGTATTGATGACTGGCATTTAGCTATTTTTCTCAAAGGCCTCCAGATGTATTATCACATAGCTTCTGCTGGCAATCTAGTCCAGAAATTTA
The DNA here is from genome assembly GCF_031877795.1 of Strix aluco. NCBI lineage: Eukaryota > Metazoa > Chordata > Aves > Strigiformes > Strigidae > Strix > Strix aluco. The sequence goes on from NC_133971.1 coordinate 30,132,021, forward strand.
CTGCAATATTGTTCTTACTGATGCTAGGTTTTCCTAACAATCTCCCTTCCTGAAAAGAAGTCTCTATATCCATGAGGAACAGAACAAGAAGAACGGCTTGATCCTTCTCAATAACATTTTATGCACTCAAAGAATTTGCACCTACTTTCCACTCTTCTTCAGTCTCCAGTCCTTAGCTAAAGCTAACACAGCCCTTGCACAATGTCTAGGTTGTGTTTTCAAGATCTCTGATCATTCACACTGTTCTTCCTGGACTCCAGTGGTGACACTTTTCAACTGCTCCTTGTCTACTTGAATTGCAATGTTAAAGTGGACAAATCACCACTAGACCAAGAACAAGCTACAGATGAATATCCCACGTCTTACATGAAGTATTTCTACCTACAAGTCCCCATGTCCTAAAAGTCTCATTTGCAGCAGAACAGTATTATTTAATGATATTCAGCTTGAGGACCATTATTGTATTTTTTTTTCCCTGAAAATCTGTTACATGGCCAAATATTAACAGGCCCCTACAAGGTTCATTATTCCTGCCTACTTACAATCCCCTATATTTATTCTTACTGAATACCAGCTGGAAAAAAAAAAATCAAGATAGCTTTTTATTCTTATCCTAATCCATCAAGATACACACAGTTTTCCAGCTTTATCTGCAAATTGAATAAACATGTCAGACTGCTAAGCAAACTACTGACTAGACATGACAGATCACTGTGAAACCCCACTGAAGGTATATCCCCCTCTCTGACACAAATCATTGGGGTCTGCTGACAGGGTACCTCTGGAAGGATTACTCAGTCTGTTTGGCATTCACCCTTTGACAGTTCTATGGTTACATTTCTCCAGTGCTTGTAATATGTATCCCATGCAAGCATCAAAAGCTTTTGTAAAGAACAGTCACAGTATCTATGAACTCCTAAGTGTCCTCTCATAAGCGGTACTTGGCTTAGGAAAAAAAACCCAAACAACACAACAAACAATTGCTCTTTACAATGAAGCTGCACCTTTAATAATAGAGCAGATATTTAAGAACAAGGATGATGTCATGGACATGTCTTTGCTCAGCTGAAAGAATCCAAATTATTTCTTCAGTTGTCTGACTGCAGTCCTTATTTGCACACACTGACTCACAGATAAAGGAATTTGTGGAGGGAGGAATCACTTGAATCATGCAGTCTGACTTGGCATCATCCATAGAGCTACCCACTGTATTTTCCTGAAGTCTCAGCTCAACTGTATTTACATGTCTGTAGTGATAACCTCTACTGCCCCCTTGTCTGTCTAGTCTGCTACCACATTATTCATGCCAACAGCATTTTTTCCTACCTCAACATCAAATGCCTGAGTAAATACAGACATGTACAAGTACATGAGTCAAGTTCTCTAAACCTGCTTTTACTTGGTGTCAAAGCATACCTGTCCAGTGTCAAATTACTAGCCTAGTTTTGGATCCCATACATTTCCAGCATTTTTTTTTAATAAATAATTTTAAAAATGAAAAACTGATGCTTTACACTGTGAATACCAAACACTATGTACTGAGGACACTTAGTCAAAGAAAACTTTCTGTGGACAGCAAAATGTCATTTGATTGGCCAACTAAAATTTCTATGGTAAGTATGTACATGTCTGTTGCCTCTGAAAGGACCTTACAATGGTATGTGAGACTGGAATGGATGTTCCTAGTCATGTTTCAGCATAAGTGAATGTTACAATGTATAGTTTTAAACCCGCATTCATTTACACTGCAGTCCTCATATGAAATAATCTCTTGCTCCTGACTACTGTATGTGTGGCTAAAACTGTGGTATTAGAGGCTTGATCCAGGCACTTTTCATGTGTTACAATGTATTGTGAATCACACCATGAGAAGTAAGGAGACACTGAACCTGCAGCTGAGTATTGCTGAGCAGCACCTATCATTTATGGCAAACAGGTTACAGCTGAAATCAGGACATCATGATTTAGTAAAGTAAGGGTCCATATATTCAACAGATCCAAACAGGGTGTTCTGCAAACCATGGGCAGACGCAGGTCAGGAGACAACTCATCTCCTATATAAGAGCTGTAAACCTGTATCTGCCTGTGAGGTTCAAATAAACTGTTATTTTTACGTACTCAAAGATGAAGAGGCCCATATATTAAACAGTAGAACCTCAAATATATTACAAGGGTAATTCAATGACCAAGAAGTTATGCTGTAGATTTCTATAGAATTAAATAATTATTTGCTCCAAAGTTAATTTAAGAAGAGAGCCCAAGCTTAGATATAAGATTTCTCAAAGGTTAAAGAAAAATGTCAGTGGAAATCAGGATCATAGTAGACCATGGATTAAGGAATAACAATTGCAGAGAACTGCAGATCTTCATGATGATTTTAGAAGACTAGTCCATGACTAAAGGCATACAAAAAAAGAGCTTATAGCAAATGCTAATAAAGTCAGTTTAGAAAACTGACAGGGCTAGAAAAATAACGTTTAAGAATGACCAAAGCAGTCATTGAGCTGTAATTCTGTAATTCTTTACTAGGGGAAGAGATACTGAACACAATTAAAATGAATACCCAAGGAAAAAAACCAAACCAAAACAAAACAAAACAACAAGTCTTGAATGGGCAATAATGCCTAGCAAAGGCATCAGATACAGCATAATGCTTACCATAACAGACTGCTTACCCTAACAATTGTCTATACTTACCCTAACAATTGTCTATAAAATCTGAGCATGGAAAGAGCAGTTCAAAAAAAGGACTGAAATCCCACAAGCAGTACTACACATCTGCAGGCTGCTTAACTGTGCTTTTGCAATCTTCAGTGTTCTGACTGTGTTATGCAAACTGCAGTTTCTCATATCGCTTAAAAAAAAGTTTGCAACTTTCTAGTTACATGCCTGAAATCTGTGCTGTAATGTAGACTCACCTATGGATTTGTCCTGATAATTCTAAGAAACTTTGAGAGAGATATATATACATGTTTCTTACATTACCACATGAGCTGTAAGGTTAGCCCAGCAAAGAATAATGCGTCTGTTACCTCACATGCAACCCTGCAAAATTTTGCCCTGAGCACCCACAGGTTTTAACATAATACACAAATGCAACAGAGGTACAGAACAAAGTCAGGATTTCTAAGCAGGTGCCATATGCCATACGCCACAGCGACTGACCCTCTGCAGCATCTGGGAAGGCTAGTTGTGCCCCGAGGAGACACCAGCCATCCCCAGCGCTACCACCCGGGCATGGAGATGTGGTGACGGCGCTGTGGGAGGGGCCCCGGGCTCTGTGGTCCCTGGGACACTGTCTTAGCCTGTGATTACAGGCTGGCCATCCCTCTTCAGCAACCCTGCCAGCAACGCAAAGGAGAGCTGGTTTCCCTGAATTGAATCAGACGTTCAAAATACCCAACTTCTATTTCTGTTGTTTCGGTGGTTTTGTCTTTTTTTGTAAATGAAATCTCGAATGAGACTGTGAAGGACAAAGGCATACCTGGGTCCTCTGAAATGATGAAAAGCCCCAGGAGCCCTTGAGGAAGCAGCACAGCTTGCCCCAGCTGCAGTGGGGAGGCAGTGGTACGGCTGCCTCTCTCAGCCGCCTCTCTGAACCATGATTCCCGGTAGGAACCTGAATATAGCCTTTAAGTCTAGGTTAGGCAAATTTCTAATATGTGGGTGGGTGGATGAGTGACCTCTTCAGGCAGCAGACTCTAAAATACAGACTCACCATACTCAGTTACATTTTGGTTTAAAACGACCGCTGATGGGAGAGTAGAAAAGAAAGTATTTCAGCAAGGATGTTCTCTGTGTTTCAGCCTTGCATGCTGGCCCTCAGCCTGGGCTGCAAGCTTTGAACATTGCTGCTGTATCTCAGGCTTCAATCAGGCTGGTCAGGACATTACAGAAAAAAACAGTCAGACAATGTCAAATGGCCAAACCAGAAACTTTTCACAAGAATAAACAGGTCTGACTAAATGCTTATGTGGAAGAGCCTTCTTTCCAGTTGTATATACACTGTTTCCATATCCTCACACAGCATTTTTCCATTTTCAGTTTGAAACTATTTACTATTACCTTATTATATATGTAAATGGAAATACCAGAAGAAATGTTTAAAACCTTAAAAACATTTCAATTCACTGAATTTTAAACGTTCCACCTAACCTCCAGATGCAGCTGTTCAGCAAAACCACTGTGGTCTGATATAGACCATAACAGGTTTTGTACTGAATTGTTTGTGTAAAGAATATGTACTTTTGGCTTCTAAGCTACATTTCCGGGCCATACATAATATTGGCTAAACTGTGTAAGCTCTGTCATCTCAGTCACAAATTGCAAGTAAGCTAATCATAGGTACTGTGCTGCTGTAGGTTATGTCTGGCAGAGAACATGACTAAGAAGCCAGTTCTGGCCTGGAAAGTCAACAGGAGAGATCAAACAGCAGACAGACAGCCCCCATCCCTGACTTAACTACAGGCACTTACCCCGACATAGGTGTGGACCAAAACACTAGCTTAACCACTGACTATATTTGGCAAAGATGTGGACATAAGAACCACACCCCAAGCCAGACCTCTACGCTCAAATTCCAGAAGGAGTGCTCTGGAGAGGTTGTGTGACTGCTGTGTCCAGACTCACAACATTTTTTCCACCTGTGCAAACTTTTCTAAAGAAAAGCAAATGCCAGGCTCCCCTAGCTTGGCAGCATTATGATGATTTACTGGATTACAAAATCGATTAAATAATAGTTGCTATACAAATCACAAGCATGGACTGAAAAAGTAAGTATGCACTAAATTTGCATGATGCTGCTTCATGCTACATGAAACAAACACCACCAAAATCTCTTAGAAAAATCTTAAGAAAGTGCTATGCCAATGAGGAAAAAGATTCCACATAAAAAAAGAATACACTGCTGCACGTCACTGTTACACCAGACCTCTATTTGATTCTGTCAAACAAGTCTGAACCTGCAAATTTCACTACTCTATTTACTTTGTGGGCCAGAGATATATTTATGAGGCTCATGACACAGGAAGACTTGTTAGACTCCTGATACACATAAGGAAATACTCAACCTCTAGAACCTATAGTTCTAACAAAGAGTGATTTTCCATAATCCTAGACAGGGTAAAAGAGATAAAATTAATGCACTGTACTCACAATTTATACATGTGCAGGAGAAGCCAAGTTTTGGTTTAGATTTAAATTTCAATAGCATCCTCTAAGCCAGACTTTTTAACTAGTCTTAACCAATTTATCTTGATTTTAATGAACATCTCTGTTATTAAATATGTAATGTTCAACTCCATGCATGTATGTAGTGTATTACCGATTTGTACTTGTTGCTAAGACTTACAGTTCAGCATATATAGGATACTAAATCAATTAAGTCAAACAATATGTGTTTGTAGAGCTAACTAAAATACAAAAGTAAAACCCCACCCCATAAACAGCGGCATACAGGCCTCAGCTCAATTCTGTGCTGTCTAGGGCTTGCTTTCAGTCACCCCTTCCTTCCTTATGGGAAAACCCAAGATGCAGTTGGAAGAAATGTTCTGGGATCATACTCAATTCTTCAGGGAACAAGGATAATCTCCTGTTTAACCTAAAGGGCACAGGTGTGAAGAGTTTTGCCTAGCCAGGGATGCACCAGCATCTGTGCTCCCTTCTGTGTTTATATGCACTGACCTCAGCCCATCCTATGGCATCCCTGTGCACAGCAGGAGGCTGCAGGAGCTGATCCCTCTAGCACCTTCTTCCTTGTGTCTGCGAGGAAGGACTCCCTTCCTCCTCCTTCTCCACTGCTATCGCCTTGTTACCTGTTACTCCAGTTGAGCCTCCCTCCTCTCACACTAGCCTAGTCAGACTAAAATAGAAGCATGCATCTGTGCTTCTGTGCTGCAGTTCCTAGGTTAAATCCTCACACAGCACGTACTCTGGTATCAGATCCATGAGTAACTGTTCACCCTGAGACTCAGGGCAACAATCTTCTAATTAGCTTGTCATTTTACCTTTTGATACAAAATACATGAAATAAAGATCTCTTGTTGCTGCTTTTTTTTTCTGTGACCAAATTAAGACCTCCTAAAGAAATCAGTGCATAATGTATTCCGCAGAGACAGCAAAATCCAGGCATAAGATTACAGTGTGGGCTTGCGGCATTATACTGCAGCCCCCAATTTAAGCACGGACTGTCCTTCCTGAGAGTTATGTGGTTCTGTGTGTACTTGAAAACTCCCACACAAGGCTGTGCTAAAACACTCTTTCCTTACTAAGTGAAACATTGAACAATACTGCCTCTCATTTATTTATCATGTTTCTTGATGTTTTTGATGACTACACCATTGTTCAAAGCCGTTACAACCCCATCACCAGATGGCAGATGGTCACATAATACTACCACCACACAGAAACACTTAAACACTGGGAGGATTGATTGAGGTCTCAGTGGTGGACAATGTAACTCACGAAATTTTCTGATATATCATCTGCAGCTACAGTTCTCAACAAGCAACACTTCTATTGTTGAAGAAATAGCATACATGAGCTTGCCCTTATGGGATAAGGACCAGAGCTTTTTCTCTCTCTTCAGGAAATACTGTGCCATTCAAATAGTGTTTCTTTGAGTGTTTCAGTCATATACTCTCTTACTAAGACTATGTGTGCCTGAGACAAATACATTAGCCTAGGCAATAAAGAATCATGCTATTTTTGAATTATTACTATTTTTCATACATTTTACTTGCAATAATATGACCATAAAGATTAAATAAGATACACTACTGCATTTAACCCATTAAAAATTATCAGATCTCAGATCTTCTGTAGCATTTTTTTCCTTAGCAGAACTAGTCATTAGCTGAATCTGAACAGTTAGTCAGATACAACATGATCAGATATTGATAGCACAGGTCAAAAGTCAAAATCTCATCAATCCTAGCCTTTCAAATAAAATACTACTAAAAATAAAACACTGAGCCAGTCACTTAGTACTAAATCCAACCAGAGACATAAAGACTTAAACAGTTTCACTGCTAAATTTTGAACTTCTTCTGTTGCGTCCAATGCACAAGGAAAAGAAGGGAGCAGCCACCATCACATTTTCTGTTAGAGTCATAGACAGATATGATTGGTATTCCCCAGAAATGCCAGCTTGGTTGAGCCCTCAAGGAACAGACAGAGGAACATCTATTTTCTGGACTTGACTGGGAGCCAAGACTGAAAATAGGGCTGAGTGACTCAGCTCTGTCCACACCAAATACCTGCACACATCGTAAACCAGAAATGCAGGTACCCATGGGTAGTTTACCAAGTGTATTCAGGACTCTGATGCCAGCTGGGAGACAGGGTTTCTTCTTCTGGGTCTGAGCCACTTGTGTCTGACCCTCCCTCTGTAACAAAGACTTGCCCTCTAAATAATGCTCTGTGCCACTGAGTGAACGCTTCATAGGTGCGCTGAAGGGTGACGCAGCATTTCCAACCCATAAAGAGAAGCGGCTTCCTTCCTGCCTTTTCCTCCAGTCCAGTGCTTAAAGTTGACAATTAATTAGGAATTAACTCTCCAGTTATTTAATAACATGGGGACAAACAGAAGATAACCCAATCTTGTGAATGAGCTATTAATTATCACTGCATTAGAACTGAAGAAGTGATGTATAAATAAAACTGCAAACATTTTCCACAAAAAGAAAGAAAGGGCAAGAGGCATACAAAAACCCCCAAACTTTCATATGTTGGATAGTTTACATAGAGAAATGGCAAAATACGAAATTATACGAAGTGATAGCAAGAACAGCATAACTGCATTGTTTCTCCAATTACAAGCAAGAGAACTCTCAGCTATTTCTACCTGAAGTAAAAATTCCTCCTTCTACAACAAATTCTCTTCCAAACCTGTCCTTTCATCTCAACTTGTCCTTTCATTTCAGCTATCAGAAATGCAGGTGGACACAAAAAAGTGCATGAAAATGGGAGACTACAGAAGTTGTTCGAAATAATAATCATCTCCCTTAACTTAGAAGGGAAGCAGTAATTGCACAAAATAGATTACACATAGTTTTTAACAAAGGTTTTGATGTTTTCATGTAGAGAAAACCTTTTACTTCTGAACTGAGTACAGTGATTAAAAACTGTGTTACAGTTAACTTATCAGATATGTCCCTGAAAAAACCTGAACTAAATCTTTGGGAGCCCATAACCCCTCCTAAACACCTACAAACACTTGAAAAAGGCACATGCATTAAACAAGATAACATGAAAAATGGCAATTTACAACCAACCTATCAGAAATCTTTCAAGAGGGGAAAATTACTTATAAAAAATACTGATTTGATAATTGGAAACTATTAACAATTTTTTTTTCTTTTCCTAAATGATTAATGTTCTAAAAAACCCATTTGGTTTCAGCATTTATTTGATTATAAAAGATCTGTCTCAGGTGTAAAAAACTTAATTTTCTTTATTTAAAATTTTTTATCTTAACCTTCTAACTTTTACCTTCACTACTGTAGGTTAATTTCCCTTTTCAAATGAATATTTTATACAAACTCACTTCCTATTTCACATCTTAACTTAGTAATTATTTATAGATTATTTTTTATTAAGCCAGAAACATTCTTGTAAAACAAGCCAAAATAAGTGTTTTGTGACTCATTGCATTTATTGATCCCTTTTCTGCACTAGAAAGGACATGGGACCATTGAGCTCATACTTTGAGGAGCTGGATGTTTACCCGGTTCTGCAGGAGCTCATGCCTTTTAATGAGGCAAACCCCTATTCAATTATCACTAGGAACTACAAAACCAACTGGTCAGTACGGGTTGCATGTTCCCTTTGTGAATCCCTCTACAGAGTGATTTGGAATTAAAGAACTGAGCTTTGTGACGAACTGTGAAGACTTACATTATGCTGCAGCATTCCCCAAATGACCCCTTGTTGCAAGTGATGGCAGCCCTCAGAAAAGCATAAATGTCTGAGCCTTCCAGCACTTTAAATCTTTTGTTCTCATTAGTATGAAACAAGTTTTACAAGTTGGCAGAAGCAGCAAATTAATAATGGCTGCACCACACCAGCAGTAAACAAGGAACAACAACAGATGCAGAGAAAGTCTGTGCCTGAGTAATTTTATCCCAGCTTAGGTAAGAACTTTGTCAGAAGAAAAAGGGTCTAGAATAAAAAAGCACACGTTAAGGAGTCTTTTCTCCTTAGTTATCAGTTTCTCTACTAAACCACTGAAGCATCAGTAGAAAGATTAAGTAGTCACAAGAGTCTGAATAGTACTGTGGGCAGTGTAGGAGCAGCATCCTTGGATATTTATTTTTGTATCATGTTCACACAAAATTATAGCAACAGGTGACCTCAGAAAGCTACCAGTTTATGGCAGCCAGCATCTCCTCTACCCACCTATTTGCTGGGAAAAGTTAGCGGAAGCATTGCAGAAAGCTTAAGATGTCCCAACCAATGACTGTTTTAGGATCAGATGAATTGCCTTTTTGGAAATGTCTGTGTCTGCCTGTGTGTCCCCCTCCACCGAATTTGGAGAGCCTAGAGAACTTGCTGAGGAGAGACGAATTCCACAACTGGCGTGCAGACATTACAGGAAGGCAAGAACAAATGCAAAGAGCTGTATGACACAGTCCACATCCTCATGGTGGCTTTCTTCAGCATCCACGTAATACAAGAGTTCTGGTTGCTAACAGCTATAGATTTCAAGCTACCCAGGCAAATAAAAATGATAAATGGGTTTTAAAGCATACTAACCTACTGGGGCTGTTTCTAGGAAAGATTAATCTACTAGCAGTGATCCAAATGGGCTTTCAAAAATCACTCACCATACTTTTTACTTGCTTTAGAGAAAGGCCAAAGTGCACATATTTCTGTAGCTTAGGAAGAATATCAGTACTGTTTCTATTTGTACATAATGTTGCCATTCAGAACATATTTTGAGAGGTATTCTTGTAAGTTTATCTGAAGTTTGCCTGACACATTACAAATATATTCAAATTTGAAACACTGTTTAAAACTTAAATAAACTAATAGGAAAAGTCTAATATGGTAGAAGAACCTATGTATTAATTTCAAATCACACTGAGAAACAAATGCTACAGTCCACTACTGTTTAGTACCTTCTGAACCCTCCTTTTACCCTTCAAAATGTAGTATAATTTTGGTAATCTTGATTTGGTGAGAATTTAAAAAACTCCTGTTTTCTTTATTGTTCATTGCCTCAAATATACTTTAGGCAAGAACAAAGGTATATAGACAAACTTTGCTTTTATAACACCAGAGTGACCCTGATGAGAAAATAAATATAGCACAGATATCCCTGACTGAGAAAATGAAAGAGAAATTAGGCTTTCAGGCTTTTACATCCTTACCCATACAGGTAGCTGATTTTACAAACTTTATTGTTTCAGTTACTGCTGACAGGCTGTTATATTTCTGTGTGCACCTGAGAACTGAACAAGTTCCACTTCACTTTAAGTGGAAAGACACAACTTTAACAGGAGCCTGGGCAGGCACAGCACTCACTCAGACTGGTTACCACACAACTGAGCCCGACACCTAACTGGTTTCCTGCTAAATCCAGTCTGCCTCCCAGTGACTCTAATCATGTTTTATGGAGCCTGAGGAAGTGGAAGCCTGTAATTACTGGTGCTCAGATCCCTGGCTGAAAACAAGGGCAGCTGGAGCATCACAGTATCTATAAGACTGTGGGACTCAAGAAGAGCCTTGAGAAGTGTTGTAGGGTTTCCAAATCTGAAAGTGAGACTTAATAAATCATGTAGATAAAGAGATCTCTCACAGTGTAACTATGAGAGAGAGTATTTTCTTTTGAGGTGATTAACATGGAGTCATCTTCCAGTTTTGGCATTCCATAAATATTATTCCTTCAGTGATTGTTTCTCTTGAAGTTCAAACAGGAGTTACACAGCTTGTTACCAAGCAATAAAGATTACTTCTGTTGGCACCCATGGAAACCTCTAATTACATGAGTCAGTGGAGGTTTACAACTGAATAAACAGTTAAGAAAACAGTTTAAGAAAACTGGAAAAAACTGGAAGAGATAACATCTGATGAAAAGTGTGATGCTCAGCCATTTACTCATGTCTTACACAAAGCATCTATTTACAAAGGAAATAATGATGGAATGTAAAAGTGATGAGATCCTATTAGAACAAGTGTTTGGATACATCCATCAATGTAATAGCATTATATTGAATAGTCTTCTAAAAAAAGTTTTTAAAAAGGGCATCCTTTGAGTTTTTTACGAAATGAATGCCATATTCTGATCAGAAAGCAAGCCCCCTTTTGCACACAGAAATCTATATTTTGGTACTCTGTGAGGTCTTGTTTTTACTGTTATGCTGAACAACTATTTTTTTATATCCTTAGTCTTGGGCTTGAGCACCAGATATGGCATTTAGCTTCAACAACAAAAGTTTATTTTAATGGCAGAAATAACTCAAGAAATATTTCCTGACAAATATTGGGTGTTATGTTATGAAGTACCAGGATATTCTTCCTCACTCAAGGAACAAAATCATAATTTATTTTATGCTAAAAAAAATCCTTACAGTAAACAGAAATCCAATTATGGAAAATCAGAAACCATGACTCTAAAAGACTGTATTTTTCACAAGATTTGGTATCAGATCTGATCACTATTTTTGCCATGCTTATCTTACTGTCTTCTGGTGCTTGGCCTTCTGGCATACTCATTTTATCAGCCTTGATGGTAAAACCTCCATCTGATCAACCAAAAGACTACACTGGTTTCCTAGAGGGCTTTAAGTCAGGAAAGTTCAGTTACCTTCAGAAAACCTTGTCACTGATTTATATCATGTTCATTCCTCTTTTTCAGCTCTCCTGCTTCTATTTTCATGTAAGCAAAAGGAGCAAGTTTCTTCTAGAAATAGTAAAGAGTTATAAAATTCTCAATAAAAAAACATATTAAAGAGATGAATGTTGCTGGTATATATTATCTACAGCTGTGCAGGACACACTAGTCTGACCTGCATTTGGGTCTTTTTGCTGCTGAGGAGCGGGAGCAATGAGCTCCACAGGAGGCCATATCTAGCCTCAGTTAGCAAAATATAAGGTGGGAATTAGGAAAACGGAATTAACATCAGTTGAGATATTCTTCACTATAAGATACTGGCATACAAACCAGAAGTTTAGGCGGCTACACAATATGCTAGATGCCACATTAACACAGTGATTGCTCTCCCTACTACTATTAGAATAAAGGCATTTCTGTGGAGAAAATCATGCAATATTGCCCAAAGTCACTGTTGATTTCTGGTGTCCAGCTTGAGTAATCTCAAATTATCCCCATTTCCATGAGGCAAAAGAAAAAGCCTATGATAAAAAAAATCTTCTTAAAAGAGACTCTAGTTAGGTCTGAAAAGCCAAGGCAGCCCAAGCCATTAGGCATTACTTCTCCTTCCTACAGGGCCGACAGAAGAGTAAAACACCAGAACAGGCTGTGCCCAAGTGCACACCAGCACACTGCAGCATCCTGGTCTCTCAATCAGGACAGAAACCTAGGTCAGGAACTAGAGTGTGCCCCAGACCCTTCTTTGACTGAAATCACAGAATCACAGAATTGTCTAGGTTGGAAAAGACATTGAAGATCATCCAGTCCAACCATTAACCTAACATTAACAGTTCCCAACTACACCATATCCCTCAGCGCTATGTCAACCTGACTCTTAAACACCTCCAGGGATGGGGACTCCACCACTGCCCTGGGCAGCCCATTCCAACGCCCAACAACCCCTTCTGGAAAGAAATGCTTCCTAATATCCAGTCTAAACCTTCCCTGGTGCAACTTGAGGCCATTCCCTCTTGTCCTGTCGCTTGTTACTTGGTTAAAGAGACTCATCCCCAGCTCTCTGCAACCTCCTTTCAGGGAGTTGTAGAGGGCGATGAGGTCTCCCCTCAGCCTCCTCTTCTCCAGACTAAACAACCCCAGTTCCCTCAGCCGCTCCTCGTACGACCTGTGCTCCAGACTCTTCACCAGCTTCGTTGCCCTTCTCTGGACACACTCGAGTAATTCAATGTCCTTTTTGTAGTGAGGGGCCCAAAACTGAACACAGGAATCGAGGTGCGGCCTCACCAGTGCCGAGTACAGGGGCAAGATCACTTCCCTGTCCCTGCTGGCCACGCTATTGCTGATACAAGCCAGGATGCCATTGGCCTTCTTGGCCACCTGGGCACACTGCTGGCTCCTGTTCAGCCGGCTGTCAATCAACACCCCCAGGTCCCTCTCTGACTGGCAGCTCTCCAGACACTCCTCCCCAAGTCTGTAGCACTGCTGGGGGTTGTTGTGGCCCAAGTGCAGCACCCGACATTTGGCCTTGTTGAAACTCCTACAGTTGGCCTTAGCCCATCGCTCCAGCCTGTCCAGGTCTCTCTGCAGAGCCTCCCTACCCTCGAGCAGATCAACACTCCCACCCAACTTGGTGTCATCTGCAAACTTACTGAGGGTGCACTCGATCCCCTTGTCTAGATCATCAGTAAAGATGTTAAACAGGAGTGGCCCCAAAACTGAGCCCTGGGGGACACCACTCGTGACCGGCCGCCAACTGGATTTATCTCCGTTCACCACAACTCTTTGGGCCCGGCCAGCCAGACAGTTTTTTACCCAGCAAAGTGTGTGCCCATCCAAGCCACAAGCAGCCCATTTCACCAGGAGAATGCTGTGGGAAACGGTGTCAAAGGCCTTACTAAAGTCAAGGTAGACAATATCCACAGCCTTTCCCTCACCCAATAAGCAAGTCGCCCTGTCATAGAAGGAGATCAGGTTTGTCAAGCAGGACCTGCCTTTCATAAACCCATGCTGACTGGGCCTGATCATCTGGTTAATCCAAGGAAATCAAAATGCTGGAGAGTTGGGGCAGACAGGCTGATGCAGATGGGACATTCCATCAAACTCAATGTCAAGCTTCTGTTTCTTGCTATGCGACTGGCATTAGCATGTTAGACTCATAAATCCTCGTGCTATTGTATAGTGATTAATTTATTCTCAAAAGCTTTTCAGCCAGAAATTTTGGTATCCAAAAGTTTATTGTATTCATGCCACTGAAACAGTTTTCAGAATCATTAATATTTTTTATATTTTTAGAATGCCCTTTGTGAATACCTCTGAAGTTTATACTAAAAATAGTTAATCAATCAGCAGAACCTGTTTATTTTCTACTATTCAAGTCCTCTTTATTTAGTGGATTAATTTGTTGTACCCCATATAGCTGCATAACAAATTTGATAAGGATTTTTAACATATTTGTTTGGCTTTAACTGCATTTTGAATCCTCTACTCTAGCTGTTATTTATATACCAAAAGAAAACCCCACAGACTGGGTTGATATTTTTTGCTACTCAGGAACTTCTTAAAAAATGTGTCTCACCAAAAACATTCCTATCAGTATCGACTTCATCACCCATGCAGGTGCTGAGGACACACATACTGTCTTTCTGGAAAACAGGGAATACCTGCTGTCTAATCCAGCCCAGTCTAACTTGTGGTCATTGCCTAGGAGGTATGATTGAATCCACCATTTGTAACCTAGGTGATTTCCCTTTCCGATCCCACCATGTATATTTCTCATTTTTTCAGACAAAGGCACTCCAGGATTATGATGACTTTTGGTAATGACAACAGGATTTTCATCTAAGCTTTTGCTTAAAGTTCCCATTCCTCACTGAAGTATCCTCCCTCCCTCCCACTTTGGACTGGCAGCTGCAACACCATGATATTTGACTTTGTAAGAGTGCAGCCTGGAAGCCTCTTTGATACTATAAAGGTTTTGTGCATGTTTTTCATAGAGTACAGGCCTACTCCCCTGAACGGAGAACCAGAGTCCAGGAACAGCATCTCTCCTAAAGCACTCTGTCCTGGTTTAACCAGGATAGGGTTAAGTTTCCCCAGCAGTGGGGGGGAGCTCTAGCCGGGTTATTCAGATACCATGCTGATGGGAGCTCGGTGCACTCGTGGTTTTGTACATCGTGCTTCCTACTGCTGTATTTGGTAGTTATTTTGCTCTGTTCATTGCTATCACTATTACTGTTATTGTTATTGTTGTTGTTTGTTGTGTTGCTATTGCATTATTGTATTAAACCTTTCCTTATTTCAGTCTTGGGGCTTTGTATTTCACTCCCTTTGTGGGGGAGGGGTAGCGGCCGCGTGGTCTCAGACCCCGGCAGGGGCTAAACCACCACACACTCTTATGTCCTGAAGACTGAGAGAAAATTTTTCTCAAGTGAGCACTAGGTAAAAACAATTTCAAGACAGCATAATGATAATAACTCTGCTAGAATAATTCTTTATTTCCATAGATGCTAGCACAACAGGCACTGGAATGACTGAAGAAATCAATGTAACAAAGACAGACACCACAATGTGTTTGTACTTGTGCACACACAGGCTTAGCTGAAGATAGGGAGATGTGAGTCAGCAGCTCCTACAGTAGTTTTCAAACTAGTCTGAGTATTTATGGCCAGCAGCAAGCAGGAGCAGCAATACAGTACCTGAAAGGTGAGAGAAGGTGTGGTTGAATGGCTAATTATTTACCAGGAATACTGATGTCTGCACCAAAACTTAGTAAATTCGTATTTTAGAAGATGACCACAATTATACTGTGCATTATGGACACACAGAGCTGCAAGGAGACAGCTGTACTTCTGGTTTTCAGCAGAATAGGGCTAATTTCATCCTACCCCAAAGTAGAAGGGAAAACTAAATAAAGAAAACAACTCAAACTGCTAAATAGAGATGATGACATGAGGTTAGAATGGCCTGCTCTTCTTGAACCTGAACAATTTCTTTAATTCCATAGAGCTGCCAGTGTAAAAATAGCTTGAATTCTCCTTCACAGCTTATTGACACTGACACAACAAACACTTGAGCATGTGCGTCACATACTCACATGCCTCAGCATCATTCCTGAATAGGGCTGCTTCCCTGAATCTGAATCATTGAAAAATACTTATCTATTTTCACAGGAGGGAGCACATAATTATTTTTGTTTTTATCTTTCTGACTAACTGCAGAAGGCCCACAAAAAGCCAATAGTGCCATGGAAATTCCTTCAGTCCTCTACTGCCTTTCTCCATATGCAAAAGTTATATTTTGTCTCCCTGGTACTAATAAAAAAAGAAGACACCCTCTAAGATATATAAGTGAAATACAGCAGAGAAATGTAATATCTGAATAGAAAAAAATATCTAGGATGCATATGTCTATGTTGGTATGTTTAATTATATCTAAAGTTAAAAAGGAGTAATAAGGACACAATTCACCAGACTGCTAAAAAGAACAATTAGGTTTTTTGATAAAAACTTCACAATGCTTCAGCTAATAAGTCACATCAATGGAAATGATCGTGTCCTTTCACAGAATCATAGAATGGTTTGGGTTGGAAGGACCTTTAAAGATCATCTATTCCATCTCCCCCTGCCATGAGCAGGGACATCTTCCACTAGATTAGGTTGTTGAAAAGCCCCATCCAAACTGACCTTGAACACTTTCCAAGGATGGGAAAGATCTTGATCTTTCTAGGTAAGGAAGATCTTCTGGGAAATTGAATTGACTGGTTGCAGTGTTTCTTTCAAGGTCTGACTCCACTCTGAACCCTCTCCATACTTACATTATTTTCTCCCTTGTGTATTACCTACTTCTTGGTTTGTTTTTTTTTTTTGTCTGGGTGGGGGAGGTAGGGCATCTGTAAGCATCCAGCAAGTATCTACTCTCCTTGCAATATTGAATGTTAAAGAGATCAATTACACAAGCTGCCTTGCCCTTTATTTTAAATTCCTGTTCCATGGTTAAATATGGAATAAGTTTTAATGCCTGTCTTCTCATACTTTTTAATGTCTCTCCAACACTCTCAAGCAATGAACATACTTTTGTTCTACCTTCTCAAACACATAGTAAGACTTAAGAGTTCATAGAAAGTAATTATCTTCAAGAATTGGTTTCTAATAGACTGCACAGAGGAAGTAAGTCTTAAATGTCAAATTATTTGCTCATTAGTATGAGATTGGGATGCATCCTTAGGAAAGAATTACCTCACATACTATAAAGAGTCAATTTAATCCCTACTTTACAAAATGAGAAAGGTCAAGATAAAGGCTCCTATTTTTATGCAGCACAACCTTTAACAAAAGTAAGTTTGGATAGATGCAGTAGACAAAGTCCTAGCAAAGATCATGG
Source organism: Strix aluco (assembly GCF_031877795.1). Classification (NCBI taxonomy): domain Eukaryota; kingdom Metazoa; phylum Chordata; class Aves; order Strigiformes; family Strigidae; genus Strix; species Strix aluco. The sequence goes on from NC_133971.1 coordinate 30,149,230, forward strand.
AGGAACTGAGTCAGGGATGGACCTGCTTGCTCTACTAACTCACATCAACAGCTGCATTTCTATACTACCAATAGCTTAAGTGCACATCTGCAGGTGTGTACATAATTAAGCTGAAAGTTTTCTGTGTGTTTTTTTAATGAAAATGTTCCCTGTGAAAAATAACATTGTAGGTTATAATCAAAGTCTACAGCATAAACAGAATATCAGTGATTTATGCAACACCATCAACTTGGCCAAACACTGAGTCCCACAACAGAAGTAAAAGTATGTTTATAATTAGTCCCTAATGTGCTGTCAGGGAAGTCTGAAAATTAACCAACCCAGAAATAGTTTTTATTTATGATAAAAACATAGAAACATAATGTCCATTTTTAAAAAAGGAAAAAAGGAAGACCTGGGGAACTACAGGCCACTCAGTCTCACCTCTGTTCCCACCAAGATCATGGAGCAGATCACCTGGAAACTATGCTAAGGCGCATGGAAAATAAGGAGGTGATTGGTGACAACTACGTGGCTTCACTAAGGGCAAATCGTGCCTGACAAATTGGGTGGCCTTCTACAACAGGGTTACAGCATTGGTGGATATGGGAAGAGCAACTGACATCATCTATCTGGACTCGTACAAACCATCTGACACTGTCCCACACAACATCCTTGTCTCCAAATTGGAGAGACATTGATTTGATGGATGGACTACTCAGTGGATAAGAAATTGGCTGGATGGTCAAACTCAAAGAGTTGCAGTTAATGGCTCGATGTCTGAGTGGAAAGCAGCGATGAGTGGCATTCCTCAGGGGTCGGTATTGGGACCAGCGCTGTTTAACATCTTTGTTGGCGACATGGACAGTGGGATTGAGTGCACCCTCTCTTGGTGTTGCACCCAAGTTTGCCGACAACACCAAGCTGTGTGGTGCAGTCACAGAATCACAGAATCATTCAGGTTGGAAAAGACCCTTGGGATCATCGAGTCCAACCATCAGCCCTACTCTACAAAGTTCTCCCCTACACCATATCCCCCAAATCACATCCAAACGCCCCTTAAACACATCCAGGGATGGTGACTCCACCACCTCCCTGGGCAGCCTATTCCACTGTCTGACCATTCTTTCTGTGAAAATTTTTTTCCTAATGTCCAGTCTGAACCTCCCCTGTTGCAGTTTAAAGCCATTCCCCCTTGTTCTATCACTAATTACCTGTGAGAAGAGACCAGCACCAACCTCTCTACAATGTCCTTTCAGGTAGCTGTAGAGAGTGATGAGGTCTCCCCTCAGCCTTCTCTTCCTCAAACTGAACAGTCCCAGCTCCTTCAATCACTCCTCATAGGATTTATTCTCCAGGTCCTTCATCAGCTTCGTTGCCCTCCTCTGCACTCGCTCCAGCACCTCGATATCTCTCTCATATTGAGGTGCCCAAAACTGGACACAATACTCCAGGTGTGGCCTCACCAGGGCAGAGTACAGGGGGACTATCACCTCCCTACTTCTGCTGGTCACACTATTTCTAATACAAGCCAGGATGCCGTTGGCTTTCTTGGCCACCTGGGCACACTGCCGGCTCATGTTCAGCTGCTTGTCAATTAGAACCCCCAGATCCTTCTCTTCCAGACAGCTCTCCAGCCACACCTCCCCAAGCCTGTAGCGATGCATGGGGTTGTTGTGGCCCAAGTGCAGGACCTGGCACTTGGCCTTGTTGAAGCTCATCCCGTTAATGTTGGCCCACCGATCCAATCTATCCAAGTCTCTCTGTAGAGCCTCCCTATCTTCATGCAGAGCCACACTCCCGCTTAACTTGGTGTCATCTGCGAACTTACTGATGATACACTCTATGTCCTTACCAAGATCATCAGTAAAGATGTTGAACAGAAATGGTCCCAACACCGAGCCCTGAGGAACACCACTTGTGACCGGCCGCCAGCTGGATTTATCTCCATTGACCACCACTCTCTGGGACCAGCCAGCCAGCCAGTGCTTGACCCAGCAGCCCGTTCGCTCATCCAGGCCATGGGCAGCCAGTTTTTCTATGAGAATTCTATGGGGAACTGTCTCGAATGCTTTTCAAAAATCCAGGTAGACAATATTCACAGCTTTTCCCTCGTCCAATAGTTGGGTCATCTTGTCATAGAAGGAGATCAGGTTTGTCAGGCAGGATCTGCCTTTCATAAACACATGCTGACTAGGCCTGATCCCCTGGTTGTCCATTATATGACTTGTAATGCACTCAAGATGACCTGCTTCATGACCTTCTCTGGCACTGAGGTCAGACTGACAGGTCTATAGTTTCCTGGATCCTCCTTTCTGCCTCTCTTGTAGATGGGTGTTACAGTTGCTACCCTCCAGTCCAATGGGACCTCCCCAGTTAGCCATGATTTCAGGGAAATCATGGAAAGCAGCTTGGTGAGCACATCTGCCAACTCTTTCAGCACCCTTGGGTGTAACCCATCCGGTCCCACGGACTTGTGTACATCCAAGCAGTGTATCAGGTCTCTGATCACTTCCTCTTTAATTGTGATGACCTCATTCTGCTTCCTCTCCCCATATCCCAGCTCATGAGGCTGGGTGTCCAGGGAACAGCCAGTTCCACTGCTAAAGACTGAGGCAAAGTAGGCATTGAGCACCTCAGCTTTTTCCTCATCCTTAGTTACCATGTTTCCCTCTGCATCCAATAAAGGAGGGAGATTTTCCCTAATCGTCCTTTTGTTGTTAATGAATTTATAGAAACATTTTTTATTATCTTTAACAGCTGTAGCCAGGTTGAGCTCTAACTGTGCTTTGGCTCTCCTAATATTCTCCTTGCATAGCTTCACTACATCTTTATAGTCTTCATGAGAGACCTGCCCCCTCTTCCACTCAACATGCTGGAGGGAAGGGATGTGCCATCCAGAGGGATGTTCACAGGCTTGAGAAGTGAGCCCCTGCAAACCTCATGAAGTTCAACAAGGCCAACTGCAAGGTCCTGCACATGGGTTGAAGCAACTCGAAGAACAAATAGAGGCTGGGCGATGAGTGGATTGAGACCAGCCCTGCGGAGAAGGACTCGGGGGTAGTAGTGGATGGAAAACTGACTAAAAGCCAGCAATGTGCGCTCGCAGCCCAGAAAGCCAACTGTATCCTGGGCTGTTTGAGAAGAAGTGTGACCAGCAGGTCGAGGGAGGTGATTCTCCCCTGCTACTCCACTCTGGTGAGACCCACCTGGAATACTGTGTCCATCTCTGGGGTCCCCAACATAAGAAGGACATGGATCTGTTAGAGAGAGTCCAGAGGAGGGCTCTGAAGATGATCAGGGGTCTGGAGCACCTCCCCTATGAGGAAAGGCTGAGAGAGTTGGGGCTGTTCAGCCTAGAGAAGAGAAGGCTCCAGGGAGACCTTATAGCAGACTTCCAGTACTTAAAGGGGGCCTATGGGAAAGCTGGAGAGAGACTTTTTACAAGGTCATGTAGTGACAGGACAAGGTGTAATGGCTTTAAACTGAAAGAGAGTAGATTTAGATTAGATATAAGGAAGAAATTCTTTCCTGTTGAGGGTGCTGAGACACTGGAACAGGTTGCCCAGAGAAGTTGTGGCTGCCCCCTCCCTGGAATCATTCAAGACCAGGCTGGACGGCGCTTTGAGCAACCTGGTCTGGTGGAAGGTTCCCTGCTCATGGCAGGGGGGTTGGAACTAGAGGATCTTTAAGGTCCCTTCCAACCCAAATCATTCTATGGTTGTGCATAATTAAGATGAGATTTATATGGTATATAGCAAACCATTCCTATATGGTTTACTGGTAAACTACTCTAAAACTTTTCTAAACTAAAAGTAATTTTTAAGCATGAGCCATCATCGCTTCCTTGCTCTAGCAGAGCCAGATATTCTGAGAGAATAAAGACCGGATATACTTTCAAATATTCATTTATAGTGCCGAAACTGCACAAATGAATTTAAAGTATCCTCAAACCTAAATAAAAACCACCTAATTTCCAGTTGAATCCTGCTCTCCTAGAGTATCTGGATTAGCTAATGTCTATCAGCCAGAAGGATCTGGGAAGTGTTATGCATGCAGAAATCAGCTCTGGATAGGAACAGACAGATGTGGCTTGGAAAACTGGAGTGAGAACTGTCTTTCAGAGTATCCTGTTGTCTCACCATGTTTTTACACAGAAAGAGAATACAACTGTTGCTCCATCTTTTTAAATGTTCTTTCTGCATTGACTAGGCCTATTGTTCTGGGATTACAGCTGTGCTGGCCCTTTAAACAGGGCACACAAAAAGAGCAGGATATTCATGCTCTTTCCGTACAAAAGCACACACCTTACAGAGGTCAGGGACAAACTGGCTTGGAAACTTGTTTGCCTTTTTCGGAATGACAGTGTAAATAATGTTTAAGTTGTTTGTTTGTTTTTTTAATATTTGTTCAACTGTGTGCAATATCAGCAGGTCTCTGACATATATTGATTAGTTCTATTAACATTACTTTCCCATTCAATGAGGTAACTCTCTTAGGAGGAAGGTATTGTTACACAAACAAAATAGTAATTTCAGTTGAGGAGAGTCTGGAAAGTTCTCTAAATGGGAAAAAGCTAAAACATCTCCCAGTTTATCTGTAACAATAGCAGTAACAACATCAAATTTGATGGACAAATCTATCAAAAGCAAAACATTTATAACTGATGTGGAAGAAATGAACAGTGGTAGTATTTCCAATACACAGACCTGGTTAAACACCTTCCAGAAGAAGCATGTCTGAATAACGGGCATGTTATTGTGTCTTCAGCTTCTTGGGACACAGCAGGAACTGGTTTGGAAATTAAGAACTGGGGGGCCAGCAGCATGTACATACACAACTGCACAAAAACACACGCACACACACACGTGATACAGTGGAGCACAGAAAGACGTGGGGGAAAGAAACCCAGCTGCTTCCTTATCCTTTTCCAAACAGTCATTGACAGCTGATTATATTGGCAAAACAAGATGAATATATACTTTTTCAGAAGTCAAATTAAAAAATCACATCACTTTGTATATCAAGTAGAAATAGCTACTTATCGTATTGCACAATTTAACTCAGGTGAACAGAGAAGGTAAAGAAGTGTTGAGTATTGATGGGATATAGTAAGTATGGTATTTGCTGACTGGGAAGAAAACACAAGATTGGAATACGCTTAAAAGCAGGCCCGCTCTTTGCAAGTCTTTTTACTAGTCTCTATATTTTGGGAGCATGCCTGGGAGTTCAGGTAGCTGTGGCTGTTACATGGTGCTACACACAACCTGAGTAACTGTTTGGCCTTCTCTGGGAATCTGCGTCTATGTCTGAGGATGAGAGTAATCTATAGCAATAAGTCCGCAGCCACATGGAGCATGCTTTTCTGCAGCAATCCAAAGTGGATGGCACGGCTAGTGCAGAGATCAGCGCAGGCCCCAAAGACAGCACAGCAAGTTCAACAGCAACACTGGGACAGTGTTGCAAGCGCAAAGCAGCACAGGCCCTCGAACTTGAGAACCAGGGTTTATTAATATGATCTTATTTCTGAACTGATGTGGCAAAAATGGCTGGGTGTGTGGCAGTTTACTGCTCCTCATTGCACTGGGTAGAAATGCCAAGTGGTGGTCCAAGCTGAAATCTCATCTTTATGGAAGTGATGGCTAAATAACTGATTTGGGAGCTTGACCTGTTCTGCAAAATTGACTGTCCATTCATTCATAATTTTGCTTCCCAGTTTGTTGATATGTTGTCAGGCAGTGGTCTTATTTATTCTTAATGAATACTTCAATATGCAGTGATGTTAAAACTCTCCTTTCCTTGTGCTGCCAGTACTTTCTATCACATATGAGGAAACAAACTGAAGATGTGCAATTACAAAACACTTCAGTGTTCAGTGATTTTGGAGTATCAAAATATGACTGAGGTTTACATATTTTATATGGATGTTTTCATATTAAGCAAGAAGAAAAACTTTCAGATATTAGTATCCTGAATGTTAATTTTCTGACCCAGCCAACTTCTTTCATGCATGTGTGAATAGACATAAGCAAAGGACTAATGGTTAAAAAGTTTACAGCACCTCTTGAATACCAGTTGAGCAGTTCCTAGTTTTTAAAGCATGATGGGATCATCACCTGCCTCTAAATTGGCATCCTGAATAACACAATACACAATCAGTAATTTCTTGAGTACAGGAAATTATTCATGCTCACTTTCTAAGTAAACTTTATAGCCCATTAACTTATGATTTAAATAGAAAATATGTTTTAAAAGACATCCAATGTCAGTGTTGATGTTGGAAATCAAAGGGGAAATTAATCTAAATGGTCATATAAATAAATTATTTTCCCCTTTGATTTCTAAATTCATTCAGTTTAGAAGTGAAAGCATAAATCCTACTTTTAAAAAGATAGAATTCCTCATGGCATATTTTTTGTTGTTTATTTGCTACCTAATATTGACTTATGCATGTGCCATAGCAAAGATGTGAAAGTGTCTGATCTCACTTTCCCAAAGCAGAATTTGTTGATGCTACTTTTGCTATCATTGCAGGTAGGCACTGAAAAATGTTGCTGGCCTTGCAGATGGTACACAAAGAAGGTGGCTTTGAGTTCTGCTCTTACAATCCAGGAGGACATAAAAAGGAACAGAACTATGCACCTACACTCTGCTTCATGATATCAGTTGTACAGAAGGAGTTTGAAATGCATAAATATCAGTCACATTACTGGGCCAAATATATCTGTGGTGCTTACAGATGCAAATATCATGGAAGCTGTACATAGATCAGTTGGCAAGTGAAATGGCAGTGGAGGAGAATACAACTAGAACACTACACCACAATTCAGGGAAGGTGCTCAATGGATACAACATACATCCTTAGAAACAGAAGAGGACTGATACACAGATCATTATCAAGAAACCATAAAGCTAAGTATGTACAATTAAGGCCTGTGCTGATCCAGCAGGCTACCCTGGCAAGACCTCTACAGAAACTGAACTAACACCACTTACAGTATGCTAAGGGGAAGCAGAATAGGAATCTTTGTCCTCCTTGAGATAAAGCCCATCTCATATCATGGTACAGCACCTTGTTCTACAAGAACAAGGAACATCATATTAGAGTTTTAACCATGAGAAGCAATGTATTTAGCCTCTCAAGTCAGGATTTTGTAATCATTCATTCCTAAATTAGTGACAAGTCTCACTAAGTTACAGACCCCATATAACACTCTTATGGGAAAACTCTTTTTCCAGCAAATACAAAAACAATGCAAGATTTTCCATTTACTGTGAACAAGCAGAACAAATGAGTAACGCGTCCTTCAGTGAATTATATTTACTCAGTATGTCTGGACTTTCTAAGAACACAAGCAGTTAAATTGCACAGAAGAATAATACATGGTTCAGTTAGAGATATACCAGTGGTCACACCTACAAAAAAGGTCTTGATATGCAAACCTTCTGTCCAGTATGTCAGTAAATAAGGAAGGCTGCTATGTCTATATAAAGTTCTACCAAGTGGCAACAGAGTATACATCAGCTGAAGATTTGTATACCTCACTACACTGTTATCATTCATCCTAAACAGAAACCATGTGATTAAAGCATCTGAATATAATCTATTACAAGGCAAACAAGAAAACAATTCAAAAAATACCTGATGTAACAGCACACGATTTTAATTTGTTTGCATGGTAAACATGCAGCCAAATTCTCACCTTGGATATGCTGCTTCATCACCATTTACGTCAACTGATTTAAATAGTATGGTAGTTTTAGTGTAAATTTAACCATTCAAACTAAGAATGTCACATCAGAGCCATACATCACTCAAACCTGTGTAATAGAAGTCAATGGGTTTATTGGGAGCATTCAGAGTTTGGTTCCATGCTGTCAAAAAGCTAAACAGTCAATTATACAACTAAAGGAAAAAAGCTCCCAATAGCCCTTAGTAACACAGTCTGTGGTATCTTTGACACAGTTTACAAGTATCATTTGGGAACTTTTAGCTTCTTCTTGAATATTTAAAATCTATCTTAAACATTGTTTCAGAGGTCAAAGGATTTTAAACTTGTCAGATTGCACCTTCACTTTTCAGTAGTGATAAAACATCATTAAACCATGCTTAGAAACAAGATATTTAGACAGATGTGACAATATTTTCAGAAGAATACTACTGTAAGTAAACAGAATCAGACATTAGTATCTGCAGTGACAGATTACAGAAAACTGCTATCCCTCCCAAATGATTGAAACATTCTTTTTAGTAACAGAATGTAGCCCACGTATTTTATTTGATTGAAGCTTTTAAACTGCTTGCAAGTTTAATTTCTTCAGGAAAATTTATTTTATATCTCTATTTGAGCAAGACTGAAAAACATTTTTCTTCAGCTACATCATACAGGACTAGTAAAACAATAAAATGCTTACAGTTTGGTCTTAAATTCTTGGAAGTATTTACTTGCTATTTAAAGTACACTTAATTTAGTAATTCATTTGATTGATTTAGTAGAAAAGCATTAATTTAATGTCCAAAAGCTGAAACTATACAAATAAAAATTAGAAAAAGGGCATATTTGCATGGTTTAATTAACCATGCAAATGAGTTACCAGCATAACTACTGATTCCTTCTTCCTGAGGTTTTCAAGATTAAATGTCTTTCTGTAAGGTTTATGTCAATTATCTTTAAGTTATTGGTTCAAAGTTTAACTATATAAAATATAAAAGTTCCCAGTAAATGGTTGGCCCAGATTATGTAACAGACTGTTTTTATTTTTCCCCTGTCCCAGTAACACTATCGCTTAAATAAAGTCCCTCTCACTAAAAAGTGATATGTCCCTTTCATCCTGTGGTCCTGAAGTATTTACTCATTCATTTGAGAGTCTGCTGTATTGCTTCACACCTGTGAATCACAACTGTAGCATACAGACAGCACTTACTCAGAACTTATTCAGCACATCAGCTGCACATCAGCTGAACTCTTTATCTCACTAAAAATTATTGTTTGAGGACTGTTTCCAGGTTTAACTGAATGTTAACAGGAATGAGTTCATGACATGGTAAAGATTTATACTCTTCCTTATGTACTTAAGTAGAGTCAGAATTTTAAATATTGGGGACATATAAACATAATAAACATTAATTTCCACCCCTTTCCACACTTTTATGCTTTCAGATGTTAAAGTACTTTTTCTTAGACCACTGAAGTATACTACACACTAAGCATTCTGGAAATGTAACTCAGTCTGTTCCCCTTTAAAAACAAAAGAAATACATGTTAGGCATGAAGGAATGTAATTCTACAGTCATCTTCTGTTTTGCTGATTTCAGGCATTTCTGGTTTCTTTCTACTTTCAGGTACAATTGCAGACATTAATTTTAACGCTGCTGCCACTTTAAGTGAGACCTTTAGAAGCAGGTAGGTACACACACTAGCCAGATCAGCAAAAATGTGCCGAAAGTACCCTGGTTCTCAGTTTATGTGCTTCTAATTTGATGTTGCAGCTTCATTTGCATTGCAGATCTTCTAGTGCTATGTATGGTCTTGTGATTACATATGCATCTCTACTGATGTATCCCATTAAAGTGTACCTTGGCCTCCTCCTCACATAACTGATATAGGTATATTTAATGAGGTATCAGTAGAAGCGAAGAATACTATAGCCAACAGTTTCAAGAAGCTTTTTTTTAAAAAAATAACAGCTGTCAATTTGATAATGTCCAAGATCCGTCCTACAGGGGGGAATCCCCAGCCAAGGCAACACTGCAGACCTTTCATCCTGTCATCGTGTCTAAAGAACTGCCTTCAAGTTGAGAAAATAGCCTCAAAAGCACTTCAGGAGACTAAAGAGCAAAAGATACCTGAGGATCTAGTCCATTACTTATGTTATTAACATGGCAGAAAACACTTTCACGTAAGTAGGTAAAAAAATAATGTTAAAATATATCAGTCTCAGAAATAGCATAGGGTTACATGAAATGTCACCAGATGGCACTATTAACATAGTCTTCAAGTTGTTTCAAGCATGTGAGCAAGTTTTTAGTCTTAAAGAAAGCATACCTTCTTTATTGTTACTGTTGGTTTGATTGTGAGGTACACAGTCTTAAGAAGTCATTGCAGACAGAAGACTCTTGCTACAGCCTGGGGGACAAAGTCCCTCCCAGAGAATTAAGCAGTAGCGAAGACACAGACTATGACTCCTGGGTACAAATCTTATGCCATTTACAGCACTTGCAAGACTTCTCTGAGTTTACTGAGGACCACAGACCTCTTTCCTGCGTCCTTCCACAGGGAAGACCGATGTCTTCAGATGCATGGTCTGTTGTCAAGGAGCAGCTGTGACAGCAGGGTTGAACTACTATGCATGTCAGTGCAGCTGTAATGTCACTGCTTTTGCCCTTAAGAATAATAAAACCTCAAATTAAGTACCTGCAGACTTTCCTTTCCCCATCTCCTAGGAGAGACTGTATTCTTTTCACTCTGAATATAAAATTCTAACAGTGACAGAGAAGAAGGTATGTGCTAGAAACTCATTTAATTTTACCCAGCTTTTGCAGCGATGTGAGGTGTACAGCAAATGTTCCCCTTAAAGTGACATTTGGTGCTGCCATTCAGTGTACAGACAATTCATGTACTTTAAAAATTAGGAAGAGATTCTGAAAATTATTCTGACTTGAATAATGAGTCCTAAATTATTCTGTTTATGCAGATGGGAAATTATAGAGTTAAACATGTAATGAAAATATTTCAGAAAACTCAGATTTCTGTCTTAAGCAATGTTCATTCCTGTTTTAATATTTCATAACCCTGAATCAGAAACACTGAAGAGGAAAAAATCAATTAATATCCTGCAAGTACAGTCAGCTACTTCTCTTGCCACTTAAACACCTTTGCACAGTGAACTCCTTAGAAAGTTACTCTTGAGGTACCAATTGCTGAAAATAATTTTTTAAAATCCAGACTGCTATATACAGTAATAAAGATGTTCCATAACTCTGTGGAACACTAGCCACTAGTCTTCTGAAAACCATCATGCAGAAATATCAGGTTACCACCTCTGACTGAGGGTTATTCTATGTGCTTCAGATTTATTATAGAAATCCTGAATCTTCTGACAATCCTCTCAAAGAATGTGCTGATGAGTATAATGAATAACTCTTTGCATTAGAACGATTCACAGGACTTTGATCAGTGTCCCAGGAAGCATCAGGTCACAATGAACTGTACAAGCTGATTAGGGTTGACCATCATCAGCCTACGTGTAAGCACTGTTGTTCTGAATTGGCAAGTCAACCATAGCAAAATAGACTCTGTAATAACCATTCATATCTGATGTGCTAACTAGGAGTTTAGCTACTTAATTTATATCAAGTAATTGTGAGGCTTTTCATCTATCAATCTAATTCCACTGAAAATGAAATCAAGCCATAGCATCTTGATAAAAGAGACTGTAATGACTTGCATGTAAGTGGTTCATTTTGTTGCTGGTTTCACAAGAGAAGCTCAGAAACTAGCTGGAAGAAATTTTGTATTTTAAAAATCTGAGTCAACAGCCGCAAGCATTTTAAATTAAAAAACACAATACTTCTATTTTGTGATCTTTCTTTTCCATTCCATAGTCAGCCTATGAGTTTAATTGCTGAGAATGAATTAAACAGATGAAATATTAAAAAACCCTGAACCTACCCACCTTCTGCTTCTCCTTCCATTAAAATGTTCCAGTATTTTTGTTATAGTCGGTCTTGTACCTACAACATATTACTGTATACATAACACTGAGAATACAGAAGCCTATGCAAACAGTCCTGAGAAACAGGTAAGGCACACATCCTGTAGAGTTCCTTCTCTCTCCCTAGACTAGGCACTTAAGAGATTGCAAACCACTGCAGCAAAGCATGATTCTCAGACATCCTGAGAAACTGAGGCCAAGGTGAAAGCTACACTTAGTCCGAAAACTTCAGAGCCTCTCAAGAAGTTCTTTTCTCTGTTAGCGCTTTATCTGCCCCAGCCAGGCAATCAATTACACAATGCCACATGGCCATGTTCTTTTTTAATTAGGAACAGTCCAACCTAAATAAAATAACCACAATACAGCTGGCCACAGCTATGCCTCCATAAATCAATATTCCAGGAGATGAAGAGCAAGCCTGTGAAGCTGACAGAGTAGCCTGGAACAACAAGGACAGAGCTCATAGGATACACGCCCCTAAGATGCAGCAGATCCTCATTCACTGCTCAGTCCTAATCCCTGCTTGCCCTGCACCAGTCTTTATTCTGTATTGCATAGGGATCACTGGTCCTTACTGCTCTGTTCTAGTTATTGCTTTTAAACCATTTGCCCATGGTCTGCTTAGGTTTCCAATTTAGCCCAAACCCAAATTTGCAGCGCAGGCTCTTCAAATTGCTGGTTTCAGCCACTGGATGCCAGACACTCTTGACAAGGTTTTTGAAATGGAGCATTTCTTGGCTTCTTTGATCTGGTCATAATTTAACCTGATCATGATACCCAACTCTACCCTTGACTGTTGCTTTGGTCTGATGACTAGAAATGACTATGTCTATTACCAGTGGAGACTTCCCAGACACTTCAGTTATTTTAACTTTAGGGACAATATGGAAGTTACGTGGTTTGGTGGGGGTTTTTTTGACTGGAAAAATGAGCTTTTCTCTTGTCTCCCCTGTACTCAAAAACACTTGTGTTAATTCTGCTCAAATCTGAATAAACACTAAGACTGTAAGCATAAATTATAAATGCTGTTGATGCGTCTACTCAGGAATGCATGGAAAAAGGTTCTGTTTCTTGCTGTATTCTGCTTTCCTCTGTATTCTGACGTTTTTTATTAGATCCACCTGATGTTTGTGTAGATAAGCACCACTGCAAAAGATCTTTGAAGTGCAAAATAAAGCCAATGATATTATAGAAGCACATGGCAGTCTGATCTATAAGACACATGAATGTCAGTCTGGTAAAACACAGAGTTTAAAAAGAAACAGAAACCACTAAAAATGGGAGCTGTCACTCACTGCAAACAGAATTCTTAGGTGGGTCACATCATTCAGCTGCAGAAAGATCTAAGATTCTGGAGCAAAACCACTTGCAACGACACATGCCCTGACATAATTATAATAAGATTGTTTTCAACACATGGACTGCTGGGGCAGAAGAGTGCAGGCTGCTTATGCCTTTCCTTAAAAACTGGACTTTTAACGAGATGGCTGGACATTATCTTTTTTTTTTTTCTTTCCTATGGAGTGCTTAGAACTATTTAATACTTCACTGTTTGCAATGGACAGTCACTCTGTTGTTAACAGATGCCTTTCCTTTAAGGTAGCAGACGCCTCACACTTCCCACGACTGTTATACAACTTTTCAACTGGGATAACAGAGGCCTTCATTTCTAAACTGCTTAAAATTAGCTAAAAACTGCAACTTATGGCCAGCCCTTCAGGTGGCTTAGTCCTGTTTCAAGTCAAGGGCTTTTGAACTTCAGCTCCAGTTCACTGGAGCCAAGGAACCCTGTCTTCATTCAGCATCTTACTGCAAAGAGCTAAGCATTGCATGGTATGCAGCTCAGAGACTTCAGATTGTTCATTTACCTAACTGTGAATTCCTATTTGTGAGTCAGAACTGTTCAGCTTGAAAGCCACTGTAATTAAGCTGACATGCCATTCAGTGACCTTGGCATAGTCCTAATGAGATCTAAGTCACAGACAACAATTACTGGAAAAATAGAGGTACGGTTCAAACAAAGCAGAAAGTACTAACATTTTCCGTGAGCAAGATCAATGTACTTTACAGCAGAGAAACATAATAAACCGCTTTATCAGCTAAGCCTCTTTATCCACCACAAAAAGTGGCTTGTACCTGGACAGTACATCTGGCAACAGAATCAGGCAAACAAATTACTCTAGATTAATTGACTGCAAACTAAGGCCTTTACAGCATTTCTTTCAACAGACAAAACACAATGCAGGCATGCCTTTTGAAAAAGTCATCAATCAATAGTACTCCAGAGTCAGCTGAGTTTTGTAGTTACTATTGTACACTGGCAGGTGAGGAAAAGCCACTTATCCATGCTGCTGTCATTCTCATCGATGGTCTCCTGCCCAAAGTGAGAAGTCAGTTTTGTTCTCTATTTGAAAGGTTATCACCCTTGAAACACAGAGGTATTTTCTTCTACTTACAACTAACTGAAAAATGTATTTTAAAAGAAGGTTACCATTTGATGGGTTTCTACAGCAACGCTGAAAAAGCTTCCAAGTTTAACAATGCTTTTGTATCGTTTATGTCAGGTTTTATATCAAAAAATGAAAATATGTTTAGTATCTTAATAAAACAAAGAGTTGTTAAGCAGATACTCTGAGATTAGTATAAAAAATAATGACATTGTTAAGCAATAACAGCCATTTTTATTAGAAAAAGTCAAATGACAGGACACCATATGCTGTTCTGTTATTTTGGCCTTATTTACAACATACAAATCTACTTGCCAGTTGGAATTTTAATGAAAGTTTAGCAAGATGAGAGTCTTGTTTACAGCTCTAACACAGTCAGCTTTAGTTATTCTTAGAGGGTATGGTGATACTTGGGACTTGAATTCTGTTCAAATATTTCTGAATAATCCAAGTTTTTCAAAAGAAATCTGTTATTTCTGTGAAAGAATTAGTGTCTTGCAACTTAGCTATTTGTAGTGGCCTAAACCTGTGTTACTTTTCAATACACCTCTAGCAAACTAATTAATGTTCTGCCATCCACATGCCAGATGGTATAATTTCTCAAATAGATGACAGAAAAACTTGTGATCCTCCCCAACATGTGGGTATTCTGAAACATCACCACTTAAACCAAAGAGCATCCACACTAAAGCTAACATATTTTTATTACCACAAACCATGAAGACCATATACTTGACAAGTAGTCAAAATCAAGATTTTTGTTTGCTATTCTAACAGGCAGCAAATGGAGCCAGTGTGTTTTACACAAGAGATATTTTATGAAGAGATATTTATAACAAACAAAAATTGAGCTGTCTGAAATTGCAGTTCTCAAAAAATCAAAATGTCTGTTTACACACACCTTATGAAGCAAAACAGGTTTTAAAGAGCTTCTTTACATACATAAGAATGTGATTCATAACTAGCTCCAGATTCTAACACATGCACTTGTATTGAAAGCCAACAAGGCCAAACCTCACATTTCCTGGGATGAATCCCCTGTGAGATAGGTGTATGGGCCATGCACTATACACCTGCATGCTTGTCAAGATGCATCTCCTTAACTTTTCTTGAATAATGAAAAAATAGCATGATAATATCCACCTGACCACCTGAATACCACCAATAAGTTGTTCCAAGTGCTAATGACATTTTCCCCAGGAGGCCATGTTCAAGGATGGTCAGGTATTTCACTGTGAAGTGCTCAATGTCCTACAGAAAATGCAGCAGAAACATCCTGGGTATCTTTGTTGCAAGGACAGTGATCAAGCTCTTTGCTGCTTCCCTACCCTTCCATCTTATTTCTCACCTCGGCCACAAAGCTGTTACCCAAGATCAACAGTTGATTCATAGCAAGGTTCAGTTTTTGAACCATGGGACCAATGTATAAATTTAGTAGATTCAAGTGCATTTTACAAGGTCATGATTAACTAGGAGAAAATACAGGGGTTTTTTTTCTACCAATTACAATATGCTTCAGGATTTTCTTTACAAAAAAATGGGGTTAATCTAGAAAAATTGCCAAACATTTTAAAAATCAAGCTTATTGAAAACCACCCAGGATGTTTTATGATTCTGACAGTTCCTTCTCACATGCAGTCAACAGGTACACTTGCAAACCATCAAGATACTAACACTTCGCAAGTTACTACCTATTAGGTGAGTTGTAGTATACTGTATGTATACAACCAGTCTATTGCAAATGCAAAATAAAATGCATGTCTGACCTCAGGAGCTGTAGCCTACTAAATGTTCAGAAATTATGATTTACCATGGCTTTGCAGGTGGCCAGTAACATGCAAAGCTGTGGTAATACAATCATTTGAATTTGAATGCCCATATCCGTAGATTAGCTCACCACCTGACACTACAAAGTCTTGCATATAGTTATATCAGCAAATGAAGAAAACTGCAGTATTTTTTCCTAACTTGAGAAGTTGATCATCAGCTCTTCATATCAACAACTCAAAGAAGCTTAAATGACCAAACATTGCTAGCAGCTCTAGTATGACCAGAACCAGGAGACAGAACCTCAGAACAGAGCATTTTATTTTATCCTGAAGGCTAATATAGATGAAAATACTCCAAGAAAATAAATACATAAATAAACAAATAAATAACTACAAACTAATGTAAGCTCCTTACCAGGGACAGATGTGTTTCATTTACTGTTTTAGCTTTCCCAAACATATGTGACTTTTGTACACACATCAAATAATTCACAACTTCCTGTGCAACTTTAAGTAACGTGTAAATTATTTTCTTCATCTGCTTTTGTGTTTGAAGTGGTGACTGTTTGATGAGGAGGGTGTCATGGCAATGGCACAATGTTTCATCAGATCATGACCTTGAAAAAACTAAATTAGTGTGAATTTATAGAATGGAAAATTATTTTTCTAGGACTCATGTCAAAATATGTTTCATTGTAAATATTTTAATCAGCTTAAAAAGAAGAGCCTATCTGTTAATAAATTAGGTCCACAGTTCATAATGAGAAATTGCATTTTGTCTGAACTTTTAACTTCAGAAGGAAAAACGTGCAGTTTCTGGAAAGTCTACTGATCAAGCAAGCCAAAATATTGAATGAGTTAATGCAAAGAATCCCAAGTACCATTCAAAAATGTGAGGAGTTCAAGCTATTTAATTCAGCTTAGTCTTACCGTGTAAAGAGATTTTTAAAAGTAGGGGTTTTTTTTAAAAAAAATATGCTTTTCAATAAAAATGAAAACTCATGGAACACTTAGCACCACATGGTATATACACCAAACCCATAGTAATGAGTCAGATTCTAAAATACCGACAAAGCATTTCTTGTATCTTCCATGGTGTCACTCTAGAGGTAAAACAGAATAATGGAGTCTGTGATTTTCTTCAGAACTTAATAAAGGTGACATTGTTGTTTGTATGGCTCATGTCACTAGTCCACTGAGGGAGTCTCTCAGTATTACTAAGAGTGTACTAATATGGTCTTACATGACAGAAGTGAACTGACTCTGCCTAAACTCTGAGCTTGGTGGATACATGCCAGAACAGATCCAAATACCATGTATCGACGATTAGTGTTGTGGACTTCACAAGGACTGTGAAGAGAAATCTTCACAACTAATACAAAATTCACTTAATCCTGTCTATAAACGTTGAAAATTTGAAGAAAAAATGCAAATTACATAAAACAAGAATAGCCAAAACTGGTGGGTTTTGTTGCTGCATTTTTACTGCAACAACTTTTCATAGTTATTCAATTCTTACCTAAACAGTTCATTCCTACCTTTTGTTTCTCTTCAAAAACTCCTAACATCTTGGAGCTAAAACTGTATCAGAACTTCAATCATGGAAATCTCCAGGGGCTGGATGAACACAGTCCTCCTTCCTATAAGCAAACAAGAATACCCATTATTCAGCTCACTTTAGTCTGCTCTGTCTCCCTAGGTTCAGAGAGTGGCTAGGCATACCATTTTCTTGCTGACCAGATACAATTTTTGCTTGATGGTAATGGAGGGTCTGTCACACCAGCAAAACACAGCATAAACTAGAAGGATACTAACATTTTAGCTTCAGTTCATCTACAAAAGCCCATGGTGATGGATTCAGTGACCTATCTCTTCTTACATAATGGAAAAAAGTAAAGTACCCAGATACTAGTATGATTAAAGAGGTATAAGAACTAACGTTAAACAGAACCTGCTATGATGAGTTCATTTTTGCTGTCTTCTAAGCCTTGCAAAGACTATCTGCAACATATGACCACTATGCTTCTTGCACTGATAAGCGTAAAAGAAATGAAAAAAACTAATTCCAAAGCTTTTCACTGTGGGTGGCTAAAGGATGAGGTGAGAAGATGAGTTTCCAAAGACGCCATCACCATTTTTCAAGATGTGCAATGATTCAGACTCAGGATTTGAGATTAGTGTTGCATTTAGGGGTCCTTCAGCAACTCTCGACAACCAGAAGCAGAAGTACCAGACCTCTGCCTTCAGAGGAAATGTCAGCTCTCACAAAAACTCATGACAGACTTTTGAGAACCTTATCACAATTAAAGCAGATCAACAATCTTGCAGATGGCTTGCTTTTAATTTGGAACCAAATTCTCCATTGATTCACTGAAGTGTCATGTTCCCAACCCAGGTTTCACAGAGATCATTTAACTGAGAGTTTAATAGTCTGAGTTTAACTGGTGATATGTTGTATATTTTCAATCACTCTGCCTGCAGAACTGTCAATTATAATTATTTCTAAGTATTTGCTCAATCTGTATGTCTCTTTCCTTGACAAGTTATGTGATAATGGCTTCACTGGTGCAGACATAAAATCAGTGTCACAACTTAGCAGCTCACATTGTTAATTTATACAATGGATTCAGACCACATTTGTCCAGGCATTCAAAAGCCAAGAGTCCTTGTGAGTCAGTCAGAACTAAGCAGCCTTGTTTCTCAACAGTGACTTGTTTTTCAAAAAGGACTCTCAATAATCTCAGCAGTCTCAACATAAATACTCCTTAATTCAGATTATGTATAGCCCACTCCTTTAAACTAACAAAGCAGATCTCATGTTCATGCCATCTACCAACTTCTGTAACAGATTACCATCAAATAACCTTAAACAAGGTTCAACAACTGTGTCTGAATCACTTGGAAACTGTATGATCACAGGACTGAAACTTTGTCATACCAATAATGTAAAGCCACTGGAAAGAAATCCATGCATTTTTGCAAGCAGGTAAAGCAGGCTTTTTGTGGAATAAAAGAAGCCTTGTCTTTTTTTATTATGTGATGACTCCTAATTAGAAGCAAGGATTTTTTATTGTCAGCCCAGATAAGCTTGTTTGCATAGCTGTAATTTCTTAAAACAGAAATCTGAACGTTATTAGGAAAATACATCCATCAGCAGTACGACAGACCTTGAAGAAGAATAGTGACATTGCTTGATGTTTACATCTGATTAACCTTGGAGGCAATTCTGCAAATGTTAAACAGTAAAGAATACAGTAAAGAGCAAAAGCAATTTAATCTTGTTTGAATGCATTTATAGAAATGTACCAAGAGTACCCATAAATCCACGTTGTCATCTTTGCCTTGAGCTTGTGCCAGCTGATGACCAATAGAAAGCATTCAAAGAGGGAGAAGAGGGAGGGAGCGAAACTACTTATAACAACTCTTTGTATCAAGCACACTGCCTTGTGGACAGATGAAGAACATTAACTTTCAACATTTCATGCAAACAGATCTTAAAAAATAATTTTTTATGCAGTGACATCTCTCTAAAATGATTCACTTGTGATCTTGAGCTTTGTAATGATGCATGTTATTCTCAAGATCTTAGTACCCATGGAATAAAGTTGCTATATATCCTTAAAAATGATAAGAAAGTATCAAACCTAAATCACACCAGTCTTTAATAGACAGGAAAAACAAGCATTCTGAGTACATAAAGGTGGTATCAGAAAACAATCAACATGTGACTGTTCCAACGTTTAGCAAACCCAGATGCATTGAACAGAGCTGAGTCCCACTGCAGTTCTAGACAAAAGTCACAGCATTCTCACTAGCTCCTCTTTCTGAATTTCCTTTTCACAGTTAGTTCAGCACTCTACACAGACACAGACTGCACCTTCACAGTTACTACCTCTAAAAAGACCTCTCTGTTTCCATGCAGCCTTATTCAGAAAGGTTTGTTCAGCAGTTATTCAAGCCCTGTTAAGGCTGTCAAGATCAACAGCAATTACATTTCTGTAAGAGAGGACTCCACTGCACTAGCTGTATTGGTAATATCCTTGTCCAGGAAGCCTATTCAATCATTGATAGGGAGAGTCCACTATAATCCTGTCCTGAACAACGCTTAATCTTTATGGTGTCCAAGTCCTTTGGAAACCTACCCTGCAAGTATCTGTCTGCAAAAGTACACAAGCTTTTAGCATCTGCTAAATTCCACTTCAGCTAATTGAGACTACAGTGGCAGTAAAATAGAATTGCTTCAGGGATCAGAATGAATCAAGCTGATTCTTGTCTTCCTTGGTGTTTGGACTACTGTGTCTGAGGCTGAGGGGAGACGTCATCGGTCTCTGGGACTACCTGAAAGGAGGTTGCAGTGAGGTGAGTGTCAGTCTCTTCTCCCAAGTAAGAAGTGATAGGATGAGAGTAAACAGCCTCAAGTTGCACCAGGGGAGGTTTAGATTAGATATTAGGAAAAATTTCTTCACTGGATACGTTATCAAGCACTGGAGGTATTTAAAAGCCCTGTAGATGTGGTGCTTAGGGACATGGCTTAGTGATGGACTTGACAGTGCTAGGTTTACAACTGGACTCAGTGATCTCAAGGGTCTTTTCCAACCTAAATGATTCTGTGATTCTATGTAAATATGCATATAAACCTGCGTTCAAGACATGTCATTGAAATCAATGGAATCACTCAGCAGTGTGGATTCTGCCTGGAAGAATCTCACTAGTCTATGAGACTACTGCTGTGCATCTTACCCTTTAAAAATTCCTATGATCAGTCCCTTCTCTTGACTCCTTTAAACATTAAGACAGTAAAAAACATTAAGACAGTAAAAATATCTTAAACTAAATCTGAGTGCTGAAGAAAATGTCAAATACTTTAGCATGTCCAAGTGCTTCAGAATATATTTGCATTTCGTTTGCAACATATTTAACTAGTGTAATCATATGTGCACAAAAACGTATGTGGCTTTTTTCCATTTCTTAATGATTCTGTACAAATAATCCAGTGACTGTTCTATGATGCTTAATACTCAACATTTGTTTTTAAAGCTATGTTCACAGGTAAACCATCAGACTCAGATGTCTGTGAAGTTCTCCACAGAGCTCCAGAAGCAGTAACTGAACCTCTAATCCTTAGGAAATCAGTGTCAGTCACCTGAATAAAAGCTGACAGTGTGTTTACCTTTGCTTAAAACTGTATTTCCTTTCTGAAGAAGTAACATTGCAATGTACAGTATAATCTATTAACTAGTTCCCTCTACGGCTTTCTTCTTTTCTTTAAAACAAAATCATATTTTCTGGGAATGGTTTCTGTCTGTTTCTGTTGTGACTGTGTCATAACTTGCATTTTCCCATCAGATATTGTTAGGCTTTTCTATCAGTAAATGGAAAGCTTCATAATTGACTCACTCTGTTCCTGATACTGGTCCAGCCATCAACCAAACAGGGATGCTGAAAGTGCAAAGTAAAACTGGCAGAAAACAGAAGGTATCTAAAAATATTTTATGGCCTGGAGAACAATTCCATTTCCAAATACTTCACACAGACATGCTCCAAAACCACAACCTCAGCATTAGCCCCCCAGCTTTGCATTCAAATGGTTTTCTGGTTTAAAACCCTAGTATTAAAAAAAAAAAAAAAAAAAACAAAAAACCAACAAAAAACTCCAACCAACAAAACTGCTGAACCCAACCTCTAAATTTTCTGCAATTGAAATTTTGATGGATACAAAGTTTGATCTGGGATTCCACAGTTCAAGTAGATGAAATTTTTAAGAGTGCTTCATTTTTTTAGTTTACCATTTATTTATAGTTTGGTATAGCAATGACAAAAAATCTCAATAATGTTGAATTAAAATTATGCTACAGAGAAATGAAAATAAATAAAATATAAGCTTTGTGCCTTTCCACAAGCACAAAGAGGTAATAAATTAGAAACATTTCCACACAAATGCAAGTGTTTATGAAATTAGGAATGTTCATTGTTATTTTTGGATACTTCATAGTCATGTTCTGGATTAGAGTGAAACTAAAAAGATGTCTGTTTGAAAAAGTTCATTAAAAACCTGTCTTAAATTTTCCAAAATCTAAGTCAAAAGGCAAGAAAAGCTGGTTCAAATACTTAACAGGAGTTATTAATTAGAAGAACAAGAAAAAAATTAGAGGTTTCATAAATTTTATTCTGTAACATAAGATATGGTTCTCTGGCTATCATTTTTCACTGTCATCAGTTCTACATCTGCAGGTAGAAGGGAGTTTTCTTTGCATTTTTGCATGCATAAAGAGATGCTTTGATATTAAAGGTCAGTACTTTACACATCATAAGCCTTTAGGTGCTCACTGAACTCTAGTGGAAAATGTGCATCTTAAGCAGTCACAGGAAAAGCACATATCATTACATTTTGAACTATAGACACATTATGTATGTCACACTGAAAGAATAATATTAAAAGAGCATTAGGACCATTGCTGAGAGGTAAGATTTATTAGCTTGGGCTAGATGCCATCTGATGTGATCACATGAATTTGAGCTGTTTGTGGAGGCACACCCACAATTCATATTTTGTGTTTCCTTTAAACAGCTAAAACATCTTAACCAAAACCAGTAGGTTACTAAGATTACACAAACTTGTGAGAGTTAGGAAGTCTTAGCTTTATGGTTGCAAATTAAAACTCAGCTTTTCTGAGTCTATACCCCATGATATACATCATCTCATATATCTCTGCCTTTCCCATGGCATTTCTGTTTCAGTGAAAAAATAGGCAACGGGGAACTACAAACTTGGTTACTCTACAATTAAATTACTGTTCTTTTAACATTGTTTAAGACTAGGTGCTCGATTGCTGCTTTAGCATAGTGAAAAATTCTTCAGCAAGCATGTAAGCAAAAACAAATTCAAAAATTTTTATAGTTTCTATTTTGTCAATACTTCAGTGCAATATAGGATTTGATATGGCCTTTCCTCATCATCGAGAAATAGTGACATGTTCTGTACATAAAATATATACTACATGACATATATAACACACCATATGAAGGCACACCACTAAAGCCTGAAGACAGAAAAATATTCCCAATCTTTTATATAGAATGCATTTCTGCTTTTAATCAAAATTTCATCTTGAACACCATCTTCCTAGCATGTTCTTCAAATAACACACACACACATCTATCTAAATACTCATGCTCACCCAAAGATGTTTACCTATGTTTCAAAAAGGCATTATATAAGTGTTTTAAGCTTTACGTTCTTTTTTTAACCAGACCTTCTGTTTTAAAAGCTTAGTAGACTGATGTGCTGTGGGATGATTTCAGCTACTTAGCAGATGTTGAATGGATGTTGCTTCAAATCTGACAGAAATACTAGAAGTTTTACTGGTTTGAATCACATCAAGCAGCTGTGATAAAAATGTATATGTATTACTATCCCATACTTTAAAAAAATAATCGCATTGTGCTGAAGCATAGCTCAGAGCTTACAGAAAGCAAAAAGTTTGAAATCAGTTTCAAAAGGAGAAGCATTCCTAGTGTACCTGAATGAAACTGCAAAGAGAGAGCCTGAAATTTATCTCTAACAACATGCTGTTGCTATACACCAGATTAAATATACTAAGCTTATTGTTTGCATAGCATGACAATAAGGCTAATTAAGTACCTCTTATTGCAGCTGAACTTGAAAAGCACAAAAATACTCACTATAAAAGAAGGAACACTGAGTAGAAAATAAGCTCACAGGTACAGCCAAAGAGAGCAAAAGGTCAGCATTTGCCAATTGCTACTGTGAAGTTTCCACAGCTGCTGGGAATTCTCTTTTTTTCTAATCCAGAGGAAATCTGAGGGAACCTCAGATACCATTGTGTGGTAACTGCTGGCAAATGTTTCAGATTTTATCTCAACCACTGGTATACTAACTGCTTGCATTTCAACATCAATTTTTCATTCAGCTACTTCTTTAACTTCTTCCTACAAAGTACAAGCTAATGCATAGATTAATAAATCAACACATCTGAATGTGCCATACCCACATATAAAGAAGTTTAGGAATAGACACTACATATATATTACCATGTCATGAATAATTTTTTTTAGTCTTTAAATCAGGTCACTGAAAAGAAGATACATTCCAGATGCAGTAAATTGGAATACAACC
This sequence comes from Strix aluco, assembly GCF_031877795.1. Taxonomy (NCBI): domain Eukaryota; kingdom Metazoa; phylum Chordata; class Aves; order Strigiformes; family Strigidae; genus Strix; species Strix aluco. The sequence goes on from NC_133971.1 coordinate 30,173,277, forward strand.
TGAAAGATGATTTAATGAACAGTATTGGAGCCCAATACATTTTAACAGATATTTAATGAATTCCTATTCCAAACAAGTCAACTTCAGGTGAGGTCTCCTGCATGCAGGTACTCTTCAACTTCACAAATTTCCATGTAAGAAAGCAAGGCCAAGCATAGTCACCTACTTTGGCTTCCTATAATAAATAAAATGCAGGACTCCATGAAATTCATGCTTTTTAAAATTAAAGTGCATTTTTTTTAGAACAAGAACCAATCTTCTAAAAATGGGCAGGAATGAAAAATACACCATGATTTTTCAGTACACAGAGAATGTATATTGGATCAAATTGCCAAAAGCTTTGCAGCTTCAGCAGAAAATTTAGTTAAAGATGGAAAAAAAGAGCCTGATTCACAGAAAAACAACAATACGAAACAAATCTGTGAAGACCAGTATGCAATAATTTTCCACTCCACCCTAGTTACCTTTGTACGGAGGGACAAATACGTTCTGAGTTTCTGACCTTTGGAATGCTTGACTTTTATTTTGGATATGATTATCATGATTGTCACATGTTTTTATGTGCTGCTATCTGATTAATACTCACCCTACAACACTTTTATCTTCCAGAATCTAAGAAGACTGTTCATCCAGAACAAGAAGGAACTAATGACTAGAGTATTGCTTGTTGCTATAGTTTATCACTTCAAATATTTGTTACATAGATAAGCAGAAACTAGTTCAGATGTGGCAAAACAAATATTCTGCTGGCAAAAGGAATATTCTGCTTGGCTCTGATATTAACTATAAGCGCATCAAGTACTGCAGTCCTAGCTGTTCTTCAAGTCTCCTCTCAAATTGATTTCATCATCACAGAGGGGTAACAGAGAATAATAAAAGAATTTTATGAAGTTCATCTTATAACTAGTTGTGCATCTGATTCCGCATTACCTCTATTAGCATTACAATAAAACAACTTAGAAGTAACCCTGACCTTGTATTACTAAAACCTTGCAAAGCTTGCTGAACTATCACAACAATCCATTGGGATATACAACACAGTATAATACACTTTCAACAGTCAGCTGCACAGAAACAAATACTTCATGATAAATATACTGACTAGGACCATTGCAATATATGCTTAATGAGAAGATTGTTTCTTGCAAAACGGTAGGAACCATCAACACATACAACGTGCACACAATGACTAGTGTGTGATGTCACTAAGGTGACTAGTGTAACTTGCTGCCTTTGATTATAGGATGTCTTGATATGTTATATTAAGATAGTTCCTCCCAAAGACCTATTACTTCTCCTATGTTCTCTGTAGTAAATCTGGTTGGTTCATGTAATTAATAGATGTGTATTTGGCATTTTTCCTTCCCTGCTTGCTCTACTAGACTGACTCTTATTAGTCTACAAACTGCAGTGGATGTAGACTTTCACTTTAGAGTGAATTTAGAGAAAGACATCCCAAACGCAGAACGAGAAAATAAATTATAGAAAGACACCAGCTGGACAAATACAAATTATGAATGGATTGTTTTGATTTATCACTTAAACGCATAAATTCATACAGGTTTGGTAAAAAGTTTCTGATTTCTGATTTCTTTTGCATAATTTTTTGTTCAGACTTCACGATCATCTTGCCCAATGTGTCCTCCCTAATACCTCACTTAAAATATTTAAGGTTTAAAACCTTAAATTGTATTCATATGACTGTAAATTTCACTGCTTGGTGAGAAAGTTATGAAGTCTGAATGAAGTACAGTTTCCTAAATACACTGAGAAACTTCCAGACCATGGCCCCTCGGCATTAGAAAGCCAAATACATTTTTCCAAATGCATATCATTTGTGAAATGGTAAAGCAAAAAAGCGGCAAGCTGTTTCACTCAAACTCTGCTAAAGAATGCCATTTCTGCATGTTTGTCCCAAGAAAGAGGGCCTATGTTCCAGATTTACATACACATTATGAGGGTTATCATGTCACCCTGAATATTTCTACATTTCATAACACTTCTAAACATGAAAGCAAGATAAGCATGTGCCTGCTGCTTCTGATACGCAAACTTTTTGGCACTAGCCAGCAATACTTGCTGAAGTTCAGTAAAATTAATCACATTTTCTAATGTTCATGAAAGAATCACTCTTTGAGAAGCTAATACAGACAGCTCATTTTTTTGTGACACAGCATGGCTTGACACACACTTTAGGTTTAGTAATCTCAAAAACGTTATCATATGAAGTACCTTATCTACTTCAGCATTAACATATTTATTATCAGTGAATAATGATTTCTTCAAAGCTAAGAACTCCTCGAGGAGGCCTCATAATCATGAGAAGGTCTCTGTAAACATCCTTTCTGAACAGTCAGGGTAGGGAATATAGAGAGCTACTAACACAATTTTTTCCCCCAGTCTTACTGGATCCCTCATCACAATTCTCCTACTAGAAAGACCCTGGGTACTTGCATTACTCTTTTTTTCAGTGCTCCTTCACCATTCCTGCCCTCTTTCTTCATACTGTTGTCTGTCCTCACTCATCTGCTGATGTCTGTCTCCATCTCTTTTTTCCCACGTGCTTTTCCCTTGAAAAATTACTTTCTTGACTCCTAATAATTTTTTTTTTCTCCTTCTCTCTTCCGCTACAAAGCTGATGAGAAATCCCTGAGGAGGAACTGAAATTAATGGTAAACTCCAATCCAATTTATCTGGAGAGCAGAAAAGATAATATTATGGAATCTAAAAAAATTATATTTAGAAAGCAGAGAGACTGAGTTCAGGCTCTGGTGTGACAAAAGGGAAGGATAAAGAGTCTTCTTAGCGTCATGACACAATCTCTACCACATCCTTTAAATTCAAGAGAGAAATTTGGGAAGATATCTACTCTCCTTGAAGGAGATTGGCCCTTTGAAGTAACAGAAGTAAAAGAAAAAAATTTCCTCTATCTACAGTACAAGCAAACATCTACATCATGGTAAGAAAATTATTCAACTAGGCACACACTTTATATTTCACAACATATAAACAAATATGGTTTTTTCCAAGTGAATAATAATCAGCAGTTATTCCTAGAAATTATATATTCATATTTTGTTAGGTTATGATGAGAACAGCACTTATGAGGCTGCTTTCTGCTGACACTTAGTAAGGGTAAGCTAATCATCATACAAAATACAGACTATATGTAAGGCCAATCAAGAATCTGAATTACAGAGATAATAGATGATTCACGGAGTCTAAACATAAACTGATTCTAGGGTTTACTAGCTAGATTGTTACCTTATGTGATTATGTATGTGTGATACTGACTTGGAGCGACCCTAAGAAAAACAGCAAGAAAAATATGACTTTGGGGGTTGAATGCTCACTGCTAGAATCTGTGAACAGGTAAATTGTTATGTGTTTTATTCCTAATATATTCATGGAAACAGGGCTGTGGGTCTGTTTTCTGATAGTAATGAAACAAACAACTGCCTTAGAAAATACCCAACTCTTCTCGGTTTCTCATGGTAACATTATGCAAGATCCTGAAAATTCCTCAAGTCAAAAAGGAGTAAAATGATGCATTTTCATGAATTTCGATATTTTCATGAATAATGGAGAGCCTTTTAATGGTAAGAGAGACAGAATTCAGACTTACTGTGCATTTGTTTGGCTTCTCTCCCGAGTGGACTCTCATGTGAATCAGCAGTTTATATCGGGCGTTAAATGGCTTGTACCTTCGTGGGCACCCTGCCCAGAAGCAAGTGAAGTCCTCTCCCTTCCTCTGGTCTATATGGATCTTCTCTATGTGCCGCACAAGTTCCTCTTGCCTGTTACACAGTGCACCGCAGTCAACCCAGCGACAGCCATGCTTGCCATTGAAATGGTCTAGCTCACCATTTTCATCAAGCAGGGAGCCTGGGTCAGAAGGAGGCACAGGCAGCGGGTGAACGTGACTGGGGAGGCTGTGTGGATGCCACTGCTGGTGAGCATGGTATGGTGGGGGTGGCTCTTGTGGAGGAGGTGGCGGCAGCAGGGGTGGTGGAGGAGGCATATTGACCGTACGGCCTGATAAGTCATCCAGCCGTTCATTTTTCAGGACATCCACCACCTGGTTGTCCACAGGTGGCACATTCTGCTGGATCACCACATTACTTGTGGCTGCCATCTGCAAGCTGGCTTGCTCCAGCTGCTGCATCTGCTGGCACTCACCAGCCCCGTTCTCAATGTACCCTGGGAAGGTAACATTGCCATTAGCCATGACAAGGCCTTTCTGGGCAGTTGGAATAGAGAAATTTTGGGGTATAAAGCTTCCTCTAACTCCCAAAAAATGTCCATAGACCTCAGGGTGTGGGGACACGTTTGCTGGTGATGTCCTGGAGCTGTTGATGTAGGCCACCAGAGAGCTTGGGGATGTATGGATGATTGTATTGAATTCAATCCCAATGCTGTCAGACAGAGGAGATAGAGAGAGTGCTCTCTTTTTGGAGTGGGCTGGTTGAGACCGAGCTGAGGAATGGCTGGGACTAGAGTAAGGGGAATGCTTATTTTCTGCGCCATATAAGTAGGACGGTAACGAGTCAGAGATGCAGTTACTGGACACAGATGTTCCAGGCAAAAAATTTAGTAAATCCCCCAGCTCACTGCCATTTTGTAAACCTTGGTCAGGAGGAGCGGAAGGAAGTGTCCTGTACCCATGCAACCACTCTTGCTTAACACTTGAAGTGGACTGACTTTCTGACAAACTTAATGTCATAGAGGCCTGAGACTCACGTGACAGGAGCGACCTGAAATAAAGGCATGATAAAGTAAGTAAGTTAAACAATACAGCAGTGGTTCTTCTATCTTTACACACACATAAAATTAAAGAAAGGCTACATGTGAGAAACGTTGTCCCTAATTTTAGGTACTCAACTTTAGCAGTCTCAGTTAATGTACCAGCAGGCATACAAAGGCAATACATATGTAACAAGGTCGCTTAGGAAACCAACTTTAAAACTTCAAGATTTTGAAGAAAAGTTGCAGTAAAGGTTCTTGATACATCACTGCAGAAATCAATGTTAATTTTTTCATCAACTGTGGTGTAAATATGGGTTCTGAAGCCCCATTATGCACCTGCCTTGTATGAAACTCATATTGACTTGACTAATTTTACTGGCGAAGAATGGGAAGAAAACTGATTAATAAGGAATAAATATTTAACCTGAATGACTTTGCCAATTGTAATGCAAACAAATAGTATTCTCTACAGAAATAGCTCATGTTTATAAATACAGATAATATCTAACTTTACAAAACAAACAAAATAAATGAATAATGTAGAAGAACTGGTTGAAGGGGTTTATTTAGTTTTGATTTGATGATGTATCTGCCTCCTAGTCAGCAATCAAAATTTTTCACGAAACATTAATCTGGCTGTTATCATTAGTTTTTCACAGAATTATTATGAAACTTGTTTGTGTTGCAAATGTCCTACTGGTAGCTTAAAAAAAGAACTCAAGCTCTTAACAATATTGTTATCTACAGAAAGGTGTAAAAAGGAAATACAAGAACATCAGGGTCCCTGATTCATGGCTGCAAATGTTGGGTAGGGACCAAGTGAATTTGTGTCTTTATGTTTCCAGTTCACACCTTGGCAGACTTGGATTTCCTGCCAGCCAGTGGTGTTATCAGTATATTAATTTCTATTTTTAAGGGGTTCTAATAGTAGGAAGAACCATGTATGTAGATAAACCTAGATAAACCTGGAGATCTCACAGACACAGAAGCCACTGCATCTTATGTTTTGGGGGTTAATTTCTGGGTTTATTATTTTCACAACACACTTTTGAAGAAGCATAGAATTCCAGTGGTGGATTAAGTACATAGGAAATTTGGTTTCTCTTCTAAATCTAAAATGTATTTTTAAGGTGGACAAATCAATCACTGCTTCTCAGCTTCTCACATAAAAAAACAAGATGCACAATGGTTCTTCCTATCATACAAAGAGTTCAGGAGGTCAAATTAACTTACAAAAAGACAGCTAGTAAGTGCTAATAGGACCCTTAATTATCAGGCATTGAAAAATATTTCTTATACCTCTCAGTAAACAGTATATGAAATATTTGCATGCAATAATCCAAAGGGACTGTCACACAGGAAAGAAATAGCGTATTCTTATTTAGAAAGGTAAGTTCCTATAGTCAGTTATTTATAATTATTTCACTGCATGCTCTTGTACTGCTACAAACTTCAGATTTCTAAAAGAGAAAGTATGCACCATAAAATTAATCTCATCTCTTTCTTGATACATAGTTACATGTGGCACTTCTACCTATATTACTTGCTTCTTTCTTTTTAATAGGGGAACAAGTTTTGATGTCTAATCAGGGTAAGCAATACTGCAGTTTCTTCTGAGTTCTGCAACATTTTCTTATAGACACTGCTTCAGGAAACACATATCCATAGAACAGGTCTGTTAAGGCTCATAGTTGCATTGTATGTCTGCACCACAGCCCTACTGCAGTGACTGCAGCTTCAGTGGAGATACATGAAAATACTTAATTTAAGAATTGGTGGTAGGCTAAAACTGGGGATCTGAATTCCATTTAAAACAACATCAGTCAATCCAAGAGAGCAAGAACAGATCCTAAACAATGGCTGTGGAGATATTCCCAGTGAATATGGCAATATTTACCAAATTCCATGATTTTGCTTGGTAAATCAACTTTTCACCTCTGATATCTGTGGATTATCTTTCAATTACATCAGCAAGGTTGAAAGAATATATGAAAACACCAGGTAAAGTCATTCAGGCAAGAGAAATGTATACAGCTTTCCACATTCAGTTCTAGCTACAGATGTTAAAGCCGAAAAGTTGGTGTCTTTGTTATCTTATTCTGCCCACCACACAAGCACTCCCTGAGTGATGGGTTTTTTCATACTACTTAATATTACAGCATTTTCCAGCACTTCAGAGTTAACCAACATGAAAAAAGAAAAGTCAGTTTGCAGTGGCTTTAGTTTAAGAGCTGGATCATGCTGCAAGAACACAGTCTGGTCATTGCCAGAGAGCTGGAGGCAGGGAATTCGTGCTCAGCGCACTGTGGCTGCCCCCTCAGCCCCTTTTTGTCTAGAGAGGAAGCTTGGCAGAGGCTGAGAGAGCAAGCAGTTTGCAGGTGCTGTGTCTACATGCTGACGTAGCTCACAAACAGTGAAAATGTAGCTTTAAATATCAGCCAGCCTTGCTGTAGTGACCTATGGGATAGATGGGTAGTGTTTCTTTGCTCAAGATACTTGTTTTGTAACAGATGTTTGATTTGCTGTATCAGAATAAGAAATATCCTGTTCAGACTGAATGTCAATATAGGGTACTGTTATGGGGGTTATGTTATTCCATTGGGGTTTAAATAATACTTTCAAAACAGAGCATGGATTAAAACACAATTAACATGCTGACTACACTTTACATTGAGAGAAATGAGAAAAATGGGATTGCTATATCAGGTCAATCCTGTGTAAGACATAGATCTAAAGGGATCATTATTTGTGAAAAAAATGTATTTAGGCTGTCGAGTCTATTACGGCTTTGTTAAGGCACAGTTCATTATAGGGCAGTTAAATCAAGTTAGTATGCTGTGACCCCGAATACTGATCCACAGTCTTCAACAGAGCAAGAAAAGTTAAGTAAGGTTTGATTTTTCCATCCTAGGTTATATATATTTAAATCTGGAAAACATAAATAGGGGATTTTTCTGCCAGTTGAATTATTTAAATTTTTATTTTCTAAGTAGGGAAAAAAATCATGCATCAATACAACAGGTCTGGTTTTGTAACATCAAGAGTTTTAATCAGATGCATAGTAGGGCCACTATCATTCAAAAAGCTACTAATGCCTAACACAAAGGGACATACCCATGAAAGAAGCTGAAGAAAAAATGCATTTTCAAAGTCTCATAATAGGACAAAAATGAAAAGTTGGGCCAGAATTTCAAGTATACAGTAAGTAAGAGCCAGATAATCTGAAGAAGCTTGGTTCTCACTTAAGCCTCTAAATTGAAAAGTAACAAAGATTCCAGTTCCCAAAACAAAGAAAATGTCTTTAAAACCCAGCTCACACTGTGACTAAGTAGTTTTCTGAGGGAAAATAAATATAACTAATATGAAAATGAAGGGCCAGCTATACCACCACTCCAGATTCTCAGATGGTATTAATTGGCACATCTGCTTACTGTAATCTAAACCATCTTGAGTCTTGACCAGATCTTTTATGAACATTTACAAGAGATTCCTGCAATTACTTTCTATTCTCCCTGTCTGTACGGAGGCCACAGCATCAAGTATAACCCAGAATCTTAAACGTAAACACAGAAGAGTGAAAACTATGTTTTCTTCTTTTTTTGCATGATCTTCTGTTTTACCAGCCAAGAACCCTTTGCTCTTTTCTAGGTCCTCTTCTGACTTGCATCAAAGTAAATGGCAGTATTACATCTGGTTTCAAGCAGCGTAACTGAATACTCTGAAAAAGTTTTTTTGAAATTCTCAAAAAAGATGGGAAAGGTTTTATTCCTCATGGGAGATATACCAAAATCTGGTATTATCTGTAGCAAAACTCCAATTTTGCCAACTTTTTTCTTTTTTCAATCAGGAAAAATCAAGACAAGTCATTCTGGTTTGGGTCAATTCAGCAAATAATCTGGTTTGGATTGACCTGCCAGAGCACAGCTCATGATGCCCAAGAGATACAACCCAGAGAAGGCAATCAACCCATGAAGGATTGTGGAGTCAATTTAGGCAACCAGTTTAGGCAAATGCAGTTAAAAAAACCAAACAAAGCAACCAAACAACAACAAAAAAAACCCAACCGTTTCAACAATCTGTGAATTAAAATCTGACTTTAAACTTGTTTTGCCTGATAAAATAGTGAATTTGAGGGCAAAATTGCTGAAATAGACATTCTTTGTATGACAAACTGATTTTATAACATCTTCATTGATAAATCATTAAAAGAGACTCTACAGACACTACAGCCTCGATTCTGCCAGAGTTTCAACTTCAGTTCACCCTTAGTAAATGTTTCTTTAAAATACAAACAAAAATGTATAACTTTGTACTGACATAGTACACCCAACCACACACTCAGATAAAAATAACAGTGTAGATGTGTATTTGGGGTGTGCCATACAGGCACACCTACAGCTTTTTAAATAAGTAATAATTACTTAATTATATTTTTATAACATCAGTTTTGTTCTGTCTCAAAGGCATGCCTCTGGATTTGTCATCTGTCCCCTTCTTAGCACTGAATGGTTTTCCCTGACATGTTTAAATAGGAAGCATAATTAATTTTGTAAATTGTCCCCAGGGAGTCAGCCTTCACAACTAAAGTAACAGAAATGTCACAAACTATCTTATGGTAAAGTAAAGCAAAGTTTTCTTCCAGTTACATAACACCAATTTTAATTATTTCAAGAATGTTCCTCGGCTTGTAGTAAAGTGATACAGTAAAATGTAAACTGTTTTGAGAATAAAGTCTCTTGTAGCCTTTTGTAAATAAGAACAGTTACATTTCAACCCAGCAGGCAACTGTTGCACAAGTCACATCTACAAAAGTGGGAATGTAGCTCCTGAAATAACACACCAGAATGTTTTTTCACTGTATGTTTAACTAATATCCAGGGACATGCTTAATGTACTTGTATGGAGGTTGTCAAATAACTATTTTCCCTTCATTCATATTTGTTGACAATACTCATAGCCATAATCTCAAAAGTTATTTAAGCATTTAAAAAATAATTAACAAATATTTATCCATGGTTTAGTAATATAAAAAGGCAACATTTACAAGGAGAGGCCATAGTTTTTATTAAACTACCCCACCAGACCTAGGAAAATGGACAAGTTTTCAGGGACACAAGTCTAACACAGATAAAGTTAACTGCTGGCTCACTGCAGACTGGGAACAATTGATCTGATTAATTTAATTATGTAAACTATTAAATAATTTGAAAGCAAAGGTATTTGATGAGGAGAGAGGAACATTAACAGGGCATTTAACATTATTTTGTCTGACATTAGTGTTACTTGATAACACTTTTAGGACTGTGGTAAACTTAAAACAGGTCACTGCCCCTGAAGATGTTACATGTGAACTACTTCTGCTTTCATCCTCCATAACATTTCCTGTCCTTCCTATAAAAATATAGTTAAGTGACTATATAAATATTTATCTAACAAAAAAGCCCTATCAAACATAGAAAATGTGTGGCCAAATTTCACCCATGATTTGAATGATCCAAACAGTATGATTATAGCTGATGTAAATTAAATTGCATTGAACTAAATTTTCTGTAGCATCACAGAGCATCATTTTGGCCACTTTAATCACCAGAAAGGTTGCATTTAAATTACAGGAGAATTAAAATACCCTTTTTTTAAAGTACTGAATATCAAAAAGTAACTCAGGACCTTGTATCTGATGGAGAGGCACTCAGGCTGGAAGCATCCACAGACCTCTGTAAGCTAGGGCTGGTCTTGTTGCATGCTGTTGAAACCTGATTAGCAGGAGGCGAAACAGGTCCCAGCTGTTGAACTGTCATGGGACCGCTGGTGACTATCACATTGTTGCAGCCACCTTTTCCAATGGACTTGCACTGGGGTCCATAACCAAAACCTCCTAAAAATAAACAAGGCAGGTTAGTATTCATACCCTGTGAACCCATGGTGAGGCCACAGAAATCACATCACTTTGCAAAGTAGGAAAAGTGACTGGAACTGAATATCTTCAGATGAGGCCAAAACAGGAGACCAATACAAGGATTTTGCAAACTACTTCAAACACAAAGAGCAATATTCTAAAGGAGAATTAATAAATTATGCATGTTTAAAACATGTGCTGAAGTACATAAACTGAATCTTTATGTAGCATCATGGATAAACATCAGAAAAAAAAACACTGCAAGAGTCCAGGTAAAAGACCAGCCCTCAGCTGAGGGACAGTCAAGCCATAAGTGCACCCTTCTCTAAAGAAGGAGGGAAAAGAGAACCAACGAGGCTGCAGGAACACCACTGTGACTTGAATCCTACCAAACACCATAGCTCCAAGCCATTGCAAGCCCTTCCATCATTCCTACCACGAGCCACCCAAAAAGCAAGGGGACTGCAGGCGCGCATGCAAATTGCAACCCCTGCAATAGGTCTGTTGTGGCGAAGCGTACAGGCTGCAGAGCTTCCCTGGCAGGAGAGTTACAGCTGGAATTCCTCAGAGGTCTGGGGAGAGGAATCTGAGCTGGATCAAGCAAAGAAGCATTCTGGACTTTCTTTAAAAAGACACAATCTGCTCTTAATCACTGCTGCCATGACTCAAACTGATGGGTATTATTACACAGTAGCAGGAGATGATTACAGAGGTAGCTGGCAAGTAGGACATATCTGCAAAATGCTCTGTGTACTTTGTGTTCTGATTTAGATCACAGACGGTAGTTTACAAGATCCTCTGCATTAAAACACATCAAGATGAAAAAGTTATAATGTAGGTCATAATACGGAAGTTGTGGGTTATTTAGCAAATTCTCATCAACAGTTGGAAATTAACATTTAGATGATTCACATTTCTAGATGCCTCCCTCTGCTCAGACTATACCCCAAAGCAGGATAGAAACCTCAGGACAAATTGTGAAAAGTACTTCAATTTAAATAATTTTCTAAATTGTATCTGCTTTTCACTTGGTTGTACAACTCACATATTAGTTTTTCTCAAGGATGTTCACATTGGTTTTGAACTTCACAAAGAAGTACATTAAGGCATTTATGGCCATCACAGAACCATCTAGGTTAGACAAGACCTTGAAGATCATCCAGTCCAACCATCAACACAACATTAACAGTTCCCAACTACACCATATCCCTCAGCACTATGTCAACCCGACTCTTAAACACCTCCAGGGATGGGGACTCCACCACTGCCCTGGGCAGCCCATTCCAACGCCCAACAACCCCTTCTGGAAAGAAATACTTCCTAATATCCAGTCTAAACCTTCCCTGGCGCAACTTGAGGCCATTCCCTCTTGTCCTGTCGCTTGTTACTTGTTAAAGAGACTCATCCCCAGTTCTCTGCAACCTCCTTTCAGGGAGTTGTAGAGGGTGATGAGGTCTCCCCTCAGCCTCCTCTTCTCCAGACTAAACAACCCCAGTTCCCTCAGCCGCTCCTCGTACGACATGTGCTCCAGACCCTTCACCAGCTTCGTTGCCCTTCTCTGGACACGCTCGAGTAATTCAATGTCCTTTTTGTAGTGAGGGGCCCAAAACTGAACACAAGAATCGAGGTGCGGCCTCACCAGTGCCCAGTACAGGGGTAAGATCCCTTCACTGTTCCTGCTGGCCACGCTATTGCTGATACAAGCCAGGATGCCATTGGCCTTCTTGGCCACCTGGGCACACTGCTGGCTCCTGTTCAGCCGGCTGTCAATCAACACCCCCAGGTCCCTCTCTGACTGGCAGCTCTCCAGACACTCCTCCCCAAGCCTGTAGCGCTGCTGGGGGTTGTTGTGGCCCAAGTGCAGCACCCGGCATTTGGCCTTACTGAAGCTCACCCAGTTGGCCTTAGCCCATCGCTCCAGCCTGTCCAGATCTCTCTGCAGAGCCTCCCTACCCTCGAGCAGATCAACACTCCCACCCAACTTGGTGTCATCTGCAAATTTACTGAGGGTGCACTCGATCCCCTCGTCCAGATCATCAATAAAGATGTTAAACAGGAGTGGCCCCAAAACCGAGCCCTGGGGGACACCACTCGTGACTGGCCACCAACCAGATTTAACTCTGTTCACCACAACTCTTTGGGCCCGGCCATCCAGACAGTTTTTTACCCAGCAAAGTATGTGCCCATCCAAGCCACGAGCAGCCCATTTCACCAGGAGAATGCTGGGGGAAACGGTGTCAAAGGCCTTACTCAAGTCAAGGTAAACAACATCCACAGCCTTTCCCTCACCCAATAAGCAGGTTACCCTGTCATAGAAGGAGACCAGGTTTGTCAAGCAGGACCTCCCTTTCATAAACCCATGCTGACTGGGCCTGATCATCTGGTTGTCCCGCATGTGTTGTGTGATGGCACTCAGGATGAGCTGCTCCATCAGCTTCCCAGGCACCGACACCAAGCTGACAGGCCTGTAATTTCCTGGATCGTCCTTCCGACCCTTCTTATAGATGGGCGTCACACTGGCCAATTTCCAATCTGTCGGGACCTCCCCGGTCAGCCAGGACTGCTGGTAAATGATGGAAAGCGGCTTGCCCAGCACCCCAGCCAGCTCCTTCAGCACCCTCGGGTGTATCCCATCCGGTCCCCTAGACTGGTGTATGTCTATGTGATGCAGCAGGTCACTGACTATCTCCTCCTGGATTGTGGGGGGATCGTTCTCCCAGTCTCTGTCTTCTGGTTGAGGAGGCTGGATTCCCTCAGTACAACTAGTCTTGTTATTAAAGACTGAGGCAAAGAAGGCATTAAGCACCTCAGCCTTTTCCTCATCACTTGCTGCTGTGTTTCCTCCTGCGTCTAGCAGGGGACGGAGGCTCTCCCTGGTCTTTCTTTTGCTGTTGACATACTTATGGAAACACTTCTTGTTGTCCTTGATTGCTGAAGCCAGATTAATTTCCAGCTGGGCTTTAGACCTCCTGATTTCCACCCATCACAGTCATAGGAAGAAAATCCAAATCCTTCAATCTCCTCCACATCAAATAGGATTAGCTTAAAAATTTTCACTTCACCCTAGAAATTTCAAATTACAGCTTTTCTTTTCTTTAAAAACAAACAAAAAAGGAGAACAAATACATATGTTTATCCCTGTTTCAGAGGTCTGTGCCTTCTTTTCAAATTATTCGTCTTCCCTTTGTCTAATTAATAATATCTCACATATATGTGAGGAGCAGATACATGATTCCCAGATCACTGGGATCCTAAGTGCTTTGTAAATTCATGCACAGATGTTAGAAGTTGATGGCATGATCCACCACCAAAATGTACTCCTTGGGAAGAGTAGCCCTTTAAGAAAAACAGCTTACTCATTGCTACTACTTCAAAACATAAGTGAAGAATATAACATCTGGCTGAAAACTCAAGGGTAAGGAAAGAAGAAAACATTTAATAATCCATCCTGAAATTTAGCTAGAAGGACTGGAAATTTCCAAGGACAAACATGTCAGGAGAATTCCTTGTACTGCACTCAACTCTATTGTGGGTACCAGAAAAAAAGCTTTTAAGCTTTGTAGGATTACTGTCTGCTCTCACTAAAGATGTCCAATTAAATCAAAAGAATAAGAGAAGGCATTTTATTTTCTTTCCTGTGAAGCAGTTTGTATTTTGAACTCACTAAAGCTGAATCAGTGTGCTACTCAGCAGTTGTTTTTATAATGTTACAGAGTGCTAAAATGGAACCAGCCAGCAAAAATTAGGCAAAAAAGCGTAAGTTGCCCCTGGTAATAGTATGAATGCCACTCCTCTTAGCAAAAGGCTCAGTGGGGTGAAGTTAAAAATTTACATGACACATTCATATCATGTAAAAAACAGAATACTACCCAATATGTCTATATGTGTGTGTATATTACATATGTTCAGTCAGCTATTTTTTAGAAAAGTGTCTTTAGTATGTAGAACCAAAGGCTTTCTGCACCAAAGGATATAAAAGACAGGGAAGCATGTTATAATAACAAAAGAAATCCATCTGGTTTTGACACTGAAACACAGTCGTAATGCTTGCAGAGTCTATATATATTGACTACTTAATTAGATGTAAATCTATTATTTAGCATTGAGAAAAGGAGCTCTACCACAAAAATGTCCCAAATATATACTGACTCTTCCCTGGATGACAACCATACTGCCCTTCAGTAATAAGCCACTTTCAACAAATTTCAATGGTAACAATAACATCTACTTTATCATATGCAGGAAATCAAGGGCTGTGCACATGTAAGATTTTCATTTAGGGACAGGCCATATGTCAGTTCAAATAACAATCTGCAACTACAGTGAAATTGCTATTTATACATAATTAAACCTGAGCTGCTTGGAACTTGCATGTCAGAAAAAAAAATAAATTACAAAAGCAAAACCAGAAAAGGGACTAGTGTCAAACCAGTATTGTTAAATACAGAATGTTGCATCCTCAATACATCCTGGTTTCCCTTTCAGTTATAGGATCTGCTCTTATTATCTGTGCATAAACAGCACCTCAGTGATGCTGAGAACAGTTAAGAGAATTTGTTGTGTAAGGATAAGGATGAAGGCCAAAGATGGTTTGGTCACTGGTCACTGAAAGGAAAATATGAGAAAAGGAGTACTTTGGAAAGATTGTATTACTGGGATGACAGACAAAAGTAATGCAAGGCTCTGGTCCTGATAAACATTTGCCTGGGCATTTCTCTGATGCAGAAGTGGAAGGAAATGGTTTTGGTTTATCATTGACAGACATTTGCTCTTATGGGGAAAGATGACAATTCTTCTACTTAAAAGGCCGAGGCAGGAAGAGAGATTATCAGAGATTACCATCATCAGCTGCCACCATTGAAAGAGACTGCAAAGTAAAAGACCAGTGCTATGAAAAGCAGTCATAACATTTTATCCACTGTTTCATTCAGGTGTAAATGTGTCGAAAGACCACCATTAACACCTTGTCTGTGCCCTGCAGGTCACTGAGCAGTATTAATTTGATCTGTAGAGCCCAGTCAGAGCACAAGATAGGAAGTTTATGCTGACTTTGAGCCTGCTGCAGGAGTACAGACCACATCTGATCTAGAGTAAAGTTAAATGGGTGGACCATGGACATCTAACCTGGCATGAGCCTGCTGCTGAAAGGCAAGCTGTCAGAAAATATGTTCAAAAGCACTGAATAAATGTGAACAGGCAGAATGACTATGCCCCATATCAGCATTTGGTATCATATGCCTACAGGGCAAGAGGAGCCCTCAGTCCAGGTTTGCTCTATCATTGACCCAAAGCCTGAAAATTTCAGGACAGTGAAAGGACAACCAGGAATTCCTTAATGTCTTGAATTTACATCAGCTGAGATAAATGGGGACCTCTTTGGAGGACATCAGTGGGTTTTGAATGAGGCTGTAGAGTCTAAGAAAAATACATGGACCTAATATTTTAAATGAGCAAGAGAAGCAATTTCTTTTCTCATATACTAAGATATAAATCAGGAGATAGTCCAATAAAGGCAACAATAGTTGGGGAGACACAGTAGTCCTGAGATGGCTCACAAGAAGAGCTAAGGTTGATTAGCTTGTCATTTATTCTAAATAAACATATTACACATAAATCAAAACTGTTCCTTATTGGTAACTAACAGTAATAGTTAACAAGCATAAACAGTAAAAATATTTAATGGAAATATTTTAATCCATTCACTTCCTCATTTGTTAACCTGCCTATTTTCCCTGTTTATTTTTTACAGTTAGTTAATAGCTAAGCTTCACTCATCCTTGACATGCAAAAATATTTCACTGCAATCTTCTGAAGGACATTCAAAGAATTTGGAAGAATTCAACTAGTTTAATTTAGGTACATGGAATTTCAGATGAGATTTTCTTAATTTATATCACTTGTACTTTTTGGAGACAGAGTTCAATATGAAATTATTTCCATTTAAACACATTTTCTTTTATCAAATATTGATTGAAAACCAAACAATTTCTTTGTCTACTTCTCCAAGTAAAAAAGTAGTAACTTGTTAATTCTGCCAAGTAATCCAGGTTATAAAATTAAACTGCTTCATCAAACCTTTGAATTTGTAAACTATGCTTCCCATGTATAAATGACAATACAACGAAAACATTTAACAGCAAAACCAGTTTTAATTATTTGGTGTTCTGAAATGCACAACATACCAAATACATAACACCAGATCAAATTCAATCATCTTTTAGATAAATAAATTCTGCAATAACTGAATTAATCAGTATGAAGTAAAGCTATTAAAATTATCTGAAAATCTGTCCTGCTGTTACTGGTAGAGTAACAGCTAGAAACAAAAGAATTGCAACAAAAGAGCAAAAGGTAACTTCCTTAGGGGATTTTCTGTGTGTTGACATACAGTAATTAAGAGCTTTGGAAACGGTTCGTTTTGTTTCCCTTGCAATTGGCTTCCAGTCTTGTTGGTGTGGATTCTGTATTCACCAAAACAGAAGAAAAGGGCACAACCAAAAAAGTATATTGTAAGACAATAAATATTAAAGAGGACAGGGACCAAAGCAGTAAGTTAAACTGTGTCAATATATTCTTCAGGTAGATTAGACATAAGCCACCGAGGCCTTTTCAAACAAATGTGGTCTTTTTCCACAATATGGTGAATCTTCTGGATGTTGCAGTCCCTAGCTACCATGTACATCCTTGCTTGGTGACACACAGGGTCTGCAGGGTTGTTGACACCCTAGTTGAAAGGGCTTCGCAGTAGCTGCTGACTGAACAAACTCAAAGGTTTGCTTAGAAAACTTGTTTCCAGATGGAAAATATCCCAATCCCTCTTGCCTTAGGGCTGCCAAACCTTTCAGGCTTCCTCTCTACCTCCACCAATTTCAGTTGTATTATTAATAACTACTAGAGAGCTAGCACTTGTCCCTTTGTCCCTAAACAAAATGGCCACTTTTCTATTGTTTCTACAGCCAGCTAAGAGGCACTATGGCACCAGCCACAGGGCAGTGGATATCAGACTGCCTGAAACCCTCTTTAAGTGTGTTAAACTGGAGCTTCAGAGAGGAAAAAAAAAAAAAAAAAGAAAAAAGGCAGATTTAGGGATAGATTGCCACTTGCCTCTATTAGCACAGGACCAGACAAAATCTTTGTCTATTTGAGAATCTGGGCTTCTTCACAATGGCATCATCCTCTGAGCCAAAGTCTTTTTTGGGGATCCTTGAGGCTTTTAGGTAAACTACACAAAAATTCAGTCAAAATTACATTAGCATTTTTTTATGGCATGCAATCTGGAATTTTTCAGGGTACAAGTAAATTACTAAACTATGGCTCAAAAAGTTGCCAAATTGTTATTTTTATTGTAAGTCTTATGAAATATAGTAGTTTCTCAACTACACCTCACCATATAGACACTACATGGAAGTGAAACAGTGATTCTTGACCTTTATTTTCTTAAAAATAAAATTTTAAAAAATCAAGGTTTTATAGTCAGAGAAAATTCTGAAATTAAGATCCTAAAACCTCACTGGTTTTACTCTCATGGTTATGATCTTAGCTCATAATTTTCTTAACACTTACAGTTAGCAATGCCTTGTTAGTAAGAAATTTCCTACAAAGCCTCTGGCAGTGTCCATTCTGAACAGCAAGTTAGACAGACCATTAATCTGACTAATATTGGCAATTCCCATGTTCTTAACTGTTTGCAGAGACTTATCTTTACAATCAAGAAGAATAATCAAGAAAACACTAAACATATGACCACATTGTATTATGAGAAAATATTATGCATGTACTTTAAAAGCTCTCCATGCTTTGAATCTTGGAAGGGCAGTTTCTTCACTATCAGAGTGCACTTGGTAAATTGGCTTGCCCTAATTTCCAATGCTATTTGCCATTCATTGTGTGAAGTAATCAAGCATGTACTTTCAGCAACTCTACTGTGAGACAAAAGAGACTGACAAAGCACAATGAAAAACAATGTCTCCCTTCAAGTGGAACCAAGGTAAAAAATTATCCAGAACTGACCGGTGAAAACAATACCTCACAGGTGATTAACTCAGCTGGTTTAAAGCAGACAGCAATGAGATCACCTACTTCTATGGAACACTTCAACCACTAATTTTAAACAAATGAAAACAGTGGTCTCATAATGACTAAACTAAGAATATATTATGAAACAGTCAGGTTCAGGAAACTTCCAGGAGAAAATGCACACTGTGAAACAAAGATTTTCAGTTAGCTCTGCAGACATTTATAATATCTCATATTAATTCCGAATCAGTTTTATTTATATCAGGAAGGTCTCCCACTTATTAAAATGCTATTCTGAAAGCTACTTTATTTTCTTATTTTGCATAAAAAGTAAGAAGTTATCAGTTAACTACTGCACAGACCAGTAAATATTTAACTAAACTAAAATATAAATGTTTTAGCTGCAATGGGTAACTCCTTTTATGTCATCAGTGACATAAGATGACTTCTGCTTTTGTCCTTGTTAGGATAATATACAGTATATGCTCTTCTATTGCAGAAACTCACAGCTTTACATCTTTGACTTATGCTACCACTTCTCTATAGCATTAGTTACTCATACCAGCGTCTCCTAAGTTTCTACCTACAAAACTTAGCCTGACCATTTAGTTTGTATTTCTGAAAAAAATAATACATTGTGCAAGCCTTGTATTCTTCTCAAATAACTCGTATGAATCAAGAGATACTCCACTAGTAATGTAATATATTACTCTACTGGTATATTAATCTAATGGTGAAAAATATCAGGTGGGAAAAAAAAAGTTTACTGTTTTAAATTTCAGTATTGGCCAGCTCCTTAAAATACCATCACAACACAGACAGAGAGAAAATTATTATTATAATCAAAACAGAAATATTCAGATATTTGAAAGAGCAGAAGGGAATCGTATTGGAATTAGAGATAATACCTTACATTTCCAGTGCCATTGAGAATACTGTTTGAATCTGACCCAAACAAACACAAAACATACATCTGTATATGTGTGAGAGTACAGACTGTTATTTCAACTCACTTGCAAGTGGCATTACTTGAGGGGCCAACAAAAAAAAAACAACAACCCAAACTGTTAAAACTTCCTCATACATTATGAATGGTAGGACTCAAATGAAGTCCATAGGGAAACACTTTGCCCATTAAACAGTGTTGCACTCAACTGCTAAATAAGCAGATTGATTCCAGCAGTGTTGTTGGACTGTTTATTTGCTAATGCCACCTGATTGCAATGCAGAACAGCTAACTATGGAGGGGCAATAAGAACACACTTTAGAAAAATAATTCTCTGGACTCTGCAACACTTCATCTCCCACAACAACTTCTAGCACTGTTCAACCTTCACTGCACATTTGTGCTTTTCTTCTTGTTAATACATACTTAGAATTTTTTCCAGTAATTCTTGAAGTTTTTTTTCCTCAATTTTAATTAAAAAATGCTCAGATCAGATAATTTCTGTTATCACAATATCCTTAGTGTTTTAAAAAATACCACACAGCAGCTTGGCTATCTGTACTCATGGGCACATACAGATCCATTACTAAAAATACTTTATTGTTCCATGTACTGAAACAAGGCAGCACCACAATGTACTGCCTGTTCACACAGTAATTTCTCATTTCTCAACTGTGTTCATTGGCCTACTACTTAACATGGAGGCAGTCTTCCTTGTGCACACTTTTTACTCTGTCAGCCTGGTTGTATGGGCAGTGAGTAATGCTGGGAAGAAAGAAGCAGACCCCTTCCTTCCTCCAGGCCCCAGGTAAAGGGATCTTTTGTCTCCTTTACCCACTTAGACACAGGGATGCTAGCTCGATCCAGCAGAGCACCAAGAGTAAGGGGACAGACTCTCAGCAGGTTTAGGCTGCCTTAACTCCAATGATCTATGACAACTTCCCCCAACTAAATACTGCTGCCAGCTGTGCAGGAGTCCTGAGCAGAGGACAGAAGAGCAAGGAGGTTGCTTTCTACCTCCAGCATGGGCCAGGTCTCAGTCTTTGCACCATAACACACCAGTGCCAGACTGCATTGCATGTCATGATCCAGCAGGAGACACCTGTTCAGCAAAAAAGCACGCAATAAAGGCTTTGTTCAATGTTAAACTGTAGTCCCATGTGAGGCTCTGTTTCTAAATCTTTACAGGTAACCCAAGGTATTTGACTACTGCTTCTCAGAAGAGCATCTTTCCTCCTTTAAGAGACCGAAATGCGTAAGCAAGAGAAAAGAAGAATAAATGCTAACCTGTTGGTGATACTAATTAAGAACAGGTGGCAAATGTTAACATAGAAAGAACTGCAGAAACTGGCTCTTGTGGTATGCAAGCAGGAATTTAAGTAACTTGCAATCACATTCAGTATGTTTTTGTTTCCCAGATAAAGTTCACTGTTCAAGGATACTAAAGGGTAATTTTTAAAACTTCTTTGTCCCTGAGTTTCTGAGCAGTACAAACAATTTTCTCTTTTTCCTTGCACTAAAAACAAGATACTGTTTAATGTTTCTCCTAAAAGATAATATGAGAACATTATCCTAGTTGTCAATTTAACCAGACAGAAATAACAAGCATAAGCCCACATAACGTATGTATTCTAAGAGGCTTTATACTCAGTTAATTAGTTTAACTATTGCTTTCATGGTTCATTTAAAAGTTTCATGCTTCATTAAACATCAGTATATTTTATCACTTCAGAAAACTATTCAGTAAAAATACAATTGTCTTTTCAAGTGATAATCTTGTTAAATGATATATACATTTCAAGCATGTCTATCAGACACTATCGAAGTCTGAATTGCTGCAGTAGAAGTATCTCAAAGCATTATGCAAATCTCATTCCACACACAATGGAATGTGTGGAATGGAAAGGTTTTTTTTGTCTGAAACAAAAGTACTTTGTCAAGAAAAAGAAAATGTTTTTGACAGATATTATTTTCATCATTAAAAAAGTTCCTGCACTGATCTCTGGTTGTTCCACCTTCACAACAATCATCTCAAACATACCTTCAATTCAGTAGTGGTGACTGTTTTGTCAAAAGTCCGTAAGTTCGGAAAGTCAGAAAGTCATATCCTTAAGAAGCATAAAGATCAATGAAACTAATAGTTGCAAACATATAGAGGCCAAAAGCCAAGTGCAACTCATAAAAATAAACTTCTGTGGTTAAAAGAACATTTTTTCTACTACAAAGGTTTACTTACTTATGCAGAGTATGCATTTTCTCAATTCAGGATATAAGATTACCTCAGAGCAGTTTAGAAGAACATTTTCCAGACTCCAGAAATTGCTCCTTAAAAGTCCACAATTTCTCTAGAAATTTCTACACTATCTTCATATGCAATCTTGTTCTATGAAATATATGGTCAGTAAGGTGCATTGCAATAATAAAATGACAGTGGTTATTATTTAAACTGACTTTTAGAGGAGGCCACTATCAGCATCCTTCATGTTATAGCCTATTTAGTTCATTAAAAGCTGAAATGTTACTACATCGTGGTCCAAACAAAACCCTCCACATGTCTTTCCACTCTGATCTCTCCAAGTCAATGAGAGGCAAACCCTGGGAAAACTATACAAACAGCCACAAGTATTTAAAATCTGTATTGTCGCTACATGCTTCCAATCCTCTCAAAGCTTTAGACATTTTTTTCTTTCAATTTTATTCTTTCATTAGTCCAAGGCGTGCTAATTAATCAGAATTTCCCAGGCCTTTTGTTGTTGTGACCAAGGAGAAAAGACCAAAAAAAAGCTCATTCCATCTTGTTAAAGTGAGTCCATCTACCTTCCACAAAGCCAGGGTAATAAGAGGGAGGATTAAGGCCACTTGAACGGCTTAGGGCCCGTAAAGACAACTCCAGCTCCTGCCCTTAGCTGTTGTCCTTGACAAAATTGATTTACAGAGAATGACATCTTAACCACAGCTATTACTTTGTGAAGAGGAGGCTGCTGTGTTGGCAGGGTTTGGCATCCGAAGTTGGCTACTGAGTAAAGTCTGATGTGAAGACACAGGAAACCACACTGGCATTCCAACGCAATGGTGTGTGTGCGTGTCTGAAGGGCTGTCTGAAGGGTGGAAAGAAATGTTCATGGACAAAGGCATAAAAAAGGCAAATGTATACATGCTCTGCCAAGCTGAAGCACCTTTGTTAAAGGGTGGAAACCCACACAAATGTCCTGATGGAGACTGAAATCTTTTTAAGAAGCTGGTCATCCCAGCTGTGTATCTCTCCCCCATACCGCTAAAAAAATCAAGTGATACCCATATTTACATTAGTTTCACAGAGAAAATGTGCTATATATGTAAGAGCAAAATGTTCAAGTTTGATTCTGTGATTTTTGAGGACTTCATCCTATTGACTTTCAGTGAAGTTGAATTCCAAAGTTCATAGTAATTTTTACAAACAGAACCTGGCCTTATGAGCTGCTTTTTCAAACTTCTGTCATATGCAGGTGATGAGCTGCTTTTTCAAACTTCTGTCATATGCAGGTGATCACGTATTCCTCTTCATACAATTTATTGTGTGTTTCTTTAGTATTCTGGTGTGATTTTCATTAAATTGCAGGAATATGATTCCCTGCAACTCAGGGATTGCAATTCCCTGAAGTTAATGTGAATAGGATATAAATCAGCACCTCTTACAGTCAGCTGCCGTTGTATTTCTCTGTTAGTGAAATCCACACTCTATTCTACAGTTTGTAAAACTTTATGTTAAAAAAACATGTTTCCTTTTAAAGTACTTCAGATGTGCACTGCATGCTAAAGATGCAAAACAAAGTCCATTCCACTTCCAAAAGACTCCAGAAGACTACACCAGACCAACAGAGAAGAGTGCTTATAATTGAAGAAAATGCAATAATCAAAATAATGGTTATAGCATTTTTCTTTTTATATGACTAGCTCCTCTTCTTCATGCAACATTCAAGAATCAAGTCTGCACAGGCAGGCTGAATGAGGAAAGAGAGTGGATTTGCAGCCTGAGTTTGGAAGTTTTCAATGCCTAGATGTGGTAGGTTGACCTTGGCTGGCTGACAGATGCCCACCCAGCCAGTCTGTCACTCCCCCCACCCCCACCTCAATAGCCCAGGGGAAGAAAGTAAGACGGAAAAGCTCCTAGGTCAAGATAAGTACAATTTAATAAGAAAAACAAAAGCTGCACGCAGAGGCAAAGCAAAATAAGGAATCTATTCACTACTTCCCATCAGCAGGCAGGTGTCCAGCCACTTCTTGGGCAGCAGGGCCTCAGATGTGTAGCAGTTGCTCAGAAAAAGCAAATGTCCCTGCATCCTCCCCCTTTCCCTCAGCTTTTATTGCTGAGCATGATGACATCATACAGTATGGAACATCCCTTTGGTCAGTTTGTGTCAGCTGTCTGGGCTGTGCCTCCTCCCAACCTCTTGCTCACCCTCAGACTACTGGCCTGCTCTTTGTGGGGTGGTGGGGTGGTGGAGAGAAAGCCTTGACACTGTGCAAGCACTGTTCATCAAGAACCAAAACACTAGTGTGTTATCATTTGTGTGTTATCATTGGTGTGTTATCAACACTGTCTAGTCCCAAATGCAAAGCACAGCATCATATGGGATGCTATGAAGAAAGTTAACTTCATCCAGTCCAGTATACTAGATAGGGAAGAAACCCAATAAAATGTCAGGAGACTGCTCTGGGAGAGGCAAATGTGTGGGTAACCAGCTCAGTGGGGTAGGGAGGGGAAGCGCTTCCCAGTGAATGCCTGGACTTCAGGCATCAATCCAGAGTTCGAATTTACAGAATCACAGAATCACAGAATTGTCTAGGTTGTAAAAGACCTTGAAGATCTAAAAACACTATTAAGAGTCCATTTTGTAAAGAGGAATGCTTTCCCATTGTGATTTTCTTTTAAAATATGTGAGAAAAAGGAAAATTAAACATTGGATATGTATTAAATGTTCAGGTTTTTTGTTCAAATAATGTAGTTGTAGGATTTCACAAGGCTTGCGTTTTCAGGAAAGAAAGCCACTAGTTTCATAACCAGGGATGTCTTACTGGTTTCAAACAGCAAGAACTTTGAATATGAATACTTCCACTCTATTCACTCTGAATAATTCTTTGAAACCCAATTTCTGCTTTTAAATCATCATTACACAAAGGCTGTTGCTTTTTTAATCAGCAGGCATTTTTTCAAAAGGATGTTTCTGCCTGAGAAACTGAAGCAAAGAGGAATCCTAGAGGCTCAGCCAAAATTGCAAACTGAGCTCAGTCTTGCAGGCACCACAGAGGTGATCCTATTTCCTCATGCACATCCTTTCCAGAAATTATATTGACTAAACCACCACAATTCCTTACCCTGCTCTTCTCAGGCAGATATGATTTGGATGTATAGGAGAAGTTACTTGCCCAAGATGCTCTGAAACAGACAGGCAGAAGGACAGTAGTTCCCCTTTGCAGAATCAGAGCAGTGGGACAAATGCAGTGGTGGGATGAAAAGCTGTGACATAAAGAGCTCCTCTTCCAGGACTAAGAGGAGGACCCCAACGACAGCCTCTCCTCTCAGTTGCCCCAGGAGGACTTCAGTTCTACACCACAGATACAAGCACAGGCTGTAAGGTGACAGCTTATCTCATACAATTTACAAAGAGGGGTAAAAGCTAGGATGTGAGGCGAGCAGTTCAGAATAATAAATATCTCATAGGAATATGGATGTTCACAGGGAAATGTAAGCCAGCAAGAAAATTTCACATAAAACTTCCAACAATTGCTCAAAGATCCTCTCTTTAGGTCCGGCTTTACTTTGATATAAATGCAAGAAAGCACTAAGTGCATACACCAACTAGGTATCTTTCCTTTTGGTAGCTCTTCCTGACTGTCCTTAGAATCAGAAAAGAAACTTAACAACTAAGACTGCCCTGTTCCTTCTGCCTAACATGCAAGACAAATCCTACTTAGCTTCCTAGGTGAAAAGGCCAAAAGCATATATCCTGAGACAGCTTCAACGAGTCTAACAATTATTGGAGAAACTCCAAATTTGTCAGCTAAGACAAGGTTGTAGGCCCTTCTACAGTTCTTCTTGTTATAAGTCAGGTGCTGAAATCTGGAAATCAGCAGCATTTTCTGCAATGCCAAAAAAATATATCTTAAACCCTACCCACATACATTAGATTGTGAATTTTTGCTCCTAAGCCTAATCAGTTACCTACTCATGGTCCCTCTGATTTCTAGTCCAGAATAGGTACTAGTCAGTTTTAACTCTAATTTTTGCCTTATGTTAATGAGAGTAAACTTTTCATCAAATTATCTTTGAAAACAAGTTCTTGGGTTGTTGTTTTAATCTCATTCCGCAAGAAGAAGTGCAACACAATCACAGCTTCACATAACAAATATATGCTATACTAACAATGCCTTTGTTTCTCTTTGGATATTATACCTGGGTACTACTAAGAATGCATGCAAAACTAAACCATATTGTATTTTACCACAGATAAGCATGTTTTACCACCTAATGTGTATATACACAGGGGCAAAAGTACACTTACCTACGTGTCTTTAATTTTCCTAGTTCTTACACAACTCATAAAGAGGCACCTATAAAGTCTGAAGTCTTCATGTCTACATTTTGATCTTCATGTTTGTTCTATTCTAATCTTGTTATGATCATTACAACATTTTTAAGTACATTGCCACCATGTTTTTCAAAAGGCTGTAGCTGAGGGGCAGGAAAAAAACGTAAATATCTCTGAAGTTATCAATGGGCTAAAGTAGGGTGCTTCACTGGACCCACTATGCAATCTTTCTGATATTAGTTTGAAAAGATACAATGTGATTGGACACATGGATGAAGAACTCAACAGCTTGACCACGTGGAGTGAAGTAAATCCCCTGGAAGAGGGTATCTCACACCAGTAAAGGTGTTTAAATTCTTAAGGATTTCTGGGACTGGGTCATAACTGTGATCACAGTAACCTTACACATTTTATTAAACTAAACAACTAAATCATATAAATTTCAATAGCCACACCCAAGTTTTCTATTTTAAAGAAACAATGAAAGACGCTTTATTTAGATCATGTTTGTTAGGACTGCAACTCAGACCCTGGTGTCTTGTTTGCAACTCCTACAAAATTATTTCTTTCTCCATGAATTTTTTAAAAGAAAGAAATCTTAATCTAGCTGTAACATGCTAGGTCATCTCAAAGGAAAAAAAAGAGATTACTATCATTATGTTCAAGTCTGGTTTTAACAAACCCCTTGCAAAAGATTCCAGCATCTAATTTAAAAGACTCATTGTAGTGATCTGTGGGTAAAGAACTATTCAAATAATTCAGTTTGATCATTAATGAACTTGTATGTTAGTATATGGTGAAGGAATTCATGACAAGAGCAATCATGTGGAAAGAATCTGCTCATGACTATTTGTTCTTGTTTTGCAGAACTCTTTTTTTTTTTATCCAATCAACGTGGATTGGTTCTTTCTGGTTTAACATACTACAAAGTTTCTTAAGTCTTCCCAGAGACTGAGGAATTCAGAATCTTTCTTGAACGAGAATCCCCAAAACTGAGTATAAGAAGAAATGCAGAATGAAAGATAAACAGTGATTTTTTTTTGTTTCTGCTGAATCCATGTCCTAATGTTTGATGTATGACTATACAAAATTAGGCTAATTGCTATAGCACTTAAGAGAGTATTTTGATTAGTCAAGAATGGAAATATATTCTTCTTGTATTCTCACACCCTCCCAATTCTATTTATAAGTCAACACCTCTCAATAAAAGTCAATTTTTATAAACATGAACTGGGAGAAAGAAGAGTTAAAGATCTTACTCAACATGTTGTTCACCACAGTAAAACATTAGGTCAGAAATTAATCTTTTTCCTAAAGATACATACACAGTTTCACACACACCTTTTCTTTGATGATTCTGCTGAGTTACTCATTACACATAGAAGGAGTGATAGAAGGTCCTGCATGCCTCAAATGGTATTAATGACTTGACATTTATCAATATTTTTCAACCACAGAGCTGTCTGTAAGTATAATCAAGTACATTTTCTTTTCACACTCAAGCTAAGAGGGACTGGTGAGGGTACTGAGAAGACCCTGCTTGCCCTCCACCCTCAACACCAGGCGCACTGCTCCATACATTTGGAGCTGCCACTTGGTATTTGCCAGCTTACTTGTGCTCTTCCCCTACCTGCCATCAGGAGGCAAAACTTAAGGGGAACCTGAAGGGGTCCTGGCATGGTGAGCCACTTGTGTGAACAGAGGGGGTCTAGACTTACCAGGGACACATAGCTCTGGAGCACACTGCACATCTGCAGACGCCCACTGTGGAGAAGCCACTGGTGGACAAAATAGGCTCCTTAACTCAAGTTCAACAAAAAAGAGCTTTTTCCTTGGTTCTAGCTCTTGCAGGCAAATGTCAGCACTGTTCTTCAGAATATTATCTGACTGAGAAAGCATATATGTCAAAACATCTGCAGACACTGGAAAAATCTGAAACCTGCTAAAAAAACTACTACAGCTGCAAACCTTGTTTTGATGATTATATGTCTAATTTCTTTACCCAAAGACTTGGAAGTTGGTACTCACAAAACCTTCTTTCCATGGTAGCTCACAATCAACTGATCATTATATATTTAAAAACCAAAAAGGCTGTGCAGTACCTTTACAGTTTTGCACGGTGCCAACAATAGCAAAACAGACCATTCTGTTTCTATATACAATTACACAAGCTAGTTACATAATTAGTTAATGTTTGCACAGTGCTTTAATGTATGCAATTTTTTTTAAGAGTTGCTCATGTTTATCAGCTGGCAATGTAAGAAAACCAAGAGCAGCATGTCACAGCTGCACTCTGCACTGCAAGAACCCAACTAAATGTGCCCATTGGAGACATGTGTTGTCCATAACAGCACCAAACTTGCTCAGTCCAGCTCCCTACCTACAGGTGCTCTCAGCAGCCCTTGAGTATGAACTTGTCTTGCACCTGCACTCAGTCCCCACCTCTACTTCTGTAAATGTAAAATGAGATTTTCAAAAAGTGTCAACAAGTTTTTTAATTCACTTCCACTACACTCAGACCTCAGGATCAGTCAAAATGAGACCATCACTGAAGGTTTTGAAAAAGCCCATCAATGAAATGTTCAAGTGGCTATAGTGAATTCAAGCTCGTCATCATGTAGTCAAGTCATCTGACTTCATTTTCCTGTTTTGTGAAAACACAAGAAACAAGCAAAATTCAAATACTTCTAGGTGCTTTTACACCCTGCACGCTGTAAGAGTAAGAATTGTACAACATGTGGTAGCACTTTGACTTTTTCCTGTGGGGTATGTTGTGCTTTATGTTGTTTAAAACGAATAAATCAAGTGCAAGTTTTTAGTGTTTTTTTCTTGTAGTGCAGAGATTCTAGCTTGTTTCATTGTCTTTCCTTTATTCTTGGCTTCCATATAGAAATTGTCATCCTTTTTTTTCTGAAGGCTACAGAGGATCAGAGTGCAGTAAGTGTGGTCTGGAAATTTTGTTTTCAGTGGTCTGTCTTCCCCTTTCATGTATGAGGCCATAAGATAACCACGATTTGTATTTGAAAGGAGCAAAGATAAGATGCAACAAGCAGTACCAGACTAACACAGCTATGCTCTTCTCAGTGTCCAACAACAGGACAACAAACAGTCCAACAAGACTGACACTACAGTGTTTGGTCTAGACAAAGGCAGACAATAGTGAAGTTAAAAGTAAAGAAAATAAACTATAGAAAAGAAAGTAAAGCAAAACTGCATCTTCCCAGTGAAACCTGTGAACTTTGAGGCACAATGCTTCCCAGATCTCTCTCTCAGGAAGTACAGCTTTGCAAAACTTCTCAAGTAACCTGAATGTCATTTACACAGATTTGGTCCTTGGTGTTCCCCTTGGCTTACACCAGGGCAATTAGTGGCATACTCCCTTTGTCCAGCTGGCAGAATTATACTGTGGTTAAGTAAACATGGGGCATGTACACTTTGTTCTCCCTCTTCCTCCCACAGGGATCCCTTCACACACTTTCAGCTCCAACACCCAAACAAATTTCAATCAGTATGTGTCTTACCAGAAGTAAAAGGCAAGGTAATAAAAGAAATCTGAGAAAAAAAAAATATTACCTTCTTGTGCAAGAAGACGGCTTCAATTAATGTTTTATCTGCTCAGTATCTATGTCTTTCTGTAGCTGTATATAAAGTATGTATTTTTAACACTAGAACACTGTTGCTTATCGTGACTGCTGTCATAGTAGCCTCTTATCACTTTATAAAGAAACTGGAGACTGAGGGGGGTGATTTGAACAGTGCTTTGAAAAGTCTAAAAATAAAAGGTAGCAGTAATGGGGAAATAACCAGAGCACAATGAGGATGAGAGAACATACACTGAAAAGCAAGAAAACAATCACTGAGAGATGAAAAATGGGTTACACTTATCATTGCCCTCCACCTCATTTGATTTCATCACATCCGATAAAGGAACACTTCCCCAAAGGTGCTTCTGACATGTACTACCAGTGTGGGAAAAAACAGGTACTAACCTGTGTCTTTACTGAGTTATTACGCCTGCCACAGACACTAATTTAGAGGTGTTATTACTCATCCTTGACAGGAATTCATCCTCCACATACAACTACAGGCCTAATGCAAAGAATCATGTTATAAAATTTTGAATAGGACTCAGCAGCAACTGGAAAATGTTTATTAATATTCATAGACCAGGCACATTTCAGACAAAAAGAGACATACTGAAGGCATATGACAGGTAATTGAGAGGTATGGCCACAGGCACTCTGCAGACATTGAGACGCTTCTGTAATCTGCAGTTGTACTTTTTTTTGTACAGTAACAGCAGCAGATTTTGGCAGATACAGTAAGCAACAACTCAGTGTACTTAGAAGAGGAATTGCTAGTGAGAAAGCAGCAGAACCAGCGATCAGGGAAAGAAATGGTCGTTTTCCACAAAAGCTAACAGACATGAATACAAACAATACAGGTATGACATTTTATGTGGGCTTTTTTGGTTTGTATTTTTTTCAACATAAGGGGAAATTCTGGCATAATGTCCTACTGCAATGCAAAAAAGCAGCTGATGCATTTTTTCGCTTTGGTGATAAGAGCATTATTACAAACACACAGCAGTAATCAGTGGCCACTATTTTTCTGGTCACAAGTTATACAGCTACACTATCTGATTCACTCGTACATAGGAATAAAGTAGGTTTGCATCTTGTAGTTTGAATTTGTGTTGCATTAGTCATGAGCATATAAAATTAGGATGTGTGCATATTTTACTATGTAAATAGATAATAAGCACAAATACTGTAAACAATTCTTCACCAGAAAAATGGATTAAAATAGTTGCTAAGAATCAAACCCTAAATCTTATAATACTGCATTAGAAGCAGTGATTCACTTATTTTAATGAAGTCATCTGAACTTCAGATTGCATCCTTTGCAAACAGGTATTAGGTATGAACAACTGAAAATACTGATGCTCTACTTTTTCTTTCAATAATTCAAAACAGTACTTAAAAAATGTTTGCAGCTGGAAAATCAGATGCTTTGCCAATCTTCTACACGTCATTATTTCTTTAGCAGTTTGTTCTTCCTGTTCTAAAATAACCCAGGGCTTTTGAAAAGTTCAGAGTGGAGACACATAGACACACAAAAAAAATCCTATATACTCTTTTTCTCTTATCTTTCAAAGCTTCTATTATCTCTTAGTAAGTGACGTATCTTTGGCGCTTTGTAATCCAAACTCAATTAACTTTCTTTCAACACTATTTTTGACATATTAATTTCAACAAAATCTCTCCTATGAAGAATACCATATTCTGGAGTTTAATTGGAATTAAATAAATAAATCAGTCCAAACTTCTACGAAGTTTTTTCCTACACTACCAACACTTCTGCAGAAATATCCAGTATAGTTTTCCATTAGAGTCTATAAAAGTCCAGCATTTTGTAATGAAACTTTTATGACTTGTCCACAAAGGCTAAAAAATAAACCACTTCAGCAACCTCTCATTCTGAGTTTCAACTTCACCCTTTGACAGGGAAAAGTTGTTACCATCTAAAAGAAATGTCTTTTCAGCTGCACAGACCCTATGACCATCCTCAATAGATGCTAATTTAAAAAATCTCCAGATTAAAGAAGAAACTCATGTGGAAGTGAGGAAACATTCATGCAATATTTTCTGTTAATAAGAACATACAAACTCCTGCTTTTCTGACAAACAGCAGACACAGACATGTCAAAAGAGCTTCCCAGCTTGTAGTTTCAGAATTCTCTCAGCAGTGGGGCTGATCTTCCCACTCACAAGGCCTTATGCAGAGTTACCAGCCCAAGATGGTCCACGTTTTCTCTCAGTCCACTTTTCTAGAACCACACTTATCAGTGATTGCAACTGTCTTCTACAGAACGCACACAAATGAATGTCCTTTTCCTTCTCCTGGGAAGAAGAATTGTGCATTGTGTTTTAGGTTTGAAGGCTGAGAATACTTCAGTCATTTGCCTTTCAAAAACAAGCCACAAATTTAATTTTTCACCTTATAAATGTCAGTGCACAATGATGAGAAAATCCACATGTCAAAATAGGTCCTGCAATCTACAGGATATTAAGACTCAAATCTATGAAAATAGGTTTACAAACCTGCACAAGAAATGAAGCCAATCTGAATGTGTACTTATAATGAACACAAGTGCTTGCTAAACTTGAATCAAGATCTATGTTCATAACAGAATTATACCTGTATTTGAATTACACTTTCAAGTTTAAATCCTGGTTGTCCTACATATGCTGACATTTTCATCTTCTGTGGTCTAGACTATGATCCTTTACTCCCATTAGCCCTTAACTTTACACAGTGTAGTATTTAGTAGGCAAAAGGGATTCAGAATCTGTCACGACGTTTTCCATATCAGATAATAGTTATGCCTGCCAAAGGCAAAATTCAAAATCAAGATCTATTTATACTTATTTTTGATATTAGACTCATCACTGGAGTTGGAAATCTGTTTTTTTTTCCCCACAAGTGAAAGAGAGAATTCTTGCAAACCCCAAGTTTCAGTTTCTCCACCTCACAAAATTACAACTTACTGTACTTGCTCTTTACATGAGCAAGTTTTCCTTTTCTGTCACTGCTGTTTGACATAACTGGTAGGGGCTGAGCTGCAGGAAAGTATGAGGAGTGCCAAGGAGATACAAAAGAGGAGAAGACAGGGTTATCTGAGGTATACGATGAAGCTCCAAGGTACACCCTGCACAAGCATACTGTTTTCTAGAAAGGCTTGCTGCCAGACTAGACATAGAGGGAAAGGAGACAGAATTGTGATGCTGAGCACACCAGGACTTACCCACCATCCCAACTGGTGGGGAGCAGTGGCCTTTGGTAACCATCAGTCAAGGGTCTATGGGGAACAGGCATGGGTGAAAAGTTTTTCATCAGCTAACTAGGCACATGGTCTTTCTCATTCATTTTTCAAGTATTTCCTGGGGCTGACTCAAAGTTGTTCTACCTTTCAAACGCCCAGTAAATTAAACATCCCAGTGAGATATCAACCCTACTTACATTTCTGCACAGGACTTATCATGAAGTCAATAAAGGTTTCAAAGCCTTCAGCAGCTTCCATATTTACCAAGAAAATTATTTTTCTTTTGTAAAAAATTGAAAACAGCCATAGAAGAAAACATAAAAAATAGATGGTATTGGTCGTTGGCCAAGATTCTAGGCAGAGTTAACAATTTGACTATTAACTACACAAAGCCATTTTATTAAAAGAATGCTTCCCATCCCATCCAAGTTAACAGTAATACACAGACTGATCAAAAATTGGGTTTTGAATACTGCCCAGAGTTTGTGTGATCACAAATCAATGAATGGATGTGAACATACAAATCTATGTAAAATTAATTTACTCATTCCTTTTCCCTCTCCACGCATTTCTAAAATGCATTCAATGATCCGAAAAGCTTTCATTATGACGACTCTGCTCCTTCTCCCACCTTCACACCAAAACAAGTGCAGTTAAATACAATCACTCCCACTGCAACTAATCAAGATGCCAGAAACAATATTTCCATCATGTGAAGCCCAGTAACTTCAGAGATAAGTACTCATGGCTCAGGGCAGAAATTTCCCTGTTCTTTTATGAACACGTATGATGCATTCAAAAATAAATGGCTTTTCACATGAAAATAAGACATGTAACTATTTCACACCAAAGAAGAAAATAGTTGATAGAGTATATGCAAGATGGGAAAGCTGCCAACACAGCAAGAAGTAAAAATAGAAAGCCACTTTAGGTGGTCCAACAAAGGTAGCAATAATCTGAGTACAGATTAAGTGGGAAAAAAACACCAACCCTGCACCTTTATGGGCAAAGAAGAGTCAGGCAGCAGCATTAACCATCCTGCTGCTCTAGAGTTGGCCAGGAAGGATACAGGGTAACAAAAGGTGTCTTCCAGCAGTCCTTGACGTCCCAAAATGAACAGCTTTTCTCTTACATTACAAAAGAGTTTTTAAACATTTCTTCTTGTTTGAAAGCCAACTCATTTTCTAGCTACATGCTTAAGCAAATAAGTATCCAAGCAGTCCTCTCTTACTGCCAAAAGCATCAAAACATTCACAAGAAACAGTGTGGGCTGTGTTAGAAGATACGTTTCACTAATTAATTGACACCAATGCTGGGTCAGTAGTCTTTTAGAAAGAACATTTATTTGGGAATGCTCATTGACAGATCAATTACAGTTTGGTTAGCTGGAACTTGAAAGCTAACTGCAGATTTATTAACATGTTCAAATAGTAGTATATAATGTAAGTACAATCTAGATCAAATATGCTACTGCTGAACTATTGACTTACTCTCTGACATGAGCCATTGAAAACATCTCAGTAGGACAGAACAAGGATGTTGAAGTGTATGTTATGCAATTAAGAACTGTATTTAACTGCCAAAGTAAACTTGCTGTTGATAATGTGAGCAATGATGACAACTGCCTGTCATACTATACTGGTGTTTGAATAAAGCTTGAATTATAAATTCAGGCAAATATTAAAATTTATTCTGGGTTTTCTCAAGTGCCTTTTTAGTATCTATTTTCTTTTTACCTTTCTAAATAAAAATTATTAAACTGTATATAGAGATTATTTTTTAGGATGTTTCTTATTTAGGATGTTTCCAAACCATTCATGGTAAAATTCCTCGTGACCTTAAAGCCCTTTCAATGGCCACATCTCATTCAAGTCTCAGAAACAGGCAGACTGAGACAAACTGTATTCCTAAACTATAAAGCTAATTTTTTCATGTAAAAGGCGGGATATAACACTAGTTAAAGGCACTCTGTTTAGCCTTAGACTCCTCATTCAAATAACTAGAAGGAAAAGAGGCAAAATAATGAAAAGGGCTATTCAAGTGAAATAAAGAGAAACATTTTTCATCAAAATCCCAAGATTTGAGAACAAAGCAGAAAAAGAACCTTTTTATCACTGTATCTCCATTTTCAGTCCAGTCAATACCGAATACCACCTAAACAGAGGAACCTGTACAATTTCACTGCTGTTCATATGAGATTATCACTCTTGGTGTTCATAACCAACAAAACATGAATACATTATAATGTTAGTAAAACATAATCCAGCCTAAAATTTCACTCTCTGTTGGAATGGAACCCTTTTTGAAAATAACATGGTAACATTTCTTCTGCCTTGAAGCTCCTAGAGCAATTTGCACGTCTTCAATCCCACAGCTCCCGAAAATGCGATGAAGCTCTAGCAGCCTGACGCGAGTGGTGTGCGACTCCTGGTCGCGTGCACTTGCAGATAGAAAGGGCAGGGCCATAGTCACCCCTGTGGAAGAGAGACCCTCCTCCTTTCAAGAGCTGCTGGACTAGTGGAGGGATAGTGGGCAGGAGACACTGCAGGGGTACAGCACAGTACCAGGATGGAGCTGAAGAGGTGGCAGTGGGTGGACAGTCAGCCACATTTCAGGAGAGAGAGATGCAAAGACTTTGCAAAGGACTGGAGAGGACCAGGCAGGGCTTGCTACTGCACCCAAACTCCTGCACTGGTTGCTAGCAAGGACTCCACCTAAGATTCCATGGGATTTCTGAATAAACATTTTGATTTCTCCTCTTTTTACTTTCACTTTTCTCTTTTTAAGAAGTTAGCCCTAGTTCTTCTATTTTTTACAATTTAGAAAATTTACATTAAGTTGTGGCATATCTATTGTATAATGGCCAACCATCATTCTCTATCACAGGCGTTAACAGATGTTATCTCTGCTAACAACTGGGGAACCAAATCAGACATTACAAGGAGATGACATTCCTGAAAGCTTCCTGAGACTATTCAACTGTAACACTTAAAAACCACAGACTCAGAAATCACATCTGCCAAATTTAATCACTTACATTTTTTAGTATCTTTGACCGATAAGAAAAGCAAAGAACATTTTGGGAGAAAAGTAACTTTAAAGCTTGCTATTTCCACTTGGTATCTGCCATTTCCAATTTGGAAGCTCTTAAAACTTGTTGCTGCTTTTTTAGCCATACAGCAAATTTTAATCTACTGGGTTTTTTTAATCTACTAGTTTTAATCAACTATCAAATATTTTAGTAATTAATTCTTCAAATCTTGATCCTGTAAAGGATTTTTACCAAATACAAGGTAGGAATTATCTAAAATTTTTTTGTAAAAGCAGAAGAGTCTGGATTTTCCTGCAGATGAAACAATATCAGTTCCATGAGATTGCAGGAAAAGAGCATTATCCCACTGCTCTGTTGGAGATCCAAATAAAGCTTCCTTAGTGGGAGATTTTAGTCTGATGGAGCTTACTTCCCTGCAGATGAGAAACAGACCAATGGTCAAGCACGTCCAAGGCCTTCTCTTTTTTTTTTCCAACAGAGGCAGACAGTGCAAGGAAGTGAAAATGGAAATGTAGTTACAAAGTACTGCATCCACTCACCATTGTTTAAATAGCTGTTCTTCTTCATATTAATCTCCAGTAAAAATCTTTATTTATTATGGCTTTATTTCATTGAAAAATAAACAGTACTAAGGCAAAGTCAGTCAAAGCAGTCTTTCCTGAACACAAAGGAATGCCTCGTGAATGAAAATAACATTTTACCCCATTGATCTAACCTCAAAGAAGTGGGAAGCTCTGCAAAATCATTCTGACCATGCAGACAAGAGTTACATCAATGTGCAAAGTAATTCATTATTACAGC
This sequence comes from Strix aluco, assembly GCF_031877795.1. NCBI lineage: Eukaryota > Metazoa > Chordata > Aves > Strigiformes > Strigidae > Strix > Strix aluco. The sequence continues at coordinate 30,210,129 of NC_133971.1, forward strand.
CCAAATACGAAGTTCTGAGTACACCACTGATTTCAACAGGAATTTGGCTGGAGCAAGATTTGCTGTCATTTCAAGGAACGATGTTTTTGGACACATTTGCAAGGGGAAAGTGTAGTGAGAAAAATGTAAGTTTCCTCATCATTGCACATAGCTATCTGGTCTGCCAGGACACCAGTTCTTCTCACTGGATGAACTTCACCCACTCCAAGCACCAACAGGAGACTCATGCCCTGGAGATGTCCCCTTGGACACTATCTGTCTGCCATGTGAACACCTGCAGGGCAACCTGTCATGCCAAAATTCTTTCCAGAGCTTTTACAAGGGAAATGTTAGGCAGCAACCACTTTGTTATAATAACTAAAGCTGGGGAAGGCATGTCTCTTCTGTGATTCTGTGATTCTTTTGACCTCTCAGCTTGGTGCTGTCCTCAGACAAAATGTCAGACTCATGGTTAAATTGGCAAACCTGAATACATTGTGGACTCTGCTCATTAAAGCATAATAATACACTGTAGACAGACTCTCTTCTCATTATCATTTGAAACCTCTTATATAGGAAGATAAAAGTTGGCATGTCTATACCAGACAGATGCAGTGAGTCATCATCAGTATTATTACTACACATGATTGTATACTTTCTCATGACAAACATTTGCTACTGTCAAGATTGCTAGAACTACAGTTACAGACTGAGGGTGTGTTTCTCACACACACCAGTCCTCTTCTACTTTCAGTTGCCCATATAGAGGCCCAAAGAAGATGTCCAATTTTAAGGTGAATTTTCACAGAACTCTAGGCACGTGCTTCCAAAAAGAGAATAAAAAAATGCTCAAGTATACAAACTGTGTGTTTGTATTGTGAGACAATACCTGCATGTAAAAATGCACAGCTGCTGTGCTGAAGTTACACCATATATGAAATTTTAATCAATCGTATGCTGGTACACACATCATCTGAATGTAGTTTGCAAGCAAACAGCTATAGATTTACACAAGAATAGTTTTCATGTGAAATCTAGCTCCCAAATTCAAAAACTTTCACCACAACAGTTTAGGGATATTTCTGGGTACAGATGTAGGAAGACAGTAAGTTCAAAAACACAGGACTAGATCAGTGAACTCAGTGCAAGAGTGTCCAATCAAGGAGGCAAATATTTTTCATTATTTCAGACGCATCTCAGTAACTGTTTAGTTAACTAACTTAATTTCTCCTGAAGGTCAGTCTCTAGAAATGTAATGTATACAAATGTACAGCCCTGTTACAGAGTAAGTAGGATAATCGACTGCACCAAGTGCCAATTTATGCAGTTTAAAATAACCTGTCAGAAGAAACATACTGCACTGCTCCCATTCATTCCTTCATTCACTCATTCATTGAAATCTGAATGATATGAATCCACAACAGAAAAAAAAATCTAAGACACTCAATTACTAAAATATTTGCTAATATCCTAACTGTCCAAATATTGGTTCTGCCTGAGTAGAAAATAAAATACACGATGGGAGTTGAATGGAACAACTTCCACAACAGAATAGGGTAACTGCTCCAGAAAGGAATTCCTCTTTCTGATCATCTTCTCACAATGGCTTTTTAAATGTTGGGGGTTTTTTTTGCAAAAAGACAGCAGTAGCAAAAGTGAACCATACTCTGTTTCAGTCTATTCATGTGTCAAATGGTTAGACTAAATAGGGATATATTTCTCTATAGAGCCCAGAGAAAACCACTTAAACCTCTGACTTTATCAACTGCATAGTATCTGTAGAACTGACCACATAAAACTCTGATGAACTGAGAATTTTATCACAAGGAAGAGTTCCGTTTCATCTGTTTAGAGCTGCAACTGGAGAATATTGCCTGGACATGTGGGGTTTTTTTCTTAAGGGCCTACATACCAGCTGTACCCTGTATCACAAGAGTGAGGGAAAGGGCTCAGAGAAGGAAAATGCTCACACCCTGCTCCTGCCTCAGGCCCTCCTTCCTTTCATATTGTGAGACACATTTTTTATAGCTCTTTCCATTCTGGAGGGACTATGGATCAACTTCTAGAAACAATTCAACAGTTAACCAGCTTCAGCAGCAAATGTAGCCCTGTGACACCCAAACACTTCTAGTCTTGCCTCCTAAATCTTTCTAGAACCACCGGCCACAGAACAGCTGAAGGGCATGCTTGCTGCCTGCAGAATTTCACAAACATAGGTATAAAATGGCAATATTTGACTTAGCCCCATAAATGTGATGGTTAAATGCAGACAACAAACTTCCCTAGCTGTTCAACCAATCTCAAAAATTTCCCCCCTTTATGAAGAATCTAGGTTTTTATTTTAAGACAATGAACAGAAAGTGTTTATCGGTTTTGCAAGGTCAACTATCAAAGATAAATTAGGAGATCAAAATCCCACCTAGAGCCACCAAAACTGAAGATGTTTCTTTGCTGAAATACAGAAGTAGGACCACTTTACCATTGAACAAGTTTCACTGGTAAAGTCACAGCAGTCAATAATGACTGTTTTGCCATAATTCTGTTTACCCAACAAGTTTACCATGGGAGAGAAAAGATAAAAACCACACTTCACTGTTGCAGTTCTTATTAATTCATTTTAAAAGACTACAGTAGCATTTCATGGCAGTATATTTGTTCTGGTACCTTACCGTTAATACCACGTTTAATTTTTTTTTTGTTTGTTCAAGAGAGAATAACCTCCCCATTTACTTATTCACTATAGACACTTACATCACACCCATTACTATGTATTATATTTTCATGACTGTCATTGTGACTTGTGTTGCAGTAATGCCCAGAGGCTGCAGTAGTGGTTTTGTCTGTCATTGGGCAAACATAAAATAAATGAACTCTTCACCATGAATCCACAGAAGGAAAGCTCAGAGAAGAAACTCTTCACCATGAACAGAGAAGAGAGATGAATGGGGAGAGTGAGAACAGGGGGACATAGAGCCAAAATGAGACACAATAGTTCAAGAAGCTCCAGGAGCAAGTACCACAGCAGAGACCAAAACAAAATTCTGCCGTGCAGATGCAAATACCAAGTTTTGACACAGCATCAGTTGAGCCATATTTTTACATCTGCATCTCTGCACTCCCTGCCCAGTGCCTCATCTGCTGCACCCAACCCATATTGAACTACTATCTCAAGTTTGCTGAAAAGATGATCTACACTCTTACAACTAGCAGTGAAGGATATGCTCCATAATTCAAGTATAAGGTACGCTGCAAACACCTCACTGGCCTGAGATTAAATTTACCCTGGAAGGATAAATTTACCCAGGCAAAGCAATACATGCAGGCTATTTAAAACCCGGTTAGAAACAGGTCAGATGATACATTTTAAGATACTTTATTGTCCAAACTAAGCCAAAGTTCAAGCATGTAAGCATGGTCCTTTAAAAAAGTCATACTAATTCCCCTAGCTTCCTTGAACACTGAGACAGAACTAATAATCAAATTCAACTTCAGAAAGACTAGCTGTAAGTAAAATAGAAAAGAAAAAAAATCTCATTGGTGAACACAATTCCAGCGTTTATTCACAGAGGAATTATAGAATCACAGAATCACAGCATATATCAAGTGGGAAGGGACCCATAAGGATCATTGAGTCAAACTCCCTGCTCCTCACAGGACTATTCCAGGTATTTACAACTGTGTGAGAACCCTGAAAGTAAATAAAAGACCATTTTGGCACTTTATGTGCAGAATAGTTATCATAAGAGCAGCTTCTCTTCTCATTGTTTCCCGTGGGTGAGGGGTAGGAGAGAGCAGCTAAAACAAAGCAAGTAGTTGGTATGCTTCTTGTTCACCATAATTAAACAAGTCTGCAGCAGTGGGGTCCAAATGAAGGAACACATTACCATGGTGAAGATCATGTTATAGTACTGCTAGGAAAGGCAATGTAGTTCAAGAAGAACACAATGGTAATATGCAAAAAAAGTCAAATCCATCTGCAAAAATCAGTATTGGCACACATCTATGCTTAACTGTGTACCAGGCTGCTTTTTGGGCCCTGATCCTGCACATAAAGAGAACAACCTGTTCTCTGTAGGTGCACATGCAGCCCTGAAATTGATTTTGTGTTTGACATAAGTAAATTCCACTTCAGGTGGAGATCTCAAAGCACTGTATAAATGTAAAAATAATTTATCCAAAATTTGCCAATGAAAACAATAGAGGCACTGCAAATTTAAGTGACTTACCCATATTCAGACCAAAATACTCAAATCTTACTTCACACAGTGGGAGAGGTGGCCTCAATGCAGTTTTCAAGAATTTTCAGGTACAAAACTTCCAGAACTTTCATATTTCAACTGGATTTTTATTCCAAATTTCCCCTATAAAAAGATGGCTGAAACACACATCTCTCTGTATGAAAACAGATTTTGTTAGTGCCACCTCCTGGTGATAAAACATAACCAAAAAATCATGCACTAAGTTGAAGATTCTCAAAGTGAAAATATAATCGTTCGGCCTGTTTTGGTTTGCTTGTTTATGATGGCTTGACCTGAGGCATCAAATTTTTCTCTCTGCAAACCTGAAGGAGGATACAAGATCCATTAACCATTATTAGGATGATATAAATGCAGATGCTAAGCATCCTTTAATCAGTGACAACGGAGAAAATAAGGAAATGCTACATTCCTGGAAGAGTCACCCTTTCAGGAAGGTGCATCTGCCTTGATTTTATCCTTTGGGAATTTTGCTGGGGAGGACATTCAAAGGCATACTGAGATCTCCACCAGAGGTTGCCCATGGGCTCATGAGCTTGGTGCAGCCTCCTCTATCCAGCTTGCCTATGCTTTCTTTGCAGTCTTCCAGCTGCAGATACTCTCTGGATGCTATTGACAACAGCAAGCTGTCATCATGGTGAAAACAGGTGTCATAAAGCTGTTGACAAATACACTCCATCACCTTCAACTGGTCTGCCCCAGTCTGAAAGAATAATATTGGCCTAAGAAAATTATAAAACATGAGCTTTACTTAAATCTAGCCCTTTGCTATACTGTATTTTGGATAGCTGCAAATAATTTTAAAGCTCACTATCCAGACCCATAAAGCAGAGGATAAAGTTATAAGGCTGGGTATGAGAGAAGTTAAATTACACTCTTAGCACAAAACGGGTAAGTGTTGGCAATATGCCAAATACTCTTGAGGGATTTTACAGTTCCTGTGTATAAAGTAGATCCTTTTTGGCATTAAGCCTAACACTCTTCAGCGAATTTTTGTAAGTTGCCTGGGGTCTTTATAACACACAGTGTAACATGTGTTTTGGTATCACCAGCTATTTTTATTTTCTTAAACATTTTCTTCTTAAACAAAATTCTGAATGCTTAAGATAAAGACTCTAAAAGTACAGAGGCAATGTAAATCACTGCCTTCCATCATTTGTGTTCAAGAGTTGCCTGAACATCATTTATGTTCAGGAGTTGAACAATGCCAGAAACATGACAGATAGGGAAAAAAAGAAATTAACCTGAAATAAGCACTCCAAAGGAATGTCTTGCAACAGGAATCTGTGCACTACCTTTTACATAAAAATTAAGTAAACTTCTTGTACCTTCTGTGAGACTCATACCAAGAACCCCAGTGAACGTTCTCAAATCTGACGAGGATTGCTGTTCATTTTTGCCTAAAACTAATTGCAAAATTAAACTCGGGGAGTCTCATGTTCTCAGCTGTGCCCCTTTGGAAAGTCCTAGACCAGACAAAAGAATCTACCAAGACCCATCTTCAGAATGGATTTCCCTAACAACTGCCAGAGTTGCAAGTAATGATCTCCTTGCCTTGATGGATCCTGTGTCGTTTTTCAAGCGTATCAGGGTCACTGAAGCAAAGCTGGAAAATGTGTCATGCTGGATAAAACTATCATTATCAGTTAATCACTTTGCTGTACCTAAACATCATCAATAACCAGGCTTTAAAACTGCTGACAACTGATTATAGAAAACAACTGAAAAAGAAAATGTCTCAAGTCAAGCTTTCTGCATAAGGAACTGCACAGAATACTGATGAACATCTTTTTTCAGACTGCGCCAACTGACACATAAAAACAACAGTACTAGAAAGCAAAATAAGTATGTTAAAGAGATTTCAAGTATGGCTCAAGCTGCTTACTGATTAACACTTCTGCATATAACACTCCTCACGGACCTGTGCGGTTATTGTTCAAAAGTGAAACAAGGCTCTCTTAGCAACTGGAGACAAACGGACCTCCTGACCAGGTTCACAGTTCTCACACAGCTCAGCAGCATTGGAGCTGCTGCTTCTTCCAGAGCCACTGAGGAAAAAGAACAAATAAAAATCCCAGTCCCAAGATTCAAAGCCTGTAAAGTATTTCCAGGACAGAAAGAGATAGAAAGGGCTTTAATGATCTCCAAGAGCAAATATGCTCATCTTACACATGAACATTAGCTGGCTCATTTTACTAGAAAATATTTACAGTCACATCTGCAAGAAAACAGGAAATAAACTATATAACGATTTTTCATGTCAAGGAACAAACTTAACACTGCAGGAACTACAGAAATGGAAGATGACAGCTGTCTTTTCAATGGCCCTGGAAAGGAGAACAAAAGGGGTCCATGCCTATCCACACAAGCTTCTGCATTTCTTACTAACAAATGTCCACATTTGCTTCTTTAAGTCCCATCTCAAGTATTTTCATGTCAACTCTTCACAGCTACAACACAGCCTTAGTCACATACCCACATGTTGACTACATCAGCTCTAGCAGAGCAGTCAGGGTGGAACAAAAGGCCAGACTGGTTTCCAAGGCTTGAACTCCCCACATGCACAGTGTCAACTGCTGCCAGGGATAATGGGAGACACAAGGAGATGGCTACAGCTCTCATGACTGAGAGCTGCTCACAATTTCTAGAAAGTCTTGCCAGACATACCAGCTCAAACTACTATCACAATAAGGAAGACCAAATTCCAGGCTGACAGGCTTCCTCTCCCCTCCCCATGTCCATGTTGGACATTTCCACTTATGAGCACAGTGGCTGGAGGTGCAGCAGCTGTACCACCTCCACCAACAGCACCACAGCATGGAATGTTGGTCACACCAGAAATTCTCCATCAGCCAAATCCAAGCTGCTTTAAGACTACAATATGTTCTTACAGGACAGGAAAATCCACTCCTAAACTTTGAATGAACTGCCATAAGCATGTTAAGCATGATCACAGAGCTTCAGACCAAGGATCCAACTCCCTCAGCAGGACCCTCCCCCCAGTGGTGCTTACTTATAATGTTGAGGGAAAAATACAAGGTGTCCTCCAGAACTACTCCCACAGCCACCTTCTGCAACTACCTACAAAAGCAGAGATATGTTTAATACCTCCTGATGTACTTCAAAAACGTGGTTTCATTCACTGAGTAAAAGAAAACAATACAGGTGTTGAACATACTGGTCCTTTCAGAAAATGTGTTGTTTTCAGAAAGATTTGGGATTTTACATGAGATAGGAGAACATTCAGGATATGCCTGAACATAGTCCAGCTCATGCTCACAAGTCCATTGTCTGTACAGAGGACTGAATAAGACAAGCAATAAGAACAGCTGCTACATTTTCTAGAAAACAAAATACTATTCAGATGTGTATCAAGTGCAGATATGCTGGTAATAAATCCTCGAATACATGACTTCTAGACTTCACTACATTTAAATCACAGTTTTAATTTCAACTATTTCAAATTTACACACTTCATAAAAACCAAACCAACCCTCTTAATAAAACACTACATAGAAAACTGGATTTTAAAAATTACATTATTCTTCATTACAAGACTTCTGTCAAAGGATTTGCATTGATGAGAGATGTTGAAGACCAGTGCTGGCTGGGTTAGGGTCTTGCATCTTCATTTACTGTTCACCCTTTACCTCCTTCTGCTCATTCCTGCCTGATGTTTCTCTAGCTCACTTTCATGTCAGCAGATACTAAGTAAATCTAAAAGGTATGAAACCAATTATTCACAAAAAGTGGTCAAATACAAGTATCAAACAAAATGAGAGACTGTAGATTTCCAATACCAAATATGTGTACTGTTATGCCTGCATTTTGCACCTAATTTCTATGTGAAAATATCTAATATGGGTACACAAAAGTGTACACTCCTAGCAAAACAAAAATAAAGTGTGTTCTAGCACATTTTTATGTATGGAAAAAAATCCACCATTATGCTATTTTCTTTTTCATATGCACAACATAGTACTAGAAAGCATATAATACCATCAGTACCTCACAGGAGGTAAAGTAACTGAAGTCATAGATGTACACCAATGTATGTTCAGACTTGCTTTTTTCTCCATAAAGTAACATAGCACAATGTGCTTCAGCTTCTCATCATGCACAAAAGCGTAACAGTTTCTCTCATGTGATTTAGGTGGAATCCTTTCCAAAAATCATCTCCTTTCAAAGCTTTGTAATCTTATACAAGAGAGTCTTCACGCAAAGTAAAGACTCTCTACATGTTGTGGTTACTGTAGATTATTTCTGTTCTCTTTTTGTGCATTCAGCACCACCTCCTGTCAAAAAAACCACAACCCTCTGTAAAAAAACAAGGCACATGCTTGGGTTGCCCCAAAATACTCTGTTCTTTCCTCCATCCCAAACTGAAGCTCCTGGGATTTTTTTACACTGTTTTATCCATTACTGAAAGAATGCAGGGAGAGTATTCCAGAACCATCACCAAGTCATTTTGTTGTGTTTTAAAGTAAAAAAAACAATAAACCACAAAAAACAATTTTGAGTAGTGCAAACCTCTCTAACTGATACGGAGACAACTGTAAAAGGAAAACTGCTGTCTTCTTGAGATTAAGGTTTAACTAAAGTAAGTACCTACCAAAAGACATTTCCCTTCATGTACCTGCCACTAGAAAAGGACAAAATATGAAAGAACTGCACAAGCATAAACTACATGAATAGTTTTGTAGGGTTTACAGTCTTACTTACATACATGCTATGCATTAAACAGCATAGCAATGTTCAAAGTTAGAAATTTACCTGGACATGACCAAGTGAAGGAGACTTAGCTCTTCCCATAGCGGGTACATTCCCAGCACTCATAATCTTCAGTTAAGATCCTGCTAATATCAAGAACTTCAAAGCATGAGGAATTACCCAATCCATAGAAACACAGAATCTGAAGGACACAGTATCTTGTCTAACTAGTACTGTTTACACACAAGCTTCCCTAATGCCAGCGCTTCAGCTGAATTCTCTACTCATTATCCCACAAAACAGAAGACTACTTTACATATGTGAGAGCTAAGCAGGCCAAGAAGGAAAGAGGCAAATGACAGCAGCTAGGAACAGAGCGGTCAGGCACAGCAGATCAAAATCCCCAAACCAAGGACATTAAACTAGGTGACACTCTCTTCACCCTGTGATGTTGCTCGGCAACACATACTGCAGGTGGGTTAGCTGTTATGCAGGGCTATTTTAGAGATCCCAGCATGGATTTCCTGGTTTTAGGCATGTAATTTTGAAGACAGCAGGAATCAGGCTCTACCTGTAGTGAAAGAGAGATAGAAAAGCTCCTCCAAAGCTCATCATGTGAGGAGTCCATCTCTCTTCACTGTAGCAGAGCTTAAAGCTATAGGCTGTGATTTACACCCACCACCACCACCAAAGCAAGCACCAGACGGGTGATCTCAGAGGTCACCCAATGAATATGCATATGCATCACCACTGGTCTGACTAAGCAGAGCACTCAAGCATGCAGTTAACTTTCAACTTGTTCTGAAATGATACTAGTTTCAAGCCTGTAAACCTTGCTGAAGAGGGATGGACTTCCCAAGTTTTCAAAGGGAAGTAGTGAAGAAAAACAGAAAATGAAGAGAACCAACACACTTGAAATAAAAGGCGAAATCTCTGTCTCCTTCTCTGCACTTTCACTCAGCTATCAACCCAAGCTTTTCTTGGTATTTCAAAACATTTAATTCTTTTCTATATGTTAAATTCTTATGTCTCTATATATTCAGTTTTGAAAAAATTCTACAAAATTCCTCCAAAAGATGATCCACATCTCCAGTATGACCAGAGTCAAGAAGTACTGAAAACTTAAAATTTCTGTTTTGACTTCAAAGACCCAAGAACAGACGGTCAGGTACTTTCTCATAGATAGGTAAATCTCTGATGCACAAGCATTTACAGAGAACCAGCCTCCAAATACTGTGAGGGCTATGCATCACTATTTTCTACAGGATAAACAGTGCTTCTGAAAAATGGATTGCAAATCTATAGTCGAGACACGCTCCAAAGTGCTTTACAGCTTGTCCAGCCTAAGCACTCTAAAAATCATGACTACACTGCTGCTTTCATCAATAAGCAGCTGTTAGTCACCACTGGAAAGCTGTGTTCATGCATCCAAGAAGGAATATTTCTGATAGCAGTCACAAAATTCTGGTGCCACAGAACATAAAATGACTATCTGGATTTGTTGGGTCAAGAGGTTAGGTTAGCAAAGAAAAGTTAAACAACACTGCTTATGAAGAATCTTGGGACAACTCAGGGATTCTGAGCAACTGCTGTGCAATACAAAGCCCCTGGGAATAATCAACCAACCAATTACTTTTGTGGAAAACAGCAAAACACTCTGTTTCAGTATCTCTTCTTTTGTAGTAAAAGAGCGGTGAAAAACAAACCAGATTCCATCTATTAAAACCAATACCATTGGAGTATGTGATACTGGAGAAGAAATTCTATTACTAATAGCAATAGAAGAAGGAGTCTTACCTTCACCTGTGCATGGGGAGAAAGTATTTCCAAATTCTTGCTGTTTTGCTTTTAAAGACTGTGGGGCTGGCAGTCCTGGGGGCTGTGGGACTTGTAATAAAGGCTTCCCATTTGTAACCACTTGTTTCCTGGGACTTAGAGCAGGAAGGTGAATAGTACTGTCAATGATGTTGCTCTGAGGAGCTACCCCTCCTCCAAGGGGCATCTTTAAGTGTAGGCTGGCAGACAAGTTTCCAATAGCTGGGCTTGGGGTGCTGCTAGTTGAAGATGGGCAGGGCACTCCTGCATGAACTCTGACAGGTGGGATCTGCTGCCTACTGATCATCCTACGTCCATGAAGAATACCTGTTGTCTGATGGCTCATACTGCATGACCTCCCATTCATTTTTAAGAAGTTAATGTAATCAAAGTGTGTTTTTACACACCCACAGCTATGACTGATATCAATCCAAAGTCAGTAAGTAATCCATTGTGTATTATACCTGTTTAAAAAAATACATAAATAAAAATAATTAATGTTGTAGTAAATAATACATGAAAGAGGACTGCACATGACTGTTAACTTTGTAACATTACCGGTTACAAGACACAAAGTACGAGCACTGTATGGTCTGTCAGGGAGAAAGAACAAAGGCAAGCAATGACTTAGAGCTCTAACATGGAGAAAACCTGCCTCATCAAAAGCTGAAGTTTGCGATAAGGTCAGTTGCCTTCACATTAGCTAAACCAGCCATGAAATTAAGTGAATGCTGACCAAGTGCAAGAAGGCAGCCAGGAGTGAAAAGACTCTCTGATAGAGAGTTGTCATTAAGATGAACACAGCTATCACCCCTTTTTCTGCCATCTCCTTAGTCTATTAATTAAAACGGTGCTGAAAAGCACACACAGTAGGCCAGAACTATGCAGATATAGAAAAAACAGGAAAGATATAAAAGTTCACACTCTAAATGATGTGCATACAACAAAATGAAGAGGGAACTGCAAAACCATAGAAATGCCTCTGTGGTCCTTCAAACTCTGTGGCACTTCACAATAGAGAAGTATTGCAAGAAAGCACAGCACAGAAGTATTCATAAACATAACTGCAATCACTTACAAAAGTGGATGCTTATTGTAAGCCTATAGATATGCCATAATTTAAAGTAATCATACAGCAGCAAATTTTCAAGGATATAATTCAAATTATACCAACGATTTTTGAACTCTGACTTTTCATCACTTATGTTTTCCTGTTATTTAAATCTTACGAGACAAGATTGGTAAGGGGTTTGAGAGATCATCTCAGCCACAACCTACCATTAGGCAGAATCAACAGATCTAAACATTTCCTGACATAAAAAAGATTTGTAGGCAAAAGCTGCACTTGTCAGTGTAAATCATGGGGTTTAAGATATCACACAGATGGGGTAATTTCAGCCCTAACTCAGCTGAACAGCACATGCCCAACTTTCATTGCTAGGTTCATATGTTTAACATTAAGCACATGTCTAAGTAGTCTGTTCAGTCATAGACTCGGTGCCTAATTAACTTGTTCAGACAAACAAATTAAGTTGACAGAAGTAAAACTGAAGTACGGCTTCAGTTATAGTTTTCATTCATGTATACATTAAGGTTTTAATTAAGTATTATTATCTTGCTGCAGCAAAATACCGAACAGTGACTTTCACCTTCAGCACACGAGATTTTCAACACTGAAGCCGATAAGATTATAACCAGTATATTCATGATTGAACTTTATGTAAAACCTTCATACTTAACCCTTCACTTCTGCAATGTCTCAATTTTCTCCATCTGTGAACTGTCAAAAAATCCCCAAAGAAAACACCCCTGTTTATTTCGCAAAACTGCATTCATAGCACACTTCCACATGAGAGTAAAAGCCATCTAAGTGTCTGTACAGCCATATATGCATAGATATTCACACACACTCTCCAGTCAAAACTCACTAATAATGAAAGGCCTAAGCACATCATCTTCAAAAGCAAGAGCAAAATCCCTACTGACATTAATAAGAGATATGTCCTAACCACACTTAAATGGTCATAGAAGATTCATTATACATACTATTTTTCATTGTTACATTTTTATATTATAGGAATCAAAATTGTAAAGCACACTAATTAAAAGCAATATTATTTATTTTCATGCCTAGCTGAAACATAAATCACTCTCTGCAATTCAGCCAAGGACAGGGAGAGCTGAATGTTCTTAAATTCTCCGAGTTTGCTTTAAAAGCAGAATGTACGTTACTCTAACACAGGTGATTAGATCCTTAGAAAAGGATATATTAAAAAAAAGGCAGTTGTTTTGCTGGCAAGGCTATGTCAATATAAACTGGTTACAAATAAAATTCATTCTTCACTGTAAATTCTTGTCTGCAATTTTAACTACATAAGTACTAACATAATCAAGAAAAGATTATACATGACAAATTAATTAGCTTTACTCAAGAAAAGCACCTTTAGTTTAATCAACAGAAGACTATTTCTACATAGCTTACACATACCTACCAGCTCAATAAAATCCAGGTCAATATACAATTTGTGGCATTAGTAGGCTGGTCTCCTTTGTTATTCTTCTCTGGTAATATTATATCTTACAATGAGTAACAGTGTTCTATGTTATCGTTGTCACAATTTTATCATTGGCTGCTGCTGGATTTATTACACTTGAAGAAAGGCCCATAGTTTCTTTCCTCATGCTAGTAAGCTGTATTTTGAAACAAATGACCTGAAAGTACAAACAAAACAACCTTTTTTATGAAAGCAGAAACAAGTTAAGTAACTTATCTACATTTTCTTCCTCTAGCCTCCTTCTTGATTCTATTGCGAATATGTGTTAACATTACCTTAACATACAAATCCGTGCTTCATTTCTTTAAAATGTTAAAGCACCTTGGAGAGCGTAACTTTTCCCATGTTTTTTAATTATTATTTTGTGGTATTTTCAATATTATTTACTTGTTCATGAGTGGGTTTTCATTAATGAGATTTGTTTACTATCAACTTCCATCACAATGTCAGGACTTTCTCATATAAAAGTTACAGTGGCCAAACTGATTCAAACCAAAACAAGGTATTACCTACAGTTGTATTAAAGCATATATAACTAACTAAATGCCAACTGGACATGAATTATATTCTAAAAGTCTAACTGACTTTTGCATCAGATCCATAAATAGCTCCCAATTATAGCTACCCATAACAGTAAAAAGACATGATAAATTTCTAACCAAAGTGATCTTGGAAAATGTAGGAATACAGCACCAAATACAATAGCTTATTTAGAAAAAAGCTTAGAAATCCTGAATAGGGTTGAAGGTTAATGTAATAAGTTAAAATGCAAAAAAACCCCACAGAAAACAATACTATCCTGAAACTGAATGACTGTGCTGACATATTTTTTTTTCTTCCACCAAAGGCACACAAGCACTTGCCACCTTTTAATGAAATATTTCTGTCCATCAATGAGATATTGTACTGACCTTTTCATGCTCCCATGGATGTTAAAGGACATACAATTATATCCACTGCTTCTAAAGTCTCTCTTTTTTAAGCTGACATTACTCAAAGTTCTATGACTCTGCATTTATCAATAACAGCATGACAACATAATTACTCAAGATCCATAACAATGATTCATAAATTCACTTTCAGAAAGCCATGTAGTAAAACTTAAATTCAGGCTGAAGCCCTGGAAAATCTGAACACTAATCCTTCAGAAAGCAAAACAAAAGAAGAATTCATAAATCTGTGCCTGCAGCACAGTATGCCATATAGTCTGCTTTTACAGTGCAGTCTTCAAAAGTAATCAGAGTTGGCTTACGGCTTCACCCACTGAAATAAGAGGTAAGATATATTTCAATTTCAATAAAAGCTGAATTACTCCAATGCAGAGATCAGTTTAAGGAATTGTAATAAATCCAGCTCAGAAAACACTTTCACAAAAGTAGTTATCTGACACTGGCACTTTGCGCATAGGGTAGCAAGCACCATCCTCTTAAGAGTGAAAGACAAGGCACTGAACAGTCCCTCCTCTCTGTTCTTCCAGTGGAGACACTTCACCTCTACAAGAGCTACCATACACCACAGAAAGCAAACATGAACCGTAACACCCTCCCTTAGGACAGTGTGCTCCAAGACTGTGTCTTCCATCAGCCCCACCACGACCAGGGACAGCCAAGCAACTCTCTCTCCACGTTCCCCTCCACGATCTCCCTGGCACAAATCCAGGAAAGCTTTTACTTCCTATCACGGCTGAGCTACCTCAAGGCCACCCAAAGGGCCTACCTCCCCTTCGAACTCTGCTCTCCCCTGCCAGCCCTTATTTCCTTGCAAGGTCATGGTATTTGGAGCATTGCCTGTCAGTGGCACCATGGTGAAATACTCAGAAGTCACTGCCTCCCCTGACATCACAGCCCTGATGAGTCAGTCTAGGTGGACTCGAGGACTGGGATGGAGCGGGGGAAAGAACAGCCACCAAAAATTACAGGGAAGCCTCACCTCAGCCACACTGACCACTCAACATCTACAGAAATGGGGCCTTGGGAGGCTCCTGAAGTTTTTGTGTCTCACAACTGCTTGCGACAAGGACGCAACCTAATTTAGGTGTAAGCCACCAACCTAACAACTCATTTTCTAAAAAGTGCACACACACATAGGAAGTCATGGTATTACAGCCTTCATACAGTTATCCAGCTCTAGCTCACAAACCAAGGCATGGTAATAAATTCCTCTTGGAAAGGAAAACCACACAGAGCTTTAACTAGGAAAAAAAAATTGCTGAGAGCTTGAAATTAGGCTTGGAACAATACGTACATTAAGAATCACAGCTGCAATAAAGGAAGACAATGCGGCTTCAAAACTGAAACTACAAAATAAGCTTTCCACTCAATTTATAGAGAATCTCTTCTCCACCCTCCATGCCAGCCAGCATCTCAGAAGTCATGCACTACTGAGAATAATAAATACCTCACATTAGCATCCACTGTTTTGGTCATTTGTATCCATTTCTTGACAATTGCATTCTTGCACTACCACAGAGGGCTTCATTCCAAACTGCAGTACTCTGATAATATCACATTTTTCTTGGGCCCAGGTGGTCAGCCAAGGAAAACTCGAAAAGGGTCACACAATCTGAGAGTTTCTAGTTCTCAAACATCAGCAGAATGCCTTCCTGATACAACATCAATGAGCAGGGCAAATGAAAGCTAGAGGAGGTCCTCTTCAGCACTGTGAGACAACCAGCCTCCAAACATTTAGTTTCTCAGAGCTAACGTAATGAAATATACTAATTACTTATTACTTGCATCACTATAATTCCTAGGAAGATTAGTCACAGAAAGGAATGCCTTTGTGCAAGGAACTGTACAAACACAGAGCAGAGCACAATCACGATAATGCTGAACTGCCATCAAAAGGCCAGCTGTTATCAGTGAACAGGATGATGTATATTATAGTGTAGTTGGGACCAAGCATTTTTACCATTCTGCCAGAAAATCCTTCTCAGATTTTTATTATGGTAATTAAGATCTCAGCTTTTTCTCTATTAGGACCATGTTAGAGCTGTGCTACTGCAAGGGGTTGCTGTAGCAGAACAGCACGAGCTTTCCAGGAGCAACGTTATTCTCATTAGGGCTAGCTACAAATTCCAGACAAGCTCCTCGAAAAACCCAATACAGCCTGCGTACCAGAGTCAGAGGCATGCTTTCTGACATGCTGTCAACAGCCACAGCATCCTTACCCAGTAACTAAAGGCTCCTGCACACCCTGACTTGTGCACGTTTCACTCACACCGTTGCCCTGCTAGCTTTGCCTGTAATGACTTTGGACTTTCCAGGAGTGTAGCCACGATTGCTAACGTTGCCGCGTCAGCAACGGTGAGAGCTTCAGTGCAAGCAGGACATGGGAAACCACCAACAGTGTTCCCATGTGAGCCAGCGGCGATACAGAGCCAGAGGCACAGGGCCACAGGCCCCCCCTTGCGGGGCAGTGCGGGCAACCACTCTAGGCTGCCGGGCAGACGGCCCGGGAGATACCTGCCGCCACCCTTAACACAGCCACGGCTCATCCCACAGACCTCGCAGCTAAAGCATCAGCAGCTTCAACCAGGGCCAGAAACTAACCAGGGTCTCGGGAGAGGCGGACACAGCTAAAAGCCATGAATTTCAAGTCTATTAAGTTTAAGAGGCTGGAGTTACTAGCAACTCACGGGACCACAGATGTGGCAGAGCTGTCACCCCAGTGGGGGCGACACGTCTGGGGTTTTGCCCGCAGGGACACTGCCTGGACGACAGCAAGCGCCGGGCAAGACACTACTCGGCATCGGGGCCGTGGGTCTCCGCGGGGCAGCCCCGCGAGCCGCGCATCGCTCTGCCCGCAGTCGCGGGCGACCCCGGGCTCCTCGCCCGCGCTGCCCGCCGCCCTGCCCACACCGCCCGCCACGCTGCCCGCCGCGCTGCCCGCACTGCTCACATCGCCCGCGATGCCGCCCGCGATGTCCTCCGCGCTGCCCACATTGTCGGCGCTGCCCGCCGCGCTGCTCACACCGCCCGCGCTGCCCGCTGCGCTGCTCCGCGCTGTGCCGCCGTGCTCCCGCCGGAGGGGCGGCCGGCGGGCAGGCTCTCCACTCCGCAGCCTCCTCCAGCGGGTACCTATCTCCGCTTATTCATCAGCGGGATGACAAATCTGCCGGGCGGGTGTCTGCCCCGTCCTCCCAGACAGCGCTGCGTCCTCATCTCCGCGGCAGGCTTGTCGGCGAGGTGAGTAACTGCGAAGTAACTTCACCACAAGAGGGTTTATTTTGCTTTTTTCCTTCCCCCCCCGCCCTCCGCCTCCCGGCTCTGGCACGGAGGCCGGCAGCCGCCGACTCACCCTCTCCCCGCCGGGGCCGCGGGCGGGGGGCACGGGGCAGCTCACGGGAGCGGGGCGGTGGAAGGGCCCAGACACGCCCCGCCCTGGCAGCCGGGCCGGGGCGCGGAGCCGCCGCACGCGCACCGCGTCACTTCACCTCCCGCGCCCCCCGCCGCCGACAGCGCGCAGCTCCGCGCAGGGCCCTGCCGGTCCCCCCGCACCGCGCCGCGCCGGCCCGTGCCCCACGGCCCGTCATGTGCCCGCAGGCCCGCCGTTAACCCTTGCCACGGCCGGGTTACCCCGGCCCCGCCGCCAGCGTGCCCCGTCGGGCTGCCTTGCCCCGTGGGTCTGGAGGGGCTTGCGTGGGGAGAAGGCTTTGTAGGGGCTGGGGGGACTGGGGGGTGCGCAGGCGGTGGAGGAGGCCTTGGTGGGGTGGTTGTGCAGGGCCTGGAAGATGCCTGGGGGGAAGCTGGGGGGTCCGCATAGGCGCTGAAGGCGATGGCAGTGTAGGGGACGGGAGGACAGGCGGTTGCCCAGAGTCTGGGGGTGGTTGCATGGGGGACCTCGTAGCGGCGGCAGGCTGTGAGGGGGGAGCTGCGGAGCCGCACAAGGGCTGGAGGGGGGATGCTTGGGAGCTCTCCAGGGGCTGCAGACTGGCTGGAGGGCAACCCCGGGGGCTGCAGAGGGCTTTGTAGGGACAGCATGGGGGATGGTGCGGAGGCTGTAAGGGGGCGTGCATGGGACCTGGCTGTGGGGTGTACGGGAAGCCATGGTTGGGCAGAGGAGCAGGTAGACAAGGGGGACAGTACCTTAGGGGTGGGGAAGAGGATGAAGGGGCTTGATGCCTGATGGCACTTTCCTGTGCACATCTTAGAAATGTGGTATGAAGGCAGGAGCTCTTCTCTATTGCAAGGTGGGGATCCTGCTTGCAAACACCAGAGGACTAGAAATGGAATAAAGAGTTGGAAGAAAAATATTCAGCCAGATTTGCTGCCTCCATCCCCTCACCCAGAAAGGCCCACGGATATTTTAGCCTGCAGGCTGACAATCAGCCTCTTGCAGAAACAGTTAAAGCCCAGAGCTGTGTGCCACACAAGAGTATCCATTGCTCAGGAGAAGGCTCCTACACATGGAGGGCATGGCCCAGTAATTGAAACATGTTGGTTGTTTCACTTTGGGTCAGTTTTATTCCGCTCTGCTGTAACTGGGGAATGGAGAGTGTAAATGAGGTGAAGATAAGCAGCTGAAAATCCAGGCTCAGAGCTCAGCAAGTTGCTCTATTACTCTAATGGGCATGAACATGCAGACCTTGTGGCAGGGCACCCTGTCAGCAGAGAAGTGTCCGAGCAGGGGAGCCCACCTGCATGCGTGGGCACTGGAACAGTGCAGCAGGCTCAGGCCCTTCATGCAAAGCAATGTCAGTGCAGCACTTAGAAAAGATGTTAAACCCAGTTCTCCAAGAATAAGAGTGACACCCTGGCTGTCCTGATTTCATCTTCCAAGGAGAAGGGGAGCCTGTATCCCTGCTGCGCTGTTAGAGCTGTTAGGTGGAGGGTTGAGGAGGGGGGACATGTCAAGGTGTGCCCAGATCACTGGGCTCCTCAGGGCCAACCATGATGTCCTCAGCTGAATAAGCTCTTCTGAGCTAAAGCTCCTTTGCCATTCACTCATATTACATCAAATTAATGTGACTGTGAAGTTGATAAGAAGACAACATTGTGTGTTCTTTACACACCGAGAACATAGTGGAGGTGTTGAGGCTTCAGGCTTTTTTGTAAGGTTACATTGCCTTCTAGTCTTTTTGTTTCTAAGTATATGGATGCTTAGGCAGTGAGTCACTCCTAAATAAAATTACTATATATACTGTATTTAAAATAAAAGTATTTGTAAGCTGTGCCTCACTTTAAAAAGCATATTAGGCAAACTGACAATGGAAGAAGGGGTCTTTACCATGGGAAAGCACAGAATTTACTTGGGAACCAATGAGTTAACATACTCATTTTGTTTACTGTCTCTTTATTGGTACCATATGTCAGAATTTTCTATGCAATCATATTTTAATTGGAATTCATCACTAAAAATTTCAAGGATTATCCTTGGACTGACATGGTAGCTACTGTAATGATAGCAGTAGAGTCACATTGCAAATGAGTAATACAGGTTTAGCCAACAAAAGAGGCTCATTAATAAAGGAAATTGTCAAAATACTCATTGTAATTCATATCTACCAAAGCAACTAAATAAACAATGAATTTTCTCTAAATAAATTGGTTTAAATAAGCACTGATAATGTTGCCAGAAACCAAATCTGACAGCCATTAAAAAAAAAAATCCGGTTTCTTTGTTGCATCATTTTTATCTATGGTAAGCAAATTGCCTCAGTTCTTCTACCAAAAAAAGTGATGAATCCTAGCAATGCACCACCTTGAAAAATGCATGGTCTAAAACACAAGGTAAAGGCAGCCTTTACACACAGGATAAGAGTTTTTGCTGTTGTGGTTGAAGCCTGCTGAGAAGTATCTTGAACAGGGAGCAAAGAGGACAGTGAAGATCTCATATTACCAAATTTAACTTTAGAAACTGCAACCCACATCTAAAGATCATCCTTAATTTTTGATCTGCTTAAAAAGCAAGTGAAGTTTATACAAAATAAGTACTCATAAGTATATTAAAAGTGAGTACATCCAAAGTTTTCTTAGTGGGTAACATTGAATGTTCATACCTGCCATACATCATTGTGTGTTCATACCCATCAGTATGATTCCATACTCATTCCACACATAAAGTATCACTCTTGATGATGAAAAGGGTATGCCTTAGTCCTTAAAAAACCTGCTACTCTTTATTACACTAAACTTGTTTTTCTCTATTGCAAATTTTCTGCCCTCTAGCTAAACGCATGTATCTAATGGAAGTATTGGATTCAGAAAAGGATACATTAAAGTTCACGGTGTCAGAATCCACAACAACACCTGTGAACTTATTCTGTCACCCAGCCAAGGCCTGAGGATAAAAATTGGGTTTTGTCACTTCAGTCCCAGTTAAATTTTCTTAATTCAGTAAAATCTTTCCACTACCTCTGGAGGAAATGTAGTTACGTGCTATATGAGGGTACAGCAAGCCTTTAAATTAAGCCTTCAGTTTACAAACTGTCAAATACAAGCATTTTTCTAAACATTGTTTTGAGAAAAAAATGTACTCTCTTTCTTCTTTTTCTCCGTCCCCCCACCCCTCATAGACTGAGTAACAGTCTCCAACAGTTCCACTCCTGTCTCTTTCTAGCCAGATTCTGGTTGCATTATGCCATTGGGTTTGTTGTCCAAAAGAGTGTTACTACTAAGCATACTGGAAAAGACACCTGCTCATATAAATCCTTGTCCTCTTTGTCCTAGAGAAAGACCATCTTTCTGGGTGAGCCCTGAAAGGAGATGGTGAGTGGCTAAAGATGTCTGAAAATATCTCATTCAGTAGAGAAAGAGAAACTGCATGAAATGAGATTATTTATTTTGTTTACTGGTACTTTTGGAGGGCTTTTTAAGTAAGGGAATGACTCTCTGGGCAGTGAAGCATAATTAATGGAAAGTCAAATTATTTCCTTCAGAGTCTGGAGGAAAGCCATTGTAACAGTGGGAATAGGGAACAAGGATTGTGACAACCTGAGGATACAGCTGGTTTCAGTTTCCCTTATCTCACTCTTCTGTATACTACCAGCAGCAGTGCTGAGTTTTTAGGAGAGAAAACTAGGTAGAAAGATGATAAGACAAATAAATTTTGTTTCTGTATGAAGACTGAAAAAATGTTTTGGACTCCAATACCTTGGAAACAGTGGCTGACAGTTTAACTGGAGTTCAAGATCACTTTTGAAAATAAAGAGAATCCAAGAGAGTAGCTAGAAAACAATGATACTTGGTTAGACAAAACTAACAGAAATAGATGGGTTTGCCTCTTGATGCCTCAGACATACTGACTACAATGAACCTAAGTATGAAAATTCACTCCTCAGACACAGATATGCAGACACTTTTTCAAAATGCTTTTGTGGCAGCTGAAAAAAAAAAAATGTTGCTAACTAACCATTTCAGTCTAATTCTTTTAATTTTTCCTCAGGTCTTCCATTTCATATCTATTCTATTTTCATAGTTACCGTGTAACTGAGAACATATTTTTGGTAGTTAAGGTGGTGTAACAAAAAAAATAATCACTGAATTGCATCTTGAATAATATAATGTACAACGGGCATCTTGTACTGACACTAATATATTCAAATATCATAGAATTGGGTTTCCCTAGTTTAGCTGCAAAATCAAGTCTTGCACCTCCCCCATCTCAGCCTAGACTGCCTCTATGGGGAGAAGGACCTCTGCAAGGGTGTTCTGTTTCCCATCATCCATGGTCCAACATCTCAGAGCTGATTCCTCCTCCTGTTTAGTATGAAGGTGAAACAGAACAGGTGGGATCTGGAGACAGGAGATCTGGAGGAACAAATCAGGTATTGTTGGCATGAGTTCTGGGGTCAAGACCTTTTTCTTCATCTTTCCAATCACAAGTCACAGGCTGCATTTACCTGCTTCTCATATGAGACCAAGGAGGGCTGTCTGACAACATCGTGGCACAGCAGGGCCACAGAGCTTTGTAATTCTCTTTCCCATTTTTATATCCAGATTTCATAAATAACACTTTTGTAGTGGGTTTTACTTGCTACACAGGAGACAAGGCAACATATTGCTCCTTCCCTTTGCAATACACTAACACTATGAAGAGCATACTGCTAAGATTTCCAAAGCTCCTAACAGTATCTAGGGATCCTTACAACAAATTGTTTAATTTCCTTGCAGCTCCAGCAACTCACCCTGCACTGAGATGTGAAGAGAGGTATAAAGATGATTCCATTCACATTTTTAAATTTTGGCTGGCAGGTGGAGAGAAAGCTGTCTGTGGAATAAATATTACCTCCTCAAAGAAACACAGTTTGATTCTCCAGTATTCTTATACAGACAAAACTGGTGCTGGTAAACAGAATTCACTTGACTAAGATGTAGACCAGTTATATACAGTACTAACATATGTACAGAACTGTTTCAGAATAATGCAGTCACTTTGTATAACAGCATGTGCTGATACCATATAACTGTTTAAAGTCAGAAACTAAAATCATTAGGTGAAAATTAATTGCAGGGGAGTTCTAGGTTCCTATGGTGCCGCTGTACAAGCTGGAACTGAGACTGATGAGTAGATTAACACCTGCAGTACTGTGTTCAGCTCTGAGGCCCCCAACAGAATAAGGACATGGACCTACTTGAGCAGGTCCAGAGGAGGGTCACAAAGATGATCAGGGGGCTGGAGTCCCTCCCTTATGAGGGCAGACTGAGAGAGTTGGGGTTGTTCAGCCTGGAGAAGAGAAGGCTCTGGGGACACCTTATAGCAGCCTTCCAGTACTTAAAGGGGGCCTATGGGAAAGATGGGCAGGGACTCTTTATCAGTGAGTGTAGTGATAGGATGAGGGCTAATGGTTTTAAAATGAAAGAGAGTAAATTTAGATTAGATATTAGGAAGAAATTATTCCCTGTGAGGGTGGTGAGGCACTGGCACAGGTTGCCCAGAGAAGCTGTGGCTGCCCCCTCCCTGGTAATATTCAAGGCCAGGTTGGACGGGGCTTTGAGCAGCCTGGTCTAGTGGAAGGTGTCCCTGCCCATGGCAGGGGAGTTGGAACTAGATGATCTTTAAAGTCCCTTCTATGACTCTATGAATAAATTTTCCAACTCTCATAAAAATTTAATAAGGGAGAAGACTTAATAGCAGCAATGCAGTTTAGCTAACATAGATATCAATAGTTAACTGACACTTTTCACTAGGTATTTCATACACTGGGGTTCAGGTCACAAGGTGCGAACATCACATATATCAACAAATAGGTGAAGACAACAGAGAAACCACATTTGTCTGGGAACCTCAGTCTTCATGCCTGAACAGAATTTGAAGTAAAATTGAGTTTGATGTGACCATATTATAGTAAACCAAACATGCTTAATTTCCATTCAGAGAGTATAAGAGATTTCAGTATCAAGAGCTGGCATTCATTCCATTCCCTAGTATCTACTGATGACCGACACTGCTAGAAATAGCATTATAGTTAGGACACTAATTGAGGGTGAAGTAAGAAACAAAGAAGGAAACTTCCCACAGTCCACCGAGAAACCTTAGAAGAAAATGCTGCGATAAAGTGGAACTACTGTTTGTCCTACAGTAAGATCTTCTGATATTAATAATGATTTCTTTTGTAGGCCCTAGCAATTTAAGATTGAACAGCTGATAAGTGCAATGTTGAAACTCACTTTTCTTGTTTGGGAGAGTAAGCATTTTATTAATCACTTCTGTGGTATGCACATACCATTGCAATTTTTATCCTATGCTTGTTTCTGTACCCAGTTACTTCAACACTGATTTTTAATGTCGAATTATACTTCATACCCTGTAATAGATACCTACATGTATGTAATTAGCTTTCATCACTATAGTACCGTAGGATTTCCACCCAAGGAACTAATGTAGTTCAGAAAATACTGATGGAAAGCACATGAAAAAGTAGGTCCTTAACAAATCAGCTGTTGAATGATTCACCCCAAATCTGCAACACCTACATGCGTGGTTACTCATGGAGAGATCTGTTGCCTCTTTCCAAGTAATGGGCTTCTCGTGACAACACTATACATGCAACAGCAATAGCTTCATGGATGGGCCTCCCCAAACCCTTTTCTAAATTCTATGTCATCTTTGGGAAGAGGCACACTGACTGCTGGAAGTAGCCCCAGAAGTCTGCCTGCTGACAGCAGCAGAAAGTTCTTATGCTCCTTTTACACTGTCTAAGATGTGTCCAGTCTGACTGTGCCCATGTAGCATGGGTTTTGTTCTGAGCCATTAAAAGGAGGACAAGAGTGAGCTGTCACTTCAGCAAACTGATTTGAGATGACCGGTCACCTTTCCTGTGTTTAAATACAGTAGGAGAGGAAGATGTGTGCCACATGTAGGTCACAATTAGTGATGCTATATCATCCAATCTGGTAGGTGAAACATTTAGAAGCTTTAAAATTAAAATTTTTGGTGGTTTAGGGGCAGGGAGAGGTTATCCTCACTATAAATAAATATTCTTTCTCAGGCTTGTTCAGTCAATGCTAAAACCCAAGTAAAACGTGTCTTGACTTTGCATTTTCTACCATGTCTTCAAGAAAATCACCCCAGCTCCCTTATTTGTGTTGCTTCCTATGTGCACATCATGGAAAGATGTGCAATTCAAAAAAATAAAAGTGGGAATAAGTTGATGCTACCCTTTTTTTGTCCAATTTTACATGTAATTCATTCTGATAGATTGGCAGTCTTTTTCCTAGGATCATGTATTTCACTGTTAGAATTTGTTTCTCTCATGTCTTCTGCTTCTGCACAGTTGAATATACTTCCTAAAAGAGTACTTCCTTACTTGGGGTCAGATAAAGACTCGTATAGTCTTTACTGAAGTTAAATCAAGGTCCAGATATAGGCCTGGTCACACAGTATTCTCAGAACTTTGTGTTTAGACATATGTTAGAAATAAGAAAGATGTCTACATGCTAGCCAAGTGTCAAAATACTGACTTTCCTGACTTCATTCTCACAACAGTACACACGCATATTCCCAGCCCTGTTCATATAACTGTATAAACATATCTTCACATTTAATTAGCTCTAAGAGTGTAAGTACAGGGCTATAGTGGATTAGAAACTCAGATCCTGAGTCTTGCCTTGATTCTTTGTAAAGCGACATTAACAACTTCCCTCTTTTTACCCATTTGTAAAATTGATATAAAACCAGCCATGGTGATCTAGTACTACAATCTTTACTTAATTCCATTTGAGTTTTTTATTCTAAGCTGCAATAGTGTACATTGCACAAACAAAATGTGGCTGTTGCTAATACCCTATTATACTACTTTTTTCTTGCTAAAAGGACCCTAAACAGAAAAGAGTAAAAACAGATCACATGCTCCACTCTTGCTAGGGATATGAAGAGTCTCAGAAGTGATCAAAAACCCACAAATGCACCTAAATGTTTTAGTAAGCTATGGCTTACTTTGTGTGACATCAGTAAATCTGGTGTGTTCTTAATTTAACACTGTAGTATTCTCCACTGCAGAACTGCAGAAACATATTTTCTGTAACAGCATTGAAATTACACAAATGTCTTCTTTCATAATAGTTTCAAAAGTACAAGAATCTTTTAGAAACCCATTATCTCAAAATTCTGTGTATTTTTCAGTCCCAAAGGCTTATAGCTTGACTGTGTTTCAGCACATTTGCCTTACAGCAAATGTTGCAGATTAGATCCCTCTATTTTAGTTTCTGTTTTCAGATTTCTACACCTATGTTCAGGCTATAATCCTGATAGGCCATGCTGGAAAGTACTTCCCAAGACTTCTAAGCTACAGCATGAAACCAAATGCTCATGCAATGAACTTGAAAGTTTATCTTAGTCACTTCAGCTTTTGAATGCTTCCTGCTGCATTTTTACTTATTACTTCTTATACTACACAAAATTCTACTCTGTGATATGCCTATACACTTCACTAACTTCTGTGAGCCTGACAGTGCAAATCTGTAAACATAAGTGATTTATGTACATTTCTATCCATTTTCTACACATTGCTAAAAACATATTCTCCTGAAATGCTGCTTTTTATGTACTTAATTTATTCTGTAAGGACACTTAAATCTCCCTTTTAAAATCTCATCATTCAAAGCAGAAGTTGATAATATTATGTGCTCTGTAACTGAAGGGATTTGCATTTCCACAAAAACCTCTGGCATTCATAGATTTAAGATGGAGCAGACTTGGAAAAATGACATTGTCAGAAAAATTCTACAACATAAGGATTAGAGAAACAAATCCAGCAAACTTTAGCTTTAGGAGAAAAATCTTCCAAGCTCTCCAGAGAAGTGCTGTGACACTTAATGAGATCACCTACCTTTCATTTTCTAGGTTCCCAGTTACACCTGTAATGAAGACAGAGTCCTGAATTTCAGAGACTCATGTAAATTATTTCTTGTGCAGCTGAATTCAGACTGCCTGTTGTTTCTGGGTTATATGCGAAGTGTAGTATGTGCTAAAACGGTTCTTTTATTTCTGATGACTCTGAGAACACATAATGTTGCATAGCCTAGGGATACATAAATTGTTGTAGAAAAACTTGACCCCAGAGGAACAGGAAAATTAAATACTAATAATCCATAAAAAACATTGTGTCACCACCTTTTTTCCTATTAGCATCCAAGGGCTTTAGCACAAGCTATGTTTTTTCAAGAAGAGGTACCGTATATCTAGAGAGAATATTTGTACACACATATACAAACTCAAGAATCCAGTCAAAAGTAATCATTTGAATGTCTGATGCAAGCCTACACCCATTATAATAAAACAGTATTGCATGTCACTAACACTGGCAATACTTACGAACATTTTTGTTGCACTGCATTAGTCATATGCTCTTTTTTTTCCCGGAATTTTCACAACACTGAATGTTACTACTACAGGAAAATGTTTCTGAGACCCAAAGAAGTAATTGAATTAGTTTGGATTTCAATAGAAAAATTTTAAAATATTTAAAATTCAGCAAGTTTTAAATGTTTAGCTGGATTGCAGCCATGATTTTCTGTGCCTCAAAAGGTAGAGATGCTAGAAAAGAAGGAAAATACAAAAATAAATGTCATCTAGCTAGAAAGCGTAGGTGAACTGAAGGGCTTTCCTCAAGCTAATGATTTTTCAGAGCGTATGCATTTGCATACTAGTACAAATCAAAACGTGACCTCTCAAGTAGATGCTCATTAACTTTCATTGCTGTGCCATACATACATTCATAGATTCATAGTGCTTCTCGATGTTGTGGTTTGAGCCCAGAGGACAACTGAGCACCACGCAGCTGTTCACTCAGTGCTGGGAAGGAGAAATTAAAGCAAAAGTCTCTGGAATCAAGATAAAGACAGAGAGGGATGACTCACCCATTATGGTCACGGGCAAAAGACAGACGCATTAGGGGAAAAAAAAGATCACTTTAATTCAAACTCTGACAAAACCAACACTTAACAGAAAGAGTGGGACAGTGAGAAGCTTTACCACATCTTAAAAAAAAATCTCCCCCCACCTCTCCCTTCTTCCTGGGCTCAGTTTTGTTCCCAATATCTCTACCTCCTTCTCCGACGCAGTGTAGGGGGCAGGGAATGGGGGGGTTATGGTCAGTCCGCTGCTCTTTCCTCCTGTGAGGGGAAAGCACTCCTCTGTATTTCTTCCCCTGCTCCATGTGATTCTCCTCTCACGAGAGACAGTCCTTCATGAACTTTCTCCATCATGAGTACTTCCCACAGACTACAGCTGTTCCCATGCTGCTCCGGTGTGGATCACCCCCACATGTTGCAGTCCTCCCAGCACTGAACTACAACAGTGGGGGCTTCTTCTCCCCTCAGAGTCCCAGACTTCTTTAAGTGCAGCCGTTTGCTCCTGTGTGGGGTCCTCTACAGGCCACAGGTCGGCATCTGCTCCACTGGTGACCTCCATGGGTGGCAGGGGGACAGTCTGCCATCTCACCATGGGCTGTGGGGGACCTCTCTGCTCTGGCACACCTCGCCTCCTTCCTTTCACTGATGTCAGTGTTTGCACAGTGTCCTTCTCGTAAATCCTCATCAGTCCCAACCCCCTCTCTGATTCCCCTTCTTAAATATGTTATCACAGAGGTGCAGCCACCATCGCTAATTGTTCTGGCCTTGGCCAGAGATGGGTCTGACTTGGAGCCAGGGGAGATTTCAAGAAGGTCTCACAGGAGCCACCGCTGTAGCCCCCTCCCCCACAACCAAAAAACCCCACCACACAAACCTAGCACACTCAACTTGATGTTATAGTGGCTGAGAGAGGGAAAACTGCTGTACGCCTCTTCAACCAGCCTCTGTCCTTTGTCAGGTATATTTGTGCTGGTTTAGGTTCCTCACTTCATGGCATATATTTGCCTAGTCAGGGCTGTCCTACAAGTCCTGATATTATTGGGAAGGTAAGAAGTAAGAAAAGGGCACCCAAACATGAGAATGAGGCACTCGTTCTTATTAACTGAGAGCTTGGTATCGCTTTTTTTTACTGAGATCTTACTGGAGCTACTGAAAACCTGTACCTTCAAAGACCACACCACCTCAGGGTTTAATAGAATGAAATTTTACTCTCCTTTCTCTGTACTTTGGATGAAGTATATTGGAAGTTGTCTAACTATTAAAATTCAATGGTGAATCTTTTTAAAATTACAGATTAAACTAGTGAATTAGTAATATAAACCACATGGGAAAAAACCCCAGCCACCTCTGTCTTCAGTTGCCATACTGTAATCACAGTGTCTAAGATAATTTCTGTTACATGTCATAATAAGATCATTAGGTGATTTCTTAGATTCCTATGATTATTCAGCTCAATATATAGCTTCACTGAGATTAATCTGCTTCTTACTATACACCCTTTACTGTAGGGACAGCAGAAGATGCTGATAGCTCAAATAACAGGCGTAAAATCAGTGGATTTATTTTTGGCTGATATTCAAGCACGACAGACCCTGGAGTCACCTTTTGTTATTATAAAGTGGCTGTATTCAAGTATCTGTTTTCAAGATTCTGCATTTCACTATACATTTGGGTTTTTTCTATACTCTAAAGCAAATCAACAACCATGGGGCCCTAATCTGTCTTTGAGCCTTTACATGCTCCTTTAGCATAAATATTGAAAAGACTGATGTAGGAGGTAGACAGAGGCACGAACAGGCTTTTTTCCTAAAACTTATTTCACTAGTTTAGAAACACTGTTCCTAAAACAGTGTCATGGGAAAAGAAGCACCATATCTCCCTTCACTCCTTGTACTTCAACACTGCAGATAAACACTTTAACACTCATCTGAAAAATAAACTCATTATTAAATATAATCACATTGCTGTTAAGTGAGTGCTAATATTTGACAAAAATTTTTTCTAAAAGGCAATCTTAGGTTCAATCCAAATGTTGAAACCAGTTTTTCAAAGGTACTGTTAGCGTTTTTTCTAATTTGAAACACTTTATTTCACCCCTCTTAAGTATTACCAAACAATTGAAATGTTTCGCCAAAAATCATAGAAACAATGTCATGGACATCTTTGAAACTGCAGATCAGCTTAAGGTAGGGAAAAATCAGAAATTCAAGATTGTGAGAGTTTTATTCTAACTTAAAGTTCAGGGTCCATCAAAAAAGGCAGAATGATCTGGAGCCTTAATTTTTTTTTTTTCCCCTGACTCAGAGAAGTCAAAACACAACATTCGCTAATGTTTTGCTCTCGCAATTATATAGAATCTGCCTATGAAGAATACATGACATTTTTATTTGTCACTGTGCAAACAGGCATGAGATATAAATACTGTTTATAGGCAAAGAGCCTTCAACCTGTTTTCAATGTTAGTGTGATGGTATCCCAAAACAGCATGGCAGTTGTCTCAGAAGTGGGTTTGCAGTGACCTCTGTAGGACAGACCTGAGACAGGGTCCATTCATGCATCACACTCACTTTTGGAAAGTCATAATAATGTTGGACACAGCCGCAGCTTCTCCAGCCTAATCACGATGCAGATCTCCCACCTACCCATACCAGGATAAAAAACTGCTGACCCTCAGTGCATGATACCCTGAGTGCCTGACAACTCTGCTATGGCAGTGTGGTAGAGACCTCCCCATTGGTTCCTGGAGCCTTTAGACATGTAAGTAGCAGTTGTGACTACACTAAAATTTCTGAAGAATAATTTATGTGGAACCACCTGTTGTCCTATATTTCAAGGTTTACAGCATGCAGAGATCCCCTGGTAACACAGCTCTGCTCAGCTATCACCACCAACCACCATCCACACAACATTCAATTCAGTCTGCCTGTTGGGATTATTTCTTTAGTAACTGTGCTGCAAGACAGAGACAGTTTGTGCAGGATAAAGAATATTTTGATCTCTGGCCTCTTGAGCATTTTTAACAGAACAACAGATTTTAGAAGAGCAAAATTCAGCTTGCTCAGAAGTCAGCTGGGGGGGTCTCCATGGGAAGCTTCCCTATCCATGGAGGATAAAGGAGTTAGCGAGTGTTGGGAGTTTTTCAGGAATGCTCTCCTGGAAGCACAAAAACAATTCATCCCCTTTAAAGATAAGGGAAGTAGACAGAGCAAGAGACCCCTCTGGCTTAACTGTGATATTCTGAGTCTGCTCAAAACCAAAAAAGAAGCATACCAGAGATGGAAAAGTGGGTGAATACCCATTGAGAACTACGAAGGCATTGCCAGGGCATGCAGAGATGCAGTTAGAAAAGCAAAAGCTCAGCTCAAATTTAAATTGGCCACAAATGTCAAAAAAGGGTTCTTCGGGTATGCAAACAACAAGCAGAAACAGAAGGAAAATATTGGCCCACTGTTAAACAGAAGAGGTGAATTAGTCACCAACATGCTGAAATGGCAGAGGTTCTCAACACTTCCTTCACCTCTGCCTTCACCATCAATGTCGGTCCCCAAGCCTTCAGAACAAATATCCAAGTCAATGCAAACACAGACCCACCAGTCAGTGAAGAAAGAGTTGGTATGTGAACTATTACAGTACCTTGACCCCTACAAATCAATGGGCTCTGATGTTATCCACCCAAGGGTGTTAAGAGAGCTGCCTGATGTCATTGTGACTTCGCTTTTCATAATCTTTGAGAAGTAATGGAGATCGGGGGATGTTTCAGAAGACTGGAAGAAGGCTAATGTAACCCACATCTACAAGAAGGACTTAAAGGAGGATTCAGGAAATTATAGGCCCATCGGTTTTACTTCAATCACTGGGAAAGTTATGGAACAAATCCTCCTGGGGTGTATCGCAAGTCAAACAAAGCATGTGGTTAGGAAAAGCCAGCATGGATTCATCAAGGGCAAATCGTGCTTGACAAACCTGATCACCTTCCATGACAAAGTAAACTGATCGGTTGATGTGGGGTTGACATGTCCCACCTGTGAGGAGGGGGTAGGTAACTCAGATTTGCAAATTCCCTTTGGTGTGGACTAAAATGAGATAACACTCAAGGTCCATACATAAGTATCAACTTTAACAGAAATAAATATTTTGTAAATGTTGACACTTTTTCAACTCTATCTATCTAAGCTATGCAGCTTTATGGGAAATTAAGGTCGGCCTTGCGTTACTTAACAATTTTAACCATTACTTAGTATCTTTAAGGTTACTTAGAAGGGGCAGGGGGAGGAGAGAGAGAGAGAGAGGGGTCACCAGTCCTGGATCTAGCTTGGACCTGCCAGTGGGAGTGTTTGGTGTGGAGAGTCCCCCCCAGACTCATACGTGACCCTATTTATGGCTCCAGTTCCTGGACTTCTGGAATCTTTTCTCACCTCACTTTCAGGAGTGGTTGAGACAGCAGTCAATCAAAAGAAGTGACACCAGGCCGCTCCTTGTGACTTACTGAGGTGCCACCTATGGGGGTGTTGCCCGGGCTCACAGTACAGTCACTTGGGGCTCATCCCTTACAGGGGTGAGTGGTGGACATTGTCTACCTGTATTTCTCCAAGGCTTTTGATATGGTTCCCCACAGCCTCCTCTTAGAGAAACTGATGCATTACAGTCTAGACAAGTGGTCTGTGCAGTGGGTGGGGAACTGGCTGACAGACTGCACCCAGAGGGTGGTGGTAAATAGCTCATTTTTAAACTGGCAACCTGTCACAAGTGGGGTCCCCTAAGGATCAATATTTGGGCCAGTGCTGTTTAATATCGTAATAAGTGGTTTGGATGGTGGGATCAATAGTACCCTGATGAAGTTTGCTGATGATACAAAACTAAGTGGGGAAGTGGACACTTCATAAGAGAGAGCAACCCCGTAGGAAGACCTGGATAGGCTGCAACGAGGGGTGTCCTGGTTTTGGCCAGGATAGAGTTAAATTTCCTTGGGCTGAAAGGGAGCACAGCTAGACAGCTGGGTCCAGATCAATCACTGGAGTATTCCATATCATGTGACATCATGCTCAGTATATAGGCGGACGTGTGCTCTCTCACGCCCCATTTCAGTTTCCGGGGTTGGTGTAGCGGGATTTTCTGGTGTGGTCAGATCACTGCTGAGGGGTGGGCACGGGCTGCATACCTGTTGATGCTTTCGGTAAACCATGGCTGCATTTTTACCTGTCTTAAATTTACTATTGTTACTGTTATTTTTGTTACTATGAATAAATCTCTCTTTTATTCAACCTATGAATTTCTTCTTTTCTCCCTCCCCTATTTCACTGGGGAGGGGGCAGGGAAAGTAAATAACTGGCCACATGGCGATTGGCTACTGGCTGAGTTCAAACCACAACAATGGATTAACAAGAACCTTAATAAGTTCAACAAGAACAAGTGTAAGGTATTGCACCTGGGAAAACATAATCCCAGCACAGGCTGGGATATACCTGGGTGGGGAGTGGCTCTGTGGAAAGTGACCTGGGGGTCCTGGCAGACAAGCTCAATATGAGTGAACAGTGCGCTGCTGCAGCAGAGGAAGCCAGCAGGGTGCTGAGCATCACCAACAGAGATAAAGAAGTCATTATCCTACTCCACTCAGCGCTTGTCAGGCCACACCTGGAATACTGTGTTCAGTTTTGGTCCCCACTATACAAAAATGATGTGGACAGGCTAGAAAGGGTCCAGAGGAGGGCCACAAAGATGATCAAGGGTCTGGGAAGCCTGCCATATGAGGAAAGGCTGAGAGAATTGTGTTTGTTCAGCCTTGACAAGAGCAGGCTTAGGGGAGACCTTATCACCATGTTCCAGTATTTAAAGGGTGGCTATGAAGAAGATGAAGACTTCATTTTTACAAGGAGTCACATGGAAAAGATGAGGAGTAGTGAGTACTAGTTACTCCTGAAGACATTCAGATTGGACACAGGAGGAAAATCTTTCACATTGAGAACAATCAGCCATTGGAATAATCTCCCCAGGGAAGTGGTGGATTTCCCAATACTGGACACTGTCAAGATACAGCTGAAGAGAGTGCTGGGCCATCTTGTCTAGACTATGCTTTTGCCAAGGTTGGACCAAATGATCTTTGAGGTCCCTTCCAACCTTGTATTCTATTATTCTATGATTTTCATCCACCACTACCCCTAAATCCTTCTCTGCTGGACTGCGCTCAATCCCTTCATCCCCCAGTCTGTACTGATACCGGCGGTTGCCCCAACCCTGGTGCAGCACCTTGCACTTGGTCTTGTTGAACCTCATGAGGTTCACATGGGCCCACTTGTCAAGCTTGTCCAGATCCCTCTGGATGGCATCCTGTCCCTCAGGTGTGTCAAATGTACCAATCAGGTTGGTGTCATCTGCAAACTTGATGAGGGTGCACTCGATCCCACCTTCTCTGTCACTGATGAAGATATTAAACAGTACTGGCCCAATACATACCTCTGAGGGACACTTGTCACTGATCTCCATCTGGACATTGAGCTGTTGACCACTACCAGTAGCGTGGAATTAGAGGGTAGGGAGGACAGGCATCTAGGATCCCTGTCTAGGAAAGGGGGCATCAAAAAAGCCATTGGAAAGAAGACACAAAATCTCAGTCTCTGGAAGCAACTCCTGTCAAGTGTGAGGGAGAGGTATCCTTTCAAGGAAGATTTTGCATGTCATCCAAGTAAGTGGACCCCTACAGAGAGAGGTATTCAATAGTTGAGGGAGATAGCCATGTGGGAGACGGTTTACTATGACCCAGATAATGCACAGCTACCCACAGATCCAGATGAGGTCCAGTGCACCCGGCCCATGTGGAGGAAGTTTGTACGGAGCACACCATCATCATATGCCAATGCATTAGCAGTAATGGACTGGAGAGACAAAGAGGGACCAACAATGGATGAATTGTCTCGCCGACTATGACAATATGAAGAAACTCTTTCTTCCTCATCACAGCTGTGGAGAAATTATCTCAAGAATTCCAGCAATTTAAAAAGGACATGTCCTATTCCCCACCTGCATGGACTAGAATTTCGGCTATTAGGAGCAGTCGTTTCTCTACTCGAAAGAACAGGTATACACCACGGGGGAAGCTGTGGCATTGCCTGCGTGACTATGGAGAAGGCATGAAGAAATGGGATGGAAAACCTACCTACCTCCTAGAAGAGTGGGTATGCAAGTTGGAAGGAAGAACAACTACAAAATGGGGTTCTTTTAGGAGAAATGCTGCTCCAGTTTCCAGTAATCAAGTGCCCAAAGAGAGCAGAAAGGTCGAATTTGCTCACAGTCCTATGAGAAGAACTTCTGATTAGTATTCACAAGAAATGAGTGATCAAGATGAGACTGAAACCCCTGCACACCACACTAACCCATTTGTCGTTAGAGGGTATTATGACCAACATTAGAGGGGTCCTGCCTCCAGCCAGGCGGAGGACAGGGACAATCGAGTTTATTGGCCCATGTGGATTCAGTGGCCTGGCACGTCTGACCCCCAGCAGTATAAGGCTCTAGCGGACACTGGTGCTCAATGCACCCTAATACCATCAAATTTTAAGGGGGCAGAACCCGTTTGTATTTCGGGAGTGACAGGGGGGTCTCAACAGTTGACTGTATTGGAGGCTGAGGTGAGCCTAAGTGGGAAAGAGTGGGAAAAACACCCCACTGTGACTGGCCCAGAACTCCATGCAGTCTTGGCATAGATTATCTGAGGAGAGGGTATTTCAAGGACCCAAAAGGGTACCAGTGGGCTTTTGGTATAGCTGCCATGGAAACAGAAGGAATTAAACAGCTGTCTGTGTTACCTGGTCTATCAGAGGATCCTTCTGTTGTGGGATTGCTGAGGGTCGAAGAACAACGGGTGCCAACTGCCACTACAGCCGTGCACCGACGGCAATATCGCACCAATCGAGACTCTGCAATCCCTACCCATAAACTGATTCGTCAGCCAGAGAGCCAAGGAGTCATCAGCAAGACGCGCTCCCCCTTTAACAGCCCCATATGGCCAGTGCAAAAGTCTCATGGAGAGTGGAGATTGACAGTAGATTATCGTGGCCTGAATGAAGTCATGCCACTGCTGAGTGCTGCCGTGCAAGCCATGCTAGAACTTCAGTATGGGCTAGAGTTGAAGGCAGCCAAGTGGTATGCCACGATTGATATTGCCAATGCATATTTCTCCATCCCTCTGGCAGCAGAATGCAGACCACAGTTTGCTTTTACCTGGAGGGGTGTCCAATACACCTGGAATCGACTGCCCCAGGGGTGGAAACAGCCCCACCATTTGCCATGGACTGATCCAGACTGCACTGGAATAGGGTGAAGCACTGAAACACAGTACATTGATGACATCATTGTATGGGGTAATACAGCAGAAGAAGTTTTTGAGAAAGGGGGGGAAATAATCCAAACCCTTCTGAGAGCTGGTTTTGCCATAAAGCGCAGTAAAGTCAAGGGACCTGCACAAGAGATCCAGTTTTTAGGAGTAAAATGGCAAGATGGACATTGTCAGATTCCAATGGAGGTGATTAATAAAATAACAGCTATGTCCCCACCGACTAACAGAAAGGAAACACAAGCTTTCTTGGGTGTTGTGGGTTTCTGGATATCGCACATTCCAAGTTACAGTCAGATTGTCAACCCTCTCTATCAAGCGACTCAGAAAAAGAATGATTTTATATGGGGTCCGGAGCAATGACAAGCTTTTGAACAAATTAAACAGGAAATAATTCATACAGTAGCCCTCAGGCCAGCTTGGACAGGGCAAGATGTTAAAAATGTGCTTTACGCTGCAGCCAGGAAGAATGGCCCTACCTGGAGTCTCTGGCAGAGAGCACCAGGGGAGACTCGGGGTCAAACCCTGGTTTTTGAGTTGGAGATACAGAGGATCAGAGGCCCGCTATACTCCAACCAAAAAGGAGATATTGGCAGCATATGAAGGGGTCTGAGCTGCTTCAGAGGTGATTGGGACTGAAGCACAGCTCCTCCTGTCACCCCAACTGCCAGTGCTGGGCTGGGTGTTCAAAGGGAATGTCCCCTCTACACACCATGCAACTGATGCCACAGGGAGTAAATGGGCTGCATTAATCACACAACGGGCTCAAATAGGGACCCCCAGCCATCCAGGAATACTGGAAGTGATTACAAATTGGCCAGAAGGCAAAGACTTTTGGAATGGCACCAGAGGAAGAAGTAATGTGTGCTGAAGAGGCCCCACCGTATAATAAACTACTGGATAATGAGAAGCGATATGTCCTGTTTACCAACGGGTCCTGGTGCAGGTGGAAGGTGGAAAACAGCTGTATGGAGCCCCACACGATGGGTCTCTGAAGCTGCTGAAGGAAAAGGTGGATCGAGTCAGTTCGCAGAGGTGAAAGCCATCCAGCTGGCCTTGGATATCGCTGAGCGAGAAAGGTGGCCAGTGCTCTGTCTCTACACTGACTCATGGATGGTGGCCAATGGCCTGTGGGGGTGGTTACAGCAGTGGAAACAGAGCAACTGGCAGTGCAGAGTCAAACCTGTCTGCACTGTTGAATTATGGCAAGATATTGCTGCTCAGGTAGAGAATCTGGCTGTAAAAGTACACCATGCAGATGCTCATGTACCCAAGAGCTGGGCCACTGAAGAACATCGAAACAACCAACAGGCGAATTAGGCTGCCAAGATCAAGGTGTCTCAAGTAGATCTGGACTAGCAACATAAGGGTGAACAGTTTATGGCTCACTGGGCCCATGACTCCTCAGGCCATCAGGGAAGAGATGCAACATATAGATGGGCTCGTGACTGAGGGGTGGACTTAACCATGGATGCTATTGCACAGGTAATCCATGAATGTGAGACATGTGCTACAATCAAGCAAGCCAAATGGTTACAACCCATTTGTTATGGAGGATGATGGTTAAAATATGAATATGGGGAGGCCTGGCAGATTGATTATATCACGCTCCCACAAACTCGGCATGGCAAACACTATGTGCTTACAATGGTGAAAGCAGCCACGGGTTGGTTGGAAACTTATGCTGTGCCCCATGCCACTGCCCGGAACACCAGTTTAGGCCTTGAGAAGAAAGTCTTATGGCGGCATGGCACGTCAGAAAGGATTGAGTCAGATAATGGGACACACTTCCGAAACAACCTCGTAGACACCAAGAACATGGTATTGAGTAGATATATCACATTCCCTACCATGCACCAGCCTCTGGGAAAATTGAACAATACAATGGGTTGCTAAAAACTACATTGAGAGCAATGGGTGGTGGAACTTTCAAACACTGGGACGTGCATTTAGCAAAAGCCACCTGGTTAATCAATACCAGAGGATCTGCCAAGCAAGCTGGCCCTGCTCAGTCAAACCTCCTACATACCGTGGATGGGGATAAAGCCCCTGTAGTGTGCATTAAAAATATGCTGGGGAAGATAGTCTGGGTTACTCCTGCATTGGGTAAAGGTAAACCCATGCGTGGGATCACTTTTGCCCAAGGACCTGGGTGCACTTGGGTAATGCAGAAGGACGGAGAAGCCTGATGTGTTCTTCAAGGAGATTTGATTCTAGGTGAAAAATAGCCAATGAATCAAACTGTCAAATAACCCTGTTATTGCAATTGGTGCCTCACAACATCCTCCTGCCACATCCACAGCCTTCTGCTCCATCGACTGAGCCAACTCCACCTCATTCCTCCAGCCTTAAAGACTGTCATGACAGATGGAACCCAAAGTTATGGACTAAATGAACTCAGTAGAAATTTTGGAAGGATGTCCCATAGACTGAGTGAATGGTATCTGTGAGACCCAGGAAAAGGTGTGGTGATTCCTTAGAATGTATTTGGAACCTGAGCACGACGTCAATGGTATGGAATAAGGGGTGAAGACTGTTCTGGTTTCAGTCAGGACAGAGTTAACTTTCCTTGGGCTGAGAGGGAGCACAGCTAGAGGGACAGCCCGGATCAGTCATTGGAATATTCCATATCACGTGACATTGTGCTCAGTACATAGGCGGACATGTGCTCTCTCACAGCCTGTTTCAGTTTCAGTTTCTGGGTTGGTGCAGCAGGATTTCTGGTGCAGTCGACTGCTGCATTTTACCCGTTTGGACTTACTATTGTTACTGTTGTTTTGTTACTATTACTAATTTTTTTTTATTTAACCTATGAATTTCTTTTTTTTGTTCCTCCCCTATTTCACCGGGGGGGTAGGGGCAGGGCAGTAAACGGCTGGCCACGTGGTGATTGGCTACTGGCTGAGTTCAAACAAAGACACCATATGTAAAGGTTCCTCAGGTGGTCTTGAACCTGATCTTCTGTTACAGTGGAAGGGACTTTACTCCCCCAAACCCTGCCTTGCAGTCCATCCA
Source organism: Strix aluco (assembly GCF_031877795.1). Lineage (NCBI taxonomy): Eukaryota > Metazoa > Chordata > Aves > Strigiformes > Strigidae > Strix > Strix aluco. Next base: position 30,249,079 of record NC_133971.1, read on the forward strand.
CTCAAGAAATGTGCAAAGAGAGATTGCCAGTGAAGACTGAGGCAAAAAAGTTGTCGAGTACCTCAACCTTCTCCTCATCCGTTGTTACGAGTTTGCCAGTCGTGTTCATTTGTAGAGTACACTTTCTTTGACCTTCAGCTTCCTCAGGGGAGGATACAGAGAAGTCAGAGCCAAACTTTTCAAAAGTGCACATCAATAGATGAAAAGCAAGACACACAAGGTGGAGCATAGATAGGTCAGACTAGAAATAAGTAAAATGTTTTTCACCATGGGTGTGGTCAAGCACTCTGGAACAGAGAGGTCATAAAGTCTGTCTGCCTCTAAAAGGCTGTGAGTAACTTGCTGTAGTTGACCATGGGGGCTGGACAGGGTGATCTCCAGAGGTGCTGAACAGCTTCAGCCACTTGTGTTTCTTTGAAATGGCTTCTACACAAGGTCATGCCAAGAAATTCAACAGGGAATTTTTTTTAATTTGCTGCTGTTTAGAAAAACCTATGCAGTTCATAAATCCAGATTCTCAGAGCAGAAATGCTGCGCTAGTGAGTACCTTGTGCCTCATGGTTGTGAAATGTAAAAACTTCAGGCAGCATTCAGAATTCCAAGGCTATAAATGACTAAGGGAAAAAATGTTGTATACTTTTTCCAATTGTAATTACCATGAGCAGGCACTCAATTTCCGTGAAGATACCATCAAGATATACTGAATTCACAAATGTGTATTGAACTGAAACATCTATATCAATCTTGCCTTTATTTCAAACAATATTTACCTTGAAAGATAAGTCATTTCAGTGCTGAAAATCCCCACAGTTAACAGGTGTAGCTAAGTGCTTTTTATGTTGAGACCACATCAATTAATGGCAATACAGACAGTGAAAGGATGATCTCTATTTACAGATGAAGAGCATGGCTGAGCCTGGCTGTATTTACAGCCTCTCTCAGCAATCTTAAGGTCAATACTGCAGTCTTTATCTTGAGAGCTACCAATGAGCAGCACTTAAGCAGTCACCTGGAAGATTAACAGGAACAGAAAATGCTGTTTTCTTGCACCAGCACTTATCTCATCATGCTTCACAAAATTCATTGCTATTCTCACAGCAAATTGGGTGATCATCTTGCCAAACCAGGAACAGGGAGCATACCAGGAAGAAAGGCTCCCTGCACCACACGGGAAACTAGCCTGAATCTTGTTAGAGAAGATGATGTATCTTTTCTTGAATTAAACCCTGTCTCACTGTAGACTAAATAAAACCATATCTTCTGGTTAATGCCAAAGCTATAGTGCCACTTTAATTTAGGATCAAATGTACTGCACTGATCTTCAAAGGAGGACCACTAATCACTGGCTCTATTGTGTAAGCCTAATACTTTGTATAAACTATGGAGGCCTTGGTAACAACTATACCCTTGAAGAGGAGCTAAAAGGCTGATAAGAGGGGAACATCCTGCTCCAGAAGGCACCAAAGGCCTGAGAAGCATGAAGTCAGCCAGCAGTAACTGGGGGAAAGGTAAAGGCAGCAGAGGGAGACCACGACCACCGACTCAATTTAAGACCAAGAAGACATGCCCTCCTCACCCTTCAAGTTTGTGAAGAATTTAAAGTTGTGTAACTTTAAATTGAGTTGAGGCGTGTTGTTAAGCAATAAGGGACAAAGTGATAAGACACTAGAAGAAACTAATCAACGGTGATTACAGTAAATGTGTATTCATGGAGTTTGAAGTGTATAAATACATCAAAGTTCTTTTGTGTGGTGTGCTAGCTTTGTGGAATTACCACCTAGTGCCTTTCTTTGCACAAGCATGGAATAAACAAATATCTTGGCTCTGTGTGTTAGATTGGCTTATCAGACACCAGGTACCGGATTCTGTTTGAGGGACATCACCCCCTCCACAGACAACCACAGCAACACCAGCACTGTCCACCCAACAATCTGGATTTCACAGCCTCCTATATTTTCCTTTCTGTCCAGAGTCCCCATTGGGCATTACGGATGCAGCCCAAAGACTTATGTCATCAGACAACTCTGATCTCCTAATCAGTCAACAACACAGAAACCCACAATGACACCCACTGGACACAGCCAGCTTGCATGGCTTGTATTGTATGAAGAGAGTTGCTTAATGTCATTTTGTTCCTTTCCAGCTCCTGTATAGGACACTAACTGGTCCCTGCCAGAGCACATCCCTATCCACTCTCCCACTGGAATCAGAAGGTGCTGCACCCAGCTGCACCACTGTTGAACAGGCAATAAGCTCTTCACACAGCTGTTGCTCACCTACACTGAGACACACAGGCCAGTTGAATAATACGGCTTTTTACTGGATAAAATATAGGCCCACGCCTCCCCATACTTCCTCAGAACTTAGTTAGGGCTCCATATAAAAGGGCTGACTGGTGGAGAAGGGTGTTCCAGGTTGTGTATGAAAAAAGTGACTCAGGAACAGCCAAGCTCTAGAAGACATTGGCAGGGATGCCACAAGAACTAGTGAAATAGAGGCAAGACAATGTGCCACAATAGAGGCAACAATGTGCTCTGTATGGTAGATAGTGTTGGCACGACTAGATGTCACATCCCAGTAGCTTAGGATGACGACTCATTTTGCCAATTCCCAGGTCAGGAATAAGGTGAAACAATACGAAGGATTCTTCAATTCACAAAACTCAATTTTTGTTTGCTCACAACACATATTGATATGAAACTTCATCAGTAAGCCTTGCAACCTCTGCAACAAGTGGTAAACTTCATAACATACACTGACACACAGCAAACCTTACACTGACTAGAGGCAGATCTTATAACATGCCCCAACAAGCCTTGACCTATATACAGGGATACAGGAATAAGGAATGGGAGAATAAAGGAGAGGAAGAGAAAAAGAGAGTGAGCGAAAAAGACAAAAAAAGAAAGATTTCACCAGTCCTGGTTCCAGCATTGGTCCAGCCAGCCTAGGGATCCAGTTCCAGAGGGGCACCACCCAGGGCTTTGGCTCGTGCCCTTTTATAGTTCCTTGCCCCTCCTTCAGGTGGGCACTTAGACTCATTAGGCTAATTAGGCATCATGCGCAGTCTGTGCTTCTCAAATTCTATTTGTTTTGGTGCATACATAGTTTATACCTTCAGATTCTTCTAGAAATGGGTCAGGAGGCTTGGGGGTCATTGGGGAGTTAGTCCCCACTCCCTGCAGGTGTGACCGTTGTCTGACCTTTCAGTGCATGTGTCATGAAAATGGCTTCTCTATTGGCTCTTTACAGAGTCGCTCAAGATAGGGACGTTCAGTCCCAGAGAAGTGTGACTCTACCTCCCTGGGACCCTCTTCTCTCACTGTGTCTTCCTGCTGTTACCTGCATACTCCTGGCATTTCCACAGAAACTGTTTCCATTACCAAAGTTCTTTATCAGATGTTTGAGACATTCACCAGGGTTTCATTGGACTGTCAAACTAGGGTTTCATGGAAGACTTTAGGGGCTTCAAATGTGAACATGAATTTCAGCATAAAGCATTCTCACTAGGCTGGAAGTACATTTGAAAAAAAAAAGAAGTGTGAACAGAGAAATGCTTATTTGTCCAGGGTCATAAACTTAATATCTGTTATCCTAATTAACATAATAGTGCAAGAGATGGAATTCAGAAATCCAATCACTTTCACAAATACTCCTTTAGTTTGTTTGCACACTGCTGATTTTTAAAAGCCATTTATCTCAAAGTTCCCCCTTTTTTTGGTGAAAACAAAATGTTCTCTCATCAATAAAATGAAGATAACTCATACTTTTTGGGAAAAGAATTTGGATCTCTGAGCATAATTTTCTGCATTAGAAAAACATATTCACTAATATATTACCATACTGCAGCTGATACACAAAAATATGAAGACTCTAGTTTCTCTTTCTTTGGTATTCAAATAGCCTACAAGTAGGAGTGCTTCACATACAGCTTATGGTGACCATGGTATATGATACTGGGCAATGCCTTACTCAAAGTTTCCACTGTGGAATAACCACTCATAGAATCACTCAGCTGATCCTGCAGCAATTTTTCACATTTGGTTCACATTGTCCCTTCTGAGTGGTTGCCTACATCACTGGAGAAGACCAGAAGCCTTACCTGGCCAAGTATCTGAAGTCTACCCTGTAGTCATTCCCTGATCACATTTATATGGTGTACCTGCAGATGTTTCAAAACAGCAATTTCACAGGTGTTTCTCTTCAGCAGTAAAGCCTTCACTAAATGCTGATAAATTTTCTTGAGCATCATTGTTCCCAGAGACAATCTTACACCTAATGCACATTTTCACAGCAGATCTGTATAAAAATCTTTGTAAGCTGTTAAACGTTTAATATAAAATTTTCTATTACTTGTTTTAGGGTTTTGTTCTTCAGTTTTGTATAGAAGCTCTGCACTGATTTAATGGCTTTAAGACTAGGCTGTCTTTGTGTGAACAGGTTAGAGGTGATGTTAAATTTTCTTTAAACAGAAAACGAGTTACATCTTAGATGTGGCATGAATGAGGATCCCTTCATGGACAAATATTGACAGCATGCAATGGCAGAATTTTGAGACATCTGAGATGGGAAAGACACTTCTGGCAGGTAAAACAGTCCCTTCAATAGAGTAGGATGGGGAAGATGTCCAGCCTGAAGACACATTTGTACTGCAGAAGCTACCCTGACATTCAGTATGCTTCAGTCACAATTCTGTTGTTTCATTTTAATTTGTTGCTCTTCCCCTCTTCCCTTCATAGATTAAAAAAAAAAAAAAAAAAAAGAAAAAAAAGAAAGAAACTAAACAAAAAAAAAACTCCCAACAAGAAGAAAGGAAGAAAGGAAGACAAAACCTACTATAAATCAAGTTCTGAACAGTTGGGAAGGGAGGTAAGAGTTTCTTGTCTAAAGGAGGAGGAGATTAACACAAGAGGACACCAGAATCTGCCATATAGCTAGAGATTTCTCACTAAAACACTCAGAAACACTCCCTTAGTTATATAAAAAGTAATAGGAACCCAGGTATTCCCAACTCATTGCTAGCTCCTAGCTCTCTTACTTAGTCCAAAAGGAAATGCCTAGTACCTGGCTTTGTTCAATTGCCTATTAGGCAGAGTTTTCTAGAGTGGCTAACCACTGCAGCAAGAAGCTGAGGTTGTTAGCACACCTCACTGACTAAACAGGTTTGGAAATTAATCTGTTAGTTTTCAGCTGCTCTGACACTGGAAATGTCTTGAGCTAAATCCAAAAATCCTTCATATGTGGTGCTGTTACTGGAAAGGCCAGCAGAGGAACTCTCTAAGACTTGTTTTGGAGTTTTAGAAAGCAGGCAAATGCTGCGCTGGGCACACGTGAATAGCTTCACAAAAGTGAGTGCAAGCCTGATTAGCAGCAGCTAATATACAGTGAGATTATACATATTCATAACTTTTCCAAGAAATGAGTTACATATGCATTAGATTTCCTGGAACTGATTACAATATCTGCATCCTAATTATGCATGTGCTTTCTTGCTGGGTGGTGGTCTTGAGGGGTCCCTGGTGGTCATTGGTAGTCTTCCTCACTCTGTCTGCTGGTTGACCTCAGTGCTCATGCATGTTCACAAAGGTCTGTTTAGGAGGTGGTGTATCTGTGCTGTATCTTGAGCTGTTTTGTTTTAATTTGTCCAGTCCTTGTTCCTGTTATCTTCAAGAATATGCCCCAACTGTCTTATTTATTACTGTCCTATCTTCAAACCCCTTTTTTCTTCACAAAAGCACCAACGTTCAGCTGTGTCTGCACATTCCAGAAGTGTCATTGACACTGACCTACTTTATTCTCAGTAAAAAAATATTTAGCAAGACTAAAAGCAAGACAAAAAAAAGAATGTTAGCAAGACATTTTGTCTTACAGTGCAGGTGACTGAGTTACTGGCATTTCTTCCCCTTGAATGGCATATAGTGAGACACTGCTGTGGTATCTATTGGTATAAGCAGTCAGTATAAGAGAAATGCTTAAATCTGTATGTGGGGGAACATATACTACTTATTGTTCTCAGTGTTACATCTTTGCAGAGCTTCAGCTCTACAGCATTAGAGAGCTACTGTCAGACAAGGAGGTAAAGGGGAACCACAAGGGTGTGGTCACAAGGGTGTGGTCCCAAGGAACCTCTAGAAACTTCTAATGAGCTGATCAGCTACTCTTGACCCACTGTGCCTGAAGACTTTGTTGCAACGGCCTGTTAACTAGGCAGGGCTAAGCATACTTTTAGCTGGTGCTGAGGAGAGGCCTGTATAAGAGCCAGGCCTAGACCACAGGTCCCAGAGTACAATCAACAGGTACAGCAGTTTGTAAAGAAGGGGTTCTCAACTGGGTATGTACCACTGTAGCAGCCTCAGACATGGTACTGACATGCAACAGAGCACTTTCCCCTGCAGGTGTTGGAGTAGTTGTCCCTGCTAGAGTAGAGGCTTTGACACAGACTGAGTTCTGGATGATGGATTCAGCCCTCCAAGGCTGTAGGGAGTTCTCTTTCTGTAGGAGGTATGCTGTCTTGGAGGATCTGTGCTGCCAAGAGGAGAGGTTAGGGGAGGAAGTGAGCAGGCTTTGCAGTATCAGGGAAGAGGAAAGGGAGATAGACAGGGTCTTCTGTGAGACTCAACAGCTTGAAAAGCCACCACCCCCAACTGCAGTAGAGAAACTGGCAGTGTGTGCTCCTAATATTAAGGTAAGTTCAACCTCTGGAGAATGTAAAGGATGAAAGCTGGTGACTTCTGGCATAGAGAGGAAGGCTCCTACCTCACTTAAGGACTTGCAGCTACAAAATAGTTTCACTGCCCTCAAAGTTGAAGAGGAGCCTCATGTGCCATCAAGCAAAGGATCTGGTCCACCTGACCCTAAGCCATGCAGTACCACCAGGAAGAAACAGTGATTAATTTTAATGGGTGACTCCTTGCTGCAAGGGGCAGAGGCACCCATCTGTTGACCTGACCTATCAACTATAAAGGTTTGCTGCCTGCCAGGAGCCTGGATCCAAGATATTGTATAGGTACAGATGAAGCTTGTTTGACTCTCTGACTACTACCTGCTGCTGATTTTCCATGGGGACACAAACGATACTGCTAGGGGAAACTGGGACAGTATCAAAAGTGACCACAGAGCTCTGGGGGTAGTAGTCAAGGGCCTGAGGGCCCAGATAGTATTCTCAGTCCTGCAGGTGAAAGGAAAAGATGTGAGGAGGAAGGAATGGTACATGTGAATAATTGACTGTGGAACTGGTGTTGACAACAAGGTTTGTGGTTCTATGACCATGGGACCCTGTTTGCAGATCAGCCTCTCCTTGAGATAGATGGATCCACATCACTAAGTGGGGAAAATCTATTTTTGCCAATAAGATGGCTGACCTCATAAGGAGGGTTTTAAAGTCAACAAAATGAAGCATAAGTGGGGTCACTTCCAGGATTTGCATATAAGCAAGGAAGTGCCTACAAGGCACAACTATGGAGAAATCCCCAAGGCCCTTTCTAGGAATTGAACATGCTGATATGCTGTATGGTTACGTTCAAAAGAATGGTGAGGAGATAGGTGATGGAGGTCAGTACAGCTATTTCCCAGATTCTTTATAATAAATACCTTCATGCTTTGTGAAGGCAGCAGAGATTTCTATTTCACATTGTAGCATATTGTTGCTTATGTTGTCCTTGGCCGGGTTTCTCCGTCATGCACTTGCCCTGTACGTGTCCACCTGCAAGGCTATCCATTTGTCATCACATCACTTAAGATTCATTGTGCATGGACATTTTTACATAAAAGCTTCACAAGCTCACGCCTATTGTTCCTTGCCATGGGCCATCGCTCTGTGGTACCTTTGACCTGTCCGCTTGCTGTTTAACTCGCTCAGATAATTGTTGGGGAACCCCTGCTGAGACACTGAGGTAATAAAAGACTTTTGATCATCTTTGCATGTATTGTGTTTGTGTATCCGATCCTGCTTGGGTCCAGTAAGGTGTCACCACTGGCAGAAGCTAGTCCGGTGTTGCCGCCTGGATCTGACAAGTCGCATAGTCAGATACTCAAACAGGATACACAAACAGCAATGCTGTGGTTGAAAAAGGTGAAAGCGGAAAACAAGAGCTCAGATGGAGCTGTTTGTTCTCGCAGTATGTCAGTATGGCCCCAGATGGAGAGGTGGGCGTCAGTAGCTGCGTTGCTTGCTAAATTGGCCAGTCTGGAAGGTTGGACAGAGTTAGCAAGGAGGGGAAGAAGTAATCCTGGGGGCTGTGAATCAGCAGCCTTTACAGAGCCTGCCTTTTTGTGACACTTCAGAAATATCATGGAAGTTGACAGGGAGGTTAGGTTGGGCTCTGCTAAACTGGAATAAAGTCATTAGATGATGATGTATTAGCTTTACGGCAACAGCTGTAAGAGCTAGAACATGAAAATGGGGATTTATGGGCTGTAAAAACTATAACACAAGAGGGTATTACCACCCAAGAAGAGAAGAGTCAGGATTTAACCCATAAAATTGAGCAACTAGTGTTGAGAACAGCAAATAAACGTTGGGGGCAGTATGGTAAGCCTCTGGCAACTGTTGCACAAGTTTGGGTGGTTGTGTCGTGTCCCTCTTGGAATCCTGAAGAGTGGGATGGTAATATTTGGAGTACCTCTTCTGATTCAGACTGTGAGACTGAATATGAAATGGAACCAGGACTATCTCTTGTGCAAGCTATACCGTTGGTACAAATGTGGGAAGAAGAGCAAGTAGGTGGTAATGTGATTGTGCAGCATAGGACACATATCCTGAAAGAAATATGTGAGTTTCTAACCATGTTCCAACAGCAACCTGGTGAGTGTTAGCTTGGGTGGTTAGAGCTTGGGATAATGAGGAAGGGTTGTTGTCCTTATTGAGGGATGAGCTAAATTTAATGAATCTTTTGTCCACCAATGCTCAAATGCAATATAATTTAGCTAGAACAGCATCTCCGTGTGGTGGTGCTGATAATCCTGTCCATATCCATGGCTATGTGCTGCTGTTGTAGGTGCATATCCTACACCCAGTGAGCTAGCAGCTGTGGTAGGAAATTGGCGAACCACAGAAGAAGGGATAAGCACATTACGGCAATGGGAAGTAGCTATTGGATTAACAGATGGTGCTGGTCCTGATAGGGTGGTGATAACTCGACAGATGAAAACACAATTGCTTAAAGGGACCCCAGATGGATTAAAGACACTTCTGTTGGAAACTGTGATGCCTGATGTGGAACTGTGGGTGTTTTGGTAAACCAAATGAGGGACCTAATAACAGTGAGCAGGGGATCAGAGAAACAGGTTAGAGTGGTGCAGAAGGATAAAGACAAAGTCAGGTGGAACATTGAAAATTGCTGGCAAATCCATCAGGAGACAAATGTGAGCAGATGTATTGCAGGCAGGAGTGTCAAAAGATGAGATAAATGGCTTAACAACCTCAGAGCTTTTTCAGACATGGCAGAGACTACCTGCTATTCAAAAAAGTCATGTTAAACCCTCAGCTCTCCCTGCTCCTAGTACTCTGTGAAAGTTACCTGGAAAAAGGCAATGAAAGGAAAGCAGGTCCCCCAAAGTCCAAGCGTCTGTTGCAACCTACCACCTGGGGGACCAATGCCCATATGTATTTGGTGGCTCTTGGGCAGACAGATATCAGTTTTAGCTTTGGTGGATACTGGGACTGAGTTGACTGTCTTACACAGGGCGGTGAATCCATACAAAGCTACTACCCATATCTGTAGTCTGGGTGGGTCTATCACTCCAGCAACAAGGACTATAGTCACCCTAGCTATTGGAAAAAATCCTCCATTCTCTACCCCTGTGTTATTAGTACCAGTCCATGAACACATTTTAGGAATTGATGTATTGCTGGGTCAAGACATACAAACAATGCAAGGATTGTTTTCATTTGGATGGAACCTCTCCTTGCCACAAGCACAATCAATTACACTGGTTAGAGGATACCCAAAGTGGGACTCTGTTGAAGTACCTGTACCTGTGGTTGTCATACAAGTAAAATAATATAGAATACCAGGAGGAGAGATTGAAATCCAAGAAATGATAGATGCCCTTTTGGAAGCCTAAATAAACCACCCTGCTTTGTCTGCCTTTAACAGTCCCATATGGCCTGTGAAAAAAACAGATTGTTCGTGGGGAATGACAGTAGGTTACAGGGAATTGAATGAAGAAGCCCCATTTCTCATGGCAGTAGTACTTGACATGATAACATTGCTGGAGGGAGTGGGGATTGCAAGAATAGAAAGCAGCGATTGACTTAGCAAATGCCTTCTTTTCAATAGCTATTTCTGCAGCTTCATAAGACCCATTTGCTTTCACTTGGAATGGTAAGCAATATACATTCCAAGTTTTACCACAAGGCTACAAACAGAGTCCCACTATTTGTCATCAGCTGGTAGCAGCTGACTTGCCTGCTCCAATAAAAAACTGAACTATACATCATTACATTGATGATATTTTAATTATGGGCCCCTCAAAGGTGGATGTGACTAAACAACTAGAAATTTTAGTAAATGCTCTCTAAAGAAAATTCAGGGACCTGACACTAGTGTTCCATTTTTGGAGATAGTTTGGAGAAGGGCAAACAAAAGCTATCCCTGAAGAGTTGAGTAGCACAATTCAACAATATACAGTACCTACCACTGTCAAACAGTTACAAGCATTCCATGTACTGTTGGGTTTTTGGAGAACCTTTATACCTCATTTAGCATATCTGATGTGGCCTTTACAACAGCTGACTAAGATAAGTAGTAGTCAGTGGTCTTGGACCAAGGAACACCAACAAGCCTTTGACCTATGTGAAGAAGCTGTAATTCAACATTCTGAGCTTTTTGCTCCTTGTGAAGGACAACCTTTTGAATTGGAGGCTACGAGTTTAGAGACACCATATCGTGGGGATTGTGGCAACAGTGTGAACAAGCTCAGTGGGAACCTATAGGGTTTTGGTCACAATCCCTGCAGGCAGCAGCGAGTCATTATACTCCATTGGAGAAACAGATTTTGGAAGTGGTATGAGCTCTTCAGGACGCAGAACAAATTACTGGGCATGATCCAGTCACGGTACATACACGTATCCCAATACAAACATGGGTAAATAATAATACAGTCCAGGCCCATGCAGATATATCACAATCTGTCACCCAGTGGCAGTGGAAACATTACCTCCAAGCTCATTTAAAAGGAGGGAAAAAGAAACTGAGTATCCCTGTTAGGTGAAACACAACTTACACACATGCCTGCCTTATCTGAACCTGAGGACATGCCATTGCCCACTCCCCCCATCAATATTTCTCCTGTACAGGAAGCCCCTTCATTTGAAAACTTGCCAGTTGATGAGCGAGCACAGGTGTGGTTTTCTGATGGAAGTGCTGTATATTCTCAGACAGGAGAGAGAGAAGAGTGGGTTTGGCACACAGTGGCAAATAATCCTACTACAGAAACAACTGATTTTGCATCAGGTACAGGCTACTCCAGTTAATGGACAGAGCTGAAGGCAGCTGAGATTGCTCTAAAGGAGGGAGACACACAGTATCTGTATACAGACAGGTGGGTGATTTATAAAGGTTCATGGGCATGGCTACCTACATGGGCCAAAGCAAAACAGAAAATTCGTGATAGGGAATTATGGGGAGGACCACTGTGGGAAGCCATCTGTGTCCAACAACAGATAGTTGCTCTGAAGACATGTTGATGCACACTAGAAGCAAGATACACTTGATTCACAATATAATAATGCTGTGGACCAAGTGGCCACCCCTACTGAGTTAAAGCAAGCTCAAACAGCCCACAAAAAATCAGGTCACAGAGGCCCTGTTACTTCCCAAGAGTGGGATGTATCAAGAGGTCATTTTGCACTAGTTTTACACTGGTAGGACAGCTAGAGCAAGTTGTTCTATCTGCATGAAAATTACCAAAGTGCCCTTCCCAGGCACACAAGGTCACATTAGGAGAGGGGAACAACATTTTGACACCTAGCAAGTAGATTATATTGGACCGTTACCCTCCTCTCAAGCACAACAATACATACTAACCACTGTGGACACTTATACAGGAATTCTGTTATGCACGGCCTACCATTCATGCAAACCAGTCCTCTATTATCCAAACATTAAAGAAGATGATATATACCTACGGAATACCAAAAGAAATCCAGAGTGACCAGGGTAGTCACTTTGCAGGGCACTCTGTTCAGGAATGGGCCAAAGATCTTGGAATCTAATTGACCCTACACATTCCTTACCATCCCCAAGCAAATGAATTAATTGAATAAATGAATGATTTTACTGAAAGAGATACGCAAATTAACTCCTACTCAAACATGAAAAGGTTGGAATAATGTCTTGACTCAATCTGTCTTCCTTTTTAAACAATCGCCGTGTTGGTCCGATCATGCCATAAGAGAGAATTCAGTTTAAGACTTCTGTAATAGCCTCAACCCGACTTTCTGTATTAGAAGGGGGGATAGCTCCTGAGCTATTAGATACAGGAGAAGTGGAATTTTTTCTTCCAACAGTGTTAGAAATTCAAGACCACAAAACAGTAAACTTGCACTTGAGACTTGAGTGTCCAAATCAACATGAATGGTTTTTTACCCCTATACAACCTATTCAGATACTTCCATTACTAATAACTGCCTCTCAAGATCTATCATTTCAGGTTTTTACATTAGCTCCTGTCCAATTTGCATCAGAGACTCCATTTGCTCGAGGCATTGTTGTGTTGTGTGAACTGCTGGTACCCTGACCATTTTGCAAGCCCCTTCAGTGCACTTCCTGGCCAGTGTTGAATACTAACATCACAACTGAAACAACAGCCAAGAACAATGTTAGTGGATGGGGCAGGAGCAACTGCATTAGTGCTTCCTGATGGAAGGAGGTACTATTCCTTTTTATGGTACCACTAACAGGTTGTCCCCACGGCATCTGTTTTGCTTGCTTGTCATCCTTAGATCTCCGACATCAGCAATTGACCTACCAGAACATCCAGCAACCCATGTGAACACCTGGATATGGTTAGCACGAGGATGAGCCAACATGTCCCCCTTCTGCATAGCCAGCATTTGTTCCGTTGAACAAATACTTTTCCTGTTCGTGTCCACCTGCAAGGCTATCCATTTGTCATCACATCACTTAGATTCATTGTGCATGGACATTTTTACATAAAAGCTTCATAAGCTCACACCTATTGTTCCTTGCCATGGGCCATCGCTCCGTGGTACCTTTGACCTGTCCGCTTGCTGTTTAACTCGCTCAGGTAATTGTTGGGGAACCCCTGCTGAGACACTGAGGTAATAAAAGACTTTTGATCATCTTTGCATATTTTGTGTTTGTGTATCTGATCCTGCTTGGGTCCGGTAAGGTGTCACCACTGGCAGAAGCTAGTCCGGTGTTGCCGCCTGGATCTGACAAGTGCCTCTCCAAAGGCATGATAATGCATGCAGTGTAGGGAATAAACACAATGAGTTAGACATCTGTGTGCAGTTGCAGGGCTATGATCTTGTTGGGATCGCGGAGACATGGTGAGATAGCTCCCATGACTGGAGTATTGCAATGAAGGGATATAGGCTCTTTAGGAAGGATGGGAAGGAACGAGGAGGAGGGGGAGTTGCCCTTTACATGAGACATCAACTGGAGTCCAAGGAGCTCTGCCTGGGAATAGATGAGAAGCCAACTGAGAGCTTATGGGTAAGGATTAAAGAGAGTAAAGGTAAAGGTGATGTTATAGTGGGTGTCTGCTACGCACCTGACTAGTAAGTACAAGTGACGAAGCCCTCTACAAACAGATAAGAGTGGGCCCTGGTTCTCATGGGAGACTTCCACCACCCCAATATCTTCTGGAGGGACAACACAGCAGTACATAAGCAATCCTGGAGGTTCCTTGAGTGCATTGATGACAAATTCCTCCTCCAAGTGACAGAGAAGCCAACAAGTAGAGGTGCTCTGCTGAACCTCATACCTACTGACAGCTTGTTGAGGATTTGAGGATCACAGGCACTTTGGCTGCAGTGACCATGAGGTGGTGGAGTTCAGGATCCTGAGGGGAGGGACGAGAGTGAAAAACAAGCTCACAACCTAGATTTCAGGAGAGCAGACTTTGGCCTCTTCAAATATCTTCTCGGAAGAGTCCCATGGGATAAGGTCCCAGAGGGAGGAGGTGTCCAAGAAAGCTGGTTAATATTTGAGTATCACCTCCTCCAAGCTCAGGGGTGTCCATCCCAATGAATAGGAAGTGAGGCAAAAATACCAGGAGGCCTCCGTGGATGAAGAAGGAGCTGCTGACCAAACTCAAACACAAAAAGGAAGCATACATAGAGTGGAAGCAAGGACAGATAGCCTAGGAAGAATATAGAGACGTTCTCTGAGCATGCAGGGAAGAAGTTAGGAAAGTTAAAACCCAATGAAGTTGAATCTGGTTGGGGATGTGAAAGAGAACAAGAAGGGCTTCTATAAGTATATATGTGACAAAAGGAAGACTAAGGAAAATGTGCGCTCATTGCTGAATCAGATAAGGGACCTGGTTACACAGGGCATGGAATAGGCTGAGGTACTGAATGCTTTCTTTTCTTCAGTCTTTGATAGCAAGACCATCCTTTAGGAATCCCAGAGACCAAGGGAAAAATGTGGAGCAACCTGGACATACATAAGTACATGAGCCCTGATGGGATGCACCCATGAGTGCTGAGGTAGCTGGCACATGTCATTGTGAGGTCACAGAATCACAGAATCACAGAATCATCTAGGTCGGAAAGGACCTTGAAGATCATCTGGTCCAACCGTTAACCTAGCACTGACAGTTTCCAACTACATCATATCCCTAATTGCTATGTCGACCCTACTCTTAAACACCTCCAGGGATGGGGACTCCACTACTGCCCTGGGCAGCCCATTCCAATGCCTAACAACCCCTTCTGGAAAGAAATGCTTCCTAATATCTAGCCTAAACCTTCCCTGGCACAACTTGAGGCCATTACCTCTTGTCTTATCGCTTGTTACTTGGTTAAAGAGACTCATCCCCAGCTCTCTGCAACCTCCTTTCAGGGAGTTGTAGAGGGCGATGAGTTCTCCCCTCAGCCTCCTCTTCTCCAAACTAAACAACCTCAGTTCCCTCAGCCGCTCCTCATATGACCTTCACCAGGTCATTCTCCATAATCTTTGATAGATCGTAGGGACTGGGACTGGAGAAAAGCAAATGTTACACCTATCTTCAAGAACGGCAAAAAGAAAGACCCAGGGAACTAAAGGCTGGTCAGCCTAACCTTGATCCCTGGAAAAGTGAAGGAGCAACTAATCCTGGAAATCTTTTCCAGGCACATGAATGACAAGAATGTCATCAGGAGTATGGCTTCACAAAAGGGAATTCATGCTTGACCAGCTTGATAAAGTTCTACAGTGTAATGACTGGCCTGGGAAGTGAGGGGGGAGTAGTGGATATTGTCTACCTCGACTTTAGAAAAGGCATTTAACACTGTCCGCCGTAAGATCCTCATAGCGAAACAGTTGTTTTATAGTGTGGATGGGTGGACTGAAAACTGACTGAATAGCTGGTATCAGAGGGTGGTTACTAGTGGACAAAAATCTAGTTGGAGGCCAGTAACTAGTGGTGTTGTGAGAGACGAGGAAACAGGCCTGCAAGAAACTAAGAAAAACAGCCTGAGAAAGCAAAAGTTGAGGCTGATCGAAGAAATGCCTCAAACACTCCAAGACAAAACTATGAGTCACAGGGTGCATTCTGTGGAGGTCGAAGCTGATAAGGCTGCCCGAATAACACAAGATGCAGCTGGAGGAGGGAGCCCTCTGGAGACAGGACGGCTCTGCTCTGGTGCACTGGGACAAATTTCAAGGGCCATCTGTCCGGTGAATGACCTTCACTTCATTATCCACGAAATGCATATTAAAGTTAACACCCCTCAATATGCTAATGAGGGCTAACATGATCGTGCTAATTACATCATCCCATGAAACACCCTACCCCTCCCCGTACATGGGATACATATGCATGTGGGTTGACCTAGGGGATGGACTCAAGACAAGTGTATATAAATCAAGGAGAGGGGGAAGAGAGGGGGGGACCTGGAGGGTGCAGTGAAGTGAAGAAGATAGATGCCAGCGAAAAAGACGGCTG
Source organism: Strix aluco (assembly GCF_031877795.1). Lineage (NCBI taxonomy): Eukaryota > Metazoa > Chordata > Aves > Strigiformes > Strigidae > Strix > Strix aluco. The sequence goes on from NC_133971.1 coordinate 30,265,198, forward strand.
CCTCCTAGAACCCTCGCTGGCGGGATCAGCACAGAAACGCAGACCGGTGATCTGTATTTCCCCATTTCTTCTATCTCCCTCTTTTCCCTTTCCCATTAAGAAATGCAAGGCATATTATATTGCTTGCCACAACTTGCTATATACTTAGCCAATTATCATGTGTTCAATTAGTACATTGTGGTTAGTTAATAAATGCTTGGACTTAGAGACTTGTCCGCTCCATTGGGGATTTGCGAATCTGAGTCACTTGTCTCCCTCATCTGAGCGGGACGTGACAGGTGTACCCAAGGAGTCAGTAGTGGGTCCAGTCCTGTTTAGCATCTTCATTAATGATGTGGATGATGGGGCAGAGTGTGCCCTCAGCAGGTTTGCTGATGACACAGAACTGATGCACCAGATGTTGTGCTGCCCTCCAGAGGGACCTCAACAGGCGGGAAGAATGGGCTGACAGAAGCCTCGTGAAGTTCATCAAGGAGTGAAGGACAAAGTCCTGCACCTGAGAGGGGAACAACCCTCATGCATCAGTACATGCTGGTGTTTATGTTCCACACCAAGTTGAACACAAGCCAGCCATGTGCCCTTGCGGCAAAGGCAGCGAATGGTACCCTGCACTGCAACAGAAGGAGTGCTGCCACAGGTTGAGGGAGGTGATCCTTGCCCTCTCCTCAGCACTGGTGAGGCCACACCTGGAGTGCTGTGTTCAGTTCTGAGCTCCCCAGTACAAGAGAGACATGGCCATACTGGAGAGAGCCCAGCCGAGGGCCAGTAAAACACTGAAGGGACTGGAGCACTCCTCCTATGAGGAAAGTCTGAGAGAGCTGGGACAGCTCAGCCTAGGGAGGAGGACCTCATCAATGTATATAAACACCCAAAGGGAAGGTGCAACAAAAAGCCAGGGTCTTCTCAGAGGTGCTCAGGGACAGGACCAGAGGCAATGGGTGCAGACAGAAACACAGGAGGTGCCCTCTGAACATCAGGAAACACTTTCTCACCATGAGGATGACCAAGGCCTGGCACAGGTTGCCCAGAGAGGTTGTGGAGTCTCCCACATTGATGATATGCAAAAGCCATCCAGATAGTCTGGGGCAACTAGCTCTAGATGGCCCTGCATGAGCAGGAGTTTCAAGCAGATGACCTCAGGAGGACCCATCCAACCTCAGTCATTCTGTGATTCTGTGTGATTCATAGGGTCAATCAGTTATATATGTTGATAACAGAAATGACAAATAACTTCCATTTCTTTTTCAAACTTAGGCCTCACATGTTGATAAATTGCTTAACACTCCTGCTGAAAATGTCTCTAGAGTGGTGAAGTACCAGTAGTAACCAGAGTAAAGCTTTTTAACCAATTTAAAGTGCTGTATGAGGGAGCAGTATTAGACCACTGAGCAACGTTTATCAGATGATATTGCCATTGTTTTCAACAGGGCTAGTATTTCAGATAAGCATCTCTGAGGGCTTATTTTGTAATTTACTTCTGCTATCAGACCTAGATCAGATTGTTGAAAACATGGGCAATTCGGATATTTAGTATTCTGCATACAAACTCTAAGATGGAATCCCTGACTTTTCTAACATTTTTTCCCTTCTGGTCATGCAACAGCCTTTGTGCAAATGTGTATTTTAATCCTTCTGGTGTTCCCAGTGTAAGGTGAGGTGCTTTCTCATCATACTGTTTCTGTATATTATATGTTCTCTTACTAGCAAGGCTAGACTATTTCAGCCTTAGATGCACTGATGCTTTCTTTAACGTTATGATGCTACTGGTACCAGCACAGACTGCTATTCCCACCAACACTGATCACTTGCATTGGTTCTGCCCTGGGTGCTTGGGCTGTGACTTGGTAAGGGAATCTCCAGAGTGCTCCTCATTAAAATTTCAGCACCTAACTGAAATCCAAGACTACACTGATGTTGCAGGCATTACAGTTCATGTATTGCTAAGCATAATGCACCTGTGGGACTCTTAACACTTCTCAAAAACACATTGTTTGCCTTTGTATTAAGCAATTCACAGAGTCAGGTTTCCTTGGCCAGCATTCCTGGGAGCTGTACCTTAGTGTCCGTTTCCATTCCTAGCCCTACCACATACCTCTCTCTTTAAACAAAACATATAGACTGCCAGGGAAAATTGGCTAGAACAACAACAAAAAACCCCAACCACATTTCCTGCAAGGGCCAGATAAAGCTACCTATGCCACTGCAACCATGCTAAGCAGCCACAAAGATATTTCACGTGACAATCTGGCCTAGTTACTCACTTACCTTATAGTGACACTCCTTCCTTGTTAGTGATCAGGATAATATATTTTAGTTTAAAAGGGCAAACAAAACTGTCCATTTTTTACAGGCTCCATCAGCTGATTTCTTTGTACTGAACTAATGCTGATAGTTCTGGTTTAACATGGGACTCGCACTGTAAATTTAGGGAGGACAAAAATATCCAAGTAATTTTCTTGTAGCCAGATGACACACAAGAGAGGAGGCTTAGGACTGACATTTGCAGTTCCCTTGGTCTGGCAGTTACATAAATACTTCTCCATCCATCCCATAATTTTATTAACCAGTCCTCTTCAGTAACAAGTGTTTAGCTCTCCAAGTATGAATCAAGAACTTTCTGGTACACACTACTTACAACTATAGTTGATTTTTTTTCCTCCTTTCTGCGACTAGAGTATGCGATTTGTTTTGACACTTAGCTTACACAGACCTACAACAAGCCAAAGGAAATTTAGCAGCATAATAAGCAGAGAAAACATATTTTTTCCCAGTAACTGTTGTCTACTTAATAATTAACTAGCAGCCAGGAAGATGAAAAGTTTTGCCTCGACTGAGGACATAAAGATGCAAAACTCAGTTAGTCGTCCCCTGCATTAGCTAATCTGTCCCTTGAAGTTATTTTGGTAGCATTTCCTAAGAATCTGAAAAACAGGAATTCTAGCAGAACATCAGTAACAACTTCAGGTACCTACAAGCATCTGAAATGCCACAAACTGCCAGACTACTGACTGACTCAGCTGCCTTCCAACTAAAAGCAGTTCCTATTGACTTGCTGAATGAAGGTGATGCTGATTTGATGTCATCAGTGTTCAGCTGATAACCAAAAGAAAATAATCTTTTAGTTATCTTCTAACCAAAACATAGAGATCTACACAAGACTACCAGCAATCACATGGCCTATGTTAGTGTGTTAATATGTTTATACTAGAATGCTGACCAGTTTTCTGTCTAGGAAAATAAGTGTAAGATCTTAGCAGTTTTCACATTACTAGTACTTTTCCCTTACACAGCTTTTATACTGTATCTAGACAATCCAGCCTGGAGGCTGAATAAACCCCACTCTGGAAGAGACAAATCTGAGGTTCCAGTTTGATTATTTTCCACTAAATAGAGGCATTTCCTTGTTGTTTATTCTGGAATTTTTTAAAAAAAGAAAAAAAAAAAAAAAAAAGGATTCTGAAGACTGTAGGGTGCTTGCCAATACAGATGTCAGAAATTGTCCATGAGGATTCAGAGACAATAGAAAGAGCTGAAACTTGATATATGTAGCAAAAAAAGCATACCTAGACACTTAGCTGGGTCTTTGTCTTGCCAGTGACCTAAACCAATTTTACTCTAGTTTAATTTTGTTAAAATATATATTATCTCACCAGTGTAAAGTTACACACTAGACTTTTATCAGTCACAGAACTCCATCACACAGGAATATGCATGTCTCTGCAGGACGAGGACGGCAAAAGCAGCAGGTGTAATTATCATGAGTTAACTTACCACAAGATGTCACCAGTGTCAAATATAAGAAATTATAAAAAAACTTCATAGGCTTATTATTCAGGAACTGTATTTGCAAAGCTGATTTACAAAATACATATCCTGTCAAAATCATCACTGTTGTAAAATTTGGGCCTGTTAAAGCAAGAATTTTTATAATACATACAAGTCATTGGTGGTATACCAATGTATAATTTTTCTAAAATCTCACCTATCAGTTTGCTGTTTATTAGGCCAAAATGATTATAAATGTGATGGGTTTTATTTATGTCTCCTGCTCACAGCACATTGTGTCAATGCTACTGTTGCTCTGAGTAACACTAGAAGAAATAGAATAACACTAGAAATGGAAGTTCAACAGATTCAGGCTTATGAGAGGTCTTTGTAAGCCGAGAGGAAACATATTCCCATCTGCCTCCAACTTTCAGTAGAAATGTTCTCTTAACTGTATTTTGTGTCTTTGAAAATTTACCCTGCAATGCTGTGAAGTGAAGCAAAATAATTTTTTTTCTAGAATTGATTTTGAAAGGGCAAAGTGTATTCCTAGAGCACTTTTTAGGGATGAGGTGTGAAACATTTTTCAGTGGTGCATTTTGGGACATCCCATTAAGGTAACCATTGAACCATTCACAGTATTCATCCAAAACAAACTACATGCTGTTCTCCTGAGAAGTTTGCTGGTAAATACCACATTCAGTATCACTCAAATTTATTTGGAAAGCACAGTGTTGCAAGGCAGTGGAAATTCTGTTGTAGTGCTGAGGTGCTCAGCATGGCCCACTAGGTCTCAAGTCCTGCATCTTTATAGCAAGGCATCAGAAACCAAATACTGCCTCTCAAATGGGCAGTCTCGGTCTTTGCAAACCAGCAAGGCAGGGCATACAAGTGTCATGTACAGGAAGAGTTGCAGAGGTGCCTCTTTTCTTCTTTCCTTTGACAGTTGTCTGTTCTGTCTTTTTGATGACCTGATTTGGAATATTTTTTAAAATCTCTTTTCCAGATGCCTCAGTTACAGCTAAATTGCACAGAGTGCAGTCAGGCTGTTTGCTTCTTCCCTATAGCAGCTTGGTGGAAGTCTAATCCTCTCGCCCTTCCTTCCCTTATGTCCTAATTATCGCAACATCATTCTTTCTATAGGATCTGACATTAGATCTGTCTCCTCCCTTGTCATCTACTAAGGACCTATTCAGACATCAGTTTTACTGACTGCAATTGTCACAAAGGGTTATAATATACTATGAATATTAGCAATACTGGAACTAATTGCATTTGGATGAATAGTGGAGTGAAAGTATGGGCAACATGATAGCCCACTTGTAACTTCTAAGCATAAGTATTCAGCTCTGTACTGTTTAACTAGGCAGTAATGACAAAATATCTAGGTACTGTAAAGTGGATGTACAACAGAGTAGTATGTCTTCTGTTACAGTCAAACTGTTTTAGCTTTACTTTTCCATCTGCTTCATCTTGTTGTTGTACATATGATACCACAAAGTACAAGCCTCTCACCAGTGCTTCCAGCTTCATTATCAAGTAGTAATAATGTCATTTTGGAGAATGTAAAGCGACAGCATAAAGAGAGCTTTTGCTGTCATCTGTGGCAGACACAGAGAAGAATGCAAAACTTGAAGGATTCTCAGATCCAATCTCCATAATATATTACCTAAATCAATTCTTGGCATTGGCTTAAGCAGTCATGAATCTCTTTCTCTGCCTTTTTTTCTTACCTAAAGGGGAGTCTTTTTACAAACTCATCTTCTTAAAACAAACTGTATACTTCTTGGATGAATACACATTACTTCTTGGATGAATACACATAGGAAAAAATATTCTCCCTTTTCTGCAGATAAAACTGTTAGATAAATATATAGCATTGACCCAAGAGACGTGTTTTCCTTTTCATTTGCATTATACTGATTTCTGAATTTATTCCACCAACAGGATTTACTAATGGTTTAAATAGCACTATTCAAAGTTCTCTGTTGCTTGTTTAGGATGAAGCTAAATGTGCAAATTCAGAGACTTGTTCCAACATTCATATTCATATGGTGGAGCTGCCAAATGGAGATTTGATAAGGTAAACATCTTCTCAATAGCATACACTTATCAGAAAGGAGGTACATGAGTCTCATTCTGTGACCAGTCTTTCTCCTAGCTTCTGACCTCAGAAGTTAAAATGTTAATGCATTATCATCTGCAGTGAGACAAAGCACAGAGGAAAGAATACTGGAAGGAAATAAGTGAAATATGAGGCCAAGGTAACAAGTAATTCAATAACTGGATGCAACATTAACATATACTTGTGAAAAAATAAAATCCCATCTACACACTGTACAACAAGTCTCAAAGAAGTAATAAGGACTGGCAGATACAGTGCTATTTCTTATCATCTTTGACTAAAAGAAAGCCTCCAGCCACTATTTGTTGAAAGAGTAGGTTATGCAGTGATATCTCTGATCTTCCGGAAAGAAGAAGAAACATGGCGGAGGACTGTGAAATCCAACTACTCAAAGGTTGATCTTGTATAAACGACAGAATGAGAAATTTTACTCCTTCTTGCAGAGGAAGAAGACATTCAAATTTTCCAAGTCAGTGCCAGGAATCACTGAATATTGGTTTTAATAGTTCTAAGAGCTCACCAGTCACCACTACTGATTTACAGGATTTAAAATTGATGGATTTATCTAACTTGCCTCATCTGTGTCATGGAAGAGAAGAGTGCATGGTCTCATCAAATCTGTTGTTCTGCTTTTCTATATCTTGATATCCGTAGCAGTTCACTTCTTAGCACTGCAGGTAGCTAAAACAAGGCCACATCATGGGGCCTTGTAAATTCATTGACTCAGCATTTTTAGATGACCGGTCAGATCTCAACTAGCAAAACTGTGAGTATACTTGCTCAGCACTACTACTTTGATGGGAGAATGCCAACAAGGATGTTTTTGTGAGCTCATTTGCTGAGCACCATTAATTTACTAGTTGAAAGTCAAAGGGGTTTGGGATGTGCATGGTCACTGTATCAACAACGCTACTGCCAGCCTGCTGGTGTTATATCCAGACAAAAGATGTAATGTTGTTATTGGACTGACATATCACATTATTATATGCCCCTAAATTCATGGACAAAATGACATAACATGATTGCTGTGAAGTTCATGACTTCCTTCTCTGATGTAAGAGAATATGCAGTACCAGCTTCTTTTCTATCGGGTTCTTCAAATTTGAGTGAAGAAGTTATTCAATCTTGAGTTGAAGTTGTTTCTTTTTACCTTGAGTTAGTCTGTTATGTCCGTCATGTTCAGGCTTGGGGCTTTTGGGGGGTTTGTTTAAAGTCTTTTCTGAGAGAAACACAGTTTAGGAATTACACAGATTTGCTTACAGCAAGCAGGTTGAAGAGTGGTGAAACATTACGCAATATGTTCTAAGCAACCCTCCAAACTACTTCACTGTTTCATAAGATTCATGTAAGCCAGTGACATCATTTGTAACACCTGATATTTCTGCTTTCCACACGTATTTTCTTTGCTTGGTTTAAACAAGGATTTAGTTTACGGTTGTTACTTACATCTAAACCAGTTTCTTCTTCTTTTAACCTTTCATCACTTTTTAAAATAGGGCTTCAAGATGAAATATTGATGGAACACTTCTTTGAGTAGCCAATATTCTAAACATTGTGCACTTTGTCAGTGAATTCACTTCTTAGCATTGGCTATGTGCAAGATTCTAAGATCAGTTAGGAGGATTTTCAAAGTTATTTCAGAGTAGGAAAGAATTCCTTTTTTTGTAGCTTTTTTTTTTTAAAGTGATCTATGCTATGTTTGGAGATACTGCTTGACATCTTGCATTTTAAGTAGTTTACGTCAGCAGAGTTTAAAATATCATCCCTCTAATCTGCCAGTGTTTTACATCTGCATTATGTTATTAAAATGAGGAAGACACAATGAAGATATAAGGTTGTGGAGTAGTAGTCAATCTCTTTACAATTCCCTTCTTCCTCTTATATTGCCCTCAAATGGGAGCAAATTCTATGAAATAAATGCATTAAGTTTAAATAACAGCTCTTAGATCAAAACTGTACACATTTTTTTCAACTACAGAGTTGTTGGATATGAAGAGTCATCATCACAGTCATTTTAGTGGCAGATATCTCCATTTATCTTTTCTCTCATAAAAAAATAGGGAAAATAGGGTAAATGAATCTCAGATGAATATAAACAGGATCCTGTTCCCAGCACTGATCCATCAAATGATTTGAAGGAGAGGGTTCTTATTCCACCAGCACCTTCAGTAGGCAAAACAAAATTAGAATGCCAGGAAAGCAAATATTGCTGTTATACATCTATTCCAAACTCTTTTCTTCTTCCACACTTTAACCATCATGTCTTTAACCTTACATGTCTGGGGTGGGGTGACACAAAAAGGTGGAGGGACACAAATATGTTAGAACAAACCTGAGGACTACAGCCTTCCAAGAGGCCAGCAAGAGGGATTTGGTGCAATCCCACATGCTGGGTTTGTGTGGCAGGGTTTTTGGTAGTGGGGGAGGGGTCTACAGCAGTGGCCCCCTGTGAGAAGCTTCTCAAAGCTCCCATGGCTCCAAGTCAGACCCTCCTCTGACCAAGGCTGAGTCAATTAGCAATGGTGGCTGCACCTTTGCAGTAACGTATTTAAGAAGGGAAATCTGAGAGGGAGGTTGGGACTTGTTAGGATGAGTTACGAGAAGGACACCTATGGAAACACCGACATCAGTGGAAGGAAGGAGGACGAAGTGGGGGAGGTGCACCAGTGCAGTGATCTCCCCTGTATCCCATGGTGTGAGGGCAGGGCGGCTGCCCCCAGCCCCCCCATGGAGGTCCACAATGAAGCAGAGATCCACCTGAAGCCTGTGGAGGACCCCACACCGGAGCAGGTGGCTGTGCCCGAAGAAGGCCTGGACTGAATGGGAAGAAGAAGCACCTAATGTTGTAGTTCCGTGCTGGAAGGACTGCAACATGCAGGGAAGGACCGACGCTGGAGCATTTCAGGAAGAATGCATCCTGTGGGAAGGACTCACGTTGGAGAAAGTTCATGGAGGACTATCTCCCATGTGAGGGACACCATGCCAGAGCAGGGGAACAATGCGCAGAGTTCCCCCCTGCTCCCAGGGAGGAAGAGGCAGCAGACTGACTGTAGCCCCACCATTCGCTGCCCTGGGGAGGAGGTAGAGATATTGAGAGAAAAACTGAGCCCTGCAAGAAGGTAGGGGTGGGAGAAGAGATTTTTTTTTTAAGATGTCAACACTTCTCACCATCCTACTCTGTCTGTTCAGTGGTGGTGTTGTTAGTGATTCAGTTAAAGTGATGTTCTTTTTCTTCCCCTAACGAGTCTGTCTTTTGACCATAACAGTAATGGATGAACACCCCCTCCCTGTCTCATCTCAATTCCCAAGCCTTTTGCTTTAATTTCTCCTTCCCATTCCTGAGGTCAAAGGGTTGAGTGAACGGCTGCATGGTGCTCAGTTTCCCTCTGGGCTCAAACCACTATAAAATCCAGAATTAAAGTCTGATTGTAAGCCCTCTCTATCAAGTGGCTCAGAAGAAAAACATTTTCAAATGGGGCCCTGAGCAACAACAAGCCTTTGAACAATGTTCAAGCAGTAGCCCCTGGGCTGGTCTGGGCAGGACAAGATGTAAAAAATGTGGTCTACACCACAGCTGGGGAGAATGGCCCTACCTGGAGTCTCTGGCAGAGAGCACCAGGGGAGACCCGAGGCTGACCCCTGGGGGTTTAGAGTCAGGGATACAGAGGATTCAAGGCCCCCTATACTCCAACTGAAAAGGAGATATTGGCAGCATATGAAGGAGTTTGAGCTGCTTCAGAAGTAGCTGGTACAAAAGCACAGCTCCTCTTGGCACCCCGATGGTCAGTGTTGGGCTGGATGTTCAAAGGGAGTGTCCCCTCTGCACATCATGCAACTGATGCCACGGGGAGTAAATAGGTCACACCTATCACACAGTAGGCTCATAGGAAACATCAGTCACCCAGGAATTCTGGAAGTAATCACAGATTGACCAGAAGGTAAAGATTTTGGAATATCACCAGAGGAGGACGTGACGCGTGCTGAAGAGGCCCCACTGTATAATGAGCTACCAGAAAATGAGAAGCAACATGCCCTGTTCACTGAGGGGTCCTGACGCATTGTGGGAAGGCATTGGAGACGGGAGGCTGCTGTATGGAGTCCTATACAACAAGTCGCAGAAACTGCTGAATGAGGTGAATTGAGCCAGTTTGCAGAAGTGAAAGGCATCCAGCTAGCTTTAGATATTGATGAACAAGAGAAATGCCCAGTGTTCTCTCTATACTGACTCATGGATCATAGAATCATAGAATCATTCAGGTTGGAAAAGACCCTTGGGATCATCGAGTCCAACCATCAGCCCTACTCTACAAAGTTCTTCCCTACACCATATCCCCCAACATCTCATCTAAACGACCCTTAAACACATCCAGGGATGGTGACTCCACCACCTCCCTGGGCAGCCTATTCCACTGTCTAACCACTCTTTCTGTGAAAAATTTTTTCCTAATGTCCAGTCTGAACCTCCCCTGTTGGAGTTTAAAGCCTTGTTCCCCCTTGTTCTGTCACTAATCACCTGTGAGAAGAGACCAGCACCAACCTCTCTACAATGTCCTTTCAGGTAGCTCTAGAGAGTGATGAGGTCTCCCCTCAGCCTTCTCTTCCTCAAACTGAACAGTCCCAGCTCCCTCAATCTCTCCTCATAGGATCTGTTCTCCAGGTCCTTCACCAGCTTCGTTGCCCTCCTCTGCATTCGCTCCAGCACCTCGATATCTCTCTCGTATTGAGGTGGCCAGAACTGGACACAATACTCCAGGTGTGGCCTCACCAGGGCAGAGTACAGGGGGACTATCACCTCCCTACTTCTGCTGGTCACACTATTTCTAATACAAGCCAGGATGCCGTTGGCTTTCTTGGCCACCTGGGCACACTGCCGACTCATGTTCAGCTGTCTGTCAATTAGAACCCCCAGATCCTTCTCTTCCAGGCAGCTCTCCAGCCACACCTCCCCAAGCCTGTAGCGATGCAGGGGGTTGTTGCGGCCCAAGTGCAGGACCCAGCACTTGGCCTTGTTGAGGCTCATCCTGTTAACGTTGGCCCACCGATCCAATCTATCCAAGTCTCTCTGTAGAGCCTCCCTATCTTCATGCAGAGCCACACTCCTGCTTAACTTGGTGTCATCTGCGAACTTACTGATGATACACTCTATGTCCTTATCAAGATAATCAGTAAAGATGTTGAACAGAAATGGTCCCAACACCGAGCCCTGAGGAACACCACTTGTGACCGGCCGCCAGCTGGATTTATCTCCATTGACCACCACTCTCTGGGACCATCCATCCAGCCAGTGCTTGACCCAGCAGCCCGTTCGCTCATCCAGGCCATGGGCAGCCAGTTTTTCTATGAGAATCCTATGGGGAACTGTGTCGAATGCTTTTCGAAAATACATGTAGATAATATCAACAACTTTTCCCTTGTCCAATAGTTGGGTCATCTTGTCATAGAAGGAGATCAGGTTTGTCAGGCAGGACCTGCCTTTCATAAACACATGCTGACTAGGCCTGATCCCCTGGTTGTCCATTATATGACTTTTAATGGCACTTGAGATGACCTGCTCCATGACCTTCCCTGGTACCGAGGTCAGACTGACAGGTCTATAGTTTCCTGGATCCTCCTTTCTGCCTCTCTTGTAGGTGGGTGTCACATTTGCTACCCTCCAGTCCAATGGGACCTCCCCAGTTAGCCATGATTTCAGGGAAATCATGGAAAGCAGCTTGGTGAGCACATCTGCCAACTCTTTCAGCACCCTTGGGTGTAACCCATCCAGTCCCACAGACTTGTGTGCACCCAAGAGGTGTAGCAGGTCTCTGACCACCTCCTCTTCAACTGTGCTGATCTCAATCTGCTTCCCCTCCCCATATCCCAGCTCATGAGGCTGGGTGTCCAGGGAACAGCCAGTTCCACTGCTAAAGACTGAGGCAAAGTAGGCGTTGAGCACCTCAGCCTTTTCCTCATCCTTAGTTACCATGTTTCCCTCTGCATCCAATAAAGGAGGGAGATTTTCCCTAATCCTCCTTTTACTGTTAATGAATTTATAGAAACATTTTTTATTATTCTTAACAGCTGTAGCCAGGACAAGCTCTAGCTGCGCTTTGGCTCTCCTAATGTTCTCCCTGCATAGCTTCACTACATCTTTATAGTCTTCATGAGAGATGGAGGCAAATTCTCTGTGAGGGTGGTTGCAGCAATGGAAGCAGAGCAGCTGGCAGTGCAGAAGCAAACCCATCTGGGCTGCTGCATTGTGGCAAGATATTGCTGCCTGATTAGAGAAGCCAGTTGTAAAAGTACATCACGTAGATGTCCACATACCTAAGAGTAGGGCCACTGAAGAACATAAAAACCACCAGCAGGTGGATCAGGCTGCTGAGATTGATGTGCCTCAGGTACATTTGGACTGGAAATATAAGGGTTATTCATTTATAGCTCAGTGGGCCCATGAGACCTCAGGCAATCAAGGAAAAGATGCAACATAGAAATGGGCTTGGCATTGAACAGTGGACTTGACCATGGACACTATTGCACAGGTTATCTATGAATGCAAAACATGTGCTGCAATCAAGCAAGCCAAGCAGCTAAAGCCTCTTTGGTATGGAGGACGATGACTGAAACATAAGTACAGGGAAGCCTGGCAGATTGACTATATCACATTCCCACAAACCTGCCAAGGCAAGTGCCATGTGCTTACAATGGTGGAAGTAACCACCAGATGGCTGGACACATATCCTGTGCCCAATGCCACCACCCAGAACACTATTCTGGGCCTTGAGAGACAAGTTTTATGGTGACCAAAAAGAATTGAGTCAGACAACAGGACTCATTTCCAAAACAACCTCATAGATGCCTGGGCCAAAGAGCATGACGTTGAGTGGTTTATATCATATCCCCTATCATACAATGGCCTCTGGGAAAACTGAACAATACAGTGGACTGCTAAAAACTACACTGAGCAATGGTGGGGTGAGACCTTCAAACGTTGGGATACACGTTTAGCAAAAGCCACCTAGTTAGTTAACAGTAGAGGATCTACTAATTGAGCTGACCCTGCTCAATCAAAACTTCCATGTCCTGTAGAAGGGGATAAAGTCCACATAGTGCCCATGAAGAATACTTTAGGGAAGACAGTCTGGGTCAGTCCTGTTTTGGCCAAAGGCAAACCATTCAGGGGATTGTTTTGGCTAAAGGACCGGGGTGCACGTGGTAGGTGATGTGGGAGGACATGGAATATCTATGTGTACCTCAAAGGGATCTGATTTTGGGTGAGAATAGTCAGAAAATTAAATTGTATGATGTTAATTGCAAAATAGCCCTGCCACTGTACGACATCACGACCACAGTTACTGTGTGCTGTAGCAGTGATATTACAGTAATAATCACCCAAATCAATGAAGAATGGACTTTGATGAAACCAAGCCAAGTGCTGCAGTGATGGAACTTGAACTGGCTTCAGCAACTTGTGCCCAGCAACTTCCTCAAGATCAACATCTCCAACCCACAGACTGGGAGTACAGGCCGCAGCAAATACAGCTGCAGCATGCACCAATCCAACATCACAGACCATCTCTCCTGCCCTGAAAGACTGTTACAACAGGTGGAGCCCCAAAGTCATGGATTAAATAAACTCAATGGACACATTAGAGGGAGGGCCCATAGACTAAGACAATGATATCCATGTGCATATATATGTATATGTGTGTATATATATATATATATCTCAAGGACACAAAAAAAGTGGTTGTAAATAATTGGAAAGTGTAGGATCTGGGCATGACGTAGATGGTGTAGAATAAGGGGTGGATAATGTGAATGCTGGGGAGAAAGGATGAGGCACAGGTCAGTGACTGCTGTTGTGGGCAAGGAAGTCCCACAGAGGAGCACTGCTGGCGGTGGGTGGGTAAACGCCCAGTCCTTCATTTCCAGGCAGTGACCCAGAGAATCACCAGCAGCTTCTTCTGTGCCTTCCTAGAGCCATCGACTCTGGAAATCCCCGGCAGCTCTGGGACTCAAACAGAGAGCATTTCCATTTCAGGTGCTGCTGAAACAGTCTGCAATTGAGCTGATGTCCCTGCGGTAAGAGCCCTCTCCTGTCTCCTGACCTGCAGCACATTTGGTAGGGTGGCAGCAGATAAGCCCATGCTATTTGCATTCACTTGCACAGTGCCCAGGGCTCGTGCCTCTCCCTCCTGCCCGGGCCTTTTGTTAAACCTGGAGGGGACGGGAAACATTTGCAAACCGGGGAAAGAAAAAGGGACTAGAGCATATCTGCCACTGCTTCTCCTGAGCTTGGAGACTGGGGGGGGGGGCTGGGCAGCTCTCTGACAAGATCTGCTTTCCCGGTATCTGCAGGAAGGCGCTCACTGCGTGGCAGGAACAAGCCTCAGTGATGCCACAGCTGAGGGATGAGGTGGCGCACCTGGCTGCAGAGGTGGACGCTATGAAGAAGGTGATCCTGCACTTTGGGAAAGAGGGCTGGGACGAGCAGGACCCCACACAAGGCCCTTCCTGGGCCCGTTGGTGGGCTTTTCTGGCTCAGCCCATACACCCAACCCTTGTCAGGGGCTGCTGGTTGAGCTGCTCCGCTGTAAAGCCCCTTCTCCTGGCCAGGACTGACATGGTTGTTTCCCCTGTTCCTCTGCGTCTTTCCCAGGAAGCTCAGCAAATGAGAGAGGCAATGTCTGCAACCATGCAGGTGTCTGTCCGGGCTCTGAAAAGCACAGGTATGGAGAGACCTCGGGTCCTAGCGGGCAGGTCTCATCACTCTGGGCTCATGCTTGGTGTTCCCGAAAGCAGGCTGTGCTGCAGACTCTGCCCTCCAGAGCATAGGGAGGTGGGATGAAACCACAGGGCCCCAGAGCACAACTGTGGCAGAGCAGCTGCCTTGGGATCACTCCAAACCTGCTTTTGGGACCCTCACTGGAGCCCTGACCAAGACTCTGACAGCATTTCTGCCCTCTCCCAGTCCATGGAGCTTCCCTAGGGAACAAAAACGAGTGGCCAGGTCGTCTTCTGTTGTCCACACAGTGGGGGCTTGGCTAGGGTCTGCGGCCCTTCCCATGGGGGCTTGCTGTCTCCCAGTGCCACACACCTTCTCTTTGTGTGGCTGGGGCAGAGACGTTTTCAGTGGGTGCGGGGATCCCCTCCTTTTCCTGGGGCACCTCCAAGGGCGTGGTGCTGCATTACAAGGCAGCCTTACAAGTCACCTGCAGCCACCAGGTCCTCCGAGCTCAGGACCTCTTGCAGTCAGCTGCTCTCTTCTCCCTTCAGGGGCTGCCACTGACCTGCAGAGATCATCCAGCAGCTCTGCATGGGTCTGCAGGGTGTTTGGGTTCATGTGTGCTCCACCTCTTCTGGATACTTTTGTGCAGGTAGAGTAGCAGAAATCCTCAGTGCTGCTCCTCTTGCCTCTTACAAGGTTGGGGCTAAGTTCTGAGGTGTCTCCCCTCAGGCCAGTGGTATTGCTGAAGGCCAGGGCACTGCTCTGGTGCCTGACACCTGAGGTCTTACACAGGGCTTGGCTACCTGTAAAAGAGCAGTTGCCCTCAGAAAGGGGCTGAGTTGTGCTGAGCTTTCTGACTGCCATCCTCATGGACCCCCCTGGAAGGGGCTTCTCCTTCAGGACTGCTGTCCTGGGTTTGTCTAGGATACAGTTAATTTTCACAGGAAGATGGTGGGGGGGCGCCAGGACAGGTGACCTAAAGTATTTGACACCATGCTGAGGTTATGCTCAGTATATAGCTGGAGGAGATGGCTGGGCATGATGGGGGGAGATCAAGGCTCAAAAAGGGGCTGAGGTGGGGTGCCGGCTGATGAGCAATTGTATTGTGCAACACTTGCTTTATATATTCTTTTATTAGTATTGTTGTTGTTACAATTTTGTTCTCTCCTTGTGTTGTTTGATTAAACTATCCTTATCCCAAATCACAAGGTTTTACCTTTTCCTTCTGATTTTCATCCCACCATGGAGCTGGGAGAGGACTGAGTGAGCAGTCTCGTGGTGCTTTGTTGCCAGCTGTGCCTAAACCATGACAGTCCTTTCTGGAGCCCAACATGGAGCATGAACGGTTGAGATAATGGCAAAATATCTGACCAGAGCATGTTAAACAGATTTGTTATATGCATTTCTTATATTATTCAAATAGTCACTGGTCACGATGTTGGTTCATCTGTTCACATGGCGGTGTTATGTAAATTCTTATATGCACTATGTATTACCTGGGGTGATGTTTATCACCCCTGGGAGAGGGATCCAGACTATCATTTTACTATACTGGGTAATGTTGACTTATGATATGATTACATCACTGGTCATGAGGTTAAGCTGGTATTTGTATGCACCATTGTTGTCATTCCTGTACCTCAGGCACCTTCTCTCAGAATTTATTTGTAATTACACCCAATCTATGGGGAAGGCAGGGTGGGATACTTTCTCCTTCAGGCTTACTACAACAGCTTTTGAGAATTTTTAATATCCTTGGAATGTTCAAGCCAGCATGCTTTTATTGCTATGTATCCTGAATGTGTCTCAGGTCTTGCTTAAGGTTACACAAAAAATTTTTAAGTATACCACCCAGAGATCTGCCCCAAGGCTGGATAGTCATGGGTGGCATGGCATGTGGGAGAATATGGGTAGGTATCTAGAGAACTTCTCACCCCCAGTGATTTTGAATTTCACTCCTGAAAAACTGCAGGATCCTGATAAAGTGATAGAATATTTGAAAAGAAAATGCTGTGGCTATTCCAAAAAGACAATCCTTCACAAACCTCTTCATGAAGAGCCTACATGGTCTCCATGAGTATTCACCCACTATCAGTGGAGGCACAGGGTGTGAGCTTCAGCATGAGGTAGATGTACTGGAGTGCCTGTGAGGTCCTTCCAATCTCCCACTTCTGGGGTTCTCAGACCTTCTGAAATGCTTGCTACACACAGATCCCACCCGGCCCCAGAGCTGACACCGTGGGTGCAGGTTTGTGAAGAAAGTTTTGGCACCTCTGCTGTCCTTCCAAATTGCTCTCCTCATTTGCCTTTGACTGTAGTGTGGCAAAAGGCAAGTTCGGGTGCACAATTACATTGTCGTCAAGCTAATTCAAAGGTTAGGGTGCGTAAGATTAATGTGCTGCTGCCCCACACTTCCAATTCCAGTATCCTCTGTTGACAGGAAAATGGAATGGCATCGTGCAAGTAACATTTTCTGTGTAAGTCTCTGTCAGAAATGCTTGGAAGAAAAGCATCTGCTCAACTGTCTGCCAGAGGACAGCTGTAAGCTTAGAATCATAGAGTGAAAGGGCTCAGTCATTCTCACAGTAAAAGTGTTTCCTTATGTTTAGAGGGAACCTCCTGTGTTGTGAAAGAAGTACAAGTAGGGAGGCAGACTAATGGTGCCAGACTGTTTTTTGCAGCAGTGCCAAAGGACATCCAACAGCCATGACACCCCTGCTGTTGTAGTTCCTTCCTTTGTTTTTTGGAGAAAAGATGTGTGAGGGCAGAAGAGACAAGGTCTCCCCCAGCTTGCAGCGGCCATAAAACCAGGGCCAGTGGCTGGCTGCAGGAAGCATTCTTGAACATGGCACTGTCTGCTGGAGGCTTCACAAATGAAATGGGGGTAGTCATGACACCAGGACTACCATGAAGCACAAATACGGTGAGTGAAAAGTACTCTGTGAGTGCAAAACACTTTCTTCCTTCAACTCCTATTATGACACCATGGCAGCACAAGTATAAAGGTCCCTTCTTCCCCTCTCCCAGTCAATTTCCCAAGTTGGGAGGAATCACGGGGTTTGAGTCTGTGTGACTTCTGCATAGGGCTATTTTAATTGACAGTGCATATGTCCTTCTATGAGAGGGTAAAAATCACCTGCAGCAATCCCCCCCCCACCTGCTATCAATATCCAATTCTGCTTCAAAGCTGTGGTCTCTAATAAATACCTGTGACAGGGAACACAAATTCTCTAACTAATAGGATAGTCCACTCTCTTCCGAAACTGCCTCTATCCATAGTCCTTGAAAAAAACCATGACGTTTCTTTGTCAGTTCATAGAATCACAGACTGGTTTGGATTGGAAGGAACCTTAAAGATCATCTAGTTCCAACCCCCCTGCCATGAGCAGGGAACCTTCCTCTAGACCAGGTTGCTCAAAGCCCCATCCAACCTGGCCTTGAACACTGCCAGGGAGGGGGCAGCCACAACTTCTCTGGGCAACCTGTTCCAGTGCCTCACCACCCTCACAGGAAAGAATTTCTTCCTAATACCTAATCTAAATCTACTCTCTTCCAGTTTAAAATCATTACCCCATGTCCTACCGCATGCCCTTGTAAAAAGTCCCTCTCCATCTTTCTTGTAGGCCCCCTTCAGGTAGTGGAAGTCTGTTATAAGGTCTCTCTGGAGTCTTCTCCAGGCTGAACAACCCCAATTGTCTCAGCCTGTCCTCACAGGGGAGATGCTACAGCCACCTGATCATCTTTGTGGCTCTCCTCTGGGCCTGCTTGAGCAGGTCCATGTCCTTCTTATGTTGGGGGCCCCAGAGCTGGACACAGTACTGCAGGGGGGGTCTGATGAGAGCAGAGTAGAGGGGGAGAATCACCTCCCTCGACCTGCTGGCCACACTTCTCTTGATGCAGCCCAGGATATGGTTGGCTTTCTGGGCTGTGAGCGCACATTGCTGGCTCATAGTCAGTTTTCCATCTACTAATAACCTCAAGTCCTTCTCCACAGGGCTGTTTTCAATCCACTCATCGCCCAGCCTATATTCGTGCTTGGGATTGCCTTGACCCATGTGCAGAACCTTGCAGTTGACTTTGTTGAACTTCACGAGATTTGCACATGCCCGCCTCTCAAGCCTGTCAAGGTCCCTTTGGATGCTATCCCTTCCCTCCAGCGTGTCGCCCACACCACACAGCTTGGTGTTGTCAGCAAACTTCCTGCGGGTGCACTCAGCGCCACTCTGCATGTTTCCGACAACGATGTTAAACAGCACCAGTTCCAATACCAACCCCCAAGGAACGCCACTCGATTCCACTCAGACATCAAGCCATTGACTGCAAGTCTTTGAGTGCAACCATCCAGCTGATCATTATCCACCAAGCATTCTACTCATCAAATCCATGTCTCTCCAACTTAGAGACAAGGATTTTGTGCAGGACACTATCAAATGTTTTTCACGAGTCCATGTAGGTGACATCAGTTGCTCTTCCCTTATCCATCAATGCTGTCACCTTGTCGTAGAAGGCCACCCAATTTGTCAGGCATGATTTGCCCTTAGTGAAGCCATGTTGGCTGTCACAAATCACCTCCTTATTTTCCATGTGCCTTAGCACAGTTTCCAGGAGGATCTGCTCCATGATCTTGCCAGGCACAGAGATGAGACTGACTGGCTTGTAGTTTCCTGGATCTTCCTTTTTTTCACTTTTTAAAAATGGGGGTTATGTTTTTCCCCTTTTCCAGTCAGAGGGAACTTCACTGGACTGCCACGACTTCACAAATATGATGGATAGTGGCTTAGCCACTTCATCCACCTGTTCCTTCAGTTCTCGTGGATGCATCTCATCAGGTCCCATGGACTTGTGCACCTTCAGCTTCCTTACATGGGCTCAAACCTGATCTTTTACAGTGGGCGGTTCTTCATTCTCCCAGTCCCCGCCTTTGCCTTCTGCATCTTGGACGGTGTGGCTGGAACCCTTGCCAGTGAAGACTGAAGCAAAAAAGTCGTTGAGTACTTCAGCCTTCCTCATAGCCCAGGTAATAACCAGGTCTCCCGTTTCCTTCCAGAGAGGGCCCATATGTTCCCTAGTCTGCCTTTTATCACCGACGTACCTACAGAAGCTTTTCTTGTTGCCCTTGACATCCCTGGCCAGATTTAATTCTATCAGGGCTTTGGCCTTCCTGACCTGATCTCTGGCTGCTCGGATAGTTTCTCTGTACTCCTCCCAGGCTACCTGTCCTTGCTTCCACCCTCTGTAGGCTTCCTTTTTATGTTTGAGCTTGTTGAGGAGCTCCCTGTTCATCCATGCAGGCCTCCTGGTGTTCTTGCCTGACTTCCTTTTTGTCGGGATGCATCGCTCCTGAGCTTGGGGCAGGTGATCCTTGAATATTAACCACCTTTCTTGGGTCCCTCTTCCCTCCAGGACTTTATCCCATGCTACTTTGCCAAGCAGATCCCTGAAGAGGCCAAAGTCTGCTCTCCTGAAGGGCAGATCTTGCTGTGCACCCTCCTCTAAGGATCTTGAACTCCACTACTTCATGGCCACTGAAGCCAAGGCTGTCCTTAAGCTTCACATTCCCCACCAGCCCCTCTTTGTTGGTGAAAACAAGGTCCAAGCATAGCACCTCTCCACACTGAATCCTCTATGACTTGGAGAAGGAAGTTATCATCAACACATTCTAGGAAACTCCTGGATTGCTTATGACCTGCTATGCTGTCTATCCAACAGATATTGGGGTGGTTGAAGAACTCCATGATCACCAGGGCTTGTGAATGTGAGGCTGCTCCTATCTGTCTATAGAGGGCCTCATCCACTTGGTCCTCCTGGTTGGGTGGCCTGTAGCAGACCCCCATTATAACATCTCCTGTCCCTGCCTTCCTTTTAATCCTAACCAATAAGCTCTTGGTTGGCTCCTCATCCTCATCCCAGGCAGAGCTCCTAACACTCCTGCTGGTCATCGACATAGAGGGCTACAAACCTCCTTGTCTCCCCTGCCTGTCCTTCCTAAGGAGCCTGTATCCTTCCATTCCAGCACTCCAGACATAGGAGCCATCACACCATGTCCCCATGATGCCAATAAGATCTTAGCCCTACAGGCATGTATACGTCTCTAGTTCCTCTTGTTTATTCCCCATGGTACATGCATCTGCATAGAGGCATTTAAGTTGGGCCCCCTCTTAAACTGACTTACTGTCTAGAGCTCCTTTGTGCTGCTCTTCAGGTGCTTTCCTGCTGATCTGTGATCTGTCTCCAGGCTCTGGGCATCTATTGCTGGCACTGGGATCAAGCTGGTAGCAGTGGGATGGATTGAGGTTCCCCTTCCCCAGCAACTTTAAAGCCCTCAAGCCCAGCTTGGCAAGCATATGACCAAAGATGGTCCTCCCTTATCTGTGTGAGAAATGATCAGTTGCCAATTATCAACAGCTCAGACAGGATGCGGTGTGAAGCAGTCTTTATTACGTTCTTGCAAGACCGGGCGCCCCCATCAAGTGGACGTGCCTAACAGCCATCATGCAATGGCTTATATCCCTTTCTCCCAACCACGAGTTCCCTCCCCTGATTCCTCATTGGCTGAGTACTACAGGGTGTACAGACTTCCCGAACCACCTACCGATACGCCCCTTCATGTATGTGTTCATACGTCGCATGTTCATGGAAATGAACCTTGGCTTTCTCCAGGGCGGAGAAGTTAATATGCATGAGCTCATCACACAAGCGTACTAAGATGGAAAAGTTCGAAATTCAGGTTCCCCAAGTCTTTCGGTATCTGCATCCATCTAAAGCCAGTTCCAAATACTGGGTCATCACAGTTGACAAAAAGACCACTTGCCTTCTAGCCCTAGACCAGGGATTTCAATGGTTGTGAATTGCTCTTGTTGATTGCTTTGGTGAATCGTTCCTGCCCTTCCCATCAGGGTTATTATGCGAAAACAACATTCTTTCCCTTACATCTGGAAGATGGACCCCATCAGCCCCCATTAGACGAGGTTTCTCAAAGCGAGTCCCATGGTCTAAGTAGCCGAATCCTTGGCTGTAGCACCAGTCCCATAAGCAATTGTTGATTTGCCAGATTTAACTGGCCCATTCAGACCCCTTCCCTTTGATCAAGAGGACTGATGAAAAAACTACCTGTACTCCAGAGTCCCTTACCACCACTCCCAGGGCTCTGTAATCCTCCTTGATACTCCTCAGACTTCTCCTAGCTGTATCAGTGGTGCCCACGTGAAACAACAACAATGGATAATAGTTGTCTGTGTGAGGCTGATTCAAGCCCCCAGTAAGTAGCACACCTCTCTAGAGAGTGTGTCAGGTCTGCAGGTGGGTGCCTCTGTACCTCTCAGAAGAGTGTTGCCTACCACTGTCACTCTTCAACTTTTCCTAGTTGTGCTGGTTGGTATATGGGGAGCAGGTCAGGCTGCCTTACTCAGCTCCAGTGTCTCTCCTGATATGACAGGTCTTTCCTCTTGAGTCTGCAGAATGGTGAAGTGGTTCTGCAAGGGCACCTCAGACTTTGGGGGAATTCTCTTCCTCCTGCAGGTCCTTGCTGTTGCAAGCTTCTATTCTTCTGCATTATTCGCCCTGCTTCCTTCCGTGTGTACTGGTGGGGGAGTTTTTTGGCTCTTTGGCTGTGGGCTGTGGGTCCACTGCAGACTGCACTTGGAATCAGCTACCTTAACTCCTTCTCAGCCTCCCTGATGTTACTCAGCCTTCTCGCCACCTCCTGCAGCTCAACTACCTGCTGCAGGAGCTCCTCCACCTGGGCACACCTTTTGGAGTCAGGTCTGCTGCCTGTCCCTGACCCAGGAGAAAGATCTGGGCCATTCCTGCAGCCTGAGGTCTGTGCTGCAGCCTCTCCCATCAGCAGCTCTCTCTGGGTGGAGGCATTGGACACCGCGGGGGTAGACGGTGCAGATCCTGTCTCTCATGAGAGCTGCTGGCTCCTGGCCGGTCTCTGTGCTCCCTTGGGGTTTCCTCAGCTCAGGAAGCACCCCTGTATGCCACGATCCCCTGCTCTGCTGTGGAATGTGCCTGCACCAGACCTGTTTGCTTTGGTAACTGTTTGTGGTGGTTACACCATGTTTAGAATTGCATGTAAGAAAAGCAATTGTTCTGCTCATACTGCCTGCCAATGTCTGTGGCAACTGATACAAGGAAATGATCAGCTGCTTTGCAACTTATTTACTTATAGCAACTTATAATGATTTCTGAATATTGCTTAGTAATCCTGCTTGCCCTGACTGTTCTGTGGAAACTTACCAAGAACTACTATGTTTGGCAAAAATAGAGACATGCCCTTGAAAATCAGATGTGTTCTAACAAGTTAGTCTTTGTAGCGGATAGATAGCCATTTATGGGTGGTAGAAACTAATATACTGGTGCTTTTAGATAAGATAGAGGTGGTAAACCAACTGGAACCACTCTTGTTGTTCAAGAAATTGGCTAAGAGAATCTGCGCATGCTCCAAGGAAAAGCACAAGGTGAGAAAGACTATGAGCCTTCCTCCAAAAACCCCCAAAAACGACCATCAGGAGGCAATGCGCAGGTGAAAAGATAACATAAACTGCTGACACCAGCCTTTTGAACTAACCCAGCCTTACATATGCATATGTATAATTGTATTATGTAATCCAATGAATATGTACATCCACACTCTATAAGTTTTTGGTAAAATGTGCTGTTGGTGTGCAAGCTTTGTGGAGAAATCCCCTTGCACCCCGGCGCCAGAGTAAACACGCCTGCTTTATAATTCTCTCTGAGTTGTAGAGTCTGTTTCTGCGAATCACAACAGCATGGGATGGACGGTCCCAGAGAGTGGTGGTCAATGGAGATAAATCCAGCTGGCAGCCGGTCACAAGTGGTGTTCCTCAGGGCTCGGTGTTGGGACCATTTCTGTTTAACATCTTTACTGATTATCTTGATAAGGACATAGAGTGTATCATCAGTAAGTTTGCAGATGACACCAAGTTAAGCAGGAATGTCGATCTGCATGAGGATGTTGGATCGGTGGGCCAGGTCCTGCACTTGGGCCGCAACAACCCCATGCATCCCTACAGGCTTGGGGAGGTGTGGCTGGAGAGCTGTCTGGAAGAGAAAGATCTGTGGGTTCTAATTGACAAACAGCTGAACATGAGCCGGCAGTGTGCCCAGGTGGCCAAGAAAGCCAACGGCATCCTGGCTTGTATTAGAAATAGTGTGACCAGCAGAAGTAGGGAGGTGATAGTCCCCCTGTACTCTGCCCTGGTGAGGCCACACCTGGAGTATTGTGTCCAGTTCTGGCCACCTCAATACGAGAGAGATATCGAGGTGCTGGAGCGAATGCAGAGGAGGGCAACGAAGCTGGTGAAGGACCTGGAGAACAGATCCTATGAGGAGAGATTGAGGGAGCTGGGACTGTTCAGTTTGAGGAAGAGAAGGCTGAGGGGAGACCTCATCACTCTCTAGAGCTACCTGAAAGGACATTGTAGAGAGGTTGGTGCTGGTCTCTTCTCACAGGTGATTAGTGACAGAACAAGGGGGAACAAGGCTTTAAACTCCAACAGGGGAGGTTCAGACTGGACATGAGGAAAAAATTTTTCACAGAAAGAGTGGTTAGACAGTGGAATAGGCTGCCCAGGGAGGTGGTGGAGTCACCATCCCTGGATGTGTTTAAGGGTTGTTTAGATGAGATGTTGGGGGATATGGTGTAGGGAAGAACTTTGTAGAGTAGGGCTGATGGTTGGACTCGATGATCCCAAGGGTCTTTTCCAACCTGAATGATTCTGTGATTCTGTGATTTTAAAACTAGTTATTTGCAGAGGTAAGTCCCTTCCTCAAATGGCTCAGTTCATACCACACCCAGAAATTTGCGGCAAATTTGCAGCAAACCAAAATGGTTCAGTCATCCTGTCATCCCAAATGTAACGTTAGATTTCTGAGCATTAAAAGATGTGAAACAACATGTGTGGTGGTTTAGCCCCTGCCGGGGTCTGAGACCACGCGGCTGCTACCCCTCCCCCACAAAGGCAGTGAAATACAAAGCCCCAAGACTGAAATAAGGAAAGGTTTAATACAACAATACAATAGCAACACAACAAACAACAACAATAACAATAACAGTAATAGTGATAGCAATGAACAGAGCAAAATAGCTACCAAATACAGCAGTGAGAGGAGCAGATGTACCAAAACCACAAGTGCACCCCGTTCCTGCGCCAGGAAAATGTGACGCACCAGGATGTGACATCGTCCACATGGTATCTGAATAACCGGGCTAGAGCTTCCCCCCCCACTGCTGGGGAAACTTAACCCTATCCTGGTTAAACCAGGACAACATGATACAAAAAGGCCAAAAATCCATTTTATACATTTACATTACAAACATTTTTTGTTTCTGGTGCTCCTGTTGTGATCTACTTTCAGAGTATGTCAGGTTATTCAGTACAGGAGAAACAGGAAGAGAGACCCATATTGTCAAAAGCAGATGGAAGGAAAATGAACAAACAAAACCATTGAATAACTTTGTCACCTTCCTTGTTCAGCAATGCAGTGCTGTGTACATCTGTGTGAACAGAAATGTAGGCTGCACCGCATGGTAGTCCCTTCTAGGGCCATGACCTGAGACCACTGGCCTGGTGATCCAGTAACAAGACTGGATCAATCTTTTCCTGCTCTTATTTTTGGTTACGTGTGCAAGCAAGTGCTTGGAAAATATCTCAGTTACCCCTGCAGCAAACATTTCCTAGTCAGTGAACAGTTTTTCCTAATGAGGCTGTTTTCACATTCCAGCTTTAGCTGTGTATTGAGGCAGGGAACAGCACTACCATCTGGGCAACACCCAATCAGCCACTGCAATTTACTATGTGCGTAGTAATACTGGCTTCAAAACCTGCTGTCTGTGGAGAGAGCTTAAAATATTAATTTCTTTATGAAGATCACTCTTCACTTGTTTTTATCCTTTTATTTATTGTGTGCACCATGGAAGGTGTTCATATTCATAAGGGTCACCCTAAACTTCATTGCTGTGAGTAAGAAGGGCTCCATTACCTTCAGAGGCATCACAACACAGGTTTGGTGCATTTTGAGTTGCAGCTTTATCACAAACTTTGGGACTAGGCAAGTAGCTTTGCAGTCACACTGAAAAGACAAAATAGTAGGGGTGAGCCTTAGGCAAGGAGCAAATAGTCTCCACAGACTCTGAGGGTCCCAAGCAGTAGCAGTACCTCTCAGTGTCTTATACCAGAGCTTTTCCTTCTGCATTCCATCAGCTGGGCAGGAAAGGTGGGAGCATGCCGCTGGGAGACAGTAAGCTCTGCAATGAAGACAGACCCACCAGAAATAGGCATTTCATACACCCCTTACAGTCCACAGCTGAGTTTCTAGGCCATCTCTTCCTCCTCTTTCATCCCATTCCTTTCATTTCAGAAATAACACCCCACTTATTTTGGGTTGGGTGAAGATTATAATACAGGGATTCCTCAAGGAAATTAAATGGAGATAGCATACTAGTCTTTGTATATCATTAAGAGACAGTACAGCATTTTATTATAAGCATAAGAGAAAGCACATTTTTCTTATGTGAATCAAGCATTTATGAAATTCTTCTTAAATAAAGACGAGTTGTATAAGGAACCTTTTCAAAGAAGCAACTCTGTCTAAACAAGAACTGGCTTTTCCCAGCCTTCGGGCACCCTGTTTTGTCCTGGAGTGACATTACACACAGAGCTACAAAAAAAAAAAAAAAAAAAAAAAAAAAAAGAGAGTATGTTAGTTCGTTGAGTCAAACCTTCAAAAACCAGGAAATAACTAAATTCAGTCTGGTAGCATTGGCACCCATTTCTGGAAAACAGTGATTAAAAGTTTGCGATCAGGTGCTTAGCTGATGCCAGGGTGCTTGTATGCAGCCTCCCACGGTGACAAGTAACTTCTCATTGAGCCAGACTTCTCACCCATTCTGTCTTTCCTATCATACACTGGTCACAGGCAGAGTTAAATCTTCTGGAATTTTTTAATAATACATGAGAAAATATGGCAGTATTGTAATCTGGAATCTTATATGTTAAAACATGAAGCATGTCTATTGTGGATAAACAGTTCTGGGGTGCAGAATGCATGACTTAAGGCTTTACTATTGCCCTGCTTTTGTGCTAATCAGCACAAAGATAAAGAATTAGAGTTAACTCTCATGTTCCAGACAGTTTTGCATTACAATCAGTGATAAAGATGGAACTTCAAAGGTATTGATATGAGTAGCTAAAAGCAGTGTTAGTAGTGACACAGTGCAGTGTGTTGCTATTCTCTTCTGTTTCCTTTCTAAAGATGGTTCCAACATGCCTTTTTGTAGTACCGATGTGACATTATGGACCAGTTCAGCCACTGAACAGAATGACACCATACAGAAAACAAACCAAAACCCTACATCAAAAGGGTTTTGAAATGTAAATCTCAAGTACTCAGAAGTCAGGAAATGCCCTCATTATAGTTACCTGTATGGCCTGATTCCCTTCTCTGTGAGTGTCTGCAGTAAAAAAAAGCACCACACCTTCACTGTGATTGAAAGCACAAAAATACCTAGCCTTTCCCCGCTGGCCACAGCCTTCTTTCAAACCCCACACACTCCTCCAAGAATGCGGGTGTGGAAGTGGCCCAGCATTCCAAATATGTTGTTCATTTTTCTGTGCACTGTGTGCAATGATCCACAATGAACAACTTCAACAAATAAGCAAATCTTGACAGTGTCACCTCTCTCTTATTTTTCCATTAGGTTTGTAGATATTCTGAGAGTTGTCACTGTATCATATTAACAGTTAATGTTTAAAATTGCAGTATACCATTGGCTTTGTGGCTCCCCATGAAGAAAAATTTTAGTTTTGGCTGAATTTTGTGGACTCACCATTTAATTGCCTTCTTTCATGTTGGACAGCACACAAACCATCCTAGTGTTAAAAAGTTGCTAAGGCTCCAGACCCATGCATAGCTTTAGTACAAAAGTTTGGAAGAATAATCATCCCCCATGCTGCTTTCTGTTGTCAGAATTGACAGTCATGCATGAGAAAGCCCTTCCAGTTCACTTCAGCAATCATGCCTCTTCCTATTTTCAGATCTGGTTTGCATACCAGTGCAGGAGGGGTGGATTAGCCAAAACTAACTTTGTATTGCAAATGTTGGCTTCATATGAACCTTCTCAATTCACAGCCAACTCCAGAGAATTGCAGTACCATCTAATTTGTTCTTTGCACTGCCAAACTATAATGGAAGGCTACTTTCCAATGCATCTTGTGACAGTAGGAGGTGATGACAAAGCTATACACAACGAGTGGAGTTTGCCTTCAGTTAATAATACTGCTTGATTTTCTGCTGCAGAGGAAACCAGGAAGAGATAGGCAGGATTCCTCACATCCTTATACCTTCCAAGTGCAGTGCATCTAGTCTGAAGGTGTGACAGGCCACAGGGCTGACAGATTGCTCCAAAGGTCACACAGTTCCCCCTCCTGCCCAAAGCCAGGATCAGCAGTTCCTAAACCACAGATGCCTATCTTGAGAATCTTCAGAACAGGTTCAAAGTGAACTATCACAAAGGGATGATGGGCTAGCTGCCAGAGACTCACAGTACTAGTTTGGAGGCTTGGGTGTTTCCTCAAAACATGTAGCTAAAACCAAGAGGGTATAGAGTAAATGCTGACTGAGAACCTATCCTCTGTCAAGAATAGAGAGACCTGGATGCTTATCACTGTGAGGAGGGTGACATTGCACTTTGAGTTAGTTTCACAGTCCTACCATGACTGAAGTTATAGATTTATCATCTTCTCATTCAGCATGTTACCATAACTTAAACAGCCAGCTAAGAAGAGCCAATCACTTATTGAATATTGCACATTATAAATCAGCCTTTCTTGTCTGCAGCTCTGGCTTTGGGGGTTTTCATAGGAATTGTGACACAAAAGAGATTTTTATGTTTATTTGGCAAAAAGACATGTTGGAGATCTTGTTTACTCTGATGGGAAGAAGTGTTTTATTTCAACTGCAGCATCGCACAAAGCTCACAGACAAAGGAAAGAAGTGATAGTAATTGAGGACAGCATCATTCGGTTCAATCAGCGAAAGTACAATAACATCCATGTCTGACTAGACATTAATTTGTCTCTGTATTCCTATTGATGCAGAACATTGAGCTGCCATGGTCTCTGCTCACACAGGAATAGCACACTGTCTACATGACTGTGGTGTGGCCATCTGCTGAGCCCCGCATGACTGTGGGACAGTTCTGCTGCCATGTTACTGGTGAGACACTGATGAGAGAAAAAAGTAGCTGACCAAAAGGTATTAAGAGCAATCTTCCCAGTCAACTTGCTAATGAGCTGTATTCCTCCTCACAGTATCTCTTGTGAAAAGAGCCAAGGGGCTGATTTCAGTTTGCTGATGCTATTTCCCTCATCCAGCAGCACAGGATGAATCAGCGGAATGGGCTGGTGCTCACTAAAATTTTTGGTACAATTTCACCGATAGGGGAAAGGGAGGAAGCAGACAGACAGATTGAAAAAATTATAGAATCATAGAATTGGAAAAGACCTTTAAGATCATTGAGTCCAACTGTTAACCTAACACTGCCAAGTCTACCACTAAACCATGTTCCTAAGTGCCTCATCTACACATCTTTTAAATACTGCCGGTGATGGTGACTCAACCCCTTCCCTTGGCAGCCTATTCCAGTGCTTGACAACCCCTTTGGTGAAGAAATTTTTCCTAATATCCAATCTAAACCTTCCCTGGTGCAACTTAAGGCCATTTCCTCTCTCATCCTATCACTTACCTGGGGAAAAGAGACCGACCTCACTACAGCCTCTTTTCAGGTAGTTGTAGAGAGCAGTAAGGTCTCCCTGAGTCTCCTTTTTTCCCAGTTCCCCAGTTCCTTCAGCCACTCCTTACAGGACTTGTTTTCTAAATCCTTCACCAACTAATAGGATAACCCACTCTCTTCCAAAACTGCCTCTATCCATAGTCCTTGAAAAAAACCAGGGTTTATCAGTTCATAGAATCACAGAATGGTTTGGGTTGGAAGGGACCTTAAAGATCATCTAGTTCCAACCCCCCTGCCATGGACAGGGACACCTTCCTCTAGACCAGGTTGCTCAAAGCCCCATCCAACCTGGCCTTGAACACTGCCAGGGAGGGGGCAGCCACAAATTCTCTGGGCAACCTGTTCCAGGGTCTCACCACCCTCACAGGAAAGAATTTCTTCCTTATATCTAATCTAAATCTACTCTCTTTCAGTTTAAAACCATTATACCTTGTCCTATCCTTACATGACCTTGTAAAAAGTCCCTCTCCATCTTTCTTGTAGGCCCCCTTTAAGTACTGGAAGTCTGCTATAAAGTCTCCCTGGAGCCTTCTCTTCTCCAGGCTGAACAACCCCAATTGTCTCAGCCTGTCCTCATAGGGGAGATGCTACAGCCACCTGATCATCTTCATGGCCTCCTCTGAACTCACTCGAGCAGGTCCACATCCTCCTTATGTTGGTGGCCCCAGAGCTGAACACAGTACTCCAGGTGGGTCTCATGAGAGTGGAGCAGAGGGGGACAATCACCTCCCTCGACCTGCTGGCCACAATTCTCTTGATGCAGCACAGGATATGGTTGGCTTTCTGGGCTGCGGGCACACGTTGCTGTCTCATAGTCAGTTTTCCATCCACTACTATCCCAAGTCCTTCTCCACAGGACTGCTCTCAATCCACTCTTCACTCTTCAATCACTGAATGTGGTGGTCAGGCATACATACACAAATAAGATTAATATGGGAACATGTCCCATATTAATAAATTGAGGTAGTAAATTTGCCTTCCTGGATGCTGAGAAGTCTTAACTTCTGAAAATTCAGAATGCTTTTGCCCTGACAGGTTGCTCAGAAAGGGTAACATGAGCTGTTTCTCAGCACCTGTTTTGAGGAGTTCCTCAGCAAGACTGTCAGTTGCATGCAGGAGTTCCTGGTAAAGCAGAAGGGATGAACACATAAAAAAGATCTTTGCCAGCCCTGTATTGTGAAAACAAATTCTGTCTTGTTAAAGGACAATGTGTTGGGACATCTGTCCTTCCCCAAAGGCACACATAACATCCTCCACTCTTAGTGCAAATCAGATACAAAAAGAGCCTGTTTGAATATGAGGCTGAGAGTACAGATTAGCTGACCAGCTACCAGGAGTGACATTAGAGCATAATGGTCACTGTGGCAGCAGGCCCCTATTAAGCAGCATAATTGCTCTGATCAGTGAAAAATGTTTTCAGCTCCTACACCAAATATTCAGTAAAAATCTAATCACCACTTTAAAAATTATGGCTTGTGACTTTCTTACATCGTAACACTGTTCTATTATGAACTGTCCACTATGAAAAAGAGACAAGCTCATCATATACAGCCAATGTTTACATGTTCTTAATATTCTGGTTTTAATTCACAGCATGTATGTAATCACTGTTAGAAAAAAACATAAATGAATTAAAATAATGTTTAGACTACTGACAACAAATCTGAAATCCAGTGCTTACTCACCTTGTTGGATACTAAATCTAGAAAATGATTGCTATCTTGATTCCCACTATCTGGCATTACTTTCTTTCCCAATATTTTCTCACTTACAGTATTCATCTTCTACATGACACATTATTTGTGTTTCATTCCCTTATACAGTCTTATCACCTTGCCTTGTAACTTCATCACCTAGAGTCATGCAGACCAGTTTGCATATACTCAGTGCAAACACTCAATAGCAAACCATTCCTCCGCCATCATTGCATTGGGATGTTATGCTGTCATCATCTCTCTGATTAAGAATAAAACAGGTTTTCTTCCCTTCTCTTCACAATTCTTCTGATGTTGCATCAAATGAATTATGTTCTGCATACATAAGGGCCTAGTTATCCAGTCTGTACTTGGGAAAATCTGTACCTAAATAGCTTGCATGAATCTTGTAATATTGTCTCCTGCCTCTCTGCCCTGCATTTCACCACTTTGCAGAAGGGTGTTGTGCAGACATCTTCCTGAAATGGGACCCTAAGGGTCAATGCCACTGACGAGCCTGGTGTGCCAGCACTGCCTGGACAAAAAGGACAAAAACCAAAAAAGTTTGCTGTGGCTCTGGGCCGTGAGGGAGGGGCATGATACATATTAGGATCTGCATTCATACAAACCCCATCAGAATACTCACTCTGAAGGTGTAGCCTAGCTCCAAGGCACAAATTCAGGCATCAATTTTGCCATACTACTCCATATCATAAGTAGAAAGTGGTTGTCATCTTTCTCTTCTAGCAGTGGCAGCTGTGTGGGCCAGTGATGTGTGGTCGCATTCCCTCTGAGCAGCAGCCAGTGCTTCCAAGCACAAAAGGTAGACACACCTTTTTGGGAAAAAAAAATTAAAATATAGGTGATGACATTTGACTGACAACACTCTAAAAAAAGCACTGACATTCCCACTCATATACACACAACAGGAAAAATCCTGTCCATAAGCTTGTTAGAAAGAAAGATTTCTAAGTGACCTTAACTGCAAGTAGATTTTTTTCCATGTCTGAAATCTATCTTAGAAATGTTGGTGACTTAATCTTATTTAAATGATAATGACATGATTTATAATGAATGCTCCTTACATGAAAGCAAAATATATGAAACAAAATGCTTTGCAAGGTAGGGCAGAGTCAACATAGCATGAAGCAAAACTCTACAGACCAACAGTTTTGCAAGCCACCCAAAGAACTCTGTTTACTTCACTGAAAGAATTTTTAAAGATGCAAATTGCCACAAATTAGGGTTCTACATGTTTATACTGAAAAAGGGATTTGAATATCTGAACTGTTTGAGTTGATCATTTCAGCCAAAATAATTGTTACTTCACAAAAAGAATAAACAGTGCTGAAGACAAGGAAAATGCTTAAGGCAAGACTGTCATATTTGAAACAGTGCTTGGAGGAAAAAAATGAACCCCACTCCAGGATTATATGAAGTTCTTTAAGGGTGGAGAACTTCACCTTCTTAAAGGGCAAAAGTAAACCACTAAGGTGATGTCACATACCAAGGTCACTCCTCTTCATAGAGTAAATCAAAGGAAAGAAGAAGATTCAATTGTCATATCCAAAACCAAGAAGTTCAATGATCTGAGTAACTAATGAAGTCTCATTTCTTATAGATCTGTGTCTTACATTGTTTCCTCAGCAGGGCTCTGATGATGTCTGTCTCACACTGACACACAGTATCGTGATTCTTGCAGAAATGTGGTATCCTGAGACTGTCTGGCATGTATCTGGGACCCTCAAGGTACAAAAATCATTCCAAAAAGAGAGGGAAACAGACATATAGACACATGCGAACACATTCACAGACAAGAATGCAGGGTCAAATAAGCCTCATTCCCCAGAAAACAGACTAACAAAAAATGTTCTGGTGATAAGCTCCACAGAAGCTCTTTTAAATAAATTAAACAGATGAGCTCTTCTACCTCAATTTTGGTCAAAAACTAGTCCAGTTGTCATCAGATACCTGCTTAGTAGCCTCCAGCCCATTCTTACTGAATGGTGGGCACTGAGCTTCAAAAGCCACAATATGTATCCTGCTAACAGTTATGGCACAGAAAAAAGCAAATTAATACAATGAAAACTCAGCTCCCTTTTGGCCCAACATGCCAAGCAGCACAGGGTTGCTCACATTGGTTGATGTGTGTGTGTGTTGGACTTTTCTGTTGTAAGTAGAGAGCTTCAGCTTTCAAACCCGTCTGCCTGGTATCATTCATGAGAACTGACATGGAATAAATAAGGAAAAGCTTGCATTTGTTTTTGAGCAAAATGAAGTGCTCACCATCTAAATGGCATCTGCTGAGCAGTCAGTAGAAAGAATGAACTGCAACATAACAAGGAGAAAACAGAGAAAAGATGTTCTAACTCCCATTCTTTTCCCCTCTTTCTCCCTTTGCATTAGGGCCACACAGTATGACAAAATAAAGCCTTGTCCTGCTCTGGTACCTCTAGAAAGTCCCTGTGACTACAGACATGGCATATATAGGCTTTTTAAGGTGCATTTTTAAAATAACAGGTCTGCCAGACAGAAAATTACATTCTTATTTAGACTTCCTCAGCATCTCTTCTTCCATCTGTCTTTTCATCTTCTTATTAACATCACTGGCAGACCACTACTAGCAGAACTTCAATTACTGTATTTATTTTCAAAGACCAACATGTAACATAGCAAAACTCGCCTACTCTCAGATTTTGCTACTGAGAAACAAGCTGTGCTGGGTTTATGTGGTGGGGGTTTTGGTAGTGGAGGAGGGGGTTACAGCAGTAGCCCCCTGTGAGAAGCTTCTCAAAGATCCCCTGGCTCTGAGTTGGACTCACCTCTGGCCAAGGATGAGCCAATTAGTGACGTGATAACATATTTAAGAAGGGAAATCTGGGAGGAGGAGGAGTTGGAGTTGTGAGAAGGAGTTGTGAGGAACACACCTATGCAAACACTGAGGTCGGTGGAAGAAGGGAGGGTGCAGGGAAGGTTCACCAGAGCAGAGACCCCCCTGTCTGTGGTGAGAGAAAAGGCTCTCCACCTGCAGCCCATGGAGGTCCACAGTGGAGCAGATGCCCACCTGCAGCCCATGGAGGACTCCAAGCAGGAGCAGGAGCTGCACCCGAAGAAGGACAGTACTCTGTGGGAAGCCTCCACTGTTGTAGTTCAGCACTGGGAGGACTACAACACACGGGAGGGACCCACGCCAGAGCAGCTCGAAAAGAGCTGCAGCCCGTGGGATGGACTCGTGTTGGAGAAATTTGTGGAGGACTGTCTCCCATGAGAGGGACTCCATGCTGAAGCAGGGGAATAGTGTGAGGCATCCTCCCACAGAGGAGGAAGGAGTGGTAGAGACAATGGAACTGATCACAACTCCTTTTCCCTGCCCCCCTATACCACTGGGGGAGAGGAGGTAGAGAAAACAGGAGCAAAGCTGAGCCCAGGAAGAAGTGAGGGGTGGGGGAAAGGTGTTTTTAAGATGTGGTAATGCTTCTCACTGTCCCACTCTGTCTGTTAACTGTTGATTTTGTTAGTATTTGAATTAAAGTGGTGTGGTTTTTTTCTTCCCCTAAGGAGTTTGTCTTTAGTCCATAACTGTAATGGGTGAGCCACCCCTCCCTGTCCTTATCTTAATTCCCGAGCCTTTTACTAGGGAGGGAAAGGGTGAGTGAATGGCTGTGTGGTGCTCAGTTGACCTCTGGGGTCAAACCACAACACCAGTTTATTGTCAGAATTATTATTGTGGACTAAGCCAAATTAGGATTAAAAAAAAGAAAAGACAAGATAAAAACAAGAGAGTAGAAAGCAGAGTCTAGAAGGTAAAGCAACTGCATGCTTCAGGGCAGGAGAGAGTTCACACAAATGGGAGGAAAATAACACTTGTCCAGTCCCATGATGCTTCTGGTACTGTCCATTACTAGAGACAGGATAGAAGCCTAAATGGACCTTAGCTCTGACCCAGAATGGTAATTCCTGTGTCTTAACAAAACCAGTGACAGGTGGATACAGAGGAGGATTCGTTTCTACCTGAGGAATGGAAGGACACACAGCAAGACTAATCACTAAACTGGAACCAGGGACGTGATCACTGTAATAGTGAATTTACAAGAATAAGAAGGCAAACATCAGCCCTAATGAATATGGATGGACTGCCACACTACCTGGGAATGAACCATCTATTTTTCTAAATACATACAAAATCTTGATGAGAGGACAGCTTCTGAGCAAAGAAGAAACTAACATGTGCAAGCATCAACTTTTTATATAGGGTAAAAGATAAAAATAATTTGTACCTTTTGAGACACAGCCATAGCTAACCAGTACCCTAAAAGTTCAGCAGGAAAATCTAACTGTGAAATCATTAGTTATACACATAAGATGTGCATGTTTGCTTCAGAGACATCAATGGGAATTTTGCTATGTGATGGAAATTTTTAATTTTCTTGCATTTAATGGCTGAAACAAAAATTTACTCATTCTCCATACGAAAGAAATCAGAAGACCAGCAGCCCAGATTCTCAGCTACATCAGCTACATACAGCACAGCTCCTAAGAGTGCAAGTAATCTCTGTGTTCAGCTAATAACAAAACACTCTGAATCAAGCCAGAGGTGTATGCAAATTTTGACAGAAGCAATCAAGCACAAAATTTCAGTGGAAAGTAGTAACTGTTCCTCCCATACCCCTCCAAAAGCAGCATGGAGATTAGCATGAATTCTGCTAAATCCCTCTAACCACAGATGATCTCTGTCCCATTAGGAGGTCCTCTCTTGGCTGATTTCAAGGTCAGAATGTGCTCTGAAGGCAGAATAATTGGCCACACCAGATTTATCTTCTAATGCTGTTACAGCTTTCATTAAATAAACTGATAGCTAAATATAATATTTATGATATTTACATATGACTGCACACTTGGCATCACTGGAGATCTTTTATTACAGCTTAGATAGACATGCCAATAATGATGACAGCCATAACTAGAAAAGGGAAATGGACTAAATGATTTCTTAAGGTCCCTTCTATCCCTGATTTATCTTATTCTGTGAACTTATTGAAACCACTCAACTCTTCCCACTGGAGTTTCATTTTTTGTGCTCTAGTGTCCTGACAATAACTAGGCCAATCTGTTCTAAGTTGCATTCTGTTTTCAGCACCCTGTAGTAAATGAACGGACTTTTAGGTTTTGAGTGTACAGGGAATTTGGAATGTGCCACATAAACAACCTGATCAACACAAGGTGTCATCTCAATATTTACTATTACTCAGTGAATAGGAGCCAGAGATTCTGGTTTCAGATGTATGCTCACAGCCCTCAGGACACTGGGATTATGTGATTGTGGGGAAATATGTGCCTTTGAACTTTTACTGTATTTCAGTAACAGGGTTGATGCCATGAAACAAATGTTTATTCTGGACAGAGCTGAGCATCAAGTTAAAATTCTGCATCTTTAAAAATACCAAAATTAGCTTCTGTCAAGAAGTAAAATGAAAGTTTGAAGTAGATAGTTCTTCACATAGCAAAACACTGCAAGTGTGATTCAGAAACTTCAGGTCATTTATGTTTTACAGTGGATCTGTTGCGTCCCAGATACTCCTGGTACTTAAGCTCATCTCCATAGACAGCTATGTCTGCTTGAACTCCAGCTTCTGTCCTGCAGCACACAGCAGTCACCAAGCCAGGGAGGCATTGCTTCAGCCTGTGAGCAAGTGGCAGACCAAGCTGTGCTGCAGGAGACACAGGCCAGCCAGAGAGCATGGCACATACGTGGGATGAGAAGTGTCAGAACTCTGAACTCCAGTTCACTTCAGACAATGCATCAAAACAGGGACAGTCAGGTTAACATCAGATTGACTTGAGACAAAATATCTTCTTACTCTTTTAAAATTTAGAATTCCTTGGTTGGTATTTTGGGGGGCAAAATTAACGCTTTTCTCACTTTGTAGAAACTGTAATGATAATAAAAGCATTGTGAAGGAAAACACCTTGAGAGCTCTATTTCAATCAGGTCTTTTCTACTTAATCAGGTCTTTTCTACAATCAGGTCTTTTCACTTACAGAGGCCTGTTAGACATTGACTTTAGACAAAATCAACAGAGCAATCTTTAAAGAAATGAAACAGGGACTTGAAAATTTTCATGCTTGTTTTAAGTTGTTCTGTGCCTTAAAAAGCAGAAAATTTTAAAAAACCCAGGTTTTCAAAGATCTGCCATCTTTGATGGGATTGAACTATCAGAATAGCACCTCACATTGTATTTTGTTTGCGCGTCTGAGTGTGCTGGAGTTAAATGATTCTATGTGGTATGATACTGTTCAGAAAAGTAGATTTAGAAGCTGGGATAATTCTGTCTTTCTTAATGAGCAACACCTTTCTACAAAAAAGTCTTGTGACATCAATAACACAAACTGAAACAATAATAGGCGTCAATGGGACAGAGCTAAATCTGGATGTAAAAATCAATGCCATGCTTTATGATCACCTGCAGTCTAAAGAATAATTCACAGTTCTATCTTGTCTGTTAACTGCCAGATATATGACAATATTTTTCCAGATCCAAAAATTTTGGATCTGGGACCTTTATATCTGTGGAGAAATTTACAGGCTGGTTACGACACACTTTGTCAGTCCTTCATACATTCAAAACAAAGAGCCAGCAATGTGATCCTGGAACAAGGAGAAAATAAACACCTTTCCTCCTTGCTTCCTCTTCCCTACATTCAAGCAACACTAAAAGACCTTGAGCACTGAATCATTTGGTCAGCTATGTTAACAGCAAATATTTTCTCC
Organism: Strix aluco; assembly: GCF_031877795.1. Lineage (NCBI taxonomy): Eukaryota > Metazoa > Chordata > Aves > Strigiformes > Strigidae > Strix > Strix aluco. The sequence continues at coordinate 30,303,076 of NC_133971.1, forward strand.
CCTCAAACTGGGTATAATTGGAGAGGTCTAAGTCTGGCCCCACAACAAATAAGAGCATGATGATGTTTGCATCATGATCTAAGCATGTATTTGCTGCTGCTGATACACATACACATCTCAGGAGCTTAAACTTATTAGGCAAACACTTTTTCATGCTTTTCTGCATTGGGGAAGGGTAAGTTTATTACTATCTAGATTTTTTTTTTTTAATTTTGATCTGAATTTTGTAACTTCTGAAATAATTTACATTTAAATAAAGGGCTAAATATTTGTGAAATGGTTTATTTTCTTATAGATAACCACCTTAAAATAATTAATAGATTTTAAAGAGCTCTTGCTGGTCTTATATTCACCATGATGGTATTTTATTTAATGGAAACATCAGAAGAATCTGCATAGGATTTCTGAACAGGTTTTCCTGGCAAGCCAGATAAAATTACTTACTGCATGATACATTAAAGAAGCAGTAAAGATGTAGATAAAAATATCCATGGAAGAGAGGAGCCATAAGCAGAAAACTTCCTTTCCAAGACTTGTGGTATCCATGATGAAAATACTGGCTTTCGGTCTATGCATTCAACTTGTTCCCAGAACACCTGAGCTACCAACAGGCAGGAGAATGTATTTGTCACTACTGAACTGAGCACTGCTACCATTTGCTTCTTTTTTCCTTCTACTGAAGCACAGAGACATTTAAAATGCAAAGCCTCACTCAGTAGTCCTCATTCAGCTGATATAGTAATAGAAGGCACAAGATGCAGTGCAGGAGGTGGCAGACAAAGAGTATGTGCTCAGGTCTGTTTTTCACCAGTAATCTGACTTGGCTGTGCATTGTTTTCCCTTTGTGCTGTTTCCTCTTCAACATTTTCCTGGAGTCATCATATTTACAAAAAAAGACTGAAAACCTTTCCCAGTCCATAAATTATAATTTGGCTGGGTTAAGGGGATCAGGAAATCCAGCTAGGGCACTAATACCTCCCTCGTCAAATAAATTAAATTACAGCCTTCAGAGAAAGCAACATGTTGCAAGGTGATATCTCCTCCTTGCAGAATAAATCGGCCCTCCCACTCTAAGCCATTACAGATGGCAGGTAACAGCCAAACATCCTTGAAACAGTATCCACTATTCTCCTACAAGTAAGTGAACCACAGTTCTGCCTTGACCTTATGGGATCCACACAAAGGCAGCTGAAGGATGCAGAAAGGGTACTGTAGACTCTCCTTTGTTGCCACACTACACACCTACCTGTGGCTTAGAAACAAATAGACTGAAGTTTACCAAGTACTGACCTTTTCTCCTGTTTTCCCATCCGTGGAATTTTGATCAGTGGCTATAAATATGAGAAAAGTTTACCTCAAATAAATGCTCCTATAGTTGCAAAAGCAGTATTAATTTATGTCAGCATCAGCCAAAGTCAGCCATGCACACCACTCTCTGGTACAGTGTTTTCTTACTAGATTAAGAGTAATTGGTGTAGAGAACTGAGCAGAGGCCACCGAAAGTGCTGGATGAAAAAATGGATGTGTATCCTCTAACCTTCAGACAATGTTCAACACATCTGTCTCCAGTCTCTCTATGCAGCTTTGGCCCAGTATTATTTTCTCTCAAATCATCAGCTCTTTTCAACACCACAGCTCTCACCTGCTACTCCTTGCACTTAAAGCACTTTACAATGAAACTAATAAGTTTATTTATGCCACAAGCTTGTTCCATAAAATACATTTTTAAAATGCTGTAAAGACATTAAGAGAAATAATAGTGGCCAAAACTATATGCTGGGGACTGGTACACTTGCTAGATTAGCATGCCTTTTCCCATTCTGATGACCTGACTTTAAGCTTTTCTAGTTTTATTTAAATTTAATCACCCAGGCTGAAACTGTATAAAGCTATCTGTCAAGGACTGATAATTTCTCTTAATTTTAGTGAAAAAAAATGTCAGAAATGTTCTGTTATTTCTAAGAACAGGACTAGAGAATATGTTGCATTGCTGAAGTTAAAAAACGCTGGCAACATGTCCATGAGCGACTTTAAAGTCTCACTAAACTGGGTAGAAACTTAATATGTTGTGGGTAGAAGGGCATCAGAAGAGAGGGCAGATCACAAAACAACTGTTAGTCTGTTTCCCAATCCTGATGGCACACAGTGGTGAGGCAAGAGCTTCTCACATCTGCTGCTGAAGAGCTTAACCAAGCTGTAGGTGCAATGATTAAACTGGTGTTCCAGTAAGGAGAGTAACCTTCCCCACTCCAGGCAGTCTTAACAGGTTCCTCTTCCAATCTGAGAGACAGGTAACACTCTCTTTCACAACAGATAGAAGATGGCCAACAAAAAGAACAGGAAATAAATATAGCTGATAAAATTAAAACCTTTCTTAACACTTACTAACACTTACTACTGCTTCCATTACACTTTTTCTACTTTTTATGAATCATAAATGCAAATTCAAAAAAAGCAAAAGGTGGCTCTTGGTTTGGAGCAGGACAGTGCTTTTAATGAAGATTTGAATGTTTGACTGGAAATACTGTGCAGAGATAGCACCAGATTATTATCTGTGCCTTCTCAGGTTTGTTTATTTCTGTAAAATCAGTGCTCTGATCCTGTGTGAGAAAATATGATGTGGCATTGTAACTGAAAAGTATGTAAAAATGTGTGTAGAAAAGAATCAAAGTCCAGTGAAAACTAACCCTGGAAGCTACTGGCTTTTGAAGGTTGATTATGAAACTTTAATAAAACTTTTGTTGGATTTGATTACATAGCTGTAATTGACAATTTTGTACGTACATTTTTACTACATTTGAAGATACATATACATAAACTGCTTTACTGTAGTAATTGAATCACAGAATCATTCAGGTTGGAAAAGACCCTTGGGATCATCGAGTCCAACCATCAGCCCTACTCTACAAAGTTCTTCCCTACACCATATCCCCCAACATCTCATCTAAACAACCCTTAAACACATCCAGGGATGGTGACTCCACCACCTCCCTGGGCAGCCTATTCCACTGTCTAACCACTCTTTCTGTGAAAAATTTTTTCCTCATGTCCAGTCTGAACCTCCCCTGTTGGAGTTTAAAGCCTTGTTCCCCCTTGTTCTGTCACTAATCACCTGTGAGAAGAGACCAGCACCAACCTCTCTACAATGTCCTTTCAGGTAGCTGTAGAGAGTGGTGAGGTCTCCCCTCAGCCTTCTCCTCCTGAAACAGAACGGTCCCAGCTCCCTCAATCTCTCCTCATAGGATCTGTTCTCCAGGCCCTTCACCAGCTTCGTTGCCCTCCTCTGCATTTGCTCCAGCACCTCGATATCTCTCTCGTATTGAGGTGCCCAAAACTGGACACAATACTCCAGGTGTGGCCTCACCAGTGCAGAGTACAGGGGGACTATCACCTCCCTACTTCTGCTGGTCACACTATTTCTAATACAAGCCAGGATGCCGTTGGCCCTCTTGGCCACCTTGGCTGGCTCATGTTCAGCTGCTTGTCAATTAGAACCCCCAGATCCTTCTCTTCCAGACAGCTCTCCAGCCACACCTCCCCAAGCCTGTAGCGATGCATGGGGTTGTTGCGGCCCAAGTGCAGGACCTGGCACTTGGCCTTGTTGAAGCTCATCCCGTTAACATTGGCCCACCGATCCAATCTATCCAAGTCTCTCTGTAGAGCCTCCCTATCTTCATGCAGAGCCACACTCCTGCTTAACTTGGTGTCATCTGCGAACTTACTGATGATACACTCTATGTCCTTATCAAGATCATCAATAAAGATGTTGAACAGAAATGGTCCCAACACCAAGCCCTGAGGAACACCACTTGTGACCGGCCGCCAGCTGGATTTATCTCCATTGACCACCACTCTCTGGGACCATCCATCCAGCCAGTGCTTGACCCAGCAGCCCGTTCGCTCATCCAGGCCATGGGCAGCCAGTTTTTCTATGAGAATCCTATGGGGAACTGTGTCGAATGCTTTTCGAAAATACATGTAGATAATATCAACAACTTTTCCCTTGTCCAATAGTTGGGTCATCTTGTCATAGAAGGAGATCAGGTTTGTCAGGCAGGACCTGCCTTTCATAAACACATGCTGACTAGGCCTGATCCCCTGGTTGTCCATTATATGACTTTTAATGGCACTTGAGATGACCTGCTCCATGACCTTCCCTGGCACCGAGGTCAGACTGACAGGTCTATAGTTTCCTGGATCCTCCTTTCTGCCTCTCTTGTAGGTGGGTGTCACATTTGCTACCCTCCAGTCCGATGGGACCTCCCCAGTTAGCCATGATGTCAGGGAAATCATGGAAAGCGGCTTGGCGAGCACATCTGCCAACTCTTTCAGCACACTTGGGTGTTACCCATCCGGTCCCACAGACTTGTGTGCATCCAAGTGGTGTAGCAGGTCTCTGACCACCTCCTCTTCAACTGTGCTGACCTCAATCTGCTTCCCCTCCCCATATCCCAGCTCATGAGGCTGGGTGTCCAGGGAACAGCCAGTTCCACTGCTAAAGACTGAGGCAAAGTAGGCGTTGAGCACCTCAGCCCTGTAGAAAGTATGATTTTTCTTGTTAGTGATAAGTGTACATACACACATACACACACTTCCTTCATTAGCCCCCACACACACTTCAATAGCAATAAAAGCAGATCCTTTATCCCAGGTCCACCCTTCAAATCCATATCCTTTGTGACACAGTGGTCTTTCAGTTAATTATCATTCCCTTGCCTTATCTACTCAGAGCCTGAATTCATCCCTGGATAACCTTGTTGCACTGCATCTTGTTTGTGAATCCACTCCACGATAACAAGATGTTTAAAGAGGACTTGGATTCATGGATTTCTGTCTGCATCTTAATTATATGCTAAACACTGTCTATAATTACAGCTTTGTTTCCATAGAACAAAAATGGACACATCTTTGTGAAGTCAATTCCTTACTGGATCACAGCATTCATAAAAAGATTAGATTGTAATTTGTTCACAGTTAATCAAGAGTTTATATGTTTTGGTGTCTTCTGTTGCATCTGCCTAACAATATGTTCTGGTATTATTTAATAACTGTTTTAATGTGTTCTACATGTGTCTTTATTTTAAAATCCTTCATTCTTTTCCATTATGAAGTTACACTTCTCTATCACTCTTTGTTGGATAAAAAAACTGGCTGGGTGGCTGGGCTCAAAGACTGGTGGTGAACAGAGTTAGATCCAGCTAGCAGTCTGTCGCAGGTGGTGTTCCCCAGAGATCAGTACTGGGGCCAGTTCTGTTTAACACCTTTATCAATGATCTGGATGAGGGGATCAAGTGCACCTCAGTAAATTTGCAGATGACACCAAGTTGGGTGGAAGTGTTGATGTGCTTGAGGGTAGGAAGGCTCTACAGAGGGACCTGGACAGACTGGATCAATGGGCCAAGGCTAATTGTATGAGGTTCAACAAGGCTGAGTGTCGGGTCCTGCACTTGGGTCACAACAACCCCATGCAAAGCTACAGGCTTGGGCAAGAGTGGCTGGAAAGCTGCCTGGTGGAAAAGGACCTGGGGGTGCTGGTCAACAGCCGGCTGAATATGTGTCAGCAGTGTGCCCAGGTGGCCAAGAAGGCTGATGGCATCCTGGCTTGTATCAGCAATAGCGTGGCCAGCAGGACTAGGGAAGTGATCATCTCACTATACTCGCCACTGGTGAGGCCGCACCTCGATTACTGTGTTCAGTTTTGGGCCCCTCACTGCAAGGCAGACATTGAGGTGCTGGAGCATGTCCAAAGAAGGGCAACGAAGCTGGTGAAGGGTCTGGAGTACAGGTCTTATAAGAAGCAGCTGAGGGAACTGGGGTTGTTTAGTCTAAAGAAAAGGAGGCTCAGGGAGACCTTATCACTCTCTACAACAACCTGAAAGGATGTTGTAGCAAAGTGGGTGTCAGTCTCTTTTCCTCAAGTAACAAGAGATAGGACAAGAGAGAAAATGGCCTCAAGTTGCACCAGGAGAGGTTTAGATTGGATATTAGGAAAAATTTCTTCATCAAAAGGGTTGTCAAACATTGGAACAGGCTGCCCAGGGAAGGGGTTGAGTCACCATTCCTGGCAGTATTTAGAAGATGTGCAGATGTGGCACTTAGGGATATGGTTCAGTGGTAGACTTGGCAGTGTTATGTTAACAGTTGGACTCAATGATCTTAAAGCTCTTTTCCAACCAAAATGATTCTGTGATTCTGTAATAGGTAAAAAAGAATAATCATTACTTGTTTCCAAGATAAGCAAAGCAATTTAGAGCACTGCTAATATCCTTGTCAAGCAAACAGTTCCTTTTCTCCACAAGAATGTGATGTAGTCAGAAAGTGACATAGATTACAGTTCATTTATATTATTAGAAAGCATGAAGAAAACTGTCAAATATTCTTTAATGATAATTTCCTTCTCTTTCCCTTCCCACCATCAGTGAGGAACAGAAGGAGTTAATACCTCAAACATTCATCCATGCAGAAAGCCTCAAGGACAAGTTGTGGCCTTTGTGGCTAGTCTAAGGAATGAAGTAGCTGCCTAGGGAAGCACGGAGTGTATCGAAGGGTGCATGGCTCTGCTCCCTTGCAGTTGTATTGCCTCAAAGGTGAGAGATGTAGACTGAGTAAAACAATATGTTCAGGTTAATGTCTAGGCTATAGTGACACTATTCAAGCTAGAATTAGATATACTGCATTTAAATCGTCTAAGAAGGACCCCTAATGATTGGCTTTATTGTGTAAGTTTGATACTTTGTATAAAAGATGCAGGCCTTGCTAGCTACTATATCCTTGAAGAAAAGCTAAATGATTGAGAAGAGGGCAACATCTGCCCCAGGAGGAGCCAAAGGCTGGATGATTGCCCAAGAAGCATGAAGTCAGTGAAAAGCAGTGGTAACTGGGGGAAAAGTAAAGGTAGCAGGGAGAAATCATGACCACCAAAGTGGTTTCGTCAAGTGGATGACAGGGTTCAAGCAACCCGTCCCTCCTCAACATATGAGCAGAACCCACCCTTCCTCATCTCTCATGCTAATGAGTTCATGGAAAACCCACCTCTCCTCGGCTAGTATGTAAATCAGCCAATAAGACGAACTTAAAAGGCAAGAGAAAATGTTGCTGGGTGTGCATCCATCACCCAGGATTACCAGACATGAGACAACACTGGGACCTGGGGTGGTGATTCAGATTCTTTGACTCTCTTTCTCTCCATTCATTTTATTTTACTTCCTTTCTTTTTTTTTTTTTTCTTATAGATTATCAATAAGAGGTCACATTGCTTACTATCCTTTTCCGAGTTTAAGTTGTTTCTACCACAGGTAAAACATTTTAACCAGCTGTTTGGTGTCATTTCACTTTAATTTACCCCAAGGTGATCATGAAACCTTTACAACCTGGACTTTCAGTCCAGATCATAACACCGTCTCTACCAAATAACATAGTTCAGTTGCTTTAACATCTGTGAATGTGGTTCTGTATTCAACGACCAAGAAAAAATAGAATACGTACTGAATAAAGACAACTCTGTTAATAATAACCTACCTTTCATTACAGCTCTTTCACACTTGTTTTTAGAGGATCTGTTGATTTCTCTAAGCAGTGAATAGCAAGTCTTTGATATTTTTCCTAAGAAATATACCAGTTAGTGAAAATATATTCAGGAACTTGTAATACCTTTTTTCTTGTCTACTTGGATGTCAACAAAGAAGCATAGTGATATAAAAATATAGACGTGGAGTGTTTTAGGCTAAGCCATGGGAGGGAGTTGATGAGTAGGCTGACCAACAACAACAAAAATCCTTTTTACTGCTTTTGCAAGGCTGTGTTTACTTATGCTGCTTGCACGCACACACAAAATCAGCCTTCTTTTCAGGGAAATTGCCTAGAATTCAATGGAAATTTGAAGAGCAATGACTGCCTACTTGCTTACAACCTCCACCTTACTCTGAGCAAATGGATCACTCTCTAAGCACACCTTCAGAACCACTCTCTGAACAGAGCTTCAGGGAAAAATGTAGTTTAAGGCAGCATAGGATAACTTACACTTACTTGGAAAATAACCAAGTAACCAAAATGACAGACTGAACCTGATGTTTTGTCACTGTGTGGAGCAACGTAGGAAGGAAAACCTGGATGAGATAAAGAGCCTCATATTTTTCTTAAGTGTGTGTTGTGTATTTCTACAAAGAGATCTATTTCTGAAATCTGGCAAGATTCCCATATATGGAAAATATGGATATATGTTTCTTATCAATGGTATATAGGAGACTGTGCAATGAGCACAACTGAAATATATACAGATTACAGATACAGGAATGACTTTGCAGTTAATGTGAGCCTGATTGCCAAGGTCTTGTAAGAAGGCTGACAGTTCATATATCTAACAACAGTAGCATGACTGACTCACTGGTCACAACAGTATCCCCTCTCATTTGTTGTCCTCTTTCAGGTCTAGAGCATGTACAGCGGATACCAGGTCTTCTACCAAAATCAGATACTATTTTCAAGTATTTTGTAACTGAAACCACAGATAATTCACAAACAGATTCTCTGTCTTTCCAAAAAAAAAAACATGGATCAAAAATGAATAAAAAGAGGCAAGAAAACATCATTCTGTGAAAATAAACTCTTGCTTAATTCAATTTCTCTGTAAAGTTCCTACATTGCCAAATGCAAGCTGCCCAATATCACCTTAAAGAAATTTAGACACGGTTTGTAATACAGAGGAACAGCAGAGATCCTTCTTGAGCTTCCCTGAATAAAGCATTTTACACTGTAGGTACTGAAGGCATTCTAGGCCTTCGAAACATATATCTCTCAATCAGGCACATAAAGAGATCAGAATAATAGCAACAGTAGAGCACAATTCAGCTTGTGGAAGTCAGAGACTTCAAAGGGTCCATGGCAATATTAAGAGTAGAACTGCCTTGTCTCAAAGACATTCAGAAGAATATATCTTTCTTACTTTTTTAAAGTAGAACACCTCTGAATTATTTGTTAGAACAGCATTATTATTGTGATTGCTTGTGTAAGCTCTGTTGTGATGCAGCGAGGTGAAACAAGTGCTTGATGGTACAAGGACACTTTCACTGAGCACGAAAAGAGAGTGAGACAGACAAATCCATCATGTTTAGCCTGCAGATCCAAGTGCACAAAGCAAAGCATGCTGAAAACCTACCACACATGCAAATAAAAGCAACAAATGAAAGCACAATAGATATGCATGGTGGGATAAAATGAGGAAAATAGAGCATTAAAGACCATCCTTACTGCTCTCAGAAAGAAGTCAAGACACAACAATCAGACTAGCATTTTCAAAGCAAGAAGTGATGTGGAGCATCCAGTTGGAGATATTGAGGCCTAGGTTTCAAAGTGTTGAGGATGAGCAAGTCAAAGGCAAGCATAACACAACAAAAAACAAGCCAATCTATCTACTGCTGAGAACACAAAACCTAAGCAATTTTGAACTATTTTCAGTTGACTTTCTATTTTCCAACTACTTAAAATTCCATGAAAATGAATTTTTAGAGCCCCAGTCAGCAATAAGTAATCTATTAAATTATATAAATTAATGTAAGCAATTGGAAGCAGTCATCTTATTTTAACATGACAGCTCCTAAGAAAAACAATAATACAAATCTTATTCTTGCAATAAAAGCATTGGAATTATTTTATTAGTTATTATTATGGTTATGCTACTACAATTTCAGCAAAATAAGTTATACAAACAAAATAATGTTATGTAAATAATAAGAAATTAATTAGCACAGGAAAAACAACTATTTAAGAGCTTTTCTTGTTGGTATTGCAGTATTTTGTTGTGCAGGTTTAAATTTGAACCATATAAAAAAAATTGGGCCTAATATACATACGCAGAAATTTCTCTAGTACAATTCCAGTAATTCCACTGACCGCAGTGAGATTAGATCTGTGATAAAACAGGAAATCAGATTAATAGGATTGGTCCCTAAGTACACACAAATAATATCTAAGAAAATACACTAGAAAAAAAAAAAAAAAAAAACAGAAGAAATAAAACAGAAGAAAATATATATGAGTATATATTAATATACATCTTGTAATAATAAATTATAACAATGCCAAGTAATTGATTTTATTAAAAGCACATATATTTAAGTGAGTCTGTCCTCTCACCTAGAAAACAACAAAGGAAAATGTAATACCAGCTCGCCACAGTGAGGGAGCTGAGGGAAAAATTTTTCGGTCTTCTGATCTTCTTATTTAAACTTTGTATTTCTTTAGTTTTCTCTTCCTCAGCAAATTCCCCATCAGCTTTTACTGACACCTCATTAGGGACCACATTGCTTTGCTGCAGTTTATTAGATGCATGAAAGGGTCAAATGTGAAAAAGGCATTGAGATCTTGACATATGCAGTGGCAAAAGGCCAGCTGAACCCACAGAATAGAAAAACAGAAGGGCTGCCAACTTACAGGCACCATACTGATAGCTGTACATGGCCACAACTTAGAAAACGATTTGTCAGTCCACAGCAGACCTGCAAAACTCATAAAACATTTACTGATAAGGTAGTATGCAGACAACCCAGCTAAGGACTTTTCATAATGCCAGCACTATTGCTATTACCCAGAAGGCATATTCAAACAAAAATTTTGTATTTGATCACACAGAAGAGCTTCACAAGAAAAATAGTGACTGTGGCACATTTTTAGATTTCAGATTCACTACACTGGGCCTTTCAAAGCATTTCCTCATTCCATTAGCAGAAAATATCAAACTTCAAAGAAGAGAAAAGTCGTGCTTTACATGTAAATGCCATGTCATTTGTCGGGGCCCTTTTATGGAAGTGATGGAAGACTGTGGTTTTTCTAATTAGTTTACAGTGGAATTTCTGCAGGGTTATAATGAGCAGGTCTAGAAAAGATCTCTTCACAACAAGTCTTCTAGCACTGTTAAGTCTATGCCATGATGATTCCCCTCCCGATCCAAGTGTGATTTCCCCAAGAATATTAGGACCATGTATTCCAACATGACTTCACTTGTAATGACACCATGCCTAGATTATCTTCCCCATTTACAGCTATAAGTTATGGCAAGCATTTGTAGGAACTTGCAATTTCTCTCTGGCTCCAGACAGAGTTTATCATGTCCCACCAGAGAAGATCCTCTTGCCTATCTTTCTTTGTTGACTTACTCCCACACAAAAATGTTTATTTCACTTTCTACATGTACTGAAGGAATAACACAGTCTGTCTTGTAGCAGAGATGGGGAAAAAAGGGCTTCAGTATAATTGATCAAGCTGCCATGGACTAATCTTTCTGTGTCTTGGGTGATACAAACAGACTGTGCACTCCCAAGTCTCAGTTGCCCCTCTAGTTGTTTGATTCATAGGAATGCATTGGTTTGGCTCAACTCCCTCTGTTTTATGTTCAGGTCCTTCTCTTCCAGAATTCAGAAAAACTTCAATAACAAACTTCCAGCATCACACTCACAGCTAAAGTGACATATAATAGTAATTGGAAAAACACTTTAAGCAATGAATTGTAAACCTTCTTGCCAAAAAATGGCCTCTACTGGGTATTTAATGTTTTATTTTTCAAATTGAGAAAAAAACAAAAAAATTATGACTGTTTACTCCATTCAGTAGACATTTCATTAAGAGAAGAGTTCTTGCAAATTGCTCGGTTAGGATAATTTCACTAACAATATTGGAATACAGATTTTCAGAAGTTAACTGATTCTTTTAGTCCAGCATATTAAATTTTTCTCTCAGCGCATACACTCAGAAATCCCATGTTCTGAGGTTTTCTGCCTTGTTCTGTCCAGGTTGAATTCTTTGCTGTTTCTTGCAACTTGTGATCACTTTAGTGCCACTAAAACTAAGTGACCAACCCACCACTGAAATTCATTTTACTGAACAAACATCTCCCCATACGTATCAGAATTTCCTCCTTATCCTTCCTGCAAAGGTGACGTAACAAGACAGTCAAAAGGATTATCAGCCACAAATGATCCATATATTCATTCACCACAAAGTAAGAAACTATTAGATGGTTATTTTCAATATACAGCCTCTTCCAAACAAACTTATACACATGATTCATTGGCTTGTCCTTGGGATGGTGTCCCAGTAGAGCTGGTAATAAGCTCTATTCCAAGATCCTACTGTTGACCTTCATATTCACAAAATTTGACTAGGCAATTCAGTGCTACAATAGGCTCTATCCCTGACATTAAATTTTCATTTGCAATGCAGAATGTACTTTTATTTTCAAGAAAACGGGTGATCTCAATCAAAAAATAACAGCATTTATGGTTAATCAGGATTTCTTTAGACTGATGCAACTGGAATACCCCACAGACACATTAGATGAAAAAGAGTTACCCAACATCAGCTGACCTTGTGAGGACTATACAACAACATGATTCCTGTGATGTGACTCCTGCTTTGACAAAGAACATGTTTTACTCATTCCTGCTGGTTGATTTCATGAGAATATGAGAGACTACTGCCATGATCATAGCTTTACATGGTCACCAGATCCAGAGAATCTGGAGAGCTGGAGACACCTCTGGAAAAATTCTGAAACAAACCTACAATTGAATCTATTACCCTGAAAGTTAATGTTTTGCTACACACTTGGTCCCAGATCCTCCTCTGTTCTTTAGCACGTGAAAAGAGGACAAAAGTAAGGGGATGTGCTGACACAGAGGTCTCCTCACAAACTGGGCTGGGGCAGCGAGAGGGGAGCAGAATTCAATCTTCACTGCAGCATACACACATACATACGTATATATATATACGAATTTATATACACATAAAGAAAAATCTGCAAAAAGCTTCTTGAATACTTTCTGCTGCTGCCATGGGAAGGGGCTACCTTCTGAGGGCTTCTGAACTAGCCACACTGACACTGAGCAGCAGTGTGGGGTCACTTTCACACAGTCCTTTTGCTAGCACAGGACAAAATAAGCTGCTCACTTGTTGAAGTACTTTTGTATTTCAGGCAGCTGAAAACCTTAGCATGCAAATTTCCTGTACTGCAGTTAAGTCCTGATGCACAGAGGGACTCTATGTTCTCTTGGATGACAAAGGGTTTCCACTGCTGCTTCTCAGAAGCATTTTGCCTCTCTAAAGGCTATTTTCAGAAAGGTTTGTTTGTTCTCAAGAGACATTTCTGTCAGAATTGTGAAAATATGCTTAAACTTCCATGTATGAACTTAATTATAAAGCTTGCTAAAAGCACAGGTTGAAGTCCTACTTGCTGCTGTTGACTACAAGTTTCTGTCTGACTGGAAGTCAGGTGCTTCAAGCCCAGTAGCATCTCCATGACAACATGGTGTTAAAAAAATCATATTTTAACACTTAAAAAAATACAAACATAATTTCTTAGGTTTTTCTTTCTATTTCCTACCTTATAGTTTACTGATGTCTAGCTAAAGGATTTCTTAGGAGCTAATTACCAGTTAGACTAAAGCCCTAAGGCAAAACCTCAAAACTTCTCTTTTGGTTACTGTGACTAATAAACTAGAAATCCCTCTGTCCTGTACAGCACTGTTCCCTTACCAGTGTTAGATGGACCTCTGGTGAGAAGGAAGCATCATCATCCTCATTTCACAGGCCTAAGAACTGAAGCACTAGAAGGCATAAACAGGACTGAAATAGTTACAAGGTAGAAAAGAAGACACCTAGAATGACAGTAGGTCCCATGTGTCCTGTGAACTACTATCAACAATATCGTTCACATGATATACTGAAACCATGACCATACCACTGCACAAACTGCTTGCATAATTTGCACTAAAATATAGTCTCTTGTATACTAACAGCTGTGTGTAAGATTTACTTACCACACTGACTGAGCATTCACCTGGCTCCTCTACACTGCACTGCATTCATTTCTCCTCCTTGTTCCTAGAAGTCTTTTTCTGCAGCTAATGCACTCAGACAGACGCTTGGCCTTTTAAGGCTTTCCTACAACTATGAGAATTTGGCTTGCAGCTGAACCAAAGCCCAATAGCTAAACTTCAAGTCTCAAAATTATATTGTTCACAAACCATGGGAAATTTTCAAGTGTCAGCTATTTCCTTACAGCTCCAGCTGTTGTTGTTCATTTAATTGCAATTCAGGGAGGGCTGTAATTTGTCAGACATCCCTTCATCTAAGTTTGTGGAGACATGTTAACACTTCTGGTCACCCTCTTCCTCCTGAGGCAATACATCCTTTGGCAGCTTCCGTCCCTCAGCTCTTGCAGAAATTCTGTCTTTCTCAGAAGTTTCACAGCATAGAGAAATAATACACAGAATGAAAGCTGTAAGGGTCAGGTTTATCTTCCATCAGCAATCCTTCATAGTTATGGGAGAGTGGATGAAAAGGACCCTCTTATGTTTCAGAAGTCTTTAGAGGAGAGTAGAGGTCTTAAGACAGAAAAGATGTTCTGCTGCTGTTTCTTGTTCACCTCCCTTCTTTCTGCCAATGTGTGCTTCCCCACCACAGTCATACCCTGGAGCCCCATGGTATGGAATGAAAGTGTAATACTTGTGAATATCAGTCATCAGATAAGAGAGGGTCATGAAAATATTTTTAATGAGGAAATGTCAAAGGAGAAATCTGCTTCAGATCCCCTCTATATATTTGCCCCAGCAATAAAAGAACAGCCTCTTTGTTTTCCATTCATGAGGCCCTATTAGATAGACTCTTTCTAATTCCTATGTGACCCTAACTGCCAGCTAACACTTTAAACTTTTGCACAGTTTTATTAATTCTTCTAGACATACTTTGCTTCTCAGTCTTTCTGAAAAGTATAAACAAGTATGACTCAATGGCACAGTTCCAGCGCAACATCTTATACTCCACCTATGCTTATCCTAAATTTCGAAGATCCCTAGTAACCCCAGCGTCAAGCATAGTACTGAGTATGCTGCAGAAGTTAATTGTCAGAACTTAATTACACAATTTTTCCCAAATCTCCTAATTTTCTATCAGTGGCAATTGGGCCATTACAGGTATATATTCTCCCAGATGACAAAAGTAAATATGCGCATTGAATTGCAACATGATTTTGCTAGTACAAGCTAGAATCACAAAACTCCTGGATTAATTCAGCATCTTTTTTTCCTGATGCTTTCCATTTTTCTCTCCAAATCCACCTTCATGTTCTGATTTCCTGACCTCTGCCATTACTCAGTACTTGTCTATCCCAACAGCAATGCAAGTTGCATATTTTCCTCTGTACTGCCTGCCAGAAAATGTTATCATCCCTTTCAAAGACAAATAATATCTACAAAATCATTTCAGGAATTAGGGTTTCCTATCCTCCCCTCCATTTTCTTATGCTGATAATACTGAATAGAACAGGACAATAGGTAAAGTATTTGGCTCATAGAGGCCACTGGTAATGGCCTTCCCCTGATTATTATTTAGAGATTGTTATTATTATTTTTATTATTATATAGGTTCTGAATGTGCCCTAAGACCCAGTTGTGGAGCAGGACTCTACTAGAAAAAGCAATACTCAAATACAGACTGAAGTGATGTCTCTAACACAAAGACTTTACAGTATACAAAATAAGACTGTCAGGAATAACTACAATTCCCCAGATGTGTACAGAACAGGACTGCCAACCAAAAAAAAAAAAAGTGTTAAAAAAGTAATAAAAAATCATGAGTCATTCCCTAGAAAATGGTGAGGCTGGCTTAAACATCATGAGATTTAAAAAAATTATAAAAGATGAGTTCTGCTTGCTTTCAGAGTATTTACAGTGTGTTAATATTATATTTTTCAACTTTTTCTTCACACTCTTTTGGGCTAGAATCTTAGCAGGCAACTAAAAAAGCTGAGGATTAGACACAGCCTGCTAATACTCCAAGTTTTGTAATAAAGCTCCTGGTGACAAATTGGCAATGCAATGATTGTTTAGCTTCAGTTAGAAAGGATGTCAAGGGCACCGAGCACTTTCAGGTTTTTGAAATAAGCCAAAAGGTCAGATCATGTGCCTGTAACTCATTTTTGAGAGTTGCACAGCCAATAATTCTGAATGCCTTTCTCCACTTCACCCTCCAGATCTTTGGGTATGTAAGTTAACCTATTTCCTTGAGCTTGCTCAATGTTCTCCAAATTAGTGTTCACCCATTTATCCATTTCAATGTGTTACCAAGAGCTTGAGCTTTAAAATAATTTTGTCATTTGCTATCATTATCTTCTATCAAGAAAGTGTTCTGCTTCATTATGTCTTCATTAAAATAAGTGTCCAAATGGCGTGTGGGTGAACAGAGCCCTCCAATTCCGTTTATGTCATTTGTGAAGATTGGTAAAGAGCAACTGTCTTCAAGAATCAATAATTTTATAATTACATACATATTAGAGTAACTACATATATGATATATCACAGAATGAGTCATTCTGCAGAACTGCTGGAGGAGCAGTAGAATATTATCCTGTATTTTGCCCTTTGTTAACCGTCACAATACACTAATGCATATGCACTTTGCACACTATGGAGATAAAACAACGTTACTTCAACATGGCAAGGCAATATCATCATCTTCATTTATGGAATAATTTTTTAATCTACTAATAAAATGGTATTTGTTTAACATACTTTTACTGCTCATTTTTTCAAGATTATAATTGCTGATTGCCAGTACAGGGAGCATCCACCCTTCTCATATGGCCCCTGAGGTCAGATGTGAGTGGCTACCATGAAGTAACTCTTGCTCTGAGGTGCAGGTGCCTTGTAGGTATTGGTGTCCAAAACAGCAATATTAAATACCTTTCTTTCTTTGCATCAGCCAATAGCAAGTCACATCTACAAACAATAATTACTGATCCACAGCCCAAAAATCTTGGAAATATGTATCGGGTCTACTTCAAATTCCTGTTAGTCATTTACCTTAAGCAGCACACATTAAGTGGCAAGCTATTGCAGAAATTAAAAGGTCAGCCTCCACTCCAGACCAAAGATGTATTTATCTTCTTTATCTGATTCTAACTTACTCACATCTAGACCTATCCATCAGTTGAGGACAGGACCTCTATGAAGTTCTCTGAACATTTAAAAATTGGTTACTGAATACAAGTTCACCCATAAAGAGATCATCCTTCCACACAAACCTCATCCCTGTCATGCTGATATTATCTGCCAGGCAATTTTAAATGCTTTGCAGAAACTCATACATTTTTAATCATCATGCAAAATGAATTCATTTCTTATTACTACCAGAATTCCTTCTCACACAAGGCTTAAAGGATGGTCCTGTGAGAAACATGCGTTGTTCATACTCACCCTTGACATTTTGTATAATTAGGAAGGAAAACTCTTTGCAGTCATGTTTCATGGACACCTCATTGGCTGAATAATTAAGAAGAAGGAAGAACCATTTTTAAAACCATTGCCACAATATGCACCTGAATTTACACAGCTGCTGTATCTCATGACTTTCAGAGCATGTCTTTCCTTCAACCCTCTGTAAATATATAGCTACCATTTAAATCTCAGTTTGTGAAACACATTTTTATGTCACCTTCCCACTCTGCTTGCCTGCCTTCTTACAATATGAAAGGTCTGCAGCCAGGAAAACATCCAAGCATTGTATGAAATGTTTACACTACTTAAGAAAGGAAAAATTCAAAGTGTTTGTCACTAATAGGAATTTCTTTATTTATCACATAAGCACAGTCTGTTCCAGCTTTCATCAAAATCTGTGACAATATCCACAGCATTCTTACTGGCACCAGGAACAAAACTTAGAAATAAAATAGAAGTGATCTAGAACATAGTGTTCCAGATGCAAGGTTTTAAAAGTATAACAGGTGCACCATTATCAAGGAAATCTAATATGTTTTCATGATTACTCTCTTATGTTAGTTGGACCATGCAAGTTCTTCTGATCTCACAGTGAAAAATGGCTAATAAAACACTAATGTTTAGTTGAGATGGAACAAACTAGGTTTGGGTAGAAAAAAGATATTCAGCATTAGAGGGCTATAAACCAGCAAATAAAAATCCCATCTTCAACTGCCATCTTCCTCCCAGCTGTGATCGCATTGGCTCCAACAAAGTTAAAAAATCCCATTGATCTGGCACAGGATTTCATTTAATTAGAAAGAAGAAAAAAAAATAAAAAATAAAAAATAAAGCCCTCCTCTCCTTGTAGATTTTAGGCTAAATCCAGACCGTTTTACTTACAAGGAATGTATTTTGACCAATAACTTAACAATTCTGAAAAATCTAAGTTGAGGAAAATACAGAGAATAATGACTAATTTGACAAGGTTTAGAGTGTCTTTGGTAAGACAGTAGAAAAATTTATGCAAACAGAAGATAAAGCAGCTACTGGCATGTTACTGGAAGTTATAAGTAGATAACAAGGATTCTTCTGTGTATTCAGAACCAGCTACTGGAATAGAAATATATATGTCTTTAAAATTAAAAGAGTGTGTTGGATTAGTTAAATACACCACTAAGGGATACGGTAGCTTAAATCTAACTTACATTGGATTAAACATGATCTCCATGTACAAAGACGTTACTGCCATGAAACCAGTACCACCCCAAAAAACAAAAACCAACACTTAATCAGCTCTGCCCATGGGTACAGGCAGAGCATCTGTCAAAGACACCTTATTTATTTATTTTACAGGTTGGCTCAGCACCAGAATATATTTTTTTTTTCTTTGCTTATCCAGCTATATTACATAGTGTATATGGCAGTTAAACTTTGAGGTCAGATGTCAGGAAGCACAGGTTCCAGGCTACAAGGAAAAATCCTGCAATTTTGGGTGCTTAGTTATAGTGATGTGTTCTTACACATGTAAGATACAACTTTGTGATTTTCATTGAGCCTCATCTGGCTCTTCCCTGAACTGCATTTATGTCCTGGTTTCGGCTGGGATGGAGTTAATTTTCTTCCCTGTAGCTGGTACAGTGCTGTGTCTCGGATTCAGTGTGAGAATAATGTTGGTAACACACTGATGTTTTAGGTGTTGCTAAATTGCAAATCCTAATTTAAGGATTTTTCAGTTTCCCATGCTCTGCCAGCGAGCAGGTGCACAAGAAGCTGGGAGGCAGCGTGGCCAGGACAGGTGACCCGAAATAGCCAGAGGGATATTCCATACCATAGGACGTCATGCTCAGTACATAAACTGGGGGGAGTTGGCTGGGGGGGAATCACTGCTGCGGCATCGGTCAGCGGGTGGTGAGCAATTGCATTGTGTATCACTTGTCTTTTCTTGGGTTTTATTTCTCTCTCTTTTTATTATATTCTTTTAAATTACTATTACTATCATTTATTATTGTTGTTGTTATTATATTTTATTCTATTTTAGTTATTAAACTGTTCTTATCTCAACCCATGAGTTTTACTTTTTTTCCTGACTCTTCTCCCTATCCCACTGGGAGAGGGGAGAAGTGAGCAAGAGGCTGCGTGGTGCTTAATTGCTGGCTGGGGTTAAACCACAACAATCCAGAATCACACTATTCATTTCCGTCTCATATTTCCATCTTGTATTTCCGTCTCATATTTCCATCTCAATTTCAGCCTTTATATTTAGCTAGAGAGCTAGAATGAACCAAAGCAAAGTGACTTTGCTGATAGCCTAATTTTGGAATTCAGAGACAAAAGCATTGTGCTTGATGACTCATGCTTAGTTAACTCCATGAAGATTTTACTCTCCAACTTACTGTAGGCCAGAGACAAAAGAATTTCAGTTACTTTAATAATAAAAGAAGCCATTGCAGCAGCATGGTCCGGTGACAAAAGATGACAACTGGAAATATTCACAGTACTTAGAAACACTATCCTTTTTATTGGATTATTTTCTCATTGAGATGAGATATATTAGATGGGAAATGATTACTCTGTGTTTTGAAATTCTGTATGTGCTCTCTGGCTTTATGGTATTAAAAAACAGTCGCAAACTTCCCATCTGGTGGACTGGCCTCAAATAAAAAAATCAAACTCCAATTGTTGTACCTGCATTCTAGGTAGATTATTAGCATCTGCTTCTTGAAATCTTTGTTAAATACTGTTCTTTTATCAAAGCATTTAGAAAAATGCACAATTTCAGCAATTCCCTGTGATGCAGTTTCTTATCTATGGTCACAATAAACTATGAAGAAAAGGCACTTCATTGGTTTTCTGTGGATCAAACCAACTGTCACCAAAGCTTATACAAAAGATAATAATAGGCTGACCTAGGTAGAAAAAGTTGAAGGACTGAATAAGTAAAACTCAATTGCTTTTCCTCCCTTAACTACAGTTTCTGAGGATACTTTTTTAAGAAGTATAAAGATGCAAGCTTCCGCTTGCTACACTGTGCACTACATTGTACTGTATATGTTCCTGTAGGACCTCTCTGCCTCTCCCACCACTGAAACATTCAAATAACTCAAAAAGTTGAAAATATTCCTAGCCTGTAAAAATTACTTGCTATGTTTCTAAGTAATTAACTTTAAATGTTGTTAAGACAGTTCTACAAATTGGAAATGAATGTTGAGACACAGGCCTACATATATATCAGGTCACCATGCATTAATAATTTGTCAATATAGTAGTTACTTATGTATTTATGTATGATCCTAGGTGTTCCACAAAGTAACCCGGATTAGCTTAGCCTTCAAGAAAAAAATCACACATGTGAATGCATGTCACTTTTCCCCAGGTAAATGTTCAGATTTTCAAGACTGATTCCTCTGTATGTTTCATTAAAATTAAAAAAAATTCTAAACACAAAAAATAAAACCATATTGTCATGCATATAATTTTACTCATCATCTGCTCTGAGAACCTTGTAACAGTGAGCAATGTAGCTAAAGAATGTATTCCCATCATCTGTACACATGAAGTGTATTATCATTTTTTCACACACACATCCTATTCATTTCATAGATATTCCAGGATGTGTTGAAATCACACAAAGCTAAAAATGGTTTAAATAGAATTTAGATTTTTGTTTGTTCAGCAGCTATGCTTCGGAGCTGTACAGGCAGCTAGTCTCCCACAATATTAGTTCTTTCAATCTTTTGCCATAGCTGAGTTCATTTTTAAAATAACTTCAACATTTCAAGAATGATCCATGGGCTCGGGCTGCCTTTAATTATTTTCCATTTTATTGGGACACTTTTATTACAGGTTTTTTTTTTTATAGCTCCCCATACAGAAACTGCCAGCTTGACTCTACATCCAGGATCAAAGCCAATGTCTGTCATTCTATAATAGGAAGATCAAATTAAAACCAGCTTGCTCATCAGGATGTTTAAAACATCTCTATTTCACCTGCCTAAGGTGAAATAAAGGCCTAAGGTATTTTTTAAAATGCCTCTTTAAGTTTCTATGGATGCCATAAGTTATCAACTTCTTTTTTTCAAGGTCATGTCCATGGAATTACATTTGATGAAGTAAAAAAAAAAAAAAAAAAAAAAAGACAAATTATAAGAAAAGAGCCTAGAATTTTGGCATGCTTTTTCTCTTAAAAATTTTTAGGGACAAAACACTAGAAGACAAGAACAGAAACATTGTACTTTGACAGGAAACAAAAAGTACATAGAGGTCTTCAATTCAATTCAATATATATTGTTCCACTGTTGCAGAACATGGAAATAAGGTGTGTCTCTAGCCTTCACAAGTTATATAGTGTAATTGTATTATGTTTTTTCTAAAGTTGTGCAATTCCTTTAAGATATTGCAAACTCCAGGAGGGCATATATCATCTACAATCCCATTGCTTTATACCAGTAGGAGGGCATTTTTTTGTGCCAAGAGTGCTGCAGACAATTCTAGCTCTCCCAAAAAGGTGTTATAAAATCCTTAATGTGAAAAAAACCCATACTTAAAGCATTAAGAGAAACACACAAACCATGGAGACTCCATGGAAACTCTAACTTAATTTTAGCTAGTTTTCAGGAACAATTGTGTTGCAGTTATTTCCTCTAGCTCACAAAAACAGCTCAAAAGGAAAGCAGACTAAGTTGTAAGAAGGGATACATTGGAAAGTGAATAGAAAATTAAAGGAAACCCTGAACTGTAAAGCTGTCTTGAAATTGATTTTGTTGCTCCTGTCCAGAGAGGTACCACCTCCTCACCTCCAGAGACAGATCAGACCTTTTACTTACTGAAAGCAACATCTGAGATACCCAGTATATGTGGAAGGAAATAAAAAATAAAAAATTACACTCTGTGGCAGTGAGAACCAAGGCCAGAGGTCTTCTGCACAGGGTAAGCCTGATCCTGCCGACACTGAAATGTCATGTGCCTTTTTTTCCCTATACCTTTTCAATGTCACTCATACTTTGCCATATTTCTGTACAGAAGTCTGGACATAGTGATGGTGTTTCTTACTGTTTCTTTGCATTAGATACTTTTGGTTCACTTTTTCAGTGGCTTTGTAACATGGTAGTATGCCAGCTTTCCTTTTAAGTGGTCTAGAACCTTTTGTGATTTAATTAAACTAATATGATACTTACTCATCTGCTTTCTTTCTTCCACTAGGCTTCCTTTCACTTTTTTAATTAAATTTTCCTGATGGTGACAGATGCAGACAAATTACTGCAGTTGTTCAACACATTTGAAAAATAAGGCCACTTTTTTAGTCTCTGTATAAATGTATGCAGCTGGCTCCAGGTTTTAACACTTGGGACAGATCATCTGCTCTTGCTTCTCATCCAGGTGGATTTCAGTGCTCTTCCCTGCCGCAGCAAGATACCTAGCTTTCTCTTTCCCCAAGCTGTCACCCAGAACATGTGAAGAGGAAATGTGACAAGGTTTCAATTTTTGCTGATCTACCCCAGGCCTTTATTACGCAGTCGTCACAGACAGAAATCATGCAAACCTCACTAGCATATGTTTTGAAACAGATTGGGTCAGGTGTGATTAAATAAGACAAATTAAACTTTCATTCTGCACTTTCCTTCATGTCATTCAGCAAGGTAATAGCAGTCTTTTTATTTTTTGCTTACATTTAGCAATTGATCTCTAAGTTTGAAAATCATTATCAAGAAGTTTATAAACAAATATTGAAAACCCTGCTATAATCCCACAGGGAACTGGGTACCAATATTATATGCACCTTAATCATGCTTATGGGTGGGGAGGAGACCATTGTCAAGGAGTTGCTTCTTCACAATTTTGGTATTTAAACTTAGCAGGATCAAACCCCGGTGGAAAATCCTACAAGTCATTTCTGTACTCTCTACCCCCAATTTCCCACCAGCTGTACTCCTGGGCAGAATATTTCCCCTTCATATTTAACCAGAGATTATCGCCAGTGCAACCACCGCCGGCTTTCCAGCAGCCACCAACATCGGGGACCAACTCTTCTGCCTGGTGGTGCGGGGCTCCCACACCCCCTTGCCGAGCAGGGAGGTCCCTGGCAGGCGGTGGGGATACACCAGCCACGACGCGGGACAGCCTCCCCTCGTCAGGCACCGCGCGGGCCGGCTCGTATGTCTCTTGGCACAAAACCCAGCGGCCCGACCCGGCCCTGCCCGGGGCATAAAGGGCACAAGAGCAAAGAGGCATGCTGGGGGCAGCGGTGTCTGAGCACGGCACCCGGCCAGCTTCGGACGCGGATTGTCAGCCTCTGGCAGGGCCCAGCAGCCACCTTTGCTCCTTCCTCCC
Organism: Strix aluco; assembly: GCF_031877795.1. Classification (NCBI taxonomy): domain Eukaryota; kingdom Metazoa; phylum Chordata; class Aves; order Strigiformes; family Strigidae; genus Strix; species Strix aluco. Next base: position 30,326,649 of record NC_133971.1, read on the forward strand.
CCTGCCCTGTGGCCCGGGGCTGGTGGGATCAGAGGGGCGAAGCGCTCCGGGCAGCCGGCGGGCGGACCTACCCTCTCCTCCCCTCCCTGGGCCGCTTCCCGGAGGACACCGTGCCCCGGGCACAGCCCCGGCGGGGATGGGGAAAGGCCCTCAAGGAGGGGCGGCTGGCGGCCGAGCGGGCAGGGGGGCGGAGGGCGGGCAGCGGGGCGGGCCGAGGGCCGGGCTCTCCCGTTGCCAGGTGAGGCGCAACGTCTCCGCCTCCCCTCTGTAAGCGCGCAGCAGCGCGGAGCGCAGGCGGGCGGTGCGGAACGGCTCGGCTCGGCGTGGAGCGCCCCAGGCCCGCCGCCCCCCCTGCCGCCGCCCCCTGCTATGGCGAAGGCGGGCAGGAAGGGATGCAGCTGCCCGGGTTTCCTGAGGAAGAACTGGCTTCTGCTCAGCACGGTGGCCGCCGTGCTGATGGGTGAGTGGCGGGGGAAAGGGGGGCGGGAGTGCGGCGTCGCCGCCCCCCGCCCGGCACGTTACGGCCCTGCCTGTCGCATGGCCGGCGCGGCGACCCCCCGCCCGCCGCCGGTGTCGCGGATGGCTAACGGCCCTAGCGGCGGGGAGGGGGCCCGGCTGCACGCCCCCGGCGGCGCGCAGGCCGGCTGAGGCGCGCCGGGGCCGGGGCGTCGCGTAGCCGTGGCCGCGGGGAAGAGCTCCGCAGAGGCACGGTGCCGCGGCGGCCGGGCTGAAACGGGGTTCCGCGTGGGCAACGACAGCGCCACCCGCGCGGCAGCCATCGGGGCGGTGAGGCGCGGGGGGCGCGGGGCCCGCTGGGCCGGGCCTCCCCCCGCCGGCGTCCCTCCAGCCGGTGTGACAAAGGTCTGGTAATTAGGAGGGTGAAACCGTGTTGTGAAAAACCTGCAAGTGCACCGGGTGACCGTGAGCCCTCGGTGCGTGGGTGCTGCAGTTCTCCCCGGCTCACCCGCGGCACAGCCCGGGGTGACCGCGGCGTGCGGCGGCGGGACTGTCCGCGGGGAGCGAGGGGGACTCTGGGTGCCTCGGCTGGTCTGGAGCCCCGCTGCGATGGGGCTGCTGGGCAGGAGAGCACTGGTAGTGGCTCTGGGGTGCTTCTGGTGGCCTAAGCAAGCAGTGCCACTGGAAGAGTTTGGCGATGCCACCCAGCTTACTGTGGGGGTTTCGGGGGTGCCATTGTAAAGATACGAGGATTTCTCTTCTGCTTCCCGACAAGTTTCTGAAGGAGAACTGAGTTGAACGCCATCTTATGAAGAATAGGTGGGCAAAAGGGAAAAGAGAAGCTGTCAGATGACTTGGCTGAAGAGACTTTTCCATAGAGTGTAATTTTGGTCCTAGTCACACACCCTTTTCATTTTCTCATGGTGATTATTTTGATGCTAATCAAAGAGAGTTCCTTGGCACTGTTGCTCCTGTAGACAAGTGCTGTTGTAAGTACTTCATTAACAGCACATGCTGTTTGATGTGTCTCTTTCAGATGACTTTTCTGCCGATTTGATTTTTGGCTGGAACATATCTATTTCTGTGCATGTTTGTTCAGAGGAGAATTATTCTTTTGGAATTCCACCCAGCTATTTATATGCTGTAATCAGAGGTTTACCATATACGTATACATGTGTTTTCCTCCATGCATTCAAGTATTTGAAAGATCTCAGTTCTTTTTCACCTCTTTAGTAAGTGGAAAGATTTTTGTGAGTTCTGTATACCAAGTGCTAAGGGCTTGCTCTGAAAATCTGGCTCTACAACTGGAGGAGTGTGTGTATCTGTGTGTGTACAATTTGCTTTTTCATGTACTCCTGTCAGGTACACTTCTATGAGTTGACATACTTCCCAGTTATAGAAGTGGTTAAGAAATATTTCCCTCTCATTATCTTCAATCAATGTAGGTAGAACTGAAGTGTGTGTAATCCTACAAGCTGATTGTTCCGAAATGAGATTTCCCCGGGAACCACAGAGCCTGACAATGTGGGAACTGTGGGGACAATTTGACCCTAATACCCAATGGGACTTCACAGTGAGAGAGTGACAGGCACCCAAATACCTCCTGTGTCTTTGGACTTTGCTGCACTGTAATTAGCAGTCCAGAACTCAGAGGAGCTCTGTAATAATGGCAAAGACAGTCTTCATAAAAATTCCTTGAGCTTTGGACCAAATTACATTTTGTGAGTAGCTATGTGTCTGCTGCGTTTTCCATGTTTGTTGGAGGTGAAATACACTGCACAGGAACAGTGAAACCCTTGTAAGGATGGCTCAGCTGAATTGTATGTTATCATTTTATTACAGCTTGAGGAATGTTTGGAGTCCACAAACCCTTCATAATAAAATTTTCATATATATTCTTTTTTAATATACACTGGGAAATTGCTCTGAGGTTTATTAATCTACTTAGTTTGGAGGAACAATTTAGCATTTGCAAACAGAAGGGTATCACATCATTTTGAAAGCAGAAAATATGTTCAGACTTTTCAGAAAAGCATGCATGAGTGAGGAGTGGAAATACCAAATGCAGCAAGCTGTGGAAATGTACTGTGAAAACTCTCCAGATGTGCTGCAAAGTGCCTGATATTCCAGCACTACTGTATGGAATCATGATTTTTGCTCATTATCAGTGGCATGTTCAGCATCCTGGTGAGATATGCTTATCTTTGCTAGTACCCTTCCTAAACTGAAAAGTTTTCTTAATTACTCGTTGTGTTCATCTCTGACAAGAGGAGACAGCAACACACAGAAACCCCTCAGAATTCCAAACACTTCTTCCTTCAACAGTAATTATTTTGTGCTATATTTGAAGCATTCAATCATTTGCCTGTCATTTACATTTTCAAAAACATTGGAATTTCTTTTATGGCAGTTGGTGGGTGGATTATTTAAAATCTGTACACAAAATATCTTAAGAATGTCACATCTTTTTGGTGAAAACACTTGTATGTGTTATTCAAATAACACAGAACTCGAGACTCAAGAGATTATTTTTCTTACCTTAGTGGAGATTCTGTTTCAGACCACCAAACTGATGTGGAGACATCTGCGAACTTAGATTTGGAATCTGAAATTGACAAAGCAAGCTCATTGTTCATTAGTTCTTAGAGCATGCAGTGTGGGTCATATGTGCTGACCGGTGACTCAGAGGTGAGATTTGGGCTCATCTGCACCTCTCCTGCCTCACTGGTCTTCTCTAGGAGGCAGAGGGGCAGGAGAGTAGCAGCCTCACATAGGTGACTGTGAAAGGAGGGATATCTTGCATCATTTTGCTCTGCTGGCCTTACAGAGCCCAAAGCAGCTGAGCTAACAAAAGCGATTTAAAAATCAACTTGCTCAGCCTTTAATAAAGTTATATTGCTTCCAGTTTGTATAATCAAGTCAAAATAAACCAGAAATATCCCTGAAATTTACTCACCCTGAAACAGGTTTCCAAAGGACGATTGAAAAGGGAGAGTTTAAGTCACACTTCATAGGATTCTCCTAGAGCATCTATTATTTATCATCACTTTGTCTCCAAGAGGTCACTGCTGCAACACAGCCAAACTAGTCATGAGGTAAAAGGCTGATGATGTGTAAATAATTATTCATTCATTAGTCTGCAGGTCATAGCCTAATAGCTGGTAGTCCTGGGCAATTCTTCAGCAGAACAGTTTTTTTGTTACAGTGGAAATTAAAGTGTAAGTGATTTGCGTACGTATGGTCCCAGGCGTTGAGTTGCAGCAGCACACTATACTACAGCAGAGATCTTTTAATGTACTCAGAGAGTATACACAAACAGGTTGCGATTTTTTTGACTACTTGTATTTTTCAAATCTGTTAGACCAATGTCTTTTTGTAATAGTTCTGTGGCTGGGGAATGTGATTCTGAGGGATTCAGTTTGTAGAAATTTGCATGTTATAAGTACTTTTCTTTTGTTGCTTAATGGGGTGTCTGACTGTCACTTCCTAAACAAATTCAGAACCAGGTATCTTTGAGCCTGCCTGTGACTGAAGGGTTTTTTTCAACAGCATGTGTGTGGGACAGCGAAATTGTTCATATATTCATGAGGAAGATGAGAGAAATGCAATGTTTAGACCGATATAGCCACCAATCACAAGAGGGAGTAAATGGCAGGTGTCTTTTCTTCAGCCAGCCATAAACCGTGTTTATCAAAGGTGTATAAACGCTGTTTCTGTGTGAGGCAGCAACGAACATTTTTGTACTCTGCCATTAACTGCCTCCTTCATTCTCCTCTTCACGTATATACATGACTGGCGCTCCTACTGTACCCCTCCGGTCTTGAGAGAAAGGGGCTTTCGTGTCGTCACCGGGCGGGCGGGGCGGGAGAGGGAGCCGGAGCCGGAGCCGGAGCGGCGGGCGGGGGGCGGCGGGCGGCGGGAGCTGTCCGAGGTGTCCGCGGGGAGAGCCCTGGGACGGGGCGGCCGGAGAAGGGGCGAAATGCGGAGCTGCGGGAATTGGGAAGCGGCGGTGTGAGGCAGCGACTGAGGGAGGCAGGGCGTGGGTGAACATCCCCAGCATGCCCTGATTTTTGCACCTCTGAAATGAAGTTTATTCAGCCTCTGCAGGATCAGACACCTTCTTGTGCAGTTAGTTCCCTTGTTGGAAGACTGAGGCTGGCATCAGACCTTTTCTCCCTGCATTTGAGAGCGAGATTAAACTATCCTATCTGCAACACCAGCATTGCAGAAATCTTGAGTGGTGCAGCTATAGCTATTTGCCAGAATTTGATGAGTAGAGCAGCCACCGGAGCTTCTGGTTTGTGCCTTACGATATCACCCCAGCAGTACATATGCCAAAAATTTATTCTCTATAATTTTAATGAAAATTATTATTTTATATTATGGTATTAAGTAGTAGTATCTCCCAATAGGAATATTTTTTGTTCACAGGTCTGAGTTTAAAAAAAATTGTCAGGTGTAATCACACCTGCTAACTTTTCGACTGGACTCCCTCTGTAATCAGATACGAGGGGTAAGTCTTTTCAGTTTGTCCTAGTAAGTTCTTTCTGTCTCTGACAAGTGTAATTTAAAAATAAAATGCCCATTCTGGATATGGAGTAAGTCTTCACTCTTTTTCATTTCCACCTCCTCATACCTTTACCAAAAAGTGTCCTGTTAGCTTAGACTGTCCTCAGTACCATTTCTCTTTGCTTGTACAATACAGTGTGAAGGTTACAAACAATGAAGCAGATTAATTGCCTCTTGAAATACACTAGCAAAAACAGAGCTCTTTTCTTCACAGCACGAAAGAAATTATTACTCTGTCAGTTTCTGACAAGTATAGTTGTAAAGGAAACAACTGATTCCTTTCTTGAATTCTGAAGCATAACGTTTTATTAATTTGGAATTTATAACAGGTGAAGACCAGACATTCTGAATCAACTGTGGTAGCATGGAAATTTAACAGAAGACTCTGGTTTCTTCCTGGTATGATTTAGAGCAGCACAGATATTTGTGACTTTTTATGCCTCTTTAGACAGTTGTGATGCTTATCTGTCTGTTCTTCTTGTCACACTGCATACAGTTTGATACAGGATGGAATCTGTTCAGAAATATGTGAAACCCAGCAATTCAGAAAGAATGTCTGAATTTAATTTTAAAGACAGAAAGTAAAATGCAGAATGACTAACAGTTTCATCTGAGAGTTTCACATACTACTGAGGATCAAAAATGCTCTGAGCCAGAAACTCAGCCAACAAAAGAAACGAAAGATAACTGAAGTTAAGCATGGTGTCTCTTTTGCTCCTTAGCTATTTTGAAGCAAAGAAAACCTAACTTTTATTTGTTCTTCTGGTATGTAAAGTGTTTTTCTGTTGTCCATGTATTTTGTGTCTTGTTTTAACATAAAGCCTGGGTTTCACTTTATGTGAATGAAGTGAAACTATCACTAGAACTGAACTTTTAAATACAGGAAGCTTTGGAAGGAGTGAGCCTAAGGTCAATTTACACTCTACAAAGCCCCAAAGCTACCAAAGTCAACGAAATATTTCTTTCCATTTGAAAAAATAACACCAATACTAATACCAGCAAAATATTTACTGTTTCCAATTTCCCAATATTATTTAAGGGAAAATACTACAATGTAATTACAAAAATATTTTTTGTTTCCTGTTTACATCTTAACAAAGCATAAAGACACTTTCTTCTTGTATACCCCAACAAATAGATAATGTTCACGTTGAGACTACTCACAAACAACACTTGAACTGTTTGCAAATTTACATTTTATTTTTTTTTTTTTTTAACAAAAGCCTCATAGGATCTGTGGAAGGCATTTTTACTTATGGCCCCACAACAGTATCTCATGCTGTGAGATCACATCTGTATCATACATGTTGAAGATCGGGGCTATATTGGACATAGTGTTCAAGATGTATTTTTCTGTCTACTGTTGTTCCATATATTACACATTCCATGATAACCCGATAGCATGCCAGAAGATTAAATGTGACATGATAACAATTGCTATGGATTATATGTAATCTTAAGTATTTTCACAATATATTGCAAAACACTTCTTGGTCCTTTCATGCTTTTGGAACCACAAACACTGTGACCTTGCTTAATCTGAACTAGTTTTCTAGGTCATCTCTCTGATTTCTCAAAGCTTTGATGTCTTCGTTAGTTTCAGAATAGTGATGTTTCTGCATGTTACTATCTGTCTTTCTTTAGTTTCCACTAAATTGCCTTTCTGGCACTTGTCTCAATCTATTACAGTCAGAATCGTTCCACTGCCCTTCCAGCAAGGGGATAGCTGGAAAGGTATGTCCTGTTTACTGTCCTTCCCTCTCATCACAGTTTAAAACAGAAACCGTAACAAGGGTCAGTATCTGGCAGATAGTCCCAGTTACTAGCCTTCCACCTTTCTTATACCACTGCCGACCATTTAGTTTCTCATGTGTTTCAGGGGTCTTGAATGAAGATGTATTTTTCCTGATGTGTGCTATTGCGCTAATATCTCTTGGATTATACAGAATGTACAAAGGTGCTCAGACAGCTTTGGGATTGAAAGCAAATGTTGTGGAAAGAGAACAGAAGATCAGTGGGCTTTTACAAGAAAGGGTGAGAAGCTCTAATCTTTTGGGTGGCATTGGAATGTTGCCACTGGTGTTGTAATATGTACATGTAATAGGGCATGTAAGCAAAATGTTAGACGCTAGAATCACCAGAACTGGAGACATGACAGTATCTGAAATGAGTGACAAAAGGCATCCAAATTAAAGCATTCTTTTATAAAATTGAGTGGGTTTGGAGACATGGAGGAAGCCACAAGACCTGTACATGTCTGGATGACTGCGGAGGAGAGAGGTCCTAGTTAAAGAAGGCCTCCCAAGTTACAGATGGGTGGAGTGAAGGAGAATGGTAGTGGGTTTAGAAGTAACAGCTGAAAGGGGTTATGCAAAGGTCTGCAAAAGAAGGACAAGTTACCATTGCCAGGTTACATTTCAATTTTACTGTAAAACACAGAAATATGAGATACCTCCTAGGCTATCACATCCAGTCCACTGCTGCTTCAGGTTACACCATTTTAGCTAAACTTCTTTAACGTATCATGCTCCATGTTAAAGCTGAGTAGGCTCTTTGGTGCTGCACACTGTCCTAGGAAGCTCTATTCATCAGCCTGATTGTTGAAAGCCTTACAATTTCCAGTCTAATTGTATTCAGGTTCAATATGCATCCATTTGTTAAAACATTGCTCTTTCTCTGCTTTTCATTCATTTTCTGTAATTCTAGCTCACTCATCCCTGCTGGACAAACCAAGCTCTTTAATCTCCTTTCAGAATGTAGGCTCCTTATTCTTTTCATCACTCTGCAGTCCTTCTCTGTATGTGTTCCAGTTTGAGTTCACTTTTCCTCAAGCCTTAATGAGTTTCACAGAGTATTCCCAACAGAACAGGTGCTTTCACCAGGACACATCCAAAGTAATGAAGAAATGTAGGTTGTATAGCTGGGAAAAAACTGTCATTTTCCTCAGATTACTTAATTTATGACATAATCTTGATAATATGATGTTTAATATGTTGAAGTTGTAAGTACTGTACTTAACCTCACAAATCTAATGAGTCACCAAGTTTGTTGAAAAGCTGTGAAAGAGGCAAATTGTATTTCTGATACAACTTAATTTAACAGATTTAAGGATTAACCAAGGAATGAATTCTTCACACCACTTCTCTGTATTTTTTCTGTATGTTACTGGACTGTTCCTATAGGTAGGTTCTGTAAGGCAGTTCTCGCTAGTGTACTGAGATACATATACAGATGAAGCACAATTGTAAAGGATCTTTCTTTTCTTCAGCTGTATTCTTTTATCTTGGCTTTGTCAGATAGAATTTGCATCTGCATACTGAAAATATTTGGAAGATATGTACACATGAAATTAATCTACGGCATATTTAGATAAATGAGGAAACTAAGAGTTTCCTAAACTAAATGCGGACATTTAGGAGACACTGTTAAATTATCAAACTGCTTAGACATCTGCACATTGCCATTCTGGGGAACACTGGTTCAGCATTCAGCAGAACTGTGGTCACTCATAGTCACAGGAGAATGGCCGTTATTTCCCTTTTTCTGGCTGAATGAAATAACTTCCCTTGGTTTGACTAAGGGTGGGGTGGGTCCTGTGCAGGGCTGCATTGCAGAGAGGCCACCCTGTGTTATCAGTGACTGCTACAGGCCGCTCTGTGTTATCAGTCCTGCTACAGGCTCCTGCAGCACAGAAAGTATCAAGAGTTAACGTGGCTTTGCTGGTTGCAGTGGTCTTCACACCTGCTGTGAGTAAGGCGAGTACCCCACACTGGAGATGCTGGTTCTATCCCCTCTGGCCAGTAGTGCTCCACCTTGCCCTCATTCCTGAAGGTCCATCACAGGGAGTCACTGTCCACCCAGACTTTCCTCACATTGCAGTCAGATGACAGTGTGTCATTCCTGTGAAGGAATTTACAACCACTGCACCCTCAACAGGTTAATCAGGGAGAGGACACAGGGAGTCTCACCACAGCAGAGAAATGAGCACACCTTCCTCTAATACATTCCTACTAAATATTTTTCAGCAGACCAAGGTCTGACTGGAGAACTTTCTTCTGGAAGATTTCTGAGAGAACTTTTCTTCACATATCTTTGTAAGCAAGCTGGTAGTCTGGGCAACACCAGCATCCAGAGAGCTAAGATCAGCTGCCAAGCAATTATACCCAGAGACTCTAAATCCTACCTCAGTATATGCCTGCAGTTTTCTAAGAATCTTGTTTTTTTCAGTCAACATCGGTAAGTTTATAGGAAGGAATACTAATTGTCAAGAAGAGTGTAAAACAGTAAAATGCATAACATTAGAAAATATTAAAAATAATGCAAAGAGAGCTGAATTAATAAACTGGAATAATAAGTTTATAAGTATTATTATAAGTAATAATTTCTTCTACACCCTCTCTTTTAGTGTTCTGTAGTTGTCACTGTGTATTTCTTTGTAGTTAAGAGACAGCCAGTGATACTACAGAAACTCTGGAGAGAGCAGAAACAAAATAGATTTTATAAAATATTACTAAAGGACTCAGACTGTATTACAGACTGGAAAAATCTTGCCTGCCTGTACTGCAATTTGACATGTTTATATTGAATGTTTTGTATTGTGTTTCAAATCAAGTCAGTGGACTTTGTTTGGCAGCCTTTTCAGTCCCATGAAATATCTGCTGTAAAGGTAATCCTATTAAGGCCCACCAATATGATAGAAGTATTTGTATTTTAGTCTGCCACGTGAACAACATATCGTGAAATTATGAAGAGCTTAATCACTTTGTTAATAGCACAATCTATGTTGCTACAGTACAATTAAATATCAGGTTTGAACCATGAGACATGACCATGTGTTTTTTTTTTTTCAACACCATATCAATGCAAAATTCCTGTAATTCCCCCAGTGTCTATCAGTACCGGCCAGAATCACTAACTCTGCTGCAGTGAAAGGGAAAAGTTGCTACATGTTGGAATTATATGAAAACAGGAAAAATCAATACCACAGTGTTTTTCAGAAAGAGACATGTCATTCAGAATAGATCATTTTACAAAACAGATTGTTTTCCCCAGAAATGTACTCTGGATTTCTTCTCTCATTGTCTTTATGGTTCATTCTTAAGGATTGTTCCCATAATAAAGTCAGCGGGAGTGGAAGGCAATGTGCTGTTTCTGTAGGATCACACTGTCCTGGTTTTGGCTGTGATGGAGTTAATTTTCTTCCCCGTAGCTGGTACAGTGCTGTGTCTCGGATTCAGTGTGAGAATAATGTTGGTAACACACTGATGCTTTAGGTGTTGCTAAGTTGCAAATCCTAATATAAGGATTTTTCAGTTTCCCATGCTCTGCCAGTGAGCAGGTGCACAAGAAGCTGGGAGGGAGCGTGGCCAGGACAGGTGACCTCAACTAGCCAAAGAGCTATTCCATACCATAGGAAGTCATGCTCAGTACATAAACTGGGGGGAGTTGGTGGGTGGGGGAATTGTTTCTGGGGTTTCTGTCAGTGGGTGGTGAGCAATTGCATTGTGCATCACTTGCCTTTTCCTGTTTTTTTTTCCTCTCTCTTTTTGTTATATTCCTTTAAATTACTATTATTATTTATTATTGTTGTTGTTATTATATTTTATTCTATTTTAGTTATTAAACTGTTCTTATTTCAACCCATGAGTTTCCTTTTTTCCCAATTCTCCTCCCCATCCCACTGGACACCAGCACACTGATGGATCAAGAACCAGGACACCAGCACACTGATGGATCAAGAACTCCCTGCTAGTTTACACCGTGCATCCCATATCTGTGTTGTCATCCATGAGTGCAAATAACATGTTAGGGAGTCCTACCTCTTAGACGCTAATTTTATCTGGTTTATAGTTGTGTGAGAAGTAGGACCAGGCATGTCTATGTGTGGGCTTCAGTTATTTGTTCCTAAATCATGAGTTGTTTTACCTGTGAATGAAGGTAAAGAAAGTAAAGGTGGATAGTATCGTGCATCATCTTTGTTATCCCAGATGTAATTAGGTTCTGAAGAGTATCTAACCCACAATGGTAATGATGTAAAGCAAGTAACTACAGTCATGCCATACTGCATGTTCTGAACAGATTCAGCTACTCAGGGGTTCTGAATTTTCAAGTTCAAGATCTGAATTATGTTGACCCTACATATTTATACAAAAAAGGCTTCAGGATTTAGCCATCACTCTCTGAAAAACTGTAAATAGTCTCCACATTTAGTTGCTCAGATGGCTGCTGAGAGGGCAGCACATTTTTACAAGTTTAAAACAGCTGTAGGACAATCTGTGACACTCCCCATAAATGCTAGTATAGATGAGCCCAGAGGTTATGGAATTTGTTTGAACAGGATATTTGTTTCTTTTCTTAATAATCTCCTAATCTGTGTCATGAACTGCATCACAGTACTTGAAGAAGAATGTAGTAGTCCTATAGTTGTTCCCATGCAAATAATTTGCCTTTTTCCTTAGACATTTCAGAAACAACAGCAGTATGCAAAAAGACATACTCTAGATGTAGGGCAGATTGTGATGAATGTTCACCAGATACCCAAATGTCACAGAGCTAGCTTTGGTTAGATATTTGGAACCTACAACATAATGGTCTCCCAAGATACATTTTACCTAATTTCTGTGGTTCACTCACTGCACACATGTACACAGACCAGACTGGTTCTGCCACCTTATTGCACACAGCCATCATCTCTTAGGCCCTGTAAAGCCTCAGGCTTGACGGATATGATGGATCTAGTGCTACATGCAGTGCAGCCAGTTGCAGGTGCTATCCCCTTGCAGTACTTCCTGCTCCCCTGTCCCTGGATAACACAACAAAAAATGGGTCATCCCATACAGAGGAAGCATGTATTCCCTACAGCTTTTTATGCTGGGACTCCAAATACTACCTGAAAAATGGGTGCCAACAGATTTCCCCTGATATGCTCATTTTCAATGTTTTTCTTCCATTCTGTTTTTCTTGTTCTTCTCACCCTCACCCCTCACTTCTTTTAGTCTGCATTTACGGCCTTTCTTTGAAGGATTTTCTGTCTTTTACCAAGCTTGTAAAGAGACTATGTGCTACCTGGAAGAGTACTGCCGTGGAGTCAAGGCATATGTTGTTTCATATAGGTTCAGACAAGAGAATTGTCCTGTGTCTTCTTCATGCATTGCAATCCCAGGGACCCAGACTGCATCTTTCTCTTTCAGTGTCAGTAGCTGCTGGGAGAGAAAACGTAGACACCATGCTATATAACATGTGCTGTACTATGCACAGTTGCAAGGATATATTTGCCTTAGAAAATGAAACTAAAGACATGAGATTGTACTGTTTTTTCCACCTTCATTCTTCCCTTCTGCCCAGTATTGCAGAAATCTGGTACTTAAGTGGTACTTGCCATTGAGCTGTAAGTAGCTCTTGCGGTAAACATCATAACCTAACTTAGCCATGTGGGCAAGAAGGAAAAGGAAGGAGAAGGGATGGAAAAGAAAGAAAAACAATTTAGCATTGGACAAGAAGAAAGGTGGAGTGATTGAAACTGAGGAAGGAGGAAGAGAACAAGCAGGAAATGTGATGTTTTGCTCTTTAAAAAAAATAAGTCAATTATCCCATAAATGAAAAAGACAGAAATTAAAAGAAAGGAAAAATCCTAATACATAGTAGAAAGTTTGCCTACTATAGGGTGTTTTGTGTTTGTTAGAAGTAATTCCACATGTGAGAATTAGTTTCAGAAATGGTGGAGTATCAGTAACATTCATATAGAGAAACTAACATTTTATAAGACTTAGGACTTGCTTAGGACTGCTGTAATAAGTGCGATGTTCAAAGCACTGATGACCATGTGAAATATGTTTATGCTGGGCCACACTTCTTTCCGTCCATTATAATTCCCAGGAGGAAAATTCCACTTGAACTTGATTACTGAGACAAGGATCAAAAAGTTCTATATACATCCATCTCCAGTACATAAGCAAATTTATTCTGCTAACTGTCTAACCTTTTCTTGTTACTGTTACAAAATAAGATTTCTTCTTATATTCCTGTGCTAAATTCAAGCAATATATGCTAGATGCTAGCTTCAATTAAAAGGTAGCTGCATTTTACTATATTTTGGCATACTATACAAGTTAATATGGACATAAGTGCTCTGTCTGGTAAAGAAATAGCAATGAACAAGGAAGTGGGAAAATAGTGTAATTTCAAGAGATTGTTGGAATGAGGAAGTCTATTCTCAGTTACTGCCACTAGATAAATAATATCCTCACCAAAAAAGAATTAAACAAATATAAATATGTAAATTAAGCTTAAGGAAACCTTGCTAAATTTTTGAGAGCACGTGGGAAGTTTTTGTAGTGAAATCTAAAGAAGTGGAAAAGAGAGCTCTGCAGAATGAAAATGAGGGTGAATCTTTCTACCTGCTAGTAATCCTGTTAAATGTACGATGACCAAACTTCCTAGCTGGTCAAACCTGACTGTCACCACCTGGAATAAAATGCACTTGGTTAGAACACGTCCTAGTCACACCTGCTCAAAGTAAAGTGGCATTACACAACTTTTAATAATCATAAATTCTAGTCTTGCTGCAATTTAACCCTAAATTGTGTGAATAGTCTGAAGACACAGAGATTACCCATATGCTTAGATTGAGCTGTTTACACTGGGGTTTTCAGGATCAAAGCCTTTGCAACTTACTTCAATACATGTAACCATTTTACAGAGTTTTATCTTGTTTGCGGTTATCTTAAGGTGGAGATTAATTCTTTTCAACACATTTTGTTCAGTCACTAGATTAGAAATAGAGATCATTGTGTCTTTATCATTCACTGATCAAGGGCATTTACATAATATTGTAAATATTTTCAAGGCTATTAAGATTCAAGATTGTTGCAAGGAATTTAAACTGCCCGTATTCACTGGCACAGACGACACCTAAATCAGAAATCTTAATAGTTGATAGAGCAGCCTGTTTGCCTGAAAGGTTAACTTATTTATTTTCCATCTGTATGAATAGGAAAGACTTGGTAGGAGTTTATAATCTGCCTCTATTTTCTTTCAGTTTGCTTTTGCAGGTGCATAGAGCACAGAAAACATGGTTCATGATCTTTTTGTGCTCTCAGGGGCAAGTTCTGTGACGGTTACTAGTGGTTTACATTTCTGCATCAACTAACATCCAGATAGCATGTGAGCCAGCATAAACCACAGCCATGGTGAATCTTTAGGGAGGATTTTTGCAAAAATCCGTACTTTCTAGAAGAGAATGTTAATGAGTTTCTTGTTTGGTAGAGAATTGGATATGGGATCCCTGTCTAATTCCTTCAGTATCAACAGTATGGACCAGTTGTCTGTGGACTTGCCCAAATCTGGTTTTGAACCTGCTAGTATTGTCTGACTCCACAACTTCAATCACTTAAAATAAGGAATGTGTCCTATAGCCTGTTTAGTCAAACTTTACACCAGCTTCTTGAGCAACATCTAACTTAAATGCCTTGTATATCATAAAAAAACCCCAAACAACTGGGGAAGAAGGTGCCTTTGGCTTGGGCACTAACAGCTTTCCTGGGACCCTGCAAGTTTACATAAGCCACTGAGGCTGGTAAAGGTAGACTGGTAGCACCTTCTTGTGCTTTTGTAAGAATTCTGCTGCAAAATACATGCTACTGATGTCACTAAAATACCAAGGGGTGTAAATAATTACGGTAACTTCAGTGAGGCTATTCATACAATGAGGCTATTCATACAAATAAGACCTTTCAACACAGGGATTAATGAAGCGTTCTGAGTTGCCATGTCTCTCACTGAATCCAGTTAGGGATTGGATCTCTTGATACTCAGTTTAGCCGGGACTCTGAAGCATGACAAAGTTTGTATGTGAAACAACAATCGTAATGCTTTCTAAACGCTGATGAACACATTTCCCATACCAGTGATTTTCAGTCAAAAATCATATTGCCTGTCAAACTGAAGACATTTTTCTTTTGACCTATGATTTATTTTCTTTTGGTAGAACTCTTATCTGAGATTTGTCTCAGAAGTTAGAACTACCTGATAATTCATTTAATCGAAAGATAAGAGGAGTATGAAGGTGCCTTGTGCTGTGTGGCTCACTCATTGATTAAACTTAAAATCTGGTATTTTGTAGATCGGTTGTGTAGTGCAGTGAGTGTGAAATATGCTGAGTGTATTTTTTTTATCAATTTCCTGGAACTTATGAAATTAATTTAGTGATTGTAGTCACACTCATTTCTTTATTATGTAGAGCCCCAACTACTGAAAATATTGCTACTGGGTAGACATATTTTCACTGATACAAATTACCTAAAATATTTATTTCGTATCAATTTCTTTAATGTTTGGTAGTGTTTATACATTATACTGATTATTTTTAATGCCAGTTATGGGTCTTCTAGAGCTAGTGAAAATGGGTAAAAAGTCACTGCTGGACTGGACTGATAATCAGAGGACATAATCAAGATTTTTCCAAAGACATACCTAAAGACATCCTCCAATTTCAGAATTATATTTGTTATTACTGTGCCTATCATCAATATATACAACAGAAAAGGAAATATCTCTTCTCCGATTTGCTTTAGAATTTCCACCATGGCTGTAAAGATATGTTTATTGCTTGCTCTTTTTGTTTTACTGTTCTTCTATTTTTCCTTCTTCTTCCCCATGTCTCTACTCTACTGCTAATTTGTGTCACATTTTTTATGTGCCTTTTAGGTATTGGAGTCGGCATGCTGGTTCGGGAATATGGCAAACTGTCTAACCTGGATAAATTCTATTTTTCCTTTCCTGGGGAAGTGCTGATGAGAATGCTCAAACTCATCATTCTGCCATTAATCATATCAAGTATGATCACAGGTATGACTGGAAATGTACTGTTAGCTGATGAGATTATCACTGTGGTTTAACTTTCTTTCTAAAAGAAATAACCTTTAAAAACAATTTGACGGAACTCTATGATGAAAAGTATAGATTGCATACATATAGGTTAAGCCTTTTTATATGTAATGAGAATGGATTTGGAAGGATTAGCACCATTATCTGGTAATTAAGTTATAAAGAGCTGTGAGGTAATAACTTACATGTTTATAGATTCTTCTATCTCTTTCTCCCTGTTTTCAGGAGTGGGTTAAACAGTTGCAAATTGCAAGCCCAAAGCTGCAACTGCATATTCTCAGGTACAGAGTTAACTATTGTAAGTAGTCTCATGCTGCCATTTCACAAGAAAGGGAGAGCTGATCTCATAGTTTACTGTCATAAAAAGAGGAGATTCCTCACCTACACTTCCCTGGTCTCCACAAACTCCCATGAGGTGCCTTGCATGAGCTTGGCATTTGCTGAATCCTTCTGTGAGTCCATTCAATTCACTGACCTGACAGAAAACTACAACTTAGGGGAAAAAAAAAGAAAAAAAATCTGTTTGGTGTGCTTGGTTCAAAGGAGTTTTGGAGAAGTGCAAGAGAGTGGGGAAGGGGGCTGTGTGGCCAGAAAGGGGTTATGGAAAGAAGAGCAAAGCTTCCCTCTTTTGGAAGAAACAAGCAAGCCATTGGCTGGAGCCCTGCCATGGCATGCTAGAATTTGCTAACAGCTCATCCAAACAAAAAAAAAAAAAGGTAAAGAAAGCCAAACAAACTTGTCTTTATTCTTTAAGCCTTTACTGAGGGAACAAGGGTTGTGACTGATTTCTTTTACTTCCTACAATGAATCAGGAAACATTTGTCACTATAATGTCCAGTTTCATCTCCACAAAGCCTCTATTTTGGGAATATATTTATGTCCAGGTGTTTGTTGTTTGGTTGGATAGTCGTGGTAATACATCAGACATTTGACTGCAGAAAAGGAGAGCATGTCATGATCAGAAAATGAGAGGGGAATTTGGATCATGCTATGAAAGTACTTTCACGAATAGGGTATTGAATGCAAACTCCCAAGCTCCTCAAAGTTCATGGCCAAAAATATCCCTAATTTCAGCAGCGCACCGCAAAGTGGGCCTATGACAGGAAGGGCCTAAGGGAAGCTGCCAAGGCCTTTGAGGCATATCTATAATGCAGGGTGACAGGGTTGAAATGGAGAAGAATATCAAGAGCTGCAAGATGGAGACATCCAGAAAGGAAAGCTGCAAGAGGCAGAGTAAGAAATGGTGGCAGAAAACAGACAAGGACTGTGTCCAAAGGAATGAAGGGAGATAAAACAGTATGTAAAGGAGAGAAGAACAGAGAGAGCAATAAAAAGGGCTTGGTGTTTTAACTAATAGTCAGAACAGCAGCATTTTTCTATAGAGGAGGAGATGAGACAGAAAGCAAAGGAAAACTGAACTCTACTTTTATCATATTGAACTTGAGTCTGTGACAAAAGATCCAGGAAAAGCTGCCAAGATAAGACTAATCTATTTCTTTTTTAGAACAAGCTTTTATTTGTAAATTAAGTTGGGCCTATGTCTTCAGAAAGAAATTATATCATTAGGATAACCATGAAATGAATTATTTATTAAATGTATCCCTGTCCAGTAGTTGTGAGGGGAAATGAATCATGCAGCTAAAAATACTATGCTGCTATTTAATGTTTACTATTCCAGCATGAATAAACTGCCTTTGTAACTACTAATATAAACTTGAATTTTAAAGACTGTAGATTACAGGCATTAGATTCATATCAATGAGATGCTCTGATTCTGACCTTGGCATATCCAATTTACATAGAAAGAATGTAAATGTGATAATCAGAGGGCATAGCACTTATCTAGATGTTAGTTGATGCAGATATGTAAACTACTATTCAATCTCTTTCTTGTACTGGGGAACCCAGAACTGGGCACAGGACTCCAGGTGTGGCCTCACTGGTGATGTGTCTATGGAAAAGATCACCTCACTCCACACACTGGCAGTGCTCTTCATAGTACTGCCCAGGAGGCTGTTGGCCACTTTGCTATGAGATGTTGCTGTTTTATGGTCAGCTTGTTGTCCATCAGGATGCTCAGGTCCTTCTCTGCAGAGCTGTTCTCCAGCCAGTCAGCCTCCAGCATGTACTGGTGCCTTGCATCATTCCTCCCCAGATATAGAGCTTTGTGTTTGTCCTTGTTGATCTTCATGAGATTTCTCTCAGACAAATTCTCCAGCCCATCCAGGTACCTCTGAATGGCAGTATAACCATCTCATGTAACAGCCACTCCTCCCAGTTTTGTATCACCTGTGAACTTGCTAGGGAGCACTCTGTCCCAACATCTGGGTCACTGATGAAGATGTTATACAGTCTTGGCCCCCGTATTGACCTTTGGGGTACACCAGTAGTGACTTGCCTCCAACCAGACTTGCGCTGGTTATTACAACCTTCTGGGCCAGGCCATTCAGCCAGTTTTCAATTCACCTCACTGTGCAATTTTCTAACCTGTACTTTGTCATTTTTTTCTTGTGGGCTGTTATGGGAGACTCAAAAACCTTACTAAAGTCAAGGTAGACAACATGACCTCTTTGCAATTCTGAATATTAGCACCAAAGAAAAATTCACACTTTCAGAAAATACTATAAAGAATAGAACAAGGAGAGGAATTAAAAATTTAAGGAGGATCCAGGGTGTGTCTTCAGCTATGTCTGTAAACAAGACAGGCACCTCACTGTTGGTGGCAAGGGCCCATCTTTGCATTTGCCTATGAACCTTCCCTGGAATGAGACACAAAAATATTTTCCTCAAAAATAACCTTATCATTATTGACTAAATGCAGGACATACAAGAATAGCACTTCAACTTGCATGCTGGTTGTCTTTGGTGGGACCAGTGGTGTTCTGAGTATGCCCACCTCCTCAGGATTTGCATATTATGCAGACACTTATAGGGCTTATATCCAATGATCACAGCTGTCAGACCTGTGTACATGTTCACAGGCTCAGTGGCAGACATTAGGGCCATAATGCATATGAAGTTACTGCAGTAAAACTAGTGACAACACATCAGCTCGTCCTGAATGACTGTCTTTTTAGTTCACAAGTTAAGGGGTTGCTACTTAACTCACTATGAGAGAAAGTTAAACATTAAATCATGTTATTGTGCCTTTTCTGCAGGCTAAGACTGTGCACAGAGACAATTGCTATGGCTGATTTAGTGCATAATTGTAACCAGACCATGGTGCTAGGTCCAAAGGCATCTAGGACGTTTTGATGCCTACAGGAGGCTATTTTGTGAAAGTGTCATGTCAAAATACTGCATTTTGGTGACTACTAACATTTGTGCACAAGAATCACCAAGACTTTATTGAAAATACAATCTCATTTTCTTTTTTAGGATTAGAATGTCTTAAAAGGTGATGTCACATCCTGAAAAGTGTCAACTTATATGCTTTTGAGACAGTGAGCTATGCACAGATGCATGTCGCATGACCAGATCTCTGTTCATTTGGACATAATGATGTAAATCAAGCCCACAGCAAAAACAGTGATGGTGAGAATCACTCCTTGAGATTCCAGGAGTTTCTGCAAAATTTAAACTATTAGTAATTTTAACTTGTTGGGGGAAACCCTGTCCCAGTGGAAAAGCTCATGGACTACTTTAGTTAGAGCAGGAACACAGTCTGTTTTCAAATTGAAAAGGCAAAATTCTTCCTCTGGTTAAATGAAGGGCTTTGTAGAATGTGGTTTTCCTTCGCAAACACAGTTCCTCAGAGTGTAGAAGAGGGAAGGCATTGTTTACATACTTATTTTACATACTGTATGAGTTGCAGTTGGTGGAATTTTTTCACTGACCTGCCTGGAGGCTGAACTGTAACCTAATAAAAAACTGACATAAGCACTAAGCATTTATTTGTTTGGAAAAATTTGAAAAAGATGGTTAATAGGTCACTGCTTTGGGGACAGAAGAGTCTGAGTAGTGCCATGCTCTTTTTAATTATTCTTTGTCTACCTCAGAGCTAAATTTTAATTGCTCTCTTCTTCTGATAATTATTTTAATGGATGGCAGATGTAAGTTTAATTTACTCTGACCCATAAGCCCACCACAGATAATTCAGTTCAAAATATCTAGCTCTTCTGGATCTCCATGAGATTTCTATCCCTCAAATTAGCTAATGGTACGCTAATGCATCATTCATGTGAAGGAATTATTTGTATTTTCTGTTTCCTGCTGTAGTGGCATGGACAAATTGAAAATGAAAATCAAAAACCTATGACATCCAGCACTACACCAGTACTGAGTGTAATACTCCACACCCCAAGTCTACTTCTTTGAAGTAATGATCTAAAAGAAGAAATTATTAGGCAAATACCAAAAATACATTATTTTTAGCTGCCCTGTAGGGAGAAAGAATTGAGAGGAATCTCTTGATTGCTTCCTGGGCATTTTGAGGCTTAAATCTAATCATTCTGGGAGTACTTAAAAGTCTATAAAATGTCTTTGAAAGTCTTGGAAATTCACAACTCTAAATTTCATGCAGAGAATGAAAATTCTCTAGAACTGTGCAATATATTTCATCCCATGTCTGCATACTGAGCAGACTAGTCCCCCTCTAATCACCTTTAGCCTTCTTTTTCATGGACTGAGATTCACAGGGTATGTAAGGGCAGTAAATGTTTGCAAATATCTTTTCTTTCTGGATCACAACAGAATTTAGGCTGGAGACAACTGTCCAGTTTCCTTAACAGTTGTTCCCCTGTACTTGGCTGCAAGTCCAGCCCTCCAGATACTGCCAGAGTGGCTCTGCTTCCCATCTCTCTTCAACCAGTCCTTCTAAGCTGGGGTTATTTTAGACTGTCTGTCTCATTGATTTTTCAGACTGCAAGCCATGGACCATGATGTGGAGGTCTTTGGGGCTAGAATGTTTTCTGTTAAAAACCTCTCCTAAAAGCTGGAGTCACACATCTGATAAATGACTTTCTTTGATGATGTTTCCAGGGTTACCCATAAATGCCAGAAATCTTACCTGTGTAATGGTCATGTTTATTCTGTTTTCTGCGTCATGCTTTGGGTTAAAAGATGCGACACGCACACAGCAGGTCCATGTCCAGATCTCAATATTGATTACATGATTTTATCAGCTATTCAACATTGGTTTTAAGTTCTACAATAACCTCTCCCTCATTTCTTATCTTTTCTTCCTGACAAAATATTAATAAAGCTTTTCTCTATGTTTCTGACCTTCCCTGCACTTCCAGCCTTCACAGGCAGCTCCACAGGGGCTACAACAGATGCAGGGGAGTTTCCTGACTTGTGAATTTGTGCAGGGTCAGCTCTGGGGAACACCAAAATTCCTTAAAGCAATTGATGAGGTGTTTGTAGATTACACACAGCATACCCCAGGAACAGTGAAAAAAAGACAGTGTCAGTTTCCTTTCTGAGGGCAGTTGTATGTGAGCTACAAATACAATATCTGCCACAGGTTTCCATGACTATAGAAATAAACTCTTCCTTTACTCCAGGACCTGCTTTGATTACTGTTTCAGTACTGTCTGAAGTATCCTGCCAGTTCCACCTTTCCCAGTACCAACTGTGTACTCTTTTATTTAACTTCTTGCTTGTAGTACAAAGATAATGGTTCCACAACAAATCTGGCTTATTCTAGCTGACAATGGCCTATCACAACTGCATGAGAGAGAAAAATGTCCCAGTGAAGTACCTGGGCCATATGACTTTTCCCATTTCCAGAGACCATTGCTTTTCTTGTGGGAAGAGAATGTTTAATTGTGGCTGATGGATAGGTATCTTGAATAGGTTATTTGCTCTTTTCCATTGTTCAGAATGAACGTGTCGGTTTCCTACCTTGGATCTATGTTTGGGAAGTTACTAGTTTGCTTTAGCACAATGCCACCAAGTTTGGTGAATGGAGACAAAACAGGAAACAGAAGAGCTGGAATACAGTGAGAAAAAAATCAGAGTAGAGTATTAATTAGATTGTTCTTCTTTCTCATGTTTATCTTTGAAAGTTGGAACAGTTCAGACTTAAACAACCCTTTTTTTTTTTTTTCTCCACTGTATTAGTAATTAAAGTAAAAGCACACTGAGGCTGTGCCTTATGCTCAGGAATAAACCTGCCAGTTCCATTAGATATAAAACATCCACAGATTTAAAGTACTGTAAAGGAGCACAGACAAGGAAATGTTGGGAGAACAAATCTGTTTTGTTTCCTATAATGCAGGGCTTCCAAACCAATTTTCCTTTGGTATCACAATTCCTGGAGTGGCAGCTGCCTCAGCACTTTCTATTTCTGCAAGTCTGAGAAGCACAGCTATTGAAAGATGTTTTGTGACTGAGACTTCCTTACAGGCCCTTGTGCGTCACCTGCAGGAACACTAGTTTCCAGTCCTTGGGGAATTCCCTGATCTAGCTTAACATACTCAGAGACTGTCTCTTGAGATACCTGCATGTTCTTTGCTTGCTTTTCTACTTTTCTGAAGCCAAAAGAACCTCCAAGAAAGCAGGTCCATTGTATAAAATTAGTAAACTAGTTATCTGGTCTCAGGCAGGAAACTCACCTTGTCCCTTTTTATCATGTACATTGTGCAAAGGACAGAAAATGTTACAGTACTGGTAATGAGTTTGCCTTCAGTTGTACTGAGGGGTGCTGGAGGTCCTGTCCCTGCTGTCCATGTACAGTCATTGAGGCAGGGAGGACTGCAGAGTCATGAGCTATTAATGGACAAGGCTTTGTGCCCATCCTCTTTGGATTACTTCTGTCACAGTCATCTACTCCTTTCCCATCAATAACAGTTGACCTTACACAACTCAGACAGCCCCTACATTATTCAAGGTTTTAAATTATAGTAATAAAACTTTGAAGTGCACTTCTGGTTCATGGAGCATGATTACCACCAGCTCTCAAGGGCAAAGAGCCCCAACAGAACGGCCATTCTTCAGCATTGGCAGTCACTGCCTCCTGTTCCAGCCATATCACCAGGGAGCTGCTGGTGGCACCACTGTGGATGGTTCTGAAGAGAGTTAGTGTCTTCTGCTCTTCTGTTCTGGAGCTCAGGAGGCAAACAACAATTCCACTATATAAAACAGATTGCATTCACTTTTCTACTCCATTTCCCTGTGTGTGGACATCATGATCGATTAAAAAAATGTAGTGTCACTTTAAAGTTTTCTTTTTAAGAGTCTGGAAGCTAAAACTTGTCCATCTGTATGTTTTACCACCAGTAATTTTGAGTTAATTCAAGTACTTCCAGTACTCCAGGTTTTCTGTATTCACTTCATACATATTTCACCTGCAACAGTGCAGAGGCTGTATTTCTACTACATTCATGAACTGAATATGATTTCTGTTATGAATCTTGCTAGCCTGTCCATTTTGGCAGATTGATGTGTCATCTTCCTTCCTTATAAACTCATTATATTCCACCCAAGGAACAATGTAGCGCCTGAAAAGGCATTAACCTGAGATTATACAACCCCTAAGAGCTTTCTAGAGGAAAATTAAAATTTTCCCAGAGGTTATACAGTTTGCAAATAAGAGGAATGGAAGGCAATACTAATACCTTCTTTCTATGCATGTCATCCAATAAGCTCTCTAAGGAAAGATCATAATACAATGCTGCAATACGGATTGTGCCAGCTGCCTACAAGGCAGCACAACATTCCCTTAGCAAACTGATGTCCAGGGTCAGAAATTTTTCTTTACATCTTACCTGAACTTACTTCCATTTTGTAACGTTTTCATCCCTTTCATTGCCATAAGCTATTCATCTCCCATTTCTATGTGGTGTTTAGAAAGGTACAAGTACTTTTTCAACCCCATCCTCAATCATCCCCTTTTAGTGTTTATAACTATTGCATTCCATGCTTTAGTCTGTTGGGTTTTTTTTTTTTTAAATAATCTTTTTGCAATGCCTCTTCAAAGTTAAAAGATGAATATTTATCATGCTAATCCAGAGGTAATCTCACTAGATCATGTAAGTAGGAATTGAGAATGTTTTTATTTAAATTCTTTGTGGTATTTAAATAGCACTAACAGATGCTTATTCATTACTGCATGCACCTATCTCTCTCTTCGTGCCTTTCCCTCTCCCCCCAACTCCCCAATTTGCTATTTTTTTTCAGTTCATTTGTAAAACATTCTTCTGTTGCCTTTACTCAACAGCATTAGTGGAATAACAATGGTTTGCCCCAAAGAAGAGAGATTATTTAAATTTCTATTAAGTCTGTTGAAAAGGTCATTATTACAAGTTGTCATAGAAATCCTTTTTCTTTACAGTAAGCAACAATGTAATTTGAATAGACAGGATAACTGCTGTTATACATGGACTGACGGAATAGGAATGGAAGACTTCTAGTAACAAACACTAAAGACAAAGGTAGAGGGTCACCAAAAAATTTGAGAGAGCATATCACAGTGTCTTTGGAGCTTTCATTTGCCATAGCTTCATTACCTGATCTTCTCAGCCAACATCTGACTCAGAACTGTCCTCCTAATGAGACTTAGCTATGTATGTGATTCAGTTAGCCAGTGGAAGATTAGACACAAAAGATAATTCAGAGCCCCATGACACAGGAAACAGGAGGAAAACAAACTTATATGGAATGCTTATCAAGTGAAAGATGGTTGAGAATGATCTACAGGTAACAACAGATAGTAGTATCTGGGTCCTATGTCTCAGACGAATAATGAAGTCATCCATAGAATTGTGCTGTCTGAAGTCCTGAATGTGGGTAGTATTTCAGTAGATGGTTGTGAATTACTTGTTTGGTCCTGACAGTCTTGTTCATATTCAAGAGATGTGGTATTGCATTTCCTACAGAATTCCACAGAGCAGAGGGAAAAAGAGCAAAAGATTCACCATTCAGCCCTTGGAAGAAAACAACAGGAATTCCTGTTAAACCTAATTTGTAAACATAGATTTCAGGGAGAATATGAAGAAAGTGAGCTTTCAGGAGATTAACCACAGTTGAGGTAAACTTGTGTTACAAGATCATTCCAAGTGAAAGGGCAGAATGGGAGAGAAAAGGCTCAGAATCTGGAATGGGAAGAGGGAAAAATCACAGAGGAGTCAAAGATGGCTTCAGTAAAGTATAGGCTCTGAATTCACCAGTGTTATGGTGATTCACCCTGCAGCTGTTATTGTCTGAAGTGTACACAGCATGGTTTTCCCTTCAAAAAGTGAGCATAGGCCAAGGACAAAAGGACAGAGAAGAGCTGGCTTTGGAACTCTTCCTTGTTTTTCAGAAGCCCTGAGAGGACCATTCTTCACACAGAGTATGAAGAGGTAGTGGTAGGATTAGCTTGCAAAAGCAGACATCCAAAGTGGATATAATCACATCACCAAGAGACTGGATGGGTGAAAAAAGTTCAGATTAGTTGATGAATTTAACATTTAGCCTATTCATACCCTTTCTGACTCTCGGGGAGCGTGACTGCAACATGTGTCCCTGTTTAGGAAGAATTGATGTGGACTGATGAGTCACGAGGGAGATTGCATAGGTGATGCCAGACACTTTGAGCACAAAGATCTCTCCAAACCTGACTTCATGTTTATGAACTATCCCAAATTCATAGGGCAGCAGAAAGGACCTTTCCCTGCTGTGAAAAGGAAACTTTCCCACTTGTATCCATCAACCAACAATCATACAATGACAAAATTTACATGGAAATAGGATGAAATCTAATCTTATATGTGTTAGATATAACACATCTCTTCCTGGCAGTAGCTGATTAGAGTTGGCAGTAGCTCATGGAACAAGAAAGTAATTTGGATTCTCTTAGACACATAGAGGAATAAGAAAATAAGCAATAAGCTTGCTACACAAGTCAACACTGGAGCTAAGATTTGGTGTTCAGTTCCTCAAGCAAAAATCATGTGTCACTTCTGAAGATATAGGCCAAATACTGTTTTAGTATTAGTAGTGTTTCCCACTGCAAGTAGAAGAAAAGTACGGCAACTAATTCAAAATTGGAACTTGCCTCTAAGAAAGGTTGCTGTTATGACTTGACCACCAGCTGTGATGATCAGAGGATTAAATGAGAACAGTCAGTATAAGATAAATGATTGATACTGCTCATGTCTTGAATTAGAAACACTCCCAGCTCCATCTTTCAAAGCCAAGGAACTTCATGCGTTTCAGACAGCTATCCACTTATCAAGGGCACTGCGTCTGCACTTCTTGATTCTTTCCCCCCCCTCCCCTAGTATTTTTCAAAGAGTAAATCTTATATTTTTACAATAACACATAACATAGTGCACCCCTGGCAATAAAACAACACTGCTATTTTTATATAAAACATTGTGGTCCCCTTAGAAGGATTGCTTACTGAAATTCTTTATACACATTTTAAGATTCTCCTATGTTTTTCTATTTTCATATGTCTGTTATAACATTCTACAAAATTTTAATGGAAATGGACCTGACTGTCCTGGAGACCCATCATATCACTTCTATGACCTAGTGACTGGACACTGCAGCCAGAAGAGCCAGGATGGAAGGAAAGAATTAAAATGTGTATACCTGGAAGAAGCTGAGAATTCTTTTGTGATTCCTCTAGCATCTTCAGAAATTCCTCAGTTAAAACAATAAGGCTGATGACAGTTTGGAACAATTTTAGAACTGCATTTTGTCCTTGAATCAACATCTTAGTCATAGATGAGAAGGTGTAAAAGCCATAGCATTCTACTCTTCATGAACTTTTGTTGCTATGTTTTTGTTACAATAGGAAGTTAGATATCAGAATCCTAAGAGAATTATGTACAGTTGACGTGCACCATACTTAAGTTATTTCTCCTCAGAAATGTGATTATCTCCTAGAACTAATTGAGAAAACTAAGATGTGTTGGCAGTTCTGTGGACATGGCAGGCCTCTGAGCCAGGCTGTGAGTAACACTTTAGAAGAAGAGCCTGCCACTAGGAGCTGGCTAAGTGGCATTGATCTTTGTACAGAGAAAACTCATGTCTTGCTCATCAAGTGTAGCAGTGTTGGCAAAGGGAGGTAAACAGTTGTGATGGTTTAGCCCCTGCCGGGGTCTGAGACCACGCGGCCGCTGCGCCTCCCCCACAAAGGGAGTGAAATACAAAGCCCTGAGACTGAGATAAGGAAAGGTTTAATACAACAGTGCAACAGCAACACAACAAACAATAACAATAAGAATAACAGCGATAACAATGAACAGAGCAAAGTATATACCGATACAGCAGTGAGAGAACCGGCTGCACCAAACCACACGATCACCGATTCTTCCCACGCTCGCGCCAGGATGTGACGTCAGCATGATATATGAATAACCCGGCTAGAGCTTCCCCCCACTGCTGGGGAAACTTAACCCTATCCTGGCTAAACCAGGACAACAGTCCAGCCTCTGCGGATTATGCTTAATGATCAATTTGTTGTGCAGATGAAGTGACGTGGCAGAAGAAACAGATCCTGTCAGCTTCCACTGATCTTCAGAAGCTTTGAGAACAGCTAAGAAGTACTGCAGGAGATGCACTTGATGATGACACTGAAATCTGTAGAGCAGCAAAAAAAAAGGCCAAGGCTAGCCATGATTGTTGCTGCTGAACAGAGTCAATCACAGCACCAAATTGTAGATATAGTCTCTCATAATGTATTGATAAAGAACACCTGGAGACATAAATCCTTGTGCTCAGTTGGGACACCTCTGTAGAACAGTATGACAAACTGGATGTAGGTGTTATATCCTAGGGAACCAGTAAGATGATAATCACTGGAAGTCAGAAAAGCCCTGTGATTGTTTCCAGTCCTTAATGCAACCCTTTTCACTCACAGATCTCACAGGACCACAGGTTAATGAAGCAGAGTGAACAACTCTAAAATTACAGTGTTATACCTTGTGACAAAGCCATCTGGACACCTGTGCATTTATACAGGCCTCCAAAGTGAACACTGATGCAAATCACACAACAACACAGTGCAATATAATCTTGTACAGAGGGCATTTTGTTTACTTGACTTTTAATCACATTAGGTGCTGATTTGCTTGTTTCAATTTAAAATATTTATCCCAACAGTACAGATCTCAGAGGGAAAAAATTAAAATCTATAACTCATGGATCACACAGTTTCAGTTTTTGACCAGGGTTAGTATCTGTGGTACAGAGCAAGTGATCTACTGTGGACAGTAGATCTCTCAAGTGATGGTAATTTTTCTGATGATAGCAATTGCAGTTGGTCACTTGGCTATTCACTCCATGCTGTATAAAAATGTAGTTCTATAATGGATTTGGTTATGAGGTTCCCAAATGTTGATAACAGCATAAAATTTCTATTTTATGTGGGAAATGTAGGTCATTCCAATAGGCAGGAACAAAATAGGAGGAGGAGCTAATGAGGTAGTAACATTTCAACATCTCTGAAGGTTTTATTAATGCATTGTAAGTGGTTCCCTCTCCTGCACTCCATTAAATAAAATGAAAAGATTAATATTAACAGGTACTTGATTTTTTTACCTGACTTTATAGGTTGCTCCTTTTTAACTGCCATCAGCTCTTAAGTCTGTGCTAATGACCAGCTTCAGAGAAAGATAAAAAAGCTTTATAATATCCACATGCAGAATAATTTCACATCATAGAGGTTTCAGTCTAATCTAGTAGCTTGATATTGCTATAAACTGAAACAACTGGTTTCTTTATCTTTCATATATTAACTGCTGTGATTTTGAGTATTTCTACAACCTCTGTACAGGTTCAGTACCTCTGTCTCCCACTTAGCTGTTGGCCTCAGCAACACTCAAAGACAATGGAGTCTGCAATCTAGTTACACAAGTGATGAAAGATATTTCCTTACAACTAATTTGAAATTGATACATGGAGATTTAGCTAGCAGGTGGCACTTTCCACTGCTTCTGTGTCAGGAGAGGAAGAGAATAGGAATTCATGATTTTCTGAATAAATGGCTCAGACGTAGTGAATGTGAAGCATGTTGCTCTAAGATTTGTTACAAAGTCCACAGTACGTTACCCATTGCAGAAGTATATAATTATGCTGCTCCACAGCATTTTTGCTGGCACACTAGTGCAGGGTTTGTAAGATCTCGGCTGGATTTTTATTCAACAAAAACCTGTGGGTATTTCAAATTTCAGGGACCGTTTGAGAGTGGCAGACAGGTCTGGTTTGTGACTATAAATTTGTCTGGATGGTTTACCTGACTCAATACTAGCAGTTTTTTTGATTAGCTACTTTGTTTCTTTTACATGAAACATTATGAATTATTTGTATTCCCAAAGATCTGAGTAACTGTTTTTGAATACTAAAAGGGAAGTACAGAAATCATTGAGAATCTTACTACATTTCCTAGGAAACAGAAAGCTGTAGACCAATCTGGAGACAGTGAAAAGAGGTTGACTCTGCTGGCAGTTGAGCAAAGACACTCCTATATTTAATGGTAGTGGGGTGTCATTAGTGTCAGAAGAGAGGACAAAGAAAGAAAACAGGAGGAACCATTAGTGTCAGAAGAGAATAAAGAAAGAAAACCTGAAGACTGGTTTGTGTTCAGAATGTTCCAGAACAACCTTTCGAAGCAGTAAGGCAAGGAAAGACAAGTGTTTATCACAAAAAGTTTAGAAAATCAATTTCCTGGATATGCTGGAAGCTTCAACAGCATCAGTACCATTCAGACATATATTTCAATGATTTTTCAAGACTTCATTGTGGCTTTTCAAGCACTTTCAAAATTATAGCTTTGTTTGGGAACATTCTCTGTTCCCATGTGACACCAAAATAGAAAAAAAAAAAATCACTCTTGTCAGAGAGAAAATGGACAGGTAAATATTGGTCTT
Organism: Strix aluco; assembly: GCF_031877795.1. Lineage (NCBI taxonomy): Eukaryota > Metazoa > Chordata > Aves > Strigiformes > Strigidae > Strix > Strix aluco. The sequence continues at coordinate 30,356,360 of NC_133971.1, forward strand.
TCATGAAGTTGCAGCCTTGTGTTATACTGAGGTGTCATTTTTTTAAGTCTGTGAGAAACTGAAAGAATGATTCATTCTTCCATCAATGGCTACTGGTAAAAATTTCTGGAACACCATGTTTCATATTTAGGCTCAGTTTTGTTTAAATCAGACTATTACCTAAGGCAGCGTAGCTTTATACAGTAGAATTTCAGGGAAGCAGCTCTAAATGTGTATAGCAAAACAAGATTATGAAAAAAATTTCAGAGGGACTTCAAAAGTTGGAGATGTCTGATGGTGCTACCATGTTGTCTTAACAGAAGTCTTGGTTTGATGCATTTAACTGGGTAGACAGGGGTTCTAATGTAAGAGTTGGAGAAGTTATGTGTCTTTAACTTTGGCAACACAATGTATTCAACATGCAAAAATCAGTAGTTGAACACAACACAGGATTAAACTGGTAGGTTGTAATCATTCCATTTTTCCACTTCTGAATTTTTACAAGTTTCACAATATTGTCCTTCTTTGTGGTTATATTTTGAAGAGGAAAGTCCTGGGAATCCTCTGGTAATAGAGCAAAAATAACAGCTATAAAAATAAATAAATAAATAAATTGGTAGGTTTCCTGACAGTACCAACCAAAAGATTCAAGTAAAAAAATATGATCTACAGAATAAAAAAAGTTATTGCAATGTGAGGAACCGCTGGACTAGAGTTTTCCTTTTTTCCCCAGCATTTAAAATGGGATGTCTGTGTATCTTATCCAAAAGTATGTACCTGTTCTGTTCTATTGAGGGTCCTGTACCATCCTCATCCCTGTTGTGCTTTGATGCCTTCTAATACTCTGTCAAACAGAATTATTAACATCAGTCTCATTATTTATCCTCCCATCCTTTCCTCAAAAAAAAAAGGTGCATATACAGTACAGCATTTCATTTTGGTAGGGTTTTGAGGTCCTGGGAAAAGGAAGAGAAGATGTGAAAGACTTATTTCACTGATTGTTTCCTTTTGTATCCTTTTACAAGTGTATGTGTTGCAAATCAGAGAAAATTGGGCAAAAAGAGAAAAACAGTACAAAGAACTTCGAGTTGGAGACTGTAACATAGAAAACATGGAAACCAAACTGCAGAAGACTAGGCGATTGATTCCCAAATTTGGCTTCAGATATTAAAACCTTAACTCTCTTCTGCTAAAATAACATGGGCAGAGGTAGATAGATTAACAGATTTTAACACCAGTTGATGCCTTTTGTGATCATCTCCCTTAGGTCTTGTGTATCACGGCCACAGAATTGCGTTCCATGCTTCAGTGGCTGTAGCTGAACTGGAACATCTCTTGTAGGAAAATTTAAGGAACTGCAGTTTTGAAATGCCCAGGAATGGAGGAGAATCCATCATGCCTATTTAAATTCTGTACAGTAGACTACCTTTACAGTTTATCTGCTCAAACCTGTTTAAACAATTTAAAACTTGGGGGTAAGCTGAGAGAAGGAAAGAACAAATAAAATAGTTATAAAAGTTTCGTGGTAATCCACAGAAGATGCCCAAGTTTAATTATACTGATTTTGTGATCTTATCTTTGCTTATAATGCTGCAGGCTTTTCATTTTGAGTAGCATGTGTGCTATCTTAGTTTGAGAAATAAGTTTTCTTATGAAGTCAGAGTTAGTTGTATGCTTTGTTTAATACAACTTCAACTAACTCTTTCAGTTATGTCCAAAGAAATTATAAAGTCATGATGTTATTTCAAAGGAGATTTAATTTTCAGTTGACTTGAGAAGGCAGCCAGTAGCTATCAATTATAATATATTACCAATTGCTCACAAATGAGAGTAGGATGTATCTGGAGAGAATTCTACTTTTATATATTGTGTTTACCTATGTAGAACAAGCTAACATGAAAAAAAGGAGCCTAGCAGCATAAAGCACCCAGTGCAAACCTGTGTCTGTGGCACTTGTAGTGAATGCTACTTCATTCTCTAAATGGAAGCATAATCATGAATGCAGTTTTGTTTCAGACTACAGCAGTTTTCAGGAAAAACCCAAACCCACACCTGTCACCCTCAGAGTATGCTCATACTTACTCAGTCATGTCTGCCTGACTGATTTGCATGTTTTTATAGCTACCAACAAAGCGGCACCAGCAATGGAAGCACAAGCTGGATTCTAGCACAGCTCACTAACTAACAGGATCATTACCCAGTTTAAAAAGGCAGGGGCAAAGTTTTCCTTTAATTATACCTTTGTAACTGCAGTGAGCATAACAGTTTGCAAAGGGATTTCATTTGGAGCCAGAAGAATGACTGTCACAGGAACTTCATGACATACTAATTGTAGAATATTTATAACTAAGTACTCAAGGGAAATAACCTTGCATGATTATTAGGCTCTTGGCTGAGTCAGCAAGCCTGTCAGCAAAAAAAATCTTAAGGCAAATTTTGTTAAGCACTCCATCCCAGGAAAAGATTATTTTCTTACCTCCACTGTCTGTCTAACCACTATTGACAGTCGATACAAGTTTTAGAATAAAATTCCATGATTTCTAGGTTTTATGAACTTTTCATTAAAAGATATGGTACCGTGGCAATACCAGTTTGCTCTCTTTTAAAAACATGATGTAAAGTCTTCTAAGTTAATATATCAGGTGAAAAAGTTTCAACATTGACAGCCTTTGAAACCAGCTCTTCTATTGTCCACAGACCTCATTATTTATTACTATCCATTCTCAAGAGTTCCCACTGACATAATTTCCACAGCTGAGCCCACAGCAATGTGAAAGTCCTCCTTTCTACCTGTTTTTTCCCAGTTCCCAAGGTGAGAAATAAAAATTATGGCCCAGATTATGTGTTCGTTCTGTTGTTTGTGCCTCAAACAATATCCTTAGTGCTGACAGCCTTCTGTAATAGCTGTGGCATTGCTTTTTTTCTGTGCAGTGGTCTGTATTCCTTTGCCATATGAATAGTTCTTTTGTTATCCATATTTGCTGTACAAGTGAGATAGTCTTTACATCATGTTTTCTGCATGTATATGTAGTTCTTCTGTACTCAGTCTGATGATATGCTATCCCATGGAAGACCCCAAAATAATCAAATAGATGATGAAATAAAATAACCTTCATTCTCCATTTCCAGTACTGTTTGCATTTTGAATAACAATTAACAGAACAAGTAAGGCATTATAGGAATGCTCTAGGCACAAGTTGTTATTGCTGTAAACATACCTTCCGGAAGAGACAGCAACATATGGTTAAAGTATGCTTGCTAAGATCCTTTCTGAGCTCAAAGATCAGTAAGTTATATTTGTGTCAGAAAGTTATTTTGATTTTTCTTCATTTTCTTCCCCGTTTTTGAAACTTCTTTTTTCCTACAAAATTATGCTTCTTTGAGGTTAAATATTGTCATGGTATTGTTGCTTTCCCATACAAGGGAATCTGGCCAGTCTTTGATAATCTGATTCAATAAAGATAAAAATGTAAATGGATCACAAATGTATAATAAAGAGATAGCAGTGAATACTAATGTGGTTATAGACAGTCAAGTTTTACCGTCACGACACTCATTTTATCCTGGTTACTGAATTGTATGTGTACAGATGTAACTGTAGATCTTTTAAACAATTAAAAAATACTTCATGAGCAGTTTGATATAATATTGTTGCCAGAAGTTGACCTCAGTATAACACCTGCCTCAGTACTTTCCCCACCTTCATTAACAAAAAACTGCCCTCAGTTCCTGACAAGGACAGATATAGGCAGAGAGAGGAGTGGGAACAGCCCAGACTTCAGAAGAGGTTTAGTAAAAAAAATCCCAACCCCAAACCTGTTAATGAAGTCAAGACCACCAGGAATGAGCCTTACTTGACTGCATGTGCCTTTGAGCAACCTGGGTAACAGCCCTGAGCAGGTCCCTTCTCATGGCTTTTAGTTTTAAAGCCAAATGTTAGCCAAGATCTGAAGAAAGTGAAGCTGTTATTTAAGTGAATATGAAAATAAACCAACGAAGTCTAATTCATCATGAACATCAGGGAGTCAGAAAAGCTCAATTATCTTTTTCCTAGAAAAATCCAGGGAAACTAGATTTTTGCAAAGAAGCAAAATCAAATATGTTGGTCTGCTATAGACATTTTTCAGAAGTGCAACTGGCAATTGGGTATTTAGTAATATCTTGAATAACGAAAAATTTCCTGCATAGAAATAAGAGACAACAAATAATTGCCTCTAAAAATAACAAGTTTCTTCTAAGACTGTTTTTTAGTGTTTTGGTTTTGTGGTTGTTTTTGCAGGTGTTGCTGCTTTGGATTCCAGCGTTTCCGGGAAGATTGGTTTGCGAGCAGTCATATATTATTTCTGCACTACAGTCATTGCTGTAATTCTAGGTACTCTGTGATACTGTAACTTTTAAAATCCTCAGCATTGCCTAATTACAAGTATACAGCACTGTGACACTACTGATTTCCCAAGACAGGATGGGAAGAGACAGGAGTCATATCAAACATCTTGACATACTTGTAGCCAGATACAGGGAGAAGTTAGTCCTGCTGTTCACAGTTGGGCTGTATTCATATCGAATATGAAGCCAGAGGCAATTTCACCATACATTTCAGCTCAGGGAAGATCAGGAGCTGTCTGCTTAGATAAACAGTGACCAGCAAGGGGAAAGCTGAATGAACATCAAAGGCCAGCCTTAACTACAAAGGGAATTTCCTCAATAGCAAAATAATAGATTGTCACTGATTCTCATGTGCAAGGATGTATAATGTATCTGACCTGAAAGAATGACAGAAAATATTGCTTTTCTTGCCATCTCATTTCCTTCCTAGAAGGTTTTTGTCCCTTCTGTCACTGCCAGGCTCCACTCCTACCTCTCTGAAGTCCACATCTCCTCTTGCAGGAAGTTAATTCCCTACAAGCAACCTTGAAATCTTCCATATTTGCTTAAACAAACATCTTCAACCTTCCTTCTTAAATAAGAAATAAAATTAAACTCTCCTCTGTCAGCTGTCATGTAGTTTGTGGTTTATCTTTGTATTTTGTTGAGTCTAAGTGAATACTGTGCCTAGATATCACAAAAGAAATGTGTTAATTTGAAGGATAAAATGTACATTGTATGTGGTCTACTTGTAAAGCAAAGCATATTCAACAACAGAAAAAGAATCACATACAGACATGTAGGGCCAGATTAATTTCTAGAGGTTGCTTCACAGAGAATAATGTATCACTGTGGTTACACTGGTTAGGCTATCTGATCTGGCTAGGAATTTTCTGTGAATACATAGTGAGGAAAATTAATGAAGACTAACATTACTGTGAATCTCACTTTGAAATTATCCCTACCCTGAGAGAGAGGTTAAACCAGACAATCTTCAGAGGTCCCTGCTATTCTACATTATTCTATGATACTATGGTACTACTTGTTTCATTGTGCAGAGTTCTACAAATTCGGTTCTGCTTTTATTCACAGCTGCCATTAGAAAGCCTTGATCCTGACTGGTAGAAGGGTCATCCACATGCTTCTTTCTCCCTACCCTGAGATTTAGTAGTTCCATTTGCTTTAGGTTTGTTTGGATTTGGGCAGGGGGGCAAGTACATTTGGAAAGGCCTAGTATTTCATATAATAGTAAAAATGCCTAAAATGAAGCCACTAATGTAAATGGAAAATTTGTCATTGGATTTCAGTATTCACAGGGACAAAGCTAGTATTTCTTGCCCATAATTTTTTATGTCAGTCTATTTCTGAAGCCCTTCTCTTATGTAATTTCATTGCTAACTAACTTTACCAAAACATCCTGTTGTACTTTGGAGTCACGGGACAACACACTTGTATTCATCTGAAAGCTAGTTAGTAACAAGAAGAGATGCATGAGGGGAAGGGTAAATAATAATTCAAAATATCACCATTCAAAAGTTGCAGAACACTTCAGCTGATGCCCAGCTGAAGTAGTTTACCCTCTTGGTGAGCAGTAGTGATTTAGTACCATACATGTAAAAGCAAAGCTAGAGTGCCCAAATCCAGTGGCAAGGCTGCAAGTAGCTCCTGTTCTGGAGGAGCCCACACATTTAAAGACACCACCTGGAGACTTCTCTTTTCTGAAGAGCCCTGCATAAGTACCCTGCATTTAGAGAGTTTAGGTCATAATGAACTTAGCTACACAGGATACACTGAGGCAGGATGCGCCAATGCCTCTGCTTGCACTGTGAGCTCTTCTTCTGGTTCTCCTTCTGCAGGGATTGTCTTAGTTGTGACCATTAAACCTGGGGTGCCTCAATCAGCAAATGAGATTGACAGAGTGGGCAGTACCCCAGAAGTCAGTACTGTTGATGCCATGCTGGATCTGATCAGGTGAGGCTTTCTTTTTTAGTTTCCATATCTTTGTGGCAGAAGTCCAAACAAACAAAATAAAGTTGTGATGTGTAATACAGTAAAAATCTTTTCTAATGTTGTTTGGATGAATAAGGAAAGAGTAATTTTTATTCCAACAGGTTAGACATTTTAGAGTATATTCAAATCAGTTTGTTAAAATAGTTTCTTGTTACATCATAGACTTTGGTTAATAAACTGATGACAACAAACATTCCCTCTGCAGAAATTGATATACAAGATTTACCTATTATGAAGAAAATATCCAGAAAGGATTGAATGGTTGGTGAGTTACTGACTGGCAGCTTCTGGGTCACCCAGAACCACCTGAAATTGCAATGTTCTATTTCCCCTCCTCAAGGCAGGATGCAGAGGAAGAGATTCAGTATGCAGTGGTTTCTTAGAGTTGCACAGTCAACAAGTTTGTTGCATCATCTGTATCTAAGGCAACCTTACAATAAGCCTTTCCCCATCAATATCCTGGAAATGATAGATGCTTAAAGTGTTTAGAAGAAGTAAACCCCTAGAAAAATCTGCAGAAGACTTGAGCAGGTTTTCAGAGCTAGCGTGTTTAAGGAATTAGAAAAAAATTCACATGTAAGGGCTGCATTTTCAATAGTGGCTAAGTAGTTCCCTCAAAAATGTTCTGTGGATTAATTTTTTTTCTACAGCTGCAATTAGTCTCTTTTCTGTATCACTATTTGTGCTCACTATTTTCTTTTTGTAGAATTTTTATTTGTAAGAATCAAATGCCACATATCTAAAACTGGCTTGCTCAGCATTTTTTATTTCAGGAAATGTGACTGACATTTGCAGATGCAACTCCAAATACACAGTTCTTTGACATTTGTAAAATATACACACACATATATACATATATGTATATATCTGCCTTGAAAATGTCACTGTCCTCTTTAATAGCAAATGTCTACTGTCATCTGGGACAACTCTGCTCTAGCACAGATTAAGGTAAACCTCTTTGAGAATAACTCAATTTCTCTGAGGTTTCTATGTGAGATAGTTAACAGTTCTCAACCCCAAAGCCCCGTGTTCAACAATGCACAGCTCTTCCCAGCCTCTATCCCCTCCTACCTGTGCATGGCCAGAATGGCAGCTCCTTGGAAGGCTCATTTCATTCCTCATGATCACTTGCCCAGGAATCAGTGAGGGGAACTGTGCAATCAGCTGCATTATAAAACCTAATAGTCTGTTACCAGTAATTTCCACGTGAACATTTCCACACATATTCACAGGGCTGGTGTAGTTCCATACACAAAAAAGTCTTCCTATTGTAAGAAGCAACATGAATTGTAATTCAGAGTAGTTTAGGTTTTTGCTACAGTTTATAGATCAACTTCTTGTAAACTAATTTAAGACTGTAAATTAGGAGTTTGAGATCTGAAATTCTCTTTTAAAGGAATTATAGTTACTTTTCCTACTTATTTATATTCATCAGATTTAAGGTCCACAGAGTCTTGTAAAGATTAAGGAAAATCCCAGGCTTGTATGAACTACTCTTGCCTTTGAAGAAATTTTGGGTTAAAAACTTGAAAAATAAAGGCAGAATTTTGTGAAAGATCTGGAAGGGAGATAAAGACTTCAGCTTCAATATATATGAACTGCCTTTTTCTGCACTGGACTAGGTATTCAATAAATATCTAATTAATGCTTTTTTCTGCAGTCATTTGAATCTGAAATTGGCAGTTGGAACAGAAGCACACAACTGGATTGCACTGCCTCTGATCTAATTTCCTAATTTTTTGGTGTGCAAAAATGGTTCTTGACCCTGGAATAACACATGTGAATCTTCCATCAGCCAAGATTAATTTCTGAATTCAAAACTACAATAGAGCACACCAAATATCTGATTCTTCCAGCACAGCATTTGTAAGAGTTGTTATTTTTTTTCTGCCTATATTTGACAAATCCTATAAAAATGGTGTGTCCTGTATTCCTCATGCAAATGATGGGAGATAATGCAACAGAGAAAAAAACCCACTGAGTTCAGTAGCTTACCAACAGAAATGTCAAATACTGAAAAATAAGCCCAAAAATTCAACAGTAGGAAAACAGTCATCCGGTCTTTGGGAGTCCTGAACCCTTAATTGCTTTGGACTTTGTATCAGATGGTGCTACATACACTGCTTTCTGGATAAAGGAACACAACCTGACCTGTTTTTCAAGCAGCAGATTTTATCATTTTGTTTATATAAAGAACTTGTTCTTAGTATGCTATAGTATTGAAATGCCTCTACTTTTTTAACAGGAATATGTTCCCAGAAAACCTTGTCCAGGCCTGTTTTCAACAGGTGAGTTTGAACATTCCTCTTTGCTACTGTAGTTTTCATTGTTAACTACAAATTATTCTTCTTTTATGTCCCCAAAAACTACATTGGTAACAATTATTTCTGAGAAGTCCAGAATTACCTTAATCTCCCATAAAAAGACTTTTTTTAAGATATCTTGGTTTCATTTCTATTTTGATAAACACTGTTATCAACTATTAACTCCTTGATCATTCCTTGCAAAAAGACACTGTTTAGGAGCTGGGTGCAGAAACCAAGAAGTGCAGAGGACAAGATTTTTCCTTTTGGGACAGGCAGAGTTAGAAGAACCATGTCATGAGGATCTATTTCCTTGTTTTTAAAAACCCTCAGTGTCTGATGAAATTTGCATAACTCAGCCCTCACCCCGATGTGTCTCACATCTAATGTCCATTGCCAGACCTGATGATCCATCTTAAGGAAAAGACAGCTAATTGGTAGAGTCTATTTGAGACATCTTTCAGAAAAAGTGAGATTTTCAAGATGAAAGAGGAAACTGCTGTCTATATATCAGACTTACTTCAGATTCAGTCATCATTATCTGTAAATATATCAACTGGGTTTTGTGATGCTGTCTGCTTCCCTTTTTTGTCTTCCCCAGCAGCTGCCTACCAGTTTGTCTGAGATTTGTATGTGAGGTAGTTAACCTTTCCCAGAAGATCACAGAATCACAGAATCATCTAGGTTGGAAAAGACCTTGAAGATCATCCAGTCCAACCATTAACCTAACATTGTCAGTTCCCAACTACACCATATCCCTCAGCACTATGTCAACCCGACTCTTAAACACCTCCAGGGATGGGGACTCTACCACCTCCCTGGGCAGCCCATTCCAACGCCTAACAACCCCTTCTGGAAAGAAATACTTCCTAATATCCAGTCTAAACCTTCTCTGGTGCAACTTGAGGCCATTCCCTCTTGTCCTATCGCTTGTTACTTGGTTAAAGAGACTCATCCCCAGCTCTCTGCAACCTCCTTTCAGGGAGTTGTAGAGGGCGATGAGGTCTCCCCTCAGCCTCCTCTTCTCCAGACTAAACAACCCCAGTTCCCTCAGCCGCTCCTCGTACGACCTGTGCTCCAGACCCTGCACCAGCTTTGTTGCCCTTCTCTGGACACACTTGAGTAATTCAATGTCCTTTTTGTAGTGAGGGGCCCAAAACTGAACACAGGAATCGAGGTGTGGCCTCACCAGTGCTGAGTACAGGGGTAAGATCACTTCCCTGTCCCTGCTGGCCACGCTGATACAAGCCAGGATGCCATTGGCCTTCTTGGCCACCTGGGCACACTGCTGGCTCCTGTTCAGCCAGCTGTCAATCAACACCCCCAGGTCCCTCTCTGACTGGCAGCTCTATAGACACTCCTCCCCAAGCCTGTGGCGCTGCTGGGGGTTGTTGTGGCCAAAGTGCAGAACCCAAGATGGTGTTAACTGTGCTGCTGTGCACAGCACTGAATGCATTTCCAGTTTATAAAACTCAATGTAGTTTTTCTCATATGTTAATTACTGTCATGTGACACTAAGGGGACAGACAGGTTCTTTTAGGGATCCATGGCAGAATGATGATAGCAATAAATCATAGTTACAATTAAAGCTTTATTTTCTTAAGAGGATATTATGATTAGTATAGCACAGATTTGTAATCAGAATAGCACAGAATTTCTATAAACAGATTCTGTGTAGTAAAATTTTATAATAGCACCACTTAGCTTATGATTTCTAATCACCTGGACTCTGCAGATTGGGTCAAATCTTAATACTTGGTTTGCTGTATCAACATAACAGTCATAATCTAGACTTGAAAAACATTAAAAAAAAAAAATATGAGTCACTTCCTCAGTCCTCGGAGCAAGCAGATGACAGTGGAGACACCCCTGGCCACTGGTGGGTCCTGGGTCTCACTGTGAAGCAGCAGCTCTTGTCCAAGTTCTCCTTTAGGACTTGTAACTGTTTGGTTTTATGGACAGTGCTCTGGGTGCTGTTATAATTCCCTCTTCTGTGGCAGGATCATCAACAACACCAGGTTGGCCAGGTGCCTGGGGCCTTCAAGGCTGGTAAGGAGGTCAGTAGTCAGCCAGGCACCCAGGACCCTTGAGGCCAGAAGGAAGGAGAAGAAATCTGGTTTGTTTACTAGATGCACAGGACCTTCAGGGTTTGATAGTAAGGGGAAAGGACACTAATAAGTGCCCAGCTCGGCCACAGAGAATGGCTGTTTGCCTTATATAATGGTGTTAGTTATGCTAACCACATTACCAGGGGGTCTGGTTGTATCAGCTCTACAGGGGTGACTGTCCCAGCAAAAAGTCCCCTTGCCATTGTCAGGAGCTGTGTCTTATCCCCACAAGACTGTGCCAGGTCCACAGGGCACCCAAGAGCCTGGGGAGCAGGACTCATAGCATATTATCTGTGACTCACTTGTTTGATGTGCAGCATCTGAAGTACAGAACCATGATGGCTCACATGAATTGGGAAATAATGTGTTTCTCTGTGTTTGCTACCTTCAAGTCAGATTGGTTCATTTTTCCTTTTTACTGGGCAAAGGCTAGGCCTTTGTCCATTCTTCAGTTTTCTCATGTTTCTAAGTAAGTTCTTCTATTTTTTTTTTAAATGTTTCTAGTATAAAACCAAACGTGAAAAAGTTGAAGCTACAACTGGCATGGATAAAAATAGCTCCACATTTACAGAAGAACCTGTTACAACTGCTACGACAGCAGAGGCTTCAGAGGTGTGAACTTTATTGTTGTATTCCTTCATAATGTATGAAGTGGGAAGAAAGAACATAGAATAAATTTGGCTTAGTTGATGTGGTTAGCAATTGAGAAAAGGAAGGAAATGCTACATAAATAGATTTCAGCAAGGGCACAAAACTTAATAAGTAAATGCTAGAGGTGATTATGAGGATCTTCAACTAGGTTTAAGAACACTAGAGGACTCTACAGGGAATTAAGCAGTCCAAAGATAATAGATGATGTGAGAAAATAATACATTCATATACACATTAAATGTACATGCTAATGAATTTTCAATGTGCTCAGAAATTAAAGATAACATTCACTGTGGAAAGGCTAAATGTATACCAGCACGAGATGTTCGAGCAGCAATGAAATAACTGTGAGCACGGCAGAAAGAAAGGAATGGAAAATCATAACTTTTTTTTAATGGAAAGCAAAACAATGGAAGGCATTTGTTAATTAATAGTTTGTTACTGTACCAAAAAAAAATGTAAAGAGACGAAAGTGAAGAAGAGGTTTAACAAGCCTCTGATTAGATGGAAGGCTTATGGGTACTGATGGTTTATAAAGCCTAGACTTACACTGGAGGAGACAGAGAAAGGAATTCAATAAAATATGAACACAGAACTATGAACAGAACTAAGTCAATATGCATTTTATTATACTCTTTCCAAATTTAATCTCATAGTAATGAGAGCATGGGAACACAAGCTGTATGAAAAGACATTAACTAAGTCCTGAAGCAGGATGTAGTGAAGAATTGCACCCTTCCCTTCATATGTTCATACTGCACAAACACAGAGGAATGTGTGAATACCTACCTATTTAGCAGGATTGTTATGCTATTTGTATGCAATTCTGCTATGAAGTATGCAATTTCACTGATTTCAGCTGAACAAAAGGTTTTAAACTTGGGGCAAAATTGGACACCATTATTTCAGTTCTTACGCAATCGACTATTTGTCTTAAATCCAGACTCAAATCCTTAAGTTGCTCAGAAATAAACACAAGGATTCTACATCAGCTGTGTTTTGTTCCCCACAGTAGGGAGTAAATCTTGTGTATATTGAAGGGATAACTCTGGATACCCAGATTTTACCATACTTTGTGTGAGAATTGTGTAGAAAGGCAACATAAATTAAGGGGTGCTTTATCCCCTGCTAGGGTTTGGTCAGATCCTTGCATAGATTTAAAATACAAATCTTTCAAAGACAATTTAGTTCTACCTTCGGGAATAGAGTGACTAGGGAAGAGCTCTGTGTCTTTTCAAAGAAAGATCTAAATGTGTTTTCATTTTAGAACTCTTTAAAGTCAGTGGTTTCAGATAGTAACTTTTTCCCTCTTTATTCTATAGAACAAAACCCAAGAATACAAAATCGTGGGCATGTATTCTGATGGCATCAATGTGCTGGGGTTGATCGTCTTTTGTCTTGTTTTTGGAATGGTTATTGGGAAAATGGGAGAGAAAGGACAAGTGCTGGTGGATTTTTTCAATGCACTGAATGAAGCTACAATGAGAATTGTTCAGATAATTATGTGGTAAGTCCAAGGACATACTGGCATTTTCTAACAATTTCTTTAAGTGGGTTTTGTCATTGAAGAGGTAGGAGCAGACTCATATTTCATGTTTGATTTTGTATAGTGCTTTACAGCAAACAACTTGAAAGGTTGGTAAAAAGATTCCTTTCTACAGAATTTGATCCTTTTGAGGAAACGAGACAGGGCTTCCACTTACTATATAGTAAAGAAACAGTCCTATTGGTACATAAGAAACCTGAGTTTTTCAGACATTCTTGCTAGAGGTTTATATCAAATCAGTACAACTGCACTAGTCATTTGAGGACTGTAAAAGCATTACCACCCATATGCCCTTCTCAGTCTTGAACACTATTCCCTGATAACCATTATGTTCACAGGATAGCTGTTCTTGGAGCTAAGTTCTTTTAGAAATACAAATTAATATACAAGCCACAGCACAGAGCAAAACTCAAAAGGGTGTGCAAAATACAACTTAACATCATTTACCTTCTGTTAATGGGTTTTGTGAGACAATATTCTCACAATATTCTCTCATAATATTCTTAGACAGGAGAAACAATTTAAAAATGTAGCAACTCATCTGCCAGTGTTTGGCTGAACTTCACAGCTATTCACAGAGCTTTTGTCCATGCAGATCACAATTAAAGGATCAGGACTATAAACACACACTCCTTTCCAGAGTTTGATCTTACATGTGGAGTGTCTTGTGCCATTTACTAGAATATTCTGCTCATATCTACATTTTGCACAAACAGTAGGTTATCAGATCTGGCCCTTCCACAGATTTTTCTTCCATCACAGCACACTGAGGATGCATAAAACAGTAAACCTGTCAAAGGTTTAGTTGCACACTTCTTGGTAAACTAGTTTCTGCAACCTGTCCTGTGCTCAGTAGCTGGTTCAGTCCCTAGCTGAGTTACAGCCCCATGAAATAGGCAGGCTCTGCAGCAAATTGCCACTAACGAGACCCAAGAGTTAGCACATGCCACAGATACAGGATCCTACCCATAAGCTGACTCTACATTGTCTTGCATGTGCCTGAAACTGGTGGTGTAGGCTCCCCGTGTTTCTACAGATGTGAGAATCGTTGTCCTGAATAAGATAAAGTTTGATGCTGACAGTATGAGGAATTCTGCTTTCACCAAGTTCAGGGCTCAGAAGGAACTGGGAGTCCCTGCTTTGCACAGGAACAAAGTACTATTTTATTTGTGAGGTAGCACACACACATTTTATAAATTTATACTTTGAAATTGATACATTTTATAGATACACACATTTATAGATTAATTCATACTACTCAAAGCTCTGAAGTGGCAACTTGTCTCTGTGGCAACCTGCTTGCTGGTACCAAAAGGAATGCAGTCGAGCTGGAGCTAGCATAAATCCTGATTTTTTTGCCTTGAATTTTCTGTAGGCAGTAGCCCATGCAGCTATTCATGTCTGTAAGGCATGGCCTTATGTAAGTTTACTGGGGGATGGGGACTTCTCTATCAGGCAACACACTAATGACTGTACTATCCCAACATACTAAAATCACTCTTATTCTGTGCAGGTAACACACATATAACCCCCAGTGCTGCAAGGCAGCTGCTATAAGCAAACAAGACCTTTCCTATCTGTGTGTGGTTGCAGAATGCAGAGATATTGGTCTCGGCCCTGCAAACTTCCACTTCCAAGTAAGCTTATGGCTATGCATAAGCATTTGCTGCAGCAGGACAAAGCCCACACTCCTTCCCAGCTTCTGGGTGTTCTGCGACACTGGGTCATGCAGTACTTGTTAGACTATGCATAGGGTTACATTTACTCTGATTTCTAATCTTTTTTCATTACCTCTGTTGTAGTCTTGCTGCAAGTGAATAAAGTAAGGTGTATAATAGAATATAAAAAAAAAAATCTGTTGTGTAGTAGAATATAAAAAAAATCTTCCATCCGATATAAAAACTTATACTGTGCAAGAAATTATTCTGTGGTGAGCACACAGTATTTCTCAATGCATTTTTAATTGTTTTATTTTTGTTTCCTAGGTATATGCCAATTGGTATCGTGTTTTTAATTGCTGGGAAGATAATAGAAGTTGAGGACTGGGAAATCTTTCGTAAACTGGGTCTTTATATGGCTACAGTACTAAGTGGGTATGTAATTTCTTAAAGATGAATTTAAATATGTGCAGTTTTTAGGGCTCAGTTGATTACAACTCAATTATCCACAATACCCAGCCTCTTCTAGGACAGAGACAAAAATTCTTGTCAGTGAAAATTATGTGAGTCTGGGTGAGGATGTTTGAATGTATGTATTAATGAATGCATGTTTCGCTGAATGCATATTTTGTTTTAAAAGGTCACTGCCTTGCTTTCTAAAACAAAACAACCCCAAAGGCTGTACTTGTATTCATTGTTTCATCTTCTCAACTTGGTGCTGAAACAGATAATATTGTATTTTTGAGAGTAGTAATACTTCTGTTAGATACTAGAAGTAGTTGGAAAAGGATGAGATTGTGAATTATGGTTTATTGGGGGGTTCCAGCCTATTGAAAATACATGAATATCTGGATTAAGTTGGGAACCTCCATGGGACATGTGGGCCCAAGGTGTCCCAGCACAGGCCCAGCTCCACTGCCCCATACAAATGCATAGTAAGTGCAGTGCACAATAAATGATGACAGAGGAAACTAACCCCTTCCCACCTCAGTTCAGAGCAAACAGCTGCCATCAAGAGAAGCCCTGAGGATTGCACTGTTTGTTAGTTGCTCCTTGTGCTGCAAAAGCAGCCGTTGCTATCTGAATAACTTTTTTTCTATTGTTTTTCTAGACCCTTGGCTGTGTAGAACAGTCTGGGGTGGAAGTTATACCTGCATAATGTGGAGCCTTGCAGATATGGAGCCTTAGAAGGGGCAACTTAACTGTTCCAAGTGATACAGGTTATAATACCAGATCATAATATATCTCTGCAGACTATCCTACAAAGAACCCTTTTGATAGATAAATGGATATTATAGTCCCAATAAGTTAAATGCATTTAAATTTCTATTTCCAATTCAGTGAAGCATAACTTCTAGGCTGTCTTGGTTCATTGCTTTAGCATCCACTCCTGTAATTCCTTCAGTATACTAAGGATTTATTCATGTTTTGTCTAGAGGCTAGATCCAAAGTTGTTCAAGAGATTAATTCCCCCCACTTTATGCATACGCATGCTATTCAAACATTATTCACACGCTTCCTGACAACCAAGCAGAGAGAAGGATGATATATTAGTCTTAAATGCAAACTTCCCTATGAATAGTCAAGAAGGATCTATTTTTTTGTTGCATTAATCTTTGCTAGAAAATCATATTTATTTCAAAGTTGTTGTTCTGTTTTCTGCATAAGCCAGTATGTTTGGACTAGCTTTTCAAAAATCATTTGAGATATAATGACTTTCTAAGTAAAAATTACAGCTCCAGAAATAGCACTGAATCATGACTTTTTCAAAATGTTAGAGAGATGAGTGCAAGTTATGTTTGACTAATACATAATGCAGTTTTTTTGTGAGTTTCTTGGAAAATAAATCAAATTTTTAAAGGTTGCAAAATTTTATGTTTACCAAGAGACTGTAAATCAAGAGACTAATGAGACCATGACCACTAGGTAGAATTCATTTATAGGATGACACTGTATCACTTCTGCAGGTTTTCTATGTTATTAACTCCAACTGACTCAGAGGAGTAGTATGTTGGATGGATTATTACTGTCCTTTAACTTCAGTTTTAGATCAGATAGCAAGTTTTATCACTGTTTACCTATTAATGGTTACTAATTCTACTGTGACAGGGTGTATCTTCCTTAAGATGTTTGTGAAGACACTACCTTTTCTAGAGTACTTCAGTTGGAAAGTAGACTACCATCACATATAATCTCTCATTTAGCTGGTAACCATAGGCTTGACAACAATCTTAAGTAGGTTCCCACATGCCATCAAAAAGATTGTATAAAGTAAGGTAGCCCACCTTTACAACCTTGGAGAGAAAAAGTCTCTGTTTCACCAAACTCCCTTGCACATGCCACAGTTTTTCCTGATGGGTGCTAGGGTAGGCCTCTGCACCATTTCTGTCTTTTACGGGATGGCCTACAGTGGGTGATGCTCAACATGTTGTGGAAAAGGGCTAACAGCAACACATTCTCTCAAAACTGACCATCAGGGAGAGCATGTTGTAATCAGATCACAGAAGCAAAGACAACATACACACAAGGCTATAGGCTACAGGGAAAAGGTGCTTGTTCTACATTTGCCAGCCTGCAAGAATACCCTTTTTCCCACCTGTCAGCAATCAGGAGAAGTTGTGCTCTTTCTTTGTTTTGGTTTCTTAAACACTGCTGTTCCCACCATCTTTCTGGTTTTCATCCTTATTTCCTTGACATTGTCTGTTTGCAGTGTGTTCTGTTCATCAGCACCTTCTGTAGCTGTCTATAATACTCCCTTTAAGCTTGATCCTGAGAATTACAGGTTATCTTAAACATATTTCTTGTATTCCCTATCAAAAAAAATGTGCAAGAGCATGAGGGCTGGTGTGTTTTATCCTCCTCCTCCTTTCCTTTATCTTCCCTCTTCAACTCATGTTCTATCTCACCTTCTTCCCAGCTTTATGGGAAGCATGACCCTCCCAGCATGACCTTCCACATTTTCAGTCCTACCAGCTCTCACCCACCATTGCCTGCAACACATCTCAGGCTTTGTCTCATTCAGGTCACCATGAGGGAACAGACTTCCCCCAGTGCCTCTGCTCCAATTGGCCACTAGATATCTGCAGCCTCTCACTTTTAATGGTTGCAGTGTCAGGATGAGGGCATGTTAGCAGTCACAGAGGAGGAAAATCAAAATAGGAGGCATAATACAAGTGCCAGAGGACTCTCATCCTGAGCTTGAAAAAAAGAAAAGGAACCTACAGCAAGCAGACTCACTTGCTGTGCCTTTGTCTCTTCTGAAAGTAGCAAGGCAGCTGCATCTCTGGACACTATAAGGAATGCCAGATTCTGAGGGACAAGATTCTTCCTATCTTAAAATTGAATGCTATTAGAATTTCTCTTTTCAGTTGCTGATTATGATTTTTTTAATAAAAAATTTATGCTGCTTGCTGTGTCGCATTTTATGCATGAAAATAAATATTACTTCAGATTTGTTTCATGAAAATCAGTAGTAGCAAAACAGATATGCACAAATACTTTATTTTAGATAATGCCATGTTCATGCTGCCTCTAAAAACGTGCAGATCTAAATGTTTCAAAAGACCTATTTGGAAGTCAGTATGCTTCTAGACATAGATATACTTGAAATGTTTATTCTCATCAATGTTTTGTGAAGACACCCAATGACACCCATGCCACTACATTTTTTTCTGTATGTTCTGCAGCATTCAGTTTGTTCTCAGGCACCATTGTGTAAATTGTTATGTTTCTTTCTAGAGTTCTTTGCAAAATTTTATCAATATATGGTGCATACTGTTATGTACATTCTACTAAATAATTTGTTCACACACAGAATGAAAACGTTAATGCTTGTTGCTTTTAAAAAGATAATTTTTCTAAGGAAACAACTAGTTAGGTTTTGTGGGTGATTTTTGGTTCTGTTGTGGATTTCCATACCGTGGCTACTGCTGTCTTAATTGCCTATTTTTGGCAGAACAAATGGTACCATGATTTATCACTATCTTTATCAGCTGCTCTGAAATCATAAAGCACTATTACAACACAGTAACATTCACAAGAACATCTTGTGAGGACAGTCTAAAAACCCCAAGGTCATATATGACAACAGCTCTGGGCTTTATGTTTCCAGGCTATGATTTCTTTTCACAAGAAACTGATGTTGCTATAATTGCTTGCGACCTTGGAACATAGGAAATATCTCACAGACCCTTCAAAAATATTTCACTTAAGATATACTTTCAGCAGGCTCTTTTCCTCTAATCTTAATGCCCACAAAGCTCTGCATTCATACACCTTCAGGATTAATGCACAATGTTCAAAATTAATGTACAAATTGAAGGATGACTTTGTCCCTGAGACCCACCCAAATATCCAGCCAAATACACCTGAACAGCTGAAGTCAAGAAGACGGTTTGATCTTTTGCATGTCAACACACTTAATTTTAAAAATTAATAGTTTCAAAAGACAGTATTTTAGCATCTTAAAACATTAAAGTTGGTGAGACTACATATATCTTATTTGTACATTCTGAAATACCTCACTACATATTAATTGTAGACCTAAGCTTACACAGTTTTCAACAAAGTAAGTGTGGATTTTTTTTATAGGATCACGTTTGAAGTTTCTGCAGAAAGATGTGGGCTTCATCTGTCTCTGTCTGGGAATGATAGTTACCTTTAATTCCAAAAAGTGTTCTATAATAAAGGCAGATAAACTTAGAAGAATCACCTGGTTTGTCTTTCTGGTTTGTCTCTAGTCTGCATTCTAAGGATTTTGTAGGAGAGTGGAGTGTTTTAGCATTATTTCAAGTCATCCTCTTCATATCAGTTTAAATATTATTTATTACTTTCATTTTCTTGTCTTCATCAGTTTAAAATTATTTCCAATATATTAGCTAATTCTTGTTCTACTTCAGAAAAAGAGACAATTAATAATCTCTCTCTCCCCTCCAAAAGAAAGTGTAGAACAACATTAGTATGCTTTTTTTTATTAAGATGGTATACTCTCTAAATTTTGGACATAGGTGTTGCTAAAGTCACTGTTAGTGTTTTGCAAGTGTACCTGAGGACAGAACTAAATACTTATTATCACCATCTTGCTAAAACAAGGCAATTAGGTGGATCCATTTGTTTAACTAGTCCATTTTATTTTGCAGACTTGCAATTCATTCCACTATAATTTTGCCACTGATCTACTTAATAATAGTAAGAAAAAATCCTTTTCGGTTTGCCATGGGGATGGCTCAGGCACTTCTGACAGCCCTCATGATTTCTTCCAGGTAAACAACAGAAACATTTATGTTCTTAGAGTAATTGCATTGTTTGTGCGCTGACTTTATTGCTACTTTGTTACACACCTGATTTCTCACGGACAATTCTCAGTCCCCTGGAGGTTGAAATATTACTTTCATCATTATTTCTGTAGTACCCAAAGGGGCACTATAGATTGCGCTGGCCTTACACCAGAGTCTGCCCTTCCCAATAGGAGACAGTTCTTTGCCAATTGGTTCATGAATCACAGACTTGCTACAGTTTACACTGTTGCACTGTTTCTGTGACTAAATACACCATGATGATTTTACCATGTAATTTTGAGGATGACTAAGACTTTATTTCTCATAATTAGAAGAGATCACAAAAGTTACCTTGCTTTTTCATGGTGCAGCCTTCTTGCCTGCCTTAGATCTCTGTCAAGAGTCTTAGAGCAAATCAGGCTCTGAGGAAGAGGAAAGATAAGGTAAATGCTATGCTGTTGCCTGCGCTTATCCTTATGTATTTATCTTTGCACCAGTTCAGCAACTTTGCCTGTCACGTTCCGCTGTGCAGAAGAAAAAAATTTCATCGACAAAAGAATTACCAGATTCGTTCTTCCAGTTGGAGCTACCATCAACATGGACGGCACAGCTCTTTACGAAGCAGTAGCAGCTGTATTTATTGCACAACTGAATGACTTAGAACTGGATATTGGCCAAATTGTTACCATTAGGTAAGACTAAATTCATCACACGCATTTTATTGGAGGTGGTTTTTTTACATTAACTTTGGATACCCCATGGGAAAGTTGAAACTGTCATTCACAGCACAAGAAGTAACAGAAACGTTTTCACTTCTTGGTCCAAGACCTTGCCTGTGCAACCTGATGAGGAGGTAGGATGGGCCAGGGCAAGCAGCTGGTGTACAGCATCATTCTGAAAATTGCCATTACTCTTCCACTGCAGATACTTGCAAACCCAACTCAGCCTCTACCTCTGATCTGTCCAGTTTGTTTGTTAGTCATGCGTTGCCTATTATTCTACAGTGTAACCCTTACAGTATCTGTACATGACTTGTCCCATAAACTTGTCACCAGACTCTGAGGAGGGGAAAAACTAGAACATTCGGGCTTCTTTCTTACAATAAGCCTGAAATATTATTATTTGGGCTAGAAAATAGAGTTTCTGTGAGCAGCATGTATTCTGAATGCCTTTTCTGGGCTTTATTTGAATGTAGTGTCACAGCTACAGCAGCCAGCATTGGGGCTGCAGGTGTCCCCCAAGCCGGACTTGTCACCATGGTGATTGTGCTGAGTGCTGTCGGCCTGCCCGCTGAAGATGTTACTCTGATCATTGCAGTTGACTGGCTTCTGTAAGTTTAAGGCAATTGATATTTAATTCTTTCTCCTTTTTTTAATGTTTACATAAGTTTTGTGGGAACATGTGAGTTTGAGAAAGAAAGCAACAAAATCATTTAGAACTGTTGCAGGAATTGAACAAAGATTCTTCTTATGGCCAGGCTTGTTCAGTGTAGGGTTGAATGCAGTAGTGGCTTCAATGCTGAGAGAAGTCCCACTGCATGGGATGGCAGTGAATAACCTCACATCCAGAGGTGCTATCAACCTTAAAATAGTGGCCATAGCATTAAAAAATCATGAGCATAGTACTTGGGATAGACAAGTTTGACAGCACCGAGGAGTGCCTCTGGATTGTCAGCTGTCAGCATATGCTAAATTGATACACCATTCATAAAAATCAAATGCAGCCACAAGCAGAACATCTCAGCTGATTTCCACAAAGCACATAAAATCCATACACTGGTGAAGACATAGTGGAGCACAACATGAACTAAGCAAACCTGGTCCTGGACCCCACATGCACACACATGACAGCTGTACATGGGTCTGTGCTGGGGCTGTTCTTCACTGAGAGGTTTTTTTTAAGACCCAGTCCCTCGATCAGCAGGCACACACAGGCAAACTCAGAAAGCATTCCTTATGCCTGATCCCAACCATCTCACCTCAGTGCACATCAAAACCCCTCAGTCCCACTAAGCAGCTCTTTCTAGAGAGAAGCATTTTCACCAGAAATCTTTTCTGTTCAGCTTACACAGAGATGTTTCTCTGCTACTTTTTCAAAAGCCCAAAGAATCACAGAGTGTATTCGGGAGTTCAGGAGGACATCAGCATTCAGTATAGTCCCATGATTCACTGGGAAAGAGTAACAGGATTGACAAGTTAAGGACTACAACTTTAGTTTGTAATACAGCTTTTTTGCCCCCTGAACTGTGCCAGCTTTAGTGCTCAGACCAAGGTCTTGTTCACCTGCAGTAACTGAGCATGGATGATATTTCATTAGTATCAATGCAAAGATCTTAATCATTTCATAGTCTCTGCATGTCTTCCTCTTAAGCTTATATTTACACTCAAGGTAAATGGATTCCTGTTCCTCCCCCACCCTCACCAATCATTTTCTCGAAGGATTTCTGTATTTATGTATTTCACAGATATATATAATTTATTTGATTATATAACTCAATTTTGCAAGCCGAGAGAGAAATTACACTCTCCAGAAAACCAGAGTTGTTGAATGGATCCAAGAACCAATTCAATTTTTGTATAAGCATAATTCTCCAAACAAAACAGCTCCAGCCACAAGTACATTGTCCCCATCAGCTGTCTGCAACAGGGTCTAATAGGTTTGGGTTTTGTGTTCCAAAATAAATTTTTTCTCCAGCTCTCTTCTTTTCCCAGTGGGCATTTAGTTTTGCTAAGGATGGTGAAGATCCATACAAACCACTGGCTCAGAGCAGGTAGCTGAAGAAGAGTGTAAGAGCATAACAAACATCTACTGGTTCTTGTCCCAAAGTACTCACCTAGCCTGTTGCAAATTACAGCTCAGAGAGTTCCTGACCTAGAGGTAGTTTTTGTTTTACCAGTGTTCAATAGATTTCTTCTTTTTCCATGAATGCCTCCTTGCTTTTGGGGCCCATATAAACTTTTAGATTTCCATAAGTCCTGTGCAGAGGAATCCTACAACGTGTGCAGAGACATATTTAGATTTGTTTTAATCTACGTCCTAACTATTTCAATCTATGCCTTCTAATTCCTTTATTGTAGCAAGAAAGAGAGAAAGAAAACAGTAATTCCCTATTTCTCATAGTAATCATAATTTTAGGGATCTGATCTTGCCTTCACTTTGAAAGTCTACAATTCATGTGATTCTTATGCAACAGTACTAATACCTGGAGGCTAACTGTTCCACCATGAAAGACAAAAAAATTCAAGCTGTTTCTGATTCTAATTGAGATATTTTTCAGATTAAGGTGTCTTGTTGTGTAAAGCAAATTAAAGATTAATTTTATGTACCAGGGATCATTGCCAGTGCATTTTACACCTCAGCAGATGGAATGCATATCATGATGTCATGTAGATTATTAACACTTCTGCCTTTTGTACTTATTGCTAAAATGTATTATTTTGCAACCTGCTAGTAGTGGCTCATTAACAATCCTCTAGTTAATTCTGAACATACCAAGGTTTTATTACATAGGCTTGAGGAGTACTTTCATGTTTTTAATGAAGAAAGAAAAATTTTGAGAATAGAGGTATTATGAAACCTGAGTTTCCAGTTCTGTTGATTTCCTCACTTGTCACACTGATCCTATCAGAATTTTACTTTACCCATCTCTCTTCCTTTCCCCACCATATATTTTCTTTCCACATGGAGAACACATGGGCACTTTTTAGCACTGGGGTTCAGCAGCTGTAGTAGAAGAATAAGAATATGTATATGAGACATGCTGATTCACTTCACTGTTGTTTCTGTAGTCCCTTCTGTTTGTGAATATACCCACCTCGACGTGTCTGCACAGACAGAGCAACTCGTTCTGCCACAAAGCCCTTGCAGTGCCATGTAGATGAAAAGAAAAACAGGGAAGCGTGACCTTCCACTGTTCCTACCTTATCCATGCCAATTTTCAAACTTTGCTATATTGCATGGTTTTGTTGCTCCTCTGCCAAGTAGTGGCAGATTTTTAAGGCCCGCAAGTCACATTTCTGTTGGGAGAAAAATCAAAAGTACAGAAGTATCATATTCCTTTAAGTGACTTGTTTAATACAACTTTGTACTTCAACCCCTTAACAATGAGAAGCTAACAGAAGATAGCCTTTCCCGTTTCCAGTGTTTGGGCCAGAATACTGAAGATACTGGGCTAGGTGCTCCTCTGGCTGAGGAAATGACTGTTAGAAAGGCAAAAGGCACAATGCAGACTCTTCTGCTGTACGCCACAGTCTCTTCTCCCAACAAAAGCAGTCTCATCACAAAGAGAACCAGCTGTGTAGCATACTTCAGGGCCTGAGAAGTGAACCCTACAGCATTTTGTGAGACTGTCCACAGCAGTGTGACTAATGCTCTAATAGGCTAGTGACATGACTTGCAGTTTTGCACACCCTGTACAAAGTAATTTATCATTACAGGGATTCCAGGTTTCTTCAAACACATGTGGGGAAAATTCTGTTTCTTGTTCTATATGATTTTTTTCTTTTAATTGCAGAATTACTCCAAATCTGCACTGGGAAGAAAAAACAGCTCTGCATTTGTTAGAGTAGCGTACTTTTACTAAAAGAATTTTCTAAGTAACATGCAGAATGGTTTGTCTGACAATATTTTTTTTCCATAGGGATCGATTCAGAACAATGGTGAATGTCTTGGGAGATGCCTTTGGTACAGGAATAGTGGAGAAGCTCTCTAAAAAAGAGCTGGAGCAGATGGATGTCACCTCTGAAGTCAACATAGTCAATCCTTTTGCCTTGGAAACAACAGTACTTGATAATGATGAAACAGAAACCAAGAAATCGTACGTCAATGGAGGCTTTGCTGTAGATAAGTCTGACACCATATCCTTCACGCAGACATCTCAGTTCTAAAGCCAGTAGCTTTCAGGTAAAACAGGAGCACTAAAGGACATGGCCATATGCAATATTTCAAAAAGCTTAAAGGATAATTGAGAATTAATTACATCTCACGTGCATTTGATTTACTACAGCAGACTCTGATTCCCCTTACCAGTTCTACCCCCTTCTCATCACCTCTCCCAACAATTTGAACTCACTACTTCTAGTCCTTGCTGATAGGTTAAGAAAAGGACAGTTGTAAAATACTTTTTTTTTTTTTTCCCCCCAAGAATATACACTATTGATGAGGCTATGAAATATCTCTTTGGAATCGGCATGCTCGTAAGTGGGTATCTTAGCTGGGACAGCCAGACATGTTTTACTCAGGAGTAGCACAGCATTTCACATCTTACCCACGTTACAAAACACCTGTATGAAATCCCTTTTAACATCCTTGCCTTCTAAACACATTGCACTGCACTTGACACCTACTGTAACTTGATCACGTGCCAAAATACTCATTTCTGCAGCTGAGAGGATACAACTTGGGTGATTCAGGAAGGAACAGACCAGAAAAACCTTGTGAAAAGTGTTTTACTGTGAACAGGGTTTCATTTTTCTTTAACTGTGAAATAATTGGGCATGGAAGAATTTTCAGTGTTTGTGTAGCTAGGTTTCCCTATGCCTTTCATATGAATGTCAGCTGCTGGGATTGTCCTTCAGATGTGAAATAAATTGCTGTCTTCTGGCATTTGAAGAGTTTATGTAAAGTGATACTTCACCAATTTAGGTCCACTTTGATGGCCTCCTAATACATTTCCATCAGAAGAAGAAATAAGTCTGTTTACTGTTGTTCACCTTTGACTCTAAGCAAATATGAATCAGCCCAAAAGTAGTCAGAGGTCATGAAGATGAAAATAGACTACATAGCAACACATAGTGCAAATTCTAAAACTTTCCTCCTTGGAATAAAAACAGATATAATATCAAGAATATAGGAGGTATACCTTTTTCTACAAAGAAGCCACTATCATGAAGCTTTTTATACAGACTGGTTGGGGGTTTGCTCCTTGCTTTAGTTTGCCAGTTGAACATGCAAGTCTCTAGCTGCAACACTACTACAGTGCCAACATTTCAGCTAAGCTGTATCTTATGAAGCATTTCTGGACTCGGAAAGTCATGTCTTCAGGTGGCTTGCTATAGGATAAGAAGCACCACGAACTTCCTCATAAGAAATCTCCATTTTCTGAAACATTTTGTACAAGATTTCCATGGTGCAAAAATCACTCTCTCAAGGGAGGAGTTGCTGTAACAAATTTTTTTGCCTTGCACATTAATTAGCCATTTTATATGTAAAGTAAACTGAAATTCATATACAGTTCTTTGTTTGTAAATAAGGTTGTGGTAAACCTAAAACTACACTCATATCTAACAAAAAACCCCTTCAAGTTCCTGCAGTGTTATATACTCGATTCAATTCTACACTTTTGTATTTAAATAAACCAGAAGTGTGCCAAAGAGAACTGATTAAGAAAACAGTTACTGTAGTTTTTGATAAATAGCACCTTAAATCAACAAGTCAATGACACATAATACTGTATTTAAATTAAACATTGTAGACTATATGGAAGTGTTAATCTAAGTATTGGTATGTTTATACAAAATAAAGAAAATGTACAGAGTGAGTAAATCAATCTTTTACCTTTGCGGAAATAGTATGAGACAGTCTTTATTTGTACAGCTTTGCTTATGGGAGGAAAAAGCCCACCGGTTTCCACAACTAGCCTATAATCTATGCTTTGTCTTTTCTTTGCTTTTTTAAATCACCCTTTTATGATCACCCCATTATGTAGTCACCCTGTTATGATGTACTGTGAACAGTGTTACTAAAATGTTCTAAATAAATAATTTCTCTTTACTCTTGTTTTAGCCTAACATTCTCTCCTCACTGTAGCATATTAAGTTCCTTTAGCTAGAGCAAGAAAACCAAAACTGGTTGAATTTAGGATTTATGTTATCTTCACTAGGGACTCACTTGTAGCTTTGGCAAGAATTGCTCTCCTCTTCCAATAAAAAAAATGCTTAAGTGCTGAGATTGCAAGAAAGTCCTCTTAACTGTGGGTGATCTGGGTTGGGAGTATACTGTTAAACACATGCTAAGCAGGTGATTATTTATAATTTATTTGTATGGATCAGATTCAACTAAGCAGGGGTTGATGGTGCTGTTTTGCCATCTATTCACCACCAAGAGACCAAACCATATACTGAAGATACTGTTAAGCCCAAGGGTGGTTTTCTTGGCACAATATTCTGAGTATGTACCTCCCATATATGTGCAAACATCCTGCATGGGCAGTGCGTCCTCTCCGTATCCTGGTCTGGAAGCTTTGGAGAGTGGTGGAGAGTGTCCCATTAGAAAAGCATCTGCAGGTTTTGGCCTTTTACACCATGTTATGTTCCCATAGGGCCTTTGGGGCTGCAGAAGCTGTCACAGGATTGGACTCTGCATTTTAAATAGCATGTGTGGCTTTAAGCCATGGAAGACAAGGTTACTCACTCATGCATTCCTGCTGAAATACTCAGGGACTTGTAGTTTACTCTTAACACTGAGAAAAGAAAGCACCTAGACATAAACCTACACAGGTCTTGTCAACATGCACAGGTCAGCTATATCAGCTCCTCAAGAGTTTAAACTGTGTAAAAACAGTTATGACGCATGCAGTTCACTTATCCTGTAATCTTCCCTGATAACAACAGAAACTGCCCAGTTTGAGATCTTCAAAGACACAAACAACTGCTCCTTCAATCTCATGGTTAGGTCCCTCCCCTAAGTTACAGTTTCAGGCCCTGTTTGACTATGTACCTTGGAGCATCTCCTGGCATCCAGCAAGATACCAAACTATGGAGCATGCACAGCTCTGCAGAGCTACAGCCAGGCAGAATTTTCCTATTTTTCCTTTTTCCATGTTTTCTGCCTGCAGCTTTTCCTTGCCCAACACCTGGCAGCACTTGGCAGACTGCAGTGCACAAGGAAGATAGGATTGCCAGGGCATAGGAGGCAGACCAGGCAAGGAACAGCAACCACATCACAGCACCTTGACCACCAGACCAGTATTGCATGCTGAAAAAGTGGAAAGTGTAATGGGGAAAGGCCATGATCTGTTTATAAATACTCTTTCTGGAAGCCAGTATCTCCACTGGCTATCAGCAATGGAAAAATCTTGAATAGACGAGATACATGTTTTCTGACCCACTACTCCTCATAGGGTTTATCAAACGTCACACTGTTCTCAACAGTCTCAATCTGCCCCAGAAAACCTACATTGTCACCACCATTCAGAAAAATTTGTGAGGAGGAAGGAGCAGCAGAGAGGAGCTGTTATGGACTGACCTTAATCCCCATTCCCCTGTGCGGCTCAGGGTGGGATGGAGGTAGAAGGGTCAGCAATGAAGGAGTGAAGTTGAATCTGGGAAGAATGGGGATTGGGTGGGAAGGTGGTTTAGATTTTGTTTCTCACCATCTAACTTTATTTTTAGTTTGCAATAAATTAATTTTCCCCAAGTCGAGTCTGCTTTGCCTATGACAGTAATTGGTCAGTGATCTCCCCGTCCTTATCTCAACCCATGAGCTCTCCCATCTTATTTTTTGGCTCCCATCCTATTGAAGAGGCATGAGAGAGTGGCTGGGTGGGCAGCTGGTTGCTGACTGAAGCTAACTCACCACAATGATATATACAATAAACATATATAGACTTCTAACTAGAAAGGAGTGCATAAAAGTCTATAAATATATCATTTATCTATGCAAAGATACATCGTACATTGTACTATATAATATAGGTATTACTACTGTCCTACACTATAGAACAGATAACATACACACATTTGTCAAGACACAGAAATATATATAGCCCTGAAAGCAAAGGTATAAAATAGGTAAAACATTCTTTAATAAGAGCTAATGGTCGTAGTCCTGCACTTTACTTGGCTGCAGAACAAGCACTACATGTCTGGGGTGGGAGGACTTGAAAAGGACAGAGGGACACCAAAAGGGTGGTGGGGTAGACATGTTGGAATGTGCCTGAGGGCCATGGATCCCTCCCAGAAGGCTACCAAGGGGCCCTTAATGCAAATCCTGTCACATGCAAACACGGATCCTGTGAGCTAGATCAAGAAGGAAAAGACCTTAAAGGAATATCCCAAACAGCCATGTGAACCAGAAGAACTGGCCAATGGGCTTGTGAACCACAGACTGGATTTGGAGGCAAGTGTCTCACAGAGAGGGTGGGTGATGGGGGAAGCTCCCTTTGTCCATGGTTGTGGGGGATCTTCTAGTTACCTGTAAGACCACTATGGGGTGCAGGCTGCTGCCATGTATGTTGCCTGTTCCTTAGATTGGTGACCTTACAAAAGGTTTCAGGAAGCTCTGTCTGACTGAGTGACGGGGAATTGGGAGCGCGCCATGACTTGTCTGCCTTCCTGTTGGGGCCTGCAGCAGACAAAGAAAGATGCACAGACACAGAAGTGACAGCGGTGTTCTAGGAAAAAAAAGGAAAAAGCCTGGAGAAGTCTGACTGGCAATGAACTCCCCTCACACCCTTTTAGCAAAGTTTCCTTGTACTTGAGTTAAATTGATAGTCCAGTGTTTCCTTTCATAAGCATGTGTAATAGCATGGGAGTAGACCTCTATGCCACAGCTTCTGTTAGCAGAGATCTACTGTCCCCCTGGGGAGGTGGGAAGCTTTGGGGGTATAAAGCCCCTTTTTGAAGCTTCTAAAAGGTGAATTGCTGATCTCAACAGAAGCCAAATGACAATCTGGCTTGCAAACCAGGATACCTATAGCTTATACAAGGCAGCAAGAAAGCACTTTAAAAGGTGGTTGTGGCAGAGGTGGATGCACCATGGGAAGCAGACTTGGTGGATATGCAACAGTTTTCCATCATAATGATGGTGTTTAGTACATCTTATCAGTGATAGACATAATATCCAAGCTTGTCTCAGCCATTGATCCAAAAGGCAAAACATGTTCTGAGGTAGCTGGGGCTTTAAAAACATTTTTAGAAGACAGTGCAAGCCTAAGAAATTACAGATAGACTAGGGAAAAGAATTTTTAAACCAGCCTTTAAACTGTTAAAGCAGATCATGTGCACCATGTGTTACTAATAATGAAGTAAAAGCCTCTGTCATTTTAACAAGATGCTCAAAATCAAGGTGAGGAGACATTTTACAACATGCAACACTTCTTGCTATGTTGATGTGTTGTTAAAGTTCATGAAGAGCTATAACCATAGCTTCCACCAAGCTATCAGGCCAGTGGACACAAACACTTTAAACTCTGGAAAACCATATATAGGGTTATGTTTAAAATGAAAGAATCTGCACCTCTGCTCAAAAAGGGAGACTTCATCAGGGAGTCTAGAACGAAAGGGAGATTTGAGAAAGGTTATGAGCAGATGTTCACAGTAGCTGAAATTGTGAGAAGGGGACAGCTGCCTGCGTATTACTTCACAGATAATAATCACAAAACAATTGAGGGGATATTTTACCCTGAAGAACTTAAAAAAATGAATCTTGATGAGTACAGAATCTACAGGAAGAAAGAAAACAGCTGCTGGAGAAGTGGCAGGGATGCCCCCACAAATTTAACAGTTGGGCAGGAGCCTCCCACATCCACAACATCTAGTGATTGGCAGCGGAGCAGGGGAAAAAGGAAAAGTGGCAGATGGGGGATTGTAGAACTTCATACTGCCCAGCAATGCCAGCACTGGCATCCCTCCACAATACACCAGCATCAACTTTACTGTAGAGCTGGTGAGGTGCCTTGAGTCCTCAGGCAAGTGGGAGATGGGGCTGGTGGAAATACAGTACCCACACAGCTGGAATAACATCAGCAAAGATGGTACCTTTGAGCTACCACTGTAGGGTAAGATATGACAGTATACTTTGCAGAAAGGCGATTATCTGTCCCTCTAGATGTTGATGGAATATATGAACCATCATATTAACCCCCACAAGAGAACTTCAGCCACCAACTATCCAGCAACGGACCTGTTCAGTGGCCCCATCATAATGAAAACAAAGCTGAAAGCAGATAAAATCCTTACACTTGTTCTACAAACAGAAATCTAGCACAGATCTGCGGGGCTTCTCTACAGGTTGCTGCTAAGAAATTGCCCTGGGTGGTGCCACCCCCCCGCATCTCAGGCCACTCAGTGCTTAGTGCAATTTTTCCCCCCCTTGGGTCACATGCCAACCCAAGATAAATAGGGAAAGGTATGTAACTAGAACATAAAGGCACTCCCCTAACACTCCTGATTCCTACCTCCCCTGTTGCTTGGGAACAGACCACATGCCAACTCAAATGGCTTGGGAAAGGCAGTAGACCAGAGCTTAAGGTGCCCCCCTTAGCCCACCTCATTTCTGCCCCCTCCTCTCCTGCCATTTGAGAACAATGACAAAGGCAGGGGACTGGAGCATTAAGGCCTCCATTAGTCCACTTGGTTTCTGCCCCCCCTCTCTTACTGCTTAAGAACAATAGGAACAATCAAGACCTCCTGACAGCCTAGTACATCCATACTTGGGTTGTGGCCCAAAGGAGGTGATACCACAACTCCAAGATCTAGCAAGTTCTGGGTTTGCACAACTGGTAGAAAGTACCAGAATATTCTGTCATCCAACTTGGGATGAAATGGAAAAGTACCTGATGAAAGTCAATTATCTCGGACCCTACAAACAGCAGTTCTAAGCAAGACCCTTTGAGCTCTCAGGGCAGAGCAGCAGTCTGTGACCAGCATCTTCCCTGAGCTGGGATGCCACTCAGGCTCAGAATTCTCGAAGTTTGAAGACCATCTGCCCACAAAGCTGATGAAAGCCAGGGTGAAGTCAAACTCCTTCTCAACTCTCAATTATCACCTGTTGAGAAATACCAATGCATTGCACGTTTGTTCCATACCTGAGAAGAGGGAAATCTTAACTATAGGCTAGCCTCTTCCATCCACCTGTTCATGAGTGTGAATGTCTATATATTTCACTGGATATCCAAATATTTATGTGCTGTTTGTGTGTATGTTTTGTGTGTTCACATATATATATATTTTGATTTAGCATACCTTGTAGTAAGTTAATGTGAATCTTGTCATTCTCGAATCTGTAATTAAGTTGTTATTTTAATTATAATATATTCTACCAAATCACCTTGTTAATCTTTAAACTGGTCAATCATTAAGTGTTGCTAAAATTCAACCTTTTAATTCACCTCACACTGATAATAAATGTTAAAATTGTTATTAAATCATAACCATGTGAGATACTTTCATCCACAACACTAACAGACATCACTGGAGGGTTTAACTCACTCCATCGCTACACATGTCTTGCAGAGCATCAACTTGTTGGGGAATTTTTTATTCCATTACTGCCCTGTGTTTGACCAACAATAACAACAATGAGATCATTACAGTGATGTATGATGAGCCACACTATGTGTGTCTGTGTCCAGCATACCAGCTGGCAGTTGTATCAGCAACCAGGAAATTTGTTTCTGGAACAACTGCACAAAATTCTTGTAATTAGGTTCATAGATAAAGATGCTTTTAGCAGCTATTACACTAAGAACCCTTTCAACTTCAAGCATTACGGTATAAATCTTGTGGCCATGTATGTGTATGGTGAAGTAATGCCAACGAAACACAGTGCCAGCGATGGAGCCCAACTTTGAGAATGTCTGCTGTATGAGAGAGTACATATGGCTCATTCAAATGATTGGCAGCCATAAGAAAGGCCATTCCCTGCTGGTTCACAGGGAAGAGTTCACCAGTGGCTATACCCAGTTTGCCTTCCACCTATCTCCAGACAAAGGATGTGCTGATCACTATTCCTGGATTAAAACAGGAAACCTGAGAGCAGAAGTACATTTTGTGGGGGCCTTGATCACCACTGTTAATATGGTTCTGTACAGGGTATTTAACAACATGATAGAAATAAACCAGTAGAGACGTGTTCTCTGACTGCATGTGAGGATGGACACTGCACATATTCCTTGGGGTTTTTTTGGCAGACCTCTACACCAGAGAAATATTTCTAGGTGTTCACCTGAGCAACAGGTTCCCCAGGGCCTGTTTTTCTCCAGGACCAGTGAGCATGGCTATGAATAGCACAACTTTCCTAGTTGTCCCAGGAAGAAATAAGCTTCTGTTGCCCTAGTGTACTTGTGCATTCTTCTGATTCTGTGTGTGCACATAATCCAACACCTCCTGAACTACAGGGGCAGAGGCCTCAGGAGTCTCAAGGGGCTTTTCCACTTCTGTCTGCGTAGGAAACACAGGAAAAAAACAGCTCATGAGGCAAGTACACCTTTACTTTGACCATCCCAAAACAGGGTGTCAAAAGTCTCAAAAATTACTTTGGGGGGTCCAAAAGGTTATTGTTTTGTTTTGTTGATGGAGAAAGGATAGTAAAATCATAGAAATTTATCTTTTCATTGGGAGCTGCTCTATAATATGGACAAATAGTGTTTGCCGTGCCACCAGCAAGCACATCTCTGGGGACCAGTGGTGTGGGCAGTTTGGTCCTGGCAAAGAACTATACAAGATTCCCACCTGATTTTGTCATAGTGGCCCACTTAAATAGATCTGACATGAAAACTGTCTCTTTTTAGGTAGTCCCTCTTTTGCTGTGTTGTGTAATGCAAGTATCTAAAGGTGGTCCCCTACAGAGGGTTCTGGTCATTTTCATGGTAGCATTTGATACAGCCATGTTAGTCCTTCTCTGAGAAAGTGCTACCAGTGCTTTCTGTGCTTTGTTTAGTGGCTATAAATATAGTAGGTTATCTATTAGATAATATCCTAACTCTGCCCCATAGAAGTCAGGATTTCAGTATTTTAACCAAAGTTCTGAATTTTCTAAGCTCACAAGTGTTTTCTGAAGTACTTCATCCTTCTCTGAGCTCTGTGACAGCCAGGGAACAATCTTTCAGCATTGAGCCCTAGATGAGACGCTATAGAACTGAGATAATGTGGAAGGAGATAGGATATAGAAGCCCATGCTGACTTCTGTCTGATTTTGACTTTGCCACACTCCAACGCAGAATCAGAGATTCTTCCACGTTGTACATATAAAGATCCAAATTCTGCTATCATATGATCAATTCCTACTAGACTAATTTCTACTTACAGCTTTGCAGGGGGTTGCAGATGGCTTGTACCTGTTTTTGCTAAGGGAACTGCATGACTGTGAATTTCTCTGCCAGGACCAAAAGAGAACAAAGAGTCAAAGATCCTCAAAATAAAGGAACCGAGCCCTAACACAAAGCAAGACATCAGTTGAAAAGGGAAAAAAGCTATGTGAGGCATAAAAGGTCCTTAGAATCACAAACTTCTTCTCTAAACACTAGAGACCACATCTGTGAACTCTGCAGAGAAAATCAGCAGCAGCCATCAAGACTGAGCCTGGGGTCTGCTGAGCGCAAATCAGAAAACGGGAATAGGCCACCATTTGTAGTCAGACATAAAACTGCTGTAGTGCATTGGGAAGGTGAATTTTTGTTAGTATTCATTTCAGCATTTTTGTTTATCCTGTCTTGAACTACTGGATCAGCAGAAGACTGAAGAAATTTAGCAACAAATTTGAAAATAGAAACAACTATTTTTTTGTTTAGTATGTAACTGGCCTGTCAAACCCACTGACAGCTGGTGGAAATCAGGTCAGTCAGTTAACAACATTCAGGAAAGGAAAAGATATTACAAACAAAGAATTCAAAGACACATTTAGATACTATAAAAATATAATACATTTTAACCCCCCACTTTTCTTTTGGACAGAAACCAATCTGTACATTTCTGTACTTGGTAAGGAATCTGTGGGCAGTTTATTTCATATTTTTGAGACAGTCCTTCTGCTTCCTTCTGAAATCTCTGGGACTGGTTATACTTACTGACAGGCCAGTAAACTGAGGTACCTGATGATACGGTAGTGATTGTCAGTCCCCATGGTTCTACGTAGATCCATCAAAGTCTTTTGCTAGTCACTGAAGTTAGTCGATGGTGTTTCTGGGGTTTCATCATGTCTGGTTTCAGCTGGGATAGGGTTAATTTTCTTCCCTGTTTTGGATTCAGCGTGAGAATAATGTTGATAACACGCTGATGTTTTAGGTGTTGCTAAGTAGCGCTTATCCTAAGTTAAGGATCTGGCAGTGTTCTGCCAGCGAGCAGGTGCACAAGAAGCTGGGAGGGAGCGTGGCCAGGACAGGTGACCCGAACTAGCCAAAGGGCTATTCCATACCATAGGACGTCATGCTCAGTACATAAACTGGGGGGAGTTGGCCGGGAGGGGCGGATCACTGCTCGGGCATCAGTCTGCAGGTAGTGAGCAATTGCATTGTGCATCACTTGTCTTTTCCCGGGTTTTATTTCTCTCTCTTTTTGTTATATTCCTTTCCGTTACTATTATTACTATTATTAATATTATTA
This sequence comes from Strix aluco, assembly GCF_031877795.1. Lineage (NCBI taxonomy): Eukaryota > Metazoa > Chordata > Aves > Strigiformes > Strigidae > Strix > Strix aluco. Next base: position 30,391,576 of record NC_133971.1, read on the forward strand.
TTACTATTATAATAGTTTTGTTATTATTATATTTAATTTTATTTTATTAAGCTGTTCTTATCTCAGCCTATGAATTTTACTTTTTTTCAATTCTCCTCCCCATCCCACTGAGAGAAGGGAGGAGTGAGCGAGGGGTTGCGTGGTGCTTAGTTGCTGGCTGGGGTTAAACCACAACACACCAATCAACCCTTGAGTTCAGCCAGTAAGGAGTTCTCTCAGAATGCTTCAAAGCACTCATAATTACTAGGACAGTGTTCTTCTGACTATTTGCCTGGTGTAGAGAGAGGAAAACTGTGTTTTTCAGGTGATCAGTACCTCCAGGCTAAAGTCATAGCTATGTAGAGTAACTTAGGTTTACCTAAGTCCTGGTCTTGTATTCCACAGTCCTGTTCCAGTGTGCATATGTTTTACCAGCCCTATATTTAACATTCATGTGTATTTTAAGTGTTTCCACAAATATGTTAATCTGTGGCAGGTTACATTCTGTAAATCCAGCTTTGCATGAGAATCATGAAATCATTCAGCTTGAGACGGACCTCTGAAGGTCACCCAGTCCAAACCCCACTTAAAACAGCTCCAATCAGATTAAGCTGCTTAAGGCCTTGTGCTGTTGAGTTTTGAGTATTTCCAGGTACAGAGATTTCATAGTCTCTCTGTCGGGGGAGGCAGCAGGTCTGCCTCTAGTCTAACTGAAGAAGAATTTAACCTTGACGAGATTCCAGTGTGTCCATGAGAGGCCAGAAAGTCCCGAGAAGTGCCATGGAAACAAGATTAGAGAACTAAGATAAGAAGAACTGTCCTGACGATTCAGGCGAGAAACTATCACCCAATCGTGAACCGTTAGTTACTAAAGTAAACCAATCCTGTATGAACACCTACTTTGAAGAAGGTTATAAAAAGGCTTGTTAGAACAATAAAGGTGCTTTTGCAGCCATTTTGGTCATTTCACACAATCTGATGTTTGTCGTGTCCGTCTCTACTGCAACAAATGGTGACCCCGACGTGATCGGGTGAAGTGATCATTTAAAGGCAACGTATTCTGCGGCGGGGAGAGCTGCGGAGAAGTATCACGGCGGCGGGAAGAGCTGCGGAGACGGAGCCCGGTGTAACTGAGAGCAGAGGGAATCTGCTCGGTCCGGACCTGAACTTTGACACCTAAAAAGGTGAGCCACCGGGAACGGGACTGTAATTATGGGGCAACAATTAACAAAAGAAGAGGAGATGATTTTGTCTACCTGGAAAGCCCTATTAAAAAGAAAAGGGGTTAAAACCTCAGAACAAAGCCTGAAAAAGATTTTGATATGGAGCAAGATGCAAGGCTTTGAAGCCACAACAGTTACTGCATTCAGTGTGAGTGCATGGCAAGCAGTAGGATTGAAAATATTGGATGAGGTCTCTAAAGGACAAAAAGAGGCATGTGAGTTGGCAACCACATGGCGTCTATTAAGCGAGACCCTGAAGGAATGGAAAGCAGAATGTGAGGCGAATGATGAGCAAAAGCAAGATGAGAAACCAGAAAATGTTAGGAAGGGGAGAGATTGTGACCAAGGGGCAAATGAAGCCGATGCCTCAGCGTTGGCGATAGCAGGCAGGAAACCCCTCACGGGCAAAAGCAGATCACGCCCTCGCCCACCTCCTCCTCCTCTGCCATTAAATATTTTGCAGGGCGATGAGGGCCCCCCACCCACCTAGCGCTGCAGCGGCAGCCCCTAGCGGCGCAGCAGCAGAAGGGGTGATTCCATCGCCCCCACCCCGGAGCAAAATCCGGCGAATAACACAGAGCGGGAGAGTGAGAGCGAAAATGAAAGTGAGGGAGAAGAAGCTTTAACTGCTGCTATGCGAACTCTGCATATTACAGATAAACCCATAGTGAAAAAAGCCCAGCCATGGACTCTCCCTCCATCCACAATAACTGTAGTCCCAAGATCCCCTGATTGATTTTGGGAGGGAGTTAGGAAGTATGCTGCTGAAGCTGGCAACTGGGATCTGGTTGAACGCCTCAGCCTGTACTCTCCAACACCGGCATGTCCAAAGCCTGTAGATATAGCAGCAGAGGCTCCTGGTGCATTCCCTGTTTACAAAGTTGCTGCAGGCACAAACGAGCACGATGAGCAAAATCCAATCGGCTGGGAAGTGGTGCAGGATTTGCAGAATAAAGCACAGAAATTTGGAATCAATTCTCCTGAGGTGATGCAACTTAGTTGAATAATCAGCACAGATTTGCTGTGTCCATATGACGTTACACGTCTCGCACAAGTGCTGTTTCAGCCCGTGCAATTACAAGAGTTTCAATCTACTTGGAGGCAGATGGCACGCGTGGCCGCGCAGAATAATTTACGACTGCCACAGGATGACCCGAGGCTAGGCCTCGGAGAGGATGCTTTGCTTGGTGAGGGGCCGTTTAGTAACCCTCAACTGCAAGCTGCATGGCCTCCGATTGTTCTTGAACAGGCACAACATATAGGAATTACAGCATTAAAGCGAGCCATGGAAATGGCAGCTCCAAAACAAAAATACATTGCCATCCGCCAAGGCCCCAGAGAGCCCTTTTTGCAGTTTGTAGAAAAAATATCTGCCGCACTGGAAAAACAGGTAGAAGATGAGACATCAAGGCAAATGTTGTGCAAACAGTTAGCAAAAGATAATGCTAATGAGGACTGTCAAAAGATAATACAGTCTTTACCGGGAGATCCTTCTATTCCTGACATGGTGGCTGCGTGTTCTAAGGTTGGGACAGTGGAACATAAGGTGGCTTCTCAGATGGCAGCACAAGTGGCCGCCCTAGCTACTGCTATGAATATGAGAAATTCAGGGAAATGCTTTGGGTGCGGCAAACAAGGGCACATGAATGTAGCCTGTCCAAACAGAACATCACCAGGTAAACAACCGGTGAACATCCTACCAGGAACTAATTGCAACAAATGTGGAAAACTGGGACATTCTGCAAAACAATGTTGTTCCAAATTTCATGTTAACAGGCAGCCACTACAGGGAAACCACAAAAAGAGCGCGAAAGGGCGCACGAGGACAACAAATCCCCTCCCGACAGCCGGCCAACTCCCCTCTGCGAACAGCTATCAGCCGCAACAACTGGCTCAGCAGGGTTGGATGTATCCACCGCCGACACAGTAACTATAGTCACCAAAGACATTGTTAAGGTCCCTCTTGATGAGAGGGGTCCTATAGGTCAAGGACTGAGTGCACTGCTACTAGGAAGATCAAGTAGCACGTTAAATGGGCTGATTGTGCATGTAGGAGTTATTGATGCTGATTTTACAGGTCAAATTTGCGCACTGGTTTCAACCCCCTACCTACCAGTAACAATCCTAAAAGGTACTCGCATTGCTCAACTTAATCTTTTTCCGAGTTGTGTTTCAAAAGCAGAACAGTGACTACGATGCGATGGAGGCTTCGGCTCTACAGGACCCCCTCAAGTTTGCTGGTCTCACACTGTTTCATCATCCCGACTACATATGACGTGCATGCTGTCGAATCACGGACAATCGCCGACCACAGTAAGGCTTGCGGGGCGCCTGGACACCGGAGCTGATGTGACTATTATTTCTGATTATCTGTGGCCATCCACCTGTCCAACAGAGGATGCGGGTGCGGGGGTAGTGGGGCCGGGAGGATCCGCGCAAGCAAGGACGGCAGCCACAGCAGTTCTGATTACGAATCCTGAAGGCCAACAAGCAGTCATATGTGACGGCAGCTCCCCTCAATTTATGGGGGAGGGATTGCTTGTCACAATGGGGGGTGAGAATTACCACGGATTTTTAATGGGGGCCACTGTGCTGCAGGGTGTTAGACAGCCCACGCTTGTTTTAACTTGGTTAACGAATAACCCTGTGTGGGTGGATCAGTGGCCCCTACCAGCTGAGAAATTAAAAGCCCTGCAAGAATTGGTGGCAGAGCAGCTAGCTGCTGGACACACTGAACCCTCTCAGAGCCCATGGAACACTCCAGTGTTTGTAATAAAAAAGAAATCAGGAAAATGGTGATTTTTACATGACCTGCGGCAAGTCAGTGCTGTCATGGCTACGATGGGGGCTCTGCAACCAGGCATGCCTTCACCTGCCGTGATCCCTCAAGATTGGGAAATCATTGTCATGGACCTTAAGGACTGTTTTTTTACAATACCATTAACCTCTCAAGACAGAGAAAAATTTGCATTCTCTGTGTCTTCTGTCAATCATGCAGAACCCGCAAAAAGATATCAATGGAGAATTCTGCCGCAGGGCATGAAAAATTCACCAACAATTTGTCAATGGTTTGTGGCACAAGCTTTGTCACCTGTAAGGGAAAAATTCCCTACCAGTTATTGTTACCATTACATGGATGACATCCTGTTAGCATCAAACAGCAAGGAGCAGTTGAATGACATGGAGAATTTAACCAGAGATTTGTTACAACAATATGGATTAGTTATCGCCCCTGAAAAGGTACAGAAAGTAGAACCCTGGAAATATCTAGGAATGACAGTTACAGGTAAGCAGGTAATGCCTCAACCTGTGAAACTTAACCTTGAAGTTAAAACCCTTAATGATGTACAGAAATTAATGGGATCCCTGAATTGGATTAGGCCCTATCTCAGACTGACCAATTCGCAACTGCAACCTTTATTGGAATTATTAAAAAATTCCAATGATCCAACAGAACCCAGAATATTAACTGAGGAAGCATTAAATGTAATTCACATGGTGGAACGATCTATACACGAGAAATTTGTTTCTTGAATAGATCTTTCTCAATTGGTACAACTCTTTGTACTAATTAACAGAACTGTACCATTTAGTGCTTTAGTGCAGTGGAATTCTGAGTGGGATGACCCATTACATATTTTGGAATGGATGTTTCTGTCATTCCGACCACGAAAAACTGCTCCTGGACTGTTTGAGCTCATTGCTGATGTAATCATAAAAGCCAGAAAACCATGTACAGAACTAACAGGGCGTGACCCAGCTACGATTGTTTTACCTGTTCAAAATTGGTATTTTGAATGGTGTTTGGCGAATAATTATGAGCTGCAAGCAGCCATGGCAGGCTTTCAGAGACAGATATCACCTACCATCACACCCGCTGCTGAAATTTGCTCGAGAAGTACCATTTGGTCAGAAAAATTTAAACCAACCAGAACCAGTGAACGGCCTTACTGTTTTTACAGATGGCTCAGGAAAAACAGGTAAAGCAGCAGTAGTATGGTATGAAAACAACAACTAGAACAACAAAGTAGTATATCAAAATGGTTCTCCACAAGTAGTAGAGCTGCGTGCAATGGCTGTTGTTTTTTCTATTTTCTCCACTCCTGTAGATATTGTAACTGACTCAGCATATGTAGCTAACTTAGTTTCTCGACTAAACAAAGGAGTTTTGACCATGTCAGACAATCAATTATTATTTGATGTACTTTTAGAACTCCGGAAAAGTATTCAACTACGAACAGAACCTTATTTTATCATGCACATCCGTAGTCATACCACTTTACCAGGATTTTATACAGAAGGTAATCCCAGAGCGGATGCTCTTGTTTCTACTATGACTCTGAGTACTGTTCCTAACATAAAGCAACAAGCTGTATTATCACATCAATTTTTTCACCAAGGATATCGAGCTTTACGACGGCAGTTCAGCTTGTCTCATACTGAAGCTCGGTCCATTGTAGCTACCTGCCCTGATTGCCAAGGAACTCACACACCAGTGTATTTTGGTACTAATCCCAGAGGTATGCAGGCTTTACAGATTTGGCAAACTGATGTTACTCATATAAATGAATTTGGCCGACAGAAATATGTTCATGTTTCTATTGATCCTTACTCTCATGCCTTGGTAGCAGCAGCACATAATGGAGAAACAGGAAAAAATGTAATTCGACATTTCCAAAAGGCTTTTTCTATGCTTGGGGTGCCACACCAAATTAAAACGGACAACGGCCCAGCATATGTTTCTCAGAAAGTTCAAACATTTTTTAATTTGTGGGGTGTTACTCATGTTACAGGAATTCCCCATTCCCCAACAGGACAAGCAATTGTTGAGCGTGCACATGGCACCCTGAAGCGGCAGCTTCAAAAACAAAAAGGGGGAATGATTGGGGAACCACCACAGGCATGTTTGGATAAAGCAGTTTATGTTCTTAACTTTCTCCATTATGGGGACAATTCTTCTCTACCTCCTCTTTTTCAGCATTTCTCTTCTCTTTTTTCAAAACAGGATTTGCAAAAGGGCGTCAAAGTGCATGTCAGAGATCTAATTACTGGCCAGTGGAGTGGACCATGTGAGCTATTAACCTGGGGCAGGGGTTATGCTTGTGTCTCTACAGATGCCGGCCCTCGCTGGGTTCCTGCTCGGTGTGTTCGGCCTGTGCTGGAACCTGCATCAGGGTGAAGGATGGGTAGTTCCACAACCCAAGCAGAATGTCTGGGTAACTTTGGCAAACATGACACATCAAGAAACCTTGTGCCTCTCTACTGCGAACCCGGAAAATCCATTCTCCACGTGTTTGATGGGATTGCCAGTAGACACATGGCCAATCCCACAAACCCTTCAGCCTTTCTCTCTTTGCAACTCTCCAAAAAATTGTATAGATAATTGGAATGGTGTATATAGTCACCTTCCACAGGTTACGCAAGAACCCCAAGAACTAGAGTTGCTAGGCTCTGTCATAATGGATGCTTGTGTGTTTTTTAATTACTCTTATAATACTTCCACACGGAGAGGGCAAAATGTGAATGCAACTAATGCTGCTTATCATAACTCAACCGCTTGGTGCAATTATACCTCGACTAACATCTCACGGTCTTCTGACGTTCCTCTTGCATTACCTCCTGGTGTGTTTTTAATCTGTGGAGATCGTGCCTGGGGAGGCGTTCCATCTAAACTGAATGGAGGCCCGTGTAGCCTCAGACACCTCACGTTATTAACACCAAATGTGTCAATGATTCTGAGTATGACTCGAAAACATAAGCGAGTCCAAAGGACTGTTCATCAGTTTAGCAGTTCTTGTCAAGATAACATTGAATTCTGGAATCCAGGCCAGATCATAACAGCCTCCATATTGGCACCAGGAGTTGGCGTTGCAAATGCCTTAAGAACTTTAAATAAGTTGGGATGCTGACTTAGCAAACAAACTAATGCTGCCTCTTTAGCTTTAAGTGGCCTTTTAACTGATGTTGATAGTGTTAGACACGCTACGTTACAGAATAGAGCTGCTATTGACTTTTTGCTTCTAGCGCAAGGACATGGATGTGAAGATTTTGATGGAATGTGTTGCATGAATTTGTCTGACCACTCAGAAACTATTTTCAAAAGCATACGGCAGCTAAGGGATGGTGTCAAGCGTTTAACAGAAGAGGATGGATTAGATTGGTTAACAAGGATGTTTAAAGTTTGGGGACTTTCTGGATGGTTGATATCTCTGGTCAAAACTGTGGGGGTCGTGATCTTGGTAATTGTGACCGTGCTTTTAATGTTGCCCTGTCTTGTCAGTCTTCTGCAAAGGGCCCTGCAGAAGACTGCTCTTGCAATATTTCTAGCACAAGTACAAAAAGGGGGAATTGTCGGGGGAGGCAGCGGGTCTGCCTCTAGTCTAACTGAAGAAGAATTTAACCTTGACGAGATTCCAGTGTATCCATGAGAGGCCAGAAAGTCCCGAGAAGTGCCATGGAAACAAGAAAGTAAACCAATCCTGTATGAACACCTACTTTGGAGAAGGTTATAAAAAGGCTTGTTAGAACAATAAAGGTGCTTTTGCAGCCATTTTGGTCAATTCACACAATCTGATGTTTGTCGTGTCTGTCTCTACCGTGACGCCTCTCTGCGCTGACCACCCTCATGGCAAAAAAAGAAGCTGTCCTTGTATCTACCTGCAACTTATGCCATTTGTTCTTGTCCTTCCCCTAGGTGTCTCTGAAAAGAGCCTGGCTCAGTCTTCTCTACATCCTTGCATTAGATAGTGATAGACAACAATACAATCTCAGAATCATGGAATTGTTTTGGTTGGAAGAGACCTTATGAAACCATCTAATCCAAGCCCCCTGCTTGAGCAGGGGCAGGTAGGACAGATTGCCCAACCCTGTCCAGTTGGGTGTTGAATGTCTCTGTTGATGAAGACTCCCCAACCTCCCTGGGCAATGTGTTTGACCAGCCTCACAGTAGAAAAGTGTTTTCCTGTGTTCAGGTGGAATTTCATGGTTTTTAATTTGTGCCCATTGCCTCTTGTCTTGTCTCTGGGCACCACAGTGAAGAGCTTGGCTCTGCACTCTTCGTTCCCACCCATCAGGTATTTATACACATGAATAAGATCCCCCTGAGTCTTCTCTTTTCCAGGCTGAACGGTCCCAGCTCTTTCAGCCTTTCCTCATACGAAAGACGCTCCAGTCCCCTAATCATCTTTGTGGCATTTCGCTGGACTTGGTCCACTAAGTCTATCTCTTTCTTGTACTGGGGAGCCCAGAACTGGACACGGTACTCCAGCTATGGCTTTGCCAGTGCTGAGTACAGAGGAAAGATCACCTCCCTCCACAGGATTGCAACGCCCTTCCTAATGCAGCGCAGGAGGCTGTTGGCTGCTTTGCCATGAAGTTGCATTGCTAGCTCATGGTCAGCTTGTATCAGTGTCTATAGTAGGTCCTTCTCCTCAGAGCTGATCTCCAGCCAGTCAGTCCACAGCATGTACTGGTGCCTGGGGTTATTCCTCCCCAGGCGCAGGACTTTGCATTCATCCTGTTAACCTTCATGAGATTTCTCTCAGACATCCTTTTGTTTGTCTTGAGTTCTTCTGAATGGCAGCACAACAATCTCATGGATCAGCTGCTCCTCCCAGTTTTGTACTGTCTGTGTACTCACTGAGGGTGCACTCTGGGTCATTGGTGAAGATGTTAAACAGTATTGGCCCCGGTATTGACCCCTGGGATATACCACTAATGACTTGCCTCTAAGCCAGTGATCACAACCCTCTGAGCCGGGCTGTTCACAGAAGCACAGAATCATCTAGGTTGGAAAAGACCTTGAAGATCATCTAGTCCAACCATTAACCTAACATTGCCAGTTCTCAACTACACCATATCCCTCAGCGCTATGTCAACCCGACTCTTAAACACCTCCAGGGATGGGGACTCCACCACTGCCCTGGGCAGCCCATTCCAACGCCTAACTGGAAAGAAATGCTTCCTAATATCCAGTCTAAACCTTCCCTGGTGCAACTTGAGGCCATTCCCTCTTGTCTTGTCGCTTATTACTTGGTTAAGGAGGCTCCCCAGCTCTCTGCAACCTCCTTTCAGGGAGTTGTAGAGGGCGATGAGGTCTCCCCTCAGCCTCCTCTTCTCCAGACTAAACAACCCCAGTTCCCTCAGCCGCTCCTCGTACGACATGTGCTCCAGACCCTTCACCAGCTTCGTTGCCCTTCTCTGGACACGCTCGAGTAATTCAATGTCCTTTTTGTAGTGAGGGGCCCAAAACTGAACACAGGAATCGAGGTGTGGCCTCACCAGTGCCCAGTACAGGGGTAAGATCACTTCCCTGTCCCTGCTGGCCACGCTGTTGCTGATACAAGCCAGGATGCCATTGGCCTTCTTGGCCACCTGGGCACACTGCTGGCTCCTGTTCAGCCGGCTGTCAATCAACACCCCCAGGTCCCTCTCTGACTGGCAGCTCTCCAGCCACTCCTCCCCAAGCCTGTAGCGCTGCTGGGGGTTGTTGTGGCCCAAGTGCAGCACCCGGCATTTGGCCTTATTGAAACTCCTACAGTTGGCCTTAGCCCATCGCTCCAGCCTGTCCAGATCTCTCTGCAGAGCCTCCCTACCCTCGAGCAGATCAACACTCCCACCCAACTTGGTGTCATCTGCAAACTTACTGAGGGTGCACTCGATCCCCTCGTCTAGATCATCAGTAAAGATGTTAAACAGGAGTGGCCCCAAAACCGAGCCCTGGGGGACACCACTCGTGACCGGCCGCCAACCAGATTTAATTCCGTTCACCACAAGTCTTCGGGCCCAGCCAGCCAGACATTTTTTACTCAGCAAAGCGTGTGCCCATCCAAGCCATGAGCAGCCCATTTCACCAGGAGAATGCTGTGGGAAACGGTGTCAAAAGCCTTACTAAAGTCAAGGTAGACAACATCCACAGCCTCTCCCTCATCCAATGAACAGGTCGCCCTGTCGTAGAAGGAGATCAGGTTTGTCAAGCAGGACCTCCCTTTCATAAACCCATGCTGACTGGGCCTGATCATCTGGTTGTCCCACATGTGTTGTGTGATGGTACTCAGGATGAGCTGCTCCATCAGCTTCCCGGGCACCGACGTCAAGCTGACAGGCCTGTAATTTCCTGGATCATCCTTCCGACCCTTCTTATAGATGGGCGTCACATTGGCCAGTTTCCAATCTGTCGGGACCTCCCCGGTCAGCCAGGACTGCTGGTAAATGATGGAAAGCGGCTTGCCCAGCACCCCAGCCAGCTCCTTCAGCACCCTCGGGTGTATCCCATCCGGTCCCATAGACTGGTGTACGACTATGTGATGCAGCAGGTCACTGACTATTTCCTCCTGGATTGTGGGGGGGTCGTTCTCCCAGTCTCTGTCTTCTGGCTGAGGAGGCTGGATTCCCTCAATACAACTAGTCTTGTTATTAAAGACTGAGGCAAAGAAGGCATTAAGCACCTCAGCGTTTTCCTCATCACTCGCTGCCGTGTTTCCTCCTGCGTCTAGCAGGGGACGGAGGCTCTCCCTGGTCTTTCTTTTGCTGTTGACATACTTATGGAAACACTTCTTGTTGTCCTTGATTGCTGAAGCCAGATTAATTTCTAGCTGGGCTTTAGACCTCCCGATTTCCGCCCTGCACAGCCTCACAGCATCTTTGTAGTCATTGTGAGTCGCTAGCTCCTTCTTCCAAAGGCTGTAAACTCTCCTTTCCTCCCTGAGTTGCAGCCAAAGCCCCCTGTTTAGCCAGGGTGGTCTTCTCTGTTCAGGCTATTTTAATCTGCCTCACTGTGTGCTTGTCTAACCTGTACTTTGTCAGCTTTTCTGTAAGGATGTTACGGGAGACAGTGTTAAAAGCCCTACTAAAGTTGAGGTAGACAACATCCCCTGCTCTCCCCTCATCCACCAAGCCAGTAACCTCATTGTAGAAAGTTATCAGGTTGGTTAAGCATGGCTTCCTCTTCATAAATCCATGCCGACTCTTCCTGACTACCTCCTTGTGCTCCACATGTTTGGAAAAATGGCTTCCAGGATTAGTTGCTCCATTATCTTCCCAGGGATTGCAGTGAAGCTGGCCAGTCTGTAGTTCCCTGGATCTTTCTTCTTGCCCTTCTTGAAGATAGGAGTGACATTTGCTTTCCTCCAGTCTTCAGGAAACTCTCCCCGTTGCCATGACCTTTCAAAGGTAAAGAGTGACCTTGCAATGACATCATGCAGCTCCTTCAGCACTTGTGGGTGCAACCTCTTATGCCCCATGCACTCACGTATGTCCAGTTTGTTTAAGTTCCCTGGTTTTCCTTTTGCTGATTAGGTACATTTGGAATCCTTTCTCGTTCCCCCTCACATCCAGAAATGTTGCCAGATCCACCTGCAGGTGGGCCTTGGCTTTCCCGGTGCTATCGCTGCAAGATCAGACAGTGACTCTCTACTCCTCCTGGGTCACCTGCCCCAGCTCCACTCCTTATGCACTTGCTTTTTATGTCTGAGCTCTTTTAGGAGCACCTTACTCTCTTGTGTCAGTCTCCTGCTGCCTTTCTTTGATTTCCTACTGTTGGGATGGAGCTTTCTTGATCTTGGAGGAGGTGATCCTTGAATATCAACCAGCTCTCATGCAACCCTCTTTCCTGGACCATATTCCATGGGATTTTTCAAAGCAGCTTGCTGAAGAGACTGAAGGCTGCTCTCCTGAAATCCAGGGTTGTGTTCCTGGTTTTTGCTTTGATATTGTCCTGAACTCCAGTGCCTCCTGGTCACTGTAGCCAAGGCTGCCCCTGACCTTCACATCCACAACCAGTTCTTCCTGGTGTGGATTAACCAGTAATGTAGCATCCCGTGATCTTATTGAAATATCCGTGCAATATTTAGCAACAGAAACAGACTCCTAATCTTGCTGACCTGAATTTTGTCTTCATACTCTTTGCCATCTTACTGCCAGACATGTTAAAAAAGAATGATTAAATCACAGAATACCTCAAGTTGCAAGGGATCTATAAGGATCATTGAGTCCCACTCCTCTCAGGACTACCTAAAACTAAATCATATGACTAGAAGAGCATCGTCCAGATGCTCCTTGAACTCTGACAGACTTGGTACCGTGACCTGGGGAGCCTGTTCCAGTGACCAACCACCCTCTCAGTGAAGAGCCTTTTCCTAATGTCCAATCTGAGCTTCCCCTGATGCAGCTTCATTCCATTTCCTTGTGTCCTATCGCTGGCCACCAGAGAGAGATCAGCACTTCCCCCTCTGCTTCCCCTGAGGAAGTGGGCAGTGAGACCTGCTGAGATCACACGAAAGCTCTAGCCCGCATCTGGCATTGGGAAATACTACCAGTCCTTTGAGGAGATTTCTGTTTTAGCGTGGAAAGCAGAGAAAGTGTAGTGACTAGATGTTGGGACTATTGGTCTAGCACTAAGGAGCCATCTATTGATGCAATCAGTGCTTAGAAGAGGGAAAAAGCAGTCGTTTTCCTCCTTGGAAGCAGGGATCAAGTGAACAGGAATTAGGAGATGTTTCTCTGAGGAAGAAAGAACCTGCCTCTCACAGTAACAACTCTGATTGCTTCCTTCATAGCAGCATTTCTTAACTTCCAGAAGAAGACACCTTGCTTTAGAATGATTTTCGCTGCAGAGAGTTGAGGGCCGGTACAGGAAACTGAGAGCAGAAAAGTTGTTCTTGTTTCCAGAAATCATATGTCACTCCATATTCCTAAAACTTGTGTACGTTTCTTGCTGTACATTTTGTCCTGAAATGTTATGTTTTCTGGGAAGTCTCTAGTTATGAAATGAAATCTAAAAAGCAGAGCAAACTGGTTTTTTAGTGGAGGTGATTTTACAAAACATGTTTGCATCATGCAGTGTAGACGTTTTTGCACTTTTGACGAGGAAAAAAGAAAGAATAAGAAAGGGAGGGTGAATGAGTTTATTACTGTCTGTGAAGGCTGGAGATGTTTTACATTAGAGCAAGTTTGTGTACGTTAAGAAGTGCATCTTCCTATTATTTCTTCATTTTCAGGTGGAGAGTTCTAAATCATTCAGTGAATTAACCTTGCTGTTACCTTACCACAAGGTGAAGCAAAGTGTGAGATCAGCAAGAGATTCTCTTAAATTCCTTGTGAAACGAGGTACTTGTAATTTGCTGCCAGTAATAATAGAACGGGGCTAATACTGACGTTGATATTACCACCCATCTCAAACAAATCTTTTTAAAAATACATGCAGGCTCGTGCTGTTTTTCAGTTCAGATGGACTGTTCACAACAGAAAACACTGTTTGGGACGGACAGGTAGCAATATCTGGCTAGAAGGGGCAGAATGTAAACATGTACGTGGCAAGTACGTGTATGTTCCAGCAAGTGACTTCCCACGTGTTAAGCAGCATACGCCTCTGAATAAAACCGATCTTGAAGTCACTTCAGGAAAAAGGGGATCCCATTATCTTTCCTCTTCACGGACTAAGGTTGCATGTTTTACTCCAGTTCTTTGTTGTTTCAGTGAGGATCTCTGAAGGCCCTCATCCAAAGTCCATTCACATTAATAGAAATACTTACGGGGGGGGTGGCCGAATCCTTGCATCAGTATGAAGTCGTGCCAGTTTTCATGTGTCATCTGTTCTGCCCCTTGTCACATGCAAACGATTCAAAATCCAGTCAGCATATTGGGAAATGACAAAGAAGTCATACAGTCCAGGAAGATCTGTGCACTTCTGTTCTGAGAAATAGCTTGATAGAAATCAGTCCTTTTGCATGCGTATTTCTTTAGAGTACCCAGAAGTTTAAGAGGCATTATCACATGGAGGCAATTGCACAGTAGTAGTTTTTCTCCAGATGGAAAGACTCTTAACACAAGTACATGATGTAACTGAGGTTACAAAGAGCATCTCCTGAAAGAAACGTTTTGTGTGGTCTCTTTTTTACTTTAGTGCTAATCTGTTGAAAGTGCCAATGTAAGATTAATTGCCAATAATAGTCGCTGAAATATTTCTTTTTTTTTTTTTTTAGCTTCATCTTTTGATAACTGTGAAGCATCAAATACCTCAGTTAAGGTAATTCATAGAATCTATGCCACAGGCAGGGGCACCTTCCACTAGACCATGTTGCTCAAAGCCCCGTCCAACCTGGTCTTGAACACTGCCAGGGAGGGGGCAGCCACAACTTCTCTGGGCAACCTGTTCCAGCGTCTCACCACCCTCGCAGGAAAGAACTTCTGCCTTATGTCTAATCTGAATCTACCCCCTTTTAGTTTAAAACCATTACCCCTTGTTCTTTTTTTCCCCTTTTTAAAAATGGGGCTTATGTTTCCCCCTTTCCAGTCAGAGGGAACTTCACTGGACTGCCACGACTTCACAAATATGATGGATAGTGGCTTAACCACTTCATCCACCTGTTCCCTCAGTTCTCGTGGATGCATCTCATCAGGTCCCATGGACTTGTGCACCTTCAGCTTCCTTACATGGGCTCAAACCTGATCTTTTACAGTGGGCGGTTCTTCATTCTCCCAGTCCCCGCCTTTGCCTTCTGCATCTTGGACGGTGTGGCTGGAACCCTTGCCAGTGAAGACTGAAGCAAAAAAGTCGTTGAGTACTTCAGCCTTCCTCATAGCCCAGGTAATAACCAGGTCTCCCGTTTCCTTCCAGAGAGGGCCCGTATGTTCCCTAGTCTGCCTTTTATCACCGACGTACCTACAGAAGCTTTTCTTGTTGCCCTTGACATCCCTGGCCAGATTTAATTCTATCAGGGCTTTGGCCTTCCTGACCTGATCTCTGGCTGCTCGGATAGTTTCTCTGTACTCCTCCCAGGCTACCTGTCCTTGCTTCCACCCTCTGTAGGCTTCCTTTTTATGTTTGAGCTTGTTGAGGAGCTCCCTGTTCATCCATGCAGGCCTCCTGGTGTTCTTGCCTGACTTCCTTTTTGTCGGGATGCATCGCTCCTGAGCTTGGGGCAGGTGATCCTTGAATATCAACCAGCTTTTTTGGGCCCCTCTTCCCTGCAGGGCTTTACCCCATGCTACTCTGCCAAGCAGATCCCTGAAGAGGCCAAAGTCTGCTCTCCTGAAGTCCACGGTAGCGAGCTTGCTTTTTTTAATCAAGAAATAACAAGTAGAAAGTTGTGACTTTCTCTTCTGTCACTACGTATTCTAATGGAACAGTTCCACGAGGAGGGCTGATGGTTCAGAAGACAGTAGTGGGTAATTTGAGTTATCTGTCATAGAGAAAATGTGGGGGACATGATACTTTGGCACAGGGAAGATGAAAGCCCTCCAGAAGTAAGCAAAGGTAAAAAAAAAAAAAAAAAAGATAGAAAAAATCACCCCAAATCCTTAATTTTGCAAAACAATAGTGATAGACTATGCTGAAGTTTCCCTGCCCAGCTTGACTGTTTACAGCTGTTTACACCTTTACAGACCACATTTTAGTAAAAACTGTAGAGCAGTCTAGCTTCTAAGTGGTCTACAACTAGGCCAAAATGGAGGAGACCAAATGGCTCTTTGCCAATACCTGCATTTCACTTGGAGGCATAGCAAGTAACAACATACTTGTGTCAGCACTAGCCTAACTCGCTTGACTATCATCATCAGCAAAACCAATGTAATATGATCTTGAATGGGAGTTTCTTGTGCAAATACAACCTTTGGTCTGGGATTCCTTGTACCGTTGCTAAAGAAAGTCGCTGCTAGCACACTAAAAGACCTGAACTGACTTGAGACCAGGTCAGCATTTTGTCATATGCTGCATTGCTACATCAGACTACATGGCAGTTGTACCCAGGAAGTTGTATCTGTGTCAAATGTGCAAAAGTCTTTCACACAAAAGCTGTAGCTGGGACACATCGTTAGAGCAATATAATAGAGGGTTGCTTCACTCTCAGTTGTGAATTAAAACCTAGCTTAGATTAGCAGTAGCAGAGAGTAATTAGTATTGATAAGGAAGGGCTCTAGAGCCATTGCTCTGCATCTGCAGGTACAGCCATGCGCTGGAAGGTTTCGTGTCCTGACCATCTCTGACGTGTACTGCTCAACCAAAATACTGAACTTGCAGTGGAAAAGAATGTTTGCTCTTCACGTGTATTATTCTTGGTCATTCTCTGCTGTCATTCATGGGCTATCCTCTAGGTTCAGTCAGACTCCAGCCTTTGTAGCAAGGGACTGGGAGAGCCAAATATAATGGTATTTCATCTGTTTTTAATGCCTGCTCATTAATAATTGAACTGGCGTCTGCGGTAACATCAGAAAGAACATTGAACGGACAACAGTGAAGTAGTAATCATCTAAGGTAATTACAGCCAGAAGAAGGTTTGACATCTAGTCTGGGCTAAACATCTCAGCTCTTGCCGCAGACGGTGGAAAGATGGTGATTTGTTCTTTCATAAAATCACCATCTCAGGCAACTGGGGTATATCATATACTAGCAGTTCTTACCTCTCTTCACTGATTATCTAAAATGGACGACTAGTCAAAACTGGATGCCAAGCTTTCACGTGGGCAATGTGAAGCGAGACGAACAGCACACGTACTAACCTGCAGTCAGTACTACCAGGGGAGCCAGATTAATTTTGAAGGGAACCACACCACAACTCATCACCTGTTCTAGACACTAGAATTTGCCTTCAGCCATTTTCTTTACCCTTCTCTGAGTAAAGGATCCTTGAAAGGCATAGGATGTGTGTCTGATGAACGTCAGGTTTGCAAAAGTAGTTATGGAGACACAGTTTTAGGCCCTATCAATTAATGGTGTTGTTTTTCTCTCAAATATCAGGCATGCTACTAATTACGTCTGATATCAAAGATGAGATCAAACAGTCTTTCAATACCTCCCCACTCCTCAGTGAACCAAACCACGTTCATCACAGAGCGGGCTGCTACTGTGTTTCTTTTCCATTGTTTAGCCACAACCCACTTGAACTCCCACTTTGCAAATGAAGGTGAAAATGCAGGTTTTGTAAAAACCTCTCTCGGGGCGCTTCTGTATGGCACAGATTCCTTCCCGTAATTCCCTCCCATGTCAAGGGCCAGCACAACTAGTTGGGAGGGATGCGCATTAGCCTAGTGCAGCAAAGTAAGCTTTTGTACGTAAAGACAGGAGCAGCTTGCTCGTGTTTCCTGTGGTGTCCTACCCTTTTACGAATGAGATAGTATCTGGCTAAAATAACGAGTTTGATTAGCTTCTGTCAGCCACTCATCAGCATGAGGAAATCTGCATGTGTTTGTTAATTATGGGCCACAGTTTTAGGGGCTTCTGTTTCATGTGCCTCACCGTGGGCCTGCATACCCGGTTTATGTTTGGCATTATGAATTTTCGGCTTACCTCTGTTATCTGTCTTATTCTTCCTTTCCATAAAGTGGAGGGCAACTTCTCCCTTCCTTTGTCTCCCCAGTCGCTTTCTTTTGCTATGTCATGTGTCAATTCTCGTTATGGAAATTTGCTTCCTTATTCCCCAGATGATCAAGGCACCATTGGAACAGGCTACTTCTGAACATGATTCATCATCTCTTGGAACAGATGGACCTGAGGGTTGCTTGCATTATCCTCCCAGTCAGAGGGATTCAGCTTTTCACCGTGCAGCTTCATCTGCTACCTCCCAACACCTCAAGTCACCAAATCCTGTTGGGAGTCCCTCTGCTTTTCAAAACACGTATCTAATTCTTAAGGAAATCAGTTACCTGAGTGACTTTGTGCTGTGAGATCACAAGCTGAATGACCAGAAGGACCCACTTTCTGACTTCTTGGGCAAATTGAACTCGTGATTCTCAGATAAACTTCAGCAGAAATATTGTGATAACTCTTGAACGCATATATAGAAAAGCCACGGTTCACCTAGCAAGTCTCCTTCAGTGGCCAGGACTAGACAGTTCAGAAGAGGGCGTGAAAACCCACGTAGAATACAACTGTGTGAAGAAAATACCCTGCAGAAAGATTTTGTCACCCTTGTCAACTGATACTTGTCTTTATGCCCTGAAATGTGAGATTTATGTTCCATGGAAATTCTGTATTTCTCTTTATGATACGCTTTCATTATCATGAAATAATTTTCTGCAGTTCCCTGGAGAGTTCTGCAGTTGAAAGATGCCTCAGGTAGACAAATACAACAGATGTATTCCCTTCCGTTGGTTTCACATTTATTGCTTCTGAATTTCACAGTGTGTGCTCATGATCCTTATCTGGAGAGGAACTGAGATTCATTTGCCATCCCCTCTAGCATACAGCCACCTGTGTCCTTCTGCTTGAGCTGGATGACCCTCCCCTTCAATTTGTGCAGGAAGAACCCCACCCGCTCCCTTCATAAATGCTTGTTTAGGTCAGGAATTTTTTGTGGGATGAGCGTGTGGGGTTAAGGTCTGTTTCTGAGGAGTGTGAGCAGCCGTTCTCAATGTTCAGAGGGGCATTCCCTAGCTTTGGGTTTGAGAACTGCAACATCTATCCTGTGTCCTCCTTCAGGCCAGCTCTTGAGCCAGACAGAGTCACTCTGAGCAGTGAAATACTAGACACGATTGGCCGTCAACTTGGGTGAGGAAAAGTAGGTAGACTCCCACTTCTACACAGAGACGCTTCCTTCTCATGTAAGTAGGCAACTCTGTTTTGCTATTGCCTTGCAGGACCTTTGGAGATCAACGTGTAGTGGAATGCTGCAGAATGCAAGTTTACACCAGTTTCTCTGAGCAAAGGTTCAGATTTGGTATCCACATTCTACCAATGTTACTGAGTGAGAGAGAGCTTTTCACGCTGACGCGCCTTGCTTGACAGACAGACAGACAGATACAATAGTGTTGCTGACTTTCTACAACTGTATTCTGTCCCTTCCGGTTCAGTACCTGCCATCTACCCTTACCGTGACTCAGGTGAAGTAGATCTGATATAAGAGTACTCACTCCCCAAGAGAAGAAAACAGCAACTGTACAGACAATGCAACTTCTAGGCAGGCCACATACACAAGCCTCAAATGTAGTCTGGAACTGCAGGATATAGTTTGAAAAAGTGCTGTAGGAGCTGCACCCATATAAATCCCTTGCCTTGCTGCTCCTTTGCACAGGGGAGAATTTTACTGTGCCTTCATTATTCTGAATCAGGATCTGATTGTGCGAGGCTCTGAGTAACGAAGTTTTGCCCCACACACCTACTGTCTTCAAGGGACCGTTTTGTTTCCCTTTATGTACTAAGTGCACTGGGAATGTGTAATTTCTTCCGCACCCATCATGCATCTGCACACAAACACTCACATAGGCATATCAGGTCAGAGTAATTCTTCTATCAAGCAAAGCTGGTTTTTTATCACTACTCCTTGAGACCTCAGTCCATCACTGAGAGACAGGTAATCTCAATTTCACTACGATGAGATAACAAGGTGACTCATGGGACAAATCACAAGAAGTGCTTTGCTGGAGGAGTCCCATGGTCAGGAATGACTTCTTGCTGACCATTCTGGACCTGGATGGGACCTGATTTCCACGTCCTATGTAGGATTTGTTGGATATGAGGGCTGATCAGGAATTCAGGAGAATGATGGCTGGACTAGAGTAGGCTGGGCTGCCTTTGGCAACTCAGGGAAATTTCTCTCTCACAGGGAAAAGCCCCAAGAATACAATGTTACTGTTCCGCCTTATGAACAGCCTTACCATGCCAGCTTTACAGGCATTGAGAACAGATTTCCATCAATCCCTAACCTGCAAGAGCAAATGCAGAGGAGTAATAAGAAATGTGGTTTGTTTTGTTTTGTTTACTTAAGTGAAGGGGCCTTCTTTTGTAAATGTGGCGCCTTTTATTCAAAAGTATGAGCACTCCTGCCATGTGTCAGTATGTTACTTGGGTGGATTTTATCTGGGAACCTGCTTTGTCATATCTCTGAGCAAATGAATTAGCCTTTTCACAACTGGATTTTCAATCACAGAATCACAGAACGGTT
Source organism: Strix aluco (assembly GCF_031877795.1). Classification (NCBI taxonomy): domain Eukaryota; kingdom Metazoa; phylum Chordata; class Aves; order Strigiformes; family Strigidae; genus Strix; species Strix aluco. The sequence goes on from NC_133971.1 coordinate 30,411,653, forward strand.
GAGGTTGGAAGGGGCCTCTGGAGGTCACGTGGCCAAATCCCCCTGTTTTTTCCTTAGGTCTTGATGTTTACTTTTTGCTTGGGCTTTCTGATGCCTTGATTAAACCACATGGTATTTCTGTGAGATGCTTAAGAGAGGCGTTATGTCCACCTTAAAAATAAATCGCTGGACCAGAGGGAAATGCTTTATCTTCTCCACAGCTGGATATTAAGGTGATGGCAGAACAGGCAGGAAACCCATTGGGGGATTCAGGTTCTAAGCACAGGAGCTTGATACCGCTTGGGATGCCCTGGGTTATCCTGTGTGGGCTGCTGCTGCTGCCTCAGAAGAACATGAGCCTCCTGTCGGTCTTCCCTCATATCTCCCTGCTTTGCACGGGAGTTTGGGTGCCCTTTCATGTCCAAAATGCCGGAAAAGCTGCCTGTATTTGGGCCCCGTAATCTTAACCACCCAGCAGGAAGGTACTGCAACTCAGTTTTACCCTGTGTCTTCATTCCTTTCCTGGTTTTACCTTGGTACTGGTTCCCATGGCAGTGAAAGCCTTACTTGGCATATATGCCCAGACTGCATGGAGATTATGGCAATAACATTAACTTTGCTTTGAGATGCCTGACAGGCTTGTCTGTCTCATGTCCTTTCGAAGCTGTAGACCCTGCAGTTTGTGCAGGAGGGCAGGGCTGGTGAGGTGAAAGTACTGCGTTTGCCCCATGGAACTCTTGCTTTGGGCAGGGGCAGCTAGCAGGAGAAGAGAGGAGAGGAGGAGAAAAGAGTGTCAAAGGAGAAAGGGAGGAAGCAGAGGCAGAGCTGTGGGGGAAGAGACTTCACGGAGTACGCGGAGAAGCAGAGAGCACTGGAGGAAAGGATGAGGTAGGGAAGCATGGCTATACACGGAAGAGAGCGCTGAATGCAGTGGAAGGTAGAACCAGTCTGGAGGGCAGTAATGGAACAGGAGCTGGGGATAAAGGAGAGGCTGTGAGAGTTCCGTTGGGAGTATAAAACCTGAAGAACACGGCAGGAAGGAATAAGCAGCCTGAAGGGAAAAAGGGACGAAAGAAGGATTATTTGTGTGCATCCCTATGCGGAGATTTGATACGAGCGGCTGAAGGGATCATTGTGATTTTATATGATGGTTTGAAAGGATGTGATGAATGAGGCATTAGAAATAGTGTACCCAAAGGGATCAAATGATGTCACTCCAGAAGGGGACTGAATTGTGACAGTCGGATCCCTTTCAGTAGGTGAAATTCCAGTTTGGATGTCACCTGAGAGAAAATCAACGAGAGGGTGAGGAATCTCCTCACCTCAGCACAGGCCAAGCAGCGGCTTGCGACTGTGCGTGTTAACATTACAGGTCAAGGGCCACCAGTGCTGACCTGACAGTGTCTCCTGATTATCTGCCCTTTCTGGCATGTCAGGATTTTTGCCCATTTAGCTACCATTCTACCCTGAGTCCATACATATGCCTGTTTAGTTGTTGGTAGCCAGTTATCTGCCTGACAAAGCTGGCCACGTCCAGGAATGCTCTGTTGCTGCGGAGTGCCACGGAGCAGGGGCTAGAAGGGATGACTTGGCTTTCTATTTGTGAATGAGAACAGTGGTGCTGTCTGAGACACCAGAAGAAATCATATAAATTTAAATAGCACTTGGGACCTCAGAAACAAAGGGATAAACAGCTGTGTCAATATAAGCCCACTGCCATTGACCAGAGAAAGGGTGAATCACTGTATTTGTTCTCTTTTTCCAGCTACAGTAATAATAGTTGGTCCAACAGGACATTGCCTTTCTCCTGCAGTCCACGTGTCTCTTTTCCCCGTGTCTTCCAAAAAGGCTACTGCAGCCACGCTGTTCAGCACTGGCATAGAGAAGGCTCTTTCAGTCTGTCACTGATTTTTATTTCAGTGACAAATCCAAGCCTGAGGTATTTATTTATTTCACAGTCAAGGGAAGGGCTATAGATCCAAATCACTGATGCTCCCTCCCTCCCTCCCTGCCTCTTCTATACAGGCTATGAGTGGGAATTGCCCACCTCAGATGGCAGAAGTGACAGAATACTTGCTCTGACTCTCTAACTTTTTGGGTTGTAAAACAGCCTAAACACCAAGACTGTAATGATTAATAACCCTGTAGGGGTTAGATGGTAAGTGATCTTGTATGAGTCAGGCTTTCAGGATAAGGCTCTTCATTTCACTTAAGTAATTTTCCATTGTTTAGCTAATTGGTAGCATCTGTTTATAGTTTTGAGTTACACAAACATCAAAAGCCTCGGTTAGCCTTGCGCTAGCCTGAAGGAACCACCCTAGAAGAAAGAAGAGGAATGTATGAACGAGGATGAATGAATCAGTGTTGCTAGCCCCATGCAAGACGCAGAAATCGAATTAACATTTCATTTCACTTTCTAGTTCTACAGACTGCGTTATTTAACACCTCTAGCTGTTGCCGTAAAGAGGCACGTGGCTCACAGCTCCCTAATTAGTTGCAAGTTTAAAGTGTTTACAGGGGTAGGACCGGATGTTTCAACAGGGGAAATTTACATCACCAAACCCCAAGCCCTCAGATGATATTTCCCACTAAATTTATCTGTATTTATCTGGTAATTTGCCTGTAGCATGATTGCCCACTGTTTGCTTCAGTGCCTGAAATGACATTTGCTAATCTGTTTATACGTGCAATACAGCAGTGGGAAAACTCAATATCCAGTCATAAACTTGTTTAGCAAGAATTTGAGAATGAGAGGAGGTGGAAAACTGCACAACCGGTACTTCAGGCACAGCATCACGAAAGCATTTTCTGTATTACACGGTGCTTACTGTGATAGATACTTAGCTTCCACTCTCAACTGGAAGTCCTAGTTTTTCCCCAAGCAACATTGTGTGCCAATCCCTGTAAGAATATAAGAGTTTATTTTCACTCTTCAAACTCTGTGACACTGTCCCTCATGCCATCCTCAACTGGAGAGATGTGGATTTGACAGATGAACCACTCAGGGGATAAGGAATTGGCTGGGTGGCCGCACTCAAAGAGTGACGGTCAACAGCTCGATATCTGAGTGGAGAGCAGTGACGAGCGGTGTTCTTCAGGGGTCAGTATTGGGACCGGCCCTGTTTAACATCTTTGTCAGTGACATGGACAGTGGCATTGAGTGCACCCTTGGCAAGTTTGGCGACGACACCAAGCTGTGTGGTGCGGTCGACACGCTGGAGGGAAGGGATGTGCCATCCAGAGGGACCTGGACAGGCTTGAGAGGTGGCCCTGTGAGAACCTCATGAAGTTCAACAAGGCCAAGTGGAAGGTCCTGCACATGGGTTCGGACAATCCCAAGCACAAACACAGGCTGGGCAATGATGAGTGGATTGAGAGCAACCCTGCGGAGAAGGACTTGGGGTTGTTAGTGGATGGAAAACTGACTGTGAGCCAGCAATGTGCGCTTGCAGCCCAGAAAGCCAACCGTATCCTGGGCTGCATCAAGAGAAGTGTGGCCAGCAGGTCGAGGGAGGTGATTCTCCCCCTCTACTCCACTCTCATGAGACCCCCCCTGCAGTGCTGTGTCCAGCTCTGGGGCCCCCAACATAAGAAGGACGTGGACCTGCTCGAGCGGGTCCAGAGGAGGCCATGAAGGTGATCAGAGGGCTGCTGAAGCACCTCCCCTGTGAGGACAGGCTGAGAGAGTTGGGGTTGTTCAGCCTGGAGACGGGAAGACTCCGGGGAGACCTTATAGCGGCTTTCCAGTACTTAAAGGGGGCCTATGGAAAAGATGGGGAGGGACTCTTTATCAGGGGATTGTGGTGGTAGGATGAGGCATAATGGTTTTAAACCGGAAGGAGGTAGATTTAGATTAGGGACTAGGAAGAAATTCTTTCCTGTGAGGGTGGTGAGACACTGGAACAGGCTGCCCAGAGAGGTTGTGGCTGCCCGCTCCCTGGAAGTGTTCAAGGCCAGGTTGGACGGGGCTCTGAGCAACCTGGTCTGGTAGAAGGTGTCCTGGCTCATGACAGGGGTGTAGGAACTAGATTATCTTTAAGCTCCCTTCCAACCCCAACCATTCTAGGATTCTAGGATTCTATGAAACAGGAGGGAGAGCAATAAAACCCATGAACCTACTATTAGAAAGTGCTACACATAAAAGACAGGCAGCAGAAGCCAGGCTTTATCTATTTGTGAGCATGATAGCAGCCGCTGTTGTCCTGTCTTCCTACTGTATCTGACCTCAAACACTGAAGAACAAAATTCTTGATGAAATCGAACAATGTTTTTTTTTTTCACCAGCACTGATATTTTCTAATGAGGAAGTCCATTTTGTGTAGTCGTTCTAATACTCTGTGTAGTTAATTGTGTAGTACTTTGGCACAGTTTATGCAGGAATGACTCTGAGATTGAGAAATGACCCTGCAGCATATGAGAAACATAGAGGAATGGGTTCCTAGGGTGTCTTCTGTTCTCTGACTCACAGCAGCCCTTTGTAATGCTGACTGCTACTTACTTAAGTACATAAAACACTTCTCTGGTGATAAAAAGCTTGTAACCCCAAAGAATCCCGTTATATTCAGAACAGCTAGTTGTATCAATCAGAGACTATTTTTGTCGCAACCTTTAGATGGCGAGAGAGGTCCAGTGAATTTCTTTTGTTGTTTCTTTTGGCCCTGGCTTGCTAAAATAAGGTTCAATGATCCAACTCTCCAGCAGGCTACAAGGGACAGAGGACAGTGTCTGTTGCCCTGGACTGGTTCAACTCTAGGAAACAAGTGAAAGCTTTACTTTGGACTATATGTTTTTATCTGTTCTCTTGAAGATAAGCAATGAATTAACTTGAGGTGTCTTTGCTAGGGAGCCTCTGTGATGTCCTTGAAAGAGAGTCTGTCTGTCTGAGGCATTCCCTGTACGACGACTCAAAGGAGTAAAGTCGGTTTTATCAGAGAGGTAAGCAGCCTTAGCCTTATGGTATCCTGAATTTATTATAGATCCAGAAAGATTATAAGTGAGCCACAGCATCAGCAAGAGAAACCGTAGTGACAGTAGTGTAGGTGATTGCTGACTGCCATCTCTTTTCTGGTTTTAGCTGTCCAGTCACTTAGACTCTAAACTCAGGGTTCTGAAAAGGACGTATGAAATTCACCAGTTTCTCTCTCTACCAGTTTTGTGTTTGTGCATGAAAACAATTTTAAAAGTCTGCCAATAACTGCTTTACCATAAAATCCACAGGGTGGGTGTCTCCCTCACTTGTGTGCTTTGGTCAGCATGAAAGATGGATTCTGCATTGGGAATTCTGTGTAGCATTTCTGAATAGATTTTCAGAGAGGGTGGGTGTTAAGCTATTAAAATTTAGTCTATGCCATATGCCATATACAGACTTTGGAGAAGAAATCAGTGCTGAAATGATGGAGAGCAGTACCGGCTCTGGCAAGGTCTTAGTCTAGCAAAGACCAGCCTTCTCAAGTGAGTAGTACTGGTAGATTGGGACAGAACAACATGTCCTACAAAAGCTGGCCCCATGCTGATCTAGAGATTCAGCAGGACAGCTGAGAAGCACCCAAGGTGCTCCTGCTTAGACTGACAGCAGGCACCAATGCAGTACATCTGATGAGAATGTATCATGCTGGCACAGCTACAGTGAATCTCCAGAATCAAGCTGGCCAGGCAAAAACTGAACGAAAACCCATAGTACAAATCTGCTGGCATTTGGGAAAGGAGTGTTAATCCTAGGTTTTTCAGTTGTACTGCCACCAAACTGGACAGCTGTGGTTTTCACAGTATTTTGCCAGTTTTACTCTGTCAGTATGACAGAGCTGAAAAAGAGCTGAACTCCTCAGAAATTCAAAGAGAGCTAGATGCTCCAATTCTGTTATGATACACTAAATTTTAATAGCTTAACACCCACCCTGTAGTCAGCAATCACCTGCAGTTCCAGAATGAGGAAATAGGATTTCTTAGACTACTGTCACTACGGTTTCTCTTGCTGATGCTGTGGCTCACTTATAATCTTTCTGGATCTATAATAAATTCAGGATACCATAAGGCTAAGGCTGCTTACCTCTCTGATAAAACCGACTTTACTCCTTTGAGTCGTCGTACAGGGAATGCCTCAGACAGACAGACTCTCTTTCAAGGACATCACAGAGGCTCCCTAGCAAAGACACCTCAAGTTAATTCATTGCTTATCTTCAAGAGAACAGATAAAAACATATAGTCCAAAGTAAAGCTTTCACTTGTTTCCTAGAGTTGAACCAGTCCAGGGCAACAGACACTGTCCTCTGTCCCTTGTAGCCTGCTGGAGAGTTGGATCATTGAACCTTATTTTAGCAAGCCAGGGCCAAAAGAAACAACAAAAGAAATTCACTGGACCTCTCTCGCCATCTAAAGGTTGCGACAAAAATAGTCTCTGATTGATACAACTAGCTGTTCTGAATATAACGGGATTCTTTGGGGTTACAAGCTTTTTATCACCAGAGAAGTGTTTTATGTACTTAAGTAAGTAGCAGTCAGCATTACAAAGGGCTGCTGTGAGTCAGAGAACAGAAGACACCCTAGGAACCCATTCCTCTATGTTTCTCATATGCTGCAGGGTCATTTCTCAATCTCAGAGTCATTCCTGCATAAACTGTGCCAAAGTACTACACAATTAACTACACAGAGTATTAGAACGACTACACAAAATGGACTTCCTCATTAGAAAATATCAGTGCTGGTGAAAAAAAAAAACATTGTTCGATTTCATCAAGAATTTTGTTCTTCAGTGTTTGAGGTCAGATACAGTAGGAAGACAGGACAACAGCGGCTGCTATCATGCTCACAAATAGATAAAGCCTGGCTTCTGCTGCCTGTCTTTTATGTGTAGCACTTTCTAATAGTAGGTTCATGGGTTTTATTGCTCTCCCTCCTGTTTCATAGAATCCTAGAATCCTAGAATGGTTGGGGTTGGAAGGGAGCTTAAAGATAATCTAGTTCCTACACCCCTGTCATGAGCCAGGACACCTTCTACCAGACCAGGTTGCTCAGAGCCCCGTCCAACCTGGCCTTGAACACTTCCAGGGAGCGGGCAGCCACAACCTCTCTGGGCAGCCTGTTCCAGTGTCTCACCACCCTCACAGGAAAGAATTTCTTCCTAGTCCCTAATCTAAATCTACCTCCTTCCGGTTTAAAACCATTATGCCTCATCCTACCACCACAATCCCCTGATAAAGAGTCCCTCCCCATCTTTTCCATAGGCCCCCTTTAAGTACTGGAAAGCCGCTATAAGGTCTCCCCGGAGTCTTCCCGTCTCCAGGCTGAACAACCCCAACTCTCTCAGCCTGTCCTCACAGGGGAGGTGCTTCAGCAGCCCTCTGATCACCTTCATGGCCTCCTCTGGACCCGCTCGAGCAGGTCCACGTCCTTCTTATGTTGGGGGCCCCAGAGCTGGACACAGCACTGCAGGGGGGGTCTCATGAGAGTGGAGTAGAGGGGGAGAATCACCTCCCTCGACCTGCTGGCCACACTTCTCTTGATGCAGCCCAGGATACGGTTGGCTTTCTGGGCTGCAAGCGCACATTGCTGGCTCACAGTCAGTTTTCCATCCACTAACAACCCCAAGTCCTTCTCCGCAGGGTTGCTCTCAATCCACTCATCATTGCCCAGCCTGTGTTTGTGCTTGGGATTGTCCGAACCCATGTGCAGGACCTTCCACTTGGCCTTGTTGAACTTCATGAGGTTCTCACAGGGCCACCTCTCAAGCCTGTCCAGGTCCCTCTGGATGGCACATCCCTTCCCTCCAGCGTGTCGACCGCACCACACAGCTTGGTGTCGTCGCCAAACTTGCCAAGGGTGCACTCAATGCCACTGTCCATGTCACTGACAAAGATGTTAAACAGGGCCGGTCCCAATACTGACCCCTGAAGAACACCGCTCGTCACTGCTCTCCACTCAGATATCGAGCTGTTGACCGTCACTCTTTGAGTGCGGCCACCCAGCCAATTCCTTATCCCCTGAGTGGTTCATCTGTCAAATCCACATCTCTCCAGTTGAGGATGGCATGAGGGACAGTGTCACAGAGTTTGAAGAGTGAAAATAAACTCTTATATTCTTACAGGGATTGGCACACAATGTTGCTTGGGGAAAAACTAGGACTTCCAGTTGAGAGTGGAAGCTAAGTATCTATCACAGTAAGCACCGTGTAATACAGAAAATGCTTTCGTGATGCTGTGCCTGAAGTACCGGTTGTGCAGTTTTCCACCTCCTCTCATTCTCAAATTCTTGCTAAACAAGTTTATGACTGGATATTGAGTTTTCCCACTGCTGTATTGCACGTATAAACAGATTAGCAAATGTCATTTCAGGCACTGAAGCAAACAGTGGGCAATCATGCTACAGGCAAATTACCAGATAAATACAGATAAATTTAGTGGGAAATATCATCTGAGGGCTTGGGGTTTGGTGATGTAAATTTCCCCTGTTGAAACATCCGGTCCTACCCCTGTAAACACTTTAAACTTGCAACTAATTAGGGAGCTGTGAGCCACGTGCCTCTTTACGGCAACAGCTAGAGGTGTTAAATAACGCAGTCTGTAGAACTAGAAAGTGAAATGAAATGTTAATTCGATTTCTGCGTCTTGCATGGGGCTAGCAACACTGATTCATTCATCCTCGTTCATACATTCCTCTTCTTTCTTCTAGGGTGGTTCCTTCAGGCTAGCGCAAGGCTAACCGAGGCTTTTGATGTTTGTGTAACTCAAAACTATAAACAGATGCTACCAATTAGCTAAACAATGGAAAATTACTTAAGTGAAATGAAGAGCCTTATCCTGAAAGCCTGACTCATACAAGATCACTTACCATCTAACCCCTACAGGGTTATTAATCATTACAGTCTTGGTGTTTAGGCTGTTTTACAACCCAAAAAGTTAGAGAGTAAGAGCAAGTATTCTGTCACTTCTGCCATCTGAGGTGGGCAATTCCCACTCATAGCCTGTATAGAAGAGGCAGGGAGGGAGGGAGGGAGCATCAGTGATTTGGATCTATAGCCCTTCCCTTGACTGTGAAATAAATAAATACCTCAGGCTTGGATTTGTCACTGAAATAAAAATCAGTGACAGACTGAAAGAGCCTTCTCTATGCCAGTGCTGAACAGCGTGGCTGCAGTAGCCTTTTTGGAAGACACGGGGAAAAGAGACACGTGGACTGCAGGAGAAAGGCAATGTCCTGTTGGACCAACTATTATTACTGTAGCTGGAAAAAGAGAACAAATACAGTGATTCACCCTTTCTCTGGTCAATGGCAGTGGGCTTATATTGACACAGCTGTTTATCCCTTTGTTTCTGAGGTCCCAAGTGCTATTTAAATTTATATGATTTCTTCTGGTGTCTCAGACAGCACCACTGTTCTCATTCACAAATAGAAAGCCAAGTCATCCCTTCTAGCCCCTGCTCCGTGGCACTCCGCAGCAACAGAGCATTCCTGGACGTGGCCAGCTTTGTCAGGCAGATAACTGGCTACCAACAACTAAACAGGCATATGTATGGACTCAGGGTAGAATGGTAGCTAAATGGGCAAAAATCCTGACATGCCAGAAAGGGCAGATAATCAGGAGACACTGTCAGGTCAGCACTGGTGGCCCTTGACCTGTAATGTTAACACGCACAGTCGCAAGCCGCTGCTTGGCCTGTGCTGAGGTGAGGAGATTCCTCACCCTCTCGTTGATTTTCTCTCAGGTGACATCCAAACTGGAATTTCACCTACTGAAAGGGATCCGACTGTCACAATTCAGTCCCCTTCTGGAGTGACATCATTTGATCCCTTTGGGTACACTATTTCTAATGCCTCATTCATCACATCCTTTCAAACCATCATATAAAATCACAATGATCCCTTCAGCCGCTCGTATCAAATCTCCGCATAGGGATGCACACAAATAATCCTTCTTTCGTCCCTTTTTCCCTTCAGGCTGCTTATTCCTTCCTGCCGTGTTCTTCAGGTTTTATACTCCCAACGGAACTCTCACAGCCTCTCCTTTATCCCCAGCTCCTGTTCCATTACTGCCCTCCAGACTGGTTCTACCTTCCACTGCATTCAGCGCTCTCTTCCGTGTATAGCCATGCTTCCCTACCTCATCCTTTCCTCCAGTGCTCTCTGCTTCTCCGCGTACTCCGTGAAGTCTCTTCCCCCACAGCTCTGCCTCTGCTTCCTCCCTTTCTCCTTTGACACTCTTTTCTCCTCCTCTCCTCTCTTCTCCTGCTAGCTGCCCCTGCCCAAAGCAAGAGTTCCATGGGGCAAACGCAGTACTTTCACCTCACCAGCCCTGCCCTCCTGCACAAACTGCAGGGTCTACAGCTTCGAAAGGACATGAGACAGACAAGCCTGTCAGGCATCTCAAAGCAAAGTTAATGTTATTGCCATAATCTCCATGCAGTCTGGGCATATATGCCAAGTAAGGCTTTCACTGCCATGGGAACCAGTACCAAGGTAAAACCAGGAAAGGAATGAAGACACAGGGTAAAACTGAGTTGCAGTACCTTCCTGCTGGGTGGTTAAGATTACGGGGCCCAAATACAGGCAGCTTTTCCGGCATTTTGGACATGAAAGGGCACCCAAACTCCCGTGCAAAGCAGGGAGATATGAGGGAAGACCGACAGGAGGCTCATGTTCTTCTGAGGCAGCAGCAGCAGCCCACACAGGATAACCCAGGGCATCCCAAGCGGTATCAAGCTCCTGTGCTTAGAACCTGAATCCCTCAATGGGTTTCCTGCCTGTTCTGCCATCACCTTAATATCCAGCTGTGGAGAAGATAAAGCATTTCCCTCTGGTCCAGCAATTTATTTTTAAGGTGGACATAATGCCTCTCTTAAACATCTCACAGAAATACCATGTGGTTTAATCAAGGCATCAGAAAGCCCAAGCAAAAAGTAAACATCAAGACCTAAGGAAAAAACAGGGGGGTTCGGCCAGGTGACCTCCAGAGGCCCCTTCCAACCTCAACCATTCTGTGATTCTGTGATTGAAAATCCAGTTGTGAAAAGGCTAATTCATTTGCTCAGAGATATGACAAAGCAGGTTCCCAGATAAAATCCACCCAAGTAACATACTGACACATGGCAGGAGTGCTCATACTTTTGAATAAAAGGCGCCACATTTACAAAAGAAGGCCCCTTCACTTAAGTAAACAAAACAAAACAAACCACATTTCTTATTACTCCTCTGCATTTGCTCTTGCAGGTTAGGGATTGATGGAAATCTGTTCTCAATGCCTGTAAAGCTGGCATGGTAAGGCTGTTCATAAGGCGGAACAGTAACATTGTATTCTTGGGGCTTTTCCCTGTGAGAGAGAAATTTCCCTGAGTTGCCAAAGGCAGCCCAGCCTACTCTAGTCCAGCCATCATTCTCCTGAATTCCTGATCAGCCCTCATATCCAACAAATCCTACATAGGACGTGGAAATCAGGTCCCATCCAGGTCCAGAATGGTCAGCAAGAAGTCATTCCTGACCATGGGACTCCTCCAGCAAAGCACTTCTTGTGATTTGTCCCATGAGTCACCTTGTTATCTCATCGTAGTGAAATTGAGATTACCTGTCTCTCAGTGATGGACTGAGGTCTCAAGGAGTAGTGATAAAAAACCAGCTTTGCTTGATAGAAGAATTACTCTGACCTGATATGCCTATGTGAGTGTTTGTGTGCAGATGCATGATGGGTGCGGAAGAAATTACACATTCCCAGTGCACTTAGTACATAAAGGGAAACAAAACGGTCCCTTGAAGACAGTAGGTGTGTGGGGCAAAACTTCGTTACTCAGAGCCTCGCACAATCAGATCCTGATTCAGAATAATGAAGGCACAGTAAAATTCTCCCCTGTGCAAAGGAGCAGCAAGGCAAGGGATTTATATGGGTGCAGCTCCTACAGCACTTTTTCAAACTATATCCTGCAGTTCCAGACTACATTTGAGGCTTGTGTATGTGGCCTGCCTAGAAGTTGCATTGTCTGTACAGTTGCTGTTTTCTTCTCTTGGGGAGTGAGTACTCTTATATCAGATCTACTTCACCTGAGTCACGGTAAGGGTAGATGGCAGGTACTGAACCGGAAGGGACAGAATACAGTTGTAGAAAGTCAGCAACACTATTGTATCTGTCTGTCTGTCTGTCAAGCAAGGCGCGTCAGCGTGAAAAGCTCTCTCTCACTCAGTAACATTGGTAGAATGTGGATACCAAATCTGAACCTTTGCTCAGAGAAACTGGTGTAAACTTGCATTCTGCAGCATTCCACTACACGTTGATCTCCAAAGGTCCTGCAAGGCAATAGCAAAACAGAGTTGCCTACTTACATGAGAAGGAAGCGTCTCTGTGTAGAAGTGGGAGTCTACCTACTTTTCCTCACCCAAGTTGACGGCCAATCGTGTCTAGTATTTCACTGCTCAGAGTGACTCTGTCTGGCTCAAGAGCTGGCCTGAAGGAGGACACAGGATAGATGTTGCAGTTCTCAAACCCAAAGCTAGGGAATGCCCCTCTGAACACTGAGAACGGCTGCTCACACTCCTCAGAAACAGACCTTAACCCCACACGCTCATCCCACAAAAAATTCCTGACCTAAACAAGCATTTATGAAGGGAGCGGGTGGGGTTCTTCCTGCACAAATTGAAGGGGAGGGTCATCCAGCTCAAGCAGAAGGACACAGGTGGCTGTATGCTAGAGGGGATGGCAAATGAATCTCAGTTCCTCTCCAGATAAGGATCATGAGCACACACTGTGAAATTCAGAAGCAATAAATGTGAAACCAACGGAAGGGAATACATCTGTTGTATTTGTCTACCTGAGGCATCTTTCAACTGCAGAACTCTCCAGGGAACTGCAGAAAATTATTTCATGATAATGAAAGCGTATCATAAAGAGAAATACAGAATTTCCATGGAACATAAATCTCACATTTCAGGGCATAAAGACAAGTATCAGTTGACAAGGGTGACAAAATCTTTCTGCAGGGTATTTTCTTCACACAGTTGTATTCTACGTGGGTTTTCACGCCCTCTTCTGAACTGTCTAGTCCTGGCCACTGAAGGAGACTTGCTAGGTGAACCGTGGCTTTTCTATATATGCGTTCAAGAGTTATCACAATATTTCTGCTGAAGTTTATCTGAGAATCACGAGTTCAATTTGCCCAAGAAGTCAGAAAGTGAGTCCTTCTGGTCATTCAGCTTGTGATCTCACAGCACAAAGTCACTCAGGTAACTGATTTCCTTAAGAATTAGATACGTGTTTTGAAAAGCAGAGGGACTCCCAACAGGATTTGGTGACTTGAGGTGTTGGGAGGTAGCAGATGAAGCTGCACGGTGAAAAGCTGAATCCCTCTGACTGGGAGGATAATGCAAGCAACCCTCAGGTCCATCTGTTCCAAGAGATGATGAATCATGTTCAGAAGTAGCCTGTTCCAATGGTGCCTTGATCATCTGGGGAATAAGGAAGCAAATTTCCATAACGAGAATTGACACATGACATAGCAAAAGAAAGCGACTGGGGAGACAAAGGAAGGGAGAAGTTGCCCTCCACTTTATGGAAAGGAAGAATAAGACAGATAACAGAGGTAAGCCGAAAATTCATAATGCCAAACATAAACCGGGTATGCAGGCCCACGGTGAGGCACATGAAACAGAAGCCCCTAAAACTGTGGCCCATAATTAACAAACACATGCAGATTTCCTCATGCTGATGAGTGGCTGACAGAAGCTAATCAAACTCGTTATTTTAGCCAGATACTATCTCATTCGTAAAAGGGTAGGACACCACAGGAAACACGAGCAAGCTGCTCCTGTCTTTACGTACAAAAGCTTACTTTGCTGCACTAGGCTAATGCGCATCCCTCCCAACTAGTTGTGCTGGCCCTTGACATGGGAGGGAATTACGGGAAGGAATCTGTGCCATACAGAAGTGCCCCGAGAGAGGTTTTTACAAAACCTGCATTTTCACCTTCATTTGCAAAGTGGGAGTTCAAGTGGGTTGTGGCTAAACAATGGAAAAGAAACACAGTAGCAGCCCGCTCTGTGATGAACGTGGTTTGGTTCACTGAGGAGTGGGGAGGTATTGAAAGACTGTTTGATCTCATCTTTGATATCAGACGTAATTAGTAGCATGCCTGATATTTGAGAGAAAAACAACACCATTAATTGATAGGGCCTAAAACTGTGTCTCCATAACTACTTTTGCAAACCTGACGTTCATCAGACACACATCCTATGCCTTTCAAGGATCCTTTACTCAGAGAAGGGTAAAGAAAATGGCTGAAGGCAAATTCTAGTGTCTAGAACAGGTGATGAGTTGTGGTGTGGTTCCCTTCAAAATTAATCTGGCTCCCCTGGTAGTACTGACTGCAGGTTAGTACGTGTGCTGTTCGTCTCGCTTCACATTGCCCACGTGAAAGCTTGGCATCCAGTTTTGACTAGTCGTCCATTTTAGATAATCAGTGAAGAGAGGTAAGAACTGCTAGTATATGATATACCCCAGTTGCCTGAGATGGTGATTTTATGAAAGAACAAATCACCATCTTTCCACCGTCTGTGGCAAGAGCTGAGATGTTTAGCCCAGACTAGATGTCAAACCTTCTTCTGGCTGTAATTACCTTAGATGATTACTACTTCATTGTTGTCCGTTCAATGTTCTTTCTGATGTTACCGCAGACGCCAGTTCAATTATTAATGAGCAGGCATTAAAAACAGATGAAATACCATTATATTTGGCTCTCCCAGTCCCTTGCTACAAAGGCTGGAGTCTGACTGAACCTAGAGGATAGCCCATGAATGACAGCAGAGAATGACCAAGAATAATACACGTGAAGAGCAAACATTCTTTTCCACTGCAAGTTCAGTATTTTGGTTGAGCAGTACACGTCAGAGATGGTCAGGACACGAAACCTTCCAGCGCATGGCTGTACCTGCAGATGCAGAGCAATGGCTCTAGAGCCCTTCCTTATCAATACTAATTACTCTCTGCTACTGCTAATCTAAGCTAGGTTTTAATTCACGACTGAGAGTGAAGCAACCCTCTATTATATTGCTCTAACGATGTGTCCCAGCTACAGCTTTTGTGTGAAAGACTTTTGCACATTTGACACAGATACAACTTCCTGGGTACAACTGCCATGTAGTCTGATGTAGCAATGCAGCATATGACAAAATGCTGACCTGGTCTCAAGTCAGTTCAGGTCTTTTAGTGTGCTAGCAGCGACTTTCTTTAGCAACGGTACAAGGAATCCCAGACCAAAGGTTGTATTTGCACAAGAAACTCCCATTCAAGATCATATTACATTGGTTTTGCTGATGATGATAGTCAAGCGAGTTAGGCTAGTGCTGACACAAGTATGTTGTTACTTGCTATGCCTCCAAGTGAAATGCAGGTATTGGCAAAGAGCCATTTGGTCTCCTCCATTTTGGCCTAGTTGTAGACCACTTAGAAGCTAGACTGCTCTACAGTTTTTACTAAAATGTGGTCTGTAAAGATGTAAACAGCTGTAAACAGTCAAGCTGGGCAGGGAAACTTCAGCATAGTCTATCACTATTGTTTTGCAAAATTAAGGATTTGGGGTGATTTTTTCTATCTTTTTTTTTTTTTTTTTTTACCTTTGCTTACTTCTGGAGGGCTTTCATCTTCCCTGTGCCAAAGTATCATGTCCCCCACATTTTCTCTATGACAGATAACTCAAATTACCCACTACTGTCTTCTGAACCATCAGCCCTCCTCGTGGAACTGTTCCATTAGAATACGTAGTGACAGAAGAGAAAGTCACAACTTTCTACTTGTTATTTCTTGATTAAAAAAAGCAAGCTCGCTACCGTGGACTTCAGGAGAGCAGACTTTGGCCTCTTCAGGGATCTGCTTGGCAGAGTAGCATGGGGTAAAGCCCTGCAGGGAAGAGGGGCCCAAAAAAGCTGGTTGATATTCAAGGATCACCTGCCCCAAGCTCAGGAGCGATGCATCCCGACAAAAAGGAAGTCAGGCAAGAACACCAGGAGGCCTGCATGGATGAACAGGGAGCTCCTCAACAAGCTCAAACATAAAAAGGAAGCCTACAGAGGGTGGAAGCAAGGACAGGTAGCCTGGGAGGAGTACAGAGAAACTATCCGAGCAGCCAGAGATCAGGTCAGGAAGGCCAAAGCCCTGATAGAATTAAATCTGGCCAGGGATGTCAAGGGCAACAAGAAAAGCTTCTGTAGGTACGTCGGTGATAAAAGGCAGACTAGGGAACATACGGGCCCTCTCTGGAAGGAAACGGGAGACCTGGTTATTACCTGGGCTATGAGGAAGGCTGAAGTACTCAACGACTTTTTTGCTTCAGTCTTCACTGGCAAGGGTTCCAGCCACACCGTCCAAGATGCAGAAGGCAAAGGCGGGGACTGGGAGAATGAAGAACCGCCCACTGTAAAAGATCAGGTTTGAGCCCATGTAAGGAAGCTGAAGGTGCACAAGTCCATGGGACCTGATGAGATGCATCCACGAGAACTGAGGGAACAGGTGGATGAAGTGGTTAAGCCACTATCCATCATATTTGTGAAGTCGTGGCAGTCCAGTGAAGTTCCCTCTGACTGGAAAGGGGGAAACATAAGCCCCATTTTTAAAAAGGGGAAAAAAAGAACAAGGGGTAATGGTTTTAAACTAAAAGGGGGTAGATTCAGATTAGACATAAGGCAGAAGTTCTTTCCTGCGAGGGTGGTGAGACGCTGGAACAGGTTGCCCAGAGAAGTTGTGGCTGCCCCCTCCCTGGCAGTGTTCAAGACCAGGTTGGACGGGGCTTTGAGCAACATGGTCTAGTGGAAGGTGCCCCTGCCTGTGGCATAGATTCTATGAATTACCTTAACTGAGGTATTTGATGCTTCACAGTTATCAAAAGATGAAGCTAAAAAAAAAAAAAAAGAAATATTTCAGCGACTATTATTGGCAATTAATCTTACATTGGCACTTTCAACAGATTAGCACTAAAGTAAAAAAGAGACCACACAAAACGTTTCTTTCAGGAGATGCTCTTTGTAACCTCAGTTACATCATGTACTTGTGTTAAGAGTCTTTCCATCTGGAGAAAAACTACTACTGTGCAATTGCCTCCATGTGATAATGCCTCTTAAACTTCTGGGTACTCTAAAGAAATACGCATGCAAAAGGACTGATTTCTATCAAGCTATTTCTCAGAACAGAAGTGCACAGATCTTCCTGGACTGTATGACTTCTTTGTCATTTCCCAATATGCTGATTGGATTTTGAATCGTTTGCATGTGACAAGGGGCAGAACAGATGACACATGAAAACTGGCACGACTTCATACTGATGCAAGGATTCGGCCACCCCCCCCGTAAGTATTTCTATTAATGTGAATGGACTTTGGATGAGGGCCTTCAGAGATCCTCACTGAAACAACAAAGAACTGGAGTAAAACATGCAACCTTAGTCCGTGAAGAGGAAAGATAATGGGATCCCCTTTTTCCTGAAGTGACTTCAAGATCGGTTTTATTCAGAGGCGTATGCTGCTTAACACGTGGGAAGTCACTTGCTGGAACATACACGTACTTGCCACGTACATGTTTACATTCTGCCCCTTCTAGCCAGATATTGCTACCTGTCCGTCCCAAACAGTGTTTTCTGTTGTGAACAGTCCATCTGAACTGAAAAACAGCACGAGCCTGCATGTATTTTTAAAAAGATTTGTTTGAGATGGGTGGTAATATCAACGTCAGTATTAGCCCCGTTCTATTATTACTGGCAGCAAATTACAAGTACCTCGTTTCACAAGGAATTTAAGAGAATCTCTTGCTGATCTCACACTTTGCTTCACCTTGTGGTAAGGTAACAGCAAGGTTAATTCACTGAATGATTTAGAACTCTCCACCTGAAAATGAAGAAATAATAGGAAGATGCACTTCTTAACGTACACAAACTTGCTCTAATGTAAAACATCTCCAGCCTTCACAGACAGTAATAAACTCATTCACCCTCCCTTTCTTATTCTTTCTTTTTTCCTCGTCAAAAGTGCAAAAACGTCTACACTGCATGATGCAAACATGTTTTGTAAAATCACCTCCACTAAAAAACCAGTTTGCTCTGCTTTTTAGATTTCATTTCATAACTAGAGACTTCCCAGAAAACATAACATTTCAGGACAAAATGTACAGCAAGAAACGTACACAAGTTTTAGGAATATGGAGTGACATATGATTTCTGGAAACAAGAACAACTTTTCTGCTCTCAGTTTCCTGTACCGGCCCTCAACTCTCTGCAGCGAAAATCATTCTAAAGCAAGGTGTCTTCTTCTGGAAGTTAAGAAATGCTGCTATGAAGGAAGCAATCAGAGTTGTTACTGTGAGAGGCAGGTTCTTTCTTCCTCAGAGAAACATCTCCTAATTCCTGTTCACTTGATCCCTGCTTCCAAGGAGGAAAACGACTGCTTTTTCCCTCTTCTAAGCACTGATTGCATCAATAGATGGCTCCTTAGTGCTAGACCAATAGTCCCAACATCTAGTCACTACACTTTCTCTGCTTTCCACGCTAAAACAGAAATCTCCTCAAAGGACTGGTAGTATTTCCCAATGCCAGATGCGGGCTAGAGCTTTCGTGTGATCTCAGCAGGTCTCACTGCCCACTTCCTCAGGGGAAGCAGAGGGGGAAGTGCTGATCTCTCTCTGGTGGCCAGCGATAGGACACAAGGAAATGGAATGAAGCTGCATCAGGGGAAGCTCAGATTGGACATTAGGAAAAGGCTCTTCACTGAGAGGGTGGTTGGTCACTGGAACAGGCTCCCCAGGTCACGGTACCAAGTCTGTCAGAGTTCAAGGAGCATCTGGACGATGCTCTTCTAGTCATATGATTTAGTTTTAGGTAGTCCTGAGAGGAGTGGGACTCAATGATCCTTATAGATCCCTTGCAACTTGAGGTATTCTGTGATTTAATCATTCTTTTTTAACATGTCTGGCAGTAAGATGGCAAAGAGTATGAAGACAAAATTCAGGTCAGCAAGATTAGGAGTCTGTTTCTGTTGCTAAATATTGCACGGATATTTCAATAAGATCACGGGATGCTACATTACTGGTTAATCCACACCAGGAAGAACTGGTTGTGGATGTGAAGGTCAGGGGCAGCCTTGGCTACAGTGACCAGGAGGCACTGGAGTTCAGGACAATATCAAAGCAAAAACCAGGAACACAACCCTGGATTTCAGGAGAGCAGCCTTCAGTCTCTTCAGCAAGCTGCTTTGAAAAATCCCATGGAATATGGTCCAGGAAAGAGGGTTGCATGAGAGCTGGTTGATATTCAAGGATCACCTCCTCCAAGATCAAGAAAGCTCCATCCCAACAGTAGGAAATCAAAGAAAGGCAGCAGGAGACTGACACAAGAGAGTAAGGTGCTCCTAAAAGAGCTCAGACATAAAAAGCAAGTGCATAAGGAGTGGAGCTGGGGCAGGTGACCCAGGAGGAGTAGAGAGTCACTGTCTGATCTTGCAGCGATAGCACCGGGAAAGCCAAGGCCCACCTGCAGGTGGATCTGGCAACATTTCTGGATGTGAGGGGGAACGAGAAAGGATTCCAAATGTACCTAATCAGCAAAAGGAAAACCAGGGAACTTAAACAAACTGGACATACGTGAGTGCATGGGGCATAAGAGGTTGCACCCACAAGTGCTGAAGGAGCTGCATGATGTCATTGCAAGGTCACTCTTTACCTTTGAAAGGTCATGGCAACGGGGAGAGGTTCCTGAAGACTGGAGGAAAGCAAATGTCACTCCTATCTTCAAGAAGGGCAAGAAGAAAGATCCAGGGAACTACAGACTGGCCAGCTTCACTGCAATCCCTGGGAAGATAATGGAGCAACTAATCCTGGAAGCCATTTTTCCAAACATGTGGAGCACAAGGAGGTAGTCAGGAAGAGTCGGCATGGATTTATGAAGAGGAAGCCATGCTTAACCAACCTGATAACTTTCTACAATGAGGTTACTGGCTTGGTGGATGAGGGGAGAGCAGGGGATGTTGTCTACCTCAACTTTAGTAGGGCTTTTAACACTGTCTCCCGTAACATCCTTACAGAAAAGCTGACAAAGTACAGGTTAGACAAGCACACAGTGAGGCAGATTAAAATAGCCTGAACAGAGAAGACCACCCTGGCTAAACAGGGGGCTTTGGCTGCAACTCAGGGAGGAAAGGAGAGTTTACAGCCTTTGGAAGAAGGAGCTAGCGACTCACAATGACTACAAAGATGCTGTGAGGCTGTGCAGGGCGGAAATCGGGAGGTCTAAAGCCCAGCTAGAAATTAATCTGGCTTCAGCAATCAAGGACAACAAGAAGTGTTTCCATAAGTATGTCAACAGCAAAAGAAAGACCAGGGAGAGCCTCCGTCCCCTGCTAGACGCAGGAGGAAACACGGCAGCGAGTGATGAGGAAAACGCTGAGGTGCTTAATGCCTTCTTTGCCTCAGTCTTTAATAACAAGACTAGTTGTATTGAGGGAATCCAGCCTCCTCAGCCAGAAGACAGAGACTGGGAGAACGACCCCCCCACAATCCAGGAGGAAATAGTCAGTGACCTGCTGCATCACATAGTCGTACACCAGTCTATGGGACCGGATGGGATACACCCGAGGGTGCTGAAGGAGCTGGCTGGGGTGCTGGGCAAGCCGCTTTCCATCATTTACCAGCAGTCCTGGCTGACCGGGGAGGTCCCGACAGATTGGAAACTGGCCAATGTGACGCCCATCTATAAGAAGGGTCGGAAGGATGATCCAGGAAATTACAGGCCTGTCAGCTTGACGTCGGTGCCCGGGAAGCTGATGGAGCAGCTCATCCTGAGTACCATCACACAACACACGCGGGACAACCAGATGATCAGGCCCAGTCAGCATGGGTTTATGAAAGGGAGGTCCTGCTTGACAAACCTGATCTCCTTCTACGACAGGGCGACCTGTTCATTGGATGAGGGAGAGGCTGTGGATGTTGTCTACCTTGACTTTAGTAAGGCTTTTGACACCGTTTCCCACAGCATTCTCCTGGTGAAATGGGCTGCTCATGGCTTGGATGGGCACACGCTTTGCTGAGTAAAAAATGTCTGGCTGGCTGGGCCCGAAGACTTGTGGTGAACGGAATTAAATCTGGTTGGCGGCCGGTCACGAGTGGTGTCCCCCAGGGCTCGGTTTTGGGGCCACTCCTGTTTAACATCTTTACTGATGATCTAGACGAGGGGATCGAGTGCACCCTCAGTAAGTTTGCAGATGACACCAAGTTGGGTGGGAGTGTTGATCTGCTCGAGGGTAGGGAGGCTCTGCAGAGAGATCTGGACAGGCTGGAGCGATGGGCTAAGGCCAACTGTAGGAGTTTCAATAAGGCCAAATGCCGGGTGCTGCACTTGGGCCACAACAACCCCCAGCAGCGCTACAGGCTTGGGGAGGAGTGGCTGGAGAGCTGCCAGTCAGAGAGGGACCTGGGGGTGTTGATTGACAGCCGGCTGAACAGGAGCCAGCAGTGTGCCCAGGTGGCCAAGAAGGCCAATGGCATCCTGGCTTGTATCAGCAACAGCGTGGCCAGCAGGGACAGGGAAGTGATCTTACCCCTGTACTGGGCACTGGTGAGGCCACACCTCGATTCCTGTGTTCAGTTTTGGGCCCCTCACTACAAAAAGGACATTGAATTACTCGAGCGTGTCCAGAGAAGGGCAACGAAGCTGGTGAAGGGTCTGGAGCACATGTCGTACGAGGAGCGGCTGAGGGAACTGGGGTTGTTTAGTCTGGAGAAGAGGAGGCTGAGGGGAGACCTCATCGCCCTCTACAACTCCCTGAAAGGAGGTTGCAGAGAGCTGGGGAGCCTCCTTAACCAAGTAATAAGCGACAAGACAAGAGGGAATGGCCTCAAGTTGCACCAGGGAAGGTTTAGACTGGATATTAGGAAGCATTTCTTTCCAGTTAGGCGTTGGAATGGGCTGCCCAGGGCAGTGGTGGAGTCCCCATCCCTGGAGGTGTTTAAGAGTCGGGTTGACATAGCGCTGAGGGATATGGTGTAGTTGAGAACTGGCAATGTTAGGTTAATGGTTGGACTAGATGATCTTCAAGGTCTTTTCCAACCTAGATGATTCTGTGCTTCTGTGAACAGCCCGGCTCAGAGGGTTGTGATCACTGGCTTAGAGGCAAGTCATTAGTGGTATATCCCAGGGGTCAATACCGGGGCCAGTACTGTTTAACATCTTCACCAATGACCCAGAGTGCACCCTCAGTGAGTACACAGACAGTACAAAACTGGGAGGAGCAGCTGATCCATGAGATTGTTGTGCTGCCATTCAGAAGAACTCAAGACAAACAAAAGGATGTCTGAGAGAAATCTCATGAAGGTTAACAGGATGAATGCAAAGTCCTGCGCCTGGGGAGGAATAACCCCAGGCACCAGTACATGCTGTGGACTGACTGGCTGGAGATCAGCTCTGAGGAGAAGGACCTACTATAGACACTGATACAAGCTGACCATGAGCTAGCAATGCAACTTCATGGCAAAGCAGCCAACAGCCTCCTGCGCTGCATTAGGAAGGGCATTGCAATCCTGTGGAGGGAGGTGATCTTTCCTCTGTACTCAGCACTGGCAAAGCCATAGCTGGAGTACCGTGTCCAGTTCTGGGCTCCCCAGTACAAGAAAGAGATAGACTTAGTGGACCAAGTCCAGCGAAATGCCACAAAGATGATTAGGGGACTGGAGCGTCTTTCGTATGAGGAAAGGCTGAAAGAGCTGGGACCGTTCAGCCTGGAAAAGAGAAGACTCAGGGGGATCTTATTCATGTGTATAAATACCTGATGGGTGGGAACGAAGAGTGCAGAGCCAAGCTCTTCACTGTGGTGCCCAGAGACAAGACAAGAGGCAATGGGCACAAATTAAAAACCATGAAATTCCACCTGAACACAGGAAAACACTTTTCTACTGTGAGGCTGGTCAAACACATTGCCCAGGGAGGTTGGGGAGTCTTCATCAACAGAGACATTCAACACCCAACTGGACAGGGTTGGGCAATCTGTCCTACCTGCCCCTGCTCAAGCAGGGGGCTTGGATTAGATGGTTTCATAAGGTCTCTTCCAACCAAAACAATTCCATGATTCTGAGATTGTATTGTTGTCTATCACTATCTAATGCAAGGATGTAGAGAAGACTGAGCCAGGCTCTTTTCAGAGACACCTAGGGGAAGGACAAGAACAAATGGCATAAGTTGCAGGTAGATACAAGGACAGCTTCTTTTTTTGCCATGAGGGTGGTCACTGCAGAGAGGCGTCACGGTAGAGACGGACACGACAAACATCAGATTGTGTGAAATGACCAAAATGGCTGCAAAAGCACCTTTATTGTTCTAACAAGCCTTTTTATAACCTTCTCCAAAGTAGGTGTTCATACAGGACTGGTTTACTTTCTTGTTTCCATGGCACTTCTCGGGACTTTCTGGCCTCTCATGGATACACTGGAATCTCGTCAAGGTTAAATTCTTCTTCAGTTAGACTAGAGGCAGACCCGCTGCCTCCCCCGACAATTCCCCCTTTTTGTACTTGTGCTAGAAATATTGCAAGAGCAGTCTTCTGCAGGGCCCTTTGCAGAAGACTGACAAGACAGGGCAACATTAAAAGCACGGTCACAATTACCAAGATCACGACCCCCACAGTTTTGACCAGAGATATCAACCATCCAGAAAGTCCCCAAACTTTAAACATCCTTGTTAACCAATCTAATCCATCCTCTTCTGTTAAACGCTTGACACCATCCCTTAGCTGCTGTATGCTTTTGAAAATAGTTTCTGAGTGGTCAGACAAATTCATGCAACACATTCCATCAAAATCTTCACATCCATGTCCTTGCGCTAGAAGCAAAAAGTCAATAGCAGCTCTATTCTGTAACGTAGCGTGTCTAACACTATCAACATCAGTTAAAAGGCCACTTAAAGCTAAAGAGGCAGCATTAGTTTGTTTGCTAAGTCAGCATCCCAACTTATTTAAAGTTCTTAAGGCATTTGCAACGCCAACTCCTGGTGCCAATATGGAGGCTGTTATGATCTGGCCTGGATTCCAGAATTCAATGTTATCTTGACAAGAACTGCTAAACTGATGAACAGTCCTTTGGACTCGCTTATGTTTTCGAGTCATACTCAGAATCATTGACACATTTGGTGTTAATAACATGAGGTGTCTGAGGCTACACGGGCCTCCATTCAGTTTAGATGGAACGCCTCCCCAGGCACGATCTCCACAGATTAAAAACACACCAGGAGGTAATGCAAGAGGAACGTCAGAAGACCGTGAGATGTTAGTCGAGGTATAATTGCACCAAGCGGTTGAGTTATGATAAGCAGCATTAGTTGCATTCACATTTTGCCCTCTCCGTGTGGAAGTATTATAAGAGTAATTAAAAAACACACAAGCATCCATTATGACAGAGCCTAGCAACTCTAGTTCTTGGGGTTCTTGCGTAACCTGTGGAAGGTGACTATATACACCATTCCAATTATCTATACAATTTTTTGGAGAGTTGCAAAGAGAGAAAGGCTGAAGGGTTTGTGGGATTGGCCATGTGTCTACTGGCAATCCCATCAAACACGTGGAGAATGGATTTTCCGGGTTCGCAGTAGAGAGGCACAAGGTTTCTTGATGTGTCATGTTTGCCAAAGTTACCCAGACATTCTGCTTGGGTTGTGGAACTACCCATCCTTCACCCTGATGCAGGTTCCAGCACAGGCCGAACACACCGAGCAGGAACCCAGCGAGGGCCGGCATCTGTAGAGACACAAGCATAACCCCTGCCCCAGGTTAATAGCTCACATGGTCCACTCCACTGGCCAGTAATTAGATCTCTGACATGCACTTTGACGCCCTTTTGCAAATCCTGTTTTGAAAAAAGAGAAGAGAAATGCTGAAAAAGAGGAGGTAGAGAAGAATTGTCCCCATAATGGAGAAAGTTAAGAACATAAACTGCTTTATCCAAACATGCCTGTGGTGGTTCCCCAATCATTCCCCCTTTTTGTTTTTGAAGCTGCCGCTTCAGGGTGCCATGTGCACGCTCAACAATTGCTTGTCCTGTTGGGGAATGGGGAATTCCTGTAACATGAGTAACACCCCACAAATTAAAAAATGTTTGAACTTTCTGAGAAACATATGCTGGGCCGTTGTCCGTTTTAATTTGGTGTGGCACCCCAAGCATAGAAAAAGCCTTTTGGAAATGTCGAATTACATTTTTTCCTGTTTCTCCATTATGTGCTGCTGCTACCAAGGCATGAGAGTAAGGATCAATAGAAACATGAACATATTTCTGTCGGCCAAATTCATTTATATGAGTAACATCAGTTTGCCAAATCTGTAAAGCCTGCATACCTCTGGGATTAGTACCAAAATACACTGGTGTGTGAGTTCCTTGGCAATCAGGGCAGGTAGCTACAATGGACCGAGCTTCAGTATGAGACAAGCTGAACTGCCGTCGTAAAGCTCGATATCCTTGGTGAAAAAATTGATGTGATAATACAGCTTGTTGCTTTATGTTAGGAACAGTACTCAGAGTCATAGTAGAAACAAGAGCATCCGCTCTGGGATTACCTTCTGTATAAAATCCTGGTAAAGTGGTATGACTACGGATGTGCATGATAAAATAAGGTTCTGTTCGTAGTTGAATACTTTTCCGGAGTTCTAAAAGTACATCAAATAATAATTGATTGTCTGACATGGTCAAAACTCCTTTGTTTAGTCGAGAAACTAAGTTAGCTACATATGCTGAGTCAGTTACAATATCTACAGGAGTGGAGAAAATAGAAAAAACAACAGCCATTGCACGCAGCTCTACTACTTGTGGAGAACCATTTTGATATACTACTTTGTTGTTCTAGTTGTTGTTTTCATACCATACTACTGCTGCTTTACCTGTTTTTCCTGAGCCATCTGTAAAAACAGTAAGGCCGTTCACTGGTTCTGGTTGGTTTAAATTTTTCTGACCAAATGGTACTTCTCGAGCAAATTTCAGCAGCGGGTGTGATGGTAGGTGATATCTGTCTCTGAAAGCCTGCCATGGCTGCTTGCAGCTCATAATTATTCGCCAAACACCATTCAAAATACCAATTTTGAACAGGTAAAACAATCGTAGCTGGGTCACGCCCTGTTAGTTCTGTACATGGTTTTCTGGCTTTTATGATTACATCAGCAATGAGCTCAAACAGTCCAGGAGCAGTTTTTCGTGGTCGGAATGACAGAAACATCCATTCCAAAATATGTAATGGGTCATCCCACTCAGAATTCCACTGCACTAAAGCACTAAATGGTACAGTTCTGTTAATTAGTACAAAGAGTTGTACCAATTGAGAAAGATCTATTCAAGAAACAAATTTCTCGTGTATAGATCGTTCCACCATGTGAATTACATTTAATGCTTCCTCAGTTAATATTCTGGGTTCTGTTGGATCATTGGAATTTTTTAATAATTCCAATAAAGGTTGCAGTTGCGAATTGGTCAGTCTGAGATAGGGCCTAATCCAATTCAGGGATCCCATTAATTTCTGTACATCATTAAGGGTTTTAACTTCAAGGTTAAGTTTCACAGGTTGAGGCATTACCTGCTTACCTGTAACTGTCATTCCTAGATATTTCCAGGGTTCTACTTTCTGTACCTTTTCAGGGGCAATAACTAATCCATATTGTTGTAACAAATCTCTGGTTAAATTCTCCATGTCATTCAACTGCTCCTTGCTGTTTGATGCTAACAGGATGTCATCCATGTAATGGTAACAATAACTGGTAGGGAATTTTTCCCTTACAGGTGACAAAGCTTGTGCCACAAACCATTGACAAATTGTTGGTGAATTTTTCATGCCCTGCGGCAGAATTCTCCATTGATATCTTTTTGCGGGTTCTGCATGATTGACAGAAGACACAGAGAATGCAAATTTTTCTCTGTCTTGAGAGGTTAATGGTATTGTAAAAAAACAGTCCTTAAGGTCCATGACAATGATTTCCCAATCTTGAGGGATCACGGCAGGTGAAGGCATGCCTGGTTGCAGAGCCCCCATCGTAGCCATGACAGCACTGACTTGCCGCAGGTCATGTAAAAATCACCATTTTCCTGATTTCTTTTTTATTACAAACACTGGAGTGTTCCATGGGCTCTGAGAGGGTTCAGTGTGTCCAGCAGCTAGCTGCTCTGCCACCAATTCTTGCAGGGCTTTTAATTTCTCAGCTGGTAGGGGCCACTGATCCACCCACACAGGGTTATTCGTTAACCAAGTTAAAACAAGCGTGGGCTGTCTAACACCCTGCAGCACAGTGGCCCCCATTAAAAATCCGTGGTAATTCTCACCCCCCATTGTGACAAGCAATCCCTCCCCCATAAATTGAGGGGAGCTGCCGTCACATATGACTGCTTGTTGGCCTTCAGGATTCGTAATCAGAACTGCTGTGGCTGCCGTCCTTGCTTGCGCGGATCCTCCCGGCCCCACTACCCCCGCACCCGCATCCTCTGTTGGACAGGTGGATGGCCACAGATAATCAGAAATAATAGTCACATCAGCTCCGGTGTCCAGGCGCCCCGCAAGCCTTACTGTGGTCGGCGATTGTCCGTGATTCGACAGCATGCACGTCATATGTAGTCGGGATGATGAAACAGTGTGAGACCAGCAAACTTGAGGGGGTCCCGTAGAGCCGAAGCCTCCATCGCATCGTAGTCACTGTTCTGCTTTTGAAACACAACTCGGAAAAAGAATAAGTTGAGCAATGCGAGTACCTTTTAGGATTGTTACTGGTAGGTAGGGGGTTGAAACCAGTGCGCAAATTTGACCTGTAAAATCAGCATCAATAACTCCTACATGCACAATCAGCCCATTTAACGTGCTACTTGATCTTCCTAGTAGCAGTGCACTCAGTCCTCGACCTATAGGACCCCTCTCATCAAGAGGGACCTTAACAATGTCTTTGGTGACTATAGTTACTGTGTCGGCGGTGGATACATCCAACCCTGCTGAGCCAGTTGTTGCGGCTGATAGCTGTTCGCAGAGGGGAGTTGGCCGGCTGTCGGGAGGGGATTTGTTGTCCTCGTGCGCCCTTTCGCGCTCTTTTTGTGGTTTCCCTGTAGTGGCTGCCTGTTAACATGAAATTTGGAACAACATTGTTTTGCAGAATGTCCCAGTTTTCCACATTTGTTGCAATTAGTTCCTGGTAGGATGTTCACCGGTTGTTTACCTGGTGATGTTCTGTTTGGACAGGCTACATTCATGTGCCCTTGTTTGCCGCACCCAAAGCATTTCCCTGAATTTCTCATATTCATAGCAGTAGCTAGGGCGGCCACTTGTGCTGCCATCTGAGCAGCCACCTTATGTTCCACTGTCCCAACCTTAGAACACGCAGCCACCATGTCAGGAATAGAAGGATCTCCCGGTAAAGATTGTATTATCTTTTGACAGTCCTCATTAGCATTATCTTTTGCTAACTGTTTGCACAACATTTGCCTTGACGTCTCATCTTCTACCTGTTTTTCCAGTGCAGCAGATATTTTTTCGACAAACTGCAAAAAGGGCTCTCTGGGGCCTTGGCGGATGGCAATGTATTTTTGTTTTGGAGCTGCCATTTCCATGGTTCACTTAATGTTGTAATTCCTATATGTTGTGCCTGTTCAAGAACAATCGGAGGCCATGTAGCTTGCAGTTGAGGGTTACTAAACGGCCCCTCACCAAGCAAAGCATCCTCTCCGAGGCCTAGCCTCGGGTCATCCTGTGGCAGTCGTAAATTATTCTGCGCGGCCACGCGTGCCATCTGCCTCCAAGTAGATTGAAACTCTTGTAATTGCACGGGCTGAAACAGCACTTGTGCGAGACGTGTAACGTCATATGGACACAGCAAATCTGTGCTGATTATTCAACTAAGTTGCATCACCTCAGGAGAATTGATTCCAAATTTCTGTGCTTTATTCTGCAAATCCTGCACCACTTCCCAGCCGATTGGATTGTGCTCATCGTGCTCGTTTGTGCCTGCAGCAGCTTTGTAAACAGGGAATGCACCAGGAGCCTCTGCTGCTATATCTACAGGCTTTGGACATGCCGGTGTTGGAGAGTACGGGCTGAGGCGTTCAACCAGATCCCAGTTGCCAGCTTCAGCAGCACACTTCCTAACTCCCTCCCAAAATCAATCAGGGGATCTTGGGACTACAGTTATTGTGGATGGAGGGAGAGTCCATGGCTGGGCTTTTTTCACTATGGGTTTATCTGTAATATGCAGAGTTCGCATAGCAGCAGTTAAAGCTTCTTCTCCCTCACTTTCATTTTCGCTCTCACTCTCCCGCTCTGTGTTATTCGCCGGATTTTGCTCCGGGGTGGGGGCGATGGAATCACCCCTTCTGCTGCTGCGCCGCTAGGGGCTGCCGCTGCAGCGCTAGGTGGGTGGGGGGCCCTCATCGCCCTGCAAAATATTTAATGGCAGAGGAGGAGGAGGTGGGCGAGGGCGTGATCTGCTTTTGCCCGTGAGGGGTTTCCTGCCTGCTATCGCCAACGCTGAGGCATCGGCTTCATTTGCCCCTTGGTCACAATCTCTCCCCTTCCTAACATTTTCTGGTTTCTCATCTTGCTTTTGCTCATCATTCGCCTCACATTCTGCTTTCCATTCCTTCAGGGTCTCGCTTAATAGATGCCATGTGGTTGCCAACTCACATGCCTCTTTTTGTCCTTTAGAGACCTCATCCAATATTTTCAATCCTACTGCTTGCCATGCACTCACACTGAATGCAGTAACTGTTGTGGCTTCAAAGCCTTGCATCTTGCTCCATATCAAAATCTTTTTCAGGCTTTGTTCTGAGGTTTTAACCCCTTTTCTTTTTAATAGGGCTTTCCAGGTAGACAAAATCATCTCCTCTTCTTTTGTTAATTGTTGCCCCATAATTACAGTCCCGTTCCCGGTGGCTCACCTTTTTAGGTGTCGAAGTTCAGGTCCGGACCGAGCAGATTCCCTCTGCTCTCAGTTACACCGGGCTCCGTCTCCGCAGCTCTTCCCGCCGCCGTGATACTTCTCCGCAGCTCTCCCCGCCGCAGAATACGTTGCCTTTAAATGATCACTTCACCCGATCACGTCGGGGTCACCATTTGTTGCAGTAGAGACGGACACGACAAACATCAGATTGTGTGAAATGACCAAAATGGCTGCAAAAGCACCTTTATTGTTCTAACAAGCCTTTTTATAACCTTCTTCAAAGTAGGTGTTCATACAGGATTGGTTTACTTTAGTAACTAACGGTTCACGATTGGGTGATAGTTTCTCGCCTGAATCGTCAGGACAGTTCTTCTTATCTTAGTTCTCTAATCTTGTTTCCATGGCACTTCTCGGGACTTTCTGGCCTCTCATGGATACACTGGAATCTCGTCAAGGTTAAATTCTTCTTCAGTTAGACTAGAGGCAGACCTGCTGCCTCCCCCGACAGAGAGACTATGAAATCTCTGTACCTGGAAATACTCAAAACTCAACAGCACAAGGCCTTAAGCAGCTTAATCTGATTGGAGCTGTTTTAAGTGGGGTTTGGACTGGGTGACCTTCAGAGGTCCGTCTCAAGCTGAATGATTTCATGATTCTCATGCAAAGCTGGATTTACAGAATGTAACCTGCCACAGATTAACATATTTGTGGAAACACTTAAAATACACATGAATGTTAAATATAGGGCTGGTAAAACATATGCACACTGGAACAGGACTGTGGAATACAAGACCAGGACTTAGGTAAACCTAAGTTACTCTACATAGCTATGACTTTAGCCTGGAGGTACTGATCACCTGAAAAACACAGTTTTCCTCTCTCTACACCAGGCAAATAGTCAGAAGAACACTGTCCTAGTAATTGTGAGTGCTTTGAAGCATTCTGAGAGAACTCCTTACTGGCTGAACTCACGGGTTGATTGGTGTGTTGTGGTTTAACCCCAGCCAGCAACTAAGCACCACGCAACCCCTCGCTCACTCCTCCCTTCTCTCAGTGGGATGGGGAGGAGAATTGAAAAAAAGTAAAATTCATAGGCTGAGATAAGAACAGCTTAATAAAATAAAATTAAATATAATAATAACAAAACTATTATAATAGTAATAATAATATTAATAATAGTAATAATAGTAACGGAAAGGAATATAACAAAAAGAGAGAGAAATAAAACCCGGGAAAAGACAAGTGATGCATAATGCAATTGCTCACCACCTGCAGACTGATGCCCGAGCAGTGATCCGCCCCTCCCGGCCAACTCCCCCCAGTTTATGTACTGAGCATGACGTCCTATGGTATGGAATAGCCCTTTGGCTAGTTCGGGTCACCTGTCCTGGCCACGCTCCCTCCCAGCTTCTTGTGCACCTGCTCGCTGGCAGAACACTGCCAGATCCTTAACTTAGGATAAGCGCTACTTAGCAACACCTAAAACATCAGCGTGTTATCAACATTATTCTCACGCTGAATCCAAAACAGGGAAGAAAATTAACCCTATCCCAGCTGAAACCAGACATGATGAAACCCCAGAAACACCATCGACTAACTTCAGTGACTAGCAAAAGACTTTGATGGATCTACGTAGAACCATGGGGACTGACAATCACTACCGTATCATCAGGTACCTCAGTTTACTGGCCTGTCAGTAAGTATAACCAGTCCCAGAGATTTCAGAAGGAAGCAGAAGGACTGTCTCAAAAATATGAAATAAACTGCCCACAGATTCCTTACCAAGTACAGAAATGTACAGATTGGTTTCTGTCCAAAAGAAAAGTGGGGGGTTAAAATGTATTATATTTTTATAGTATCTAAATGTGTCTTTGAATTCTTTGTTTGTAATATCTTTTCCTTTCCTGAATGTTGTTAACTGACTGACCTGATTTCCACCAGCTGTCAGTGGGTTTGACAGGCCAGTTACATACTAAACAAAAAAATAGTTGTTTCTATTTTCAAATTTGTTGCTAAATTTCTTCAGTCTTCTGCTGATCCAGTAGTTCAAGACAGGATAAACAAAAATGCTGAAATGAATACTAACAAAAATTCACCTTCCCAATGCACTACAGCAGTTTTATGTCTGACTACAAATGGTGGCCTATTCCCGTTTTCTGATTTGCGCTCAGCAGACCCCAGGCTCAGTCTTGATGGCTGCTGCTGATTTTCTCTGCAGAGTTCACAGATGTGGTCTCTAGTGTTTAGAGAAGAAGTTTGTGATTCTAAGGACCTTTTATGCCTCACATAGCTTTTTTCCCTTTTCAACTGATGTCTTGCTTTGTGTTAGGGCTCGGTTCCTTTATTTTGAGGATCTTTGACTCTTTGTTCTCTTTTGGTCCTGGCAGAGAAATTCACAGTCATGCAGTTCCCTTAGCAAAAACAGGTACAAGCCATCTGCAACCCCCTGCAAAGCTGTAAGTAGAAATTAGTCTAGTAGGAATTGATCATATGATAGCAGAATTTGGATCTTTATATGTACAACGTGGAAGAATCTCTGATTCTGCGTTGGAGTGTGGCAAAGTCAAAATCAGACAGAAGTCAGCATGGGCTTCTATATCCTATCTCCTTCCACATTATCTCAGTTCTATAGCGTCTCATCTAGGGCTCAATGCTGAAAGATTGTTCCCTGGCTGTCACAGAGCTCAGAGAAGGATGAAGTACTTCAGAAAACACTTGTGAGCTTAGAAAATTCAGAACTTTGGTTAAAATACTGAAATCCTGACTTCTATGGGGCAGAGTTAGGATATTATCTAATAGATAACCTACTATATTTATAGCCACTAAACAAAGCACAGAAAGCACTGGTAGCACTTTCTCAGAGAAGGACTAACTGGTTGCAATCCAGTCTGGATCAGAGGATGTGATGATAAATTGGGGAAGCATGACTTCAGTAAGAAAAAGCATGCAAAGAGAAACATTTGTAAAAGCTAGATATAAACCGCTGTCGGCAAAAGATAGGAGGTAGTGAAATGCCATCAAATCAAGAGAACATGATCTGCTTCAATCTTACCTTCAATAGAAAGCAATGCAAGGGTTATTTGGTTTTGTGGGCTTTCCCTGGAATGAATTGCTTAATAATTAGGAAATAAGAGCACCCGGGATAGCAGAGAACAAACTGAGAAATGGATGGCTTTGATTCAGTCAGTCAGATTTGCTCTTGTTACAACAAAATCTAAGACCCCTAGAATAGCCTTAAATCTTACCTACTGTTATTGCCTAAGGTATCTAGATACAAAGGCAACAGTAAAGCCAGACTCAAATAGATGCAGTCAAAGGTTATAAAATTGTAACGAGGTCTGCATCCTTACCATAAATACTTACATAATTCTTCCTTCTGTACTGAAGTGGAAGCTCCATAATGGTTGTTCTTGTGGAGAACTCTATTTTTGGTGATATTCCCTTAAAAATAACAGTTAAATGGAGAGGATTAAAAACATAATCACTGCATATGCGTCCCCCTTATAATCAGAACACTTCAAGTCCTTCATTGCAACCGCAGAATCAAAAGTGACTAAACAAGGCACTGCAGCTAAAAAAGACTTGTGGCAAACTCACCAGCAAAGAACAGTTGTAAAGCAATTTTGCTATGAAAAGCAGTAATTTGGTTTTAGTCTGCTCTTTGAATAGGTATAAATTGTGCAAGAAGGGAAACATGATGCACAAGGCCAGCAAGATCAAAATACATGTTTGAGGTACTAGCACTGCCCCAGAGCATTTCCTCGTAAAGACAATATTGTGAAGAAAGGTGAGCAAAACCCTTTGAACTACAGAGAAGGTACACAGCTCTTCACTGTTTGATTAGCAGCCCCATTTGCACACTACTCTTCCTGGTGGATCAGGGTGGCCCAAAAGACACTTTCCAAAATGGTGTGGAAAAGGACTTCCAGTTTGTCTTTCAACGCAGGTAATGCCATGACAAATAATAAAAGAAACTAATGATCTCTAACTAAAAAAAAAAAAACCAAAAAAAATTAAAATCTGTTCACTTGCCTTCAACTTTGAATTATGCATTTCTAGCAGTTCTTCTACAAGAAGTGACAGAAAAGTCACACTACAGTATCTTCAAACTATATTTTCCCCTACCCTTATGCAAAGAGGAGGAGAAAACAGAAGCAGTAGCAATGAAGAAGCAAAGAAATGAGCTCTCCATCCATTTGCTTTACAAGAGTGGGTTGTTCCAGAAGGAGAAAAACCTGAGACCCAGAAACGACAAAGGAATGCTAACTGAATTAAAGCTAAGGGATGAAAACTTTTTAAATTAATACAAGACCTGCTCCTGTAGGTATGACTGAAAAAGTCTGGCCAAAGGTTACTTGCAATGATGAAACAGAATGTAGATAGACCATTGTTATAAATAATTTTTGTCTCTCCCACTGCCCCCCTACCAACAATAAATAAGATTTTGGCTCTTAAAAGACTGCCTAGTCATTAAATTCATGACTCGTCACAGACTTCAAAATAAAGAATTGCTGATGGAAAAAATAAAAAGCAGACCTGTCAGGTTAGCCTAGTGTTACATTAGGTGTCAGAACACAGCCTGGCCTAAGAAAGGAAAAATCATGTAATTGACTCAAGGGGAGGTCACAGAGGCTGACACTCAAAGGGCTCAATTCAGAGCAACATACAAGGGGAACAATGTGTACCAGATCACATACTTTAGAAAGACAGTCAGACAAGCAAAGAGACAATGTGAATACATGCACCTACTTCATCATTTTTAGTTATTCACCTATTCAAGCATTTTAAAAATCATACTTACTTCCAACCATTTCAGTTACTGCAGCAGAATCTGTGGCCCTTTCAAATACCTTCAGGAAAACAATAGGAAGTAAACAAATTCATTATAACACCAACTAATTTAACAATCCAGCATTCATAGGAACACTTTAATGACTATGCAAAATAATTCTCCTATTCTTTGTCAAGCTGCCACTAAGCAAAATCAAACTAATACTATATATCTGTATTTGTATACTTTGTCATTTACATTTTTAAAGTTACACAATATTTTTGGAAAAATACTTTAACACTGAAATTGCATATTCATCCATGTCAATTTCAGAACAGTCTGTACTTCATGGGAAAAATTACCATGTTTACAGTACCGTAAGTGCAATTCTGTGAACTGTAAAATAGCAGAACCATGAGTACGATTAGGAAATTTATGTTTGGAAAACACTTAAATTCTTGGCCAAACCTATAGAACATATCCTAAAAGAAAAACTTAAGAACCTTAACTGCAAGGCCCTTAAAGCACAGGTAATCTTCCACAGGTATTATAGACAAATGAGAAAGTGTGAGGAAGTTCTCCTGTATGTTTCTATGTATTACGTAAAGATTGTCCAAATATCTTATAAAAATAAAACGAATTAAGATACCATCTATGAAATGTCTTTTAAGAAACAAATTCAAATGCACTTGCCTGCATTTAGTTCTTGTCAATTTTACTACAATGAATTACATCTTATTCAGAGATACTCCTCTCATGCCTTGGAGTGCAATTCTGACCCCTTTGATACCAATGATTTTATTTGAGTATTCATGCTGGACATTCTACCTGTCTAAAGAAGCTGCCTTCAGCTGCATCCCACTTATTTATCAATACTTGCCACTTTTTTGATGCTTTTGAATGTGCCAACATCCTTCTTCAGATGATATCGGTGTTTTCAAACAATATTTTAGCAATAGTCTTTTCTTGAGAGAGCTGTGCAAAGCCACGTTTTCCCTAAGAAAATGTGTTGCTTCATGCTAGTTAACACCTACTAATGAAGGTCACAGGCACAAAAACACATTACTGTGAGGTAAGACAAAGATGAACTTACCTATCAACATCTACTTCATGATAATTACTTTGATGCTTCTCCTATGACTAGCTAAATGTGCAAGTAACTACTCTTCTACAGAAGTGGGTTATATTATCCACTTCTGGTCAGAACACGGCTATGGGCTTTTACTGCAGAGAGACTGAAAAGTCATGTGTTCAGAGCTGTGTTCCCTTGAGTACCCCTTGTGTTGCCCTTGAGATAAGGGCTTAATGAAAATTATACTTTGTAGCTTTCAGATATATTAACTATGTAACTTTTCACTTATGTCAATAATAACCACAGGGGGAAAGGGAAAGTAATTGTGTCCCTCAAGGAAAGGCCTCTTGTGAACTAGACCCAAACAATTTTTGAGAAAGAGACAGATAGTTTGAAAGAGAACTGAAAAGAGTGAAAGAATTCAATAAGAAAGACATTGTTCCTCTAAACTTCATCTACTCCTGTTTTGCAGTGGCTTCAGCATGGTGTTCCTTGTCCATAGACATAGCCATTCTGTCTTACACCATTTTTTAAAAAACAATTTTCAAACACAAAGTACCATTCACCAGAACCAGAACCAATGAGCATACCACAGAGTACAGGAAAAACACACTGAAGACTCCTGTTCTCACTAGTTCCAGGGGTTAGTATGGCATGTAAAATGTCAGGAAAGCCATTTGTCTATCATTTATTTGGATCTTCATTTACATAACGTGTCTGCTGTAATGACAAAAATCTTGAATAGGTGATAACCATATTAGAATTGGGGTATCATATTGCTTCCAGAACAATCATATCTTAAACAGAGTGAATTCAGTTACTCTCATATACACTGCTGCCATTAGTGAGATTAGGTAAGAACTGTCCATGTGAGAGATGACCTCTCACAACCGCTGCTGTCAAAGCTCCAGACCATAAAATCTTAAAGAAATGTTGGAATCTATTCCATTCCAGGAATGGGCCTAAGACTTAATCTCACCATGGAGAAATATATGTGAAACAAGAAACACCTCTCAGTTGTAAAGAGAAATAAGATTATACATGAATTACAACTTGTCCAAGGCTTAAGACATTAGACTTTCTAGCTCAAGGGCACCTAACAAGTAAAAGTCACCTTTTCAAAGCACCCTTCTCATGAAACAAGAGAGGGAAAACAGGAGGAAGGTGTTCTGTCTCTTTGGGTTGACCCAAGATGCACACACTGAGAGAAATGTCATGTTTCTCAGACAGAAACACACTAGGACAAGTAAGGAAAGAAAAAAATACATTCACACGAGGCTCCTTAGTTCAGTCTTACACACATAGAGAGGACTCTATCTCAGAAGGGATTCAGTAGGCCCTTGGCTTTATTACTGATAATCTCAAAAGGGTGCCATACTAAGATCTATCATTGGGAGTGCTCTTATTTTGTATTTTTGACTTTTCTTGTTCATCATCTCATGTAACAGGGACTGATTTCACAGACCATTATGCACAAGAGAAACATTCGATACCTACAAGGAACTGAATGACTGAAAATCACCGGTTTTTTCTTACATGTGATGAGAAGACCCGTTATGAGCAACAGCTTGGTATTATCCATTTTCACAACGGCAGTAACCCTTCCATTAAATAAACATCACACAGCAAGAAAAACCTCACATTTAATCTATCTTTTTTCTTGCACACTCTACCAGGCTTTATACCTGGAGGAAGAGTTAGATAACCCACAGATGGGAAACTGCTGCTACAACGAGGGCACGTTTTAATCTTCACAGGGCTATTACCACTGCAAAGGTATGTCCTCATTTTACGTTAACTTCCATTCCCAGACGAGAACCAAGCTGTTAAAAAACAGACAGCTCCCCAGGAGCTCTTGGAACTGAAGGTGCGTTCACAGATATATATGCACAAATACTCAAATGCAATATACGTACATGCACACATACACACATGTAGATACATACACACCTGTTCCTGTCTGTGTAGCTTTGTTGTATGGCGCGGCACCTCAGGGTCCCGGAATAACACGGTGACAAGTTTCTACACCCCCGCGTCCCCGTCGCCCTCCGCGCCGGCTATCTGGGGCCACCCGCCGCCCGGAGCACCCTGCTCTGCCCGCAGCCTCACCGCCTGAACCTGCAGCTCCACAACGACCTTCAGCGCTGGCGGGGTCAGCAGGCCAGGCCAGGCCAGGCCGGGCCGGGCCGGGCCAGGCCGGGCCGGGCCTTCGTCCCGCTCAGCCGCGTCGCCGCCGCCCGGCCCGGCCCGGCCCGGCCCGGCCCGGCCCGACCCGCGTTGCCACGGCGACCGCAGCGCCCCAACGGCCGCGGCGCGTGGCCCCGCCCCGCCCCCTCGGGCGGCGGCGCTCTCGGTGGCCGCGCGTCCGGCGGCGTCCCTCACAACGCCTGGCAGCGCTGGCCGGCGCACCGGCTCCTGCGCACGCACCTCGCGGGCGCCTTGTCCTTATTTTTCTAAAAATACCGATATTATAGATCTATACACACGCGTAACTTGTCAGCGTCCTGCGGTAGGCTCCAGGGAGGTGGCCGGCCTTCCGCCGGCACGGAAGAGGCCCTACACACGGTACTCCGAGCAGGGACACGCGGGAGCGCCTCGGCGCCATAACCGCTGGCCGGGCCTCGCGGGGGGCTGCGGCACTTCATCGCCGCGGCGGGCGGCATGCGCGGCGGCGGGCCTCCCGCGGGGCAGGCCGGCAGGGGCAGGCCGGCAGGGGCAGGCCCGCCCGCGGCCGGCGCAGGCCCCGCCCGACGGCGCCGGGGGCGGGCGCGCGGCGGCCCGTTTCGGTTGCCGGAAGTGGTGCGCGGCCTCACTTCCGGTGAGGTGTGTGAAACGCCGCGGGCGGCTGGGGACGGCGTTCCGTGTCGGGGATGGCGCTGTGGCTCCCGCGCTCGCGGGACGGCGGCCCTCCGTCGGCGGGCGAGGAGCGGGGACAGGCGCCCGTCTCGCGTCAGCGCACGCCGGAATTGCAGGTACATCAGCGCCCCGCGCCGCCCCGGCACCTTGCGCCGCTTTCCGCCCCCCGTGGCGCGGCTCCCCCGGCCGGCGCGGAGCGGGTCGGTGCCGAGGGGCGCCTCGGCTGCCCCGTGGCCGCAGCCCGACCCCGCCGCGCGGAGGGGGTCGCGGAAGGACGTCGGTCACCGCGGATCCCGGTGCGTGTCGGGGTGGGGGTGCGCGAAAGTGTCCGCTGCCCTCTGGGGCCGCTCCGCCGCCCTGGAGCACGCCAGGAGGGGCAGATGCGCTGCCGCCGCGATGGGGGGCGGGGGATGTGTCTGGCGTCTGCCAGCACCGTGAGTAACAGTTCCACGTTTGGCAAGTGATGTGGAAGGAGCTGGGTTGAAGCTGTCCCAGCACCCTTAATGTTTAAAAAGCAGGTATATAGGCGGCGTGTTTCCCTGTTGGCTAGGGCAAGTTGGCATTTTGTAAGTACATTGTCAGGAACTCTGTGTGTTCTTGCAAGAAGCTGCCATTACGTTAGTTTTCCAAACAGTGAAATTTTTGTTTTGATATAAAAAAAAAAAAGTTGCAATTCCCAAACAAAGTTGGCACAAGAACTTTGATGTACCTACATTAAAGTTTCCTTCAAATAATGTTTCACAACTTGTGCTGTCCTTCATGTCTCTCTGCCAGAGGTTATCAGCACCACAAATTTCATAATATGGCACTGGAAGGCTGAGGAACTAACGCATATGGATTTTTTTTCTCCACTCTTGGTGAGAAGGCATGGCCTATGCTTTAGAGGATAATTTCTTAAGTTACTGAGTTTGAATTGCTAGCACACACCTGGAAGTAATGTAAGCACTGTTGCTTAAGAGGTCATTTTCTCTCCCAGTTGTGAGTGGTGACCTCCTCAATAGATTTGACCAAAAGGAGAATATGCTTGTACGGGGCCTCACCCACTTCAGAACTTAAACTCCACTTTCACTGTCAGTTCAAGGGAAGACGTTGGCCATCTGTTAAGTACTAGTCCATATTGGAATGCAGGCAGCAGCAGTTACTTTACTGTTG
Source organism: Strix aluco (assembly GCF_031877795.1). Lineage (NCBI taxonomy): Eukaryota > Metazoa > Chordata > Aves > Strigiformes > Strigidae > Strix > Strix aluco. The sequence goes on from NC_133971.1 coordinate 30,451,359, forward strand.
TGATCTGACATCACAAAACCGATAACTTTCTTCTCAGAAGTATATATTCAAAGTATTCTCCCACTTCGCTGTTGCTAGCATTGAAGCCCAGAGATAGCCAGAGGTGTTTCAGCTGTGTCAAAAGTATTTTTATAGTCTGGAAACTATTACTGATAACAGTACCTGATCCATAATTTTGCAGATGTGCTTCACAAAGTTAAGACAGCTTAAACTAGAAAAGTCTTTCTAAAAAACATCTAGCTGTATGATACTGTGCTTCATCACTCCAGTGATTATAATGCTGTGTATCTAAGGTGCCTTCCAGGTGCATTATCTTTGGGATGTAGGCCTGTCTGCTCCTGTACAAACTGTAAACTGTCACTTTTCCCTCCATAAATAGTATGTCTGATTTTCCTCACAGACATACACCCAAGGGATTGAATTAGCCTGCCAAGAAGAAAGAGAGTTCGTGAAGCACTCTGTAGAATACACATGGAACCTAGCAGAAGCCCAGCAAAAACTTGGTAGCTTAGCACTACATAATTCAGAATCCCACGATCAGGAATCTGCTCAAGCAAAGACTGAAGCTGCAGAGTTGAGAAGGAGAGAGGAAGAATGGAGAAGAAAAGAGGAAGCACTAAATCTGAGGGAAAAACAGAATCTATGGAACACAGATCCTGTTAGTAAGGAGGTGTTTAATAAGGTATGATACATATCAACGTGCATGAAAACAAGCATTAGCCTCTTTTCTTCATTCTACTTGATACTAGCCTTGAGTGTCTCCTGTGTCCAGTAGAGCACAAAACCACAGTATGTGTTAAATGGAGGTTTTTTTCCTTACTTTGCCTCATGAAAGGGAGCAATCTGCAATCATACTACAAATCTGGATTACGTTTCTCTACTAAAAGTGACGATCAGAACTTGTGTGGGTCATCTGGGTATTAGATAAAAGCTGGCAATGTGCAGTTGCAGCCCAGAAAGCCAATTGTATCCTGGGCTGCATAAAAAGCGGCGTGGCCAGCAGGTCGAGGGAGGCGATTCTCACCCTCTACTCCGCTCTGGTGAGAACCCACCTGGAGTACTGTGTTCAGCTCTGTGGTCCCCAGTACAACAAAGACATGGACCTGTTAGAGCAGGTTCAGAAGAGGGTCATGAAAATGGTTGGAGGGATGGAACACCTCTCCTGTGAGGAAAGGCTGAGAGTGTTGGGATTGTTCAGCCTGGAGAAGAAAAGGTGCTGGGGAGACCTCTGGTTTCAAAATGAAAGAAGGTAGATTTAGATTGGATATAAGGAATAAATTCTTTCCTGTGAGGGTGGTGAGGCACTGGAAAAGGTCACCCAGAGAAGTTGTGGCTGCCCCCTCCCTGGCAGTCTTCAAGGCCAGGTTGGACGGGGCTTTGAGCAACCTGGTCACATGGAAGGTGTCCTTGCCCATGGCAGGGAGGGGTGGAACTACATGATTTCTAAAGGTCCCTTCCAACCCAAACCACTCTGTGATTCTGTGTAGTGCAGGTGTTGCCAAATGTGCTCAACAACAGTTTTTTCACATGAAGAGTGTGCTTCTCTACTGTGCCAAATTCTTAAAATGTAAAACTGTTAGCTTGCCTCTAATAATGACTACTGTAACACAGATTATTTAGCACAAACTTTTTTTATAGAAGAATCTCAGCTTTGATTTCACAATTAGAACAAGTGCATCTCCTAACTTCATTGATTTAGCTGCCTCCAGGCTGCAATGTACATGATTCTCACTGCTGACAGATCATAAAATTCCTACCTGAGTGTTGTGGTTTAAACCCAGCTGGCAGCCAGACACCATGCAGCCACTCACTCAGCCTCCCCTGCCTGCAGGATGGGGGAGAACAGTGGGAGGGTAAAGGGAGACTCGTAGGTTGAAATAAAAAGTTTAATGATTGAAATAAAATTAAAAAATAATAGAAAGTACAAATGGGTAATGTACGATGCGATTACTCACCACCCACTGACTGACAACCAACCTGTTCCTGGCTGGTGATCCCAAAACCGCAGTCCTGGAAGCAAGAGAGAACCCCCTCCTTCCTGGCCGCCCCTCCTCTATATACTGAGCATGACATAACATGATACAGAATATTCCACTGGCCAGTTTGGGTCTGTTGCTCTGGCCATGCTCCCCCCCAGCTTCTTGTACACCTGTGTGCAGGCAGGATATGGAGAGTTGGAGAGTCCTGATCATTTAAAAACAACTGAAAACATCAGTTTCCAAACATCAGAATCCAAAACACACCACTATTCTAGCTACTAAGAAGAAGAAGTAACTCTATCCCAGCCAAAACCAGGACACTGAGGACAGAAGTTTCTCAGAGTTCTTTAGTCAGTGGACTGTAATGAGGTTCTTAGTAGGTAATGCATTTTTTTAAAGAAAACCTCAAATATATGACATGACTTTAAAATCAGAACATAACCCTTTAAATAGTAACATATTAAAATACAATACTCCTATACATGACAAAAAGGTATGTCTGGAGTTTCTGTGATAGGACAATTTTTCTTTCTCAGAGTTTTATTAATCATAAAAGAAAAGAAATAGAAGATGAAGATGTGTCTGGACCACTTATGGAAAAACATGAACAGAAGATTAGACACTTTGGTGAGTATGCTTTTTCCAACATTTCACAGTTCTATCTTCTACAGAATTTGTGTAGGTTTGCTCCTTATTGTACAGAATGAATGCTAACAAATGAAAGACCTGGCTAACAGACTGTTCAGCTTCATTTTATCAGGACAGTTAATAATTTCAAAGCAAAATAAGGTGTAAACTGTAAAAGCTTGTTAGTTCCTGTGACCAATAAGAACTTAAAATAATACTCAAATGAACTTAAGCCATGAAAACTAAAGTTCTAGCAACTTTTTCTGCTGTTCAGTGGGAAAAGGCAGGAACATTCATGGAAATATAAGTTGTGTGTATAAAAGTGCATGGGATTGTCCATAGTGCTCTCCTTTTAACAGATATTTTTCTGATGGCTGTTAAGCTACAATGGTAATGGTAATTAAACACCTACAGAGAATATATGTGCATGGAATTGTGTTTCTTAAAATTGTATTTAATTATCCACTAGGTGTCACTTTAGCTCTCGTAATTGTTGAATCCAATTAAGCACAAAGCTGATCTTGTAAAGTAATCTGAAATTTTGATGGTTCTCTGAAGTGCTTTCCATTCTCAGTTACAGGCTGGTTTCAGATTATGATACATGCTAATATTTGGAATTCCAGAACAATCAAGAGCAGAACTGAGTTGGCACAATTCAATTTTCAGTACAAACTTGGTTTTACTAAGTATTTGGTTTCTAAGGATCTTAAACTGTTTTAATGGGTTTCTAGCCCTGTTAGCCTTAGCAAGGCTTGCAGGTACCAAGTTGTCAGAGTATGCAAGTAGCAGCGATAGGTTCAGGTTCTCTCAATACCTTAACTGCTAAGTGTAATGATAGCAGAATCAGAAGATGTCTCCTCTATTTCAGCAGAAAGAAAAAGAGGCTTTCTTGCAGACTTCCTAAGATTTGGGCAAAAATACTTTGTTGTCTAAATTCAGATTAAGCTGTTACAGAAGCAACCTTATTACAGAAGGTCATCAATTTTTTCCTTACCTCCACAATTCAGAGCTATGTTGATATTTTAATTCAAAATATGTAAGTCCATTGTAAAAAGGGACAGTACATTGATGCTTTTTCAAGTCTCTTGTTCTGTGCTAGCTGCTGCCAAGGGGCGGTGTGGACATCACTAGTCATATTGCATGAGTCCTGTTTCTGGATCCTGCCCTGGCTTCCAAGCAATAAAGAATTTATGCAGAATGGCTCTCTTGAGAACAGCCAAAAGAAATATTAGCCATTGCTTTCTCTTTAGGCATTTGCTTGCTAGAATTAATATTAGCTTAGGTCATTACCACTGAATTATCTTTAGCCCAGTTATAATTATATGCTGATAGACATGTAAAGCTGTACATCTGGTACCTCTTGCCAGTAAGGATTTGACTGTCAGTGATACATGACAATTTTAAGAAGTGGTCTGAGTATTGAGTTCTGATTTTTAAACTCAGCTCTTTACATGAAGGTAGCTTCATGCTATCACAATTCAATCTTCTAGTTAACTTTCCAGTATTGATGTGGCTTTGTTTTTTGAGATCAAGCTGTTCCTGTAATTAAACTCAGATTTCCTAAAAACCTAGCAAATCATGTGTTAGAAGCACTTTCATTTCTGATAATTGCACATTTTCTTTGCATTCTTATTTGCAAACATGTATTCATTTGTCAGAATCACTGAATGTAAATCTCTATACATAAACTTCTTAAACTACGTGATGATGTAACTAATAGATACCTGCACAACTTTGTTAGTATGTATGAGAACTGATGCTAGAGAAGCATTAAAAAATAGAAAATTGTGACTGTTAAAATCTACTTTTAGTAACTCCAAAGTCTGATTATAATTTCTGGTAATGCTCTTTCAGTGTTGGTTAGATATATAAATAAAACCCACAATTTAGCTGCATGCTGTCATTGTGAGTTTAGTGAATTGCAAAGGTGTTATATATACTGGGGTATCAATGCAAGTAACTTCCTTACTGCATTAAATCATGTATCTGTTTAGAATATCTTATCTATATTTCTCTTATTAGGTATGCTGAGCAGATGGGATGATAGTCAAAGATTTTTGTCTGATTACCCATATCTTGTATGTGAAGAAACATCTAGGTATCTCATGTGGTGGTGTTTTCATCTAGAAGCTGAACAGGTATGAAGGTGATGTTTAAAATTGTTTGAAAGCATACAGTTTCCAACTTGCACCATAGAAAAGCTGAGCAACTTGATTAGCTGTTTAACTGTTCTTCCCACCCTCTATTGAAGAAAAACTGTAGTGCATTGTCACATATATGTCTAGTTATAGCTAATTATCAGTCCCCTTGCTTCTCATCTCTTTAGGAATTAGAACAAAAGGAAATTATGCTGAATTTTAGAAATATAATCACAGGAAATATCTTTAAATCATAACTTTACCTTTTTCAGAAGACAGCTCTGATGGAGCAAGTAGCACACCAAGCAGTTGTAATGCAGTTTATTATAGAAATTGCCAGAAGCTGCAATGTGGATCCAAGAGGCTGTTTTCGTCTCTTCTTCCAAAAAGCCAAAGTAAGTCAACTTGGGTAAGGATGGGAGAAAACTCTTAATGCTGTACAAGGGACCAGTGTTTTAGAGAAGGTTTTTTCCTAACCATAAGAGCCTAAATATTTTATTGACTGACTTAAGCTTATGGGAAACTATTTTTTTAGTAATTTTTTTTCTAGACAGAGTATTTTGGTTTAATTACAATTCTGAAAATGAAAGTTTAGGGATTTTGCTTATCCCAGAGGGGAAAGCTAGACACAGCAGGGGGACAGCAGGGTGTTACAGACACATAGTAACTAACACCAGTTTAAGGACTGATTTTGGCTAATTACACCTGCGTTTTCACAGTGTACCTATGTAGTCACAACTTCGCATTTCATCTGCAGTTCAGAGTGGAGCCCAAAATAGTGTCCTCATTACTGAAATACAGCAATCCAGAGCTTTGCAGGAGAAATGTAGGAAGACTGAAACTGTGGTTTGCTGTAGACTGTGTTCACTTATTCAAGACTCTGATGGATCTCAGTATTAAAGTGCAAGTCAACTTGTTATAGCACTCTGGTCAAAAGTAAAGCACAACTACCTGTTCTTCTGAGTTGGAATAGATATATTTTTACATGTCCTTAGATAAATCAATTACTTTACTTCTACATGTAAATACTACAGATTGTCTTAAAAAGAAATTTACATGAAATTTCATTTTAAATTGGCTAACATTCTGGAGTTGTTCACAGCTGTTATTCCACAAAGGGTGTAACATGCATTACTGGGTGTTTTTTTTCAGCACTGTGTATGCTTACAACTCAAAAGTAAATGTGGCTAAAGTGCAAATATTTCATTTTTCTCTTTGCAGACAGGAGAAGGCTATTTTGAGGCTTTTAAAAATGAACTTGAATCATTCAAGACGAGAGTGAGAATCTGGTCACAATCACATGGCTTTCAAACTATGTTACTACATGATCTCAGTGTCAGTCCTGGTCTTGTAGGAGAGCTGATATCTTTTTCACCGGTAGGTTTATTATTTCTAGAAATTAATTTAAAGTAGCATTAGGTCCTGCCTTGAGAAGCTGTACTTTTCTGAAATATAAAGAGCATTATTCCTAGAACTGCTAGTGCTCAGGATATAATGTGCAGTATTATCGATATGCAGGGTATATGTGGGCTTTCTTTTTACTTGGTGGAATTCAGAAAATGTCAGCGTAAGGTCAAAAGCATATGTTAGTCCAGTGCCCTTACATTTTCATGCATCACAAAATTGATCAGATGCTAGAATTGTATTCACAGTCTTTACCACAAGCAGTGAAATGAGCTTTCGGTGTAAGATGACTACTTCTATTCATGGGATCATTCAGGTAAGTCAAGCCTAAGGAAAGTCTTCTGTTGTAATAAAAGGAAACTGAGGTTACTTCGGTCTTTTGTTACAGTACTAGTGATGGTCACGTTCTGGAATGAAGAAGCAACTTCAAAAATTAGGTATTGGGGAAAGAGTCACAATTGAAACTACTTATTTGAAATAATTTGATTAAAGTACCTCTCAAGTAAGATCCAACAACTGAATTTTAAGTAAATATGCAGTCAAGTGCTAGAAATACTGAGACCAAATACAAACTATGGCAGCAAATTTAAAGAATTCTTGACATGGTCAGATAATATTGGTTGATGGGTTTTTCAGAGCTTATTTCCTTACTATTGCAATTTGTCTCATCTTAAGATGGACAACAAAGAGTCTGACTTAAGCTAAAATCTGTTTCTCCCCCTTCATATACACAGTTTTGGAGAATTAAGCTGTCAATTTTTCATCTGTTGCAGAGCACAGGTGATCTACAAGATTTCATAAACAGAGATGTCTGCAATTTAAACTCTGTGATACAAAGAGATGAAGAAGAATACAAAATGATGGACACAGTATAGAACTTAAGACTGAGGCCAAGTACTCTTTTCCTTTTTTCTTTTTTTTTGAAAGAAACAAACACGGCTATTTTCTTGACACTTATTTTTCTGGGTACTGCACTTTATTTTTGGTGTCAGACTTTTGTTGTTGTTGTTTGGTTTTAGGTGGGGAACGAATTTTGAAGGGTGGGTAATTCAGAAAAAACTTGTAATATTGTTTGAAAATGTGCTGCTAGGTTTTTGGTTGTCCTTGAAGAGCAGGGTTCTCATATTGCCGAATGTGAAACTGGATGTGTTTTCTGCTACTAATCTTGCCTTTCACAACTTTAGAAATTAAAGTATGAAAAAAAATATCTGCACAAATACAATGTTTACAAGAAGTGGTAGATTCTTGGTAGAATCTGCTGTTGTCTTACTGCAGATGTGAACATGTTTTACTCTATGAATACTGGAGATCACAACTGTATTCATGCTACCTTGCTGACATTATAAGCTCTTAAAATTTGGTTATCACTAATAGCAATAAATCAATATCTGGTATCAGTATTTCAGATCTGAATGGATTAGATTAAAACACTGGCTTTCTACCTCTACTAAGGGGATTTAAATGTTACATTGTGCTTTCATTAAACATAACTTGGTTTTGTCCTAAAATGTAAGCAACACTTGGCTACATATGAGTGCTGGGTTGTATGATTTCTGAGAGTGTGACTTCTTGTTCACAAGGGTGACTCCAGATTTTTTTTTTTTTAAAACCAAGTCGTATTATGGGGAGAAGCATTTGATGGAGGGGATGGAGGGAACTTGAGGTACAAGAGGTTAGGCTAAGACTTCAGTTTAAACAAAAAGTTTTGTTGCAGTTCCTATAGGTAACTATGTGGGGTTTGAAAGGTATTTCATATGCTACTAAACTGAAGTGTATTTCTGACATTGTCAACTCAAAAAAATCAAAGTGAAAAATCATTAAAAGCTTCCTCTTTGAGGAGCTGGAAATCCAAATACTATTTCTAGACAAGGCCTTCCACAGAACCTCTGCAATGCAAAATTCTACTGTGTTTGTCTAACTTGCTGCTATTACAGCAGTTCTATCTATAAAAATGTATACCGCAGTTGGAAGACTCCAGTGAAGACAGCTCATATCTCCAATAATGGTATCAGTACTTGCTCTCGGTCCTTTATTGTTCTGATTGTATGTAAGGTCTGGAAGGTTTCTAGATTTCAGTAGTCTGATGAACAGACTACTGCCTGCCTGCAGTTGCTAATTCAGGCAAAAGCTGTGCTGAGATCCAGTAATTTTAAGCTTTGGCTATAGCAGAGATAGGGAAAAGTTAAGTCTGCAGTGTATATGAGACTGATTATTAGTACAAATGCAGTAGCAAAAGTAGGAGATCCCAGATCCACTGCCAGAAGTAGCTTTTTGCATGCCTTGTGTTCTCTAGCAGTTCTTTTGCAGACAGACTGAGAATAAAGGAGCAAGCAGCAGCTCTGTCCCAGATGCAAATTAGAGATAACCAGCTTCCGTAGTAATTTTTAAGTTTGACAGATACTCCAGAGACAGTGAGCAAGCACTGCCTCCTCCTTAGGAATTACTTAAGGGAAACTAGTAACTTCAGGTTGTTTTTTAACTGAACATTATATACAAGTGTAGTAAGGGCAGTGTAGCACAGTGACTTCCAGTTGCTACCATTAACAGTAGAGCCACACTGATCTAGCAACCTGTGATGTACTGAACATTATTTTTAAAGTTTCTAAGGGACTAAAATTGGATGGTGTGGGAATAAGTGTCAAATCATAAGGAGATTCCCTCACTGTTCTCCTTCCAGCTAACTGAAACTTGTGTAGGCTGGCAAAAAAAAAGCATAGCTTTATTCAAATCAAAATGCATAAATAGAAGTAAGCAGCACAGCAGAGTTTCTCATTGTAATGTGGTAGCTACTGTTTTCTAACCATGACTTTAAGGAAGTGCATCTCTAAACTCACTCAGTCTACAGCCTCAATATAGACACTTCTGAAGATGAAAGTACAAATGGTCACCCTTTTGGCAAGTTTTCTTTAAAATGTAAGGAAAGTTGCTTGCAGTGATAGCTGCTGCCCATATTGTTCACTTACAGTAATGGGAAAGCTTTACAAATTCTACAATGACAGTCTTCTTTAGACTCAAATGCATCTCAATATTGGTAAGGCTAAAGCCAGATGTGCAAATGTAGTCCAAGGTACATCACCACCACAGCTCTGTAGTTGCTTACAGTCACTGGAAAAGGAGATTGGGACCCACATTAATAGGACACAGCTACTTCAGATGTTGCTTAGACAGAGTTGGTTGTTCCTCATGTTTTGCTGAGTCTTCCTGAAACTCTCAGTCTGGCGAGCATAAAAAAAGGGCTAGGAGAGTTCACTGAAAAATAGCAATGTCTGCATTACCTGGACTGTTAAAGTGTGTGGCCTGTGGAGGTTTATAATTCCAATTATCTAGTGAATAAATACAACAGCTGGTCAGAAATGTGAATTAATAGTATGAACTCATGAAAACTAGTCCAATTGCTACAATAAAACTTGCTATAGTAATATGACAAAGTTAATAATTTGACCACTGGACATCCTGGTACTGGCATCAATAAGCAGTAGTTTTTTCAAAGATAGCAGAAAAGACACATTCACTAGTCAAGATCATCTAGCTACAGGTTTACCAGATTACACTTAATCTGTTCAGTATCTGCTGTCTTTTTACTCATGAAGTATTACACAGCTGCACAAATAGAGAGGCTTTACCAAATGTGTTACACATCATTTTAACTCAGTTTCTCATCCCTGCAAGATAGCTTCTCTCAGGGCAGAAATATAAACATAGTAATAAGGCCAGTCATCCAAGCAAGCCTTAAGGGTAATTTAACCCAGCAAAATCAGCTAACACCTGTGCAAGCAAAAGAAGGTGACTATCTTCTATGACATCAACCTATACGTGTGTCCATTCTGGTCTGAAATGGCTTTTTGCAGCATGGTGGTCATGGTTCCCCACAGCTTCTGGCTGGCCCCAACTAATCACACATTGAAGAAACATGTTTTTGTGTCCTTATCGTTGCTTCGCACTACATTTCATGAGTAAATAATCGATGTGCTTTGCAATTAAGCTGTATTCTGAAATGTGTTTCCTTTACCAAACATTATGCAAACATAAATATTTTCTAAATAAGAGACACAAGAGTATCTGCTTTTGTTAGAGTCAGTTACTATATTATAAAAATTAGGTATATTTAATATTAAAAAAATTACAGCATTGAAATGAGAATGACAGGCATCAAAGTTTTAACTTACATTATGATAAGGACATTAGACTTTAATTACTGATCAGTCTGGTAGACTACTGAGAGAAATCCTTGATTGCTGGATCTCATGTAATCAGGTGTGAACTATGACAGATGAGCAGAAGTTAGACCTATTTTCACCTGGGAATGGCAGCATCTTTCTGACTCACATCTGGCAACTTGGTGTGGAGGAAAGCATAGATATGTGGCCAGATCTTATTGGTTTCTGTTCCAGAGAAGGATTTCAATAGCCCTTTTTCCCTAAGGAAGAAAAAGAAGAAAACATCACAGAAGTAAAGTTGCTTAATTGTTCCAAGATCTCCACGTCACTTTAAGATTGCCCTGGCAGGAGTGTGCTTATAATAAGCATGTGATTTAACATCAAGAACAGCCATAACACTGGGAATGCAGGCTGGACATGCATTACCCTTCCTCAAACAGTAAGCTATTGGCCACATCAGTTCATAAAACTGACAGCAGTCTACAAAGTACTTCTTAATAACAAACTATGAAGGGTAAAAATAAGAATGAGCAATGCAGTCATATAGCCCATGTATACAGCAGTCATCCAACAACTGTGACGAACCCAGGTGTTGTAAAGTTAGACCTCAAAGATGAAAGAAGGTGCATCAGAATAAGCAAGTGAAGCAGGACCAGTCAAGTTATTCTGAATTAGTTCTAGTAGCTAGTTTTATCTGTAAAGTATGTTATTATCAGTAATAATAATAGCTTAGGCCTGTCTTACTGTGGTGATCTGAGGCATTTTCACTTCAGAAAGCTGCCTTAGAACAGCCACTCCTCATTAACAGTTTTTCTATTTGTCTATCACTTCTTGACCCCTTGCCCTTGGTAGGAGGGCTTCAATTATACATCCAGAAGAGAAGGTACTGTTAAATCCTCAAAAAAAATAAACTGTCTCTGTTATCTTACTAACCAGAGCTATGTTGCTCAGAACAGTACTATAATATATTGAATAATGCATAGCACACTTCGTAAAGCTAAATATAGCTGCAGTGAAAGGCCCTTTTGCTCAGCAGGCTCCTGAAGAGGCTTCATGCAACAGTGGAAAACATACTCACTTTACTGGGTTGATTTCTTACTGAGTTGATGAAAAATACACTGCTACTCATACCACGTTCACTGTTGCAGTATCTCTGTAACTGAAGAGATCTGTTCCTCACTATGCTAATGCGGAAGAAGCTTTTAGAATGTGGAAGAATAGATTTTACTACTTACCGATAATATTCTAGAACAGGTTTTGTTTGTGCATCGTAAGCCTGCAGCCTCTTGGTAACTGTCTCTGGCTTATCATCATCACGCTGAACAAGTGGCTCTCCAGTAATATCATCGATGCCCTAATCATGGTTAAAAGCAAACAATTGTGTATATTTCTTATTTCTGTTTAAGTATGTTTCATGTAATTTTCTACTTAAATTATGATCAGTTTCCAGTTAGCCAAGGTGTAGATTTCTGCTTATAAAGAGAAAAGCTACTGCGCGTATCTTATCTGGAATATAAAATGTCAACTTTCCGGTAAAACAGTCCATCAGTTCAAAACATTTTCTTGGTATTGGCAATGAACATCAGGTCATAGTAATGACGTACTTGTCCTCTGGAACATTCACTGGATATGGGAAATATGTAGACAAAACTTTCACATATGAGGGAAAACAATATTGTTGGTAATATGTTCCTGCATAACAGAAAACAAGCAAGAGACGAACTGGGCCTTTGTTTGATAGTAATGAAATGGGGAAGGGAGTTAATGGCCCTTTGATTTCAAGTCACAAAACAGAAGAGTTATCATTTAGCAACAGCTGTACAAAAAATGGCATAAAAGGCAGCTGAAGTTTTTCTAGGATTCAGTGAACAGAGGTAGGGACCTAAAGTATGAACTATGACAGCTCCAACTTTACTGCACATTTCACCTCCAATTTACTGAAGTGCTTTAAGTCATTATGGAGCTTATAAACCTTGAAACCAGCAAGGACTGAAGACATTACCACTGGCATATCTTGTGAAGCACTAGCTAGTGGCATAAAAGTTGGCTCCTCCTCAGGGGCACTGAACCACTGTGCATCTGATAGAATATGAACCACCACAGATATCAGGGATTCTGTACTCCTTCATACATATTAAATAAATTATCAAGAATTTTGATTTTCCCTAAAGACAAGTTTAATCTGACATTTGGAGTGGAAACAGGAGTGTTTTCCTTTCCTGCTTGCATTCTGGCAGTCAGTTTCAGAGAATCAATAACCATCAGTGTTCAGTAAGCTTCTCTGTTCATGAAGGTGTTAAAAAATTCTGTTCCCATCTGTATCATATTAGAGATGGATTTATATGGTCAAACTTACCTTGTTTACATAATATAATCATTTAAAACACTCAAATGTTTCTTTCTAGCATCTGTGCAGGCAGCCATACTAGTGCCTTCATTGTACCTCTCATATACTGAGCCTTCAGCCTTGCATTCACTCTAAAGCCATGATCTTTTGGTTCTGTTGAGTAAGTAAACATTTTGCAGGTCTATTACATAACAGAGACAACTGTATTTCAGCTGTTCATCTCCATTCCATAATTTCACTTCAATATTGCAATCTACTATGTTGTGATATGCCTGCTAATTAGTGGAAGGTACAGTGGAGTATTCCTAATAGCAGAGCTGTTGCAGCTGAGGCCCACTCTTTGGCAGGTCTGATAATTCTCTGTTGCAGCTTGCCTATGCTCTTCTGCAATTAAAAATAACCATGACTTAAAACACAATGTTTTAAACAATAGAAAGGCATTGTTTCTAGTCGCTCACTTCCAGTGCTTACCTGCTATTTCAGCTGGCCTCTTTTACTGCAACACTGAAATCCAAAAACTACAAGGCCTGGTATGCTTCTGATGTAACTTAGTAGAGCTTCCAGGTGAAATGCGATGCCACAACAGGCAAGTTATTTAGAGTTAAGGATAAAATACAGCTTGGGCTGAGTTGCACTACAGCTAATCAGAGTTCCTCAAAAATCTCAAGGTAACAATGTACAATCATTATCTTCAAGTTTACTACTCCGCTTTAAGATACCTCAAGCCATTACCTCTTTGATGTGTTGAAAAGCTTCCCTGACTGGCAAGTTTCTACATCTAATTTTGTGATACAGCAACTGTTCCCTTGAAATCCTGGTTAAATACAATCACAGGGAAAGCATTAAGTGGATTCATCTGACTGATGGTTTGGTGTGCTTGCTAGATATAAAGACTGAGTCCTCTGGAGGAAGGAAAAGAAACTACATTTTGGACTGTACAGGCTGCAAACTTGCAGAACAGGCTAAGAACATGCCCAACTCCTATGCCGGTGTGTGAGACAGAGTATTCCAGATCACTCAACAGCTTTACCAAGAGCTTACAAAATACCATGGTGTTTCATTCTCCAGCGGACAAACACATTGTCCATCAGCTTGAGCTTCTACCAGGTCACTAACATAGCCTCAGAGGCAGTTTTGCCAAAAAGCTTCTGTGCTCCTAATAGATGAAATGAGCCTTTTTCTTCTGAGCTACTGTGTTTTGCAACAACATACGCAAACAATATTTTACTGCCGTTGCCAAACGCAGTGCAATTATTTATTTAGTGCCAACACCGACGTGTATTGCTTACCTGCACTCTGGGAGGACTGAATTCAAGATTGTAGACTCTGCCACTAGCAGGGTGGATCCAACGTGCTGTAAGCCGACATTTTATGGTCTCAAATGGCACATCTAGGTCAATCACAGTGTCTATCTGACATTCTTTATCCAGGGCTTCTGCCTGAGCAACTGTTCTGGGGAAACCTTTTTAAAGAAACAATTCCATAAAAATCCAAAGGCAGAGTTATAGTAAAAATTACCTGGATTCAGTCATTAGAGAAAATAATTGTCAGACAGGAAAAAAAAAGCATCGTCATACTGTAGAGGTTGAAGACACATCAGATTTTCCAAGTATTTTTCACTGTGTCATGGCACTTTTAACTTGTTAAATGCTTCCCAGCTTCCATTTTCTTACTTCAGTTAATCATCTTCCCAAAAGCGTAACAAATAAATGCAAAAAGACCCCATATTCATATGTAATACATACCACTACGTTGAAAAAAAGCATTGTATACACATTTTGAACAATAAAAGCTATAGGCAGTTCACTTGTTTGTAACAACCTAGAAACATTTGTGACAACTCTTTACTTCTACAGTTGTGTAAGTCTGGCTTAAGCAGATGATCATTACAAACCTAAGACAAATATATCTACCAGAGGCAGTTTAGGATTAATTTTACGTAAAAGAGTAGCTTTAGAAAGAGTTCCGGAAAGTCTAGTGTATCGAACTATCCTCAAGGATAGTGAGAACACTGGGAGAACACTCAGGATGAACAGGAATCTGTTTCTTCACTTAAAAGACACTGCATTTTGCCCCATGAACTCTATGGCTCTGGTAGCGTGCCTTCAAAGGCACATGTTACAACTAGAGAAATCTAGTGGAACTTAAGAAGGAGGGGGTGGGGAGAACAGAGAACAAGAAAACCAAGGTCTCCACAAAGAATTTAAAAGTTGACCACAAGAAATTTTAGCAGTCAAAGCTAATGCAGAACATGCACCATAGATTCACTGGAATAATACCTCTACCCCCAAAGCTCTTGCACAGTCTCATGTTCTTCAGTAGCTTCTAATTTTCATCATACTATACAAGTAAACTTCTCCATTAAGGCAAGTACTGATAGATAAAAACTTGAGAAACTCTTCTTTGCATAACATTGGTTGATGAGTCCATTGCCTGAGTAAGGAACCAGCCAAGAACTAGCCTTAAAACAGAAAAAAAAAAAAATTTATGGTCTTAAGTCTACTGTGTCTTGTCTAACAGATCACAAGAGTTAACTCAGACCAAGCTCTTGCTTGTGCATTAAGTCTGATGAACCTCGTTTGCGTCACAGTCATCAACTGCCTTCATCCTATTTCTCGTTGATATTATCTCATGGAAGTGTTTCTAAATGTTACGAGCAGAGGGCAACTCTGGACTCCAGCACTGCTGTGAGCCAACTCCAGCACTGCTGTTACTCCTTACTATTGACGAGCTAGTCAGCCACCACACATCTTAGTTATGCAGCTGGAAAATGAGTTTGCTTTGGGACTTAGTAATGAGAAACTTCCTCAAATTAAAGCGCCTTTACAAAAGCATTTAATTGAAACTGAACCAGTGTTTGCTGCATACAGTGTTTTCTCAATACAGAAAAAAAAAAAATCTACAAGATGTGATGAATTATGAAGAATCCAGGAACACAAAGTGTCCTAATTATACAGCACATAAATCCAAGCAGATCATACACACACACACAACTCAGACTGCTACATCTGCTATGACTCTAGAAGCCACCAATCTGTCTTAAGACAGTGAAAATGGGTATTTGGCTATGTGAGCATACAAGCAGCTCAGCAATTCTATTTCATTTGGCCCAGCTGAACTCAGCTGTTTGTTCTGAGTTCCAGTTACCAAACTAAAGACTTTCTGGTTAATATATTTAAACAGAACAGTGTTGTTCCTACAGAGCCAATTATGCCAGAGCTATCCCTAGTTGAGTCTCCTTACAAATGCTGATGCAGACAAAATTTCTGCTCCAAAAGTTTAAAGGCAGCAGCATGTTAACGTGCAGCAGAAATTGATTTATTCTCTTACGGTCCTCCTTCCACCATCCTCCTGCTAATAGTTGCCCTTGTGCCCAGCTATACTGCTACACATCCAGATCCACATGGCTGGAACTGTGTGTATACAGGATCTGGAACTAAAGAAAAAAAGAAAGATCTGCAGCTCTTTCCTTTATTGATTAGGTTTCATGGTACTGTTCACTGTGTGAATTAAGTCTCTGTCTTTACTAAGGAGGAACACAACTAACTAAAGCCACCAGAACAGATCACTGTACTAGAAGCAATTATAATGTGGGACAGAGAACACTGTGGATTTTTCACTTCCTCTAAATAAAAAGCTACACCAACAACATTTTAGTTTTATCTACTGAGACAGGTTGTGACTAGAATCTGAAAACATACACATCCAGCCTAGACGCTATCTTTGTGCTGTGCACCCAACTGTATTCCCATGGGCTGGGGTAACAAGAGCCATTCAGTTCATGAAGACAGCAGCAAATGCATTTTCTCTCTACCATGAATGGTGAAAGCAATGAGCTTACACTGCAGAACAATTCACTCTAGGGAACAGAACCAAAGAGCAAATGAAAGAGACCTTTTAAAACACTTAAGCAGTGGGTTTGCTAGTGATTTATTACACACTGCACTGCTGCAGTACTTGCTTTCCATACTTACCTTGTCGCTGCATCACATACCTACCTTTCTAAGTAATTCCTCAGCTCCATTCTTCAGAAGTGTTCTATTTCCCAAGAAAAGGCTTTATGAAAAGAAACTCTCAGTGCATATTTTAAAGGGGAAATTACAAGAGTTGCCAGTTTTGAAAATTTTACTGGGGTGTTGAACTACCCTTTTCAAGATGAATTAAACATCCCTGTAATGGTCTGAAGGCACGATGCACCCAAAGCATTTTACAGCCAAAGAAACTGGGACAGACTAGCTGCTGAAGGTTGACAACAAAACTCCAGTTACTACAACTCAAGGATGGCTACTGGAGTGTAGCTAACTGCAAGTGACCAAAGCACTCCAAGACTTCCAGTGCAGATCTTCTCTCCATATATAGTGATATTCAATATGCTAACTTACCATCCAACAGCCAGTTATACCGATCTAGACCTTTTAGCTCATTCAGCATTAGTCGTGTCATGATGTCATCTGGAATAAGCCACCCTTGATCAATGTAGGACTTGGCAAGGATTCCAACTTCTGCAAAAGTAAGAGAAGTTGCATTACATTATCTATGAGCTTCAGCAAGCAAAAAGATGGCCACAAGCCTGCATAAAATTTGTTCTAACCAGGATGGCAGAGAAAGTAAAGTTGTAAACAAGACAGTATGCTTGCTGAATTTAAAAACCAGATGATCAGTTACAATCTGATCAGGCAAAAATGTATTAGATTGATTTGATTGGTCTGTAGTTCCATGGATAGCAACAGGGCATTCAGCACACCTTTATCCCCACACCCTCCAAATACTTTCACTAGTAAGTATATTCAAAATACTAGGTTTCAAAAACAAAGATCAGGAGAGGCCATCAGGTAGAAGAGTCTTCAAAACAAGAAATGTAAAGGATACAAGCTCATTAAGACATTAGCCCTCATATTTCCTGTCAAGTAAGTTATTTTCTCAGTTTAGTGGCTAGTTATTAACTTACTACTCCACCAGGAAGAGAAACGCCTTTGGTATTTAAGAGAGCAGTATGCAGGGGGACACGCTTGCCAGATACGTATTTTTATGATTACTAGAGTTACAAGAGGATGTTTATAGATGTTGTAAACTATTTATGGGAGTGTGCATACACTAGTATTTTCCCATGGGACTGACTAACCTTTAATTTAGCCCTCCGGCTTGCCAGAATGCCATCCACACATCACAGTTCCGGATATCACACCACCCTCCTACATGACAGGCAGTAGCATGTTGTAGTTGACCCAAATTATGCGTATACCCAGAAAGAAATTAATTTGTCTGGGTTGTGTCCTAGGCACAAAGTCTCAGTGGCCTTCGTTTATAAAACAATTACCCAATTATGTAAGTCACCCAGAATAGCTGCTAGATTGGTTTTATCACGGATCTGTAGAAGCCTTTACTTGCAGCCAATTCAGATCTAGTTACAGTAAACTAAGCAGAAGAGAAAACGGGATGGACTGACATACCAACACAAGAGATAACCACTTTCAGCAGAAAGCAATGAAGAATGCTAGTCCCATCACTTGATGCAGTATTGGAACATGCAATAGTACAGAGGCCATTTTTTAAACAAGACAACTGAAAAGCAATAGATGCCCTCAAGTAATGCAAACAGTAGCTTTGGCACTGGGGAAAAAAAAAAGTAATAAAGGGACAATTTCCTGTTACTGGGGGTTCACATCTATAGTCAGGCTTTGAAAAGTTTGAAGATCCTTTAGAAATAGGCACTATGGACTTTGGTCAGATTTCCTATAATCCTCACAATGTGGAAAAGAGTCAGACTCGTGCTTGAGTGCTCCAGCACATCACAAACTAGAAGGAAGGTGACAGTATGCCTGGGTACAAAGTGTCTATTCTTTTCCCTACCTCCTTTCTTCAAGGTCAGCAAGTCATGCCTCTTATTTATTCTAGTGCACTTTCAACTATGTACCTGGCAAAAGTAGGCTGGGAGGAGGAGTAAGTTACATCTAGATAGTTCAATGTGTACTTGATGCTTGATCTGTTACTAATTTACACTGCACCATTGCTCTAGCCACAGTGATCTAATAATATGCACATGGCAAGGTTGATAACAGAACTGTACTAACACACTTTGGAAAGACAGATGAGCTTTTGGGCCCAGAGAGGTTTAGAGTATGGCAAGCAGCAAGGTTCTATTATTAGACCAGCAGAGCTCGAAACATGCTGCCTCTCTCTACAAACCTCAGGTTGTTTAGAAGAAATAGGCACAACTGTACCCAAGTAGTTATATGTTAGGACAGTAAGTTCGTATACTAGACCATAGCTGGGTTGGGTTTTTGTTCTGTTGTTGGGGGTGGGATTTTGTGAGGTTTTGTGGTTTTTCTTTTGTTTTCTTTTTTCCAGCTTGGGTCTGAAACCACTACAGGCATGGCAATCTTTGGAATTAAAGGCAACACAGGTCTCTTTCCTGTCTAGGTGATACAGGTACCCATGTTTCACGGTTTTGCAGAAGAATGGCATGTCCTAACTACATTACAGCAAACAACCTCTAGCCAAATTCACGCAGGTTGCTTAGCACTAGAGAGGCGGCCAGAGACTCTACACTCGCCAAAGCAGCGGAACATGGTAGTAAGTACAAATTGCTAAGGACACTCATACGTTCAACAGGAATTTTCAACAGACAAAGTCTATTTTCACAAGACACCAAATGACAAAAATGCCACCGTATAACTATTGCTAACGATATTTAAATTTTCCAAGTGTTTTAACTGCCCAACTTAGCCTAACACCATTCCCAAAGAACTGGGAATTGCAGGACTCTTCTATTATAATCAAAACTCATAAACTCTTTGCCTTGAATAAACTTATCAAAGCTCTCTGAGTTGCCTCTCCGTTCCTCTCCCTCCTTCAGTGCAGTTATTCCTGCTACTTCAGTATTCATCTCAATCCTTTGGACACCATTTCTGCAATGAGTGAGTCACTTTCACTAAAATTAAAACAGAGCTTCGTCTGGGTTAATTAGTGAATGAAAAACTCTGTAGCAGATTCCTCTAAGTTCTGTGATAGTTAATTCAGAGCAAACTTCATCATCTCTTACACCCTCCACTGCCTTCTCTCCTCATGTTTAGGGTTTTAATGTGTCTGCTACACTTTCACTTCACATCTTGGTTCTCCTTCACATTCTTTCATCCGTCCAACCCACATAGAACACTCTGCCAAATCACTTTTCTTTCCACTACTTCATGGCTCCCCCCTCAAACCAAGCAATAGGATATTTCCACTTGCAATTTCCTCTTCTCACACACCCTTCAACTTGATTCTGGTGCTCTTTGATCTTGCTTCCAAGACGTACTGAAAGAGCACAAAACCTATTTAGTAAATAACATATTTCCTTCATCTTCTGGGACGCCTTCCTTCCCCGCTAGGCCTTACTTACACCAAAAGTCCTTAACAGCAACAATTCTGGGTTTGTGACCTTCTGTAAATAAAAACTCATGCTTGCACAACCAAATAGACAGAAAAAGCATGAATGTGATCAGATATGCCTGCACAGGTGGTGCTCCTAGCTAATGTTTAACTTGTAGATATCAACTGTAGTAAAGTCAGTCAACAAAGCTAGTCATTCTTACAGAGCAAACAGAATTTGTGTGAAACGAAATGTGGAAATCAGATCACAATTGATTTCATAATACAGATAATTTTTCACCTTCAAACATGCTTATAAGCATCCAAAACCAAGACAGCCAGTTACCTAACCATAATAGTGCAGTGATGCAAGTGAATGTAGCCCTCTCCAATTTCAAAGTGCTGGAAATAACAATACTCTCATTTCCTCACATGCAACCTGAAATGGTCCTTACAAGGTTTTCGGCCCCACCATGAAGAAAAGCAGATGCGGAAGTCAGGAGGGGACCTTTCATCATTGCAAAACACACGAGAGAGAGGTTGTGGCATCTCAACAGAGAGCCAGAGGTCAAGCTACGACTATATAGTAAGTATAATTCACATCATTACCTAATACAAACAACTCTGTACCCAAACACAGACCATGCTGAAACCTAAGCATGATATGAACTTGTTGTAAGACAATAATAATTTAAAAAGCACAAGGTAATCAGTTTGAAAATTTTGCCCGTTGTTTTTGGAAAGAACCACTACTCTTATGCCTGCCAGTTCAGGACAAGGCCTTCTAATTTTGGAATAGCTGGTAATCCTAGGTGCCTCTGCTTCTAGTCACCTAGAGATCTGAAAAAGTCTGATTACCCAGATTGCCTCCTCTTGCCCCGTCTGTTAAAAACATGAATATTTTTCCCTTTCAAGGTGTTTCAGCTGGAAGACTATCAGAAATGCCTACAAAAAATGCTGGGTGCCTACGAAAAGCACGAAGACGAGGAAACAATTAGGTGTTACAAAACAAGGAAAACGGGCTAAACCCCAGATATGCCCCGTTCACGCTTACAAAGAGGATGCCAAGTGAAAGCTTTTAGAGGATCCCCGGCTGAAGCTCTCAGGCCCACTTCGGTGGCCTCTGGCCTCCAGGAAGAGCTGCGTGAGGACGCCCAACCTCGCGGGGGGTGGGGGGCGCACACAGAGGTGGGACTGCAGAGCCGAAAACCCCCTTCAAGAAGCCCCCAGATGCTTCCGGACAGGGAGCGATGGGTGGGAGAAGGGAAGGGAAAGGAGCGGGGCGGGGCGGGCCGGGGAAGGGCCGTTCCCCCCCGCCCCGCGGCGGCGTGGGGCCGTGTCACGCGGGAGCTTCCTGCCGGGCTGCGTGGGGCCGGTTCTCACGGAGCGGGGGGGGTGATCGTCGTCGTGTGTGTGTTTGCGTGTGTGTGTGCGCGTGTCCGTGTCCCCCCCGCCCCGCAGCGGCCCGTCCCCGTTCCCACCTGTCTTCTTCTGCATGTTGTCCCTCAGCAGGTCGCCGCTGGAGAGGTGCTTCATCCCGAAGTGTTTGATAATCCGAGCGGAGACGGTGCCTTTCCCGGAGCCCGGGGGCCCCATGATGACGGCGCGCAGCAGCGGCGGCACCACCATGCTGCTCCCGCGGGCAGGGGCTGCGCGCCGCGGAGCGCCGGGCGGAGCGAAGCGCCGCCTTCCCGGGGAGCGCCGCCTCGGGACCGGCGGCGGGAGGGGCGGGAGGGAGCCGAGGCCGGTCCTCCCAGGGAAAAACAGTGGCAGCTTTTCTGGCTGTCAGTCAGGGGCAGGAAGGAAAGAACCTTTACGTAAAAGCACAGGGGGGTGGGGGATAACTAAAGCAAATCTCATTTTAGAAAGTGAAGCATCAGAGAGCGTTAGGGCATCACTGCCCTAACTGGCCCTGACCAACCTCCCACACCCCTCTGCCCAGGGCCCCCATTTCGACTGTCCCCGGGGTCCTCAGCCCCTGCCCCAGCCTATTCCCACTCTCAGTCCTGAACTATTGTGAGGACTTCCCAGACTGACCTGGGACATTGCTGTTACCTGGGTCATGGCTGTTACCGTAAATCCGGTCTAAGAAGAACCCTCTAAGACTTAGTGTGAAGTTTCAGAAGGCAGGCATTCTTTATTACAGCACTGGATGCATGGGGAATCACTCCACCTAATGTGCATACACTAAAACAAAAGTTCATCCTTTATGTACCTTAAATACATGAATATTCATACATTTCCCAAGAGGTCTCCACCTTTTCACCTATCTACTACATTTACATAATGCTGGCGTTGCACAAATACACTACGCATGCGTGGGGGTTTCAGGTGGTCGTCAGTGGTCATTTGGGGAGTTAGCTCTCTACTCCTTTTTCTCTTTTATGGTCACGAGTCTTTTGAGGTAAATTTCTTCTCCTTGGATGTTTCCCAACTCTGTTGTCTGGCCAGGCTGTTCTTTCTTACTCACCTTGTTTGATCAATTCTGCCAGGATATATCTATTCTCAAGGTTAGGATATCTTCTCTGTACACTTTAATCACTTGGGCCTTGTTAAATACAAAGCTAAACATTGGTAAAAGAATTTCTTAACATTTCCCCTCTTTGAGACTTTCAGGTATACACAATTGGGTACAACTGACCATCTGAGGCATAATGGCATGCTTCTCTTACTGCTGATTGTTACAGGCCTTGACTTCCAGGCACCAGCTGCTTGCAGGCATCATGGCTGTCACCTGATGACTGCTGGGCTGTTGACACGTCCTGTTGCTGTCACTGCCCTGCTCAGGTGCCTTGAGGCTGTGACTGTCGGGTGAGGGCGCTGACTCTGCTGTGCTCAGCTCCCAGCTCATCCACCCCGGTGCAGCAGCCCTGCCTTTGCCGGTCTCTGACAAATAAGCTCCAACTGTATGGTAGCAGGCAGCTACGTTTTTAAAAAGCTGGGTCTGAGCTTTGTTTAAGACACTTGAATGTGAGCTGCTGCTGGCTGTCATTGTTTTGAGTGGGATTCTTCCAAATGGCATCCAGAGGTCCCTTCCCCAGATACGATTCAACGATTCTCGCTACAGCAGAAAAACAGTGTTTTCAATAAAACAGAAGATTGTGCCACATACTGAGTGTTCATGGTCATGTCCACAGCAGGAGTGAGCCTTCCTGCTAAAGATTCTGGAGATGCTGATGGATCTCAACTACTGTGAACTAGAAGGGCCACACGGAAAAAGTGATCTCACAGAGAGCAGAGCTAAAGCCAAAACATTAATGAAATTCAGCTATCCATTTTAAAACCTTAATTTCAATGGTTTTACAAGAGATTTGCAAAAGCAACAAGAAAACATTCAAATGGATGTGTGGTACTCAACAACAGTATGAAAATGGGAATATAGCCCAAAAACTGCCTAGTCAACCAAATAAATTGCCTTAACAATCAAGTAGGAAGGCACTGGCTTAGTGTGGAAATCTTGGTATGAGCATAAATCTTACTACACTGAGCAACATGAACCTTCGTAACTGAACCTAGTAATACCTTTATTCTATAATGCAGTAGAACAGAAAGAATGAAACATTCAGGGCTTTATGAACGTTCACAGGGCAACATGTCAGTCTGCCAAAGCACCACAATCATAAAGAAAATTTGGCAACAAAAAGCCATTTAAATGTTAGAAGCTATGCCGTTTGCTTTAAGCTCCACACTTCAGACTTCTGAAAGGTAGAAGTCCACAAAATGTGTAGACAACATCTGAGTGTTCCTAAAGTAAATCTGTCGAAAATGGAAGGTATTATATGAAATAAATATGCGACAAATAACTAGATTTATCAGAGAGATTGTTAACCCTTATCTCCAAAGTCATCTTGTATAAAAAGCAGACATAATTTATCTGCCTGTTAAAGAGGCAACCTGAGGTTCAGCCTCTTTACAGGCACTATTGAGCAGCTCAGAAAAACTCCATAGAGGACTGCTAGGATAATCCCACTGTTTAAGACAATTTAGAAACCTGTCTGAACTTCATAAAGGATATGCAGTGGGGGTGGAAGTGGATAGAAAGGCACTTTCTCTCTTTCTCTCTCTCTCTCTCTCTCTCACACACACACCCACCACCCACCCACCCTCTTACTAGCGTACAGCCTTTGCAGAACAAAAGTGGGTAACTTATAAGAATTATCTAGCAAAATAAATGATTGTTCCCCTCTCCATGGCTATCTTTGCTAATGCCCAAACCTTGTCCTAGTGTTTTTGTGCAATAGTTGTGACATATTGAGAAGTGGAAAAGAAAATCATGAGAGGATTTGTAATACTGAAACAGGTCATTGGTTCATAAGTTCATATACAATGTTTTACAAGCTGTTCTGTATTTAAGAACATACACGTGATTTTTTCTGAAGACATCATTTTCATGTTTGGAACATGACATTTGATTATCTTCATTCAGATTTAAATATTTGTATTTTAGTACAGTAACCAATGTTTAATTAATACAGCTTGCATTGTATTCTGAGTTAACCTTTTTCTGCTTATAGACCAGATGCCTTATTCACACATGTAGCATACAGGTATAAGTTAAAATCCTGACTCTTGCTCAGTGAGCTGATTGAAGTTGCCCTCGTGGTAGCTGAACAGTAATCAAAATCTTGTTCCAAGCAAAAGTCCAAGTCTTTCCAATAGAGAGTCTTTCAGATTTCCCTCATTTTTTCAAGCATAAGAAATTCTTTGAAGAGGCTTGTTAAGACTTAAATTGTCAAAAAAGTTCCTGTCATGTCTTCTCCTTGGAGATCTAAATCTTTTGTTTCAAGTTGGTTACAGAATTCCTCTAGTGCCATCAGGTAACTACTTCCTGAGTGTTCTATTTTATACCAAAATGGTTTCTTCCATGAGGAGGAAGTTATAGTATTATACTGCCTTTGGTAGGGCTTCTGACATGGTTTCCCACATAATTTTTGAACCTCATCTGGGTGGATGGGTAGACAATTAGATGGGTGAAAACTGGCTGGAATCAAGGTCAAAGTGTAGCAGTAAAGTTTTGTACCCTACCAAGAAGCTGTTAACGAGTACAGTCTGTCACAGTCTACCATGGGTCCTTGTCCTGTTTATTATCTGTAAATAATCCCAGGGAGAAGATGGAGTGCACTCTCATCGACTTTGCAGGTAACACCAAACCATGAGACTTTAGTCGAAAGGCCCAAGGGCAGGGCTGCAGTTCAGCAGGATCAGGTGAGGAAACAGACCAAGCAGGAACCTCTCAAAATTTAACAAAGGCAGGTCCAAAGTCCTGCACCCAGGATGCACTAACTACTTGCAACAGTACAGGCTGGGGACAGACCAGTGAGGTAGCATCTGTGCTGAAAAAGTCTGGGAGGCACTGGTGGACAGCAAGCTAAGCCAGCACGTGCACTGGCAGCAAAGGTAACATCCTAGGCTATACTAACAGGAGGATAGCCACTACATCAGGGAAATAATTATCCCCCTTTATTAGGCACTCCTTAGACCACATCTGGATACTGTGGCCAGCTTTGGGCCCTCCAGTACACTACAGACATTGATTAGTTGAAGAAGGTTTAGCAGGAAGTGACCAAGATGGTCAGGGGCTGGAGAGGAGGCACTGCCAGAGGCTGACAGAACACGCTTGTTCAGCCTGGAGAGGAGAAAGGTTCAGGGGTACCTAATAGCAGCCTTCTAATGCCTACAGGGAGGGTACTGAGAAGGCAGGGCCAGGCTCTTTACTAAGGTGTGTGGCAGGATTCATGGAGTCAGGCAGTAGAGCCAAATTAGTAGTAGTCTCAGTCCTTTGAGGTTTTTAAGACCCAAGTGGATAAAGCCCCGAGCAACCTGAGCTGTGCCAAGCCTGTGCTCCATCTCTTATCAGCCTATCTACACTGTATCCCATGTCTCCACTTTTCAAGGCTCTGGTCTTGTACCAGAACTGCATTTCTCTACATTGCCTCATGATATTAGAGTCATAAATATAATTCTACACAACTGTTACGGAGGCTCTCAAATAAACAACCAACCACCAAAAATAAAAAAATTATTATTAACACAATTAACTAGCTCTCCGTAAATTACAGGTTCAAATGGCTGTAAGAGGAGCACAGAACAACTTTCTAAGGTTTAACAGCAACCCAAAATACAGAACAAAGCCCCACTCCCTAGGGTTTAATGGCAACCCAAAACACTCTATCACTCACCTGACAAGTGAGGGCTCTCAACCTTGAGGAGCTGCTCAGGGCAGCGTCGTGACCCAAGTCACCTCGAGGAGTTTCCTTGGGCGGCATCTCAACCCAAGGGGAGAGTCCTCAATCTCAGCATGTTTCTCCAGGGGACAAGCTCCAAATGGCTCCCCAGGGGACTCCATTTATACCCCAGCTAAATCTGACCTGTAGTCAGTAGTGGCTCCCATTGGCCAAAGGCCCCAATTACCGCGAAGCCCTGAGAACAAAGGCAGTCAGGAGCTGCTACGCTTCAGCAGCCAAGAAGCTCTGTTTTCATTGGGCAGATGCACCTGCCACAACAACATAACTGTCTGTTACTATTGCCTATTTAAAACTATCATCATAGCATGCAAAGATAAAAAAGAAGAAAAAATTAGCCACAGAAAACTCATCAACTGGAGAAACTGCTGTGACAGCTAAATGAAGCAAAGCAAAGCTGCAAGCAGACCAAAACATGTTCAGACAGAGCAAGTGTGACAAGCTTCAGTCCTGAGGCCTTGGAAACTTGGTGTCCCGGTTTAAGTGAGTGTCTGGGTTTTTGGTAGCAGGGAAGGGGGCTACAGCAGTGGCCCCCTGTGAGCTTCTTGAAGATCCCCCCGCTCCCAGTTGGACCCACCTTTGGACCAAGGCCAGGCCAATTAGCTGCACCTCCGTGGTAACGTATTTAAGAAGGGAAACCTGGGAGGAGTTGTGAAAGTTGTGAGGAGAAGTTGCAAGAACATCTGTGCAAACAGCAAGGCCAGTGGGGGAAAGGAGGAAAAGTGGCGGGGCAAAGACTCCCCTGTATCGTGTGGTGAGAGGGCAGGGCTGCTCCTCCTGCCACCCATGGGGATCTGTGGTGGAGCAGATGCCGATTTGCGTCCTGTGGGGGGCCCCACACCGCGACAGGTGACTGACTGCGCCCGAAGGAGGCTGGGACCCCATGGCAAGAAGCCCCCACTGTTGTAGTTCAGCACAGGGAGAACTGCAACATGCGGGGGTGACCCACACGCCCATGGGAGTGACGCATGTTGGAGAGAGCTTGTGGAGGACTGACTCCTGTGAGAGGGGGACTGTGCTGGAACAGGGGAGGAATGACAGAAGTTTCCCTCCCCGGAGGTGGAAGAAGCGGCAGGACTGACTGCACCCCCCATTCCCTGCCCCCTGCACTGCTGGGGGGAAGGAGGTAGAGATACAGGGAGCAAAGCTGAGCCCGGGAAGAAGGCAGGGGTGGGGGAAGGTGTTTTCAAGGTGTGGTAATGCTTCTCATGGGACTACTCCATCTGTTACCTGTTGTTAGTGTCTGTATTAAATTTTATGTTCTTTTTTATTTCCCCTAACAAGTCTGTGTTTTGCCTGTGCTG
Source organism: Strix aluco (assembly GCF_031877795.1). NCBI lineage: Eukaryota > Metazoa > Chordata > Aves > Strigiformes > Strigidae > Strix > Strix aluco. The sequence goes on from NC_133971.1 coordinate 30,478,907, forward strand.
TAATGGATGAGATCATCCCTCCCTGTCCTTATCTTGATTTCCTGGGACTTTTGTTTTATTTTCTCCTTCCTAGTGCTGAGGGGGAAGTGGGGAGTGAGCAGTGTCTTTGCTTTGTTTTTTCCTTCTCAGCACTGTGGGGGGAAGGGAGGGAGTGAGCATCTGCATGGTGCCCGGTTGCCCTCTGAGCTCAAGCCATGACACATGGTACAAAACTTACGGCCTGTTCTGAGCAATGACAATACTTTATTACAGGGCTACACAGTTACAAGTTCATAATGATCAAATACAGCATTTCAGTTGTTTGCAAATCATTTCTGTCTTCGTAGTCTTTCTTTTGAGATATATTTATGGTCTTTAATGAAGTACTGCTTTAATCCTATAAAAAGCACTCATCACAGATTGTTTAGACATACCTCAAAATATAGGCAATAGGAAAAGATGGTAAGTTAAAATAAAACAGAGGTTACATAGCTGTGTTTCTGAGCCTGTGTGAAAACACCTGGGAGATATATGAAGCAACAGAATTTTAGAAAATAACATTATCTTTTTGGACACTTCGAGGCCTCATATGTTAGCAGAAAGCAGAGCCCTCTTACAAATTTCTGTAAAGATCTTTTCTGTATTATTTATCTCAACAAGTGATTAAAATATCAGAACTGTCATGTTCTCCAACCATTACCTTCATGAAAATAAACATCTTTCCTAAGTATTAAAGGCAAACCAATAATAGCTTTATATTATAAGATTAAATTGTAATGACTGTCCAGATCATGACATTTATACATTTATGACCTGCCATTCAGCCTCTCTGAGGCACCTCCAGGCAGTTAATAAAATCCTTGTCCTGACTCCAGAAATCCTTTAACTCCTTGGACAACAAGCTACCAGCATTCCCAGGGGAAGAAAATCTCTCTTATATATCATTAGATACTTTTATGACAGAAATAGCTCTAAATACAGGTATATTTACATTATACCAGCTGATCAGTGTTTTTCACTCTATGTGTCAGCAATTGTTCTCAGAAGTATCTTACCTCAATTACATGAGGACATTCTGGCTGGCAATGGCGTGAGTCAGTTTTGAGGAAGACTGTTTTCCCGATTTCGTTTTCACATGCCTTGACATGAAACAGATACTTGCAAATTGTTAACAGATGATAGCAAGTCATCAGAAGTTACAACAGAAGGATGAGAGGGACGGAACTAAAAATACACGTATGGGAGAGCAGAGGAAACACAAAGAGGGAGAAATAGAGCAGAGAGTTCATTTGAACCAGACATATTGGACTAGACATCTTCTGCACAAATCAAAATGTTCACTGATATGGAGTTCAGACAATGCAGTGAAAAACTTCTGTAGCTCCAGTAGCAGTATCTGGAAGCATTTTACACAGCTGTCTTCACAGAAGAAGACCCTCTAGATTTCAGTGGGAGTGTCCATCCTCCATCACATCCCATATCCACAACCTCATAGCAAGTTGTTATTTAACTAGTATCCTGTAATTATGTCTAAAGGGCCTGTGAATGAAGAAAGTTAAAGGAGACAAAATTGTTCCCTGAAAATAGGGAACAGTAAGTGTCAGACTTCTTCTCCATTAAATATTATCATGAATCTGGCACTGTTTGCTCTGGAATTCCAAAATACCCTCCAAATTCTGAAACCCAAAGGAACCGTGCAGAGATTTGGCTGAATTTAATTGTTTTCAAGAAGAAAAACAAATGACTGATTTATCAAGTATGTTTTGAGAAATTTTGTGCAGAGAGATTTGGACATAAATTTATTAGGTGGAAGGGGATATGATGAGATATGTATGTTCTTCACCTCTGTCCTTGTTTTGGCTCAGATGGAGCTAATTTTTTCTTCTTACTAGCTAGAATAGTGCTGTGTTTTGATCCAGTATGAGATTTGGTATGAGAAGAATGTTGATAATATGCTGATGTTTTCAGTTGTTGCTATCAAGGACTTTTCAACTTCCCGTGTCCTGCCTGTGCACAGGTCTACAAGAAGCTGGGAGGAAGCACAGCCAGAGCAATGGGCCCAAATTGGCCAATGGAATATTCCATATCATACAATATCCTTCCATTCACAGTTTTCACTTCATTCTGCTCAGTGCATCACAGAACAGAATTTCAGCTGCACAAGCCCCACTCTCTTTTCTATCATATCCTAGATCAGGGCTCCCATTGGCAATAAATTTCTCACACACAGAAAGCTAAATTCCTTTGATTCCTCAAAAACATGACAAAAACCTTTTTTTCCTGAAAATACGGATGTGTTCATCTGTACATGAATAGCTCTACACAACTTTACCCATATCTCAGAAATCTTGGGCATTACATATGTGAGCTAAGGCTGCATTCCAGCTGTCATGTGTTGATCCTCATTTTTCACAAATTTCTCAGCCTGGTTTCTTCAAGAAAATTTCTCATGCTTTGTTTCAGCACAGATATGTTCTTTTGATTTGGATGTATAATTTTTCTGGTTTTGATATTTTGCCTTTGCACCTCAGTCAGGAAAAATCCCCAATATCATTACAGACTGGGTGGTGAATGGATTCAGCAGAGAAGAACTTGGGGATACTGGTATATGAAAAATTGGACATAAGCCATCAATGTGCACTTGCAGCCCAGAAAGCCCACCATATCCTGGGCTGCATAAAAAGCAGCATGGCCAGCAGGTTGAGGGACGTGATTCTCCCCCTCTCCTCTGCTCTGGTAAGACCCCACCTGGAGTACTGTATTCAGTCCTTGGGGCCCCCTACATAAGAAGGAAGAACTTTTTTTGCAGTGAGGGTGGTGAGACACTGGAACAGGTTGCCCAGAGAAGTTGTGGCTGCCCCCACCCTGGCAGAGTTCAAGGCCAGGTTGGACGGGGCTTTGAGCAACATGGTCTAGTGGAAGGTGTCCCTGCCCATGGCAGGGGGGTTGGAACTAGATGATCTTTAAAGGTCCCTTCCAACCCAAACCATTCTATGATTCTATGTTGAAATTCAGGAAAATAAGGAGTTGTTACACTTAGGTTCAACATGCTTTCCAAAAAACATGCTGTAATTAGGTCTACTAGCAGTAGAGAACTTTCCTGACTAGTAAGTTACTTAACTTCAGGGATACATATGAACTGAAAAGTAAGAGTTTGCATATATGTAGAAGTATTCTTTGCATCATTATCATGACATAACATGTTTCCATGGAATGGAATGGAATGGAATTCCAATGGAATACCAATAATGGAAAGAAACCACAGAATACTGATGTTGGAATTCCAAATTTATGCTGTTTCCTCTGGCATGTGTCCAATCTCTGCAAAGTATCCATGTTTATCAAAACATATATAACAGTATAATTCACCTAATCTTACATTTAGTATGAAAGGTATTGAAAAGTAAAACTACATGAATGGCAAATGCTGCATGTCACCCTAGCCTGGATAAACAAGAACAATGAGAGCTAAACCTAATGATGGGTCTTTCAACACTTGAACGTAGATTGCATGCATAAAATGAAGATTCACCGGGTGCAATTATACTCAAAAAGCAGTGACTCTTAACTCTGTTGTTGTTTAATAGGAATCCTTAACGGATTCATCCAAAACCACGGAACATCTTCACGCACTACTTGCTTGATGTCATAAGAAACACAGCTACCCTTGACGCGGTCAGAGTGCAATGCCAAGTTTAAGGCCCGCAGTAACACCTTTGGTCACTAGATGTCCCTACACCCACGTTTGAAGGCGCTGTGCTCTGGACGGACGCTCGGTGCTTTCGGACACTCACACTGCGGTATTTATTTAACAAGAGTCTTGTTTCCTAGGCTGTGCTCTTGTATTTAAGCTGCAGCTGTGATGCGTGCCATCCAATCCACTTAAAACACCTAACATTGTCCAATATTTGGTAAAATGAGGGAACATCCAACTCCACAATGGCTTATCTTGCAGATTATATTTTCATTTCCGTCCTCTGCCTCCAAATGCACCGTATGTAAACAAGAGGATCAATACTATCTGATCATGTTTCAGAAAAAAAGTTACTCTTATTATGATTATTTATTTTAATCCACCCCAATCTAACCACCAATAATATACATTCACTTTTTAATCAACTATTTAGAGCAGATAAAATCAGATCATCCTGGTCTCATGACAGCTGATCCTGTCTCTTCCTATGAAGCTCTGAGATCACAAGTGTTACGATAAATTGTCTACATAACAGCAGTTCTGGGAATGACATGCCTTCTTAGCACTGTTCCTGCCATGCATGGTTGTGAATTCAACAATTCAGCAGATTCATGCAGTAGATTACCAGTCATTAGCATGTGGATCCTTTGGAAGAAAAGGACCTGGCAATAAAATGGAGATTGGTCTGAGTTTACATAGAGAAGAAAAATTCAGTTTTTGATAAGGCGATGCAAGTGAATAATCTACTTCCAGCTGTGTTAAGAACCATGATCGAACCAACTAAGCAGAAAAGTTTATGAATTCAAGAAACAACAGGGCAAAACTTTGCAGTTTTTAAAAAAGCAGGAAAGCAAATTTAAGAGTTTATGTTATGACCAAAAGGTTATTTCAAATTGGATTTGAATGTAAATCTAATCCTTCCAAATGCAGAACATAATCTTTGTTATAGCTCCAAGCCTTGGTTGCTGTTCTTCCGTTTTATTTTCAAATCTTGAAATATTTCATAGACTCATAGAACATCTCAAGCTGGAAGGGACCCATAAGGACCATCAAGTCCAACTCCCTGCTCCTCTCAGGACTGAAACCATATGACTAAGAGCATTGTCCAGACGCTCCTTGAACTCTGACAGGCTTGGTGCTGTGATGACTTCCCTGGGGAGTTGTTCCAGTGACCAACCACCCTCTCAGTGAAGAGCCTTTTCCTAACGTCCAATCTGAGCTTCCCCTGATGCAGCTTCATTCCATTTCCTTGTGTCCTATCGCTCATCACCAGAGAGAGGTCAGCACCTCCCTCTCCAGTGCCCCGCTTGAGGAAGTTGTAGACTGTGATGAGGTCACCCCTCATTTTGATTTGACACCATAATCTAAATCAAGGAAATACACATTCTGTTTATACCTCTCTGAAGAGTGCTCTTCCAAAGACTGCAGATGGAAATGTAAGGAGCGCACCTTTCACAGCAATTCTCCAAGCTCTGAGAGAGTTTCTTTGACCCATCCAGACACTATGGGTCCCCCCATATGGGTAACCCCATCTACGCTAAGTTTGAATTTTTTATATAATATATCATTCTCCCTAAGATTTGGTGTACCTTTGTTTACTTAATCAGCTTTTTACATGTTTAACAGCAAGACAGGAAGTAAAAATTTCAATAAAATATTCTTCATTGTTACTATGCTTGACAGCCTGTAATTCTGCATAGCCACTATATCACTTAGGTTCCACATATGCACAGAACAAGGAAGATACTGCCTTCTCCACCTGGTTCCCTAAGGAAGGAGATTTCGTTAACCATCCACTCCCTATCCTTCAGGCAAAGTAAAGCAATGATTTCTAACCTGGGAACTCTTTGGCTTTTAAAATGTTTTCAAAATTAAGAAAGTAAGACTTCAAAGTTAAGAAAATACTGAAGAAAAACAAAAGAGCTTGGGATTAATTATTTTTTAGAGCTAACACCTTTATTTAAACCATAGCCAGTGAAAATGGGAAGCAAGTGTGGCTGATGAGACTGGATGACCTAATCAAATAGCTCATGAGAGGGGTGGTACCAATTGTGGTACTCACCTGATTTGCTGATGAGTTCATCTTAGGAAGGCAATAAAAGCTAACTCAAAGGAAAAAAAATGAAAAGGAAGGGGAAAAATAAGTGTCAGAGCCAATGGAAGAGAAGGATGGGAGCAGCACATTGGAAGAAAAATATGACTACAGTCTTGGGCATCAGCATTTGTCTAACTATATGCTTTAGCTACACCCTCAGCAAAGGCTAAGTCAAGAAGAAAGGAGAATGTGAGAACCACATTGGTAGGAGTTACCTTTAGGCCTTAGCATATGAAAAGATCTGCATGAGTAGTGGGTTGACTTGTTCATGCTCCTTCTTCACTTTAGAGCAGGTCAGTCCTACAACTGAGTTTGTAACATGCCTGCAGAAATAGCTGTGCTGGCAAGACTGGGAGTGGAAGAGGCTATGACAGAGGGGCAGGAATACCTTTAACTAGTTGCCATCCAACACTTCATGTTGTGAAACATAGCCTGAAGTTATATCTATACAGGAAAACCACAAAGCATGCTGAACTTCAGAGAAGGTACTTGCAGGCAAGTGTAAAGTAGACTTTCAATTGCTTTGATCTCAGTTCTTCAGATTTGGATATTGTTCCACAGTGGTTTATACCATGAAGTCGCATCCTTCTCCCTAACCCCATCAACACATCTCTAACACCTTGCTTGCACCAGCAGTTCATGGGAAGCTTGTTTGGGGAGGCGATTCAGATGAAAGCTAACTCTCAGGAAAAGGAAGTATTCAGCTACAGCAGCTTTGCGAACCAGTACTCTGTGCTGCTAATAACACAGACACAAAGAGTCTGTGGCAGCCAGGCTTGAATCAGCTGAAAAACGTTCTATGGCAGCCGTGAGCCCATGTGAAAAACCAGGTTCAATAAATATCCCAGATGCCAGGAGTAACTTGTATATAGTAACCTCTGCCTAAATATACTATAGAGCTGCATCTAGTATTACTGTTTAGGCATGGTTTGTACAGGTACACAAGTAGTTTAAAACCTGATTATTTTCTACCTTCTACATCGAAAAGTGTGTGATGTGCATTTGTATTTGTATTGATACAGAGGGCAGCCTACCTGTAGGATAGACATTCTGGTTATACTAAATTGAATTTCTCATGTATAATTGAGCTTTGCAAGTAGAACAGAGCTGACGTGTCCACTTGTGCAGATTTACTGCTCTCTTGTGACATTTCGAGACACTCTGGCCTGTCAGATATCTGGAGTCTTGGTAGACCACCACCCAAAGCATGAGAATCTGCTGCCAAAGTCAGTAGTGTTGACAGGCCTGTGTTCCTCTCTATTAAGCAATCCTGCTCTGGAGCCCAGAATGCTGTCTAAACAACTGAAGCTGACTCTTTACAGGTCAGTGATATTTTCCCTGCTGGTTGGATGTCCACTTCTCACCATCATCAGTATGACTCCCTAAACCCAGACTGCAGTAACAGCTTTCTTGGCAGAGAATGTCAGAGCCAGTGGTAAGTCACAGCACTTTGTATCTCCTACCATTCTTGAGCTTTGTTATAAAAATGATACAGAAGTATAGTGTTAAGATAAGCCATGTACTCGTGAAGAGAGGAGGACTCATTTCAAGGCACTTTATGTCTTTTCAGAGACAGTTTTTTAAAACAACAGTTATCACCCTCTCTTCATTAATGCCTTGGGTGGAATTAGACTGCTCTGATTCAGGGCCTTTAAGAAATATGAACCAGAACTGCAGGAGGAATTCTGGCTGGTATGACTTACTCTTTTTGTATCATCCCAGAAGCATAGCACAATCTGTAATAACAGGTCTGAATGAGATGCTGATGAAGGCCTATGTATCAACCTATAAGATATATACACATATAGCCCCCAAACCTTTTGAATTAGACATTATTTCAACCTATAATAATGCATAGAATATCAGGAATAATTTGTGACTGTCAACTACACAAAGACTGTACCTCCTATTGCTATTCTTTTGATATATTTTTCATATACCTAGTAAGAATGCAATTTTTCCAGGAACTTTCAAAGCTATACAGTTAAGTCCTTTTTAGAAGGTGTGTTTCAGAAGGTTATTACAGAACTGAGGAAAATCAAGATAATTTAGTACTTCAGACTGGGAATTACATGGATTCTCCAGGATCATCCACTTACATTTTGGGGAAACTGACTTTTAAACTCAAACTTTGGGTAGATGACTTACCTTGAGTATATCCTAGTTCAAGACAAACTGTGGTCCATACTCTTTTGTAAAGATAGGCGTTTTCAAACATCTTTCTGATTTTTTTGCTGACCAAGATGTCCTTCCTTTATGCTTCCCTAGAGTTTGTTACTGTAAGTAACAAATATGTGGGGCCATATTACTCAGGTGTTCCTCTGAGGACCACACACAGTATACATGTGGTGATGCATGTGACTGTAGGTTTTTTTGTACAAAAATCTCAAGAACTGTATTTACAGTATTCCTCCTTTACGTGTTAATGACTTCAAACATTTTGACAGACTGCTATATAAAACTTTCCCCAAATTCTGAAATGTTCATTTAATGTGCTTTACAGCTAGCATCATTTACTATTTATTTCAAAAGACAATTATCCAGACAGTTGAACAGCTGATTTAAACCAACCAAATTATAATGGACTGAATTTAAAGCAAAGTACCTGCACCAAAACTGTGTATAAAACACACTGCCTTATCTTCTTGTCTTTCAAATCTACACCAATATTAAAGTACTGTGTTAGGTGCTCATTTTCTGAACTATCAACCTTCTCAGCATTAACCTCCCTTAACAGAGTTTGTATGATATAATGACAGGCTTTTCCTTTCTGTTACAACTCCTTTCAAAGCAGCTGTAATTCATTTATGGAAGGTGATAGGTATCACAAAGAATGAAGAGTTTCTGTAAAGTATTGCAAGTTCTAGTCATTCTTCACTGCCTGTAGAGACAACTCATGAAGAGCAAGAAAATATATGTAGATAGTGAAGCCATCAGCAGTTCAAGGGACATCAAGGAAAAAATTTCTAAGTAATATGATTATTGTAGAAAAATAGCCTGTCTATTTCAAGTATATCTGTTCTAAGTAGTACAGATATACTTGAAACATAGATTTCATCTTCATTAAGAATAATAGTTGATTGTAAACTTCTCAGATCTCTTGACCTTGACAGCAATATTTGAAAAGATGATTAAAACAAGGGAAAAAAAAAAGTTCAAAATCATGTCACAGTACTGAAGTTTTGTACTGAAATCAAAATGGATTCTATATTAGGCTTACAGAAAGAGGAGAAGTTTTACTGCTATAGGCAATTCGTATTTTCAATAGCCTTTTCAAAACTGCAAATACATCTCAGGTTTCAGTTTGTTTCTTTAACTAAAACTCCAGCTTTGAACAACTTACTGTAGCTGGAGATTTTAGGACTGTCAGAGTGACTGTATTTTCAACATAAAGTCCTAAACATACATGCACTAGTCTCACATTCAGTACAAAGACATTTAAAAGTTCCATAAATCAAAGACACATGCTCATTTTCATCCACCAGAATATGAACTCATGGCACAGTCATCCCCTGAAGCTCAGCTGAGAGATTCATGAGGTACTGTATTTGGTTAGTAGCAAAAGAGTACCAGCCATTTCATGTATAGTAAACTACAGTTCTACAAAGTATGAAAAAAGGTAAGCTGCTTTGCAGACTTTCATTGTGATTACTTAGGGTTTTTTCTCATACACCACATATAACTGAGATGTGTTAGCTGGCTTTTCATGTTAGTTGGCCCATAGAGGTGACCAATAGTTGTAACTGTAAAGCACAATTCACTGGAAAAACAAAAGTACCAAATCAAGAAACAATGTCAACAATGATTGAACCCTTGCTGGGGAGGGAGAATAATGAAAGACTCTTTTTATCCCCAGGTTATAAGCAACTGATCTTTACTCAGTTACACTCAGGGCAATATCCCTCCCCAACTTGCAAGCAAACTGAGAAAGAGAACAAACAGGCAATGCAAGAGATTACCTGCTCAGAGTACTTCACGCACACGCATTTCCGAATTAACCATTAAGGACAAGACAGAAATTCCCCATTAACTCCTAGAAATATCCAACTTCGGGAACCAGACAGGAATGATTCCCTTTTTAATTGGCATCTACATGCATACAACCCCTCCCCCAACACACACACACACACACACACGCACTCTCAACATCGAGAAGTTCAACAAGGGCTGGTGGAAAGTCTTGCATCTAGGGAGGAATAACCCCATGCCCCAGTATATGCGAGGGACCAACATGCTGGAAAGCAGCTTTGCTGAAAAGGACGTTAGTGTCCTGGTGAACACCAAGTTGAACATGAGCCAGCCATATGCCCTTGCAGCAAAGGCAGCGAATGGTACCCTGCACTGCAACAGGAGGAGTGCTGCCACAGGTCGAGGGAGGTGATCCTTGCCCTCTCCTTAGCACTGGTGAGGCCACACCTGGAGTGCTGTGTTCAGTTCTGGGCTCCCCAGTACAAGAGAGACATGGCCATACTGGAGAGAGCCCAGCCAAGGGCCAGTAAAACGCTGAAGGGACTGGAGCACTCCTCCTATGAGGAAAGCCTGAGAGAGCTGGGACAGCTCAGCCTAGGGAGGAGGACCTCATCAATGTATATAAACACCCAAAGGGAAGGTGCAACAAAAAGCCAGGGTCTTCTCAGAGGTGCTCAGGGACAGGACCAGAGGCAATGGTGTCACAGTCCATTTTGGTCTCTCCAGTTTACCAGACCATGCGCTTTGTAAATTAAATCTTACGAGCTCATTAGGAAAGAAAGCAAACTAACACGACAAACAAGGGCTCAATCCCCTTTGTACAAACTAGTCTAGCATGTGAATTCCCTAATTTATCACTTCAGTCATGAGGTTTCTTACAATTTCTCCAATTCATAACTAGCTACTCATAACTTGCAATTCATGCACTTATGAGCAAAATAGTTACCTAGCCTACGGTGAGAGTGCTCATCCTTCCTCCTCCGTCATGGTGCAGGCATCCCCTGTATGACACTGGGAAACATGAAGACCTCATCATTCCAGCTACTGTTGGATCTGCTTCAAAATCTTTTTGGGTAAGCTGACATATATACCTTCCAGCTTGGAAGTGTGGTCTATAACATTTCCATGCATTAGCAGGTCCTGAAAAACTGCCAGACAACCAATATGAAAGGATTATGGCTGCAGGAAACAGCAAGTTGCAGGTGATAGTGGCTGCATAATGACCTTTAGCCCTTTCTGGCCACCATGTCCTGCCTACATGTTTGCCCACCCTTTGACCTAATGGCACAGCTCCCAGCAGGCATCAGGCCTTAGCATGAGCTGTGTGTTAGCCAAAACCTGAGCAGGAGTTGAGTGAACAGTCACACAGTGGGCACAGACTGAAACACAGAAGGTTCCTCCTGAATATCAGGAACTACTTTTTTACTGTGAGGGTGACCAAGCCCAGGCACCAGTTGCCCAGCAAGTTGTAAAATCCCCCTTCCTGGAGATATTCAAAAGCTGTCTGGACATGGACCTGGGCAACTGGCTATGGGTGGCCCTCCCTGAGATGGGGGGTTGGACTGGATAACTTCCAGAGGTCCCTGCAAACGTCAACTGTGATATCTGTGATATACAGAGGGGATGGGGAAAAAAAAAAGAGAAAAAAAGGGAAACAGGATAAAAACAAGACTGCATAAAGTAATTCTAATCACTAAGTTGAATTAATTCTCCTTCTTCCATGGGAAAAAAACCGCAGTGCTTACTCCTGAGTAATATGGTGATATCAGGCTAACTAACCTCCACGTTTATATCATACGTTGTCTAGCAAGCCACCAGAATGCAGAATTTCAAAAAACCTCAAATGGCAGTCTTCCAAATGTTACCTTGTCTGTTCTCAGTTGGTCCAAAAGATCACACCTGACAGTTTGGGTTGCCTCTTAAGCTTAACAAAAGGAAGTGTATCACTTCCTATTTCCAGCCTGAAAAGACATTATTCATTGGGATGAGCAGGCAATGCAAAACTAGACTCACATTTCAGCTGTGAAGAATAGTTCATTCTTCCTGGCAGCTGCTGTCATATACTTTGCATCCCCATCCCTGTATAATTTTTAATTCAATCAGAAGAAGGTTTTGTTTTTTCCCCTTGGTGATATTAGAACACACAGCCTGGCAAAGGAACTCTGTAACTGGGGACACACAACAGGTAAAACCCGGGACGGGTGTTTGGTCAAGTTGGCATTTATTATATTGGTAGTTTGCAAAACATTTACCTTGAGGGTCAATCCAGCAGCTAATGAAACTAAAGTGAAGAGAGGTGTTTCATTTGTTTTAAACAGGAACTCATCAGAGACACACTGCATTGCAGGGGAGGTAGGTTGTGTAGAGAGGATGTCATCACTATGAAGTCACATGTATAAAGACTCTTGAAGTGTCTTGAATTTACCAGATGGAACATTCCCATTTTTAAATGAAGTCCCTAAGTTCCCATTAACAAGTTAAACTGGCAAGACATTTTCTGTCAAGGACGGGTCTGTCAATTGTTTTCAGGCAGTTTTACATGGTACGTTTGAGGACTAACATTGCTTCAAGTTTAGATCTGCCTCCCTGTAAGTGTTCCTATTCCAAATCCATTGTATTTATTTGACTCAAACTAGCAACTGCTATAACACCCAGAAGACTAACCTTGTAAATACCATATTGCCTTTTAACACCATAGACAAGAAGTTCGCTGTCCAACCATGCCTGGGGTTATTACACTGCTTCTGCATTACAGCACACTTATTCCAGTAAATTCAAATGTCACCAAATGGCTCACCAATTATGTATGCATAGCATCATCCCGTGTCCACACTGACAGGCAACAGAGGTTTCCTCTAGGTTAGAGGCACACCAAGAAGGAGGTTTTCTGATGTTTTGACCAAACTACCAAACCAGTCATGTCACTTCAGGTCTGATCATGCTCCCACAGATCTGGGACCTGGGAGGAAATGAAAAGCCCTTTACCAGCTCATCAAAGCATAGATAGTCATTCCCTTGCTCCCTAGCATTTACACCTCCAGCAGCACTGGAGGTGTAAATTTCACAACCTTTTACAACCTTACGGACAGTGCACTGGGACAACATACATTCTAACACTTTTTGCCTCTTGCTTTTTGCCCAGAAAGTCTTCATTTACTGTGGGACCTTCCTGTTCATCTTTCCTTGCTCCCAGCTAGATAGTTACTCTTTCCTAAAGAAAACAGAGAGTCTTCCCCTACATTGCTTAAACTCTACCCCAAAATAGAATAGCCAGGAACCTCTTAGGAACTTCACAAAGCCAGGCCACCAGTTCAGTTAAGGGACAATGAACACATGACCCCTCTACTGTTCTCCTCAGTCTACTCATTCTACTGGAAAGACATCATGTTCTTCCAAAACTTCTTTCCCAACAAATTCCTGGAAGATCCACCTAGCCTTCATTCTGCTGTTCATTTCTTAATTTATCCCCATGCCACACACTCCATCCTCTTCTACATAGATCCAGCTGGAGAATCCAGGACCTCATCTTGACCCTCCTTTGTTTGACTGGAAGGCCTGACAGTTGTAAGGTTTGACCTGTAGCAGCTCAGCTACTGATGTTGTCTAAGTGTTCTCTCAAATTTCTTTCATCATGTTTCTCTGCTGGAATTCTTGGAAGAACACCTAGTCTCTCACTACGTGCATAGAGACCAAGATTAGATGTTGTTTGAGGCCTTAAAAGTGCCAGTAATAGAAATAATAGCAGAAGACAAAAAGACTCAACACTTCTGTAGTATTGTATTACTACCCTTAGCCAGCCAAGGAATTTCAGTTTGCTGCTTCCTTGCCTCAGCTACCTACGGAGGAAATGGAGCAGGTTAGGGTGGGACAGCACTCCAGTTTAGTTAAAACAAACAAACAAACAAAATGCAGCAACTTTCTTCACAGTTCTCGTGGAAATTAAGTGTATCACAGGGTATATGAATAGCTTGTGAACCCCTTACGGATTAGCACCAATTATCTGATGTGGACTCTCACTGCTAAAAAGACTACACAAATATAGTATTGATCTTATTTCAAAAAAGACCTTTGTGAAACAGACAGAAGTTCTTGTTGACTGAGAACTATGATGTCCTAGTGACTACAGCCTTGAAAAGCTCCTTACTACTATAATAAATGTGTGACTAAGCAGGTGAAACATGATTTAGGCTGCAGCCAACATAAAGAACAGGAGAAAACATTAGCAGCACAGAAATCTCATTTCAAATTTTTTCTGTGCTTTCATCTGCCATAGCAGCTTACAGAAAGGCAAACCAGGAATATTATGAGTCAGGTGTGATTCAATCGCATATTTCACCTACAGTGCAGAACAAAGCACTGAAATATAAATGCAGATGTATGAAAAACATTTGTGGGTTTAAAAGTAGAATAAGGCATATAGCTGAATGTTAAAATACAGAAGTTATCTCTTCAAAATTATCACAGCATGCTCACTCAGGGACAGGTCCATAATTTGGGATACATGCTTACTGCAAGATTCAGTAATAATTCAAGTCTAATATATGAAATTGCTCGTTTCACAACATGAAACTCTGTGGGAAGGTAACTGTCATGCAATTTCCATAGCTACTAGTAAAAACAAAGTTTGTCTTTTGAGGACCACACTAGTCAAATTGTGAGTGATATCACTCTACTGAATTTGGCAAGGGATGCAAAAATAAGAATGGCTTTTACAGGTACATTGGCCAGAAAAGGAGGATTAAAGAAAATGTACCCCCCATGATAAATAAGACAGAAGAGCTGGTCAAAACTGACATGGAGAAGGCTGAGGTGCTCAACAATTTTTTTGCCTCAGTTTTCAATGGTAATCTCTCTTTTCACATCTCTTGAGCTCCCGATCTTCAAGGTAGGGACTGGTGGAATGGTCACTCCCGTTGTAGGAGAAGATCAGGTTCAAGACCACCGTAGGAACTTGAACACACACACGCCCATGGGACTCAATGAGATGCATCCCAGGGTCCTGAGGGTACTGGCTGATGTAGTTGCTAAGCCACTCTCCATCATACCTGAAAAGTCGCAGCAGTCATGGAAAGTCCCCAGTGACTGGAAAAAGGGAAACATCACGCGCATTTTTAAAAAGGGTAAAAGGAGGACCCTGGGAACTACTTATCAGTCAGCCTCACCTCCGTGCCTGGTAAGATCATGCAGCAGATCCTCCTGGAAGACATGTTGAAACACGTGGAAGACAGGTGATTGGAAACAGTCAACATGGCTTCACCAAGGGCAAATCATGCCTGACTGATCTAGTGGCCACCTACAATGGAGTAACTGCATCAGTGGACAAGGGAAGAGCTACAGATGTCATCTACCTGGACTTCTGTAAGGCCTTTGATACGGTCCCTCATAACACCCTTGCTGCTAAATTGGGAGAGATATGGGTTTGTCAGATGGACTGTTAAATGGGTAAGGAACTGTCCGGTTGCCTTCTCCACCAAATTAAAATACAGTGGCTCAGTATCAAAGTGGAAACCAGTAATGAGTGGTATCCCACAAGGGTCCGTATTGGGACCAATAATATTTAATATCTTAATCAACAGTAGAGACAGTGGGATTGAGTGCACCCTCAGCAAGTTTGTGGCTGACACCAAGTTGAGTGGTGCAGCTGATACTCTTGAGGGAATGGATGCCATCCAGAGAGACCTTAACAGGCTTGCAAAGTGGGCCCATGTGAACGTCATGAAGTTCAACAAGGCCAAGTGCAAGGTCCTGCTGACGGGTCAGTGAAATCCCCAGTATCAGTACAGACTGGGAGATGAATGGATTGAGAGCAGCCCTGCGGAGGAGGACTTGAGGGTACTGGTGGATGAAAAACTGGACATGAGCCAGCAACGTGCACTCACAGCCCAGAAAGTCAACCATATCCTGGGCTGCATAAAAAGAAGTATGGCCAGCAAGTCAGGGGAGGTGATCCTCCCCCTCTCCTTTGCTCTGGTGAGACTCCACCTGGAGTATTGCTTCCAGCTCAGGGGTCCCCAGATCAAGAAAGACAAGTACATGACAGAGCCAGTTCAGCAGAGGGCCACAAAAATGGTTAGAGGAATGGAACATCATTCCTGTGAAGAAAGGCTGAGCTGGGGTTGCTCAGCCTGGAGAAGGCTGTGGGGAGATCTTATTGTGGCCCTTCAGTATATAAAGGGGGCTTATATGAAAGGTGGAGAGATACTTTTTACCAGGGCTTGTAGTGACAGGACAAGAGGCAACAGTTTTAAACCAAAACAGTGTAGTTTAGATTGGATATAAGGAAGAAGTTTTTTTACAGTGACGGTGATGAGACACTGGAACAGGTTGCCCAGAGAAGTTGTGGCTGCCCCCTCCCTGGAAGTGTTCAAAGTCAGGTCAGACGGGGCCTTGAGCAACCTCGTCTAGTGGAAGGTGTCCCTGCCCGTGGCAGGGAGGTTGGAACTAGATGATCTTTAAAGGTCCCTTTCAATCCAAACCAGTCTATGATTCTGATACATACCTTGCAGATTGGTTTATCAAAACAAAAAATGATCCTTATGCACACTGATCAGGAAAGCTCAGTCAGCAAGGAGCTGATAAAAGGAGGACTAGTTTCTACATAGTTCCTGTAAAGCATCCCTATCATGATTTAAAAAAAAAAAAAAAAAAAAAAAAAAAGTTTTAGTCTCTGGAAAACAACTTATTGAGAAAATAAAAAAAAAAGTCTTATGATTTGTATGGAAAATGATCCTACCTTTTCTGTTCATCACTGATGACACCAAACTGGGAGGTGCTGTTGACTCTCTTGAGAGACAACAGGCCTTGCAGAGAGGTCTGGATAGACTGGTGCATTGGACAATCATCAGTGGCATCAAATTTAATAAGAACAAATGCTGAATTCTGCACCTGGGAAATAGTAATGCTGGGCACAAGTATAAATTAGGAGAGGAATGGCTGTAGAGCCGCTCTGCAGGAAGGGATCTGGGGGTGCTGGCTGACAGCAGGCTCAATGTGAGCCAGCAGTGTGCCTTGGCAGACAAGAGGGCAAACTGCATCCTGGGGTGCATCAAACACAGCATAACCAGCCAGTCAAAGGAGGGGATTATCCCGCTGCATTCAGCGTTGGTGTGGCCTCACCTTGAGTTCTGTGTGCAGCTCTGGGCTCCACAACTTAAGAAGGATGTGAAGCTCCTTGAATGCATCTGGAGGAGGGCAACAGAGCTCGTGAAAGGGCTGGAAGGAATGTCCTGTGAGGAGTGGCTGAGGACTCTGGGTTTGTCTAGTTTGGAGAAAAGGAGGCTGAGGGGTCACCTCATTGCTCTCTGCAGCTTCCTGAGGAGGGGAAGTGGAGCGGGAGGTGCTGATCTCTTCTGGGATCCAGTGATAAGACGTGTGGGAATGGTTCAACGGTGCACCAGGGGAGGTTCAGACTTGACGTTAGGAAACATTTCTTTACTGAGAGGGTGGTCAAACCCTGGAACGGACCACCGGAGAGGTGGTCGATGCCTCAAGCCTGTCAGTGTTTAAGAGGCATTTGGACAAGGTCCTTAACAACATGCTTTAACTTGTGGTCAGCCCTGAAGTGGTCAGGCAATTGGGCTAAGTCATCATTGTAGGTCCCTTACAACTGAGACGTTCTATTCTAAGGAACTTCTTTCACTGTACACATAAACATAGCCTAGCAATTGATGCTGTCACACCTCTACTATAATCCACATTCCTCCTGAAATAGACTGAAAGTTTCACGCAGTCTCGTCTTTAAGGACAGCTGGGCCCCGCCACTATCATGAAGCAGACAGGCTGGCCTGAAGACTGGAAGTCGCACTCTTTCCTCTGCTTAGCTTTCCTTAAGGCAGCCAGCGATAAATTACCGGAAAGGACTGTCTGAAGGAGCGTGCTCCTAGAAACTGTCTCGCTCCGGCGCGGGGCCAGCAGCCGGCGGGGGATGCGGTGGCTCAGCCGGCAGCGGGGGGAGGCAGCGCAGCTCCCGCCGGCCGGCACGCCCAGCCGCGCGGCGCCCGGGCAGGCACCGGCCTTCGGCGGAGAAAGTATACCGGTACCTTTTAACTTTTGAAACTTTTAGAACAGCAGAAGCAAAGGCAGAGGCGATAATCACGGCTCACTGCCACGCGACCCACCTCTCCGAGAACGGCCCGCTGCGCGCTCGCTGTCGCGGCAGATCCGGGCTGCTGTGGCGGCGCGCCCCCCGCAGCTCCGCCGCCCCGGCGCGGGGGAAGAACGGGGCGGGAACGGGCCCGCCGGCAGCCCCGCCGCCCACCGCCCCGCCCCTTGCCCTCTGACCCCGCCGCTCCCCCGGCGCTTCCTGTTCCCCAGCACGTGGGCGCGGCGGGCGGCGGCATGGCGGGCGAGGCGCAGTGCCTCACCTACGTGGGGTGCAACTTCCTGCGGCAGCGGCTGGTGCTGGCCACCCTCAGCGGGCGGCCGCTGAAAATCCGCAAGATCCGCGCCAAGGAGGAGGACCCCGGCCTCCGCGGTGAGCGGGGGCACCAGCGCCGGCGGCCGCGGGGTGAGGGAGCCCCGGCGCCGGCTGTCCTGGGGGCTGGGGCAGCGCCCGCCCCTTCCCGGCGGGTCTCGCCCGGGGGTGGGGTTGCGGGGGGTCCCGGCTGCGCGCCGGCGTCTCCCCTCGGAACCGCGTTCCCCCGGCCGCCTCGCGCACACGCTGCGGGCGGCGAGTGGCCGGCGCCGTCTCGGGTGGGACTGGCGCACGCTGGTGGCGGGGCGGGGAGCGACGCGGCCAAAGCAAGGAGGGCGCCGCCTTGCCCGCCTTGCTTTGGCGGCTGCCGGGGTGCCGCGGGGCGACGTCGCGAGTGGCGGCGGTGCGGCTCTCCGCTGGGCTCGGCCGCTGCGCCGCCCCGCGGGGTCACGCCTTCCCCCGGCGCCGCCTGGGCCGGCACGGGGCGCTGGGGGCGGCTGGAGCCCGGCGGTGGGAGGGGGCCGCCCCCCGCGGGTCGCTCGGCCAGCCCTGCGGGGGGCGTTGCGGGTGGGGGAGCGGGGTCGCCTGGTAGGTTGGTCGTGCGTGAGGTTTGCTGGCAGCCCCGGAAGCTGGTCCGTGTCTCTGTAAAAGCGGGCTTTCCAGCCAAAAGCTGCAGAATTTGCTGACTCTCCGGCTGTCGCTTTCTGCTGAGTGCCTGGCAGCATGTTCCGCATCTCCTTGTGGGAGCCCAAGTTCCCACGGTTTTCATGGGTTAGCTTTTATGCTCTGATTTTCATCTGGGTTTTACCCCCGTAGCAGTGAAGGTAAGAGACATGAAATACGTTTACTTCTCATCTCTGAAAGCTTCTGACCGTGCTGACTCCTTTGAGGGAACCTTGCTTAGGGAGCACCCTCTTCCTTCCTGCGCAGGACCTTTGGTACCCCAAAGCAAATTTCCTCATTTAACTGAAGTAGGAAGACAATAGGAGATTGCGGAAGAAACATTGTGGTGTTCTGTTATTTTTTTGGGCAAGGTATGAACAGGGATGGAATCAGCATAGATGCTACTCTGCCTCCTGAGGAGGCTTCAGTTTGTAGCTAGAAATTCACCTCCTGAACTGTCAGAACATTCTTGTGTGCTTAACATTTACCATGACCCAATCCATTAATACCATGGGATGTTTGGTGATGATGAAGTTTGTGGGTTTTGATGTGTTTTTTTAAAAGGTGTTTGAATCGCCTTTTCCAAGTATGGGTTAAAATGTAAACTGTGACTGCAACGGAAAAATAGTAACAACAAACCCTGATCTGTGTTGGTGATTCAACATGCAGTTCTCTCTGCTTTTCATGACTGGAACACTTGCAATGAAAACTCTTCCACAGGTTTGATCTCCAAGAGGGAAATGTGTGTTTTGCAGAGGTGCACTCTTGCACTGGAAGAGGTCCCAATGCTGCAATACAAACTTCAGAAATTATCATAACAGAGAGCAGAACCAGCATTGTGTGACTGGGGCATCAACCATGTTATGGAAATGTTACCGAACTGTAATTTCTGCAGGTAGCTCTTTGGTTTAAATGTTTACTGCATCCTAGAAGCTCATATAGGAAGAAGAACCTGATTTACTGTTTAAGAAGTAAGACAAGGTTATTGCTAAGGATGTTCTGTAACCTACCAACGGTTATGCAGGTGTTGTTGGTCCTTAAAACTACCTGGGTTTTGGACTTGTGTATGTTCACATATTTTCCTTGATATTGAGTCTGTACCAGCTTGGGATACCTTTTTTTTTGGTTAAATGTGCTTGTCCTTTCCTATGTCTCTGAGTGAGAGTCCACACAAAAAAGAGAAACTGAGGAATTAGTTTCACACAACTGCTATAGTGTACACAGTAAGCAAGAAAAGAGGCAGTGGGGAGACTTGTGTTTCTCTAGCCTTTATTATGTCAGTGACAGTTTTGGAAATGGAAAATCTGAAAGGCTGCAGATAGCTGATTGTGCTTGTGGAACAGATGTGCAGCAGCAGCACTTCACATCTGAGTGCCACCTTCTTCTAAGACTTGAACAGAGACTAATGGGAAGCTTGTCGTGCTTAAATACACAGGTTCCTGTTTGCTAGGATTTGTATGTTTTGCTTCGTCCTGAGCAAAATGTAAATTGTCAGAGGTTTTATCCTGGGATCAAGTGATCCCTCAGGCCACTGTGGTCGAGGCTCAAATTAACATCTCTATTTTTATAGTGAATTGCCTTTTCACATGGAGTAGAATTATACCACAACAAGTTGAAGAGTGAGGGTAGCCTTTCTGTTGTGAAAGGCAGGAAAGGGAACAAGTATGGTGTTGAAGTTTCTTATTTTTCCGGGAATAAACTTGAGGAACTTTAAAATTCTTTGTTCTACTCCTTAGATTTTGAAGCAAGTTTTATTCGCCTGATTGACAAAGTGACCAATGGCTCTCGGATTGAAATAAACCAAACAGGTGAGATCTGTTTTCTTTTATTCCTCTGTTCTGGTCTTCTGAGTTGTATCAGTTGCTGCAATGAAACAGAAGTTTTGGCTTGACAGAGGTAGGTGATCAGCTATCATTGACTGAGAAGATCAGAAATAACCACCCTGAGAAGTTTTGTAGTAATTGATCGCATGCAAGAAGATCAGCACTCCACCATAATGCAGAGACTTAAGGAAACTATATTGCTTAAGATTTAAAATTAGTTTTTTATTTGGTATGCAGGGTTTTGTAGTGGGGGCAGGTCCCTCTGAACCAGAATGGACTTTTGTAGAAGGCAAGGTTTGCCTTCTACAAGGGCAGACTTCTGAGCAAGACTGCTTGCCTCGTTGTGTCAGAAAAGGGGTTGGTTTGAGCAAGAAGCATCCCACATAAAAATCCTATATGGTTCTTGTCCTTTTTTTTTTTTTTTTAAAAATAAGTTTGAGGATTACAGTTGGTCAGTAAAGCAGATGAACTACTGCCAGATATGGTCTGGTAAAGAGTTAGCTGCTGTGGAGGACAATAATTGCTTGTATGAGCATTTCGGGGATTGGTAAGAGATCCTGGATTTTTTGGGGAGAAGGGGAAAGGAGCAGAAAAATTATGTGTAAGACAAACAGACACTCATGTGCGTTGGCCCATTTATTGACTGCAGACATAGAAATAGCGTGATGGAAGTGCTACCATCTTTCATAAATTCCCCTGTCTCCAATTTGCCTTTATATATCATTGCAAAGTGTCTTTATGCTGTAGTAATGGCCAGTGTGCTGACAGTGGTCTCATTTGGTTTGCTCCCCTGACATCTTCCGCAGGTACTACCTTGTATTATCAGCCTGGTCTTCTGTACGGTGGCTCGTTGGAACACGACTGCAGCCCCAGTCGTAGTATTGGCTACTATTTGGAAAGTCTACTCTGCTTGGCACCTTTCATGAAACATCCATTGAAGATTGTCCTGAGGGGAGTGACAAATGATCAAGTAGATCCTTCAGTAAGTAATAAAATTTGAGTAGCAGAAGAGGATTTTTTTTTTTTCCTAAAAAAATAAAGATTAGGAAGAAGTATCTAAAACATGTTCCATTTTTATCATCCCTCACATCCAGAAGTATCCAGTGTTAATGCATCCACCAGCAAACCCTCTGAATCAAGCAAACATCTGCTAAACTGTTCCCTTTCTGCATCACACTCCAAACTGCAGTTTGTAATCTACCTTTTGACTTTCAGTTCTGTACTGCTTCTGTCTTCTCCCCTGGAAGTTCCCTTTAAATGTGATGTGAGGCCCTGCCACTGGTTTGCTTCTACTCTTCTCTTAGAAATTAGATGGGTTGCTTCTCCTACCCCACACATGTATTTATTTGTAAAAAGAGGAAACTGTCTTTAAAAATTGAGTGTGATAAGGAAGGAATCTTGCTCTTCTCTTGGATGCTGGACATAGTTATACTAATGCTGCTGTGAAGTCACCTTGCTGTTAGAAAAAGAAGTCACATGACAACTATGAAATTACAGTAGCAAAAATATGTAATAACTCTTCAGAAGGAGTCTAGAAGGTACAGTAGATCAAATGACTGAAATGCTTGCCTTGCTTTCTGTTACTGCTAATTTACAGTTGTTTGTTTTAACAGTGTTGTTACAAAAATTAACTATGTGCAATGTGGGATTAAAGCACTGAAGTGATGGTTAGTGGTTATGCTAATTTTTTTTTGTTTTTTCCCCAAAAACCCCAAACATAATGGCTTTTTGAGAACAGCACTGCTGTTTACCTTTTGAATGGTGACTGGAAACTGCCTGTTTTCCTCTGAGTAGATTAAGGAAACATTGTCATCTGAAAACCAGTTTAAATGAATACAAATACTGTGAAGTATAATTGCAGATAGTAGGTGAGCCTCTGAGTCCTGCTGGTATTTATGGCTTTTCAACTGTGGTTCGCCTGTCATTTAAAAAACAAAAAAATTTGTTCTCTCACCTGTGGGTCTGAGACACCAACATGAGTCAAAGGATGACTGAAGTGGGGGTTATACACTGTCAAAAAGAAAAAAAAAAAAAAGGAGGAAAAAAAGGTTGAGAAGCATGTTTTGCTAACCTTTTAGTCACCATGATTACTTAATATAAATGGTAAGTAGTAAGTATCAAAGAATTCTCTTTTGGTGGACTGTGTCTTTTTAATCACAATGGATAAATTCTTAAGAGCAGTCCAATCTTAATGTTTCTTTCAAGTAAATTTGGACACTCATCTAAGCAACTGAGTCTGGAAATTATCCTTTATCAGGCATCAGCCACATGGGCCAGTAGAGATTAAACAATTTTAGTTGAAAGGGGTATGAGAATTTGAGCCAGTTAGTGTGTGCTTGAAGGGGGCTTGCACTGGCCAAAGCTCAGACGCAGATGGGTGCTGGTCTGCATCAGCTGAATCATAGTGCCTGACTCATGAGTGTAAATAAAATGCAGATGTGCATGCTAAGTAGAGCTGTAGAAGCACAACTGTGAGTCGGCTTATATGTAGTACTTTTTAAAGTGGCAATAACTGAATACTAGTTCCGAAAACTGGTTTAAACCTGGTTTATGTCTGTTTAACTTGCCTGAAGAAATATTAAAGCTGGTGCACACCAATAAACTACTTTTAAGGAGTTTTACAAGATGTTTACAAGACTAAAAACACAAGTATAAATGCTACCCTAAGTGATTTCTGTGCTTAAGTAAATGGAAACTTGGTTTTAAATTGATTTGAGCTTTTATTTTTCAGTAGGCAGAAGGTCTTCAGAAACAGGGTGAACATTTATTACCTATGCTTGCCCAAAAAGGGATGCTTAAATTTATCTATCCATCTGTACACTTTTTGGCTTTCCAAGAAGAGGGGGAAAGGCAAACCAACGTAAATATATATTGTGGGTAGTAAGAACCTCTCCTTTTCAACTTAGTAGGTACAATAGTCAAAGCACCTGCTCATCTGCTTTGGAGAATTTTCATTGTTTTTATCTGTAAAAGGGATATCATGTTTTGTAGACATGTATCTTTATTTTGGAGCTAGATGAATTCTGCGGGATGTATCCTTTCATGAGTGTATTCAGCATCTGTCATCTGCAGATAAGCATACAAATTCACATACATGTGTGAAAATGTTTATGTACACATACACACATGATCCTATAGCACCCCCTTTGTGCTTGAAAGGAGAAGGTGGTCCTGACCATCCTCCCTCCATAGCTCTTGCTTTCGGCCACCCAGTCCTGCATACACCAATACCCTGGACACTTTTCAGAGTCTTCCCTAAGCCAGTTCAGCTAACTGGCAAAGTGGCAGAGAGCTGTACCCCTGTATTTTCTCATGGATGCCTCCATGAGGTGAGTAGCAGGAATGCGCGTGCAGCCAGAGAAGTGGGGCCTTTCCCTCAGGGTAGTGGTAAACAAGTAGGCTGACCCACAGGGCTTTCTGAAATCTGCTCTCTGCACTGAGCTCTTACACATCCTCAAAATGTCCACTGGATTGCTGTGTTGTGTGTTTGAGGTTGCCAGAGACCCCCTTGTCAGGAGGACAGAAAGAAACATGGCAGATTTCCTGCTGTGGAGAGAATGGAAGTGGTCAAGGCGAGGGGAAGGGCGTTTCTGAAGCGTGACTTGGGGAAGGAAAGACTTCTGCCAAGTTCAGTGAGGCACAGGTCAGGCTGAGTTCCTGGAGTGTAAATAGAGTGTGTTTTTGTTAGCATTTGTTTGTATACATTAATAGCTCTCCAGTGGAGTGCAGTGGAAAGCTCTTTGACGTCTGGCACCATTCTGAAAGAGTATTGTGCCCCATGGTGATAATAGTGTGTGAGTGGTACATCCTAAATGAGCGAGAGGGATACTACTTTGCTAGCACTTTTCGGAAAGAGATGTGGCTTTGGAATACCAGCCTGAACTGGTCACTGGCAGCCTACGTCTGCATTATGTTTTTCTGCACGACCACTGGTGAGACTTGACCATGAGTAACTTGTGGGACCAGCCGTGTGGGACTGGCATGTAGAGTTGAGGTAGTTTCAAGTTTCTCTGTACAAAGTATGTATGTGGGGGAGTGTCTTCGTAAAGTGCTTTTTTGAAGAGAATGGAGGTGGCATGCAAATGATAGCTCTTACTTTCCTTTCCTTCTTACGTGTGTCCTGGTTTCAGCCAGGATAGAGTTAGGAAGAACAACTACAAAATGGGGTTCTTTTAGGAGAAATGCTGCTCCGGTTTCCAGTAGTCAAGTGCCCAAAGAGAGCAGAAAGGTCGAATTTGCTCACAGTCCTATGAGAAGAACTTCTGATTAGTATTCACAAGAAATGAGTGATCAAGATGAGACTGAAACCCCTGCACACCACACTAACCCATTTGTCGTTAGAGGGTATTATGACCAACATTAGAGGGGTCCTGCCTCCAGCCAGGCGGAGGACAGGGACAATCGAGTTTATTGGCCCATGTGGATTCAGTGGCCTGGCACGTCTGACCCCCAGCAGTATAAGGCTCTAGCGGACACTGGTGCTCAATGCACCCTAATACCATCAAATTTTAAGGGGGCAGAACCCGTTTGTATTTCGGGAGTGACAGGGGGGTCTCAACAGTTGACTGTATTGGAGGCTGAGGTGAGCCTAAGTGGGAAAGAGTGGGAAAAACACCCCACTGTGACTGGCCCAGAACTCCATGCAGTCTTGGCATAGATTATCTGAGGAGAG
This sequence comes from Strix aluco, assembly GCF_031877795.1. Taxonomy (NCBI): domain Eukaryota; kingdom Metazoa; phylum Chordata; class Aves; order Strigiformes; family Strigidae; genus Strix; species Strix aluco. The sequence goes on from NC_133971.1 coordinate 30,504,215, forward strand.
GGTATTTCAAGGACCCAAAAGGGTACCAGTGGGCTTTTGGTATAGCTGCCATGGAAACAGAAGGAATTAAACAGCTGTCTGTGTTACCTGGTCTATCAGAGGATCCTTCTGTTGTGGGATTGCTGAGGGTCGAAGAACAACGGGTGCCAACTGCCACTACAGCCGTGCACCGACGGCAATATCGCACCAATCGAGACTCTGCAATCCCTACCCATAAACTGATTCATCAGCCAGAGAGCCAAGGAGTCATCAGCAAGACGCGCTCCCCCTTTAACAGCCCCATATGGCCAGTGCAAAAGTCTCATGGAGAGTGGAGATTGACAGTAGATTATCGTGGCCTGAATGAAGTCATGCCACTGCTGAGTGCTGCCGTGCAAGCCATGCTAGAACTTCAGTATGGGCTAGAGTCAAAGGCAGCCAAGTGGTATGCCACGATTGATATTGCCAATGCATATTTCTCCATCCCTCTGGCAGCAGAATGCAGACCACAGTTTGCTTTTACCTGGAGGGGTGTCCAATACACCTGGAATCGACTGCCCCAGGGGTGGAAACACAGCCCCACCATTTGCCATGGACTGATCCAGACTGCACTGGAATAGGGTGAAGCACTGAAACACAGTACATTGATGACATCATTGTATGGGGTAATACAGCAGAAGAAGTTTTTGAGAAAGGGGGGGAAATAATCCAAACCCTTCTGAGAGCTGGTTTTGCCATAAAGCGCAGTAAAGTCAAGGGACCTGCACAAGAGATCCAGTTTTTAGGAGTAAAATGGCAAGATGGACATTGTCAGATTCCAATGGAGGTGATTAATAAAATAACACCTCCTTTGGAATCTGACGACCCACCGACTAGCAGAAAGGAAACGCAAACTTTCTTGGGTGTTGTGGGTTTCTGGATATCGCACATTCCAAATTACAGTCAGATTGTCAACCCTGTCTATCAAGCGACTCAGAAAAGAATGATTTTATATGGGGTCCGGAGCAATGACAAGCTTTTGAACAAATTAAACAGGAAATAATTCATACAGTAGCCCTCAGGCCAGCTTGGACAGGGCAAGATGTTAAAAATGTGCTTTACGCTGCAGCCAGGAAGAATGGCCCTACCTGGAGTCTCTGGCAGAGAGCACCAGGGGAGACTCGGGGTCAAACCCTGGTTTTTGAGTTGGAGATACAGAGGATCAGAGGCCCGCTATACTCCAACCAAAAAGGAGATATTGGCAGCATATGAAGGGGTCTGAGCTGCTTCAGAGGTGATTGGGACTGAAGCACAGCTCCTCCTGTCACCCCAACTGCCAGTGCTGGGCTGGGTGTTCAAAGGGAATGTCCCCTCTACACACCATGCAACTGATGCCACGGGGAGTAAATGGGCTGCATTAATCACACAACGGGCTCAAATAGGGACCCCCAGCCATCCAGGAATACTGGAAGTGATTACAAATTGGCCAGAAGGCAAAGACTTTTGGAATGGTGCCAGAGGAAGAGGTAATGTGTGCTGAAGAGGCCCCACCGTATAATAAACTACTGGATAATGAGAAGCGATATGTCCTGTTTACCAGCGGGTCCTGTCGCATTGTGGGGAAACATCGAAGGTGGAAAACAGCTGTATGGAGCCCCACACGATGGGTCTCTGAAGCTGCTGAAGGAAAAGGCAAATCGAGTCAGTTCGCAGAGGTGAAAGCCATCCAGCTGGCCTTGGATATCGCTGAGCGAGAAAGTGGCCAGTGCTCTGTCTCTACACTGACTCATGGATGGTGGCCAATGGCCTGTGGGGGTGGTTACAGCAGTGGAAACAGAGCAACTGGCAGTGCAGAGTCAAACCTGTCTGTGCTGCTGAATTATGGCAAGGTATTGCTGCTCAGGTAGAGAATCTGGCTGTAAAAGTACACCATGCAGATGCTCATGTACCCGAGAGCTGGGCCACTGAAGAACATCGGAACAACCAACAGGTGAATCAGGCTGCCAAGATCAAGGTGTCTCAAGTAGATCTGGACTAGCAACATAAGGGTGAACAGTTTATGGCTCACTGGGCCCATGACTCCTCAGGCCATCAGGGAAGAGATGCAACATATAGATGGGCTCGTGACTGAGGGGTGGACTTAACCATGGATGCTATTGCACAGGTAATCCATGAATGTGAGACATGTGCTACAATCAAGCAAGCCAAATGGTTACAACCCATTTGTTATGGAGGATGATGGTTAAAATATGAATATGGGGAGGCCTGACAGATTGATTATATCACTCTCCCACAAACTCAGCATGGCAAACACTATGTGCTTACAATGGTGGAAGCAGCCACTGGTTGGTTGGAAACTTATGCTGTGCCCCATGCCACTGCCCGGAACACCAGTTTAGGCCTTGAGAAGAAAGTCTTATGGCGGCATGGCACGTCAGAAAGGATTGAGTCAGATAATGGGACACACTTCCGAAACAACCTCGTAGACACCAAGAACATGATATTGAGTAGATATATCACATTCCCTACCATGCACCAGCCTCTGGGAAAATTGAACAATACAATGGGTTGCTAAAAACTACATTGAGAGCAATGGGTGGTGGAACTTTCAAACACTGGGACGTGCATTTAGCAAAAGCCACCTGGTTAGTCAATACCAGAGGATCTGCCAAGCAAGCTGGCCCTGCTCAGTCAAACCTCCTACATACTGTAGATGAGGATAAAGCCCCTGTAGTGTGCATTAAAAATATGCTGGGGAAGATAGTCTGCGTTACTCCGGCATTGGATAAAGGTAAACCCATGCATGGGATCACTTTTGCCCAAGGACCTGGGTGCACTTGGTGGGTGATTGCAGAAGGACAGAGAAGCCTGATGTGTGCTTCAAGGAGATTTTATTTTAGGTGAAAATAGCCAATGAATCAAACTGTCAGATAACCCTGTAATTGCAATTGGTGCCTCACAACATCCTCCTGCCACATCCATAGCCTCCTGCTCCACTGACTGAGCCAACTCCACCTCATTCCTCCAGCCTTAAAGACTGTCATGACAGATGGAACCCAAAGTTATGGACTAAATAAACTCAGCAGACAATGTGGAAGGATGTCCCATAGACTAAGGGAATGATATCTGTGAGACCTGGGCAAAAGGGGTGGTGATTCCTTAGGATGTATTTGGAGCCTGAGTACGACGTCAATGGTATGGAATAAGGGGTGGAGACTGTCCTGGTTTTGGCCAGGATAGAGTTAACTTTCCTTGGGCTGAGAGGGAGCACAGCTAGAGGGCTGGGCCTGGATCGATCATTGGAGTATTCCATATCACGTGACATCATGCTCAGTATATAGGCGGACGTGTGCTCTTTCATGCCCCGTTTTCGGTTTCTGGGTCAGCGTGGAGGGATTTTCTGGTGCGGTCAGATCGCTGCTGTCGGGGGGTGGGCTGTGTACCTGTCGCTGCGCTTGGTAAGCCACTGCTGCATTTTACCTGTTTTGGACTTATTATTGTTATTGGTTTTGTTACTATTACTAGTTCTTTTTTATTTAACCTATGAATTTCTTCTTTTGTCCCTCCCCTATTTCACTGGAGAGGAGGGGCAGGAAAGTAAACAACTGGCCACATGGTGATTGGCTACTGGCTGAGTTCAAACCACAACAACATGATGTTATTCTGACAGATACATCGTACAGCAGGAACCTGGTTTTAGCATAATTGTTCTTAATGTTTGCGTTTGCAAGTGTTGAAGTTTTTTTACAGCTATATCATGGGACTTTCAACTGAAATGACTTTCATGCTGTCATGAGACTAGCATAAGTACTTTTGGCTTGGGAGGAATAATCTTTAGTGTTAATGAAAATTCAGCAGTTGTTTGTAATCCTAGGAAAACAAGAAACTTTTCCTACTGACTTTTCCGTCCTTTTCTTTTTTCTTGCTAAACTCTGGTTTCGCTCTTGCTCCCATCGCAAGTCTAGGTCCTAGTTCCCAAAACATAACACTGTATGTATGGCAAGGATAAATGCTCTTCTGTGCAGTGCTAATGGCTGTGCAGGCCAGCTAATGCTAATGCCCCTTTCCTAGATAACCTTATGCTGTAGGGTCTTTGTCTGTTTTTTTGCAGCTTTGCACTAGCTAAGGGATGCTGCAAACCACTAAAAGTTACTTTTTTTTCTAGTTGTTGTAGTCTGCTTTAAAAGAAAAAGGTTTATATTTACACTAGTTTTTGAACAAGCAATGTCTGTGGATCTTAGCAAGTTGTTGGCATTTGTAGTGAGGTATGCACTTGGTATGGCACATTTGCTTTGGTACAACTGTGTGTTGTATTATCTGCTCTGGAGATGGAATAACTGCCCTTCAAGAGGAGCTGAAAGATGGTGTTATGGCTGAGTATAGGCAAGAGACTAGAAAATACAGTTTTAGGTATCAGTTCTGTTACCATTTTGTGATTTCCAGTGAAGTACTTAACCTCTCCTGCCTGAACTCCCAGTCATCGGCTAAGCATAAGAGCCTTTTCCACTTCTTCAAATACCACCGATTACCTTCTCTATTTAGGCTGCAAGTTTGGAACAGAGACAGTCTCTTATTATGTGATAAGTATCATGCCTGGAATTTGTCTGAGGACTAAAAACTGACTAGACTTGAAATTCTTGAAAACACACAAGCGAGAACCAAATTGTTCCAACTTCCTAGTGCTGGTATAACATGGTTTCTCCAGAGATACAGACTTCAGTGCAAAGAATTTCTGAAGTGGACATAGAGGAGGGAAAGAGAGTTCCTAACCTACACAGTGAAGCTTTTCTTTTTCTACTGGTATATTTTGTTTCATAAGAAAGAGGGAGAAATATTGTGTAACTTTAATGTGAACCAGATCTGCCAGTGGTGTTCACGTATGTAAAGATTTTTGCTCTAAAAGACAAATTTGTGTGATTAATGAATACTACTGAGGGGACAAATTAAGGTAGCCTGGCTGTCAAAAATATAAGAAATATAAATACAAAAAATTAATCATTGACTCACAAGTTTTTTAATGAAGACATTGAAATGTTGATACTACTGTTAAAAACAACACCAGGTGCCTTTCCGTAAGAAAGGAGGTATGTTGGCCAGCAGGATTTGAAGAATGAGAACTGCAGCATACACCTGTAGCTACTCAGATAGCTCTAGCAGGTGCTTCACAGCTTTATAGGTGCTACTACTTCATCAGTGGCTTGCACTCTGTGCAAAGCAGAGAGAATGAAACTCAGGAACTGTGGATTCTGGCTGAAGGCATGGGAAGGAGGGTGCTTTTTATCTGCCTCCTCAACTGCTGTCTACTGCATGCCTGTTTTGTTCACATGAATTTTAGTTCCTCTTTGGTCGTGCTGTTCTGGTCCTGTCTCTCCCAAGCTGTTTGTTTTGGGTAACTCCATGTGCTGTTGCACTGCTAAATGATTTTTGTCACTTTCGCCAATGCTACTGAAGTTTCAGCAGAGGGAGGAAGGCAGAGTCACTGTTGTTTTAGGTCAGTGATTAGGAGGAGCAATGGCAAGGAAAATCCTACGCAGACCTGGATCCGGTCAGCATGTGACTCAAAGGGAATATGGATGATGTGTCACTCTCTTCAGATTCTTCTGAGTGTTTCAACATAAGTTACCTAGAAGCTTCTCTTTCTCAGAAACAGATTAAAGAAGTTCTTGACAGAAGGATGAGGTTCTTCCTGCCAGATCAAGGGCCTGCTCCAAAATGCAGAAGTTCATGCAGTCATCATTTATTTAGGTGTAGGATTTTTTAGCAGTGACAGAAGAATATAATTTTTTTCAATAACTGTGTTCAGAGAAACAGATGAGCAGTTTTAGCTGAACCATAATAGAAGTAAAAATCAGGCTGAGGAAGAAAATCTAGAATAGGAAATGCTATCTCCCAGTAATTTGTTCCAGCAAATCTTTTGAGTGATGAGATACTGTGGTAGTGTTAAGAGTAGCTGTAGCTCTCTGTGCTTATTCCCATGTCTTCCCATAGAATACCTGTTATGGAGAAGCCTTGTCTTTGTTAGGCACCTCCATAATGCAGTTATTTTTAAATTACTGACTTGGGGAACTTCCAATGAGTCTGCTTTCTAAATTCTGTGTTCTGTAGGTTGATGTCCTTAAGGTAACAGCTCTACCCCTACTGAAGAAGTTTGGAGTTGATGGTGAAAGTCTGGAAATCAAGGTAAGACAACTTGTTCCTTTCTTTTCTGGCCCACGTTGAAATGATAATTTCACACTGCTTCACAGGGCCATATGCTTGCTGCCGGTATCTGTCTCTAGCAGATATGTAGTTGTAGCTACACATATTTCTAAAATTGTCCCTTGTTCTTGACATGTTTTAACTGACATACCAGCCACACAGTGATTGAAGATGTGGTGGAAGAGAAATGCAGAGGCTATGTGTAGAGAGGGTAAGGAGAAAGTAGTGACTTGTCTTAGTCTCTGAGATCTCTGCAAGCTAAGAAACCTTTTTGCTTTCTTGTTCCTCTTCAGTTCATTTAATTTCTTTTTCCTTCCACTTGCTCTTCCAGCCCCATGCTTAGGGCTAGGGAGTAATAGTAGAATCTTTTGCCTCCTTCACCGGTAGAGGAGCTGGATCTGTGTTTGGGTGATTGAGGTTTGCTTATAGTTTAGAAAATACAGGAAAGAAACTTTTCTTTAAAGACTACACTCTTCGCAGGCCCTATAAATCTGGATGTAGAATAGATTTCTTTTAGGTTGGAGAAAGAAATTATAGCCTTTCAAAGTTAAGAACACTCCATTTAAAATGTGTGAAAGCCCTAGCTGCACTACTAATCTTTGCTTGCTCTACCAAGCCCTGCCCCAGTGCCTCTCCCCACCCTGCCCAGGGCCCTGGACCCTATGTCATCACTCTGGGACTGTCAGCCCCTGCAGCAGGGCCAGTCTCCCATCTCCCCACAGCCCTGCCCTGCCTGGCCATGGGCCCCCTGAGCAAGACACACCTGTGGGCCCATGTCCCATCCCCATCCTTGTGGACATTGGCTGAGACAGTGGGACAGGGTCAGGCTGGCCAGGGCTATTTGTGCGAATGAGTTCATTCTGGTCTGCCATATACATAGTAAGCATCAAACACTTCCAGGCTTTCTTCAGCAGTGAGGTACAGCTTTGCTATTAAAGATCAGTCTTAAGCCAGGGTTGCCTTCCTGGTAAAGATGTTGGTTTTTTAGTTGGTTCATTTTGTTTTGTTTTGTTTCCCATTGAGAAGTCATGCCCTACTGTACTTGAGAGAGGAGGAAAAAAGAAATCAATTTTTGCTGATAGGTTTGATGCAAAATCTATTTCTGGCTTTAGGATGTCTTATTCTCGCCTGTGTTTGCATAATACCCCTACCGATAGTATTTCATTATATGCAAAATAAATGCTATCGTTTTTGAATGTGTATGTACATTCTTTGTGCTCTTTACTAACCTGCTTTTTTCCTCCATTATTGTCTAGATCAACCGGAGAGGAATGCCTCCCAAAGGCGGTGGAGAGATACTGTTTGCTTGCCCAGTGAGAAAGGTCTTGCAGCCTATTCATTTCACAGACCCGGGCAAAATCAAGCGCATCAGAGGAACTGCGTATCCTTTTTTTGTTTCTTTGTTTTTTTCTTTTAAATGAGTTTGCCTTAAAAAAATAAGCCTCCCAACTTCAGGTTGCAGAAGTGCACCTATGTTGCTGAGCATGTATCCAGATGACAGAGTGATGTCACACAGGGGGATTATGCAACGAGATTTCAGGATTTTCAGATCAAAACTGCTGTGTTCAGATCATCTCTGTTCAAAAAGCATCAGTAAACAAGTAAATAAATTTAAAACTGAACAGCACTATTTAAAAGCTTTTCAATAGCAAGAAAAAGTTAAAATACATTCCATCACATAATGTAGCAGCACTGAAAGGGGTCTTACCTTGTGTGTAAATCCAGTAGTTAACAAATGTAGTTTGTTATGCCTTGAATAGGTGGCATCTTGGCTGTTAATGGGTCTAGCAGAATGTTAGATGGGAGCTTAAATCTTAGTTCAGTGTACAGCTCACTGCACACATGTGAACTGAGCTGTTTGTTGCCTTATGAAAAAAACTTTGTTAGCTCTTGACCTTTAGCATTACCATTGGAGATGGAAGTAGAGGAGGTTTTACTTCCGCACAAAGATAAGGGCAGAAAGTATTGTTGTGGAGTACTTGCATTGGCAAGCAGAACTGCACATCTAGTTAATGTTTTGGAGGTTTTTTTCTTCTGTTGTGGTTTTTATATGGTATCTGTCATGAATCTGCTGTTGCAGTAGGAAGAAGACACAAATCCCTTACAAGCAAGGTATACTAAAGGTTGTATTTCATGAGCTCCTGCTCTCTCTTGAGCACTGACCAACTTGTAGTTTGATTTGTGATTATTAGAGTCCCAAACATGACCTGGCTTTGATTACTCAAAAGGAAATTAGGAATGGGGGTGGGTTTCCTGCCAGAGGTGCAGACTTGCAGCCTGTTCCTCCTTTTACTTATGGCATACCATCATAATTGTGTGTGAGAACAGGACACTTTGACCTCTGTTCCAACTGCAGTATTTGGATGAGTGCAGCATTGCCAAGTGACAGCAATTTTACTGGGTGCATATGCTGTAGAATAAAAAGGAGGCAGCTTGTTGTGCTTTTGGTGGTGGTTGTCACAGTCTTTCCATGAAGAAAGTAATTTCCTTATGCCCTCTTCCACCTCTGTAGTCAGTAGTTCTATCCTCTGCTTCTGTGTGAAGGAGGAAGCAATGATCATGACTTTAGTGCCATCTTTCTAAGTTGACGTTAATACCCAGCATCGTTCTGGGCCACTTTGATTGGATTTGGTCAGTGTATGTGAACTACAGGTTTTTGAACTTCCACTTTCCTTCAGGTTTTTCTGGGCTTTTTCTCAGGGATAAAGATTTGCCTTTAGTAAGCCTGGTGAGAGGCAGTCTCAGTTTAGCCAGTAAGTGGTCCTTCAAGCCAGTAAAAGACAGAACATATGGAAGGATGAGTACTTAGGTCTTTTATATGTGCATTTTTGTCCCTTTGGAATTCAGCTGAGCAAATCTGCTTCCTCACAGCTGGGCAGCTTGTGTTCAGTAACCTTTTATAGGCATCCAGAATACTGAGTGCACCAACTGTGCAGAACAATTATTTACTGGTTTTGCCCTTAAGATCTGAAAGCTTTTGGTTTACCTATTCCACAAGAGGATGGCAGCTGGGAGGTTTGAGAGTGTGTTTCTCTGCATTGCTATGTGCAGATGGGTGGTTAAATGTGCAGAGCGTGAGTCTGCATTATAGTTGGGATGGAATTTGGAGCACAGTGTGCTTTGTACATTTGAAGATCTATTGGGAACGTCACTGAAGCAGCACCTGAATAAAAGGGCACAAAGGCAGTTATCTCTTGTGTACTGTGAGGAGGTGGGTTGGGGTGAGCAGGAGGGTGGTAATTTCTTCTTCCCTGGAACCGTTACCTTCAGATGCCGAGTGACTAGAGAACCAGTGAACCGGATAGCCTCACAGCACTGCAAAATAGTTGCAGAGAGCAAAGATTATTTTTTTTTTAGCCTTTTAAAATTACTTTTTTCTTTTGCTAAAACATTTCAGTTCATCTACCTGATTTCTCCCTGACAGGAGACATACAGGATTTCTTAACTGATAATTCAGAGAAACTTCACCCATCACCCTCTTTTAATAGTATATAAAGAACAGAGCACATGGGATTTCCTACATCATAAGAAAACACAGGATGGCAAAACAGCAATTTAAAATTTTTGAAGGGCATTTTTAAGGTGGATGTTTACCTAGTCATAATGAAGAGTTCTGCACATATTCTGTGTACCTCACTTCAATGTATATCAGTGAAAAGACTGTAGAAAGCGCTTAAGCACATGTGCTTATGAGAACAGGAGAATGGACCAGCGCTCATGAATGGGTGTATAGGACAAAACCGCATTTTCTGAAATAATGCATTGGGACCTCTTGGCTGCTTTTGTCGGTCTCTGGTTTAAATTTCTTTTGTGACCACAATGAATTCCTTAGCTTGGAAATGTAGATACTCTGTCAGAGTGTCACCACAGATGGCAAACAGAATGGTGGAATCTGCAAGGAGCATCCTGAATAAACTCCTCCCAGACATTTATATCTACACAGATCATATGAAGGGGGTCAGCTCTGGAAAGTGAGTATCCAGTATTCACAGGGAACAGAAATGTATTTCTGCATTTGTTCATCTGCTAGGGTATTCTGATCTGTAATTTAATGAGTTCTAGACCATGATCTTCTATTTCATTGACTTCAGATATTCCTCACAGGGAAAAAAAAAATGATTCACTAGATAAGTGGTACAGGGGCAGAAGTTGTGTGTTTTCTTAAACAAGGAATATAATACATGGTTACTGCTACTAAAGGCAACTTTAGCCGCCTTCAGTTTTAAACCTGTTGCTTTGAAGTGAGATTAAGATCAGAGAGTGAGACCTCAGAGTGAGATTAAGATGGTATGTTGTGAAAGCCTACTGTACACCTTCTGACAGAAGTGGTAATTTTAAGGATGGGACCAAACTGTTTAGAAAGTGTTTGAGCTGTGTGGATTGTCTTCTGCTTTACTGTTACATAAATAGCTGAAGGGGTATCATTTCAGCAGCAGGGACTGGAAAATTGAGATACTCATTTATTGTACTTCCACAGATTTTGTTTGCCAGCAGAATACAGAAGTGATGGATGTGATTCAGAGAATTTTACTGATACATGTCAGCTTTGTTGTCCTCTTGTCACTTTTCGTTGAGGTTGATGGAATTCTGGATATTTCATTTGTTGGTCTTCTGTCTGTATGCTCAAATCCAAGCATGGACATTTTCTTTCACTGTTTCTGCTTTTTGAAATATTACCTTAAAGCTTGTTAGGCTTGCAAATTTACAAATCCAAAAATTGTTGACACTTTCTAAGTATTTTTCCTCTTTTCCAATCCATCACATTTAATAATCCAGGTTGCTAAGTCTTGTGCCTCCAGGCTGTTAACAGTGATCAGAATTGCAAAATGTTTTTTGGGACCTGTGTAGTTTTGGGGTTCTCTTTTGGTTTTTATCTGTCTATGAAGTGAGCAAGTCAAATGGATTGGGGCAGCAGCATTACATTTATGGGTAGCCCATGCAGAGAGATAAACTATAGCATGGGAAGAGAAACTGAATCTCTCTCCACCTACCTGGTGCATGTGGCTTTCTAATGCAGCTGTGCTGTCACATTCAGCATTAAGTATGGCGCTCATACGGTTGCAGCATAGTATGACTATGTAACTAACACTGTGCCACTTTGGCAAAGTTTTTTTTATATTACCTGGTTCCCAGTGCGTGCGTGTGTGTGTGTCTTAGCAGGACGAGGAAGGAAAGCAGTATGCCTCGTTGTTTCCAGTGCTGCCTTTGGTGATGAGTAAGACCAGCAATGACTAGTTCAGCCCATCTGTGCTTAGCCCAAACCAAGCTCTGATGTCAGAATATAAAGCATTGATCTATATCCCTTCCACAGTGCCAAAAGCTTCAGGAAATACGTTATTTGAGCATCTTCTGCCACCTATAATCTATCTCTAAACAAAAAGTTCCCGGTTCTGTTTTGAGCATTTACAGCAAAAAGTTTGTCTATGCAGATGCTTTGTAATACTGTCTGCCCATACATGACGCACTGGATAATTGTAACTTTTATTTACGCAGATTGCCACTGAACACTTAACAAGATCTGCGACGGGCTACAGTTATTACAGGATACTTGTCCAAAAATTAACATCTTTGACACTGTTCTTGGCTTGCTGTCTAGATCTCTGTCTTTTTCAGAGGAAGGAAAGGAGAAGGGAGACATCTTTATCATACCTTCTGTGTTGCTCAGCAAGTGCAGGCAGTTAAATATGGGTGGGAACCACTGATACCTTTTTGTTACCACCCTACTGAAATGCCTCTGGAGGAACTGCTGTTTTTCTGGCACGGGGAGAGTTTGTGTGTATTGGTATTTGGGGTTTGTTTTGGTGATTTGTTGATGTCAGTGACATTTATTGCAGTTTTGGGTCAGTGGGACTATTTTAATTAAAAAGTTTGGGTGGTGGTGGCAGCAGGAGTCCAGAACTGTGGGAAATCCTGTGTGCGGAGTAAAATTAAGTTAACCTTATTTTGAATGGCTAGCTATTGGTGCTCTTCCAGAGCCTATAAAGAAGAGGATCTTGTGACTTCTTCTTTTCTTCCTTACAACTTCTGATTTCTCAACAAGCTGTACTTACATCTGTGTACTTACTCAAATCTGTGACTTTCTTGTAGCAGAAGTGTTTCTTAACTCTCACAATAACATTTTGTAGGATCCCAAGCTCTAAGGAAAACAGGGTTTTTTTGTTTTTTTCAAATCATACATTCAGAATTCTTACACAGTTGTAACGATTTGGATATTTTTGAACTGAAAGTGAAAAGAAGTGATTTGAAATATAAGTAATGTGGATCAAACTTTTTTTTTAAATTCTCCTGTTTGGTGCCATGGCTATGGTCTAATCTTGCTAAATATTGAAGCTTCCAGGGAAAGAGCTCAATCCCTAATGAAAGTTTTGATTTTGAATGTTGCAGAGAAGAAACACTAGACACCTTTGAAATGTTCCTCAAACATTAATTAAATAAATGTGAAAGATACAATTTTTTTTATAGAGGAGCATATTTCTGAGGTTTGGATGTTTCAGTTTGGGTTTTTTTTCTTTGCTTTTTTTCTTTTTAAAGAGTCTGTGTCAGCAATAGCCAGCACACTGGGTTTGGGGACAGTGGTACTGGGTTTAACTTAAATACTGTTAATGTTTCTTTCCAGGGTGAATCAAATGTATAGAACAGAAAATTTGTCAGCAAGTCCAGATTCCCAGTATGTTCCTATGAGAGGAACTGTTTGTGTCTTGAGGAGGAGGTTGGCTGGAAGTGGTTCTTGGCTTATTACATGAATTTTGTCCTTAAATCAAATGCACTTTTTCCCTTTCTTTCAGATCACCAGGTTTTGGCATGTGCCTTACAGCAGAAACCATCAATGGCACTATTCTCAGTGCTGAGCTAGCCTCAAACCCTCAGGGCCAGGGAACAGCCGTGCTTCCCGAGGAACTTGGCCAGAATTGTGCTAAGCTGTTGCTTGAGGAGGTCTACAGGGTAAGTGGCCAGTATGCTTTCTGTGTATAGCTGTAGGGTAAGAAGGTGATGACATATTAGTAAATGAAGGAGCTTGGGGGCAACCTCAGGCAGGTTCAGATCTAAACAGACAAATGATTTGATGCTGCCAGTGTCTTCTTCATCCCGGTAAGGAGTGGTTTTGAATGGTTCCCTTAACAGTGGAATGACTGACTGGGCCATGTTATTTCCCATGTCCAGGAGATGTTACTATGAATCATAGTAGTGGCAAATTTCTCTTTTGCTTTCTGTCTGCAACAGAATTCAGTTGGTTTCTGTTGTGGTTTGAGCTCAGAGGGCAACTGAGTGCCATGCAGCCACTCATTCCCCTCTTCCCCCCCCAAGCGCTGAGAAGGAGGAAAGCAAAAGGCCCAGGAAATTCAGATAAGGACAGGGAGGGATGAACTCATCCATTACAGCACAGGCAAAAGACAGACTCATTAGGGGAAGAAAAAAAGAACATAAAATTTAATACAGACACTGAAAACAATAACAACATGTAACAGACAGAGTAGGACTGTGAGAAGCATTACCACATCTTGAAAACACCTTCCCCCACCCCTCCTCCCCCCCAGCAGTCCAGGGGGCAGGGAATGGGGGGTGCAGTCAGTCCTGCCGCTTCTTACACCTCAGGGAGGTGAGGGAAACTTCTGTCATTCCTCCCCTGTTCCAGCACAGTCCCCCTCTCACAGGAGTCAGTCCTCCACAAGCTCTCTCCAACATGAGTCACTTGCATGGGCGTGTGGGTCACCCCCGCATGTTGCAGTTCTCCCAGTGCCGAACTGCAACAGCGAGTATGGCCTTTTTCAAGCACAGTTACCTGGATCAGCGTGAGGTCCCCACATGCCGCAAATCGGCATCTGCTCCACCATAGACCCCCATGGGCGGTGGGGGGAGTGGCCCTGCTGCCTCACCATGGGGTACAGGGGAGCCTTTGCTCTGGCACACCTTCCCCCCCTCCCCCCTCCTTTCTTCCACTGACCTCGGTGGGTGTTCAGTGTGGTGTTTGCACAGATGTGCTCCCTGAAACTTCTCACAACTCCCACAACTCCTCCCCTCTTAAATACGTTACTGCAAAGGCGCAGCTAATTGGCCCAGCCTAGGTGCAAAGGCAGGTCTGACTGGGAGCTGGCAGAGCTTCAAAAAGTTTCTCACAGGGGGCCACCGCTGTAGCCCCCTCCCCTGCTACCAAAACCCCACCACTCACTCAAATCAGGACAGCTTCACACAGGCTATTACTTTTTTAATAAGTTGGAGGGGTGAGTCAATGCTCTTAAGCTTGCGGTTGGAATGGGATATTATGAGTGGAGGCAGATGGGGGGTGGGGGGAAAGCATCTAGCCTTAATGCTGGCTGCTTTATGGTGATGATGGCAAAGTCAAATGTGCAGAGATCTGTTGGTTGTATGAGGAATTGTGTGAATGGTTTGTTGGAAAGGAGCTAGGACAGTGTTTGCATGGGAATCTTAGGTGCATCACAGTCTTCTGCAGTGGCGTTTAGGGGGGTTTTTTTGTATTATAATGTTTTTCATTTGTGATGAGAGTTTTAGTGGATGAACAGGTTTCAGTCTTACAAATGATTTGGCAATTAGCTTCATAGTAAGTTTCTGATTTAATAAAAAATCTACCTGCTTTTGTTGTGTACCTCCACAAATGTTAAAATAAGTAGCTGTTAGTACTGACAAAACACATTTGGTCTTTAGGAGGCAGTCACCTACAAATTGTACTCATTCTTTGAAAAAACAGTAATTGCTCTGAACTAGAATAACCTGGTCAGACTTTGCAAAGTATTAAAAATGCCATTAATGAGATTCTGTATTAGGTAATGTAGTCAATTATAAAAATACCCCTTAACCTCATAAATCACATCCACGCCTTTAGTAGATTGTTCATCTGTGCCCATGTTATCTTCCCTTCCCTGCTGCAAACCCTTCATCTGTCTGAATTACCAACTTGCCCACTTGTTCCAGTCTTCCATTAATGTTTTGTCTTTGTTTATCCGGTATATGCACCATGTTGCTAGAGGACTTTCCCTTCCTAGCCCAGGGTTCTTATCTCATAGAAACACCACAAACAAGTATTCTTTCTGGATACAGTCCACACCCCTTGCATATCAAAGTCCAGCATGCATGGAGAATGCAGTCACAACTAGTGACTGAAACATCTGTCTGTTTCTACAATTATGTAGTGACAGGTATCTATTTTTATTTGAGAGATGAATTGTAAAATCTTCCAGCTTCCCACCCCCCCCCCCCCCACCCCCCCGCCAAAAAAAACCCCACACCTAAAATTTGGTGCATTTGTTGCTTTGTGTAAACCTCCTGGAAAACATCTTCAGGTAATCAGATGATTAGAGGCACCAAAAATCCACTTTTCATACACTTTTATCACCATCAATAGGTTTTTTTTTTTCCTTTGGAAACCATCTAGCACTTGACAGATTTAAACTGGTGAGGGAATTTGTCCAGATACTATGCTTTCTTCAGAGTCAGATGTCAGAGAACTTCCAAAATGCAGAGGGCTGAAAAGGCCTGAACCAGGTAATTTTCTGCTTTAGTGTACTGCAGCTATTTGAATGTGATGAGTCAAATTCTACAAAGCACCAGGATAGGATCTCAGGACAACAGAAGAAAAGCGTTTGAGGAGAAAGCGGCGTCAGGCAAGTCTTTGAATGATAAAGTGATAGGCCATGAAGTTTCAATGGCTTCAAGGGTCAGATGTGAGGTTGTTAGCTGTGGCCTGCTATGGTACCATTGGTGCTCCTGGAAGGCTCTTTTATATGTGGGGTGCTTCAGTCCAAGAGTGACTGACAAGTGCTGAGCAGCATACAAACTGCTTGTGGTCCTCCACTGCAGCAGCTCACAGTGGAAAAGTTCTTGTTTGTGAGCATTTTTTGCTATTGTGCTGCTTATTCAGTGGAGTCCTTATTCTCTGTTCATGAATTCACCACTCCCTCCATCATAGGCAGTATGGTGGGTTTTGTTCTGTAGTTTTCAGAATGTGCACTTGAATTTATGTATGACAAGTACACTCACATAGCACTAGCCAGGAATTTGAAAAAATGGGCTTTCTCATTGATTTTTTTTTTTTTTTTTTTTAACTTAGGTCAGTTTGATCTAGTGTTGACCCCAGAGAGAATATAAAAACATGTTGCAAAGTGTGCAATGTTTGTTTATTTTGAGGATACTATTTTTTTAAGTTTCTTTGCCTAGATATGATGTCTGTGCATGGAGCAAGAATAGGCTCTGAATAGGCACTCTTTAAGTCCCGCTCTCTTTACACCACCTTGTCACTCAATATAGGGCTCAAGTGACAATTTCTCTCCCTGTGTTTAGATCTTCTCTTTATAAGGTTGTTTCTCCATCTGTCTCTTTGCCTGTAGGTAATGTGCTGCAGGAGCTGGGACCAGAAAAGGGCAAACTGGGAGTATGGGAAATGATGATTCTCTGTAGAAGGGTTTTACTTGTCAGGGTCGCCCACAAATCTGCTGAAGTTCATTACAGTTTAAAGGGGTCCAGGGACATCTCTTGAAGTGCTTGCTTAATTCGAGTCTTGCTGTGTGAAGTGCTAAATGGTCCCTTTTACTAAGCCCTCAAAAATAAATGAAAGAGGCTGTAAGATTCTTTGGATCAGTGGAGCTTTTTAATGTGTATTTGTTGATGGAAAGATACTGAAGCTAATTGACTAATAATAAGTGGCACAGTGCTAATTACAGTAGCTTAAAGAAGGGGGCATGGAGTGACTGGCTAGCATTGTCTTTACAAATCCGTATGCAGTTCTTACCTAAGCTTAATTGTAGAAGGCCAGTAAGGATTTTCCTCTTGTCTGTGAAAGGCATTGGTTATGGGAGCTCTATATAGCAGGTGATTGGCAGGATGGAAAGGCCTGAAAGAACTGGAAGAGGATTGAATGTTTGTATTCCTTGTGTGATCATGAAAAATGGGGGAGGATGCAATACCTATTTAAGGGTGAGTTGTTTAAATGAAGAAAGGATGAGTTGTTAGGGGGACTTGGAGGGGCAGGAGGGGAAAGACTTTTATTTAACTAGAGCTAAAATGAGTGAAGCATTTCACTGAAGGCTTAATTTTCAAGATGGCCTTACTTCAGCATGACAAGGCTCTGCTCCATTCTTCTGGAAAAAAAAAACAGCCAACAACAACAAGAAAAAAACCCCAAAACAAAACCAAAACAAAACCTCTGCACTTCACGTAACAAATTATTGAGGCATGCAAGTATGTACCATACAGGTAAGGGAGGAAATTGTATATTGCCAAAATATAACCAAGACTAAATCAAAGCTGGGGTCAAGCTCCGAAGAATAACCCTCTTCAAAATGCTATTGTCCAATACCCAGAGTTGTAATATTTGTACAGGCATGTCAACTGTGGTACTAGTATAACAACATTTCAGAATGGATGGTGTTCTAAGTGATCTGTGTCTTCAGTTGTCACATACGGTTGGATCTGGCGCTGTTGTCAATGGAAACAATAATGGAGAAACTGCCATAAACTGAATTAATATGGACTAGAAGCTGCATCCTAGGGTGGTAACGTGTGCCAGCTATTTTGGAACAAATGTCAGTAATTCGGCTCTGACTTTGCCTGTTCCATTTCTCTTGGGAGGGTTGTTTCTGATTTTTGGGCTTTTGAGTAAGTGGCCAGGTGGATTGAGAGAAAAAAGTTGGCCTCCTTGGGAGTGGCATGTCCTTCATTTGGCACAAGTTACTGTTCTGTCATCATTAGATTACAAGCAAATCACTTAATTTCCCTGTCTGGCAACTGCCTATGTGGGAATGGGCATAACAGTGCATTGCTAATGTGCAACAATAGTGGGGGCGACTGACTCACTGCAGTGAGAGAGCTTATGTAAGCAGCTAGGACATGATGGATGCATCATGTTTTGCTATATTGTTTAGGATGTGGTTGTTTCCATGCTGATTGAAGCTTTTGTATAAATTTGGTCATAAAAATAGATGTTTTATAATGTTTTCAGTTTTAGAAAAACAGAAACAAGCTCAGAAAATGTAAAGTTTTCATCCAAGTGGCAAAGAGCATTTTGAATTATTAACTGAACTACAAATACAGAAAGTCCTGCATCAGGAATCCTTACCAAACTCATCTGCTTCTTGTATGTGTTTCAGATAGGCAAATACTGCTGGTGAGAGCTGTGACTCTAGACTGCACCAGCAAATTCTGCAGGTAGCCTGTTCACTCAAGATAAAGCACAATTTTTGTCAGTCCCATAGAGAGCATTAGCTGGAGTGCATGAAGTTCACTTTGGTATGGCAGGTTCATGCAGTTAAAAGGGCAAGGGCTGCTGTAAGAGCATGTTGCTAGGCATTAGGTCATGGGAGTCAACATAATGAGGATGTTTCCTTCGTTGTGGTGTATCATTTGTCGCATTAAGCACAGAGGCTTTTTTCAGAAGAACAGAGCTGAGACTTGTCACAGTGAAGCAAAGCCATCTTGAAATTAAACATTCAGTACCTCTCCTTGGAAAGGTCTTACTTTCTGCCCTTTCACTGAGTAAATGTGCTGAAGTTGTCACATCATGGTGTTTTCTTAATATATGAAGTCCAAAATTTATTTTGCCTCTCCCTTGCTTTTTTGGATGGTATTACCTCTTAAAATGATGACAGGTTGCCCACAAAGGTAACTGTCAGTTTACCTCATTAGAGAATTTGATTTTAAAAGGATGAATTTTTGGTTTTGCTGTCTGCAGAGAGCCTATTCAGAGAGCTTAGCATTAGGCCTGATCCACCAGAAAACTGTTCAGAGATGTGGCTGTGGATCAGGATGAATGCGAGGACAGACCGAAACAATGTTATGCCAGATATTTTTTCTATTTTCAATGTGGTTACGTAGTAATAATTGGTAAATTCTCTCTACAGGAGTCTTGACTGAAGGTATGCCTTTTAATTTACATTCAAGCTTTGTAAATGAGGAAAGCTTTCAATTTTTATTTACATATGCATCGTAGTTAACACTTTCCACACACAAAACTATTGTCCGTGCACGTATGATTTATTACAGTCAAATATGTGCAAGAGTATGTGTAGTTCTACATAATTGTATGTATGGCTCTTTCACATAGCAATAAAAAAATACTTCCCATTTTAAGTATGGGGGAGATGTTTTACAAATGTAAAACCAGAAAAGTTAGCAGCAAGGGTTTAGGTGGATGTATGTGAAAATACTTTTAACTTGCTCTTCTGCGCCTCCTAACACTGAACTTTTTGTCCGAATGTAACTTCATAGTTAAAAAGTGCTGCAATTCATGGTATCTTCAAATGCACACGAACTGTAATTAATATCTATTTTCAATTTATTGCAAATAAATTCTTCAGTGCTTACCTTCTGTGATGTTAGACGAGAACAGGCTGGAAAAGATGGGAGGGATCTTTAATGTGGCCTTGTTACTGGGTTTTGTTTTAGTTCTGTTCCTTTCCCAGCCTGTCATGTGAAATTAATTTGTCATTGTTACAAAATCCAGATTTTTATCTTTTTTGCCCCTTGAAAATTGGGAGCAGTAGTTCAGCCTTTTAAGTGTATCTGTCTCCTTCATGACTGTCCTTCCATCCCAATTTCTGGTTTGTACAGAGATTAATTATTAAAACATTTTGGTTTGCAGGGAGGCTGTGTAGATTCAACAAATCAGAGCCTTGCTCTGCTCCTCATGACCCTTGGACAACGGGATGTTTCCAAAGTCCTGTTAGGACCTCTGTCTCCATACACGTAAGTTGTTTTGTTCAGTTTAATTACCCAGTTGTGTTTAATTCGCTAGTTGTATTGCACAGATATTTTTTGTAAACAGAAGACTTTTCTTGTGGCTATAAATAGAACGACTTGTAGCCATCTTCAAATGAGACAGGTGATGTAAGTTACCTAGTGTTTATTTCTGCATGTTAGAAGACGATTCCCTTACTGTTCTGTATTATTCCTGGTTCTGAGAATTGCAGAGATGGAGTTTATTGTTGGTTCTTGGTCTTGGATTATATGTGTACATCAGTTTGCTTTTTGTTGCCTATGTACACTACTGTGTTTTCCTAGTAATCTCTCTGTTGCTGTGGCATTAAATGGCATGTTTCTATAGTAGCCAGACACTAAAGCTGTGATTGTGCATAGGAAACAGCTTAGGAGTTCAATTCATGGAGCTATGTGCAACACCAAAGCTTTTGCCCTGTCAGGCAGCAGACTTCTATCTAGTCCTTCAGTCTCAGTTTTTAAAGTTTTTTCTGTGGCTGGTAGTGGTTCAGAGGATAAAGAAAGACTAAATTTCTTACACTGCTAGTTACAACACACAGGTTAGGGAAAGGGCATCCAGTATCAAAAATTTAATTTACTCTATCAGACTGACAAGTGATTGACTAGATCACAGCTATTCCTAGAGACTGAGCAGTTTTCCTTTAATCAAATAGAGGGAGGGCTGTTTATCTGACAATGGCATCAAATAATAAGACTTATGAACTGTCCTTTTTCGGTTATCATGGTACCGGTGCTGTATACGTGAAAGGTACAGTACTGTGATAACTGAAGAATGGTGGTGCCATCACATGAGAGCTAGAAATTGCCTAACTGCTATTCTCAACCCCTGATAACTTGGAAACAACATTCATCAGATTTTGAAGGGAAGACAGGGAAGCCTCCCATTGCACAGGGGTAAAGTAGTCCCTGTGAAGTAAGTATCCATGTGAAAGGCTTACAAAGAGTAGATACCAGTGCCTGAAGTGCACAGTTAAGCATGTGAAACAAACCAATCACTTGTCATTGTCCAGTCTTTTGCTGTGAAGATCACGCAAGTGCACTAGTTTAGTTTGTAAGCAGGCTGATTTCAAAAGGGTGGGTTGTCACTACTTCCAAGCTGGGAGTGTGTGACAAAGCTGAAGGTCAGGAGAAGACATCCTGAAGCAGTATGTGTCACATGAGATCATAAAATCTGTGATTCTGTGACAATCTGTGAATCACCAGTCCTATGAGGATCTATTCAGGAATCACACAGCTCTGCCTGCAGCACCCCCATGCCCCCACTAAGGCAGCTCATAAAGGGCTGGGAAATTTGGCTTCCGAGCAACTCATCGAATGCACAGGCTTTTGAAGTAAATTGTAGTACTGTCATGTTCAACTTCATTGTCCCTTCTTTTCTGTCTTGGGGCTGTGACACCTCTGCATTTAACACTTTCAACCTGCAGAATCCAAAGCTATTTATAAGCCACGTTAGCACTAGATTGGCTTCCCTGTCTAGCACAATGTAGCATGCATGTGACAGTTCAGCTGGGGATGAGAGCACTGTGTAGGTACATGGTACTTTGGAATACGTCCATCAGAATGAGGAAATGTCTCCCTAATTTGTGTGTTTCCACGGAGACATCCTTTGCTCCCGCTAACGGCGGGTTGGGGGCGGGGGCAACACCATAAGCAGGGCTGTCCTGAGTGGCACTGGGGACAGCAGCCCAAAAAGACCACTTGGCGTGCGGCCATCTGGAAGTGCCTCTCTGTCAAGCCGAGGGTGCCGGCTGTGTTGCCACCTAGCAGAGATCAGTCTTGCAGGACAGGCTAGTCTGCATGCAGGTGAATTGGCATGAGCTGGGGGTACATGAAGGAGATAACCGGAGAGCCAGAGTGCCCAGGCCCTCTGTTCCGCAAGGGTTTAGGGGCTTCAAGTGGAGGGAACAGGGCCCGGTGCAGCCCCTGAGGCGGGGCTGCCTCGGGCAGGGCGCCTCTGCCTGGCCGGGCCGTCGCTTTCGGTTGCTGCCCGAGCCCAGCCCGGGGTCGGGGGTGTCCGTCCCGGCCGGCCCCCAGCCCCTCGCCTGTCTCTCTCCCCCCGCAGCCCGCCCGCTGCCCGGCGGGTCGGGGCCGCGGCCTCTCCGTGGCGCGGCGCCCCCTGGCGGCCCGAGCCCTGGCCGCAGGCCGCACCCGCCAGCTGTAGGCCAGGCCTGGCTGCACCGCTTCTGGCCGGGAGGCGGCCGGGAAGGCCCCGGCGTGAGACTGGGGAGCAGCACCGGGGCCGCCAGCACTGCCGAGCTGTGCCCTGCCCTGTTCTCGGGGTAGTCGAACCGAGAAGGCGTTGCTGGTGCACGGGTCTTCTCTCGCAGTGATCTGCAAGTTGGTTGCTTTGCCCTGACAGCGAGCTAAGACGTGTGAAGTGGTTATGTATCTTTTGGTGTTGCTTAGCAGGCTTCTGGGAAAAGATAGCACTTAGGTAAACAGACTTTTTATGCCTTTTTTTTTTTTTTGTAGTACAGTGGGTTTTTATTTGAAAGTGGCTGGCCCTGAGGAAAACCTCCAGTGTGGCTCATGTGCTGTCCCTGGGCCTAAGGAAGAGTGTTCAGCTGTTTTGTTCTTGCCTGAACACAGTCTAAATTTCCAGAAAAATAAAACTTCTCTGTGCCTCGTGCCCCCTCCCTCCGTCCTCCAGTCTGTACATGTTTGGTGCAGCCTCCACTATTACTTGAGGTGCAAACCTTCCCACACATGACCCATATCAGCCTCAAGCTTATACAAACCTGCTTTCTGCTGCATTTCTGTCACATACCCCTGTCTTTCCCACCTCTTTTTCTCCTATTTCCAGGGCTCTTACCGCTTGTGCTTCTACTGCTGCAAGACAGAGCTGGCTTCTTGCTGCTCACAAATTCTCCCTCGACGTCCCCAGGCAGCCTCCCCTTTGCTCTCACTCTGTGAACCTTTTCTGTGTACGTGGGGGCTGTGGCAAAGCCCTCTTGTGTTTTCTCAGTTTGCTCTTGTTCAAAAGGGAGAAGAGGTAGAGAAGCACAGTAGTCTACGTATGCGCAGAGAGAGGTACTGACTGAACTGATCCCACCCACATGTTGCAGAGTTTGCTGATCAGATGTTAGGATTTTTCCCTGAGCTTCCGGCTCCATGCCACCTCTGGCATTTGTATGGTTTATTTTGTGCCCTCCTTGCAGTTCAGCACGCCACTCCTGCTGTTTTGGGCTCGGCTGCTTTCTTGTCACACTGCCAGAGCTCTGGGAAAGGACCCAGCTAAGGAGGAGGCTGGTACAGAGCTTGTTGCCTGTGAGCTTTACTTAAGCATTTGTGCCAGCCTATGCCCATGTGCCTATTATAGCAGCAAGCAGAAACCCCAACCAGTTGGGGAGGCATGGAAGAAAAGGAGCTTTTTAATTCTTTCTTTCACCTGTTAATCCATTTGAGAGATGAGAGCTGGTGTCTGTGCTAAGGCTAGTTGCCAGCCCAGGAAGGTGAGGTAGGAAGATGTACATAGCATGGGGAGCCATGTGCGCACATTCACCCCACAGAACTATTCAGCTGACTGCACCGGAGATAACTTTCAGATCTTGCTAAGCACAGACCAGTGTAGGTAATGACAGCCTGTCTTTGTCTGGCTCCTGCAGTTTCCCTTCTCTCCCCATGGATGTACGCAAGCACAGGAACAGCAGCATGCCCAGCTGAAGTGGATAAAGCAATTCTTGCTCCTGCAACTTTTGTTGTGCTTATTCATAATTTATGTGTAGGAGCTGCCAGGAGGCTTTCAGAGGCTTCATGATGTTGCAGTGGGGACAGCCATATCCTCTTGGTCTCCTGCTTCCCATTTTGTGGGTACTTTCTCTTGACTTGGTGTAATGATGTGTGATTTAGCTTGCGATTATGCTCTCAGCATGCAGAGCAGAAGGTTTTTCCAGATTGCCAGCCAAAGAAATGTGTGGACTGGATGTGCACATTCCCTTTCTTTAAAGGTTAAACTTAACCTAAGAAGGGCACATACCAATTGCTGCAGGAGATTAAACCTTAGTTTAAGACTGCAGACTTGCTTGTGGCCATGACTGGAAGAGACCAGACTTCTGTCAGGAACAATTACCAATTTTATATTTGTAGTCTTTTGGTGTAATTACTTGTTCCCTGTTTTGAGGAAGCCAGTAGGAATGTTTTCTTGGCTGTTTCTGTTCTGTTTTTATACTTTTTAGTAGCTTTTCCTGTCACTCACCCTCTAGTCAGTATACACTTAGGAGCACTGTGTCTGTTTAGTCTCTTTGTGCCTCTCATTCTAAAATGATGAAAGGAAAATTCCTACCTTTTTTTTTCCTGAAAGTGAGGAGAGAAAACAGGAAGAATTCTCAGTCTGAATGTGATTCTAATGAAACATTAGTTTAACTAAGACATGGGCAAGTTAGTAATACAAATCAAACACGTGCTCTAGGATCTGATGTCTGTCTTCTTAAAGTATGCAACCCAAGGCCAACCTTTTGGCTATCCCTGTTTTATCTTATATTTTTGCTTTAAACAATGCGGGGGGAGGAGTACCACAGGCTGGTATGGGGTTCATATGGCCCTGAGGGAGAGTCAGCATCATGAGTAAGTGACCTTGCCTGACTACATCTTTTCTTTCTCCTTTCTTCTTCCCTCGCTGTTTTGTTTTGCTATGTTACCAGGCATTCCTTCTGTCTCTGTTCATACAGAGAGTGCAGTTGTTTCAGTAGGGGTCACTAGCCACTGCTAGAACACAAGTGAGAACAACATATGTTTTGAGCCTGTAGGCTTGTTTTTCTGTATGAAGCAATGTTTTCATGTTCTATTCACTGTGCTCGTTGCTGGAATCAGCATTAATACATACTGCTTATGGGCTTTCTGTTTTGTTTCTTAAACTCTGTTATTTTCTCTCCCTCAGAATTGAGTTTCTGCGACACCTGAGAAGCTTCTTCCAGATCATGTTTAAAATTGAAACAAAGACCCCTGAGGAAGAGCACATGGGAGGGGAGAAAGTCTTAATGACGTGTGTTGGCATTGGATTTTCCAACCTTAGCAAAACTATAAGATAAGAAACATCTACACACTTCATGAAATGGGGTGAGAGAAAATGCAGCAAAGATCTTGATAAAACCTGCCTTTCCCTGTGCTTATTCTGGCACAGGGAAACCAGTGATGATTTCAGTGCAGAAGTACCCAAGCTTGCTGCATGTAAACAGTAATGCTGACTTCAGGCTATTTAGACCTGTGCTGTTTATAAATGCAATGCCAGTATTCTGTGCTGCATGGAATGGCTGGCTGGAGTCTCAGCTGGCTTGGGACTCTTTGCACTGTATTCCACTGCATGGGACACAGGTGCCTCTTATGTCCCTGTGCCCTCAAGCCTTAATGCAGTGGGTGCTCTAGTTTTGTGTATCTACAGACTTAACTCTTGGCTTTTTCTGAAAGGTTTAGATAGAGAGGGAAAACAAGATTGACCAAAATGAGCTTTGCAGTGCAAAACAGATGATTACAACAGAAATAGTAGATTCTTAAAGTAATTGCAGAGACAATATTGGCATGGAAATAAAAGTAAAGGTGTGACAATTTTTTGTTATACATTGCATGTGTCAAATGCTTCACTCCTGCTTATGTTGACTAAATTACAGTTTCACAGTAAGAAAAAATATCTGTCTTTTAATTTTCCTTAATGTTAGAATACTGCGGAAGAGATCACAGCCTATACTGACTTGTTTTAACCTCCTCTGCAAAGATGGCCATGGGAGGAGAAACCTCCTTGACAGTTTTCGACTTACCACATATATTCTTTTCAGGTTTGTTTGGCATGCCACACACAGCCGTTCACAATTAGTTGTGAAAGGCAGCAAAAAAAACCTGTAAGCTTTGAGGTAGAAAAATATATTCAGTTATGCCCTCACATTTTGTTCACCTGCTCCCTTTTGAAAGAGGGGATAATGGTGTATGGGCAGTGCTTGGCTTGACAGGTGCAAAAAGTCTCTACTGTGATATAAATATTTGCCCAAGAAAGGCTTTTGGTAGATTCTAGGCAAACATGCTGAAGTTAATGCGGAACTTTTGACACAAGGAAAGAAACTTATACTTGGCTTCAGACTACACTCAGTGTGTCTGGAGTAAAATAAAACTATGTCAAAAGCTGGTATATATGTGGAGCAAATACTAGTGACTGTGTTATAATGGTCTTACAAACTTTATCTGATGCCACTGTTAAATGGGCATTACCTCTGTAATATGAAAAATGTATATTGGACCCAAAAGGACTTTGACAAAAGTTAGGTCTGTGGTTAGTGTTTTATTAACTATTGCAGGATGTGTGAGTCATTTTTGTACTGTACTTTGTTCTTGTTGCAATCTGTCTAAACATGTTTTGGAAAAAATAAAGTATTTTTTCCTAAATAAGGTTTTATTTCCCTTTAAAACAAAACAAAACAACAAACCTTTTCCCCAGCCCTGTAACATGGCATTTCAAAAGATAAATGGCTGTTTTGAATGGATACATCAAAAGAACAGCTTTGGGAGTTGCCAGGGTGGGAGGGAGAGGGCGAGCTCTTTCTTATAATTTACTATCTTTCCAAAATGTGATTTGCAACTAAGGAAATTGAATAAACCTATATTTTTTATATTTCCAGTTACATTAGGAAAAAGTGTGTGGGCAAGGAAGAATTTATGTTGTTCACGTCTGTTACGTATGCAACGAAAAAGCTAGAAAATCCCCAAATTAGAATTACCCTAAATACAGGGAGCCACTGATCCAGAAGGTGAAATGTACAAGCTGAGATTAATAGCCATTAGAATAAAAATACAGAGCTTACACTAATTAAAGATACAAGTTTGCAGCGTAGCTCAGATTTCTAAAATTGACCTAAGTAAAAATTTGGAAGTATTATAAAAACTTCAAAAATCAAAAGCTTTATTATCTTTAAACTTTTAAAGCTCCTTGAAGTTGTGACAGCTTTTCCAAATGTTCCAGTCACACCAAACATAGAAAGGGCAATGTGTTGCCCAGGTAGCAGATTCTTTTGCAATGGAGTAATTATATCATAAAATTACCCGTGCTTAACTAAACCTCATTGTTAAAGTTAGACTGCTAACCCTTAGCCTGCTGCAAATTGCATAGCTCTACAGCACAGTGCTGGCTATGACTCAGAATTGCTTGTTGCTTTACAGAGAAAAAGATAGGTATGTGAAAGGAATATGTTTTTCCAGAACAGCCAGTCTCTGGAGAAACAGGAATAATTCCAGAGGAGGTTTTAGGTAAGGGTTTTCTTAAAATTGTTTGACCTTCACATTCTGTGAAAAGTACTTATTAAGAAGAAATCTTGCCAATAAAAGCTGTTTGTTTATTAGCAGAACAGCAATTAACACCTGTTCTGGTAGTCTGATCCCACAGTCAGTAAAATTGTTCTGTTTTAGAGCTGGACAGAGGAAGTTAATTTTCGAAGACAATGCCTAATCTTTGTAGCCACAGACTTTATGGTAAAGGTGGTAGTTACTAGGAGATGCATCTTTCATCTGAATCCATCATGGCAGATTTAATACTCAGATGACTTGAATTTGAACTGATTAGCTCTACATGAATAATCCTGTACTCTTTCAGCTATCCATCATCAATTTAGTTAATCCCTTTGGGTGAACAACTCTGATAATACCCTTCTGCTGTGATTAGAAACTTTTCTGCTTACAGAAAGCTTTAAGGATGGACCATAAGGAGGTACAGGTATGAAAGGGAACTAATTAACAGAAGTATTTTGTAATGTGCATTTTAATTGCAATAATTTTAATGTTGGGAGAGGGTGAAGAATGTACAGAAAAATGGTTAGGGGGAGAACTAATCAGAATACCTCAATAAATGGAGAATTCCTTTAAATTTGCATAAAAAGAAAGGCTGCTACAGTGGTGGTGTGAAAAGTATTTGTAAAATGTGCCTTTATGTAGCACCTGCTTCAACTTTTGTAGTATCTATTGTCAAACTCTCATCCATTTCTAAGCTGTGATGGTAACTTGACTACATCTTCAGTGGTTACATCAGAAAATTCATGTTAACTTGCTGTAGGACAGGTCTGGAGTAGTAGAGGTTATGCTGAAGGTGAAATTGCTTCAGTCCAAGCCAGTGCACTTTACTGAAGGCATATGACTAGAAGCCAGTGCAGTAACTGTCTGGGGAAGCACATGTAGGTAAGTTAGCTAGACCAAAACAGTAAGTACATGGCTGTCTTGGGTAATGTTTTCAAAATGGTGATTATGCTACTGCCAGAGCATAGATACTCTCTCTCCTCCTTCCCACAGGTGATATTATGAGTCAAATGGATTTTGTTTCAAGCCACGGAGGCATAATTCTGCTGCTTGCAAACTCTGACATTCACTCCCCAATTTTTCAGTCATGCTCTTGAGACAGCAACAGGAGGAAAAAAGATGAAAAGTACCAGCTTTCAGGAGGCATAATTTTGCCTATGGGTTTCTTTCTCATTTTTTGATAGCGTACGGCCATCTCCACACTTTTATTTTGTATGTATGATAAAAGCATTTCTATTTAGTCTGGATCCTAGGGGATGCCAAGTACGACATGCAACTGTGTCAGGGCAGCTCTAAATAAAAAAAAAAAGAAGTGAAAGGGGCATCTTTTACTGCTTAGGTCTTGGTAAGCTCTGTCTTAAAAGATCATTCTTGCTGGCTTATGTACAGTTCTCCTTGTGTCTGATCTAGGAGCAGAATTAACAAGCTCTGAAAAAGACCTATTACCTGTTGTCAGTGGGAGGGGTAAAAAGACAGAATGTCCTGGAGGTAAGAGAGTGTGTGGGTTGAACTCTGCAGTGACGGCATTGTATGTGTAATCCTGGTAAGTCATGCACTGCATCAGAGCACCACAATGTCCAAATAGCACTTCTGCTAAATAAAGTTAAGTTGTGACATTGTTATAAGACAGGTTTTTTGGGATGATTTGTAGTAGTATCTATAGCAATAGATATTAGGCATGAGTGCTAATCTCTCTCCTGGAACAGTAAGATTATTATATATACACACCATTATTATATACATACAAGTGCTCAGACCTATATTGCCTGTGTACTACAGAGTATCGAAACAACTATAGCAATAAGGTAGCAATAAGGAGACCCACAGAGAAAATGTTTTATTGTAAACTGATACTGATCAATGATATAACCACAAGAAAAAAATGGCCCAAAGCAACTCTACATCAGGGTGAACGGTGGTTGGGAGCCACAGAAGTGAAGCGGCCAGGACCCTGCTACTGGTGGCAACCCCTCTCTGCACAGCTGTGCACCTGTTTTGGGGGGGCCCTTTGTGCACACCAAGGGTAGACTAGTGTCTTTGTACATTTGCCCTCATGCTGTATGTCTGCCCGATTGTCCACACTCACCCTGCTCTTCCCTGTATCGGTTTGGCCGCACTTCCCTGGCAGCCTCCGCTATGCTGGTCACACAACAAACATCACTACTTCTTTAACAGTGAACTCCCATGGTGAAAATCTGTACAGTCCATGTGGAGACTGATACATGTGAGGTATCCAGTGCTTAACTATGGATGAGCTAGTGGGATTAAGGGCTTGATTCCAGTGATCATCACTGCATGTCAGTGACACATCCCCTTACACAAGATGTGACAGGGTCAGTAGGGCACCCATTTGCAGGCTGCATCGGAGTCGCACCATTTGAGAACAAATGTCTGTCTTCTTACCTTGCTTCTAACCTGCAACCACCCTGCTCCTTGAAAGTTACTTACACCTTTTCCAATCCTAACCTATCTCCATGGATAAGAAGAAAAGTTGCCTTAAACAGTGATTAATGTAGATATATTTTGTGAGGTAAGACTGTGGTTCTGAATGGTCATCCCTCAGCATCATCGGGGCAGACAATTCTCTTCCATGTGTCTGGAAAGGTACTTTTGATGAGGTATGAAGATCAAAATATTCACGAGGTTTGATTATTTATTCCCTTTTTTTTTTTTTTTTAACATCACCAAAATGAAAAAAAAAGAGGGAAGAAAACCCAAAACCTGATGGCTTGTTTGTGTGTCAGCATTCAGAAGGTGCCTGATTCAGTAAGTCTTCCTGAGAGATTTAAGTATGTATTCAGAAACACATCTACAGATTCAGAATGTATCTGTGGGAAAGGGTTATTACTGCAGAATGTTTCTAAGCACTGAATTTAAAAATCTACTTTATCATTCATGCTACAAGTGTATTATCCACTATTTTCACCTTGTTCTTTGTGACTTAAATAATGTATGTAAAGTGCTTTCCAAGCAAATATCCACAATAAATCAGTGCTAAATAAAACAGCCTAGAAAATGTTATTCCCGTTTATTTTGCAAAGGTGTTTGTCAGGTTGTTGATAAAAATAGTGTTTCCTCATCCTTCACTACTAATATCAGTAGTGAGTTTTCCCTTGAAACAGTGTCAAGATCTTATTCCAGTCTTGTCTAAGTAATGATGTATGGATTCAAAGTGAAGAAGAGCTGATGTGAAAAGGTCTGGCTCTTTCGATGGTATGTAGAGTGTCTTAGAACAGGCTATTACACAAAGCACAGGTGCTTTAACAGCTTTTTACTCAACAACAGAGTGATGAGAGGTGGGGAGGGCTAATCTAAAGCTACACCATCTGGGGCTGGCCTTGTCACAGGAAGAATGTGGCAGCTGTCTAGTTTTTCTTGTTTTCAGTTTCAAAGTACAAATTAAGAATGAACATCTGGTTCAGCTTGCAGAGTTAAATAAGTATTGTAAGCAGATGGTTTTTAAGACTTGAAATTTATGGTAAGAGGTGTTCATGAAAAGAGAGTTAACTAATAGCCAAGGAGATGGATATTACAGAATCTTATTACCCTTCTTTTCCCTCCCCAGCCCCACAGATTTACACAGAAAAGAGCAATTCAGAAATTGCTGAATAGCTGTTGAGACATTGTAAAGAAAATACAGGAAATTGTAAAAATCTTCACTTGCCTGACTGAAACACAGAGTAAAAACTTAACCATGCTCATGTTCATGGGATTTTCTTCACTGACCCTGCTTTCGAAGAAAGAGTTATGAGAGAACTTGACTGAAACTTGCGTTTTCACACCTTTTCAGTTTTAAGTAAAATCTCTCATTGATTTCCTCTGCCTTATGTCTTCCCCAGGCAAGAACAATGCTATTAATTAATGAACTATTTGAATTGTTTTTGGCATGTCATAGTCATATAAATATACAAAGGTGCATTGTTTGCATTCATGTAATGAGATTCTTGGCTTTATGGATTTTATTATCTGTTCCAAAGTCTGTTTTGGAGAACTGCCTTTGTGCCTGTGGTACAGAAGAATGAAATGACTCATTTGTATCCCACAGGGTGTTAGAGTAGAAAATATCAAGATACACAGATTCACAGGTTTGGGCAAACATTTCCCTCACCTTATGAGGGCTATAAGCATGTTGTGGCTCTACAGGCCCAAGTCTCCAAGGCTCATTTCTGCTCTGTGTTCTGGGTTTTTTGTTTAGTTGTTCATAGGATTTGTTTGGGTTATTCTGTCTACATTAGATTCTTGTAAAGACTAAACCGTTCCATTTTTACTTGAGAAAGATATCCTTTGTGGTACATCTCTTTCTCTGCTGATCCCGCCTCCTGTTAGCTCCATGGCCTTTCCTCCATTGTCCAAGATGGAGGAACATTCCCCACCATGCTGCTGTGGTGTTCTTGAGTTGCTGGATCATTTCCCTTCTCTGTTCCCTGGCACATACACTGATTCCTCTGCAGGCTGTCTCCCTGGCCACTCACACGGTCAACTTCACTCTCTTTTGTCCAGCTGCCACTGTTCTGCCTCACTGCAGAGACTTTCATCCAGAATTTATAGAAAGGAAAAGCGTATAGATACATTGGAGTTCTAACTAAATGTGCCCCGATAGTCCCTGCTGTGGAAGCAAAGCATTATCCTCATCTCTTCCATCTCAGAGGTCTCCTTGAGGCTTGCCGTCTTGAAGTCAGAGAGTTTAGGACCAAGAGGTGTTGCTAATTACAGTCTGACCTCCTGTCCTCCTTCAAGGGAAATTACAATTTTCAGAAGGTCCTCCAGTCTACACCAGGAAAACTGAGACACGGTATTTCCATTACACAGTTTTGTGAATTTGTTCTAGCATTTAATCACTTGCTGTTTATAAATAATACTTAACTTGGCCAGCCTGCAGCTCCTGGTTCTTACAGTAGTAGAGAGCCCTGTGGGATCCAATATGTTTCTACCCCATGAGTAATACAAGAAAGATCTCAAAGGAAAAAGATTCCTGCTTTGGGATCAGAAAGCCTGATCTGACACAGAGAGGAATAGTAATGGTCTTCTAGCTGAAACTGCTGGAGCTAGAAAGCAAACTATTTACTTACACTCAAAATCAGTTTCTTGCTGATTGGCATTAAAATGTATGGACTGTTTTAAAACAGTGGGATATCATGCTACTAAATGGACAATGGACATGTTCTTTTAAAGTCCTGGGGTGGAGGGTTGCACAGGAGAAAATCTTGACATACAGCTCTACTCTTATGGAGCTGAAAGACTATTATTTTAGGACCATCTGTTAAGGAAGCAGACCTAGTGTTGTGTTTACTTAGCAATAGTGTGAGTTTTTCTCTCATTAACCTTCCACTGGTGAAAGCCTTGACTGTGTTTCATTATATAAGGTATCTACCACTGCTACTACAAAGACTATTATTCGCAACACAAAGACAGTGTTGGCTTAAGAGTAGGTGTTCTAGGGGCGAGATACTACTTTTTAGCTCCTTGCTTTTGTTGTGTTTTAACCCCAGCCAGCAGCTAAGCACCATGCAGCCACTTGCTCTCTCCGCTCCCCTCTCAGTGGAATGGGGAGGAGAATTGGAAAAAAAAAAGTAAAACTTGTGGGTTGAGATAAGAATGGTTTAATAAATAAAATAAAATATAATCATAACAATAATAAAATATAATAATAAGAATAGTTATAATGAAAATGAATATAATAAAAATAAGAGAGAAATAAAACCCAAGAAAAGACAAGTGATGCACAATACAATTGCACACTATCCGCTGACTGATGCCCCAGCCATCTTATGTACTGAGCATGACATTCTATGGTATGGAATATCTCTTTGGCTAGTTTTGGTCAGCTGTCCTGGCCATGCTCCCACCCACTTTCTTGTGCACCTGCGGCCTACTCACTGGTGGGGCGATATGAGGAGCAGAAAAGGCCTTGACTCTGTGTAAGCACTGCTCAGCAAGAAGGAAAACATCCCTGTGTTATCCACACTGTCCTCACACTGAATCCAAAACACAGCACTGTACCAGCTACTAGGAAGAATATCAACTCTTTCCCAGCCAAAACCAGGACACTTTTCAAAGAAGCAGAGTGAGGAACATAAATTAGAAAAAAGTGGGAAAAAAGTCATAGAGATACAAAAGCACACAATGGAAAAAATAAATGTAACTGTGCTGGTGTTTCAATTATCTCCTTATATTTAAAATATTTAAAACTACTTTAAAACATTGCTCTTTATAACACTAACATTTCATAGGCAATAAAAAAAAAAATTCACAACCCTTGCCAGAATATTTTTACAGCGCTAGCTCATATAACAAACCCAGAAATGCCGATGCTAAGGATTTCAGTAGCTGTATCTCACCCACCATTCTCATGACAACCCACTCCTTCTGGCATTATTGCAGCTGCTAGCCAAATACGAAACTTGGCAAACTCTGTATGTGGCAGAATACGTTAGTTTCACTTTTGAGGG
Organism: Strix aluco; assembly: GCF_031877795.1. Classification (NCBI taxonomy): domain Eukaryota; kingdom Metazoa; phylum Chordata; class Aves; order Strigiformes; family Strigidae; genus Strix; species Strix aluco. The sequence continues at coordinate 30,537,808 of NC_133971.1, forward strand.
GAAGCAGAAAAGCGGTGGTTCCAAGTAAAAGCTGCCTCCTTTGCAATCTTTTCAGCTTGTTTCCTCTGACATCTACTGAACGGTAGCCCATCTGTAGATTCGTAGAATATCTATTTCTGTTGCTTGCTGCAGCATCTCTTCTATACAAACTGACTCCTATTTTCACAATTTCTGCTGACCAAAAATACCTTCAGCTGGGTTTGCTGGTAGCTCTAGGATCTCCACCTATAGCTGACTAGGTTGCGTAGTGACAGAGGAAGCAGAAGAGAAGACATTTGCAACCGAGAGGGATGGACTCACACAGCTCATCTCAGAGGACCAGGTTTGCGCTTCAGGTCTAGCTGTGTCAAAGGGCTGCAGGGCATTCTTGTGGGTTCTCTGGCCCTGGGAATGATAGAATCAACAGAGCTCAGCACTGGATAGGGCATTTAAAAAAAACTGATGAAAAATAGCTTTCCTTCATTTCTGTGGATGAAAATTAGTTGTACTTTTTCAAGCAATTAGGTAAACACTTCTAATTGGTTTGGTCCTTCACATGAAATGTACCTTGGGAATGACATATTTTGAAGCTACTCCCTGTGTGGACTAAACTGAGTTAACTAATGTTTCTGCCTCACATACAACTACCTTAGCAATATCTTTTATAATCCCACAGAAGGCAGGTTAGGAAGCTTGATAGCTAGTGGATAGCCTAAGGGAGAACTTTCATGCTTTATTTGGCATGTTTGCCTTGGTGTGAGCAAACACTTGCTGGAACTGCTTATCTAAAAATCTTCCTCCTCCAAGAAGAGCAGTTTGTGGAAGCTATTTCTAGATCCTGAAATGCTCTCCCTGAGAGCTCCAATATGTGGTTTATTTTCATTACGCTACAAAAAGTGGAATGAGGAATCAACGTTTTTAAACGTAATAGTTGCTGGGTGCCTTTTTTTTTTTTTAAAAATAGGAAATGAAAACAGCTGAATTTGATTTATTCTTTTAATTACAAAGAAAAGACCTAACCGATGTGACTGGAGTTCAAAAACAAAGGAGGAGAAAAAGAAGAGCAACTGACACAGGTTTGATGTTCTTTGTACTGATATAATTCCAGAGCAACAGTGAAAGTTACTAATTAAAATTATGTAGAGTCTGACCCACAATTAATTAATTAAAGCGATGTTACCTAAGTGGTGGCCTGTGGGACAGACCTCTCTCTTAATAAGAAGTGCTTCTTAGCTGGTTTGCACAGGTACCGGGCAGGGTGCCTTTCTGAATTCAAACATGGAAATTTACTTCTTTGTGAAACCCCTGTGCTTCTGCTAATTTTATCTGAAATTGCCCAAAAGATTCAAAACCAAAGCAGCTATGCTAAAGATACTTAATAATTTATTTTTAACCTAAACTGTTTTGATGTTGCAGTTTTAGCAGTGTGCACGTTTGATACCAACATTGATATCTACATGCTTCCTGAGCTAACTTACTTTTTCAGAAATACTGATAAAGCAAAGGATGTCATACTGACTCTCATTTGAGCAATAATTACTTAGTACTTTTGAAAAATCAGCACGATACATCTTTTTATAATTTTATTTCAAACAAATATGTTTCTGGTTTTGAATTAAACTCGGTTATCCCTTTCCAGGACTGTGAATCAAAACACAACTTGCTATTACTTTTTACTATCAACCAGAAGTGAAGCTGAGTAGAAACAAAAGTGCAACTCAGTGTCTTTGCTTCACTGTCTAATACTAAGTTGAGAATACCAACTGGAAAAATTAACAACAAATAAATGAAATGTTTCACTTTGACATTACTGTAAGCAATTTAAAGAGTTTTAGAAACAGTTCATAAAGGCTCTTGTTCATATATATGTATGTGTATTAAAGGTTCTTACTCTTCAGGGTCTCTGGAGACTGATGTCAATACAGTAGGCAGTCTGGAAAATGTACAAGATAAACTTGGTTCAGTTTTATGACATTAACTTCCATATTTCATTCAAGTAGCCTAGTAATTGTATCTTGATCATACATAAAAATGCAAAAAAAAAAAAAATAATTCAAAAGTGTCATTAAGGTTGATCTCTCCAGTGAGGAAATTCCAAAATTTCAACAGTTGACCTTGAAGGGATTTAGTTACCCTGTGCTGTTTTCTTTTGTCCTTTTAGTTTCTATCTGTATCACACACACATCCTGTCACACTAGCTAAAGCAGATTAAATTACATGAACAGATTAAATAATAATAAAAAACCCCAACAGGATGAGAAATTACTGACTGAAATGACTTTATATAAACATTAACTTTTGAAGCTTCCTGACTTTTCACAGATAGATAAGTGCTGCCAAACAAGTTCAGGAAGGTTAACTTTCTGTAATAATGCAAAGTGGAAGCACCTTGACAGAGCCACAGTTCACTGAATTTAAAATCAGATATTATTAATCAGTACATATTTAACTTCTAGAAACCTTAATTTGAAAAGTCCTTAACAGAGGTTTCCATCTAAATATCCACAGATATCTTCAAATGTAATAAAAAATTCTAATATATGTACACAGTCATTATGCAGTCCTGAACACTGCACAGGATGAAGTCCTGGAGAAGATTATTTACATGAACTTGGCTACAAACTTTTAATTTTGCATTAGAGTACTTCTGGTTAATTTCTGAGCCCCTCTAAATGTTTGGAAACTCCAAGGCTGAAAGCAGAAGTATTTGTTTGTGAATATGAGGGAAGTGAGCTTCTCTGACTAATTTAAGACAGGCTGAGGTGATTTTGCTTAAATTTTTCAAAAGAAAAAACCCGAACCTGGGCCCTCCAAAATTTCTCACAAGAGGTTTTCAAGTCTGTAGACTTCCCTACTCCCAAGGGATTTTCTAACACATTTTGGGGGGTGTTGTAATCTATTTTCCAGGTGAGAGGTAGACCCAGGAAGGCACAACTTTAGCTTCTCTTTATTATGAATATAAACACATTAAATTTGTGTAACAGTGTAACCAAAACCCACATGAAATCATGTATCATTGTGTTTAGGCACCAGTTAAACACAGAGGATATCCTGCTCTAAACATCAAATAGTCTTGGGGGAAAACACAACAAAACCAAACCAAACCTGTACCAGCAAAGTTTGATTACGAAATGAAGTGTAACTCAGTGGAGACCTATACTGGTGGACTCCAGAAATATTTGCAATCGCTGGGTATTGGTATTAGGCAGGTACTGCAATCACTAGGAGTTTTGACTGCAGAGCCACTGGCAAACTCTGCAAACTGAGGTTTGCAGTGTCTATGCTTCAAGGTACTCTTTCAACTCAGGTTGCAGTTTTATTAATTTTGTTTTGTTTCATTGTGTTAGCAGATTTTGTTCAGGAAGGAGAATCTCAGACTTTTGTTACTCTTTTCCTCACTGAATGGTGATAGCATACATATCTATTTACTCCAACACTAAGCTCTGAAAGTCACAGAGTGACAGTAAATTCGTGGCTCCCTGTAATGCCATTTATACCAAGCCATTTCCCATCAGTGGACTGTACTTCAAAATTTATTTTCAAGAAGTTCTACAGTTAAGACAATTGCTTGCACTTACTTGCCTGCCTGCTTTTTCCAGCTCCATAACTGTTGGCTGCATGCTAGGTTTGATCCTATAATAGGAGAAACGCACATGTTCCTTAAAAGGAAATCCCATGCTGCTGCTCAGATGTGACTCAACTAACTTGGCAAGAAATTAATTCACTCCATCTTCAGATCAGATCCACACCGACCTGTGCTGAGCCACATGGACGACAGGGTTCAAAGGCTTGGAACACTTAATAGAGCCACAGGCAGTGTGCAGATTGGTGTGGCGGCTTTGCTGTTCAAATGAGTCAATCAGCTTCATTAAAGAGTAAATTAAAATATTACTTAATCTTTCCCTATTTGCAGAAAACCTATCAGAAACTACTGAAAGTAAGAAAACCAGAATAACTCAATTTGAAAGATACAGATTAAAATCTTATGCACTACATGTGGTTGATCTGTGTATACACTACCAATATAGGGAAGCAATAAAGCAATGCCACTATGTCACCTTTTTTTAGCCCAAGTTTTATTGCCACTGCACATCCGACACACATACCGCTAGCATACAAACCAAGAATCTGTCAGGTAGAGCAGTATTCCCAATCACTGTAGGCTTTAAAGCGGACTTCTTCACTGTCTTGTCTTTGTACAGCTCAGAAGGCATCCCAGGGAGCTGTTGGAAAGCAGCAGCTTACCTAGCCCCTGGTGAATGCTATATGGAAGGGAAACGGGGCAGTTACAGACACAGAGGAGGGGGGAGCATTATCTGATTTTATTCCTCTCTGTAGAAGTCCTTGTACTGTGTTAGTCACTGTAGTGCTGTCTGAGTGCTTTTCAGTTGCTCAGCAATTGAACTGATGCCTGTTCATGTGGGGTTTTTTCTGTGGGTTGTCATTTTTTTGTTTCTTTAAAATTCTTCCTCAGGGATTGTTGTATGATGCAGCATTTTGTACCTCATGAAGAACACAGGGGGCTGTTAGAGAACGTAGTGTCCAAGAAATGCATCTTCTACCAGGAGCAGTGTTCAGGGTAGAATTCGGTGTCAGAAGAAGTACACTTTTCATTCTTACATATATGGTCGAAAAGCAGTCTTTGCAAAAACGCATTATGGCAGTTTTTTAGGTGCACTCTACTGTCTCTCAGAGGAACAGTTATCAAGTGAATGTCTAGAAGGGGACAAACTTACACCTACCACTGGGGCCCTCAAAGCCAAGAGATGGCTTTTTCCCTAGCTTTTTTTTTTTTCCCCCCAAAGTGGATGACTTAGAAGTGTGTCCTTTCAGAAGCTGAATCATATGCAAACCTATATTTACAGGTGCTTGTTCCTCTTTTCTCCTTCAGGAAGGAAGTATTCATTCATATCACTCAAGAAAATAGGTTTCAGAGAAGAACTATAAATAATGATAAAGTTTCTTTCAAGAGTGTTCTTTGTGCCATATATTTAAAGAAAAAACATGTTTTTTTATCTGAAATATGTTTTTCTCTAAGGCTGGGCCTACACGAAGAGAGGGAGGAAAACTATTACAACATACATACTTAACTTTAAATGTTAAGAATTCTACATTCTACTCCAAAAGTACAAGGAAAAGTGAAATACATGCAGACAGTCTGACTTCATAGATTTATCTTAAATGAGTAACTTCCTTAGCTTTGTTCTAATTCATGAAAGTTTTGCAAATAATCCCCCCATCCTGAATACAGAATGTGCTTTGATTTGAATTTCAGTTGAAAATGATAAATCTAAATCCAGCTATGAGAATTTCTGAAGTAACTACAACAAAACTGTTTTTATCGTTTTTAGTTGTTTGAACATGAAAATGAAACAAAATCTGTTTCCCGGTGTGTATGCTAATCTTGGAATTTAGAATGCAGAAGTAATCAAGAAAGTAAAACTGAGCCTTTTGCACCGATGTGAAGTTTTGTAACTTGCTTTGAAAAGCAAATTAACTCTGAAGGGAAGTTGTTACAACAGTTGTAAAAATCACATTTCATGTATAATTAGTGGTATTTTTCATCCATTATTTGGGGGTATGTTTACTAAGTTTAGTGTTTTACATCCCTGTTTAATTTAGGATTCTGTGGTTATGCCTGTGCTACTACACTCTGCACATATTTGTGTTTGACACGGTGTGAATATGTGAAATGAAATGTGTAAACAGGATGTAGATAAATGATACTTCAACCCTTTTAAGGTCCCGCATGTCACAGGCTGACACTTGTACCCAAGGGTGTTAACATGCAAATATATGGAGACTGCGTGTGGTCATTTAGCAAAGAAGAAGGAAAGGGGGATGCTGAAATGGTTATAAGATGCAAATCTGAGATGCTGACAGTTTTTCGGTGCAGATGCCTTTGAAAGGACTTATGAAAAATTAACAGAGTAGCAGGAGCACTGTTGAAAGTAATGAACAACCCTGAACAGACAGTGAAAAAGGGTATTTCATACTTCTTGCTATAATATGCTAAAATGTGCTTAAACTAATCATAGTCAAACAAAAGTAAAAATTCCTGGTATCATTAGATAAGCTGTAATGTTTAGAGTCCTAATGTAGATTGGACTTTCACGATCTTGTCACCTGATGGTGTGCTTTATCAGTCAAGAGTTTGGCAAGTTTTGCAGGTCCAACTAAACCTGACCCTGACAAAATGTTGAAACTTAGTATTGTAAGGATTTCCCATATAGTTCAGTAGAATTCTTTGCATTTGCAGGGTTCTGTCCCCAGAGATCTTGATGAGCGGAGTCTTAGATATGCAGTGAGCACAACCAACATAGTACACTACTCTCCTAAAGTGGTCTGGATATGGGTGGCATATGAGTGATTATATCTGGGAAGCATCAGAACATTTTTATTTTGCAGTTTGTTTCCTTGCCCTGTTTGTGAGGAATTTTCAGTGTCACTGCAGTACATGCTTGTGTGAGTTTTCCACATTGCAGCCTGGAAAGAGAGAGACATTAAAAATGAAAAACAAATTATTAGAGGATGTAATACCATAGAAACTTTCAGTGAGATCAGGCAGTACATATACTAGAAGAAAACGTGATGTAATTAACTTTATTTCAAAATCACCAGATATCCTTTAAACTGTATGTTCAAGGAAACCACATATACAAAGCAATGTACATACTGAGTTAAATTCTAGTTCTGAATTGGCCTAGATTTTGTTTTCTGTAAGCTAATGTTATATTCATGGGCATACGCTTTTCTTCTGCACAAAAAAGTAAGAAAACCCACATATAACACTGTAGAAATGTCAGTGATAAGCTTGTCCATAAAGAATGGTATTTGACAGTACCAAATTGTTAGCTGACAGTTAACAGCTTACTTTGTAATCACTAAAGTTATGAGCATGAGTCTGTTGGTAGTTTTAAGACTCGTAATCTATTAAACGTTTATATGACTTTTTAGTTCTTCCCTGTCCCAAATTCTGTTCTTCGTCTCCTGGATAGACTTCACAGGAGTCCCCTGACTCTAGTGTTCCTTCCTTAACTCACCACCTCCTCAGGTCAGCAGTCAAACTCTCTTTTTTGCTCGCCTTCAACAGACAACCCAGTCCCAGAGCTTTCAGACGAAGCATGTTTACTTGGCATGCACAAGAAAATAAAGAACAAACTTATCACCTAAGAAGTTACAAGAAACAGCACATTTGCAAGGTTAGAACTGTGCAATAAATCCTGTCAGCTAGGACAGAACTAGCACACACACGCATCGCTTCAAAAAACCCGTGCGTTTTTCCTTTGGCCCAACTAACGCACATCACTGTGAAGCGAGACCACCGCGGAGATGCACTGCTTTTGTTTACCACGGCTGGACAGGGCAAAGTCTGTCCCTCAAACTTGTGCGTGCCGGTCCAAGGCCCTTTGCCTCACTTCAGCTTCTACCTCACAGCGGCTCCCACTGGTGAGGGAAGGCGGAAACTTGAGAGAAACAAGTAGACCTTGTACCCGCAGTGTCCGGGGGCGGCAGGGGGCCAGAGAGCTGCAGCCGCCTGCACGGGAGAGGCTCCCCTTCCCGTATTTGCACACCCCGGCGCCCGCCCTAGTGCCTAAGAGGGAAGCTGCCGCCTCCACGGGCCGGCTGCTCTGTGCCTGCCCTGCGGCCGCGGCACTGCCGGCCCCGAGGACAGTTTCTCTGAGGCGAGTGACATCCCGCCGGGGGGCCCACGGCGGGGCGGCTGCGCGCGGGGGCGAGGACGGGAGAAGGGGCCTCCCTCCCGCGAGCCGCGGCGCCTTTCCGGGCGGGGCGGGGCAGGGAGCGGGGCGGGGCGGGGCGGCCCTGCCCGCAGCCGAGGTCCCGGGCCGGGCCGGGCCCCGCCCCGCGCCGCGCCGCGCCTAGAAGCTGCGTGATGACGCAGCCGGCGGGAGCCTCGAGGCCCGCCCAGCCGGGGGGTGTCTGCCCCGCCCCCCCGCTCCCCCGCGCGGGAGGGCGGGGCGGCCGCGCGGAGGGAGCGGGCGGTCAGAGCGCGGCTCGGCACTCGCCGCCGCCGCCGCGTCCCCCGGCGCCGTGCATGGAGAGGGAGCGGGCGCCGAGCGGGAAACTGCCTGCGCGCGCCTGTCCGCCCCGCCGCCGCTGCCGGGGTGAGTGGGGCCAGCGCCGCCCGGCGGCCGTTGCCCGCTGGCCGCAGCGGCCGGGAACGGGGCGGGGGGGGTGTGAGAGTAGGCGGGGGAGGCGGGTGTCCGGGGTGGCGGCCACCCCTCAGCGGCGGCCACCCCTCGGCGGCGGGCACCCCTCGGCAGCGGGTACCTCTCGGCGTGTCCCGCCGCCCTGTCCCGCCGGCGGGGAGCTCCGCCGGCCGGCCCGGGAGCCGCGTGTGGCGGCTGCCCCTGCCCGGACCCCGCGGCTTGTGAGTTGAGCGCGGGGATCGGGGGGCGCGGCGGGGCCGGCGCTAGGCAACGCGGCGGCGGGGCCCCGCGGGGCGGCGGCGGGCAGCGTTCGGCGGGACGGCGGCCCCGCGGCGGGCCCTACCTGTGTGGGGCGGCAGCGGGGCGAGAGGGCTCCCGGTCGGTGCGGAAGGCCCTTCTTGTCTGGCGGTGTGTGTACAGGTCACTGCTGCGTGCGCTCCCCCCGCGAACCCGCGCTGCCGGGGAGGCTGGCCGGGCGCCGGTCCGAGCTGGCCGGTGCAGGACCTGGAAGTCCCGCCGTCCCTCCCCCGGCTGCCGCACCGCGGCGAAGGTGGTGTGCTTGGCAGGAGAACTTCCTCGAGAACGCTTACTTGCGCCGTTAAGCAAAAGGGAAACAAAATAACTAAACAACTTCATCTCACCGCAGAACGAGGGCAGACAGTCACAGAAGCATCCGTAGTTTTTCTCTATGTGTCTGTACTGAATTTGCTCCAGGGTGGGGAAATGTTCCTTTAGATGTGGGTTATGAACTAATGAAATTCATTTATTTTCACAAGATAATTTTTTTTTTTTTTTTAGAAAAGAACTGCGGATAAAACTTCAGATTTTTCTTTGTTTGTGCAGCTGAAGTCTAATTAGGACTCCATTGCCGCTGTCTTCAAATATCCCCTCTCACCTCCTCAGTCTGTGACAGGTGAGAAGGTAACACCTTGCTTTGGTTATTTCTAAATTATTTGTTGCCAGAGAGACATAGACTATATTCTTTTTGGTTGTTGGGCAGAGGGAGACGTAATTGGGAAGGTTGGAATGTCTACTTAAAGTTTCAGATGCGATTTTGCACCTGATAGTAGTTACTTAATGGTCAGTGTTTCCAATATTTTAACCCTGTACAGCTATCCAGTTTATCATCTACTTCTCCACTGGTTCTGTTGTTAGTCAGATTTAATACATATGTAGTTTAGGTGAGAAAGAACTATTTCTAAAGTTTGTATTTTATGGAAAATCAATATTGACAGAAGATCATAAAGAGGTTATGTGCACTGTTAAAAAGGGTAGTTATATGGGTTAACTTTTTTTTTCCCCCTTGCCCAGTATTCCTAGTAATTGTTATGGGAGTAGTATTGTAGTGATGTTCCTTGGGCATACCCGTTTATTGTCCCTTCTTAGCGTCGGTGACAGTAATTTGAGAATCCAGTAGGAACATGGTAGGTACCACTGTGTTCTGCTTGATGAGAATGAGTCCCAAGTGACTTCAGTGGTGTAAGTGGAGAATTTTGTGGTAAACAACTTCAGGATTATAGTGTGAAATGATAGGGCTTTTAAGCAGTGGTGCGCTTTCCAGAGAAGCCTTAAATCTGAGCTGTTTACAGAGTTTTAATTTTCGTAAGTGCCAACGACAGCAACATAGGGAAGCAGTATTTGCTGCTGGGATAGGGGAAGTTTTAAGGAGCAAGAAGCTTACAGAATGCAGAAAATGGTTTGACATTCTTGTTGATGAAATCAGATTGACTGGAACTGCAGAATGGAAAATGAAAGGAGACTGCTGCTGCTTCTCACGTGTAGCTGTTAAGAGTGGTGATTGGGCTAATAAAAAACAAAGTTGAAATCTCTGTAGAATAACTGTTTCCAAACTGTGTGGAGTTAATGCTATGCATGACCACAGATTACTAAAGTGAATGTCTCTACTGTCTTGTACTAGCAATAGCATCTTGCTGAAGTTGTAAGAAAAGCAGTTACTGAACATTTTTGCCATGGGTCTCTTTATCTCAGCTCTGGGGCATTTTTGCAGTATGACCTCATGTAAATAAAAAGCTAAGTGATGATGTTTGCAGTTACAGGAAATAATTAGGATCTCAGCTGAAAGAACCTTAAGAGGGAAATAAACAAGATTCATAAATACAGTAATGTTAAACAGATACATGAATTGGTGTTAATTATGGATAAAAGGGAACAGCTATAAAAAGTTACAAAACTTTCATTAAAAAAGGAGATTAATGTAATTAAACATGCAATAATTTTTTAAAAAGATTTGTTTTAATGGTGATTTGAAAAAACAACTGATGTAGAAGAAGGCAACCAAACCCTCGTGGCTTTTTTATAAAAGCAGCTGGAGGTTTGAGTAGGAGGCTGAACTAGATGACCTCCTGAGGTGCCTGTCAGCCCTATCCTGTCCTAGTGCTGCTGTGCTGTTATAGGCTAGCATTTCTGTTGTAACAACCCCCCGCTTCTTTTTACCTAGGCTTGTATGCAAATATTAACACTGTTTAGGCAATACATAGCTACATTTTTTCCATTTAACTCAGTAGAGCTGCTGTTTCAAAGCCTCTGACCCTGTCTGTGCACTGATTTCAGTGGGTTCCATATGAATTCATATGTCCACCCACAGGGTTCTCAGCATGAGCCCCATAAGATGACTAATACAAGTAAGACTAGCAAGATCTGAGTCAACATTAGAGCTCACACTTGCGTTTGTATCTAACTTGTTTCAGATGTGATTTCTATATCAGAAGGTAAATGAGAAGCTTGCTTGAATTTCTGGATATGAGATTTTGCAGATTATTCCATAAGGTAGATCTATCTTTATGGAGACTTGAAAAACAAAACAAAAATGGTGTATATACAGGGAAGCTTCTTTATAGTAGTTCTGCTGGAAGAACTATAATCAGTTTTATTTGCCACATACAAGTAGCTGCTTTTTGCTGCATGCTGTGGTGATCTAGAGAGTACATTATATCTCTCACTTAAATGAGTGAGAGCTAGAAGGTACAAGTGTAAAGTATCTTGTTGCTGTCAGTTGCAGCCTGTGAGGAGCTGGAAGAAAAAAGGTGATGCCTCACTCCAATGTTAAACTCTCTGGGTTATGCAGTACTGAATGCAGACAGATATAATCCCCTTGCGTTATCATGGGTATTGAAGTACAGCTGATTTGATCTACTAAAGTAATTTCTAGCTTGCTTTCTGTCCTGTTGACCTGTAATAGAAAGCATGTTTTATGTGAAGGAAAATGTAAGTGCTTCTTTAGTACTTCCTTGCCTGGAAGAGAATTGTCCATCTGATTTTGGCTGTGCAGTCACTGTATCATACAGTCAAACATGAATACTTGAATCTGACTTGTGAAAAAAAAAAAATCCAACATGGTGCAGCCAACTATTGATTTAAAATCAATACAAGCATTGTCCTTTTATGATGTGAATTGTCTCTGCATCTGTGTCTCTGACACTGACTTCCACAGTAGTACTACAGAGTTCCTTTTGTTGTTAGTAGATTGCTTCTTAATCATGGTTGAACATTTCCTTTTATTGGGAAGAGAGGCATTAACTCTTGATGTTTTGATTTTCCCTACCTCTGTCCCTTCTTCTGAGCTTTTTTTTTTTCCCCTAGTATTGTTAGTATTTATCCATAGCTGAGATAAATCTATGAATTGATTCTGGTTTTCTGTGATGTCACAATACACAGTATTTCAGGTGAAATAAAAATGTTTTCGATTCCATTCTTTGTTCATTGGAACACTGTTTCTTGTCTTGCATGTGCCTGTATTAAGCAGAGATTCTGTTGAGCTGCACATCCCGTGCATGGTTATTTTGTTTATCTGCTTACACTTGGCTTAAAATTCAATGCTGTGTAGGAATACCTGCAAGTTATTCTTTCAGGACTTTATTATTTTGTATTTGTTCACATCAAATCTTATCTGTCTTCTGGTTTTTTTTGCTCGGTTAGCTCTCAATTTTGATCCTGCTCAAGTGTTATGTTAACCAGTTATCACCAAAGTTGTTTTTAGGTTGCCATTCAATACTCACTAGAAAGCTAAAAAATATATTCAATGCCAGGCCTAGGAAATAGAGCTGGAACATTTTATGGACTTACTAAACTCAAGATTGATTACTTAAGCTGGGACTTTGAACATGCTTATATGCTTGCATAAATATGTATAGTGTGGTATTTCTTGCTCTGTGTGCATCCCCTTGTAGAAACTTTTCTGCTGTTTACCTCAGTTCTTGAGCTATGTGTTGTTCATGATGTGAATTTTTATACTGACAGTCCAGTGGAGTTATCTTAGCTGATACTCCCTTTATCATTTTGCTTATCTGCTCAAGCAGTTGCAGTGGATTTCAGGGTTTAAAAGAGTATTTTACAAGTGTTTTAAAATAAATATATTGTACATGTTCAAAGTGATGTGACTAAAGCATGTATACTTAAGAATTAAAAAATGTTTCTTTATGTGACTTTATTGGTCTTAATAATTTATTTTTTGTAGCTTTTAATAATAATTATCAAATCAGTTGAAAACAGTTTGTGAGGCTTTTTTTGCACAAACTAAGCCATCCTGTTTCCCAAAAATACAGAGTGTGGGGACAAGAACTTTGAGATTTTTTTTTGTTTAATATTTTAGAGGAGTAGTGTTAACATTTCTTAGTCTAACATTGACACTGCACATACAAAATGGATCTTTAAGAACATGTCTAGTATACTTTAATACTTTCTGTCTTTGTTCTCCATTGGTCTTGGTTGACTGCTAGGATTTTGTAGTTATGAGCAAAATGTTCATCATTCTTCAATGTGTTGTGCTACAGCCTGGGTTTCCAGCACTGTGAGATATTTTTGAAGCAAGAAAAACCTTTACATGTCTAATATTGATACATGTAAATGTACAGTACATTTGGTACCTGTATTTCTCAAACAATTTTTAGAGGTTTCAATTGTTCAAGTGCATTTAGTTTGGGAGCCCTGTTAACTTCAACATGAAATTATGGGATTGCTTGCATGGATTGAGCTATAGAGATAGGGCCACATGTGGTGCCTGAGTTTTACTGAATATGTTAGGTAAAACACTACTAGGAGACTAATGCAAGAGCATTTGAGGACAAAGGCTACTGGAAAACAACCATTAATTCCTAATAAAAGAGGGGTTTTTGTGAGTTAAAAAGGTGCTTTGGAAACCTATTAAGATAGTCAGATAACATAGAAGGCTCTGAGGACAAAAGCCTCTTAAAAATAGCTTTCAAGTGAGGATTCACGTTGGAGAATCATGTTCAGAAAAAAAATACAAAGTCTGTTATGTGGGGTGTAGTTGGTGTACTGCATACTACGGTAAGACACTATAAGCCAGCAAGTATCTTCTCTTTTGCAGCATTTCCTAGTTGCGGGGAATTCTGACATTCTTTAGTGTTTGGTGCTGGTTCTGCAAAATGTAGCAATACTGTATTATGTTTGTTCATAAGTAACTCTAGTACAGTTGCAAGAGACAGCAATCCCCAGCTCTCTCCATACTTCTCTCTAAAGCAAAGGAGCAACAGGTTGCCGGAATGCAGAGGTGGAATAAAGCCGTCTACGTGTTTGTTGCATCCTGTCTATATGAAGGAATGTTCCTATGTGCTCAGAAATCAGGAGCTGGGTCTAAATAGCAAGTGGTCTGTATGAGGGCACATCCCCTCAGGGACAAGCGGAACCAAAACCATTCTTATTCCAGTCCTGTAGTCTACAAAGGTAAAGAAGGCAAAATGTTATCCTCAGAAAATGGAGGGAGTAAAAAAAAGAGTTGAATTAAGTGAAGCCCTTAAAGCCCTTTCCTTATAGTTGAAGGAATCAAAATTGGACACAAAGCCAAACTATTTCCATTTTATAGGTGACATGAAGACTGCCAAGAGAATTAGTGAACCTGAAAGCGTGCATGTTTTTAAACTTTATCAAACTTCTAAAGACATTTCCTCTCACTATGAAATGTACCTCACATGGAGAGAACTGCTTCTTGTACAAACTGATTTTGGAAATTATAGCTGGGCATTTCTGATCTTATTCCTGACATTATTTTGCCATACTTGCAGCTGGCACTACACGTTCTCGCTTTGGATTCTTTTTTGAACCACTAGGAAGTTTTATTTCAATATGGAATATATTACAGTCATATAATAATATGTACATAGAAATGTCTTCAGTTTTTATTGTTTTGTAAAATCAGATTTAAGCCAGTTGTATGAGATTGTACTCTGAGTCTCAGATTAGTTGTGTGAGATTTGAATGCCCACTTTTGTGTGTTAAGATCAGTGTTAATATGCAGTTTTTAAGCAACAGATTTATTTTTATTGTGGGGACAAATTGTCTGCTATGCATAGTTTTTAGATTTCTGCACTGAGTAAAAAAACAGTGACACTCTTCTGGGTTTTTTGTATTTTGGTCCTTGAGGTTTTGCTCTTTGGAGCAGTAGAAAGCAGACTCTTCCTACTTGGCAACTGATGGTCAAGGGACAGGGGAATTCCTAATGCTGGGAAGAATGGGTGGGAATCCAGGCAGAGAAAGAGTTTTGACCTTTTCGTCAGGAATTATAAACCATGAAGTCCCAGAGAACTGAGTAAGGTAGAGGTGATAGTTCCATGTGTGTTAAGTGTCTTCTTAAACTGTCTCTAGTGCATAAGGTGTTTCTTTCCTCAGCCTCTCACAAACACTGCAATTTGCTGCTCCCTCGACTTTGTAAACACAACAACTCTTTATAGGTCTGTGCTGTAAACTGTATAACAACTGTGACCCTAAGTTAAAATAAAATTATTGGTTTTGTCTTTTGGAACAAGTGGCATGAGGAAAGGGGAACGAACAGGATAACTTCTTAAGCTAGCTTGCAGTGCCAGAGAAAATGTTGTGTAACCACATCCTGGATAACCCCAAGAATGGACTGAGCTACAAAAGAAATTTTGAGTTCCCAGTGGAATCTGATGACATGGGATTGCACAAGACCCATATCCTCAGCTGTGGGCAATAAAGCATGTGTCAGTCCAACAGCTGGCTCCCAAAAGGTTGAGACTTTGGAACTATTTTAACAACTGTGTAAATAGGTGCATGGTTTTCTTTTAATTGCTCTATACCTGGGTCTTCATAAACCTTTGTAACTACGCTGTCTATATCAGGGGTTTTCTGAATAAATACTTCTGGCTGCTTTTATCTTAACCTGGCTTCAGTTAAAGGTGATTTCAAGGTAGCTGGCTAACATTAGGACATTCTATTCCTATGAGTCTCTCAATCCCTAAAACGGGAGCCTAGCACACTAAAATGGTGTTTTGGGCATTGAAAGGATGATGGAGTTGTACTGAATTCCAGTGAGTATTTTGGAAGCATGCTTGCAGAAGTTGGTGAGAAGCATGTTAGATTTAAGCATGTGATAATGAAAATGTGAAACTGTTAGTAGGACTTAGGGGATCTGTGCAAAGCGGGTGCAAAAAATGAGCTGGAATCTTCATTTTTCATTGTTATGCATTGACAGACCTGAAAGCAGTGTGATGATATAGACTGTGGTCAAAGTGGAGAATAAATAAACCAGGAGGTTTCTTTCATTGATGTTAATGAGATTACACCAGTATAAATCAGAACCAAATCAATTTGAAGCTATGTCTGCAATATAGTTACATGTGTGATTATAACACACATGGATGTACCTGAACTAGCTCATATTTCAGCAGCTGGAAGCCACAGCAGTGTAAATTGCAAAGGACACTTGGAAATTTCATGTTGCTTTTGCTACCCAAGCTGGTTCAGATATATTAACAATGTTCAGAAGGATGTCCTTAGACTGCAGCAGACTTAAGCCATACCATAATTTTCTTGGGCTTCGGTGCTTTTCCAAGTTTGTTTTCTAAGAGCTCTTGCCACTTGTTCAGCCTGATAGTTTATCAGTATTTTTGCCCATGAACTCACAAAACTGAGTTTTAAACTAACTTTAGAATGTTAAAATGTTTTTACTTTGTAAAAAAGATTGGTATATTTGTCAATTTATCATGGTTCTGTGAGTTTTGATACATAATTTTTTAGAACTCTTAAACCTAAGATAAAAAATTTTGGATAAATTGATAATACATGGTGTATTCTTTTACCATTTAAGATGATATGCTGTGATTAGAAGATTGTGCAAGGTGGTGAAATAGCATTTCTTACAGTCAGATTCTTTGGAAGGAAATCTGAAGTTTGTCATTACCTGCTATTATAGCAAGTTAACCACATAATATGCTAGAAGGCATTGTCTACTTAGTTTTACTCCTGCAGTAGCCTTGTGGACTGCTCTACCAAGTTCTGTGAAATATCTTTGAGCAGCTTTAGATTACTTGAAGCCATTTCTGGAAATACGGAAAAGCTTTAGTTTTAAACATTGTGTAGGGCACTTGGTGCTTTGTGTTAATGTGTCAAACTACTTTTCTCCTTCTCCCACATCTGAAGACTGTCTTGGCTAAGAAACTCAGTATTGTTTTGACTTGCCACAATGTTGCTGAAGTATTTCTGACTGAGAATGCCTAAGAGGAAGTGACCTCAAATGCCCTTTATCATACTGTTAAAACAATAGGTTAAATATGTGTTGGAGATAGGAAAAGTGGTGGTCTTTTTTCACGCTAAGGGGACATATAGAAGGAGAACAAGACTATATCATCTCTGATCCTGGTTGGACAGACAGTTAATATAGATGAAAGGGAATTCTTTCCCCAGTCCTCTATTCTGCAGGTGGAACAGGCCTCACTCCCCAGTCTGTTCACACAGGGTCTGCTACAGTCCCTGACTATGTTGGTGGCCTCTGCTGTGAACTTGTTCCTGTTTGTCAGTGTTTCTTCTGGGGATGGGATAGGTCCTGGACACAGAATTTTAAATTCAAGTAAGATCTGAATCTTGTCAAAGTTCTAAAGAAATGCCAGGACAGTAGGCAGTCAGACTCTTAAACAACCAAACTGGGAATATTTTCCTCTCCCAGTTTATGTATAAAAATAGTCATAAGATTATGTGATGCATTGGTTTTAAACCCTTGAAGGACATTGTGACCAGAAACAATCTGTTCAGTTCATATAATTATAGCGCTTCTCTTCTTCAATGAACTGCTCAGTTTGAGGTGTAAAATGTGTTTTGATAAATTTATTTGGTTATGTAGCATTTCTTTAGAAGTGTTGTATTTAATAATCTCAGCTGTAGACTTTTTCTTTGGTTTTGTATGGTTTTGTTATATTTAAATTTTCTAAATGTAGCGTGCCACAAATAAGTTAAAAATTACTGTCTTGAAAGCCATAGCCAATGTGCTTGTTAGCGTAATGTAATTAATTAAAACTCAAAGTCTAGATAGAACCCATTAAGTTGTATCACTGCTTACATAAAAATGCAACATAATGTCTTGTTTCATTAAAAAAATTTTAGTACAAAGAACTATTTGATTGCTTCAGTGACTAAATGTGCAGAACGACAGCTTAAAATGTGCAAAACAAGTGATTTATATTAGATGTTCTCTTCAATTTCAATCATAACTTAAGCTATTCTAAATTAATTTGAATAAATCAATCTGTCTTGCCCTCAGATTGCTGAGTACTTAATTACACACAGTTTATATGCATGTGATACATTTTAGTTGTGGGTTTTTTTAATTCCCTTTGGTTCTGTAAGATTCATGGACTGTTAAACCAACTGGAACTCTTGGAGTATTACAGCCTTTTGTTTTTGTCACGTCATTAAACTTCAACCAGTTGAGACCAATGCATTCCGTTTTGCTGGAATGTCTTCTAGAGCCAGTTACAAGGGTATGCTGGTGGGATACGGTTCTCTTATCAACCTGAATTCTTGAGTACGAGTTTACAAATCAAGTTAGTTTTAGTATTTGCCTTTCTTAACAGTTGCTCTGTAACCTCTTTCCTTACTAATAAAGTTAATTGTGGAATGTAAGTTTCTTCCCTTGAGGAACATAAATGTATGATGAATCAGTATGCTATTTTTTTGCATCATTTAATGATATCTAAATTTGTTTAATAAGAGCTTGTACTATTGATATTATTTATTCCTGAAATTCTTGTATTTCTGACTGAGATTCAGTCTTGTACTTGAGAAGCTAATTATATATGTAATGTTAGAACACTTGCCTTCTGTTTCCACTTTTTGTTTTATATTGCTTTTTAGATTTCATGTTGCTGCCTCTATTATCAAATTAAGATGAGCTAAAATATTAGGCTGTTTTCTTGATTATTTAAGAGGAGTTCAGAAGAGGAAAGAAGAGATCTTAAGAAATCCCAAATTGTTAAGCAAAATATCTTAATTGTTTTCCTCTATTTGAGAAATATATTTGTTTGGAAGCAGTAAGCATGCATGTATTACCTCTGTGTTTTTATTAGTTGAAACTATCTTTGCTTAGTTCTGCTTCAAGAGCAAATATAAATTCTCACCTAAGAGTTAATTTGTTATAATCCAGTACAACGAATTTAGAATACTTACCTATTGTTTGGTGCAGTATCTTTCTCATCTTGACATAATTTCCAGTTACTCACTGAGCCTTTAGAGAAAGAAACAAAGCAAACAAAACTGATGGACATCCTTTTGCTGTCAGGGAAATCATCCTCCTTGGTAACACATTAAGGAGAAGAAAGAGAGACTAAGGGAACAAGAGCAATATAAAAGCCTTCCTGGCAAAAACATACAAGGTACAGCAACAGAGTTAAATGAACTTGTAGAGTCATTTGGTAAGCTTACACAACAGATGCCAGAAAAAATAAAAGTTTTTTAAAATTGTAGAAGTGGACTTTCTAATCTGAATGATATTGCACCACACACAAGATAACTATTTTGAACCTACAAATAAAAAGAGAGTCTCAGTCAAAGACACTGTGGGGAGAGCATAATATATCCTTACTGCTTCTGAATGGTTGTTTCCTGTGCTGTAAGAAAAGAAATTTTCTTCTTGCACAACAGTAAAAAAAATTTTTGCTTTCCTTCCTCACAGTAGTGAAGCAGGAGATGAGTTTACAGGCAGGAAGAGGAACTCAGTAGGATTCTGAAAATAAAATTACTTTAAGGAGGGAGCAAGTATGTAAACAGCTTTGTGTCTTCATACCTCCAGATGCATCTCTGTTCTTTACCTTCTTACCATCTCTTTAGTCTTCAGAACTTTTCTGTCATATTCAGTCACATCTCTCCTGTTGTGGCTGTTTCTTTCTTACATACCTTTCTTCAGTCCCATTAATAAAAGAGCCATTGGCTGTGCTGTTGTTCTCAGAGTTAAGTAGGTTTTAAGATGCTTTCTGATCTTGACAGTAGTCAAGGTCAGACCTACTTGGAACCAAACTTCAGGGCCCAGATCCAGCCAAGTATTTTGCCTTTCAGGTAACATTAATGAAATAACCTTTTGTCTTTCTGGATCTGTTGTCGTCCTCAGATTTGCTAGAGCAAACTCCCCAGTAAAGTTTTGAGCGCCTCTGGATGGGAAAATGGGAAGAAAATAAAATAGCCAAAAAGCACATTACATAAAAGCATTAAGATCAGAAACTACACACCCAATATAGTTATATTTGCAAGCTGGGTTAAACTATATTAAAATTGTCTGGGAGGCTGGAAAATTGATTTTTCAATTGGAGGAGAACTGTTGCTGGTTTTGAAGAGGAAATTAGGTTTGATTTGTTAGTGGAAGAAACAAATTGCTTGTGAAAAACAGATTGTGAGAAGACTCAGTTCTGTTAGCCTCAGTGGGCAAGGGTGTGGTATTGTGATTAGAATTTATTTTGAACTGTGGGGAATGAGAAGAAGCTGTATTTGTCTGGAAGGAGAGACTGTCAGGTGGCTTGGCAGTGGACTGGATGAAAACTGATGTTTAGTCTGACATACAGGGATAATGGGAGGAAGTTGAAATGTATTATGAATGGTGGAAGAAAACCCAGATGACAGAGATGAGTAAAACGGTGCAAGAAAGTGTGGGTAGATGAGTAGTTCCATACTGGAAATACCGACAGTGCAAGTCCTTGTATGTGTCCTTTTAACCTTAACTGTTAATGTACATGTTTAATTATTCCAACAGTTATAGCTGTTGGAAATTTCAGTGAGGCTGGTGTGTTGAAAATGGGGAATTCCTTTCTTTTGATAAGACTTTGGAAATTCTCTTTTTGTAACCTCCATATAGACAGTTTATCAAGAAAAAATGGATACTGGTAGGCTTTTGGGGCTGCTGTTCATGCTGTGTTAGAGTTTCTTGCTCATTTTGATTCACCATGGTTGAGGGCTGTATGTATGTGAGCATTAAAGAATTCATAATTTGAACTAAAATTGTCTGTAAAATAAACTAGAATTTATTTCCTCAGCACATGTTGTATCTAACACGTGCATTCACACATTCCTTACTTATTTTTCACCAATAACTTTTTAGTTTCTTAACAGTGGAATGAGCAGAATATGTAGTGTATTTCACATTGTGGTTCTGTCCTTACTTAGATGTGTGGTGGAATAAAGTAGCAGTTTAACAGACCTTTTTGTTTTATCGCATCTCTGTTTTATTGTCACAGATGGTGTACAGGATTAGTTTTGCAATTGTAATTTGTGATCTTTCCTGTTTGTTCCTACATACTTTTATTTCCTTTTATCTGTGTAATGGGTGAGGTCCTTTTGAAGGCATAATCGAAATATCAGATTGCAGTACTAATGATGGGTAGTGAATTGCTACGTAAGACTAGAACTGTTTTAAGTTACTGAAACAATTTTTTTACTCATAAATACATACTTGTACATGCAATGTTTACAGTAAAATGCTATACAATTCTGATATTTTTTGAGAGGGATTCTTTAGTAGAGTACCATTGCATGCATAAATACACAATTATCTCTGTATTTAAAATTATATCATGATTCTTTAATGGAACATGGAAGTTAATCTAGGTGATGATTAGAAAATTTCACATGCTTTCAAAATGTAATTAGAGCATTGCAAATGTGTTATTACTAATGCTATTGTTTCTGCTAGTTTCAAAACATTTGAAAATTATTCTTGATGTTTAGCAAGTAGATCATCAAAATGCTACTGTTGAACTAGTTCACTAGTCTTTAGCAAATCTCATTATATGATTACAACCATACTTAAAGTGTTAAATCGTGTGTACAAGTAATGAAAGAAATGGCAGGTCAGCAGTGGATTACACAGACTGTATGTGGGAGTGTCAGTTTGTCTTTTCATTTTTGCCCTTGTAACCTGGAAATCCTTGTTGAGTAAAGAACATGTTTACTGTCAAGAGTACTATGGTAATTAGGCTATTTGGAACAAATGCATGATATCTAGACTCAATAACAGTAACACATCATTTGACATTGCAATTTCTTTCACACAATTGTTGCAATTGCAATTGTTTCTTTCACACAAAAAGAAGATGATGAAAAAAAGCTTACATGATTTTTAGCTCACTAATAGTGCTGGAACTAATGAAAGTAACACTGTAATCAAAACTTGATCATGGTTCAGTAGGAATGAAGTAATTTACAGCACAGAAACAAGAAAAATTTGGCAACACTACCCTTAATGGTAGCATAAAAATGGGTTTTCCAGAACCTTCTTCTAGATATATTTTTATATATATATATATATTTCTAGGATTTATATAAATTTCTGAGTTAACTTGTTTCTCTGTTAAGAAGTCAGGATTATCTGCAAACAGGATGCACTCAGACTGTTTTGTAAAGTTCAGTGGTTGCATAAATGGCCTGATCAGTAATTTATACTTTTAATGGATTGTTTCTAATTACTGACTTGACAGCCGTTATACAAGAAGACATTGCAGATTATCAACTCCAAAAGCAACTTGTATGCTCTTGAGTGATAAGGAAATGAAATACTAGGGACAGCTGACTCTTTTTCTTCTACGGAAAGGAAAAAAAAAACCCCAAATGTCTCAAAGGGGCAGAATGAGTTCTTTTGAGTCCTGCTGCTAGGAAAGGAAGGAGGAAATGGGAAATAGAGAATGCCCAAAATAAACAAAGGAAAAGGAATTTAAAATGGGGAACTTTTATAAAATACAGAATAGAACAGGGGTGTGAAGTAGAAAGAACAAAGGAGGGTGTGGGGTTTCTTTTTCCCCCCACTTTTTTTCTGTCCTTTTTTTTGTCTTTTTGAGGGTGCAGATAGGATTACGATATATAAAAAAGAAGGGAAGAACGTAAAACCAGAGGAAAATGTGGAAGGACATTCAGCTGCCAGCATAATTACAGTACTGCTGGACTGGAGACTCAGCTTGATAAGTATTTTGAGGCTTTGCAGGCCCAGTATAGGCAATATATTTGCATTTATGTGTTAAAGGGCGAAATATTTAGTCACTTGTCTGAGTCCTGCTACCACCTTGGAAAAGCTTGTGAAGTGAAGGACCAGTGAAGGGGGTCCTTCAGCAACTGAGCAAAGGCAGTACAGAAAGGACTGATCTGAGAGCAACTGCAGCTCTAGGAAGACAGTTGAGCTATGTGTGGGACAGCTTTGGATTTGTAAAAGGAGGAAGATATGATGACATTTCAGCTGTTTGGCTGCAGTAGAAAATACACTTGTTTCAATGAGCATGTTGTCCGTTCACCAGAATCTGGGCACTGGCATGTGAAGCCTTTGACTGGTGAGCTGTATCTCCTGTATTAGCGATGTGACACAAGTTTCCCATCCAATATGTCAGTTGCAGACACATAAAAGCAGAGTGTAAAGGAGAACAACAGGACAAGTGTTTACTGGTTTTGTTTGCTTATAGAGTAGAATTGCTAATAAGGTGAGGTAAACAGTGTTAAGAAAAAGAGGTTTGTCAAGGCTGGGATGAAAAGGTACATGGAAGCTTAGTGTCACTGTTACCAACACTTTCTTCAAACACGCCTGATAAGAGGAATGAGGTCCTTGAGCAGAAAGCACTGAAAAGAGAGAGGTATAGAATAAGAGAAAGGGTTAAAAGTTTTGAGTACTGATGCTGTCTTCCATGTCAGGGGCCTAGCAGGCAAGTAAGGCAAGGATCCTCTGATTGAGTCAAAGGACAACTGAATTAACTGGAGTTGAGTAACATAGGTGCAGAAGGCCAGTAGGTTTGTATTTGTCATTGTATTATTTCTAGTACTGCTGCTGCAGTGATAAAGGGTGTGCATTAAGCTGACAAAATCCTTGCACCTAGATATACAGTCCTGCTATAGTAGTTGAAGGAATTAAAAGAAATACTGTTTTTCAGATACATATAGGTGTCTTTCATCAAAACATTGATTCTGTTATTTGATTTCATTCAGTATAAAATAAGGTTCATAAAATCTTAAGAACAAAAGAACAATCATAAATGCATATATGATTACAGCCCTTGAAGCAGAAAATTTCAAGTGTCTTTAAAGAGGATCTGCAGTTGAATCATATCTTTTTGGTCCTGTATGTTTAAAAATAACCGAACACCTCTGTTCAAATGATTCAGTATTATTACTAGAAGCCTAGCTTCTGACACTTGCCTAGTTTAAAGTACCCAGCTCTTTTGGGGGTCAAATTGAAAAAGGCATTAGATTAATATGCAAAAAGCAAGTCAACAATAAAACGTTAAACTCCTTAATCTGACTGAGCTGTAGCTTGTTTGTTTTGATTTCTAATTTTTTTTTCTGTCAGGATTCAAATACTGTTTCACTGCTTGGACCTTCAGTCAAAGTCTTATGAAATCAACAAAATTAATTTGAATGCTTCTCCATTTTCATTTTAATCTATGTGGACATGATAAAAATATTTGAGTAGTGTGACTCAGCTAGTAACTGAATAAATCTAAGCAGGTGTTATGTAGCAAGAGTTTATTTTTTAATTGAGGTCGATTCTGAGTTATTGCTGAGGTAATTAAAAGGTTCTTCTGGATAGAAGATAAAATACAGCCTTTTGGAGGTAACCACCAGTATTTTAGCACCCATTGGACTTGTTACTTTGTGAACATTTCTGTGTAGTGGGTGCTGTTGTTTATTATTAAAGCTTTGAAGTTCCTGGTAAAAGTTTAACAAGCTTCCATGTCCCAGATCTTTCTTGCAATGTAAATTAAGTGTTGAGAAGATGTATGGGAAAACTTCCATACCAATTTCCACTCCACTTGAACCTCCTAAGGGTAACAGAGGGCTAGGAGCAGGAGGGCAGAGAGTGGACAGCATGAAGCAGGTTATAGTCCTTGCTTGTGTTTATTGACAGACCAGATTGCAGAGACAAATACTTCATTGTAGTTGCAAAGGGAATAAAATCCTTTTAATCTCCAAACATTTTACAATTACGAACATCTCTTCTTCACTAAGATGGTTCTTCTCTGAATTTATTTCATTTTATTGTCAAATTGAGAGTATTTACTTGCTGGCTGATGTAACCATCCCACGACCTGTACTGGCAAAAAGAGTGTTTTTGAATCCTCTTCTACCTTTATGTAGAATCTGGAAAGGTACAGTGCATTTTCAGGAATCAGTCTGTGTCTCTGGGTTTACTTCTTTTTCCATCTACAGATTGAATTTTCTGTTACATGGAGTAAAATACAAGTTTCTCTCATGTAGTTTAGCAAAGTGTATTGTAGCGTACTATGAAACATCCTCCAAGTTTGAGGAAAGGGGTTGTCTCATTGTAAAGTTTGATCTGCACTGCTTGAAAAAAAGAATAATTATTAAATCATGTTAGCCCAAAGAAAGTTTAAAACTGGACCAGCCACTTTGTGTTTGTTTTTGTTGCATAGCAAAGTTCCTACGTAAGAGTAGAATTTTGGGTTACTGTTCCTTCTTTCTTACGCAGATTTGCAGTTGCTTCACAGACACTTTTGCGAGTCAGAAGCTGCTCCAGCAAGTTCAGTGATTGTCAAATATGTACAACTTCAATGCTGACAACAAATGTTTACAAATGACAGTTTTATGCTTTCATTTAGTCTTAAAATGCTTAACAATTGCAAAAAAAAAATTAGTAATTTATTTTCTAGATAGTCTTCAGACTAGAATAATCTTAAATGTCACTCTTGCAGGGACTATAGAACTGTATTCCTGTTTTGGATTTCAGCTAGGTGGTATGTAAAGGTAAAGTTGTCTCCACCCTTGGTGACTAAATCCCTTGATTTATTTATATATATATATATACATTTTCATATACAAAGTATGTAAGTAAAATTGAATATGCATAATGTTACACATGTGTATGTATAAAGAAGACAAAATCTGATCCATACATATGGGTGGTGCTTATAAAATATGTTTACTGCTGAATTATATTGAAAATTTGTGTTGAATTCATTCTCACTCTGCCATCAGTTACTATTAACTGCTACTTCTCAGGGCATACTCAGTTATTTCCTAGGTGTAGCCTGCATTTTTCTTGGGTATCTAACTTTGCCATCTGTATCATTAAAATATATTTCTTTTGAATGAACCGTATATTTGAAAGGGCAGTCATTTTGTCTGATTGTGCTATTCCAGTTCAGAGCTTCTTAATACTAGATCAACACTGGCATGCAGGAATGAATCCAGTGAAGGACCACCACAGATGAATAGGGGTGGAGTACATGTTGTACAAGGGGCTGAGAGAACTGTGTGTTTCCATTTGGAGAAGTCTGAGGAGACATCGGTTTGTTGTCTTCAGTTAGCTGATGGGAGGCTGTGAAGAATATGGAGCTGGACTTGTTTTTGAAGGTACATGGTGTTTAGATGAGAGACAACAGACACAAGTGAAAACATGGGAAATTTTTGTTAGGTATTACAGAAATTTTTTTCAGCAGGAGGATGGTCAAACACTGGAACAAGCTGTTCAGAGGGGTTGTGAAGTATCTTTGAAGACAGTAAAAACTTCATTAGACAGGCTTTGAGCCTGGTATAATCTAACCCTGCTTTGAGCAGGGGTATTGTACCAAATAATCACCATAGGTCCCTTCCAACTATATTAGTCTATGATTTATTATTAATTATAATTTATATCAGCCTTTGTCACTTTCATGCATAATAGTTGTGACTTGTTTTTGTTGCGATATGAAAATAGTGTATTGTCTCACACTAAATAAAATGTTTGCTTGAATTGCACCTTTGTATGAATAATCATAACCCCAGGATAAACAACCCTGCTTGGTTTTGATTCCCTCTTGATAATTACTTTGGGACAATAATTAATATGTGTAACAACCTCTCTAAAGTATGTTTTTCGCTTATTTCTTGAAGTGGAACGTAATGAGATACTAAGTCGAAATCCTTGTAAAAGCCTGCTGAACCAGTGCAGATTTATTTTTTTTAAAAAAGTGTCTTACTGTGAAAAAAGTATGCTCATGGCCTTTTTCCTATATGAAATCTTTTCTTTTCAGATTTTCCTTAAGTCTCTTTCTAAGACAGTATAAGCTTCCAGCCATAAACTAGCTCTTTCTTAACTCTGCTGGTTTTCCTGCAGATTTAAAGAAACGTTGAATTTTTTTTTTCAGTGGTGCATTCATTGAGGATACAGTTCCATATCAGTGTTGGACTAAGGCATGTTCCCATAGATTTCTCTGTATCTTTTCTGGCAATCCTGTGTCTGTGGAGTGAAAGAATGCAGAGAACTGATCCTGCTGAACACTGTAAAATAGTCCTAACTGAAATTGGTTTACTAAATATTGTCACAGTACAACTACAAGTGCTGACATAAGGGAGCGAGTAGGAATACCGGGTGAAAGTCAGAGTGGACTTCAGCATTCCACATTTTCACAGCTTTAAGCCAGTGTGAAACCACTCTCCTCCAAGGAGAAGTTAGGCTGCATTAACCTTCATATTTGAGACTAAAAAATTAAATTTGTTACTAGATTTATTAATTGTTAGATAATTAAAGTAGTCTTAAGTTTTGGTGATGATGAAATAGGGGTGTGTTTTTTGTAGGCATTCAAAATTAGTTGAGTTGCCTGTTCAACTCAAAACGTAGCTGTCTCTTGCATGTAAATTTGCAAGTAAATGCACTTGGTTCACCGGATTTTTATTTCTGTGACGTGTTTATACAATAGGTATCTCAAAGAAATGTGTAGCTTTATTAAACCCTTTAAATGGGGGAAAAAGCAGGCTAGTATGGGTCTTGCTGCCATTTGTAATTTTATTTGTGTTGATATGTGATTAATGTCAACTCTTGGCTGCTGCTGTTCTAGATAATTTTGTAATATGAGGTGGAAATCATGAATATCCAAAGCCAACGTACACAATTCTTTTAGTGATAAAATCTTTCTATTTAAGTATACTTCTTTTTATTTAAAAGTTTCTGTGCTTTTTCATGGGGTTTGAATGGTTAAATGGATTTGTTTAGGTACTGAAAAGCTAGCGTGTAGAAGAGTTAATCAGGAATACATCTTGAAAGATAGGGAATATAAAGTAAGGTTCTTTTGGACTTCATCAATTACATGCTGATCCCAAATGCATTCAGAAGGTTTTGTTTGAAGTTGTGATAATGGAAACACTCTCCTCACCTGCTTCCATGTCTTTGCCAACAGCTCACTTATTTCATTACTGGAAACTGTGTTGATGATTTCAAGAATTCCACTTTTATAGAAGAACTTTTTCAGAACTCCAGCTCTTCAGAACTGTCTGCATTCTTCTTGTATGTTAGTTAGCAATGCCTAGTGTTTGTATATGAGAATTGAATGAATGTGTTTGTGTGGGTTCAGTTTTCTTGTGGTCTGTCAATTTGTGTGTGTACCACATAGGCATACCTAATATCCTTATCTCACATTATTAATTAAATGCTGCCCCTAATGCTGTTCCAGATAGTCAGTGTTGACTAGTGCCCTATTTGAGATGCAGACTTTCCAGTTCATGCAGCTCTCTCTGCTGGTCAACATGTATAATCAGATATGCCTGAATAAAAGCACAACCCAGATTCTTCCTTTAGTATATGCCTGTCTTTTCCTTCTTAAGGGTCAGGAGGCGTCACTGGAGAAGATCAGTTGCCTTCCTCCTCAAGTCCTTTCAAGATCTGTGACTACTTAAGTTGTATAATTCTGTCTCGCCCCATGTTGTGTTCCAGTGTGAGTCATTGTCCTTGCCAGATGGATTTGCAGTCCTGCCTAATCCTGCTGCCATGTTCTGTGTCTTCTCTTGAGAGGAAAATGGCCTGCTTGCTTTCTTTTCCTTTCTTGCCCTGTTTACCCAGTTATTTTAGTATGGAGTTGTTATTTTATAATAGCTTGTCTTACATGATGCAAGGACTGCTCATGGTAGGTATTTTCTTCATACCTGAAAATATCTGCCAGATGTGCTGCTTTGAGTGCTTTTTTAATGTGCTTTTTCATCACTTGGAAGTTGACTTGTTGAGTTGCTGAAAGTGATTCTGTGTCTTCTAAGTTAGCTAAGTCCCTATGATCTCCTTCCCTTTTGGGTTGCAGAAAAAGCAGATTTGCCTAGTCAGTAGGATGGGAGAAAAAAAACCTGTAGGAAGTGACACTAAAAGATGGAGAGAGGGAAGATTAGAAGAGGAAGAGGAAATTACATGGAAATTAGGAATTATGTGGTATCTTAAAGTTAGTCATTTGGGGAGGAAAAAAAAAAATGGAAAAGTATCTCTAACTTAATGGCTAGAACTCAAATATCTTCTGGTCTGATGATTTTTGTGTTTGAAGGCCAGAGGGATTTTTCAGAACTGTCAGACATGCCTAGCACCCATTGATATCAATTAATCTTTTGAGTGATTTTTATATTTTAATTCAGCTAAGTGCATCCTTCCTTGTAAACCTCTGAAAACATGGCAGAAGTTGGCCAGGACATTAAGCAGCCCAAATATGTGCCATACAGTTGACAAGATAGATGACTATCCATCTGAATATTAATCTAGCAGATAACATCACCTGTCTGCATATTCCTACAAAACGTGTTACTGATTTTTTTTTTTTGTTCCCACCAACCTACCTCAGTGATGATTTCAATACAAAGTCATCTTTATCCTGAGTCTAATACTAGTTTTGGGTGAGAAACGAACACCAAATTAATCTGATAGTGGTGTCAGGGGCCTGGAGTCTGGCAGGTATTAAAAAAGCTGTAATACTCACTATGTTTTTCTCTTTTAGCGTAATACCACATATCATTGATAAGAATCTGTTCCCTTCTATATGTCATCATTATTACAAAGACAGATGACCAAAATCAGTTCAGTCCTATTCCATGTACTTCATTGAGCATGTTTGGTGTATTTTAGTTTAGTTTTATTTGAATGATAAGCTTAGTTTGCCAAATGATGTAATTCTTCTGTATTGGGAAAATGGATGAAAAAGTTGAATCTACTTTGAAAATCAGAAATATCTCAATAGGAGTGTGTTAGCTCTTATTTTTCCCTGTCTTCATTCTTTGTAAGCAGGAAAACAGATAAATTTTGGAAACTGAGCAGTGCTGAGATTTGTATTACTGGTCTCAGAAGGCCAGTAATCATCATCTGCCTCAGAAATTGGAACTGAATGCTTCAACTGCATGAACAAAAAAAGAGCATGGTTGGTAGGATGGTAGGAAACTGAAATATTGTGAAGGTGCTGTAGAAGTAAATGACATGTGGCAATGCATGTGTGTTTGGAACAAAAATAAGTGTTAGTCATCTTAAATGTTCACATAAAAAATGTCCGGTTCATCCTGGTGTAACATTTATCACTTAGTAGGAGAGCATCTTTGTCAAGTCAAATAATTAAGAGAATGGATCGATTTATATGTGATTCATCCATCAGTCTGTTGTGACACACAAACCTAAGACCTAACATATATACTTACGTAGGAGAAAACAGTAACTGTCAAGTAACTGCTCTCAAGCAGTTGTATCTGTCCTACAAGATTTCCCTGAGCCTATTAGGTAGCTTTAATTGTGCAACATTTCCCTTATAATGTATTTTCCTAAGTGTAATCAATGTCTGTCCAACTTCTCAGAAGTTCCAAGCTTGGCTGAGGACTCTGCTGCATAAATTATATACAAATGCAGAACAGAAAAATTGGCTTAGACTCTACACATAAGACAGTATACAGCAAATATAGCCAGATGAGGAGGAAGAGCAAAGGGCCAGTAATGGTCGAGTTGGCAGGTACAACTTCAACATCTTTTTAGTTTTTTTTCATTTACCTTTTGTGTAGGTGTCAGAATCTTAAGATGGGAACTGAATGCCAATGCATTATTGGTATGATGGATGTTTTGTGGAGAGCACCTCTTGGCAAGAGGAGCAGTATGGAAGAGGTTTATTTCAAACAATAATTGAGACATGGAGACTGGGTTTTTGCATCAGTCTGGTGGGGAATGAATGGGAAACAGAAACTGCCTGTGAGTATGAAATAGTAGAACAAGAGGAAGGAATGAGCAAGGTTAGAAAATGGAATGGAATTAGTGGAAATACAGAGATCAAAGGACGGATCAGACACACGTGTCAATTTGTGACATCAAGTAGAGGAATAGTAGTGGAAGGAAAAAAACAGCAAGAAGGTTACAGAGGTAAGACCATTTAGCAGTTTGCCCTGGGAAGAAATCAGGACAGGAAAAAGCAGAGACAGGAGATTGGAATTTGAAGTGCAAGTTAAGCAGCATGCTGGAGAGAATGTCCTTTCCCTTGTAAAATCACAATGTTGGAGAAGAATCATATGCACTGGAAGTTCAGGCTGATCAGTTGCAATGTGGGCCTCGGCTTGAGTGGAAACAGAAGCTTATGGAGATGCTGAAGTGAGGTGAAAGAATGGAGGGGGCGGAAATAAAGGGGTAAGTGGAGAGATTCAGTAATTATGTGAGTAGATTGAGAAAAGAACAGAAAGGAAATCAAATGTGAAGTGGCCAGTGCTGATGGAGAAAAGTTGTGGAATGGGTGGCATGTAGAATTGTGGGGCTGAAGATTGTAGGGGAGAGATAGCATTATCACAGAGCATAATGTTCTTTGATGGAGGTCCTTTGGCTCAGGGGGAGATCAGACAAAGACAGGAACACAACAAAAGCTAGCCAAGGGTCAGAAGTTGAAGTTTTCTGGGCTGTGAGGAGAGCTAGAGAGCTGTTTAAGGATGAGGGTATTATGATAAGGAATTGAAATGAGTGGAAGCTGAGGAGGAAGGATGTTTATATAGGTGCTAAAAGTAGGGCATAGGGCATTATACAGAAGCATAAAAATCTCTCTTGTAATGAGCGCAACAATGTTAATTTGGTTTGTATTAACAGAAATCATTGTATTATCAATTTTGCATAAACATTGGAATTGGGAACATTTAGATATTCACTGTACTCATGGTGCAATGAGACAGTACAAATTAATTTAATCCATCATCTGACAATGTGAAAATGCATTGACTTACTTGTTTCAAAAACACAATGAAGGTTTTTTCTTCTTTTAAGATTTTGTATGTTATAACTAGATGGTGTGTAATAGTGCTGATCAGTCACTTTTCACTCAGAACTGACTTAAGAAAATGAAATGTGGTCACGGCTTTCTTTCCCTGTGCACTATGCCAACCGTTTTTTGTTTGTTTGTTGTTTTTTTTTACTTACCAGCTGCCAATATCTTTCTTCTGCCAAGCAGTTAAAGCTCTTTCCTTGTTACACGTTGCTGGTCTTGATCAGTGCCCAAAACACTGCTGTAGGCTTTTGGCAGTGATATAGGAATGATGCTGCTGGGAAAAGGATTAAAGATACAAGATGATGTGGTGTTAGAGTAAAATATATGGGGAAAGAAGAATGAGTGAAACCCTCAAATAAAACACCCTTGATGTGGAAAGTCTGACTGTTCTAAAATGAGGAAAGAAAGGAAGGAGAACCGTGTATGAAGGCAATTCCTGCAAATGATTAAATATCATTCTGCCTTAATCACAGGTAAGAGATACTTTGAAAATACAGGAATACAAGGAAGTCTTGAATGTGGTACTAACATCGACTACAATAGTTGAAGTGTAAACAGCCTGATCAACAAAAATGCACTTGTTCTACCTTTTTTCAGGTGCCACTTGTAAAGAACACAAAGATAACTTTGTATTCATCCTGGTTTAAGATGTTTGTGAAACTCAGATCACTGTGAAACTACACTGGGAAAGTACTGTTGTAGGCTTGCCCTATTCCTGAGCTCTTCCCTGGGTACTCATTTATGGCCCCTGTTAGAAGAGCTAGATGTGCCTTTTGATCTGATCCTGTATGCCAGTTCTGAAGCAAGTGAACAAGCAAATGGCTTGAAAAAAACATAGAGAGAATTAACTCTCAAAATTATGTTTTCCTGTTGTAGTTTAGGTGCAGAATAAATACAAGTAACAGAATTGTGCCATGGGCTGTTAAAAAGCAAAACTAGTCTGAAATCACACCATGTGCATTGAGGCTGTCTAGGGAGAGACCTCTACTGTATGGTCTTATGGATGACTCTGAAGCATGCTCACTGGATCTCTGCCAGTAAGCAAAAAGCGCATTTAGAGTGGAATGCTCAGAAAAACAAAAGATGACTAAGTAAGTATATGGAGTAAGCTTTGAGTTGCATTAAGTCAAAACCACTCCAAAACTGCTATAATGCATGTTCATAAAGAACTAAAAGAACCTTAGTTGCTATGGGTAAATTCTCTAGAGATATTTCAAAACAGAGGCTGGATTTACAGGAATTGGAATGGTTGTTATATGGAGTTTGAGGAAAAGGAGGAATGAATGCTTCATCAGCTGAAAGAAATGGAAGAGATAGCCTAATGAAGAACTGTTTCATAACATGAAACTCTTCATGAGTGTGAAGAGTTGAGCCTTTCTTTCATTATTCATTAGTTATCATGGAGTGTAGGTGCTCCAGAAATACTTACTGATCCTCCTTCATTGTAGGAGTAAAAGTAGCACCTAGGACTATGAGGACCAAGCAACATTAAAGACCAGAGAATGGGGCTCATTTGGAAGGAAGCAAATATTTAGGAGTTTAGCTTTTGAATCAAGAAAGATATTGGTTCTGAGTCTTCGATAAAAAAGAATGAAAGGAGTGCGGTTAGGCAATGGCTGTAGTGCAAAATGCATGCAACAAGATAGCTTTTTGATGACATGTCTGTCCAAAAAAAAATGACCCATATTTGTTATCTTTGTTCACATACTTGAATTTTAAATACTTGAAAATTACACGGCCATAAGCACTAATTAATATCTCTTATACTGTCTATGCTAGTAGAGAATATCAGTCTATTACAGGTTTTGTTACAAGCTGTTGTATTGTCTGGTATGTCCTCAGTGGCCACAGGGCGTCAAGCAACCACTGTGGGCAATATCCAAAGTATTAAGTATTAATAATTTGTCAGGAACTTACTAGGCATTACTCTGCCTAGTTTCTTTTCCTGTACAGTAGACAGTTTAATCTGGGCAGTAGTCAGAAAGAAATTCCCATCATGTACTAGTGATGGAAGGGAAATTGAATTTTTCAAGCTCATCACATTGGTAGTCTGGGGAAACTGTTAATCACAAAATAATTTGTGATGAACTGTCTCCTGCTGTGACACCTACTGATCATAAAACTGATACTTTACTGATTGAAATACTACATACTAATTAAAAAAACCCCTATGCTAGGCTTGCAATTTAGGCAGATGCCTGAAGTAAAAATGCAGTTATCATTAATTCTTTCTAAAGGCTGAAAAAAACTACTTGAAAGGCAGGTACCTATCTCTAATTTTCCATAATTCCATCCTATATGTTATGATAATGGTGTGTAAAGCAGCTGAGGGAAGATGTACCACAAGTGCATTTAACTTTGACAGCTGCTTCAGTAAATAGATAAAACGTACACCACCCATTGTGGGAGGGTTTACTGTGTGCTGGATATCATACAACCCCTTTCAAATGTAAAATAACAGGGCAGCTGAGGAATCAGGCAGTAGAAAGACCAATGTTAATTTAGCATCAGCAGGTGAGGATCAGCTAAGTGTGTTGCCCTTTCTTTTAGTGCTTCTGAACATCCAGGTTTCTTCCTTCTCATTCTGTGCTTGGACCTTTTCAACTTCTGTATGGTTGCAAAGCATTCAGACTTATTACAAATACAAGGTGTGTTTGGGGGTAAGCCCTGTGACAAGAAACCAGGAAATGACAAGCTGCTTCAAAAGCTGTCTGGGAGCTCATTGTACATGAAGACCAACCAGTGAGTAGAGAGCACTGAAACTCGTAGTACTGATTGCATGTCAGTTTGGCTAGAGAATAAATTGGCTGACACTGATGTATTTTATACACCATTTCAAACACTTATGTAGAAACACTGGAATAATTGGCACCTTGCTGAAGCCTGTTCATATTTAGGCTGGGTGTTTTAAAAGCTCTGTGGAAAACTAGGTAATTTGTTGTGTTCAGGAAGAAGCAAAACTGATTTATCTGAGTAGATGTTAGCATAGACTGCCCAAGAAAAATTTGAACAACTGTGAAATCCCCATGTGAGCTGGTGGACTGTGCAGAACCATTTCTTCAGTTCTATTTTGTATGTACTTGAGAGACAGCCAGATGCTTACAGTCATTTGTAGTTTGGCTCATTGTGTGTTCCAGGTGATAAGAAAATAACACAGCTACTTCCATGTCTCTCCATTCTGCTTCAGAGTGGCAGGTCACAGAGTACCTAGCTGGAACCACAGGGATCAGAGCTGCTTTGTTCTTCTGGAGGAGCATGTTGCTACAAGTGTTAACTGTTCTGGTTTCTTTCAGTAAGACTAGTTGGCTCTGCAATAGGTAAGCTTTGTCAATAATTGAGACTCTAAACATTCTTTATTCTGTCATTGGGAATACGCTTAGCATGTCCTCTTGCGCCATGCTGGCTCAAGTTTATGGAGGAATAATGGTCACTGTTACTGGCATTTTTACACACTGCACAACAGTGAGGAGGTTCAGAAGGTGATTTGGACAACTGTGTCAACTTGGTCTTGCTTAAGTGCTCTACTGGAAGACTCCTTAAGCCTTCTCTTTTTTTTTTTCTTCCCATAAATCACCCCTGATGGTCTATTTTTTCCCATAAAGATCTTTTGTCCACTTCTCATTTTCTGTCTGCTTAAAATATGATTTTATAGGTTTCATCTGTGCTACTTTCATAAGAAAAAAGGTCTGCAGATGTTAGCAACAGTAGGGTGGCACTTCCCCATGTTTAAAGAGGAAGAAATGACTGAAATGCTTGACTTAACAGTCCTAATCACCACCCCCTGAAGCTTGCCAATGTGATCGAATCCTCCTCCATCACCTTTTACCAGCACTCTGAGGAAATAAATAAATGTTGCTTGGAGAGTGATGGAAGAACCAAAGAAATATTTGGTAAGGATTAAAATAATAATTTCTCCTTCCCTCCAAAAGGGAGGAGGAAGAACACCCACCCAAGCACCTGTGGTATATTTTTAACAATAGCTATTCTAGCTTCTTATTTCTGCTTACATGTAGCTATGATTTGGACACCATGGGAATGGAAAACTAATGAATTTTTATGGGATGTGATCCTTATTGTACGCTCTGCAGTGCCTGATTTAGTGGCCTGGGGATGCTGAGCAGAGTCACAGAACCTAAGGAGACTGGAAGAGGAGAGTCCTTGGTGGAGAGTTCACTTGTACAAGTTTGGGACCTGATTGGGAGAGACTGTGTCTGCCAGAGATGGGAGGTGAATGAAAGAGTCCTATATACTCTTTCTTACTGGACAAGAATGTAAAGTGCAGGAGATAAAAGTAGGACAAACATCTACCCTCTTTCTAGTTTTCTTGGTTTCTGTCCCACATATGACTCAGTGTGCTATCTCTATCTTCAACTTGAACTGAGGCTTCTGCTTTTACTTCACTCCTTTCCCATTGTGGAGTATCTCATCCCTCTAGTGTCTGTCACTGCCTCCCAGCAAATAATTGTGAGAAGGTATTTTTCTTCTCAGGAGTAGTTTAAACTTCTTCCCAAGTTTTCATTTGTATTCAGTTCTGTTTCCAAAGGTTAAAACAAAACAGACTTGCTTTGGCAGAAGTTGATTGTGGCAAAATGCCTTAATTTCCTTCCTCTTTTTGGATTTTTCTAGGAATTAAATGGAGTCCAGGCTTTTGGTCGTGTTCAGAGTTACTGTGTATTTTCCTGTACCTACTGAGATCAAGCAGGTTCTGACCTGCTAGTTTTTTTCATTTGCCTAAGTACAGTCATCTGTTTCACCTTATGTATATTAAGGTTGTGCCTGCCTAGCAATCCGCTAACTTTTAGTTAAACAATTTTAATAAGTTTTTGATTAGTTTTTAACAAGGTGGAGTAAATGCCAAGTGACTGAGGTTATTTCGGTTAAAATTTGAACCTGGTTCCATACCTAGCTGTGGATGGGAGGTGAGAGAGAAGAGAATTCTCTGTATTAGAGAAACTTGGCAGGGAGGAGGGATGGGGAAAGAGGAAAAGCATCTATCTTTTGAGACATTTGGGCTCAGACTTGGCATACTAATCTATGCTTTTACCCTAATAACACATTCCAAACTTGAGGACTATTTAAGCAACATCCAGGTTGTAGAGTAAGGGATACTCAGATCTTTGTTGATCTTGGTACTGCTGTAACTGTCAGTTTCTGATATCTGTCATCCTGTCCTCTTTCTGAATTCTCTCCTTTTTTTTTTCCCCAAGGATTTGCTTGTTTTTCCTGTTGCCCACTCTTCTTCTTTCTGTTAGAGACTGTGTACAACATGTAAAATGGGCTGAAGTCTTCAGGTGTGACTCAACAGCTGTGCATACATTACTTAATAGGGCATAGTTCAAGAGGGATAATTTGGCTTTAGGAAGCTTCTGTATCAAATGAGATGGAATCCTTCACCAGAGGATGAATCCTTCCATTATACTGTCTTGCTGTCAAGAAAAGCATGTGGCTGGTAAGAGGAAGTGCAAGGGAAGACTCTGTTATGCTCTACCACTTCTTACATTATTTTGGTTTTAGGTGATCTCTAACATCCTTTGGTGATTATGAGAGTCATCAAACTACCTTAATGTTTCTCAAAAAGAAACTGCTCAAAAATAAAACTCAAAAGCCCGTTCTGTGAACTTGTTTTATTTACTGCTCGGAATAATGCAGGGGCATTAAGTCTACGTAGTAATGGCATTTAGACTGGCTCAGTACCACAGAGCCACTAAGAATCCTGTTTCTGTTGAAGGCATGAAGGGATATGAGGTACTGAACAATATAGCCACAGGCTTTGATAGAGATGTTCACAGTAGTGTAACATTTGCTACCTAATTCTATTTTTCCTGAACTCTAAGGAGTATTTGGGAATGAAAATCTTAAACAGGTTGCAGAATCATTGTGTGTGCTACTCTGAGATGTGTTGAATATAGTGCATCTATGTCTTTCCCTCTTAATGTCTTTTTTTTTCTTGGTATTGTTTATTTTTTTCTTACACATGCCCTTCATATTGAACTCTGTGTGTTCAGCAGAGTTTCTTTTTCTTTCCCCTGTCTGAGGTTTCCTCTATATACGAAAACTGAAAAATGAAACTGCATATGGGGAGAGTTATGGTAAGGGTTGAATTTTAAAATGTATTTCCTTTTGAAATGTTACTTAATTTTTCAGCTGTTTACCTTCCTTGAAAGGAATTATGAGGTAGTTCTTTCTTCACAGTGAAATGTGTTCTATTAATTATTTTGGGAAACAAAGAATTGTGCTTATATCTGATCTACCAGTGGCTCACAGTGTGAACTTCGGCAAATAGTTTAGAACCTTGTACTTGTGTTAGATCTGGAAAATAAGAAAAGTGACAATGTTTTATGTAAATCACCCTAGTATTGAAGTGCAATGCAAACTGAAAATATGAAGATTACTATGCATAGTTATGGACTTGTGCAAATGGGTAAAGATTGCCTAGAATAGTGGAAGTAATCTGATGGCACTGAGCCTGTTTGTCACTGACAGAAGCACAATCTGTCTTCTACAGAAATGTTGCATTGTGCGTTTTGTTTTTAAACAAATTTGATACTAAAGAATGCTATCAGTGATCTAAAAACTTAAGGCCATGGTCTTGCCTCTGCTGTTATTTGGGTGGGGTTTTTTACATTTTCTTTTTGTCTATGTGCCAGTCAGAGGGATGTAATTGCACTGTGACCTTATTTGCTTTAACAAAATGAAACTCAATTTAGTTATTATTTGATGAACTGGCAGACAAATATCATAGTGTTTAGTTTGGATCTAGGTATGGGTGGACTGTTTCTTGCATGTAGTAGTGGTCAAAGTCCTTACTGTGTACCAATTAAGTAAAAAAAGGTTATTTAAAAGATTGTTTACTGGTAGGTGAGCAGATGTGGCAAATGCTTAAGGGCAGGAGCGGGTAGAGGGATATCCATTTATAGATACTGGAATGCCTGGTTAGAAGTGGTCCTTTCAGACGTTTTTAATTCCTGCTTAGGATTTTTAATTGGATTTAGTTTGCTAATTGGAATATACATTTAACAAATCCAATAACTAATAGTATTTATAGTAATTTATAGTTTGTTAGGGTGTATCTTCAGGAGCTCAAAGCATGCATAAAGAGAGGAGAAACCATGGTCAGTTTTAAACTTCTAGTTGATTTCAGTGGGTCTCAGAAATTTGTCATATGTGAAAACCTCTTAGAGTGCCTAGCTCAGCTGGAGACCTGTCTTAGTGTAATTTACAAGTTACAAAAAAACTTGGCTGTAATAGGCTGCATTTCCCTTGTATTCTAGACTTAGCTGCAGTTTATCTAATTAAAAGTAATTGTATTCAATGAAATAAAAAGGGTTAAATAGTCTGCAATATCTTTAACAGGCCCTTCTTGAGAAGCTAGCTGGGTTTTCCATTGCATCACAGTCATAGCTTGTTTTTGTCATCTCTGTTGTGGAATCCCTAATCTTTTTCTATTTTGCCTTGGGAAGTGGTTCTTGAGGGTCATGAAAGAAAACTCCTTTTCAGGAGCTTGTTTCAAACCCTGGCACAGCGGTCTGAAATTCTTAGTTTGGCAGAGCTGAGGTGAAGCTGCGCATAAATATGTATAATATGCTGAAAAGTTCTGTAGGAAACTGAAGTGGTTTGTGAGTTTGAGATTGATCTAGGAAAAAGCCCATCTTGTTCTCTTTAGAGCGTTCTAAATTTTGAACAGATGACCTTAGGTAGATTTGAATTTTCCATCCAAAAGGGGGTGGGAAAATACCACTTTTAGGCAAGATTGAAACAGTATGATTTCTGACTTGGAGTGGGGTCTAGCAGGAAGAACTGATGTGTCTTGGTTTGCATTACTGAGTGGGTACATCCGCAGAACTTTCTCTAGAGTAGTGGAAACTCATCTGAGATTCAAATATAGATGAGAGCCCTAGACTTAAGGGCTCAGAGGCAAAGCTTGTGTTGGAATTTGGCTTATGTACTGAAAGACTTGAGTGTTTTAAGTTTTCTCTAGTTTTCTGTCATCAGACGTTTAAGAATAGTTGGATAATTGCTCAGTGGGAATTTTGTAATTAACTTTTTATAAAAAACTTATCAGTTTAAAAATACTGTCATGCTATAAATGCTTCATCTTTATTTTATAATGCCTTCTCATAAAGGAACTGATAATAGCACAATCTATAGCAGCACATTTTGAAATCCATAAAAGAACACTGTATCTTCTTATCTCATCTTGTATATATTGTGGCCCAGTTACATTTTGGCTTTCCTGCTCTACCAAGTTCAGCAACATGGGTTTATCTAAACCCTATTTTGCAACAATGCATACTCTTAATGTTTTAAAATCAACAAATACATAATCTACTGCTTTCTTGACTCTTTGTTCCAGAAGTTTGATATTCTTGCTTCTGAGAGAAAGAATGTTGTATTTCAAATAGGTATTTATTCTACAGCCATTGTATCCCCTATTTAAATCATTATTTGCTTTTCCATTATGTTTTTTTCTTGAATCCATGTCAGGTAGTCTGCTGGAGCTTTTTGATCTGTTGGGGCACAGTTCTCATGCTCTTGCTTTCTGCAATTTGCTTACACTTTTTCAGCATATAATCTCAAGAATCGTGAAAAACATTTTGTGCTATTCTTATTTCAGAACCTGGGGAAATATGCAATCTGAATAGAGGGAGCTTTTTTGTAAGTGTATCTTAATTGGAAGTATTTTCTTTAAAGCATACAACTGAATTGCATAATCACACTCAAAACAGAGTTCTGTAAGTACTGATCACATATGATGATAACTCGACTCTTTTCCAGCAGGGGGGGAAGAACCTGTGTCTCTTTTTCTTTTTAAATGTACAGGAGGACACAGAATATTTGAAACGTTACATTGTGAAGATATGGTTGTCTCAACTAAACTTTTTTCTCTGTCATCTTCATTAGAGTTTTGCAGAATCTCCGCTAATGGTGCAATTTATGATGAACCTTTTGTTTACTTTCAGAGCACTGGGTTTTTGGCTTCCATTTTTTTCTGACAATCTGTGTTTATAGAGATAACATGATCTTGGCAAAGCATGTAGCGCTGTATCTTTGCAAAAGCTAGCTGGTATTTCAGATAGGGAACAAGTGGAGAGCTCTCAGGCCATTGATGATTAAGGAAGCATTAAAT
The DNA here is from genome assembly GCF_031877795.1 of Strix aluco. Classification (NCBI taxonomy): domain Eukaryota; kingdom Metazoa; phylum Chordata; class Aves; order Strigiformes; family Strigidae; genus Strix; species Strix aluco. Next base: position 30,578,331 of record NC_133971.1, read on the forward strand.
AAACTATCAAGCAAGTACATTTTCCTGAATTATAAAGATAAAATGTCAACATTGCTATCGTAAATTATTCAACAATATGAAGCAGTAAAATAAGGTCTAAAAAAAGAATGTATTCCTGTTTTTAAATACTTCAACCCTTCTATCAAAGAATAACAGAAACTGCAATATTTATGTAGTAGTTGAACTCTAAATCATCATTTGATAGGCTTGTGAATACATTTATATAGTTTGGGGTTTTAGAGTATTAGTATTTAATTCAACTTTCATTTACAGAAATCACTTGATTTGAAATATTTCTGTGGCACTGTCTCACAAGACTTGCTTGGATGTCTCGGAGGGTCTTTTTCGTGTTTTGTTGTATGGCATTATGTGACCGGGCCCTGATTCTGTAGAGATTTAAAAACGTGACTTTGTGCACGATGCCCATTTGTAGCCTTGTTGAATCTGTACAGGATTTAAGTTGGGGGACAAGGAGAGAGGTGTTGTGGCTTTGGGGTTTTTTGGTGGTGTTTTTTTTAAGCCAGGTTTTTCATAAACTGGTTTAGAGCTTCAGGCTCTAATCTTGCCTAGGTTTTTAGTTGCTCCTGCAATACCAAAGAAAACTTAAAAATGCAAGACATCTTATATAGATTGCATTGTATGGAATTACATTTTCTATAAACAAGGTAATTCAAAGTTAAGCACTTCTAAATATTTGAGTTATAGGTTTCTGTAAATGATGTGTCACTGTAAAGAGCTAGCTTTGTTTCCTCTACAGAACTTAAAGTACTTTTCCAAAGGTGGAGAGGGGAACGACACCATCAAAATCCCATAGAAACTCCTGCACCTTGAGGAGGGAATTTGTACATGAAATTTGCATCAGGTCTGGCCTATTGATATACTATTTCTAAACTGAAGCTGAAAAAGCAGGGTAGGCTGAAAGAGTCTTTCTGGAGAGTCCAAAGGAGACTCTAACATCTATTGCTCTTGGCTGTGCGGTAGAGATTGCTGATTCACTCTGACTTAAATGTTACCCTGTTTACATGCTGACAGTTATTTCTGCAAAGGGCTAGTTTGTTGAAGCACATGTTTTCAGATTCTCTTCAGATAGTGTAAAAGCTGTGCTAGAAATAAGGGGATAACTTTATCCAGATGTTTTCACATTTTTGACGTCTGTCACAGATTTACTAGTCTTTTTCTCCCTCACATTTTTCTCTGAAAAATGTTACGGGAAACAAGGTCATGCATGTTTTAGCATGCATTATATTATGTAATGTTCTTGTCCAAGACCACTTTACCCTTTGCTTTTCTAAGGTGATGAAAACTGAGAGAGGAAAGAAACCAGAGACCCCACAAAAGTGGGAGCAGCAGGGGAGCATCTTATACATATGATATTGTGAAGAACGTAGTGGATCTCTTCTGGTTTTCTTTTTTTGTAGACAGAAAAGGTGGCTGGGGTTGTGATTATTATCTTCTTGGTACTTTACCCTGTATGGCAAAGTGTAAAAGTGCACTTCTAAATCTCTGCCTTTAGAGATGAGAAATTTGACAGAGAAGGGTATTCTCAGTCATGATATTCTACTTGTTGAAACTGAGGACAGCTTTTTATCTAGAATGATATGGCAAAGAGGCATAGCGATACCTGTGCAATTACTTCTCACTACACAAAAGGTGACTTCAAATTTCCTTAGTCTGTCTTTGAGTATCATTTTTTTGTTAAGCTATTTTGGTACTCAACCAGTAATCAGGATCTTTCTATACCGCATTCATTTTTTCCCCCATTTTTGTGATGTTACTATTTTCAAGTTGTGCTGGGGAGAATAAGCCACAAAATAAGTGTCTTAACCCACGGAGGGGAAAAGAAGGTTTTTAAACACTTTTAACACTTGCCTGGCTCTTCCTTCTTCTGTGTACCTCCTACTTGCCTACAGGAGACTAGCAGTGTCACTGCCCTTCCCCCCCACCATATAAGCTTCTGCTCCTGGTTCACAGGAAGAAAATTCTAGCTCTTCAGCCCTAGTGAGTTTCTACACTAAGTGTAAACACATATGACAGTTACTGTAGAGGCAGTAGTTTTACTAACCTCTGAGGAGGGAAGTTGCCAGACTGGGGAAGTGAGATAAGAGGCCAAGAAAAGGGAGATGACAGAATTCAGAAGGAAGGTCCAGAAGGGTTTAACTTTTTAAAATCCAGGTCTTGGGAAAAGCTTCCTGAACAACCGCAAGCTAGGCAATTTATTGTGGTAGCCAATGGCAACTGGAAAGAGTTATGACTGGTTTTTCTCAGAGAAGCTTTTGCTGTGAGAAACCCTCTATCTTCTGTGAAGGAAGAGAACCTCGTATTTTCTACTAGGATATAACTCCACTTGATGAAACTGTTGTGTTGTTGTTTGCTTAGAAGATACCTTTTTTTAATAGACTTGGAGCTCCACAACACTCCTGTAGTTGGAGAGGATAAAGAACTTTGTTGAAGGTCTGACGTCCTTCAGAAGTACCAAACTACGGCAAGTGGTGGGTCTTGGCTGTTCTCTTTATTCCACAGTTAAGCTGTTGAGAGCAGACATTTGCCTGAGAAATGATTGCCTGCCACAGGAAAAAGGACAGGTCTTTGGAGGCTGAGAGAACAGTAGCAGTTTTGAAACCTTTTCTATTTCGATATGGCTGGTGTCTGCTGCGCCACTGTTCAGCACTCTCTGACTGCAACGTGAAATGCGTATGACTCCTTATAGCTTAGTGTAGCCTGCTTGGTTCTTGACAGCATCTGCTAAACAGGTATCTGTTTTGCAACTATTGATGCTATTCTTTGGCCACGCAGTGCTGTAGCAACAACTGCTGGTTTGTGTTTTGACAAATCCCTCTTCAGTTATGACACTGGGAATTACATTTGGAAGAAGACAGCTTGCTTTCTTCAAAAGTGTCTCCCAGCATCACCTCCCCACTATCTTAATCTTGCAGTGTTAAAGAAAGCCAAGCAATTTGACAGTCTACTTTGCTGCTGTTGCACTTTTTGCTTTTGTTTGCACTTTCAATATTTATTTTAACTTGTGAGTGTAGCTGTAACTGTCATATGTATTCTCTAGAGGTTGCTAAAGTGTTTTTCCCCTAGATGGTGTTTCAACAAAAATGCCTTTTAATAGAAAACTACTTCTTTCTGTTGCAGTGGTGAGTCGAAATATTTTTTTCACTTTGAAATGTCATTGGTTTTTTTAACCTTTTTTAATTGTCTCCTAATTTCTTGGTAATTCACTGGTAGTTGTTTTTACATAGAAGCCAGTGCTTTGATTGTTCTATGTAGGACAGTGGCTCTCCATTTTTTTTGTAACAAAAAGCCACCAGGCAGAATGAGACTAGTAGGGAGCAATCCTCAGAAAAACTTCTTATGTTGAGTTAATTTGCTCTGTGCACACAGGAGCACTGGAAATTCCTTTTTTATGTATTTTTGAAAAAAATTGAAGAATTAATTAAGGAATACCTGTGCTCTACTAATTAACCCTTATTTCATGATCTGAGCTATTAAACAGAATTCAGTTCTCAGTACAGTTCATGAAACAGTCTAGTATGATGTGGCATACTTGTGAAAATATCACTTAGTCCTAATTTTGCTGTTGTCGTCTTTTATTGCATCATTTTAGAAGAACTTAAGAGATGTGTAAGGGAATCATGTGAAATTGGTGACATTTTTCACATACTTCATGCAAAAGGTCTTTCTGACTTACTGTGGTTACTTTTCCTATGTCCTCTGTGCATATAAAGCTGTGCAGATAATGATGGCTCTGAATGGACTAAGGATCCTCAGATGCCACTGTCTCAGGAGATCATCCTTGCCGAAACAGTTGGGCAACCATTTGAATTGCTTGGAAATTTTCTGATGAAATAGTCTTTTGCTGAAATTTATCAGCATGGTGAAACTGAAATGTTTTGCAGATACAGACCGACTTTTGCCAAAGTTCTGATGGAACCTAAGCAGAGCTGTTGCTTGTGGGCAGGTCTTTGATTTGATTACTTTTCTGGTAACTCACCTACTTGGCAGGTTACTGTGATGCAGAGGCTTCTTCAGTGATTGTTCATTCTGCTTTTCCAGCAGCACCCCCAGATAGCTTTCTTCCTGGGATAAGCTAGAGCAAGGGTTTCACTCTGTTGTGAAGAACTTAGAAATCATTATTTTTATATTTTTTTTTATTCCTAATGGGAATGAAAATATTAAAATCCTAATATTAACAGCTTCTAACTTAGTCTCTATGTGTCATACAAGCAGATCAGGCCAGGATCATTACTCTTTCCTTGTGCAAAAGTTCATGGACTCTTGCTGAATTGCTGATACAGGCAGTGGTTTGCCAAGTGAAAACTGTAAGCAAATGTTATCTTTGCTTCTCCAGTTTTTTTAGTGTATGTTTTGTCATTGATATGTTAGTCTGTCATCTTCCTTCTGTATCTGCTTGCTACTATGTTAATTCAAATCTTGATATGTTAAAAATCCTTGTGTGATATTAATGTCCAGCTGATAAAACAAGAAAATTCATTTGGAGTAACTTTTTGCAGTTGTTTCTTGTATGAGCAGTTGCTTTCTTGTGTTGGTGGCTTTACCTCATGGCAGGGCAACTTTTAGATCCCCCTACAGGCAGAGTATGCTAGAAAAAGACCATGAAAACTGAAGACACACCCTTTCTCTACAAAACATCTTAAAATATGTTTTAAGACAATATTTTATTTTTTGTGTGAAAGCTATTTTAAAAGTTAGAACAAATATTACCTGTGAAAAGACAAGTTTTCTTAATGCAGAAGATGATGCAATCAAAGCACAGATAAACCTTATATGTAAACTGGGCATCTGTTGTCTAAACAACGGAAAAAGTTCTTAAATTTCCCAGATTGCTTAGTATTTTTAAAGGTATTGTTGAGTACTTCGATTAAGTTAGTCAGAAGAATGTTTTCTCGTGAATGTGGTAGATGTGAATCTGTTGCTGTGAACTTCTTGTGAAATTCTAGCTGATGTCATATGTTCTGACAGACCAAAGACTTCAGAATGTCTCGGTGGTCCATTAACAAGCAGTGGCATTTCTGCACATGCTGTTGTTTTAAAAATACAATACTTTATTGCCTGACAAAGTAGTATATGCATTTGTTTCCCTGAATTTAGTGTACTTCTGTGTTTAAAGAACCCCACCAAAACAAACCTGCATACACAAAGCAAGTCACGTCAGATATGCAAGGAATACTGCATGTTGTATGCAGAATATGAATACTATTGTTATCTTTTCAAGATTTTAAATTTTTCATAGCATAACAGGCCATGCTGGGTGCATGTTACAGGAAAGTTTAGTTGTCTGTACATTGAAACTGAACTGTGAAGACTATAATGAAATATTAAGTATACATAATAAGCGTAAAACAAACAAACCAAAACAATTACAAGTGGGAAACTGGCTGACTTTTTTTCTTAGTCTAATCTTGGTTTGAGAGGTAAAAAACGTATTTTGGTGGTCTTGTAGCAAGACACATAATACTCTCCAGAACTTGCTGATGTTCTCCCATTACTACTGACCAATGTAAGACCTGTTGGCATTTTTTGTGAGACTCTTAAGACTCTTACCTACAATCTTGATCACCTACCTACCATTACTTGGGAAGGCTTTTGTGATTGATGTTTACAATGTGCATTCAAATTCCTTGAAAGAAGGATATGTGTATAAGCAGATGGAAAATGTACACATTTTTGTCATCTTGAGTTTACACAAGATGTCCTAGTCTACTGGCAATAAACATGTTGAGTTGTTGGGAGACAACCTATGTCTTCCAGGCCTTACTTGTTAATAGGAAACACTGTTTTGATCTTTCTCCTCTCATGCTAGTAATTTGAGTATTCAAGGTACTCAGTGACACAGGCACAATAAACACTAACTGTATTTATATGAATTCTGAGGGCTTGCTAAGAAGTGACTTTTTCAGGTTGTAGAACCTCTTCTGCATAACAAATTCTGTATTGTGTTCTTTGCAGATAATGGCAACGTGGAGATGATGGACTAATTTATATATTTTGACTGAGTTACATCAGACTCTTAAGTTCATTTTTAAATTGGGCATTTAAATCCTTGCAACTGCCAGAAATATAAGCTGATGTAAACTTGAACAAATTGGAGGGAAGGAGGAAGTGGGGGAGTTTGGTCACTGTCAAGATGATGCACTCTCAGATTGGTACAGTCAGAAATGTAGGTAACATTCTTTGCAACTCTGCTGCTAAAATAACAAGTTTTGTCAGATGAGATTTACTCAGTCTGAAAGTACGTATACTGAATGGTTTATAACGTTTTGATGCAGATCCTGTAAATAGGTATGTCTGTAAATGTGTGTGGAAGAAAGAGTTATTGACTCTTTAAAAAAAAAAATAAATGTTACTATAACCACTGTGAGCCTGTTCAGCTTGCAGTTTTTCATCTCCAAATCCCCTTGGCTTTTTGTTCAGAGCTATGAGCTTCTCTTGTATAAACAAGCAATCATTTTTTTGTCATGTGAAGGAGGATAGATTTGATACTAGGCTGCTTTATCCCAATTTTTGCATTTGAAATGCAAGCTGCAGTGTCACTGAGCTTATTCAAAATACTGCAACTGCTAGGCAGAGAGTAGAAGTGGCTTCAGTTCTTAGCTTAACCTGGTTTGTCTCATCAGTTCATCAGCAGCTGTCTCCTATAGCTGATGATGTTATGCAATTGATCAGGTGTCTATGGAAAAACTACATAATTAACTACAGTCAGGTAAATCTTCATGCAGTTTTGGTTAAGTCAGGAGCCCGACTGGGAATGATGAATGCAAGGCAGTTCTGAGCATGGAACAGTACTTTTAAAATAGAAAATAATTCAGAATACCCAGCAATGCCCCTCGATCTGAAACCTGCATGAGCACGTAGTGGTTCTGTGCTCAGTTTGAAGCCGGTGCTCTCAGATCGGCCTGGATGGAATGTATGCTCAGTAGGTCAGTGATAGACTGCTCTGCCCTAAACACCCACCCCTCCCCCTCCCTCCAGCACTTTAACAGAGGTCTGGAAAACTTGCATTGACTGTACTGGACTTTGGATCAGATTTTAATTGGCTGGCTAGACAGCATTTGAAGGAGAATCCCTGGAGGTGCATACAAAATAAACAGCTGTCCAAACAAGGCAAAACTGCTTATCTCTAAAGCCAGTATTGCAAGGGAAGAAACGCTAATCATTGCTGTAACAGTCAGTGGGGAGAGAAGCTGAATTTACTGCTCATTGAGATGGGTTCCTTTTTCTTGGGGTATTGATGATAGACTCAGTAGACACAGCACATGGTGCTAAGGAAATTGTATAGATTTCCTTCTCTACTGTCCAGGCAGATTTCCATCTGAAGAGTCATCAAATCTAAAACTTGCGGAGTTCTTCCATTCTGAATTCTGCCCACTTTGAACTTCCATTGGTTTGTTTTCAAAATTCATTTTTGCTTCTTTAGCAGGCCCTTTCTTATGTTGTGAGGGTCACAGCAAGGAATTTATCATTTTTTCACTGGTGCAGGAAGCTGCTGTTGTGCTGAAGTGCTTTCAAATGGTGTTTCTTGCAACCACAGAAATGTTGTGCAAAGAGAGTAAGGGTGGGTGTGCCCTTGTCCTTCCTGCTGTGAGACACTTGGTGTTAACTTCCACATGAATTGAAACGAGTGGCTATTGTCAGTTTTCAAATAGAATTAATTGTTCTGGCTAAAAGGAGACTTACTACATGAAGTGAACATACCATGTCTCTTTTTGTAATTATTCTTCCTTTTTAATTCCTCTTTTCTTCATGTAATGCCATCAACAGTTTTCTTAAACTGATGCTGTATTCACAGAAAAGAAAAATGTGGTGAGTGCAGAAAAAGTACTGGCAATTATATTTCAAGTCAGATGTCTGTTTCATACACCAATTTCTTGCTAGAACTGTGCCAAAAATGTGTTTTTTAAATTTTTTTCCCCAAACTTTGTATTTAAAAAAACCTAAATTTAAACAGTTCTTGGCAAAGACGACAGGAATTTGGGCAAAAGAGATAGGAATGGATCACTCTATCTCTACCTAAACACAGATTTGAATTCTTAAATAAGGATGTATTACGTATGGTTCACAGCCATTAACTTTTTTTAATATTAAGTGTGTTTTTATTGCAGATACATTATGTTCTACCACTGCTTGTGTGCCTGCTTTGTCTGACCTCCTGTGGATACCAGCAGCAAGTGGATGATTTGTGACATGCTTATTTAAAGGGCTTCATCACTCCCATGTTTCATACAGAGATTTCTCAAGTGAGAAAAGGTAATTAGTGAGAAAGTAGTGAGAAATGCTCTGATTTTTGAATCTCCAGAGTTGTATTTTTGAAGTGGTATGGCTTAAGATCCTAGCCCTGGATGTTTCCCTAGAAACCCACAAAGGAAGAAAAAAAAAAAGACATAAACTGAAGGTGGGGGACAATTATTTTCAAGAAGAGAGATTAGATTTTGCAAAAGTGGTAGAGCCCATAGCTCAAATCGTTCATAAGAAGAAAAATGTTCTGAACAGGGCTGTGAATGCTGAGTATTATTAAATCATGAGGATTTTGTATGTCCTCCACATTTTAATGAAATTTCTTGCATAAGTGGTAGTTTTCAATCACATTAATTAATTTCTTCCTTGTTGATTTAAAAAGAACCATATGAATTAGTGCAGTCCAGTGTGGCTGATAAAATTAATCCTCAGGTGCAGTGGAGGTACAGACAACAGAATATTGCATGTAAACATGTTGCATTGTAGATGCTGGTGATTGTTGTTAGAGCAATATGGGGAACGATTAATCTCATCGTTTAGAAGCTGTGACTTGAAGTGCTATCCAGATTAGGAACATTAAAGTAATCCTGTTGGATCAAATCCTCTGTTCATCAGTACCAGAATCAGATCTTTTATAGTTAGTAGCTTTGATCTCCAAATAAAGATGTTTATATTCTACCCAGATTTTGTTACACATTTTTGTTATGTGGATAAAGGGTCAGGCCATTTTGACTTTCACTGAGTGATGATTGTGTCAGATAACCACTTTCAGATGTGTGTGGACCAGGTACATAGCTCCCTTTTTGCAAACAAATACCTCCATGGTACTGTGAGTAACTTACCTATAAAAGTCCCATTCTGGGTATATTAAATCCTTTTACACAGCTATAGTAATTCTTTACATGAACATTTACATTCTTTATACAAACACAGAAATTCTTTTGAATTACAGTGTGATGTCAAATCTGTTCTATATACCCCAGAAAATGATACTCAGATATATTCTGCAAACAGGGAGATTAATGTCTCCCAGTATATTTAGTCTCAAATTACTCAACTTTTACAATGGTTGAAGAATAGACTGTATTTTAAATATTCTGGATGAACAGCAATTTTTTTTTTTGCCATGTTTAATTTCTCTGTGGTGATGGTGAAATGGTCTCTGGATGCAGCAAAGAAGGGAAAACCAAGTGTGTGCAATTGGAGACTAGTCTGCTAAGAAATAAAGGTGAAAGCAGTTTTGTTCGTGATGAGCTTTTTCACACACTGGTGAGTGGTGACCTTGTGTTTTGATTACTGCACAAGTTCTGTCATAGAACTGGTTTACTTGGATGCATAGGACAAAGGCCAAAAGCGTTTTCTGTTTTTCAGTGAAGAAACTGATTTAGGGATTTTTTTGCTTTCACCTGTTTCATCAGCTCTTTGACATAAAAGAAAACCTTGAAAATGATTTACATTGAAATTGTGACACAATTATACAAATAGTATCTCTGGAGATTTTTCACATTATTGCATGAAACCTTTGAAATTAGTGCAACAAAAAGAGTGGAGTATTCTGTTACAATATTTACTTTGCATTTTTTACTGCACTTTGTTGATGTTTCATATTCTTAGGTGTGATTAAGCAAGGGTCCCTTCTTGGTTAATGGAGTTTTTTCTATAGAAATGAGGAAATGCTGAGGTTTTTTTGAAATGGCGAATGTGTTTCTAAATACCCAGCTTTTTATGAAGGAGATCTAGGCACAGACATGTCTGTTCAGTTCACTTTTGAAGTTGGCCAGGTTTTCAGTTAGTCCTATAAACAAGATTTTCATTCAGTGTTGGATACACATAATACCAAGTGACCAAGATGAAAGGTCTTCAGGTGAAGATCTGTATTCAACAGAGGATTAATGTTAGACTATTTTTTAAAAAATTGCTGTGGTAATTAAATAAGTCTTCCTCTGGAGATTAAAGTTGTGAATATTTTGTATAAGAAAATGGTAGAGCACAAACATTGTATTTTGCATATTGTTGACAGAGGTAGTGAGAAATCTTTTAAATAGGATGCTTCTATTGATGTGGTGGTTATTTTCTTCTAAGAAACAGGAATTCCTTGATGGGTTAAGAGAAACACGTATTTTTCCTTAATTGAACACTTGTTACCTGTGTGCTGCCTTTGCAGCTGAAAGCACAAATCTCATTTAAAGGTGACTGGCTCTATGAATGAGGCATAGGGAATCCATATGACCTGCTAGATCAGAGCCCAAGGAATATAGTGAGTGACAGTTGCACCTAGAAATCCAGATTTATATGTTTGTGATACACTGGCTCTTTGTGTTACTTAGTTTGGGAAATAGAATTATGCACTTTTCTCTTGGTGATGATGTCTTTTTTTTCTTTCCCCCAGAATTACTGTCATGGTAGCATAGTTTTACCCTCCTGTATGTGTAACTGAATATTTTTGTCTGTCACATAGTTCGTGAAGTTAAGGTTTTCATCCGTTAAGGTTTTTAGCCTTTTTTAATGTGGACTTAACTGTTGTGATCAATTTCTGTAGCACAAGTCATCTTTAGCCCACATAAATGTATACTCATACAGTCATCCTTTCCTCAGTAATTGTAGTTCAGAGCAGAAAATTTAAAAAAAACCCATATTCCAAACAGCTCTTTTATGATAAAGCAACATAGTTCAATATAAACAAAAGCTGTCAAAAATTGCACTTTAAGAGTGTAACACCCATCTGCCTATGCATATTTTTAAGTTAAACTGTAACATTTTCATGTTCAGTATCTTTATTAACTATTCAGTATCTTCCAACAATGATGTACAGTGGGATTGAGTGCACCCTCAGCCACTTTGGGGATGACACCAAACTGAGTGGTGCAGCTGATGGGCTTGAGGGAAGGGATGCCATCCAGAGGGACCTTGACAGGCTTGAAAAGTTGGCCTGTGGGAGCCTTGTGAAATTCCCCAAGACCAAGTGCAAGGTTCTGCGCATGGGTTGGAGCAATACCCAGTATCAGTACAGTCTGGGAAATGAATGGATTGAGAGCAGCTCTGCAGAGGAGGACTCGGGGATAGAGGTGGGTGAAAAATGAGACATGAGCTGGCAATGTGTGCTTGCAGCCCAGAAGGCCGATTGTATCATATAAAAAGAAGCGTGGCCAGCAGGTCAAGTGATGTGATTCTCTGCTCTTGTGAGACCCCACTTGGAGTCCTGTGTCCAGCTCTGGGGTCCCTAGCACAAGGAAGACATGGACCAGTTAGAGATGGTCCAGAGGAGGACCACAGAAGTAATCAGAGGGCTGGAATACCTCTCCTGTGAAGAAAGGCTGAAAGAGTTGAGGTTGTTCAGCCTGGAGGAAAGAACGCCCCAGGGAGACCTTATTGTGGCCCAAACCATTCTATGATTCTAAAAAATCAAATCTTTATAACTGATGTCTTGTTTAGACCCATCCTGCATTTTCAAAATATGAAATGCTGAATTCCTGGTGGTAGTTACTGAAATCAGTTGTAATAAAAGCAAGCCTTACAGACTGTGGTCAAAGCTTTTATCATAAGCATGGATTCTACTGATTAAAATTATGATAGAGCCACAGAAGAGCAAAAGCATTCTTCAACTGATTTTTGGAATATGCTGTCAATCTCTCTTTTTAAACTTGGGGTTTTTTTCATTATCAGATATACCTGTGGTTATATATTGAGTTGTTTGTCTCTGATTACATTTATCAGAGAGGATTTTTAGCTTGAGTTCCTTATGAATAGACTTCAGTCTGAAAGGAAGTGGTCTTGGAAGTCCTCCCATTTGTAGATACAAAACAAGTCTGCTTACTTTGTCTTACCTCTCACTTCAGTTGGTACATGAGATGCTGGGGGATATGGTGTAGGGGAGACCTTTGCAGAGTAGAGCTGATGGTTGGACTCGATGATCCAAAGGGTCTTTTCCAACCTGGATAATTCTATGATTCTATGTTTTCTTTTAAATGTCTGCTTAAGACTAAAACTCAGCTGAAAGGTGCTATTCCAACCCTTCTCTTCATCAGTGTCAGTTTGTGACCTATCTAGTTGTTTTGTCTTGTAAGTTCTCAGTGCAATCTTTGCGTTTAAGCTGGGAATATGAGTTGCACAGATGTCGTTAAAAGGATTATTTTGGCTTTCAGGTTTAACTAGCATGTTTCAATTGGATAAGTGAGAACACACGGTCTAAAAGAGGGAGGTAATAAATCTTCTAGTTGGACTTTCAGTTAGTATCTTCATTTTTCCCTGTTGTAGTGTCTGTTATTTCTCAGACTAGGGCAATGTAGTAAATCAAAGAGAAACTCAGCTTTTAGAGACCTTCTAAGCCATTCTGTCCTCAGCTGTTAATATTTTTTCCTGTGTCAGAACAGTACTATCATTAAATACGAGTATTACAAGCAAAACCAAATACAATTAGTCAAGAAGTACTCCTTACATTTCTTTTAGGCAAATGCTCTGAACAGAACCAAAACGAACAATGGCCTGTCTTACAATGACAAATATGGAAGGTACAACTTCTACTGCCCACCAGAATGGTGACATCCACAGGAATAGCAGTGCACCGAAGCAGACAGAACCATTGCTTCAAGTGTACCTTTATCATTCTCCTGGGAAGACAGGAGGAGACTACCTTCAATTTCCAGCTGGAGAATATGTTGCAGAAGAGATTTGTGCTGTTGCCTGTAAAGCCTGTGGTAAGTATATACATAACAGTTTTCCTAATGAAGAAGCGAAATTCAATTTAATAATCCAGAGCTCATCAAAATGGTGGCATTTTAGGTGAACTGCTAATCTGTCTGTTCTTTCAGAAATAATTAGCACTAGGCTGCAAAACTGTTCCTGTCAGAATGATTGTGAAACTGAGATTATAATCACGTGACTGCTATCTTTTTTCAAATAATTTGAGGGCATACTATCCTTTACCTGGAATAATTCTTTCATTAAGCTGAGATATAGCTTGGATAGTTAAATCACAGCAGGAGCTGGAAATAGCTTGAATTACTTTCTGATGCAACCCTGCAAAACAGATTGGTTCTGGAAGCTATACACGTTTTGTATATTATACATGCTTAATTACTTTGCAGATGGAAACTGTTCTATCAGATATAATATTACTGCTTGTGTGTGTGTCTAAGGCTTTTCGTAATCGTTTAGGAAATAAAGTGAGTAAATGAAGGGGTAGTATATTTGAAATAAATAAATAAATGAAACATATTTGTATTTAAGAATGCCTTTGAATTGCTACATTTGCCCATAGTTTAACATGAACAGGTGCTGAGACTCATAGTAAAATTCAAGCATGCATTTTATGCATGCTTCTTTCTGTCATTGCAAAACTACTCTGAATTTGTGAATAAAAAAATTCATTCCAATAAACTTCAGATATTAAAGTGACTGTCTTTTTGTTCCCCATGCACATATGCACATACATACGTGTACACAGAGTCTGTCCATATCTTCTTTTGGGCTGTCAATGGTACAAGGCTGGATTTGTCTTCTGGCTTTCCAAGTGCTGTATTTCAAGTGCAAATGAATTTTAAAAAAGGCTCGTAATTACAAATGTTTCTTTTCCAGTGGGTCACAAATATAAAACTGCTGACTCAGACTGTACATTTTATTATCTCCAAACTTCTTATACTTTTGTTATTTTTGTCTTTTGATTGCTGTACTCTTTTTAAATATGGTTTTAATGACTCTACTTTTGGGAGGGATCTGATAGTTTTTTCTGTGGTGTTGAATGTCTTGTACTGACTGAGTTGCATGCTGTGAGTTGGTAATTTGCTTGTATATGCTACTTTCACAAAGATTCTTGTGGGTTTAACCCCTGTTGTTCCTTGGAGTTCTTTAGGTGTGGCAGAGTCGGACTAAGATCCGAGTTTGCAGAGTTGCTCTTTATGTAACACGAGAGCTTTAGGCAGATAAGCACATACAATGAGGTCAGCAGAAGCACTGTCAGGGATTAATTCTGGGAGACCATGAGGAAGTAGTATGGTATTCAGAAGTTTACAAAGTTTTAGTTGTGTGAGATTCCACTGCTCTAACAACCTTGTAGGTCTGAGTTTAACAGATGGACCTGGAAGTGCTCTTGAAGTTGAGGTGTCTTTTTGGTGGCTCAAATCAGGATCTTCCAGATACCTTCCACTGTGTCCCCAAGATTCTGTAGTCTCTTTACTCCACTTGAAGGAAAAAAAAAAAGTATTGTCTCCCAGCTTTAGAAAATGTGCCCATAGTCATTTCTGTAGTAAGGATAGATTTCTTAGCACTGGTGCCTGTATTTCTTGGATTTCAATTTTGCCTTTTTAGGTTTGTCAGCTCAGTTCAGGTCCTCAGGTACAGCATCTAAAGGTGTATAAGGCTAGTGGTGGGGGGGAGGTTCTTTACTTTCTGAGTGTTAAAATGGTATTGAATTTTCACATTAGACAATGGTTAAATACTTTTTTTTTAATGGAAGTAAATACTGTTGTAGTCACTGAGGGTATTTCTGTTTCAGCATTCTTCACCAGAGTTTCTAAAGTATATCGGTAGTGATTTATACTTGTATAAATAAAATATTTTATCATGTTAAGCCTTTATCCTTGTAGAGCTGAGGTTGACAAAGTCCTCTCAAGAGTGGTTTCTGCCTGACAGCTACTATTTTTCTCAAAGGAATTTGTAGCTTAATTTCTTTCTAAATTGGTGGAAAAGGCTGAAATGGCTGCAGGTTTTGTTCTCTTTCATAACAGTCATTAGCATTTAAATCACAAGGTACCACTTACTATTTTTTGTTTTTTCTAGGAGGTTTTGTGGTTGTACATCAGAACATGTAGGTCTGCAAAGCCTTATACAGTCAAATAATGTTTATGTTGGCAAGACTTTTCTTTTGGGAGTTAAGCTATGAATCAGAACACTTAATAAAGAAGAGAGTGGTTCAGGTAGTAGGCATGTCCAAAATATAACAAACTTGGTAATTGTTAATGAACTTTCTGTCATCTGAGCAATTGTTAGATCTCTTGATAGCAGAGCTGGTTACATCAAAGTATGGCTGATTGTTATTGGTGGCAAGCAGAACTGGATCTAGGCAAACGTTAGCAGTTACAGAGAGTCTTGTTACGTACCTTTTACACAGTTCAAACAACTGGAAGTTTTCCAATCTGTTCTGACTTGACTCTAGATCTGTTGTATGTGGCATGTATTGGCTATGTAAGTATTAATCTGTCTAAATATTACTCTAGTTGCATGCCAGTTTGAGGCACGCATGCAGAAGCTAAGGCTTTATTTAAAAATAACTTTACATTTCTGGAAAAATATAACAAATATGAAACTATTTGTAGGTTTGTATTTTTACATGGAAAACTCTCTGAAGATGAAACTGAATATCACATTTTCTAACTAGAAATGCAAGAATAAATGAAGTGTCTTGAAATTAAATTGACAAATCAATGTTGTGTTCAGCTCTTGTATGTTAACTAGTATGTTAATTGCCATGTGTAAAATTATAAATGTCACACCAAAACCAAGGTAAGTCTTCACTCTCAGGTGGCATTAGAGGAACCTAACTGATGGTGGAAATTAAATATGACTGAGAAATTGTTCTAGAAGTTACAGAATCACTGTGTTAGATGTGTTTTTTGAATTTAGTATGAGACACTTGTTTTCACAAATCAAGATCTTAAACACTTTCATTTTCTCCACTTTCTCAAGTAATCTTAAATGAATTTCTCATTCAAGTTGTTTTTAATGTGTTTTAATCAGTTTATGAAACTATCAAGCAGTCAAGACCAGACAAATGCAAGTAGTAGTAATGGTTCAGGAAAGCCACCAGAGTTGATGCGAGAGGGTGATAACACAAGCTTGATGTGATACTTTACAGAATAAATAAATGTGATTGTTTACAGAATAACTACAAACTCTGTTTATAATTTTTGTTTTACTTGAAGTGTAAATAATGAAAAAAATCTAGAAATCTGTGTTTTAAAATTATCAGATGTATTGAAAATAACATGAACTGAATTTTGTTCTGGTGTATCAGTAAATCAGATACAGACTACTGGGAACATCTGAAGTCTTTGAATTTGAATCTTGGATGTATTTATTTGTATACAGAAAGAAGGATGTTTTGTATACTATATTAGTGTAACTATGCTGTACCAGTAATTTTGCAGTAAGAAAGCCCAGTCTTTGTAAGTGGATTTAAGAGTTTTTATTATCAAAGTAATTAAAAAAAACCCAAAGCCACCAGAAAAACAAAACTGTGGACTATGCACTGTAACTTACCTGAATAATGCATTATACACAAGACCAGTATTAAATGGCAGAATAATTTTCTTTTGATCTTTAAACTAACAATTTGTTGATTTATTCCATCAGCCGAATAATTCAAGTGAAAAATATATGCATGTTTATATGTATAATCCAAATTATTACCAAATTAAAGTTAACAAAGTGAAGATATTTTCATATTACACTAGGTAAGTGAGTTTGTAAATCACAGTTAAAAGGGTTATAAGTAAAGGATTGCTTTGGTGTTAAATAAATTTGTGCTGTGTTCTTGAAAATCTTAATCAGTAGCAAAGTATGCAGAGCTAGTGACTTTAAATGTAACTATAACACTTAAATAGCAGACTGAAAAATGTTTTGACAAAGTCAACCAAGGAGCATAGTTTTGTTTAGAGTCTTGCATTTCTGCCATGGCTTGTCTCCCTGGTGTATACAACCCCCAAATTTCTGTAGGATGTATCTGACTTCAGCTACCTTCTGACAGGCTTTTGTTCGGATTTCACCCCTGCCCTTCTGTTAGGATCATTAAACCCTGAAATCTTAACCTTTAAATGGCATTAGAATCCCAAGAGGGGAACCAGTTTGATAACCCTGGCTGGGTTGTTGAGTTACAGGCAGCTAGCAGTTATGAATTTGTTGGCTTCTGTGTTTGGTTTGGTTTTTTTTAATGTTGATATCCCAAAACTCCACCTTGGAACCTTTTAATTCTCACCCATCTGGTTTGCAAATAGTTTTGAAGTTCCGTGGTACTTTTCTTGAAGTGCTGGTGCCTCCTGGAAAGCCATAAGATAGCAGAGAATTTTTACTTACGCCAAAGTAAAAAGACTTTCAAAACATGTAATGTGACTAAGCACTGAGAGTGCCTGCAGTCAATTAAACATTTTCAAGCAAGCAACTGTGTTGCACAATGTGATGTTTGTATTGATCTGTAGTACATGTCCGCTTGTATGGTTCAGGTGAGATTCATTGTTAGTATGTAGAGAATTTTAAGCAGACTTATCCTTAACGTGCTCAATTTCCAGGATTCACATGGCTCAGTGTTATCATTGATTATAACTGCCCGTGTGTGTGTGTTTTTTGGGAGTGTGAGTCAGTTTTATTTTGTTTCTTTTTCTTAAGTGATAGCCTTTCCTGAAAATCTGCACACAACACACTATCCTCCTCCCGCCTCCCACCCCCAAGGTGAAGGAATGAATTAGAACTCTGGGTAATTCTGTTTTACCAAGAAAGGAAACATGTGCTTTGATTAACCATTCAGAAAACATTTTGTTGACAGGATAGCAACACTGAATGTGGTGTCAGAATTTGGTAAGCCTCCAGTTTGTGTGAAAGATGAGGGTAAGGATACTATTTTTATGTAAGAAAAGACAAGCGATTTTCCATCTGGTATGTGCAAGACTTCCTAAGTTTTAGATAGTTTACTTGAGAACTGACTTAATGTTTCACTGAACTTTGAAAATTGGAGATTTTTAAATTGTTTTTAATCATTAACTCCATGCAACTAATTGCTTTCATCTGTATATGTCTAGTTACTTACATGCTTGAACTGACAATTTCATAAAACAGTATTTCTACTGTAGACTACGTATGGCTTCCACATATCATAGTGGTGTCATGGCATTTTGTGATTTACAGTTCTGGTTTTTATTTTTCATTAGAGGGACATTACCTAATGAAAACATACTGTATGTGTGAAAGGGTACCTAATGCCAACAAAGGAGGATATATAGAAAAACTGTATTTCCTTAGCTGCTTCAGGGTAAATGAAGTAGTGTGACTTGTCTGGATGTGGAACTCTAAAGTCATAATGAGGAAGGGAAGAAACTACTATGCAAATCATTCTTTTTTTTAGGCTTGAGGTAGAGGTTTGAGGAATAAAATTCTGTGTTACAGCCTTTCATGATGTTACTTGACAGTATAGCATGATGAGACTCCTTTATTTAGCCTTATGTACTAAATAAAATATTTGCCAAGAGATAGTCATGTTTTTGTCTTTGCAGTAGTCCAGACAATTTACTTAATAGCCCTTGCTGGAGAAGCAAAGTGGAGAACAATTCTGCTTTATTAGGTCTGAGTCACTGTCTCCTCTCCTAATTAATCACTGATTGCTTTGGTAGTATGGTTAGTGCAGTGCAGAAATCCAGGGGAGGTTTTTTTAGTACCTGTTGTGAACAGCTTTTCTGATTTTACTTGTGTTAAAAATACATTTCTCAGAAGTTTTCACTATTGTTGATATGTTTAGGCTTCATCAGAAGACTTTGATTCCCAACACTCCCACACCTTCACACCCACTCCCAGTCTTTTTGTTTTCATTGTTTCTGAAGAAAACACTTCAATACTGCAGTTATTTGCTTGTGATTTCTCTGCACAATAGCGTTGGTAAGAATTACATGAAAAGAGACGTTTCTGGCCTCTGCTTTCGTCAGACTTTTGCGGACAATTTTCAAGTCTCCATTAAGAGGATTTGCTCTATTTGTATAATCATTGAACTTTTTCAAGTGTAGCAATATTCTGGCACAAATGCATAATTCTTAGGGGTCAGTGAAAATGAAAAAAGTGTAACTCCTTTTCTTGAGAAACACGTATGATCTTGAATCATTGAATACTGGCGGTGAAAGGTACAAGATACAGTTTGGAATTATAAATGCTAAAGTATGAGGGCTGGATGAGTGCAGAGTTTACTTTTCATACATAGAAGGACATTGAAGAGTAATTTTTGGATATTTTTTTGTTAATGCCAACATTTCTGAATTGTAAGGGGAATTTCAAAGTCACACTCCTTGCTTAGTTAAAAGTTTCAGAATGGCAATGATATCTGGATTGAAATATCTGTAGAGTGTTTTGGTTTTTTTGAGAGGCAGGGGTGTGGGGGTTGTGTATGTAGTGTATTTGGTGAAGTATGGCCGCTTAACATTTGAATTTAAGAAAATTACTTGGAAATTTTTTCTTGTTCAGTGTGCTTATGTGGCATTGTTAATAAGGGAAGTGAGACTAGGTAAATATTCAACATTGCTTTGAATGGTGTTTAGCATCTGGCTAGAATCCTGAAATAGGCTGGTGATTCACATGCATTACACTGTAATTGATCTGAAATTATTTGGGGTAGAGAAACCTCACAGCCTTAAAACTGTTAAGTCAGTTGTTACTGCTTTATAGGCAAGTGATCTGTAATGTTATCTAGTTGATCCCACTTCACACATCAAATGAGAACCATGTTTGGTTACATGGGATAGATTTCTTTTTAACTCCATAAAATGGAGTTAATTTGATATTTGTCAAAACTCTGATGGATCAAATATGTCTCACTTCACCATAGATTTGCAACATCTAGATTTACAGCCAGTCCTTCAGTTAGTAATCCCTTCAGGGTTGTTCCTTTGGGAGTTTTGTTTAGTTTTGGTTTCTTTTCAGTTACTTGACATAATACTTTCCACTTCTGTAGTTTCCTGTAAGTCTATGACTCCTTTTCATACAAGATCATGTATTAGGACCTGAGTAGCCTGTATATTTCAGCCATTTAATCTTACATCTGCACAATGGACCTCTTGTTCTTAACCCTCTTACTGGCTCCCTACAGAGGCAAACCGCATTTTGTAACAAATTTAAGCTAGTTGTTATTTAAGACTGAATTACTTTTTGTTACGTGAGCTTATGCAGTTTATGTGGAGTTGATTAGTTGTTTATAACTGATTGTCTTACATGCATTTTTAGATGTGATGAAAGAAATTTGGGTCTGCTGCCTTCAGAAGTTGCCTAGATGTTGTTCAGAACAGAAAGAAAGAAAGAAGGGATTTTTTTTTTCTCCTTGTTTGTTTTGTGAATTTCAGTTATTTCAGTCTGAGCCTTTGGGCAGGGTTATGGTTACTTTGCCTTTTCCCAGAATTCTTTTGTCTCTTAATGTAATTTTAAGTTAGTTTTGTTGTCTTACCTGTTTTTTTTTTCCAGTATTTTTTTCCTTTTTCTCCCAAAGTCCTTTTCCTTAATGTAAATATAGTTTTCTTTCATTATGACCTACCGTGACTTTCACACTGTAGTTTTCATCCTACTCTTGGACCTCTAGACCTGTATCTCTTCCTGTCTTCAAAATATGTTTGTCAGTGGTTGAAGTTCATACTTTTTTGCTGTTGACTCTCAGTCATTTAACCTGTTTTCCAAATCATAGCACTCATGCTACATGGATGCATAACACTGCGTTGTACAATGCTCTGGCACCTGTCTTGTGTTAGGCTGTACTGTCCGCAGGGAACCTCAAAGCCAAACTAAAATTCTGGTCCTGCTGAAGAATTGGTGTTCAACTGATTTCCATAGTTTGTGATTAAGTAGGATTGCTTGTCAATTCTTATTAAAACAATCCTGAATTGTTGCGGGGAAAAAATATTTTCCAGTTTTGTTTAATTAACTGTATGTTTGGTTTTGTTCTCAACTGAGCTACTAAAATGCAAATGGCAGGTGGTTGTCCTAGTCATGACTTTCTTTGTATTGCTTTACCTAGAATTTTTCATTTGTCTAAAATCTTAAAATCAATGCCTAGATCTGTTTTTGGAAGAGGTAAGGAGAAAGGTAATGTACTGTTGTTAGCTGTTACTAAACTGAGAGGCTAAGAAGCCATTGTGTTAAATGCCATACAGAGAAAATCTTATAATCTAAGAGTGAAGTACAGGGTAACAGGTGAACACAGTCTGCAGTCAGAGAACATAAAGGCAGAATGAGAAAATAAACAGGGAAAAATGGTGTGCAGGTTATGGGGTGATGATTGCAGTGCTGTTGACAGTGATAGAGCAGTGCAATGAATACTTGGGGAACGTGCCAATCTACTACTTTTAACCCACATTTTTTTTAATAAAGTCAATTCTTTGTGAAATTAATTTCCTATAAATGTTTGCTTCTCTGTTCTTTAGGTATCATGCCAGTGTATCATAACATGTTTGCACTCATGGGTGAAACAGAGAGAATGTGGTATCCCCCAAATCACATCTTCCATGTAGATGAAGCAACCAGACTCATCCTAATTTACCGGCTAAGGTAATATAAACCGAATGTTATGCACTTTTCATGGTAAAACAAACCTATGTGAAAAAACACAACCAATAAGATATTTAGTTGAACCATAGTTATGGACAGATTGTTGGTAATATCTGGATAAGAGACAGATAGAAGCATCAAAATTATCGGGGTAAGTTTGAATAACATATTTTATCAATTGTCTGTATACCAAGTTTTCAATGTCAGATTGGAGAAACAAACAACTAAAAATATAGCAGAAATAAAAATAGTATTTATCTTAATAATGATACATCTCACCTCTTCTGTGCTTACCTGTTTGAAATTAGTGGCAGTTCTGAAATGCAGAGTAATTATCCTGTGTAGTCAGGCAGATATCTGCAATAGAACCATTTTTCTCTAACTTGATTTTTGAATGTGGACATCTAAAGCTTCAGTCACAGTTTTCCTTATGTAAAAGATTTTCTTTATTTACATTGCATAATGTGGCCTGAGTGTTTCTTTAGGAATTGTCTGAAAGGAAACAGGAAGACAGTAACATAAAACTCTCTATATCCTGATCAATGAGGATAACTTGCCGGGCTCCTTGCTCCTACCAGTACAGCTTATCACACCCTACTTAAATGTTGCAGTACTTTAAGACACCAAGAACCGGATCTAAAGCCTTCCATTGACTAACTGGGGCTTCATACTGGTCCTCCAAACCAGCCAGCACTAATTACATATCTATGAAAGCAATAATATCTGGTGTTGGTAAGTGAAAGTAGCTGTTTATTGATGTTTGTTTAAATATTTCCTAAC
Source organism: Strix aluco (assembly GCF_031877795.1). Lineage (NCBI taxonomy): Eukaryota > Metazoa > Chordata > Aves > Strigiformes > Strigidae > Strix > Strix aluco. Next base: position 30,600,648 of record NC_133971.1, read on the forward strand.
AGGTTTTATTTTCCCCACTGGTATTGCAATGGCACCAGCAGAGCATATCGGTATGGCATTCTTCGAGGTGCAGAAAGCCCTGTTCTTGATGATCATGTCATGTCTTACCTATTTGCACAGGTATGATTTACTTAATTATTTTTTAATGCAGATTGGTAAAGGTTGGTAGTATTTATTCACTTGCACATCTTCTGATAGTAACTGTATAGGCTTCTTTGACAACTTGAAGCCCACTCAAGATGAAAATTAAATTCCATGTCATATTGTGTATTTGGACAGATGAAGCTCAAATGGCAGTTGTGAGAGAGCAGTGAGAGTGTATAGCTCCTTTCTTGTGCCACTACCACGTGGAAGTCTTTCAGTGTGACTTTCATTTTGGACTGACACAATGTAGAACAATATCCTCTCCAATAGGGACCTTTTCAAGATTTGAAACGAAAATATTTTGAAAATGGTGTTTCTAAGCATGATGGTAGCCAGTATCCATTATGAACATGTGCATCTTTTTGTGGACAAGGGGACTCATTCAGAAGAATGTAGTCTTAAAAAAACCAAAAACTGATCAACTAAACAAAAACCCCACAAAAAAAAACCCAAACAAAAAAAAAAAAACACCACAAAAGAAGCCAAACCCCCACACCTCAAAAAACTCTTATTGATGAGCTGCAGTGCTACAGTTTTAATTTGCTTTCTTGCATCCTTCTCTCTCAGTGGCGAGATGATTTTTTGGATGGATGGATACAGATGCCTGTTACTCATGAAACACAAGAAGAATGCCTTGGAATGGCTGTTCTGGATATGATGAGAGTGGCCAAAGAAAAGGACCAAACCCCACTGGCTATTTACAATTCAGTGAGGTGACTCCGTACTTCATGACTGTATCACACCTATCTGATATCTAAAACCAATATTTTTGCACATTGGCTTCTAGGAGGAGGTGTTCAGCTGTTGGAAATTGATTTATTCTAGCATAATGGTTCCGTAAACTTACCTATACTGTAAACTAGAATTTAATAGAAAGCTTCTATCTTGAGGGCCACTCATGTATTTGGGTACATGGATTTGGCTCTCTTAATGAGAGGTAAGGCAGCAGGTACTCATATGGGAAAGGATGTAAGCAATAATTTGAGTTGGGAGAGACCTCTGGAAGTCATCAAATCCAACCCCCTGTTCAGATCAGAGCCAGCTTCAAAGTTAGATGAAGTTACTCAGGGCCTCCGCCTGTCAAGTTCTGAAAATGTTCAGGGATGGAGATTCCACCATAGCTCTGGGCAGCTTTGTCCTGTGTATGATCATCCTCATTGAGGACGATCTTCTCTGTATCTAATCATCCTCTTCTGTGATGCTGATTATCCTCTGTTGCCTCCTGTCCTTTCACTGTGCATGTCTGAGAAGAGTCTGATTCAGTCTTCTCCATAACCATCTGTTAGTTGAAGACAATTAGTAGAACACCCTACTTGAGCCTTCTTTTCTTCTGGCTGAACAAATCATGCTCCTTTATGCCTCTTCTGTCAGGTCATGTGTTCCAGGCTCTTAACCATCTTGGGCAGATGTCTGCTAAATGTGCTTGAGTTTATCAGTTCACTCTGGTTTATCCACCTGATCAGTTTCCACTGCAGCTGAGTTAATTCTGTCCCTGCTTAGTACTTAATTGATGTTTGTCTTTTAATGAAATCTAGCAGGAGTTAAAAACAGAATGAGACGAATTGACCAGCTCATTGCAGGTGACAAACTACTCTTTTGCCCTTTGATATAGAATGTGGACTGTGATATAGGAACTTAAGTGACAACCAACCACAGTGTTGTATTCTACTACCTATATTTTCAGCCAGGAAATCTGTCCTCTGTCAATGTAATTGCTTCTGTCTGTCCAGCTTCTACACTGAATAAAGCAACTGTGTAACTTCTGCTGGCTTACCTGAAAACTACAGTAATGACTAGAACAGACATGTCTGGATTTATGGAAAATGCATTATGTAAAATATATTGAAACTGAGTGAGGGGGGAAAATGGAAAATGGAAGAGGAGACAGGGCTGTATTTGAAAGAACATGCAACGGATTGAAGAAAGGATCCTTGCTATCTTAGTTTAACAAATAAGGTTACATTTAGAGGAAAAGATATTTTCATGTCAACTTGTTTAGCACAAAACTAATTATCTTTGCTGGACTTAATGGATAATACTAGTAGTTTTCTTGCTGGTTATGTATTCACAGCTACAAAATGTTTTTGCCTAAATGTGTGCGAGCAAAAATCCAAGACTACCACATTTTGACGCGAAAAAGAATAAGGTACAGGTTCCGCAAATTTATACAACAGTTTGGCCAATGCAAAGCTACTGCCAGAAACTTGAAACTTAAGTATCTTATAAATCTGGAAACCCTTCAGTCTGCCTTCTATTCAGAAGTTTTTGAAGTAAAAGAACCTGGTGGAGATCCTTCTGGAGAGGAAAGTTTTGCAACCATTGTAATAACTGGAAATGGTGGAATTCAGTGCTCAAGAGGAAAACTGAAAGACTGTGAGACACTGGCAGAGCAGGTAATTTCTTTTACTATTTTAATAATTGTGCAGTTTATCATGTAACAGAGGGTTTAGCTTATGTTAGAAATTCTGATTTACCCCAGGTAAATTTGGTACATAAATTTTACTTCACAGGGATGATACAATTTCCATATGGCTAAGACCCACAGAAACAGTGCAGGATTCTAAAATCAGTTTTTTATTGAAATATTATAAGAAAGTCAATACTTAAACATGTAATACTTATGTGCTTGACAAATTAAAAATTCAGCATTTGATCTGCATTACTGTAAAACAATCAATGTGGAAAAGAATGATCCTGCCACTAGGTATAGGTAAAATGCACAAATTCCTACAATTCTCTTTGAAAGCAGGGTTTTAAGGACCCCAAAAAACCGGCAAGTTTCCGTATACCTCTTTCCTGCTCCAGTTAGACTCCTTCCAGTGTTTGAGCTAGCCCATTTAAAGTGACGTTTCTGTGATTGTGGGGTCCATATACTATTTGTTCTGGAATTAGGTGCTAAAAGGTTCCAGTAAGTGCTAGTAATCATGTGCTGTTGCATTTGTATTTATCAATGTTATTTCTTTTGTGTGTGATTTCCCAGCATGACTATTCATTTTGTTGAATTTACCGGAATCTGATACAAACTCATACTATACATTGAGAGTGTGGGAATTTTCCTAAGGTAAAATTAAAGGCAAAGTGAAGCACATGTCAGTTTTCCAAAATAATTGCATCTGTTAGTTTGGTAGTTTTGATGCATAATATATAGCAGTCAAGACCAAACTACAAAAGGTTTTATTTTTACAGTGTGCTATAATAATTTGTAAAAATGCTACTTTGTTAGTAATACTTTAAAAAAAAAAAAAATCTGATCACAAAGCCAAGTTTTAAAAGTGTATTCTTCTTAGAATATTTATGGATTGATGTTAGGTCCAGTTACGTCATTCATAGTTGTTATGTATCAGCCCTCTGCCTTTCCTAAGCAACTGCAAGTGTCAGTTGCTCTGGCAGGAGCTGACATAAATGTCAGATTTTGCAATTTCTAGTTTTAGGTGTACAGAATTTATGCATACTATGCTGTTTGGGCCTGGCAACCAAGCCTTTAAGTTGTGTTTAAACTGATGATATTTCCTGCAGAGATTGCCAAATTATTTTTTCATAATTAATAACATTATCCCAGTTATTGACAGAGACATGGTGTAGTCTGCATGTGTTTTCACTGGTACAGAAACTATTTATAAAATTGGCTATGAAGACTTAGTAAATGAATAAGGCTGCTTGTAAATGTGGTCATAACTCTTGTTTCAGCAAACTATACTGATGAATCTGTATTGTAAAGATACTGCATTGAAACAGCTGATAGCTGATACTCCCTTGAGTCTTACAGCCTTGGCTATTACACCTCTTTATGCATTAGGATATGCTTGCAGTCAGGGGTATTCTGACTTGAATAAAATCTGTTTGCATTGGGAGAATAATTTTAGATAGATAAATCTACCTTTATTTAAGAATGCTACTTAGTAGCTGAAATTCTACTGTAAACAAAACAAAGTGATTTGTATGACATAGTAATTTGACTTGTGAAAGACTGAAGTGGTACAGCATATCATAGTATCAAAAACTACTTGAACTTGATATCAAAGGAAGATGTATCTTGGATTTCCCATGTAATTAGGATCAGTGTTACCCAGTCAGTGATGAACATGACTGATGGGAGAACCTTCTCTTAGACCCTTTCTTCATTTGTACTACATTCATCTCTTTGGCAGCAGATTTTGCAGCTTGTATCACTCTGAACGAAGGCATGACATTTTGGATTGTTAACAGGCTTTCTAAACCTCTTTAATCAGGATGCTAATAGTAACTTCTCAAAAAAAAAAGGCACCTCCCCCAAAGATTAATCAAAATGTTCCATTGTTAATCCTCACAAAATACTACAGAGCAAAGAAATATCTACAACTAAAAAACCCAACCCATATATGGATATTTCCATTTTCAGTTCCTGGATCTTTGTGCATTTTTTAATTGATGCTCATAGTGATGGTCCTGTAAAGACAAAGCTCCTTTCTTTATTTGTAATGGCATATTTAAAGTTTTATGGTCTTTTTGTTGCTAGCTTACATATTCAGAGTTGTAGGAATTCTAATGCTGCAAATCATGGGTGTTTTAGGTGCTATTTATGTTATTAGTGACATTATATAACCAACATTTATTGCAGGATTTACAAACATACTGTGATTTTCCTGATATCATTGATGTCAGCATTAAACAAGCAAGCCAAGAAGGCTCCAGTGAGAGAAGAATTGTCACCATTCACAAACAAGACAGCAAGAATCTGGTCTGTTACTTTGCTTGCTGTTTTATCAAATAGATGTTGCTTTGAGGAGACTGTGTGATTGCTGTTGTATTTATAGTATTGTATAACCAATTACCATGTTAATTAAGCATAAAGTAAAACTAAATTTCAGCAGTATAAGTACTGTATCGAAACACCAGAGGTCTTTTGCTTTCAAAGCTCTGTGCATAGACTGTGATAAAAATAGATGTTTATAGCTGAGGGTGATTTCTGATACACACAGATTGGTTCTTTTCTTTATTGGAGTCTTAAACCTGAGTCTGTGGTTTTATCTATTGAGCAAACTGTTTCCATGCTGTCATGGTAAGCCATCTGCCAGTGACCAACATATTGAAAAAGGCTTCAAAATGCTCTGAAGGAATGATGATACACAGAAAATAAGTATTGGGACAAAATTAATGTCACTGCTTTTACTGTTTAAAATTCTTTGAAGAAGATCTTAAAGTATTTTATACATGAATGTAAAAAGTTAAGTTGTTTCAATTTGCTTTCCAGCAACTCCAGGCTTTCCAGGAGGTATAACTGTCACATAGTGGTGTGGTGGTTTGACCTTGGTTGGATGCCAGGTGCCCACCAAGCTGCTCTATCACTCCCCTCTTCAGCTGGACAGGGACAGAAAACATGACAAAAGGCTCATGAGTCGAGATAAAGCCAGGGGGATCACTCACCAGTTACCATCATAGGCAAAACAGACTTGACTCAGGGAATTTAATTTATTGCCAATCAAATCAGAGTAGGGTCATGAGAATTAAAACCAAATCTTAAAAACACCTTCCCTCTATCCCTCCCTTCTTCCCAGGCTCAACTTCACACGTGATTTTACTCTTCCTCCTTCCCCCTCAGTGGTGCAGGGGGATGGGCAACAGGGGTTGCAGTCAGTTCATGTTGTCTCTGCCACTCCTTCCTCCTCACTCTCTTCCCCTGCTCTAGTGTGGGGTCCCTCCCACAGGAGACAGTCTTCCACAAACTGTTCCAGTGTGGGTACCTCCCACAGGGTGCAGTCCTTCAGGAACAGACTGCTCCAGTGTGGGTCCCCCAAGGGGGTCACAAGTCCTGCCAGAAACCCTGCTGTAGTGTGGGCTTCTCTCCCTGGGGCCACAGGCCCTGCCAGGAGCCTGCTCCAGCATGGGCTCTCCACAGGGCCAAAGCCTTCTTCAGGCACATCCACCACCTGTTTGGGCATGGGGTCTGCCACAGGCTGCAGGTGGGCATCTGTTCCACTGTGGACCTCCGTGGGCAGCAGGGGGACAGCCTGCCCTCTCACTGTGGTCTTCACCACAGGCTGCAGGGGAATCTCTGCTCCGGTGCCTGGAGCACCTCCTCTCCCTCCTTCTTCACTGACCTTGGTGTCTGCAGAGCTGTTTCTTTCGCATATTCTCAATCCTCTCTCCAGCTGCTGTTGCGCAGCAGTTTTTTCCCCATCTTAAATACGTTATCCCAGAGGCACTACCACCATCACTGATGGGCTCAGCCTTGGCCAGCGGCAGGCCTGTCTTGGAGATGGCTGGCACTGGCTCTGTCGGACATGGCAGAAGCTTCTAGCAGCTTCTCACAGAAGCCACCCCTGTAATCCCCCCACTACCAAAACCTTGTCAGGCAAACCCAATACAGGTTGTCTCTTCCTTTATCTCCATGACTGATCTGTGGGCCTTCAGGGCTCCCCATCTCAGGCATTTGTGTGACCAGAGAGCCACTCTCCGTGTGTGTGAAAAAGCTATGTACAGTTTATGTACTTCTTTTCTATAAAAATAATCTTTCAACATTTCAAAAATATTTCAATAAAGCATTAACTAGTTTTATTCTTTCTGTAATGATGCTTATTTTAAAAAAGGCATATGGTTTACTTTCGTTTATTTTGATTCATGTTCATTTCCTGAATTAATGAATTTGTAATTTTTTCAAGGCTTTTTATTGAAACATAAGAGTAGCTGGAGTATCTATGATGCTGAGAGCATAATAATAGTTCAGGTTGGTGGAGGAGGCTTCCTTAATCTCAAGCCATTAAAATTCTCTTTAAAAATTTTCAATAGCAGTAGTTACATACTTGACTGCATATGCTTCTGAGGGTAAAAGTGACTTTCTAGGAGCTTGTCTAAAAATGCTGCTGAAGAATAAGAGTAGGAAAAAGTGCAGTAGCAGCTGTTTTGCTTATGATTTTTGTGTGAACGCTTTACACACCAGAATTAGCTGATGTGTAAATTAGGATTTGTGATTTAGTTTTACCTGTTACACAGCTAGTAGCATTCATGATAGAAATGTACTTTACACAGTTTTAGGATACATAGATTGATAAAAATGGCTGGGTTTCTATTTGTGTGGGTTTTCCAATCATGTTGAAACAACTGGAAGGATGGTTGTTTCCAGGTCCTCTTTTAATAAGGAGCTTGAAAACTCCAAACAAATTCTTGGCATGTGATCAAATGCACCAGCTTTGTTATTGCTGTCTAGCAAAGAACTTGCCAAGGAATTGCATTCAGCCACTAAGTGTGTCCCCAGTATAATAGGCAAATTGGTGCAGCATATACTAATATACCCTGTTGGGCTATGCTACTGAATGAAATCTAGTGTGACTCTGTAGATGGTGGAGTAACACTTCTCTGTTGAAGTAAAGACAGCCTTTAATGCTCAGATACAACTGTCAAAATATTAAGGAAATATAGATAACTACATAAAAATAGACTCTATTTTCCTTTATTGGCAGAAATAAATAAATTGTCACAGATGGATTTAATTTTGCTGTGTTCCTACCTGTTCAATGTATTCTGCACAGACTTTTCCACATCCTGTTTTCCTTTGACTACATTATTATTCTCCTTGTTTCTATCCATTACACCTCTCTTCATAGTAGTTAAAAGTCAGCTGCTATCTGTGATGCTGGTTTTTGCTGACTACTAGTTAAATTTTAGGCAGGTACTCTCCTACAGATTTTTCTTTGCTATGAGATGGCAGCCCCATATATCTTCGATAAGTGAAGGCTTTCCTTTAGGAAAAAGAAATAAAACACTGTGTTGCCAGTGCAGTAGGTGTCTCCATGCTGAGTTGTATCCAGTCAGTTTTTTCTGTTCAAATGTTCCCTCTTGTCAGCATTTCTCTGATGTTTCATATATTTAGAGTAAGGGGTTTTTTATGGTAGATGAGTTTGGTTTGGATTCAATTTTGAACACTAAAGATTACTAACAAGTTTTGGATGGCACCAGGAAGGTAGAATTATACAAACAGTAGTTAAAAAACAATTGGGATATCTTTAATGTAGGTATATGTTTATATCTTTTATACCATTGCCATATCCAGGAGTTTTGGTTGCCTATTAAAAATTGAAATTCTTGTTCTCTCTCTTCCTGCCTCCCCCCCCCCCGCTTTCTCCCCTGGCAATTTAACAGGAGGCTGAATTTCAGTCATTAAGAGAAGCTCTCTCCTTTGTATCATTAATTGATGGATATTACAGATTAACTGCGGATGCCCACCATTATCTCTGTAAAGAAGTAGCACCACCATCAGTCCTTGAAAACATCCAAAGCAACTGCCATGGACCAATTTTGTAAGCAATTTTTTAGTAATATAACAAGGTGATATTTTTGAAAGATCAACTTTAGTTGACTCTGAACATGATGGACATCTTGAAATGTGAATTTATTACATTTATGTAGCATAAAATGCTTTACATTTTTCCTCTTATTTTTTACTTTGCAAAATACAGTGCCTTCTTGATGTATTATAAAAAATAAATTGAAAGCTTCTGGTTTTAATTTTGTTCCCTTAGAATTCTTTTTTTCTTCAAGTGAGACAGACAGGAATGTTATCGTGCTGATTTTACAGAATTACAGTTACTACCATGGCAGCAACATACAGTGTCATAGACAGAGGAGCTCATGTTTTCACTGGAGCCTCTAGCAGTTATATTATCTGAGTTACCAAGGGGAAAAAGGCAAATTCAGATAACACTCCCTTCAATATTTGAGGAAGGTTTGCAGTAAACTGCTAGCCATATAAATTGGAGGGTCTGTTTGGTTTGAGGAATGCTGTCTCCTTGTTGGCTTTCTTTGTTGTTTGGGTTTTTTTTAAGAGAATGAATTTAGTACTTTCACTGAATTTTTTAAACTTTTTTAAGAGTTCATATAGTATTGTTTGTTTGCAGAAGCACATGTGGGAGCTTAGAAATGTTTTGTTAGTCAGAGTAAAATGGTTATTTGCTTTAGCACAGAAAGCTTGAAGGCTGATATGTGCAAGATACATTGTGTGAAAGTAGCACCATCTACTCAGCTTATACAGAATAGTTCTGTAATTTTCCCAATGACAGAAAGAGGATAGCTGGTATAAGCTTCAGAAGAGATGAAGGAGGAGAGGTATGGAGACCTTTTTTGCACTAATGACTAATGCTGTATGTTGACCTTTGTTTAGGGGTGTTTAGAAGGATGTGCAAAGAGGCTAGACCTTTCCAAACTATTCTGTTTGTCATTCCCTGAGATGGATAGAAATAGTCCGTTAGCAAGACTTGTTTAAGGGGAAATTGGTTATTGTAGTAACAAATGATGTTTCATTTCAATTCCACTTTCCTGTTAGCCCATTCCCGAATTAAACACACCTTTTTCACCCACACAGATATGTTGCTAATTTTAGCTTACTTATTAGGCAATTTTATTAGAGGTGCTTCCATAATGGATGTTGAAGATCAGGGGAATATACTTTTTTAGGCTGTAAGATTTCTCATCAAATAAATAATTGTGGTAGTTTCAGTATGAAGAATTTTTAATGTACTGCTCTCTACATAAGGAGCCACCCTGAATATTGGAAAATAAAGGGGCGAAATGATTAAGTTAAAGGAATCTGTAAAAAATTGAGAGTTTGAATTTTTGTGGTAGGTACCTGATACTAGTTCTCACTGGCGAATCTCTGATGTTCCTGGATTTTGAAATTATGCAATGTTAAACATTTTGTTTTCACTATAGCATGGACTTTGCTATCAGTAAACTGAAGAAAGCGGGTAATCAGACTGGTTTCTACGTTCTTCGCTGCAGTCCTAAAGATTTTAAAAAATACTTCCTCACCTTTGCTATAGAGGTTTGTATTCTGTCTTAGTACCTGTATAATCTTTATTGCATTATAATAATGAGTCTGGGATGTTCAGTAAATTATTCTGAACTTTCTCTTCAGAATATTTGTCTGATGTGTATATTCTATAGCTACTTCATCAGACTGGCCAACTGTCAGCATCTTGTGAGAAATATCAAAACACTTGTATGGTAAAGATTCGCTAATGACACATACCATATGCCGAGGAGAACAAGACAGATGGAGGAAAGAGGGCTTGAGAGTTCTGGGGATGGTGATATGGCTCTTGGGACTGTTGTATATGTTTGGGTGGTGGAGTGGTTTGAGGCTTTTTTTCTTTAAGGTTTGGGTTTTTTAGTTGGATTTTTTTCCTGGGATTTCTGCCTACCTCCCCTTCCAAAATAGGGCTTAGTTAGACTCAGTACACAGCTGTTGGTGATCTGAGAGTGTCTCTCCTTTACAGGTTCTTCTGGGTTTGGGTCCTGTTCCCATCCCCAGTGCTGGGCCAGCCAGATTATTTGGTACCAGTTACTTCAGCACAGATCTCCTGCTGGATATCTGGTGTTAGCTAGAGTAGGAGTCACCCTTGAAATGCCTGTAGGTCTCATGCAGCTAAAGACCCAACGTGTACCTCCCCTCTGTGAGATTGAAGTTACTAATACAGTACTTTATTATTGTTGTCACATAATTGCATGGTCTTGTTCCAAGGCTAGGCTTTTCCTCAATTATCAGAGCTGCCTTTGGGTATTTAACTAGGGAAGGTAATACATGGGTTTTCCTGCTGGTTTACAGCAAGCTAGCAAGTTTGCTAAATATTGTCAGAGATACATACATCTCTGAAAATGACAAAGTAACATTGATGTGTGGATGGAGAAGCAAACAGCTGTTTGAAGATCAGTTTCAAAAACATGTTATGTCCAGTCAGTGAAGTGTGTTGTGATAGGGAATTTTTTAGCTTGAGATCAGTCCCTGAGCAAGCTTAGGGAGTCAAAGTCGAACAGTCAAGCTTGTGAGTTAAGCCTGCCATTGAGTGACATAGCCACACTTTGTTTTTTCTTGTTGTGCGTCCTTCCAGGCAAGCTGTTAGAAGGCTTCTGAGATTCAAAATTTGTTGGAACATTTTCCACAGTGTTGACGTGAAGAACCATGAAAACACTATTAAGAGCTTCTCTTGTTTAAAAATGGTTAATGGGATCTTTTCAAGACTCATTGCAAAAATACTTCAGTGCATATTGAAAATCTGTGCTTAGGAACTAATTGCTTAGAACTGTACTACAGGCAATAGAAAAACAGAAACACAGCTGAGATCTCCAAATGCTTGCCAAAAGAACACAGAGCGTGAGCATTTGGACTATTGCTTCCAACAAAATTTTGTTTTGATATTACTCCATGTAAGGGTGAAGCAGCTCTCATTACTAGCTCTGAAGGATTTTTTCCTAGGAACCATTATCTGTTTTCTCGGCTCCATCTGCAGATTTCGTAACATTTGTTTTTCTTAACATCAACATGCTAATTCCAGTGATAGGAGTAGGATCATGTTTTCTCAGAATCAATACTACATAGCAAGAACAAAATAACAAATTATGGTAGTGTTTTGCTGAAGCATTCTTTCTTTAATTAGTAGAGTGCTATACATTTAAATAGGCTTTCAAATACTAAATATTGATCAATTTTATTTTTAATGGAAAAAATCTCTGCAGCATGAGAATACCACTGATTATAAACACTGCTTAATTACGAAGAATGAGAAAGGAGAATATAATCTTAGTGGAACTAAGAGAAGTTTTGGTAATCTTAAGGATCTGTTGACCTGTTACCAGACAGAAACTGTCCGTTCAGACAGCATAATTTTCCAGTTCATCAAATGCTGTCCTCCAAAACCAAAAGGTAAGAGAAAGATTTGTTTCTGAGCAGAAGGGTTTCCAACTTTTAGGTTAAAGATTTTTGAGCAGTTAATGTTATAAATGACTCTCAGGTAGGTAGATATATATGTTTGTGTGAGGGTTTTTTTAATTTTACTGACCCATTTGTTCATCTTCTTACTCATAGTTTGCAGTCCTAGTGTCTGCCAAATTTTACTTTGTTATAACACGGTCTTTCAGAAAGAATCATGGTAGCCAGTTTCGTAATTAGAAGGAAAACTGGTTTCTTAATTGCAGTGGATTGTGTGCAGGAGCATTTTGTTTTTCAGTCAAGTGTTTTCATGTCTTGAGAAGGAAAGAGCTACTAATACATCATTTCTCACTGAGGATAGTTCCATAAGCAATGAAACCAGTGATGCCAGTGAATTTCTTTCATTGTGTGTTGATATTTTAGCTGAATTATGCCAAGGCTGCAATGTGATTTCAACTTCATAACACTGAAAAATACATGTAGAATAGAACTTCTGCCTGAGGAGTGGATTTTTCTTGAATTTACAGTAAAGGTTTTTGCATAGCTTTGATATTCATAGTATCTTTCTCCTTTTTTGTATTCTGGTAACATCTGCCATTTTTGCTTGTAATAAGTAGTACTACTTACAGTTAATATTAGTCTTTGTCTCTATGCAAGTCCCTATTTAACAAAAAATTGAGAGAACAGACTATTTGATATCACTTTTACCTCTCAAATTTTGATTGAAATTAGCCAATGGATTCAAAAGCTCAGAAAAAATTTGACAAGTAAATACATATGCACATTACAGAGACTAATTTTGTAACCTTACTTCCATAGAAACCAAAAATGTATATGCATCAGAATTATAAATTATTGAATAAATATAATTGCACATGCATGCACGCATATATCCACACATATATACTTACCAGCTTTAGTTTTTCTAAGAGACCTGCTCTACTTCGTGAAGAACCTTTTTTCAAAACCACTCAAAGAATAATTACTCTGCTAAACATAAAGACAATGAGCATCACTTAAGGGATGCTGGACAAAAAATATGTAAAAGTTTTAAAGAGGCATCAGAAAGATAAGCACATCTTTAACAGAATGGCTTCATAATATAAAAGAAGGAGGTGACTTAACATCCCTTTTTTCTATCCCTGATGGTTATTACAAATACAGCAGAAGTTAAAATGTGAAAGGAGGCAGGAATATTTTCAGAATGTTTGTCAAAAGTAGGACTGCTTGAGAAACTTAAAATAGCTGAGTAAACCTAAATGGTTTTGCTCATTAGAAAAAATCAGACTTTGAATTTGTTTAATGAAATACAGTGTGGCTTTTTGAATAAGCTGATCTCAGTGTGACATCTTTTTGTTGGATTAACAGTTTTTCATTAATAATCCTTTTGAAATAACTTTGGTTTAGTTTTATATTTTACAAATTTACATTGTTTTTCTTCCCTCACCCTATTTCTTCTCCCAGATAAATCAAATCTCCTAGTCTTCAGAAGCAATAGTGTTTCTGATGTACCTTCATCACCTACGCTACAGAGACACAATAATGTCAACCAGATGGTCTTTCACAAAATTCGAAATGAGGACCTGATATTCGTAAGTCCATTAATTGCTTCTTCCTGTGCAGATGGTTGGTTTGATAAACGCTAAGTTTTTAAAAACTCAGTATAAGTTTAAAAGAGCTCTTCTGAGCTGGGAGATTTTGCTGTAATCTTTCCTTAGAGTTGTGAGAGAAAATAAATTTTTTTTCATTAATACAAATAATTGGGGGTTTTTTTAGATAAGTGTTCTTTTGACTGCAGTAGTAGTTGTCTTTACTTCTAGGGATGTCTAAATACATCATTAGCAGCAATTCCTTCCTTTCTGGTTCTTGCAGCAAGTTTTTTCTGAGATCCTTTAGGAGTCAATTAAAAATAAGCAAAGATTTAAGCTGTTTCTGATACAGTTGCTACCCTGTCCCATCAATCTGACTCTAGAGGTGTGCTGGCTGTAAAGGTTTGCATATGCATTACTTAGCGTGGTTATTTAAGAGATCTTTTGCAAAGCAGGCAGAGATTTCTGATTTTGTCCCATCTGTATCCTTCCTGTCTTTTAGGAGGAGAGTCTTGGACAGGGCACATTTACTAAGATTTTTAAAGGTGTAAGGAAGGAAGTGGGAGACTATGGCCAGCTCCATCAAACTGAAGTTCTTTTAAAGGTGCTGGATAAAGTGCATAGAAACTACTCTGAGGTTGGTGTGATTTTTGACTACTATGTAACGTTTGTCCATGCTGTGCTGAGGATTACTTTTACAATAAACAAATATTTGTTGCATGGTAGAGCAGATCGTATGTTGAACCAAACTCATTCTTGGCCTTGTGACACTGGGAGGATGGATTTAAGACTGGCTTTGGGGAGTACACCAATGTACTTTTATTTCCCCTCTCTCCACCATCTGTCAGAGAATTCAGAGCTATCCACTGAGAGACAAAGAACAGTCTCTTTGTACAATAAAAGTTCCCCAGGAGAGGTGGTATGGCCATGGAATTGCCTTTACCAGTAAATTCATTCATGTACAGATCAGGGACCAACATTTATGGAAAAATACATTCTTTTGGTAGGCTATCTTCAGTGTTTTGGAGTCATACCAATTCTCTGGTGAAATCAACATTTCACATCAAGTCATAAAAAAGCAGAAGTATTAATGTAACTTTATATGCTGTTTGTTGTTTGATTATATAATTGTATCAAATTTCTAATTAATCTAGCTGTATTTACAGCAAACCAAGAGAAGCAGTCCAGTGTTTACTGTGCTTTTCAATTACTTAAGAAAAATCTGTACAAAAATGTAAGCAAAAAAGTAAAAGACATTTCAAATAGCTAATTATTCATAAGCAATGTAGGCATACACTTTGGACAATTTAAAACAATAAAGAAAGTAACCCATATTTTAATTTTAGTAAGCTGGGTAATATCCTTACCTACTAAAGCTAAGTGAAAATTGGTTGTTCAAAGGACTAAGAGTACAGAATGACAAATACAGTCACCTGAAGGAAAACGTGCTAATTTTGACCTCATTCTGCTGGGTGAATAATCAGGGCACAACCAAGTGTAGCTGGAGATACCACTGAAGAGAATAAAAAAATTAGTAAAGAAATAAAAGCATTTGAAACCTTCCTGACAAGGTTAGGTAAGGTCTCACAGTAGTGGATGAGTGATACACTTTTTGTCTTTTAACTTAATAATGTTCTATGAAGAAATAAATTGGTAACTGAATAGTGCATTATGAAAGAATAAATTAGAAACTGAGTAGTGCATCATGAATTTGTCTGCAGTTTACTTAGTTAATTGACATGGAAGAAAAGATTCTTTTTAGAATGTTGAAATAACACCTGCCTACAGAAAGATTGTTAACCTCTCTGGAATGTGGATTATCTGTTTAAAACAAACAAAAACAACAACAAACCTAAAACAACCACAAACAATATAAAATGTTACAGAGGGTCTTTGCAATGGCATGGAAGTTGAAATGTTTTGAAAAATGCACATGGTTTTAATAAATTTATTAGATATCTTGTAATGTTTTGGGGTTTTGTTTTCACTGGTATTTATTCTCTGTCAATCTCTCTCTTTCCTCAAAGTCTTTCTTTGAGGCAGCAAGTATGATGAGCCAGCTTTCTTACAAACATTTGGTGTTAAATTATGGAGTCTGCGTATGTGGAGAGGAGAGTAAGTAGAAATTAATTATCTTTTTGTACTAGTTTTATACAGCTGTCATTAGAGTCTACCATGGGTACTGGGTAAAGCAGGGGAAAGCCAAAACAGCCTGTCACACCAGCTGGACACAGAATACATGTTCATAACGTAGTAGTGTTAGTCTTAGTGTCTGAGAACTAGTAATGTGGTGATAGCAAAGAAAATAGAAAAATTGTGTAAATGCAATCAGTGTGAATAGTAACCTCTGTAGATGACTCAGTCACGTCTGTTCTATCTGAAAATCTCACTTTTGAAAAGTTTTGCTGAAATTCTGAAATGACCTTTTGAAATGCCAGAAAAATTGTGACCCTACATTGTATCAGCTGTGGTTAGCTAGAAAGGAAATTACTTGGCTACTGAAGAAAGTATTTGTTTACTGTGATCAGAAACACAGACCTACCACCATTTCCCACCCATGTGCTGACTTTGTGAGCACAAATACAGATTTGGGAAGTTTGGTTTAAAGATCCCATTCTGAAAACATGAGGTACCATTATTTCAACAAAAACACTACAAAATGTTAATAAAGGTAAAATCTTTTTATTGTCTACAGAAGTAGAATGTGTTTTCAGTTTAGCTTGCTCTATTGTGACTATGTATTAATAAGGGTTTTTTTAAGAACACCTGAAATACATTTATAACATCTTGTAATGAAATCTTAATTTTGGATGGTTGTCATACGCTTATGTGTGCTGAATACGTGTTTCTGGGTCTCATTTTGGCAGTTTTTCCTCTTCAGTCTTTGGGCAGAAATGTCAGTTTTCACTATTTTTTTCTGTGATTATAAACTAAAGGAAGCATTTTATAATAACTGTATAAGCTTGTTATGTAATTGCCTGCATTAAGGAGAGAAGTTGTTGCTCTTAGGAGGCTGGAAGAGGCACAGCACAACGTTTGGCCAAGAACTTGTTACACCAGTTTCTTCACAAAAACTCCCATGAGCATTTTTTCTAGTTTATGCATTGCACCGTGAACAGGGTCTATATGCAAAATTTCAGGTAGATCAAGTGTATAATAGTAAAAAAAAAAAAAATATACCTAAAGGTGTCTATAGTGGGTTACTTTTCCTTTAGATCACAGTTGGCCTTTAGACAGTTTTGTTTCTAAAGGCAAGAGGCTACAGTTTAGTAATAGGCAGTTACTAAGAAATAGTAAGACCGTTATTTTTTTGAGTTACATGCTTGATGTTGAGATTTTGTGCAAATTGCTTCACATAATTGTGAAGTTTTCTGTCTGTAGAATGAATTTGTTACAAAAATCAGTTTGTGATAACCAAATATAATACCAGTAGTTTCCAGTGTCTTTAGAGTCTGAATGAGAAGCACTGCAATGTGAGCATCTTGCAGCTGAAGGCAAGGGTTCAGTCATAAAATTTGAAATTGTCGTATTGAAACTGATGAAGACTCTGCAGTACAATGAAATGGATCTTCTTCCTTGGGTTACTCACTGGATAACTGCGTGGAGGCATATGTCATACATATACACAAATTTTTTTTTAGTGCAAATATTAGTCTGTTTTTGAGAAGCTCATCCTTTGTCAGCAAAGCATCGTATTTTTCACTAAGAATATAGATTGTAAATGACTATGAAGTGAATGACTTGAAAGTTATTTGACTCACTACATTGATATTGCTGTACACTGCTATGCTTTATCAGAAGTTACATTATTTATTGTGCCTTTCAAGTGGGGGTGGAAGGACGCACACTGGATTTGTTAAGGTGGAAGACTATTCTGTAAAAAAAACTACTAAATCTAATAATTTTGCATTTGAGAAGAAATTCGACAAACTTCCACACCCTGAAGAATATAAAGAACATAGGATATTTGTGGCAATAGACAGATGTCATATAGCTTCGAATTTAGAGTTAGTTCACCAACAAGGTATCAACAAAAGAGATGGGTAGTACTAGAGTAATGAATCTGTCCGAAAATTCCATTATTTGTTGTTGGTTTTAATTGTTACTCTTTCCACTATATTTAATCAGACATCCTTGTACAAGAATATGTAAAATTTGGATCCTTGGACACATATTTGAAAAAGAACAAAAATGTTATCAATATCTTGTGGAAGCTGGAAGTAGCCAAACAGCTGGCATTAGCCATGCATTTTCTGGTAAGTAGTTTATTCTTCAGTTTTGTTAATGGCTGAATTCAAATGTTTCAGGCTAATACATGTAGAATGGCTGAGCTGTCACCCTAATTCTTGAAACTCTGGAGGGTATTTGAAAATAGGCTGGATGTATACCAGATAGTGGATAGTTGAGGACAGACCTATGTATCTTGCACAAAGTGTAATTGAATTTCCTATTGTTTTTTAATATTTTATGTTTTAGTGTGAAATAGAAACTCATTTCCAGTAATATTTTTCTTTTTCTCTCACCAGAAATCAGTCCTTCCTGATTTTCCTACCTCAGCTCATGATGCTGAACATAAACTATTTCCTGGTAGTGTTAATAGTTAACCACTGGGAGGGGAAAACATTTTACTGTTCTCACTACTAGTACATTATTTTTGTGCATTAGGTCCCAACCTTACAGTTTGTTTAATTCAACATAAAGGCCATTATTTGAAACAGGGTATGTGATTAGATGAATCTTTCCTTTAACAGAGTTTAAATGTTCTTATATTCATTTTAAATGGATCATACTGATGGATCACTATTCTTCTGAGTTAACATGCATCAAAACTTTAGGTAGATAATTAAAATGAATGAAAGCTGGCTAGAAACTCAGACTCTGATAAAATGTCTGAGATTTGATCAACTTAATCTGGATCATTATTTTCTTTGTTTCCCTCATGCTGTAAAATACTGGTTTTTACCTCTTCAACCGTGAGATCTTTTGTCAGTATGTAAAAGATACATTTCTGTTCATAGGAGGATAAAGGCCTTGTTCATGGGAATGTCTGTGCAAAAAACATCTTGCTTATCAGAGAGGAAGACAGGAAGTCTGGAAACCTTCCGTTTATAAAACTAAGTGATCCTGGCATCAGTATTACAGTTTTGCCAAGAGATAGTAAGTCTTAGTGTCAACTTTTTTGTTTTATTCTTGTGACTTATTTTTCAAGTTTGTTTTTTTTTTTTTTTCTGACTACCATCTGGTACTTCTCTTATAGCAACTTCCTTCATCCATCCATAGCTTTAAAATAATACCTGCTGTCCTAGTTAGCAGTTCTGAGTGTATCTTCTTTATCAGCAAGTAGCTACAGGAAATAAAGCCACAATTCTCCATTGTGTGAGGGTTTTTTTTTTCCTGCTGTTCTCATTTTCAAATTTTTTTTTCACTGGTAATACTATTAGTATGATAAAATGTACCATGAGTAAGTCTGCATCTGCAGGTAGTTGCCGGACTTAGTATCCTATTATTGATCAAGATTAAATTGTTATATTTTATAGCTTGGAGAAGCTTTCAGAGCTGAAAATAAATGAACTTTTGGAAATGGTGCCTGGTTGAAAATCTTCAGTATATTTCTTGGTGAATGCCTGAAAACACTTGATGATGCTAAAAAATACTGAATTATCAGGCAGTGAGGCTGTTTTAATGCTTTATAAACAGAAAAATTAATTAAATAAAAAGAAATGAGAAGTGCATGCAAGATTGTTATGCTAATGAAAATGAATTAACCTTATTATTCTTTATCTTGTCTTTTTAATAATTTTGGAAAAATGAACACACTTTATACTTGGTAATTTTATACATGCCAAAAAAAATTACACATCTAAGAGACTATAAACAATGCAATTATTTTCCAATAAACTGTTTAAGCTCTTTCTTTTTAAATGAGAAGCCTACATGAATCTTAGGAGATCTCCTTTTAAAGAGCTCTAAATCTACATCAGTACAATACCATGTTTTAATTTGTTACTACGATCGGTATCAAAAGTTTAAAAATCAAATATTCTGAAATTCCTTGTTATGGCGCCTTTTGCTGTGCCATAACCTGCCAACCGCTAACAAAGTACTCTTTGCCATCTAGTTCCTTTGTGGTAGCTACTAAATCTTGGTAACACTGGGAGAAATACAGAATTTGGAGCAAAAATATTATGCAGAAATGAAGCTAAGGCAGTTTTATAACATTAGGGTTGTTTTATAATAAAACTAATGGTCCTCCACTCTGATTCATAAATACTCTTTTTGTACATACTATGTAGCCTTTTTTAAGGCAGGCACAAAAACTTGGAAAGGTATTAAAAGCCATTAGAATGAAATACCTATGTATACTGAAGTAATTTCTACTAAATCAAATGTGTTATAGAATTTTCTGGGTGTATTATTAATCTTAATGTGATGGTTCCTTTGCATGATTGCACAGTTCTTCTTGAGAGAATACCATGGGTTCCACCTGAATGTATTGAGAATCCCAAACAATTAAGCCTGGCCACAGACAAATGGAGTTTTGGTACTACTTTGTGGGAAATCTGTAGTGGAGGAGACAAACCCCTGAGTGCACTGGATTCTTCAAGAGTAAGTATTACTGGGTGTGCAGTCATAACAGTTCTTTGGACAGTTATGATTTAAAACATCTGCTGTTGTAACTATATCAGCATGTAAAGTGATGTGGCCCGTGACCGCTGTAGGAAAAGGACACTTTCACTGGTAGATAATGATCAGAAGTGATGATTTGAAGATTGTTTTTATGTTCTTTGTTTTGATTTTTATGGGGACAAAGTACAGCATTGCCAATATTATCTTGTTCATGTTTCTGTTGCTTTGTTGCAACAGTGTATCACTTTAAACAAAAAGTATTCCTAACAATGTACATAGATTTTAATTGGCATTATTCTAGTAATTGAACATCTTAAATACTGTAAGACTTTGTGTTGCAGACAATTCTACTATTTTAGCTAAACCAGAAATGTTAACTTTGTCTTAACTAGGGACAGGGGGTGAAGGGGAAACATATTACATAAAGATATTATTTCTTACATATTTGCTTCCTTAGTTGGAAGCAAAAAGATTGTTTCCTTTACTATGCTACAAAAAGACTTGTAGTATTATTTTTATAAATGGACTGTTACATTCTCACAAAGTCTGATCTGGCTTCTCAGGTGTTGTAATCAGCTATTACAATAAGATCCAAGGTCTACCTAGACCTAGCTTATAGATACGTAGGTATTTCAGAAGTTGCCCTCCTCTCCTGGACTAATCCACATTCTTTGATAATACTCATGAAGCTTTTTACAACTAGAGGAGCTCAGCCAGCTCACAGGTGGATAGAATTTTCTGCTGGACCCGTCCAGCTGAGGTTTTATGAAATTACCAGTAAAGAAGACACCATCTTTATCATTCTCTATTTTCCTATCTTTCATCAGTAACTGACTGGGAATTTCTGAACTGATTATATTATGCCAGGCTTGCTACATTGTCAGCCTTGGCTTTTGATGTAAATTGGTCAGATGTACGTTCAGTGAGATAACAAGTTTTGGTTGAGAGCTGTAGTTTTTGGCTGCTCCGGTGAAAATATTAAGTCTTCTGTAGCTCTTCATGGTTGTATATTAAAATTCCTTTTGTCTATTTAATTTCAGAAACTACAGTTTTATGAAGATAGGCATCAGCTTCCTGCCCCCAACTGGACAGAACTAGCAAACCTTATAAACAACTGTATGGATTATGAGCCAGATTTCAGGCCTTCATTTAGAGCAATTATACGTGACTTGAATAGTTTGTTCACTCCAGGTGAGTCTGTGATACCACAAGAACACACTAGACAAAAGGGACCCTGATTCCTTCTGGTTTATTTTCATATGGTGACTTCTTTTTTGGTATGTTGACCCAGAACCCTTCTCCAAAGCAGCCCTGGAAATACAGGTTCATAAGGGCACTATGTTACTGCTTTTTAGTTTGTTCTAAAATAGAACACATTAAAATTTAACATTATTGTTCAAAGCAGTCTTCTGGTTTGATTAATATCTACCAAAAAATTCTAGTCTCTTAACAAAGTATGTTATGCTGTGACTGTCTTTCTTTTTTCTCTCAAAATAAATAGGTATCTTTCTTTTCTCCAAGTGGAAGATTCATGTTACCACAAGTCCTTGTAAAGTTTACATTTCTTATGACTGCAGTAGTGGAGTTGTTGCACAATAGTTACTACTTTTGAAGTATGATAGGCCTCCAAAAAAGAAGATTGGGAAATTGAAACAAGACTTGCTATGAGTCAAGACAAGTCATTTGGCTTTTTCGTAATACGTCTTTGTCTTTGACTGCAAATTACTATATAGATATTAAGGTGGTTGCTAATATTCTACTGAGCTTTGGGGTATGCCAAGCAAAGGTAGAACATGCCATGATTGTAGTAAGTTTCTTCATTCTCCTATTTGCTTCTCTGTACCTCCTGTTCCCTTTCTCTCTTCCCTTCCCTCAGATTATGAACTATTGACGGAAAGTGATATGTTGCCAAATATGAGAATTGGAGCACTTGGATTTTCTGGTGCTTTTGAAGATCGGGACCCAACACAATTTGAAGAAAGACATCTTAAGTTTTTACAGCAACTTGGCAAGGTAGGTTGTTTTGAAATTTTCTTAGAAAAGAACTGTCTTTTCCAGTTACCTTCCGATGACCCCATACACATTATTTACATTGAAACTTCTGTTACAGAAATCAATAATTTCCGTTATTTCTGACCATAACAGGCCATTCCTTTTAGATCTTTTTTCTGTTTTACAATATCATTAGATAGAAGGAAGATAGTTGACCTCTACAATGAATCCAGTCACACGGAAAGGCTAAAATCTTTTTCAGTAATGCAGAGCTACATCTGACATAATCTTTTTTTTTTTTCATACTTGATGTTCATTTAAAAATGCTCCAGAGCAGTCTTTCATAGAACTAGTGAAGCTGGCTTTTTTTGTGCATGCATATTCTGAGAAGTGTGGATATGCAGCCCCTAAATTCAGTAATGTCTTTCTGATATATGTAGGCCTTGAACTTTTTAGGCTTTAGAAATCTGCCTTTGGTTACTAGTTTTGCAAGTCATTGCAGCCTGGCTGTGTGAAACTGTGCCTAGACAGATTACCAAGTGCAGCTAGCAGATCTTCACCAAGTACTATTTTTGCAGAATGTTTCCTTACTGGTTTATGTTTTTTATTGACGTGATAGCTATATATTCCTGAAATAATAGCTATAAATTCCTATATCACCTGAAAGTGAAGTAGCAGAACTACTTCTATTTCAGATGATTGGTTGTTGACTGTAAATGGTAGCATAGCACAGGGAGAGGAGCAGAGTAGTAGGTGATGACTGAAGATAAAATACAAACAGAGAAAGGGAAGAAGGTAGAACATTGAAACAAGTAGGGGAAGAACCATCAAGAAGCAGAGGAGAAGAGCCAAGGGGAACCTAAACAAAGGGGTTTTTGCAAGTGCAGGAAAAGGGGTATGCCAATTCACAGTTTGGAAATACAGGTGGGAATTTGTGAGGGGGGAGGAAATGAACGGACATAATCCCATTTCCTTGTCCTTGTTCCCTCCTGTGCTGTTTGTTTCCTTTCATAGAACATGTTTCTTATTCTTATAGAACTGTTACCTGTGACCCTGCATGTTTTTTTCTCCCAGGGAGGTTTTGTGGCATTTCATTTAAATCAGTAGTTGTGGGCACCTTAATGCTAATACAGTGAGCACCAAGACAGTATGAACAAGCACTAAGAAAGAAACAGTGATGTAGACTTGTTTTTAATTAAGTATTTAAGTATTTATTTAATTTAAGTATTTCCATTTGTGATCTAGGGAAATTTTGGCAGTGTTGAAATGTGCCGGTATGACCCACTGCAGGATAATACTGGGGAGGTGGTGGCTGTGAAAAAGCTGCAACATAGCACAGAAGAGCACCTTAGGGACTTTGAAAGAGAAATTGAAATACTTAAGTCTCTGCAACATGATAACATTGTTAAATACAAAGGAGTATGCTACAGCGCAGGTATGTGCTATGCTGAATACACTTTCAGGTGTACACCTAAGTATGCGTACTGAGAAATTCGGAGAGGTAAGTGTTTATGAAAGTCACTGACTTGTCCCAACTTTACCAGGACTTATAGAATACAAATCAGAGAAAGTAGTGTCTGTCGTATACTACTCAGGACAAAGTGAACATTTTATTCAGTCAGCTCATTGCATAATTTGATTTAGAGAAAGTACTATTTTCAGTAGTTACCAAGTTTCTTTGCCTTAAAGCATAAAAGTCTTCCTAGAAAAGAATTTAGGGTTAAGTGGGAAGATGCAATAATTTTGTAACAACTGTTGTTTTTGCTCAATGTAATGTCCCAGAGTAGATACTACCAATTATTGTACAGTGTAAGTACAGTACTATACAGTAAAAGACTAGACAGGAAAAAGTTTCAGAAACACCTTTTGAGTGATTGTTGTTCACTCGAAAAAAAGTTGATGCTGTTGATGAATGAAAGCATGGGTTCTGCCCAGGATCTTACTGTATAAAGAAATATCTTGGGTTCAAAATCAGATTGTTTTTGAAGGTGGTAAAATTGATGACTAGTTGATGTCAGTTGTCATTCTGAGTTTCATGTCAGTGATGAGGAGGAATTACATAAAGGTACACACATATGGCACTTTTGCTTTGCTTTAGCGATAGTAGCTAAAGTATTGATGAGAAGATCTTGATTAGTGATACTCTGTATCAAGCATATCCACATTATTGTTATGTTTAAATAAACAGCATTTCCTGAACAAATGCAGTTAACATATGAAAAGTTGCATAGTGATGTACATAAATTAGGTTTTTGATACTAAGACTATGTTTTATTAGTTTTATTCGTACACATTTGCAAATATATTTCAAAACTTGTTGTTGAAAAATTACAGAAAAATTAAGTGTATTTTTTATTGTTGTTGTAAAAGGTCGTAGGAATTTAAGATTAATTATGGAATATTTACCATACGGAAGTTTACGAGATTATCTGCAGAAACACAAGGAGAGGCTGGACCACAAGAAGCTTTTGCTGTATGCATCTCAGATATGCAAGGTAGGAAATTTCAGATGATTGATATTTTTCAACAAATTTTTGTCTTTTTGGCCTTACCTCATTTGTCTCAAAACAGTGATCACTGGTTGTTTCGGAATATCTTTTATAATACTGTTGGGCTGCTGGCACCACATAACCCTAAAAAGACTAGCAATACATATTGACGTACTCAAGAACTGGACAGATGTCTGAGTATTTTAATACAGGATGCTGAGACTGGCCTATCTGCTGACTGAGGCAGAATATACTCCATTTATTTTTGTTTATTTTATAGTTTGTTTATTTTATATTTTGTTCAGAAGACTTAAAACCTCTTTTCTTCCTAGTGAGAGCTGAAATAAAATTTTGCAGGAGTTAAACTCACCCAGGCAAACTGTTCATGACATACTACAACTGATTTTTCAGAACTTGGACATTCAGCTATCAAATCACTGTAACAGCATATATGTGTTTTAAAAATGTTCTTTAAACTGCGGATAATATTAGCTTATTTAACAGAAACAGTAAAGATAGATGATTTCTGTATGAAGAACTAGAGGCCATAGAAGTGCCCAAAACTAATAAATTATTTGGTAGTCTCAGTGGTTGGTACTGAACATCCTTCATAAAATTCTGAAAAGGAGGGGGCAAATAGCTGATCTTTATTATGATATCTCATTTTCTCAGAAAGAGGGCTTATGCCTACCCTAGTTTTATTCTATTGTTATGTTTTAGGTACAAGAAACTACAGACGCTTTAGATTTCATTGCATGTTCAGTAGTTTGGGGAAAGGAAAAAAAAAAGTGTGTGGGAAGAGAGAAAAGGAAAAAAAAAAAAAACCACCACCCCACACCCACACCCACACACCACCCACCCCCCCCCCCAGGCATGTACCAGAAATACTTGTAAATTCCTTTCACAGCTTACTTAAAATTAATGAGTATTCTTCAGGGTTTGTAGCCCACAGATAGTCTTATGTCTGGTAATTGTGTCCTGCCACATTCAGAGTTGAAGACTACTTCTACAATATCCACAGAAAAGGCCTGACAGGAATCAAGCAGGAGGGTCTCTGCCAGAGCAGAGATGTTGTCCAGGCATTCAGACTTTCACCTGGTGAACAGAGCTTGGTAGCTCCCTGCTTGAAACTGGACTGACTCTGTAAACCTTTTAGCTACTGAACCTGGAGCATGTACAGAAAGATGCTGTGTGCACCTTTAACAGCTGATCTCACCTGCCTGTGTGCTTCATTGAAGCAAGGCTGGATGGGTAGTCTCCAGCAAAAACTCCATGATGGGCAAGCACTGTGCAGTGAGGTTGGAAAAAAGTGCATAAGTCAGTGATAAGCATCAGTCTTTTCACAGAGAGGAGGGGTTGAAGATGTGACCACCTACTCAGAGGGTTAAAAAGCCCTTTGATCTGTGTCTCCAAAACAAGAAGTCATTCTCCGGTAACAGACATAAGAAATTCTCTCAGTATTATTTCTGCAACAAAATAACTGTATCGGTGCTGATAAGTCACTGAAGACGATCTTCCTTCAAGCAAAGAGCTGGAAGAGTCTAACACTCAGCACCACCTAGGAGGGTGGTGACAGTGAATCTTTTTATAGAATGAAGATGCAACAGGGATTTTTGAACATGCAAAGGCTGCAGCCACTTACTTGTTTCATTCTGTGGCCATTTCAGCCTATGATGTGAGGGGTCGTAAGGTGCCTGCCCTATTCATTCTCTTAAGAAGCTGTAGAGTTTGCATATGTAAGTCTTCAGGCCTTATACAAAGCTTTATCTAAAGCTTGAAGGAACAGCAGTGGCAACATATCTCAGGAGCCTGGTCTCTGAGACAGAAGTATCTGATAGGAGGACTGGAAGGTGGATTTTGGCCTTTGCAGGCAGTGCGAGTATGGCAGGGAACTTTGGGAAAGGAACTGTTTTCAGAAGGTACAAAGGAAAAGGTTCTTGATGTGTGTCTGTACATACATATATATAAAAGAAGCATCGCAATATTACAGGTCTTCAGAGTGGTGAGGAAAAATGAAAATAGCAGATGAAATGACTGCTTCTGGAGTACCAAGCACCAACCAAGGGGAAGGGAGCTAGAATATGCCCTCTGCAGATACTTAAGTGGGAAAACATCCTGCTTTCATGTGTCAAAACGTAGGTACACACAGTATGAGAATGTGGGAAGTCTGCATATAGGACTTGCTCTTAAAGAAGTATCTTTTCTTCCCGTCTAAGGGAAGCAAAGTCTGAGAATTACAGTGTATGTGTCTTGCTTTGCACTGTTGTTGCTGTAGACCTGCAAAGCAGAGGTTATATTGATTGCTTTAAGATTTCACTCTGCAGCATTCTGTTACTTCAAAACAACTTAATTAAAAACAGAGTACCTAATGTTACAAAAATGGAATCTGAATGCTTGTCGTTCTTGTTTTAGCTGATCAGATTTCACCCTTTCCTTTAGTTGTTTTTGCTTCTCTTGAAATGCTTGCTCTTCCAGGATGTCACATCTTTCTGTTCTGCAGCTCTGTCACTCTGTTATTTTGGGTTTTTTAATCAACAATCTTTATCCCTCTGCCTTGCTGCTCTTCTCTCAAATGTATGAGAGAAATGAACGCATGCCCATACCTGAGGGTTAAAATGAGTGTGTTTGCTGCTTGCTGTATTTTGGTTCCTTGCTACTATACTAGAAAAGGGTTCCTGACTTAAAGGTGATTTTTTTTGTTTTCGTGCATCTCATACTGTGTAAAGTAGCATTTTCAGAGATGACATTTGCTAGTGGTGATGTTTCTGTAGATGCAAATTAGTGCAGCTATCATCTGGTGCAGCTTGTGCCATTAGTACAGCTTGTCTGGTGGCAAGCAATAGGAGTCTCTACTCAACTTTAAAGAATCCTTACAATAGAATGGCAAGTAAAGAAGTTAACTCCTCCATGCATCTGATTTTGGGGATGTTTGTTTCTGCTCTTTTGGCCCTGCATTTTGCTAATGCTGGCTGATAGGAGAAGAGGCTAAGAATAAATTTACTTTCCATCTCTTAATGTTTAAAGTGCTTCAGGGTTCTTGCTGGAGAGCCCAACTTTAATGATAGAAACATTTGAAATCGCATAATTAACCTCAACTCCACTGTTAGAGTAGGGCCACAGGATTGTGATTTCCACTTAAAACTTGCACGATTTAATTTAAGTATCTCTCTTAAAACAGGTATTTTCTAAGCTAACAGAAAAATTACTATGATCAGAGAAACTTTAGTTTTCAGTTTTCAGTACTGTTTTCAGTACTTTGTGTAGTAGTAATAAAAAGTTATAGCATTTACATAGACTGGCTTTGTCAGAAACGCAGGTGTCTCGCTTTGAAAAAGATAGGTTTCATATTTTTCAGGGTAGTCGTGGATAAGCAGGTAACGAATAGGGCACTTCTGAACACTTTTGGAATGGGATGTGAGTAAACAGCAATGCCACCTAGCGGTGCTAGGAGGTAACAGACGTCTGAGAGGAAGGTTAGACTTTGGAGTCACACTATTTCTGAGGTTTCTCACTTTAAAAAATAAAATAGGGAGAAGGAAATATGCACGTAGCATGGGGAATAAACAAGAGGAGCTAGAGACACGTGCACACCTGCAGAGCTACCGTGTTATTGGCATCACGGGAACACGTGCTGTGGCCAGCAGGTCAAGGGAGGTGATTCTCCCCTCTACTCTGTTCTCACCCACGCGCAGTACTGTATCCATTTCTGGGGCCCCCAGCGTAAGAAGGACATGGAGCTACTTGAGCAGGTCCAGAGGAGGCCATGAAGATGATCAGGGGGCTGGAGCACCTCCCCTATGAGGACAGGCTGAGATGGTATGAGGCTGAGAGCCTGGAGAAGAGAAGGCCCCAAGAAGCCCCTATAGCAGCCTTCCAGTACTTAAAGGGGGCCTACAGGAAAGATGAGGGGGACTCTTTGTAAGGGAGTGTAGTGATAGGATGAGGAGTAACAGTTTTAAACTGAAAGAGGGTAGATTTAGATTAGACATAAGGCAGAAATTTATTACTGTGAGGGTGGTGAGACACTGGAGCAGGTTGCCCAGAGAGGTTGTGGCTGCCCCCTCCCTGGCAGTGTTCAAGACCAGGTTGGACGGGGCTTTGAGCAACCTGGTCTAGTGGAAGGTGTCCCTGTCCATGGCAGGGGGGTTAGAACTAGATGATCTTTAAGGTTCCTTCCAACCCAAACCATTCTGTTCTATTCTATTTGTATGTTTTGGCGCTAATAGCGTAACATTGATGTTCAAAACTTTTGAGGTCGTCAATGCTCTTAGCATCATTTATTGCTTTTCAGTTGTGTTAAAGGAGTGAGATGCTTTCTTATGAAACTCTGAAACTGAGAGCTTGCTTTGTTTCCTTTCACATATGAGTCAGGTGTCTCTTGACACTGTGTAGTGTCAGCTTCTGTCTTCCATTTGTTGCTGTGTAACCAAGACCATCTCTTTTTAGTAATGCCACTATGCACACTGGCTTCTTTCAAATTTCACTCTTACCAATGCAAGTAATTCTTTTTGCTAAGAAGAGATTGGCAGCAGCAAAAGACAACATGGCTTTGGACCAATGTTTAGCTACAGCAACCCATGGAAATATAACAATAAGCGGAACTGTATTGGTGAATAATGGTCCATACAGAAGAGCAACAAGACATATAGGTGGGAATACGGTCAGAGAATACTTGCCAGATTCAAGGAATCATAATAAAAAGTTTCATAAAGCAATCAGGAAAGCAGCTATACAAAATGAAAAGATTCAATTAAATGGGTAGATAGGACAGTCTTCTCATCTGCCTTGGAATGTGTAGTTTAGCCCAAATTTTGTTTTCCTTCTATCATCAGCAAACTGCATTTGGCCTTAGAAAGGAGCTGTAAAGCTATCCAGCTACATAATCAAAAAATACTTGGCTCTGACAAGTGCTCTGTGTATTTCCCTTCAGTTAAGGGAAGTCCTTGTGTTTGAAAGCAGTAACTCCTCAGAGAAGACAAATGTTGAAGCACATCGATTTTGGTAACAATCTGTTTGATTTTGACTTTGAGGTTCATTCATCTCTTTAGGGAAAGTGCAGCTACTTAATGGTGGAAGTAACTCTTTTCTGACTGTGTTTGTGAACTTTACACCTAGGGCATGGAGTACCTGGGTACAAAAAGATACGTTCACCGG
This sequence comes from Strix aluco, assembly GCF_031877795.1. Taxonomy (NCBI): domain Eukaryota; kingdom Metazoa; phylum Chordata; class Aves; order Strigiformes; family Strigidae; genus Strix; species Strix aluco. The sequence continues at coordinate 30,630,320 of NC_133971.1, forward strand.
GATTTAGCAACACGAAATATCTTAGTGGAGAATGAGAACAGAGTTAAAATTGGAGATTTTGGATTGACGAAAGTCTTGCCACAAGACAAAGAATACTACAAAGTAAAAGAACCTGGTGAAAGCCCTATATTTTGGTAAGTCTTCTTTTGGTATGTGAAATCATATCATTGTTTTCAGTTTTTGACGTTTCAGCCAACTGTTTTGCATATTGTAGAATTTTTAAGTGCAAACTTAAAGTCAGTTGCCCAGCATTGTTGGAAGTCTCATGGGTGATGTTTGACTTTACAGAAGAGCATGTAGGACTTTTCAACATACTTCAAAAAAAAAAACCCAACAAAATATTTAAAAGAAATACTATGCAACAGGAATGATATTCAAAGATAAAAGAAATCTAAAGGGGTCCATTCCCAAGGATGCTTTCAAAGTTTTGGACCTTTTGGTTCCCTAAACACTGGTCACTCATATTTTTTCACTGAGATCTGTTGGATAGACCCTCTGTTGACCAAGTGGAGTTAAATCCCACACAATATAATTAGAAAGGATGAAGTGCTGGGTTGAATATTTGCGTAGATGTCTGTATCTGGGTAATGTTTCAATGAGCTGCACTTAGCTTGAAAAGGAAGAGAACACTGTGTAGCCTGTGGGAAACTGAAGGATTGTGAAACGTAAATTGGTAAACTGTATTGAGAATGCAAAATACATACTTCAGTTCTGTTCTATAAAGACATAGAAATACCTTAGAAAATATACTGGCAGATAACTGTGATATGGCGTGATAGCAAAAGAAAATGCCATTCCATACATGTGACTTCAGTCTATATTTTAGTCTGTTAGGCACTGTAAAAATGGCATATCTAAAGCATAAATCATACAAAATGGCATCTTACTAAATGTTACTGGGAGTTGCAAAATTTAAGTCCTGAAGTACCTGAGACACAGTTCAAGGCTCACTGAAAGTGATGGAAGGATGCTTACTGCCTATAATTGTCTTTCTTTTCAGGCCTTCTCACATCAAAATCTTGTTTACTTACACTACAGATAAGAAAAATATCTACAACTTTGTTGGAAAAAAAACCCAAACAGATATAGTTATCACTAACTGATTGTTTGCGTTTTCAATACCAATTAACTATTATTATAAGAATAGTTACTAGTGAAGGTAGTGGAAGGAAATGAGAATGTGCTAATACCTATAAACAAAGAACAGTTATTAATGAAAAAAAAAAATCACTCTTATTAAAAGAAATATCTTCAAAACCAAAAAGACACATGTTGCACAGAACAATATTCCTTTTACCATGTATTGCAGGTATGCTCCAGAATCTCTGACAGAAAGCAAATTTTCTGTGGCCTCAGATGTGTGGAGTTTTGGTGTGGTCTTGTATGAACTCTTCACATATATTGACAAGAGCAAAAGCCCACCAGCTGTAAGTACATAGTTAATGGTTCTCAGTGGTTTTTTGTTTGTTTTTTTAAATTTTTGAAAAGATATCATTGTTCCGATACCTAAATAGGTTGATACTTACTGATCCTTTTCTGGAGATACCGTAGTGTTAATGAGGCAGCATCCAATCAGAAGCACCAACATGCTAAAAAGTATTAGTATCAAGTCATAAGAAGGAAAGGAAATATGAAAATTACTGATAGTCTGTGCAGATGTTATCCATCCTGTAACTCCTAACTGTTTGAAAAAGACTTTAAAATCTCTCATTATAGATTGTTCTTTCTCCTCCTTCATGAAGAGTAATCCCAGGTGCAACTATTTTATTGCAACATGACATGTATCCTTAATGCCATTCCAAATCTAAGGCTGAGCCAAACAAATACATATACGTTTAGTCGATTTAAATAAGGTAACTTAAAGTTACTTCTGTTACCAGAACATTTATTTATTTATTCTTCTTATACAGAATTTTCCCTTGGTAAGAATATTGCAGCATCTTTTTTTCCTTTGAAAATTATTTGTGACCGTCAGCTTTCTGTTTCAGGAATTCATGCGCATGATTGGCAATGATAAACAAGGGCAGATGATTGTATTTCACTTGATAGAGCTTTTGAAGAATAACGGACGACTACCAAGACCGGATGGATGCCCTGATGAGGTGAAGTATTGTGTTAATATGTTACTATAGCCTGAAAGGTGCTCAGTCGGGGTGAGTACCTGGTAAATGGAAACCTTGTGCTTCGTTCTGCTTGGGTTATTAGTATTTATACAATTGGAATGGCTGTGCTGTTATTTTGTCAGATGCATGATGAGTATAATCACTTTTCTTGTCTGATCCTTTAGACTGCATTTTCTCAGGAGCCTAGATTTCTAATTACATGAAGTAGGATTATTATGACTGTCTGCTGTACTGGGGCACTTAGGCTTTCAAAAATATAATTTATTAAGGCAATGAGATTAGTATGTAGAACTTGTTCCATGGGAGTCCCATATAGATATTTATGTTCAAGCTGTGAACTGTGAGTTCTTTTGAAGTCTGTAACATTTAGCAGAAGTATCTTAATATCTGTGTGAGGTTTTTCACATTTAATTCCAAGATTTAAGGAACTCCTTATCTTGATTATTTCCCTTCTCTTGCTCTTCCCTCCTCAAGCATAAGAATACCCATGTTTATCATGCATATTATTCACCTTTGAGCATTCTCAGCCAAGAGCTACCTGCAGACTGTAGGTCCAGTTAAGTATATGAATGAGATTTTGTATGTTCAGGGCTGTCAGATCTGTATTCATGTTCTTCTTAGATACTGAAGTGTATATGTATGTAAAGCCATCCTCAGAGCACACAAATTAATTCAGTGTTCTTTTTTTTTTTGCTAATACTCAAAGATGTTTTTAAAAATACTTTCATACTACTTCTAAGTCTTGTAGTTCTCTATTCTTCAGAGCAGGGTGCACTTCAGCTTGAGTCAAACTGGTAGGACTGGGTAGGTGAATCATTAGGGAAAGAGTGTAAGTAAAATAGTTATGCTTTTTAACATGTATAACTTCTAGCTCAGATCAATTGCTGCATCCCTTTAAAATCAAGCACACTTGGCAATAAGTTAAGAAATAATCCATTCAAAACTGGAAAAAGGAGAGATCAGGGTCAAGTGGTCTAGCAGAAAAGAGAGAGTCTAGGTGGGGCTGGGAAGCCACAGAAGAAGAAATGGTCTGTAGACAATCAAAAGAGAAGCCTTTGAAATAACCTTTTTGCATTATATGTATGAGTACAGCAGTTGTTGAATTGCAAAGGCTTGGCTTTTTGTAGATAACCTGAATGTCATATGTATAAGATAATACGTAATCTGTTTTACTGAAACTGTGTCCAAACTAATGCAAAGGGTTCAATGTCTGACATTTCTTCAGATATCAAAGCAAGATGGAAATGTCTCTCTTTTGTGAGAAACTGTGGTCTTCCTGTTTTGATCCCGAAAGGCCAGTCCTCACAGATATTAAATCTTCCAGATGTCTGTATCTTACAAGCTGCTTGAGACTTGGGTCTCAAGCAGCTTGGTCAATGTGGAAGTTTCAGATTTGCTGAAAAATAAGAAACCAATGCTACTTTTTTTTTCCTGGGCGCTGCGCAGATTGTTCTTAAGCAACATGTTAAAAATTATTGAAAGTATGAGAAGTTGATGATAATGATCTGGGTTAAATTAGTGAGAAGAGTACAGGTGAAGAGCTTGGCAAGTTCTTTGGCGACCAGGTGTCAGCTACCTGTTTGGGAAAAAAGAAAACTGTTGCCAAATGCCTATTGTAATGGAAATATCTTCCAAAAATCATTTAAATCTACTTCTACTAGAAATGGGTTCAGTTTGCACAGTAACTTTTCTGGCTTATTTCTTATTATGTAGGAAGAATAATTCAGAATTTAATATACAAATGTGGAGAAGTCTGTTAACATTGCAGGGGGAGCTTAATTTAGAATTGATGTCTTTGTAAATCCATTTTTTGGTCAGACTTGTGAAGCATTTGTGATTTTTAAACATTTTTTAGCTTTTCAAAAAATATGAGCAAGCAAGAAGATAAACACCTAGCAAAATAACATAAGTCTCTTAAAAGTGTCAAAAACTAGCTGAGTGAATTTCTATGCTAACTTTAAAAAAAGAAATCTTTTATAATAAGGGCTTTTGCAGAGCTAGCTATCATCACTTCTCACTGTCACTGGAATCAAGCTGATAAACTGATCTGTATAGCAAGACTTTAGTCACTGTTGCTTAGAAACATAAAGTTAGTTGGATGTTCTTTGGACCAGTTCAAAGTAACTATTAACTATTTGTAGCATCTGTTTACCTACTACTGATTTTCTTTGTTTCTTTTTCAGATTTACGCTATCATGAAAGAATGCTGGAACAATAATGTTATGCAGCGCCCCACCTTTAGGGATCTTGCTCAGCGAGTGGATCATATAAGGGACAACATGGGTGGCTGAGAAAACTGTCCCTCCTTCAGAGGATGTGTTGGAATGCAGAACAAAATGTACTTGGTCTGCTGTGTGTAATTGATGTGTGTACACATGTGCATCTTACCCTTGCTGGAAGTAAAATCTGTGTGGCAAATATCCTATCTCAATCTCCATACTGAAGAATCCTTCTGGTTTTCTTTATCAGGATGTATTTGTAACTATGAGAACATGTTGAAATTCTCAATAGGGAGAGAAATTACTTTTCTAAATAAAATAATCAGTCCACAACACCATTATTTGCCTTACTTGGCAATGCAAAAAAGAGGTGACTTAAAATGTGAGATTGAGATGAAAACACAGTGTATTTCCTTGTTGAAATGGAGATACACAGAGTATATAGTTGAGTATACAGTGACTTGGCACCCTGTTTTGTGTGTTGCACAAGAACTTGTGTGTGTTAATATAGTTTTATAACGTTTTCATTGTTAATGCAAAAATGGCTTCTTTGTATATCAAAATAGAAGTGGTTATGTAACCCAGAAACTTTTGATGTGCCCATTTGAATCAGTATCAGCCAGCAATATATACAAAGGGATATAGTAGGCTGTGTGATGTACTGTGAGTATTTTGAGGGGAAAGGGAGCAAGTTGTTCTTAATTTGGAGAGCCAGAAACCTTACTCATCCATGTGAAAATTTTAATTTAAAATGAAAAAGCAAACGTTACCCAGTTTTTCTTACTCTTCTTCTCCTCTCCTGAGTAAGTATTAGAGTCCCTTTATATAATTGAAGATACAGTGATAAGAAGTAGAAATGAAGTAATTTTATACAAGGCAGTGTCTTCAGTTTGTTTCTGAATACGAAAAAGCTAAACATACTGCTTTTAAGTGCTGCTCTTTTATTCTTTCCATAGTTGTAATTTTCGTGCAGTGATAAGTGCATCTGTAAATCAGGAACTTTTAAAAGCAGAATTAAAAATCTAGAAAATGCCCTCCATTTCACAGTTCCTCACTTTGCTGTTAAGATGATCACCTTATTACCTTCCTTGCAGTACACAAAAAAGAATGCTTTTGACCCTGTATCTGATATGGCCAGTCAGAACCACATCAAGTCTGGTTTGTAATAAGGCCCAGATAAGGCCCAAATTATGTCCTATTTCTTTCTGTGGTAATACCCAACATAAGAGTGTTTTCAATGAGGAATTACAAGTGCAATTGCTCCACACTTAGCAGGGGCGAGGGCATGATCCCAGTTGCTGAGAACTGGAATATGATCAGAGCTACCTAACAGATTACTTATGCTGTATAAGCTTTTGAAAGAAGTCTAACAAAAATTTGTAGACAAGACAACTCTTTAGTTTTGCCTCCAGGCATAAAACTTGGGGATAATCTCATATCTCAAAGCGGTAAAGTTGCAGGTTTTGTTTATTTTTAGTTCAAATAATGTTCTTTTTGTTATTACTTATTCTTAAGCATTATTGTTTGTGAAGTACAATGCTTGTTCGTCTTGGACTTTTGCTGAGAGAAGTTCAATTATGGGGATATACAACTCTGCAAACTGACCTGACAGCCAGATTTGTATTTAAAATGAAGTGTTAATTTTTAAAATTTGTGGCAGTGAGTCAGTGAAACAAAGGAGTTACTTTCACTGTGGGGCCTCCTTAAGATTTGTGGTTAACTACCTTCATCTTACCAGAAGTTTAAGTACCTCAACTTTAAAAAATAAATAAAACAATCCTTACTTAGTGTAACATTGTGCCAGTATAGCAATGTTTTGTACCACTATGATGTTTCTCTCCCACAATCACTCATACCAAATCATGATTTTAAAATATGAGAGATTGCTAAATAGGGAGGGCAGCATCAGCCCTCTTTCTGCCCATTGCATTTCATAATATTTCTGTTGGTTTTCTTGCCACCAAGCACTTGCATAATTTTTAAAACTAATTTCACAGTCAGGTTTTAAGCTGCAAAGAACTTTAAAGTGCTTTGTTCAACTTAACATGTGTTTTCTGTATGTTGCTTTAAAGATTTAAAATTTTGTGCAAAAAATGTCTTTGCAATTGTAGTCTCAGTTGTGCATACATGTTTTATGTAACAAAAGAAGATAAAGCTTTAAAGATTGAAAGAGCATTTTAGCTGGATAACATACGCAGGAATTATGTAAAATTTGCAGTGTATGACACTCAGTAGCTAACTGGTTTCCAATATATAGTAGACTAAACATAATTTATGTAAAAATCTCAGGGAAGTTTGTGTAATACAATGAAGAAATCTTCCAGTCTGCTATGTTTCAAGTGAATAAAAAGTCTTTTTCTTGTTCTACTACAGTATGACTGATTACATAGTATATTTGATTGCATAAATACAGTGTTAAACTCAAGGATAATTAAGTGTTTTGTGGAATTTTTTTTTACTTTAATATGTTATAGTTTTTAGAGAGAGCCATACCTTTACACTGCAGTGTAATTTCCTGCTGTTGGTCAGGAACATACAGTCTTTTGTAACAAGTCTGTCTGTGCAAAGGGATTGAGCATTCAGGATGAGTATTATCAGTTGGGTGCATGGGACCAAGTACTGCTTAGGACTCTTGGGGAATGTGTGATCACCTGCAGTGTCAATGTTTAGGTCCTGAAGCGGACCAAATGGTTTTCTCAAAAAGCTGTTGAGGATGTAAATGCAGTGATTTTGCTAAATTTGCTACTGCCAATTGTAGTAAGCTTTTTAAAAACAAACAAACAAACACCACTGCATTTCAAAAGCTCTCAGATCTACAGTAGCATTGTATAATGCCATATTTTTATACAGCCTTTGTATTGACAGACTCATTTTTTTGTTTTAGAAACTTTCTTCAGTTGGCCTTGCATTTGTCATACTTTAGTGTAATCATTATGCTTCCCAAAATGCTGTGATTTTTTTTTTGTAGAAAGTGTTGTTTATGCATACATGACTGCTGCTATGATGTAGAATTAAAATATTAACTACTGCTTTGCACTTATATTTGAAGTGAAAGATTTTTTTGTAAGTGCACAATATGTTTTATAGAATCTCTGCAGACAAGTATTGTCTAGTATAATATTGGTTTGTTGTCTATCAGTATAAATATGTGAAGTTTCAAAATTGTTTTTAAAATATATTCCACTGCCTTGCAACACTCATGTAATAAGCCAGAGGAGGAGTGAATTTTCAGGAAAAGAAACCTATATTGTCAAGTTCTAGTATTGATTAAAAACTTCCATAGTTGAGGTAATTGTTACTAAATATACAGATGAATATAACTATAAAAGGGTATGTAAATTTTATTTTTTTTCCCAGAAATTAAGCTTTTAATTGTTGTGTTTAGTTGAGATGTTGACCAACTGCCTTCAAATGTATGGGAAAAGATGTTACTGTATGAAGCACGAAGAAATGTAACTCTTGTGTAAAGAAAGCAAGCTTTTCAGGAATGTGTGATCACAGACACCTGGAGGATAGAGTTCTGAGAGCAAAAGTAAAAACGTAGAACAAGAAAACTGATGGAAAAAGGCTGATGATCAACGCTGAAGAAGCTTTCTGAAATGTGAAATGCCTAGTGATTTACAAAACACTGGTGTCTACTGAAAATGCCATACCATGACAAATATGTGCTAATATATTTCTAAACTGTGTATCGTCTGCCTTAATACAGAGACCCAACCTGACTGAAAAATACAAGAATTACTCTACCAAAAGAAACAGACAGCAATTTTGAAAAGGTGTTTGACTAAGGATTTTTTTCTGAATTTTGCTTTTTGAATAAGAGGTTTACAATACTTTATATTAAAGTAGGAAAAGTCCCTTGGGGGTGGGGAGGGGAAAGACACCTGCTACTTATGGTTGGACTGCAAACATTTGAACACATGGTTTGCTGAAGAGAACATAAAAGGGATGTGTTTTAGAAAACTGTATATTGATACCTGAAATTTAACTGTGCGTTTCTTCTGAGTTTGGATGGTGAAAATAAAATAACTAAATATAATGAATGGCACATGCCTGCCAAGATTTTCTTTTTATATAATACTTAAAATTAGTTACTGGTGTTTAAATTGCTGCTGAAGAGAGCTGCTCTGTTTAAAGGGGTGGAATACAGCACATACAACTCTGACCTTCCCAGAGTAGGCGTATGTAGTGTTTATCTTTTGGAAGGAAGTGACATGTACCGAAGTAAAGGTAGTACATTGAGTGCTCCCTAACAAAAAGACTGTGGTTTGGGTTTTTTTTAAAGTTTTCATTAAACTAATTTATTTTGTGATGAAGAAGCATTTTCGTTTACTCTCAGTATTTAGAGAGAAGCAAGTCTGTAAGACAGGGACTGCTAAAGATTGCCTGTTATCAGACTACAGCTCTGTAGAATTTCTAATGCAAACTCTTATGATTTGTGTTACTTCTTGATTTGCATTACTTTGTTGTTTTCTCATATGACTTTCCTCTAACTTTACATGAAAATTACCACCACTTACCTCAAACAGAGTTGAATGCTGCTGTTAAATTTTGAGAACTACACTGGCAAAATGGAAAATATGCATATAAATACAAGCATGCAAATATATACTTAAGCTACTCTACTGTAAAAATTAAGCTAGTTCAGTTACCCCTTCCCACACATAAAAGGCATCTTATTCTCAGAGCAGATTGCCTAAGGGTTTTATTTCCTTTTATGTGACAAAATACCATCCCAATGAAGTTTAAAGGTTGTTATAGGTATTACTTGCAACACCTACTGACATAATCAGAGATCTTTAATTGTTGCAGAGAACAAATTTCTGGGAAGACGAAAAAGTCTGAAGAATAAAATACTGTAGGAGATGTAATAATGTCATGAAGCATGTCATCCCCATGTCATAAAGTATGGGAAAATATAGCCTTCAATTCATTTTCATGTTATGCACTAGTGTGATGTTTTGCTTATACCTTGTGATAAATATTCATAATGGTTTTAATGAATTCTGAAATTCAGGTTTAGAAACTTGTGAAACTGCAGTCAGACTAAATGAAATATTCTCTGGATAGTAATAAGGAAAGAAATAAGAATGACCAGTATTTACAAAGATTATCTCAAAATATTGTGTCATAATTCAGGAAGGACTCGGGAAGGCATTTAAAAGAAAAAACAATAGAAAGTAATTATGTTAATTGTATAAAGCAACCAAGGCAGCAGATAGTAGTTCAGATATTTGCATGTTATAGAGTCCTGACACAGTTGAGTCTGGCCTAGAAATGCAGACAAATTAATAGATTTTCTCATAACACCAATAACTTGGAGCAAGTGCCAAAACATTAAATATTAAGCTTATAGCTAAGTAGTACTAGTAAAAGCAGAACAAGAAGGTAGAGCTTAAAATGCTTCAAGTTTTATGTGACTGACTATTTTGAGCAATGAAGAAACATCCAAGAGTGGAAAGGATTCAAGAACTTTTAGCTAAATTAAGATTGCAGCACAGCAAGTATTAAATTCTGATGAACTGCATTGGGTTGGGTTTGGGTTTTTTCAGGGAATGAGAAATGCTGAATAACATACTAAACTGAGTTATTACCTTGAAACTTCTGCAGGACTGCAATACCTATTTTGCTGTGTATTTGGTTTTCTGTGTGTTCAGATGCATTTTCCATATGGAGCTGTGCTATAAAACTTCAGCTCATTGAGGAATTATCAGTCAAAAAAACCAAAGCAACTCATGTAAAAATGACTGTATCTTGTTTCCTCTAAGTATTTTTCCCTTTTGTGTTATAAAGATGCGAAGCTTTTAGTGAATGTACAAAAAAAAGAACCTCACATCCATGTAAGCTTACTAAAAAACATCAAATAGTGGTCTCTGCAGCAAAGATCGATCAATACTGAAAGTCTGGGTGGCCACGGCTGTTATTTTAGGATCCAATTTTGACATTTCCATTCTGACCAAGTCTGACCACAGTGTTGTGGTTTAACCCCAGCCAGCAGCCAAGCACCCCGCAGCTCTTCACTAACACATGCCCCCTCCTGGTGGGAGGGGGAGAACAACTGAAAAAGAAGTAAGACTTGTGCATTGAGTTAAGGATGGTTTAATAACTAAAATAAAACATAATAACAATAAAACAAAATACAATAGTAATAATTATAATGAAAAGGTATGTAATAAAAAAGAGCATGAGGGAAATAAAACCCAGGAAAAGACAAGTGATGCACAATGCAATTGCTCACCACCCACTGACAGAAACCCCAGAAACAATTCCCCCACCCGCCAACTCCCCCCAGTTTATGTACTGAGCACGATGTCCTATGGTATGGAATATCCCTCTGGCTAGTTCAGGTCACCTGTCCTGGCCACGCTCCCTCCCAGCTTCTTGTGCACCTGCTCGCTGGCAGAACACTGCCAGATCCTTAACTTAGGATAAGCGCTACTTAGCAACACCTAAAACATCAGCGTGTTATCAACATTATTCTCACGCTGAATCCAAAACACAGCACTGTACCAGCTACTGGGAAGAAAATTAACCCTATCCCAGCTGAAACCAGGACACTGAGACATGATTTTTTCAACTGTTTTTTTTTTTTAATTAAGCAACTTACCTCTCCTCTGAATCACACTACTTCTTTAGAGGAGAATTTAATTCCATAGAATTCTTCAGCCAGTGCAACTTTATTCCATTTGTAAAGTTATTCTGAGACTCTATGAAAAACAACTGAGTACCCTGACAGGTTTGAAACTGTGTATGGTAGTACTCTATGTAGGTATGTCTTATTCTGGAGTTAAACTAGTTCAAGGTTTTGGGTTGAGAAGGTGAGTGCATGCACACATTGAGTTGCCCTGTATTTCCAGTTTCTCATCTGAAATGTATAAAGGGACTGTGTAGCATGTGAGTAACAAGCTTGGTGCTACAGGGGCAAGTGTGATTTCTGTTTGTGTCAATTCGTGTGCTTGTACAGGAAGTAGCTGCTCTCAGAAAGCCATACAACCTGTTTGTGACTGTACTGCACATCTGACTTGCACTCACGTGAAGTATGTGACAGACTGCACAGTATTAACTCTAGAAGATAGGAATTTGAAGGCAAACATCAACCTAGAAAGCAAAAATTCTTGTATTAAAGCCAAACAAAATTGGACTGAAAGGTAAAATTTGGGGAAATCCTTGGGGTGCTTGCTGGCACTGCCATGTCATGCCTGCATTTCTGGTGCAGGTGGGAGGCTGGCGTCCAGCGTGGCAGGGATCTGCTTCTCTACCCTGTGCCGCAGCACAGCAGCCACCCATTCTGCTGCATGAGAACTGGCGGGATGCTTTGTGTGGGGAGTCCCCATGATGGCAGAAAGGATGGTTGCCACAGCAGGCAAAAATAAGAGCTACATGCTTCAACGGGGTGTTCGGAGGAAGTTTGCATACCTAGTAATTCTAATTCACAGTTGTTGCCTTTGGGTCAATGCATGCGCAAATCCCAAGGCACATACAGCCTGGAGCTCTGGGATCAAGGCTTGTTCACTCTCGCAGGCACAACTGGAAGTATAAGGGGAGGAAGATTCCTGAGTCTCTAAGCAGCTGTGTGACAACCAAGCATTGTGTAGGGAACTTTTCTGTGAGGCCTTTATGAGTCCTGGGCTCACCCTTCTGGAGTTCATCCTTTTGCACCACGACTGTGGTGAAGATTGTGGCAGGTGGTATAGATAATTTATTTTTTGTAATGCTATATTAAAAAAAAGATTAACTAATTGAACTAAATTGCAATTGTTCAGTGCATCTTTTCCATTACCAACTCATTTTAACTTTAGTCTTTATATATATATATAAAATTTTTTACAGAGCTTTTGTAAAACTTTATTAAGAAATTAAATATTAACAAATCAGATATTTAAATTAGTCAAATATAACTGAGTACATAGATCAAGTGTATTGCAATTCATTCAAAATTGCAGTAATTTCCCCAAACAAGAACTTCAGTTAACAATCATCTAGTGTATTATTGAGTACATCTAACTTGAACTATGAAACAACAAACACTAAACAATTAGGTCAAGAGGACTTGAAAAGAACAGCTATTAAATGTGGATGCTAGACGTGTTGCCTGAGCTACAGATGGTTGAGCTCTAATCAGATCAATGGGCTTTTCTAACTATGTCATTAAAAACATGCAGTCAGGTCACTATTAGAAGTGGCTTCTCCTCAGAAATACTGATTTATCAAGTAAAAAGGTAAATCAAACTTAGCAACTAGCCCAGGTACAGCAGGTTCTGTATGGGAAGTGTGGAGCTTACAAACAAGCACATGCAGGTTCTTACCTCTGAATTGACCTCTAAAAAGACCTTGAATAAAATTTAAGGTTAAACCTAAGCTTGGCTTCAGCCTTCAACAGAAGAGCATCTGACATAAGGACATGAGTACCTCTATTTGCTCAGCCAAATACATTGCTATTTAAAAGGATGTTTTGATACCAAATGAAAAAAACCCAAACTTCTCCATTGAGGACCTGTCCTGGTTTAGCCAGGATGGGGTTAAGTTTCCCCAGCAGTGGGGGGAAGCTCTAGCGGGGTTATTCATATGTCTGGGTGCCAGAGCGCGGGAAGAATCAGTGATCACGTGGGGTTTGTGCAACCGGTCCTCTCACTGCTGATATCACTGTATTGATACATATTTTTCTCTGTTCATAGTTATTACTGCTACTGTTATTGTTATTGTTGTTGTTTGTTGTGTTGCTGTTACTCTGTTGTATTAAACCTGTCCTTATCTCAGTCTCGGGGCTTTGTATTTCACTCCCTTTGTGGGGGAGGGGCAGCGGCCGCGTGGTCTCAGACCCCGGCAGGGGCTAAACCACCACAGGACCGAATAGGTTGGAACCCCACTGCAAACTGAATTCCTAAATGGGGGAGAGGAGAGAAAAGTTTGGCAAATCTTTCAGAAATCACAGGAGAGTTCCCAAGGTGAGAGAATACCAAATTCCTTAGATGTGAGGACTGTCAAGTGGATCTTAAAGGAACTGACATAGGTATCTTTTCAGTGTAAATGTATAGTTAAACTAATGGATGGAGAAATTGAAGCAGCTGACCACAGCCAAGTCCTTTTATCCTACCACATATCACTTACTAAGTACCTCAAACTGATAGTTTTCTGCTATTTATAAAGAATTCATGAGATCCTGTAAAATAGACTAGGGTTTTTTATATCTTTGCAAATCTACCTGTCCTGCTGTATGGTAGATATTTATCCAATATGCAGTGACGATTCCATAACCTCTATGGGAAGTCTATTCCAGGGATAACTTTTCCTTGCTCTTAAAAAGTGTTTTCAGATTCTAAAATACGTTTCTATAGTCTAAACACATTGCTCTTTGTCCTACACTAGTTGTGTAAAATGTCTTTCTTCCATTTTTACTACTACCTTTAGATAGCTGAAGACTTCTGCAAGTTCTTGCTTCAGTCTTCTTTGCTCTGTATAAAGCAGCTGCCTTTTCTACATTCTTTCTTCATAAGCCATATTTTCTATATCTTTATATCTTTTCTATATCTTTTTTAAATTCTTGTTACTGTTTTACAGATTTCCTCCTTCCTAAATTGTGGTGTCCAAAACTGGGCATGGTACTGTGGGCCTTATTTGTTCCCAGCAGAAGAAATATTTCACATATCTTACAGTTAAAATTCTCATTTATACATCCCCATATGATGTTTGCCGGTTTTTACAATATGCTACTGTTATCTCATTCTGTGATCATCTACAACTCCAGATTCTTCTGTATAGAGAGATTCCTTGTATTTATGCTTTTTATTGTTCCTAAACATAGCAAATAATTTCCCTAATTTTTGAAAATCAGTCTGAACTCTTCCAACATAATTCCACTCCCTTCCTCTTTAATTCCATCTGCAAATTCCTCTGCATCTTTTCTGTAGTTCTTTCTGCATCTTCATTGTCTCTCTTCCTTCATGCAAGCAATTAATGAAAATGCCAAATAGTACTAGACCAAAGAGAGGATGCTCTGAACTCAGCTTGGTCTGTCTGTCCTCCTTGACAGCACACCTTTGATAAATGTCTGGAACGCCATACTAAGAAGGTCTAACAGTACTCATCCTATTAATAGTTTAGTTCAGTTTGCGTTACCCTGGATTATTTGCAAGGATTGTCAGTTTTGATGCCAAGATATATAACATCTTGCCTAACCACAAGATTTGATAATTCTATCTTTTTAAAAAAAAATCCATGATGGTTGTTTTTCATCATCTTCTGCATATTGTTTATTTGACTGTTTGCTACATCTCCTCTTGCTCACTGAATTACAAACAGACTGACTGATCTGTAATTCTCTGCCCACTTTTTAAACAGAGTTTATATATTTTTTCCTGCCACCTGAAAGCTCTCTTGTCCTCTTTGAATTCCCACAGGTAATTGTTGATGATTCTGCAGTCTCAGCCTGGGGAACAAAAACACCCAGCTTATAAAGCGTGCTCTGCATCTTTCCTTAGCTGTGGCGGATACACTTGACCCCTAGTGGTACTTGGATTCAGGCTGACTAAGGAGCAACAGGCCTCAGGCCCTGTTGGTGAACTGGTGAGCCAGAAAGCTCCTGGCTTATGTACAGGGGAGTGAAAGTGCCTCAGAAAAATATTTTGAAATGTGGTTTTGAAATGCAAAAACGCAAGATAACCAACTGTGATGGTTTAGGCCCTGCCGGGACCTGAGACCACGTTGCCGCTGCCCCTCCCCTACCCTCAGACCGGACGGGGCAGGGAGTGAAATACACACCCCGGGGTTGAGATAAGGAGAGGTTTAATACAGCAGTGTAACAGCAACAAACCGAACAACAATAACAATAACAGTAATAACAATGAACAGAACAAGGGATATACTGCACGGATACAGCAGTGAGGGGACCGACCCGGACAAAAGCCGTCCCTGCTCTTCCCACACTTGGGTGACCAGACCTGACGTGAGCATGGTATCCAATAACCCGGCTAGAGCTCTCTCCCCACTGCTGGGGAAACTTAACCCTATCCTAGCTGAACCAGGACATAATCCATGCCTTTATTCTATGCCATCTGCATCATGCCTAGCTGCCATTTAGCAATTAACAAAAACAAAAAAAACAATTAACAAAAACACAATATAACTCACAGTATGTTTTCACCCACAATCAAGTCCCCTTGTGGTACGCATCGGACCTCTCCATCCTTCTGCATCACTCACCAGGTGCACCCAGGTCCTTGAGCAAAAGCAATCCTGTGGATCAGTTTGCCTTTGCCCAGCACAGGACTAACCCAGACCATTTTTCCCAGCAGGTCCCTCATGCGCACCACAGGGACTTTATCCCCGTCTACAACACATGGAAGTTTTGACTGAGCCGGGCCAGCTCGATTGGCAGATCCTCTTGTGTTCACTAACCAAGTGGCCTTTGTCAGATGTGTGTCCCAGTGTTTGAAGGTTCCACCCCCCATTGCTTTCAATGTAGTTTTTAACAGGCCATTGTAGCGCTCGATCTTCCCAGAGGCTGGTGCGTGGTAGGGGATGTGGTAGACCCACTTGATGCCGTGTTCTTCTGCCCAGGCATCTATGAGGTTATTTCAGAAGTGAGTCCCGTTGTCCGACTCAATCCTCTCTGGGGTGCCGTGTCGCCACAGGACTCGCTCTTCAAGGCCCAGGATGGTATTTCGGGCGGTGGCGTAGGACACTGGATAAGTTTCGAGCCATCCAGTGGTCGCTTCCACCATTGTGAGCACGTGGCGCTTGCCTTGGCGCGTCTGTGGCAGTGTGATGTAGTCGATCTGCCAGGCCTCTCCATATTTATATTTCATCCATCGATCTCCATTCCGCTGGGGCTTCACCCCCTTGGCTTGTTTGATCACAGCACATGTCTCACATCCGTGGATGATCTCCGGGATGGTGTCAATGGTGAGGTCCACCCCTCGATCTCGAGCCCACCTGTATGTTGCATCTCTGCCTTGGTGGCCCGAGGTCTCATGGGCCCACCGGGCTATGAACAGTTCACCTTTACGCTGCCAGTCCAAGTCCACCAGAGCCACCTCGATCTTAGCAGCCTGGTCCGCCTGCTGGTTGTGTTGATGTTCATCAGTGGCCCGACTCTTGTGTATATGGGCGTCCACATGGCGCACCTTCACGATGAGGTTCTCCACCCAGGCTGCAATATCCTGCCATACTTCAGCGCCCCAGATGGGTTTACCCTTGCATTGCCAGTTGCTCTGTTTCCATTGCTGCAACCACTTCCACAGGGCATTTGCCACCACCCACAAGTCAGTGTAGAGATAGAGCCTCGGCCACTTCTCTCACTCAGCAATATCCAAAGCCAACTGGGTGGCTTTCACCTCTGCAAACTGGCTCGACTCACCTTGTCCCTCAGCAGCTTCAGTGACTCGTCATGTGGGACTCCACACAGCAGCCTTCCATCGTCGATGTTTCCCCACAATGCGACAAGACCCATCAGTGAACAGGGCATCTCGTTTCTCCTCCTCTGGCAGCTCATTGGGTGGGGCATCCTCAGCACGTGTCACCTCCTGTTCTGGTGACATCCCAGAATCTTTGCTCTCTGGCCAGTTTGTGATCACCTCCAATATTCCTGGGGGGTTGAGATTCCCTATTCAAGCCCGTTGTGTTATCAACGCAACCCATTTACTCCACGTGGCATCTGTTGCATGATGTGTGGAGGGA
The DNA here is from genome assembly GCF_031877795.1 of Strix aluco. Lineage (NCBI taxonomy): Eukaryota > Metazoa > Chordata > Aves > Strigiformes > Strigidae > Strix > Strix aluco. The sequence goes on from NC_133971.1 coordinate 30,647,337, forward strand.
GCCTTTCCTTTGAACATCCATCCCAGCACCGGCAGTCGGGGTGCCAGGAGTTGCTGTGTTTCAGTGCCGACCACTTCTGAGGCAGCCCAAACTCCTTCGTATGCTGCCAGTATCTCCTTCTCAGTCAGGGTATAGTTAGCTTCAGAGCCTTTGTATCCCCAGCTCTAAAAGCCTAGAGGTCGGCCTCAGGATTCCCCATCTGCTCTCTGCCAAAGGCTCCAGGAAGGGCCATTCTCCCCAGCTGCAGTGTAGAGCATGTTCTTAACCTCCTGCCCTGCCCGGACTGGCCTGAGGGCCACTGCCTGGGTAATCTCCTGCTTAATTTGTTCAAAGGCTTGTTGTTGCTCAGGGCCCCATTCAAAATCGTTCTTCTTGCGGGTTATGTGGTAGAGAGGGCTCACAATCAGGCTGTAGTTTGGGATGTGCATCCTCCAGAACCCCACAGCACCCAGGAAAGACTGAGTCTCCTTTTTAGTGGTTGCTGGGGCCATGGGTGTTATCTTGTTTATCACCTCCATTGGGATGTGGCGACGCCCATCTTGCCATTTTATTCCTAGGAACTGAATCTCCCTTCCAGGCCCCTTAACTTTCTTCTTAACTGTCACTTGATGGCAAAACCAACCTTCAGAAGGATTTCAATTACCTCCTTTCCTTTCTCAAAGACTTCCTCAGCTGTGTCCCCCCATACAATGATATCATCAATGAACTGCAGGTGTTCTGGAGCCCCACCTTTCTCCAGTGCAGTATGGACCAGTCTATGGCAAATGGTGGAGCTGTGGTTCCACCCCTGGGGCAATCGATTCCAGGTGTACTGGATACCCCTCCAAGTGAACGCAAACTGTGGCCTGCACTCTGGTGCTATTGAGATGGAGAAAAACGCGTTAGCAATGTCAATCGTGGCGTACCACTTGGCTGCCTTCGACTCCAGCTCATACTGGAGCTCTAGCATGTCTGGCACTGCAGCACTCATCGCTGGCGTAACTTCATTCAGGCCACGGTTGTCCACGGTCAGTCTCCATTCGCCATTAGGTTTTCTCACTGGCCATATAGGGCTGTTGAAAGGTGAATGAGTCTTGCTGATCACCTTCTGGCTTTCTAGTCGACGGATCAGCTGATGGATGGGGACCAGGGAATCTCGGTTAGTACGGTACTGCCGCCGGTGCACCGTCTTGGTAGCAATTGGCACTCGCTGCTCTTCAACCTTAAGCGACCCCCACCACCAAGGGATCCTCTGAGAGGCCGGCTAAGGTGGACAATTGCTCAACCTCCTCCAGGGCAGCTATACCAAAGGCCCACTGGTACCCTTTTGGGTCTTTAAAGTACCCTCTCCTGAGGTAATCTATACCTAGGATGCACGGGGCATCTGGGCCAGTCACAATGGGGTGCTTATGCCAGTCCTTCCCAGTTAAGCTTACTTCAGCCTCTAATAGGGTCAGCTGTTGGGATCCCCCTGTCACTCCAGAGATACAGATGGGTTCAACCCCACTGTGGCTTGATGGCATCAGGGTGCACTGTGCGCCAGTGTCTATCAAAGCCTTATATTCTTGTGGGTCTGATGTGCCAGGCCATTGGATCCACATTGTCCAGTAAATTCGATTGTCCCTTTCCTCCACCTGGCTGGAGGCAGGGCCCCTCTAATCCTGCTCACCATCACTCACTTGTAAGAATAACTCCTGCAAGAATGACTCACAGGCCCCTTCAGGAGGGTCAAGCATAACATTGGCCATTCTATTCTGTCTGCGGGATTTCCGACTGGACACTGGAGCTGTGTCTCTCTTGGAAGACTCCCCTTTCATGGTGGTCTTCCCTTTCAGCTGCTGTACTCGTGCAGCTAGGGCGGGAGTGGGCTGTCCATCTCACCTCCTCATGCTTTTCCCATGGTCGCGGAGGAAGAACCACAGGGTGCCCTGTGGTGTGTGTCTTCCACTGCCCTTCTCTTGGGTGGGGAAACACCTGCTTCTAATAGCTGAGCCATCGGCCTGTGCAGGTGGAACGTAGGACATGTCCTCTTCCATTTTCTGGAGCCTCTGAGACAGTTCCTCTACAGCTGAAACCCAGGCATGTTGGGAGGAAGGGAGATTTCCCTCATATTGCTGGATCTGGCCAGCCACTTCATCCACTGTTTGAGTCTGGGTGTCTCGCCACCAGGACGCTACTGCTAATGCTTTGGAATGTGCTCCTGGTGCACTTTGCAGGAGCTTCCGCCACATCGACTGTGTGCAAGGGGCCTGATCTGGATCCATGGGTGACCGCTCATCATTCAGATCACCATAAACCATATCAAACACAGCCTCAGCACAGCCAATTCCCTGAGGTTCTGAATGCCTTTCTCCATGTTGGTCCACTTGCCTAACTGACATAGGACATCATCCTTGTAGGGGTACCTCTCCCTTACACTGAGCACGAGTTGCCTCCAAAGGCTGAGGGTTTGAGTCTGTCTCCCTATTGCCTTGTCAATACCAGCCTCCCTGGACAAAGATCCCAGCTGCTCGGCCTCTCTCCCCTCCAATTCCAAAACACCAGCTCCACTATCCCAGCATCGGAGCAGCCAGGTGAAAATCTCCTCGCCTGGAAGGCGGCTGAAATCCTTCCGCATATCTCGCAACTCAGGGATAGAGATCGGATGATTACCTCTGGCTCTTTCCCCTGTTCTCATGCTGGGCCTGGCTCATCTCCACCCCCTACTATGTGAGCTGACTTTCTGGTATATTTCTTTTTCTGTATCGGGGCGACTGATACTGGCACTGCTTGTCCCTCTGGCCCAGCTGCTGTGCTGGTGGAGGCGACTGATACTGACACTGCCTGTCCCTCTGGCCCAGTTGCTGTACCAGTAGGTTCACTTTCAGATCCTGCAGCCCTTTCTCCCCCTTGAGGGCAGTGAACAGTGTTAAAGATGACACAGTAGGCATGGGCAAGTCCCCAGCACATCGCAGCGAGTTGTGTCTCCCGGGGTTTGTCAGATTGGCAACACACCTTTTTCAAACACTCCATCAGTTTATCAGGACTCTGCATTTGTTCGGGAGTAAAATCCCAGAACGTTGGGGGTGACGACTCACTCAGGCACTTGCCCATCTTCTCCCACATACCTAGCCATTTATAACTATCTGCCCTCAGGGCAGGTTTCCGAGTGGTGCTATTGTTGGAGAAGTACCGCATGGCCCAAAACAAGATCAGGCAGACATTCAGAAAGCATTGTGCAGCAAACACACTGGTCTGGATGATCCAAGGATAGCTAAAACTCTCAAAAACCGAGAGCATCTCTTCCCCTGGCTCACCCATAGGGGGGGGTGAGGCCCCTAACAAAAGCCCAGGCAGCAAACAGGTATCGGTTCACCCCCACAAGCAGTGATACAAGCACATTGTAAGCAGTCAGTAGCCAGTACAGCTAAACAAGACCCTTGACACATTTTCCACCGACAATAAACACCAGCACTGGGAACACACAGTGGACATAAGGATTAATCCAGCCCCACCACCCAAGCAAGTTGGCCAGCATTGCAAATGTTCCTTATCAAACAATACAAATAAAAGCAGAAAAATTGCACCTAACAGATTGCTCTAACACACTCTGGTCAGGGTTTGTCTTTTTTTTGTCCTTATCTCAACCCTCTCGAGCCCCACGTTGGGCGCCAAAAAGGCTGTGATGGTTTAGGCCCTGCCGGGACCCGAGACCACACTGCTGCTGCCCCTCCCCCACCCTCAGACCGGACAGGGCAGGGAGTGAAATACAAACCCCGGGGTTGAGATAAAGAGAGGTTTAATACAACAGTGTAACAGCAACAAACCGAACAATAACAATAACAGTAATAACAATGAACAGAACAAGGGATACACTGCACGGATACAGCAGTGAGGGGACCGACCCAGACAAAAGCCGTCCCTGCTCTTCCCACGCTTGGGTGCCCGGACCTGACGTCAGCATGGTATTGTATAACCCGGCTAGAGCTCCCTCCCCACTGCTGGGGAAACTTAACCCTATCCTAGCTGAACCAGGACACCAACACACAGCACAAGATACTAGAGCTAAAATGAAGACATGTAACTTGTCTATACTATTGGCTAGCAGCCAGCTACTTCACACTATAAATATTACCATCCGGATGGGCCCAGCTGGGTCTCCTTGAATTGCAGCTGGACTGCACACAGGTGAATCTCCCCTTGAGCAGGTGCACATCTCAAGGTTTGAGATCCCTTACCTGAGACTAAGAGATCCTTCTTTGCCCAAGGCAGAGAGATCCCTTACCCATGACAGATCCTCAGTAAGTGACTGATAGCATGCTGAATTAATACTAATGAAACATTACTAATCCATGTAGCTACTCAATAGTACTATAAACATTGCATAATTCCATTAGGCATAAACTATTGTCCAGGTCTGAGACTAAGATTGGACCTAGCCCCACCTAGGCTCCATAAGGAGTTTAGAAAGCGAGGGGGTCCACTCTGAAACTCTTGACTCAATGGAAGGATCCTCCTGACTCTTTGCATCTCCTGTCTCTGTGTAAACCATCCTAACTTGGTTCTAAATCAGTTTTCCTTTGTATGTTTCTTTCATGCAGTAATTAATAAGCTGAACCTTGCCATCAAACTTACTGAACCTTGTCAAACCACTGTTAAACTCTGTTAAATTCCATTGAATTTATTGAACTCTGTCATATTGTTATTTTACCTCAATAAAACATATTGCTGCTTCTCTCTTTTGAGTGAAGTGCATTCCACTCATCTGTCACATTAGCCTAGTCTCAGTTCTCAGCCCTAGATCACTGGTGCAGTTGTGCTAGTTGACTGCACTTGGTAATTTCACTGGAGCATGGGGGTAGGCATTAGATACTTTTTTTTTTCCTTCTCTATGTCATGATTTGTTTTAATGTTCCTTTCTTTTCTGAAAATGATGACTACATCATGGCCATTCTTTCTTATGGTGCTCATCATGTCCACATTCTCAGACAGATCTTTTGTAGTGGTTGTAATTAAATAGCACATTCCCCTCCAGTTGTTTTTTCCTTCTTCTGCAGAGTGCTTCAACACTTTTCCAGAATTTTCTGGGTAGTCTGTGTCCTTCTGTATTGCTTTCTCATCAAAATGATAATTGAAATTTTCCATTAGTATGAAGTTTTTATGCTTTTGATAAGTCCTTTGGTCACCCAGAGAAAGACTCATCTCCATTATCTTCTTTATTTACTGCCTACTGTAGTCCCTTACATGACAGCAATATTGCTTTTACTGAGAAATGTTTAGTCATTCTAGCCTCTGATAACCCTTCTGGACTAAAGAATAAGCATACACATCTTTGAAATAGCCTTTTAGTCCTGTCTATCTTTCCTGAACAGACCATACTTGTCTGTATGAACTATCCAACCAAATCTCTATCATGCCAATTAAGATACAATTTTGAATAGGATTTAAGACATCTTGCCATTCCTGTTTCCTATTCTCTTGCATTACTATGTAATAAACTAATTATAGTGTGTGTAAATATATATGTTAGTTATCTATTAGTATATAATGAACAATAGCATACAATAAATATATATTTGTATATATTGAACTAAGATGTTTCTGTTTACCTCTCTCAATACCACATCGGGAAAAGACTTCTTTCCACATTGGTCTTTGTACTAATTGCTGTCTTGTATGTCACTCCTTGATTTGTGTCCTTTCTGCAGCCAGTCCCATCTGCAGTCTTGCAGGGGAAATCCCAGGGGAACGCAGGTTGGCAGGATCTCAGCAGGGCTCCTGTCCCACACCCTGCCCACAGCAGGCTCAGCTGTGGGGTCAGACCAGGCTCCTCAAGGCATTACCCAGCCAGGGCTTGAAAACTCCCTGAGGTGGGAGGCAGCACAACTTCCCTGCATCCTGGCCCCACTGTTGGGCTGTTCTTGTGGTCAAAAATCTTCTTCCTATCTCCAACCTGAACCTCTGGTGTTTCACTTTATCACCATTGTCTCTTATCCTCTTGCCATGTACTGCTGTGAAAAGCCTGACTCCTTGATGACCTCCTCTGTGATAGCAGGAGGCTGTGTCATGGGCGTTTTTTGGATCTTCCAATTACACATTCAGGCCAACAAATTTAGTTTAGCTGTAATCTAAGTTTATGGTTAAATTTAGGCTCGAAGGAAAAATTTGAGATTACTGGATGCTGCAAGTCTGAAAGAGAGAGCAGTTAAGCCGCATTAGAAACACCAGTGAAAGTTCACTTACATACACTTCCATGGCAAAAGGATTATACTATGAGCAGGACAGGTGCTTCTTTGAAGCCTAAATCACTGTAATTTAATGAGACTTGAATTTAGAATAGGCACACAGCTCTGACATTGCTGGAGAATACTTATTAACAGACTCTCTCCTGACTGATAATGGTTTTTAGGTTCCAATATGGCCTTTCTGTGTGGTCTGGGACCCTATGCAAACTCAAATCCAGCTCACTGACAAATTTTGAGATGGATGCTGTTGCTTGATTAAAGTTTTGGACCAGCTTGGAACCAGAAAAAGTGAAAAAGCTTGTGTGTGCTTGAAGGTGGATTGGCAAAGCTGTAATTACTGAAGGTCTGCCAAAAGCAGAGTGTGAGGGAGACAGCAAGAAATTGGAAGGTATTCTTCCTCGTATAAATTTTGGAAAGATTCCGAGGAAATGCAGGGTAGTCTAGAAATCCTTGAAAAGAGGATGTGTGGACCTTAAAGGATGAGGTTCCAATCCATAAAAAGTGCTTTCCAAGATCAGTGTATCTCTTTGAAGACATCTGCACCCTGCACCTCTAAGAGATAATGCAGACAACCATCTGAGGGGATTGACAGGAAGGTGTATCTACACGCTCCTCAGTGCTGGGCTGGAAATCATCTAAGTTTCCAAAAGCAAAGCTGAGAGCGCTTCTCTTACATCAGGTGGATGAGCCGTCAAAAGCTAAACTAAGGTTAAAAGTTAAACAAAATTAGACTCACACCTGGCAAACAAGGTCTGACTGGTTGCTGGGCAACTGGAACAGTGCAGAAGACTATTCCTTCTTCCATGACCTAGTCGGTTTCTTGGTTCTCTCTCTCATGCAGCACTCAATGAGAGTGGAAGAGACCCAAGAGACCTAGTGCTGAGGGACTTAACATGAATGCTGGCAATGTAGGAACTCTGACAAGGTGTGCAAAGTACCAGATGTTCCTCTGAAGTGGAAGTGCAGCAATACTGCTACAAACCTTAAGAGGTTCTGAAAAGTTGCCTAGTTGTTCAGGTAACCTGGCCCACATTGTTCCTTGTATCAGGGCTGGAAGGATATGCAGGATGATTCTTCCTGCTCTGTAAACCAGCAAGGTGTCCTAGCTGTCATCAGCCCATTGTAGAACACAGCAGCCCCTTACATATGTTACTGAAAAACTCCCAAGACCAACAGCTATCACACTTCAGCAGGACAGGAATGTTGACTCACCTACTAAAGTCTCTGCTTCTCAGGAGCTCTGCACAGAGGGCACAAGGCTGCTGGGATCAATATGGTACTGCAGCGGAGCCCTCAGCCCAGTGTGGTGAGCTCAAATGAAAAAAGGGCAGGAGGAAAAAGCATATTGTCACACTGTGTCACTGCATGGGAAACATCTCAGGAGAGTCCATCCCTTGGCACAGAGACAAAAAGATGCAAAACTACAGAGACAGAGAAGTACTTCAACAGTGGCCTTTTGTGCTGAGACCAGTTACTAGTGACCTCAATAACCTCTGCAGTGTCAGAAGCATATAGTCACAAGCAAATTCTTTACACCAGTTGCTAGCACAGGGAGCAACTTCATGCTAGCATTAAATATGCCACTGAAGAATGATATCAGGAGATCTGAAACCACGGTGATCCAATTCTGGTGGAGAGGCAGAAAGTGTGATCTTACTGCACTTCACTTTCAGCTTGTCTGGACAAAACAGTTCCTGAAGAGGTACTCCTCAGTGCCAGAGGAGAGGTATCACTTGCTGGCTCAGATTTCACAGAAACTGCAAGGACCTGGAGAGTCTCAGGTCAAACAGTATAACCCAGAGAAGGTGATCCAAACAGGCAAAGAGGCACATCTGGCTGAGGCCTGTTTGGCTGGCATACTTGGTGAAGGGCATTACCCAGAAGTTTTCAAAGCACAGAGGCTGGAAGCTGGGTTTTGGTTCTCATCTTGAGTTTCTGTACATGAGAGAGATGTTCCCTCGCGCAGTTGGGTTAACAGTGATGTGCTCTTGGTACACATCTGGCTTTACACACTTTAATGTTAAAATATGAGAGTAGGCTGCAGTTGAGGAACTTTCAGCATTGCACAACAAGTATAGGAAAGTTCCAGGAAAAATGTAGATAGTGGGGAGGTTGGGCAGAGGAAAAGAGGCTGATGCGCAGACTAGCAAATTTACTTTCCTTCCTGGTAGTGCTTGTTCTCTAGAGTATATAGGTCAGTAAACAGTAACAGACAAGTGCACTGTGATAGTGCAGTGTTTGGTATCAAGAATTAACCAGAAAGCAAGCGGCCCAAAGCAGTCAGAGTAACAGTCAGGTAACAATGTTGGAGCTAATAGCTCTGGTGTTTGTTCCCAAGATACAGAAAAGCTGTGTGATGAAAAAAATTCATTCCTCATGTGATGGCAGTATTGTACAAATGAGAAAAGGACCATCTCTGAGCTACTTGCTGATACTGGTGGGTGACTGCAGAACAACAGATGGGAAACAAATCTATCCAGGTTCTGTTCTGCTGAGTGGGAAAGAAGTTTGCATTTTCTGTTGAGTCTCTGCTGCCTGCTGAGGAGGAAAGATGTAGTCTCAGAAAGTCTACCAAAATCTCAAGAGTGCTAACTCTAGGTCTGTCACTGACTTTGCCCAAACGTAGAAATAAAAGTTAACTTTTTTCTGCCTATCAGCCAAGGTTAAAAAAGAAGAGGATAGCAGATCTACCCCAATAACTCAGGAATTTACATTTTTCTCATATGGTTTAATCAACTGGCAAAGTAAGCAACTGACCTAATAGGACTGGACATAGAATGGAGCTGTGTCCTCTAGGTCTCTGGGATTTGTTAGATAGCCCTCTGCAGCACATTTAGCATTCTATGTATGGTCAAACCTACACCTTATGATAATTTGAGGTACTTGGCTCTAGCTATATCACAATCTTCACATTGCTTAATGCTTTACATGAAGAATTCTGTCAGGTTTTAAACAAGACAATAGCAGGGAAACCTGTGGTATATACTGCTGTGGATTATTGCTGTGACTTTGGGTGTTGTTCAATTGGTCAGACCTGAATCTGACTACAACCACAGTGAAAAAAAAAATCCCCAAACCACCCAGAATAATAAACTCTTGCAGACACAAATGGAATTGCTAATATAGGAACATGCTGATATGCCATTTTCTACTCACAAACTCAAAACTGTTCAGAAGATAGCTCACACATCTTAATAGATTACCCAGAAAATGGACATTTTCCATGGGTTAAGAATCGATGGGACTGCAGTTTCTGTAAGTAGCAAGTTACTGAACAAGGATTTCTCAATAGCTAATTGCTCTGTGAATGACATGGGTTTAAAAAAAGTGCTTATTTCTTGTGAAAAAGTGTATGTTTCTGAACAGTTGTGATGGTAAGCACAGTGTGTTGCTTTGAACTGCTGTGCTCATGTTTATGCTATATATACATATGGCAGTACTCCCAGAGGAGCTTTCAGCAGAGACAATGTCCTTTTGGTCTGCAGTTTGGATCAATATGCCAACTCAGTAATTATTTTATATTTTGAGCTGTCTGCTCCAAGACATGTTTGCTTCCCCCATGTAACTAGTTAGACACCTCATTTTACATAAAAGGTTTGCTTCTGGCCTTAAAAAGTGAGTCTGGACACTGAGTCACATGCACACAGGCAGATGGCATCCTCTAGACCTATTGCAATCGGATAACATGTAATTGTCACCTTTGGCTACATTGCAAAGAAACCATTATAAAATATGGCCTACCAGCACAGAAAACCTTAGAGGTCTTCGAAAACTCAATTTGCTTTAACGCAAAGAAAACCTTTGCACACTCTAGTGTATACAGAGTCAAATACTTCTTTATTCTAAAGCACACAGACAGAATCTCAGTCTGTGCCATAGATCTATGTCACGGCTGACCTGCTAAAGCCACTACAGACTATGATGAGGCCTATTAAGAAATCAGATGAAAACACAAATTTCACCATTTCTCTGGGTTATGCATACTGACATATCTGGACTCATCCCTCTGAAAAATGCCTGTTTATGTCAAATAAAGACTGATTTTTCTATTTATAATTCTGTCTCAGCATGAACCAGTTTATCTTGAATGCTAATTTCCACTTAAACTATTTATAGTTTTACCAACAGGTTACATCTAACCTGTCAAGTTAAAATCCAGATTGTTCTGTTCAAGACTTATGCTCACAAATTTAAGATTTTAACTACATCTTTGTTTTATTCAGGATGTAAGAAAGCCCGGTCACTATATATGGAAGCTGTGTACCTGAACAGAGCAGTGCTACCGGAGCAAGCAACTAGAATAAACACCATATTCGCCTTTCCTAATACTCCTTTTAAAAAGCTTCTAAAAGCAGGTTTTCCAGCAAGATGAACAATGCATACAGGTCAATTTTCAGTTTCATCAAGCATGGCATTTTCACATTTTCCCTTTTCTTAGGGATTCTACGTACCAATTCATCTTCACCTTACTAAGGAATCTTAACTCTCAAAGCCCTGGACCCTACTCAAAAATAAGGAATAGTTCCCCTCAGATCTCTCCTGTATTATTCTAGGAAATTCTGATCTAAACTAGGAGTCTTCAAACCCCAAACTATTTGTGAAGTGAAGCTGCTGGATGCTAAGGTATAGAAGTTTAGCTAGCTTGTTGCAAAGAAAACTATTGCAGAACTTTACACCTTACCTTCTCCACTCAAGAGTGATGAAAAGCATCTTACAGTCACTGCAATGGTGGTGTGGAAGAAGGTAGCTCATTTCTTGCTAAACATTATCATTACAATGACAGAAGAGATGGTGCTTTTCAGCTTGAAAATAACTGCATTCATAGTGAATGCCCATTCTGCCCAGTCTCTACTGAATAAAATTGACATGGTTTAAAAAAAATGAAAAAGGATTGATAGATGCCTAATTGCTGAAATAACAGTAATATCTTAGAAAAAGGAATAAAGAAGCAATGCAATAATTTCACTAAGCAGTAGTTCAATCAAAGAACACTTTTTGAAAGACAATTTGAAGAATGAAGCCAAAGGTAACAACTGTGCAGTCTAAGCTATGATGTATACTCTGAATCAACTACTGCTACAAAGCTAAGCTACCATAAGCATCATAAAGATCAGAAAAAAAAAAACCCCAAAACTCAAGTCATCAACAACATAGCTAGAAATACAATTTGTTATAGCTAAGGAAAAAAGCCAGGTAGGTAAAAAGCTTAGAAACTACAAAGATTAAATTAGCTATTTATAAATACAGTAGCAATTAGCAACTTAGAAATACATCTGAAGTACTGTAGACCAGTAAGAACACATGGTAAGAGTGTCTGTAGAATAAGTTACTTGAAGCACATCCACTCTCACTTAGCAGTAGTAGGAAAAAAATTGGGAAGTAAGGTAAGCAAGGAATAATTAAAGTGTTAATACTTCACCTGCTAACTATTTAAGCGCACCAATGAATATGAAGAAATATTTAGGCTGCAAGTGTTGTATTGTGATAAAACTTCTAGAAAGACAATATTGCATAGAACAATTCTGCAATTACAAGGAAATGGAAAAAGCGTGTTCAGAATAATCGGCAAGCGAGTCAATGTTGAGTGAAGTTTCAACTGGCAAAATATGCTTTCTGTACAGTTTTGTACCATGAATCTCATTCCAAGAACATCACTGGATGTTCTTTCTGTTGACAGAGAAAGAACAATTCGGTAACACTTAGAACTACACTTTAATGAAACATTGCAGTTCTTCCTAAACTGTTAGAAAGATACATTTGCGATGCAAGTGTAAAGGCTTGACACTAAAATGAAAAGACTTAGTAAAAAATATAGATCAAAAGTTACTGCAGCAAAACAAAGTCATTACAATTACACCTATGGATTTTTTTTTTTTTTAAAGAAAACCAGCAGTATTGACTGGCAGATACAGACAAAATAAAATATGGTGAGTTTTCTTCTTCCATACAGTATTCAGTCAAGTAGCACTGCAACAAACATTGATTTCATGCATAACTGCAGAGAGGATTTTAAACTCTACATATAGTACTAATTTCAGCTTTTGTACAGCCCCATTTGCAACACATTCCTGCCAAACCCAGAGACTCCCGTTTTCTTCTGGGATACCTGGCCCAAAGATAACTGTTTGATCCCATGGGGTTTGCAACTCCTGTTCCTCCCCTATCAGCAGGAGAGCTGACAGCTTCCTCTACCTGATGAACAAGTTCTTTGAAGTCATCTGCCACAGGTACATATTCATTATAGTCATTTAAACTATACAAGTCCTTAAACATCTGCCATCCAAGAAACGGACTGCTTCTCTGCAGCTGCTCCACTTCAGGACTCAAAATTGATTGCAGCTTGACGTTTCCCAGTAGTTTGCTACTTGCTGTTCGTGCAGAATCTGTTTAAAGAGAAGACTAAGTTCAGACTGTAGGAGTATCAGAAGGAGCACATAGCTTGAATAAATAGCAATAAAAACCATTCAGTAATAAGCAAAGCACTGTTATTTAGGAGAATTGTCAGTACTGCAGAGTCTTCACTCCATGATTTCCTTATAGCTTACTTTCAGGGGAATCTCTATGTTTTAAAGACTATGCAGCAGCCTGTTCAACAAGGACAGTACACACCTACAACTGTGACTGAGGTACAGACATCTTATCACAGCTGCAGAGTTACTGATCTAGAATTCTTAATATTTCCACAGAAACAAAATTTTGTTGTAAAGACATGTGTGCAGAAGCCACACAGAGGTATGACATGTGTCCTGAATTAGGTTAGACCACTCTTCTCCTATGCACAGTCATACAAACTAGCATCATACAAAGAACAAATGTAAGGAGGGCTAAATACTGGACTAAATAAGCAAATATTGTATGTAAACAGCTTCTGATAGATTGTATTTTCCTATAGCTATTTTTAGCCAACACTTTCCACTCATTTCTGAAGGCATAGCAGAGGCTTGCAGAATTTACTTGGAAACACGCTTTGAACGCACACTGACTGAAGCGTTCTCAAAAATCCAGCTCTACTTCCTTTCACCTCATACTGTTTCTCTTGGTTTTACTTCTGCAAGACAAATGGCATTGCTTACTTCCGCTAATGTTAAGCAAAGCGACTCCTTTAATTCTTAAAAAAATACGAAGTGTTTGTCTTGTGGTCTTAATGTTGTTAACATGTTTTTTGTTTCAGAAAGCTGAAAGAACATGAGAACATCCAGTGAATGTTATATTTACTTTCATATGATTAATATATAGAAGCTAACTTTCAGATAGAACAGCGGCCTGAATACATACAAAAACAGAAGTGGTTGTAGCTACTTTACTAATTAGATAGTAACTGTTGTGTAGTACTCTTTTGAGGTAGGGAAGACTTAGACGGCATGCAGCACAGTAGGGGGTCCTTAGTGACTGGTGCTCTCAGATGCCACTGTTAATAAAAATGAAAACAAAGTTTTCTGGGAAAGAACACAGTCCCAACAGAGGCTGTACATATGTAATTTGTTATAACTACAAAGGTAATTTTTATCTTCCACTTAACCTGTTGGAAAAAAAAACCACACCAAGCAAAAAACTCCCAAGGAACTCAAGATAGTGGCTTCATCAACTGACTGAGGTCCAATGTTGTTTCATTAACAACATGTTTCAGCAAGAAAAAAACTGCTTTTCCATTACACATTTTAGCCATTAATTCCAACTAATTGCTAAAAACGTTATTTTCACTATGCAAAATATCAACATGAGAGTCATCACTTAAAATTACTGTTACATTACTGTAGTTTGAGAACGCGGCCCAAAAACCATCTTACACTTTCTTAATGTATTGGGGTTGGAGCACGTGACAGTAAAATTCTCTGACGAATATTTTACCCATTAACACCAAAGATCCCTAAAGCCGTTCTTGCTGTTTAAACTGTAACCAGGGCCCCATCCATCCTCCAACGTGCCAACTCTTTTGTACAGAGCAATCACAAGCAAATGATAAAAAACCCGAACGATTCCACATCCTACGATGCCCCTAGCACAGCCGAGGAAGACGAGGAGCACAGCTTCAAAGCTCCCTGCGGAGCAGGAAAACCGAAGCAGGTCTCCCCAGCCCGCAGAGTTACCGAGCTTTGGGAAGGGAGCGAAGCCATAGCGAGAGGCACTTCCCTACCCCTTCCACGGGTGCATCACATCTCCCTGCACGGCCAAGAAAAAAGCGCGATTTATTGTTTGTGGGTTTTTTAAACAAAGAGTTCAGCGAGCCTCGGCCGCCGGCAGGGCTGCTCAGCCCGGTGCCGAGCAATGCCTCGGAGAGGGCCAAAAACTTCTGTAGGTTGTCCCGGTTAATAACGCCCCAGCGGCTGCCGTGTCTCTTCAAGTTCGCAGGTTTCCGTTCAGAAGTCACGGGAAATGCCGACCGGCACCGCGAACGAGGGGGTCGGGGACGCTGCCGCCGCGGCTGAGGGCGGGAGGAGCGAGAGGCTCCGCGGGGCGCCCGCCCTGCCCCATCCCTCCCGTTCCCCCCCGCTTCTCCTCACAGGATCCCTCCCGAGCGTGGCGCGGTGCCCTGAGAGTCTCCCCTGCCCGTGGGGCTAGGGGAGCAGCGCCGCCGCCCCGGGGCCGCCGTACAGGGCTGCCCCGCCCCGCCCGCTCCTCGGACACTCACCGGCCGCGGGCACCGGCTCCATCGCCAGCAGGGAGAGCCGCTTCCAGCGGGACCCGCCGCAGGTGAAGATGACGGCGCGGATGAACTCCCGGCCGCAGAGCTTCACCCCGTAGCCGTCCCCCTCGGCTGCGGGGAGCACGACGGCGGCCGCCGCGCGCCCGCCGCCGGGCTGCCCGGGCCGCGCCGCGCAGAGCAGCGCTGCCGCGGCGCAGAGGAGCCGCAGCTTGGCCCCCATGACGCCGGCCGCCCTGCCCGTCCTCGGCCCTGCCCGTCCCGGTCCTCCCGGTCCCGCTCCCGCCCGCCGGCCTCACAACCGCCCACGGCCTCGAGCCCAGCCGCCGCGTGCCGCGCGCGCTGCCGCCGCCTGCCCGCCTCCCGCCTTTTATCGGCTGAGGGCGGCGCTGAGTCACCGCCCCGGCCCCGGCCGCGGCTCCGCCGAGGGCCCCCCGCCCCGGGGCGAGCCCCTTCCTCCGCCCCGCTCCCGCTGCTGCAGCCGGCAGCTCCGTCGCCGGCCGGTCCCTGTGCCCGAAACCGGCGTCGCGGCGCCCTCGGGCAGGACTCCCTCCTCTTTCTGCCCCTTTCTTGCTGTCGCGGCTCCTCACGCCTCGGCGTGGGTGCACCCCACCTTCGGCCTCCTTCCTGGGGCTCCCGCCTCCCCACCGACCCGGAGACACGCTCCGGCCCCTCCGCCAGGCACTCCGTCTCAGGTTTCCCTGGTCGTGGTCAAGTACCAGTGGCCAGTGCCCTCTCAAATGACTCTCAAAATGTGAAAAACGGATCTGCTCATCTCATTTTTTTCCTTTGCAGGTCTAGAATCTGTATAACTACCCCTATATCCTAAAAAATGTTGGCTGAAGCAAAAAGGCAGAAGAAAGTAAAATAAACACGCTTCCGCAGAACTACTTAGGCCATGGACACCTGAGGGAGGTGGGATTTAAAAGCTTGAATTCCTCTCAGGTTTGTCGTTCTCAAGACCCACGTTCAGTGGCAGCTGTAGGCACCCAAGCGTCAGAGTCACCTCTGCTCAGACACACACGTACCACGGATGTGGAGCTCCACACTTGTGTGTTTCACCAGCAGCTCCCAGCAGGCTCTTGCTGACAAGGGTGGCATTCTTTGGGCTCACCAAGTAGAACCATTCGCCCTGTGAAAGTAAACTTTGCTTTTGTTTTTGTTTTGTTTTGTTTTGATTTGGTTTTTTTCCAGCACAATACATTCCCTTTTATAAGAAATCACACTGTGGAAAACCAGAAAAGTTAATCTCTCTAAAAATACAGTAACGCTGTTGTCTATAGAACCTTTTGCATGAGGGCTATGCCTTCTGTCTACACTTGAGTACTGTCAGTGTATAGAGAAAAACCCTCAAAACTCAGTCTAGAAGGAGAGCACAGAGACACAAGTTCACAGGCTAGTGTACAAAGATGAATGATTCACCTGTGCTGGCAGAGAAGACATAGACTCCAGTCACCTTTTCAAGGAGGACTTGGGTGTTTTACACTGAGCTGGATCTAGGAAAATGCTGCCGAGGACTTGAACAGTGAGCAACCTGCAAAGGTGTCTATACTTGGACTTTCTTTTTGGTCCAGTCTTAAATGTTTTAGACAGTGGTACCGCTTCAACAGTAGACACTATAATGCAGGCTGTTACTAGGATACAATCTGCAGAAGTGAAGGCTGCCAACGTGAAATTCCTGAAGAACAAAACATCGATCTGTTCTTCCCTCAAAGCCTTAACTGCTATTTTGTTAGAGACAAGTTGCACAGGGGTAATCACAACTTGCATTTTTAAAGAGAGCACCAGCTCCATCTTGTTGGTGTTGTGGACTTTTTCTGAAAATACCCATCACATTAGCTCAACTTACTCGTGGATTGTAACTTGTCTTATAGGCAAGGGAATAGTTTTCAGTGACTGGAGAGCTGTAGTTGTGTACAAGAGCACTATTAGGACTTTTAGGGCAATGAGGAAGGTGCTTCCTGAGTTGGACAGTGACTGACCTGGTGACTCACTTAGCTTGTAAACTAATACAATTTATTTTATACCCTACTATGATGCCCATGCCCAATATTGGATCCAGTCTTTAAAAGCAGCAAAATGTTGGATATGTCCTTCTCAGAGTTTTTACCAGGGAATTTTGAGAGAGGTCCCCAAATAGCAGACTGATTTGTCCATCTAGCTGGGAGGCTCCTGACTCTCCACATGCTTTAGCTTCAAATTGAACTGGACCATCAGTTACTGTGGCACCACATCTAAATCTCCCTAAGCAAAGGCAGGCATTATGATGACCACCTTTATGTTTTTTTGTAAGAACCTCATTTTTGCAACTGTTTGAAGCACATAACCTCTGACTACAGCTGCTAAATGCAAGCACTCAAGAGACTGGAAAACAAATAATTCAAAATGTTTTTTCTGACCTCACCTGCTTCTTCATCGTACTAAATATGAAAGAATACTTTCTGTGCTTTCCGTCATGCCTGTTGGTAGGTGATAGAGCATGAGTTGTCAAAGAGGCCTTGGAGGGACTGTCTTTTCAAGACATTCGTAATTCCTCAGCAGAGCCCACACTGCAGCGCTCTTTGTCGCTCTTCTCATTGAAAAACATGACCTACGAGTGCACTTGTGCTAGGATTAAAGATTGCAACAACGGGCAGTGAGTTAATGAGGATCATATCTGCATGAGCTGACAGTAGTTTGACATTGCTTAATGTTACTATGCTTAATGCAGTTTCACTAGTGTCATGGTTGGAGCCCAGATGGCAACCGAGCACCACACAGCCATTCACTCACCCCTTCCCCTCCAGCGCTGGGAAGAAGAATGAATCAAAAGGCTCAGGAATGGAGGAGGACAGAGAGGGGTCACTCACCCATTATGGTCACAGGCAAAAGACAGGCTCATTAGGGGAGAGAAAAAAGATATCACTTTAATTCAAACCACTACCAACAGACAGAATGGGACAGTGAGAAGCGTTACCATACCTTAAAAACACCTCCCCCCATCCCTCCCTTCTTCCTGGGCCCAGTTTTGTTCCCGGTATCTCCACCTCCTCCTCCCCCAGCAGCGCAGGGGCAGGGGATGGGGCGTGCAAGTCAGTTCGACACTTCTTCCTGCAAGGGGAGGGCGGGGGAAGCACTCTTCTGCGTTCTTCCCCCTGCTCCACATAGCGTCCCTCTCATGGGAGACAGTCCTCCACAGACTTTCTCCATCATGAGTCCTCCCCACGGGATGCTCCGGCGTGGGTCACCTCCACGTGTTGCAGTCCTCCCAGTGCCAAAATACAACAGCAGGGGCTGCTTCGTCCCACAGAGTCCCGGGATCCTCCACAGGCCACAGGCGAATCTGCTCCTCTGGTGACACCCATGAGTGGTAGGGGGAGCGGCTCTGCCATCTCACCACAGGATACAGGGGGGTCTCTGCACTGGTGCGCCTCCCCCCCTTCTCCTCCTTCCTTCCACTGACCTCGGTGTTCCCATAGGTCTCCTTCTCATAAAGCCTCCTCACAAGTCCCCCAACCCCCTCCCAGATTCCCCTTCTTAATTGCAAAGGTGCAGCCACCATCACTAATTGGCTCGGCCTTGGCCAGAGGTGGGTCCAACTTGGAGCTGGGGGAGCTTCAAGAAGATTCTCACAGTGGGACACTGCTGTAGCCCCCTCCCCGGCTACCAAAACCCTGCCGCACAAACCCAGCACAACTAGTAGGGTGTATTGCTCATTATTTTCCCTCCAGCAGTATTTTAGCAACATTGCCTTTGCATCTAAGGCTTTTGACTACATCTAATGTGATTTGAATAGCAGGCTATAAAGAAACTTACTATGCTAGTCATATAACTTTAAAACACAGAGGATTTTATACAGAAAAGCCTAACCGGCAATCTCTCAGTAATTTGCCATGAATTTAAATGAAGTCAGAGGCTAGGTTTGTTGATCTGTTCATCATAGCTAGAAAAACTACTTCTATTCAAAACAATTACATACAGAAGAAAATAAATAGATAGATACAACCAATTTGAAGTAACTATCCACGTTCTTACTGTTTGTATTATAAAGAACAGACAACAGCAGAGCAAAGAATGAAAGTCCATTCATGATCTGTAGGATCTTGCAAGGTAGGTACATCTAGTGTACTGTCTCAATGAAAGTATTTTGTCTTTTTGAGTTTCCTAAAATAAGGTAAAGATGATCGTACCATTTATCTCCCTTGCACGAAATTTTGAATCTGCCGGCCAATAGCATCAAAGTTTATGGAGAGTAGAGAATGTTTCATGAAAACAGGTGGCTAAATAAAAAAGATACCTTTTAACAGTATCTTGATAGACTTGAATACCTTGAATAAAAGGCTTATTCATACATTAAATGTCAGACAATCTACACTGAAGATCAGTCTAGGACAGAAAATCACAGACTTCCTTAATCTTTTTTCAGAGACTTCATTTCAAAATCATGCAATTCACTGATGCAAGAACTACTTAGTTTTTGAAAGCTGTCCAAATATGTATTTAAAATATTTCTTAAGTTTGCTTAGTACCAGACAGGATTCTGCAAGAAACGTGAAATACCACTGCAGGCATGTGATTGGTGACTAAGTACCAGTGTTATCCAGCTATCTTCATCAGATGATCCTTGGTTTCAGAAAGCAGTTCACCTTTAAGAAAGCTAATAGTTAAAAAATGAAGAAATCCAAGCATTTTTATATAATGAATTCCAAGACCTATTAAGCAATTAAATAATAATGTGGAAACAATCTCATTTGTATATGTCCACACAAGTGCTTTTCCCTTCTACTTTTAAAAGCAGTGATATGCAGTCATAGTCATAAAAGAACTTCAAAACATTGAGGAAGGGACTCTAAGAATCAGCTTCCCTTATCAAAAGGAAGGGTTCAGAAAAGTTAAATCATTCATCCAAGGAATGAAGGAATGAGCTCATACTGGACCTCCCCAAAGTGAATTTGCTTGTTTCTCAACAATACTCCTCTCAAAACCAGATTAACAAGAGAAGTGTGGGGCAGGCAGCTGTGGCTCACAAATAGCATGCACTTTCTTGGACTCTAAATGAGACATACTCATAATGAGAACACAAAGTCTAATTTTAACATCCTAATCATCACTGACTTCTCACTTTTCTGGAAGAATCCTGCTCCAGGTGACACTGATTCAGGATACGTGGCTATCAGACATTACAACCAGAAAAACCAACAGGATTAATGTGGTAAGAAGGAGTGCCCTCAGGTCAGAACAAGCTCGCCCTGCAGTTATTCTCCTTCTCTTCCCCAGTGATTCATGAAAACAAAGACAGTTGCTGTGATATATTGAAGTAAGTCTTACATCTGAAGCCAGTCAAGCACCAATGACAGAAGGGAGCAGGATGTTTTAGGTGTTTTATTTATTTATTTCCATGAGTACAACCGGCATGATGATTATGGGCAATTGTGCTGTAAACATCTATTTCCCTGAAGTAGACCCTGTCAAAGGTAAGCTCTCCTGCTTTCTTCCATTGTTATCTGAAGGAAATTATACAGCTCAACCACTCTGTGGCTGGATACCTATGTGACAGTTATGACTGGGCTTGGCACATTTAAGCCTTTTGATTAATACACTGGCAGTAGAATAAATACTCCGTAACAAAGAATAAGCATCTTCAAAACAAAAGCATATATTTATTTTAAAAAAAAAAAAAAAAAAAGCAAAGCTAACAGTAAAAAATAAAGGCAGTAAAGGTGATTAACCCTTAACTTCTTGATGATCTTTGGCACATCCTATGTAGCCCGTTTAAATCCATTTCTGGGTTTGGCATTAGGCTGTCCTGCTTAGAGCCCGTTGCTTTTCCTTTATAGATCTGGTAACTTTTCACTGATACTCACTGCGTAACACTGAATTAAATTTGCCCCATTTCTATCACTATTTAGTGTGGAGCCTTGCAATGGATGAACACTATTGATCTATGTTTAACATTTGGGAGGAAAAAAAATTAAAATTTAGCTAGATGAGTAATAAGTAGCTATCCTATTATCTCCTAAAACTGCTATGTGGGTCATTATTTTGCTTAGCCTGCTTGCTTCCTTTAACACTGCCTTTTGATCCAACACCATAGCCAGCAATCTATTGCAAACACACAGATATTAATTCCTAATCCACAGTGGATAGGATTAGGGTATTTCCTAATTTTCTAGGATTTGTAAATAAAACTGCTATTAAAACTGCTCTCTTGTAAAAATGTCTTTCATAGGATTAAAAAGTGGGTTAAAAGGCCCAGGTGGAGACATACAAATACCAAAACAAGCTGCTTTAATTGTTTTTCTTTCTTGGAAGAAAGAGTATCGATAGATGACATATTAAAACATAAAAGGCTGTTGTAACTTCTTCAAAATTAAAGCAAGGTGAACTTCAGAACTTGGAGGAAAGGTAGTAGATAATCTGTTATTGAAAGCAAAACAAGTAAGCAGCAATACATATGTCCTAAGAGTAGTACATAATATGCAGCAAGTGGCAAGGGATTATGTTATAGGACAGGCAGAAAACATGAGGTGGTCTTGGACTGCATTTTGTGAGTTTATAGAACATGGGTGGCATGGAGTTGAGGCACGCCTTACAAGACAATTAAAATCACCGCCTTAAACCCTAATCAGCCAAAGTGTAGACCACGACATTATAACTCAACAAGCTATTATAACCCATTTTATCAGTCTGCACATGAAATGCATCACATTTGAAATGTTACATATTGTATGCATCGTTAATATGCAGATGAGAGAACCAATTACAGAAGTGATTTGAAGGTGGAAGTTAATGTACTTTCAGAAATCAATCTTACACAGCTATGGAGACTGTTATTAATTTCTTCTACATTGAGAAGTTTTTGTTTTATTATATATTCACCTGTCTTACTGTAACTATATTACAATTTTAGTCAAGTAGTCTTCAAAAATAGATTCAGGGCATTAACTCCAGCTGGAATTTAATTTTTAACTCAACAAATTGTCAGTACAGACTTAGGCTTAATTCATTATTGGATGCTTTTTGAGCATTTGATTTTCATTCCACAAGTAGACGAATGCTAGAAGATTTTCCATCCAAAACACTGAATAATCTGTGCTTAAACAAGATTTCCAATACAGAAAGATGCATTTTTTGCCAAGTGTAACATCAGAACACTAAAATATACTAAAATTATATTCTCACTATATACCATGCTAGAGTGAAGGCATGCAAAAAATCCCTCAGTTTTTCATTACTTTTAAGGCCCCTTGGATCTACCCATTACAAACACATACATTAATAATTTTGCTTGCTGTTAGCCTAAGCTAATATTCATCTTAGTAGTGAAACTCTGATTTCATGTAAACAAATTATCCTGAGTTTCAGAATATCAAACAAGTATGAAAAAGATTCAGGAAATAAC
This sequence comes from Strix aluco, assembly GCF_031877795.1. Taxonomy (NCBI): domain Eukaryota; kingdom Metazoa; phylum Chordata; class Aves; order Strigiformes; family Strigidae; genus Strix; species Strix aluco. Next base: position 30,669,562 of record NC_133971.1, read on the forward strand.
TACATAATTTGTTTTCTCTTTTTGAGAAATTATCTCTGCTCATACTTTAATACAGTTTCTCCTAAGAGTAAAACACACAGTTAGCAAGTGACGTGTTTACTTCTGAACCTACTTCTGATAAAAGCTGTTTATTCCAGAATTTGAAGCAGATGGTGAGTTTACTGACTAAAGAACAGCAAATAAAAAGTGTCTTATTTTTCAGAGTTGACTGTTTATTCCTGACTTCAAATTGAGCTCTGCATCTTTAAATATACTTGAAAATTGTGACCATATTTATACAAATTTGTAACTACCAATTAACTTATTTTTGTTGATTATAGTGAATTTGGTCAGTATGGAACATTTTTACTACAGGTGAAAGTTATTTTCAAACTCCAAATAGACAGTGGAAATTTAATATTTCATTCTAAACAAGAGCAATATGCTACAGCAACAATTGATATTTTTCAACAGCTACATACAATATGAAAATAATTGCTTTATGAAGTGCAGATTTTAAAAGATGAATTATATTTTGATTTTATAAAATCTCATAATTTTCTCAAAATTTTAATGATTCATTTCTGTCCAAAACCAGTATACAATCACATTTCAGATATCAAGCTTTTATACCATCTTCCTATTTTTCTGTGAAGAACTTGCTCTGAGATTTTCTGATTTTCTCCAGGTCTTCATAAGTGAGTGGTCCTTTTGGCAATTCTAGCAAAATGCTGTGTGTGTCCAATATGTTCTCTGCTTCACCTTAAAAAAATAAAGAAATTAAATAAATTTCCTCATCCTTACTGTGAGAAAGCAAAGGAAGAAAAAAAAAAAAAAAATTAGGAAATTGATTTAGCTATTCTTGTTTTGGCCAGAACAACAAAATACCAGGTCATAGCTATGTATTTTAGAAATGAGCTGATGCCAATGTAGCATTAAAGTTGTCTTTAAGGAATTTTGACTGATGGGATAACTGCACACAGAGGTGTTTGATCTGAACTGAGTATCTGCCTCAGGCTGCATTTGTTTGAAAGAACTTCAACCAAAACAATCTATTGTGCTGTTGTTGCTGTTTCTGTTAGCCCCTTTCTCCTAAAAAACTATACTGAGTTAGAATAAAGCTTCATTTAGAGATTTATTTATTATACACATGCTTTGGAATGGAAGCATGAGATACAGCAAGGACTTAGCATCACCATGTACTTTGTACCAACCCCATACTGTATTTGACCAGTTAGGAGTCTGAGAAGAGGGTGGATCAGACATACACGTAAAAGCGTGCATAATCTTTAACAAGCAAATTCCCCGTACACAATATCCTAGATGCGCTGTATTTGGGCACAATTTTTCTTCTTATTTCAGGCCTAGGCTAGAAGATGTCAGGCTACAGGCACAGGACTTGAAGAAGCATTGGTCAAAGCATACTGCTCACAAAAAGATTTGGTAAGACAGTTACCTAAAAAAGCAGCCTTAACAGCCTAGCAGGGAGAAGTTGCAGGGTGCAGAATGCTCTGGGTAAGGCTGGAATGAAAACATCTAGGACAGAGAATCCAAAAAACAAAGATACAGATTGAACATCATACATAAGTTGTGGTGGTCTGATTGTGATGTGAGAAAGGAGGAAGATTAGGCAAAGAATGTGTTTGTTTTGGCTGATGCCATTTGGTACAATGCCAACAATCTTGTTTACCTATGCCTTAACTCGTAGCTTGAGGATCATTATGGCAGTGATTTGAAGCTGTATTTATGTGCAGTAAACCTCACTGAATATTGTAATGCAGTCAAGATCGTGGTAATTCTTTAAAACATTCTGAATGCCGAAATCTGCAACTGCAGTTTTGGTAGTATTACAGTGCTTGGGATCTCCACACATCAGTGATATCCAACAGGACAACACTGATTACAACTCCCTGTAACTGGTAATAACACAATGTCCATCAGTTGCATATAGCATGTGGTTATGAAATAGCAAGAGATCTTAGGGGACAGAGAGACGTTACAGTCAAATCTCTATGCGTGTCACACATGCACTAGAACAGGTTGCCCAGACACCATGCTTCTCACATGGATCAGGATACAAGGAGTGAACTATCTAAATCTCAGAAAAGGTAGCCAGAGTTTCATTGCTTAGTGGAGAAGTTCTGTGCATTTGGAGGCTGGCTATATAATCCCTCCCCTCCTCTAATCATTTGTCTGAAAAACACCAGCAATATGTACCTGGACTGAGAGAAGCAGAATGGCAAGGCCAAGCATACAGATAGCAGGTCCATGAAAGATTGTGTCCTTAGCCATTCAGAGAAGACAGTGCACCTGAGCACTGTTCTCTAACCCTGCCATCCCTAAGAGATTCAGTTCTGATACATGGCCCTGGCACAGGTATTCCCCCTTATGTCCTCAATTTTCGCTTTAAGTAGCCCAAGCTACAAAGCAGGGAAAAACCCCCCTGACTTCAGTGTGGGAGAATAAGCAAGTTGTGAGAAGATGTTTGGACAAGTAGGCTAGAGAAAGAAGAAAAGATTAACTGTAAGCAAGATCGGAGCAAAATGCCTGGCAAAAGAGAAATACAGAAACCTTCCAGGGCTATAAACTGATTCCAAAGAATGAAGGACAGCAGGGCTATTCGATCAAGGTGGTTCAGATACAAGGAAGATTGTGCAGTACAGAAATAACTGCAGTTTAGCTTAGGAGAGGGATTGTCTGAGGCTGAAAATAGGCATATCCTGAAGGAAAGAGACCAGTTAAAGAGGGAACAATAAAGGGAATGGAGTATACATTCATTATTACACCGCACAGGTGAAGCATACAATGCACCAACAGAATACATGGGCAAACAGAGAAGCAGTTGAGAAAGTAGTATGAGAGTGGACACAGCGATCAGCTGAGTAATAAGAGCAAGCATTGTGCCTGCAGGCCAATTGCATCATAAAACCTTCTCTTCAACTACTTCACTTTAATCTTAAACCAAAAATGAACTCCTGAACCTGATTTACACATATTTACAAACCTTCTTCTGATTTCCAACCTAGATTCATTCAGTCTAGTCCACTTCCTTTAATGCTAGATGATATTAGTAATTAGTTTAATTTCCTTCTCTTACTTTCCTTTATCCTATCCTGTAAATAGAATCTGTAGACCCAAATCTCTCATGTCTTTTTACAAGGCTAAACAAACTAATCACTTTATTTTCTCTTGCAAGGCAGCTCAGCATTCCCTAATAATTTTAACTCTTCAGTAATTCTAGATTCCTTATACAGAAGTGATCCAAATTATGTATAAATTTCCAAGGAAGGTATTACTGTTTTCCTGCATCAATACCTTCCTATCTGTACTCTCTATTTGTACTAAGGTTGTGCAATATCCATCCTGGGAGATATTCAAAAGCCATCTGGACATTTTCCTGGGCAATTGGCTCTAGGTGATCCTACCTGAGCAGGGGGGTTGGATCAGACAACCTCCAGAGGTCCTTTCCAGCCTCAACTATACTGTGATACTAGGAAACCTCACTTGATGTTTGTATACTTTGCTTGACTCTTATTATTTCATCTGGATTATACTCATTCTGTGATCACCTAATACATTCAGGTTTTCCCCTTTTTCTATCATTTCCAGCTGGTGAGCTCTGATGGTAGAAATACCTACTAGTCTCTAGCTTCCTGCTGGCCTTCTTATCAAATTGAATCCTATTTTATTATCTCAGTTCTTCAAGTCATCAGTTCTTCTTGTAGTACAGTTTCTTTCTTTCCTGTTGATGACACCAGTCAAGTCTTTTGCAGTCAAATTTGCAATATTTTTGCAATTTTTAATTAAGTACGCAGTGTTGTTTTCATTATTTTCAATGAAGTACACAGATTTAGGAAACCTAGCTCTTAGATCCAGAGGCTAAGATCAGGAGCTGAAACAAATTTTTATTTTGTTTCTGTATGCTTGTGTCAGTAGCAGACAGCAAAATCAAGCTAGTTAATTAAGATGATTTGTGAAGATGACAGGCCACGGACCAATGCTGTACTCACAGTGAACACTCTTAGCCTGTCTCCTTCACTAGGAATCAGAGCTAACATAAATGCACCTCTGTAATCCTCAACACCCATCACTTAACTATGAGGCAAGACCCCACTTTCTGGGACTCTCCTTTTTCCATCTTAGCAGGCAGGGCACTGTGGCAAGATGATCAACTGTGATAGGTCATGAAGGTATAAGGGCATGATTCCTGTCTGTGTCCCTTTATCTGCTCTTATCATCCCCTACGCCTTGCCAAAACAGCAGTATTGGAGTGGAATATGGAAAGAAATCACTAGATCTGTCATTTCTCCCAAATATGCAATGCTTTCTTCAGCTGTATTTATAGCCTTAGAATTCACATTTTTTAAAACAAGAGACAAGAAACAGTCTTAACTGGAGGGAAAGGCTGTAAAAGTAGAGTGAGTACTCCTGACTGAGAAAGTATCTGCTTGTAAGAGAAGAAAAGAAATGAAAGAGTAAGATCTTTGTCAAAAAAAGGGAGAAAATCTATCACAAGTTTTCTCCCAGACATTCTAAAAAGGTAATAGGTTATCTGAAATATTAAGCTTGGTTCTATGTGTGAACCGGACAGACTTATATACACATACCTTTTATCCTTTGCAACAGTGTCCCATAGCCCATATCATATTGATAGGCAAATATAAAGCTTAAGGGAACTATTGGCAGTAAAACTCCTGGGTTCTTCTTTTTTATTGCTCTGTTAAAAAAAAATTAAAAAGGAAAAAATGTTATTTAGGACATTCAGCACATCAGCACTGTTAGTTTAGGTTGACCTTGACTGTCTTGGACTTGTGTGTCCTTCTACAATCTCTAATCAAAGAAGAACAAGTCTTAATTTCCTCAAAAGCATTCGTCTTCTGGTTGCTTTCTTACTCAAATATCAACCCTAGGGTATTAAAAAAACGCTTCAAGTGAGTTTTGAATATATCTAACAAAAATGGCATTATCTGACTCATGTAGCATGCATGTGCATATGCATATATTCATCCAGCCACATGCAACATGTAGCAATCAAGATATTACGTTCAGTTCCAAATGCATCTGAGTCCACAAAGAACACATAATGCATAGAGTGCATTTAATCTGTACTATGTACACAAAATCACAAATATATCCTACATTCCCTCTAAACACGTTATAGCACAAGAAAAACATGTTACCAAACAAAAGTCCTATAAGGCAAGTTCTTCCCCATGTAATACAGCTTTATTAGCCAGGGTTTTTTCCCCTTGGGTGAGTTTGTTGATTCAAATTTTAAGTAAACAGATTTCAGAATATGTTCACTGACATATTAAAAATACCAGATGATGAAGGATTTCTTGCTCATTAATAGTTCATTAAATCACAATACAGAAAAGAAAATAGCATGGCTTTTAAACAATCCCTCATGTTCCACACAACTTTTATTTTACGCTGAACTTCTGGTACCTCAGCTGTATTATTTTATTGTCAGCTGACATGTCTCTGCTTTTATATGTCTGCAGTACAGACATAACCAAAACATATCTGGAAGCAGACAGAAATCAGAGTCACTCTGTCATTTGATCAACCTCTGAGCAGTTACTGGATAAAAATAACTACCTCTTATAGTGCAAAAGGAAGATCTAGCAATATAGAAATATAAATGTAACATAAATATATTTTTTGTTAGGAAATAAACTTCGTACCCAGCTGTTAAACCTACAGCAGCAAGTCCAAAAAATGTCCCAAAGTATTTGAGAAATTCTCTTGTCCAAGCAATCTGCATGGCCGTTTGTCTCTCTCTCATCTGGTTCTGCATGAGTAGTTGCCTTTCCAGCTAAAGAAGGGAGAGAGGTTAAACAAAATTAAGTCATCCATTTATTTTAAAGACTGAGTCAATCTCTCGTTGTTCCATAAATGCAAAACACTGAGGTTTCTCTTTTGTTCTTTTATTTCAGTCATTCATAGCTTTTGATTGAGAATGGTCTTCTTCAGTAATAACTCAGAATAGTTTACACCAATAAATCCTTAGGTCAATTAGCAAATGCTTTAATGCAGAATCTTTCTAATGCTGCTTCTCAAGGTCAAGAAAACCAAAATACCAGTGTTAGGTTTTAAGAGCTCTCCAAGTCTCAGCAGCACTTCCTGGGTTCTCTGACCTTTGCATTTCCATGGTGATCCAAAGGGTACCACCTAGGTGCTTTCCAATTTATTATGCTTGATTTTAATTTAGCTGATAGTATCTTTAGACTCAGTCTTGACACTGCTTTGCCCTTTGAGGATTTCTCTGTGATGCATCATAAAGCTAATAACTTTTGAAACACCATAGTTTACAAATACAGAAAAAACACTGTGAAGATATCAGATCTTTTAAAGATACTGGGATACATATCAAAAGTCCATGAGAAAGTACTTCTGTAACTAAAATTAAAAACAGTAATGCAAAAAGTACAATCTAGACTGTATATTCACATGTCAAAGCAGAACTTTCTATGGTGCGTAAGAATAAAAAAGCAGACTATTAGATTTTTTTCTTTTAAATTACGTGTCCCATTTAAACATACTGGTACATTTCCATTAAATAAAGGTAAATTTAGTATTTCTTAAAAATTCCTCTCTACTGTACAGAACACCAAAAAGACAATGGTCTTTCCTCCTTAGAGTGATGCAAAAAGTAAGAATTGTGCCAAAAATAAGCAGTCTGAAACCAGAGTACAGAAGTTAATTAACAGAATAAGATGACTGGTTCTTCCCATTAATGTTTGTAACTGATTTTTCAGAGTACCTGAGTTGGTATGTCTAGCCTAGCTAACTAAGTTGCATAAAAAGTCCAACAAGGTACAGAAAACAGAATACCAGCTGCCTAAAAAAGTATATTCTAGAAAAGAAAGAACAAAGAGCGAATTCAGAAAGTTCCCTTCTCATGCATCTATAAAAGTAATTAAATCTGTTCTTTTCTCCTGCTTTCTAATTCAAGAATAATTTAAAGGATTTGTAATTACTTAAAGTTTCCGCCCATTTATTTATCTCCATTACTATTGATTTAGCCTGAACAGAACAATTTCTGTTAAATTGTTACTAATTATTTCTTCAGACTATGTTGATCTTGCTGTCTTACTTACAAGCTCATTCAGTACCTGGATAGGTAGAATTAATTTTTTAGACTGCATAATAAAAAAAAGGACAGATCTAATTACATATAATTGTACACAGTAGGAAAAACAACATTCACTGTAGTCTCACAATGCTGTTTCATCTGTTTCTCTTTCCTCAAGACTTATAGGGCAATTGTTCTCAGAAAAAATATCAACAGGCTCTACCTTCCTGATATCCATAATTTTCAGATCGCTTTTTTCAGAAGTAGCAATTATATAATGGCTGACAAACCACTTAATAAAATATCAGAATAATTAGATTTTATTTTGTCACCTATGAGACACCTGGAAATTCTAAAGTAAACTAGCACACTGCCCGTTAATTAGCCCCATTGTGATCTCCAATATCCTAAGCCTGGTAAATTGCTGAGGGTTGACGTGACAAGATAGAATAATGACATGTAATATCAATTTAATGACCTCTATTTTTCCCTTCTATTTGATTATGTGTGTAGTTTGCATATGTGTGAAAAGTATTAAGGGATCCTTTGTTTGCCTCCCAGCACAGATAAGGAGCCTACGCTTCCAAGATACACAGCATTACCCTAAATGAGCTTCAATTTGAAGTACATGGGGAAGAAGTGGGACAAGGATATGCTGATGAAATATAGGTCTTACTAAAAGGAAACTTAATGGAAAAGAAGAAAAACAGACAGTTTAATATGCACCGAGCATAGAAAGAACAAAGCATGGAATAAAAAGAAAGCTGTAAATTTTAATCTGCAAGAGTAAACTAAAGGATCCTAACATGATTTCTTTAAAAACAAACAAACAAAAAAACCCAAGAAAAACTCTCACACAAGTTATACTTTGATAGCTCTTTAAAACCCAAGTACTGAAAGAAAAAGATATTCCTAAGTCACAGACACTAAGGTCAAACAAACACCTTTCTGTAGGAGCCTGTCATATCAAATTTCAGAAGCCCAAGGATACTTTCACGTATATCTACAAGTAATTTATATAACTAACTTAGTATAAATGAAAACAACTTGTTTTGTATATTATAAACAGCAGCCAGATAACACAAACAATTTTTCATATTTGTTGCTAACCTGAAGGATCTTTTTCTCTTTTCCACTTAAAAAAAATCCTCAACTTTTTACATGGTACCCCATCCAAAAATAAGGTGGGTGGGGTGGGGGGTGGGGGGGAAATGTGCAGGAAAATGTTCCTAGTTCCTTTCCTTTGAGCAAACTTCTTCAATCTGAATGTAAAATCTTACCTAGATTAAACACCATACTGTATTTAAATTAATTTATTAAAAAAAAGATATGTGGGAGGGAAGCTTTAGATGAATCTTAGAGATGTGTACATAGGAAAATGTGGTGTAGCCAAGAAGAAAAGCTTTCAGAGGAATCTTGATGCACAGAAGGCAGTAAAAAGTAGATCTAGTGACATTTAGCTAAATTAATAATTTAATTCTTGCTATTACTGAAGTTGCGTGAACAGTTTACTATAAAATATCTATTTTGTCCATAAACTTACAGTGTAGCACCAAGAAAGCAGTGAGATGTTTTTAGGGATGCTAAGTAAACTATAGTATTGCTGGAGAGTTTGTTTTTAAATCAACTTTTATTTAGTCATAAGTTATATGGAGGAAATCTAATAACAACGCACAAACATAATAAAATGTGCTCCAAAATCCCTCTAAACCTATGCAGTCTTATGCTAAATCCAGGAATACCTCTCCTAAATGCCAGAAACGCTCTCTGTTTCCAAGATTAGTTTTGTGACTTGGCATAGTTTCATCTTGCCAAAACAAAAGACTATAGTGCTGTAGCTGTAGGACTGCAACAGGAATCTGCATAACGAAGAGGTTTAGTCAAAGCGTGCCAGGGCAATTTCACACCAACTTCACTGGATTTCAAGCTATTCTTAAGGAAAAGGAAAGGGAAAACTGAGCCACAATTACAGTTAAAATTGTCCCAGAACATACTGTTTCATCGCCCAACTTAAACTTACTGGAACGATTGTAGAAAAAACAGTTTAGAGTATGCCTGAGCTCTCTCCAGAGAGCACTGTAGTCACTGCACTGCCAAATGATGTGGGTCAATGCTGCCGTCACGTTCCATGCGTGGGCTCCAGCAACGCGTGTTCAGCGCAGCAGGGAACACCCCTCTGGCAGACTCTGACAGAGCAGACATAAAGCAGAACACCTACCCACGCTGTGTCATCAAAGACTGCTTTAGCATGTCCACATCCGACATCTGAGCAGCTAAATAGGTTTATGAGCAATGTTTGACACTAAAAGAGTATATGCATTCAAACGAATTTTGGATGCTCTAAGTGGCAAAATTAAGCACCTACATGGGCACTCAAACAACTCCTATGTACCTCAATCTTTCAAAATTTAAAAAAACTCACGGGCAATATCCTTGTGCTTACCCATTTAACATGTCAATCTGAATTTAATATCTTGAGCTCCAACAGGTTTGAATGACCAGGATACCCTCATACACTGACTTACACCTGCAAACAACTACTGGTAGATTGTAAGGCGAAACTATTACATTAAGATTACGTTAAAGTTAAGCAAGTCAGGATTTGAAAGCAGATCTATATATGGAAAGACTCAGGAGTCCACCACAAATGATGATTCCAAATTAGATGAAAGATAGAAAATGAAATCATGTTTGACTGCAGTTCAAATCAATATCCCATTTTCAGCTCTTTCTTTCTTAGAAATTGTGTCTTATTGTCCTCCACATGTGTCCTATTGAAAATGCCAGCCACACTGGGATAGTGAAAGGGTGGAGAAGACAACTGACCTATTAACATGCAGATTTTACAACAAAGGCCAAGTCCTCTTCCCTTAGGACATACTTTGCAATGACATTTAAGATAACTTCTTTTCCCATTATGGTAGATCAGAAGCAAGAATTAAGAACAGTAGGTATTCACTATACTGCAAACCATAACTTCACCCATAGAACTTTATAGATAAGATGAAAAAAATGTGTATCATTCAAACTTAACTGAGGTGTGCTGTAGTTTATTTAGAATAATCTCACTGATGGGAGAAGTTGATTATTGAGGAAACAAGCCACAGGTACACATCATACACATCAGGTGAACAATAATTCACCATCCAAGTGTCATGTCTTAGGGAATAAATTCTATTTTATTTTAAATACAAAAGCCTCCCATCTATATAGCCACAGAAACTTCAGTAGGGACTATTTACGTGCCTATGCTTGCATAAAAACTATAGGTAAAGAGTCTCAGGCACAGATTTGCCATGGGAGGAAGGGAGATGCTGTAGTTTTCCCAGCCAGGTTGCTGTGCGTGGCACAAGAGAGCTGAAGCCATGATGTGGATGCATGGGTACACATCCAAGCACGTGTTTTTATTACTGTTAAGAAAGCACATCCTACAACGAGGCCATGTTTTAGAGACAAATATACAAGTACAGTTAATATCATAATTTAAAAAAAAACTATTTAAATTTCTGCAAGTTTAATTCCGTAATGAGCAGATTTTCTTAAACAACAGTAGCAACTTCTTTACTAGTAATAAATATCAGCCCATCTGAAGTGCATGTATACCAATGCACACAGCATGGGTAACAAACAGGAGGAGCTTGAAGCCATGATGCAGCAGGAAAATCATGATGTAGTGGCTATTACAGAAACATGGTGGGATGTCTCCCATGACTGGAGTGCGCCAGTTGATGGCTACAAGCTCTTTAGGAGGGACAGACAAGGAAGGAGAGGTGGTGGGGTGACGCTGTATGTTAGGGACTGTTATGATTGCTTTGAGCACAAGTGTAGTGAAGACAGGGTGGAGTGTCTTTGCGTTAGAATCAGGGGGAAGGCCAACAGGGCAGATGTCGTAGTGGGAGTCTACTATAGGCCACCCAACCAGGATAGAGACGTGGATGAAATATTCTATAGGCACTTAGGAGAAATCTCACAATTGCTTGCCCTTGTTCTTGTGGGAGACTTTAACTTCCCAGACATCTGCTGGAAATACAACACAGCAGAGCGAGACCAGGCCCGAAGATTCCTGGAATGTGTGGGAGATAACTTCCTGACGCAGCTGGTGAGTGAACCGACCAGAGAAGGTGCCCTGCTGGATCTCCTCTTTGTGAACAGAGAAGGACTGGTGGATGATGTGGCAGTTGGAGGCTGACTAGGGCACAGTGATCATGAAATAATAGAGTTCTCTATTCTTAGAGAGGCCAGGAGATGGGCAAGCAGAACTGCCACCCTGGACTTCCAAAGGGCTGACTTTGACTTGTTTAGGCACCTGCTTGACAGGATCCCTTGGGAGATGATCGTGAAGGGTTTAGGGGTCCAGGAAGGCTGGGCACTCTTTAAGAAGGAAGTCTTAATGGCACAGGAGCAGGCGGTCCCCAGGTGCTGTAAGAGAAGCTGTTGGCAGAGAAGACCACCCTGGCTAAACAGGGAGCTTTGGCTGCAACTCAGGGAGGAAAGGAGAGTTTACAGCCTTTGGAAGAAGGGGCTAGCCACTCACAGTGATTACAAAGATGCTGTGAGGCTGTGCAGGGCGCAAATCAGGAGGTCTAAAGCCCAGCTAGAAATTAATCTGGCTTCAACCCTCAGGGATAACAAGAAATGTTTCTATAAGAATGTCAACAGCAAAAGAAAGACCAGGGAGAGCCTCCATCCCCTGCTAGATGCAGGAGGAAACATGGTAGCAAGCGATGAGGAAAAGGCTGAGGTGCTTAATGCCTTCTTTGCCTCAGTCTTTAATAACAAGACTAGTTGCGCTGAGGGAATCCAGCCTCCTCAGCCAGAAGACAGAGACTAGGAGAACGACTCCCCCACAATCCAGGAGGAGATAGTCAGTGACCTGCTGCATCACATAGACATACACCGGTCTATGGGACCGGATGGGATACATCCGAGGGTGCTGAAGGAGCTGGCTGGGGTGCTGGGCAAGCCGCTTTCCATCATTTACCAGCAGTCCTGGCTGACCGGGGAGGTCCCAACAGATTGGAAACTGGCCAATGTGACGCCCATCTATAAGAAGGGTCGGAAGGATGATCCAGGAAATTACAGGCCTGTCAGCTTGACTTTGGTGCCCGGGAAGCTGATGGAGCAGCTCATCCTGAGTACCATCACACAACATGTGCGGGACAACCAGATGATCAGGCCCAGTCAGCATGGGTTTATGAAAGGCAGGTCCTGCTTGACAAACCTGATCTCCTTCTACGACAGGGCAACCCGCTTATTGGATGAGGGAGAGGCTGTGGATGTTGTCTACCTTGACTTCAGTAAGGCCTTTGACACCATTTCCCACAGCATTCTCCTGGTGAAATGGGCTGCTCATGGCTTGGATGGGCACATGCTTCGCTGGGTAAAAAACTGTCTGGCTGGACGGGCCCAAAGAGTTGTGGTGAACAGAGTTAAATCTGGTTGGCAGCCGATCACGAGTGTTGTCCCCCAGGGCTCGGTTTTGGGGCCACTCCTGTTTAACATCCTTATTGATGATCTGGATGAGGGGATCGAGTGCACCCTCAGTAAGTTTGCAGATGACACCAAGTTGGGTGGGAGTGTTGATCTGCTCGAGGGTAGGGAGGCTCTGCAGAGAGACCTGGACAGGCTGGAGCGATGGGCTAAGGCCAGTTTCAATAAGGCCAAATGCCGGGTGCTGCACTTAGGCCACAACAACCCCCAGCAGTGCTACAGGCTTGGGGAGGAGTGTCTGGAGAGCTGCCAGTCAGAGAGGGACCTGGGGGTGTTGATTGACAGCCGGCTGAACAGGAGCCAGCAGTGTGCCCAGGTGGCCAAGACGGCCAATGGCATCCTGGCTTGTATCAGCAATAGCGTGGCCAGCAGGGACAGGGAAGTGATCTTACCCCTGTACTCGGCACTGGTGAGGCCACACCTCAATTCCTGTGTTCAGTTTTGGGCCCCTCACTACAAAAAGGTCATTGAATTACTTGAGTGTGTCCAGAGAAGGGCAACGAAGCTGGTGAAGGGTCTGGAGCACAGGTCGTACGAGGAGCAGCTGAGGGAACTGGAGTTGTTTAGTCTGGAGAAGAGGAGGCTGAGGGGAGACCTCATCGCCCTCTACAACTCCCTGAAAGGAGGTTGCAGAGAGCTGGGGATGAGTCTCTTTAACCAAGTAATAAGTGATAGGACAAGAGGTAATGGCCTCAAGTTGTGCCAGGGAAGGTTTAGACTAGATATTAGGAAGCATTTCTTTCCAGAAGGGGTTGTTAGGCATTGGAATGGGCTGCCCAGGGAGGTGGTGGAGTCCCCATCCCTGGAGGTGTTTAAGAGTCAGGTTGACATAGCGCTGAGGGATATGGTGTAGTTGGGAACTGTCAGTGTTAGGTTAGTGGTTGGACTAGATGATCTTCAAGGTCTTTTCCAACCTTGATCATTCTGTGATTCTGTGATATTGATCACGTAATTTTAAAATTTAAATTAGTATTTCAAAATAAAATGAGTAGTAGTAGCAAGTATCATATTTTATAACACTCTCAGGAGGACCCAATTAGAAACAACTTTCCCATTTTTCTTCAAATATAGCTAGTAGTTTCTCAACACTGCGTGAGAAACTGTAAGGGCTGATTAGCATTTGAAGTCTGCTGCATACCAACTGTTATAGTAAAAGGAAATCAATCTGACAAAATGAAACATGACAGATGAAGAGAAGTGAGGTGGAGAAGGAAAAGGTCAGTTACTGTGAAACTGATAATGCTAATAAACTAGTCAGTGGCAACCATCCTTATCATTTCTATTGATTATCCTTCAGACTGTCACAATGATGTCAAACCACAGAAAAGAGCATTTATACCATCATTTCATTGATTAAAATTCAGTGGGAGAAAATTCTCATCTGAAATAATTTAATCAACTTTGACAATTTGCAAAAAAATAAACAGTCCTCTCTGGATTACAAGCCACATCAGCACTAGTAGATAGATTGGAAATCTTAGCTTGTTTTCTCTCTTTCTTTCTGTCTTTCTGTTTCATGTTCAGATGCTGTAGGAAGGAACAGATGCTACTTTGGTTTTGTGTTAAGGTGATGCACAAAGCAAAACAAATGGGATGCAAGGTGGTATGCTCAACAGAAATGCAAAGCAGAGCCAGTGCAAAATGCTCTTTCTTCACTCTCCATACAATTTCTTTGATGTATTTCATGCAGGTCAGGATATATCTGGAGAGAAGACGACATAGTAACCACCCCTGGATAAAGCCTCTATTTGCAACCTGATATATTTAATGGCTCTCCTGGCAGATACGCTGTTTCCCCCAATCCCTCTAAAATAGTGGGCAGGACAAACACTTGGCTTGAGAGTAGTTGTAGCAGTAAACCTATTTAGGGAACTGTATTTCATGTCACCATCATTAAGATATATTTATGCTCACATATCTGGTAAACAGATATTTAGACAGAAAAACAATCTACCTTAGAAGAATTTATCAGCCAGATAAATATACACCATCTCTGCTTAAACTCACTATCTAAATCTAAGAAAAGAGGAACATGAAACTCTTGAAATATTCTTACACTCATGTTAAAAGAAACTCCAGTTTTGTCACAGGCTAATATCTTGCACATCTTTTATAGGCCATGGCTACTGTGCCTATAATAGAAGGTTATTTTCACTTACAGTTTTTCAACTATCAGAGACTCTGAAAGTGTTCTTTAAACAACTAGCAACTTCTACCTTCTTGAGTACTTAGAGGCACAATGAAAATAGGGCTGAATTTTTCAAAAATATGACAGTCACACATACAAAAATCTGCAAATCACTTACAAAACACATATAAAAGTTGGTCTGCAGGTAGTATAGCCAAGTAACTGCACAAACTCCTTGCAGTAGCAATGCACCTGGCTTTTCATAAGCAGACAGAAGATTAAAGGCTTATGCGACTTGACCTAGGTGTCATCCTTCCTAATCAATGGACAAAACCAGAAGCTGCTGCAAATGGTTGCTTAGTAAAAATAAATGGAAAATAGCATAGTGATACCTATGTTTACAGCTCCATTGTAAGTCAACAGAGTGCAATACAGAGATGACAACTTGTAATAATTGTGCAGCGTCTGCTTGGTTCTGTGACCAGAGCGCACACAGAAGTGTCAGGAAATGGGCCTCTAGATCAAACAGTTAGAATAAATCAGACTTAAATGTTTTATCCTGCTGCTTCAAAGCTTGTTTGCAAATATTTTTCACATCAAGTACACAGAACAATTAAAATCATTAGCACTGCAAGAAACTACACTCCCTAAAAATAAAATGAAATTTTTAAAGCTTCCAAATGCAAAGACACATTACAACATATTTACCAGCTAAGAGCTATCATAAAAAGAAAGGTGTCTCACGATATTAGCCACAAGCCAGAACATAAATCACACTTAAAAAAAATCCTTTATATTTCTGTTGTTGTCAATAAGTTACTGGAATTACATGCCGTTTAAAAATAAAATAACATCAAAAGCACCTAAATCCATTTGACATTTTAAGCTGTGCAAAGGAGGGACTCAATCCAATGGACTGTGGTACAAAAGTAAGATTTCTTGGCAGTAACCTCGCATTTCTATGCTTCAACTGTGTGGCCTTTAAGTAACGAACATGCAGCGGAGTAAAGAAGGTTGTCCTCCACCTGCATTTAATAGTCTTATCTACAGACTAAGCAAAGTTTTAAGGTATCATTATTAGTGTTTAGAATTCTCAGTAGCTTTATACTAGATCTATAAAGACAAACCAAAGTCACTGGATGGCCAGTTATGCAAAAAACAGGTATCCATGCTGCAGGAACAGTAAAATAGATCAAGCAGTGTAAGAGTTAACATTACAATATCAAGTTATTTTTAAATCTGGCTAATAACCGAATAAGTAAGAACTACTCAATTTCTTATTTCTATCTCCCAATAATGACTCTAGGTATGCACCTTGTGTGCTTCATAAACCTATTTTTTAAAAAAAGAAATAAAGACTCAGAGCATTGAATCAAAAATGAAAACTGGAAGAAATGGCAGTGAAGTGATACCATGGTATGAAAGGGTGTTATAATACCAACAAAATCTGCAAATATTATGCTTCTTCCTATCCATTTCAGATTCTGACTTGCAAGATTACTGTGTCTCTCTTTAAACCATTTTTGTTACAGAATTAAAATAGGTATAAGAGCTCTTTACCTATACATTATACATCCTGGGCTTTTATGAGTTCTGCACAATACAGGGTTCCTCCCCTGCCCCCCTTTTTTTTTTTTCTTTTTAAACTTAGCATTCAAAGAAAAGTATTTCATAGAAAAACAAGTAAATGGCCAGATTTGACTTCAGTGGACTTAACAGCAGGAGACTAAAATGGTAGGTTTGCTCTACTAAGAAGGAAGGAACTATGGAAAATTCATAGTGTTAAAGGAGGCAGCTTCAGAAGGCATTTTTTCTTTGAAGTCAGTTAACTCTCCCCAACAAACTAAGCCTACACATGTAGGGGTTATGTGCACCTCCAAGCAAAACAAAAGTTTTACCTAAGCAAGCTGTACTCACAACGATAGGTACTACTCACAGATACTCCCCAGCAAAAAGACTGGTAGAACTGATTCCACTGAACAGATTTAATTAACATTTATCTCATTACTGCTGGAGCAATCAGTCTGTTTGCATCTTTTTCTGGTAGTGCCTGCATGTTAGAAATAGCTATTAAAATCTGCTCTTTGTAAACCACGGCATTTATTTCCTTACAGGGATCAGGCAGAGTATACAATATCCCAGCTAATACCAACTAAACGGGCTTTTTTCCTGTGAGATGGATTGTTCTAATCTTCCTCAGTACAGATATCATTCATCTTGTTCTGTTCCATTTGATACACACAAACTAATAAGGATATAGAGAGCATTTATTTCCTGAATTAAGCCCAGCTCACCTAAGGGGCAAAACAATTTTTCTAATGCTTCAAGACAAATGCATTAGAGATGCCATAAGCACTACTAGTATCTTGTCAATAGAAAACAAATCTAGCTATTTCCCACCCCAAAGGGAAAAGAATGGTAGTAGTCAGTAAAGGTAAAGCTTGCTTACATTTTACTTCACATGGAAGAAAGAGAACAATTGTTTTCATTGTAATAGAACTTAAAAAAAACCCTTTTGACTAACTCTCAGTAAAAACTTTAGAGAGGAAAAGGTTAGGGACTTACAAAACCCTGCAGAAAATTACTCCATGCCTAAGACGTTAGGAAAAATCAAAATTTTCAGATATCATCATGAAGGTGGTTGATCTTTTACTAATAAAGATAAGTTGGCAAATCTGTAGATGCAAAGAATATCATCACACAAAGTTTTATTAAGCACAGGAAAGACTCTACAGAAAGCAGCCTATGCAGAAGCACAGGTCAGTTCTCTTTCTTTTTTGATCGATGAAAATGATAAAACATAAAAAGCAGTTTTAATGTTCAGAAACTCATGGGTATTTTAACATTACCCATTCTTCTTCCTGCCAAGAGTCAAAACATAGCACACATATGCCTTTCAACAGCCATCTCATTTTATGATCAACTGATAAATGATGAAAAGTATGTTGAACAAGTAATGGGTTAATTGAATTTATTAAGAAAAAACCCATCAGAATCCCACAATACTAATTGCAAATATACTTCATCATCAAACTAAACAGAGCATCACCCCCTGCCCTTACTCATACTTTCTTATACTCTCTTTTCCATTCCTACTTTTAGCTTATTACTCAAAAATAATCCTAGGATAAGGACAGGAACATGTAAAAGATACAGGTCCCTGCCCTGAACAAAATGATAGGCTTATTAGGTCAATTCACCTTACCTAAAATGGAGTACTCCTAGTCTACTGTATATCAAAGACATTAATATTTTCCCTTTTTGAAAGTTCTGTTTTCTTTTCCTCTGGTTTTCATTAAAATTTTGCATTTGTCTTTAAGTTGAATTACTAAAACAGAATGTGGCCCAATGTCTAGTTTCTCATAAAACTCCTAGATTCACAGAATGGTTTGGGTTGGAAGGGACCTTAAAGATCATCTAGTCCCAACCCCCCTGCCATGGGCAGGGACACCTTCCACTAGCCCAGGTTGCCCAAAGCCCCGTCCAACCTGGTCTTGAACACTGCCAGGGAGGGGGCAGCCACAGCTTCTCTGAGGAACCTGTTCCAGTGTCTCACCACCCTCGCAGGAAAGAATTCCTTGCTTATACCTAATCTAAATATACCCTCTTTTCAGTTTAAAACCACTATGCCTCATCCTATCACTACACTCCCTGATCAAGTCCCCCTCCACCTTTCCTATAGGCCCCTGTCCTGGTTTAGCCAGGATAGGGTTAAGTTTCCCCAGCAGTAGGGGGGAAGCTCTAGCCGGGTTATTCATATACCATGCTGACATCACATCCTGGCGCCAGCGAGACAGTCGGTTAACACGGTTAACACGTGTATTATGCCATCGCTCTGTTCCCACTGCTGTATTGGTAGATATCTTGCTCTGTTCATTGTTATTACTGTGACCGTTATTGTTGTTGTTTGTTGTGTTGCTGTTGCACTGTTGTATTAAACCTGTCCTTATCTCAGTCTCGGGGCTTTGTATTTCACTCCCTTTGTGGGGGAGGGGCAGCAGCCGCGTGGTCTCAGACCCCAGCAGGGACTAAACCACCACAGCCCCCTTTAAGTACTGGAAGGCCTCTATAAGGTCTCCCTGGAGCCTTCTCTTCTCTAGGTTGAGCAACGTCAACTCTCTCAGCCTGTCCTCACAGGGGAGGTGCTCCAGCCCCTGACCATCTTTGTTGCCTTCTCTGGACCCACTCGAGCAGGTCCACGTCCTTCTCATGTTGGGGGCCCCAGAGCTGGACACAGTACTGCAGGGGGGGTCTCATGAGAGTGGAGTAGAGGGGGAGAATCACCTCCCTCGACCTGCTGGCCACACTTCTCTTGATGCAGCCCAGGATACGGTTGGCTTTCTGGGATGTGAGTGCACATTGCTGGCTCACAGTCAGTTTTCCATCCACTAACACTCCCAAGTCCTTCTCCGCAGGGCTGCTCTCAATCCACTCCTTGCCCTGCAACCATGCTTGGGATTGCCCCAACGCGTGTGCAGGACCTTGCACTTGGCCTTGTTGAACTTCATGATGTTCACTCTGGCCCGCCTCTCAAGCCTGTCCAGGTCCCTCTGGATGGCACATCCCTTCCCACCAGTATGTTGACTGCACCACACAGCTTGGTGTCACTGACAAACTTGGTGAGAGTGCACTCAATGCCACTGTCCATGCCACCAAACTCCTACTGTCCTATCTCGCAATAGCATCTTTATATTCTTAATACATTTTTAATTTAACTGAAATAAAAATTATGTATATAAAACCTTCCTCTCAAATACAAATTCCTTCCCACTTTCAAACTAACCAGGGAGAGGAGGGCAGAGGAGATCGCTGAGCTGCCTGATAAATAAGTCAGGTTTTCTTCATCTCTCCCTCACAAAATTCTCAGTATCTGCAGTAGTAAAGGAAGTTCAGCAAAATGTTATGTATAAACATATCCTAAGGATAGTAGAATCCATTATTCAACTCAAATCTCACACAACCAATAACTTAATATTTGTATGTGTACATATTTGTGTAAAAAACATTTATCTTAACTATGCAGGTACAAATACTGCTTGTACTTTATCTATGCTAAATGAGTAATCTAATTTTTCACTTGAACACATGTTTAAAATGCTTCATCTGCCTCTTTCACTATATCCCGTCACATATGTTACCACAGAAACTTCTGCTTCTTAAAAAGTAAGAACTTCAAAAGCCACTAGGAGGATAACTAGATTATCAGATGCTTCCCAATCAGAAACAAACCCAAAACTCCCGTTGAAAGTTTTAAACTTATTTCTTTCTGGGCATCTATAAACCCTACGATTGTTGTGTAGATTTTCAAAGATACATTGAGATGAAAATCAAACACCAATAACAAAGAGCTGTATAATTGAAGTTACAACATCTTGTAATCTTTGCTAGATAAAAATCTCACTGGTAACATAATATAATAGCATTCACACAGAAATCAGTGTTAAGTCCTGAAAAACAGGTATTTTCTGTATTTAAAAACCCCACCAAACCACATTTATTTATGTGTTTGAGCAGGTTAGAAATTCTAGGGTTGGAAAAGAGCTGTCGCTAAGGAAGAAACAGTGTTAAGTTCGAAATAAATCTAGAAGAAACTTGTTACATATTAGCCAGTCTTTGGTTAAATGGACCTGCATTCTGTTCAGGTACTTCAGCTCCACTGTTTGCATAGTCATGAAGATAAGGGTAAAAAGCATATTCAGAGGTCCTTTAAAGTTAGCCTGAAAGCAGGGAGCTGAAATAGACATTTATTTACCCCAATCAAGACCAGCAGTGACAAATTTCACTGCCTTTCTTAGTAACCCATATAACGGCAGTTAAGCACTCAAAGTCTGCTAATATTTATCCCAATTCTTGCTTGCACGCTTTACAATGGGAAAGACTCCGTGTCTCCAGAAGGATGTATGAGAAAAATGAGTGGATTAGAAAACCACCACCAGCACACACAAACTTAAAATTCATAAGGGACATGTTTATAGCATCAGGAAAATATGATTTCTTCATGCTTTCTTCATAGATCCTAATGCCTTTATTAGTCTTACTACCATCCTCTAAACTTTTCACAGCTTGTCTGCTCATTAAAAGAAATGTTAAAATCTTTTTCCCAGAAAAGTCATCAGTAGTGCAAACTGAGTAATTTTATCCTTTGGTTAATAAATCCACAATTACATTTGCTTTTTACAAGAATCTGTGCTGTTGACTCAGCTTATACATCAGTATACAAATATATATATATTTAAAAAATACACCGATATTTATGCACAAGTATATAAAACCTAGGTCTTTTTTAAGCTCCTGAAGTCTAATCACTTATACTCAATCTATGTAACTTTTCCTTCTTGGATATAACGCTCTGGACTAATATTTATTTTGTCACCTATTATACCATTGCCTATTATTTCAGGCATTTTCCAATTCATCAAGACAATCAGAATTCTAAACCAATCCTCCAATATGAAATTTTGCACAAACATTTAATTGAATTATGGCCAGATTTTCTTTTGAGAAACTTTGAGTGTCTGGATAGAAACTGAAATGTTCTGGTTCTTTTCCATCACTTACAATAGGTCTGACTATTTTTCTACTATTATTATTATTATTTTAATTCAGAAAAAAAATCCAGTATAATTTGGCCATAAAACATGGTCTACTTAGAAACTTGCTACAGGGTACTTTGATACTTTCATTTCAGATTTAAGGACAAATTTTTGAGCCTGGAGAAAACTGCCTTGTTTGTTGCATTTATTGCCGTTCAACGTAAACCTCTTAAGGCAATACATCCCTGGTAGGAAAGTAATGCAATCATGCTATGTTTTGCCTCTAACCAAGCGCTGACAGTCTAGAGGAAACAAAAGTTGCATTTATCTGTGCTTTCACTAAGTTTTTGATAGTTTTTACAAATACAAATTCTTTTGTCACACATCTTCTACGACATCAAATTACAATCTAATGAAATGTATGTTTACACATTAATGTTATGATGAAATAATTTTCCAAAGCATATTCTTGTGACACTGAGGGCATTAGAGCCATTTGCAGACATGGAAAACACTCAACAGCAGTTTCACTTCAAGCTGAATCATGAATGCATGTGCCATAGCTCGCACATGCAGTGTAAAATGCATACATTTTTCTCCATAGGCAAGAACTGAAGAACAGATGAAAGCACAGAACACTTAAGAGTCATTTTCAGAAGTAGACATCTTGTGATTTATAATTTGGATGAATTAAGTTATTTCTACACTACAGAATCTGCAAGAGTCAAACATGGTTTTGGCATTTCTGTGTTGTGTCCAAAACAACATCTCACAGAAGAAAATGCTATATTCTTTTTCACCTTTAAAAAGTCAGACTATGCATTATTGCACTGGAGGATGAGTTTCCTTAGCAGTGTTTTATTCTATCTGCCCAGCTATGCAGTGCAACAGTTTTTACTAACTGGGGAAAAAATGTCTCTAGGTTTTACTTTCCTTATTATTTTGCATCACTGCCAAAGCTTGAAAATGAGCTTAAAATAAAGCAGAGAAAAAACCCCAAATCACCACCAAGGAGGGGGGGGGGGGGGGGAAGAAAAAAAGAGAAAGGAGCATAAATATATCCAATTAGGTACAGAACTGCAGAGGAACTTCAATACCACTGGCTGGCCCTCATTAAAAGTGGAAAACGTAGTCTTCCCGTGCCTTGAAATGAACCGATATAACATTGGGGACCCCAAAATAGGGAAAAGATTTGAAAAACAAGGAGAGGCTGACATGGATTTTCAGAAAAGATGCAATTGCACTGCATTGTCAAAATAGAAAAATCAACCCATTACTTTTCCAGCTTTACTTGATATTGGCATCTTTTTCACCAAGGAGTATGGAACCTTTCCCATGCCCACACAGGGAGCGTACAAGGAGCAAGTCTGTAAAATCCCAAAGACTAACTGCTCTGAAAGCGGATCTATGGCTGTTTCCTGGCTATCCAATATTACCTGGGGAGAAGAATGCACTTTACAGTCTGACTTAATAAAACAGGAAGAGAGGAGGGATGGCAGGAGGAGTGAGACTATCCAGAGATTCATATTGCAGACAGGAGGTTATAATCAAACTTTTTTGTTATGGTAAATACAAGATTTGTCAGAAGTGTATTATTTTCCTAGCCTGTTTATTTTCTCAAAGGTTATGTGGCTCTCATCAAAGATTAATTTGGAGGATTATCTCTGACTCCTGAATGCAATTATGCTTTCCCACAGAGAAGATTATCCTTTTGTCTGATAAGGAATTCTCTTGATGGGAAAAAAACCCCAAAACTGATCTGAACAAAGCTCCAAATCACTCTGAACTGCTATCCCAAAACAACAATAAAAATCTGTTAGCTACAGAAATTATATGCCCTAAACACTAACTAGTCTCTTTTCTTCCCAGCACTTTCAGTGATTTTTGGCTCTTCCTGTATTACTTTATTCTCAGACTTACATTTTTCAAGAATTCCAGTCCTCCAGTCTTCAACTCTTATCAGTCTGATCTGCCCCTGAAAGTCTGGCAGAGCCAAACTGCTGTGATCTCAAAGTAAGACTTTTTATTAATAAGTTTTGCTTAAATAATGGTTATCGCTTTTTATTGGAATTGCTGATATTGACCAATTTATGTATGTGCTACTGCTGGATAAGTAATATTAAGCAGTGTTGGGGAAACTTACCTTGAATACAGCAATATATATTATAAAACTTTCAAAATATACAGGTGTCCTGGTTTAGCCAGGATGGGCTTAAGTTTCCCCAGCAGTGGGAGGAAGCTCTAGCCGGGTTATTCATATATCATGCTGATGTCACATCCTGGCGCGAGCGCGGGAAGAATCGGTGATCGTGTGAGTTGGCGCAGCCGGTTCTCTCACTGCTGTATCGGTATATACTTTGCTCTGTTCATTGTTATCACTGTTATTCTTATTGTTATTGTTTGTTGTGTTGCTGTTGCTCTGCTGTATTAAACCTGTCCTTATCTCAGTCTCGGGGCTTTGTATTTCACTCCCTTTGTGGGGGAGGGGCAGCAGCTGCATGGTCTCAGACCCCAGCAGGGGCTAAACCACCACAACAGGAGATCGTACAATTCTTTTTCAAGTAAATTATTCCCCCACACAACAAGATTTTTGCTTAGTTTTTACAATCTGACATGCAGGGCACACTTAGGCTTTAAATCTGAATTCCCTTCCTTGTGATGTTACTTCTGTATCAGTATCACTTACACATACCTGAAGTCTATCTAACAACTGTCAGTTAAAAGTTAGATCAAGTCACAGCTTGTTTCAACAGATCACTGCTGTGTATGTCGTGCTCAACAGGAGTGCAGACATCAAGAGGTCTCATCATAACTCTCATCAAGAACTCATCATAATTCTCAGTCTGCGAAGATGATGTGAGGAAATCCTGCCTCCTAGGATCCACAAAATACAGTGGGACAGTCTGTGCCTGGTGGTCAGAGCATCACAGAATAACTCAGGTTGGACAGGATCGCGGCATGTCCTGCTCAGAACAGGATCAGACCAGGTTGCTGAGGGCTTTATCCAGTCACATCTTGAAAACCTCCAAGGGTAGAGGTTGCACAGCTTCACTGGGCCTGTGCTCCTGTGGGAAGGAAGTAAGTCAACATTGGCCTGTCCTTGTGGGGGAAAAGGTTTCTCCTTATATTCAGTCTGAACTGCTCTCTGCCTCCTGTTTCAATGTATGCCCACTACCTCTCACCCTCCTGCAATCCACCACTGTGAACACCCTGACTCTGCTTTCTTGATGACCTCCTCACAGTTACTGGGGGTGCTGTTGTTAGATTCTGCACTCCAGAAGGCATCTCTCACTAGGGTGAATAAGTCCAGCTCACTTGGCCTCCTTTCAAGAAGTGCTGCAGACCTTGATCATCTTGATGGTCCACTACTAAACTTGCCCCTTTTCATCTACATTTTTCTTGTATTGAGGGAGGAGGAGGACAAAAATTGGAGGCAGTATTTAAATCCATTTAACAAAGCATTGAACAGAAGGCAACTGTCATCTTCCTCAGCCTGGCTGCACTCCTGCTTATAAAGCCCTTGCAGTTGGTCCTTTTGACTCTCTTCGCTGCCAAGGCACACTGCTGGCTTATGCTCTTGTTGCTGTCTTCCAGTGTACCCTCCATCTCTACAGTGTTGCTCCCCAGTTGTCAGCCCCTGGGCCTGTATTGTTGCCAAGGGCTCTGTCTTGCCAGGGACACTAGGAGATTGTCCTTAAACATGTCAGCTTTCCTGAACTCCTTTGTCCTCCAGAGCTTCCCCCTATGGCACCTCACCTACCAGTTCCCTGAATAAGAAAATCTGCTCTCCCAATGTCCAGGGTCTGCACTGTGCTACCTGCCTTCCTCAGTCCCCTCAGGATCCTGATCTTGCCACCACAACCAAAACTGCCTTTGATATTACACCTCCAAATCAGCTCTTCTCTATTTGTAAACAACAAATCCAGCTGCACATGAGTCCTGGATGACCCATCCAGTACCTACCTGTATCAGTTATCCCTCGCATTTTCCAGAAATGTACTCAATTTTTTATGTCCTGCTTTATGGTCCTTCTAGCAGATGTTAGGAGACTGAAGTCTCATGAGGAACCAGAGTCAGTAATCCAGAGACTTTCTTCAGTAGTTTAAGGGCTTCATGTACTTTGTCACCCTGACCAGTCGTCTGCAGCACACTCCCACCACAGTGTCATGTTTTGTGGCCTCTCCTCTGACCTTAACCCACAGGCTACTCCTTCACATCATGGGGAGCCCTTCTCCTTGTCTTCCCTACCTGTCTTTCCTGAAGAGCTTGTATCTGTCAGTTACAGCTTTCCAGTTGCATGAGCTGTCTCCACCACATCTCAGTTATTCCCATGATGTTGCAGTTTTGTGACCAGAAACAGCTCTTGTTCTTCCTGCTTGTTTCTCAGGCTCTGTCCATGTGTGCTTGTGCATGTACAGGCCTCCTGTCTCCAGAATCATCCACACTGCAGAAACTTCATCACATTGTCACTCATAAAAGCTTCTGCAAGGACCAGATATGTTCTAGACTTGTTTACTTAATACTTGCTGCGACAGCAAAATATTCCTATTGTGCTGCTATACTGGGCACAATTTTTTTTAGGATAGAGGAATGAGATTTATTGTTTTATTTGGACAAAATACGGAGGTTTTCCATTGTCTCTTGGTTGGTTTTGGGGTTTTCTGGGGTTTTTTTTGGTGTGTTTTTTTGTTTTGTTGTATTTTGTTGGTTTTTTTTAACAGAGTAAAAACATTCTGTAATAGTTCAGAGAATTCCTTGTGCTCTAAATTACCAGAGAAAGAAGTTAATTGTTTAGAACCTGATCAGTATCACATTTAGCAATTCAACAAAGCTAGGAATTAATATTCTCTACATGGCTTAAACTCTAGCTATACAATTCTTGCTTTTTGAGCTGACCTGCCCTCATTTACTTCACACCACTAGGCAGTCCCCTATACAACAGATTTTTGTCTTCCATTCTCTGACCAAAACCAGTGTTTCTCTTTCTCCTCATTGCATTTTTGTACAATTTTCCCACAACAGTATCTAGGTGAAAACTTCAGTAGCTAGAAAACATCAAGAGAGTGCTTAATCCCTTAGGTATGATTGTTATACATAAAGATACCACAAACAAATCAGTCAGATAGTGCCTTCCCATTTTGGTCATCTCATGCTAAAAAAAAGGGTGATATAACAAAACTATAAACTAGTCATCAATTCAGATGTCATTATTAATGATGTTGCAAGCTAACATATGAAAGAGTAAAAAGGCTAGTCATTAAAGGACTTGGTCTACCACTAATTCTTTGTGAAGTTCCAATGAAAAATTTCTTCTCATTAAGTAAGAAAACACCTTATACATTGAGGTATAATTGAAAGCAGTTACCAAGGATTTCAAATGCTATCAGGACTTAATTTTTTTTTAACTCCATAGACTAGAAGCCACTGTTTACTATGCAGTATTATTCCCACACACATCGAGATATCTTTATGTCACTGAACTCTTATAATACGCCTGGAAAAATAACCCACAAATCCCCTAATAAAACAAAATCTCAGCCTCGTCCTCTGAAGGGTTACCTATCATGTAGTTCATTGAGTACTTAGACAGACTATATACAGGAAACCTGGGAACTGACTTGGTTTCCCCTGTGTAGAGTTTCCCAAGCAAAACAATGAAAAGCAACTTTTTAGAGCCAAAAGCGGTATTACCTCTATAAAAATAACAGCTGAGCATAAAGTAAAATCTAACCTGGGGATGGGGAGTGGTGAGGAGGGAGTGGCATAGTACTGAGTCCATTCAAAACAAAAGGAAGTGGTTTTGATTCCTCTACATGCATGAGAAAGCTTGGCAAAAAATTCACAGGAGAGCTTAGTCTTTTTTACGTCTATACGCTAAAGTAAAAGTGTTTAAGTTGCACTTAGAATGTCTTTTACACATCAGCACAGAAATATTCTTCTGTAGTGCAAAGTTAATTTAATAAGCTTTGCTCTATGTAGTCCTAGAATCAGTCACACTGTGCCATGACCTTCTACCAGGATTTTGCTTCTTATCACTGTAAATAACACTACATATAGAGCATACAAGGCTGTTTTAATATTTTTTAAATTATTTGAAGACAATGTACTTATGCATTAATCATACTTAAACCTGTTTCATCATAATAAGCCTTTAGCAAGCTTCGAAGTATGAGAATTCACAGTTTCCTATGAAGAGACCCACCTGATGGTCAAGGAATGTCACAGTCTAGAAATATCAAATTAAAAAAAAAGTTATATTTTAAGTGTTCTAATCCATACTGAGGAATGAATGACCAGCCACAAATATTGCTGCATTCTTAGTTGTCAGTTTCAAAATATGTATCTTTCTGCAAGTTGCCTTGTATATCTTAAAATGTCTTTCTTAGTAAATAGTTATTGAAATAGCTTTTTCAATGTATATTTGAGTTGTGGAATAAAAGTCTAACCAGAACAGAAAGTACAGCACATAGAACTTCAGCAAAAGAAATACACGAAATCCCTGCTTTTAATTGTGGTGAGAGCACCCATACAGCTCATGAAAATAAATAATCCACTACAAATGCTCTGAGACCTGGAACCTCCTCTTACCTATTCAGCCATGCTAAAAGCACTTAGCAAGGCCATATGCTAGGCTTGAGCTGTAGATCTGAGATATTAAGTGTTTGGAAAGAATTTTGCAAGTTACACTTTAAGGAACAGGCTCATGATAAAAATGAAGCCTCAACAAACTTCTACCATAAACAGTCTCCACTTGATACAGACTGGTATTTCATTCTGGAGCCATACCAAGACAATACAAACAACTGGCAAGTCCTTCAACATCAAGGCAAACCATCAGTTGAGTTTTTATTATTCTTCCAAAAAGCATTAAGAAACAATTTACGAGGCCACAATCCCTTCTTTTCAGAAATATCCCAAGAAGGGTATAAAGAAAAAAATATGTACACAACTTTACAACATCTTTTAACATTCTCTTATTCTGAAGTGGTTTGGGTGTCCAGCACACATCAGAGCAACTCTAAAACTGACCAAGCTTTAGCATGCACCAAGGCTTGGTATTTGGAGGGGTCTTTATCAACTTCTGTCATGTTACTTGTCTTTCTATTTTTGCAGTGGTGTCCCTCCAACTTACAATCCTCCACAGAGGATAAGTCAATGACTGAACAGCTTTGTATCTTCTCTCCATTCAGAGAAGAGCGCATACCTAATATTTTTTTTATCAAAAAAAAAAAAAAAAAGAAGTATTCTGTCATGGAAACTGATAGCACAAAAATCCTATTCCAAACAATTTACAGTAACTTTATGACTCCTCTTCATCTACAAGGAACAGAAGAAGCCTTCACAGATTCTGACTGTGTCACCAACACCTGGTGTGTCTTGTTCCAGGTCAACCCAAAGACTTCCTAGTTCTTTTCTAAGCACTATCACACTGCTAGCAGGGAGGGCATTCTAGAAGAAACAATTCTGATGACTTCTTGACCCACACCAATTGGCTTTGAGTAACAATAGTACCCTATTCCCTCAACACTGTAACCATGGGGTGCACCAAATCACATTCAGAAGCTATGAAAATCTCCACAATGCTTCAATCCCATGTGTTGAGATAGATTTAAGTTTAAAACAAATCAGTACTTTTGAATCTCTCATACCAATCACATCATATTGCTTGAAGTGGAAGCTTCTATTTTATTAGTAAATATGATGGTTTGCAGAGGAAGATGGGAGAACTGACAGCATCCAAATACCAGTATTTCACCAAAAGAGAATATCTCATGCTTTAACTTAAGCTATTTCATTCTGGTCCTAGCATGACCTAACTTCTCCAGGTATTTGTAGTTACAATTTCTGTCTAAAAACAAATAAATCAGGCTGTACTACCTTCCACAAATAGCCTGAAAGTAGCTTGTCTAACACTAGACTCCAGACATATCACGGGTTTTAGTCACATAAGGAAAAGACAACTGGCCGTCTTTTCCTCTCCCCTACACTCTCCCTAAGCTCAGAGCAGAGCTATCTTCTTCCATCCCCTTATGACACAAAATTAAGTCCTCCCCTTGTCCCCACTGTATCTTTCACACCTGACATAACTGCCCGCTTTATGCATTTTTAAAAGATGCAGGTTTTCTAACATGGCTGGTATGTCTGCAAACATAGCACAAAATAAATCTACTATGTTTACAGTTGCTATTGTCAAAAAGAAGAAATACAACACAGGCAGAGTTATTAAAGAGCAACTTGCAAAAATACTGTATTCAATCTTGAAAGGGCTTTTTTGTGGCTTTTTTGTAGCTTTTTTGTAACTGTCCTCAAAGAAGTTTATTTTTATGTTAGCCTGAGCATTTGGGCTAGAACTAGAGTTGTTAGGCACCTGAGGTCAAGAGGCCAAAGACTGCCATTCAAAGTCTGCAGCACTCTACAAATGCTGGACTGAATTCAAGCTGTTTCCTCAACTCTGTCTTTTGTTCTGCACAGCAGAGAAGCAGATCATAAAGCAAGCCTCCACTTTAATTTCATCATCATTCTCTCAAACTGAAAACCTTCTCATCATTTGGATTTCCAAAAACTTTGGGAGTTGGAGGAGACTCTCTGTATAGGGAAAAAATAAATTGTCCACAAAACTTGTGCTTGCATCTGAGAAACATATAACCCAGCACAGACAGAAAATTATGTTTACAAGCCTTGCAAAGAGTTGTTTTTCTTTAAACAGTTAAGAGTTATCCAGTATTTTATTATAGTATCTTTCCTTATGCTATCTTTCTCCTTCCTAGACACATTTCCAGGGTCACCTCCAGAGCTTAGTTTGCACGTGATCCTACAAAACTTACTATCTGCAAACTACTTTGAAAACTAGAATATGCCATCTACTGGCAATTTAATAAATTGGAAGTTCATCCATCACTACTTTAAACATTTTAAGTTCACCTCTATTCACTTTAAACACAAAACTAAAGGGACAAACTCCAGCTAAATCCTTCAGATTGCATTCTACCATTTAGTATATAAACAAGTTACAAATTGTAAGATACCTAACAACAAACCAGAAAGCTCTAACTAGTGCTACACTGTAACTTCCATTCAGGACAACTTTCTGAACCTTGGTCCAACTCCTTTTCCTTCTTTTGCTCTGCTGCTATTTTATTATTTTATGAGAGGGAATAAACAATCCCCTATGACCTATTTAGCCTGAGGTTTCTAGAACAATGAACAGCTGTATAGTGCTTTCCTAGTAATGTGGAATAACTGCAGTTACCCAACTGAACCTAAAGAACGAGTTGTTTGAAAGATTTTGTGTAGTGGAAGGGTTGAAACATATTTAACTCATGCATTTTAAGGGAATAGTATCCATGTTCCAGTAACCATTCTGTTTCTGGTTCACTTTAACATACACGTGTCACTTAACACTGGAGTAGCCCTGTTGTGCTTCAGTGGACTGCTTGAGGTAAGTTTCCAAAACTGTATTTTTAGGGTCTGTCTAGCGTAAGGATAGTTTCCACCTCTACAACTTGTTAACACAGACTTCCGAAGAAATGGTTAAAGAAAGGTGCTTCACACATCTGAACCTGCTGCATTAGATGACCTCACCGGAATTGGCAGAGTGTGTGAACGGAGCACCTTTAGCTGTGGAAGGAGAGCAAGCCTCAGCAGGTGAGGCCGCCAGACCAGCTCCGTGCAGACAGCGGCCGCGGGTGACCTTCCTGCACACCGCCGCCGGCGTATGCGTTACCTGCAGCCGTGAGTTCATGACCATAAACTCCTGCTGAGCCTTCAGGCTGTCGTTCATGGACTTCGAGAAGACAAACCCCATCGTGCCCTGGCGCACAGAAGAGACGAGGCCGGTGAGGCCGGCGCGGCTGGAAACGCAGGCCGTACCGCAGGCGGCTCGGAGGAGCCCGCCCCGGGGCGGGGCGGCAGGCAGGCCGGCGGGCAGGCCGCGGGGCAGCGCGGCGGGCAGGCCAGGCCGCCCCGCGAAGGGCCGACGACTCCCGCAGGCCCTCCGCCCCCTCCTCGGCTGAGCGGACCGCCCCTTCGCGCCCGCCTCCCTGCCAGAGGGCGGCCCTCGCCCCGCTCCCGGCGGAGGCCACCGGCCAGGCCAGGCCAGGCCCCGCCTCGCCCCGCCTCACTCCGGGAACGGCGCCGATCGGCCACGGGCAGAGGACGAGGGGTGCGGGCTGCTCCGCGGCAGGGCACCCACCCACCCAGCCACCGGCCGGCCGCCCCCCCCGCCCCGCCCCGCCCCGCCCCGCCCCGGCCGCGCTGTCTGCGGCCGGCGGTTGGTCGGAGCCGGCCGCCGTTTGAAGGGCGGGCGCCGGGCAGCCCCGCCGGGCCCCAGCCGGCCGCGGGGTGCGGGAGCTCGGTGGGGGAGCAGCGGCCGGCTGCCGTTTGGAACGTCTGTGGGGGAACCGCACCGCTGGTGTGTACCTGGGCCCTTGGTTTCTGTCACCAGGTTACGCTTTGTCTTTTCTTATGTTCTTTTAAAGCTAATTTCAAGTAACCAGTCTGAAAAAAAAAGTGGGACTGGTCCCACATACACTTGTAACCGAGGAGCATCGTGGCATTGAAATGACATTACAGGTTTCAGGCAACTTCGGAACGTAAACGTGCAAAGAAGGGCTTCGTGCTGGCTCTTGCAGCTTGCGTGGGTATTAAACATGCACTGGATGGGAAATACCAGTCCTGCAGGTGCCTGCACGTCATTGTCTTTTTTTTTTTTTTTTTTTTTTTTTTTTTTATAGAAACTGTCCCAAGAAACTTCCAGGATCTCTTCACCGCGTTAAATGTATTCACAGGCCCTGGCAGGTTCACAACTCGGACATGATGCAACCAGTATAAAGTATAGATTAGCAAAGAAAGAAATTAAATACCTTTGACACTTAAGCTTCTTGTCTTATTCTGCCTTTCATCATGTGTCAGAATGTTTTCATGGCATCATCATCCATAATTAAAGGCTGACTTTGAAATCCAAATACATTTAATTTTCATAATTTAAAAAGTGTTGAGACAAAAATTATGCTCCTGTTAGTTGGCTTTTTAAAGGGTGACCCAAATATTGGATAGGATTCCCGGGATTCTTCTGGCACTAAAGAGTCACTCATTAAAGTTTCCAACACCAGTCTGTGAGAATATACAGCACCTCAAACACCACCTCATAGTGGAATTTGGCATCTCATGTTACAATAAGTATTAATCATCCTATCCAGAGTCTTCTAGTTCAAGATTTAGATGTAATGAGATTCAGATGTAGTGAGTGTAATTTTCAAATACTTAATCTGCTAATGTCTTGACCTGCAAGTGATTCTTAGTATTAATTCATTTTCTAAATGCATTTCTAAATGCATATTGCTAGTATTAATTCATTTCCTAAATTGAAAACATCTGAGAAGACAGCTGTCTTCCTATTTTTCTCCTTTCCCCTTTATTTAATGGCACAACGAAAATAGGAGAAAAGTAAGGAAAAAACAGTATTTTTCTGTTGTGGAAAATTGCTTAACATCTTTACTTCAAGTCTTTACAATAACTTGAATTTTTTTGTGATATTTTAAAAATGCCTGTGACTTTTAAAAGTATTTAATCTCTTGACCGCACATAGTTTTAGTTTGTAAGGAGATACAAACTTTAAAAACATGGTAGTAGGGTGTGTTTTCAGCTCCAGAGGTTTGACAGACTGCTCCATGTCAAACTTTTACTGTCAATTTACAATATAGAGTAAGTGTTTATTTAACTGCTTATAGATGTAAGCACTTGCAAGGATGAAGCCGTCTGTCCCAAGATTCTGCATACACCTTTGAAAGCAAGTGTTTTGCCTACAGTTAATAGTTTTCCTGAAGGTATTATATCACTCCCTTGAATAAAAATCCTGGCATATGCCTTGTTTTATCTAAATTATCTATATCTATTATCTATATTTAGCTGCCAATCACAAGAAAGGAACATGGAAAAGCCCTGTTCTGGCAAACTTCTCTGCGGTTTAATATGTGCATAAGGTTGTAACTAGACTCAAAACATTCCCTGTCATAAAGATACAGTGAATGACAGCAACAACCAAGGGAGGGGGAAACAGGGAAGCTGACTCATAAAACTACAATCATGCACAGAGAACTGGAGGATGCACTGGACTATGTGTACTTAATTCTAATTGCTTGCGATCCAAGAAGGTTGGTTAGAAACATGAGTGATGGGTGGCTGTGTAAAATGTTATGAAAAATGAAGATTAGCATAATTATGGGAAGGAACTGAAAAAATAATAAATGATGGTGTACAGAGGAGGGAGAGAGAAATACTTGCAAGAAAGGGTCAGAGGGTGAGAAGGCAGAGAAGGACAGAAAAAATTATAACTAACAGATGAAATCACTCACTGCTGATAACAGACCTGTCCATCCGTGATAGAAGAATCCGTCCTCCAAGTGCGTTGGAGTAGTGGCTTGTGTGATGAACACGAAGGTGGCACGCAACTCCCTGAGGCCTTGCCTGCTGGTAGTGGTTGGCAGCAGAGATCCAAGGGGAGAAATTTCCTGCTATACTCCAGCTCCGCGCAAGATGGCAGTACTGCACTGGCAGCCACTGACAGGTATTTTTAATTAGGCTTCATCGGAGGAAATAGTGATTGATGGGTCTCTCACTGGTAAATTTGAGAGAATGTAATTTTCCTTCAAAGCAGGTTACCAAAGATGTCATCCACCCCCACCCACTGAGCCCTTGGCAGCCAAGCAAACCATTTTGGTCTGCCCAAATTTATTTTCTTGAGTAGAAAGAGTGCACTAGACCTCTGTATTGCAGAAGTCTGGTTTCTGTGGAAAGGTTGACATAATGGGGCAGCAGATTTCAATAATATAAGAGTAGAGAAGGGGGGGGGGGGCGCGGGAAGGAACTGTGGCTGACTGCTAGGGAAGTGGGGCTAGTTTCTGAAGAAAGGATTAGGATTTGAGAAGTAGCAGAGAGAATGAAGGCTAATTTCACGTAGGGCATAAAAAG
The DNA here is from genome assembly GCF_031877795.1 of Strix aluco. Lineage (NCBI taxonomy): Eukaryota > Metazoa > Chordata > Aves > Strigiformes > Strigidae > Strix > Strix aluco. Next base: position 30,703,739 of record NC_133971.1, read on the forward strand.
ATACTGTGGTTTATGCATGTGGAGGGGAGGCAGGTTTGAGCTACACCAGACTGCAGACACTGGGGAGGAGCCCATCTGCAACAGGGGCTGCAGCTCTTGCCTCTCCTTGCTGACACCTGCTTGCTGCTCCAGACACCAGCTGAACAGTATGGTTTCACTGATACTGTGTGAATATTCATGGCACCGCACTGGAGGACATTGCCAGTCTTGTTCCAGTTCCCACGCCCCCAGCCACATTGATGGTCTTCATTTGAGTGGCTGTCACAGGAAATCAGAGACACCTCCGAAGAACCACAATCAAATCCAGAATCTCCTGCTTGGCTGGCTGACACCTGTCTTACCCCTCCATCAGTGTCTTATGTGTTTCAACCAGATAATGAAAAACAAGAGCTTGGAGAAGTGGTGCTGCCAAGTCTACTTCAGTGAAGTGCCTTATTCGTGATGTGCTGGCAGATCATCGGCTGGGAACCATTGTCCTGTGGAGTACAGCCGTGTAAAACCTAGGCTTAGGCACAGGCTCTTGTTCCAGTACTCCAGGCTATGGCCTGTTGAACACCAATCTGTCAGGTCATGATAAGGAATCTAGTGACAAAAATCAGACAACATCACATATTGCATGGTGCTGTTGGGTTGCTGGCATTTCTGAAGGCAGGCAGTGTTCCATTAGTCAAGAAAGCTATAGGGATTGCTGCCATTGCAGAAGACCCACACACAGTCATAAAGACATTTTGTAGTAATGCAAAACTGGCAGCCATTAGCTAAGCAGTCATGTCTCCTTCATTCTTGTTATATTTTTAAAAAGATTTAAATTATAAGATGTATTTTCTCCACAAGTAGTTGATCAAAAAATAATTAAATCTTAGGTATTTTGGTTGTGGTACTTAACAAAAAAAAAAAAAAAAAGTAACCTAAAAATGGAAATAACTGTAACTTTTGCAAATGCTGATGTTTATTGGATAAGTTAAATGTGATTTTTACATGACAAGAAAGAAAAAGGAACATAGAAGAACAACCAGAAGACATGTTTGAAAGAAAGTAAGCATTCTTTCTCTTATCTTTCTATATAGTGCACTTGGGTGAATCAGTTTGAATGTTACCATAATGATTTGAAACACTTCAGTTTCATAATCCAGATTAAGAAGGAAGCGAATCATATTAGAGATAAGTATTTGGAAAGGAGGTTACATCTGTATCAGTCTGCTTGATTGATTCCATTGAACTGGAAAGATTGTCTACAAAATTAAATTCCAAAATCTATCAATATTTTCCAAAATGGAACAGCAAATGCTTATTTAATACCTTGTATCTTTAAAGCTGCTGGATCAAAATAGTTAAATAGTTTGAAAGAGATAAAAATCAATGCCTTAAATTCATAGCCTTTAGCTAACTGATTTCCCTGTCTTACCATAGCTCATTTATTTGAGTACTAGAAGTGTACTGACTGTAAACATGAATGACTGTATGACTTCTAAAATTCTGTTCTTGTGACAATCACTATATTTCTTTTGGTAACGAGCGTTCAGCAGAAAGTTCAGGTTTCTACTATCTTATGTTAATGACAAAATTATTACATCCTTGAAGACTTTTGTTTTTTGTTTTCCTCTTACTACTCAACTTCTGAAAAAAGGAAGTGCATGAATATATGTAGATATGTGAGCTTTGAAAATCCAAGCACGTACACAGAGCAAGTATAAACCTTTAGCTTTGATTCAGCATTTTTTGTTTGCAATAAGGGAAGTCCCAATGTTATCTAATCCTCTTAGTTAACTAAAGCATTTATCAGCTTACTAAAGTTGCTCTTAAACTAGAAGCTTCCTTTTCATTCTGGGAATGTTTTTTGTAGTCATTTATTGTTCTTACCAGAAGGAGACTTCTCAGACTGATTTGTGACTGCTTTGTCTGGTCTTGTGACTATTTTGTAGCTTTATTTCTATGTACACTACCTAGCTGTATAAGTAAATTTTCCACTTACAAATGTCACGTTTATTACTGAACAATTTAAAGCTTATTAAAATACGAGCTTAATTAATTGTAGTGGTTACCTTCACGTCTGGCACCAGTTCCCATGACCTGTGTGCCTCTTTTCTGAACCATAAGGACAAAACTGGATGGGTAATTTCAATTCCTACCCATCAAATATTTGTTTTTTAAAAAATCGAAGTCCAAATTCCATTGTTAATTTAGGTGGTGAAATCTGCAACTGGAGAGGAACCTACTGGATAACAACGTGTGGAATAGACTTGTTTCACCTTGTGACATCAAAGTGAAGAAGTTACTAAAGAGATATGCTCCTTCTTAATAATTCCCAGGGATAATGATTGCTCAGCTCATATTTGCTCATTTTTGTTCTCCATTTGGAAAAGGATTCTTGCATCACAAATGCTGTAAATGCTAAGCAGGTGATACCCACTCCCATGATCTGATTCTCTTCCTTTCTAGTGGGATTTGATTTAGTGTTTACTAGAAAGCATTTTCTTCGTTGTAAGAAACCGAAGAATGGAGAAGTGTTTAACATTTCATCTTTTGTTTATACTGTCCTTCTCATATTATCACATTTTGTTAGTCTAACAGAGCCCTTCAGTATCTGGTCATGCTTGACACCATTAGAGAGGTTCCCTAACACTTCTGGATTATCATTAATGGAGTTCATAGAGGATGCTGTCCTCTCCTCCATGGTACATGCAGAGGTCACAGGTGCTGTTGCTGGTATCACAGTGGGCTCTGGTTACCCTCTGCAGCAGTCTCTGTGGATGTTAGAAGGATTTCCAGAGAACCAGATGTGCTCTGTGGCATGGTCTGGTAGATACAGGTTGGCTACACCCTTTAGCCCTTCTGGTAATGAAGGCAGCTTCATAAAGCCAAATGTTAACTTTAGTCACAAATTCTCTGTTTGAACTGCAGTCTTTAGATCCACAAAAAGATATTACACATGTAACACTGCATATTAAATACCAAATGTGACCAGTACTCAAACTATATATGCTAGGTACGCTACAATACACTTTAACTACTACAACTAATCCCTGTAGTGCCAGGGAATGGTTGTTATCATGTAGCCCTGTGATTCTAGTCCTAGTAGCAGGCCATGAGCTTTGTACTGAGTTTGCAAGGCCTCAGGACTGAGGATTTTCAGGCCTGCTCTATCCAAACTTTTCTTGACCTGCCTGCAGCTTGGTGTTATTTGGATTGTCTCTGGTACCAATTTCACTAAGTGATCAGTATTCTATGGCTCATTTCATAGAATCATAGAATGGTTTGGATTGGAAGGGACCTTAAAGATCATCTATTTCCAACCCCCCTGCTATGGGCAGGGACACCTTCCACTAGACCAGGTTGCTCAGAGCCCCATCCAACTTGTCCTTGAATATTACCAGGGAGGGGGCAGCCACAACCTCTCTGGGAAACCTGTTCCAGTGCCTCACCACCCTTTTCGTAAAAAATTTCTTCCTTATATCTAATCTAAATATACCCTCTTTTCAGTTTAAAACCATTACCCCTTGTCCTATCACTACACTCCCTGATAAAGAGTCCCTCCCCACCTTTCCTGTAGGCCCTCTTTAAGTATTGGAAGGCCTCTGTAAGGTCTCCCCAGAGCCTTCTCTTCTCTAGGTTGAGCAACGCCAACTCTCTCAGTCTGTCATCACAGGAGAGGTGCTCCAGCCCCTGATCATCTTTGTGACCCTCCTCTGGACCTGATCCAACAGGTCCATATCATTCTTGTATTAGGAGCCTCTGAGCTGAACACAGTACTCCAGGTGAGATCTCACAAGAGCAGAACAGAGGGACAGAATTTATTTTTGTCATCTTTGCATGGTACCACCATGACGCTATGACTAACATAATTATGTACTATAGACAAATGCAGGCTTGGTACGACAGCAAAAAATTCTTAGTTTTACATATAAGCTCTGTTTCTCCTTTGGCCATAAACAACACTTTACCTGTCATTAAGCTTAGTCTAGGCTGTATTCTTCCTTCAGCATACTGAGGCTAAATACACCTTTTTATACAGCTCCATTGAGGTACTTGTTTGAAAACAGTGGAGATGTGCAGCAAAATCCAATGTAGCTATCCAGAGCTGCTTTCCCATGCTCCAGAAGCCTCAGGTAGGATGCAATTGTATTGTGCATAAGCTGCTTTTAGTTCCCAATACGGAAAATGTCTCCATATTTCATTTCCACATAGAAAATGGAATTAGTTTCAGTGAATCATGCATTACAGAAACTCAGACTTGTCTCTAATGTCAGATTCAGCAATAAAATTCAACTAAAACTATACATCAATAACAGAGTAGGGCATGTATTAAGGTTGGGGTAGACATCAATCTTTAAGTCAGTAGGCCAACAAGAGGAACAAAGGTGAAAAGATGAGTTTCTGTACAGAAAATAATATGTAATTTTCAACTACAACTAGTAGTTTTGCAGGTGTAAATTCAGTAGTCAACTTGCAGGTAAGTGCATAAATGTTGTTTAGAGCATATGGCAGAATACAGTGGAACACTGCAGCTATTACACTCCAAATGTAGCTCTGTGTCCTTTGTTTTGAAAGGTATCTAGCTGTTCGATTTTCGGCTGGGATAGAGTTAATTTTCTTCCCAGTAGCTGGTACAGTGCTGTGTTTTGGATTCAGTGTGAGAATAATGTTGGTAACACACTGATGCTTTAGTTGTTGCTAAGTAGCATTTGTCCTAAGTATAAGTATTCTTCAATTTCCCATGCTCTGCCAGCGAGCAGGTGCACAAGAAGCTGGGAGGCAGCGTGGCCAGGACAGGTGACCCGAACTAGCCAGAGGGATATTCCATACCATAGGACGTCATGCTCAGTACATAAACTGGGGGGAGTTGGCGGGTGGGGAAATTGTTTCTGGGGTTTCTGTCAGTGGGTGGTGAGCAATTGCATTGTGCATCACTTGTCTTTTCTTGGGTTTTATTTTCCTCTCCCTCTTTTTATTATATTACTTTTAATCACAATTATTATTATTATTATATTTTGTTATTATTATATTTTATTTTATTCTAGTTATTAAACTGTTCTTATCTCAACCCAGGAGTTTTACACTTTTCGATTCTCCTCCCCCTCCCAGTGGGAGGGGGAAGGAGTGACCGAGGGGCTGCGTGGTGCTTAGTTGCTGGCTGGGGTTAAATCACAACATCAGCACACAGAGAGTAGGAGTAACAGTTGTTGGTACTATGATTCTGACTGAAAGGAACAAATCTGCATGTTGGGGGTATCAGGCAGACCTTACAGCCAAAGAGAGGTGAGGCTGATGCAGCTGCATGCCCATAGGTCCAACCAGTATCAGCTGAGCATGTATTCCTAGTAGGCACATGCACACAGTACTCATGCATACACCACATTATATACACACGGCCAGCCAGCCAGCCAGATGACACAGACAGACGCACAGAGCACTCACACACACAGCATCAACAGCTTCATTCTGTTCCTCCCTCTGGCGGAAGCAGGAGGACAGCAGTCCGCTGGTGGGAATATATATACATTCATACAATGTGGATTCCTCCCACAGCTGTGCTCAGATGTTCAGTCTGCCCACTAGCTGCCCCTGGATCCCAGTCTCCTAATCTGGCATCTAGACACATTAGCTCACAAGGCCTGCAGCCCCTCTCCAGTTGCTGGTACTGACACCTCCCTCATACGCGTAAACCCCACTTCCCCTCTCTGAAACCTCCACCTAGAGCTGGCCAGAACTCCCCTGCTCCCCCAGTACCAACCTATCGTGGTGTCTCCCTCAGACATACACACCCCCACACACACCCCCAGTGGGGCTCTTCCCTAGAAACTCCCCACACCCCATGGTCTCTCCAGCAGCTGTCTGGGACTCCCTCAGTCCCTCTGATAGGGTCCCAGCTCCTCCTGTAATCTTCCCTTCAGAGACGCCCACCCCTGCCTCCCAGGCCATCGCACATACTTGCCGACTCATCTGGCTGGATCTTTGCTTGCACTCACACACCCTCTTGCTCCAGGCGTTGCACCCAGGAACATGGACCTTTGATTCCAGGGACTGGCACTTGCTGTCATACAGGTCTCCCCAGCTGCCATCACACCGGCAGAGGGGCCATCTGGCCCATGGTCCCAGTCCAGCTGCTGCCACCACAGACATAGGGGCCCCTACAGCTGAGGTCTTGCTTCAGTTGCTGATACTGACGTCCACCCACTCCAGTCTCTGGTTGCTGCACCATGGACACATGGGTCCTCCGACCCATGGTATGAGTCTAGTTGCTCGCATGCAGACCCCTGTATACACACACACGCACCCCGAATAAAGAGTCATTCACCCATGAAAAGGGTCAGAAAGCAATTTTACAACAGACGACAGACTGCACTAACTGGGCACAGGGCATGGCCAGACAAGTGCATCGACCAGCAACTATTTATATATAACTCGTCCTTCTTATCCACTTACCCCTCTATTGTCTCACAGTCGTTCCTCCCCAGATCACTTAGACCTATCTCTTTGGAACCTTCGGTTGGTCCCCTAAGCATCTCACAATAAGGCCTGTGCAATGCCAAAATGCTCTTCTCCGGCATCCTATAATGTGTCCCACAGCACAGCACCAGGCAGCAGCTCCCTCAGTCCGAAAGGTGCTGTGGTGTTGGCTCATCCTGGTGTGCTTCATACCTGGAGCTTAGGCTCTCCTGGGAGACCGTCCTCTGAGTCTTTTATTTGGGTTCCCACCTGCCTTGGAATCTTTGTGCTCCTCTGTGCCTGTGGAGATGGGTCTCTGATGGGCCGATATCTCCTGTGATGGGCCTGGGAGCAGCAGGGACAGGGTGTTACTTGGGGTCCCCCACCTGCCATTGCCTCTCTGTGGGGGTGCAGAGGAGCTTTTATCGTATAACCTAACATTCTACATCCTCCTTTCTGAGGGGTTCATGTTCTATGACTTCAGTGAATGAAACCAATCTTTGTCAAGCACCTTGACAGCAATGTGCTGTCTCAACAGAAAACCCAATGGCTTCCAGTGGCTTCTCAGCCTCCTGCTGGCTTATGGCCCATAAAAACGTTAACTACATATTGCAGAGGGCAGTACCTGATACTTAGGGCATAGATGGCATAGAGGTTTGGGTGTCCTTCCCCTCCTGCAGTACACATCTCTGTCAAGTGCATGCTGCTATGAGTCACGGTTTTAAATTTGCTTTATACTCCACCCTGAAAATGTACTCGCTAGTGAACTGTGTTCACAATGGCTGATTCTTTGGTAGATTAATGTCCTGAGTAATATTCTTGTTTTGGGGTTGCTTGCTTTTGGGAAGGTTATGGCAGAGATCTTGTTAGGGTTATGCTTCGTAACATGAGAAACATTATCACAGCAAAGGAAGCGTATACCACTGTATATTCTCAAACTGTATCATCAGGTTATTCAATCGGAGTTTTACCCCTCAGCAGGATCTTTAAGTGGCAGGGAACAAAGCTATTTACATAAAGTTGGATTGCTGTTGTTGAATCGTTGTCTCTGGAGGAGCAGCATGTAGCTGCCGGACTTTACAGCCATCCCGGATGCTGTGTTATCAGATTTACAGTCTTTTCACACCGGTCTTTGTCCACCTAAGTTGATTTCATCACGCAAGCCGTCCGTTTGGGAAGCGAAGGATGCGATTTCACCATGAAACAGTGTTTCCTGTTTAAAAAGAAAGAAAGAAAAAAGAAAATAAACGAGCAAGCAGCCACGCTGAGCCGCCTGCCGTGCCGCGCCCTCCTGAGAAGGAAAGTCACGGAGAGCGGCGGCTGCGGCCGCTTTCTGTTTCGTTTCCTGAGAGCCGGTGGCTTTCAGGAATGGAAAAGTCACCCGGGAGGGCTTCCTGGCTCGCTCGGGCTGCGGCGCCGGGAAACGCCGGGCTGGGAGCACGGCGGCGGGGCTTTTCGGGCGGCGTGGGAGGGCTTCCCGGAGCGGCCTCCACCGGTGAACCGGCAGCGGGGGCGTGGGGGGAAGGGCCGGGTCGGGCTGGGGTCTAACGCACCGGGTCCGACCGGGGCGGCCGCCGCTCCGCAGGGCCCCCGCGGCCACCGCCGGGAGCAGCCGCCGGGAGCAGGAGGTGGCCCGCAGCGCCCCGAGGTCCGTCAGGTAGGGGGGGCCGGGCTGGGGATCGGCCGGGGAGGTGTCTGCCCCACCACCCTCCCGCGTCCGCTGTAGGCGAGGGCGGGAGCGGGTGTTCGTCCGCCCCCGCCCCGGCATCTCCTGCGCCCGGGGAGGGGGAGGCGGCTGCCCCGCAGCTCAGCCCGGGGGGGTGCCGGCGGCCGGTGCCCCGCCCGGTGCTGCGCGGCCCTTGTCCCGCGGTGACGCGCCCGTGGCGCTGGCAGCTGCCGCTGCCCTCCCGGGTGCTTTCTCCCCGAAGGCTGCTCTGGTCGTTCGCCAACGACAGGCGGGACTGAGACATTTGTCTGGAAAATCTGTTGCACAACAGAGGTAAAACAAACAACCAAACACCAACCGCACTGTATAACTATGCTGTAAAACGTGTGCGTGTATCTATAAAAAACAACAAAACCCTCCTCCAAAAACAAAACCAGAAAACCCCTGTCCTGGTCTGTTATTTACTACTAAATACTTACCTGGAAAAAGCAACCCTGTGACCTCAAGGCAAGCAGTGAGAAAGAGGGAACTAAATTCATGACATTGAAAGCTAGCTACATCAATGGCTTTTGTGGTCTCACAGTCAGTATTTTACAAATGTGTTTCATTTTCTTTTTGTTGCATCTTTTTTTTTTCTGAGAAAATACCGTTAAACCTGTTTTTAAGTGTGGAAGAAATCAGTGGAAATTAATCTTCATCGGTCTCACCTGTTGCGGAAATCCACCCTCTCAACCTCCCATGGTAATTTCAGGTTATTAGAACCTGAATGTTACATTCAGCTATTTCATATACCACTATCTCAATGTTCCTCCCACACGTCAAGTAAAAAGGTTAACACTTACCAGTTACGTGTTTTTGCTTCCATGACAGCTACTGTGAGTGGGCTAAGTGGAAAGAAGAAAATACCTTCTGAAGTTCTAGTCGTTTCACAGTATTTTAACTCTTCTGAGAATCTCAACCCTTTTTTGACATAAGCAAGGACAACATAAGTGGACGAACTTACACTGAAACATATATTTAAAGTTGTATTTTGTGCTGTTGACCAGGTTATCCCACTACGGTCCGCAAGTGAATGTGAGTACATCCTCTGGCTTCTAATACTTGGGGTTTTTTTTCTGTATTCTTGAATGACTTACACAATCCAGGAAAAGATGGTGCTCTTTATTTTTTGATAAGCTGATGCATAGACTTAACAACTCTTCTTGCACTACACAGTAGCAAGGCAAGGGGCCTTCATTGTGCCCAAATCTTGGGGAGAGAATATCTGTTCTTACCAGAGAAGGGTAGGCAATGCTCTTCCCATTATTCCCGCTTATGACATTTGCAGACATGAGTATGTTGTGTAGAAATTTCCAGTCATTGTTATCAGCTGTTTGGCACAGTTTGAGATTAAAACTGTAGGGACTCTGAGTTTGTGTATGGATGACTTCTTGCTACTGGTGTTCCAAGGACTGTTGATCACATAGAGTTATGATCAGATGACATGTTTCTTAAAATGCCTGTGGCATTTTATGTACTAATTTTCCCAACATTTTTGTCTCTGGTTACAGTGAACCACTGTTAGCAATAGAGAATTTTCCCTAGTGGGGAATTTTCCAATAATGGGGAAGTTTCCTGAAGATGTAGGTGGAGTTACATCAACATTTAAGTTCTGTCATAAGAAGTCTTTGAGCAAATAGTTCTGTTTTTCCTGTCTTCTCCATTTGGTTGTGAGGGAAACATACAGCAGCAATACTGAAGAGCATTTTGCACAGTGAATATAATTTTGCTTTTATAAAACTGTGTTTGCTGTAGATGTCAGAAGCCAGCAGGAGGAGAGAAGGGGCATTGTGGTAGGTTCTGTAAGAAAAAATAGTGAGAAGATTGCAGCTTTGGTAAAGATCTTTGATTGGCATCTGGGTCTCAAGCTACTTCAACTGATCCAGACAGGGGATGCTTCTGCTCAGTGTGAAACAGGAGAAGGGTCTGTAATGGTTGTTGCAGCGTTTTTTTTCATGTGCATCTGGATTTGACCTGGACCTACTTTTTTCTCTCCAAAAGTGAAAAATTGAGTACAGCAGCAGACTTTTTCAGTCTTGAGAAATTTTGTAAGTAGTCATACTTCTTTGTGTTTGTTTTCCTCTACGGTGGGAGAAAGCACACAAATTAAAGTTCAGCAATTGCAGAATAGAAGCATGGGTCTTGGAACCGTAAAAGCTTACTTGTTGTCATCTGTCTAGTCAGAACACCACTCCTGACAAAAAAATGGGTATGGGTTGCATGCATAGGTATGGATACCTTTCTGTGACTGTAGTGCACGTGCTATTTGTTCTGAGCAGTCTCTCAGCTACAGCCTTTACTTCAAAAAAGTAGAAGGTATTTTGGGGTTGAGTGCACTACAACTTTGGTTATTCTGGCATGGGGAGCACAGAGGGGTGCACAGCTATATCGATCAGTCTCAGTGGCTTGCTCTTCTAAAGGCTTCCCTTGAGAGTAAGTGTGATCAGAGCACACTTGTGAGATCGGTATGCTGCTATCTTGTTTGAGAAGCTTTACTCTGGACCTTAGCTGGTGCCCTGGACTGCTTGTTACTCAGGCAGCAGCATCATGATGGAGGCACTCTCATGCATAGAAAACTCTTAGGTACCCACAGAATTAGGCAGCAGTTTGCTAGTGCTTTTAAGAACATCACTTGTGGCTAAGGAATGAATTGGGTACCTAACCACATTAAGAAGCTCAGGATTTATTTATCAATGAAACAGATCCTCAGAGTGAAAGATCTTATTTGTATTTTCCTGCCCCTGTTGGCAGAACATCGTTTTGTAATTGCTCATGCCTGCCTAACAATGTATAGATTGACTCCCTTTCTCAGCTCCATCTCTGTTGCCTTCTGCAAACCTGCCATTGGAATCAGGCAGCAGCAATCTGTGGAAAAAAGTAGCTTTAATCAAATTCTTGTGAGGAGTCCAATTCCCTTAAGCCACAACACTGTAAAAGCACATGTGTCTTATGATTCAGGACAATATTGTTACTTTATTACCAACTTAAAGTTGACAACCAGAGAAAGAAAGACAAAACATCTTACCAAAAATGCTAGAGAGTCGCAGTCCAGATAGAGTTTCATCAGTTAGGAAGTGTGACGGGTATTACAGTTGCTTACTTTCTTATGCAAATGCTGAAACTACCACTAGAAACCAGTTAAAGGCATTCTTTCCTTATTTTTGTGTCTGTTTGGATATCCAAAATAAATGAGAACTTCATTTAGATAAAATTCTACAGTTCTTTGTACTCACAGAAGACTTTCCTTACAGTGAGTTTGAATTTTTCTTGCCAGTAATTTGAAAAATGATGGCAGTGTTTGATACTAGTATTGCTCTGACTTAAAATACACACTTGGCAAGTGCAGTGGGTGTGTGAAGGTTAAGTGTATGAATTGACGTTAATCAGTGTTTTATAGTATTAAAGTGTTGTGTAGGAATATAAAAGCTATGTCAATAAAGAGGGGAAAACTTCTGACAGAAAATTGAAATAATTTACACGTTCAGAGGTACAGCAGCAGAAATTCAAGAAAATAGATTTTGGTTGTAGGCTGACTGGTTTTGTCACTGTTTTACAAAGACACTATTGTGTAAATATTAAGTCATTAATTATTGCATGAATTCTGTTCACAATATACATAACTTCCTAAGCCTCTTGACAAATACTGTGAGGCCAGGTATTATAAAACCTGGGTACGTTCACAGTATGTTAAGGCAAACAGGTGGGAAAGAACTAAGTTTTATTTCTTCCACTGAATGCATATAGAAAACTCCATTCTCCTCCTAGCAGAAGCAACACTCTGTGCTACAGTTTAGAACAATGGGGTATTTGTGAGTATTTATTTACTAATTGACAGATAGTGATAAGCATATATTTTGCCATAACCAAGGACAAATGTTTAAAGCAAATAAAATTAGATGTTCTTCCTGGACCCATGCAGGAAGCTTTCTGCCTGATCATCTACTGTAGCTAAAGGGCAATTTTGTCATGTTATTGGCTAGAGTGGAACTCAGTGCCTTCTGTCCAGTTCATGTGGAGTGACTAGGAAGTGTATTTTACAGTGCAAGTTAGAAAATGAGCAGATAATTATATTTGTCTATTATTCTATCATTTTAGGTTCTGTCTACATCATGGAAAAGCCTTTGCTTTTGTATGTATTTTTATTCTACTGGCATTTCCTAAATGGTAAGAAGCTGAGTCATGAGAAACAGTAGAACTGTTTAAGTATGTTTCCTTTCCATGTATAAGCATAGAAATGTTAATTCATCAGTTTTCCTTCAGGTGCTAGCATTTGGGTTTTTTCCTTAATGTTTTAAGTAAAAAGGTCCTAGCATGCTTTTACAGTCAACTAGATATGTGTGCTTTGATATGGGGCCAGTTTGAAATCCCTGTTGATATTTCAGCATAGACACCATTTCAGACAAGGTACCATTTGCATTACACAAAAAGTTTTATTGGCACTGTCAAACCTGGGAATTGTTCCGTATTCTTTAACATTGTGTGTAAAAACAATTGACATTTTCTAAACAGAACATTCCCATCCAAGGCACTAACAATTGCCTGTTACTGTGGCAGTATTCTGAAAGCAACAGCTGAGGGACTGTGCATGCACATTCACCTATTTTTAGTACAGCATCACACTGCATGTGTCCACAAAGCAGGTGTCTGCAGGTATAAATAGCACAGTTTGTCCCAAACTTGGGCATATGCATGCAAAAACGTTTAACTTTTCTGAAGAGGGCAGATACTTTCGCTCCTTAAAATGTCCTACATATATGGTAAGACATGACTTTGAAGATTAGGCTTATAATTGGAAAATAAAGTTTTCTTCCAAATTTTGTTTTTCAGCTTTATTCACAGTTGAAGCTCCTCAGTCACTCTACACTGTGGAACTTGGGAACAATGTGACCATGGAATGCACATTTCCAGTGAATGGGAAATTAAAGTTCAGAGATTTAAGTGTCAGCTGGGAAAAGAAAGACAAGTTAAAGAAGCAGGTTTATGTACTTCTCAAAGGAGAGGAAGACTTCGAAAGTCAGCATAGTGACTTTAGGGGCAGAATAAAATTGTTGAAAGAGAATCTGAACTTGGGACAGTCTCTCCTTCAGATCACTGATGTGAAGCTCAGAGATGCAGGATTTTACCGCTGTCTTATTGGCTATGGGGGAGCCGACTACAAGACAATCAATCTGAAAGTTAAGGGTGAGTGCGCTATCTGATGCTGTTAAAAGATTTCAGAGGAGTCCCTGAAGTAAGGCATGTCTGGGTTAGCATTTAAAGAAACCTCTCCAAAGACAGGAGCCGCCTCATGGCCTTGTGGAGGTGTATAATACTGTGTTTCTGTTTAGGTTGAATCCATGTTCTGTCCTTTATTTCCCATAACGACATGTGAGGAAAGGTGCTGCAAAACCATTTAGACCAGAAAGCTAATGCAATTTTCTAAACAGCGTCAAAATTGTAATAAATCCTGTACCTTTTCCTGTCAAGATCGTTATTTATAAAATCCAAGCTGATGTACAGAAACTTGACCCAGGGGCTAGAGATAAAGAAAAGGTGTCTTGCTAATATATACTGTTCTTCTGGCTTCCTACTGGTAGTCATTTTCTTGCATGTGTTTAGCTCCTTATAGAACTATAACTCATGGAGTGGTGAGCACAGGAGATAATGAATGGAAGTTGACATGTCAGTCAGAAGGATATCCACAAGCTGAAGTGATATGGCAAAACAGAGAACATGAAGATTTGACTGATAAGGCAAACACAAGTTATGAAACTGGAAGTGACCAGCTGTATCGTGTGACAAGTACCCTTACAATCAAAAGTAGAATTGATGAGATTTTTTACTGTGTATTCTGGAATAAAGAGCTGCAAGAAAACACATCTGCTGTTTTACACATAGCAGGTAACATTTCTAAATTTCATTTATGGTTATACACTTCAAGGTACTATGTCATTTTGTCCCAGTTGAATCAGCCATGATTTGTTTCTCTTTGCTACCTAATTTTGAAAAGGCTAAAAAGAAATACCTGTGTTGTTAAGTTTTGCTATTAGTGTACACTTGCACCATAACTAACATGTTCATCATGAATGTGTGGATGGAATTCAAGGACAGGAATTTTTCATGACCTACAGTTATGTGAAAATTGACTTTGAGTGTTAAAAAAAGTTCCATTATTTATAAAGCATATAGCTCAGAGCCTAGAAATAAAATCCTTCCATATAAATTAAACACACCTTCCAAGAATGTTCTGTTTTGCTGATGATAACTGTCAAATGAATTTGAACAATATGGTCTTTTCCTGCCACTACAGCCTTTGCTTTGAGCATATTTAAATTTAACAAACTGTAGACAGATATTTTTTTTTTCTCATAAAGTTGGGATTGAATGAAGATGCATGAATGGAGAAGACGAATACAGTTTCTCATTAGACCTTTTAACTGGGCACCACCACTGCTGCTTTTGCTTTTGGCTACTTTTTTAATTTCTGCATTGTACCCTGATATCTTTGCACAAGCTTTTAACCAGAGTGGAGACCTGATCCAACTCAAAAATAGTATTTCTGTTTATCAGACTGTTACTTGGTCAGGTCATTTCCCTGGTCCTGTTCACCACGCAGTTTTAAAAACGCCTGTGCTGGCGCACTTTTTGGGACTGACAAGGGGTGGAAACAGACAGCTGAGAGTGAGAAAGCCAAGTCATCCTTTCAATGAGTGATGAGCAGGCAAGTTTAGTTTCAACAACAAACACCTCTGGGATTCAAGTGGGCCACGTATCCTTTGCATTCAGAGCTTTACCAGAGGAAAGGGACTCTGTCTCTTTCTCAGTCACCTTTTTCCTGTAGACCTGATGGGAAACTAAGCTACATGTAACACTTTGGTGACAAGCAGGATTAGTGATAGGAATCAAAGGCACTATCACATGGACTGCAGGAAGCAAAAATAAATATGAATATGTTCTATCTTTTCTTTCCTTTATTGGGATGAAATATAGTGAAATGCACTATCAGCACCTGACCTTAGACACAGTCTGAAATGCTGTTATCATGTCTGAACTGCTCATAGCAAAAATAATATGGTGAAAATGAAAGGAAAAGGGAGAAGCTTATGCAATTATGTAATGACTTTGCCCCACTTGTTTTTCTCCAAGATTCAGCTGATGGTGTTCTGTGGACTGAGAGCAGACGCTTTGTTGGAGCAATTCTCATTGTGACTGCTTTTTTTGGATCACTGATGCTATTTATGCTCTGCATAAGAAAAGGTATTCCAATTATTTAGTTTAGTGTATCTCAGTTATTATCAATCTGTTAATTCATCCTCACAGAGGTGGAATGGGATAATAAAAGTCTGCCTTAGACCTCCTGTAACCACTAGATTCTTACAGGTAGTGATGTAGAGCAGTAAGAGTAGTGTTCAGTCTATACAAACATCAAAGCACAGCTTATGCACCTCCTGGAAATGGAATTTCTGTGTTCTCCCTTTTGACTGGGGACCAAAATGCTGAGAGCAGACAGGGCACTGGAGGTTTTTTAGGGTTTTTTCTTCTTGCATTCTCTGAAAAATTTCACTGAATTGTGAGCACATTTTTTTTAAGTGATCTAATTGTTATGAATTCTACATGTATCTCTATTCTGATTAAAGTGTCATAAAAATGGTGGTCTACATATGAAGTGATATGTCCAAGGTTATGAGTCTGAAAGTTGTTTTTTTTTTTTTTCACAAGAGGGAATATTCCCTTCATTTCCTTGTTAAATTTTGAGTTTTTTCCGTTCACTTCACTGACTTGAATTGGACATTTTCAGCATCACAGAATACGGGAAAGCTAAAGCATTGGTGGTAATTTGTTTTCACTTGCTAGCTAACCAAAGAAAAAATTTGGAGAAATAATTTTTAGGGTATCTGAGCATGAAAATAATATGGTTTGCCCCCAAATTAAAGAAAAAATATTTGAAACATGTTGCTTAACCTGAAGTAAGTACTGTTGCATTTTTTGATTTCTTTGATTGTTTGTGGGTTTTTTTCCTTGGAGAGAACATAGATGTGTTTGAGGAATTTATATTCAGGGGTACTTTTTACTCTTCATTTTAACAGATACAATAAAGTCATGTGTATCTCAGAACATCCATAGAACTCATCTGAAAATGTCAAAAGGACATTTAGCTGATGCGTAGCTACTTCTTTTTTTCCAAATAACTTTTGAATTTTTTTTTTGTCAAGTTATCTGTGGAGAAAAAGGACAAGAGGCATTGAAGCTGGTACAGTACTCTTAGCATTATAATATCATACTGCACCACTCTGTAAATTATTACCAGAAATGCTTCAAAAACTTGAATGAGATAGTTGATTAAAAGTTTCTCTCAAAATTCTTGAATTTTATAGGAGATGTAAATGTACGTAGCTAGCATGAAACTCATCTGGAATTAATGCAAAGGCTACTTGTACTGTCTTTTCAAGTGCTATCTCAAAAGCTTCTAGACTAAGAGAGGTTACTTTCTGAAATGGTATAGCAGAACTGTTGGTTTTCCTGTCTGCCAGCTCTCTCTTCCACAGTGAAAACCAGAAACAGCCCTAATTTCTGTCTGGAAATTACACAAAACCATCTATAACCACGGAGCATTCATGTTCAAGTTCCATAAAATAAATGCAAGATAGAACTAAATGTGGATATTCAGTGTTTTGGTCACAGACTCTTCTCCTGCATCAGTGCTATGGAAGCGTGTCCTGGGAGAAGTGTTCGTAAGCTTAACAGGCTATCATGTCATGCTAACAGGCTGCAGAAGGCCTGTAGATAACCCTGCATGTATAAGAACATATTTGTCCTAAGAACATGATAGGAATAGGAGCAGAACATGAAAGTGGAAGAAGGGACAGCAAAATCCTTGACTTCTCAGAAGATTCCCATCTGGGGATTTCAGCGAAGGTCAGAAGTTTCCTAGGTTGCTTTTGTAATATTCATTGTTTGTGTGTATACATGATAATACATATACGTGTCATGATATATATGATTATCATGATTATGTTATATATTTGTGTGTGTGTGTGTCATAAACTACAAGTAGTAGTAATAGGTTTTTCGTTTAAAACTCAAGCTGTTCTACACAACTGGAAAGTGATTCTTTCAGCACAGAATCTCCCTGAAATATGGGCTTTTTTCCCCTCAAAAAGCACTGAGAAGGTGATCCCCTTCTTGTTCCCTAATGCCCACCCAAATTCTGGGTGAAAATATGCAATGGAAAACCATTTGAACAAGTATTTTCCAGTGATGTTAGTGTATAGTATCAATGGAGTTCTGGCTTAGGAACAAGGAAAAGAAACTGTAAAGGAAATTGTCAGGCTGGGGACACTGAAGAATATATTTTAAAGTCTTTGAAAAAATGGAGTATTTCCAGAACCAGTGATTACACTGTAGTAGGTATGCCCTTCCCACTGGTGTGCTTATGTCCCCATTAGATCTAAAGTAAGTATTTTGATTTCTATTTGATTTTTTTGTCTCTTTTTCTTTCAGCTAGAGCAAATAAGGACAACAGAACACCTGTGGCTAGTTCATCAATAGCAAGTATGTACACATGGCATAAATCTAGCTCAGTGTGATTCTTGTGGAAATAATTGCTTGGGAATTTACATTCTAACAATGACAACCTAATGCAGATTTTCTTTAAACTTTAATTTTGCTTTCTACTTTTCATTTATGTAACAACTACAAATTACAATTGAAGAGTGACTTTTCATTACTATATCAACTTCTTGAAAGGAAAATGTGAAAGAAAAGCATACTTGTTCCAGGAGCAAATGTAGTCCTGATATGCGCAAGAAAAGGACAGAGTGGTGTGTTGTGTTTTGGAAAGTCTGTCATAGGATGGGACATGCTCCCTGGAACAGATAACTCAGGATGGCAGCACATCCCGGTGTGCAGACTCTATGCTGCAATTTGAGCCATGTTGGCATGATCCTGTGTTTTCTCTAGTATTATAGTGTTCATTTGAGGGTCTTTGTCACAGCATTGAGGACATAGGGAGGACATAGGGTTTGGCCCTGTTGAATGTAACACAGGAAGAAGCTTTAACTTCCGTAACAGTTTGTTTTTCCTCCTGTTGAGATACTAATGCTCTTTGCCATGAGCTAAGCTCAGTGAATGACCAGTACCACCATGACAGTGAAAAATGCAAGAAGGAGTGAAGAGAGTTAATATTTACTATGGGAGAGAAGACACTCAAATCCTTTAGCCTCCTCTCACGATGGCTCATGCCTGGGTTTTTTTTTAATTTGTTGTATGGTTTTATTTGGAGACCACTTCAAATTAAACTGCAGTGTGAAAGTTAGTTCATACTGGCAGTTGGGGGTTTTCCTAAGAAAACCTACTGAGAATACTCGCCCCAAAGGACACAACATTTAGTATTAATCTCTTATCTCGATGTGCATTTAAGTCACATGGTTCCAGGATGGCTTGTGATAGCAACTTTTAACAAAGATTTGTCACTCTATGAAAAATCTAAGCTATGCTGACTGTTATCTGTATGTATGCCATTTGTTTAAAGAGCTATCAAAAGATAAGGATACACATGACTGCAGAGATGCTTCTTTTGAAGATAAAGAGCTGAAATGTAAGTATAAATGATAAAAGGAAAAATAGAAGCAAATTGCACACAGCATAAATCATCCGTGGTCATCAGAGCCTTGATTCATGGCTGGTTTATTTAGTCCCTTGTTTCGACAGACAGAGCCCTCAAGAGAAGCACCGCCTCCCATTCTGTCTTACAAACTCACCATCATAACGCATTGTGTACTGGGAGTTATATCAAATAATTAATCTGGTTTTAAAAATAAAAAGAAAAACCATGAGAAGGAAAATGTGATGTAGAGATGTATAACAACCCAAATCAGTTTTTTCTCTAGTTCATATTTTTGTTACAGAAACAGTTGTGCCAGCACAGCTGAAGGAGTGGTGATGGCAGTGGGGTGGGAGACCTTAACCCATCACAGCCGCTTAAACAAGTCTCAAGCTGTGAGATTCTGTCTCAGCAAAGCAAGAAAATAAATGACTAAATCTCTGAAATCTCTGAAACATACTGTGGTATGGAACAGAAGCGTGAAGTTATTGCAGTTTTTCTTTCATGTTCTTGCTGACTTCTAAAGCACTTATATTAATGAGATCCAAAATCCCTCCCTGCTACACTTTACTATAGTAAACATAAACAAATGTAAGCCTGCTGGTCCTGAAGGTATAGATCTACAAGTCAAAGAGCTAGGGCCTGGGTCTATGCTGCTAGGAATAGTGACAGATAGCACACTGAATGTATTTGAAAGAATTTTAAAGATTTCAAAAAATGGCGGACCTAATCCACAGCAATTTCACTGTATTTTCTGGAGAGCACTTCCCACCAGTGTGTTTGAAGTACAACTGTATTTCCTTCCATGATCATCTTCATTTTCTATTTGACCTTTTAATTAATTTCATTTTAGATCTTTATTTTGACAATGAAGGAAACTTTTTTGATACCTCTAAACTCTAGGAAAGAGTCCCAAAGCCATGAAGTGTTCTGTGACTTCATCAATTTGTAATTTGATAATTTTTTCATATAATTCTTCCTTTTACAGATATGCAAATTGAGAAGACCTAGAGAAAGCAGGGGAAGCTTTTTTCCTCTGTGGTGAAGGTTTGACAGCTCAACATTCTGTGTTCTGTCTATTAAGGGGGATATTAATTTTTTGCTTTTATTCTGTGATGGCAACCTTCTATATCATTGTAACTCAGGAAATGAAGTTAACAATTATTATAGGATAAAAAGTCCTTGGATTCAGGCTTCTGTATATGTGACTAGGTAGGGAGGTATTTATTTAAATATCCAAGTTTCTGCTTTCTCAAGTTTATGCACTTTCAAAGACATATTTAATTAAAAATATCTTTAAGGTAAGCACTTTAGGTCTATGACCATCATGAATTTCATAGCTAGTTCTTGAATAGGCTGTCTTATGAGATTTCCCCCCCCCGCCCCCCAACTGAGCTCTCTGTTCCCTGCAAAGATTTTGTTTTCCAGCTTTTGAAGAATTTTTTCAATACTTTGATCCTCATAAAAGATAAGGATGCAACAAGACAGGATGCCATACAGACATGTCCTTACTGTAGATCTTAAAATACCAGATACTCACAGCTAAGACTGAAATAGCTGCTGTAGCCCTCTTGGCAACTACGGTTTGGAAATTATTAGATAATAATGAGTTTCTTGATCTATTCTTCTGGAAAGTGTTTTGGGGATTTAATTTCCTTGTGATATAGCTGGCACTACTTGGTTACTGCTCATTACTGTTCTGATTTACAATTTGGGGATAATGCAACTCTTTGGATATTCAGGAAGAATGGCTCTTGATTTGGACTGCCTTTTTGTTCATCTTGGGAATAGAAGAAAGAGAACTTCTACGACATGAAATACATGCTTATGTGACTACTTAAGAAATGCTGAGGGAACATGCTCCTGGATCCCATTTCTTAAGCTATTGCTTTGTTACATTTTGCTAGGTGCACAGATTTTTTTGGGGTCCTACACAGATGAAAATTATTTATTACAATGCTATTCACAATTTTTTTTTTTAATAAAATGTTTCAGTTTTCTTGTGTTTTATCCTGCTCTCTTTGACTTGTCAATAAGTAGTGTTAGCACTACTTGGGTTTTTTCTGGAAAAATCAGGTATCTAAGATTAGGGTGTAGAATAGTGTCTACACTCATGTCATCCCTCTGATGGCTCCCACAAAGAAGAGACAGTGGAAAGCTGGAATCTCACTGGCCTCAGGTTTTATTTTTGAGTTTAAAATAAATGAGTCTGTTGTGCACTCCTAAGAATGTAAATGCAGCCCTCTGCCCAGGGCTTCACTAGCTAATGTAAAGTTGTGTTTTAACATTTCTCAGCAAGCTGCCCTATATATTAGGATAGAGAAGTTAATCTCATAACCATAATGGAGTTGGTAGACCTCAGTTAAGTAAAATAGTTACTATAAAGTGATTTCCTTAATTCACTGCAGAGCTTGCATATTCTGATACTGATTCTTGCAATTTGATTCTTCAAGGATGCTTTGTGAACTTGAACATCCCCTCCTGCTTCCCAGCATGCTTTTTGAGGCCACAGTCTGGGTGTCACTGAAGCGATGGCCAATTTTTAATTATTCCCAGAGTGCAAGAATGGTTTTGGAAATATTAGGGCCATTTGTAGAAGCACTGACTCTCCTCAACACACAAATGTAGTTTCATATCACCACATAAATAATTCCCCTTCCAGACAACCTCTTCATTTCCTGCTTCCTCTTTGAGACTGCAACGGCTGTTTGCATATTAAAGTAAAAGTGAAAAGTCTACTCCTTTTAGTTATTATCAACCTCTGCAAGGCAGTGCTATTAGTGCATGCTTAGTGTCATGGAACTGAAGTTGACATCTTTATCAAGCTCCACCAGACAGCAGGAACTGTAACTTTTAAGGTAAGTTACTGTTGACAATGCTGTATATCATATGAGTAAGATAATG
Organism: Strix aluco; assembly: GCF_031877795.1. Taxonomy (NCBI): domain Eukaryota; kingdom Metazoa; phylum Chordata; class Aves; order Strigiformes; family Strigidae; genus Strix; species Strix aluco. The sequence goes on from NC_133971.1 coordinate 30,725,356, forward strand.
AAATAAGGGGATATAAATACATTTTTCAATACTGTAGCTGAACCCTAACAACCAAAATGCCAGTGCCTGAATTCCTGAGTGGTTGATAAGAAGCTTGAAATTTTGCTACTTTATTAGAAAAGCAGGGTATGTGGTAGATAACAGATGATGTGAAAAGACCTGTCCTCTCTAAATAAGGTCTATTTCATGTTTTTCTGACATCCAAAACAGAACTTGCCTAATCTAATTTTAGTAATTTTACAAATTAGGCTTTTAGTCTCTCAGCTTCATTTTTATAAATACATGGAGACAGGCCCACATGCTCATCCTCCAATGCCATGAGTTGTTTCAGCACAATTACTTTCTACTCAGGACAGAGGGACAATACATATGTAACTGAAAATATGACGCATTTAGGTCATGAGAACTAGGTAAGAGGAAATCCTTCTTATCCTAACATAAAAAATGTAGTTAAACACCGTATTTGTAGTAATATTTTTTCTTCAGTTAACAATTTTTGTATGCTACTTCAGTGGTTTGGAAAGAGAATTTCAGCAGAAAGCTAGAGCAGACTCAGCTTCAGTAAGCTGCATTTTGCTTCCTAATGGCCAGGCATTGTTAGATGCCCAAAAGTGCTCAGAAAAGCCCAGTTCATGTGCACAATCTAAATTGGCTTACTGGTATTTGAGTTCAGGACTCGCTCATTGGAAAAATGTGGTAATGAACCAGTCTGGTGGCCTATTTTGTGATGTGGTATTTAATTTTGTAGAATGTGAATGCCATTACTAATAACAATTACATTAAAGAATAACTAATAATAAAAATAGAATAATTGCTGTTGACCTGCAGGGCTTTTCATGGAGCAGCATGCAGAATGTGTGTCCCTTTTCCCTTTTGGCCAAAAAAGTAACTTCAATGTCCTTGAGTGACATGTATCCATGGTGCATCATCCAAGCATGGGCTGACCAGCAAAATGGCAGAGATGCAACCAGTGGAATTTCTGCTTTTGCCAATGTTAACAGTGGAACTTCTGGTTTTGCAGCATCTTCTCCCTGATTCCCTGTCTCCCTCTCCATATGTCTCTGGTCTTGCAATCTAGGTGACTGTCCCAGCCAAGTCCTTGCCAGGTACTGCTGGGTTCATGAGATGTCCAAAGCAGGTAGCTGCCTCTTGGGCAATCACACTGAGCTTTCTGTGTCCCTGTCCCAAAATAGGATCACATGAAGAAAACCTATTGTAGCCAGAGCTGGCTCAGAATGAGTATAAGATGGTGATGGTGACTGTGAAGTAACTTTGGGGTACCTTTTCTGTCAGGTGGGAAGAAAACAAGGAACACTTTTGCTTTCTTTTCAGGAGTCTCAATACTTGCAGGGAAATTAGACACCTAGACACAGGGGATGTAGAGATTCCTCAACAAACAGGCAAGGAAGTTGTGAATGGGGTAGGCAAGCACAGGGCTAATCAGAAAAAAAGGAACATAGCGATCAACAAAACAAGGCTTCCCTGAGGACTCTATGCAGGTAGAAAGTCTCCCTTGGTAGGACACTGGTATTATGCAAAGGCATTTTCTGGGAATCACCATGACTCCAGCTGGGACATCCATCTTTTACAATGCCTCTGGCAGAAGGTTATCTCCTGCCTTTCCCACCTCAAAATGCCTATGGGCTCTATACAACTTGCACATCATATTTTTCTGCCTTTTTCTTTGTTTTACCATTAATAAATCCTTTAAAAAATGTTATTGCTTGCAAGGTGTGTTTACATAAATACTTCTCACGAAATAGGCTATTTGTCTTAGTATGGAAGGCTACAAGGCAAGGCTTTGAGAGTTGGTGGCAGGTGGAGGGCGAAGGTGGAGGTAAGAGAAGCAGTAGGCATAAGCATCAGTCAGGAGGAAGTGTCTTTGGAAGTTTCAATTCCCCCACTTTCACATCCTTATGGAAAGAGCGCAGATCTCAGTTTGCTGCTACCTTTTTGTTTTATTGAAAGTGTTAGGACATCAGACAAACTTGATTTTAATTGCAAATCATGGATCAAGCTCAATTCTGGCCCTATGGACTTTTGTCTTTCTTTCAAGTGTCCAGTCATCCAAACCACTGACTTCTGACAGCTGCCAAAGAGGTCATCGGAGTTTTTCTGGAAAAAGGTTGGGCTACTCAGGAATTACTTTATGTGATAGGGCTACACAGGATAAGTTTCCTGAGAAAGGAAAAAAAAAAAAAAGTAGTAGCATAACAGTGGTTTTGTTGAGGTAGATTGCTCTGCACTAAGCAGGAGACACGATTTCATGGTCTGAGTCAGACTGGAACTGTGAGACAGGTAATCATCATACATCGTCCCAAACCAGCTGGGATTCATGGGACTAAAGCCATAATCATTATTTATGTGGAGCTAGAGCACAATTCTCCCAAGTGATGAGGAACTAACTGGAGATAAAAGAGTATGTATGTCCCATATGTAGCACCAATGCATCTGGGAAACCTGGGAAGAGGTGACTGCATCCTCTTTTATGTCTCCCACTCATGGTGTGGTCATAAATGAAAAGATAGAGTGATGACCTGCAGCATGGAAATAAACAGTACCTAGTAACAGTAAAATACACAGACATCCGCTGATAAGGTTAAGACAAAATAGACTGTGTTTGAAAGGAGCTCTGGCAGTCACCTAGCCTAACCTTCCACTCAAAGCAGTGCCACCTTAAATCTAATTGCCCAGGCTTTGTCTTGTCAAGTGTGGTAAATTTGCAAGGATGGAGATTCACAACCTTGATGGGCAACAGTGTTTGACTATAACAATTACATTAAAGAATAACTAATAATAAAAATAGAATAATTGCTGTTGACCTGCAGGGCTTTTCATGGAGCAGCATGCAGAATGTGTGTCCCTTTTCCCTTTTGGCCAAAAAAGTAACTTCAGTGTCCTTGAGTGACATGTATCCATGGTGCATCATCCAAGCATGGGCTGACCAGCAAAATGGCAGAGATGCAACCAGTGGATTTGTGATCATTGTGATTTTTTTTTAAATAATATGTATATAAATGAAAATTAACATGAAATGTGTGTTACAAATGTTAGGTAATCTCACGAGGAATTCTTGTAAAAATATTCTAATGAAAAATTAAGAAAACGTAACTTGATAGTTTCATGAATGCAGAACAGTCTTAGTAAATGCAAGTTCAGATGCCAAGGCTGTATACTGCTTTAAATGGCTATAAATCCAGCAAAAAATGATGGGTGTAATTAAAAGCAGAATTTGAGTACGTAAATTTTACAGAATGCTTTGAATAAACTTGTTTGGATGCACATTCTCAGCAATGCAGAGCACTGAACTCAGAGTATGTTCATCATGAAACATCAAAATGAAACTGGAACTGCTTACAAATTCCTAAGAAACTTGGTGGCTTCCTTTTAACACAGTCAGTCACTCTCTGACATAAAGCCTGAATAAGGTCAGCCTACAAGCTGTGCTATCGGTGTATGTTTTAAACTGATCATGAGAGTTGGATAGTTTCTGCTACCATGCAAATAGGATAGAGCTACTTTTTAAAACTTTGAAAATCTTAGCTGTTATATGAACCTGATTCTTCCAATGACTGCATAAAGATCTGATGTGAGTATAACACTGCTAAAATGCAAATTGATATTTACTGTATTTCTGACTGATGGGTTGCAGATTTTTTCCTATATTCTCAAGATTCGCTTAAGCTTATTTTCAAATTATTTGTAGGGAGTGGACTCTGATTCTGAACCAGAAATGGGCTAAATCCCAGATTCTAAAACACATGTCCATATAACCTCAAACCCTGGGGAATAAAGTTTTAGAACCTGTCTTGCAACTCATTCTTCTGTCATAGGTAAAGGCAAAAGAGTGGTGCTAGCGAGCCTCTTCAGCTTATGCATTGGGATGTTGCTGTTTGTAAAGCTTTCCTTCTGAATTTCAGGCAAGAGTTATATGGAGAAAAAAAATCTCTATATATTTGTATCTATATGTTCCTGCTTACTTTCTTTCAGTTGTTATTAAACCCCTAGCTGCAGATGATAGGTTGTTTTGGTTGTACAGCAAGTCTGGGGACTTTCACTTTCTGCATTTGCAGGAGGAGCACAGGCTAGGAAGAGGAGAATTTCTTGTGCTTCTCTGAAAAGTATATCTTTCTGTAGAAGCTGGAGATATGAAAGAAAATTCGCAGCACCTCATGCCAAAGTGCTAAGAGCTGAAAGGCGTGTGTTCTCTACACAGCTGCATTTTAAATGTGATGACATTTTCTGTAACAAAATTTCAACCAAATCTTATCATCTATGAGAAAAGAAAGCATTTATTTGAAGTTGTATTAGAATTATTAGAATTATTGTATTTGTCATTGAACAAAAAAAGTGACAGTGAAAAAGATACAACAGGTGACAGTTACATGATGCAGGGATAGTGAAAATTCACACCAAGGGTAAGCAAAGAAGGAAGTGAGAAAGGACATCTCTTCACCTGAAAGCCGAAGTGACATGGAGAGCAGACCAAAACAATGCAAATAGGCTGTCACAGGTGATGTGAACATCAGATATAAAGCGATAAACCCAACAGTAGATTGCATAATGAGGTGGACAACAAGGGACTGCAATAAGCGTGCAACAGCAGAGAAGGGACAGCAGGTGAGAGTGTGTGGGTGAGGTGGGTTGTGGAGAAAGGGGACAGAAAACTACATCCACAGAATATACTGAGACGGACTTTGAACAAATGTTAATATGCATTGCTAGTTCTTTTTATGAAATCCCTGAAATGGAAACAAAGTACCTTCTCTCTGATGGTGAGATATAGAACAGATGTAGTTTGTATGAGGATCTAATGATGCTTTTTTTGTTGTTTATTTTCTCACCCAGGATTTTTAAACTTTTTTTTTTTAAACTTTTTTTTTTTTTAAACTGGATCCATCACTGAAAGGAAAATCAGTTCAATCATTTAATGAGGAGGTTGAAAAGGTTCTGTCTTTTTGTACACATGAGAGTGTGGGAAGGAAGCTTTTGCAACCGCAAGATGAACAGAAGACAAAGGACTTTCAGTAACAGAGAAAGTTAAAGAAAGCAAACAGTGACTGGAGCCCCTCAATCTTTTGTAGTTTATGTGTGTATGAGAAGATAGTCTGTTTTCCAACAAAGTGAGCATAAAACTCAGTTTCATACAGGAAGATCTGAGTTACCCCAAAACAAACTAGCTTAGGGTGAGAAGCAGTACAGTCACATTAGCTTGGTATTGCTCTGATGCTTTCTTTCATTTGGCCAAATGGAGCTAAGTAGGATGCCATGTTAACACAGCTTGATTGCTTCTGTTTTTCAGATGAGTTTCTCTTTCTGTGATATTTCCAGGGGGCACTGATTTGTGCTTTGTGCAGGCACTGCCTTTGCAGTACAAAAATACAAAAGCTGTAGGGGGAAAGGGAATAGGAAAAGAGTGATCTGAGCTGATCTCTGTGATGTTATAGAGTATGTCAGTAGCAGCCCAAAAATGCTGAATGTAGGAATGAACAAATCAGTTGCAGGTTTGCTGTTTCAAATCTGTAACAAAGTCTGTCAGCTCAGGATTTCTCACCAGTCTTTCAGATCACCTGCAATACCTTGTCTGGTGATGTTGCCCTCCTCCTTCCAAATTCCAGCTGTGGAGTACAATGTCCCTGCTTTCTTCCAGGAACTTTGTAAGAACACCTGTGTTATACCTGCTAAAACTGAGCATGATCACATCATAAGTGCTGTCAAGATGCTAACGTGATCTGCAGGGAAATAAAATACAAACAAGGGTCTGCCTACAATACCTACTTAACTTTAAAAGGACCAAGTACCCTCTCCTCAGTCCTTTAACCCTTTTTTTTGGATTTTGTGATTATTTGGACTTCTATGTATGTTTGACTTCTGCTTTAAACCTGGAGAAGAGCTGTTATGTTTGGAAGCTTGTTTAGGTTTTCCAACAGTTCTGATTATTCTAGCGGAAGATATGCTCTTGGTCTACAAAACTCTCCTTGCTTACTGCTACTAAGCATCATTATGTAAATGCTAAATGTGTTTACTGTTCTTAATCATCCATTCACTGGAATACAAATATTTTAAGAACTGAAATGATGTTTCCAGGAAAGGGTTATCCATGATTTGTTAGACTATAAGGTCCCCAAATCAGTGACTGTGCCTCTGTTTATGTTCATTTAGTGGACAACATAAAGAAGATTCATCTGGCACAGCATTCTTTGTTATCCTTGTGTTGGCAGCAATCAGTCATAGAATCATAGAATCATAGAATGGTTTGAGTTGAAAGGAACCTCACCTAGTCCAACCTCTCTGCCATGGCCAGGTACAATCATAGCAAGGCTACTAACCAAAGGTGGTGCCAGAGGGTCTTGTATTAAGGTCCTATACTAAGATGCTCCTTTTATTTAAGAAGAGCACTACAATCTTTCAGCTACATGTATGGAAGGAATAGAATTGAATTCACAGTTCACATTATCCAGATATGGGTTTCAATCTTTATTTCCAAGGAGTAGATTGCAAAATAGTCTGTGTTTTCAATGTCCCTTTTCTTACAAATGTTCTTGCAAACTCTGCAATATTGTCAACATTGTAGGAGTTCTAACTAACTGAGGTCAAATCAGTCCTAACACTTCTGATCAGATTGGTGCCAACCTCCTTTGCCAACTCACTGTGGTTCACAACTCGAATGTTCCCCAAAAAGAAGATCCAGTAGCCATAACAATAAATGCATGTCAAAGAGATCTACACAAAGCACAGCTACTTGAAAGAAGAATCTCAGCTTTTGCTCAGGAGCTCCATGGTTTAAGCATATAGTGGAGTTTGATGTTCCCCTTTTGCCACCACTTTTACCTTCTGAGAGCAGCCTTATATAGCTCTGTAGGACAAGCATCTCTTCACTTCTGTCTGTAGAATTGAATGAAGTCTATACTTCATGTTGAAAATTGAATATGTTGAAAACAATATTGTGGCTTGGAGCGTACAGCTTGTGCAGTTTGAAATGGGAATGCTGAGTCTAAATTTTCTGAGGGAAAAGAAATATCTTTCTCACTCCTTACCAGGAGAATTTTGAGATTTTATTTTATAGTACAATCCATTGGCCAAAAGTTACATTTTTGAGGGGGAGATGAGTGTTATAATCCCTGTGGGTATGTGAGCTGGGGCCAGGACTAAAGTCATAGACATGATCAACTGAATCAAAGGAGGAAAACTATACATAGTGTTGTTTAGACCATTTGGGGGAATTTTAGCAATTTATTATCATTGTCTTCTGGGTTTCACTCAGCATTCACTAAGAAAACTTACCAGAACATGTTCCTTTTGGGCCAAAGAAAGTTAAGTACATGTTTCAACTTAGTACTTAAAGTAAAATAAAAAAGAGAAGATTATATTCCTCCCTTATTCCATTCATATTGTCATGCCTTTGTTTTCATTGTTCCCATTCAAATTTTTAGTCTTGGGCCCTACATCCTCATCGAAACTATTACAAGTCATAAAAAGCCATGATAGTTTTTAGATGTCTGATGCTATGGTTTTCATCACCTCAACCCTCAAAGGTTTATTCAGCTTCATTTCCATAATCACACAGCACTGTGTGAAAACTTGCTTTTTCTTCTGCAGATTGGTCTGGGAAATTCATTTACTGACAGGATCTGAATTGCTGTTGAAATGTCATGCGACTTTCTCATGTTCTCAGGTGTGAATTTCAATTTCTGACTTTGCTGCCAGAACCACTAAGTGCTGATATTCATGGTGCAGTGTTCCTTTGTTACATCCCTATGAAATGGTAACAGACAGATGATGAATACACTTTAAAAATGGCCTTTTGCTTAAAGGAAAAAAAAGATACTGCTATGCATGAACTTGTGAGGGTAGTTGTGTACAAGGACTATTGCATAGCAGATCATGGCATATGTTTTACAAAAGGTAGGGAGAAAATGAGGGCTATCCTGTAACAGCATGAATGGTTGGTACTGCAAGCTCAGAAGAAATCACATTCCAGATGCTGGCGTAGACCTTCTTCATGGAAGTGTGTCAGGATGCCTGGCAGAGCCACATGATTAAGTTGTTTGGTTACATTGCACTGAGGTTGCACAACAGGTTGATGTCCACTAGTAAGATCACAGAAATAAAGAAGGATGGCTTCTAATACAGATCATTGCTGATAGATCCTTGATCCTTCTAATATGGATCCCACAAGCATTCCATGACTCTGCTTTCAATATCGCAAGCAAAAATGTTTCCCTGTTTAGGTTCTTCTATTTATTTATGATATGTGTCATGCTCTTCTCATACTAACCCATCTGGTCAGGCAAGATTTACTCTTGTTTATGATTGTTGCCTGCTGGGATTTTGATGGTGTATTGTTTTATTTTAGTTCTATCCTTTTATTCTCAGTAATATGTATATTTTAAAAAGTCCCATCCCATGTCATGCAAGATACATGCTCTGCTTTCTCAATGTACTCCGAGCTATAAAAAGAGAGTAGATCACCTCAAATGTCCCAAATGAGGCTAATCCAGGGATCTAACAGTGATGTGAAATACTGTTCCATTCTTCATTCAGTTCTTCCCTCTATGTCCTCCTGCTTCTAGGTAGGTTGTGTGAAGATGTGAACACAGCAGGAGATGGAGAATGGTAAATTTCTTTATAGTATTAACTCTGAAACACTGGTGGCTACATAATGAGTGAAATTTAACCCAGCTGTCAGGGCAGTAGAGGATCTTTTTTCTGCCTTCAAGGAATGGAGGTACTGATGCTGATGGTTTTTATTAGCTCCTTTCTCATACAGCTAAAATATTTATGCTTTATCACACGTTAATTAGCGGCAGCTCAGTCCTCTGATAAAGATAACTAGCTTTTATTTGCATGTAATAAGTCTGCTTACTGTAGTTTGCATATCCACCGTTATGGTGACATAAATGTCACCTTTAGCTGTGACATCAAAAGATTAAGATTTAAATTTCCAGGAAAAGTCCTCTAATTTTGGCTGCTAACCTTGCTAAAGCTTGAGCCTGACTTTGTGAGGTACTGAGAGGTGAAAGGTGGAAGCAATCAGAGAAATGCAGCATCTGAGAAAATCAGAGCCAGAATGTTTTAAGTTAAGCCACAAATGAATGGGGAAGTAAAATTAAAAACCCTCTCCAGTAGGTCTAGCTCTGGGGAAGTCTAAAATTGCTCCTTCTCTTCTTTACTTCCTTATGCTTATTTCTGGATCTCCTTTTCTAATTTTTCAGATTATACTATATGTTATCATGCTTTATTCAAAGTAATTATTCCTTCTTTTCTCTTTAGTTTTATAAATGTTGTCCCTGGTTTTTGTTTTTTGCTTTGTTTGTTACAGTTCTGTTGATCTGTATACAAAACTACAGATAATAGTTTGCTTGTTACTGGAACAGGAAGATACTCTAAAACTGGACTTTCTCCTTTTGCATTATTTCAGGGCTGTTGGTTTACTGTCGGTAATACAACATACTTTGTACACGTCAAGCGCTGCCACGTGCAAAGTGAAAGAATTAGCAGCATTAAGTCTTCATATCTAATCCATTCTGAAGCAAACTTTAGTTTACCCACCCCAAGGTTTTCAGTACTTAACACTGTGTTCCAGGTATCTGCTGGTCTTGAGGTTAAAGAACTCAGTAAATATCCTCAAAAAAGTATGCAAAGCAGAGTTGAAACAAAATCAGGGTTAGCGATCTTGTAAACTAGGTAAGGTGTTAGTGCAGGCAGTTAAAAAAGTCTGCTTTGGCATGTTTGTGAAGTTCTCTCACATGTGAGAAGCCGCTGCAATTGATTTTTATTATTCCAGGGTAAAGTTTCAGTGTGAAGTTGTTGTAAAAGCACATCCCTGTCAGACTATTTAAGATTGCCTGCAAGCTACAGATCCTGAAAGCCTCACGGGTGAAGTTGTGGAAATGTTTTATTTCCCTTCATTGCCTCACATCAGTGGTTCATATTCCGTGTGTGTGCACAGGTTGTTGAATCAGGATTTTCTTTGTTTCTAGTGGTAGCCTAGTGTTTTGGGGAGTTTTTGGCTGATTTTTAGCTGCGGGTTTTGAAGGTTAGCATGGCTCTAATCTACTTCAGCAGAAGGTGGTTGTTGCAAGTTCTGATGCAATCCTACTTTTGTTTCAGATCCACCTGAGAAAATGTTCCAGATCCTCACAATGCTGTTGCTGGAATTGCAGCTCTCTGTGGTTTCAGGTGGGAGAGAAACTACATTTCAATTCCACCAGCAGAACCAATGCAGCAGATACCACTATGCTCTCAGTACATGGGCTTCAGCACCTCCAGCAATACTTTCATGAATAGCCAGTGATGTCTGGAGCCTCTGCTTTGCAATGTCTTACAGAAGGCACCGTGTACTAACTGCACACGGGACAGATGTCTGCCGCTTTCCACAATCGAGCTTCTTTAAACCATAGGGTATTGACGGCTGAGGTGTCCCGCATTAGCAGGCGTGGCTATGAGAGGGGAGATGGCCAAAGCAACCTAAGCCCATTGTAAAGCAGAACAACCTCAGTGTGAGGCAGAGTCAAGTAAAACCACATGTATTCCCCTGACCATGCCTGTAGCAGGAGCAGCCTGCCTAAAGCCCAGGAGCGGCCTGGCACTTTTTCATACTATTTTTTCCCTCATTATGGTTGTATTAAAGTGAATAAACAAACATTACTAAGGGGAACTGAAGCCTTCCCTGTAAGTATTTCACAAACACATGAAATAAAAGAAATGCATAAGCATTTGCATGAACTTCTCTTTTGAGTGTCACTATCAATACTTCCAAGTGCTTCTGAATTAAATCTATCAATATATGGTACATCCAATATAGAAAGCAGTAACAAGGTATATTGAATGATGTGTCATGAATAAGTCTCATTTATCAAGTACACTTTAAAATGGTGATCTATTCATAACTATGAATTTCAGATTTGGTGAATGGCTAAGAAGATTACTTTGATATACTTTCTGTAATACTGTTGCATGTATCTGAGAAGATGCATGGGATCAAATGATACTCACACAGTCCCAGGATTGTGGAGGACTGTAATTGCTACATGGCAGTTCTTTCAGTTACACTTATCCAGTGCTTATCCAGTGTAATCTTTACAAAGAGAAAAGTGATTTTCTCTTTGTAAAGGATAATGAAATTAGACTTACTATTTCTACAATTAACTGTTGCTTTTATGAGAATCTTAGGACATATAAGATACAATCACAGTTTCACAGAAGTGCTCCCTGTGTTATCACTGACCCAGCCTTAAGTTATTCCTAAAATGTGAAAATAAATCCTTGCTCATTTTGTCCTTGTTTTTCAGACTCTTAATCAATACAGAATATAGATAATTTGCTATAAATACTACTGACATGGTAAAAACATTAGTGTGAGTAGGAACAAAAAATCCTTAAAACTTTTAGTGAAATCAGTAACCATATGCCTGACTACATGACACCTTTTTGCCCAAATTTAAAGAAAACCAAAACATATTTTAATACAACAAATGAAACTGTTTTCTTTCCCTGCCATAGCTTTATTTACAGTTGAAGTTCCTCAACAGCTATACATTGTGGAGTATGGGAGCAACGTGACCATGGAATGCAGATTCCCTGTGAATGGTTCGTTAAACCTAGGACTCCTGACTGTTGTTTGGGAGCAAAAAAGGCAGAGCCAGTCAAAATCAAAAGAGGTGTACACACTCCGCAATGGGAAAGCATTCCCTCCATCCCAACATCACGATTACATAGGAAGAGCAGCACTTCTGCACAGTGAACTGAAATTGGGACGAGCTATCCTTCAGATCACTAGCGTGAAGATCACAGATGCAGGATCTTACCTTTGTCTCATTGACTACCAGGGCGTGGACTACAAGTACATTACTTTGGAAGTAAAAGGTTAGTGGCTGAATTGAATGTAAGTATGTATTCATTGAGATATCTCTACTACATTCCTACAGGCTTGTAGAAATTGATTAATTTGGAGGAATTTGTTGCTAATTCTCTCACCAAGACCCTGTGCTCAGCTCCCAGGTGATCCAAAGCAGTAGTCTTAGTGCTCGCTGGTCTTCAGTTCAACAGCCAGCTGAGCTTCTCCTGGAGCAGCCTGTGCCAGAGAGGGAGAGCAACTGTGCCCCTCTGTCCTTCATCCCTTCTCCTTCTTCACACACCCTCTTCTCCAGTGTCCCCACACCCCACCTCTCATTTGAAACCCTGCCCTGTTGGGCCACCTCTAGCCATTCCCAAAAGTTTCTCAGAAGTTCTTTAATTTACTTACGAGCACTGCTGCAACTACCCAAGTGACTGGGAATTCCCTGAGAGACTGCAGCTCCCAGAGCAAGGGGCCAAATGGACATTAGCAATAAAGGTGTACGTTACTGGACAGCATGATAGACCAGTCTTTGAAAGGCTTCTGGTGTTTCCCACTAACTGCAGTATGTCCATGTGATACAAGGCAGCATTCATTTCCCACACAGCCATTTAAACAATGAGCTTTGTAAAATGCAAAAATGGATACAGCCATTTTTAAGACCCACATTGGTTCCTCTGAACTATCCTCACAGAAATTCTAAGTTAATTTTGTTCTAATATGATGAAAATATCACACTTGTTTATAAGTTGTGGTAAAATAAACATTAAAAATGGCCTTTGTCTTGAAGTAGCATATTCAAAAAGTGAAAACAGAATCCCATGAGACTTCACTTGTTTCCTCTGTATTGATGAATTATAAATTCAGTGTCAGCTGCTGCCTTGTATAAAGTAGTGGAGTAAGTTCTGTCACTGTAGGTGTGACAAGGATTGAACAATGAATATTGAATTGTTCTACAAAACATCCTTCATAATTTCAAATAAGCGTACCTCAGATACAGCCATAGGCAAAGTATGGCATTAAAAGGAAGGAGGAAGAGTCAAGTGGGAAAATTACTATTGTTGCGTAAAGTAATTTTCGTCAACTTCTTCTTATGCAGCACCCTACAAGAAAATAAACACTCAAGTAATGAGAAAACCAGGTGAAGACAAGTTTGTTTTCATGTGCCAGGCAGAAGGCTTTCCTCTGGCAGAGGTTTCCTGGCAAAATGCGAAGAACTTCAATCTCAGTGGATCTGTAAATACCACCTATACGCTGACCGCAGATGGCCTCTACAATGTCACCAGCATCCTGACATTCAAACCAAATATGAGTGACAACTACAGCTGTGTGTTCTGGAATAAAGAACTAAATGGAGAAACTTCAGCTCACCTTTCCACTTTAGGTTTGTATCACCTTGAATTTGTACAAGACAGGGAGTATTTGTACATACATCGTGTCCTCCGATCCACCACTGGACTTTGGTTCTAGAAAACAGTGTAATATTGGAAAAGAAACAAGTCAGTATTATTTACACCTTTGAAGCCTCAGCTAGCTTGCACTCCAACAAGCCAGTCTGTTGTTTTTCTTTATATTTTAATTTTAGGGTAGCTCCCATTATTTGGCTGCCAGTACAGAGGAAATCCTTTAATTTGTACGGGTGTCATCCCTGATCTAGACTCCTAATTAATTTTTCTTCAAATGGGATACAGAAAAATTGCAGTAGTGCTCACTCAAATGCCATACAAATGAGAGATTTAACTAATTTTTTGTAAAGCTTCATCTAGTAATATTGCAGAATACAGTATTCCTAAAATGAGTGTAAAACACTACATTGATAAATTTTAAGGATCTTTTGTTCAGTCAGAGCAAGACAGTGGTGAATCAGAACTGCCAAATTCATAAATGATGTCTGTTTTGTAAGTTATAAATTTACTTTCTTTTCATGTTTTTGACAGCTTTAATGAGCACACAGTACAGCGGACAAAAATCCCTGATCTTATTTATCATTCCCATGTGTGTGATGGTAGCTGTCCTTCCCTCTGCACTAATAATCTTTCAAAAGAGAAAATCATTCAAGAATGGGCAACCCAAAAAAGGTACATTTTGCTTCAGAGAGTGAATCTTTTCCCTTATTCTTTATTTTTCCCGTGAACAACCTTTTGGAAATTTTAGTAACTCTAGGGATGCTTGTGTGACTTTGGTCGTGTTTTATTTCTAGATGCACTCTGTTCTAAAATGAGATCTTGGATCATTTGAGTTGAGTTTTATTTTCCTCACCTTGTTACTTACATGGGACAATGTATATAGGAAGATACATTTTTTTAATCTGACCAGATACTATTCTGTAAAGAATACAAACAAGCTTTGGCTTGGGTAAGAAGGGCTGTAAAAACATGGTTTGAATGGTATTTTTCTTCATGGCTACAAAAACACTGTAGCTACAGCATATGACACAGAACTTTTACTTTCCATCTCCATTAAGGCTGTATAACTAAAGTGGTATGTTGTACTGGACTATTACAAATAGTGTTTATTCTCTTGTTTACAAGTGCAATAGTGGAAAGATAATAAAACAAACAAGCTATTATTCTAGTATTTTCTTGCACATGAATAGTCTCTAGTAAACTCAGACAAATATACTGTCATGAAATGAAATTCTTGCTATTAAGGACTTCAGAATTTAGTTCAAAATTTGTAAAAGAAAAGAAGTGTAGAGAAGTTTATGTATTTGGCAGGAGTTAATAAACTTAAATGTGCTTAAAGCTCAGTTTGATCTAAAAGTTTGTTGAATTTAAAATCTATTTTATATGTTGAATATTTAATCTAAATCTGCATATATTTACTTTAACAGACAGGAAAAGAAAACTGAACCCTAACCTGAAAGAGGAGAACAGTAAGTCATAGGGTTTTCTATATTTATGCTTATACCTTTTTCTTTTTTACAGCTAAAATCTTTATTGATGGCAACTCAAATAATATTACATCAAAATAGAGGCTAGATTTGAATTTAAATTCAACTTTTCTTCAATTTTCAAAAAATGCAGTACCTAACATTATGACTTTCTCACAGGTGATGTAAAAATTTATAAATGTTTGTTCCCTTTCACTGAACTCCAGATAGCTTGCGTACATAGCTTGGTATACACCTCTGTATACTATCTGCAGTTCTAGCAGCCTCATCTGAGTAAGATACACATAGAAAGCTGGTTGTTTTGGATGGCATCAAGATTTTTGTGGTAATAGTGTGTTATACTTTTGGCTCAGGCCACAGGTTTTAACAATGATACCTCATTTATCCGGAATATTAGATCATCCACTGAGCCACGTATCATCTTACAAGTATGTGACTTCCCTAGACATCCAGGAATTTTTCATGTTGCAGAAGTAAGATAATGCCTAAAAAAGTGTCAGGATGCATATAACTGTCCTGTACTAAAAAAGAAAAAAAGAAACCATCATAGAAAACTATAAGCAATATGATAAGAAAGCTCTTAAAACACCTACTTACATAAATCAGTTTTGTTACCTATAAATAAAAGTCTGATAGGTTAATGTATTGTCAGGAGAGAGGCTGTGGCAGGTATTAGGTACGGTGGCATTGGGTTCAGCTGTAATTGCTGGAGTCCAAGCAGACCGTAACAGCCTATTGAGGCAAGCCCCAAGGCTGCCTAATGTGCTCCAGAAATATGCATGATTGTCCCCCAAGGAGCAAAGCTGGAGTAAAACTGTGATGCAGCTGACTGAGCAGCCTGAAGAAAAAATACATAGCAGTTTCTGGACATGTGGGCAACTTTGGGCTGTTTCAAGGACAGGATTTACTTGAGAAGCCACCCATGTTTCTCATTGCTAAAAAAAAATACATCAAGAAGTCACCAGCTTAAAAAATAACCTCTGTAGGTGAAATGAAAACTAGGGATTGGATGGAGAGGGCATGAATTCACTGATTCCCATATCACCTCAGATTGTAGTGCTTGCATCTTATCAGTAGCTATACAATCCACTGCCATCGGTATATATTACAGTCAAAATAACACTTTCAGAAAAACACTTTCACCCTTCAGAAATCAGCGTTGCTGTAGTCAAAGGCCCTTTCTTATTTCTCATGTGATGGTGTGAAACTTCAGTGGAATTATGCCATGTGCAAATGAACAAAAGCTCAAGGCAAGCAGCAATCTGGAGGACAGTGTTGGTACATGTCCGGACATAATTCCAGTGCATATTGTCTGAGCATGGCGTGGCTTCCTGTGGCTTTTTTTATTACTGTTGTAGAATTTTTTCACTTTGTAGGCCCTAGCCTCCTCTGTGCACTTACTGAAATGAAGAAATTAAAGGAGAGGTAGCTGCTTTTTGTGGTTTTGTTTTACTTCTTCATTTAATGACCGAAATCTTTGTGCAACATGCAGTAAGTCATATGACAAACATTTATATTTCTCAGCATCATATATTTTTAAGAAACACTGGAAAGAACCTTTTTTCCATGATGAGTAGGTACTTGAAGCACAAAAGCCACAGATACTTTACCAGAGAGCCTTGGAAATGACCCACATGGCCCTGGTTACAGGAACAAGGATTGTTCACGTTACCATTTTAATTTACAGCTCAAGCTGTATCAGCACTGAAGTTGTAGCACATTTGAACTCATCACTGAAGTCCCAGTTCTGCAAACTTTTATTCAGATACACAGGTTTTACTGACAAGCATTCCCATGGATGCTGTCTAACCAGATTTCAGGGTTTTTATTTCATTTATATGGCTGAGAGTCAGTGATAGCTTTGATGTAATAGCAAATTCAGAATTTGGATCACAGATAAGAGAGAGAGAGAGAGAATACTTCTCTCTGGAAACATTGCAACAGGATGCCTGTTGTAATTAATGACAGCTTTAAGGAGCCATGGTAACTTCAGAACGGCCCAGAAAAGCTTACATGCAATGAAGACAGGCCTTTCACTCTTTACCACTCAGTTGTTAAAATCAGGCTATTTATTTGCCCAAATTATTGCAGATTTTAAAAATAATACTATTCCATTTTCTTTCTTTAAGGAGATGATTTTAATTCTCAAACCGAGGCTTTATACTTGTCAACTGTCACGGCTTCAAGAGACAATGGGAGTGTGGGTCTGTGAAAACTCTTCATATCACATGCCTTAATTTGCACTTTTTGTATCTGTTTTTGGGGACTTCAAAGGAAAGTTATAGCACTTTAGTTTTGGGATAAACAGTAAACTTATGGGGATTTATTGGCACTGCAGCAACGGAAAGCTATGCCTCTTCAGATACCATATCTTGAAGTTACTGAGAACTATGCTATCATGAAATGTGGTTTACCATTGTGAAGAGGTTATCTGAGTGCCTTTGATACACTTTATTTTTGGACTTACTGTTGTTCAAGGAATTTTTGTTTAAGAATGCCTTTATTAACTGTTCCAGTCTCAGGAATGTTGCTTGAATTCAAACATCTTGTGGGAATTTGAATAAAAGATGTATATGCTATCTTATGTCTAAACAGTCATCTTTCAGGTGGAGACATCATTATATGCCTGTATCTCATTTCCAAACTTTGCAACAAATTAAACTGGAAATTACCACAAGTACCCATCAGCATGGCAATATATGGAAGATATTTCATATCACAAAAGCAGTAAGAGGTTGAAGTTAAATCAAAGAACAGACTGACCCCCCCCCCAAAAAAAAAAAATAAATCCCAACACCAACAATAAATCAACATTATGTCACAGAAGAGAATTTTAATGCACAGTCTATGTAAAACCCCTTAAGTAAGTCAGGTAAAAAATCGTGAACAGTGATGCTATAGTACATGACAGTAAGAAGTTTTACATTTGAACTGATTACTCAACAGAATTTTCTTTAGGAGGAATTTGGAAGCAAAAGTGAAAATGAAGCTCAGCTAGGTTTCTGCACTGATTATTTTGAAACAGTGATTTTAACTTTTCTCAGAGGATGAGTCTTTTCTATGCCAGGCACTTACCTGTTTTACTTTGTATTACTGGAATGCCTAAAAATTCCTCATTCAACTCCAAATATGCTGTGTACTGGGAGTAGCTTCTACAGCGCCAGTTTTGAAAAAATGCCCAACAGGAAACAACTTTACATCTTAGGTAGTCATCAGATAGTGAAGTAAGGGCACTGGGTAGGATTTGGCATACTATTTTCAAAGAGCACGGTTCTTGTGAGCTGCATTTTCTCCTAAGATAGATGTTAACAAGACTGAAGAAAGGTCTTCACATGGAAACTACTTTTGTAATTATCTTGCTCTTGGAAGAGTGCTATCTGTTTCACAAAAAATACTGTTATCAGTAATGTTAAGGTTTTCTTCATAGCACTTGCTCTGGATTTGACTGGGAGCTGCTTCTCCAGTGTCATGTTGCAGCTATTTACCCCAGCATGGAGTGGACCTACAGTGCTGCTATGAGACCAGAAAGACAGCATTCACACCTCTTCTGTTTCACTAGGATAGCTGATTTTAAATAGCAGGGCTGCCGTTGATTTTACTTGTGGAAGAGAAAAACAAGTCTATCTCTGTCATCACCTCTACTTTAATATCTATGTATTGTACCTTTAAATACTCATTTGTAGCCACTGGATTCAGCTAAGACAAATCCACACTAGGCTTGTTATGTCCTTGCTGACATGGCAAATCAGGTAGATGTCAGAGAATCAGAGGCAGCTTCTTGAAGCATTGCTTAGCTTCAGATGCAATAGCAGCTTGGGGACTGCCCTGGCTTGCACCATCTAGCAATACTTAAGGGTCAGTGCATAGGTCAAGCAATTTCTCCCCATGTCACATCTGTACTCTGCTGAGAACTACAAGCCCCTTCTGTCAGCCACAGTGAAAAATCTACCCCACTGAATTCCTGGAAGGTCTTAATTTTGCGTTTTTCCATTTATTTTTTCCTCATAATCATAAAATGTAAGTAATTCAAACTTAGTTTATGTGGGTGAACATAAATAGTACATGACAGTCTCTGAAATTAGATTATGGTGATTATCTTTGTTCCTTACTGAAATGAAAGTCATCCTGACATTATCTTATGCTGTTGAGTAAATGTTGCCTTGGCGTGGGCAGGAAGAAAAGGTGTGGGCAGCGCTTCCTGCCCATTTTACAGGCATAGCAAACACTGCCCTGCTTTCCCTCTTAATGGTCTGTACACTGAAATGTTTCACCTGCCATCCCTAGGCAGAGGCAGCTCAGTTTCACATAACAATCCTATGCCCTATTCATTTCATACGAAAGGAGCAATAGTACTATTTACTGTAATAACCATAAGAATATCCAGAAATGTATCTTGGTTTACAAGTTCCTATTTTTACCAGCTCTCTCTGGATACTTATGAACTGCAATAAAAATAAATCAGGATGATTGTCACATCTTAGTATGTGAAAGTTAGCTTATCAGCAGCTTGACCAGTCTATATGTGTCTATGAATTCATGCATGAGTTGGTTTTTACTGTAAACCATTAAGCATATGATATGTGTGTGATGCGATGAGTCTGTTCTTTCTGCTTCAGCTACTGTTTCACATTCTGTTATCTTGAAACAGCTGAAGTAAGAGTTTTCAGATACAGGTAAACTGCCTGCAAAATGTTTGAAGGGTTTGTTTTTTCTTTTTATAGTTTTGAAGTTTGCAGTGAGTCAAGAGCTGATATTTTTAGACTACAAAATATTAAATACTTTTAGATGAAACATAAAGATAAGTTTGTAGGGATTGACTTTAAAACTTACTTACACTCTCAACTGACATTTTAGAGTGGCATAATGGATATCTTGCATAGGAACCTTCAGTTATCTTTTCTGATATGTACCTCCTCTGTTCATTTCCATATGTTTGTCCCAGCTAGGAGGATGTCATAAGCAATAGCATGTTAGTGTACTGTATAAAGGTATGGATTCAGTTAAAGTTAGTGGAATGTTTCTAAGAAAAGATGTGCAAAGAATCTACCCACTGGTTTACAGTAATCAAAAACATAGTTCACTGAATTTTAATTATGACCATTTTTCACAAGCATG
Source organism: Strix aluco (assembly GCF_031877795.1). NCBI lineage: Eukaryota > Metazoa > Chordata > Aves > Strigiformes > Strigidae > Strix > Strix aluco. The sequence goes on from NC_133971.1 coordinate 30,745,203, forward strand.
TTTAAATAAATTATTTAATTCTTCTCATCTGGCTAAGGAACTCTACTTTTGCCATCCTCTGACCTGCTTTACAGTCACATGAAGTGACATATTTGCCATTTTAGCACAGGAGCTACAGGCAAATTGGGTGATTAGTTTTCCTGCTCATTCCTCACCTCTGCTATTTACCACAGATTTTAAGGGCTTGCAGTAGGTTCATCTGGACTTTTCTACCATAGCAACATCTTTAGTATCTGTGAGTTGCAGCTTTCTCTGTGATTAGGAGCACAGATGAGAATAAGATTAGCTCTGTTTTGTACCACGTTCACCTTCATATCAGCAACAGCCTAAACCCACTCCATTTACTTGATTTACATCAGCATAGACATGGATGAAAGAAACTGTTAACATCAAGAATGCTAATACCTTTGGAAAAAGACTGAAGTGGGGATTTCTAATGGCCAGTTGAAATGTTAGTCTTACAAGACTTACGTCTGCATACCAGAAAACTACCAGTTGATTCTGACCATGGCTTAGTGGGAGCAGTTGTGAATGCCTTTTAGAGGTTTGGATTGCCAATGAATAAAACTCTATGTCTTTCTTAAGAAAGAGTACAGTCATCTTTTCTTGCAGAATTTCTTCCTTCACTTGACAGAAACATGCTGCTTGCCACCAAGACCAGTAACTTCCTAGTTCACAAAATAGCAAAGGAGAAAGGTTTTACAAACCATCTCTATACTGTAAGGAATCACCATTACTGGAACAGATCTAACACCAAAGTTGGCTTTACTTTCTGTGGGGGTGGGGAAACAACTAAGTGACCTCCAGAAGTCCTTTCTAACCCAAAGTGACCTTTGATTGTAAATCTGTTGTTCAAATTAGCTTCTGTATCCTTTGCAATTATCTGACTTTTCTTATACTCCGATGAAAACGTGGGCCTCGGATCCATGACTGCCATTTGGTTTGACATGACATCCTAGTTTTCCTCAGCAGGTTGTCAAGTGTGCCCTGAAATACTATTTTATAGACAGAGCACTGTAATATTTCATTCAACTTCAATATGCAGCTGGTAAAAAGCAGCTGACACAGGTAAGTGCACTGTGCAAACACTGTTAAAAGCTGACTTGAAAGAAACATTAATTGAGTTCAGATATATTTACTTTTGGCTTTTATGTTTACTGCCCTTTTTCTGCAGCTGAGGTTTGTTTACTCACAACCCTCTTTCCTTAATGGGCTTTTCCAAGTGAGAAGTGAAATGCCTTTCATGCAAAGTCTGTGTTAGAAATCACTTTACATAAGGAAAGTGCAGTATAATTTTGAAGAGTGGGTTTAAGTGCATTCCTTACACACACAGGTTTTTCAAGCAGTGGGGCAAGATGACTACATGAGTCTCAACTGGTGAAGACTGGCTTCCTGTGGTGAGGTGGGAAATCTATGTAGTCAGAAATTTAGAGTTCTAATTGCAGTGGAAATGTTGCTAGCAGGAAGATTGTTGTGCTACTGGATGACTGCATTTGTGTATGAAATCCACCATTTTTCAGGTGAGATAATGAACATACTCTTCCCAATTGTCAGTCTTAACAATGCTCCAGCTTGGCAACAGCTATACCAAAATGCTAAGTTGACAAATGGTGAAATAACTCCACCCTGTATTCATGGAGCAGTAAAGTAAAACCTGGCAGAACAAAGAAGCCATATATCGGTGAAGAGACATATAAGCCTGAGAATGTCACTGAAAAAGGAGAAGCTTTTGGTGGAAAAAGGGAACAGAAGAAGGTCAACAATTTTTGTTTCAAGAGAGGTCCAGAATTTTGGTGAGAATAGTAAAGTCAGATGAAGCACTGGGAGCTCAAAGAATTTCCTGGTTCATATAAGAAGCCATGAACCGCTGAGGGATGCTTCTGTACATCCCCAAAATACTGCAACCCTAGTCCATGGAGCTGTCTCAGACTAGTGAGAAAACTGAGGCAGCAAGAGAGCTGTAAATTTATTGAGCGAAAGCAACATATTTAGATCTTGATGCAAAGTCTTTGATTTTCTGTACGTTTGCTATGCACATACTTCATGCTCCTAATGAGCTGTGAAGCAAAATGTAAACCACAGAGTATAGCCCTTGCTGAGATATTGGGGAATATCTCAGAGATAGAGCCTGCTTCTGGACTAGTTAAATACTCAAAGCCAGAAGCAGAATGTGGTTCAGCAAACTTAAAGATGGAGAATCTGGTGAATTCCCAGCTGAGAAGCTTATTTACATGACAGTCTAAATTTTGCGAAGCTGAAGATTACTATATGCTGTGAATGGGAACTATTTCCACCTTCCCATACATTCTGCTGTTGACATAGACTTAAGAGTTTAACTCCAGAAGAGATCACTGGTTCAGTTGTTGTAATTGCCCCCATGTTAAGTTTATGAAGGATAGTTCAGGTTCTTTATAACAAGCCTCAAACTTCACCTCTATAAAGTTGTTCAGTTTTCCAAAACTAAAAATGCTTATGACAATTGCTGCAAGAGAACAAAGATCAGAGCCCCAGTTGCTTCCACTGGGAGAAATTTGGTTAGGTCAGGTTTCCTGGATTTTCACAATGCTGAGTTGTACAATTGTACCCCACATTGGAGAGAGGAAGGTGAAAAAAGCCCAAGGGTGTGAAAAATTTTCTCACATCAGTCAACGGTCTTGAACAAGACATACCCCGGAGGCCATTTCAGGGCACAAGACAACTCTGCTCAGTTAGTCATTGCTGACCTTGTCCAATCTCTGATACTTCAGACAAGGAAGCCAAACTGTGTGCTGGGATAACTTAATATTCCTGGTGCTTCCAGGTGACTGGCTACTGCCTGAAACATGGAAATTTAGTTGTGTGCCTTGCCTGTCAGGAGAACTGCTAATGGGCAGAAGCTGAGAAATTCTTGACTCAAATAGGGTAAGCTATGAAGAATTGTAGGAAGTATTTAGCAAAATTAACTAGACAGATGGACTCACAGTCCCATGTAGAGAAGGACAAGGATTTTCTTAAGTCAAAGGTCATCAACCTATGCATCTTCTCTGGGCTGGGTCTCAATAAAAGTTATGCATCCTTTATCAATCTGCATATTTTCAGCTTCATTCTTTAATTGATCTGCCTCAGGTACCCTGTCAGTTACAGCAGCAGAACTGCATGTATAACTTAGCTCTAGTTCTGGGCTACATTTATGACTTGCTCCTTGATATTTTATTTCAAAACAAGATCATAACTGAGATAATTAAGCTTCCTGTTTCCAAGCCTGTATATTTGTCATTGCCCTTTGTAGTACTTGAGTACTCCCTGGATTTTGCGTGCCTGCCTGAGAGGGATTGCTGTTAAGAAAAATATCTCATTTAGGTTATTGGAGGAATAGTTCACCAGGATGGAAAGGAGACATTTAAAAGTCAACAGTGGGATAGAAATGAAGGTATAAAGTGGATCTGTGCCAAATGTAGTGTAGAGATGAGGCTTCCTGAGAGTTTCAGAGTAGGGAAGCTCAGAAGATTTTCAGTGAAAATAGTAGAGCAAAACCCAATCTTGTTTACAGCTAGAGCTCAAGCTAAGTTTATGGAAGAGATTGTATGACTTGGGTCTTGTGATATCAGGGTCCTGGACAAGGTAATCATGAGACCTTCTCCAATTCTGTGCTCCTGTCTTGAAGATCACACAAACCCTTTTTATGCATGTGGAGGTCTATACTTGTGAGGACACCAGCTTTCCTGGAGTTATAACTTTTGAGACACTGTTTCCCACCCAGTGTTGCCTGTATTAATTTTCCTTTATAACCCCCTTTAATAAACAAGAGTAACAAGCTGCATTTATCCACTACTGACCTCCTATTCAGAGACTCTGATTGCTTAGGCTTACAAACAAAAAAAAGGTCTGTTTTAAAAAAAAGTTTTGCCCTTGGTGTCTGGCCAGACACTTGTTCAAATCTGGGTTTTTCCCAGGAGAACAAGAACATGTGCACTGTTTTGATATATACTAAAACCTTACTTGTAATGAGAAACAGCTCTCATCTTGCAGTGTCATGAAGTAAATACTCTAGTAAAGGGGCCTGCTGATGGTTCAGAAACCAGAAGCCTTACAGTAGGAATAAGGAACAAGGTAAACCTTTCTTCAGACCTATGTGGTGATTCTTGTGAGCTAGTCATTCCCATGTGTAGGCAGATGCTAAGGCTTGCTCCACACCAGCCTTTCACTTCATAGCTGTCTGACAGTGGGAGCACTCCTGCAGAGGGTGGGTACAAGTTACTGCCCTGCCTGCTGCTCTGATTCTGCAGGCATTGGCCAGGTAATGTGGGTGCGTGCCTTTCACAGGCACGATATAGCATGGCTTTTTACAGAATTGGGCTTTGTGCCATGGAGATACATTCTGTGAAGAGCAGGTACAAAACCAGTCTGTGAGGGCAAAAGTGACACAACCTGGTTTAAATCCCTCCTTGTGACTATGAACAACCCTGAAAGTCTTTTGAACTGTTGATTAAATCCAAAAAGCCACAGGGAGCTAAGAGAAACAAAACTGGAATGAATCTGGCTTGTATTTTCAGTCTAATTCTTTGAATTTTTCCACTTTGGTAGATTTAAGTTAAACTTTTTATTAGCATTTTAACAGGATACAGGGTCTTTTAAAAATCCATTTTTGTACATGAAAAGAGAAGTTCCTTTTCTGGCTTTTAGAAGGTTGGGACAACAATAAGATAAGGTTGTGCTTGTTTTCCTCCGAACACCAGTAACTGGAGATCTCAGTGCTGCAAGCTGCTTTGTATAAGCAGATGTGATATATTTACAGAAGCCCACTGTACAGCAGACTGTACTATAGCAAATATACTTGAATGCAGGGAAATACCTGCTTTCATAAAGTGTCTGCTAAAAGCAGCAGCAAAATAGCTATGTTTCTCAAAAAGTAGGAACAACTGCATTGAAAACTCAGCTGCTCTCAGAAGGAACAAGGCAGTCTATTTTGGCCCCCTTTTCTATCTTGGGTATGAGTTCACATAAGAGGACTCAAAGCAGGGACTGTTTTTTTGTGCTGAATTTTGCCATTTGTCATCTGATCTATTTTGTAAGAAGCATAGAATTTCCTGAGAAAGGGATTTAATCAGCTGACTTCATGGTTTTGTAAGCTAGTGAAGCATCAACAGTATCTTCTATCTGAGAATCTCAAAGTGTTTTCCAAGTGTTTGTAAACACTATCATACTAATTTACTGATGGAGAAGGCAAGCATGTACCTTAATAAAAGCAGACTGAAGGACATCAAAGGAATAAACCCCACATCTCTTGACATTTCACCACCATCCCCATATAACTAGTTTTACTATCCTTGCAGGGTAAACTAAGTGACAGTGAGCTGCAAAAGCAGGCTGCCCCGTGAGGGGCTATGAACCAGGAGCAGAGGACAACCTCAGCACTATGCCCTCCCCAGCAGGGCACAACCCCATGATGCCTGAGCAGGACCAGGGCTGGTGTCACAGTCTCTCCACAACCCCTCACCAGCCAAGGTGACGAGTTAGGTCCAAGACCCACCCAGGGGATCCTGTTAGGCACAGCCAGCAGGCCTGGAGACAGGGCAATCTACAGCACTGACCCATGGTCCAGCCAGGAAAAGCAGTCAGGGCAGCACGGGACAGGACTGGGCACAGACCTACTTACAGCTCAGCTCTGGCAAGGCTTGGGTGCCTGGGCACGAGCTTAAAGGAGGCTCCTGGACCCACGGGCAGAGGGTGCATTGGTGGGGTCACCAATGAGGCTGGCCAGGGCAGCTATAGCCACATAGCCCCCAGCAATGGGGAGTCCATTGCCTTCTGCAAAACGTCCCACGCTCATTATTACTAGTTTTAATAGCAGTCATGTATGTACAAGAGCAGGACATCTCCTGTGACTTCTATTCTTAGAGCAGCCACTTCTGCAGTAACTCTGCTCCTTCTGCTTTAACTGTCATATTTAACTACAGCCCTGGATGTTGCTATTTTTAAATATTAAAGGGTTTTTTTGCAATAGGGAAGCATAGATGCATAGAGCTATTATAGTCATAGTCAAATATAACTGTCTCTTAACAAAAATTAAAAGTCAGTTAACTTCCAGTTGCTCTTCATTGCACAGCAGCGGAGTTTTTTTCCTTAGGAAAGCAGGAACAGTCTGAGGTGTGAGCAGAGATTTGGAAAACTCTGAGCAGAAATATAGCCGACTTGATCCCTATAACCACTCAAATAGACTTTTCTCCCTGAAAATATGAAAGTAATCAAGAAACAAAAGTTGACCCAGCTTCTCTACAGTTAAGTTTTGCTGAGCTGGCCACAAACCTGCAGTTAGGTGGATTGGTTACATGCTGTGGTGACCCATTCACTTCTTTTTCAAAACAAACTTGGTTAAATCTAACAAGATGCCATTTCAGGGCTGCTTCTGACAGCTACACAGCATGACTTTGCAACTTTGGTACTTCTCACAAGGCAGCAGACCAGAAGATTGGTAAGGCTGATAATGCAATAACAAGTGGTAGAGACCTTCCTTGCACTAGTTCTGCTTTTACTGAACAACCATGCTCAGGCAAGGACTTTTAACTTAGAGTGTTATACAAGGTATCATGTTATGGAGCCAAGTGATTTTCAGTTGAATAAATCATCAGCTCAAGTGCTACAGAAAGACCTACTACCAAACAGAGTAATGGACAATTATAAACAATATCTTATAATAAGATTCTATCATTTTCAGAAAAAAAAACTTGGCAAAATGCAAGTACAAACAAGTACTATTAAAAAAAGACAATGGCAGATGGTAACTGTGCTACTTCCCCCCCCCCCCCCAAAAAAAAAAAACCCCAAACCAAACAGGGAATAGGTAGCTAAAAATCTGAACATTTTTTACTAAGCAGCCCTGAGGATGTGAAAAGAATATAGTTTCATAGCAAATTGTGTTCCTGTTCAGTTATTTAACCCCTGTTCTGGCTGTTGGGCATATAACCCTGGCATACTGTGTGTCTCAAACAACAACAAGATTTTGATGAGGATCTCTCATCAGGAATTTGTTAGCAAACTATAGTAAAGATTTCTTTGTATGCTAGACTAATGGTTTTCAGTCCTATTTTCTGTGTGGTTCCTCTCCTCTCCCCCTGCCCTCCTCTGCATATTTAATATTTCAAATTTCTCTTGAACAGTATGTGTCAACAACCACAGAAAAAGCAAAAATAAACTGACAACACATTTGTTAACATTTTAACCTACATAACTAACATCAACTGAGCCAGAGTACCACTGTCTGGCTGATGTTTCCAATAATCCATGGCAAGTCTCTAAAGACATTGTTTTACAAATATAGAGATCTGAATATTTTATGCTATTTGACTAAGGTGACATTTCAAGTCAGACTCTATAAATACGATCAGACAAGCTGTTTGATGCCTAAGCACTGTGCTCAGTCCAGGGATGTTGGGTATGTGTGACAGCTGTTTCTGAATGCCGTGAGAACACCACCTCAGCGTTCTTCTGGCAGGGAAAACAACAATCCCACTGAGAGATCTGTTTTTCTTTCTTCTTTTTAAAAAAATTATTTGTTGTGCACTAGTAGCATGTACGCATTTTGTAACAAAGAGGCTTGGAATCTGGCTCTAGTGTTCTTAGTTTTAATGACACCTAGCCCTTGTCCAACATGTGTAACAGTGGTACCTTCCATTGCTGTTGACATGAGGGAGACTTGTATTTTACCTATTACTTACATGTTGAAATACCAGATTGCTAAGTGGTTCCACCAGTTCTGTCAATAATGAAGTTATAATGTCCTGTTCTTGGTGGATAATCCTGTATTTCTACACCTCTTGTATTCTTCTACTGGCAAGAAGCTCAGTTTTCAGCTCCTTAATTCAGATTTTCCTGTCACATTTGGAAAATTTTTTTCAGACCTTTACAGCCACTTTTGCAACACAGTGTAGGACTCTGCCTGTAACATGGGCATTTTATTTTGCTGTCTCACCAAGAGGTATAATATTTTGAAATTCAGTTCTTAGTGGGAGTATGAACAAAGGAGGGATGAAAAGTCAGCATTTCAAGGACTGTTATAAAACTTAGGGAAGAGCATCACAAGACAGAAGTCCCACAAAGCCAAAAATGTCACATGACTCAAGACAGCATATGCACATGAACAAGCACTTCTTTTAAATCTAGCTTTTCTACAGATTTTGCTGAGCAGTGGCATATCTGGTTTTCCCACATATACACAGAGCTAAATCCTGAGGGGCATCGAGTTTTTGCAAGTCCCTTTATGTTCAACAAAAGCTGCAAAAACTGAACAGTTTCAAGGACTAGATCTATACACAATTTTTCTGCTGACTTCAGTTTTGCATGTCCTGTGCTTGCTTACAAGCCTTGCAAGCTTGTGATTTTTTCCAGCTGGAAAAGCAAAGGTTGCAAGAGCAGGTTTGCCCGTGTGCCTTCCCATAAGTTCTCAGATGTCTGTCAGAGGAATTAAACACAAAATAAAATTTTTTAAATCCATCTATTGAAAATGAATTTGTAATTGGAGAGTCACTAAGGTTCCTTTTTTATGTCAATAGAGATTAATTAGAATTCTATCTAATGTTTGTAATATCTGTAAATGGTTTTTGGATAAAATGGATACTCTGTCAAAGAACACAAACATGGCATTTTGAAATGCGTTGCCTGAGTAAAAGCTGAAGGAGGATCATTGGATACTATGGATGAAGCATTAGAGTTTTGCCTCATTTAATGTTGGGGACTGCTCATGGACTATGTATTATGCATCCCAAATGAAGGTGACACAGAAATGATTTTGATTCTGGGCATTACAATTTTTATCCTTTATGCAGTCTTCTTCAAGCTCTTCAAGGAATAATAGATGCTAGCTGATCCACTGATTTTGGAAAAAAATCATAAAATGGGGAGAAAACATGTGTCTGCAACATAACAGCCTACCCAAGAAGTGGACCCACTGACTTCCTCCTCCTGTTTGTTCAGTACCTATCCAAGGGCAAGCTTCATTAGATACTGTCTAGGTCTTACACTGGGAGGGACAGTGAACACCAGGTCCTTATTCATTCAAGTTGAGTTTGATAGACTTTTAATATTTCCCCCTCATCTCTTCGTTCTGTAATTCCCATGTAAACACAAACCACACTCACATAAGCATGGACATGCAGGTAGCCTCATCCAGTTCCTCCTCTCTGGCTGATCAGTGTTGAAGGTCAATAGTGAAACTTACGCATGCCCTCACTCATGTATCTTACATTAACATTCACAATTGCAGTTCTCTTCAGGTCATGTACAATAATTTTCCACATCCTGTTCAATGACCTTAACCCTGGGTCAGAGCCTTGTCAACAGTCTGTAGTCCTGAGGCCTTTGACCATTCTTGTTGACCTTGGTGCCCTTTTTGACGTAAAAGGGTGAGAACAGCCAACAGTGTGCAAGTGACAAGAACACCTTGAATTTACACACTGATAAAATAATGTTCTCATTACTATCAGTAAAGTCATACTGAGCTGGCATTTGTTAGGTGTCCTAATTAGAAAGAAAATTAGGGCAAAACATCAATGATGAAAAAAGTGTTTGAGAGTTGATACTGTAGTCGTGGTTTAGAAGTGCATTAAAAACATGTTTCACTAATTTTCAGTGTGTGAATTAAAACCTCTGATCTTTACAGTAGGGCACACTGAGGTGTTTAATGTATTTAAGTACCACTGAAGCCAAAGTAAGTCACTGAGGCACTTAAAGCACATGCTTGGTAAACTGGAGTCTTCTGACTAAACATCTTGCTGCATCTGTCCTCTATCAGGCATGCGCATTTTCAGTCACAGAAATTATTTCAATATATTCAGGGTTGGCCAGCAATTTTCATTGACCTACATAAGTAAAACAGAAAAATAACTCTTAACATGGAAGTATAGTATTCTTAATAAAACCTAGCAATTATTCTTAATAAGATCCAGTCACTCCGAGACCTGTGTTTCCCAGGATTTTTTAAGAACAATTGGTGCTATGTTTCATCATGTGATTCCCAAAAGATGAGTAATGGAAACATATCTGCCTGAGCACGTCCTTATTTTGCATTAATTGTCCTTTATTTACTATAACTATTAAGCCAGGTCATAAAGCAGTATTGAAGCTGGAAAACTGGTGTCCAGTGATACGAAACATGCTTACCGAAACAAGTAAGTGTCGGTGTACAGAATTGTATTTTGTCCTGCCAGCATTCCAGCCAGTTTGCTTCCCACTCAATAGTTTTGTGGGTATGGTCTACAAAACCTGAAATGCTTCTCTTTGTTTCTTAAGATCATATCACTGAAAACAAGTGCTTTGATTACATTTATGAAAATGTCTATTTAACTCTGTCAAGGAACTGCTGACAGGTTGGCATGGTCCAGTGACGGAAAAGATGTGACTACTGGAGTGTAGCCTAAAAGCAGAAGTTCATATAGCACTTCCCCTTTTATTTTGCTGTTTTGATGTTATCTAATTTACATCTCCAGAAGAATAAGCTCTATAGCTCCACACAGTGTTTATTTACAAACATCAAACCTCTAAACAGGCCACAGGATAGTTAATTAGAAGACTTCCTAGAGACCACACAGATGTCCCTGCATGGTCTCAGACCAGAAGTCAGAAGTCTTGGAAATGTAATTGTCCTCACTGCTCTGAGTCTCCTGACTGGAAGACACATTTTGTTTGATGTGCAGGGGATAGGCATGAAGAGGAGCAATCTACTCATAAATACAGTAATGAAAAGGCCCTACTTCATGCTGATTATATTCTCACATTAAATGGGTTACTATTTAATCAATGATGATTTGGGATGAGGAATCAGTTTTCATGTTTTTAAATTACCAAGAGATAAATGATTTCCAAGTTTTGTCCCATAACTGGAAGATATTTTAAGCTGCAACAGATAGAACATTAACAAATAGAAAAAAAAAACAGAGTTCAAAAATCATTGCTTTTTACATTGGACTTGAACAGGAAACAGCTCAAAATATGATGCCTTCTCTGACAGTGAGAACTTCAGTTGTACTTGCAGCTGCATTTTAGGGAAGTTGGGACAGATATACCTCAGTATCAATGTGGCCAAATCTCACACAAGGCCCTTATAAAAAAGCTGATTTTTTTTTTTTTTTCCAGCACAGCCATTGACCACAAAGAACTAAAACCTGAGTTGATCACCTGTTTCTTTCAGACACAGCCAGGTCAGTATAGACAGACATGACAGAGATGAGCTCCTAAGAGGAAGAGAGATGCAAGCTGGAATTCCTGTTGCCCAGAATGCTGTACAGTTGTAACACACAAACTACTAGGAAACCAGGCTCTCAAAACAAGCATGTAACTTTGTTTGTGTAGCACTTTGTGGATGTTCACTTACAGCACCCTGTGTTTGTTTCCAAGCAGCTTGAGAATAAAATTCCCAAGTTTAAATGATGCTCTGTTAGAAAAATATTTAAAAAGAACTAGCTCATCCAGTAAAAATACGTAATCAAAATAGTTGCTATAGCTCTCTTTGCTAACCAAATAAAAGCCTGCAGAGGGCGCTGCTAATGCTAGAGGCCCATTAATACACTGTCAGAGGTTATTTAATACACCTCTCAGTCCAGACAAGTGCCGACAATGGAGAGACACAGAAGATGAAATTATGGTTAATATCCACTAATCACATAGAAGAAAATCCTCTGTTTTCTTCTTTTATTTTACTTTGTCCCTTCTATCTGCTCAAGAAGATACTTGCAAATGTGTTTTGCATCTTGACACCTGTAAGTCAGGATCCTGCTTCTTGGATAGAGATGGTGTCCCATGCTGCAGATGATGTCCAACAGCCCACCAGATCAGACTCCTGCCTCCAACATGTATGTTTTCCTTTACTGTTCATCTTCAGACTGAAAATACTCTTCAAAGAATTCAACAGCAGTCAGGGCAGAATCTATTACAGGTAACACTGTATCTATAACACAAGTGTTACGGATAACATGTATCAATATAATATGCCTAGCAATATAATTCAAGTGTACTTTTGTGAGTTTAAGATGACACAATACAGGAAATGTTTGCAAAATTCCAGAAACACCTAGTAAAACCAATAATTTAAATGTATAACATACAACAAGCCTAGGTCATCCTATCTAGCAATGTTTCCATATGCAAGAGCTTCTATCTCTCCAACGATTTTGTCCGCAATTCTCATATACATGTAATACACTGTAATTGTACTGTGTACCCCATACTTCAGGTAGGGGGTGTTACCTGGTAAAAACATGCAGCCATCACCCCAAAAATGCTTAATTAATTTCTTTCCATACACGGCAGCTTCCCTGATTCTTTGATCGCTTTGTTTATGATGTTAGGAAATGCATGCCAGAGTGATTTAACTCCTTCTACAATCCCTTTTTCCCCTTGGAAAGCCATATATAGCCTCTTTATTGGTCAGAGGTGATCCAATCCAATGAAATGATCTTCAGTTCATAATGTTGGTGTTTTCCTTAGGAGGCTGTATTATGTGTTCCAGAATCTAAAAGAATAAATTTATTTCCTAAAGCCAAGACTTATAAAATTATCTGTGATTCTGGACATTCTAGCTTCCTAGTATCAAATATTAAGCACCTTCAAGGAATGCAATTCTCTATATTCAGAAACCACAATGGCTTTTGGCAAAGCAAATCTGTGCACAGAGCAAATACTTCAGTGGTAGGCTAGTCATGAAACTAAGAGCATATTTGTCAGTCACTGAAACCCAGATAATAAAGTCTGAAAAAATATAATGTATTTCTAAGGATATTTTCACTGATGTAGAAGGATTTTTTAAAAAAATAACCCCCTACTGAATTTATAGCAGTTATGAAAACCAAATGGAAGTCCTCAGGCTTGTTTCTATACAGATTTTATTCCAAAGAACCCAAATCTTCTGCAAATGTTGTGATAGCTATGTTAAATCTGACAGCCCATGGTTTTGGCACACATGTTTATTGACTCTGACAATGATTAATCCATTAAGTGAGAGGGGTTGCTTTCAGAACTTTCAAATCTTTTTCTCCCTTTGTATTTGGCTTTTCCACATATGCAACTTTTAGTTTTGGGTTCTTGAACGCTTGGTGAAAGCCACTTATGAATAATACATACATTTCCAAAACTCAGCATAAATGTGTGTCAGTTGTTCAGTTCATCCACTGAAAAAAAACAAGAAACATTATTGCAAAACTCTATTGCAAAACTCTATTGCAAAGCTCAGGAAACTGAGCTCTAATGCTACTGGTTTACACTGCTGGTTAGTTACATAAACTGTCCAGCGAGTAACTGAAAACTATATTGTGTGACTTGTGTGAAATGACATACCACTATAAAATGGATGGTGAGCATTCATTCACTTCAGAATTATCTGAAACCAGTAATTATTATATTGCATAAACTTACAAATTATCAAATGATAAATAATAGAGACCTGGACAGGCTGGAGCGATGGGCTAAGGCCAACTGTAGGAGTTTCAATAAGGCCAAATGCCGGGTGCTGCACTTGGGCCACAACAACCCCCAGCAGCGCTACAGGCTTGGGGAGGAGTGGCTGGAGAGCTGCCAGTCAGAGAGGGACCTGGGGGTGTTGATTGACAGCCAGCTGAACAGGAGCCAGCAGCGTGCCCAGGTGGCCAAGAAGGCCAATGGCATCCTGGCTTGTATCAGCAATAGCGTGGCCAGCAGGCACAGGGAAGTGATCTTACCCCTGTACTGGTGAGGCCGCACCTCGATTCCTGTGTTCAGTTTTGGGCCCCTCACTACAAAAAGGACATTGAATTACTCGAGCGTGTCCAGAGAAGGGCAGCAAAGGTGGTGCAGGGTCTGGAGCACATGTCGTACGAGGAGTGGCTGAGGGAACTGGGGTTGTTTAGTCTGGAGGAGGCTGAGGGGAGACCTCATCACCCTCTACAACTCCCTGAAAGGAGGTTGCAGAGAGCTCCGGATGAGTCTCTTTAACCAAGTAACAAGCGATAGGACAAGAGGGAATGGCCTTAAGTTGCACCAGGAAGGTTTAGACTGGCTGTTAGGAAGCATTTCTTTCCAGAAGGGGTTGTTAGGCGTTGGAATGGTCTGCCCAGGGCAGTGGTGGAGTCCCCATCCCTGGAGGTGTTTAAGAGTCAGGTTGACATAGCGCTGAGGGATATGGTGTAGTTGGGAACTGTCAGTGTTAGGTTAATGGTTGGACTAGATGATCTTCAAGGTCTTTTCCACCTTGATCATTCTGTGATTCTGTAATGTTGCCAAAAGATTTTGTGACCATTTGTGAATAATTGATTGCTAGGAATGTATCCAATTAATTTTATTACTTGCAATTTCTTTGCTCAGAATTAGCTTTTTATTCTACTTAACTGTAGCTTGGTATAAAAGTAAAAAAAAAAAAAATTGACAGAAAATGAGTACAAACATAATGATTAATCCAAAAGAACTGTACTGGCCTATTCCAGAATGACTGGTAAAACAATGGAGTCTACCTATTGTAAATGAGTGTTGTGCCAGTATTTCAGGTCATATACTGTATATAAGCACAGATTGCTCACTTTGATTTTGCAGTAACAATAGCATAAACTGTTCTTCCCCTTCTTTCTAACAGTCTCTTCACAGGAATACTCCTTCCATCTCTCTTGGCTGAACTCAGAAAAGGTCTGCAATAATCAGAGTGATTTTTCTCTGTGCTTTACTAAAACTCATGGCTTTGCTGCTGACTTGCCTTAGCATTTAATCCACTGTTTGGTGTTTTTTCCTTCTTTTCCTTTTAAAATACATAAGATATTCCTGTGGCATTATAGCAAATAAGTTCCCTTTTACTGTTTGTTTGTTGGTTGTTTTTTTTTGAAATTTCTGATATTAATGTTTTGATATTTCTTTAGATTTCATCTTTAAGAATGGTAACAACCATTATAATTCACCCTCTGAAATCATCTCTGCAGATGGTCTACAGGAAAATGAGTTGGATATTTACTGTAACTTGTCCAGTTTATATGGTTCTGTTCTCAATGATAAAGTCTATTTTTGGTGGGTCAAAGGATGACTAAAAAAACAGGCAGTTTAAATAACAGGCTAATCTATGGCAACCTTCACATTTCAGCAGCAGAAATCTGCAAGGTAAAGGACTCATTTATTCCATAACCCATTTTCAGAAATCAAGATGAATTAATATTTTGATGTACATAACACAGATTGTCACACACCTTCTGTGGTTTACATAACATAATGCCTGTACCTGTAAGCAGCATGGCAAAAAACTTCACGCCATAGACTATGACCATGTCTCACTAACAGTCTTTAAGTTTTTTTTGGCTTTGAGCTATGTTGCTGGTAGTGATAATAACAGGGAGAGGGGTAATTTTTTTTTTTAAATTTCAAATACGAGGACTGACCCTCCATAGTTGTTCATGCAACAGCTGCAGATATAACATTAGGTGAGAGCTAGCTGCACAATCTAAATGACAGTTTGTGGCAATAGCTGCAAATCAATGCCAGGAGTCTTAACAGTGGCAACTGTGCTTGAATAGCTACCCTCCTGCAACATTTGAATCCTGAATATACTTTTGTCACCAGCAGTGTCCCCTCCTTCCTTTCACTAGCCCACTAATATCAAGACTTACGTATCTAGATTTACAACATTTCAATGTCCCTGGATGTTCCCACAGCTCTGCATGAGCTCTTATTTTTCAGGACACAGCTATCTCCGGAGCACATTTTCCAAAACAACATGACTGTCACTGAGTAGGCAGCTGCAAGCAAGTCTTATCTTCAACTAGGTGAACTTGACAACTGACAACTGGACCTCTGTGCATAAAGGGTTTTACAATTCTGTTGAGCTTTGCTATCAAAGTCTTGCTGCTCTATCCTGTAATCGTGCCTTGGTAGCCACTGCCAGATCTGTTCAAGAAACTCTGTGACCTTGGACCCCTGCATGAAATACATTTCTATGGAACTTTTGCATCCCAGGGTTTTATGAGTTACATTCCCATGCCACAACATTGAGAAATGTGCTTATGTTTCTCTACTCAAGTACAAACAACCTATAATTAAAACAAGTCTGTTATTACCAAATTACCATACTAGGCATCTAAATAGGTTCTTGATTCAGCTGACAAGAATGTATCAAAGATTACACAGTTTAGATCTTATTCATATCACTGATGTGAGGATTTTGATAGTCACGCTTTTTTTTTTTTCTAATTTCAATTATGTGCCTCATGCCTCTCCACAAAGAAAGCAGCAATGCAAACATTACAAAGACTTCAGTCTCTTTACTTTTTTCACAACATACAGTTACAACAAAATCCTACATTGTAGTTGCTATTAGCAGCAGTAGCTGGTTCCTTCATTAATGCTGCTCTCAGCAAACAACCTGGCATTGTTCCGCAGAACAGCACGAGCCGGCAGCATGCTTGCCTCTTACATGTACACGTATTAGGATGCTGCAGCATTAACTAAGGAAGCTACAGAGAAATATGAAAGACACACAGGTCCATTACTAATTGCTTCATGGATTTTCTTTGAGAAATTTCTCTGTGCTTTCATCAAGTAAGATGAACTTGCAAACTGTAATTAATCCAGAAGAAGGATGATTCTAAAACTCATACCTATTCTTCGGGATGTATTTTGTGCCATTTATTTCGTAATATGAGTAACAGAAAAGGAGATGATAAATGAGATGCTGCTACACTCCTGATTATTATGTCCATTTCCTAATTTAGAAGGCTAGCTATCAAAAAAGCAGGCCAAAAAGGGCTGAGCAAAGGGACTATGGCAAGGAGGGCGTTTGTAGCACATGCTCTGATTGACATCTGACAGCAGGGAATTTAATGGTAAGACATTTCTGAGTTTCCCACTTAAAAGTCTAGGGTATGAAGTATCTTGGTATTTTGCTCCTTTACTACATTTTTTTCCCAAAGTGTATTAGTTTTGCCTGGATTCTAATGTATACATCATTATAATTCACTTCTCTGTGTTTGTGTCCAGATGGACATATTTCAAATGTGGTATTCATATGTTAACAATAATTTATTACCAGAAAGACGTTAGGAGAGAGAAGACCTTAGGTGTGGGACAGACCATGTTCTTCGAAGGGAAGTGGGTAATTTGCATGCAGCGAGACCTGTTTTGAGACAGCTCAGTCCAGAGGAATTCCTCTAACAAGCAGTGCTGGGGACCGGTTCAGTAAGCTTTCCTGATTATTTCTACCAGTAGCTGTTCCTTTGCAACACAGGCACCGCCCTTGCAATGGTGTGGAGACTCACCTTTACTTCTCTTCCATCTCCTTTTATTTTCCAGTCATGAGAGGAAACTAACGAGACTCATTCGCTACATCTAAAGCTGTTTCATTCTTTAAAGCGGTTTCTACTTTTCATCCTTCACACCACATGTTCCTGCTCCTTCCTTACTGTGTGGATAAACCCATCTGAGCAATCATGAAAACAAGGCTGCCTGTTCGGACAGGTTTTCCCCGCGGTACGGACATGCCCTGTGCCGCACCAACCACCGCCGCCGGGCCTCGGCCCCATGGGGCTATGCTGCCCGCCCCCCCGACGCCTTTGTGCGCCTGCGCAGAGCACGTTCCTCCGCCCCGCGCGCATGCGCCGCTGCCGACTCCCGCCCAGCCTCCGACGCCGGCGCGCGCCTTTTCGCCCGGAACCCTGACACGCAGTGTCTCTGAGCCGGGAGCCTCTGACGTCTCTGACGTCACTTCCGCGCGGTCCCGCGGCCGGGGCCAATGGGCGCCTCCGCGCCAGGCCCCGCCTTCCCCCTCCCTCCACCGCCGGGCCGCCGTCGTGCTCGGGGCCGCGGCGTTCAGACGCCGTAGCGGGGAAGGAGGAGGAGGAGGAGGAGGAGGAAGAGCAGAAGAAGAAGAAGAGGAAGAAGGAGGAGAGGGAGGAGGGAGGAGGGAGGAGGGAGGAGATGGCGGCCGGGGCCTCGGCGGCGGCGACAACAACGACGGCGATACGGAGAGCGGGCGGGCGAGGCACCCGCAGGAGGGAGGAGCCGCCGCTGCAGCCGCCGCAGCTCCCGCGGGCGCGCTCGGAGCAGTGACCGGCCGCCTCCCCTGCCGCCGCCCTCAGGCCGCAGCCCGCTTGACTCTCGCCCCTCCCAGGGACTCGCCTCCGCCTCCACCCTCGGCGGCTGCGGCGCTCCCCGCCCCCACGCCTGCGCGAGAGCACCG
Source organism: Strix aluco (assembly GCF_031877795.1). Classification (NCBI taxonomy): domain Eukaryota; kingdom Metazoa; phylum Chordata; class Aves; order Strigiformes; family Strigidae; genus Strix; species Strix aluco. The sequence continues at coordinate 30,763,351 of NC_133971.1, forward strand.
GCGGCGGCGGCTGGGGGCCACGGCCAGCTGGTAGGCCTTAGCCGCTCCCCTCCCGGTGTCGGTGGTGGTGGTGAGCCGAGGGGTCCCGTCCCTTTGCTGGTGATTATGCGTGGTCGGCCCTGGGCCGGTGGTCAGAACCCTTCGTCCGGAGGCCGTCGAGCGGGCAGCGAGCCCTCCTGCATCTCTCCTTCAGCTGATGTCCCCGCCGTCCCTCGCCTAGGCTAGAGTAAGCTGAGAGCCCGCTACTCGGGAAGAGGGAAATCTACAGCCATGTATTTTCTTAGCGGCTGGCCCAAGAGGCTGTTGTGTCCTCTGGAGTCCCTGGAGCAACCTCTTCGCATCCAGACGGATCCCCAGAGAGCTTTCTTCGCAGTCTTATCCCCATCTCAGCTAAGCATTTGGTACTGCAGAGTGAGTATCCATCCTCCTGTTAGCCCTCAGATGCTGCTTTCCCAGCTGAAAAGCCCTCTCATCTGTAAAATGTATTTTTCCGTTCCTGTTCCAGAAAGTGTGGTAAAATTTGGGACTAAAGCCTACAGAATACTTCATTATTTGTGAAACAGAGTGGTTAAGCCACTATTGATAGCAACGTAGTGTTAAGAAAATAGGTAGGATCAATCCACTTGGAGTTAATGCCTGTTATTCCTGAAAATGAGACTTCTAACCAACTTTTTACTTTGACTTTAAATAGCGCTTAAGCTTAATATAAAGACTCTGTGTAGCAATGCTTTTTTGCAAATATGCTTCATGTCTCCTTCTTCCTTATGTTTTATGTAAAAGAATATATGAATGTAAGTGACATGAAACACCAGTTTTTATAAAACACTGAACAGATCATAACATTTTCTGTAGTGATTTAACACAGAAGTTCACAAACTTTTCTTTTTATGAAAAGTTTAAAAGTTTTGCAGCCCTAAACAGAAAAATTGTCATGGCTTTTGCATGGAAGTTGCAGCTCTAGCAACATCCAGTTTGAGACTGTGAATAATTGACATAAAGTGCCTTGCTTTTAATTCAGTTTGAATTAATGTGGCAACAAAAATGGTGTTTTGTGTTTAATTTAATACAGTCGTGAAACAGCTGTGTAGTTTTGATGCCACAGCCTTTTAAATACTGCCTAGATTAGACTCTAAATCTGTCTATAAATGTCTCAAGCTCCAGATAATTTAGAGTTCATCTCAGATTACAGGAGGAAACTAACAATCCAGTTTTAGAAAGCTGATAGTGAAAGGTATCAAATGACATTCATAGCCTTAAAATCTTTAAGTTACGCTGAGATTTTGTCACTTTACCTTGTGTTGCGCTCTGCATGGCTGTTCATTCGTTGCTGGGTGAGGTGCTGATGTTGTGTTTTTAACCTATATAAGTATCCAACTAGGACGTATCAGCCCAGTAACTATGCTGTGTGAACATCATCATGTGGCCTCTCTTTTCTTAGGTTTGTGGCACATCGTCTAGATAAAGTGTATGCTTTTCTAGCTTTTGCCAGTTGTTAAACCTATAGTTTTAGTCTGTCAACACAGCACAACTGATCATCTTTTCCAGGAAAATACATAAAAAAGAACAGGCTTGTAGAATGCTTCTCAAGATGTGCCCTGGTGTCTAGAATGTAGTTTACTTCTTGGTCTATTCCTGAGGACGACGTTCATTAACTTACATGCTTGGACTTGTTTTGAAATGTTAAATGTTGTATAACTGGCTGCAGACAGAGCACTAAAACAATTCACTCAATGCAGAAAAGTTGAACAAACTTACAGGTCATTAAAATATTTTAAATACATTTTAATTCAGTATGTAATGCATGCTTTTGAGGAAGGTGCTGACTTTGCCAGGCTTGATCACTGACTTACCTTAGAAAAATATGTTACATATGTTACAATCTCACCACCTTTGCGGACATCCAGCCGTTAGCAAAATCCTGTAAGACAAAGGTTTCTGTTATAGACATTTTTTAATCTCTTGCATTGTTTTGATGCATACAGCTCGGATTTTGGGTGTGCTTGGTTTTGTTAGTTTGTTTGTTTGTTTTAGAAGGTGAATTTTAAAATCGTATATTGGACTTGTAGAAAACAAACTAAAATTATTGCATTCTAGAAAATGTTTTCATTTGTCAGAAGTATCTTCAGAACAACGCTAAATTCTGATCAGGTTGAACTAATTCAATTTCTTGAAGTAGTAAAGCCTTCAAGCTAATGTTCTTGTTAAGACTACTATCTTAAATATATATGAAAGGTTTCATGGAGCTAAAGAAGGTTTATCCCAAAGTGTGGATTGTTTTCTGGTTTAGAAACAATATAGTTACTAAGATTAGAAACTGGGGTAAGTGGTGTAGGTGAAACCAGATGGAAGTCTGTTAGTGTTTTTCAGCCAAAAAGTCCTTGACTTCTTTGCATGTTATTTTGTAGGGAGAGATTGGATTATGGCTAGAAAAGACCACTGATCAGTGGTGAATCTTTTTGATCATGCACCAGTATTGGTAAAAGATTTTTGAGCATGCACCCTCGATATATGTATATTTATTTATTTACTAATTATATGCATGTTCTACTGTTGTACTAGTATGCACATCATCAAGTATACACAATGCAGAAATTAAAAAATAGAGTAGAATAGAACAGACTGTTTCAGTTGGAGGGGACCTGCAACAATCATCTGGTCCAACTGCCTGACAAATTCAGGGCTGACCAAAAGTTAGAGTGAGTTGTTAAGGATATTGTCCAAAAGCCTCTTAAACACTGACAGGCTTGGGAAGCTTCTTCCAGTGTTTGAAAAGAGAAAAAAAGAATGAGGTAAAGCTGAAATAAACACATTTAAAAATATTTATTAATAGTACAAAAAATATTTTCTTCTTGCACCCCAATGGGTTATATTAAATGAATCCCACTTTGGAGACCACTGTTCCAAGTATTTTCTTAAATCAGAAGAAATTTTTGGCCTAGGTACATCAGAAGATTCATTGACACTGAGAGCAAATTAAACTGTTTTCATTGACAGCATTGGAAAGCTTGTCAATGTTTTCATTCTGGTAATGTTAAGTACTTGGATGCTTGAAATGAGAAACTTCGACATGAAAGAAACTGTCTGAAATACTAAAATGAGGTATTGGTGTTTAACAGATTGATTTGGGACCTAAGGGTGAGATTTCCACAAGGCAGCTGTGCAGTGCTAAGTGTTGTGATCTTTTCTGCTTGCACCTGTATTTTATGGTGGACTAGTGACTGCTTTTACAGTGTTGCTCAACTTGCTGAACAAATAGAAGCCGATTTTTTTTTCAGATCGTGAAGGGATCAAAAGAGCACTGTAGTTGGCTGGTTGAAAATGTTACTCCTTTAACAGTAGTGGCTTTTAATTTTAAATTGCTTTGGTTATCTCGGGAAATAAGAGCTTGAGGCAATACAGGGAATTCTAGATATTCACCCACAGGCCTCTAGATATTAAGGGAAGATGTATGCAACCAAGGAAGGAGGTATGATAGATGAGAGGTGTTCCCTCTTTAAGTGTTGAAGAGTGAATTGTGTGCAACAAAAATAGTCTGACGTAGTTGTGTGTATAAATATAGTTCAGCATTTCCTGTCTTTAATCTTAACAAACTGGTGGCAATGACAGGAATAAGTACTGGCCTTGAATATTTGATGAAAACTCCTGGAGGTTGTTGGAGTGCTATGACTCTGCCAGTCAAAACCAGTTTTGTAAGCTCTTTGAAGCCAAGAGTAGCTTGCCCCAACTACTCATTTTGAGGAGCATTTCTTAATTACCCGTGTACTTATCAGCTTATGATTTACATCTACCCTTGTTTTTAAACTTTCCTGTTTTTTTTGTAATGATCTGATGTTGAATCAGATCACCCGTATGAACTATAAGCTTATGGGAGAACATGCCTGTTAGAATCCTAGATTGTCAATCTGTGTTCATTCTAAATGCTGAATACGTCTATATTCAGACAGCTCTTGTAACTCACTCTTATGTGCTTTTCAGTCTCTAGCTGTTGCAGTATTAGAGCTGAACTTGGTATGTGCTTTAAATCTAAGCATACATGTTACTTAAACAAATAGAACATAACAGGTGACTGCTTCTGTTAGAGAAGTGATCTCTGTAACCTGGAATTTTGGCGTGCTGTAAGACGAGTTACTTGTGACACCAGTGCTTATAGTTCATATGATACATGAATAAATACATTTAAAAATATGGATTTGTTTTTGTAATTTTTTTTATTAAAAGTGGCCATTAAAAGGGAAAAAAAGTGTTTTCACCTTGCTTTCAGGATTATGCTTTCATCTCAGAACTGTAAGCAGAATAATTTACTGAATTATTGTATGTGGCCTTTTCCTCGATAGGATTAGATACAATCTCTATAGCATTTTTTAGCTGAAATTTGATTGCAAAATGGACAACAGATGTCTTAATAATGATGTAAGTGGCTGTGTATTGTGAACAATATGTCACAGATAGCATCAGTGCAAACTAAGATGTCTTGCTGCTTCTGCTGTGTTTTTTTCCTTAGTAATTTAACCCCTGAGATGCTAACCTCTTACTGATACCCATCAGACGTTTGTCTGAGAAGGCCATTTCTTTTTATGTGTCAGTAACAGTTGTGCTGTTGCTTCTGTTACAAAGATGTATTTGTGGTTACATAATTAAAGAAATGAGAAATACCTGCTAGACTGATGGATGTATCATGCGAAATGTAAAACTGTCATGTGAATAGTCAGTAGGCCTTACCAGGTTTTCAGTGTCTCCTGTATTAATATAAAATAGATGACTCCTGAAAGACATCTCAGAATTACTTGTACGAAGAGAAAAGCATCCTCAATTATGAGTTTTCACTGTCCAGTTAGTTGCACATAACAGAGTTGTTTGCCAGTATGATATCAGAGATGAGGTTAGAGAGTCTATTTTCCATCACATGTGATTCCATTTAATCCAAATTTAAGCACTTGGCAATTCATGGAGCTGAAGAGCAGCAAAGGTCTATAGAATATGGCCTTTCTTACTGACAACGTTTTTGAGCAGTAGTTTAGCTGAAAACTTTCACTTGGGAAAGGTAGTGATTGATAGTTCTGATGTACTTCAGTTTTTGAACTCCTTCACAGTAGCTTATGTGAAACACAGTATTGGGAGCTGTGTCTGTTGTGTTTGTTGGATGGATACTCTGCTGATTCTAAGCTTTCCAGCTGCTTTTAAAACTGAATTAAAGGACTTATGTTTTTGTAATTAATCCTGCTTTTAAATATTCTTTTATCACCACCTTGTATCTTTGTTACTGATAAAACAGCTTTTTGTTGTCAGTCTTTCTTTTTCTTTCTTGTCCTTACTAATGAATTTTCCTCTTCCTGATGGATGCATGCATGCATGCTTTTCTTTTCTCCATCTATCCTTTGTGGTTTATTAGTTTATAAACCTACAAAGCTTCGGCCTTTAAAGTGGAGCACAGACTATCTAATGACAAAATAAAGTGCATGGTGTCATCAGGCTTTTGTTCTGGTTTCTCCCAGTCTTGTCTTTGTCACTTAGATTGTAAGCTCATCAGAACAGTGTGTTCTTGATTTTTGTCTTGTGCCTACAGCCTAATGAAGCACTGAAGGATTTGTTTTATAAAACTAAACAGAACATTTTTGTTTTTGAAAGAAATTGCCTCTTGATTCTAAATTAGATTAATTTTTGATGTCTGAAATACTAAATTTTTAGGGGATGAGAATATTAGGATATTAACAGTTAGATATGGCCATGCAGGTTCTTGTATTGATGCTACATTAAAAACCCCCAACCCATACATAACACCATGTTATCAGCTGCTAATAGTGTTGCATGCTCTCAGCAAATACAAGAATTTTCTTTCTAGACCTAACAGTTCGAAAGGCAGCTAGTATTCCAGATGTTCAATGTCTGAAAGCTATAATGTAAAAAAATATTTGGAAAGTAAATTAGTAGTAGTGAGTTGGTGGCCTTAAAAAAGAGCAAAATAAAAAATGGAGTTCAGAGGTGAACATGTTGGCTATGGGTAGGCTAAGGAAAGCATTCAGAACTTCTCAATGTTCTTGGGTATTATTTGGATTCAGTGCAACTTTATCAGTATTTTAATCATTCAACTTTTTTCAGTATGTAAGAATTTGAGTGTGACTATATCAACTGCCTGATTCTTAGAATTTAGGCAAGGATTTGATTTTGCTATTCATATTTAATACAGATGTAATAACTACTTCTTTGTTTTACATAAAAATTATGGGAGTGCTGGTGTCTTATAGGAACATACACAGCCCTGAGCAAGAGTATTACTTCATGTTTTCAGTAATTTTTTGGATGACTATAAATGGCAGTCTTCCTGTCTTGCTCTCTTTCCTTCTGGGTTCAAGTGATTTAATGGCAAGAGAGCCAACTAAAAATAAAAGAACACTAGGAAGTTACAATGTCTGAATGCATACATGCTGTTAGGTGTTTACTTCTCAAAGTTAGTTCAGTAGTTTTCCACTGTATTTGCTGACCTACTTAACATGTTCAATCCACTGTACGCATAGTTTGTTGTTAACCTGCAGGAGTCAAACCACAGAATTCAAATTAAGGATTCTTCATTATTTTATATTGTCAAACAAACAGTGATTGTACCCCTCTCCAGTTGGTACCATTTTCTTTGACGTCCTTCAGATATCTCAGTGAGGACAGACACTTTTTCGTATGAGGACTACTGTTCAAGTCTGTACTACTACTATTTAAAGATGGCCTGTTTAGAGCAACATTTACCCCTTGGTTTAGGGCTTAAATGTCTACTTGATTGGCATTTACATCAAATGTGGTAGAATGTATTTAGAGAAGTGGAATGGTAATATCCCATGTCTAAGCTTGCTGAGAGAATTTGCTGCAGCATTCATATATCTTGATAGATTTCTTCTTAAAAACTATATGGTTTGGTGTTATGAGGCTGCTTATGCTGCTCATAGTTACTGCTTAAAAAAGGGAAATGGGAAAGATGGTCTATTTGGTTAGGTAGAATTAAGTAAAATAGTAACAATTTTAAGTTATTTCACCATGGGTTTGGTTTTATATGTTGTTTTGTGGTGTTTTTTTAAATTGTTTCCTTAAGTATTTTGTCCTGATGTTGATGCAGAGCTCACCTTTCTTAGTGGAAAGTCCAAAGGAATTCTTAATGTACAACAACAACTGATAATGAAACAAAAGTGAGTTTTAAAGTAGTTTGAGTTAGGTATCTTTGCTCATGAAGCTACCTTGCTACCTTACTATAAATAGTGCAATTCCTCTATTTCTGTATTGGTCATCCAAAACACGTTTGCTTTCATCTGTCTGTTGTGAATGTTGTCATAATGTCACATCAGTAATAAAAGGCATGTTTTATGCTAGAAAGGCATTGTTGAGAAGCGTAAAGATTTTGGAGTAAGAGCTTCTGTGGAAAGTGCTCTTGTGAAAAGGTAGCCAAGGTAGCTGAATGATGTATGAGAAGGGAAGGAGATGAAGTAAATTTTAACTCTGGGAACAAGAAGTTAGTTCTGTTTCTCTCTTTTCAGTAGCATTAACTAGAGCACTAGTGAATTTGTTTACTCTTTAGTAATGATACTACTATATTCTTTTTAAGGTTGTCTATCCCCTTTTTTTTTCTCACCAATTTGCATCCAGCTCCACTGTTCTGTTCATAAGTAAGTGACTGCTTATGTTTTGCCTGACCTTACATTCCTCCTGCGAGGCAAAATGTACTATATTAAAATGTTACATTTTCTCTGCAGCAGATCATAAAATGCCAGATATGTTTCTTATCTTTTTTGGGAAGATTTTGCTAGTTTTAAGTTGCAGTTTGAGTAAAGACTTGCTTACTCAGTTCTTCCATAGTTTTCTGATCTTTCTTCCTTAAGAATTGAAGGTGTTTGCTTTTGTTCTGTAGATATTTTTTTTTTTTAACAACTCTTTATATATTAGGTCACTTGCTATTTTCTGGAATCACCAGTTTCTCAAAAAGCTGTGGCAAGCTGATTTTAAGCATTATAAAGAAGGAGGATCAATATCTTGGCTTATTTGAGACAGTGTGCATGTTTCATTAGTTGTACTTAACTAGATTTCTTTATAATTTTAGTAGCTGTATGCAGAAGAGTGAAGAGGAAAAACACCATGGAGTTTTCATGAAGCTGACATGGAGAATTGTTTTTTCCAACAGCAAAATATGTAAAGATTTAGGGAAAAATCTGTGTAATAGAATCTAAACCCCTACTGTTTCTGTACAGGCTATGATTTAAATATCTAAAACTAACCAGAAAAAAATACTGTATTAACTAGGCCTTTATTTTTGTTAAAATGTGTGTTCAATGGCTTGCTCTGTGTGGGGTAGGTAATTAAAATTAGGCTGATATACTCATGTTTATAGAACATACTCCTGTGCCATTTATACGTCTTTGATCACTTCACATGTAAAATGACTATTTTTTTCTCTTGCATGAGTAGGATATCAAGCTGCCCTTCTAGCTTTGTTAACCTTGTAGCAGTTCACACTTTTGTGGGAAGCTTGTAAACGGGGATAAAGTTTGTATGTTAGGGTTTTCCCCACAAAGGAAAATAATGCTTTTGATTTCTGGAGTATGTGGAGATAAATGGTATCGGTAAAATATTTATGGTTTAACCATTAGCTAGGTAGCCTTTGTGACCTGTCGAGTTAGAAGTAGATCAGCTTTCTAATAAGAAAAGAAGCTACTTAAACTACAAAAGGGTAAAAATGATTGATTGCACTCTTAATGTTAACTCCTTTAGTCCTCATCTGTAAGGCACAAAATGAGATCAGTCTAGAAATCAATTTGTGTAAATTTTATAGCTGCTGTCCATGCAGAATGTTCTTCCAGCTTCTAAGGTGTAATAGCAGCTTTCTTGTGAATAAATGTCACAAGAACATTACAGTATAAATACTGTCATTATGTTCTCTAAAAGTAGCAATATAGAAAGAAAACTGTTGTGCATTAATGAGCTTTATAACATTTTTTTGCCTGCTGCTAAATGGTTGAAGTATAGAAGTGCTTTAGGATCGGGCTCCAAATCTACGATAATGCTGCACCTTACCAAGATTGTACTGTCACTAGGCACTTTTTCTCTGTATATCTAAGGCAGTTAATGTGAGTAAGCAAAGCAGTGAAAAGCTATGTAGTTCATGAGAAAAATTAATAAGAATCTGTTAATAGTTATCTATATAATGTTAGATAACTCAATTTGCAAATATCTGCAAAAGAAGCCACATGAATATGAAAAGCTGGCTTAAATAGTTCTTAGGTTAAAGATTAGTTTGCTTCTTATACTTTACAGTATAAATATTTAACTTTGTTTTTGATAATTCAGTTCTGTGTGGGTGTGAAATGTAAGTAATAGTGCTGTTTATAGGATGCGAAGTCATACTGTGAATTTACCAAGGCTAAGACTGCCTGTGTGACATTAATTCAGCTCCTTATTCATATGTATGGTGAAAACATTTGATTACTTTGTTTCATACTATTTTTCCTTTTAAATTAATTTGTTTGTAACTCCACTTTTTTTTAAGGGAAACTAAAGTAACTGGTTCCTAATATGGTGGTAGTTGATACCCACCAAATTCTGGGGTAGCAGACACCCATGTGATTTCTTGGTAGAATTAATGTTCTTACATTTGTTGTGCCAGCTTTCACTGTTTGAGCAAGTAAACTAAGAACAATAGTAAGTTGCCATCACTTGTGGTCCTAGTGGTGGATGGCAAGCTTTGCCAAGCAGTTTCACGATTACTTTCTGCAAAAAGAGTTGATTGCTGTTTAGCCTTTGGTTCCCTTCCAGGAGCTGGAGAAGTGTGCTCTTTTTGGTATAGAGTTTGCTGCCGCAACTCTGAAGAAAAATTGGTATTGGTAAAGTTAGGGAAAGCATCTGTTATGAAGATAAGGGGAAGCTTCTTTTAAAAAAAACCATAGTTGTTTACAGTTATATCACAATATAACAAACATGCCATTCCTTCTAGATATGAGATGTAATTTTTTTTTTTTTTTCCTCCAGCCCAGTGTATTAATTGTAAGCTACAAGGAACTGGCAAAAGCAGCTTCTCAGTTTGGACCTTATAAAGAAGCAGAATGGCGGCCTGATAGCACCATGATAGCTGTTTCAGTAAGTAGGATTTTCACTTCTTGGTGTGGTTAAACTATTGCAAAGAGAGTTTTGTATTATCATTTTCTGTGCTTACAGAAACTTGCAGATTGTGTATACATTTAATTGATACTTGTCTTGTGAAAATACATAATAGTACCAGGGGTTTTTTGGATGATAGAAGCTTGCTTTAGTAGTTTTCATTAGTTCTTTCTCTTGAACAATGATCTGCAGTTCTTTGTATTAAAATAATGTTTGCATGTATTGGCAAGGGGTGATCCAGCATCTTATTATGTTAGTAATCTGATCACAAAGAAGAAGGGAATTTAAACACATGTGAATGGAAGAAATAGTTTGAGGAGTTAGGTGACATAAGTATATTTAGCTTGATAAATAGGGTTTACAGATGTTTCAAAAGATCCAAATTCAGCAAATTTGGTCTTAAGAGGATGAAACTGTGACTTTATTAAGGTGCAGTATCTTTTGGTGATTAAAAAAAAGAATTGCATGGCACTGAGAACACAGAAACAAGATAGGTGATGCATAGACTTCTGTTAAAAGTCATAAAGGTAGAGATGAGATCTTGTCTCATGTGGAAATAAAATCTTGTTTCATAGCTGGTGCTGTGCTCACAATAGTAAAGTGGACTATTTCAGCATCAGCATTTAAAAATTCAAGCTGCAAGGTAGACACAGCAAAGGTGGGAGTAGAGTTTATATTAGTCAAAATATGGGATGGTACTCTTGGTGACTTTTGGTCAGGTCTTACGTTAGGACCAGGTCTTATATTGGCTAAGTTTCTTTTTCTAGCTTTTAAAATCAAGGCTATTGTATGTAAGATTTTCTTGTGAAAAGTTACAGAGGAAAAGAATGAAATCATGAAAGTTCCCCATTAGAAGCTGATAGTGTGAAATTACAAACTGGGTAACAACTACTGTGTTTGTTGGTGCACTGACTTCATCTCCTAATATAAACCATTATTTGTGCTTGAAATGATGCCTGTAATGCTTTGTAGTTTTTAAACCAATTAGATATTGTTATCTTAGTGGAAAATACCAGATGGTTTATGGAATAGTTTGTGTCTCTACCAATATCAGCATGACTCTTAAGTCAACTAAACTTCTGTGATCGTGTTTTCTTGTGTGTAAATGCAGTGGTAGACTTTTCTGAGTAGTTCGTTTAGGATGTTTGTGTGACCCAAAAGGATCTCATGGAATCAATGCAGTAAAGTATTTCTGTTAGTGTCAGATTATATTTTTAGTTAGCAAATGCTAATAGTTACCAGCAAAGGCAGAAAGGAGACTTCTGTAACATTTGCTATGAATAAAAAAGAACTCTTCAATTTTACAATAGAGCATATAATCACAAGTAAACTATCCAAACACATTTTAATTATATCTCTTCTGAACAACTGCATAAAGGTATAAATCGTTATCTTATTATGCACATTATGTTTTTCTGTGATGTTGGGATCCATTTACTCAGGGGACCTTGTGGTTCAGCTGACAGTCAGACTAGCTTTAATTTCTGCCAGTTCAGTTACTGTACTTCCAAGTTTTTCTGCACCTAAATGTATAATGTTCTTTTTGGCAGATACTGTCAGAATCTAGATGCCCATAAACTCTCAGTTTGTAAACTTGAGTTTTACAAATTAAAGTTCAAAATGGTCAAACAATTTACAAAATAATGAGTGTCATAGGATTTCTAATATTCTTCATGTTTCTTATGCTTATATTACATCTATAGGTGTATACATACACATACTATAGTCAGGTGTGTTTTGTTATGGTGGTTTTAACACCAGCTGTGTTTTGCAAGTTTTTTTAATATGCTTTTGGAAAATATATGAAGTTTAATTTGAAATGGTTAATGAGTCCTACTGAAAGAGCACATTTACAAATACTGGTATTTTTGTTATAGAGAGACAGGGCGGAAAAGTGGTTTTGGGAGCTTAATGAAGAAGGTGTTTCCACTGATGCACGATACTTTTATCCTCAAATAAAACTCTGAACTTCTTTCCAAGAGAATAAACTTTTTCTCCCTTCTTTGACTTTTTCTTAAGAAGAAAACTAATGAGTACAAATGAATGAGCAATAGCAAAGCAGGTTATTAATTAAAAAAAGAATGGTTTGTACTACTAGATTTGTTGAACTGAATTAACTTCAGTTAATTACTGAAGTCCTGTGCAATAGCTAAAAATACTAGCTTGAAGGCTGAGTTAGGTGATTTAGTTTATTACCTGTTATTACCTGTGCTCTTGAGTTTTGCAACAGCAATAGTTTTATGTAATAATAAAATTGTGTTGTGCTTTGTTTTTAAGAAGGTGAACAAAAGGCTTAGTATGTACTTATTAGCCAAGTGGTACATTCACTTTTTAAAAATTATGTAATGAAGGGGAATGTAGTCTGGATTTATGTCTGCTAGAGCAGTGATATACAGTGTTTTTTGTTTCTGGCTGCCAGGGTATTCAGAGCATCTCTCTGAAAAGAAATCACTTGGCAGGATATGGTTTGAGGTAATTATTATTTTTGTACTGAAGGCAAACTTTGGTCTAATATATAATATAAGGCTTTATAAAATACCTCAAGTAGCTTTAACAGTGTGCAGTTGAACAAACATAAGCGGTTCTTACACTGTCAGCATCACCTAGCAATTCTAACTTTTTTTACTACTGATATCTCTATTGCTAAAATGTTGGCACATTTTCTAAACTGATCTGTTTTCCTTGATATTTTGTAGTTTCTTCTCTCATATTGCTGCATTTGTAATTTTTCCAGTGTTACTGGGAAATATTTTGTTTCTTGTCTAGATTAGTACATATATCCAAGGTAGCTAATTCTAGTAGTTGTGAATTGGGTCAAGATGCTTCAATATAGAAAAATACACAAGGCATTTAGCCCTTCCGCTGCTACAGGCAGTCCTCTGGTACAGACTGCTCTTCAGTGTGCATTCCCATAGCTAAGGCAGAGCTTTATTAAACATCGTAGCATACAAGAAACCATGTAGTGAAATCCCTTGCAAGGTACTGTATGTTTATACTTCTGACTGTCGGACTTGAGAATGATCAGAGAATGGATGACAGTGATGGTTACTTTAAGTTTCATTGCAACACAAACATTTCTAAAGCAATGTGGAAACCTCTGTGAACAAATATGATTGGTTTGCAGGGAGCGTATGGTTGAATGCTTCTTCATTTCATCCAGCTCTTCATGGAATTTGAGGTTCTGTTTAGAAATGAACCTGTAACAATAGCAACTTTGTGCTTTGAATGGTGTTCAGTAAGGCCCTTTGTACCTTAATATCAGTATAAAGATACTTCACAGTATTGTTTTACTTTTCCTTCCAGGATAAGATAACTTACGGGTTAAATATTTAATGATGTAATGGAAAGAACCTGTAAAGATACTAGAAATGAGCACATTTCTTTACCACATAATACCTGAACATGATATTACTGCACACAGAAAAACTTCCATTTATTTTTCAGCCTGTCTCAAGCTCACCATTATGGTTTGGATTTTATTCTTGCATGAGAAAGATACTTGCTTCGAATGAGAAAAATTGTGTTTCTTGGACTTTGAAGCCAAAACACGAATTTCTTTCATGATAAGCAAAATGTTTGCTAGGGAAGAACATGGCATCTGTGAACTGATAAACTAAGCTAACAAGAATGTTACTTTTTCCTTTATTCAAATAAAAGGAAACCAACCTTTCAAAGCAACGTAACCATTCATTTCAGTGCTTCTTGCTCCAGTCGTGCTTTGGGTACATGCCCAACCCATATTAAAATGATTGGGTAGAAACACTTTTTAACCAAAAGGTATTTGCCGATAAATTTGTGCTTTAAACAGATCATACTTCTTTGAACAGCTAATCTGATTGGTCATCTGCCTCCCCTGTGCTTATACAAACACTGGATCAGCTTCTAGTCATGACTGCAACATCTGATAACTAAATGATTTATATTTGTTCTCTGAATAATGTTAATAGTTTGAAGTCAGTGTTCAAGAATGACAGAATATGACTTGAGATTCAATTATAGTAGTATTTTTTTCAGACATTGGAAGATTTTGAAAAGGTGTTATGGTATCTAAAGGTACTGCATGACATGAAGTTTTTTTGAAAGCTACTTAGATGACCAACATCAAGAGTCAGTGCCCAACTTCTTTGCACTCTGTAGTGTCCATATGTTTTCAAACACCTGGAGGTCTTTTTCTGAGGGCTTGGTACCTTCTACTACATGCGTTCTGCATTAATTCTCTTAGTTGGTGAGAATTAGGTGCCCAGGTTCTAAATATCTGATGTAGCTGTCTGGTTGTATGTATTCCTATGAATCTGAGGAAAATTTCTGCTGAATGCATACATCAACAGTGGTGTTTTTTCATTTTTCTACCTAGTGAGTGATCTATTCAGTGGACCTTAAGGGCTACTATGGATTTTACCTAGAATGAGTTGCAGTGCAATTTTTTAATATATCTGAAATATGATGTGAGTGTATGTTTGTGTTCTGTATATGAAACATGTAGAAATCACAAGAGTCTGTATAGATTTTACTCATGCAGATAGACTAGATGCATACCTTATCAGTGTTTCTCTTTCAGACTGCAAATGGATACATCTTATTTTTTGAAATCCCATCAGTAAGAGACAAGTATCTTTATGAGCCAGTGTATCCCAAGTAAGTATTTTAAACTTTTATTTGCATCGCCACAGTGTGAAAAAATATGACTAGACAAGTTCTAAGCAGATTTTATGATAAAAAATATTTTCTTCCAAAGTATGTTTTAAAGCTTGATGAGTATATGAAGCATCATTCCTACGAGTCAGAGTCAGTTCAGAGAAGTTCGTCTAATTGGTTTGCTGTGTGCTGGTAAGATTCCTTGTGTCCACCTTAAGCTCTCAAAATTCTAAACAGCTGGGTTAAAATTGTCTAATTTGATAATTTGAGGCAGTCTGTTGAATTTGTATGTTCTGTAACAAGCTTAAATAATTCCTTTTGAGTAACTCAGTTGAGTAAGTTATGTTTCTTAGGAGCTCTAATTTTTTAATAGATTTCTCTCTGCCCTCCAATTTTGTAGTAACTTTTTTAGTAATTTTTGAAACAGAAGGGAAATAAATTCTCAATATTTTGTAGAGAATACGAATAATTTTTAGTAAGACTATACAAGTATTTTAGCTGCAGTGTGTTATGTTGTCATTATCATCTTATTTTCCTTATTGTAGATGACAGAATACATTTTATGTGTTAAAATGTGACTGTATGTTGGATGTGTTTGTGGTTGACTTAGCTACTTTGAATTTGGCAAAATTGGGAAATATTTAGGAAAAATTGAAACCTCAAGAGGTGTGTTTATGTGTGTCTGTGTGTGTGTTTAGGTAGGCAGAATCTGTCATCATTGATTGGATCAAATTTGTCCACAGGAATAATAAAACACTTGTGATTTCTCATTGGCTTGAAACTGCTTTTTTTTTATATGTCTCTGTATATACCTTCATCACTGTGGTAATGCTAGTCAACTTAATTTTAAGGTTTTTTTCATATTCATAAAATGAGTTAAAGTTGAACAGGGGGTGTCTCCAAATGGACATGAGGAGTGTTGCACAACCTATTATGATTACCAGAGTTTGTGGGCTGTTGTGCCAGTGATGACCCTCACCCTGCCATCTCAGTGGAGGCAAGGGATGGAAGCATGCAACACAACAAAGATGCAAGGGATATTGGTGGATCAGTAACCATGGTAACACCTGTGAAAGCTCAGGTCAGACTTAGGACCTCTAAATGCAAAAAGGTGCTGGTGACATCAGCCCATCTGAAGTGCATGTATACCAATGCACACAGCATGGGTAACAAACAGGAGGAGCTTGAAGCCATGATGCAGCAGGAAAATCATGATGTAGTGGCTATTACAGAAACATGGTGGGATGTCTCCCATGACTGGAGTGCGCCAGTTGATGGCTACAAGCTCTTTAGGAGGGACAGACAAGGAAGGAGAGGTGGTGGGGTGGCGCTGTATGTTAGGGACTGTTATGATTGCTTTGAGCACAAGTGTAGTGAAGACAGGGTGGAGTGTCTTTGCGTTAGAATCAGGGGGAAGGCCAACAGGGCAGATGTCGTAGTGGGAGTCTACTATAGGCCACCCAACCAGGATAGAGACGTGGATGAAATATTCTATAGGCACTTAGGAGAAATCTCACAATTGCTTGCCCTTGTTCTTGTGGGAGACTTTAACTTCCCAGACATCTGCTGGAAATACAACACAGCAGAGCGAGACCAGGCCCGAAGATTCCTGGAATGTGTGGGAGATAACTTCCTGACGCAGCTGGTGAGTGAA
This sequence comes from Strix aluco, assembly GCF_031877795.1. Classification (NCBI taxonomy): domain Eukaryota; kingdom Metazoa; phylum Chordata; class Aves; order Strigiformes; family Strigidae; genus Strix; species Strix aluco. Next base: position 30,779,765 of record NC_133971.1, read on the forward strand.
CCGACCAGAGAAGGTGCCCTGCTGGATCTCCTCTTTGTGAACAGAGAAGGACTGGTGGATGATGTGGCAGTTGGAGGCCGACTAGGGCACAGCGATCATGAAATAATAGAGTTCTCTATTCTTAGGGAGGCCAGGAGAGGGGGCAGCAGAACTGACATCCTGCACTTCCAGAGGGCTGACTTTGACTTGTTTAGGCAGCTGCTTGACAGGATCCCTTGGGAGATGATCCTGAAGGGTATAGGGGTCCAGGAAAGCTGGGCACTCTTTAAGAAGGAAGTCTTAATGGCACAGGAGCAGGCAGTCCCCAGGTGCTGTAAGAGAAGCCGGCGTCAGAGAAGGGAGAAGGCCACTGTGGATGAACAGGGAGCTTTGGCTGCAACTCTGGGAGAAGAGGAGAGTTTACAGCCTTTGGAAGAAGGGGCTAACCACTCACAGTGATTTCAAAGATGCTGTAAGGCTGTGCAGGGCGGAAATCAGGAGGTCTAAAGCCCAGCTAGAAATTAATCTGGCTTCAACCCTCAATGATAACAAGAAATGTTTCTATAAGTATGTCAACAGCAAAAGAAAGACCAGGGAGAGCCTCCATCCCCTGCTAGATGCAGGAGGAAACACGGTAGCAACTGATGAGGAAAATGCTGAGGTGCTTAATGCCTTCTTTGCCTCAGTCTTTAATAACAAGACTAGTTGTGCTGAGGGAATCCAGCCTCCTCAGCCAGAAGACAGAAACTGGGAGAATGACCCCCCCACATTCCAGGAGGAGATAGTCAGTGACCTGCTGCATCACATAGACATACACCAGTCTATGGGACCGGATGGGATATACCCGAGGGTGCTGAAGGAGCTGGCTGGGGTGCTGGGCAAGCCGCTTTCCATCATTTACCAGCAGTCCTGGCTGACCGGGGAGGTCCCGACGGATTGGAAATTGGCCACTGTGACCCCCATCTATAAGAAGGGTCGGAAGCATGATCGGGGAAATTACAGGCCTGTCAGCTTGACTTCGGTGCCTGGGAAGCTGATGGAGCAGCTCATCCTGAGTACCATCACACAACACATGTGGGACAACCAGATGATCAGGCCCAGTCAGCATGGGTTTATGAAAGGCAGGTCCTGCTTGACAAACCTGATCTCCTTCTACGACAGGGCGACCCGCTTATTGGATGAGGGAAAGGCTGTGGATGTTGTCTACCTTGACTTCAGTAAGGCCTTTGACACCGTTTCCCCCAGCATTCTCCTGGCGAAACTGGCTGCTCATGGCTTGGACGGGCATACACTTTGCTGGGTGAAAAACTGTCTGGCTGGCCGGGCCCAAAGAGTTGCGGTGAACGGAGTTAAATCCAGTTGGCGGCCGGTCACGAGTGGTGTCTCCCAGGGCTCGGTTTTGGGGCCACTCCTGTTTAACATCTTTACTGATGATCTGGACGAGGGGATCGAGTGCACCCTCAGTAAGTTTGCAGATGACACCAAGTTGGGTGGGAGTGTTGATCTGCTCGAGGGTAGGGAGGCTCTGCAGAGAGACCTGGACAGGCTGGAGCGATGGGCTAAGGCCAACTGTAGGAGTTTCAATAAGGCCAAATGCCGGGTGCTGCACTTGGGCCACAACAACCCCCAACAGTGCTACAGGCTTGGGGAGGAGTGTCTGGAGAGCTGCCAGTCAGAGAGGGACCTGGGGGTGTTGATTGACAGCCGGCTGAACATGAGCCAGCAGTGTGCCCAGGTGGCCAAGAAGGCCAATGGCATCCTGGCTTGTATCAGCAATAGCGTGGCCAGCAGGGACAGGGAAGTGATCTTACCCCTGTACTGGGCACTGGTGAGGCCGCACCTCGATTCCTGTGTTCAGTTTTGGGCCCCTCACTACAAAAAGGACATTGAATTACTCAAGCATGTCCAGAGAAGGGCAACGAAGCTGGTGCAGGGTCTGGAGCACAGGTCGTACGAGGAGCAGCTGAGGGAACTGGGGTTGTTTAGTCTGGAGAAGAGGAAGCTGAGGGGAGGCCTCATCGCCCTCTACAACTCCCTGAAAGGAGGTTGCAGAGAGCTGGGGATGAGTCTCTTTAACCAAGTAACAAGCGACAGGACAAGAGGGAATGGCCTCAAGTTGCACCAGGGAAGGTTTAGACTAGATAATAGGAAGCATTTCTTTTCAGAAGGGGTTGTTAGGCATTGGAATGGTCTGCCCAGGGCAGTGGTGGAGTCCCCATCCCTGGAGGTGTTTAAGAGTCAGGTTGATGTAGTGCTGAGGGATATGGTGTAGTTGGGAACTGTTAATGTTGGGTTGATGGTTGGACTAGATGATCTTAAGGTCTTTTCCAACCTAGATGATTCTGTGATTCATGTATCTTTTGGCCTCTGAAATAACCGTCCAAGCTCTGGAATTAAGTAGAATTTACTATTGCACCTTACTTGTCTATTTTCCAAAAACTTCAGACTAATATAGACAAGTCATATTACTTTACTTGCCTTTTCTGAGACCTTTATAGCATTTTTAAAACTGAGTATTCACATCTGATTTCCTGTCATCAGAAAAAAAAAGCAGAGAACCTTTTGCTGCAACCTGTTGAAATAGGTAAAGGGATAGCATATCTTTAGTTATACATAATATGAAACTCTAAACAGTAGTTTATGGTATGTTTTTGTTTTTAATTGGCAAAATTTGAAAATACATAGAAATACATATAAAATATGGAGGAAGCGTTAAAAAAACAGCTTTGGCAAGTTTCTTTAGACATGTCACATGTAGAAAGGTTTGAAAATATCTGTTAAGCAGTCAATGACAAACCAGTGTAACTTCTACATAGAACATTGGTAATTGATTTGTGTTGTCAACCTGAAAGTGTTTTATGAAGAAGTCTTTGTTAGCTGTGTGTTGTTGAATGGTCAGGTTTTTAATATACATTTGTATAGCCCAAAACAGTATAATGCTGATTCTGTGGATGAGTAAGACAAGGTGTTTGTCCCTAGAGTGTTTATGATAGGTTGCTCACAATCCGCTAAGACTAATGCATGTGCTTAACTCTTAAGAAGATGAATGATCTAACTGAATTACTGGGATTATTAGTCTGTCTATATTTAGCCCTCAATTTTGAAAACCTACATAAAGTAACTACTGTCCTGATTATATTAGATCAAAAGAAAGACACAAGCATTTGTGTGTGAATTATGCCTTCTGTGATTAACATCAGATTATTCTATAAGGTATTATAATGGGATGAACTGTTTTTTGGTGCAGATGCAGTGCACTGTCTGTTGGCAATTTAACTCATTTGCTTTGTAGATCAAGTACTAAAAAAACCAAACAAAAAAAACCCCAACCAACCTGAAATTAACAAACAGGCCAACTAAACCAAAAGCCCAGAATTGAAACTTTATTCTGGCATATGTTCATTTTGCAAAGATGTTACTTCACTGAAATGCTTGGATTTAATTTCTCCTGGACTGAACGATACCAGATTAATTTTGTTAATTCGGAAGCCATTAAAAATCAGTGAAAGGCCTCATATATGACTTGCCTTGTGCTCGAATGGGGTCATCTTACTGTTTTCTCCCACTGTAGCAGTGTGTTCTTGGCTCCTTCCTCTATGTTGGCAGCAGTGATTGCGCAGCTGTGCCTTAAGTAAAGTCAGGTTGCTGACCCGATGGGGAAACTAAACCTGCCTGTCTCCCTTCTTTGCTCCTCCTTGTTCCCTTCCCTGGATTCCGGTAGCTTAGCTTGCAAGTTGGCATATAATAAAAATCTGGCATTAGGAGATGGTGACCTTGAAGTAGCAGCACTGGGAAGTTCAAAAACATGGAGTGACTGCTTAGTGATACTCTTCTGATAGTTCTCGTATGATATTTCATTGTAAAGCAATTGCTTGCAACATTTGAACTCTCATGTGGGTATTAATTATGACTTGTCCAGATCTGTTTTATGTGATTATGTACCTATCTCGGACAAACTGAGTAGTAGGGTGGTGATTTTGGAGAGAGAATAAAGATGTAAGGCTGTCTTTGCATTAGTGTTGTGCTAGGACAGCTGGTGAAATGGATATGCAGCAGGTTCAAATGTAGGTTTTATTGTCTACCATTCTTCTCTTTGGACACCTCCACAACATAACAGAAAGTTAAGAGATGAGGGTTGTAGAATATCATCAGTTGTGGGTTTGTTTTGGTTTTTTAAGCTAGTGAGCACACTTCTGTCAGTGATCCTAAAAGTTCAGTCTTATTCTAGTTTTAAAAATTATTAATAATTCTTGATGTTGATGAACTGTCCATATCTAACTTCTTGTAAGCAGAATGAAGCCTGTTCTCTAGTTTCCTTTCTTTAAATAGTAATGGCCAGTTCTGACAAACATAAAATTTCTGTATAGTGACTACAAAAATAAAGCAAAACTCTCTTAATGCAACTTCAGCGTGAACAGAATTCTTAAGCAGTGCAGGTCAACATAATGAGGTGGTTGTGCACTGGGAGTACACACCAGTAATGTCCCACCTGTGCCAAAATCCTTGTGCAAGATTTTCTAGTTTAGTCAATATCCTGAACTTGAACTTGTGACTAGGTTTGATCCCATACAAATGAAAACATTAAGAAAGATTGTGTTTAAATTCTCCTGTCAGCTTAGCTCTCATTTGAGTGAAATGTGTATATTTCATCATAAGTATAAAAAGAACACCAGAAAAGCGGGTGATAAGGTATATGATAGACAGCCACTTTCTTGGCTTTAGTTATTTTTGCGATCTTCTAGATTGTGACACTGGTAGCTGCCGTAAGGTTACAGTTTTATGTGGTATTGGTATTTTTTAAATAACTGCTTTAAAATTTGCTTGATAATGGTTTACCCTTGATTTGAAGAAAAGGACCAAAAAAAGTTGCTGAGAATAAAAATCACTTCTTGGTTGTCCATATGGGAGAGGGATGTTTATGGAGAAAAAATACAGTCCTTCCAATTTATAGTTGTTACTGCACAGAGTTGTTACTATATATAGCTGTTGAGTAAGATGATCCATAAGAGCTTGCCTGCATTTGATCAGTTAACAGAACTATTGTAGCATACAGTTGCTGTGTAAACTGTAATTACACTTGCAAAAGTTTTTTGCTGGTACAGGGTGAACAAAATGCCTCAAGGTAAACCAAAAAAAACCAACACAAACCAAACCAAAACCAAACTGCATGGGAAGTGACAGAAACACTTTTGCTGTTTATAACTCAATACCATGGCAGTATATAGAATCACAGTTTGGGTTTTTTTGTTTTTTTTTTTTTTTCTTGTAGGGTCAAGTGTCTCTCTTCCAATCTAATCAACACAGGTTTAATAGAAGAGCTAAAGTGTGAGTTGAGGCTAAACTCTCATCATGTTTGAATGCAAGAGTCTCAGCTTCCCCTTATCTTTTAGTAATGTGAAATAACCAGATTTTGGAAAGTAAGGTGGAGTGAACTCCCCCCACTCCCTGCTATTGTTTGGTTACAAACCAGACAGGGTCAGAGTCTAGAAAAATTGATTTCCTGTTTAAAAATGCCCATTTGGCATGACTTCTTTCTTTTCATATGAGCCTGTTTTAATGGTCTTTATATTCTGAAATTCAGTGTGTTTTAATGGAAGTGCTGGAATTCAAGATTGTCAACATCTGCAACTGGAGATCACAAAACCTTTCAGGTTTGTTCTATCAATAACTGAGGGCATACCTCTTACAAAAAGGAGAATATATTACATACTTTAAGATGCCTTTAGAGGCTTAATCAGTTTAAAAGATACTTATGTAGATATGGTAGGGGTTAAGGAACTGACCTGTTCAGCATTATGAACATTTTATGTAAAATGTATTATTAGATTAATGTGATAAAACAAGTGCTCATATCATAAAAGCAGCATTCTGTTATGAATTCTAGTATTTATATATAAAAGAAGGAAGCTTTTTAAGTTTTTGCTGGAGTCGACAGTTTTTTGTCAAACTGTAATATTATAGGAATGTTACAGATTGCAGCTGTTCTATGGAAGGAAGTACTTCTGGCTCTGTTGATAGTTGGCTAGGAATTGCTAGTCTGTTCTTGGAGTGAACAGACATTCACGCTCAATGAAAACCTAAAGTGTCCTGCTTAATTTGTTAGACTAAAAACAGGAAAAATGCAATAATTGTGTGGGTGTTTTTGTTTTTTAAATTGAGCCAGAATAGTCTGCAGCTTCATTCCAGCACTTAAGAGACTTTGCTCTAGCTCAGAGCAGACTTGGAAGAGAATCAGTATTGGCTATCAGCCCACATTCTGGGATACTTTTCTGCAGTGAGCACAAGTACAAAGTCCTGCTTCAATTAGTTCAGTCTAATTTTATCACCATATTATTGAAATCATTATGAGATAAAACATGAAGAAAACATGTGTAGTAAGATAATAGAGTGGTAAAATAAAATTAATCTCCACTTGTGATACACTTAAGAATAGTGACAGTGCATACAAGCAAATTTGTGGCTTTGTAAGCTATGGCAAGGTATGGTAATATTTTTTTGAGGAGTTTCCAAAGGATTTTTTGCAGATATTCCTTTGTTTCACAGTGAAGAGACAGGTAACAACCATCACAGGAGAGGATTCCCTGTACTGAACTGATAGTTATTTCTGTTTAGAGTTTTGGCAAGGAGAATGGCGTAAGATTTTTCACTTGAAGAGACAGTATGTAGTGACTTAATGCTGAGGACATTTTGCCTTTCAAAAAAAAGAAAAAAGTTTTTTAACTTTACATGGCTAATAAACTAAATGTGGTAATTGGAAATTCTTTTGCCTCAGATTTCTTGATCCTCAAGTGGAGCCTGCATTTGGGGGTGGGGGGAAGTGATATGAATGTTGTGTAAATTTACAATGAGACCTCAATGCTGTAGATTTTTAAGTGCTTTAAAAATTGTTTTCTAACCAGTATGGGCACACGAACAAGCCAGTGTTTATATTCTGGTTTACAATGCTGTATTGTTGCTTGTATGTCTGCTTACTGTGTTCATGTCCTACTCTGTCTGGTGCTTTTCAAAGCTTTTTCCTTTTCTATAGCAAGATGTTTTATAGGTGCCATAAATTACCTCATCAGAGGGAATTTTTTTCCTGATTCAGCAATTAATGTGTACAAAGGATTTGAACTTTAAACTCTGCAAGGGTAACTGATGAGGTGTACAGTTAATTAACTTCTAAATAATTTTTGTTCAGAATTAAGCTTGCACTGAATTGTGTGGTTTTCCCTGTAAGTTGTTTCTGGCATTGGTTGGAAAATTTATTTTAAAAACTAGATTAGTTGTAGAATTTTTATTAACCACTATGGCACTTGCTAGCCCATGATGTGGTTCAGGAGGTTTAAAATGATGTCAAGAAATCTTTGCAACTGGAATAATTCGGTAAACCATTTAGCTTTTTTACATGAATAGTTGATTAATATGCTAGCTAGTTATTTCTCTTCTCAAACCACAGAAACCTGTTATTACTCAGTTTGGTAGCAAAGGTTGTACTAAGAATTACTTTTCTAAACCCTTATTCATTCTTTATAGTTGTTTCTGTAGAGTTTCTTTAAATTTTTGTTTGTCCAGCTCTTGACAATCTGTGTGCATGTAGCTCTGGATCCAGCCAGACATATTTCATCTTCATCTGGTGGCTGCCTGCACTGTATGGTGGAGAGATGCGGATTTAGGGTTGAGAAGACACTAGTCCTATGAAAATCAAAGCTCACCGTTTAACTTGTTTTACTTCTTTAAGAACCATTCCTAAAAATACGTGGTGGGCAGTGAATTGTTAGTGAAGAATCACACGTTTAGAGGTGATGATGCAGACTGTTTGAATCAGGTATAAAAAAAAAGTCCTCAGGTGTACAGACAACTCACTAACTGAAGTCTTCACATGAACGGTTTTAAAACAGTTAATAAACGCTGTGTAATTGTGCTAATGCAACAATATTAATTGTTGTCAGCTTTTTACTTTTGTGCCATCAAGGACAGCAACTCAGGAGTTCTTGGTGGTGTAAATTCATTTAGAAACAATGTTTGCCCTGTTTTTCTCACATGTATAATGCTCTTAATAGTTGAAACATCAAGATGTTGGGATTTTTTTCTTTTTTCTTTTCCAAAACTAACTACTGAAGAAATTATTTTAGCAGCAAGAATATCATAGCCCCAAAGTAGTATAAAAACATTTAACCTTGTTTGTTTCAGTTACCTGTTCTGAAGATATTTACTGATGAACATGTCTGGAGTCTTTAATATTTTTTACAGTAAAATGTCTCTATTCGTTCCCAAGCAGCTGTGATTTGACTAGTGGGAATGGATGCTACTGACTTGTTTGTTTGGTCTTTTAATTAATGTGATATCTGACTCTTTTTTTTTTTTTTTTAGTATAATATTAGTTGACTGTGAGAGCATCTCTGAACTTTTCTAAACTATTATCTGGCCATAACAGCTACCTATACTACTATGATTACTCCAGATAGTAAGGTGGAAACTTAAATCCTGATCTAATGCTATTTCTACCTCTGGAATAGTATTTTCCAGTAATAAGCAGTAAACAGTGAACGTATTTTGAAAAACTGAAAATTATTTTGAAATACGTAGAACAGACTAAAAAAGATGATGTACCTTAATTGCAAATTATAAACAAGTTAAGTACATCCTTTTGGATTCTGCTGTAATTAACTTCTGAATATTTCTTAGTTGTTTCTGCTAGCACTGACTAAGTCTGGTAGTGATATTTCTGAGTGAGTTTTGTCTGTGGATTGTGCTGTATCACTTAACTGTTGTGCATGTAGTGGAGGACATAAGTGCAGTACTGTGCTGCTAGAAGCTGGCTGGTGTACTGTTTCCTCGCTGAACCTACCCCCACCCCAGATAACAAACTCCAAGGAAATTCTTCCTCCCAGTTCAGGGGAGCCTGCCTGACTGTGCTTTTGCTGCCTCTTTCTTGAATTTAGGCTGCTTAAGGTTTGTTGTTTTGTTTTAGGTGGGTTTTTGTTTTTTTTTTTGGCAGGGAAGTGGTGTGGTGACAGTTCTCCATTTTCTCATGGTTGCATCTTGCATCATAGTTTGAGGTTACAGTTTTTTCTTCTAACAGAAACAAAGTGCAGAAGTTCCAGAGCCAGTGCTTCCCCTGTAAGAAGATCAAATGTATACAAAAAATTGTGACTTCATACTAAGAATTTTAGCAATTCACTTATTTATAGGCTCATCTTTCATTATGGAGAAGTCAGGCTAGAACTGAACAGCAGGAGAAGTTTAAAGTGGGGAAAGCTGGGAGAATTGGAGTTTGGAGAAAGAGGGCAAGCTCTTAAGGTAGACTTGTATGTATCATTCCTCTTTACCCATGTTTAAAAGGTGATTCATGAGATACAGTTATGTAGGCTTTCGACATCTGGAATACATTTTGTTACACCATATAGTGCTCTGTATATATATGTCTATAGAGGAAACAGGGTTACAAGTGATGAGGAAAAGGCTGAGGTGCTTAATGCCTTCTTTGCCTCATTCTTTAATAACAAGACTGGTTGTACAGAGGGAATCCAGCCTTCTCAGCCAGAGGACAGAGACTGGGAGAATGACTCCCCTGCATTCCAGGAGGAGATAGTCAGTGACCTACTGCATCACATAGACATACACCAGTCTATGGGACCGGATGGAATACACCCGAGGGTGCTGAAGGAGCTGGCTGGGGTGCTGGGCAAGCCGCTTTCCATCATTTACCAGCAGTCCTGGCTGACCGGGGAGGTCCCGACGGATTGGAAATTGGCCAGTGTGACGCCCATCTATAAGAAGGGTCGGAAGCATGATCGGGGAAATTACAGGCCTGTCAGCTTGACTTCGGTGCCTGGGAAGCTGATGGAGCAGCTCATCCTGAGTACCATCACACAACACATGTGGGACAACCAGATGATCAGGCCCAGTCAGCATGGGTTTATGAAAGGCAGGTCCTGCTTGACAAACCTGATCTCCTTCTACGACAGGGCAACCCGCTTATTGGATGAGGGAAAGGCTGTGGATGTTGTCTACCTTGACTTTACTAAGGCCTTTGACACCGTTTCCCACAGCATTCTCCTGGCGAAACTGGCTGCTCGTGGCTTAGATGGGCACACGCTTTGCTGGGTAAAAAACTGTCTGGCTGGCCGGGCCCAAAGAGTTGTGGTGAACGGAGTTAAATCCAGTTGGTGGCCGGTCATGAGTGGTGTCCCCCAGGGCTCAGTTTTGGGGCCACTCCTGTTTAACATCTTTATTGATGATCTGGACGAGGGGATCGAGTGCACCCTCAGTAAGTTTGCAGATGACACCAAGTTGGGTGGGAGTGTTGATCTGCTCGAGGGTAGGGAGGCTCTGCAGAGAGACCTGGACAGGCTGGAGCAATGGGCTAAGGCTAACTGTAGGAGTTTCAACAAGGCCAAATGCCGGGTGCTGCACTTGGGCCACAACAACCCCCAACAGTGCTACAGGCTTGGGGAGGAGTGTCTGGAGAGCTGCCAGTCAGAGAGAGACCTGGGGGTGTTGATTGACAGCCGGCTGAACAGGAGCCAGCAGTGTGCCCAGGTGGCCAAGAAGGCCAATGGCATCCTGGCTTGTATCAGCAATAGCGTGGCCAGCAGGGACAGGGAAGTGATCTTACCCCTGTACTGGGCACTGGTGAGGCCGATTCTTGTGTTCAGTTTTGGGCCCCTCACTACAAAAAGGACATTGAATTACTCGAGCGTGTCCAGAGAAGGGCAACAAAGCTGGTGAAGGGTCTGGAGCACATGTCGTACGAGGAGCGGCTGAGGAAACTGGGGTTGTTTAGTCTGGAGAAGAGGAGGCTGAGGGGAGACCTCATCACCCTCTACAACTCCCTGAAAGGAGGTTGCAGAGAGCTCCGGATGAGTCTCTTTAACCAAGTAACAAGCGATAGGACAAGAGGGAATGGCCTTAAGTTGCACCAGGAAAGGTTTAGACTGGATATTAGGAAGTATTTCTTTCCAGAAGGGGTTGTTAGGCATTGGAATGGTCTGCCCAGGGCAGTGGTGGAATCCCCATCCCTGGAGGTGTTTAAGAGTCGGGTTGACATGGCATTGAGGGATATGGTGTAGCTGGGAACTGTCAGTGTTAGGTTAATGGTTGGACTAGATGATCTTTAAGGTCTTTTCCAACCTGGATGATTCTGTGATTCTGTGAACAAGGGTATCACTGATATCGTGCTAAATAGGGAACCTGGTGATTTCAAAAAATACACATTGATTCAGGATCTGAAACTTGCCCATAAACCTTGTATTATGTTTAAAATGGCATTCCTAATCTTTCTGTATTTGAGGTTTTCCTGAATTGCGGGTGTAGTGGGAGATTTTTCTCAATCCTGAGTGTTAAGAGATTTTATTTACAGGTTTAGTTACATTAACAGATGCTGTGCGAATAGAAGTGAAGTAATTACATTTTGACATGCAGGTGGTTGGTCATTGGAATGTGCCCATTCCTCTCAATTCTTGTGCAAAAGTGAGTTACTTAAAGTTTGGCTGCCAGGGCAGCAGATGCTGATGTGGCAACCTAGACCAGACATTCTTTCCTGCTGTCAGCACTGCATGTTCTTCGTCTAAAGGTCAAAGTAACTTAACTAGTAAGGCTGACTCATGCAGGTGTGGACTATAGGAATGCAGTGTACTTTTGATTGCGTCCCCTTTGCATCCATAGTAAGGGTTTCTTTTTGAATCAATGAATTTGACATAATCACAGGCAATGAATTAAAGTACTGACATTTTGGAGTTTCAGTCGCGATGATAGTTCCTCAGTGGAAAAAGATATACTCTGCAGATGGTAACAAATTTGCTGAAACTAGCTCATGAAACTGAAAATATTCAAATATTCTTGCAAACTATTTTTATCAAACGTGTTTAAAGAAGCCTGCCCACATGGAGACTTGAAATTTCTCTTCCAGCGAAAGATGTCTTTTAAATCATACTGTTCCCATTCTGACTTTGTCCTGCGCAGAAACACTGTGTTTATACTTGGTTATGTACCTTAGTCAGTTAAAACAGGTATGTTTGTGGTGTGTTATATGTACATAACAGTAACATTTATGCATTACACAACCCTTTTCTCTCAATTTTAGTCATTTGCTTACAAGGTTCAGTTGTACCACTGATTCTTGATAACCCAGAGTAGTTTTGTCTTGGGAATATACTGTTGGACCTGTATGTCCGCATGGGTTGACAGGCATGTCTCCAAATACGTGAGGTTTTCTAAGTGTTTCTCCAACACCCAGGATAGTGCATTGTAGATAATGACATAGAGATTTGAAGGAATTAATCCTGTATGAGATTTTTTTTTATTTCTGAAATCGCTGACTCTAAAAGATACCAAGCTAAATTAAGTGTATTCGGCTTCATGAACGTCAAGAAATGCCATCTCATTTACCATTTTAAAAAATCCACAAAAATGCCACAATGCTAGTATTAACCAGTCACCTTTTTTTAAAATTTTGTTTTATTTCAGGCCTCCTGTCGGTTCATGATAGCTAGCTTACATGGAGGGCTATTCTTTCCCAAGACAGCTGTATTTTATAATTAATATCCAAGTTACCATCTGTGGGTGGTAGATTGATTAACCTTACAGTATTTTTTCCCATTTTTCGCTATAATTCTAAAAACCGGTCACCATGGTTTTGTTCTGGAAAGATACTACTACTTCTGTGGGCTAATTCCAGAATGTTAGAGATTGCCTTGGCCTTACCTTAGGTAGCATATCTGTGTCCTTACTGCATAAGGAAAGGATCCATTAAAGAATAACAGATATGAATTTTGTGTTTCGCTATAAAATGGTAATGAGGTTAAGGCACTTGATATCAACTGAGATACCTCAATCTCTTTCCTGACTTGGTTATCCTCAGGGTGTCAAATTTATCTAAAACTGCAGCTGCCTTGGTCTCTGGCAGGTCTTAGGCAGTTGTATTGCCTCGTGTAAAATGAAAGAAGAATTTTTTCAGTTAAAATCCAGGTAAAAAAATCACACAAATCTGTGTATCTATCTACTATTTTTGACTAATGAAGTTACACTAAACTCTTAATTTGTCTGCAATGCCTGTTTCAGGCACAGTTTGCTTTGTTTACTAGCATAATGCTTATGACATGGATGAGCTGGACAACATGTTGCAGTGCTTATGAATGTAGGTCAGTTTTCATTAAAAAAAAGAAGTCAGTGAAACTTATGGCACATCTGATAACCTAGACAAATAAGGAATACTTCAGTGATGCTGTATTGGTTTTTAAAATAACTGCACTTCATTAGAGAATGAAATGTGAAATTTAAAATGAGGAAAATAAAAAGTGGAAGCTTTCTACATCTAGAAGTTGATACTTTGTTTTGGTCTGTTTAAAGGAAGGGAATCAGTGCTCAGTCATCTCTATTCTTAGTAGGTGTTAGGTTTATTGTTAATTTGCTGTAGGGAAATATGTTCTTATGAATTACTGTAATAAATGTTGACCTGTTGGGTTATGAATTTATAGTATAAACATTGATCTAGCAAAAGGAACTGAAAAAACATGAAGACTTTACAGTCTATAATATCTGTACTGCGTCTTGGCAAAGAATGAATCAGAGATACTTAAAAATTAAACATTTAACTAATGGAAACAGTTGAATACCATTTTATTGAATCAGAATCTCCATTAATATATGTAACTTATTTTAGGATTATTAAGACCAGGTATGCAGATACTGTAATGTTCATTTTTGGTTCATTGTCTTACTTTGCTTATACACTCTTTATAGGCACTTTTTGCAATAAAATTATGTCCTACATATTAAGTGCTGCTTGTGACACGTTGCACATGAGTGTCTGGTGTGTATACATGTAGGGGGGAAAAAAGCCCACAGGAATCTAAGTCAGTAACTCATACCTCTTTTGAGTGACATCTTGTTTCATTTGTAGTATTTCTCTTTTATTTTAGAGGAAGCCCACATCTGAAGGGAACCCTACATTATAAGGAAGAACAGTGTGCTCCTTCATTAAATCTAGAAGTGAAGAAAGTGCTGGACTTGCAAGCCTCTATCACAAGGTATGCTCAGTAATCATGTCTTAAGAATTCTTCTGCATATAGTGTTACTTGTTAAAAAGTGAAGGGCAAACTGGATGGGAAAAAAAAATTCTAGTAAGTTGTTAGACTTATTAACAGTAAGGACTAATAGTTGATAATAGTAAGTCTAGGGAGGTGAAAAACTAAGTTTCTCTTTAAGAATTCTTTCTTTCTGTGCTTGGCTATACTGCTATTTTTGGCATATAGGCGTATATAGCACATTCAGTATTACATTATGTTACTATAAATGTGTTTGTCCTTGAGCTCAAAGTATAGATTAGAGATTTCATGGAGACATAAGTATATAAGAGCAAAACTGTACGTAGCATTTCAACATTTCTTCAGCTGCCCTCAAACAGTCCCTATTTGTCCTGGAAAAACTTCTTGTTTATCTTTTATTGTGATTATTGCTTTCCCTATAAATAAGCTTTGAACATGCTAAATAAGTGTGTGTGAAAAGTTGGTGAAACTGTATAGCATTGGGGTGGGTTGGAAAAGTAACAAAGTGCAATTTGGGAAGAGGCCACATAGGAGAAGATGTATGTTAGAAGAAATGCATATATACTGGAAAAAACCTTCCTGGGAAGCCACAGGTTGTTATCTGCATGAAAATCGATTAACAATAGTTTTCAGAATTTTGGAAGTGTTTGGGGAAGGATTTAGGAGAAATCTAATTTCTGTTTTGTCAATGAGCACAGATCATGGGTTAGAAAGTGTTGTGAATTGTTTACAGCCTAGACAATATTGTTAATTTTCTAGGATAGATGAATAATTGATTGTTGGCAGCAATGTCTTACGTTTAGTCAAAAGTATTAAAATTATGTTCAGCAGTTCATGTACCAGTTAAACAGTTACACTAACAATACAGACCTGTTCATGAACTCTGATTCCTGGAGAAAAATAGAGACATATACCATATTTTGTCAACTTGGTATCTCTACTGTATAGAAGACTTAGGCACTTTGTAGCTTATTTGATGTAACTTGTCAACATAGCTGCTGATACAAGAGGCAGTAATATGGTGCTTGTCACATTAATTGATTTTTTTTTTCTGTGACAATGATTTGAGATGCAGTTTTTTAGAGAATGACAATACATTTGTCAGTTTGCAGTCCACATTAGAGGACCTACTTGTGGCTACTGCTGATGGATTTCTTCATCTCGTTCACTGGGATGGTATGACCAATGGAAGGAAGGCCATCAACCTATGTACAGTTCCATTTTCTGTGGACCTGCAGTCTTCTCGAGGTAGGTTTGGGGGTTTTTTATTGCTTATGGTAGTTAACTATTGGCAAAATACCATCTAATATAAAATATTATCTCTGTTCTCAAGCAGAGGTGAGAAAAATGTGCCTTTTGTAAATGTGAACGAAGTAGCCTGTTTAAAATAGTTTTTTTTTCTGTGAAGTAATTAGTAAACAACTGAAAAGTCTGTTAGCTTGCAATGTGTCTGTGTCCACATATTTTTAAATTACTGATATTTTCCCAGCAGGTTCACTTTTGGGCTTTGAAGATGTTTACATCAGAGATATGGAATACTGTGCCACACTTGATGGTTTTGCTGTTGTTTTTAATGATGGCAGAGTTGGTTTCATTACACCAATGTCAAGTAGATTCACTGCTGAGGTATATTTCCTTTAGTATTTCTAGCATGCACTCCATAATAAATGTGTTTTCCTTGGTCTCTGCATGTCAGTTAGCTTTCTACTTTAAATTTTGTTCAGCTGCAAAGACACTTAAAATTTAATAACTGCTTAAGAGATAACATAGGAACAAGACTATATTTCATACCATAATATGAACTAGATTGTTCTAGAGCTAGTACCTGGCTATGGGAGAGCATAAATGATAGTAGATTTAGTTTTTGTTTATTGCTTCAAAATGTCATTATAGTCTTGAGGTCTTCTTACTGTCTCTGCGACAGATTTCCTGTTGCTAGTTATAAGTGGGGTGATAAGAAGTAGTTTTTACTATGTCAAAGCATCATAGGTTCTATTTCTAGCTTTTAGTCGTAATCAAGTCTAACTCTTCTCATAGTGACAAGCAGACTTCAGAATTTGTTTTAAAGGAATCTTTTCCAAGTTAGGTGTTTTCTTACCTGTAGTTCAGCCTACAAACTGTACTACATTTTGTCATTAGATATCTTCAATTACAGAAAACCCAGAAGGATTTGTGTAGTCTGCCCCAAACTCCTTCACACATTTACAGTATCTGCGATTTCAGCTGTTGCAGATGGGAGTCTATTTTCCTGTTTTGTGTTTTGCCTTCATTCTTAGTACCATCTACTGATTTTTTTTTTTTTATTCAGTATCAGGGATATTCTTGTCTTACAGATATTGCTTTGGTTATTCAGAGCTCTGATAAACAGTTTCCTTACATACTGGCATCTTTCTGTAACTTTTATTAAGAACGGTGAAACCAGTTTTACATATACTGGATTTTGTTTATGTGAGCTATGCCAGTTAATCTTGACATCTGCAATAGAAATTTCCTGTGGTGATGAAGATCAACTGGCAGATCTGTAATATGGCATATATGGGTAACACGTGGGTAGTAGCTGACTGTCATGAATAAAAGCACTGTTTAACCAAGAATTCTGTGAATTCATTTCTTTACAGCAGCTCCATGGTGTTTGGGCACAAGATGTGATTGATGGAACTTGTGTGGCAGTAAATAACAAATACAGGCTAATGGCATTTGGATGTGCCAAGTAAGTTTTGTAAGGCTGGTTCAATGGGGAGGGAAATGATTTCTTTATAAAGCTTAAGTACTAGTTTCTTCTTACCAACTTGTGTTGCAAGAGGTGTAAAGATGAAAATGATCAGTCTTCATAGACATTGTATAATCTGCTCTGTCAAGAAGGTAAGAGGAAAGAAATATTTGCCTTCTTGAACTGCAGTTGAAATTGATGCTTGCTCTTCAGTTCTGGAAAAAAAATAAAAAGGTGTTTGGACTAGTAGCAAGTATTGGAATGTGCTACTGTCCCAGTTAATCTCAAGGCAGGATTATGAAGTCAGTTTTAAGCAGTTGCTTATATTAATATTGGACAAGAATCAGCACTTTGCACCTAGCTGAGAAAATGCTCTGTGAAGTGTTATTTGGTAAGGAAAACTGTTGCCTGTTTGAGTAACTGAAATATTGCAAAAGTGCTTTTAGTTGTGGTGGTTTGCTTATTGCTCCTTCAAGACAGTTCCTTCTGTATTAATACTGATTTAGCTTGTCTACAGTGCAGCTTTTTTTTTTTAATTGTATTTTATTTGTTTTTTAGAGCATTTCAAAAGATCTGGGTAGTTTAGTCTTTAACTGTCGTCTTACGAAATAGTATTCTAGGTTGTAGTAACAATGCAGTGTGCTGGTGTTTCCCTCTGAAACAGGAGTAGTTACTAAAATTTATTGATTTGGGTGTGTGTTAGTACACTCCTGATGAAACTCTAGCACAGAGTAAATACTGACTTTCCTAATGGGTTGTCTTGCAGTTGGAAGCTATAAATATGTGGACTGTGTACGCATATGTATTTTCAGAGAATGAAATAGTGCATTAGTCATTTTTATGCTGGTGTTTTGGGTCCTCCACTGCCTTCTGGAAAGTATCTTATAAATTTGTTTCATAAAGTTCTTTGGGTGTTACTTGACACAATGTTTTGGTTCTAGAGAAGTTTGGTATTGGTGAGAAAAAAGCATCTTTTATTAAGCTCTTGAAACTGATGAGAAATCCAAATGATCTGTAGTCTAAAGCATGTGTAATCTCTTCCAGTGGTTCTGTGCAGGTTTATACCATAGATACCACCACTGGCGCCATGCAGTTTTCTCATAAATTGGAACTGACACCAAAACAATATCCTGGTGAGCTACTTTTATTGCTAGAATTTTCCAGCTGTTTTTATGGTAGTAAAGAATATTTTTATCCTTGGCTAGTTAACAACTATTTGTTGTTTGCATTCTCACTGATGGGATTAGTATTTATTCTTGCATGTTCATAGTAATTTACTCTTGCACATTTGTTCTTTTAGCTGCTTGCTTTTAACTGCTTTTGGCTATGTTTCATATATGAGGGTCTAGGGTTGGTTGGGATTTTTTGGGGTTTGTTGGGTTTTTTTAATAAATCTGAATCTGAGCAGTGTACAGACAGTACTGCTTCTGGTTGTTCATTCTTAAATGCTGCAGATCTTAGTAGTTCCCACATGTAGTTACGAGATTACTTTTCCGTTAGTCACCTGAGAGAATGAGAGATTATTGTCAAAACTGATAATGAATATAATAGAGGTGTGAATTAACTTGAAACAACTGACATGTAGCGTACAGAAAAAAAAATGAGTAATCCAGCACATGCCTGAACTGCAGTGAGCAAAAGCTCAGTGGAACTTTTCATGTGGTAGTGAAGTATTGCAGACTTGAGAGTGAGGAACATATAAAGTGGGTAAATTGCATCCTCAACTGAAAAGGTGTGCGCCTGTTAGGTTTTAACAAAAAAATCAAATCTGTAAATAACAGTTTTACAGTTCTGCTGAGTGCCGAAGGAAGAGGTTTCAAGGCTAAGTATAAAATCTTCTTTTGTCCTAAAAATCCTTTTACCAGAATTGCAGTCTTATGGTTGTGTCATAGCACAGTGTATTTCTGGCCTGTTTTGATGTATTCTTAGTTTCCTATGAAACCAAACATGTATTTGAAAGATAACATGAATTCTTCCTTTGCTGCTTATTCATTTTGAGATGGTCAGTTTGATGCATGTAGCAAAGTTAATTGAAAAATCAAATATTTATTTCCATATACTTTTGTTTCTAATGGTGAAAGCAGTTGAAGGACACGATGTTTTTCACGTGGTATTTTATTGTCTGTTTTTAAACAGATATTTGGAATAAAACAGGACCTGTTAAACTAATCAGATGGTCACCTGATAGCTGTGTTGTGATGGTGACCTGGGAATGTGGAGGCTTGTCCTTATGGAGTGTTTTTGGTGCTCAGCTTATCTGTACTTTAGGAGGTGATTTTGCGTGAGTATCTTTAATCAAATTGTAAAATGTTTTATTAAAACTTTTAGTTTTCTAATTAAAAGCATTTAATTAGAAACTAATTAACTGAAGTAGCTTCTTAAAATCCTTTTGCATTACAGTTCCTTAGATATTGGAATCACTGAATAATATTTAGGATGGGATCCTTTGAATATGCATGAAAAAGTATTATTTACTTTTTGTAGGGGTCTTTCTGGCTGTAAAGGCAAATTATCCCAAAGGCAGGCTTTAGCAGGCAAATATTAAAATTCCCTCAGTGTCAGCATATATTGCCTGAAAATGTGCTAGCATCCAGAAATCACAATTCAAACAGTTTATGCTAGACATCTAATTGCATTGCCTTTTATGCAGTGTCATGGATCAAATAGGCCTTATAGTTTGAGGTGAGGTTCAATATAGAACCATATGACAGTACAAAGATAGGAAGATAATTTCTTATTTTGATGAAGTTATTTCCAAACTCAGACTTCTTCTGTTCTGTTTTTAAGGTATCAGTCTGATGGTGCCAAAAAGGATCCTCTGAAGATCAATTCTATGGTAAATACGAATGTAAAAATACTGTTATAGGATAGCTGTTACTTTCTTAAATTATTCTTTGTAAAACAGATTTTCAGAAAATCAAACTGGCTTTCTTTAACTTTATTTACTACACTTCCTAATATCAGTGTTGTATTGAAGGAAGAGGGAAAAGGGAACAGCTGATGATTTTTTTTTTCCCATGTATATGCCTGATCATGAAGTGTGCATGGCATGCCTTTTCTTGTCTGCTGTTAATATTAAGAATGAACACTTTTGTTTTTCCTATGTATTTTTTTTAATCTTGTACTGTATTTCAGAATACAATGAGACACAGAACAACACTAATCGTAAACTTACTTAATTCTCTAAAATTACCAGCTTACCTTTGGCTGTTGAAGTAACTTAACTCAGAATATGAATTCAAGAGAAACTTAACCGCTGTTGTTGTAATACAAACTAATTAACATGAAATCCTGCTAGTCTGTCAAATCAGTAGATGTTGATAAATATCAGACACAGTCTTCAAGGCCTCTTTTATGTTTATTATTTTGTACAGTACTTCTAAAATATTTTATTTATGTATAGTCTAGTTGCTATGAAGATTGACAATTTTAAACATGCACCCCAAGTGCGTGTACAAATCTGCAAGGACAGCATAACGTACTTCTTAACCCCAAAGACTCAAATTCTGATACCATTGAATTTAATGAACCACCACCAGTGTAATTTTGGGGATCAGGATTTTTTCATACCTGATTTTGTTTGTGGATTTTTGTTAGTTGCTTTAAGCTGCAAACTAAACAGTTTTCATTACTTATGGGGATGTCTTACATAGTTACTTTTCATTTAAACAACATTTTTTACATAAAAATAAAAGAATTTAAGTTATATTCTTACTGTTCCTTGTGGATTTTACTGGCATGAGTTACTTACGATTCTTATGATGATACTTTTTGGAACATCAAACTGTGTGGTTTTTTACCAGCCTAATCATAAGATCAGTTACAGTAAGTTTCTGTAGTTCTTGTTTCTGAGGATATATAGGGTTGGTTGTGGTTTTTTATTATTGTTATTCTTTTACATTCAGACCTGGGGATCAGAAGGGTATCATCTGTGGGTTATTGATGGGATTTCTCCTTCAAACATGAAGCCTGAAAGAGATGGAAGTAATGAAGCTCGCCAGTTTGGTATTCTGCAGTTTCATTTCATCAAGAGTGCACTCACTGTTAACCCTTGTATGGTAAGCTTTTGCTGATAAATATATCCTTATTTTAGAGCATATATCCAGTTTTCAGGTGACCTCTGAGTTATTCTCTTAACAGATTTTAGGTCTGTTTTGCAGCCATTAGACTGGTTTTCCTTTTTTATCATAAAGCCTGTAAAATAGTACTTTGAAAATACTGCTATGCAATATTGTAACATAAAACCTACTAGTAGGTAGTGATACAAAAATTGAGAACTGTCTTAACGCTTGTTTTTCATATTATTTATGCAGAACATGTTCATATATTGATCATGTGTTTTTCTTTGTTTTCTGTGTATGGAGTTCAAGATTGCTTTTGGTTTTTTTGTTGTCTTGTTTTTAATGTAGAGTAACCAGGAACAAGTCCTCCTTCAAGGAGAAGATCGGTTGTATTTGAACTGTGGAGATGCAACACAGGCTCAGAGTCCCAGAAATAATACTTCAGCACACTCTGAACATAAGCCTACCAGGGAAAGAGGCCCATTTTCAGATGGCAGTTTAGATTCTCAGGGTTTAAGCACTTTACTAGGACACAGGCATTGGCACGTTGTACAGGTAATTGTTGCTGGTTGCCCATATGTGCTC
Organism: Strix aluco; assembly: GCF_031877795.1. Lineage (NCBI taxonomy): Eukaryota > Metazoa > Chordata > Aves > Strigiformes > Strigidae > Strix > Strix aluco. The sequence continues at coordinate 30,801,130 of NC_133971.1, forward strand.
TGTGCTTGCAAGAGTTTTATAGGACTGGAATTTGCAGCTGATCTCATCACTCTCTTTCATACCCTTTTCCTCTAGTATGAGATCATTGCTTTTCTATTGCCTCTTGGGTTTTCCCTGCTACAGCTTTTTCTTACTGCCAAATGGTAAAGCAACATTAGCCATCTCAGCCTTGTGGCTATAAGTTTTGATCCTAGCCAGAAAAAAAAAAATCCAGATGTCTTTTTGACTTAAGGAAGTAGTTAAATTACTTTCCTATGGTTTGAAAGGGAGAACAAGTGCAACATGCAAGAAATCTCTCAGGGATTTGTTCTGTTATTTATGCAAATTGCTTTAAGCATATTCAACTGATGAATACAGCCTTTGGACTCTGGCTGTATTTTCAAGCAGTCTTAGATGGCATCTATTGAAGCATGTAATTAAAACTTCACAATATCAAGCTTGTGAAGGATAAATTATTTTCGGGTTAGTAATGGGACAGATTCTATTTTCTCTGTAATACACAGGAAAAATGAAATAGCTTTTAATCTGTAACTCAAGTGCGTGTTCTTTCATGCTTGAATTGGTAGATATTTTGGTAGATATTTTTTAAGTAAAGGTTTTTAAAAGGTCCTCAAGATTTTGTTTTTCTCATAATACATGAACCAGTATTATTAAACAGCATTTGACTCTAGGCAGCGATGTCAGATTCTAGATACTGTTGAATTTCCACTTTAGCTGGCCAGGTAGCTCTTCTGAAACTGGTGTAGGAGGAGGAAGTCCTCATTCTGTGTAGGAGTAAAACTAACACAATTGCAATTACTGTGGGGAGCAACATACCCATGAGAACAGCCAGTGGCTGGGGAATGAGAGCACTTACCTGCCTTGTATCAGACTAAGGATTGGAGTTTGAACCTGGATTTGTATCTTCCCATGTGACATGAAGAATCCAGGATCACAATTTAATTTGACGTATCCCAGTCAAGTGCTCTCATAACAAGGCTTTTGGATGTGCTGGTGTGTATTTCTGTTGGGATTAGAAATTTCATCCCAGCACTGAAGTCCCTTCTGAATGCTGTGTTTATCAAAACCTGTATGTTCCCATGAAAGGTTCTGATGGAGGAGGAGTACCTAGGGCGGTAGAAGAGCAAATTTTGACTATTAATTTGTAATATAGTATTAGCTGTTGTATGTTGTTAATGCATTTCTATATTTCTTGTATTAAAAACACACTAACATTTAGGCTTCAGTAACTTTTGGGGCAGGGGGGTGGGGGGGGGGTGGGGTAAGTTAATTGTATTTAAAAAAGAAATCCCAGCATTTAAAACGTTTAAGCCAGTGTTTTGGAAAAACATGGTCATTGTACAAAAACTTCTTTATAAACATTATAATTAATCACTACTTTAATGGTGCTTGGTATAGTTATGTGGTTTTGGTTTTCTTTTTTTTTTTTTTTTTTTTAGATTCATAGTACGTATCTAGAGAGCAACTGGCCTATAAGGGTGAGTTATTTTAAGAATATGTTCTTGCTTCTTTAAAAGTATTGGGTTTTTATAACTGTCCCTTAGTGTTGCTCTAGAAAATGAAATCATTGTTTTAAATTACAGAAAGAAGAATATGTGTTGGGCAGTAAAGTAGAAAACATGAAGACACTTCACAAGTTTTGACTCTGACATTATATTGCCTTGTAGTGATGTATTTGGATAGGATGTATCATTTAAATAAGTTGCCTCCTGAGATTGTGGTTTTTTTCTCTTTGAACAGTTTTCAGCTATTGACAAGCTTGGACAGAATGTAGCTGTTGTTGGCAAGTTTGGTTTTGCACATTATTCTTTACTCACCAAAAAATGGAAGCTGTTTGGAAACATTACCCAGGTGAGAGGTTATGGTACTTTATTTGCATATACTGGGGAGGTTGAATTTGTTGGAATGTGACTCTTGGAGAAAATTAAAAAATACTGTTTTCAAGTAAAATGTAAACTCACTTGGGATTGCTGGTTTTGCATGTGTTTTTCATAAAATGACTGAAACTCTTGTCTTGTGGCTTTGGCACGATAATCTGAGTGCATATAGTCAGACACTTACTCCCATATGTCTTATCTGAGAGTTTGTGTGAGACATGGCTTTGGATGCCAAGCTGGTAAATTCTGTTCAGAAGCAGAGAGCTAATTGGAGAGAGTTGAGAGATGCCAGTAGCATAAGGAACTGTGGAGCTGTGTTTTGTAAGATGATGTTTGTCCTTCACACATTATTCTTTAGTACTTTGTTTTTTTTAATCTCTTGCCATTATCAGTAAAGATGATAGACATCATGTATGGCTTTCAGAAATTACCCATAGAATGTACATGTGTGTGTGTGCATACTTATATAAAAATGCATACTATACATATGTCACTTGCTTTCTTTTTTCAGGAGCAAAATATGATGGTAACAGGTGGCTTAGCATGGTGGAATGACTTCATTGTTCTTGCATGTTATAATTTAAATGATCATCAGGAAGAGGTGAGGTATTTTTCTTCAAAGTAAATAAGTCATGTTTAGAATGTTTGATCTGTTCTACAGTAGTATTATAAATATGAAAAGCTTGATACATAGGTGGCTTTTGGTCATGTTCAGAAATTCTTTACTAACATCTAAGTAATTATTTCCAGAAAAGTTAATTATTGCTGTTAAAAACTGTTTTGCTGACTACTGTGCATCTACTCATTGTCTGAAAACTTTGTGAACATTTTTGCATGGTAGCACAAAGACTGTTTTTAGGCATCTTTTAAATTAGATGGGCAGAAGATCATTAGATTTTGAATTAGATGGGCAGAAGAGCTTCCCTTACTCTTTGCTTTTTAAAACTAATGGATAAAACTTCTTCCTTATGTTTGTTGTTCAGTACTTCAGACTTGTCTGTCCTGTTCTTGAACCACTTTGGATGTAATAATATAATGCAATGGATAAAACATTCAATGAAACAAAAATCCAGTAATGTGCCTTGATAGAAACCCTTGGCAGCCATTCCACAAAAAAGGAAACAATTGAACATGGAATTACTATTAGTTTGTTGGTAAACAGAACCTGTATTCAACCTACTCCCTTTCCTTGTAGCTGAGAATCTACCTGCGAACGTCTAATCTTGACAATGCATTTGCACACATCACCAAAGTGCAAGCAGACACGTTACTACTGAGTGTCTTCCGGGACATTGTAATACTGTTCAGAGCAGATTGTTGCATTTGCCTTTACAGTATTGAGAGAAGGCCTGAAGGGTGAGTAGCAGTATGTAAATGCTTTTGCAGTAGTGTACTTGTGAATCTGTACTCAGTCTGAGTAAATTCTTATGATAATATAAAGTTGTTTGATAACTTATGGAGTCAAATATTTAAAATACAGAGGGGTAAGTATTATCTGTATGCACAAGTGATAGTTCATAACTGTTGTCTCTTACATACATGCAGATATGCACATTAGGTGTGGAGGTTGTGACTGAGACATGCATGTTTCCAGATGTCTGCACAAACATGATCTAGCTGATAGGAACTTGAAAACTGAATGTAAATACAAGAAAAAGGTACTAAAAGGCACCCACATACTTGAATATTTTTAATAAAAAATGTTTCTCACATTAGAAGTAGGAATTGTATAGGCAAAATTCTATAGGCACTTAGAAGAAATCTCACGATTGCTTGCCCTTGTTCTTGTGGGAGACTTTAACTTCCCAGACATCTGCTGGAAATACAACACAGCAGAGCGAGACCAGGCCCGAAGATTCCTGGAATGTGTGGGAGATAACTTCCTGACGCAGCTGGTGAGTGAACCGACCAGAGAAGGTGCCCTGCTGGATCTCCTCTTTGTGAACAGAGAAGGACTGGTGGATGATGTGGCAGTTGGAGGCCGACTAGGGCACAGCGATCATGAAATAATAGAGTTCTCTATTCTTAGGGAGGCCAGGAGAGGGGGCAGCAGAACTGACATCCTGCACTTCCAAAGGGCTGACTTTGACTTGTTTGGGCAGCTGCTTGACAGGATCCCTTGGGAGATGATCCTGAAGGGTATAGGGGTCCAGGAAAGCTGGGCACTCTTTAAGAAGGAAGTCTTAATGACACAGGAGCAGGTGACCCCCAGGTGCTGTAAGACAAGCCGGCGTCAGAGAAGGGAGAAGGCCACTGTGGATGAACAGGGAGCTTTGACTGCAACTCTGGGAGAAGAGGAGAGTTTACGGCCTTTGGAAGAAGGGACTAACCACTCACAGTGATTTCAAAGATGCTGTGAGGCTATGCAGGGCAGGAATCAGGAGGTCTAAAGCCCAGCTAGAAATTAATCTGGCTTCAACCCTCAAGGATAACAAGAAATGTTTCTATAAGTATGTCAACAGCAAAAGAAAGACCAGGGAGAGCCTCCATCCCCTGCTAGATGCAGGAGGAAACACGGTAGCAACTGATGAGGAAAAGGCTGAGGTGCTTAATGCCTTCTTTGCCTCAGTCTTTAATAACAAGACTAGTTGTGCTGAGGGAATCCAGCCTCCTCAGCCAGAAGACAGAGACTGGGAGAACGACCCCCCCACAATCCAGGAGGAGATAGTCAGTGACCTGCTGCATCACATAGACATACACCAGTCTATGGGACCGGATGGGATACACCCGAGGGTGCTGAAGGAGCTGGCTGGGGTGCTGGGCAAGCCGCTTTCCATCATTTACCAGCAGTCCTGGCTGACCGGGGAGGTCCCGACAGATTGGAAATTGGCCAGTGTGACGCCCATCTATAAGAAGGGTCGGAAGGATGATCCGGGAAATTACAGGCCTGTCAACTTGACTTCGGTGCCTGGGAAGCTGATGGAGCAGCTCATCCTGAGTGCCATCATACAACACGTGCAGGACAACCAGATGATCAGGCCCAGTCAGCATGGGTTTATGAAAGGGAGGTCCTGCTTGACAAACCTGATCTCCTTCTACGACAGGGCGACCCGCTTATTGGATGAGGGAAAGGCTGTGGATGTTGTCTACCTTGACTTTACTAAGGCCTTTGACACCGTTTCCCACAGCATTCTCCTGGCGAAACTGGCTGCTCGTGGCTTGGATGGGCACACGCTTTGCTGGGTGAAAAACTGTCTGGCTGGCCGGGCCCAAAGAGTTGTGGTGAACGGAGTTAAATCTGGTTGGCGGCCGGTCACGAGTGGTGTCTCCCAGGGCTCGGTTTTGGGGCCACTCCTGTTTAACATCTTTATTGATGATCTAGACGAGGGGATCGAGTGCACCCTCAGTAAGTTTGCAGATGACACCAAGTTGGGTGGGAGTGTTGATCTGCTCGAGGGTAGGGAGGCTCTGCAGAGAGATCTGGACAGGCTGGAGCGATGGGCTAAGGCCAACTGTAGGAGTTTCAACAAGGCCAAATGCCGGGTGCTGCACTTGGGCCACAACAACCCCCAGCAGTGCTACAGGCTTGGGGAGGAGTGGCTGGAGAGCTGCCAGTCAGAGAGGGACCTGGGGGTGTTGATTGACAGCCGGCTGAACAGGAGCCAGCAGTGTGCCCAGGTGGCCAAGAAGGCCAATGGCATCCTGGCTTGTATCAGCAATAGCGTGGCCAGCAGGAACAGTGAAGGGATCTTACCCCTGTACTGGGCACTGGTGAGGCCGCACCTCGATTCTTGTGTTCAGTTTTGGGCCCCTCACTACAAAAAGGACATTGAATTACTCGAGCGTGTCCAGAGAAGGGCAGCGAAGCTGGTGCAGGGTCTGGAGCACATGTCGTACGAGGAGCAGCTGAGGGAACTGGGGTTGTTTAGTCTGGAGAAGAGGAGGCTGAGGGGAGAACTCATCGCCCTCTACAACTCCCTGAAAGGAGGTTGCAGAGAACTGGGGATGAGTCTCTTTAACCAAGTAACAAGTGATAGGACAAGAGGGAATGGCCTCAAGTTGCGCCAGGGAAGGTTTAGACTGGATATAGGAAGTATTTCTTTCCAGAAGGGGTTGTAGGGGTTGGAGTGGGCTGCCCAGGGCAGTGGTGGAGTCCCCATCCCTGGAGGTGTTTGAGTCAGGCTGACATAGCGCTGAGGGATATGGTGTAGTTGGGAACTGTCAGTGTTAGGTTAATGGTTGAACTAGATGATCTTCAGTGTCTTTTCCAACTTAGATGATTCTGTGATTCTGTATTTGGTGAGGGTGGTGGTGGAGCAGTAAAGATTAAGAGAGAAGATGTTTGGTCTGTGGTGTGGTTGTGGGGAGCTATTTTGATGCAGAAGTAACACTGTAAGATCCAGATACTTTCAGACACTTAAGGTTAGTGGACCTAAGGAGGAGTTAAAGATTCCCAGATAGTTTTTTGAAGTGCCTAAGCAGGTGACTTTTCTTACAGTTACGGCATCTTGGTTTCAGCAAGAAGGGGCCTTTTTTTCTTAGCAGAAGGCAAGCTGTTGATCTGCTAAAGACGAAAATATTTTCAATGCTTGTCAAAGAAAACTCCCAACAAAATCCAAACCCTGGAATTGTCTTATTGAAGGGTGAATAGAGTCTTACTTTGAACTATCTGGTGTTGTCTTCTAGCCATTCACAGCTGTATTCCCCAAAACTCTCCATGTAAGGTAGCCCAGCTTAGGTTTATTTGGTAACTTTACGTAGAGTAGATATATGGGCCTGTGGGATTCACCGTTAAAGAAGAGTCATTTTGATCTGTAGAGTAAACGGTTTGTTGAAGTTAAGTTGCTTATTTTCATTATGTTTACTTCAAGATATTAATTTTAAGTTAAATACTATTTTAAAATTACTAAATGTAGTCATCTTTCCTTTCAGTCTTAACCCTACTGCCAGTATCCAGGTTCTTCAAGAAGTGTCCATGTCTCGGTACATTCCTCATCCTTTTCTTGTAGTGTCTGTTACGTTGACATCAGTGAGGACAGAGACTGGCATCACCTTGAAGATGCCTCAGCAGGTAACAGGTCTATAGTGCTCAAAATTCAAAAGAACTGGTGTTTGTATTTGTTACCTTAGTCTTCAAAGGTTACCTGGATGATAAATGAGTCATAAATCTAGTGGTTCTTCCATATGGTAAAATGCAGAACAGGTTTTTTCTGATGCTTGTTATATAGACATTTTATGTGTGAATGGGGGGGTGGTTGAAATAAAATCCAAACTCTTACTGCTATTTCGTATCTTCTCTTGTCATCTTGTAAAGTTTGGGGCCAAATCTTGGAGAACAAATTAAACTTAACTGTCAAGGATATGTTCCTTTATTGTGTATTTAAAGTTGAACACCAGAGCAATCCAGGCATTAGGAAGTGCCTTTGTTGCAGCAGCAGGTCCATTACTCAAAGGATAAACAGAAGAAAGGAAAAGATGGCATATGAACCTATAAGGTTACTCTTAGTAAATTTCCCACTACACTAAAATAAAGTAAGATAATCTCCGCCACTAGTTATGTCAGGAGGCAGGCCAACAGCCAAACAATGAGTAAGGTGTGAAGGTGAAGCTCTGTCTTAACTCTGGGAAATGATTCAGGCCACTGGAAGCACAGTGCAAAGAGAACTTGGATTTTTTTGTCTGTAGTGTAAACAAATTAAGCTTAACTGTTTGAGTAGCTACAGTATGAAGCGTATTTTCTTATCAGAGCCACTACCTTAAGATAGATCAGAAGTTGCATTGTCCATGAGGCAGGCCCATAGACATGTGACGGTGTGTATTTTTCTCCACATACCAGAGCCACTGGCAGATATGAAGGCAATGGCACAGATAGAAAATCCGAAGGCCTGTGCTTCTTCCTTCAGTTCATTCTAACTTAGAGTCCCATAATGCTGAACATGCGTCCTGAGACTTTGATACAGTCTTAGACAAGGGCATAAAAGGCAACATGCTTGTGGTTTTCTAGACCATCTTGCTGTGAGACAGTGTCCTAATTCCTGAACTACCTGACCTACAATGTTTCCCAATTTCGAGAAAAAGCTGCTGAAACTTTTTAGAGCACTAGTAATATTTTAAACTTAGCTTCAATGAAGCTGATCAAATATTACCCCTTTTCTTTCTAACTAAGAGCCCATACCTTCAAACTTTGTCGATCCTCCTGATCAAAAGAGAAGTATTAATGCAAGCACCGAATGATACTGCACTGTAGACAAAGCAATGTGTCTGATGTGGAGTGTGTTACCCTTTTTGGTGTTGTTACCTATTGGTGACCTTAACCCCTGATGCTGCAAATTTACCATGCAAGCACTCTACCCATGTATTTTAAAACTAAATTTGATGGACAGCATGGTATTGGCTCCAGTGATTTGGTTTAAAATTAACATGAAACAGTTCTGAAATCTTTAGAAAGAATACTTTGATTTCTTGATATACCTAACTAGAAAGATTTTTCTCTTAACTGCAGCTACTAAAAGTTCAAGATGCTGTATGAGTGTGGCTAAACTCTCTTTGGCTTGTGTACCAGTGTTAGTCTTTGCAGTCAGATACTGGCAATCATACAGTGGTGATACTGATAAGAATACAGAGCTTTCTTTTCCTTAAAATACTTGTGGCTTGCCCATGCCAGGAGGCTTAGTTGAAAAAAGCCCTTATCAAATAAACATGTGGAATGAGTCTAGTGAACGTGAAACCTTCCAGTGTTTACTCCTTTGCACAAGAACTACATAAATGAATCTATCTGTAGGTACTTAGTTCTACTTAATTTTTCTGACTCCTTCTGCACTGAATTTGGTTGTTAGTCATCTCTGTACAGTAGTGCAGATAATTTACTCTTCTTATTTGAGGTTGTGTTTTGTGGTTATGGGGATGCATTCAGAAAGCTTACCTAATTTGTATAATACCCTTTTATCCTCAGGCTTGTGAGGCTGAAAGTATTATGCTAAACTTAGCAGGTCAACTCATCATGTTGCAAAGAGATCGATCTGGACCCCAGATACGAGATAAGGATAATAATCCTAATCAAAGGAAGCATGTGAGTAAATATATGTGAAACATTGTATATGGCTTCAAAGATGTTGTCAGTGACTGTGGAAGGGAGCAGTCCAGGCATAAAGAGGTCTGTAATGCAAGGCACTGTCCACTCTTACAGGCTGAATTGTTAGCTGGAAGTAAATTACTACTCCCATGATTTTTTTTTGTCTCTTAAGAATCTGTGAAACGTTACTTAATACTTAATTGTGTGAATGTCTAACTATTTACTACTTGTGTTTACCACTTGTATTGCAGTGAAAGATAGGAGTTTTAAGCATAAAGGTACTGTACAAAATTTGGTATGCACTAATGACAGAAAATCTCCAGTCTACCTAAAACTGTTCTGTATGTTTATGGAACATTATCATTTTTTGCAGAGTATGTTTACAAAGTTCCTAAAACCAGCAATAATAAAAATCAGTGACTAAACTTTCCAGTTTTTCTGTGCCAGTGAAAAACAATTCTACATGAAACAAGCACTTTGGGAGAGTGAGATCTGAAAAGTTTAGATGAAGAGTTGTTTGCAGCTCAATCAAACACTAGCAAATTTGGCATTTGTTGTAATTTTGTCAGTTCTAGGTTGGACTCTTGTGTTGAGGAAGCAGAGAGCAAGTTTTTATTTTATTTTCCTCCCTTATTCTCACCCCTCTGGCTTCCTGACTAAGGAGGTTAAACAAATGACAGAAATGTCTTTTGAATTAGTGTAAGTAATAAGTGGTATTTTCCCAGGTGGTAGGGTGCAGTTAAGGGATAAGCAGATTTGTTTCTTCTTTGTTAGAAGAGTAACATATTTGAAGAGAGTAGTTCTTAGCTGAAAAAAGAGTTCTTGTGAAGGGGGTAAAAAAAAATAAAAAGCAATAATGAATTCTGGTTTTTTTCTTCTCTTTCTCTTGAATAGCTGCCTTTTTGTGCTCCGGTTGTCCTAGCCCAGTCTGTTGAAAATGTATGGACTACTTGCAGGATCAACAAACAGAAACGCCACTTATTGGAGGCTCTGTGGCTCAGCTGTGGTGGGGCAGGTATGAAAGTCTGGCTTCCCCTGTTTCCCAGAGATCATCGAAAACCGCATTCCTTTCTGTCAAGACGGATCATGCTGCCTTTCCACATCAACATATATCCATTGGCTGTTTTGTTTGAAGATGCCTTGGTTCTTGGTGCTGTTAATGACACTGTGCTCTATGACTGTTTATACACTCAAACCAGTGCTAGAGAACACTTAGAGGTTCTCTTTCCTTTCTCCATTGTTGAGAGAACCTCTCAGATCTACCTCCATCACATTTTACGCCAGCTCTTGGTTAGGAACCTCGGTGAACAAGCCTTGCTTTTGGCCCACTCCTGTGCCACGTTACCATACTTTCCTCACGTATTAGAACTGATGCTTCATGAAGTGCTGGAAGAAGAAGCTACCTCGCGGGAACCCATTCCCGACCCTCTGCTTCCCACTGTGGCGAAGTTCATTACAGAGTTCCCCCTCTTCCTGCAGACAGTTGTTCATTGTGCTAGGAAGACAGAATATGCCCTGTGGAATTACCTTTTTGCTGCTGTTGGAAACCCGAAGGACTTATTTGAAGAGTGCTTGATGGCCCAGGACTTGGACACAGCTGCCTCTTATCTTATTATCCTGCAGGTAATGGTACCTCATATATTGCAAGAGAGGTGATATTTACTAATGTTCTAGTATTTAAAAAATATTGGCATACCAAAGTTAAGCATGTTAAACAGATCTTTAACAGTTTTCTGTTGAGATTATGTCCAGTTTTGAAGGGGGGGAATATCATGCAATGTAAGTAGTTAGTTTACTGTCATAAAAAGGAAAATAATAGTATAAAATTTGCTGCTTCTAATCTTTGGTATACTTGAACATGACATGATGTGGTTTGACTTAAGACTTAATAGGACTCTTGCTGCTCGATGGCAAAAGCAAATGACTTAATTATGCTTTGTTGCTTGCAGAATATGGAAGTTCCAGCAGTTAGCAGACAACATGCTACTCTCCTATTTAATACTGCCTTAGAGCAGGGAAAGTGGGATCTTTGTCGTCATATGATCAGATTTCTTAAAGCCATTGGTTCTGGAGAAACAGAAACACCTCCAGCTACACCAACAACTCAGGTTTGTGATGAAGTAAATACTGTGCATCACACTTCGTATGATTAATCTTGCTATTATATAGCACATTCGCTCCTTTGACTGTATGTTTTCGTTTTCTTGGTTTTAGGAACCTAGTTCAAGTAGTGGCTTTGAGTTCTTCAGACATCGAAGCATTAGTTTATCCCAGTCAGCAGAGAATCTCCATAGCAAATTTAACTTGACAAAAACACTGAGTATGCCCTCTGGCCCATCTGGAAAAAGGTAACTGGTAGTAACGTTCTCTCCTTCCCCAGTTCCTTAGGTACTGTACTAACTCTCTTACCGATTTAAGTTACAGAGGTACATTATATGATAGATTTGTCATAGTCTCCGTCCACATCCTTCTGCGTTTGTCTTTTACCAACTCATAATGTCTGTGCCTCTCTCATGTTCTTGGGAGAATATATTCTCACACATGTAAATATATGTGTCTGTGTATGTATATGTACACAGGCACACTTACGTGGATATTGCTGACCAAAAGCCTCTGAATCCACTGGATGCATGTAGTAATTTAAATAGCTAGTGAGACCGCATGCCTTGTATTTGATGGATCTGTTTTGCTGAAAGATATGTCTTGAACAGTTCACAGTACTGCAACATCATAGTATACACTGTACTGTGATATTGTGCACATCCTGATCTAGCAGTGTGTTGCCAAGCCATAAATAGAGCCTTTTACACCTTGGGGTAAATACCTCTTAAATTGCTGTATACAGAATTCATATTGATTGGTATTAATGTTCAGAAGCAGCACTGAGTTTGGATTTATTATCTTGGTTTTGGCTTTTTTCCCCCATATAAGACCTTCAAAACAATCTTAGTACAAATTCAGATGCTTTTATTTAGCAGTTTTCCATAGAGAAAAGATGTACCTTAAAGAGTTTAATAGGAAGGTTCTCTAAACTTGTTTCTCAGAAGTCACTTTGCAATGGCATCTGCCTTTTATTGCTCCTTCTTTACCTTTTTTTCTGTATTGCTAATAGTTTAATACTCTAGGGACACTGCTGCTGTTGTAACTTCCTTCCCTTATTTCACTTACCTGGTGAGGCAGTGGGATCTTTTAGAGAGCATAAATAGCAAGGAATGATGGAAACTGCTTTTGCTGGTATATAGAAAGATCCCACTACTACTATGGACACTTGATGTACTATGGTTGTGGCCAACAGCCTTTACAACTCCTTTTATCAGTCTTAATGTCACTGTTCTCTGGTCTGTCTATAGGTGGAGTAAAGACAGTGATTGTGCAGAGAACATGTACATTGACATGATGCTCTGGCGGCATGCTCGGCGTCTGCTAGAAGAAATCAAGCTGAAAGACCTTGGCTGCTTTGCTGCACAGTTAGGCTTTGAGTTGATTGGCTGGCTGTGCAAGGAGCGAGCCAGAGCTGCCCGTGTGGATGATTTTGTGTTTGCTTTGAAAAAGCTACACAAGGATTTCCTCTGGCCATTTCCAGTCATACCGGCTTCGTCCATTAATTCACCTTTCAAGAATGGAAAGTACAAGACAGGTGCTGTAACATCTGAGTTGATTTGGACTAGGTTTCCCTCCTGCAGTCCTGCACCCATCAGTCTGAATCTGTCCTTCCTCAGTTCAGCCAAGCAAAGAACAGGCTGAGGCTGGCCACCTGCACAGCTTTCTCACACAGGGTGTGTTTTCTGAAGGAATTCCGTTTAGCACAGGCAGCATCTCTTGTGTAGTCTGATTACACTACTGTTTCTATTGAGTGTTCTTGCTTTCTCGGGTGCACTGAACTGGTTATCACTGGTGCAGATGTTGAGCTGAACATGGATGTTGCTCTTTGATGTAAATTATGCTACAGAAAGTTACTAAAATCAACATTCTTATATAGTCTTTAAATGAGGTTTTGATTAACTTTTTTATATTTAATGTCCCTGACGTTTGAAATTTGCTTTATGTTAAAGGGTAAGACTTTTGAAGACTTGCTGTAAACTTCCTTTGTATTATTAATCTCTCAGTTCACTAGTTTATCTTCCTAGGGCAAAGTTGATAGTAGCTGCCAAGTCTTCCTCTTTTTGGTAGTAGCAGCACCATTACTTAGTTCTGTTGATGCTAACACTTCATCAGCTGGTATTTTTTTTACGCCAGTGCTGACATAAAAAGCTGATGAGAAATTCTTGTAATACCTGAACTTGCTGCATTCCCTTGCTTTCGCTGATCCCTCAGCAAACTAATTGAACTTTGACTTCACACAAGTTTTAGCTTCCTGAAATGCCCAGTGAGAACTTTCCAAATTTCCTTTTTGATGGTTACAAGATTCTTCTTTGATGGGTTCTTTTTTTCAGCCATGGGGGAGCACCTGCTAAAATCTCAGTCTGCAGACACCTTTGTGAACATGGACATGGACACAGGGGTTTCAAACACACCTCGGAGCCGCAGCTGGCTTGGCACTATCAGCTCCTCTCAGAGAGAGATTGACACTGTTTCATCCCATGGACCACACATGCAAGATGCATTCCTTTCTCCTTTGCTAAGTAAAGGTTAGCCACTCTTTCTTCTGTCTGCTCATTGGAAAAATGCACCTGGAAGTACGCACTTACATTTTGATACTTGCATGCCACTGCTGTATTGTTGCTTCTCAACTGCTGATAATCGTAATTCAGGAAAGAAAAAAAGAGGACTTGTTGAAAAGTGAAGTGAAATTTTTACAACAGAAAGATAATGTCCATGTTACACATCTTCAAGTACTTGAAGTAGAACATGAAATTTGGTATTTGCTGAAGTTCCTGTCTGTGGTGGTAATCTGAATTTAATACTTTTAGTCTGTCTGGAAAGTGTTCTAAGTTTTTTATTGAGGAAGTTAAGGAAATTATAGTCCCATATAGGTTTCTTTTTTCCTATGGCTTTGTTTAAATCACTTTTCTAAAAGCTCAAATAGATGAGCTTATGAAAGTACAAAGTGGAATTTTATTCTCTATGCATATTTTCTGACCACATTCAGAGATGGGAAATACTTGTCTGACCGTTCATCTTTTTTTTTTTTTTTAACTCCCTCTTGTCCTCAAGCATAGAGCAATGTTTTCAACAGTGTCTATGTCATGTGATTTCCACTTTACTGGGGGAAAGACCTAAGTAGCTAAGTGTGAACTACAGTCTCCCCAAGATGTTAGGGCGTCCTGTGAGAGTCAGAGCACTTGGAGCTGCTATTTAACAAGTGGAAATGCTTTAAAAAATGAAGAAAGAGTGAGGTTGTCTCCCTCTGCTTGGGCACTGCCTCATTCTATTTTCACTCCTGTTTCTCTGGTTTGCTACTTCTGGAGAGTGCAAGAATGCATTAGGTTTAAGTAAGTTTGTTACAGAAGTTTCTGAAAAAGTATAATTTAAATGGGGAAAATCTCTTTCTCTTTTCATTGCACTATCTTGTACTGCTGTCTGCCACTACTGCTGTTTGTATAAACAAGTATCTCGTTTTTTTCTGAGCTGGATGTAGACCTTTGAGTTCAGTGGACTTTGGTAAGCATTTTGGAGCAGTTATTTCTAAACTGAAACTAAATTAATAGCCTTTAAAATGTTGAGAGCTGAATTCTAATGTTAATTTCAAAAATAGCAGTGGTATTCATGGGCAAGAAGATAATAAAATAACTTTCTGACTTTATAAACACTTTCCACAGAAAAGATGCCTTTACTTTAATATGGAAACAGTTCTGAAGGGTGGGTGCCTTAATGGCTCACCACTGTAACACTGTTTTAGCTTTGATGTTCCTGTGGAAATTCTGTGGCTGCATCTACTCTTCATGTTATTATTAGAAACACTCATTTACTTCTGTAATTAGTGCAGGTAAATATTTATATTACCAAGCATTCAAAATCTTACAGGGTTTTGTATGAATAAAAGAACTTGCTATTGCATCTTCATTTTTAACAAAGTTAAAGGTTAAGAAAGCAGTATCTTTAGACAGACTGCAACCCTTTCTACAGACTTAATTTTAGGACTATAGTATATAAGAGGCTGTCACTGTGCTCTTACAATGATTGCCAACACATCTTTAGGAACGCCTATGGATACTATTTTGCGTAATTGTTTTTATTTGATAGAAAAACTACTGCATTCCTGCAATAATAGTTCTACCATATAGTGTGACAAGAATGCTGGACCGTATATGCCTGAAGTAACTTCTTAGCACTGTGATACACAGGAAAGCATTACTGTGTAATTTGTCAGTTTGTACAGGAAATAGTTCAGAAATTCTCAGTCTTACTAAAGTAAGTAGTTTCTTTTTCCCTTATGTTTCTGAGTGTTTTTGATAGGTGACGAATGCAGCATTGGTTCAGCAACAGACCTGACCGAAACAAGTTCTATGGTGGATGGTGACTGGACCATGGTGGATGAAAACTTCTCCAGTTTAAGTTTAACTCAGTCAGAGCTTGAACATCTCTCTCTAGAACTGGCTAGTAAAGGGCCGCACAAGTCACAGGTCCAGCTGCGGTAAGTAATGTAATGCTTGCATTTGAAACATAAAATGACTAGTATGCAGCATGAAGAGAAAGAAATGCTGTCTACAGAATCACACTAGGATTTTGTCTTCAGAGTGAAAAAAGAAATAAGTAGACTGTTTTTCCATACAGGTACTTGCTACATATCTTCATGGAAGCAGGATGTCTGGATTGGTGCATTATCATAGGCCTTATCCTCAGAGAATCTTCAGTAATCAACCAGGTTTTCAGTATAATGCAGTCCTCTGATATTGATGGAGAAATCTGTCAAAATATCAAGACTGGCCTATATGCTGTTGACAAATGGGCTTCTACAGATTGGTAAGTATTATTTTCCACCTTCATTTTCATTCCAGTTGTAGATAATGTTACCTAAAAAATAACTTAATTATCTCAGCCCTAGCTGAAACAATTATTTAAAAGCACTTTTGCAGAAAACTTCTGGGCAGTCACTTAACACAGTTGTGATCAAACTAGGAAAAAAACCCAACCAAACCAAACCCAAATTAACCAACCCCCCAACTTCTCTTGTTTGATTACAGTTGCCTTTTTCCATCTATTTAAAAAACCCAGTGTTTCTGTACAGGAAGGATTATAGAAGATACTCATTTATATTAATCATCTCCCACAAAAAGCTGCTTCTCAGGCATATGACAGCAGTACTATTTTTTTAATTCACTCATTCTGTACCATTATTTTCCTAGCCCTGGGTACAAGCCATTTCTAAATATCATCAAACCACAGATCCAGAAACTAAGTGAAATAGCAGAAGAGCAAGTACAGCCTGAAGCTTTTCAGCCAGTGAATCCTTCTAAGGTTACTGAGCAAGCGAACCCCAGAGCTGAGGAAAGCAGGACTTCATCTAGCCATGGCACTAATCCTCAGAGTGATGCTGGCAACAGTGGTGCAAGCAGGCATGAAGAGGACAAGTCTAAGACAGAGGATGAGGATTCATTCCAAGAAGGCAGTTATGACTGTGTTGTGTCTTAAATGGAAGATTAACAACTTCCCAAGCATCAGGTGTGAAAGGAAGCAAACCAGCTCTTAGACATGCTTCCATGTTTTGGATGTGAACTTTTTTTTAAATATATTTCAATCTTTGAAATATTTAGTGGGGATAACTAAGCAGCAGTTTCATCTAATAACTTCAAAAGGAGGCAAGATTTTTTTTTATTGCAATCTTCAGACTGCAGCTTTAGGTTTTGATACTTAATAGTGTTGAGAGACAGTGAATATATATGGAGACAGGTTCAGCTAATGTTCATCAGTACCTTTACATCAACAACACTTGTTCTGAAGAAACTATTTATCTCTTGCTTGAGTTTAAAAGACAAAGAGGGGATTAAATTTAAAAACTGTTATCCTTTGCAGATTGCCTGCCTAAGAAATGTCTGATCAATGCAGTTCAGATTGGTTTGATATTGATATTTTGTATTAAAGGACTGTAAAATATATTGTATGTTTTTGTGAATAATCTTGTACAAATACTCAAGGTTGTACCTCATTTGAGGGTACCTATATGTATTGTGCATGTTTCTAGATGACTAGTAAAGTTAAAGCAGAGTTGCACTTCTTTCTGGATGAGGCATACTTTACTGACCTGACATTGACACAAGGTGGCTTACCTGTTTTTTACTGCCACTTACAGATCTTGTAGGGATTGCTGAAGGTTATTTATTTCATTGTAAATTCTTTTCTGAAAAATGGATTTTTTAAAATGTAAATAATCATCCTATACTCTTGCTATGGAAAATTAGTTTAACAGCTCATACTTAAACATTTTTCAAACATTTTCTAATATGCATACTTGTAACTGAGACATATTTAACTTTCATACAATGTTATGGAAAGCTGGCTGCAGAAGTCTGTTGCTTTGAGGTACTTACTTTTTCTAGCTGCTGTCCCTATGTAATAACTACCTGTAACAGTATTAATTTAGATATTAGCTTGTTTGTACTGTGCAATCTGAACAAAAATGCAACATTATTCATTTTATACAAAATAAACTAGTTTATTTTTTATAACATCACTTGATTACTGACATGGACCAAACTAGTCATCATAGGGTAGTTACAACATCTGTTGCTTTGCTAGTGTAGTTACTAAATGCACATCCATTTAAACTCTGAAAATTAAGAATATATACAATTAAGTTGAAATAAATTGTGGTTTTATTATCTTTATTTCTTTTGTAGATAAGATCAAGTGCTTTAAAATGTACAAATATTAAACTGTTGCTTTAGAATGGCTTCACTAAGCCAATACAACCAGTACAAGTGCAATAATTGTGAGTATTACTTGGAAAGCTGGAGATTTTAGTGAATACAGCTTAAATTTCCATTTAAGAATTGAAACTGATGTTGAAGTTATAGGAAAGAAATCTGGTTCAAGAGTCCCAGCATTAAGCTTAGTCTGCATTGTAGCTACTGGTTACAGATAATGTCTATCATACCTACAAGCCTGTTGTGATCTGACATCAAATCCATTATTAAGGGGATACTTAAAAAGCTTTTTTATGATAAAAAAACTGCTTAATCTATGTTAAAAGAAATAAAAACTGTGCTTCAAGTTAATATTTTTCTGTGGTTCTGTGGTAATGATATAAGCCAAGCCTGTCCTGATCAGCTTTCTGCTGTTCAGGTTTTGGATCTGTGCAAGTAAAAACATACATTAACTGATATACAAACATTCTTAATATTAGTATCTTACTACTGTGCTACTGTTGTTTAGCAGTTAAATCTTTTTAGTTGTGAAATTTTAGAAGTTTGTACTTCTTTAGTAGTAATTATCTCTATGCAAATCTTATGTGCTAATTTTGTATTTCAATTTCACTGCTGTTCTACCTGTAATTAAAAGACAAATGTATTCAACTTTACTTGAAGTTACTCCTGTGGAAAATAACTACTTCTGACTTCAAGCCATTGACAGCAAATTACTAGAATTCAAGAGTTTGTCTCAGAGAAACAAAGCTCTCAGTGAAACTACCTGAGGAATATTGTTTGTTTGCTACATCATACACCTATGGCCTATTTTACAGCATGAAAGTATCAAGCTTCTAAGTTAAAAATTACCTTATTAGTGCATCTTTGAAGTTATAGCCACCTCTTGTTGTGAAAAGAGGTGTATTGGGTTTAGGGGGCAAGGCTGGGGTAGCAAGGGGGGCTGCAGGGGTGCCCTCTGTGAGTAGAGCCCAGGAGCTGCCCCTGTGTCAGACACAGCCAGTTCCAACAGATCTGCCATGGGACACAGCTGAGCCCATCAGCCAAGCTGGTGCCTCCTCTCTGTGATGTATTTAATGAGGGGTAAATAAAAATACTGTGCAGCAGCTGTGAGAAATGAGTGAGCAGAAAAAAAAGATGTGAGGAACAGTCCTGCAAAGAGCCAGACCCATAAAGGAGGAACAGGTGCACAGATCCTCTGCAGCCTGTGGATCTGTACAAGTAGACATGTATTTTGTGGTTTAACCCAGCCAGCAGGTAAGCACCACACAGCCCCTTGCTCACTCCTCCCCCCTCTCAGTGGGAGGAGAATTGGAAAAACTCATGGGTTGAGGTAAGAATGGTTTAATAACTAAAAAAAAAAAAGTAATGAAAAAGTATATAATAAAAAAGAGTGAGAGAAACAAAACCCAAGACAAGACCAGGAAGACTGTATCTCATGGAAGGAACCGCATGCTGAAGCAGGGGAACAGTGTGAGGAGGAAAGAGCAGCAGAGAGGAGCTGCTAGGGACTGACCATGGCCTGACCCTCAGCTGACCATCAGTCATCATTCTTAGAGCTTTCTGAAACTGAAATTTTTTAAAAAGCTGTTTTGTTACTGGCCAGTGACGCTTGACACTCTGCTTGAAATATAGGTAGCAGTGACTAGATCTCCCTAAATTGGCTTATACTTCCTGTTCAAATCTCAGCTTTATCCTTGGCATGTTTTCAAGCTGCAGCTCTGCAAGAACCATTAAACTTTGTAGTCCAACAGAACCTCTTCTGCAATGAACAGGGAAGCCTGACTAATTTGTAGGACTAATTTATCCTCTGAGACTGGAACAGACTTTCATGAAGACTAGGAATCCATGTTCTATCGTCAAACAGAAGTCACACTTGTGCAAATTCACATTGTCTAATTACACAGTTCTGTGACTGATCTTGCGTGGCTTTTTAACATTCCTTCACTAAGACTGCATATCAAGTTCTAAAATGGTCATCCTGCAGGCTCCTTCCAGATTGTTATCAAGAACCAAATTAGGTTTAGCCCTCCAGGAAAAAAGTACTGAACAGCATTACCGTGCAGGTGAACCAACTCTTCAGCAGCTATGTCCCATATGCTACAATTAGCTCTGTATAGAAGATCTTGTCTATTTGATTAGTGTTTTTCCAACAACACTTGCAACCCAACCTAGATTGAACAGACATTAACAACACATCTTGCTAACACAAACAGCTCTGCTCAGCTCAACAGCCTGTCACTTTGTGTATGATAGCCGAAATTCTCCTGTTCATTGCACCTATCCCAACACTTTCTTCAAACGCATACTTCTACTTGACAGGCAATCTGAAGGTACAGTGACACAATCTAATGTTGCATTGGATTGTGTAACCACAACATGTACGGGCCTCCTTTGCCAGGACATGTTTAAATTGATAAAATGCTTATTTCTGATATGTTCTCTATTAACATACATAGTACTCTGTTACGTAACAGATTCTCAAAGCCATCAAAAGTCAGGGAAGAACTCTAGCACTAAGGAAGAGTAAAGCAATTTAGAAGCAATTTAGAAAAGGCTGTGGATGTAAATTGCTTCAGATAAGCATAGGGGAATTCCAGTCAGCTAGCTGCTTACTGCCCTCGGTAAGAATAAAGACTTTTCTACTCCCATGCCCTTCTATCCTTAAAATTACCAGCTGCTTGCTTTTTTGATATTTCACAGAATAAGACACACAATACTTTCAATGAGAAATAATAAACTACAGTAGCAGAAGACTAACCTGCTTGTACTGAGTGGGGAAGCAGATGAACACTGAAACAATTAGCATAACATTCCATCCTGTTTTTCTACCTGTGATCAACAGTGAATTTGCTTTCAACTATAAGTTTAGCAAAGAATACTTAGCTCTGCTACCAGTGACTCTTCGATAACACATCTTGTTTCAAGAACCACCTTTCTCTCCTTTCCAGGCAACCAGCCAGTGCCCTCATTTTAACACTTCTCAGCTCAGATAATTTTTACATTCTTTGGCCATGCATACCTTCCACGTAGCTCCAACTAGCTGTCTAACTGCAGTAACACTTCACAGTATTTCTACCCCAAGCTTAAATAAACCATTAGTGCAATTCATAAAACCAACTCAAAATTGCCTTTAATCATGCTGAAAGACCGAGTTTCACTAAGTTTCACTTTTATTTAAAAGACAGAAATTTACAAGATACTAGATATCCCTCAATTAAATTATTTAATAAAAGTTAAATCCTGAGATAGCAAAAGCTACTGCTTCACTAAGTTTCAGAAGTTGCTAACAGACATTTTTATATTTTTGGCTCTCAGTACAAATTCTTCATACAGCATTTTTCAAAGCTTTAAATCAGAGGCAAAACAAAACAAAAATCAAAACTGAGGAAGGTGGTAAATATCAGTGCAGCTTTAGTTAACTAGCTGTGTACCAGCTAGAGTGCAGTACTAAACACTTGTTGATTCAAGGCACAAGAGTTATGAACCAAAACTCCATTTTTCAAATCATTAATAAAACATTTTTAAAAAAATAAATGCGTAATATAGGGATTGTAATTTTGAATCAGATACAATCGAGTGATGATTAATGCATGTTAATGTAGAAAGACCCATTGGTTTTAAGATACTGATGGCCAGTTCATTATGATTACATAATTAAACCTCTTACTCTAACCCATGAGTCAGCTGACAGTCTTCACAAATGTACCTTGCAACAAATGAAACTGCTTCTTGCTACTATTGTACACAACTACAGAACAATTTTAAGGAAAAACACCTTATCAGGGAGCTGCTGTCCATCACAGCTCACACAAAGTGTCACAAAATTTTCTTTCACATGCCCCACAAACTTCCCAGTATTAGCATGTTTTTTACTCAAAATGATGATGCATGCACAAAATCTGCTTTGTATGTGATTTGACAATACTCAAGAGATGAACAAAATACTCATCTGTACAATTTGTAGTGTGGTATTGATTGTCACAGAATGTTTTATATACAGTTTGGAAAAAAGCACAAAGTTTTCAGGCACACGGTTCTTTGAATTTGAGAAACAAACATTAACTATTACACTGCACTGAAAAAAACCTGGGAGTATAAAAAAAACCCTGAAGAGGTCAGTGGCTTCTGAACTCAAAGCTTGTCAATTAAAACTGGAAGATATTCTAAATCACTCACGGTCATTTATAAAACCCATCCTGTGGAACTAAAACAAGAGCAGACCAGAGATATTAGACATCTTTTTAAAAATGACTCTTTTCGGTGTTTTCCTTATGGAAAGCAAAGCGTATTTTAAGAAATGGTTAAATGTATTAGCAAAGTGCTATACTGTCACATTACCAAAAGTCTCTCCAGAGGAGATACCAACAATTATCTTCTAATTTGTTGGAACTGGCTAACTTGAAATTTAGAGTAGACTAATTATAAGACATCCACATAAAGGAGTGGGGACTTAGCACTCTTACATACAAGAGAGCAAGTCACATGCTTATATGCTGATACTGAAAAATCCCAGCAGGAACAAAACTGCAAGATGATATGTCAAACTTACCCACTCAAGTTGTAACACTGAAGAGACAGGCAGAAGGGTAGGAACCAAGTTTTTAACAGAAACCTATTATTTGGAGAAGATAATCTAGATAAATAATTACCACATTCCATCATAATATTTTTTCTGCATTATGCCTTTGCCAAGGACTGGGAATGCAACCTACACAAGCATCATAGCTTTCAGTGACTTCATCCAGTGACAAAAGGAACATCTAGGACTTTGCCATCTCTGCTCCCCCACCATGTGAATAAGCATCTTTTAGCTGAAGGTCATACTTTAACAGGACGGGTAGTATTGGTAGGTGGTAGTCCCATATGTGTGTGAAGTACACTTCTATTTTACATAACATCAAAATAATTTCATGAGTCCCTTTCATTTCAATTGCCATCGTATTATGCTAACGTTACTTCCTCAAATGCAGTTTTCATTTTAAGAAACCCACTAGTCAAGCTGCAGTTTCAGTGGCAGAACCAGGGTGAACTGTATCCATATTGACACGAAGTATCACTATATCCCCAAGACAGCAGTAGTCTTTAATAGTCACACTGCCAAAAAAACACCATTGTTGCCAAAGTACTTTAAATTCTTGTGAAAGTCTCTGGCATCTTGTTAGAAAGTGTCTGCTACAACAGCATTCTGCATCAGAGAGATTACCCTATTAGTGCTGCATTACTGTCAACCTTAAAAGACAAAAAGGTCGTAAGTGCAGGACCAACCAGAAGAAAACGTCCAGTCTGGAAACCTCTCCAGCAAGGCATAGAGTTGAGGTGACTTTTGATCTTCCCCAAAAAAGTAATGTGCTGCTATGGCAAGGGAGACTATTCCATCAGGATGCTTTTCTGGGGCCTAAAAGTGAGAAAAGAGCAAGAAAGTCTTTATTATTGTTTATGGCTTTTAAACGTAAGATCAATCCAGATGTACTTTTCTACAGTTTTTACGCAACAAAACTTCATCCTGCAGCTCGCTGTCCTATACGTTAAAACACTTCCTATCTTCAAATGTATCAGTCTGATTACCTGATGAGCTCAGTTTGAATTGCAACTGGGCATTAGATCATAGTGCCTCTGACGTATTTCATAGCTTGCACTTGCTCTGACTTCAACATTTATATCTGTTGGTTTTGCTGACAAATCAAGACATGGACTCCAATACAGTATTTAGACTGATCTTTCTATTGTGAATCCTTAGGATGGAAAGCCTTTGCTGCCTAGCTTTACAACTATCAATCTTGCAAAGCTTGTCACACTGCAGATCCCTGTCTACCTTTATCAAGTACCCTCAGAGGATTATTTGATTAAGTGTTTAGACTGCCAGATCCAGGAAGGAATGAGGGACTTTCTGAACTTTCAAAGGTTCTTGTAATATTTACCCAAAGAATAAGACACTGTTAAACACATAATAAAAGCACACAGATCTGCATAAAGTTCTTCATTGGCAAGTTAATGGGGAGGATCATAAATCCCACTGGAACGGTGTGAGCTGATACATAAAGTTGAGGGACAAATTAAAAGAGGGAAGCTAGAATTAGGATCTATCAAATAAAACAAAGCTTAATAAAGTTATTATGACATTTTTCACATAAGAATGTATAAATGGTGATAACAGGGCACACCAAGGGATCATGGCAGACTCACCGTCAGTTCTACCCAGAAGTGCCACGGTGTAGCCTGCAGCCCATGAGAGTAAAACACAAAGTAGTCTCCTCCTAAGCTAGCAACTGGTGTACCATCCCCGAGAGACCACTTGGACAGAGCCGACCCTTCATGTGGCCGAACATACAGAGACATGTGACTGGGACCTGCAGAGACAGGGATAATGTATCAGCAGGTGGAGGTACAACAATCCTCTATTTTCCTGTGTAGTAGTATGTTATCTCTGTATTACTATCCATGTCTTCCTAAACACGATACAACTGTCTTCTCTACAGAAGAGGCTCCAATTATTTCTAAGCAGTAAGATAAATGAGATGATGATGTAGGAGAAGGACAGAGCTATAAAATGTACTTTAAGAAAGGACTTGCTATAAAAAGATCAAGGTTTACTCAAAACAGACAAGGTTATCAGTCACCCAAGTAACAACTGCAACACAAAACCCACAACTTCTAGTGTGTTATAAAACTGAATCTCACAAAGCTTGCTATCTTGGCAATGGTACTAGAACCTGCAGTACTAGAGTCAAAACCTGATTTATTAGGGGCATAAAAATAAACAGAAATCACAAACCAGTCACTCACCAGATAATTCAAAGCTTAACCTCACAGAGTTCCAGGGCATCAGCTCCTTGGACAGAACTTTAAAGTGAATGGGGCTTTTAGGAAAAATTTCTGTAGCAGGAAGATACCAGTTTTTCCTGTTAAAAAAAAAAAAAGTTTTAACTTTGTCTCAGTGCAACACTTGGAGGTACTAAATATGAGAAGCCAAAAAGTTTTTGTATAGTATAGCTGACTGTGCTGTTACTAAATGAAATATTCAATAGCTACTGATTCTAGTAGAAGTCAGGTAAAATTAGCAACTTGTGGCCAGAAAAATATTTAAAGGACATATTAATAGAAAAACAGTCACCAGTGTGTTCATTCGTTACCTTCATCTGTCTTAATTTACAAAAGAATAACATCAGTAGGAATATTTGCATCTTCAAACTGCTAATATTCTTCTGTGGAGATCAGTTACTCTAGATTTCCTCTGCTATCAGCCAGGGTTAGTGGGGGAAGAAGGGAATAGACATACATACTCTTACTCTGAACTGTCCTTAAAGGCCCTCCCCTTCACCTCCACCTGGTGCTAACATCAATTTTCCACACATCAACTTCTACAGATCCTGCAGCAGATTCTGGCAGAAGACACTGCACCTAGACAGAAATTTGGGTGTCTTCAAAAGTGGGAGGATAATTTACTCCTAGACCAAGATTAGCCTTACTTTTCCTTTCCTTACATAAGCAAGATTGCACAAATGACCAATGTGCTTTGGCAGTTAAGTGCTCAAGTGAAGCAGTGTTCACACCAACCGGAACATGAAGTGCACTGGAAGAATCCAAGGAAGGCCACAGAAAGGAGCCTGCTCCTCACATGGAGTTCTAATGGTGTCATTGATTTCAGGTACATGGGGAGTTATGTGAGATATTCCATTATAATCAAATCCATTAATCCATATACCAGAGTCACTTTTAACCACATTTCCACCTAGATCATGAAATCTTCTGCTCGTGTGCTAGAAGAAGAGGAAAAAAAAATATACACAGAAAGATGATGGAGCCTGTGATACTAAAATATCCTCTATGTCAATCCTTATGGTCTACTGCATTTTCAGTATGCACTGAACACACATATCTGAGTATTTATGACTATATAGTGTTACTCAGATAAAAGAAACATAGCATAAAAATACCTGCATTCAGAAGATGACTGTGCCTGTATTTTCTCATCTCCCATCACGTTCACTTTTTGAATTATCATTGCTTACTCAACCCTCCTACTTAAAACCTAAAAAACCCTGCTCTACTGACACAGATGAACTGAACACAAGAATAAGGGAAACATTAACAATTCTTTCAGGAATAATCAAAGCCTTTAAATCAAGCCAGTCACTCTTTTTGGGGTCAGAGGGGTTAAGCTTTGTAAAAACCAAACACTCTTGCAACCAACAGAGTCAATATGACATGCAAGGCTTTTCTTACCTGGAGAAAGACACGCTTAGGCTTCGGATTAGCCGCATCAGAACTGTAAGGAAAGAAGATTCCACTACAAACGAGAATCAGAGTGACTACAAACACAGTAGTTAAAGTTATTAGCGTCGTTTTTGTACTTTTGACAAGGTAAATGAAGTTAATCTAGAGAACAAAAAGACAGCCCAGTTATAAAACTGCAAGACTTCAGAAACAAGACACTATTTGTATAACTCTAAAATCCAATTATAGAACTGAAAGTACATTAAAAAGATATTTTTGCAAGTACTACCTGACACAAGACACTTTTTTGTAATCTCAGTATTTAAAACCAAAAAGAATACAAGTACTTCCCAGATCTTTCAAAAATTTATTTTTTAAAATATCTGCCAACAAGAATGTAGAATCTTCATAACAAAAAAAAAACCTGAGAATTTTTTTAAGTGTAGTATATGTATTGTTCAGCCACATACTATACTTCACCAAAAATCAATGCCAGCATTGTGTATTTTACACTAATCTTTACTACATCATCACTGAGCAGATACATTTTTATAATCCCTGCTTCAATGACTTTTCTCTGACTAACACAAAACATGGAATCTTCGACATGTTTCCTAGAGGTTTCCTGTAACATTTAAGATGTCAAATTATCATTAACTTCAAGTATTTATTTAGAAAAACATTGATTCTAAACTCTAGAGAAAGTTTAAAAGGTTTAAACAACATTTACAAGTTCTACTTACAAAATAGGATGACAGAATCATAGTGATGACCACAATAAATCCAGCCAACACCACGTCTGGTAGAATTTCTGAACCACTTCGTCCCATGATAGGTGTAAACATTTCAAATACAGTCCAACTAAGATACATCATATACAGATAGGGAACAAACATTCCCAGCATGTACATCATGACAAACTTCATTGTGGCACCTATAGGGAACAGAAAAAAAACCCACAAAAAACCATAAAAGCTTAAAAGGACATAAACACACAGCTTTACTAACATATCCATATGCTGCTGCAAGGCTCAATACACAACACTGGTCCTCATCCCTGACATGGATATGGAAAGGGGATATCATTTTGCATAGCCAATGCCAATATAACTCTTTCATAAACATCACAGAACTATTCTTGTATTACAAAGAAAACAACTTAAACAAGTGTTCTGTTCCAAACACTGTTTAAATATTACAGTATTTTTTAAGAACCTTTACTGTCCATCCAAGTATCTGATCAGTTATTAATAACCCCACATAGTATTGTTCTTTTTAGCCTGAGACACAGGGTGTTATTCACTGTATTTTCTTTTAAAGACCTTCTCCATAGTTTCAAACTGTGAAAGAAAAGTTCAAGAACACTTTTTCTTGTAACAAAAATCTCACATGGTTCCTTTGACTATTTTAAATTCAGAGTTTGGGATTTCTTTTGCTTAAATAATAGAATTTGGTGGAAAACACTCAATAATCAATAGTAGGGGCAGAGATTTTTGAAATACAACCTCCCCCCCTCAAAACTCATACCTTTTTGGCTGAATTCTTTATGAATCATGAGCTTCGCAAGTAAAGGAAATGCTACCCATAACATACAAATGAATGCTGAACAAAGGCCCATCCGAGTAATCATAGCCAATGCTAAAGACCAAATCATCAACGAAGCATCAAAAAAAGTATCTCCCAGGTACTGCTCATTCATATTCTGTAACAAAAAAAGCAACTACCGTCATTACTGAGCATATTCCATGTATCACATCTCAAGGGAACACATAGAAAAAAAAAAATCTGTATTTTTTGTATATAATTGTTTTCCTTGGACAAAACAATTTTGACAAGCATCATCTCACCATTCTCTTACCATTCGGAGTTATCCATAACAGTATACCCTTTTTTTATTTTTAAATCTGCTCTGACATAGCTTGGAAAAGAGATTACATGGGCTCCTGGGGCAGAGGGAAGAAGGGAACATAGAAATGACAATACCAGAAGATGGAAGGCTAATGTTTCAGGTACACAGGCAAACAGGGCCTCTTCATAAAAAGCACTGGTATTTGTGTAGCATATAAAAAAAGTTATGTTGCGTTTATGTGTGAAAAATTATCTGTATCTCCTGAGATTGTAAACCTGGTTTTGAACAGTAGCCGTTAATGTACTTCTTATACAAGCACTGTTACTAGTGCACAAACATTGTATACATATGTCATGGCACAGCTTTTTAAAATATATTATTTGTTTTTGAGGAAAGATATGCATGGGTCAGATAATACTTGGTATGTTTTCAAAAAAGAAGGATGTTTAACCATCAAAAATGTGGTCTGTTTTTGTGGGGTTTTTTTAAGTTACATGGGCAATGACGCAGTGTTTGTAGTGCGGAATTCTTAATTGTGAATCCTGCTAGTAGCAAGAAGGACTGCTGGCATGAACAATGGCTATCAGGAAGCATCTAGTTCAGTTTTGGGCTGAGAAGAAACAAAAAAAAAAGGAGGGGGAAAAGAAACATATGAGTTGCCAAATCTATTTCAAAACAAAAAGCTTATTAACTCACAAGTTCTAGAGCCACTAACAGAAAACACCCAGGCATTGCCTGTGGTAGCCAAGTGAGAGATTAGCTTCCAAAATTTTTATGCAACTCTAAGTACAAGGTAAATTACAGAGGCAGCATAAACTGTATGGTGTATTGCAAGCTACAGCATGCAAGAAATTTAAGAGACTCATGAAATCAAGTTGGTTGATCTGCTGATCAGACAATCAGCAGGCAAGAAGCAGATCCAGAGGCTGGAACAGCTGAACAGTTAGTGAAAAGTATGCTCTCCCATCAGCTCTTCTGAAGGACTAGAAAATCATAACATTGCATCTATTTTATAAATGGCTCATCTTTTTCACAAAAGGGCACCACCACATACATATATTTAACATACATATACCAGTTAACACTCTCCCACAAAATTAAAAAACCCACTTCCAGATAAGGACATGATGGATCCACCCAGAACTTTCCATACAATGAAGTTTCAGTAAGTTCTTAAAACTTCTTCAAATACTTGGTTGAAGCTGGATTTGGCTGACAACTTAAGCTTCCTAAATTCCCTTGCATAAACTTGTACAAATGGCTGAGAAGTAACAGCAAGCTGAACGACTAAGTATTACTGCGCCTAAAAGCTAGGCCTAACAAGCTCAAGTAGTCCACTTTTCCCCTGGAAGACCATCATCTGGGCACCACCTCAAGGCCCTTTTTGTTTTTAATACAAAACCATTAAACTATCATCTAAACATATGGGATTGTGATGAGCTATAATTATGACACTATTATGCAAATTAAATTGTGTTGGTTAGTCCATAAAACAGAATATTGAGCAAAAAAGGTAGATGGGACAGTAAGCATGACAAATGACAGCAATGAAGAGGTAACACACCAAATCTTCACCAAGCCTTGCAGGGGCCTAAATGACCTTTACCTATTGCAGAAAAGAACATGGCCTATCAGTGATGATGGGATGACATGCACCCTGATGAAGCTTACTGATGATACGAAACTGAGTGGGGAAGTGGACACTTTGGAAGGGAGAGACATCCTGCAGGATAACTGGGGTAGGCTGGAAGAGTGGGCTAACAAGAACCTTATAAAGTCCAACAAGGACAAGTGTAAGGTCTTGCACCTGGGAAACATAATCCAGGAGTACAGCACAGGCTGGGATCTACCTGGCTGGGGAGTAGCTCTGTGGAAAGGGACCTGGGGGTCCTGGTGGACAAGCTCAATACAAATGAACAGTGCGCTGCTGCAGCAGAGAAAGCCAGCAGGGTGCTGAGCATCACCAACAGAGATAAAGAAGCCATTATCCTACTCCACTCAGTGCTTGTCAGGCCACCACAAAAAAGATGTGGACAGGCTGGAGAGGGTCCAGAGAAGGGCCACAAAGATGATCAAAAGACGGGGAAGCCTGCTGTATAAGGAAAGGCTGAGAGAACTGGGTTTGTTCAGCCTTGAGAAGAGATGGCTTAGGGGAGATCTTATCACCATGTTCCAGTATTTAAAGGGTGGCTACAAAGAAGATGGAGACTCCCCTTTTACATGGAGTCACATGGAAAAGACAAGAGGTAATGGGTACAAGTTACTCCTGGGGAGATTCCAACTGTACACAAGAGGAAAATTTTTCACAGTGAGAATAATCAGCCATTGGAATAATCTCCCCAGGGAAGTGGTGGATTCTGCAACTTTGGACACTTTCAAGATACAGCTGGACAGGGTGCTGGGCCATCTTGTCTAGGCTGTGTTTTTGCCAAGGAAGGTTGGACCAGATGATCCCCGAAGTCCCTTCCAACCTGGTTATTCTATGAGTCTATGACCTCCAGCTGTGGTCAAAACAACTAACAATCAGAATAATCATGGAGGGAGGGGTGACTATTCAAATTTCTACAACAGCTTCACGTAGAAAGCTCTGTACAGCACAGAATACTATATTAGAAGAGAATATGACAGAACTAGAAATTCTGATAGATATAACAAAAAAGCTTTCATATGAACCATCTGAAAAATAATTATTCTATTTACTTAGAAGTTTATTAATAAAAATACATCAGCAAAACAACATGCTTAATAAAATAAACCAGAAAGAACTGGAATTCCAAGTTTCACAACAAAATGTAAATGGCAAATTAGATTAAATAAGGAATAAAAATATTAAAAGATACATAAGGAGGTACTGTATCAAAATAAATTATTAAATTTAGGGAAGCTGTCATACCAGTACATTCGGAGGCAAGAATCTGGAAAGATTCAAAGAACATTCAACTATATATGTCGATTCTGTGATTATCATGAATATTGGAAGGTATCCAAAAACCTAAATTTTCCAGCTGTTGCACTGATCTCTCATCACCGAAGTGATGGCAGAAAGGGAATGTGCAGATAGGGAAAGAAACAGTACCTTATACTGTATTCTAGTAGGCTTTTGCCTCTTTTTCTGAGGCAGCTTCTAAAGGTCATTAGCAAAGAGAAAGCCTTAAATCGCAAAGCTCTTAACTATTCAATCTCAATCTTGACTGACTTAGTAGAGCAATCCCTATGCTTAGATAAGGCAATTTTTACAGCAACATTTTAAATACTTCTGTCCAATACAGAAAAAATTTTGCATCTTTTTAATCAACTCAGAAATTAAGACTTCCACAGATTAAATGCTACATTACCCTTCAACATTAGCAACAACGTCAAGCTTACCTTATAGAAGAACTTCTTGGCTAGTGTGTGCACAAGAACGAGCTTAGCTACAGCTGCAGTGCCATACAGAAACACAGAAACATAGAAATGGGTGTACCAAGAAAGAGACCGTCCAATCACAGAGACAAACACTGCCACTAGAAGGACTGTCACCAGTGTGCAGACCCAACTTGTCAGTGTTAAGCCGAATGCAGTGAAGAAATTCTTCAGGTTATGAATAGCTGTGAAGAAGAAAAGCGAAGTTTCATTCAATAGTATGTACTCTAATGCAGACTATCATCAAGATTGTAATTACCCCACAGTATAATTGCTTTAATGACTAAAATAAAACTGCATGAGGAGTCCACTCTGAACTTTTCTTAACAGCATGGTCTCAATCACTTAGGCCATTTCTTTGCAAGTCTTTTTGCAGTCTTCCCTGCTGCAAGATTTATTCTCAGAGCACTAGTGTATTTTGCAGATTACCATGTTCCCAATAGCAAAAAATTCTCTAGGAAACCAGCAGAACCACTCTACCATCTATAAAGTCTCAAAAAAAAAAAAACCCAAAACAAACCCTGCAAAAACCTGGAGTTGATTTTCTTATAACTTCTTCTTACTCCAAAAATGTTTGTTGGATTTTGGGGGTGGGGTGGTAATGTTTGTTTTGGGTTGAGGTTTTGTTTTTTTTTTTTTTTTTTTTTTTAAACAGGTACGTTCATACACATACCTGAAAAGGTCTAACTAGAAGATTTCAGTTGTTTCACACCCTTTATTAATCTTTGTTATCTTTTTCCCCCATTCTTATTTGCTCCAGCCTACAGACAGGTGTTAAAGAAACATGATTTTGAAGCCCTACCTAACAGAACAAAAACTTTACATAGATACTATGCAAAGTTTTTTTCTATTTTCAGATCTTTAAAAGACTTAATTTTAATCTTCATGAAAGGATAAGAGATATGAATCATGATTATAAATGACAGACATTCAGGCCTATCATAGCCTTTATCATAATTATTCACACTTGAGAGCTTTAAACACCAAGCAACTTCTGTGGCATACCGCACACCTAAAATTTATTTCTGAAGTTTATCTAAAAGGATGTCTTAATCACCTGAACACTTCTCCATCTACTAACTGCTATTTGCTGAAGAGTAATGTGATTGATTTTTTTTTAAGAATTAGACTTACCTCTGGTTTTGGGTTGTAATAATTTCTTACTTAAATAAAGAAAAGCAGTTGCTGCTGTAATATAGTTCATGATCGTGCCAATGCGAGCAGGATAAGCCACGACAAATAAACCAAGTACATCAAAGAACACAACATTTCCATGTCGATATTCAAAAGATTTAGCCAACTTATCTGATGTTGCTAGATATTTTAGGACAGCTAGAATATTGTCACCTATTAAAAAAGCAGATACACAAAATAACTACATCAGGGTTGATGAACTAGTACCCAGCATTCTTTTAAATATAAGGGTTCTTGTAGTGAAATATCCTCAACAAAGATGTGATATACAAATGATTATTCTGAAATATTTGATGGTACGCACAGCATAGTATTTTCAGGAGTTAGTCTATACAGCTGTCACTAAAATAAATATACTTGGGAAGCTTCATGTATCTAAACATTGTTGCAAGGAAAGGAATAGTCAAGTTTTCAGCCCATAAGCCCTTCTTCAGGCATGATACTAAAGCACTGGACTTCAAGGCTAACCCATAGAAGAATTTATAATTTCTTAATCTTCCTCCTCTTCTCCTTGACACTCGTAAACCCCATTTTCAATGATGATGAATTACCTGCCCTTCTTTCCCTAGATGACTGTAAGGCAGAAGACGAGGAGGCTATTTTCTGTTGTGGCCTACAGGTATCAACCACCTCTTCCTTTCCCAAAGTACAGCCAAAACACATGTAATCAAATGAGACCAATTGTTCTCAACTTTCATTTTGCTTTTCCTTGACCTGTAAAAGTGCTTACTGGCTGAAAAGTTTGTCTTTTTTTTGTAGGTGTGATATGTTTAGCACGAGATGTTCTATGTAACCACCACGACCAGTAAAACCAACTTTCCAACACGCATTTAGAAGTGTTACTTTCTGTCTTCCAACTGCATTGGTGCAAGAAAGCGTTTAAAACTCTCATTTGTGCTGGTCATTTAAGTTGGCTTTTGTGTAAGCTTAAAGGATGAAATGGTAAAAATCCTGTAGGCATTTAGTATTATATTAGTTTTTCCTGGGAAACTTACTGTAATGTTCTTTACTGCAGTCTCAAATAGCCTGCTATGAGCACAACCTCTTAGCAGAAAATATATCCTGTTTATCCACAGTCTGTGTGCCACCATATAAATCTGACTGAGATCCATTCTAAAAGAAAAACCTCTGTTGGCAGATCAGTCTCTATGCAACCAACTTAACCATAAGCTTCTCATGATGAATGAGAGAAAAGGAACACAGAATGCTAAACAGTCAGGTATCAAAAGCTAGATTATAACCTTAATTAGATGCCACAGTTACTTTCAAATCAACATCACTGAATGCTGATAAAGTCTATCTTCCCAAGTTGACCAAACATATTTCCTTTGTATTTTAAAGACATGCATTCAGTTAATTCTTTCCTCTTTAGAACATTGTCTAGCATGTTCTAAATGTGTAATTAAAATTATTAATTTCTCACGATAGTAGTCTTACAGCAAAATGAAAAAACAGCTACAACACTACTCTTTAGTAAATTACTGAATACTTGAAATACCAACCTGCTCTCTGAATGGACTCTGCTAAAATTCTGTCTGATGTGTCGTATTCTGTATGATAAATGTAGCCATTTTCAATAAAAGCCAAATCTATTCCTACAGAAAGAGAAGAAGCATGTTTGAAGTTATGTAAACCTAAAACCTTGAAACAAACATGAGAAAGCCTCAGATATACTTCACACAAAACCTTGCTCTACTTTGTGGCCCACTCACTATCCTTAAAGATGAACAAAATCATCTGCTTTGTAGAAGGAAGACTAATTGGGATTCCAGGTGTACTTAAAAAAGTACACTTTTAAAATGTATTAAAATATCTGTCCTTTCTAGTGTATTGATTTGCACAGTATCTGTACAGGAGCTGATCTTTACTGGAAACAACGAAAATCCTTAATCATCTCAGCTTCAGAAAAGTCATACAAGGCGCTTCCAAACAGTTACTTGTAAAACATCAATAGAGATCCATGCTGAAAAGTAATGAAAAGCAGCACCGTGGAACTACAGAAACACCTCAAAATACCAAGGTGCGTTCCTTTTACTTCTAATTTGTAAACAGCTTTTCAAATAGCCAGTCTGAAACCTCTTAATTTAAAAGTCCAAAGTTTGTAAAAACAAACAAAAATATTTACCAGAAAAGAAAGGTTGTCTCCACGATTAATTATACATTCAGTGCATCCCAAACACTCACCCCCTCCACTTGCATATGCAAAAAGCTTCTGTCTGTAACCTGAATCATCACAAATTTGCAGAGGTTTACCAAATCAGACCTTGATTCTACCAGTGGACAAAGAGGAACAAACTAATTCAACTCAATTATTTAATTTCTATTTGTTTTGAAAAAACAGAGGTCAATGAGAATTCATTTACCAGTTATGATCTAGGTTCGATTCTGAAGAAATAAAGAACATATTGTACAAAAACAGCTACTCTATTTTCAGGCTAGAAGCGTACACAGAATCACAGAATGATCAAGGTTGGAAAAGACCTTGAAGATCATCTAGTCCAACCATTAACCCAACACTGACAGTTCCCAACTACACCATATCCCTCAGCGCTATGTCAACCCGACTCTTACACACCTCCAGGGATGGGGACTCCACCACTGCCAGTCAGAGAGGGACCTAGGGGTGTTGATTGACAGTCGGCTGAACAGGAGCCAGCAGCGTGCCCAGGTGGCCAAGAAGGCCAATGGCATCCTGGCTTGTATCAGCAGGGACAGGGAAGTGATCTTACCCCTGTACTGGGCACTGGTGAGGCCGCACCTCGATTCCTGTGTTCAGTTTTGGGCCCCTCACTACAAAAAGGACATTGAATTACTCGAGCGTGTCCAGAGAAGGGCAACGAAGCTGGTGAAGGGTCTGGAGCACATGTCGTACGAGGAGCGGCTGAGGGAACTGGGGTTGTTTAGTCTGGAGAAGAGGAGGCTCAGGGGAGAACTCATCGCCCTCTACAGCTCCCTGAAAGGAGGTTGCAGAGAGCTGGGGATGAGTCTCTTTAACCAAGTAACAAGCGATAGGACAAGAGGGAATGGCCTCAAGTTGCACCAGGGAAGGTTTAGACTAGATATTAGGAAGCATTTCTTTCCAGAAGGGGTTGTTAGGGGTTGGAATGGGCTGCCCAGGGAGGTGGTGGAGTTCCCATCCCTGGAGGTGTTTAAGTGTCGGGCTGACGTAGCACTTAAGGATACGGTCTAGTTGGGAACTGTCAGTGTTAGGTTAATGGACTAGATGATCTTCAAGGTCTTTTCCAACCTAGATGATTCTGTGATTATGAAGAAAAAAAAAAAAAAAAAAAAAAAAGAGTATTAATTACTAAGTCACTATGTTTAAAAAAGATTATTTTGGTTTATCCATTAGGTATAAACATATAATTCCTGCAAGCAGGTTATTAGCATCATTACCAAAATGTTTCAGAACAGAATATTTCATAGCGTCCTGTTAATTCCTGGAACGTTTTCCTGATTTTCGGGAAACTTTTCTACCACATAATTTCTTTCTGGAAAACAGCAGTCTCCAAAAAGCATCCTAAAGCAGTCTCCAAAAACAAATTTAAAGGCTCTTGCCTTAGAAAAAAAGCAGGAAAATTTGCTCCCAAACTTAAAGACAAACCAAATTGAAGGACCTTCACATAGTGAACTCCAGAACAGTCTCCTTGTTATAAAGATGAATGGTTGCAAAATGCACATTGACATGTCTTCTGAAAACATACCTGGAACATTGCCAAAGTCCCTGTAGATACGGAAGTCTGTATCTGCTGGGATAATACCGCTCTGAAATATTTCCTGTGCCACCACAGAGGCAAAGGGATGTTTGGCTGCAACTACGTATGCTTGTACAAGCCAAGGATTCTCAGGTCCTAACAAAAGACAAACAGAAAGTTCACAACAAATACTTTTTGAACTTTTGTTAAGATATGTATCTTTATGGTAACAAATAAATAATGCAAAGGAACTCACCAGAGTTTTAAGCTGTTGCCCCACAGGGTATATACTAAGTGCATTTGTATTGGCTGAATGCCTCGCACTTGAGAGAAAGAATTAGTTACGCTTGGGGGTGGGGGGGAAACACTGATGCCTCAGGTGTTCAGTGTCTGATGGCTGATAAGCCATCTCACAAAAAAGACCCAGCACTAATAAAGAAGTCACAACCTTTAGCAGCTTCCAATTTATCATCTACGTATCACACGTCAAAATTATTGTTTAGAGAAAAGTCTCTCTACTAAAGCATTCAATGCAAAGAAACAATTAAGTAGCTCCAGCAGTAGAAGGAAGTCTGCAGTCAAACAAGGATGAAGCAGTTTAACTGTAGCCTACAAAACACAGTTTTGCTGCTTCCTGAGCAACAGATGGAGTTCTAATGCCACCATCTCCCTGCAAAGATTCTGAAAGAACTGCTGCAGAAATTAAATAAAGCATACGAAAGTATGAGCATGCAAAATATATGAGATATCCAAATCTGGTTTCTCCTTATTACGTTGATGTAAAAGAGAAATACAACTTCTGTAATTCTGTTCTACACAGGCTTCCCCTATGTGGCAACTTCAATGGCAGTGCTTTAGCCCACATGTATCTAAAGATGGAGAGTAACTTATCTGCTGCACAGGGTTGGGAAAGAGGCACAGAGGTTCTGTCTTTTGCTTATGAGTCACTTTCATTACTCCTTCAAGCCTACATCGTTTATTATCAAATTATCCTAGCGTAGAAACTGGACACAATGCAAGCTCATACCTGTTTGAAAAACAAGTTCTTTTCCTCCTACACCTGCTGCCTCCAGGTTAATAAAAGCTCTAATTGACTTGGCCCACTCATGTTGTGTAATGAAGCCGTGACTAGCCTTGATGGGAAAACAAAAAAATATAGGTCAAGTATCTTCCAGACCTAAGTGTTATTTTTCATCATATATGATTATAACTCAAGATCGGACAAGGCAGACATATCACAACACAAACAGATGCAGGAAATCAAAGTCTTCTAATTAAATTAATATGGACAATATTCTTAATCTAAGTATATTTTTCCCTTTGAAATCAAATACATTTTCCTCAGAGTGTTAAGACTGACATTTAACTAGTATTTCAACAGATTAAATACATGCTGCATCTGCAGTTACTCTTTCCTTTGTCAGTCTTAATATACAGCTTTGATGTATATTTTACAGTTCTGGCATATTCTCACCTGCAAAATATTTTCTTCTGCACCATTAAATAAGAATATGACAGCATGCTGCAGGGGCTCTGATGATTTTGAAAGTGTGTTAAGTATTTCAAGCATCACTGCACAGCTAACAGCATCATCACTGGCACCTTAAAATAATCAGCAGAATAGTGTGGCTTACAACAAACACAGAATTTCAACAAAGACCAGAAAAGAAAAAAGCTTTATGCTATCTCAGTCACTTAATCTAACTGAGGCACAATTATGTCAAACTTAAGTATATTTTCTGCTACTACTTGTACCCTGTCTACACTAGTTAAAAGCAACAGCAGAAAGAAAAACAATGTTCAAAAATTAAGCAAGTGAAGTATCAGCTCCAATACCACTATTCAAGAAAAGTAGACTAACCAGGTTACTAAGCAAGCAAAGTGATTATTATCTATTTTTCTAAGAACAATACAAATAAACAAGGACGTAATTTTCACTTACCACATACTCCAATTTTAAAAAAGAAACATTCCCACACAACTCACCCTAAAGCATTCTACACTGTTACAATGCATTCAAGGAAGTGGACAAAACCTCAAAGAAACATAAGGCCAAGACTGCAAAATAAAGCAAGGGAAACACCAGAATTCACACCTTTAAAAACATTCTTAAAATTATACATTACAATACAGTATTTTAATGATATGATGCTTTCTACCATCCTTCTCTCTTTGCAGAAAAGCCCTTTTGTTCTGAGCTCAGTAGTCTGTTCTCTTGAGTTCCTCATCCAACACCATTCTAGACTTCATCTCACATCCTCCCACCTCCTCCCATGCCCTGACATTTTTTATCTTGATTAAGCATCCATCTTCTAGCCAAAGTCTCCCATTGCCCCATTTCCCTCATTTTAGTGCAAGCTGTAGCATCTCCCTATTCCACCCTGAGCAACAAAATTTGGGAACAGAGAAATTTAACCTCATTCCATGATGCTGACATGCATCAAGATGACGACAGAGTGGTCAGGCCTCAGCGTGCTATTGGGGCAGACTCATTAGCTGCTAAAACTGTTTAATTTACACATAAAAAGCCCCAGCTTTTCCAAAGCCAGTAACTTGGCAAAATTTAGACATATCTGCCCCCTGCATGAAAAGGGCGTATTCCTGATACAAACACAAATCTCAGTCTAAATTTTAGCCTTTGCTTATTGTATGGAAGCACTTCAGAATAAATAAAACCAAAATCTTTCCCATACACCGTTCTCTAATCACTTTCTCAGAAATTAATGCCTTGTTCTGCCAAAACCTTTCCAAAAAGCACCCCCAACATACCTGATTTAAAGCCCTGATTATATTGCCTCCTGAATTTATCAGTAGTCTACTCTTAGCCATGTAGAACTCTTACCCAACTTTTGTTGTTTTGAAAATTCCACAGAAAAGTGATTATAGTTTTTGGTAAGATTAATCACTTATCTGCCTCACCGTGAAGCTAAGAAAGATAAGTAAGTTATTGGTTTCAACAGACATACAGATTTACATCTGATTAAAGCAGCCATATAGCCATAGACTATGACACAAGCGCACAGAGAAAATACCATCCCCAAATACTTCATATACAGCAAAACTGATGGGAGGTTAAAACAGATTTTATAGCAAATATAGGTAATCTAAGAAAACCATGTTAGCAGCTAGCAATGGTAATTTCAAGGATATTTCTGCCTTTAAGTTTATTAGAAAAGAATCAAATATGCCATACAAGCTGAAAATTAGTACTATCAGAACAAGAGACATCTTTTAGGAGTGTACACTTTATGTTCTTCCTTCATGAGGAACCCAAGCTTTCTAACACTGAAGCTCTAATGGTTTACTGAGTTTTGTTTTACTCATTTTGTTATGCATAAGCCTCAACAGCAGATTATGTTTTATTAGCTGCTTTTCAAATCTATTACTCATTGATCACTGAGTCCTGCTGATTCTGGTTAAGTAACACATTTTTGGTAATGAAAAAATTTGTAAGCAAATAACTTATAGAAATACAGGAGAATAGAAAACAAAAAGTTCTTGCTTAGGTTATGTGCAAGTTTCACACCAAGAAAATGAAAGACAGAGCAGTTCCTCACTGTTATGGTAAAGGGCTAGGCTGCTCTGTGATTAAGGGCAAGCATACAGGCTGATTTCTAGCTCCTCCACAGATTTCTGTATAATCCTGTACAAACACTAATACTTTTTGGCACCTCTGTGCAAGGCTGGTGAAATATTTTACTGTCCGAGTAACTGTAAAGTATTTGATGTAGACATAATCCTGTGTTACAACCCATAGAAACAGACACACCATTTACACAGGGCATCCATTTAAAGAGTTTTCACTAATCATTGTATTATGCTTGTGAAGTATTCTTTCTAAGTCTAGGTAGCCATATCTGGACTATAAATGCAGTAATTAGCATCACTGCAGTTCCTAAATCACAGAGCAAGTGTAATAACCATGCAGTTATTAAGCTTATTTTGGAAACTCATCTTGCTTAAATATGATTGAGGAGAAAGAGAAGTTCCGTATATTATTTGTTGACAGAAAAAAGCCACAAAGAACATGGCAAGTGCTTTGCTTCTCTAGCTAATACTCAACTGTTTTCTCAATAATGAAGACTATTTGCATTTGCTAAAGAGCAGAAGTTCACCCCCCAAAACAAAATATCATGCGGGGTGCAAATGATGAAGCTTCAGTAAAAGCTTCACTGTTGATGACTGAAATCTGTAGGTATTTTTCAACTGCAATAGCAGGCACACACTTGTGGCTGAGTGTTACAAAAAACGTTTTCATGCAGTTTTCAGTTCCCTACCTTCTCGGCACTGTCGGAACTATGTATTTACAAAGCTGTTTACACTCTTGCTGCAATAATTATTTAACATTATAAGACTTACAAAAATGGAGAAGGACAAGAATAAGAGAATATGCACAGTGACAGTGAAAGTAGCAGCGAGAGACATGTACACATTACCAAGGCAACAGAACCTTAATCTTTGATCACTACAGTCTTTTGAGACAGAAGCTCAAAAAAAAAAAAAAAATATTGGCATAACTTAAGGATATCACACTTAAAATTTGAGATAAAGTACGATACCAGCAAAGGGAGGGGAAGACACAGACTAGTTAGTGGGGGTGGGAACAGTCTCTGGCACAAAGGATGTTGTCAAACGAAAGCCAGGATTAAATCAGTACAGAAGTATGGAAAGACCTGAACAAGAGGTAGAAGCAGCATATGAACTACATGTATAAGCAGTGAAGTACAAGAAAGGCTGATATAACCCAGCTTTCTAGAAATCTAAATACAGTATCTGCAATTTGCTGCCTACCAGAAAGTGAAAGCGAAATCCCGACTTTAGTAGGACCAATCTGTCACTCTAAATATTGAATCTCACTGAAATCAAGCAGACGAGTTGACACATGCAGTATTCTAGCACGTGGCTATAACACTACTTGGTATGAGAAGACAGTGAGCCAAGCTCTGTGGCTCATGTAGTACATAGAAACGCAGAATGAACACGTGGACCTACCCGGGGTATTTGGTACGGAATCAAAGTGACAATTGGATAACACTGCATACTCAGCTCCATTTCGGGGATCCAGCTTCACTATGACATTGGTTATGTTTGCATAGTAACTAGTAAAGCCTCCTAAAAAGTCAATGCTGAAGGAGCCTGTGGGCCTCTGTATGTCTACAGATATCTTGTGAGCATCTGTACTTTCTCTTTCTATTGCCCTAATTTGTTCTAAGAGGTAGTTAACTGCAAGAACTTCATTTTCTGGACTTCCAACTGTTCTGGGCCCAATTGCTGTTATGTTGTCAAGATATCCCCTGTAAGAGATAAATTACACATTCAGCATCAACACATTCAACATTTAGTATGTAACTTATCTACAACTGTAACATTTTTTTTACATTGTTCTACCTCAAGACTCACAGTAAGTGACTAAAGCCAATTAGATGGTAACTGTAGTCTAGATGCCAAAGATCATTACGGTAATGGGCATATAGTACTGATCTTTATTCAGGGCTCCTCATCCTATCTATCATGATATTAAACCAAACTACTGGTTTTCCAGTTTGAACATATCAATCCAAAAAAGAAACAAAAGGGTCAACGGAGAAGCTAAAGACTTTAGCAAGGTTCTGCATATGCATACATGCTCTTCTCTGAACGTCTGAATAAGCGCACCCTTCGCAAGATTTACACCAGCTAAAAATTTTCAGAGAAACTTTCCCTGACACTAAGTACAATATAATATATATAAATACAAGAATTAAACTACGGAGGATGTGTTGTTTGATCAGCCCAAAATAACGCCTTTAAGAAGCAGCCACTACGAGACCTGGAGCCCTTACAGTATTTTTACCTACTTTCTGCAAGCGTCCAAGCGAGCTCTGAGCTCTTGCCAAGGCAGGGGAAGACACAAGCGCTCCGCCACGGACAGCAACCCCAGCAACGGATGGAAGAGGCCGTCACCGGCTTCGCCAGCCCGCGGGACGCCCGGCGCGCACACCCGCCGCACCGACACCAGCGGCTGGGCGCGGCAGCGGGGCTCGCCCGTGCGCCCGCCCGGAGGCAGGGCCAGGTCGCCGCTGCGAGCCTCCCGCCGGGGCCCGCTCCGAAAGCAAACGGCAACCGCAGCTGCCGCCGCCCTCGGGGTAACCCCGGGCGGACGCTGCCCCGCGGCTCGCGTGACACGGGAAGGCCCCGGCGGCTCCCGCCGCCCGCCCGCTCGGCGCAGCTTCCACCGCCACGGCCGGCGGGCGCCGCCGCGGACAGGAGGGGCAGTCCCCGCCCCGCCCCGCCCCGCCCGCCCTCCGTACCTGGCGCGGGGGGCGCTGAAGTCGCGGGGCCCGGCGGCGGCCGTCTGGCTCAGCAGCTGCCGGTGCGAGACGTGCACCAGCGCCCGCAGCGCCAGAAGGTACAGCAGCACCGCCGGCGCGCCCCGCGCCTCGGGCAGCAGCGGCCGCCGCCGCGGCCCGCCCCGCTTCTTCCCGCCCGTGTCGCGGTCGCCGTCCTCCCGCGGCGGCGGGTGCCGTCGGTCGCCGTCGC
Organism: Strix aluco; assembly: GCF_031877795.1. Lineage (NCBI taxonomy): Eukaryota > Metazoa > Chordata > Aves > Strigiformes > Strigidae > Strix > Strix aluco. Next base: position 30,843,696 of record NC_133971.1, read on the forward strand.
GGTCCCGGTGGCCGCCGGTCGCGCGGAGCCGCCACACAGCCGCCGCCGCGCTCCGCTCCATGGGCCCGGCTGCCGGCGCGAGCTCCGCCGCGACACGCGCCACACGGAAACGGACGAGGGTCAAAAAGCGTCCCGGCTCCCCCCCGCCCCCCGCGGCTGGGGACGGGGGGCGTGGCCCCGGCGCGTCACGGGGTGGGGCAGGGCCCCATCAGCGGCCGCGCCCCCGGGCCGCTGGGCCCTGTCCGGCGGCGCTCGGCCGGTCTCGCCGGCCCGGAACGGCCGGTTCTCGCCTTGCAGGCCCGGGCGTGCGTCGGACCCCGAAAGCGAGGCCGGGAAGCCTTCGGCGGCGGTTGCCGGTGGACGGCGCCGGCGCGGTAGGGGCGGAGCCCTCTGTCCTGCCACCTGCCTTGGCGAGCAACGGCCTGACCGGCGCCTGACTCAGGATCACCCTGCGCGTTGTGGGCAGCACCGCCTCGCTCACAAAGATGTACAAGTCTCCCGTGTTTTCCAGCATTTTTAATTGTGGTTTTGGTTAATACTAAAACACAAAGGAAAGGGTGCGAAAGCAGCCGTAGCGTCAGTGGGGGAGCAGTAACGAGTGCCGCAGACTGCCACGCCAGAGGCAAGGGGTGGTGAGGCCTTGCAGAGGTGAAGTCACAGCACCAGCAGTGCTCGGGGTTGCTGTTTCTTCCCCCCACTGCACTATATTTTTCGCGTTTTGCAGCTGTAGCACTGCCCTGTGACTGGAGCTCAGGTAGCTCGGGGTGAAGGGCGGTAACTGGTGGAGGTGCTAGTCAATAGCAGCTTCCAGTGAAGTCATGCCAAGGAGAGCACCGTGAGGCTGGGGCCTGAGCTGTGACACTGAGCATCACCCCTGCAGCGCTCCAGGGGAGCATGCTTCTGCCTGCTCTCGCAGTGCCTTTGATGGGGCAGAGCCGTTCCATGGTCATTTTTCCTATCTTTATCATACTGCTTTGAAATGTAGCTGGCTACTCCTGAAGATACCCTGAAAGATACTTGTCACTTGTACTCGGTGATGTAATGTGGAAAAAACACATGTAATGACATTATCCAGAGAAATGGCTGTTTCAATATATCAAAGTGTTAGATAAACACTGAATATTGCTGCTTTCTACCCTTCCTCTGTGTTGCCACATGGAAGCTCTCTAACAGGAGTTGCAATACTCTTTGGGATGAAAAAGTCTGAAGGAGTGGTGCGCTAAAATGTTGTGACTATGCTCTCTGCACACCTTAGGTGCTTTAGTAAATTTCCATATTCTGGTTTAGTGAGTTTTCTCCTTTGCTTCACTGCATCCTGAGTACAGACAAAATTATTGCTTACAATTTTTGACTTACAACTCCAGATTATGTTACTACTTTTAAGACCCAGTAACATAGTTCTAGGTTTGTTTTATTCTGTTTTGATCAGTTTTTCTTCCTTCCTGCTTTTGTTTCACTTACCTGGGTTTACCTCCCTCTTCACAAGTAGGCAAACATATGCCCAGATTTGATTCTCAAAAGCAGATACTACATGAGAAACAGCTCTACTGTGAAAAATTCCAATGTAAATGTTTTCTTAAAAATACAAGTGCATAATTAGTCCAGTGAAATGCTTGCAACACAAATAACCAAAGCTAATAAAATGTAAGCCCCAAAGAATGTGATGGAATGGAAGCTGCCCTTTGAAAATGTCATATTAATAATCTTGTAGGATGCTAAGGTAGTATTACTAATATACATAAGAAAATGTGGTTTTAAAGAAAGGTGTGATGATATTCAGTGTAAATCTGCATTTCTCCTTTGAAATTCCCAAATAGTCTTGAAGTTGTATAGAGAAGTCAAAGTATGGACTTTAATCTTTTATTTTGATTTCCTGTATAATGTCATCAGTGCTAAAGTACTGGGGGCCACCACTCCTGAAAAACTCACCTAAGCATCTTTGCTCAGGGGCAGTTCCTCTCCAGCAAGACATTTTTCTGAATTATTAAGGCCCTACATGCTGCATAGTTGCTGCATAATTATTAAGGCCCTACATTATTGATCTGGAAAGTAATACACAGTTTGAGAAAATAGGAGCTACACATCATTCATTTAGTTTGGATCTATGCTTACTTGAGGATTAGAACTATAAAAGAATTTTATCCTTCATGGTCTTTTTCCTTTCATTCTTTGTGTAACATCTGAACGTTAAAAATCCCTCAGTTAAGAAAAAGACCTGACTATACTGATTTTGGTGACAGTCATATTCTACAGGTCAAAATAATTTTTAATATTCTGTCAGTTGAAAATTCAGAAGTAAGTTTCTGCTTTAGATCAGAAAGACTTCTGATGTTTGGAATACCAACAGCTCTTTTTGTCATCTGTTCTGAGCACAGCATTTGGAGGGCACTGTGCAATGTGAATTAAGCTGGAAGTATAGTGCATACAGATTTTGACATGACTGGAATGTCAGGGTCAAATACATTAACAAATACAGTGCCTTTTATTGCTCTGTAAGTCTGAAATGACCGATTTAAGGTAATTTGATCTAATTTCCAAACAAATGAGTCGGTATAGATTCAGTTTGACTTTATGTCAGGAAGGCTGATGCTTAACCTGGTATCTTGCAATCCACAGCTTCTTCATTTTGTCAGTTCACAACAGAGGAAAATTCTTTGTTCACTGAGCATGAATTACACTTGTAAACTATGTTTTAAGCAGAAAAAGTAAAAATCCAATCTTTCACCCGCCAGGACTGTGGGCCTGCTTTGTGTTTTAACTTAGTAGCAAAACCAAGATAAATGATAGCAGGATAACGTTCTTGCTTAACAAAAAACATATTATAGGTTAAGGCCACCATCAGCTATTTAGGGTAAGAGAACTAGAACACTCTCTTCAGAAAAGCATTTAGTTTGGAGTAAAAATAAACTATGAAGCATCCATCAAGTAATTGGTAAATTGTTCCTGTAGTCATCTTTCTCATTCAAGTGTAACTTATTTGTGGCACTAATTTCTTAGCCTCAGTTTTCCACCCATTGGATCCTCTTACATCATTGACAGATAAATTGAAAATCCCTTTGTTAGAAGATTTCTGCTCCACTGTAGGTATTAATACATCATGATCAAGGCTCCTCTTACATTCACCTTTAAGCTTGAGCTTTTCCAGTTCTTGCATCCTCCTCCTAACTGTTGTCTAGTGATTTCCAGTTTTTCAGTAACTTTCCTGCATTGCTGAACCAAAAGGCAAAGTAGTATTCCAGTGCCTATACCAGTGCCAAATACAAAGCTGAAATAATCGCTACCCTGAAGGGAAGCAGAGCTGTTTGTTTGCTTTAAAATAAGCGTGCTGCCACAGTTTTGAACTGTCAGTTCTGTCCAACTGTTTTGAGATTCTGTTTGTGTCACTACAGCATGTTCCAGCCATCCACTCAGTGTCCCATAGCTTCTCTGACAGGCAGGATCTTTCAGACAAGCTTTCAGTGCAACTGGAACTCGGCAGGAAGCAGAAACCCTGTGAGGAGGAGAAACCAGATTTTACATCCTGAGTTTCCACAGCCTATTGTGTCAGCCATTCCTAGTGACATCTGGGGGGTTGGAAAAATCTTGCTTCCGTGTGCTGAAGCCAGTGTTGCACCATTGAGCATCTGAGTCCTCCTGCTGCAATGGAGGTAGATCTTCACTCTTCCTTCAGGCATCAGATCTATTGTCTCTCTGATCATATGCCCGTGAGTCACCTCACTCCTGTAGCCACAGAGTTGTAAGTGGAAGCTTATACTGAATCAATTTTCTACCCTCTCTTCAAGGCTTTTTTTTTGGTCATTACTACCTACAGTCCAGTACCCACTCCTTAACTATGGCCCACCTCTGATTCTGTATACTTCAAGCTTGAAAATGTTTGCCTTGCAAACTTGGTAACCATTCAGTATTGCTCTGAATCAACAAGTGTTCTTCTTCATTATTTGTAGCTATCCTAGTCTTAAAAACGAAACCAGGAAGAGTATTGTAAGAACTCAGTGCAAGAATCCACCCTTGTAAAAATACAGAGCAGTCTTGTGTAGCCTGTGTTTAGTGCAGATATAAGCAGCTGTTCACTTTGAGAACTCTTCTACACAGGCAAACTTCATGCTGTCAAGGAAGTTTGCATTTCTTCTTCTTGGTCTTTATTGCCTCACTATATCACGTAACTTTACAATACAACCTCTAGCCATGGATGGCATTGCATATGGTAGTCTAGTTTAAGAAAATGGCACAGGGAGTCAATGAGAATATTTCTATCAATAGTTTGTATACGTTTTTTTGTATCCATTTTAAATGCATGAGACGTGTTAGTGTTTAGGAATCAGATAGTATGTTGGCGGTCAGATGAGATGAAGCTGATGAAGTCTAAGGAGTCTGTTCCTTGACGTCTGTGCTCTCAGATGAATCTTTGTAAAAATCTTTCCCAGACATCAACCAAAGGACATTTAGAGCTCATTTAGCCAAACACATCCATCTCTTTCCCAAGATAAAAAAGCAGAAGATGACTCATCAACACTCTAGGCATGTCCAAGAATTGGGCATTTCCACCATCATCCTGTAATTAAAGCAGAATGATTAAACCCTGGTCAATCATTTCAGAACTGGAAGTGGAAGAACCACCCACAGATTCTGGATTGATAGGGCACAGGTAGACTGTTGTTTTCATCAGCACTCTTCTTTTTTATAAGCTTAAGCAGTGCTTTTCCCTGTTTCCTGTTTAGCAGTACTCATTTTCTGTGCTCCCTCTCTTTCTCACCCTGTTATTTTATAATGGGAGCTGTAATTACAACCAATAATTACATAGAGAAAATTATCTGATTATTGTTTGTCAAAAACCAAAACAACCTTTCTTCAGATAGACATACCCTCCATTCACAGCCAATTCAGGCTCTATTTCTCCCTCTTTCCTGTGGATATTCTGCCCCCTTTTCCATGCAGGCTCAGCATTCGCTTTGTTATTAAAGGGAGACCAGGGCTTGATGATACCCTGGAGAGAGGGGAAGGGGGTGGTCAGCACCCCCTGCTGTGATTTCAGGATGGAGGGCTTTTTCTTCTTTTCCTCCCAGCCTGGAAAGGTTCAGCCAATCTTTAATAATAATTTCTTAAGCTGGTAATAGGATAGTTGGAACCCAGTCCAAATATAAGCCATTTATTCTTCCCTTAATCTTAAATATCTCACCTTGTACAGCCTGACAACTTCTGCCAAACCCTAATCACTCAATCACTTGATTTCTACCTCCTTCTGCCCTTTAGCCTCTGCCATAGCTGCCACCTATCACTGCCAGCTATCCTATCTCCACAAAACACAAGCACAGAAATCACCTCCTTCATCAGCCTAATAATATTATGCAACCAAATCATGTCCTGGTTCTCCTTCTCTAATCACATCAAGATTAATCTCTTTTTTTCCTTCAAGACATCAAGTCTCTCCACATTCACCTACATTTCTTACTCAGTTTGGTTTAGCATCCCATGTCAGCTGTTTTGTCAGTAATGTCAGTCTGTTTATTTCTTGCATTACAGTTTCCCAATCCTTTCACACGCTAACATCTCTCCTACACACAGTCCTCAGACAATTCATGTTCAGGCTACCCATATTGCATCAGCAATCATTCAACACCACAAACCAAAGATACAGTCATTTTGATTCAGTCATTTTGATAAATATTCTCTTAGTTGAGAAATCATGTGACCTGGCAATATTTTATCTTGGCTTACTATCTGTTTATATAATGCTCTCAGAAAGCTTTCGTCAGTAAAAAAAGAGTCTGTATGCAATAGGAGCTGGTAGTTCCAGGTAGAGGGATAAGCATGATCACCACCAAGGACTACTGAATTCAGGAGGCATGGTTTCATAAGCTATCTGTCCTTCCACCTGAGCCCAGCTGACTGCTAGGAGGCTTTGCCAGGCTCTGTGTGTATTTATGGCAGGCTGACCTTTTACATTTGTGCAGTTTATTTAAATAAGAACTACACTCCAGAGACTTGTTTCCCACATCTTATATATACTACATTAGTAATAAACAGCCAATAGATAGATACATTGTATCTTCTTCAAAAGTAGCCCTGTTCCAATTGAGAAATAGATGAAATTCTCTGGTGGTGAAGGGGGTGAAATAACTTTAAAATCAGTGGAGCTGAAACCATTTACCGCAGCAGAGAACATAGCCACTAATTTCAGTTTTGAGATTATTGAGAAAAAGAGTATAGCCATCCTCTCTTTAAACCATTGCCAGTTGTGTTCTATACAAGCCTAATAGTGAAAGTCAAGACGCGGCTAACTCCGAAATAGTTAAATAATTCTTTATGACTTGATTGGACACAGTTTAAGCATAATATCTTCCTAGTCATGAATCACTGTTTTTCTCTGATGTTCCAGGCAGATTCTCATTTCACTTCACACCAAGTATTTCATGTAGCAGTTTGCCTATGAACATATTTTGTGCTTACTCAAGCACTTAAGGTGGAAGCTAGCCCTTGGACTTAGTGAAAGCTGAGCTGACAAACTAGATCTGAACAGAAGTGACTCTTCTTTCCACCTGGAATAAACTGTTTTCTCCAGTGTAGGAATGGAAATCTGAAAGCTCTCAAGAATTTTCTAAAATGCTTAAATGCTAAACAAGAAATAGTGTAAGTAGTATTTATAGAAGTGCGGTCTACATTTTTTTCTTATTTCTTAAGGAAAGATGAGAGAGGCTTAGATTTAATTTTGAAATGTAAATTGTGGAGAAAAACAATGGATAATTAGGGAGAAGTACTGTACAAAGCTGCAGGTATAGCATAAAGATTCCATATGTTGACAGAAAATTTTGAAAATAATATTTTAGCCTGATCAGCTGAGCAAAAGCTGCTATGTAATTCATAATAGTTCTATGTAATCCAAACTAAATGATATGACTAAAGATTAAATGTATGTAGTAGGAAGGACTGTAGAAAGTGAACATACAGTGTACTATCAATAAGACCATTTTGTTTTTCAGCCACAGTCATGACAGGCCATGACAATATTCCTTCGCACATAATCTCCAATAATTTCAGCAAATATAATGTTAAAAAATAACCTGATGGACTGACTGATGAACTGTTCGAGAGATCATTATTTTGTCTATAGACTTGAACCTCCATGAGTAAAAAATAACACAGTACTGGAAAAAAGAAAATTTTTTCATGAATAACAAACTCAGAATAGCAATGAAGTCTTTTCAAATCCCATATTTTACCAAATACAAGAAAAAGCTTTGAATCTGTTAATCTTTAAATGCTGCTTCTCATCTGACTGCTGACTTACTAATTCCTAAATACTAACATGTCTCATACATTTAAAATGTATACAAAAAACCATACACAAACTGTTGATGGAAATATTCTCATTTTGATTACATGACATATCCTTATTTAGGAGTTCCTAGGCTTGGCAGTTTCAAGCAGCTATTCTTCCTCACTCACTAGGCTATCCATTATACCTCTTTTTCTACGTTGCCATATTTTCTAATGGACTGAACAGAAGTTCAGTGCAACTGGCAAAAGAGACTTCAAAACCCTCTGTAGGCCCACAGTGGGCATATGAAGAATTCTTTTGCTTTCCATTGAGTGGCACAGGAAAAGGACAAAAGGCCAAAGTCATAAGCTACTGTGAGGAAAATTCAGATTTGATATTAGGGGAAAAAATCACAATGAGAGTGGTACAGCATGGCACAGGTTGTCTAGAGAGGCTTCATCTCTGCAGTCATCAACAAAATCCATTTGGACTTCTGTTTGTGTCCATCTGGTTTACAGCTCTAACAATGTAAGAAATCACAGACTGGTTTGGGTTGGAAGGAACCTTAAGGATCATCTAGTTCCAACCCCCCTGCCATGGGCAGGGACACCTTCCACTAGACCAGGTTGCTCAAAGCCCCGTCCAACCTGGCCTTGAACACTGCCAGGGAGGAGGCAGCCACAACTTCTCTGGGCAACCTGTTCCAGTGCCTCACCACCCTCACAGGAAAGAATTTCTTCCTTATATCTAATCTAAATCTACCCTCTTTTCAGTTTAAACCATTAGCCCTCATTCTATCACTACACTCCCTAATAAAGAGTCCCTCCCCATCTTTCCTGTAGGCCTCCTTTAAATATTGGAAGGCCGCTATAAAGTCTCCCCGGAGCCTTCTCCAGGCTGAACAACCCCAAGTCTCTCAGCCTGTCCTCATAAGGGACAGTCTAGTTTATCATGGGCACTGTCATATGCATATCTGTCTGGACAATATAGCTTAGTGCCATTCATCTATGCACATACAATTGCTACACAGTTTATTTTTTTCATAGTGGGGCTCCAGAAGGCAACGCAGACCTACAAAGCTAGGAGGGAAAATAAGCCTGTTAAAGAACCAGACCTACTGATCCAGTTTATGTATATCAGGATATAAGAAAATCCAGCATAAAGACATCTTTTAGCTCATGGCCTCCCAGGTTTCTCAGACAGAAGCTGTGCAACAACATTGCACATAACTCTCTCCAGCGTGGGGAGGAAGGAACAAGGGAGACATAAGCAGCATCACTGCTGACAAGTTACTCTGAAACTTTGTCTTAAAGTAAGTCCACAATTTGGTTATTGTTCTTCATTGGCACCACTGGAGTCACCTGCCTTTCCTTGTCTATAAGACGGAGTTTCTAGGCTCACAGCTTCACGGAGTGTGTGCATATACTAATTGTGCTACAATTGCCATGTGAAATTCTCCTCTGGATTAAGCAGCCCCATCTGCCAAGCTTCGTGCCTGGCCACTTTTTTCTGCTTTCTGCATTGTGAAGGCACACAATGAATTTCTCTGAATTGAGGAACTGCCCCAGTGCAATGTTTTGCCCAGCTGGGTCAGTTCACCAGTCTGGTTCACTGCATGATAGCAGGAATGTGAAGAAGGGATGGCAGCAACTTTTTTGTCAGCAGTGAGCACTTAAATACACTTCAAAAACTACCCCATGATTTTTCTTTGCCATGCTTTTGACTTCTCCAGCCCTTCAATACAGTCCTAGAGAACCCTTCCAGCAAAAGAAAATTAGAATGTCACCACACAAACTTGCTGTCTTCCCACTTCAAAAATGCCAAAAAATATGAAGTATATCTGTTTCTTAGTTATGCAAGTCAACTGACCAATCCATATGTTCATACTTCCCCTTAGCACACAAAAACTACACAGATTAATGATCGAGTCATAAGGTAAGCACACAAACATGTAAATAGATTACAAAAAGCAACAAGTTACTGCAACAACCCACTCTCCCTCCCAACTGTTATAATAGCAGGCTATAGCCACCATAAGCTTAGCGCAGGACAAATTGTTAGGAAACACAGAATCAGTTACAATAAACTGGCAGTGAAAGCTGGGAGATAAAAGCTTTACAAGATCCAGCAGTATGTAAGGAATTGTGGGCCTTTAAAAAAACAAATGACACAACTGCTCTGATACAGTGAATGGTACTGACTGTCCATGTTGCAGGCTTGGGACCTGGAGAACATATTTGAGCTTCCCATCATTTCTGCAGTTGCTGCAGGCCATGTGACCCTCAGCTGTTGCCAACATCTGCCCAACAGCAAAATCATAGAAAAGCCACAAATTAATTTCATATTTGAGAGAATGTTGGCAGTAACTGCCCCAGAGCACCAGGGAGTTTGAGGTCGGCTGACACTTCTGAACTTTCTGGTTGGCTCAATAGTTGAATTCAATAAAAACTGCGGACAGCAGTCCAAGTCTAGTACAAGTACGTTGCAGATATCTTACAAAATTTGCCTTCTTTCTCTTGTTCCCTCCACCTACCCCTGATTTTGCTTTCTCTGATCTCTAGACAGGACAGAACTCTGTTTTTCTGAGTGTAGGTGGAGCCAAATGACTTTTTGGGAGGGGAGGAGGGGATTCTTATAAAATCTGACAGCTTGCACATCCTGAATGAGACAGATAGGTTTGTTCAGCTAGACTGTGCATACAAGGAGTAATAAATAAAATGACCTGGTGGTTTGCAGCACAACTCAAGAAATTACATACAACTGGAAGGTGAAGGAAGAGCTTCATATCCCATACAAGCATGGATTACCTGAATAAGGTAATTTCTTTATGCTATACTTTATTTTTGTTCCTTCAAACTGGCTGCTCAGAGCATTCAGCCCCTCTTTTGCACCTTGACATGCTTTGTCAGTAGATTGTGTTGTAGGTTATATTCATTAGACTGGCTCTTACTAAAATTATGTCAGTAAGGTCAGAAAGGAGAATTTTATTAAGAGGTCCTCTTGAATCTGCTCTTACTGAAGAGCAGTAACTAGCACAGCTCTATTGTATTTGAAGCTGTGGTGGCAAGAGAGCATCAGCAGAGTCAGACTGAGTGTTAGATGAAGACCAGAAGGTACCAGAATGTGACAAGCATAGTAAGTACCTGTTCCCTGGCTGTGTACAGAGGCACATGTGTGAAGGAAGTTTCAGCATACATTACAATTTATTTCTGTGTTTCTTTCCATCTTTGTTCTAATACAACAATTAAAACTATTATATTTGTTAATCTGTTGTCAATTTATTAAAGATCTACTTTGTATTTAGTTTTAGTTGATTTTGCTGAATAGTTCCTACTTCAAGGCAGTCCAGTTAGTGATCCTGTCCCAATATCAGCCTTTGCTGAAAGCAGTTTTGCCTTTGTATACATCAAATGTGTTTTCTTCTTTTTCTTTTTTTTTCAGTAAGTCCAAATCTAAGGTAAAATAATATGCTTGTCCTGGAAACCCAAACCAAGCCATGACTAACAAGTCATAGTTCTTCATCTAACCACGGAAAAACTTAATACTTGGCTTTTTTGTCTTCTTGGAGAACCTGTTTCTGCAAAGTGTTAACAATCACCAGCTCACAGGGAGTCCACCCAGCCTCTAAGATAGAGTGAATGCAGTTATTTGGAGAGCTTTATGTATGACTTTCATGAAAACACAAAGACTAGGATTCATGGCAACAACAGTCTTTTCTTGATTCTACCACCAAGTTGTTCTGCAATGTGCAGTAAATATATTAAACTCATTTGCTCTTCTGTAAAAGGCAAATGAGAACATGGAACAAAAGGTAACCAAGTAATGCAAGTATCAGTCTTCACAAGTTTATATGGCACCCTAAAATGCAAGTAGTCAGACAAGCTTTATATAATTTATTTTTATTATTGTCTGATAAAACTTCTGAATCATTGGCATGAATAAAAGCAGGAATAGGTTGGAGAACTTCCAGAGCATGAATAGAGGAACACCCCCAGTGCCACAGAAAGTGCCTCTGTAGCTATCCAGCAGCAAAGATAAAGGTTGCACTTTTTCCTGCATGTTCCTGGTGGCCAGTTTCTCCATAAGGGGAATGATACTGCTGTCAGAGCTGTCTGCTCTTGCTGATGCACGTGCCAAGCACAGATGACAGCATTGTGGCTTTCCTGATTTAAGTCCTTGTCTCACTGGGCATCCATTCCAGCTGCTGTGGGAAATCTTGGAGGTAGGAGGCAGTGGGATGCTAGACAGAATGCTAATGCTTCCAGGCATGATTTTGCGTTCTTTGAGGGATCTTGTGTGTGGCCAAGCACAACAGAAAGGGCAGTTTCCCTGCAGGTTTTTCCTCCTTTCTTTTAAAAGGTTAGTTTCAGGGCCAAGAAGGGAAAGTGAAGACATTAAAACCTTACCATTTACCATTACTCAATAGCTAAGAGCAAAAAGAGATCCTGGGTGGTTTTTCAGCTTAGTTTTTTCTCAATTACATGCTTGTAGTAAACTTTCACTTGCAAGTGAAGGAGAGAAGCAAGCAGATCATGGTATCAAAACCAACATGTCCACTCATGGCAACATCTACACTTTCTTCTACTCTGTTCAGGCATTACAGCAATTCCCTACAGTATGTAGCTGTACTGCTTTCAGATCTGTAGGGCTTCTGGGCGATAACTACCTCCTTGATTAAAACATGTAACTGAAACAGTAATTTCATTTTGGAGTTGCATGTAACACTGTGATCATTAAAAGAGACTGGAGGCTGAGTTCTGAGTTGTGACATACAACTGTGGTCAGGAAAAAGACTTCATTTAATGGTCTTGTGAACAGTAGGGCTTGATTTGTACTCCTCCTAGGGCAAAGTTTGCCTAATGAGGGTGAAGGGTGCTGGTGGTGTCAGGAAGTAGTAGATTTTATCATGCCTGTTTTCGTCTGGATGCTACCTGGTAAATAGTAGGATTTCTTCTATCTGTCTTGCAGCAGAAATCATAATCTCTTGCCCAAGCATGTCCATGAAGAGTGCAGTAATATCAGTATCACTCTGCCTAGGCAGGTTTATTTTGCCTGAGTGTTGCATCCTTTTTTATGTTCTTCAGTACCTCAAAACAAATTATGACCATGCCACTTGAGCCCAGCAATATCAGAAGACATGACTAGAGCTTGATCTAGTTCCTGTATTTTCTTATAGTACCTGAGCAGTAATACAAGTATTAACATTTTCAACCTCACAAAATTCATGACCTTTGAAAGTGTTAGCTGCATTTAACAACTAAGAAAACAGAGGCATAGCAAGATCAAACACCTTTCTCAAGGTCAGCCAGAAACTGTGGGAATGAAAACCAGATTTCTTCATATAGACCTCAACCACAAGGCATTCATTCCTCTCTTGTGGTTGACCTTTAAGATCTTCAGGATGTTGTCTGAGACCTTGTGCAACTGATTAATCTGTCTGGCTATGTCTGTCGTGCCGATGTGTCCAATGCCACATTACTCTGAAGTTTGAGCCAGCCACATGGCAGCAAAATGATTTTGCCTCTGTCTTACAAGGCTCTGACAGCTTCTTTCCCCCACCCTGCTGCAGTGTTTTAGGTCCTCCTGAGATCACATATCTCTGTGCAGCAAATCACGAGAATAGTGACTGCTACTTTGTACTGGATCATTTCTAGTGGTATGGATTCCCTCAACCCTCATCTTTCCCAGCTGTGCATGGGGAAGATAAATGTAAGTATAGTACATCTTTGTCTATCTTTAGCTCACATTCTCCCTCTCAGAACAAAACTGATCCTTTCTGGTCTCCTGCATTTTGTAGAACATGCCCACTCAGAAGTTAGTGTCCATGAAGAAACAAGAAGAAAGTAGGAATGTTTCCCTCCCTTGGCCAAATCCTATGTCCTCCATGCACTGTGTGATTACTTCAAGATTTTCACAAAACTTCTAAGGGGAAAAACACTTTTCCAGTTACATGTTTAATAAGATGCGCTTGCCTATTAAGACCCCTTCACAAGGAAGCATGTGTCCCATTTTGGTAACAAATGCTTTGCAGTGCTGGAGCCATGAATCTTTGTAAATGCTCAAATGTTAAGGACACTAAAATTCTTACACAGTGTTCCTTGCAAGTTACTCACACTATAAAAATGGCTATATTGGTTCAGGCCAAAAGGGGATGTTTAAGATTAAGAATAGAGTAAGCATAAAGTGATACTTCCCAGTCTCTGACTACTTACAGCTTGGAGACTTCCTGACCCAGGGACCATTTTTAAGCATTTGGTAACCCTCAATAGTTTTGTACAGCACAATGTGTCCAAAGAAGGGCAATGAAACTGGTGCAGGGTCTGGAGCACATGTCGTACAAGGAGCGGCTGAGGGAACTGGGGTTGTTTAGTCTGGAGAAGAGGAGGCTGAGGGGAGAACTCATCGCCCTCTACAACTCCCTGAAAGGAGGTTGCAGAGAGCTGGGGATGAGTCTCTTTAACCAAGTAACAAGCGATAGGACAAGAGGGAATGGCCTCAAGCTGTGCCAGGGAAGGTTTAGACTGGCTGTTAGGAAGCATTTCTTTCCAGAAGGGGTTGTTAGGCATTGGAATGGGCTGCCCAGGGCAGTGGTGGAGTCCCCATCCCTGGAGGTGTTTAACAGTCGGGTTGACATAGTGCTGAGGGATATGGTGTAGATGGGAACTGTCAATGTTAGGTTAATGGTTGGACTGGATGATCTTCTGTGATTCTGTGATTTATCTAATGTTTCCACGTAAAGCTTTAGTATCCATAGTATTATGTGTTGGGGACCTCCAAAATTTCACAGTGTATAGGTAGTGTTCAGATGTCCAGTACCATATTTAACACTGTTTCCCTAATACACTCCTCGGATACCAGAGTAACACCCAGTTTCATGCTGAATACCATTTTTGAGATTACACACATCCTGTTTACACAGAGAGGACCTGTTGCCACTGGAATTACTAAGAAATTATTGCCATGGTTCTGAATTAGAGTATTGCTTACAACAACAGCAAGAGTTAGTATTAAGTTTATACATTCCCACTCTTTAGTCAAAGTTGTCACTTCACATGGGATTTTAGAGACAAAGTACAAGCAGAAAAAGCAGGTTTGCAGTATTCCTGGAACTTATGCAGTGGTTAAATAGACAGTATCAAGGTTGAGAGGATCCCATAGTCAATACCTTCAACTTAAATTCTTTTGGTTTTAAATGTAATTTTGGTGTTTGCTAAATAAAAGGTGAAATTTTTCTTTGAGAGGCTGCCATTTCAGGAATGTAAAGTCCACTAGGTTTAGACTTCCAGATAAGTGAAGTAGCTTCCATTTATTTCCATTTACATGGATACCCAGAAGATTGAAACTGAGAGTTTAAGGTTAGGAATCTTTTCTTTTTTTCTATCTCTTACTCTGTCACACTAGTGATACCACTCATAGGAGCAACTTAGCAAATATAATTATGCTTTATCCATACACACAATTATGATGAGATGCTGGTGGGTATGAACAACTAACTGCCTTGATGGCTTTCAAGTTTGTGAAGTTTATTGCAATGCCCAAAGAATGGTAGAAAATATCATATACTGTCAGGCGTTTTATTTCCTAATTGTTTACTATAATGTAATTATAATTTATATAATTTATTAATTATTTAATATATTTAATTATTTAATTATAATTACTATAATGTAATTGGTTTGAAAAGTGGGTGGGGTAAGGTTCTTGAAGTTACTAGAATCGGTGGGATCCTGGGCCTATCTTTGAAAATCTTAGTGTCTGCAGCATCTCTTTTACCATTGTCTCCTTTCCTGTTTTCACATCTGCATGTTTCTTTTTTCTGCTTTCCTTACCTGAACATTTTTCCTTTCTTCATTTTTTTACTTTCTTTGCTTTACTTTCTACTCTGCCCTCTGACTCCTGGAGCATCTGTTTCCCAGGTGATATTTTCAATCAAACCACTGAAATGCATATTGTGTTTTCACGTGGTAATTACTTGTGTAAGCCTGTCCTAGAATCTTTTAATTAATTTCTTTAACACTGGACCTTCTCCTAATTTGCAGATCTGTTAAAAGTCCTCAACACCAGAACTACCACCCCAGCAAAAAAACCTGAGAGAAGATCTGATAATTAGAAAAGATGCAGGCCAAAGACAGCAATCCACCAGATGGTGGCTATGGATGGGTTGTGGTAGTATCAGCCTTCATGGTGATGGGCCTCACTGCTGCTCTCCTCAAGACTTTTGGTCTGTTCTTTGTTGAAATCCAGCAGCACTTTGATGAACTTGCAAGCACCACTTCCTGGATGACATCAGTAACTACTGTCATCTTTCATTTAGGAAGCAGGTAGAAGTGCTCCTCTAGCACTTTATTTTAATGTCTTAACTATTTAAGAAATTCTGAAGATCTTTCTTTAAAAAAGCGACAAAATGAAAACATGTAAGGACAATACTTCCTTCTTCTGTCTCTACAGAAAATTGGCATTTGCTTCCTGTCATAAAAATCCATGTGTCAGACATGGAATGGAATTGCCTTAAAGAACTTTATGTACCTAGACTTATGATTCAATTGTCCTACAGGCTTTGTATCAAACTCATTGGAAATAATCCTAAGAACTGCAGAGCCTGTTGGATCAAGCTCTTAAATCAGTCTGTGCAAGTTCATTGGTCTCACAGTGACTGTCACTTTTTCAAAGTACTGTCACTTTTTCAAAGTACTTTAAGATGTAAGACTGTGACCCTGCCTAGCAGATAAGCCATCTGCTACCAAAATGGTGACTTTCAGTTCTGCATTCCCCCCACTTCTCCTTTTTGTGTTCCCCAAGATCCCCCTTCCTTCCATATATGGCCAGTTCTGGCTCTCCTTTTTACCTCTTAGAATGATTCCAAGTCATTGATCTAACAGAAAAGTCAACCAAGTTAAAAAGAAAAAAAAATTCAGTTCACTCATAGCATAAGAAAGACAAGACCATGCAAGCAAAGTAAGGGAAGAGAGAGTGAACTATCCCAGTCAAAGGTAATGAACTATGGGATCAGGGCAAATACACCTCTCGCCAAACAACGGAGAGAAAAATAGCAAACATAGTGCATTTCACTCTTAACTTAGCTCTTCACAGAATCCTTTGTGCCCTTGTAAATTGCATGATTCTTCCCATTATGGTGAGGATTCCAAACGTGCAGGCACGAACTGTACCGAGTTTGTCAAGTCCACCCTATGTGTTCTCATATAGATACATAGTTGCACTAGGTAAGTATCACAGAATCACAGAATGATCAAGGTTGGAAAAGACCTTGAAGATCATCCAGTCCAACTGTTAACCTAACATTGACAGTTCCCAACTACACCAGATCCCTCAGCGCTATGTCAACCCGACTCTTACACACCTCCAGGGATGGGGACTCCACCACTGCCCTGGGCAGCCCATTCCAACCCCTAACAACCCCTTCTGGAAAGAAATGCTTCCTAACAGCCAGTCTAAACCTTCCCTGGCACAGCTTGAGGCCATTCCCTCTTGCCCTATTGCTTATTACTTGGTTAAAGAGACTCATCCCCAGCTCTCTGCAACCTCCTTTCAGGGAGTTGTAGAGGGCGATGAGGTCTCCCCTCAGCCTCCTCTTCTCCAGACTAAACAACCCCAGTTCCCTCAGCCGCTCCTCGTACGACATGTGCTCCAGACCCTGCACCAGCTTCGCTGCCCTTCTCTGGACACGCTCGAGTAATTCAATGTCCTTTTTGTAGTGAGGGGCCCAAAACTGAACACAGGAATCGAGGTGTGGCCTCACCAGTGCCGAGTACAGGGGTAAGATCACTTCCCTGTCCCTGCTGGCCACGCTATTGCTGATACAAGCCAGGATGCCATTGGCCTTCTTGGCCACCTGGGCACACTGCTGGCTCCTGTTCAGCCAGCTGTCAATCAACACCCCCAGGTCCCTCTCTGACTGGCAGCTCTCCAGCCACTCCTCCCCAAGCCTGTAGCGCTGCTGGGGGTTGTTGTGGCCCAAGTGCAGCACCCGGCATTTGGCCTTATTGAAGCTCACCCAGTTGGCCTTAGCCCATCGCTCCAGCCTGTCCAGGTCTCTCTGCAGAGCCTCCCTACCCTCGAGCAGATCAACACTCCCACCCAACTTGGTGTCATCTGCAAACTTACTGAGGGTGCACTCGATCCCCTCGTCTAGGTCATCAATAAAGACGTTAAACAGGAGTGGCCCCAAAACTGAGCCCTGGGGGACACCACTTGTGACCAGCTGCCAACTGGATTTAACTCCGTTCACCACAACTCTTTGGGCCCGGCCAGCCAGACAGCAAAGTGTGTGCCCATCCAAGCCACAAGCAGCCCATTTCACCAGGAGAATGCTGTGGGAAACAGTGTCAAAGGCCTTACTAAAGTCAAGGTAGACAACATCCACAGCCTTTCCCTCACCCAATAAGCGGGTCGCCCTGTCGTAGAAGGAGATCAGGTTTGTCAGGCAGGACCTGCCTTTCATAAACCCATGCTGACTGGGCCTGATCATCTGGTTGTCCCACACATGTTGTATGATGGCACTCAGGATGATCTGCTCCATCAGTTTCCCAGGAATCCTTATTATGTAAGTATCCTTATATAATAAATCATAACTTTGTGAAGATGCTTCATTGCATAGACACTATATAATTATGCATCCTACTCAGTCCACACCTATCAGTATTATTGCTTGTAATTGCAGTACTTCTAAAGATCATGAGCAACTCATTTTTCTTTGAAAAATGTGTTCAAAAGAACAAAACAGTAATTCAAAGTCGAAGTAAAGAGATAAAGCAAGTCATGGGTTGAAAAGATTTTATCAGTTCCATAAACTGCTCTCCTTGATGCTTGATTTGCAGTATTGTTTCATTCTGATAGAAAGAATTGAAAAATCAATTAAAAACCTGCTTTTACACCTACGCACAGACTACAGAAATGAATAGATGGGACTCTATCAATTTGGTTTACAGACTTATCACTGACCTATTGTGATACTATTTCGTCATTCAGACGTATGAACTTCATGAGAAAAAAAAAGGCAGCATAGGAATATAAAAGAACTCAAAGTCCTGTTTTAAGTTGGGGTGGCTTTTTGTTGGTTTGGTTTTTGGTTTGTTTGTTTGGGTTTTTTTTCCTGAGCTTTTTTTAAATATATATTTACATTCTATAGGAATGTATCAAGGATAGAGCATACTAAATAATAATACCAAGTGTAAACCAGCAAAACTGTATTTGCCTAGCTAGGTGTGAGGCTGGCCTACTTCAAAGAAGGCAGCTATAATTTTCAGCAGAAATTGTTTTTCATCCTTTGAAATCCTATGAAGATAATCCTCCTTCAGTGAATGCAGCTTGATGACCAAACGTTCCAATGCCCTTCTGTATAGCAGTTCATAATGTCTCAGGTCACAAGGTAATTTTCTTTACCTTGTCTTGCCTTTGCTTCATTTATAGGGACCAGAAGACTTTCTGCCAAAGATCATCTGAGCTTCCATTTTTTTGAGCATCTTTCCTGGCCTGCCTTAGTCTTTCTTAATATGTTCCTCTGGGAAACCTTCAGTGTCACTTGGCTCAGTGTGCAGGGTGATCAGTGAGTTATTAATTTTTCCAATTTGGATCCTTTCAACAGCAGCTCTTGCGTGGAAGGAGAGCACATACTTCTACTTTTGGGGTTTACACCTGCAATTTATCACAGCAAGGATTCTCCCCATCACACACATAGGCCTTCTCCTGGTACGGATGTACATCTCCCATCACCTTTCTCTTTGCACTGTGATTATCATCCCTTTCCATTTTTTGTAAATTTTCTGTGTATTGCCCTTTATCCTTCCAGACTCTCAACCCTAGCTATCTTCTCCATTTTCAGTTCAGTGGCTAGCTTATTTCTTCTTCCTGCTATGTTCAATTTCTGCCTATTTCTTCTCCTCATTCTCTATTAAAAAAATTTCTTTTTGGTAGTATTTCTCCTCCAGCTGCAGATCTTTCTCTTGTCTTTAAGCATTTCCATGGATCTCTCTTGGTATCCTGAGTCTACTTTTGTCTTCTTTTGTTCATCATATACGTATGGTTGTCCAACTGTATATGCTTTATCTTGTCTCATCCCTTCCACTACATTTTACAGACTGTAACTGACTTCCACTATCATTTTTACATGCTTATCAAATCATTGTATTTTTGCTGTAAATGCTGATGAGACATTTGGGTTTTGTATAACTTGTCAGCTACTTGCTGTCAGACAATGTACATTCTGCAGATTTTGCAACCATGCATATCTCTCTGCCAGGTTTATTTCACTTGTCCTAGCTACCAAATTCTCTTTGTTCTTATCTTACTTAACACAGCTGAACACACAACAACCTGCTCCTACAAACTACTATAAAACCTCCCTTTCTCATTCCTCTCTCTTCATTGACTCCCCACTTCTTTCCATTTATAAGCATGATCCTTGTTAACCGAATTTAATTTTATAGCTGAACTCCAATTTCCAGAATATAAATAAATTTGTAGGGAGTTGACTCCCCGTTCGCACTACGAAACTCCACCGAGAACTTGTGGTGTCAGGTGTTACTTGAGTTCCCTCTAGTGGCCATGGTTATTTTAAAAAAATGCTACGATTGGGGTTTGAAGCTATCCGTATAGAAGAGCGAGTGCCTTTCCGTGATAGGTATGGCCTTGATCTTAACGCTGTGATGCCGACAGAAAAAAAGCCAGGCAGTGTAACTCATCCTTAACTAGGCAAAAATATCCCTAACATTTCAGGTGCTTCCAGACAGTGACTAGAGACCAGTGCTTTCATTTTTGGAATTGCTGCATCAAGTCAGATCTGTACCTGGTGCAACTTTGCCCTCATGTGTTGAAGAGTTCCTGCAATCTGCTGAAATAAAAATTTAAGAAGTGATCCCCAAATTTCCTGGAAAAATATTACCTCAAAATAAACCTCAATTTTTGGTCCTTTATAAAACATTTGCAATGCCATGAACAGATGATTTTGCAAAGCTCTAGAAGATAAAGATTAGTTTTCTCCAGAAAGTTTTCATGACAGCCATATCAATAATACAGTCTCAATAATACTCATTTTTATAGACTAACCTAGAGATTCTATGGCTGGGCTTTCACTTTCTGCTAAAACGCTACATGAATTTCTGTCATGTCACTAGTTGAATCTGTACATGAAACAGCAGAACTGCTCTGCAAGAAAGGCACTGAAATGCTCTTTCCTTTTAAAAAAGTCCACATATTTTGAATATATTTTAAAATCTGTGCCTCAGGGACAGTCATTTCCCCATCAGCGAGGATCCAATTTTAAGATCTTGATTGACAACTCTGCCCAGCAGAATTCAGGCTGTTTGAGACAAGCATTGTCTCAAGGGTATTTCTCCTCCAAATGCTTTATTTGATTATTCGGTCCTGACGACCAGCTTAATGTTCCTAATGTATTTACCTTTCTCCTGTTTTGCTGTTGATCCAGCCCCTGTTGCCAGCCCGCTATGTGTAGGATACACTCACCGGGCAGTTGTGATCACTGGAGGACTCCTGGCTTTTTCAGGAGTGGCACTGGGATTTCTTGGACTCAACGTGGTCTGGATGTATGCAACAACTGGCTTCCTATAGGGTATGACTTTATGGCTTTATGGATTTCTTTCACCAGCAACTCAGAGCCCTTATCTGAGGGTGCTAATCATAGGAGTTTTAAAATCTGATTTCTATTTTGATTTTATGAGCAACTAGAACGAGAAACCATCTTTAAAAGTAATTTCTCTCATGTCCCACTCTAGAAGTAACGATTTCTGCTAGAAACCTGCAACAACAAAGAAGATGAATAATTAGATGCTAGTAATTTTCACCTGCAAATTGTGTGGAACCAGAAAATGAAAAGAGGTTTTTTTTTCACTTAGAGCCAAGAGCTCTGTGAAGGTTTTAAGAACCTAAAGTGTGCTGAAGTACAAGGACATAGAGATCCCAAATTTTGTACTTTCTATCAAATAAACTTACATTTTGAACACAGGCCCAGGCTTTCAGCTGATTCCAACCCTCTCCTTTACTCCAGGTGAAAAAAACAGGCCAAAAAGTTGTCTCCAACAGCTAGAAGATTTTCCTGGAACAGGAAGCAACGCTGGCAGGGAATAAAATAAACCATTCCCAGTTCCATGCTGGATGCCTGAGAAAATGTCTGGAATTTGAGCCCTTTGGCAGTCCTGGTCTGCCAAATAGTTTCTAGGGAGCCATTAAAATCACTGTAAGTTAGAGCAGGTTTGAAGCCTGCTCAAAGCAGTCAGGCAAGAAAATGAAGAGCAAATAGAGGTAATACACCAGCTTCCTTCACATTCCCCCTCACTTTCTATCCTAAACACAGCTCAGCCTAACCTCAGGATCTGATCTAGTACAGCCTTAATTAGGGCAGCATGGGCACTCTGAGATCTGTCTGTCTAGTTTCAACCACATGGCCATGTGATTTCTCACCCAGTGGCAAACTTGTCAAATCAACTTTTTTTTTTTTCACAGTGAGAATATAATAATCTATACTTCATACTCCTGCTTTTTTGTTTGAACATCCAACTTATTCATACAGAACATACACCACAAATATACCTTATACATAGTACAGCTGAGCTCATGCTTCTGCTAGGAACAAAATTGTTTTTCTTTTACCAGTTTTTAACTTTGCAAATGAAGGAGCACTGACTGCTTTACTTTCCACCTTTACAAAATACCTCAAGAGTGTCTAACTGGTGCTATTTTTATTGGTGTTTTTCAGGACTTGGGATTTCCTTTTCATGGACACCAGCCATTAGCATTGTTAACCATTATTTCTCCAAGAAAAGAGCTTTGTCCAATGCTATTGTCAGTGCTGGAGAATGTGCCTTTGCATTCATATTTGGGCCATTTTTCCAGTGGTTGATTAGTCAGTATGGATGGAAAGGTGCACTCGATCATAGGTGGCATCCAACTCAATATTTGTGTCTGTGGAGTACTGACGCGACCCCTGGCAAGCAGCTGCCTCCTTGAGGCTAGCCATTCTGAAACTGAGACACTACCTGGCAATGGTGCATCTAGGATAGACAAAGAAGGTAAGTCTCCCATCATACACAAAACCTTCAGCTGGATGCTTGTGAGACAACCAGAGTTTGTACTTTATGCCATTTTTGGCATATTAGCTGCTCGGAGTTTTTTTGTTCCTCCATTATTTCTAGTTCCACTTACCTACAGCCTGGGAATAGATGAATCGTGGACTGCATCCCTCCTACCCATTTTGGCCATGGTGGACTTTGCAGGCAGACAGCTGTGTGACTGGTATGACAATCTCCACATGACCAAAAGTGTTCATTTGCTGACAATGACAATTACACTGATCAGTACTTCCCTGATGCTGTTGCCACTGGCTGACAATTACCTGTCCTTGGCAATATTCACTGGCTTCTATGGATTCTTCTTTGGTACAAGAGTCACCGTTCACATTACAGTGCTAGCAGATGTTGTAGGCATGTCAGATTTTGACAGTGCTCTACGGCTTTTCATGCTAGTTTGAAGCACTGGAGGTTTTGTTGGGCCTCCTCTTGCTGGTAAGTTAAGATGATACTCTGCCAAATATGGTTTACAAGAAGAAAGGGGAATGGTAACCCAAACTGAAAAAATCTGGGTCTGGACCCAAATGTCTCCCTTTTTTAGCTCAGGATTGTCTGGACCAAGAAGTATATAAAAACAAAGAGTCCGTTTAATTCCTCTCCAAAATATCTTGCTCCCTCTCTTTTCTGTGGTTTTAGAGATACGTGTTCAACATAAAGCAGGGAAGAATGGCAGGGTTTGCATGGTGGTGTTCCTGCTTCCTGAATCCCACACAATCCCACTTGATGGACTCCCACTGTCTCGCTATGAAAGAGCATGTTTGGGACAAGCAGAAGATCCATACTTTCAGACAAGAAACTGAAATTTGAGACTAGTGATGTTGCATAAATGCTGGTATTGTTGGGCGGGTTTCTACAGAAGGTCAAATTGAACAGCTTGAAACATTAGGGTGTGTGAACCTCAAGGAAATATTCACAGAGATGCCTGCTGTTTTCAGACAGCATTTGAGCTAACCAATATAATAAATGGGGGAGGCAGCACATAAAAACAGTGGGAAGAGAAAGCAGACAATGAGACAGCACAGGGATTTATGGGCTGGCAATGAGACAAAGTCATCTTGGAAAAATGCAAGACAAACAAGCTGCAAGCTGTAGGGACTTTACCAAGTGATATGGCAGAAAAATGACCAATGTGACTTGTGAATCTGAGTCATCATCCAAAGACCACTGCTCACACATTACAGTGACTTTTGTGGTAATGACACCACTAATAGGCTGCAAATGGGTCAGACTGAATACTGGAACATTTTAATTCACTTTTGAAAATATAGGAACCAGGAAGATTTATAGAGAATTTGAGACAGAATAATATCAAAAGTATGTTGGGAAGATCTGAATAAAATACAAAGATAACAAGACATTTATATAACAAGACATTTATATAGTGGTTGCTCACTAGTACTGTTTACTCAGGGATCAATGTGACCCCTTTTTATATATATAGTAGGCTAAAAAGAAGGTATAGAAGAGGAGTGCTTCTCGAGCACTACTCTCTTACTTTAAGAGTAAAATCTAAAAGATTTGGATTCAGAGTTCCTTTGCTTAGCAGGACTGATGTTAGATTGGAACAAGGGCTAGGGAGTACACTGAATGTGGACAAACATTCTAGTGGGAGACCAAGCAAGCAGCCTTCATCAGCCCACAAATGAACCTGCCATTGTACCCACAGGGCAGCCAATACTAACACATCTACTGCTGCAGTACTGCTAGTATACTACTGGTTTTTTGGTATGGTACACAACAACATTAGGTATTTTGGTTAACTTAAAGCAACCTAAAAACCGGTCTTTTTGTTAACATCTGTGACTCTGTAAAACAATGAACAGGAAAGCCCATAACCCTGCAGGCAACCTCTCCAACTTTGTCTCCAGCAGAGGCCTCTCCTTACCTTCTTTAAACTCTCTTGTGCTGTAGTTATGGTCCAAATTACAGCAGCTGATGACAGCTACACCACAGAGCATGAGGCTACTCACATACAAAGCTGCATGATTTGGGGTTTTTTTCTGACATTACCTTCATTGTCTGACATGTTTTAGGTTGGAAAGTGCTTCAAACTGTATAGCATATTGTTTTACTAGCAATTCACATACGCAAAGTAAACGAGACGTGAATTGTGTTCCAAATTTTAAAATGCTGTAATAGGGTGATGTTCCATGCATTCATGATGTAGAGAGCTGCAAGACAGGTATGCAGCTAGCATACTCCCTTTGTGAGAGGATATGTTCACACTGCTGACCTAATTCACATTACTGTCATTAGTTTCTCTCCAGATCTGATCGTGGACATGGCTGGAGATTACAGAGCAGGCTTCTACATGGCAGGAGCCACTCTTGTCCTATCAGCTGGATTTTTAGCCACTTTAGATCAGCTCCAACAGAGAAAAGAAAGAGGAAGCCAGACTAACACCAAAGCAGAAAAGTCAACATTACCCTACGTTTCCTTCCATCTCCTGAAACTTCAGAACAGAAGGTACTGAGAACATGATATAGTGGTGTGACTACACTGGACATCTTACAGCATTTCAGGACACATGGAAGTGTTTTATTTTCTCCAGACTCAGTATTAGTAGGATTTATAAAATGATGGAAGTTTTGGATAGGAATGTTTGAAACTGAGGAAGAAAGTCATTAGTTTACAAGCAAACCACACTGGTAACCATTATGTTATTTTCATGTTGAAGTTGCATTTTGACTATACAAGTCTTCAAGATACTCCTACAGGGTTGTGATAAGCAAACTAGAGAAACTACGGTCTAAATGAAATTACCATGAAGTATGTATGCAGCAGATAGAAACCCTCCCCCCTGGGGAGGGGGGACTGCAGCCATCACTATCAAATAGATAGGAGTAGGCATCAGCTCACAGCTTGGGGAAGTAGTGTTCAGTATTTTCAGTAAACAAGTTGGATATGAAAGCAAGAGTACTTGAGTTTTGAGAGTTTTGAGCAAATGGGTTTGCAGGTACTCTACAGAGTAGGGCTGGAATCTGATAAATAAATAACCCTAATAAATGGGGAACGTTACACGAATAATAGAACTCAGTATAGAGAAATGCAGTCATAAATATCAGAAGTAAAAAGCAAGATATACACACATAAAATGGAGAAGGATTGATGAATAACAGAGGAAGATCTAAGGCTACAGTGGACTTCAAACTGAGTAAGAATCCCAAATGGAACACTGTATTAAAACCAGTGTCGTTCTGTGCTATGGTAAGATAGAAGACATAATGATGCTTGCAAGGCTTTAACTGGAAGAGGTACATAAGTTGTAAAGAATTAAGTGGAACAAGAATAAGAAAGGTTAAGAAAACACAGCCTAAAAAAAAAAAAAAAAGTGTAAGAAATAAAGTTTGTCCACTTTAGAAGACAAAAGGTTGTACAGAGCATGAGAACAGCCTTCAAATCCGTAAGTTGAGATAAAAAAGACACAATTAATTCCTTTCCTTGTTAAGGCAATTAATAACCGATGTAATTTGCAGCAAGGCAGAGTTGGGGAAAAAACTTCATTGTAGCTTGTTAAGCATAGAAACAGATTACAGTGATAATATGAAGACACAGAGCTATCAGAGAATAGATAAGACATGAGAGAAAAATCTAAATTTATTCAGTTGCACTTCAGAACAGTAGGATGGACTAGATGACTTCTAAGATCCTCTTTAGACCCACATTTCAACTATCCTGAGGCTCTTTGAACAAATATTTGATTTATAAAAAGAGTCCATATCCCAGTCACTTTTTTTTTGCCATTTTATTTTATCAGGGGGAAGAGAGAACATAAAAGATGGGAGGAAGGGCTGGATCACATTTAAAAGAAACAGTTAAAGGAAAAACATAACACTTAAAAACTTTCAACCTATTACAATCGTCATAGCTGCCCTAGTTATGAACTTCAGAAATTTTTATCACTGAAACACTCTATCTGTTAGGCAAGTTTAACATAAATCACTCATCTAAAATAATTATTTCTTGTCTCATAAAAACAAGAATTATTTCAAAAATTTAATTTAACTTACAGGAAATCAGCTGAACCACTAATAAATCAACTATCTGTGAGGGGCTTGGTTGCAGCACATACATTGGAAGGAACACAACTGCATGAGCAAAGTCTTGTAGCAAGGCCCTGAAATTTCTGACAAAACATTTTTCAATCATGTCAGTTGAAAATCTTAGATTTCTCTAGAAAGTATTATTCTTCAGTTTTCTGCAGTGTTCCAATATTTAAAATAACTCTTCATTTTACAAAATGAAAGATAAGGGAAATTCTGGAGGTGGGCGGGAGTGGAAAGATGTTTAATAGATGCAGTTTTCACCTTTGACTATCTGTTCAATTCTATATTTATTTACAAGCCCTGTCGCAAATGTCTGTATTTTGATATGTCCTGACATCTGACACAGGCAATAAAGAAGGCTAGTGGCATCCTGGGCCATATGAACAGGGGCACAGGGATCAAGGGAGGTGATTATTCCCCTCTGCTCTGCAGTTGTGCATCCATTTTGAGGCATCAAGTATAGGAAAGAAGTTGGTAAACATGACTGAGTTCAGCAGAGGATCACTGAGAGGCTGCAGGACTGGGACTGTTTCAGCCAGGAGGAGAGACAGATTCGGGGGCACCTGGCAGCATCCCTGGCAGTGATGGGAGGGATGCAGGAGACACAGCTGAGCTTGTCACAGCAGCACATGGCAGAAGTGTAAGAGGCAGCGGCACAAGCTGAAACACAAGAGGCTTGGGCTGGATCCACAAGGACAGCCCAGCAGTGGAGCTGGGGCCGAGAGATGTTGGGCCATCTCTGTCCTTAGCGGTTTCATGCCCCGACTGGGTGAAGCCCTGAGCAGCCTGGTTTGAGCCCAGAACTCTCTCTGCTCTGGGCAGGGGCTGAGGCTGGATACCTCCTCACGTTCCCCCCAGTCTGAACAGGATCCTGTGTCCCTGTGAAGGGAGAAATGAAAAGATGTTCTTTTGGTTTTTTGCTAAATGCACTGATTAGTATTAGTCACCTGGGCACTCTGTCAGCTAATGATTATGTATCTGTTTAATAGCACACAAAAAGTACTGAGTGTTTGCATTAATTTTGGGACTGCTTTTACTTCAGCTGTAGCAGCAACATTCCAAGTTTCACTGGACTATTACTGCAGGGATTACTTGCAAAGGGCTGTTTTGTTCTGAGATGCTAATGATGTAGTCAGTGTTGCCTATATTCACTTTCTTCAGACAAAGAGTTTCTGAGATGGCCTCAGAGACCTAAATCAGCAGCTTACCTGCAAGGAGTTTCTCACACCAAATCAGTTAGCCACTCACTAGTGGAAACAGGACTGTCAGGCTTTGGAAAACACTGTCATTCTCTTGAATCCAGGCATGGCCTCCTGAAATTACATGCAAGGAATGCAAGGAATGTCATAACTCTGCCTCACCTTCACAGTGGCCGACTGCATCCAAAAGGTTTTCACCATGGTTGGTCATCCTGCATCTAATGGAGAAAGTCCTACAAATCTGAACAATCCCCTGGGCCCCTGGGCTCACACCCCCCAGTCAACCACGGACAAATTAGCACCAAAGAACAACACTGCCAGAAAGCTATCCAATCTTTTTTCTTTGGAAAAACAGGGTGCAGGAACACAAGCATCACTGCATTTGTGGCATCCTCTTGGCATAGCTACTACAGGATTAAGACTATCTCTCCTTCTTTATTGTACATTTGTGCTGGGTTTGTGTGGCAGGGTTTTTGATAGTGAGGGAGGGGGATACAGCGATGGTCCCCTGTGAGAAGCTTCTTGAAATCTCCCCCGGCTCCCAGTCATACCCACCTCTGGCCAAGGCCGAGCCAATTAGTGATGGTGGCTGCACCTCTGCGATAATGTATTTAAGGAGGGAAACCTGAGAGGGGGTTGGGGAGGACTTGTGACGAGGAGTTGCGAGAAGGACACCTTTGCGAACACCAAGGTCAGTGGAAGGAAGGAGGAGAAGGGGAGAAGGTGTGACAGTGCAGAGACGCCTGTGTATCCTGTGATGAGATGACAGGGCCATCCCTGGCCACTCATGGGTGTCACCAGAGGAGCAGATTCGCCTGTGGCCTGTGGAGGATCCCGGGACTCTGTGGGACGAAGCAGCCCCTGCTGTTGTATTTTGGCGCTGGGAGGACTGCAACACGTGGAGGTGACCCACGTCGGAGCATCCCGTGGGGAGGACTCATGATGGAGAAAGTCTGTGGAGGACTGTCTCCCATGAGAGGGACGCTATGTGGAGCAGGGGGAAGAACGCAGAAGAGTGCTTCCCCTGCCCTCCCCTTCCAGGAAGAAGCGTCGAACTGACTTGCACCCCCCATCCCCTGCCCCTGTGCTGCTGGGGGAGGAGGAAGTGGAGATACCGGGAACAACACTGGGCCCAGGAAGAAGGGAGGGATGGGGGGAGGTGTTTTTAAGGTATGGTAACACTTCTCACTGTCCCATTCTGTCTGTTGGTAGTGGTTTGAATTAAAGTGATGTCTTTTTTCTCTCCTGTAACAAGCCTGTCTTTTGCCTGTGACCATAATGGGTGAGTGACCCCTCTCTGTCCTCACCTCCATTCCTGAGCCTTTTGATTCATTCTTCTCCTTCCCGGCGCTGCGGGGGGGGGGGGGGAAGGGGTGAGTGAATGGCTGTGTGGCACTCAGTTGCCCTCTGGGCTCTGACCAGGACAGAGAATTAAAGAGGAAAATGGAGAAACAGACCAGAGACATGTGGCTGTTAGTGAGTGGGGAGCAACGTTGTTTCAGAGGCCCTCTCAAAGCAGCCAGATGATTCTGCCTTTTGCAGGCTGAGGCCTTCCTCAGGCTTTCAGCTTTCTCTACACCACAGGCATGTTTCCTAACTGAGAAAAAGGAGATGACACTCCTGTAGCCTCTCCTTGCCTAAGGTCCTTGATGCAGTCCTTTGGCATGAGGGCCACCCCCCCATCTTGTCACAGGAAGGACTTGTAGGAGCCCTGCAGCATTTGGGGGTCATGATCCCCAAAGCACTTGCCCATTCCATTTAGGTGGGATCTTGGCTCCAGGGACTGAGTCCAGCAGGTCTCCACATGGGGTGCAGCCATGTCTGGGACATGTGAGGGGTGGTCTGAGGTGCGTGAGGAGGCCTGAGCAGCCTGACCACCAGTGAGGGGGTGGACCCTGGCTCAGCTCCCCTATGCCCATGTGCACTCCCAGGCATAGCCCTCCACACTGCCAGGGACCTGGCACCCCTGGCACTCGGGCCCAGGCCACAGCTTAGCTGTGCAAAGGCACACATCTGTGAGGACCTGTGCGGTGTGCAATGGGCCGGGGGTAGCCCTTGTGGCAGTGTACACGCCTGGGAACAAGGCAACAGTGTTTCACAGCACCAGGAAGCAGCAGGTGAGACAGGAGAGGGGGTCTTGATCCCTACGATGCCCTGTGGACCCAGGTTTTCATGTACTGGGGGCCGCCAGCTCATGATCTGCCCATTGCTTGGGACCTACAGCCCAGATGAAGTGGGACTTCTTCAATGCACCATGCAGGGTGACAGAAGGAGACGTCTTCCTCCCAGCCTGTGGAGCCTGGTGTTGACGCTCACCACAGCAGGGAGGGTAAATGGGGAGTAGTGCTGGGGCCCCAAGCACCACCTAACTCTCTGTTGGTGATGCGAAGTACAGCTGCTGCCTACCAGATGACTATTCAGACTATTCCTGCCTGGGCAGCTCTGCCATCACCTTTTCATGGGGCCACTCTGGCACTACCAGGTGCTCACTTTCTGCGAGGGGCTGCCCTCTCATGCTGAGCACCAGGTACCTCTTGGCAGCCCACTGCTCCATCAAAAACTGTTGCTTGGACTTCCCAGGTCATCCTGGCGTCCAGGCGCTCCACTCGGAGCACACAGCAAGCCCTGGCGCTCCACCACAGCGGAGCAGCACACGTTTCTCCAGAGGCCTCACCTCCAGCATTGTCCCTCTGCAGCTCCTGGGCTGATGCTTCAGCATGCTGCCCGTGGGGACAGTCTGGGTTCTGGGTCAGCAGGACAGGGGCTTGAAGCAGGACCCATCCCAGTTCTTCCCCACCTGTCTTCCACCCACTCAGAGCGCTCTGGGCTCTCCTCTGGTGCTCTGTTGCGCTCCCTTGCTAGCAAACCTTGTTTCCAGAGCACTGGGATTTTTGGCCTTTGCACTTCAAGCCCTTATTCCCCTGTTGCTCTTTTAAGAGAGCCACCCTTCTCCCACCCTGACACTCCAACACACAGCCAACTCCCAGCTGAATGCTGTACACACACATCTGTCTTTGTCATGGCGAGATTTGCCCAGTTTGGCTCTGCCTCTTCAACAGCCAGTACACAAGGGTATGGACCTACACCCATTCATCGCAGGCTGAAGTCAACTCCGAAGCCTAAAGCTGACGGTTCCACTGTCCCCTCTGTTACTCTGCTAAGTATAGCAATAGGGCTTTCCAAAAAGCGGATTCATGCCTGGCGTGCAATAAATCCATCTTAACACGCTCAGGAGAGGTATTGTATTTATTCAGGCCTGGGTGCTTGGTGGACTTTTCCACAAAACAGGCACACCAACAGCAGGCTTTTGTGTTGCTTTTATACACAAAAATCAGAGGTTAGTACTTTTCCAAACATGCCTATCAGATACTGATTGGTGATTAACATACAATTATAATACCACCCACAGAATGCTTCTGCTACTACGCATGCTCAGGGGAAGGGTCTTAACCTGGGCAGGGGTCTTTTTGTCCCGTGGGTGTGTTTTTTTGTATTATAACGATAGTAGTGCACTTTCAGGACTCATTGCCAAGTTAACTAATCCATTAGTCACTTTGCCAGGTTGTCAAGTAAGTCATTCTCAGCACAGTCCCAGACATTCTCTTTATGGTCCAGGATGTTCTACTTCGCTTCTAGGGTTTGGAGATCAAAGTCTATTCTTTATCAATTTCTTATGGCTAATAAGGTCATCTTGACCGTGCTTCAACGTCTCACCTGCCCAGGCTTCAAAACCTTGTAATTGTCCCCATATGTGTGGTAACTATAGCGACTAGCATAATCATTAACCATGGCTACTAGCAAATGTGAAGTATCAGTTGGAGGCCTGAAGACCAGTAGAATGTCCCTCTCACTCCAGTGGGTGCAGCTCTGCAGGGAAAGCTTGGGCACCTCTGTCCTCCTTCCACCTTGCTCTCCTCATTTCCCTTTGAATGTATTAATGTGGGAAAAGGGAAGTTCATGTGCACAGCCACACTGTTGTCAAGCTAATTCACAGGACAGGGTGGGAGAGGTTGGTGGGCTGCTGCTACACAGCTCCACTTCCACTGTCCTCTGTTGGTAGGGAAATGGGATCACACTGGTACAAGAATAATTTCCAATGGAAGCCTCTCTCAGAAATGCTTGGGAGAAGAGCATCTGCTCAACCGTCTGCAAGAGGACAGCTGTAAGCTTAGAATCACAGAGTGAGTGAGGTGGGAAGGGACCTATGCAGGTCATCTGATACAACACCCCTGCTCCGGCAGGGCCACCTACAGCCAGTTGCCCAGGACTATGTCCAGATGGTTTTTAAGTATCTCCAAGGCAGGAGACTCCACAACCTCTCTGGGCAACCTGTGCCAGGCCTTGGTCATCCTCATGGTGAGAAAGTGTTTCCTGATGTTCAGAGGGCACCTCCTGTGCTTCTGTCTGCACCCATTGCCTCTGGTCCTGTCCCTGAGCACCTCTGAGAAGACCCTGGCTTTTTGTTGCACCTTCCCTTCGGGTGTTTATATACATTGATGAGGTCCTCCTCCCTAGGCTGAGCTGTCCCAGCTCTCTCAGACTTTCCTCATGAGAGATGCTCCAGTCCCTTCAGTGTTTTACTGGCCTTCAGCTGGGCTCTCTCCAGTATGGCCATGTCTCTCTTGTACTGGGGAGCTCAGAACTGAACACAGCACTCCAGGTGTGGCCTCACCAGTGCTAAGGAGAGGGCAAGGATCACCTCCCTCGACCTGTGGCAGCACTCCTCCTGTTGCAGTGCAGGATACCATTCGCTGCCTTTGCCGCAAGGGCACATGGCTGGCTTGTGTTCAACTTGGTGTGGAACATAAATACCAGCATGTACTGATGCATGAGGGTTGTTCCCCTCTCAGGTGCAGGACTTTGTCCTTCACTCCTTGATGAACTTCATGAGGCTTCTGTCAGCCCATTCCTCCCGCCTGTTGAGGTCCCTCTGGAGGGCAGCATGACATCTGGTGCATCAGTTCTGTGTCATCAGCAAACCTGCTGAGGGCACACTCTGCCCCATCATCCACATCATTAATGAAGATGCTAAACAGGACTGGACCCACTACTGACTCCTGGGGTACGTCTCGGCCCAGGAAGGTGTAGGATGTGCTCAGCTGTCTCCTGCAATGAGTCTGTTGGAGCTGGCTGGGACTGGCCATGTCTGGCACGGGGCAGCCCTGGCCTCTGCCCACAGAGGCTCCCTCAGCAGTCCCCCCACTGCCAACAACTGGACAGGGACACCCAACAGACCAATCCACTGGGCAAGGGTGTCTGGAGCAGTGCAGGTGCCTGGGCAAGGACAGGCAGCAAGACTAGGCAGAGGTACTGTGGAGGAGCTGTGGTGGGGACATTTGCCGAGAGGCTTTCCAAGGCCTGTCTTCTGGCCAGGACCTCCACATCGGGGACTTCCACCTGCCTCGGCTTGCATGATGGGGAGAGAGTGCACAGCAGGGCTCTGTCTTTTTCCTCCCATAGGTGCTCACTCTTGTCACAGCCCGGCAAGGTGCTGCAAGCTGGCTCATCCCAGAGGAGTCACTGGGGCCTGTGGGCCACCCCAGAAGGAGCCGTTGTGGTGTCCTGGGTGCTCATGTGTCTTGTTGAGGATGAGGGCGCACAGCAGCCCCTTGGCACATGCCTAGGGCCACTTCCATGGCCAGAGCTCCCCATGGTGATGTGGAGCCAGAGAGGCAGAGCAAGCCAAAGCCCCATGCAGCCCCAGCCCAGTGTCACCCAGAGCCAGGGGCTCCTCCTTGCCCCATGGGGAGCCACTCCCCAGCCACCAGGGTTGGCCCTGCCCAGGCAGGGGGACAGCAGGGGGCCCCGCTCAGGATCCTCCCTAACTCTGTGCTGCACTGCCAGATGCCCAGTGCCCTCGGGGCACCCTGTGCCCCCATGCAGGGACCTTCCTGGTCCCTCAGAAGACTACAAAACACACAGAAAACACCCTCCTTTCTCTAAACACGCTGTGATGGGTTGACCCCAGCAGACCAATGTCCAGTCAGTCCCCAAGCAGTGGCTACTTTGGAAAGACCAAAGGCCCAGGCTGTATTGCGGAGCATGATGTTACATGGCATGGAGTACCCCTTCGGTCAGTTTGGGTTGGCTGTTCCTGCTGTGTCCCTTACCAACCTGTTGCCCACACACACAGCCTGCTCTCCTGGGGACACACAGAGAGAAGCAGAGGAAGCCTTGGCACTCTGCAAGCAGTGTTCAGCGCCAGTGAAAACACTGCTGTGTTTTCAACACTTTCTAGTCAGTGGCAACCACAGTGCAAGTGGGTGGTGCGGTCTCTCCCTGCCCCCTGCCCCCTGCTAACTCCTTTTGTGATGTCACAGACACAACCTCACACCCTGTAGGGCCAGGCGTCTATGAAATCAAAGCTAGCAGCCCTGCCTCGTGGCACTGTGGGCCACAACCTCCTGCCTGGAAGGAGCTCGCTGTGTCCTGGTGGCTGTGTGCCAGTGGCAGGCTGTCTCCTCCCAGTCATCGGTCTGGGTCTCTCGCCCAAGTGGCCTCCCCTGGGCAGACAACACTCCTGCAGCAGAGGAGGACACACAGGCTTGCAGAGGAGCTTCATCTGTCCCCAAGATGGGAAGGACAAAGGCTCCTCCAAGAGCACGTTCCCGGTCTAGGAGGAGAGCCAGCAGCAATGTGGACAGATGTGCAGCTGGGCCCACTCAGGTTCTTGAGAACAGGTACAAGGGTTTGTTTCCTCTTGGGGAGACCAGCTGGCAGATAGGACCCACAGAGTTTAAAGGGGGGCTGGGGGGACACAATGGAGAAGCTGGCAAGTGCTGTGGGCAGCACAACAGTCCCAGGCCTTGGGAAACCCGTCATGAGTGGGAAGAGGCTCAGCTGAAAGCACCTCTGACCCCCTGTGCCAAAGCCTGCGGTCCTGCTGCTTGGGCTCCCACCAGGAGACTTGGAAGTTCCAGCTGCTCTCCAGAACAAGCCATTTTTGGGTGCCTGGAGCAACCACCATGCAGGTGTGTCTGGGCAGCCTCTGGCAGAGCCATGGGAGAGCCCAGCCCTCGCCCTGCCAGGCCTCCCTGGCAAAGTGCTGCTGCGGCCAGAAAGTCCTGGTGGGTCTCTGCTGAGGGAGAGAAGCTGTGGGGGGTGTTTCAGAGAGGACTCTGGGCCTCGTGCTGAAGGGACCCTGGGAAGAGGTGAGGGCTTTGGAGGAGGGCAGCGGCTCCCCTCTCCCCTTAGACCACCAGGCCTCTGAGATGCCTGCCCAGGGGCAGGTTGGTGCTATGGGGGCTGGGGCGGGGGCAGTCGCGGTGAGAAGCAGCTGGGCCACCCTGCTCTGCTGCTGCTTCTGATGCCTAGAGCAACAAGGAGAAAGAAACAACCTGTTGCACCTTTGAAAGTCACCCTGATATGATTGGTCCATTTGCTTAACGCGTATCAAACCTTCAGAACAAGCAGACACTAGGCTCAGAGAACCCAGTCTGGCAGAACTGGCCAAAACCAGCCCACCCTACAGAAGAAAAGCATGCCCCAGAGGAGGGTTCAGCTAAAGAACACCCCTGAAGACCACCAAAGACCCACACGAAAGACCCTAAGAGACTTAAAGCGCATGCATAATTAGGATGCAAATATTATCATGAGTTCCAGGAAAAAGAATGAATATGTATAACTAGTGCAGGAAATCTAAAGCATATGTAACTTGTTGTGCAATATAAGGTGGTGTGATTTGCGACATGCCATGACTTACAACATGCACGTTGGGCGGAGCAATCCCCCGTGCATCGGGAGCTGTGATAAAGAATGCCTGCCTTCTAAAACTTCAAACCAAGTCTGAGAGGGTTGTTTTGTGACCCAATTTAGGGTAACACTTCTGCCCTGTCTCACCACGGTGGGGACGTCTCCTGGGAGGCTTCCCAAAGCCTGTCTTATGGCCAGGGCCTCGGCTCTCATGGCATGGAGGCAGTGTGAAACAGTGCTCCATCTTTTTCCTCCCATAGCTGCAACCCCTCTCAAGAGGACCAGGGCCCCAGCTGGAAAGAGCTCACAAGCGACAGCGGCAGTGCTGGAGGAAATGACCGTAAGTTCAGCGCTGCCTGTCGCCCCATGTTTGCACCAAGCCTGCCTGGCTCAGCTGGGACTGATGGCCCTGCAGAACCAGCGTCCTCCTGTCCCGAGAGAGCCTCAGGGCCACCTTGCCTATGTGGCCATGACAGAGCTGGCTACCATGTCGATGTCTCTGGGGGATACTGTAGTAACCATGGGGTGCCCCAGTTCAGTAGAGGCCTAGATGCCAAAGCCTCATCCACCTTACCTCTGCAGTCATGCCGTCAGTGCCCTGCCTGCGAGGGGATCCTGCTCAGCCTCTGTCCCCTGCTCCCAGGGTGCAACCAGCTGCCCCCCCTCTCCAGGGCACAACCCTGGCCCTGCCCCTGCCCCTGCTCCACGGGGAGGGAGTGCGTAGGACCGGCACCCACCTCCCCGCAGGGGTCTGGCACATGCCCTGATGGGCGTCCTCAAGAAGGCTCCTCAGGCTTTTCTCTGGTTTCTTTGCACAGGGTGGGTCTTCAGCATTGCTTACAGCCTGGCAGTGGCTGTGATATCCCTCCAGAGACGCCTCATCACCAGCATCTCCACCCTGTGAGTACAACACATGTCCCGTCTGGACATGGAGATGCGGAGTGCCAATGGGTCAGGGCGAACAGGGGGAGGCTGGGGGTGCTTCTCCCTGGCTTCCCTGTAAATTGCTGCTCCTCAGCTTTTAAGAGAGAGTCCCCCTGTGCAGGCTCTGCCTTTGAGCACTGCTAACACCAGGACTTACTCTTTTTCAGGAAAGAGGTCCTCACCCTGATGAAGAAGAGGTTATTCATGGTCCTCATCTTGATGAACCTAGCTGCTCTCGGTGAGTATTTGCGTGCTGTCAGCAGAGGCACAGAGGCACTGGGTGTGAGCTTCAGCATGAGGGAAGCGCTTGAGCACCTGTGGGGCCCTTCCAACCTCCCACGTTTGTGGGTCTGGGAGGTCATGAGATGCTCGCTGTGTGCAGGGGAAATGGGGCATAGCTGTGGGGTGTCAAGCGTGCCCGGAACCAGGGCTGTGCAGAGCCCTGAGGCCCAGGGAAAGAGTCCCTGCTTGGAGCCTCAACCACTCTCTGCACCCCTTCCCCATGTCCTCAGCCAGCCTCTTGCCACCATGGTGTGGGAGGAGACTGCGTTACTACGGGGATCATTAGAAACCCTACTAAGTCTGCCTCGGTAATGTGAATTACAGCTGGTACCTGCTGCGGGACCTTGATGGTGATGTGGATGATGAGGACAAAGTATGTGCCACAGGTCAGTGGGAAAGGAAAGTCCTGCAAAGGAGCACTGCTGGCGGTGGGTGGGTGGTTGGGTGGGTAATTGCCCAGTCCTCTGGTTCCAGGCAGCAGCTTCTGCTGTGCCTTCCTAGAGCCACTGCCTCTGGAAATCCCTGGCAGCTCTGGGACTCAAACAGAGAGCATTTCCCTTTCAGGTGCTGCTGAAACAGTCTGCAGATGAGCCGATGTCCCTGCGGTAAGAGCCCTGTCCTGTCTCCTGACCTGCAGCACGTTTGGTAGGGTGGCAGCAGATGAGCCCATGCTATTTGCACTCACTTGCACAGTGCCCAGGGCTCGTGCCTCTCCTTCCTGCCCGGGTCTTTTGCCCGGACGGGAAACATTTGCAAACTGGGGAAAGAAAAAGGGACTCGAGCATATCTGCCGCTGCTCCTCCTGAGCTTGGAGACTGTGGGGGGGGCTGGGCAGCTCTCTGACAAGATCTGCTTTCCCGGTATCTGCAGGAAGGCGCTCACTGCGTGGCAGGAACAAGCCTCAGTGATGCCACAGCTGAGGGATGAGGTGGCGCACCTGGCTGCAGAGGTGGACGCTATGAAGAAGGTGATCCTGCACTTTGGGAAAGAGGGCTGGGACGAGCAGGACCTCACACAAGGCCCTTCCTGGGCCCGTTGGTGGGCTTTTCTGGCTCAGCCCATACACCCAACCCTTGTCAGGGGCTGCTGGTTGAGCTGCTCCACTGTAAAGCCCCTTCTCCTGGCCAGGACTGACATGGTTGTTTCCCCCGTCCCTTTGTGTCTTTCCCAGGAAGCTCAGCAAATGAGAGAGGCAATGTCTGCAACCATGCAGGTGTCTGTCCGGGCTCTGCAAAGCACAGGTATAGAGAGACCTCGGGTCCAAGCGGGCAGGTCTCATCACTCTGGGCTCATGCTTGGCGTTCCCAAAAGCAGGCTGTCCTGCAGACGCTGCTCTCCGAGGCAGACTGGGAGGTGGGACCAGATCACGGGGCCCAAGAACACGACTGTGGCAGAGCGTTTTCCTTGGGCTCACCCCAGTCCTGCCATCAGATCCCTCGCTGGTGCCCCGGCCATGCCTCTGGCAGCATTTCAGCCCTCTCCCTCTCTGCTGAGCTTAACTAGAGAACAAAAGCGAGTGGCCAGGTCATCTTCTGTTGTCCACGCAGCGGGGGCTCGGCTTGGGTCTGCAGCCCTTCCCATGGGGGCTTGCTGTCTCCCAGTGCCACACACCTTCTCTTTGTGTGGCTGGGGCAGAGACGCTTTCAGTGGGAGCAGGGATCCCCTCCTTTTCCTGGGGCACCTCCAAGGGCACGGTGCTGCATGTGGGGCTGGCAGGCAGCCTTACAAGTCACCTGCAGCCACCAGGTCCTCCGAGCCCAGGACCTCTTGCAGTCAGCTGCTCTCTTCTCCCTTCAGGGGCTGCCACCGACCTGCAGAGATCGTCCAGCAGCTCTGCATGGGTCTGCAGGGTGTTTGGGTTCATGTGTGCTCCACCTGTTCTGGATACTTTTGTGCAGGTAGTGTAGCAGAAACCCTCAGTGCTGCTCCTCTTGCCTCTTACAAGGTTGGGGCCAAGTCCTGGGGTGTCTCCCCTCAGGCCAGTGATATTGCTGAAGGCCAGGGCACCGCTCTGGTGTCTGACACCTGAGGTCTTATACAGGGCTTGGCTCCCTGGAAGACAGCAGTTGCCCTCAGAAAGGGGCTTCCTGACCACCACCCTGGTCACTGCTGGGTGAAGGGGCTTCTCCTTCAGGACCCCATTTCCCTGTCACAGCTCTGATTGTCCCTCTCCCAGTGGGGCAGTGGAGGGTGGGGGAAGGCTGCAGAGATGCTGGCCAAAATGAGAGGCTTCTTGAAAGCCCTGACCCTGGTGCAGGGTATTGGATGATTCCCACTGGCTGACTGTTACCCTCTTTCCCAAACCGGGAAGATGGTCGGCTGCTTCTGCCCACTCCCAACACACTGTGTGTTTCAAGCACAAGCACAGCCCACAGGCGTGGTGCTGCCGGTGCCTCTGGCTGCAGGGGAGTGAAATGGCCCCCATCACGCCCTCGCTTTCATTGCTCTTGCGCTCTGCTTTCAGGCGGATGCTTCCTCGGATACTGATGGCCTTTCAAAGCGTCTCAGAGTGAGGCACTAATCCGGTTGCCCACACACATGCGACAGAGGGCCATCACCATACAGCACATCTCCAAGATGGCCTCTCTGCTGGGGACTGCCAGCAGTGCCCCCCGAGATTTCACTGTCTCTGTAAGTCTCTGCCGGGCACTGGGGGCTGGGACCTGGCCACGGGGAAGAGCTGTCACGGGGACTTGCTGCTCTCTGCGCACCTGCAGAATGAGATCCGTGTGCTCCCAAGCACCACTGTTCCCTGCGGGGACCTTTCAAGGGACACGCGGGGTGGTGTCACCCCTCCTAAAACCTGCTCAGCGCGTTTTGGCCCAGCACCTCCGGGCCCCTGAGCAACACACAAGAAGGAGACTCAGCCCCACTGCATCCTGCACCAGCTGGGGACACAGGAGCAGGGTGCATCTCATGGGCCCTGAGCTGGCATGAGCGTTTCCTCGTGGTCAGCTCAAGCCTGACTTGCTCCCCTGTGCCTTGTTTCCAAGGGACTGGATAAGAAATGCGAGGGCGAAACTCTGCTGGCAACATTTGTGTATGCTGTGCAGAAAGAGCCGACCCAGACCTTCCCTCTGCAGTTACAGGGAGTGCGTGTGGGCAAGAGGCCGGGGCAGAAATGCCTCTTTTCCAGCAAGTCACTTGCAGAGAGGGTGTGGATGGTCCCTGCCGTGGCAGGGGCCTGACACTGGCCAAGAGAAACACTGGTGGGATTGGGAGGGAGAGCAGCATCTGGCAGGTCGGCAAAGTGGAACAAAGGCCACATTGGCCCCAGAGCCGACTCGGACCCCAGAGCTGCCAGGGAGGACGCCAAGCACGTTGATGTAGCATCAGGACTTTCCCTGGGACCACTGAGCCTGAGGTTTCCACAGCTGCCTACCATGGTCTCTGAGGCCAGGCGTTGGCTCTGCAGAATGGGATCACCAGAGTTTTTCAGCTTTTGAAGTGTGATGTCCTGGTTCAACTAGGATAGGGTTAAGTTTCCCCAGCAGTGGGGAGGGAGCTCTAGCCGGGTTATTCAATACCATGCTGACGTCAGGTCCGGGTGCCCAAGTGCGGGAAGAGCAGGGACGGCTTTTGTCTGGGTCGGTCCCCTCACTGCTGTATCTGTGCAGTGTATCCCTTGTTCTGTTCATTGCTATTACTGTTATTGTTGTTGTTCAGTTTGTTGCTGTTACACTGTTGTATTAAACCTCTCCTTATCTCAACCCTGGGGTTTGTATTTCACTCCCTGCCCCGTCTGGTCCAAGTGGGGAGGGGCAGCGGCAGCGTGCCTGGCAGGGCCTAAAGCACCATACCTGACATATGGAGCAACTGGGGAGAACCACGATACACCTGCATTTATCGAGTGCAGGTACATGGGAGGATCGTGGGAACGAATGTCATCGGCCAGACACATTCGGAGACCTTTCCTCCATAAGAATGTGCTGGGTTTGAGTGGCGGGGTTTTTGGTAGCGGGGGAGGGGGCTACAGCAGTGGTTCCCAGGGAGAACTTCTCGAAAGCTCCCCCAGCTTGGGAAGAGTTTTATGGGAATTTCAGTGGAAACTCAAGTATTTCGGTGCTAAATCTACATTAACGCTGTTGCTGTTGTATTTCGGCGCTGGGAGGACTGCAGCACGTGGAGGTGACCCACGCCAGAGCATCTCAAGAAGAATGCATCCCGTGGGGAGGACTCATGATGGAGAAAGTCTGTGGAGGACTGTCTCCCATGAGAGGGACGCTATGTGGAGCAGGGGGAAGAACGCAGAAGAGTGCTTCCCCTGCCCTCCCCTTGCAGGAAGAAGCGTCGAACTGACTTGCACCCCCCATCCCCTGCCCCTGCGCTGCTGGGGGAGGAGGAGGTGGAGATACCGGGAACAAAACTGGGCCCAGGAAGAAGGGAGGGATGGAGGGGAGGTGTTTTTAAGGTATGGTAACGCTTCTCACTGTCCCATTCTGTCTGTTGGTAGTGGTTTGAATTAAAGTGATGTCTTTTTTCTCTCCTGTAACAAGCCTGTCTTTTGCCTGTGACCATAATGGGTGAGTGACCCCTCTCTGTCCTCACCTCCATTCCTGAGCCTTTTGATTCATTCTTCTCCTTCCCGGCGCTGCGGGGGGGGGGGGAAGGGGTGAGTGAATGGCTGTGTGGCACTCAGTTGCCCTCTAGGCTCAGACCCTGACAACATTGTTCAGAGATGGAGCAGAGGGAGATGGGTCTGACACTAAGGACCAACCACAGTTTCACTTGGAAATTACTTGGAAATTACTTGAGGAGGAACTTTCATGAACCAGGCTTTCAGGATGACAACATATTAACAGTGTCTGTGCAAGGCAGCCTACAGGATAACATGTTTCCTGCTGCTGAAGTAGCAGCAATGTGAGGACTAGCTTCTTTTCAAAAAAGCTCTAAATCAAGCTTATACTATTCAACCATGGATGCCAGATAATACCTCCTTCAGAGCAAATCTCCAGACCATGGAGAGATGAGGATTCTCAGCACCACCTGAAAGGGGTGTAATCTTTTTATTCACTCTTACTGTACTGTGTTACCGTTAATGTAGATTTAGCACCGAAATACTTGAGTTTCCGCTGAAATTCCCATAAAACTCAAAACTAAAGCCTTTACTAAACCAGGTGTCAATGTACTTATGTTTCTTTGCCCATTGTAGGAAGCCTCAAATGCAGAGGAAAATAAAGATTATCAATTAAGGGAAATAAATTCATAAAAAACACAGTGTCTTGTCCTAGAAAGATGGAATCACACTGTCAACAGCATGAAAACAACTATTCTTTTTAAAAGGACTGGCTTGCTTTTTTCAGTTACACTAGAAGCATTAGTTTCATGCCTATCATGAAGATTCATCAGAGTGTCCTAGGATTGCCACAGGTTGCTGGCTATCACAAAAGGCCTGGGTTGCTTTGAGGTTTCTCCTAAGTATTCCTCCTCTTCCATCCTCTTCTGAAATGTTATCTTTAAAAAGGTAACAACTGTGGAATTCGTATGTCAATTCCAGTGACTTTACATTGACAGAGATAGCAACACTACCTCAAAGAAATAAGATTTTGTAAAAAAACTGAGATCAGAACCAGGACCTGGTGTTTCACCTCATCCATCCAATTCCTCAACAGCTACATTGTGCATTTACATACCAGATGGCACGCAGATCCATGACAAAGTCCTTGCTTGCTATAGAATTAACAAGACATTCATTCAGAACACAAAATTCGATCAGTTGAAGGTTTGTTCCCTGCACTGCTTCAGGCAAGGAAGAGGCAGAAAGACTGGTTTTGGTATCACATGGATTTTCTATATGCCTCAGTTTTGATTCTGACAACAGTACCCTTCAGTTATCATCCTCTTCCAGAAGAAGCTTTCTTCAGCAAAACACATGATAATGAACTCTACGACATTTTCAGAGTACTGCACAAGGGCTGGCATCTTGCTTGGGAACTTGATAGGCTGTGATAGTGTACACTTACTGTTTTACACACATGGGTATCCACAGAAACTTTCTGTGCATCTCTTTTACTTTTGAAACTTCCAAAGAGTTCATCTGGGATACTAAATACTGAACCACTTGGCCAAATAAGCAAGTTTATGCTCCTCACTAATGTTCTTTCTTCTTCCTCCCTTTATTTTTCCCCTCTACAAAAAAAAAAAAAGTGTTTTTCAAACTTTAATGGGTCTAGCAAAAACAATTAGATCCTTCTGATGTTAACCACAGAATGAGGTTGGAAGGGACCTCTGCATGTCATCTGGTCCAATGGCCCTGCTCTGGCAGGGCCACCTACAGCCGGTTGCCCAGGACTGTGTCCAGATGGCTTTTGAGTACCTCCAAGGGAGGAGACTCCACAACCTCTCTGGGCAACCTGTGCCAGGGCTCAGTCACCCTCACAGTAAAAAAGTGTTTCCTGATGTTCAGCTGGAGCCTCCTGTGTTTCAGTCTGTGCCCATTGCCTCTGGTTCTGTCACTGGGCACCATCATGGAAAAATATCCAAAGATCAGATTTTTACCATAATTAGGCAAAACACACAAGCAGAAAAATTGTCTGGCTCTTCTCAGTTCTGCATTAACTAAGAATATTGATGTTAAGACTTTACACCAGATTTTCTAAGGAAATGGATGTTGATCTCCCACTATCTGTTCTTTCCTATTCACTTTTGAGTCTTGTCAGCCATTTTCAACCACATTTAGAGCCAGGTTCACAGCTTCAAAGATAAGTGAAAACTTCAAAGTTTCGAGTCCTCCAAACTTAAAAAAAAGAACGCTAGGCAGGATAGAGAGGCCCAAATTAATGATTCATTGGGACAAATGACAAGTAGAACACAGTTCTTATATCTTCCTTTTTTTTTTTTTTTTTTTTTTTGGCAGTAACTAACACTGCTGGCCCATCATAGTACCCAGACTTCTGAATTAATCACAGACTGCCATTTCTTGCCTGGTGTTGGAATTACTGCAGCGTGACCACAGGCAATTCACACAAATCCATAGGAAAACAGGCTTCATTAGTTCTGCAGCCCATGGACAGACTCTCTTTTTGTTGCAGCATTTGCTTACCAGTACAAAATTAAACTGTACTTGCCCTAAGAAACTTTTATCATGGTATAACAGCATCTGTCTGTGAGTTTTACTAGTTGCCACAGTGTTACAATGGTGCAAAAAATGTGCATAAGCAAAGCTATAGTTGAACATATGCAAAACCATCAGCTGTTACAAAATTATCAGTCCTAAATCAAAACAGGTTTGAATTTAGAAGCAGTCTGCCACTCTAGGAGGTTGTAGGTAAAGGCAGGTAAAACGTCTTGAGCCATTTCTCAGAGGGTATGTAATAAATGAAGAAGTAACAGATTTTTGAGCTGCTTATTAGGAGGGAAGGATCCGGACTGTAAGAAGAAAATGAAAAGTTGTCTCCTTGCCTCTTTCATGCTAATTAATGCATTCAGAAGCTGTACTGAAAGGAATTTAAACTCGTGATAGTCATAAGAGAACAGATCAAAGAAGAAAAAAAAACAGATCAAGTCGAGGAAAAGAAAGCTGTACATGCCTTTCAGTTAACAGACAGAATACAGGTCTGAAGGAGGTAAGATCTGTATTTTTTTATTCTACCCAAAATTTTCTATGTTGCTTCAGAATTATGCTTCAGA
This sequence comes from Strix aluco, assembly GCF_031877795.1. Classification (NCBI taxonomy): domain Eukaryota; kingdom Metazoa; phylum Chordata; class Aves; order Strigiformes; family Strigidae; genus Strix; species Strix aluco. Next base: position 30,887,821 of record NC_133971.1, read on the forward strand.
AGGGGCTTGACTGTCTCTAAGTGAACTCTGAAATGTTTTATTTCCTTGGCTAGAATTCTTTTCAGTGAAGTCATTGGGTTTTATTACCTGTGTAAGGTAGGTAGATTAGCTGGATACTATCAAGTAGGATCTGTTGTGCTGTTTAAAAGACAGGAACATGATTACTTGTGGATTACTTCTTTACTATATTTGATCAATTAGATTTTTAACTGTTTAGACTACTTTTAACTGGATGATTATTCCTTTAAGACTGGAAATTAAGATTAAATTCTCTGCACATCTAAGTATAGATTGTCAGCAGACATAAATTAGTATAACTATCTGAAAATCAACAGATCCCTGAGAGTTTACACTGATTGAAAACCTGTCCCTTGGGTGTTTACGGGAAATAACAGAAGAAACAACTACTTGTAAGGGCAGTATAAGTTTTTCTTCTTCTGAATAGTTTTTCGTGTCCAGGTAAATTGCCTTTCTTTCTATACTCCTAAGAAATTTTAAGTCAGAAGTCTGCCATCACTTAGTACCTAAAGAGACCATGTCAAATCCTTCTCTGTTGCACTAAGGTGCAAATACCTTGATGTCAGTGGAGCTACTCAAATGTAGACTATAGTTTTGAGTTTTGAGTTTTGCCTTAAGTTGGGACAGTTGCATATGTATATTCTATATATGTGTATGCATATGTATATTCTATCCTGTAGGTTTGAGCAGGACCAAGCTCACAAAATGCCCAGAAGAAACCACTATTCAGATGGCAACTTTTTCAGAGGGAAAGGACACAGCTATCTTGCAGCAGAAGAGTAAGCATAAACCAAAACCTCTGTTAGCATGTAAGCTGGTGAAAAAAATTTACATTGAAATAAATGTACAACATAGTATCAGAAGAAGTCACCGTTGTATAGAGTGCATTTTAGCTATCCTGTAGTTGTCTCTAATGTTTGTCACTGCAGAATCCTAGAGCCCTCAATGGTTAAGAAGATCATATGATCAGAAGTCATTAACCTTTATAATAAAATTACCAGGTTTATTGAGGCTTATTTAGAAAATTCTTTTGAGGCTGTTGCAAGGTGATCGTTACATTAAGTTTTATCTCCAGATCCACATACGTCTCTTCAGAACCTCAAAGGGACATAGTATCACCCTAAATAATTTAAGGAAAGCCCCTCCAAAATGGTAAAATACGTTCAAAAAGCAAATGGAGACATCAATGCCATACAAATGTGACTCTCAATAAATTGTTTCTGGGTGAGACTCCACTTAAGCAGAACTAATTCAAGCTAACATTTTGTTAGTTTTAGCTTACAATAAAATATGTTTGGTCTTGGATTACTAGAGATGCTATCCCACTGGTGATGTGTTATTACTTTAGACAAATACTTGGGATATCTGTATGTGGAATGTGTTTCTGGTACTGGTTTATTATTGGCCCCCAAACTTGGTGACTTGTCCTCCCCCCCCCCCCCCCCCCCCCCCTCCCCACTGCAAGGTATTTCTTTCTCTGTCTTCATCCCTGGGCAGAGAGAATAAGCAAAGGGGAAGGCTCTCTCATAGTTCTTTCAAAGCATTTCAGTTCTCCGAAAGAAAAAGCTGGATAGTCATGTCTCAGCACCAGGAACTAAACACACTTACCTCCAATGCCACAAACTGCATTGGTAAGCAGTTTTCTAGATATGCGAGGGAAAAGTGACTCTCTCCTTCCAGTATCAGAAGTAGCATTCAAGATATAAGCACAGATTTCTAATAGGACAGCTGCAACTTTAACTGGAATTGCAAGAAATTGTGTATACACTTCTCATACCAGCCTCTTGCATAGGAAGGGAAGGAGTTAGATGGCAAAGACACAGTTAAAATCACCAACTCCAGAAATGACATATATTCTGTGGGCAATATAGGCTAATGGATGGTTAAAACTACAGAGCATGTGAAAAGCAGAAAGCAGTCTCAAAATGTAGAAAAGGCAGCAGTTGTTTGGAGAAGTAGTCTCTCCAAGTTTTAACTGTGCTGGGGACAGTAACAAAACCAGTGGAGCCATCTTGTAATTTTGAAGATCAGCTGCAACACAGCAGCACCAGGAAGCAGTGAATGCCGTGAACTGTGTTCCTTGGGTCAAACAGATCTCCAGCCAACACAGGTTTGAACGGGCAGGAGCAACTTGCAAGATTCAGGTACTTGTGTAAAAGAAAATCCCTTTGGCTCCAGGGGGGTACATGCTTCAAAGAGCACACAGGCAGTTCAGACAAAAAGACAGCCTGTTCTGCCACACAAATCTGCACGCATCTTCTTTCAGGCTTCACAGGTCACAAGGAAACACTCCTTCATGAGACTCTGAGTCACTGAAAATGATAGCAAATAGATATAAAAGGTCTCTGGTAAGTCACATACTCTACTCCTCAGTCCCAATGGAAAAGCCTGATGGTAATTATTGCAGGGTAACTGGATATAAGACATATAAAAGTATGTTAGAATGAGTTTATCCTGACTCATGTGGTCATTTTTTTCCCTTTAAGCATGTTACAGACTCTTCTGTCCTTGAACAGGCAAAGAGCAGGCAAAAAAAAAAAAAAATGGGGAGTGAATTCTGTATGTCTTAACAGAGAGGATATTAGCATAGGAGGAAGGGTTTTTGTTACTAGGAAACTTGCAATTACTTTGTCAGCTTGCTTTCTGACAGACAGTGGAACTGTGGTATTTCTCCCAAGTGCCTGGTAAGCAGTAGGAAAGATGTCTTGCAGCACAGTTTGCAAAGCCTATGTTCCCTAAATTGACCCAGTGACACCAATTCAGTGCCTAACATGTCATAAAACAAGAACTAAAGAATATAGAGCTCTTTCTGAATAATTCAAAGTTTGTTACTCGGGTTTTGAGGTTGTGTAGTGTTTTATGTACCCAAAAAAACCTTCTGTCATCAGCAGTTGTTGCTATATGATAAAGTTAGGATGCATTTCTCAATACGTGCCGCCTAAAGTAATTTAACAAATAAACATGAGCTGTGTCTCTGCAGGTGTGGCATTTATTTCACATTCTCTTGCAGAATTGCAATGCTGCTTGCTGGATTTACAGGCAGGGATTTTTTTAGAAGAAGTAGTCACTGGTAGATTATTGTCTTCAAAGCAATATATTCCTCATTTTTAAATGCTTAAGAATTTGGCAGAGAATTTAGCTAACTTCTTAATCTACAGAGACTGGCTGAAGTTATTGATACTTTGTCTATTTTCTGAAGTTAAATCTGCTCCATGCTTTTCTCTGATAATAGGATATTGATACAAATTTTTTCTCTAATCATTCTTGCTCCCACAAGAATGCATCAAGTTCTGGTGTTAATTATTTTGTTTTGCTTTCCCAACAGAGCTCTGGGTATTGGACTCTTCATTCTGGTGCTGGCAATTTTACTTATCTTTGGCTGCTGGTATTACAAAAGACGCAGTGGCTATAAAAGTCTGCGGGTAAGCATGGCAGCTTACTTTCTAGCATGCTGTTATTTTGACAACATATTATCATTATTTGCATTACATTAATACAGAGTACATCGAATCTGTAGTAGGAGGTCATTAACTCAGGCAATATTTACACTGACATATACACAGGGAATACCACACAATATGAAACACACCTTGCATTGAAGAACTCAGGCAAAGAGGTAAAGAGGAAGCAGAAGCATAGGGAGATGGAGTCAGTTGCCCAACTTTGCACAACACATCAGTAGAAAAACTGATCTCAGGGAAGCATTATATTCCATATTTATGCAAACCCAAGATGTGTTCAGCGTATTTTCATTTAAATAAGATATTCACTACTCATATGACTTACCCCTAAATAAGGACAGATATGATTAGAGTAAATCTAGGAAGAGGAGAAGAAAAATAACTGTTACAAGTAACTAAGTAAATATTATGTTCATGTATGAGTGATGCATGATTTATTTGTATAAAAGTTGACTTGCAGTTTTAAGATTTACAAAAAAGCACGGCAGATTTGAGATTTGCTTTCTAAATACTATTTTTAAAAAACTCTACTTTGTGTCTTCTTAAAACTATATAAAAAAAGCTACAATCCTTCTCATAACATCTGTTGTTAGAAGTCTCAAAGCTTTGTCTTTGAAGTTCTGCTCTCTCCTATGAAAGGTAGGCCACTTTTAACCCTTTAAAGTGACAGCTTTATCCAATTATATGTTTTACAGTATCTTTTGGTTATCCTAACATTTCAAAAAAGATGTAACCATCTGGAATTAAAAAAACATACCTCTCACCTCAGTCAGCAAAGCCATTTCCTTGCTGTTTCCGATAACTTTCTCCTGTTACCTTTCCAGTGATCTATCTTCATAGTGAAATGCTGCAAAAATGAAGGTAATACTCAAAAAAACCTTCAAAAAAGCAAACCAGAATTCTTTCATTTCTGCTTTCTACATCATTGCAAGAAGCACACCCTTTTTTAATTCCTTCTCATTGCTGATTGCTGCTTTCTGGTTTTGAAAATCAAATTTTTGTTAAGCTTTTTGGCTAGGGGAGAACAGGTACAGAATGTATACAAAAGAAATGGTGGAAAACTGGGAAAAAAAAAGGTTGGAGATTAAAGAAAGAAATGGGTGGGATAAAAAGGAGGAGGCATTCAGGTATGTGAGGAGGTGTCAGTTCCTGCAGCAGTCCTGGACCTAAAAAATGTGATCCTCTTTTTCTGGCAGTGTAATTAGATAATACAGGAGGGATAGTATCTCTCAGCAGAGATGGCAGAAAGTGATAGGTAGATTAACTCTCTTACTTGCTGGCATTGTGTCTGACCCTAATCCCAGTCTCTAATACATACTGTAAATGTGCTGTCAAATATTAAATGTTGCATAATTTTCTCCAACTTCACATTCTCTTTTTCCTTTCTTCTTCCCCATACTTCTTTACGATCTGTCACAGAGCAAAAACTCCAGTGTGGGCACAATACGAACCATGGTAGGTGAGGGAACAATACTGGACTGCAAAATGGCTCTGCAGGAGCACAGAAACTTTAATTCTGTGGTAAGTTGTAACTCAAGGTTTCATTTACTCACAACATAGTAAGACCTGCTGAGACAATCTTGGTAAACAGCTACTTGTTGATGATTTCTTTCTTGGGGTGTGCTCTCTAGATTGGGTCTTCAATGCCTCTACATTAACTTAAAAAGTAGTATTTTGCCCCTTTTTACTGTGAAAAGGGTTTTTAAAATCTACTATTAAGAATTATTCTTTAAAAAAATTCTCTTCTTTCACCTACTTTTATTCTTAAATTGTACAATCATTATGCAATCTGTTAGAATGATGTAACACCTGAATGCTGAAATATACTGAATAAACAAACATCTCCCTAGTAGATGTTCCACCATTCTGACAAACAACAAATGGACTGTGTCTGGTATACTATACCCTGACAAGGATTATCAGGAAACATTGTAAAATTTCAAGGTTTTAGCTTCTCAAATCATTATGGAAAGATGAACGTTCAAACCTATAATTTTGAAAAAATTCAAATGACTTAATTGATAAATATGTATGTCAAGTTATGGGTGTGTTCAAATAGTTTTAGAATAGGGAAAAGGCTAATTTACAACCAATTTTAAATAAACTGCCCAAATTGTTAACATGGAAATCAGACAACATACCTGCATCAAGACTCTTAAAGTTTCAATATCAGTCTGAACTCTCAGTATAAAAAAAAATTGCTTTTTAAAAAAATTCCTGTCCTTATAACACTGAAACTTCTCTCTTTAGATGAGTGATACAAACAGAATATATTTAACCTGATGCAAAACCAAAAAACTTATTAGCAAAAACTAACCTTAAAAAACCCCCACATAATGAACAAGCTTAGCTATTTTAAGCTGTAGTACCATACCTGATATTAAGGTAGATAGCTTGCTGCATCCTTAATGTAATTTTCTTGTACCTCCATTGTTTTTTCACTCTTTCATACCTATTTTCCTTACCATAGGTGCCTGATGCTCCGCCAGCTTATGACAAAATTGCTGCAGATCAGTCACCACCACCTTATTCACCATGATAACAAGGAAACTTAAACTCTAAACATACCGATTCAATTTCCTCATGCTCTCTCTTAATTTCCTGTACATGCTTAACTTTCTTAAAGCTAAAATAATTTTTAAAAAAATCACATGCTTTCATTAGCAGTTGCTGAAATATTCCTGCTTAATTTACAGAACTGGTTCTTGAAATGCCTCAATAAATCTGAACATGCTTTTATTTTAAGTTTTTCATTTCCTGTGGTCAGATTAATACACTATACTCAAGTCTGGGCATCTTGCATCCTCCATAGTTCTATCAACAGTAAGTACACAGCAGTAAGTACTCTACTAGAGTAGAAAGTGTCAGCACCTTTACTTTCGTCTTTCCCATTTAGTCTCCCTTTCTTTAAAAAAGAAATAAACTATTCCCTAGAATGCAATGTACAAGAATCTGTCATAAAATGGACAAAGACTAACCATTCTCACCACCAGCAGTTCTACCAGTAGTTCTAAAACTAACCTGCAAAAAGTGACTATGCTTTACAACAGGCTTTTACCTCACATCACTTGTTTATGTGCCTGTAGTGAAATAATTCCTGTAAAACATGATCTAGGCAACCTAGGAATTTCTGCTTAGAGTCAATTTTATTTCATAACAATCAATGGGTATAATGATGATCACCTTTAGTTTCCTTCTGGCAGTCTTGTGAGAAAGCAAAAGAATTTGGTAGATATAGAGTTTTACGTGTTCTAACATGTTTTACATGTTTTTAACATGATGAAACAATATGAGAAAATGTGTAAAGTCCATATTCCTTGACGAATACAGAAGACAGCAGACTAATTTTTCCAGGTTGCCAGAACGCTAGCAGTAATAGAAAACAAAGAATTTTGATACACATAAATTAGGCTACATAGGCAGGCAGGTATTGTTTACTTAGACTTTTTTGGTTATTGTTTACTTGTCAGATACTTAAGATTATATGCAGATCAACAAATTTATACACAAGGCCTGATATCTCACAGCAGGAGACAGCTAAAACTGTACAACATTTGTTAAAATGAAAAGTAGTTACAGAAGAAAAGTATTTTCATAAAACAATTTTTAACTACTATTAATAAAGAATCCAGTCCTTTGCCATGAAATATGCAAACACCATAAAACAAAAAACCATTTTAAATACAAGGTAGATTTACTTGTGTAACATAAACTCCATATATGGTGATAAATAATAAGACATACGTTTTTAGAAGTGTTTCTTTTGTAATAAAAATGTTTATATAGATAAAATTATATAGTAAAATTACATACTTAATGGAAGGTCATAAATACCTGTATTTGCTGTGAAAGGTTATAATCAATATGTTTTTATAAATTTAATTGATACATAAATTTAGTTGATATTTGTATTTAGAAATTTAGAGAGATACTTTAACCTAAAAAGCTGTCTTACATGTGTCACTTCCAATATACACCTTTAAGGAAAAAATTCTGTGGACTCGTTTAGTGACAGGAAGAAGACACAGGAAAATATACAAAATGCCACCTTATAGATACTAAATGCCAGAAGTGTAGAACATGATGGCTGCCTAATTGTTTTTGCAGAACTGGTAAGCTAAAGCTTGAGGCTAATGATCTTTAGCAACTCTGTACTCTGCAACTCTCTACCCTGGGGCAACATCCTTTCAAAAGACTGTGTGGTGCTACAGTTGAATGGAACTGACATACACATTCGTGGCTGAGAAAAAAAGTAATTTCTATAAAGATTGACTACTATAAAGAAGTGAAGTGCTTAGAGTTCAAAAATCTTTACTTGATCCCACACATTTTTCAGTAGTATCAGCATTAAATATGTTACTAGCCATGTGAAAATCTCTTGAGGAAGTGACACTGACTAAGTAGAAACATTAATTTATTTCCAGAACTACATAAGGCCACATTGTTGGAATTGCTCAGCAGCCAGACCTGGAACTATTGAACATTGACACTAATTTATAGATACTTAAAGGACAGATAAACCCTCTTGGAAACTTATCCTTAGTTTTCAGAAAGTATTCCCATTTTTTCTCCCTGTGAAAGCAGTATTCTTTCTTTATAGACACAGTTAGACAGTGGTCTCAGATTTTAATTAGTGCATGAAAATAAGAGCAAGAAATAGAGGTTCATAGAGTACTATATTACATAGGTGGATGCCTCATCACTCATGCTAAATATCCTCACAAATTTAATTTCTCAAATCTGGATCTATACCCAACGAGGGTACACTGGAGAAGCTGGCTGCTGATACATTGAAAAACAGAAATACAGGAAAGGTCAGAACTTGAAAGCAAGACCTGTAATTGCCAAAGCTGTGTGCTGTAAGAACTGGCTATGTTATGTACTTTTTGTATTACACTCAGTCACACTGCACTTGACTAAAGACAAGCTAAAACTTTCTAGGATGCCTGTCCCCTTAAAAAGAAAGAGAAATGAATAGAAATTTCTCAGCTACCACACATGGAGAATAAGGGACAGAGTTTTTAAATTTCTGGGAAAGGCTCTCACATTACACAGTCATATGACCCCAGAGAAATAAATGGTCACCAAAATTTAGATTTATAGTTTCTCTGGTCATGTATGTACAGGGAAGATGTAAAAGTCAAAGATCTCCTGCTCCTCTTTTTTTACCCTCTTTGCCATCAGGCTGCAATCCGATGCCTTGTATTACAACCGTAATTCTCAACAAACATGATTTTTGCACTTTATTTCCTCCCACCAAATGAGCAAATGAAGAAACCCATGGGCAACCTGAGTTCTTCCCCAGGGTGCTGGTGAAGAGAGGTGGCTGGTCATAGATGGAAAAGGAAGCTCTGCTTGTTACTGGTCTGCATGAAACTGCTTCCACCAGAGAAGTAGACACACTATTATTAAAGCTTATTTGCACAAGAGGATCTTAGCAACATCTCTATAGCTATGCATACAAACCTTGCATAGATTAAATGAACAACTTGAAAACCAGGCCTTTCATTAATAGCATGTTTTGGTCAGATTGGTAAATTATAACAGCAGTAGCAGTTGTGCCATCTGTGTTTGGAATCATGGTATGATCCTCCTGGATCATCTACTTCCTAATGAGGTTACGAGCCTCAGTGTGGCCTTAAAAGACTCCAGAATACTGGTCAGCCACCCCAGCCATTTCACAAAGGTGAAATGTACCAGGTCCTGATGAGTGCAATCTTCCCGGCACATTGAGCCATGTAGCAAAATGCTGACTGGGCCAAGAGCCATAAGGTATATACCACATACCTCAGAGATCTATGATAAAAGAAAGTACGAGGGGCTTTTCACAGGAAGAACTTCGTTTCTTAGAGTATCACCAGTCCAGTGTAACCAGACTGGCATATGCAGATGGTTGCCAGGACAATCCAGTGACATTCACCTCTGCAATCTCTGTTGGTTTAATACCTGCTGCAGCTGGGGATGTAGACAGATTATCTTGGCCTCACGAACTGTATTAGTATTATCCAGATTTCTTGTAATTTTTCAGTTAAATAAAACCTTGACAACATATTTTGATTCATGTTTATGTCTAATACTGGTAAAATATTCATTACTTTGTTCGTGTATGTCCATGTATTTATGTGACATAAGAGTACACTTTCCTGCCTTTAAAAGCAAAATTATTTTCTCTTCTTATGTAAAGGAAAAAGGTTACAGAGTTCCTCTGTGCTTTGGAGAAGTAGCATTTATTAATTTGTACTTTTCTGTTGACTGCATATTAAACTGTGCAACAAACCCAAAAGACTGTTGTGTATTCATGCCATTTCATTAAATGTATTTTGTTGTCCATTAGATCTGAAAAGTGCTTGAAAGTTTCCGGTGTTGTCTTTTGGCCACACATCTGCACTGAACGTTCCATGTAGTAAGAAAGGTAAACTAGTAGCAGTATAAAGTTAAGAAAGCTATGTATAGCTACTATCTACACATCCCATACATGCTGACAGCTAAAAACCCGCCCTTGTGCACTTTTTGGAATTGACTCTCCATATTCTGCATCCTTACACAATCCTGATTTTTACTTTACTCCTTTCCCCAGAAAATCCTTGGCTCAAAGGCAGCTTGGTTTCCAATAAACAGAAAGAACTAGTACTTCTCTTCCTGCAAAAATCTAGCTCTTCAAGACGTTTTGTCCACATAGGTTCTACTCTTGGCCCAATGCAAAAAACCACATTTTTGGGGGTAGCAGTGTTCCTAAATGCTTGTGTTCATGGGAATACAAAGGACAGACCCTTGACCGTCTCATCCTCATCCACCCTGAACCACCTCTCAAATTTACTCATCAAAAGAGAACCAGAGACCACTGGGCCATATTTTACCAGGAAAAAAAGGGCAGAATGTAGAATCCACTGGGACACTACTGACACCTAAGCTACAAGCCACAGTTACTGCCTTCTCTAGTTCCCTGAGAAAACTCTTGCCATGTGATAGTGGTAAACCCCACTCTCGCGGGACTCACATGGGTCAAAACCTAAACAAAGACTGAGCAGCAGTGTGCCTTCACATTTCCAAACCATTTTAGTATAGTCTCAATTACATGTTTGGACCACATGCTTTATTTCCTCCTTCTCTGAGAGGTACACCACATGAGTCGAGTACAAGTCAATACAAGGCAAAGAGTGATGGACTAATATAAATACTTTGGTCTTTCAATACTAATTTTGTAAGGTCTTTTCAACTCTGCTAGCTTCCATTTCTGGATGGGAGAAACAGAATTTTTTGCTGCACATTCACTGTGTTCTCTGCTTAGACAGAGAAGCAGCCTTCCTTCTTTCCCATTCTTTTTTGAATTTACCTTATCATCAGCTGTATTATTGTAGCTATTAGGGAAAAGAACTGACTCATTTTTGTGGAAGAGTATTTTCTAAGAAAAAGGTCTAATCTTTCAATTTATATCAGTTTGTCCTTTCCCATTTATCTTGGCAGAAGTAATTGATTTCTGTTTCTGCATACCATCACTTACACCTCAAGTAACTCTTTACTGACATTCAGGACCAAAACAGCTGCCCCTTTTAGACACTGTTCAGCACTAGATTTGCTGTCTGCAGTTTTCTGCAGGAGGAACTTTAGGCTTATCATCTGGTAAGCATATTCAGAAAAATCTTGGAACTGCTTCAGAATTTGCAGTAGAACAACAAAAATCATATAGTAAGTGTGAATATTCCCTGAACATTAATCTCCTGTAGAGGCATCCTTGCAAGGATTAAAAGGTATCAGATGTCTACCTTGTAATAAATTACTCCTGTTTCTGTTTCTCCAGAAATCTCTTCCTGAACATTTTTGGTGTTGACACAGATTTAAAAAGTCTGGCTTTCTTACATTTGTAATCTCCAGGATATGCAGTCCACATGCTCTACACCTCTTAGTTTTTGGCCTTACCAACAGGGAGAAAACCAATGATATTTCATAGCCAATTACTCATTCAACATTTCTGCTTTTCAGCAGGATTCAGGCATCTCTCCTTCCACTTCTTAAACTGGAGAAGCAATTTTATGCTTTTATGTCCATTGTTTTTTCTGCTCAGCTTCTCTGAATTACCTCTTACCTTTTTCCAGTACCCAATTCTCTGGCTGCAAAATCTGTTCTTTCATGTCATAGACAAGTTCAGGCAGAGTTCACACAATTCTCCTGAAACTACTGTTGGAGGCTGTATATATATACTGGGGAAAATTAACTCATACTTGATCTATTTCTTGTTCTTTCCACTAAGCATTCTCTATTGGCTACTACAGTGAGATAAATGCCCAGTCCAAGGTGCAGCTCATACAAGACTGGACTGCTGTACCAGCCATATCACTTGCATTCCATGTGCCAAAGTCAGAAACTCACTTTCAAATATGGGCTGTTTTTTAACAAAAGGTTATGTTTTCACATCAATTTCTTAGGCCATGGAAGGAGGAAAATACCTCAGGACAGGCCTCCTCCATTTTTTATGTTTGTCTATCAAAGGCTCTTCTATCGTCACCTTGCAGAAAAGCACCCTATAGGCAAGAACAGTATTTTGAAAGCATAATATATAGTTGAACTGTAGCATACTGGCCAGACAAGCCTCAAACAAACTATTGTAATTTTAATATTGGCATGTTGCTAATATGAATTGACAAGGTTTTTTACAAATAGATGTAAGCAATTCCTCCTCCCCAGTAGTTGAATATAATGCTAAAAATACCTGATTTTTATACTGCATAAATTGATTCCATCATAATTCCACTCTTTATTATAACAAAGACACCCTGTAAACCAATCACTAATCTCTCTGAAATTTTCTTTTACTGCTGCACGTGATTAAAAAAAAAGGAGTGAAGAATGATTCAACAAATACCAGCATGTTATGTGGACAGGATCTCAATGTATATGCCTGTACTAGGTGCCCATGACCTATAAATAGGCAAAATAGTCTGATCTTGTACATTTACTAGAAACAATCAATATGAACAACTAATTAAAGAAGTATATTGTCTCCTTTTTATGACATCAATATTGACAAGCAAAGTTCTAAAGCCTGAAGGCAATCACAAAAATCATTCATAGTGGTTGCTTTCCTATCTTGTTTTCCCATTGTATTTAATTTTTATAAATGCTACCTCTCAGTGCCACTAACTAATTGAAAACAATTTCATTTTCTAATTAATTTTTCTTCTTTGTAAAAAGCAAGAACAGGGGGAAATGAAGAAGTAATCTAGTTGTCTAACCTTTAGTTATGCATGGGATGCTGGAAGAGGAGTCGGGGGACCCAGGATCCTATTCCCTGTTCTTCCATGTTGCTATGAAAACTCTGTATTTCAGTGTCTTCATCTGAAAAAGGTGGAAAATCATATTTATGCACATTTTAATACACTGTGAAATAAACTTAATTTCAAGAAATATTATAAGCAATCAATTACATTTCCTTTATTTTGCTTTTACATACCATTTCCATTTAATGTGTTTAGTTCAGCTGAGATTGAAATAAAAGATATTGTAAGAAGAGCAACTTTCTGCAGAACTTCTGGACTAATCATATATGAAATAACAAAGTATCCTGGTTTTCAAGATTACACCAGACATCCAGGTATGACTATTGATCAGGAAATTCAGTATTTTGAGAAAAGAAGAAGAGACATGTTTATCAAGATCTTAAAGTGTGTTTTATGCCAATGTGGTTTCAAGGAAAATATTTAAAATACAACATAATCTGTGTCATATTTGCAAAAGTGGCCTCTTCAACAATTCAAAAAATTTTATTTGGGTGCTAATGCAAATAAAATGATCATGCACCTAATATACAGACTTAAGCTTGTATCCTATGCACAAAAATGAGAGCTAAAAAATCATCATGTTCAAAATCTTTACAGCAGTTTGTCCTACAATTTCAAGAGAGCTAAAACAAACAAAAGTAAAAATCAGAGAGATGAGAGTGTCAGACTTGCACTGGTTTCAATAATTTGGTTTAAAGATCATGTCTTTACAGCCATGATGTTCTGCAAGTGGTATAGTCTTACAGGATGAATTGAATTTATGTTGACACTGATGTGTATTTTGTTTACAACCGATATTTCTACTAAAAAGTTAGTACAAAGCTAAATAATAGTCAGAAACCCACCTCAAAAATTGGAAATAATTATTAGGAGAGAAAAATCATCATCACACTGCTAAATAGATTCATAGTGCTTTTAGAACATGCACTATTCTGATCCCACATCTCAAGGATATAGTAAAACTGAAAAATGTACACACAGCAATGACAGTAACTAATTACTTCCATATAAGAAATAATTGAATTGACTATGTCTCTTTATTCTAGAAAAGAGACAACCATCATAGCAGAGGTCTACATAGGCCACATGGAAAAATGAATAAAGAGCAAAGGCTTATTGTATCTTACAATATAAATATTGTTTGCATCAAATGAAACTAGCAGGTGCAAGGTCCAGAAACAAAGAGATTTATTTACACACTGTGTGAAAAACTCTTTACCACAGTGTGATGGTCTGATGAAACCATAGTTATCCAATACAGAACTCTGGTAAAGGAAACAGTTTTTGTGGAAATGCCAGGAGTGTGCAGGTAACAGCAGGAAGACACAGTGAGAGAAGAGGGTCCCAGGGAGGTAGAGTCACACTTCTCTGGGACTGAACGTCCCTATCTTGAGCGACTCTGTAAAGAGCCAATAGAGAAGCCGTTTTCATGACACATGCACTGAAAGGTCAGACAACGGTCACACCTGCAGGGAGTGGGGACTAACTCCCCAATGACCCCCAAGCCTCCTGACCCATTTCTAGAAGAAAGTATAAACTATGTATGCACCAAAACAAATAGAATTTGAGAAGCACAGACTGCGCATGATGCCTAATTAGCCCAATGAGTCTAAGTGCCCACCTGAAGGAGGGGCAAGGAATTATAAAAGGACACGAGCCAAAGCCCTGGGTGGTGCCCCTCTGGAACTGGATCCCTAGGCTGGCTGGACCAATGCTGGAACCAGGACTGGTGAAATCTTTCTTTTTTGTCTTTCTTTCTCTCCTTTTCTCTTTCATTCTTTATCCCTGCGTATAAGGCAAGGCTTGTCAGGCCATGTTTAAGGCTTATTGAGGCATGTTACAAGATTTGCTGCTAGTAGGTGTATGTTGTAAGGTTTGAGATTTGTCTGTGTATGTTATGAAATTTGTCGCTTGTTGCAGAGGTTGCAAGGCTTATTGACAAAGTTTCATGCCAATATCTGTTGTGATTGAATAAAAAATGAGTTTTGTGAATTGAAGAATCCCTTGTGTCGTTTCACCTTAATCCTGATGTGGGAATTGGTGAATCTGAGTCACTGTCCCGAGAAACTGGGACATGACACACAGGACACCGTGGATGGTAATAGTTTACATGTGTTCAGCAATAGTTCACATGTGTTCAAGAATTCTAGAAAGGATTGGTCAATTTCATCAAAAATACACTGAGGGCTATTAAACTGAAAAAAAATCACAGCCGTCTGAGGAAGAGTCTGGCTCACAGATCGTGAATACTGGAAGAGTATTCAGGCCTGTTATGCTCTTTTGGACTGCTACTGTTGACTGCTCCAGAGACATGATGCTAGGATAGATGGAGCTTCAATCTGATACAGCATTACTAATCTTGAGTCAGTAAACTCACTTCAGGTGCAGCTTACAGAGAACAGGCTACATGAATTTACCTCTTTGTGAGCACCTCCTGCAGTTCTTTTTAAAGGAAACAGCCTCATCAGAACATTTATTTTAATAGAAATGATTAAAGACAATTTGAGCTACTAAAATTCTGTACTACTACAAAATACAAGAAAAAACAACTATGAAACAAACTCTGTGATGAGGCTATGGACTCCCTTCAAATGTCAGCTTTTAGTAGTCTTCTGACCTACATACACGAGACATTTTAAATAAGTTTCTCTTATTTATGAAATTTTGCTTCACTTTTCACATTGTACTCTGCTATGTCACACAGTGAAATCGGAGTGGGTTTGAATGACTTGACAGGAACACACTTGGTTTGAACAGGTGCTTTTGACTCCTAATACTTCTGAAGTTTAATTGCTTCTAGTATGGTAGAGGCAGAATCCCTGGAAGAAAATGGCAGCACACACACATGGGTTTGCACAGTGAGGCAAAATGAGTGTAATTTTCTACTCAAAGTAAAGCAAAATTATTTTCCAGAATATGTCCATTTAGGTAAATACCAAAGATACCATCCAGAATGTTGAAAGTCGTTAATAAACCCAAAGTTTTGTATATAATATAGTGTCTGAATATCTATATATAATATCTGAAAGGGTCTAAAAACAAGGCATTTTACAAGCTTTGAAAAGTTGAACATGTTTTCTTCAAAGATAGATTTATATATATTTGTTTGTATGTGTAATTAAATGTCTTTTTAACTTGAAGTAAAGATGCAGGTAGTTCTGCTTTTTCATTGCATCTATGAATATAACCTACTTTTTGACAGTCCTTTTTGTGCTATAGGTAGCACGATATATTTGGTACAGAGAACAAAAGATATGTAGCAAATTGTCAATGGCTATTTACTTTCACTTGAAAGAAAGTCTTACTCCAACTGACATTTATATTATCAGTGACAAAATAGGAATTTTATTAACAAAATCCCTAAAATTTGTTCGTACAAAATAATGAATCATGCAAACCCATTACATAGCAGTCTCAAGCCTTTCTCCAATAGGATTTGGGATTTGCACATGTGTCCACCAGAGAATAAAAGTCCATGAAAATTCTAATCGAACTGAATCAAACTTTGCATGTTGCAAAGTTTATGCCTGCCAAATTTTAAAATATTTATAAAACAATTATAAAATATCATACTAATTCGTAAAATTTATAAGAAATCATTCCGGTAAGTAGCTTGAGTTCTATTCTATTAGAATTAATTATAGCAGAAATCTTTACTATTTTGCACACAGAAAAATGTCACGCAAGACTTTTTTCTTCATCCAGGCTACCTGCAATAGTAGAACCTAGTCTTAAGCTTTCCAAACAATGTAGATACTCACTCTGCAACAAACAAAAATAAAAATTAAAAAGGAAAGACAGCCATTGAGAAAGAAGAGAAAAACCCAAGAAAGTCAGTCCCAAGGTTCCACCAGTGAAATGGAAATAAAATGAGTTGCTGTTATATATGGTTTTAGAGTACATACAATGTCCATGAAGAAACTGCCGTTCTCTGCCATCTTCCTCTGTTTGAAAAGTCACCTGCAGCATTCAACTGCAAAATGCAGGCAGATTTTAAAAGCCTTAGTATTGTAAACTCTGGCAGGCAGACATGACTTACTACTAAATGTCTTCAAAATCAATTACATAACACCTTCAGTGAAAAGTAGGAAAAGTGTACTAGGTAGCTTTTTCTAAAATAAAAACAAACCTCCTCTCACCCCAAAACTGACAGCTTCCATCTTTTCTAGCCCAGAGATAAGATGGAGGTTGCTGATCCAGAAAGAGGCAATTTCCCAATTCAGATTTTTTAGTTAGGGCAGAAAGGGAAGGTACCTATGGAAGGCACAAACCTTTCTTCCCCCCGCTTTCCCAGAACTCTAGCTAACTAGTTACCAGACTGTTTTTCAGAACAATATGAAGGGCAGCCAACACAGAGGGAGTAAGCTGTGGTCTTATTCTGCAACCCAAGTTCCAAACTGCCAAACTGTGCGTAGCAAATAGAGAAGGAGAAAAATCAACAGGATGAGGAACAAAAGCTTAGGCTTCATCTTGATGAAAATCAGTCTAAGACTGCTCCTAAATATAGATCTGTAAGCTTTTATCCCCCTTTGAAGTCATAGATATTAAAAAGGCAAATAATATTCATGAATTCTTCTGAGATCTTCCCTTCTAGTTTCTAAAAAAAACCCCCAAAAAACGGCAGACATACAAAAGTTTTAACCTAAGACTGGATCTTCCAAGCAACTAACAGAGATTATGATTTCATATTTTAAACCCCCGCTTCTAAAATCATCACCTTTCATAAAATATGAGCTGCTAGGTAGGCACCCTTTCTTTATGTGTTAAGTCTCAAAAGATACCAAAAACTCAGCTGGTTCTATGAACACTGCAGCAGGCACCTGTGAACTCAGCTGATAATCCAAGGGTTTTATGAGATCAAAAGATGAACCTAAGCCAACATATATTGAATACACTGCATAAAAAAGGAAGATTTATATAATATGTGTATTATTCCCACTCAAAGCACTAATAAGGCCTCCTTTAATATTGTGAGATGTTTTAGCACTATCCTTCCAGATAGACCATTTAAAAGCTAAAGAAAAAAATACAGATCTAGGAAGCATGACTGGTGAAAAAAATGGGTAACTTGTTATAGCTAGACAGAAGATTAAAGAGTGACCTTGTTACAGTTATCAGATATGTAAAAATGCATACAAGGCTATAAAAGAGAGAATAATGAACTGTTCCAACAGATCTATGGCTTTATGACAAAACATGGTGGTCCTGACCAGCAACCAGTGTGACTTAGACTGGTGCCTGGGAAACCCATTTCTAGCCTTACCACATCACTGGAGATTTTAGGCAATATAACAAAAGATTTATTAAGAATGGATGAAGTATGGGTTATCCCACCCTGTACTAGGATGATCAACAAGATGGCCTTCCTTCCAACTCCTATCAAATCATGTGAAATGTAAACCACAAAGAAAAGCAGAAGATATTAAATATTTTCATTCTACTATATTCCAAAAGCTGAGATGCATTAAGTAGGAAGACGTATATATATGTATTGTGACACGGTGTAACAGATATACATATTTTTAAACTACTGGCAAGACAAAGCAGTACAGCAACTTGATTTATTATATGCAGATTCTTCTGCATTGTTGCTAAACAGTACACTGGTCCAAAGTTACTAAAATACTTAAAAAACTATACATTATGTAAACAAAACATAAATAAGACAGCATAATTCTTTGTACATATAGTTTAGTACAGATTGTTAGGAATTCATCAATATGTACAATTCGATACCATAGATTGCATTTTTACAATGCATAAATATTTTTTATTTTACAGAAACAAATCAAAAATAAATTTGACAAATAAAAAGGAGATATATACTGTCATAAACACACTGGCAAACAGTCCATACTCTAAGATGGAACATGTGCAAAAGGCTAGATTTCTCCAAACTAAAATGTTTAATGAATTCATTGGTAATTTCTAACCTTTTTACTAAAGAATTCTCTGAAAACCTCTGACGAACTAAATAATTTTTTCTTCCTCCTAAGCCCCACAGGTAAACAGGAAAGAACTGCAATCTTAAGTAGTTTTGAGTAAATCAACTGTTTCAAACAACGTAAGAAATTATTCAATAGTTACAACTTCTAAAGTCAGAAGAATGCCCCAAAATTTCAAAGTGGCTCAGTTGTGGTAAATTCAGGATGCAGCTTTGTCAGGTTTGTCAAGGCAAGATGACTGAGATGCAGGGAAGACAGTGGCAGGATTTTTGCTTGTGGACACAACAACAGGAGGCAGTGATGAAGACAGGGAAGAAACTTTTGATGCTGGAGTATTTATAGCATTCAGAATGGCTCCCTCTGGACTGACTAACAGTTTTTTCACAGAAGTGTCTAAGTGAAACACTGAAGTGTTGCTTGGTAAATGAGAGTTCAGAAGATGAACAGCAGAAACCACAGATGATGTAGTTACAACATTAACAGGAGATTTTATCACTGAAGACACAGATAGTGTTGCTGCAGACAGTGGAGTACATGAGCTAGCTGGAGCACTAAAGATCTGCTGTGTTGCATGTACGATGGGTAAAGCATCTGCAGAACCAAAAGAGTTCACAGTTTTTGTAGAGCTTTTCAAAGGATGTTTTGATAATTGCCAGTTTAATGAATTACTTGGTGCTAGCACGATTTTTGAGGTTATGGGATTAACAGTTGGTACACCTTGAGCCTCCTGACCATGGTTAATAATTGAAGGAGGAGTCTGTTTTGTATTACAAGAGAGAAGAAGAACATGGCTGCCAGCTCCAAGGCCTTGTGGCGGAACAACAAAACAAGTACCATTAATCATTATCTGAGTTCCAGGTGCCAAAGGCATACAGGTGTTAATGACTATTTTTTGTTGTATGCAAGGTTCATTCAACTGACCTCCTGCCTTGCTTGTTAAAGTTGGTGAAGCTGCAAACGTCTGAATGGTAGAAGCACAAGTGTAAGCATGACTTTGTTTCTCTGTACCAGGAGGCACCTGCTGGCCTCGTAGGGAAGAAGAACTGGGAAAACTAATGACTTTACCTGTACTTGGTGATGAAGGGGGCAACACACTCTGAGGTTTGTGAATACCTGCATTACTTGGCATAGCAGCTGAAACTGCTGGTGATTGAAACTGAAGCAGTGCAGGCAACTGGCTTTTTGGTACTGGAGGAGGAGCTGGAACTGCTGACAACTGAGGAACTGTATGTAACACTTTTTTGGGGGTGGCTGAAGATCCAGAGAAGCTAATGACTGGAAACTGCAAAGCAGACGCTAAGTTTTGAGGCGATACTGTCGGTTGTGTTGTTGAAATCAGCACAGATGAAGCAAGATGTCCTGTTTTTACGGTTGATATTCCCACAGTATTTCCAATATTTGATGTCCACAGTCGATTACTCAGAATTGGCCTTATTCTTGAGGGATCATTTCCACTAATCAAGACAGTGGGCTGTGTCCCAGAAGTCGTCCCACTTGATGTTACTGAAACAGATTCTACACATGCATTTGCTGTTGTTACTGTAAAGGCATTTTCAACTTTTGTTGTAAGACATACAGAGTCGTTAACTGACATGGCACTTTGACTCACAAAACATGGAACAGGAACCAAAGTACTACTACCTGTCAAAGATAGTGCCAAGCCCATGCTCTTTTTGTCTTCTTTAGAAATGGCAGGGTGTGATATATTAACTGGTGGAGCCTGTTGTGCATTGCCTTTAGTATTTACAATTGTCTGACCTATATTTAGTCCAATTTTCACATCCTTTACTTGAGCAATAGTTGGTGATGAATTTATTCTTATTGGTGCTCCTACTGTAGATGGGATCAGAACCAACTGTGGTTGCTCTGTGGCACTAACAAAGGTTTTGCTCATGGAAGACGGAAGTTTATGTTTCAATGACTCTGCAACTAGATTGGTGGTTGATGGGCCATTGGCAATTTGTGTGTTAATGAAAACCAACTTCTGAGCATTAACACCAGTGGATGATGGAGAGGGTATAATACTGACTCCTGGTGTCCCACAGGGTGATAAAATAGGTGGACTTGTGACTAATGTAAGTTTCTGGACTGGAGTACCACTGATTAAATCTCCATTTGTTGCTGAATTAGACTCAGATCGTATAACAGGATTTGTTTTAGTTTTAATATCACCTTGTTGCTGCACAGAAGAATTTGGGGTTATGACAGTGTTATTTTGTCCAATGCCAGTCACACTAACAGGACTGTTTGGAGTTCCTGACATCAAATTGCTAGCTAATGAAATGGAAGATAAAGGAGGAGAGGACACATAGCAGGAGTTCTCTATTACTTGACCCAAAATGCCCCCAACAGCAGGCTGCTGTAACGTGAATTTGATATTTTTCTCCATTGCCTGTGTAAAATCAGTTGGGAAACCTGGAATGTTAACAGAAGAAGCTGTTGAGGGGGCAAATCCAGAAAGAGACAATTGTCCAATGTGTGGGAAACCAGACGTGCCTGTTGCTACAGATGGAAGAGTAGAGCATGATAATGCTGTGGTTTTTGGCACAAGAAAGGCCTGAAGTTGAGGTGCATAAGTGAGAACTGAACCAGAAGATAAACTACTAGGTGAAATCTGGTCTGGGTTTGTTCGCACTTTAACAATTCCTGTGTTTCCACCTCGTGTTGTGACCAGAATAGATTGTGATTCTCTTACACACACTGTCTTCAGCTCTTGCCTAGTTTCAAAGGAGTCAGTTGTCTGCTGCGATGCAAGGCTATGACAGGCAGAAACAGTGTTTGTAGACCCACTTAATGCTGTTGCTGATATCAAAGACTGGCTAGCTGTGGAAAGAGTAGGTAGAGTCAAAGACACAGGCAATGTGGCAGTTGAAATTGTAGTCTTGATTCTGTCAGTTTCAGTTTGGCTCACCTGAAATGTTGATGAGGATAAGTTACCTGCTGAAGTTACAGCAGGCAATGGTTGTGTAGTGTTCATGGGACCAGTCACTTGAGACAAGTGAGTAATATTCTTGTTAAAAATTGTACTAGGTGACTGAGTGGTAGCATTTACAGAGCCTGTTACCAGAACAGGTGTTAAAGAAACACTGACATTTGATACTTCTGGTAAAGTTGTACAGTGCAGCTCAGATGATTTTTGTTGTAGTGACTGAATGTCCTTGGATGCAATTTTTCCTTCCTTCTGCTGAATAAGAAAATTCTTAGGTAAAATAACAACTTGTTGCATGACTTTTTCTCCAGTTTTAGGGTCAATCACAGGTTGTATTTGAATTTTCACAGAGCTGTTGTGAAGGTCTATTGGTACACATTGGCCATTTGGCATTTTGTATACCATTTGTAAAGGAGTCTTTGAACTGGTCTGGCAGGGCAATGCTGGTTTTATCAGTGATGATTCCAAAAGTGATAAAACCGGCTTTTCAGAAGTAGATACAGTTATGCCAGGAGGAGGTGACAGTTGATTTGTTAAGGTCACTTTGTTACCAGTATTCTTGGCAAGCAAGGCCTGGATTGGTTTGGTCCCTTTCAGGAAGTTTGATACCGATGTTGGAGGAGCTGTCAAGGAAAATGATTCAAGAGTTGACCCTTCAAATTGTTTCAGCACAGTCAAACAGCTATCTGGCTGCAGGCTACTTTCTGAACTGTGGACTACAGCCTCATTAGTGCTCAGTTTAGCTTTCTTCCTTGGTGAAAGCTCATTAGTGCTTTGATCCAGACAACTATTTTGCTTGGACTGTCGTTTAACACATTTGGGCAGTGTCTTCTGTATTTCTTTTGAGGTTGATTCTTTTTTCAGAATTCTGTTTTTTCCTGCAGGTAAATTCATCTCTAATAGTTTCATTTCATCTGCAAGGATATTAAAACAGAAACTGTCTTTTACACGTTTGCAATTGATACCTCTATATAACAATTTTACAGTGTCTAGCTAAAGGCAAAATGCTAGTTTGCAAGTGTAAAGATACATGGAAGGAGAGTATCTGCTTCTTTAAGGGCATCTGGTCAAGGACCTTTTACAATGCAAAAAGAGGGTAATAAGGAAAGGAGGAAGTCATAAACAAGAACATACAGAGACACAAACCTGACCAGCATGGGAGACAGTGAGGAAAACCAAACCTGGTCATTCGCACTAATTGATGAAGGAATGTGAGGGTGTGAGAATGTTTATTCCAGAAAGGTTATCTTGAGGGGAAAAAGGGAGAAGCTGGAAGAAAAATATACAGACAGATACCTAACAAATCAAACGTGGAGACAATGACAAGAAACAACCTCACCAATCACACCAATTGATGGGCTATCAAGAAACTGCAGGTGCCCCTTCCAGGAAGATCAACCTGGACTTTGCAACTGATATGACTGTAAACCAGGGGAGATCCTGGACACTGGGCTGCGAGGGGTGAGGGAATCAGTGGAGCTGTATAAACCCATGAAGGGATGTGCAGAAGAAGGGGAGACTGCAAGGACAGAGCAGGAGGTCACAGCCTGTGTGCCTGGTGCTGGCTGCTGGGGGGTGAGTGTCTGTATCTTCCCCAAATCCAGTGTGCATGGGAGCAGTGTGTGTGTATGCACTGGCAAACTTCAAGCTGGACTAGCCAGTGAGCAGGGGAGCCTGGGGTCTGGGCTGGCATATCAGGCTGACTTGTGAGTGTGGAGTGCCTCTGGGACAAGGGTGTGAGTGCCACATGTTTCATACTGAGCACTGAGCTGGACCAGCCAGTGAGCAGGGAACACATGAAGTGGGTAAGAGGGCCCAGGATGCAGGCAGGGGTGACAGGTAGACAGAGAGGCTGTGCGTTGAGGTCCTGGCAAGGTTTTAGCAGTGTGGGGCTGCAGGGCCTGTGTGAGGAAAGGCCAGGAACTGCCCTGTGACAGACACAGCCGGTTTCAAAACAGATCCAGTGCAGGACGTGGCTGAGACCATCAGCCAAGCTAGTGATGCCTTATGGAAAATGCTGCACAAGAAGAGTGTGATAGAGAGGAGTGAGGAAAAAATGTTGGAGAAACAACCCTGTAGATACAAAGGTCAGTGAAGAAGGAGGGGAAGAGGTGCTCCAGGTACTGGAATGGATTGCATACTGGAATGCAACCTGTGAGGACCATGGTGAAGCAGGCTGACCCCCTCCCATGGAGGACCATGCTACCAGGGAGAAGTTATCTACACTGCAGCATGTTGAGGACCCCATTCCACAGCAGGTGAACATGCCCTGAAGGAAGCTGCAGCCCATGGAAAACTCACACTGGAGCAGGTTCCTACAGGAACTGTGGCTTACAGGGGACCCACACAGGAGCAGTCTTATCCTGAAGGACTCAAGCCTGTGGAGAGGAGCCACACTGGAGCAGTTTGTGAAGGACTGTATCACATGAGAGGGACTCCACACTGGAGCAGGGCAAAAGTGTAAGGAAGGAGCATCTGAGACCAAGTGTTATGAACTGACCTCAACTCCCAATCCCCATCCCCCTGTGCTACTTGACAGGGGAAGAGGTCGAAGAAATGGAAATGAAGTTGAGCCTGGGAAGAAGGTGAAGATGGGGCAGGGGGAGGTGTTTTAGTTTTTGTCTTTGTTTCTCACCATCCTACTCTATTTTTAGTTGGCAATAAATCAAATTAATTTTTCCCAAGTGAGTCTGTTTTGCCTGTGACAGTAACTGATGAGTGATCTCCCTGTCTGTATCTTGACCCATAAGCTTTCCCATCTTAATTTCTCTCCCTGTCCGGTTAACAAAGGGAATTGACAGAGTGGCAGGGTCAGCATGTGGCAGACAACCAATGTCAACCCACCCTAAACGTAAATTCTGAGCAGGCCTACTATGTCATCACAGAAATACTTAAGCACAAAAATGGCAAAAACTTGCATTAATCAGAATTTTCATCTTGTCATGCCTGCCCTCTTCTAGTCTACATGCGTTAGACATGCATAACAAACTATTTCAGTATCATCACAGTAGTAGTTAAAGTAAAAAGTAGAACAAACTCACATGGAAAAGTTAAGCTCCTGAATCAACTTGATTCAGCTCCTAAATCAAGTTCAAGCTATCAAATTCCAGTAAATGCTTACCATTGTCTGAGTGATCTTTTTTGGGAACTTCCACATGTTCTGCAGACTCTGAAGATTTACAGCATACCTCTGCAAAAGAGTCTTTGCCAGAATCAACTTCACTTTCATCATTACTCCACAATTCTCCAGCAAATTTATCATGGTCTGGATGTCTTTTAAAGTCATCATAGTCCTTCTTCAATCTAGACCTTGAAAATAACAAAACTAACTTTACTAAAGAACCACACTTTTTTTAACATATTTTTATTTGTGTTTGCTGCCACACAAGAAGTTGATGTAGAGTTAATTGCCTCTGCCCTTCAAAAAATTTCAGGGTAGCTCTGTCTGCAAGTCTCTAAAACCCAGAAAATGTGAAGTGACAGTAACATGCCTTCCCTCACCAAAACTGAATTCTATGTCAGTAAGTCCTGTAACAATAGGGAAAAAGTTTGAGTCAAATATCACCATCACTGTTTTACCGCATCCATCTTCTGTTTCTTTCTTCATCTTGCATTGTGACAGATTTACCTGTATGGACTTGAGTATTAACTGTAACAAGTCTATTCTTTCCTCTGAAGGCAACCCAACTAAAGAATTATGTAAATCTCGTTTTTCTTAAATGCATCATGCTTTTGGCCCAGCTATGGGACTGTAATGTAACTTTCTCCGAGTAAACTTTCTTATCTCTGAGCCATTAGAACAGCTGCCACTATCATTTCCATAGGCTCACACTCCACTAAAGAATGTGCATATGATGGAAATGCATAGCTGCTTTACTCATTTGAACACTGTCCAGAAACACATCCACTTACCTTGATACTCCTGAACTGCTGCATATTTCCATTGTCCCTTCTTCTAACCATTGTTTAGATGAGATCTAGGGGGTATTTTACTGTACACACACAGTGAACTACAGGATTCAGCTGGTGGTAACCAACACAATATTCAGGAAGATTATTTAGCAATTGAATAAATAGATTACAGCAATTAGCACCTTGTGTGGAACAGAATCTAATAGTCTGGATCTAATCCCTATGACACTAGGAGTAAGACTGTAAATTTACCCATTCTTGTGTGTTAAAGTAACAGTGACTGCAGCAATGACCTGATGCTCCCTGAGGGATGGAGAGGGAAGTCAAGCATGATGCCACATATGGTAGGGCATGAGCCTCACCAGCCAGGACACCTGAATGAGGGAGCAGGGCAGGCTTGGGTAACTGAGTTCAACTAAGAGCCCAGATTAATAGGCAAATTTCTGGTGCTGAGACAAGTCTGAGGTCAAGGTGGGAAGTCAGTTGACAAATTCAGTTCAGGATCAGGTCCAGTGATGGCTGCCAGGGTCAGGACCCAGTCAAGTGATTTCTGGGCAGGTCCACAGTGACAACACAGGTCCAAGGTCAGTCTGAGGGTCAGTCCAGGTTAGCAGGGCCCATGGCCAGGCACATGAACTGCTGTAGTTGAACTGGAAACTGGCATTCCTACGGCAGAGATTGAAGACTGCAGAATGACCTGAAATGGGGATCCTGGGCCCATGGGCAGGTGATGTGAATGGAGGCCCAGGTGATACCTAATAGTTTACTCACAGTTTTGACACTCTCACTGAGAAGACAACCATGAAGTCTGTATGAGGATGTGGATGATACTCCAACTCTGTCATTATGTTTTTGAGTTTGAAGTCTAGGTGTGAAAGAACACTAGGGAACCACTACTGTACTAAAGTTTCTGGATGGGAATTCCCTTTTTTCTTCTGAGGAACTTCTGCTGTAGGGCCAAGTGAACAAATGTGATCAGTGGATACAAATAACCTTTCCTTTTAAACCTTGCTGCTATTCAAATGCCATTCACCATCACACTCTGTCACAATTTTGAAAAAACTAGAAAGGGGAAGGAAAAAAAAAAAATAATTTTCATCATAAAGAGTGCTCCTACTAATTTAAAACAACAAAAAAGTAAGTAAGGAAGACTCTTATTTCATACTGAGGTCTTGCACTGAAGGAAGCTCTGCCCAGCCCTTGACAACCTAGAAGGCAAACACTGTCCTTCAATTAGTAGATGTTAGTAGCTGGCTGAGACACCTGATAGACACTGCAACTGCAGCTAGACTTGTGGTGGTGCTGCTGTTTACAGCAACATAAGCAATCTTTACTCAATTGCTTTTTCCCTTTCACATGACACCCTTCTTCATCACTGTCAGTGATGCTATACAGCTGCCTAGCAGATGCATAATGAACCAGAACAAGACATTGATCTAGCCTCCCCCAACCCATCTCTCTTTCCTCCCCATGATTCATAAAGATTGTTTTTCAGCTGGAGCTGTTCCCCGTATACTATGTGTCTGTCCAAACAGTTACATCATGGGAATAACTAGGCTAGCATTGCTGAATAAACTAGGAGAAATATGAGTTAATCTCAGAAATTATCCTCCACTTCAAGTGCATGCTTCTCTAGCTACCAGCACACGTACATCCAAGACCTCAGCTACCCAGCTCCTGACTAAAATTTACTGATATTAGGCACACCGCATATATAGTACTTCTATGCACTTTACATGACAGTTCTACTTCTGTATTCTATAACCACATTTAACAAACAAGAACTAATGCGGGACACCAAACTATTCCATAGCAGAATTTACATAAAAGATAAAACTGGAAACCCCACATACTGGAAACAGAAATGCTTTCTAACTGTATTAGCATCTGCCACATTTCCAAAAAGAGTCTGAATTGCTAGACAGGAAGAAATGAACAGCTAAGGAAAATGAACAGAAACTTGAATAGAAAGGAATAGAAAAAAAGCAAAACTTGTACTTCAGTCCACTATTTAAAGCAAAATATTCGACAACATCCTAAATTTCCAAATATGGATCTTAATTCACACATGATATCCATAAAATGAGCTACTAAGGAACCAACTCTTCGTTCTGTTTACTGTCTTTGCTGTTATGTTGTTGTTTTTTTAAACACAGTACCTTTTACACTTTTCAGAATTAGATCTGCACCACTTAGCTGGGTAATTTGCTTCCTTCACACTCAACATTTAAGCAGCTGCTTAACTTTACCTATCATCTGACACAGCATTCAAGCTTCTAATCATTACTCGCTTATTAAATGTCTAGGTGGCAGAACTAAGGCATGATTATAGCAACAGTTGTATGGCTAACAGACAACAATGGCACCAAGCTTCAAAACACAGTGATGATACAAAGGCAATATCCAATCTCTCCAGGATTTATAATCTGGGTAGCATCTTCATTGCTACTAATACTTGCCCTTACTAGACTTAAATCAGCCACCACTTCACTGGTATTTCTCTGACTCACCTCATTCCAGAAGCATTTCAAATTTACAGGGTTACAAAGACCTCAAAACAATGTTAAGAATGGCTTTGTGGAGAATTCATTAACAACCAATTTAGGTAGCTTTAGACAGTCAGCAGACTGACAAAGTATTTTAAGAAGCCCTGGTCTGGTTTTCCAGATACAGGTTTTCAGCACCTCTTAACCAAATAAACAGCAATATAAATCCTAGCTGAATTGTGATACAACTATTGATAGGCACACTTAAGGATTCTAGAGCATTTTAGAGGAAAAAAATATTAGCGGGTTAAACTCAACTTTTATTTAGAGACAGTAATCCTGGAACATAAAATAATTCTTCCAACTAAAGCATTGTCAGTGCCCCACTCCTCTCCTGAAAGTATTTTAATTGACTTGAGAAGCCAACTTATTTGTTAGTTTTTAAAAGGTAGATTTTGTTCTGTGTTCCATCCCATGCACTATTGTTAATAAAAGAGCAGCTAATTACCTGTTTCTTTGAAACGCTTTCATTAGCTTTGGTTCCCATGGTAACAGTTCATTAAGCAGTCGTATCAAGGTACCATGCAATTCCTTTACTGCTTGCTTCCGGTGGTACCATCTTCCCTGCAAACGTAAATACCATTTATTTATCATTGCATTAGACCTGAATCTTGTTATATTGTATTAGTACTACAGTAATCCTGGTACACTAATACAGTATATGAGGAAAATAACTGGCAGAAAATATTAGTAAGTTTCACAGTTACATCTACACTTAACCTACATTAAGACATGATACTTCTACTTTTTTTTTATACTACTGAAAGATAATGTCCTAGTTAAAAAAGCAATACTGCAAGGATGTTAATTTTTTACAGGTCAAACTTAAAACTGAAGTAGAATCCTATGAACACACCATATGTTTAAAATTACCTAAATTAGTAACCTGCATAGGTAGTAATCTGTTCAGGTCAGGGAGACCATGTACGTACAATTTTAATAGTTAGAGATAAAATTTCTATAGAAAATCTTACCATATTCTCACTTAACATAAGTGATACAATTTATATTATTATTATTATTTGCAAAAACAATTTACTATGATTTTCAGGGATAAAAAACGACACAGTTTTTGCATTACATTTTTCTATTTTATTCAGTTCTATATAAATGTTTTTTAAAAGATAAGTTTTGCAAATTGGTCATTTATGAAGTAACAGACTATGCAGCACGGACAAGTTTTCTGACATAAAAGCTTTAAGCTTTTAACTCAAATGTATAACTAAAAATGTTTTTCTTTTCCAAACTGTTATATGTAAACTTATGATCTCCCATGAAGAATTCATGTTTTAATAAATCTGGAGAGGCTAAATGAACATGAAAGATACTGGGAAATGACAATTAGCATGTATATACATATATGCAGCACAACCATGGTGGCCAGAATGATACAGAACACATCTCTTAACACTCTTAGACATACCTTAAGTATTTTTTCCCAAAACTTTATTCTCTAGTTTATTACATAAAAGACTGAAAAATGCATATATATGTAACAGCTACAAAAAGAGATGTGGTATACTCTAGTACTTCTGCCACTCTCTAATTCTGTGCATTTTATGTAAATGTGGATTTTCTCTCTTGACTTGTCAGAGAGAGTGTAAGACAGTAAAGATACTATGGTTCTGCAAGAAAAAGCAGCCAGGGAACGTATTTATTTCATACACATATTTAGCTTTTGATAGAGCTCATATCCTTCACAGCTTCCTGTGGTCCAGCACACCAAGAAATGTAGGGGAGTAAAAGACGGATAAAGCTTGACATGGCTGCTTTTCAGCAGTCTACAGTAGTAATTTTTCTATGGACTTTGGAATAATTCCTTTCTACACATTTCTCTCCAACGTACAGCAAGATCAGTCAGGCTGAATGCTTGTTTGAAGACCAGGTATGTATTTTTTACGGATAATCATTTACCTGTTACACAGCAACGTGAATAGCTGCTTCTTCATTCTTCAATTAGAATTACAAAAGCAAAGAATTTAAATCAGAAACTATGCCACATTACCACATAACGGTTAGTGTTGCACACACAGACAAGCCAAAAAACTGCATTCTAATTTCCTTCATTTGTGGCCAGTGATATTTGCATATGTAATGCACTGCAGCATAAAACCTGTCACTGAGCACTGCAACAGAAAACAGCCCTTTTGTATACTGTAGCCTACCAAGGCATTTGGTATCACCTCCTGATGTTAGCAGGCAACAGAATTGCTAAACATATGAAAGAATATTATGTGCACAGATTTATCTTTCTTGTAAGATATATAAAACATTTCAGTTTTGAAAGGATGAAGTTATATACTACACAGTATTGGTGGATTGTATCAAAATAAAAATCAAAATGGCAAAA
Source organism: Strix aluco (assembly GCF_031877795.1). Classification (NCBI taxonomy): domain Eukaryota; kingdom Metazoa; phylum Chordata; class Aves; order Strigiformes; family Strigidae; genus Strix; species Strix aluco. The sequence continues at coordinate 30,918,257 of NC_133971.1, forward strand.
ATAAACAATGCCATTACTCTCAGGATATACAAATGCTGTACATGCATTTGATATAGCAAAGAATGGGATGTGTGAAAATGCAGTATTAGATACGAAAATTTACTACAGAGTAAAAACAACAATAAATTATTAATTTCTGAGACTCATTTATCTTTAAATAAGGCTAAGATCTCAGCTTAAATAGGAAAAAAGTGTATTTATGAGCCAGATAAATATCAACTGACCACTGAGTAAACTTTGAAGTGATAACTGTATCATGCATTGAATAGCCAGACACAAACAGAAGGGTTAGTCAAAAGCAGACTTCAAGACTTTACTGCCTTCATTAACACTTCAAAGTAGAACACATGCAAGTCACTTTTCTCCTTGCTTACAGAAATGAACAAAAAATAACCAATCCCCTGCTCCCCAAATTCTAGAGCTAGTTTTTAATAAAAAGAGCTAGTTTTTAAAAAAATAGTGTCCTCTGGATATAATCTCTGGAGAACTCCAAAATTGCTTCCAAATAATTTAAATGCAAACATTACAGCAACATAATTTTAAAAATGTAAATTAATTATTTCCCTGTATTCCAATTACTCATTTCTCTTACTGGTGTTGAGGAGCTGACAATAAACCTGTTAGTGGAAACATTCACAAATTTAAGCCATGAGAAGAATTTTCATTCCTCAGAAACAGTTAGGACAGAACAAATATGGGCCAAAAAAGACTGGGGGGAAAAAAAAAATCCTTATCTTTTCAATTATTGTGGTTCAGTTGGTTTTCTGTGCAAACACATAAGAATTCTGCAAAGTCCAGATGCTACACAAGTGATCTGCTATTTTTCCTTAAATACTAAAAAAGTGAAAAGGAAGGGATATAAAAAAGAGTCTATAACCATAAGACACATCACTACAAAATCTAGCATTACCTTTCCTATGCAATTTCATTCTCTAACAGTTTTGTATTTTTTCCAGGGGAAAAAAAAGGCAAATGAATAATTGATAAAGCTATGACTTAACTCCTTACTTCACCATCACACAGCTGCCTACCAACTTCTATAGATAATAAACTTGACTTTACAAACATCTGTGTTGCAAACTCTTCTCAGCAATACCAAATGATGTAATGCAGGAGAAGAGCTGCAAACTGAAGCTTAGGATGTTTAGGCTGAGCCTTAGAAGGTGTATTTTGATCAGAAACATATGGCATTAGAGCAGGTTACACAGAGAAGCTGTTGAATCTCCATTCTTTCTTTCTTGTCTTCAGGACTTGGCTAGTCAGGTCATGGATGCATGCACTGACAACAGACCTGCTTTGAGGTGGGGAGACCTTCAAATGTCCCTTTCAACCAATGACTGCAGGGTTCCTTACAACGACATAGACCTGATGCGTTAGGGTTTAACAAATAAATGGAATGCAACATCTAATGGCACAGAAGGAACTGACGACAGCAGAACAGCCATGACTGTTCCACTCAAAGTAATCAAAATATAGCTGTTCAGGAAATTCCACAAGGAGTGGTTTAGCAGAACGGCAGGGTTAGTACAAAGGAATAGCTACTACATCCCATAGTTCAGTCCTCTCATCAACAAGGGGTCTGTAGAAATGGAGATCTAAATGTACTGCCTTCCGTTGTTTATGAAATCCATCAGAATTTTATTAGTAGACATGAACTAAAATTACCCAGCTATATCAACCCAGGACAGTAATTTAGAGGTAAAAACAGTCTTTCTCCATCACTGAAGAGCTTTTCTTAATAGATGTGTAAAGAAACTGTTCCCCTTCAATTTACTTGAATTAATTCTAAGTTTCATAAGAGCCTGCATTCCTAACTGATTATTTAAATAGAAATATCCAGTACCTAACTTAGGCACGTACTGAGTTATGTTCACATATGGTAATTCACATTCCCAGCACCACTGCTTCTATACCTTGCATCTGACTTCTAGAATCATAGAATCGTTCAGATTAGTAAAGACCTTTAAGATCAAGTCCAACTGTTAAGCTAACACTGCCAAGTCCATCACTAAACCACGTCCCTAAGCGCCACATCTACACATCTTTTAAAAACCTCCAGGAATGGTGAGGCAACCACTTTCCTGGGCAGCCTGTTCCAATGCTTAACAACCCCTTCCATGAAGAAATTTTTCCTAATATCCAATCTAAACCTTCCCTGACATAACTTGAGGCCGTTTCCTTTTGTCTTATTGCTTGTTACCTGGGAGAAGAGACCAACACCCACCTCGCTACAACCTCCTTTCAGGTAGTTGTAGAGAGCAGTAAGGTCTCCCCTGAGCCCCCTTTTCTCCAGGCTAAACAACTCCAGTTTCCTCAGCCACTCCCCATAAGACCTGTTCTCTAGACCCTTCACCAGCTTTGTTGCTCTTCTCTGGACACACTCCACCACCTCAATGTCTGCCTTGCAGTGAGGGGCCCCAAACTGAACACAGGAATCGAGGTGCGGCCTCACCAGTGCCCAGTACAGGGGTAAGATCACTTCCCTGTCCCTGATGGCCACGCTATTGCTGATACAAGCCAGGATGCCACTGGCCTTCTTGGCCACCTGGGCACACTGCTGGCTCTTATTCAGCTGGCAGTTGACCAACACCCCCAGGTCCTTTTCCACTGGGCAGCTTTCCAGCCACTCTTCCCCAAGCCTGTAGAGTTGTGTGGGGTTGTTTTGACCCAAGTGCAGAACCCGGCATTTGGCCTTGTTGAAACTCATACAGTTGGCCTCGGTCCATCGCTCCAGCCTGTCCAGATCTCTCTGCAGAGCCTCCCTACCCTCAAGCACATCAACACTCCCACCCAACTTGGTGTTGTCTGCAAACTTTCTGAGGGTGCACTCGATCCCCTCATCCAAATCACTGATAAAGACATTAAACAGACCTTAGTTGCCATCTTGTTCCAGGTAGTAACAAACAAACAGTATTTTCTTCTGGAAACACAATGTAAGGTATTAGCAACAAAACAAAAGAGAAAAAAGGCCTAGACAGAGGACAAGTATAAAATGTGACTTTCAGCTTGTCAGGTAAATTTAAAAAATGCAACCAGAATAAAAATACATTTTAGATATGTGCTGAATGCTTCCATATAAACATGGAGAGACATCCAACACATTGTCAACTGAAAACTTACCTTTTAAGATAAGGTTTCTGACATCCAGAGCAGCCAGGAAATGCTCACTCCACTCTCCGTGATGCCCCAACATACTCTATTCTGGCATACTCATCATGGAACCCCAAAGCAGACTGGAGCCAGGATACGGATATATGAGGTAAGGACTGAACTTTATAGGGGAGTTTTTGTTTTGTTTTTAAATAAACACACACACAACCACAATATTATGCAGTTTTATAAGATTTTCTTTAATCTTTACTTTATATCCCAGGGACATAAGATAAAGAAAAGTAGAAATCTTATAAAACCATGCAATATTGTTGAAAGGGGTGGTGGTGGAGGGAGAAAACTTACCTTACCCTTAATAGGCCTGCTCCATTCTGCAGCGGGGTTCTGTGGTATGTGTGACATCACCAGTCTAGCGTTTTCTAGTGATGTCACACAGAGAGGGAGTTGGTGATCTGCAGCTGCTTTGGACATCAGATACCTAAAGAAAAGAGATCGATAACTTTTTCAATTCAGATATGGATTGATGTTGAAGTTCTTATTAACCAATTTATGGACCAAACACTAGAATTTCAGACACTTACTTCAACGGCAATTTCAACTGAATAAGAATGCATGATGAGATTATGTATTCATACTACACAAACTCATCTATAATTGAAAGTGTTTTCATTTTGAAAATGCTTAGAGTTATCTTCTACAATAAAAGTCAATGAAAGTTAGTATCTTATATTTTACCTTCAGCAACATCATTCTTAATATTAAAGATATCTGTCAACAACTTGAAGACTGGGACTGAATATAGTCAGGAAGAACGACCTGAGTGAATTTGTTTTATAATTTACTACATGACATCTCTTAGTTTCATCTTTGAGCATTTACTGGCAACTAATGAAAAGATTTATCAGTCCATCAGCCCTCAAACTTTTTTTTTTTTGAAAAAAGACTTCAGCTCACACTTGCATGACCTAGATATCTGATCACACCAAGTTATACCCTAAAATGGTATCTCATACTCTCTCACTAAACACTGCAAATGAAGTAAAAAAAAAAAAGCAACAAAATTCTTGCTACCGAGAGTGTCTTTATCTCATGATTTAGTTCACTATTATGAAATTACTTTTCATTCAGTCATTTAGCCACATCTTCTAATTTTCTTTAGGCAAAATTACTACACTATCATCACTGCTTTGATTAATCCACATTTATTTTAAAGATATAAAACACAAAAACACAGGAGAGAGTTTATCAGCATGATCTTACTATCATTTTGAATTTAACTCAGAACAGTAAAATTAGCCAGCACTGAACTGTCACATTTTACTCTTCATTAGAAGAACTTCAAGATATTAACTTACACTTCTGTAACTCTTGAAGAAACTGGATGTATGTAGTATCTTAAACTATTTACAAAAACCCTGTGTCTTAAGCTGCTATAGATTCTACTTAACTCCCCTTCATATAGCTGAATTTTGCACCTTCTTAACTCTGGGTATACAAGTATTTCTCTTCAGCTGAACATCTTAAAATCAGCTGTTTTGTTATAACTGTGTGCTGACAGGAATGCTTTGGATAATTTTTTCAAAATAATGTACTAACTGACCAAAATCCAAAGCACTGTGAAATGTTCTGAATATACAGTAGTATTTCTAAGACAAAAACGTTCCAGATTAAATGTATGAGTACATATCCATATCTTTGATGCAGAATCCACACTTTCACATTTGGAACTGTAGAAAGGTACATAATAAAAGAGGCTTAAGGAAAGCTTCTTAGGACACATTTATTGGAGGGTTAGCCACATAAGGAAAGGCATGGAAGATCATGGGAAGCCTAGACAAAATAGTTGTAAAAAAACCAGACAATATAGACAGAAAAAGAGATACTGGAGAAGCTAAGAAAAACTGAAGACTGGGTCAAAAATACTGAAAGCTAATGAGATAAGCAGAAGACAGAAATACCAGAGAAGGAAGAGTAATTACTGTGATGAAGATTTCAAAATCTGAAGCCTAAAATTGGCTTTATTCACTCATATTATACAACTAATAGCTGGTTGGATTTCCAAAAGCTCCATATGCTCAATCTCTCCTCAGAAGCACAGGAAACCGCATGAATGTAAATGTGTATATTTCAGACACAAAATTTAACATTTTGGGCTCCTATCAGTATTTTTAAAAGATGTAGGCAAGCCAGAGAGAAGCAATAACATACTATTTGGAAGTGACTAAAGTACAAATCAAGTTTTTGGGATAAAGAATGAAAAAAAGAGTATGTTAGATACATTAAAGATGAAGATGCATAGTAACACAGAACTTAATCTGAAATTAAAATAAAATGTTTCAGCTTCAAGCAGGTCTATTAAAATTCTGTTATCCTAAATATTTATTGGAATAAGGATCCCTTCATCTGCCATTTAAACCTTCAAATGTGTGTGCAAACACAGATTTCTCACACTATAATAGTACCATTTGCATGTATATTTATGTAAATATAGTAATACAGATGAAAACAAGTATAACTGAAAACTTTTTACATGTCAAAATCTCAAGCATGGTACATATTTCACTGCGGAGCTGGGGAAGAGACCAGGAGGAGGCAGGAATGAGGAGAAGAAAGTCCACCTCCCGCTAAAACATGAAGAAGATTTAACCCAGTAATAATTGTGTTTCCACAAGGCCAAAATGTGAAGACACAGTAAGCTTTTCCACTTCATTGTTTGTAAAGTTGATGTCTGATTCACTAAAATCTAGTGCCCTAATTAAAGTCCTAATCTATTTTTGATGGTTACATGAATTTCTGCTGACCATTCCTGGGAAATCCCTGTACAGTCTTGTCTAAACACAGTTTCCCTACCGAACATTTTCAAATGTATGGCAATACTTTCCATTTCTTTACCATACACAGAGGAAATATTTTATAAACTTCTATTTAGTAAAGCAGTCATTTTGCATTATTTTTGCCATATATTAGCTGTGAAGTGTAGCAAGTCAACAAAAAACCCAGAAAACAGTCTCTTCTCTTAGTTCAGATACTTCCATTTCCTATGAACAAATTTAACAGCAGCCTGTTCAGAATTTCAAAATAACCAGACACAGCAAATACTATGTTCCTGGCCCAATGTATTCCTTTGGATAACCTCAGTATCCTACAAATTAATTTAGTCAGAGGTTCTAAATATTTCTGACCTGAAACCATGCGTTTTTAAATCTGAATTTTCAGGTGCACTTTGAAATATGTATTTCTACAGGTGACACAGCCCTAGTGCTGCAGAAAACCTCAGTTTGCTTTCCGCCCTTGACTCACCTGTTTAAAAGATATATCCAGTCTCAAGATAGACAAAGACATTCACCTGTCTTGGGAAGTACAACTGTCTAATTGAAACTTTCAGGAACAACATTAGAAGATGGCAGAAACCAAAACCTTTAATAAGGAAGTTTTTCCTTTTTTACTAAGTCAAGAACATCAGTGTGTTACACACATTTGCAAAATAATAAAACTTTCAATGCATTTTCTCCAAACCCTAATTAGTTGTGAACTTGGCTGGTGTCCTTTGACTAAGTAATTCTCCTTCCCCTCACCTTTGTCTGACTTTTCTCTCCCTGTAGGGAGAGTTTGGTCTCCTTCTCAGGAAGGTACTGCCCTTTATTCATTTCAACCTTGTCAACTCAACTGTGGGAATCCTGGGCTCCAGCCTCCCTTCTCACTCCTCCAACAGCTATGCACTTACCAATCAGACTTGCAGGGAATGATTCAAATCCAATGGCACTAGCAAAATAAAGTCTTGCATTCCAGTAAACAAGGAATCTTCCATGTTTATGTTCTCTCCAAGACAATCTATGCTTTAACATAATCAGGACAGGGTCTAGAATTAACTGTCCTTGTGAAAACCCTCTTCATTTTACAATAAACATGCTTATTACAAAGACAGCTTGCAAAATGACATCTGCAAAAAAGCCCAGAGTTCGTTATCTGATACACGTATCTGCAATCCTGTCAGTTTCATACTACACGATGGCAAGAAGAGATTTAAAAAAAAAAAATCAAGTTCTGCTGTGATATGCAACAGTTAAATACATACAACTGATCTACAGAATACCTTAATTAACAGTTTCACACAAAAAACCAATTACTTCAGATCACAAGAGAAGCCGATTATCTGAAAGTCAGTGAAGAGATTTCCATTCACTCTGCAACTTCCACTGATTTTACCTGACACAGAAGACAACAGGGAAAAATGAGATCCAAAATGTCAGAAACTGATAGTTGTTATCTTGCATACTGATTAGGATAGAAGGTGCTACTTTGCCATCTCTTCTCATAAAATAAATTTCATATAGTAGACAGATCCTTTATGTTATGCTAAATATACTGGCAAAATGCTTCACCACCACGTATGTTTGTCATAATTATTTTCTCATCAATACTGCTGCAAGCAGATTTTTAAGTGGAATTAGGCTACTTTGCATGTCTTGATCAATTTGCTAGTTACAGAAAATTGGTAAGAGCTCACATTCAACTGAACTGTCATGCTCACATATACAATCTAAATTCTGAAACATGAGGTAAAAATGCAATAAAATCTCAATAGAGTTTTCAGCCAATATGTTCTACTTCAGATTTATAATTGTCTGCTGACTGCATGTAACTTCCCCCATGTCAGTATTAGCAACAAACCAAATATTTTTACTAGAATCAAATTCTTGTTACTGTGAATTTTTTCTATTAATTCCATTTTTGCTCTTATTTTTAGTCATCCTTTCAAAATGAAAGGATGTCACGTCATATGTCCTAAGGAACATATCAAAGCTAGGAGACATTCTAACTTAGATATTCCTTAGGGAGCCACCCTCCATCCTTTCACTAGACACTGCGCAGAGAATTAAGACTCAAGTCCTTCAAGTTCCCTTTCTGCACCTCCCACTTTCTGATTTCCAGTCAGGCACTCAAAGAAATAGTAAATCTGACTAACTTATTATCTCCTCTTCCTCTTGCAATGTAGTAGGTGGTAAGGAAAGGAACTGCTTGTTAGCTGAAGGGATAGACTTTTTAGAGCACCCCTGATTGTAATATCACATACAACTTCACCTGCCACAAAATGTCACTTTCCCTGTCAAAAGCAGTCCCACTTTCTTTTGCCCCCAGATGCTCATTCCTGTCCTTACAATGACCCCTCAAACTGTGGCATAACACAAGTACAGGTATTTGTGCAACTGCATGATAAATTGCTCTAGAAAACTGATCTGGGTTACACACACCTCAGCAGCAGTAAAAATACAGTTAGGTTTATCAAAGACTAACTCTCTCACCATGCAGCTGAACAGAGAATTTTGCCACACTGTCTCATGGGGTGGCACAGAAAATATAAGCTGCCAGAGACACAGACAGTAGGAACGATTTATTTGGCAGCAGTTTTGGCTTATGTCTGTTGAAAACATATGCGAAATTGAAGTCTCACTTCAGAACTGTGGCTAGAGTTCCAAGAGTGAAGCAGTCCAGGAAGAGGTAATACTGAGTTGAACTTCTGTTTAAAATTAAAGAACTGAGGTTAAATTTCATTTTTCTCTCTAAACATTTATGACAAACTGGCACTAAGGCAAATCTCGTAATTGTTAAAACAAATTCACCAGTAATCAAGAAAAAGTGCATGACTTTTAAAATGGAAAAGTATTACTCATAGCTAATTCAAAAGACAATACAGGTGTACAAAAGAGCACAGAACCAAACTGTTTTAATCAACTAAACAGTGAAAATCCTTTCTATCAGGTTTAGTACTTCATCATTGTAGAAGAAACTGGTAGCAATGCCTACACTTAAAACTACCCGTGGCCTTCCATTACATAACCCTGTTCGAATTTGCTTTTAAATTGCCAAACAAAACTTGTGTGGACTGAAAATCTCTCATGTCATTTGTTGGCTCGAGCTGATGTTCTGAAAAGTGTCAGATACAACTTGTCCAACTACAAAAAATGTGGGAAAACAGTAAGTTTACTCATGTTATAGAAGTCTTACAGCTCAGCTTTCATTACAGACTCCAGTACTTCCAAGTTCTGGAGAAGGAATTCCTTTTACATACTCTAGAATGGTCTCCTAGGAAACAAACGGAAGTTAGGACTAAGAAAAAGATTATACTTATAATATGTGTTAGTATTTAACATAAATTTAAAGGTTGCCTTGAGGGTTTCTCCCAGTAGTATGTGCTAACAACCACTAAAACTGGAATTACTGAGCAGGTTAGTCACAAAGAAGAAAGATTCCTATGGTTTCACCTAGGCCACTATTGCAAACAAAAATCAATAAAGTTACCATGAAGTAGTAAGAATACCACCATCTTTAGGTCAAAACAAGAAAGAAGTCCATGAACAGCATCAAAATAATACCATCATATTAAAATAAGCTTTCACATTGGGTCAAATTTCCATCATCAAATTAGAACAACGTTTTACTTAACAGACTAGGCACTTCAGAAAAGCAGAAACATACTTTATTCAGTATGCTTCTGAAACTGCTTCTGTCATTTGTGCCAGAGCTGAAGAATGAAAATCTTAATTTCCTCCAGTTTTTAAGGTATCTAACCTAATTACACATGGTGGTAGACATCAGAAATCAAATTCTAATGACTTTTCTTGCAAAGTGAAACCTCATTTCAGCAAGTCAAGTTTATGGACTATTCATCTGATTTAAGATCTTTCCATTTGTATTTTTTAAAAGTGAGTATGAAATTTGCCTGATAATTATTTTTCAAAAATCAATACTTCACATTACTGTTTCCTTATAATGACTTCTTCAGCAGTTAATCCTAGCCTTTTTTCTTTACATAAAGTTTCTAACACAAGTGTTTAGAGACCCAGAATCATGATCCAACAGATCTATATAAGCACACAGATTGTCCTTACCTCACAACTTCTGAATGCTGAATGAGTTGTATCTTAACTCCCCTGTACTTAAGTGTTTGTTTTAAGACGGTGCGACTAGAACTAAACATAGTATTCCTGCTGAAGTCATGCAACTTATTTACATAATGACATTATCAGATTTCAGTTCAAAGAGCAATTATGACATATTTAGCATTTGTCTACCCTTGAAGAAGTCTTGTGGTACGGTTTTACTAGTAGACCAAAAGTCTTACCTACACTAAGATCACTGAAATGCTGATGTGTACTCTCATTTTGGCTTTTTCTTCTATTGTTGACCTAGCCTTTCTGATAACCTCTCGACAATCTTACCATAAAACCAATTTGCAAGTTAGCAACTACAACATAATTTCAAATTAACTCTGTTTTTATTCCTTTGGTTATTTTAACAACCATTATGCTAAGTGTCTGCACTGAAATTTGTCTTCCAGAATCCTAATTTATATTGCCCCTCACATATCTCTCTCCCCTATTTAAATAATTTAAGAGTAAATTGTTTCTGCATCAGATTAAAGACATTCACAGAAATTATCAGCCTAACTTCTAAGGTATAGAAAAAGCAACATTTTTAAATACTACTATTCATAGAAATGCCAACCAAAGGTTTAATAAACAAAACTGCAATGAAAAAGAGTAATAAGAAAAGCTGGCTATAGAAGGCCATTTAAATGAGTACTATTCATGTATTTAAAACCATACACCATCTTGATGAGGATCACTGCCTCCTACAAAATGCCAAACGTTGGGATTCTCTTGTCCAACCGTTATACTTTTGAAGTTTTCAGCTGCACAGACTGAGTGATCCAGTGTACACCAGTAAAATTCGTATCTCAATCTGGTATCAAAAGCCAGACAGCATGCTTTCCTGTACAACCTACTTGAATAAAAATGAAACAAAGCCAATTTTAATAACGTACTTGCAAACAAAAGGAGTTAGGAATCCTGATATGCAACATAAGAGTCAGCTCACAAGAAGATCTGATCAGCACTGCATAGGCAGATATAAGAACTCTATCCTGTAACTGCTTGTTGTGCAAGAGTTTGTCCTCAGGGAAGAATGGTCACATGTTTAATAGAAATTAACTACTCCTAAGGTATTACCACTATCCACATTTTATTTTGGCAGTGAAAAGTGTTAACACAGTTATTGAATTTACTTATCATAAAACCACTGTGAACAGAGCACTATATACAGAAAAGATTACAGTCTCCAGGTATGAACCTTATAAGGCTTCATGCAGTTACTGAACAGGCATTAAATCTTCAGTTGACAGGCCTCAGCAAATAATTGGCACCGTTTTATACAAGAGAAAGCTTTTAATGTCACATACCGATTTCTTTTTAATGTCCTCCAGATCTTTGAGTTCATTCTCAATCTTTGTGATTAATTCCCTGAGTTCATCAAGATTAGTGCAAATAAGCTAAAAAACAAATGAACAAACACTTGGTAATGTGGGACTTGGAAAATGTACAATGAAGTTAAGTAAAATCTATAAGCACGTGGTATTACTTAGTGCCACCATTTAATTTTTATTTTCTTATAGCATTTTTAGATGTAAAAAAAAAAAAAAGGACCTTTTGAAAAGAAGAAAATCTAATAAAATACTTCACTCTTCAGACATAAACCATACCTCTGCCTGTAAGCTTCCATTTCAAAATGTAGGTATTTTCTTAAAAATTCTGTGAATAACAACTACCAACTTTGTCTCAAGTATAGTAATGAGTTGGAACAGGTTTGAGTGTCAAACAACTCTTTGGTGACTTTAAGTGTACTACCTCTGGACTATGCTGTCGATATAACATAATTACACTTTTTCTGTTAAAACTTTTTCCTGAACATAACTTTATACATTTATACAGAGTATTCCTGAAAGATAACCTAGCCATGTACTAAATCTACCTACATCTATGTTTTGAAAAAGTATTATATTCTTCCTATTCCTGTTTTTAGAAAACAGCTTTTTACACTTTTCCTTTCAGAATATGGATGCTATTTTCTTGAAAAAAATCGAACAAAAGTAATCTGTATGTTTAACCTTACCATCGTTTAGGACAATTAAAGACTTAATGAACTGGAATATGTCAGGTTCTTTCAGGTTATCATAATGTTAAGACTTCCTTCTTTCTGAACAACCTTAGATGGAAATGTTTTCATTACTACTGAAAACATGTTGAAATAATTTAAGAAAATCAAATCCGCACAGAAAAAAACCCACAAAGATGCTTCTATCATACAACTGCAAATTTTTATTTTTTTTCCCAAATCAGCAATTCATAACTATATTTTTACTTCACTTACACATGAAGTTCTAGATTTGCAGCAAAATCATATAAAAACCCCTTTGTTTCACTATTAAAATATAGAACTGATACTTTCAGCAAAATACATAAATTTCAGAAACCTCTAACACATAGATGCCATTATTTGCATAACACTTGTGTACATCTGAGAGCACTGGATAATCAGAGTGACTAAAACTGAAGTTTACAGTGTTCACATTTATCAAATTTAAAATAGCAAATGAATAAACAAATTAGCACTGTCTTGCTGTAGACAATGTATGTAAAATTAACTTGCAAACGGTTTCTCTCTTAACCCAGAAAATAGTATTACTACCATTATATTGGCTTTTCTTTTCCCATCTGGCCTGCAAAGAAATTTATGATACTATATTATTATACAAAAAGGTGCAAGTTTGTCACATCAACCCTTGACAGAAGTCCGTAAAAGCATGGATAAAGACTTTCCCTACACAATTATAATCCACTCCTTTGATTATATACCTGACAATTCAGTTTTAAAATGTTATCACTGCTTTTTATTTTCTCCTACGAGACATGTTTAATTCAGCGTACCATGGATCAAAGATAAAGCAGAACTATGAACCAAAGAAAGATACTGTCTTCATTTGCTAGAAGTGGGTGAATTTCTCTCTAGGAACTCACTTCTAGAAAGATAAGAGTTTGCAAGGAGGATGATTTCACTATTGTTAGTTGAATGGTGTCCTGGAAATATCAACTCTATCTTTCACTCTAAAAAGCTCGTACATGTCATCAGACAATTCATGCAGACAAACTTTTCACAGGTCCCAGTCCTGTTCCACATTTTCAGAACAGTCACTTGAGACACAAGGATCTGATTTGATGAACTGTTAGTGTGTACCAATCCAAACTATGTCAATGGAAAAAACAATGCAAATATATAAAGTTTAGTTGTCTTGGGGTTGGAGGTGACAGGGAAGAGTAATCAAAACTCTAAGTACCAATTTTCATCAGAAGAGGTGTACATTTGAGGCTAATATCTATCTGTGTGTCAGTTATCAACTGGCAAACAAGGAAGGTAACAGCGGCTCAGTTTAGAGGATTTACTGTCAAAATGAGTTTAGTATGTAAAATACTCCTATACTGTACTGAAAACCACTACAAAAAGGTTCAAGAAGAAATTTATATTTCTTCATTTCACCACAGGATTTAAGATGAGGTACTAAAGATGCACACTGATTGGGAAGAAGCTATTTCTGAAACTTGTCTCACCTGGTTAACATGTCCCATCTCATAGAATGAACCCAGCATTTCAAAGGAAAGATGAAAAGATAAAAAGTGTAGTGTATTTTGTATGGTCATTTTGATATGGAATCTAGCTGCTATTTCTCATAATGAGACTCTAATGTATGTTTCAGTGTTCTTTGTTCATGGTTGTTAACTGACTGAACTTATCAATTCAATTTTCTGTAAACAGTACTGCCTTTCTAGATTGTTTTGTATGTTCTAACAGGTAAGTTAATGTGAAGGCAAAAAGAAAGGTATTAATGTTACATCTAATCATTCTGTCACATTCCAATAGTTTACTGGTAGCTTCACATACTGCTCTTGAAGAACATGCCTTCTAGTCACCTGTCATGAGAAAAAGAATCTGAAGAGAAAAAAAAATGTCTCCTTTACGACTTTTCGAAGTGGAATATTAGTCCCTACTCTCTAGAACACTACATGGTGGCTTAAAGATTCAGGTTGTAAATATTTCCATTAACGTCCAAGTCATGTAATTAGTTATGTACATGCTAACTACCACACAGACATTTCCACATCAGGCACAGTACTTCCTACATATCGTCTTAATTTTCATAGGCGATAAGCATCCTGTTTTTCAGTTGAATACAATGGAGGCCTCAGGTACTCAGTATTCCAGTAAATTTTCAAGTTTGGTGTTCAACTTTCCCATTAGGATGCAATCTCAGATCTCAGTAATCTCTCAAAGACCCTCACTGACTGCTAGAACTTCAAGGAGGAAAGACAGGAAATCTCCTCTGAGTTCTGCAAAGAAAGACAGGGGGACCAAGATCTATTCCGGCTTGGGACTCTCCTGTGATCCTTTTCTCAGAATTTATAAATGAACTGTTTATCGTTACAAAAAGACTACCTCATCTGTGGATCTATTCATAACTACAAACCTAGTGTACTCCCCAGATCACTGATGCCCCCCTCCTGGCCCCGCTTAACTTCAGCCAATCTTTTACGTAATATTTACTCACTTCAGTGGGGTCTTGTGCTTAAACTTCAGGTTATCCATGTAATGATTATAAATTATACTTTTATTTCCTATGAACCTGCTCTTTTACTGATGCTATCTCCATGTGGAAAATGTCCTGATAGCCCCCTTTCAAGATCTGTATTTAATATAGACCATAGCTGATTAAATTGAAACTGTTAAGACACAGTTAAACAGAAAAGCTGAAGTTAGCCCAGTTCCTTAAAATGTGTGCGTTCCTTTTTAGCTTAGTTATAGTACATGTAGGTCTATATAGCTACATGTGTATGTATGTGAGGGGAAAGGAGGAAAGGCTGAGACAAAGCACTTGTTACCAAACCTAAACGTACTTTGTAACTGGAAAAGAAACCCCAGAAAACCACATTAGTGTCCCTTCTGTACAGCAATATAATTACTGTCATTTCTTTAAAATATTAATGAGCAACAGTAATAATAACCCTGGAACCCAGAATTTCTTTTAAAAGGAAATACGCAACAGACAACTAACTCATGATCTATGAACCTGTAAACTCACTCCTCAAATAATTTTCAAAATATTAAAAACAGGACATGTTTTTTATGTCTTTTTGTTTGGTAAAGAGAATTAAATTCGCATCTGCTTTTGTTTTGAGTTTGTTTTGTTTTGTTGCTTGTGGGTTTGTTTTTTTGTTGTTGTTTTTGTTTTGTGGTTTTTTGGGTGGTTTTTTTTTGTTTTGCTTTGTTTTTTTTTTTTTAAAGTAGCCTTGAGCTAAGAAATCAATATAAGGTCTGAAATGACATATAAGGAAGGAGTGACATTCACCAACCTATGCTTTTACTGCTTTGTCCATGACATTCAATCTATGATAGAGAGCAGAAAATCTGTGCAGTATGTTTCCTCAAAAGGTTGTTTAAAAATGGCATAAATGTTAGGATTAAGTAGTACAATTATCTCCTGAATTTTTTTGTTAATAATTGATTTTAATGTATAATTTGGGTCACTGCACATACTAGAAGATTTATTAATACTCATTTTCTCAGTTCTAATGCCGTTATGATTTTCAGGTAAAGCATCTATACGTAAGTACAGGATCTAGTCTTATGAAATAAAGTGCCTTATGGCTTTTTTTTTTTTTTAAATTTGTAGGCTGCAGGCACATAAAACATCTTAATTTTCATTTATTTACTTTCTTCCAAAAGAACTGATGCTTAGATATGAATAACAATATCCCTATTTATACCCTCCCTGGCATACCTCACAGGACCTGTATACACTCAAGCTACCTTACCAAATACTTGAAAAATATACTCTCACCTTCAAACAGTTAAATAATGTCATTAAGCTTAGTCATTCATGTATGTGGAGCAGAGTACCTTGAAGCATACTCTACTAGGCTCTAAACATTTTAGCAGCATTCTAAATATGAATGTTTTAATATTTATTTGCAAATACTTCTAGCAGTCATACCAGTCCTGCCTGTCCTCTTGAAAAAGGCAGGTTACATTGTTAAAAAGACCGCTAATAAGATTAAACTGCCAGTACTAACTGATCTTAGCTTCACCTAAAACAGAGATAAAGCCTAGGTTTGATCAAAAGAGTCAGAATTGTTTTGTTACATTTTAATTAAGATTCTACATAGGTAATCGTAATAATGTTAATTTTACGCTTAGATAGATATGTCAACATACGGTTTGCCTTGGTTAGATAAAAAGTTGGGCTAAATTTTAGATAATGTTTTAGACAGACTACTTAAAATGCAGTAGTTTAATACTGTAAAAAATTGATTTCTAACCTAACTCTGTGCATCCATGGCATGCAGGTAATGTGCTGGGAAAACATAAAATTTTTAGACACTGTACTTATTTTTTGGAGCAGCTAGGAAACATTTTAGCCACTGCCATTAGAATATAGACAGAAGTCAGTGTACACTTAAATATCAGTCTTTTCTCAATATCAACTGTTTCTAACCCATTTTATCACTAGAAATTCTACTCGCTCCACCTGAAATACATCATCATCATGGAATAAATTGATTCAGTGTGAGGGTTTTAGAGAGCAGTCATGATTTAATGTGGGTCTACTGCTCAGAATAGCACAGATAATTTTCTAAAAAAAATAATTTATGGGCAAAGGAGAACAATCCAAGCAAGCATGCATATATAAATTGTTATTTAGAACTGAAGTACTGTAAAACTTCTATTACAGTACCATAAAAACACATTATCATAATTAGCATTCTTTTCTTAGTACTCTCTGTTCTAAAGGTCATGTGCAGATAAGGGGTAAAAACAAGATGAGCACAGGAACCTACAAATTTTTTGCAAGTCCTTCAGTAAACCAAGCTACATTTCAATTCAAGGACCACAGTATCATACCTCATACAAAATCCAAGTAATTTTGTCCCAGACAATTATATCTACCTTAAAATTCCATGAACAACAACTCATTTTTACAGGTTTTGTCCTGTAATAGGTTTATCTGGGATATTAAACAGTCTGTGAAACATTGTGTATGCTGCACATAATAAAAAACGCTAAAACATCCTCTATCAAGGAAAGGTGAAACGCACTGTTAAAAGTACTATCAAATTAAACCTTCTGAACTAGAAGGAAATTCACCTTTGATTAGGATTTCCAAGGTCTATCAGAAACTAAAGGATTTATTTTACAAACATTCAGATTTCAAGTGCTTAAAACAAAAAATAAAATAATTTACCTGAAATTCTGGTATGGTAGACTTTGTGACACCTTTCCTCTTCCTTGTGATTGCTTTTTTAGATACCGATTTTTTTCCTTGTAAGATTAAAAGAGAAAAGCTTCATAATGCTGTTTGTCGTACTTCATTAGTAAAACCAAATTACATACAGACTTGAAAGTTAAACTGTAACTAACAGATGGCTGACAGTAAGTCACATAAACATGATGAATCAGAACTAGATTCAGCAAAAGCAAACATTAAACAAGTATCTGTGGTGTATGGCAGTCTTGGGGGGTGGGCAGAGGGGAGGAAGAAGGGAAAGAAAAACCCACTATAATATACCACCCAAAAATTTAAGTCATAAAAGAAACATTCACACCACTGTTCTGAAAGGAGTGAAATCCAAAACTCACACCACAAACTTAAGAAATACAGCATCTTACCTGCAAGACTTGTTCTCTGATACTGTAAAGTGAACCACACATTAGGGTCTGGGACCTTATCTGTATCTTATATAAAAAAGGCCCTCAAAGCACAAGCAATATCTGGAAATCCCCAAATGAACATGCTGAAGTTACCAATGAAATCACACTACTAATTTATTTTTTCTGGCCGGGGCAAAACCTAACATTTTAGAAGAAAGCAAACACCTTCCTGTAACACCCTTCACACTTAACTGTGCTATATAAGAACACAGATGTAACTGAAAACCTCCTTGAAGTAAGGCAAGTGGCTCTACTGCCTACAGTATCAGGGTTCAAAAAATCACATACATTTCTCAAATCAAGTAGTTATGGCACCAAGCCAAATATGCAAGATAATGGAGTTCTTATATGGTTATTTCTACATTCACATGGTAAATTGAAACAAGCTCACTCTGACCTGGTCATTCAGACCAAAACCGTCACTCTAAGATTATCGCTGTGCTCACATTCAGCAGTCCTAGACCATAATTAAAAACCTTAAAAAAAATTTTAATTTAAAAAATTATACAAAGTATGTGGAATTTGTTGTCAAGCAGAATCATTACAGGCACTTAGTAATAACACAAATACAGGCAGATTTGATATTAATGAAAATACTGGCAGGAATTGCATTTATGTGTTTTTCCTAATAGCTTCTTGCTTGTGTGTGCAAATGCCTATATACATATACATACACCTATTCTTAGATGCCTAAGCTTCTATATTTTCAGTTTATTACACTATCTTATTTTCAGTTTGTTACACTGTGAGTTTCCTGAACATCTTACCTGAATGTGAAATAAAACACACTTAAGGGACCATGCACAGGGATCAAAGGATCAAGATTTGAAACTCCACATAAAATCAAACCATATAAAAATCAATAAATCAACTTAGATTTGAAACTCCACATATTGAACCCATAACAAAAAAGCCCTCAACTACCTAAAATAAACACTCACAGATTTCACATTAGAGAGCAAATGACAAAAGAGAAGCATGTTTATTAGAACAATGACCCAAACACTTTGACAATTGGGAAACAAATCAGCATTTTTGTTATATAGTTTATGAATCCAGCTGCATTTAAAACATAATTGCTACTGCTGAGAACAGTGTCGTCCATTTAATGAACTAAAGCAGACATCTAATACCAGCTTTCTTGACAAACTGACTCAAAAAGGAGTCTGGTCATAGGTTGGTTCCTTGTTATAGCCCTGTAAAATAATGCTATCTGGCAAGAACATGAAGGGATAAAAACATGCAGCAGCTAGACTGTCTTGCTTCTTTACAAAAAGAAATTTTTGAATATGAGTAAAACTAAAATTTTCATTTTTTTTTTGAGTATTTTCAGCATACTTTTCAGCAAATATTTACTTGAATATTTCCAGCTTCAGGTGCTGCATGATGCAGCATACTTCAAAAAATAACAGTTAACAGAAATATACTCTCTTCTCCCCATTACTTCCTTCTGAAAAGGGGGAAAAAATTGTTAGGAAGAATTATAATTAATTACCCCAAAAAGGGAGTACGTATTTCTTCCTTCACAGTAGCATCTGAAAAGCGTGCAGTAGGGAAGATATGGGGTAACACAGAACAAGAAACAAGAATTAGAAAAACAGACTAGAAGCACAAGGAAAATGAGCCTCACCTGTGTAAACTGAATCAGGGAAAAAAAAAAAACCTTTGAAAATAGAGTATGACATATGGGTTATCATAAAGCAAGACTTAACACAGTTCCCAGGCTGACATCTGCCATGAACTAAGAACATTTCTGTACAAAGCAGCATCACAGTCTGTTTCCCACTTTGTGAATATACACACCAGCTACTCTATGGTGCAGGCACATATCACATACCAAAACCCAAGAAAACTCTACAGATACTTACACAATGGGAGAGAATTAATATATACAGCAAACTAATCTTCTGTCTTAATAACATCCTTATAAAATACCAAATTAAAATTCAAAAGAAGTTATAGCAATAGTACCGATAATCTCTCTTTTAAAAAGTTATCTCTGGTTTTGCAAAAGTAGTATTTCTTGTTTGTCAAGTTTCAAAAGAAAAATGTTCTTTAACAGTTTTTCAAGGAAAAAAAAAACAAAGATGATAAAGGAAAACTTCTATTTAGTGTTCCTGAGACAATTTAGCTGTACCTTTGTCCAGTTTCCAAACTGACTTCAGTATCTAAAAATATTCCAATTCACTTACCTTTAAGTGGAAAAATCTTTGCATAAAATTAACCAAGGATCAGATTTTCACAATAAAAATCTATCAAGATCTGCTACTTTAGATTCTCAGACCACAGGCTGATACATTCAGCAAAAGCAGCAGCAATGGTAAGGAATGTCAGCCTCTACCAGGTAGCCTGCTACTGGCGCTGTCTCACGTAGCATAACCATGTGAACACTTCAGCCATGCCACCACAGAGCAGTCACTTAGCTTCAACTGCCAGGCTGAAGTGGGCATAGATTCTGTATGGAGAGTAAAATCACTAAGGGGTTGAACAGGCATCAACTGTGAGTTCCAACTTCTCAAACCACTCCACTGAGGTCTGCTGGAGCTCCTTTCCCATAATTCTAGGTAAAGAGCCTATTTAAAATAGCTTAAATTATTTCAGCTGATGAAGTAATGTTTCTGACAGCAGCTAGATGCATTTTTCAATCAGCACACTATACCTTTCAGAGCATACTCAACGTACCAGTACATTTAATTGCTAACTGAAAGGAATCACAGTTAGAAAAATGCATCTAAGAAATAATGAAGGAAAAAATAAATCTTTCTAATAAGGAGGCTCATATGCATTATCTCTTCAGGTCACCTATTCCAATTCAACACACTCTGCTTGCTTCCCACCTCTCAGTCCCCAGCTTTTACTAGTCATAATTTATCAATCACTTAAGAAGATGTGCTAGGTTTATCCGGCAGGATTTTTGGTAGCAGGGGAGGGGGCTACAGTGGTGGCCCCTATGAAAAGCTCCTTGAAGCTCCCCCAGCTCCAAGTCGGACCCACCTCTGGCCAAGGCCGAGCCAAGTAGTGATGGTGGTCACACCTTTGTAATAACATATTTAAGAAGGGGAACCTGGGAGGAGGAGTTGGAGTCGTGATCAGGAGTTGCAAGAAAGACACCTCTGTGAACGCTGAGGTCAGTGGAAGGAACAAGGAAGAAGGGGGGATGTGCGCCAGAGCAGAGACCACCCTACAGCCCTGGTGAGATGGCAGGGCCGCCCGCCCTGCCACCCATAGGGGTCCACGGTAGAGCAGATTCCAACCTGGTACCTGTGGACCCCACACCAGAGCAAGTGGCTGCACTTAAAGGAGGATGGGAGTCTGAAGGGAGAAGCAGCCCCCACTGTTGTAGTTCAGTGCTGGGAAGACTGCAACATGTGGGGGTGACCCATGATGGAGCAGCATGGGAGCAGCTGCAGCCTGTGGGAAGAACTCACACCAGAGAAAATTCGTGGAGGACTGTCTCCTGTGACAGGGAACCACATGGAGCTGGTGAAGAATGCAAGGAGTGTTCCCCCTCCCCCCAAAGGAGGGAGAAAGGGACTGACCATAACCCCCATTCCCTGTCCCCTGCGCAGCTGGGGAGGAGGAAGTAGAGATATCAGGAACAAAAACTGAGCCTGTGAAGAAGGGAGGGGTGGGGGGAGGTGTTTTTAAGATGTGGTAAGGCTTCTCACTGGCCCACTCTGTTAAGTATTGTTGCTGTTAGTGTTTGAATTGAAGTGGTGTTCTTTTTCTTCCCCTAACAAGTCTTTTGCCCATAACTGTAATGGGAGAGTGACCCCTCTCTGTCCTTATCTCCCTTCCTGAGCCTTTTGATTCATTTTTCTCCTTCCCATTCCTGAGGGGAAAGGGGTGAGCGAATGGCTGTGTGGTGCTCAGTTGCCCTCTGGGTTCAAACCACAACACAAGAGTTCTACACATACACAATAAAGTAATTTCAGTGCAAAAATTCTCAGAGGGGAAAGGAGGAACAGTGGCTCAATAAACAGAAGTCCATCTTTAGAGGTCTTCAAGTCACAGCTGATCTGATCTGGTACCTGTGACAGTCCTGCTTCAAACAAGGAATGAGACTAGGTGACCTCCAGATATTCCTTCCAACCAGCTTTTCTATGGCTCTGTGACTCTAAGACTGCCTTGCACAGTATAGATATATTAGTAACAAATACACAGGAATCAATAATGCAGGACTGCACTGCACAAAAGGAAGATAATGCTTTTGTCCAAACAATTTCTTTACAATTCTCCCTAATCAAATAAGAATGAAATGAGAAAAACATGCTTCATCAAAACAAATTTAAGTTTCTCAAACTGAAACAAGAAGTTCAAAGAAAATAACGATCTTGAAATAGCTGAAGAGGCCTTCTCCTTCAACAGCTGCAATGACATAAAAGCTATTGCTAGGCCTCTCATCTTGAGGCACTAACAGTGGCCTCCCTATCCAGCATCACTACATTATTTTTTGCTGAGAGAAATACTTACTTGGACAAGTACTTGATAAATGTTTTATAAATATTGATTTATTCTCATTCCTGTTCCCACTATAGGACAATAGTTGTAATAAAGATTAAGGTTTAACCTTGTTTTGATATAAAGTTTTATTTCAAATATAGTCACCACTTCTTTGGAAAAAGAGCAAGTTTTATTCCCCCTTGACAGAATTATAAAATAACATTATTGCATTAAAAAAATGGTTTGTATTCGAATATATACACATCAAAACTATATTAAAAAAACTCTACTTTGCTGCAAATGGAACTGTTCTAAAGCTAGGAAATATCAGCCTATATTATTCCTGTGCAATGTTACATTCACCCACTAACATGACTTTACTGTGCTACAATTACTAATTTTGTCTCCACACTGACTTTTCCAACAGGTTCCATATCTCAGTTGGGTTTCAGTTCAGAGGGTAAGAGACTACAAAACATCGTACCTTGGACAGAAGTTGTAACTATGCCATGGTTTGAGCTCAGAGGGCAATGGAGTACCACGCAGAAACTCACTCCCCGCTTCCCCCAGAGCACTGAGAAGGGGAAGATAAGCAAAGATGCTGCTCACTTCCCCCTTTTCTCCCCAGCGCTGAGAATGAGGGAAGAAGGAGATCCAGGAACATGAGATAAGGACAAGGAGGGATGATCTCATCCTTTAAGGTGCAGGCAAAAGACAGACTCATTAGAGGAAGAAAAAAAGAACATAAAATTTAATACAGACGCTGACAACAATAACAACATGTAACAGACAGAGTAGGACTGTGAGAAGCATTACCACATCTTGAAAACACCTTCCCCCACCCCTGCCTTCTTCCCAGGCTCAGCTTTGCTCCCTGTATCTCTACCTCCTTCCCCCCAGCAGTGCAGGGGGCAGGGAATGGGGGGTGCAGTCAGTCCTGCCGCTTCTTCCACCTCCGGGGAGGGAAACTTCTGTCATTCCTCCCCTGTTCCAGCACAGTCCCCCTCTCACAGGAGTCAGTCCTCCACAAGCTCTCTCCAACATGCGTCACTCCCATGGGCGTGTGGGTCACCCCCGCATGTTGCAGTTCTCCCTGTGCTGAACTACAACAGTGGGGGCTTCTTGCCATGGGGTCCCGGCCTCCTTTGGGCACAGTCACCTGTCCCGGTGTGGGGCCCACCACAGGACACAAATCGGCATCTGCTCCACCCATGGGTGGCAGCGGGGGCAGCCGTGCCATCTCACCAGGGATACAGGGGAGTCTCTGCTTCGGTGTACCTCCCCCACTTCCTCCTCCTTCCTCACACTGACCTCAGTGTTCACACAGATGTTCTCCTCACAACTTCTCACAATTCCCCTAACTCCTTCCAGGTTGCCCTTCTTAAATACCTTATTGCAGCAGTGCAGCTAATTGGCCTGGCCTTGGTGCAAAGGTGGGTTCAGCTTGGAGCTGGGGGAGTTTCAAGAAGCTTCTCACAGCAGGCCACCACTGTAGCCCCCTCCCCTGCTACCAAAAAAACCCCGCCACTCACTCAAACCAGAACAAACTATCATCCCTTTTGCCCCTCTCATGCTGCAGGATAGGATAAGCTCTTTTATATCACCTCCAACATTGACAGAGAACTACGCCGTTACTGAGATTACAGAGGGGACAACTACAGACACCTAAGGCAAGAGCCCTTCCATACTCAGTAGACAAGTCCGGATGTGCGACAAGTAAGAGTCCTTCTCATTCTCTACCAGTGAATAAAGAGAAAATACACAATCACTTTATTCTTCAAGCAAACTACAACAAATCTTATCCTAAATTAAACTATAATTCAGTTATCTGGGGATATAAAACAAACCTCTTTCTTGATTTAATATTTCTCTCCAGTAACATGCTACCAACCTACACCTGGATGCTGGTAGCATCAGAACCCAAAAGCTCAATTTGCACATTTCCTGACTTTACCTGCCAAAACAAACCACTTGGATATTAAACTGAAACAAGAACACTGTCAAAATGCATGCAACCTGCAGTAAAGGACAGTGCAGTTTGTAACATTTTAGCTCTCACACCATTGTTTTTTCTGAATCAAAACAAACTCCATCTTGCAGCAGGAACGCAGTAAAATACAGGTTCTCTACAGTAATCTTAATTGAGCAAGCCCTTACTCATCTGCCAAAAAAGCTGAAAACTATTAAGCAGACACAAGTAACATTAACTTGGATACTGCCCTGTCCACCCAGACAGTGTTCGATGCTTGAAGAAAGATGAGGACGGAAACCTGTATAGTGAGTATTAGTATAAGCCAATAACTGAGGTTAGTGAAAGCACTAAAGTGAATGTGAAACAATGCTGTTCTGAGAAAAGCTGATTTCAAAGTAAGTGAACATCATATTGGAAACTACTGAAATATCTGTACTGCTTGAAATAGTGTATTTCAGGTTTCATGTATGACTCAGTCTCAGAGTAAAGACAGTATATGTAACAAACCAAACCTAACCCAAAATAAATAAAATTCAAAGGTGAAAAATTTTTACATTACTGCTTTTAAATTTTTAATGCTAAATTAATGTCGATCACAGTAGGTGGAGCCAAATTAATACTGTTTTAAGTTATCATCTGTTCTCAATTCCAAGAAATTCGATTATTTTATACTTTCAACTGATAGTTAAGAGCTGTTTTTTATCCATGTTCCTTCTATGTATTTGTAATTGCCATCAAGTAATTTGTTAAACAAACTCACTGCTGAAAGTAAAAAACAAATCCAGATCTACAGATCTTTCACATTTATTCCTTTTAAACAACACGACTGTTGGAACACTTCTGTCCTAAGATTCACTGGAAATCAACATTTCACTAGCCAAGAGACCCTTAGCCAGCTCTGAGAAAATTCTTAGATGTTATTTAAGTTCAATAGGTCCAGGTGTCTGGCTGCCCACAGGTTTTCCTTTCAAGCCAAAACAAATTCCACACATGTTATCACAGGCGTGCAGGCAATTAACAAAGTAACATAAAAACTAGGGCCTGGACCCTAGTTACCAGCATCCAAAAAACCCACTAGGGAGATTAGATTCAACTAAAAGAGAAGCCATCTCAAGTTGGTCTTGCCATTTAAGGGTGAAGAGGAGGAAATAAATAAATGATATTTCAGATCTCTTCTAGTCCTGTTTTGTTTTAGAGGCATAGAAATGTAGACAAATAAAACACTAAGCCACAGAAATGCTCTTGACATTTGTAAATTACCAGCAAGGACAGTACAGCCCATTTTTAAGTTATCATAACAAATAATTTTGACTTGAAAACAGGAACATTTTTGTATGTCTAGTAAAACTTTTTGTATGAACTATGGTATGAGTCCTTGTGGTTTCTCCTAGAAGAACAAAAGTAATGTCAATCTGTGCTTCCAATTATAAAGTGACAACATAGAGCAATTTTAAATAAAAATGTATATTAATAATAATTTTTAATAAAAACGCAATTTTTACCTCATATGCAGCAGAGCCTCATTCCCCCAGATGGGGAAACAGATGTTTTTGACATCAAACACTGTCAGTAGTACTTGCCATGGTAAAATAAAGTTAGCCCCCTCCCAACTGCAAGAATTCCTGTTTTCTCATTACGTTCTATTAGTATCGCCACTGTTCTCAAGTTGAAAAAAATGGCCCTATTATTTTCCTGTTCACAAATTTGCAAGTAACATTTCATGTCTTTCAAAGAGTTGGCAACTACTGAGAATGCTCTGTTTATTCTTTATTCTCCTATCTACCTTGCTCCCAGCAGCTCCTCTTTTAGAAAATATAAAGTCCAATAACCTGGAAGATGAAGCATTACCATAGACTTTTGAAGTTTCCACACTGACACAGTGTATGCTTTTATATAGTCAAAACAGCAAAGCAGGTCTGAACAAGTGCATAAATAATGTTGATTTACAGAACAATAGAAATAAACCCAATAAAACCTCAGTGGTATATATTTCTGAAGATATGACACTGCAGCTGAACACATTGAGTACATTGTTACAACTTGGTAGAATACCTCATTTAATGTTTTCAACATGGTTAACAGGCTGTTCCACATCTAGAGGCTAGACAACATTACAGAGAAGTTTTTACAACTCTGAAGACAAACGTGAAGTTTAAACTGCCAGGGACAGTACACCAGACATTACAAAACTGCTGCCAGACTACTAAATTAATTTCTTCACATTCCAGCAATGGTTGATTTTATACAGAAAATGTAATGGTACTCTAAAGAAATAAAATATACTGTGAAACAGACTTGAAGACGGTGGACTGCTTATATACATATATATAGTTTTATATATATATGTATAGGGCATAGAAATTTACATCAAGGTTCTTCTAAAGGTGTATCCTATATTGGTACTTGGAATAAAAGAGATTTAACTTACACTTATTTCAACCTCTGCTTCAGGCTCACAATAGTTATTTAAAGAAGCCTCTGGTCCCTTCTATTTTCTCAACCCTGTAGATGTTCTGAATTTCATCCAATCCCTGTTTCAAGCACACAATCACAGAATTCTCATGCTTTTGTACTGTGCCTTGTACTGCAACCTTTGTTGGTATCTACTTCAGCATAGTTTAGTCCAGATCCAACAAGCCTACCACCATTGTTGCAGTCTAATTCAAGGGTTTATAGCCTAATTTATTTAACTGGAGTAACAACATTTAAAATCAAAGTGTAGCATGCAAGGTGTTTACAATCTCCGATTCTGTCTTTCCACCATATTCAGTACCACTCTGTCAATAATACTGACACAGAACACTGCCACAATAATAACTAATAACCATCACCTTGTTTCAAAGACACAGATTCAATAAGATGGTTACATCTTGTACATACTTGTAAGAAAACCTCATAACTATGGCAATACTCATGACATGGCTATGTTCTTCAACAAGTTCTGCTCACAATAGTTATGGGAAGTTTTCAGCTAAAAAAACTGCACAACTAGTCTATACTCACGAACAGTATCCTTTGGGTACCACTGCTACAGCAAGCCAGGAATGTACAAATCATCTCAATATAAACATAAACTGTAACTCAGTTACATTTAGCTGCCTCAGAGAACCAAGAGCAGGAAAAAAAAAAACAACACCCTGTTAAAAAATAAGGAAGGGTACTAACTTTTACTTTCCTGATGCTCTTTTCTACCTCCTGTACTTTTAAACATTGTAAAGAGTGACTATGGCTATGATCAGTTTTAAAGTAAGTGGTTTTGTGAATTCAGAAAGTTTTACTAAATCTCACTTTTCTATGTTGTAAGGGTATCTTTGAAGAGAAAATAAAATTTCAGAAGAGCTTTGAGAAATACTACTTAGCCTTAAACATTATGAAACATTACAAAACAATAAGGCATTAGCATGAATGGCATCCTGGCTTGTATCAGCAATAGCGTGGCCAGCAGGAACAGTGAAGGGATCTTACCCCTGTACTCACCACTGGTGAGGCCACACCTCGATTCCTGTGTTCAGTTTTGGCCCCTCACTACAAAAAGGACATTGAATTACTCGAGCGTGTCCAGAGAAGGGCAACGAAGCTGGTGCAGGGTCTGGAGCACATGTCGTACGAGGAGCGGCTGAGGGAACTGGGGTTGTTTAGTCTGCAGAAGACGAGGCTCAGGGGAGACCTCAACGCCCTCTACAACTCCCTGAAAAGAGGTTGCAGAGGGGTGGGCATGAGTCTCTTTAACCAAGTAACAAGCGATAGGACAAGAGGGAATGGCCTCAAGTTGTGCCAGGGAAGGTTTAGACTGGATATTAGGAAGCATTTCTTTCCAGAACGGGTTGTTAGGGGTTGGAATGGGCTGCCCAGGGCAGTGGTGGAGTCTCCATCCCTGGAGGTGTTTAGGAGTCGGGTTGACATAGTGCTGAGGGATCTGGTGTAGTTGAGAACTGTCAGTGTTAGGTTAGTGGTTGGACTAGATGATCTTCAAGGTCTTTTCCAACCTTGATCATTCTGTGATTCTGTGATTCAATTCAATCCAATCCTACTCATTCCAGCCTAACAGCTACAGGACTAATGGACACTTAACAAGTATAGGAAGAAAAGCTCTTTCTCGTAATACTGTAACCTTTTAGGAAAACCTTCTCCAGCAAGATCAAAATTTTCAGTGAAGTAGTAGTCAGAATAAGAAGGGCAATGCCTCAGTGTATTAAGAGATAAAGAACAAGAGACTACCAGAAGAAATAGGACCCTCCCAGGTCAATCAATTGCCCAGGACAATCAACGTCTGTCACCTGCAGATGAAAAAGAATGTTTTATGCCCTCTATCTGAAGGGAGACAAACATGTCATCGAAGTGTGACTTAAACTATCAGATCCAGCAGATCAAGTAGTTAGATACATGGGAAAAATAAATGGAGAAGAGTAATTTCCATCACTTCTCATTGAACAGACACACATGACATCACCATGTGCAGTCACAGTTACAAAACTGTGCAAACACCAATTGAATTCACAACAGAACACTGTTACTCTTTTCTGGATTTCCACCTGCACTAACAGATCTCCTTCCTGTCTGAAACAGACAGTGAAAGGGAGTAATACTACACCTGCAGTGTTCTCTAATGATGAAGATACGTATAATTAAAATGTAAATTCATATGGTTAATGGCATCTGGTAATCATCTACAGTTACAGATACAAATCCTTACAAAACTATATACTAATTATTTTCTATATTAAATTGCCTCTGGCAATGTTAAGCTCCTTATGACACAATATGGAACTGGAAAAAAATGAGGTAAATGGCATTCTACCACTGAATTTACTATTCAGTCATTTAATACCACAAATTAAAACTGAAAGAACAACTGGTTTAACTCTCAGGTTTTTAGTGGTATGGAATCCTAGTTTGTTTTACAATAAGTTTCTGAAACATATTTGAGTCCCAAAATACATTCTAACAAAGCTCATCATAAAACACAAAGGATGATAACTTGATAAATAATCTCCATTATAATCCCACATCAGATCAGCATTAGATAAGCCTTGATATTAAGATATTCCAAAACCCAAACTTTTTTTAGCACTTCGGAAAACAAAACAAACTTATTGCAAGGAACAGAGGTCACATAATAGCTATACAGGTCAATATATGTAAGGTAACTGGGATAATGAAAAGCCAGGGATTTCTGTTTTCACTTTAGCATCTGTGCACCATATGCAAGATACAAAAGGGAAACTGAAGGGAAGCTCTCTCCTGATTCCAGATTTATTAATAAGCTTTATTTCCACTGTGTCAATTAAAAGGTATTTTGAATCAAAAGAACTGCCTGCATTTAGGTATTTGGATTAAGCATATTACAGTAAGCACTACAGTTTCCACTGACAGTGGAGGATTTAGTCTGGGACCTACTCAAGACCAAAATTAGAAATTAAAAATATAAGAATTTTCACTGAGATTACATTATAGAATATATTTTTACCATAAATACATTCATTCTGTGATAGCTGTTCATGATGCATTTCTTTAAAAAAAAGTTTAAACTCACATGCCAGTATTTACAGTTCTTCTAACAGCACTTCAAAATTTGTCTCTTTTCATCTTTAAAAACAAAACTTGTAACTAAAAATACTTAATAGCATGTTAGCAGAACTTTATCAAGTATCAAGATGAAGGCAATTGGGCAGCTTTTTAAAATTTTTGTAATTTTATGACACATATAAGAAAAGCAGTTATTACAATAAACTCTATCAATTAACTTCAAAGCTACTTTCAAATATTGCCAGTCTGTTTTGCTAACAGTAGTTGTCTTTCAAAACAATGATCTATTAAAAAATGACACATGCTGTTCTATGAGCATTGCTTAATTCACAGAAAGTAGATTTTTTTAAGCATCTGTTGTAAAATGAGGGTTACAATGAAGATGGCGACCTACTTTAAATACTTTCACTGAAAAATAAAGGACACTCGGTCCCCAATCTTTTATCCAATAGTTCTCTAAATTAAAGAGCCCATATTTGCTATTTGGGTTATTATTCATTTTGATGATGTTTGGTTTTAATAAGAATGAAAACACTGATAAATTTGGAGAGCTAACAGTCACAAAAGTGGATGTAAAATACAGTACTTCTGCTGAATATTACATGTATGAACTTCAACTGTAACTCTTAACATTTATGTTTAGATACGGGCATTGAAATATTTTGGAGGGAGAAGTTTGTGATTTACATGTTAAGACAGTTCTTTGGGTATTCTGCACAAATATTTGGAATCTAAACACTACTTGTTTTCTTAGCTTTAAATTTCCACTCAACTTCTAGCTAAAATGCATTGGTGTCAGATCTCTGAATTCTCTTACCCTTTAGAAGATGTTTTATTACACAGATTTTTTGGTTTTGGCTTTCTGCTTTTCAGCTGAAATCCAGTATTTAACTGTCAATCTACACTGTTCTGAAAATAAGCCCATCACTTCAAAAAATGTAATGTTTGAAGCAGTCTGCTAAAATCTAGTACATACAGCTTAGCCCGTGACTCAACAGGATAGCAGATCAAGCTTTATATGATGCTTCATATGACATCAAAAATACTACAACTACCTGATAATTTGAACTGACCTAAGGACTTTGTAACTTAACTGTTTTAAAATTGTTTTAAAATTTTTAAGTGAGTTAACTGAAATCTGGATCATCTATCACCTACCTGAAACTCTTACTTAGATGGCTGCCCACATCTGTAATAAAAATGTCATCTGCTTAAATTCTGCATCTCAATTGTCGGACTAAGCAGAAATGTGACCAGGCCCACAGTCAAAGCGGTACTGTTTGGTGACCTAAAACTGCCACTTCCAGTAGGAATGATTTTAGACTCATGATCTCATGTAATTACTTTGTGTTTCTTTGTAATTTGGATAAGGTAATATTATCAGAAAAGGGAGAAATATTTCTGCAATTGCTATGACCTAAGACAGCATAAAACAACTTCAAGCTACACTCTCTGATGCTAACTAGTCAGACTCATTCTCCTAACTATTTTTTGTAACAAACTCTTCCAATGAATAATGCTCTCTAAAGATACATTCTGCAAATTAATCATAGTTTAAACAGCTGATGAGCCTGTCTTATATGCTTGTGTTATTGAAGGGGAAGCTTTCACACTAAAATTAATATCATAAAAGTCTAATGCAGTTAGGCCGTCCTGTTTCACAAAATAAAATGTAGATTAATCAGGTAAGAAAACAATTAAAAGAAAAAAAAAAATCTGTATCCTTCTAAGTTTTACTACAGATAAAAATGTCAACTTACCAGATTTGTGCTTCTTGTGTTTTGCTTTCTTTTTAATTATAAACAACTTGCTCTGGATCTCAGATTTGTAAGATTTGAATGGATGAAGATGAATCTCACGCTTTCTTTGCAAGTCATCAAGTTTTCTCTGTAGATTTTCATTTAGAATATCCTTCAACTTCTTTTTTTTCTTTTTCTTCTTTTTTGCCCGCAACTTATTTAGTTTCTTAACATTTCGTAGCGAGTTCTCTAGCACTGTTTCTTTAGCAGATTCGTGGTAATTTATGTCTTGGCTGTCATGAGTGCCATTGACATGCATTTGGCAAGCTTTCAGCGTGTTCTCTTTGAATGGACTGATCTCAGCTTTTACTCTGGCCATTTCAGCACAACCTTGTCCATTCTCCACAGCCCTTATTTCTCCTGAACTGGGGTGACCACCCATACTAACAATCTCTCCTGAACTAATCAAATTCCTCAAGTTCTCTTTATAACAACCAGTTTTTTTAATGTCACAGACTCTTGAGGTCTTGATTTCACAGTTAATCTTAATCTCCTCTGTAGTGACTCTAAAGCTACCTAAATGTGTGTTTTTCTCTGAACAGGTAACAGTGGAGTCCGTACTTTTCTCCACTTCTGTCTCGGAATGATGTAGCAGCTCTTCTCTACCACCAGAACTGACCTCTCCATTGCTTTTGCTTACATATCCATGTTTTACTTTCTCCAATTTGATACGTGACACTTTTTTAACTTTGATGGGAGGAGATGGGAATTCAGGAGCCTGAAAAGGTTTTTGTTTGTAAATCCGAACATCCGCACCACAGAACTGTGGAAAATGAACATACGCATTTTCCAAGTAGTCGTAACCAAGAATTACTTCTCTGCATTCATGGATAGGCTGACCTAGCACTGCATCCTGAACATCCTTTTGTGTTTCATACACGAAATCACAGAGACCTTTTAGCAGCCACACTTTTTGGTAGAATGGTAGCTCATGAAATGGTTTTTCCTCCAAGGGATTAACTTCTCCGAGGACTTTGAAAAACTGGGGACACAATCCAAGTTTTTCTGCAGAGCTGTTAGGATTGTCAGTCTGCCCTACAACAGTATACCAGTGTTGTACTTTCTGTCTGAGTGCGGCTTCCCAAGTCCTGTAAGAAAGGGTAGGCCTGCGATGTAATGTAGATCTGCGATGAGGAGGACTTAACAAAGAAGTCATTATTTTTGATAAAAAAGCATTACACTGAGGCATCAGAAGACAACGTTCCAATTCATAGAATACTATTTCAGGTAAATTTAAAATCTGTTGTGCTAAACAAAGAAAATGACCAATAGCTGGAATCTCCCACATTGTCTCCATCCTTGTAGGTGCTGCTTGAGCTAAAAGTGACTTTTCCCATTCTTCTATTTCTTTCTGACTAGCTTCTTCTGCTTCTTTTCTTTCTTGCTCTCTCAGCCTATTAAAAGAAAGTTCATGAAAATTCAGGTATCAGGGGAACAAAAAGAAACCAGGGAGAAATCAGAACTACAGCATGACAAACATACTTATCTTGAAGTAATAAAGAACACAGTACATAAAGTTTTAATTCAGTTTGTCTTACTTTGGATTACACAACGCATCACTGCACCAAAATGGGAAACTATAGTCTTTTATCTCTATCAGCACTGGTTTAAAAAAGGGGAAAATGTAAGAAAAATCCTGGCAGATATCAATACTTTGTGTGGTTTAGATTTTTTAAAAAAAATGTATTCCCTTCCCCAATCCCTTTTTAGCAGGATTAAGTATTTCCAACAAACTACCCATGTAAAAATCTCTGAAAACAAATTCCAGATAAATCTTGCTTTCAAATGGTTGCCCTGTGGCTTGTGTCACCTGCCTTGTAATTCCCTTCCTCAGTACACAAGTATACATGCCTAACTGTTGAGTGCTTCATTCACATACAAAAGCCATTTTCCCTCCCACCCATAGGCATGTTACTAGTTGGTTTGCAATGGTGGTCAAAAAAGAAACAAATATCAGGATGCATGAAGAATGTGATGGAAAATAACACCAGAAATAAAATGTCATTACATTAATAAATGGTTTGCCCTCACCTGAAAAATTGTATTCAGTTCTGGTCCCCCTATCTAAAAAAAGGATAGAGCAGAAATAGTGGGTATTCAGAGAAAGAGGTTATCAGTAATCAGAGGCCTGTAAAAACTTCTGAAAAATCTGGGACTCTACACAAAACACTAGCAAGAGGACACATGACAGCAATATACAAAACTAATATTATAGACTAGGAACTTCTATTTGCAAATTCATCATGAAATTTAAAGACAACAAGAGGAAGAAATGCTTCCACTTCAGATAATCAATC
The DNA here is from genome assembly GCF_031877795.1 of Strix aluco. NCBI lineage: Eukaryota > Metazoa > Chordata > Aves > Strigiformes > Strigidae > Strix > Strix aluco. The sequence goes on from NC_133971.1 coordinate 30,952,000, forward strand.
ATGCATAACTTATCTAACTTACTAGAACACAGGATATGTTAATTTAGTTCCAAAGCGAAAAATAGGACATCTGCATGAATCACAAGAATATCAAGGGTTACCAGTAACAGCAGGGATTTTTATTTAATGTTGCAATAGTAAACTAACATTTTTGCCTCAAGGCATGACCAGATTCCAAAAGATAGGATTAGGATACATCTGTACTTACAGAAAAATTTTTCTAGAGCTCATTCAAAGCTTCTCACATCTTTTTCTCTGAAGCTTCTATCACTGACCACTGCTAGAAACAATCACCTACATATATCACTAAAGTGACCTGTTACTGGAATTTACATGTCTTTATTGCCAGATTGCTACCCTCCAATCATATTTCTTTATATACAAGTAGCAGATAAATCCCAGGTATTCATTCAAAGCATCAATGCTTTCCAAATTCAGCCAAAGAGTAACAGTACATTAAAATCTTTCTTTTGACAATATGAAGCTAACTGTGGCTTCTAGCATGAAAAATGTGTATTTAAAGCATTAATTATTGACTGTACCTCTCAATAACGTAAAAAATGCGACAAACCTAGCTTAGCCCACATTTTAGTATCAATGCAGGAGAAATATGCCATGACCACAAACTTAAAATTTGTATCCTGTGTATGCAAAATGACATATAATACAGTAAGATTCCACTGAATGCTTTATCTTATATAATTAAATTTCAAGTGACTTGTTACCATAATTTGAACAGAAATTTTTAATACCACATACATGCATCCTTGTTATTTATGCACCTATCAAATGCAGAAAGACAGATTTATGTAAAACATAAAATGTAAAAGAAATCAGGTCAGTAAATTCTCAACTTCATTCTCCCAATGCAGCATTTAGCGTATAATGGATGGGATTGAAAGACAAAAATCCCACTTTGCAGCACTGATTTAAACATATAATGACTGTGGTCTAACGACAAAATCCCATTTGCCGTTCTAGGTGAATAAACCAGTAAATTCAAGAATACTACTTGCATAGGTAAAGTGAGCATTTTTTTTATTCTGACTTTTGTTCTATTACCATGCATTAATATTGTATTAATAATAACTAAAAATAATAAAGTCGGGCAGAGGAAGAAACAATAGTAAGTAAAAAGTGTTCTCAAAAATAATAAATTTCAACGCACTCCTGAATCTCATTCCCTCCTCCCTCCTAACTGTAAAACATACTTCCAAATAGCCTGCTGCCTCCAAAACGTGTGAACTCTATTAAAATACTATGGAAATAAGCTTAAATATGAATAGATAGAGAGTGAGATAGAACATCTGTAGAAACAATCACACTTCAGTATCGTTTAATAAAGCCCACAGGCTGTACGTGATCTAAAAAGATTGTCTTTGCAAGCAATTTCAACTTATCAATTAATAATTTTAATTAAGGTAGAATTCTCAAAATAAATACCATTCCCTAGATTCACCTCTGTCTTGCACTTCATAAAATTACCATCATTATACTATTTTAAAGATCTTTTTAAAAAGAAAAACATGCATTGTTTCAGTTGCAAAAAGTTTGCCTTTTTTTTCAGAGCTATCATTTTATCCCAGTATCTGTAGTCATTCCCTTCTCAGTAAACATTCAAAAAGAAAATGTAAATAATAGCACACTTTCATATCTTCATTATTGAGGTCTTCCTACTAGCTGCCCGTCTTTTGAAGGGCATAGCTTTTCCCCAGGGTGTTTTTTTGAGAGGGAGGAGAGGGATGAAGAGGGGTGAGAAGGTGGTGTGAGGGAGCTGGGGTGGAGGGGCAGGGGGAGAGAGAGAGAGAGAAACATTTGATGTTTAGCAGGACAAATATCCTTACACTGAGAAATTCTCTGGACAAACATACTTGGCTTTTATGCTGACAGCAACTGTAAAAAACCTGTTGTTTGATACGTCTATTAACATTTTGCAGGAATATGTTTGCAGACATTTATTGTGTTTACAATAATAACACAACACTATTCTAAGGATCAGCTGACATTTCCAGACTACAGAGGACAAACTTATTCCTCGAACATGTCTGCAGCAGTTTTTTGCAGCTCTTGAGTAAATAAAACCATGACACCTGACCTTAAAACTCAGCAGACATGCTCCCCAAGTAGAGATAGCAGCTAAATCAGTACAGACATAACTCCCTTCTTTTCTTGCAACAAGAGATTTCACTTGGAGGGGAGAGGAGACAAAGACTAAATTGTACTTTTTCCCCCTCAATTACCACTTCTAACCCACCTGTGGATTAATTTTTCACAGGTAAAAGGTGGAACTATGGAATTATGATGACAAGGAACAGAGAATTGTTTTAATTCTAGACTAACTTGTTTTCCTCAAACTTTCTTTTAAAAAACAAACTAGAAAGCTACGTACAAAATAGCAATATTATGCATTATTCTAAATTAAATCAAGATTTAATAGTCAGAAGAAACTAAATTTGGAGATGCCCCTGTGACCTTGATTTAAAATTAAAACTTGGAGATGCTCATGTGACCTTAATTATGTATCCGCAATGTCTTACATCATATTAGGACATACTCTATATTCTTCCATAGGACCTTGTTCATTTCATGCTTACATCCTTATAAAAGGCAAAATTGACTGTATAAGCATACCTCATTCCATAATTTGCTAATCTAAATTACTAAATTGCAACCAGAATTGAATTCTTTAAATGTTTGAATGAACGTGTCTGAAACTTATCCCAGGATCAAATTCTGAGCTGCCTAGCACAATTTTCAACAAAGTCACTAATTCCCATTGAAATCAACCAGTTAATTAGCTGTCATTCACTGGTAGTTTTAAAATTTTAAAAATTTCAGTAGCAATCTACCTCTGTTTCGGTATCTAAATGCCTCTAAATAGGCAAGTATTTCCAATTATATAGTAATTCCACAATTATTTATTGTTAACCAATATGTAAGTTAGCATGTATATTGATGTTAATTAGCATATAAGCAAGCAGCTGAGTAGAACCTCATGGAAATGTAACTAATAATCCAAAGAAGATATTCAATATTTTGATAATTATAACAATTGAACAAAAGGAAAGCTTATAAACCAGACTGACAAGAAAAGTACATTAGATGTTCTATATATACTTGCAGGGGAAAAAGTGCTTTTGCTGCTGTACAGAAACTATTAGCTGCAAAATAGTGAAATCAGCTTTGTAAAGACGTCTCAGTTTTCATATGTTGATTCTACCATGATGAATATATCACTTGGGGGAGGTTATATAACATTAAAGAAAAAGTGAAATAGATTGTGCAAGAAATGAATAAACTACAAGAAAGAAAAAGAGAACTCTCTACAAAGGATAGCTAAATAACAAAAATAACAAAAGGATTTGGAATAGGATTTCCATGAAGTTAACTACAGAAAAAAATATAAAAAACACACTTCAGGATATTCTTCCGAAATATGCACTTGAAAAAAAGCTTGTAAAATCAATTTCAAGGATTTTGGAAAAGAAAAAAATCAGGAACTATTTTAAAGATTTCATTTACTGCCGTTCTTTTGACTCATCATAAGATGCCTGTGCCTTAAAAGAGTATCTAAATATCTAAAGCAAAGGATTAGATATTAATTTGGACTTCAGTTGGCAATTTCTTTAGGTATGAGGTTAAGTTTTTTTAGAAAGTCACTTGCATTTGCAACCTTACTTATCTGGGGCTGAAAGTTTGTTAACAAACAGCGAGGCGGCTAAACTGTCTAAAGTAAGATAATTACTAGCTAGAAAGTACATGTATGCTGAGTGGTCAGACGGATGGCCATAAAGTGAGCACTTTTTTATGTTTCTGATAACTTATCTGAAAAAGGACAGCACTGTGCACTCCAATGAATCTACCCAAGTCTGCAATATTGCATACAGTTTTGAAAGTATTCAGTGCCAACCTCAGTGTGTCAGATATCTAAAAAAAGAAGCTGAATAACAATTTTCTCTTAATGGATAACAATATATTCAACGTAAGTTATATTTTAGCAATAATCCAAAGTAAGTTTACTAAATTGTAATACATTTTTGAATAAGAAGTGTCCCATCTTAGTGTTGCAAGTATGTACATTTATATATAAAATAATTTGAAAAAGCATATATGCTGTATCACATGATCTTCACTGGTAATGTATTATTAATTTTATACACCTTCCAATTTCCAAAGCTTTTTCATAAAATACCTCTATAATGTACTTTTGGAACATTAGCATTTTGGTGAGTTGGGAAACAATTGGTATAGAGAAGTCACAGTTACTTTAAAGACACAGTGGATCTGTTAGCAAATAAGTTAAGAAGATACCTGAAGCATGATTATTTGAGAAGATCAATAGCTTCCTAGTAAGTGACACAGTTCAAAATTTTAGGGCATAAAGAAGCAAGCTAGTTGTGATCTTTTTCTGTTACTGTAGAACATTCTGTAGAGTCAACCACCGTGTAGTAGTATCCTTTGACCAGGATCTGGGACTTCTCAGTATATCCAGGTATACGGATTTAACTGTTAATTACTATAGTTTTGCAGGAACGTGTTTTAAAACAGGTGTAAGAAGCAAAATTTTTATTTCATCGGGCAATACGTTCTACTGACTCTATGGATGAATTAAAATCCAATCAAAATGTCCTTTTTCATAACAGCACTATCAAGTTCAGATCTAGAACACAGAGTTGAACACAAATCAAGAGAATTTTACCAGAGAAACAATAACCCTAGTGATCTTTGCTTTTTTGCAAAGTATGAGGGGGATTAGAAGAAGAAAGATCCACTCATTTCTAGAGAAAAAGTACCGGCTAACACTCAAGTCAGCCAATACTGTATGACTTCAGATCTGTTGAAAATGAAGATTACCTGCAAAATGAGAGTGAACTGGTTATATATTGGAAAAATATCCAAAAACTGTAAACTTAGAGAAAATCTGGAAATACTTTGCTTCCTAAAGCTAATACTGTCTTATCATCATGCTCCATGTTCAGACAGTCTCCCAGGTTACTGCTAAAGTATACAAGCTTATAAGCTTCATTCTCCTCAAAGTTAAACATACCACAATCAACACTAAACACTGTCTGGAATTATGCATCTCTTAAATTTATGAAAACCACAAAATCCCACAGAGTTAATTACACACACATTCTAAATTTGTTATCTAACTGACAAGCTGAAATGCCACATCAGTGAGATAACAGGAGTGGCACTGGCAGAGATAATTGCTTCTGACTATCAGTGAGGGAAGCAGTGACAAGATCACAGAATTAGACTGTAGATTAAAAACTACCAGAATGCTTAACTAATTGTTGCATGGAAAACAGTCCACGGAGCTCATGACTGAGCTAACAGGAAATTGCTGTGGATGCTTTCAGTTACTGTTAAACGTTTCACAATCCTAAAATAACAGCAGCCTTTATTTATTTTAAAGCTTGTATGACTTTGGGAATTTTTCAAGAAGGTGGTAAATCAAAGCCAATTTCTTGCTTTGTGGATGCACTGTACTGATGCCCTAAGTCCATTCATGAACCTAAGACGAAGAGCACCACAACGTTTGTTTACCTACAAAAGTTTCTATGAGCTAGCTCCTGTAAAGAACTAGGAAGACAATTATTTAAAATCAAACCAAAACAGTTTTTCTTATTACCTCTTTTCCTCTTTAGCTCTCAGCTGTTCCTCTTGCCTTAGAACCTGAACCATCACAGACTCAAACATGCCTGTTGACAAGCCTACTAAATTGCGAGGCGTGGAACGACGTCTTGTTGAAATGCATGCTGTTCCTTTCTCATCTTCCAGCCCATAGCATCCTCTAGATGTTACAGCTATTGATGTTTTCTCTCTTAAATGCCTAGAAGAAAAAAATCAAGCCAATCCACAATTACAATTTCCCTTAGCAACGGCACTTCAATGCCTATGCTACCAACCACAGATCAAGCATATTTACTCAGAAAAAAAGTTATTTTCCACCTGCCATTTTTATCACTTTGAAAGTTCCTTTATGAAATTTTAAACTTAAAACCAAAACATGAGCTACGTTTTCACATCTGTTAAAAACGGTGGATATTAATCTCAAGTAATGAAATCTTATTTGGAGATTGAATTTCCTACATTAATCCATAAATATTTGGAAAGAAAGTACTTCCACAAGACCTGAGATAAGAAACTATAATTTTTAGAAGACACTTAAAAATTGGTTTGGGGGGTGTGTGTGTGTGTGTGTGTCTGTGTTAAACAGCAGCTTAATTTGGTTAAAAATTAAAAAATATGAAAAGCAAGACACTGCAAATTTGGTTGTAATGTTACATTTCAGCTTATACTGTTTCAAAGTACTCCAGCAACACTGGTATGAGAAGTAACACTAGCACATAACCTCTGAAAACCCATGAGAGAAGGGAAGAAAATCCAACCTCCATTCAAAAGCGACCTCCATTCTAAGGTAATTTTTTGTGGTTTGTAATATCTGAGAATCATACAACCAACACTGATTGCTTCCCTTGAGTCACTTGATGGTGATCATTGAGCTAAATACTGCCCTGTAATGAAGCAAGAAAGATTATTCCAAGTGGTTGTTCTTGAATTTCATTTTACTAATAAAATTAGTTCTGTTAAACAGTTCAATCTGTCTGATCAAAAACTGTAAAAGAACTTTGAGGCTTCTAGATTCCATAATCCTTTCTATATATAGTTCTTAGAAACTTTTACCAAGCTAGTGTACACAGACATATTGAAAAAAATCTTCACAAATCTCTGAGCAGTTAACGTAAAAGAAATTCACTATATACTGAAGTAGGATTATTTTTAGCCAGGTTAATACTTCTTAATATTTATTTGAACAAAGACTGCAGTTGTGAAAGAATGACAACAGCGATTGAATTTTTGCAGTAAATTCATATATCGCTACTTGATGACACAGTACACAAACTGACTTCACTTTCTTATGGAGTTTCTAATAAAAAGGCATTGAGCATTCTTAGGCCCTATCAAATCCAATGAGTAGTCACATAATTCAACAAAGAGTCTTCAGTGAAACACCCTTCAGTTCAGTAAAGTCGAGATGCTAGTGTCACACAACATACAGAAATAAACTTGGCACAGATCTTCCCAGCTGCATTTGGTTAGCGATTTATTTGCCAGCAGTAACTCTTTTAAGCCAGGAATTCTGATTTTTTTTTTAAAAATCAAGTTTTACTCAAGCAAAGTAGCAACATTCATGTATTAAGTTCAGCTCCTTCCCTTCTACTCCCAAACTGTCCCAAAACTGCCATTACGCAAAACCAGTTTCAAATACAGTGTTGCTACACCAACACGGAATACATTGACTCTGGCTTATTCAGTCGAGTTCTGCACCACGCTCCTCAAGTGTTCCTACTGCACGAGCTACTGGCAGCTAATGCTGTGTGTCACTAGCAAGTTTAAGGTTGATAGACATGCACAGCTTTATGCGTTTCCTAATACTGTTCCTTCTTCACCTTCACCCTTTGCCAAAAAAACCCTCTTGGTTTTTACATGCAAAATACTATCTCACTCAGAAGACTGGTGGACCTTTCCTTGTAGGAAGCCACCAGAGTTTTCTGAGTATGACTAAACTAAGCCTATGTCAAACTTATGAGAAAACATGTATTTCAGTTGTGATTTAAACAGGGCTTTCTACTATACAGCTTGACAGCTTTCTATGCTTCAGCTGCTTTGGCTGATAAACAAGTTCCTGCCAGGGACTTATATTTAAACATATCACAACTTCCATTTTGCCATTTAAGACTGTAACATGCCAAGCACTATCTTTCATTTTATGATTATCAAAAAATACGCCATTTCAAAGCAGGTACTTTGGCTCAAGATTTTATTCCTACTTGTTTTAAAGACTGTAAAAATTTCAGCCTGTAAAAATCACAATTTTAAACACCCAGATGTTCATGCAGAGTTTGGGTAGTTTCACTTGCTTTTGACAGCATAAAATAAAGGAGCATTTGACATCTTGTCTAAACAAGTGTGCCTCCATGTTCATAAAAGGTTTCTTTCAGAAGGAAAATCTTAGCCAGGAAATGATGTGCCCTATTTTGCATTTTGGTATTTTCGGGTTTGGAATCTCCAAAGCATTTTGAATTAAGAGCTGAATAGTTCCCAGTAGGAAACCTTCTTCTTTGTGGAAGTATTGAGAGTTTGAGTGGTTTATTGTGAGTTTTCTAAAAAACCCTGCAAATGGTAATTTTTACACAAAGAAACGCACCTTCCTGTTCTACTTTATGTAAACAGCATCTGGCAGGGCCCCTACAGAGTTTTCTACACCTACCGGGACAGCAGCGCCAGCTTCTGTTCCAGCATCATCTCCAGCTTCTGGGCCTGTTTGGAGAGCCAGTGATCTACACCATGGAGCCGGTAACATGTCTCCAGCATCAGGCGGAAGTCCCCCACAAAATCTGCTATCCCTGTGTACTGCCCACTAGAAAATTTCTCTTCCATCTTCAACAGCCCCATTCCAGCTGGCGACTGCTGAAAGGAGTGACTGCTGCTACGACCCGAGAGGCAGCCTTCTTCCCTGACGGATGCCTGATCCACGAGGGGCTTCAAAAACGGTGCTGTCAGAGGTCGGTACTTCTCCAGGAGAAACTCTTGCAAGATGCGGTATCCCTGCTGCAGCTCGGGATTCAGGCTCTGCTCTCGGGAGCTGCCGCCGCTCTTCCCTCCCGCATCATCTCCCTCCTTGTCCGGCTCCTCCTCCCCGCACCGAAGGCTGCTAGTCGCGGGCCGATCCGCCGAAAGGTCTCCGCCCGCAGCGCCCGCGGGCTCTGCGGAGTCCATGTCTCCCACCCCGCGCACGCACAGGGCCTTGCCGGCTCCGGGGGGGCTGCCGGCCCGAGGCCAGCTCTTCAGCATCAGCCGCACTCCCCCTCGCCCAGCCGGCGAATCGACATCGGGCTCACCTACGCACAGAGACACGACTCAGTCCCCCGCCACGCTCCCCCGCGACGGCCTCAGCCCTGCCCCCGGCTGCAGGGGGCGGGCCGCGGCTGCCGGGGAGGAGGCAGCGGCCGGCCGTCGGCTGGGCCCGCCTCTCCCCGGCGCCAGCCTCCCCCAGCCTCCGGCCAGCGCGGCCGGGCCTGCGTCGGGCCCCGCCCGCCGGGGGACCGCGCCCTCTCCTTCAGGGGCCGCCCCCGGCGGCGGACACCAGCGCATTCCTCCTCCCGCCCCCCGGCGGCCTCGCTCCCCGCCCGTGCCGGGACGGGGCCTCCCGCCTCCGCTCGCCCGCGGCCCCCTCCTGGAGAGAGGGAGAGGGAGAGGGAGAGGGAGAGGGAGAGGGAGAGGGAGAGGGAGAAAGAGTGAGGGCGGGTGGGTGGGCAGCGGGTGCCGTTCCCGCGCTGGCTGCCACCAGCCAGCCCGTGTCTGCGCGGCCAGAGCTTGGCCGCCTCGGCTCGGCTCAGCTCGGCTCGGCTCGGCTCGCAGCCGGGCGCGACGGGACGGGGCGGGGCGGGGCCGGCCTAGCGGCGGCGGCGGCGGGAGGCGGCCGCGCCGGACAGCGGTATCGGTTAACGGCCAGGGAGGGGAGGGGAGGGGAGGGGAGGGGGCCCAGCGCCCCAGCAGAAGGGCGAGAGAAAGGAACGCGCCGCCTCACCTGGCGCGCATGCGCCCGAGGGGCGGGGGCCGTGCGCTGGTCGCTTCGGACACCAGGTGAGGTGGCGTCATCAGAGGGCGCCTGCCGCGGGGCGGGGCGCCGGGGCTGAGGGCAGCTGCGCCGCGCACGCGCAGCGGGGAGCTGTGCGGGCGGGAACGGGGGGTGGGGAGGGTCGGCAGGGTCGGCGGCGGCGGCGGAACTGCTGCCCGTAGCAAGTTCGATGAGGCCCTGCTCTCGTCACGGCGGTGAAGGCCCCTGGTCTTCCTCGCAGTTTTCACCCGGAGCGGTTGTCGATACGGGGGCATAGTAACGTCCACCAGCCTCACCAAAGCATGAGGAGACCTTAGCTCTTGTGCTATGGGTAAGATTTTCTCCAAGGACACCCCCGTCACGGATTCCTTGAATGTTATAGGTGTTCGATTAAAGACACTCAGCGGTTAGAGTGCGGAAGTTTGTGAAAGCATTCGGTTCTACCTATTGAACGACTTACCCGAGGAGTTTGTGTTTTGTAAGTGGAAGCTACTAGACAGCCATGTTGAACCATCCTGGGGTGCACTTGCCATCCTTTCAGATTTGCTCCGAAGCGGCCTCCAGTTCTGCTCACCCCTATAACATACTGAGGAACGTGGCTCAGGCACCAGGGGACTCCACAGTAGTAGTATGAAGCACCTAGGAGACAATTGCTGAGCTTGTCCCTTCCAACACATACAACTCAAGAGCTCAGGGTACCTTGCTAAGAGAAAATGAACATGAAGGGGGCAGGGGGGGAAATCTATGTTTTCTTTGACCAAGCCTCAGCTTTAATAGGGGCATTCTTGTCTGTTCTGCAAGGTAACTTTCTGCAGAGATTACTCCAGAGACCTTGCTCATGACACCATCTTGATGGGAATAACATAAAGCAGTGTAGAACCACTCCCCTGTTGTTATTGCACTTTCTTATTCTAAGGACACCAGGAAATTTCCATCCCCTTCATCCCTATTTGGTCACAGCCAGCTTTCAGTAATGCTTCTGTCAAGCTGTTTTTGCAAAAAATGCCTGAGCAGAGGCCTCAGGCATGGTAGCCCACTCACAGTGCTGTGCTTCCCATGCAGGCTGTGCCTACTGGATGGAAGTTTGGGACTCACAAGGTTAGCAAAATTCCCTTCTAGCCCTGTTGTCCAACCTCGGTCTACAAAGCCTTGGTACAGTGTAATGCATCAAGGTTGATGCCTGAGGTCCTGCCATCTCTCCTGATGACTTACTGATGTTACAGCTACCTGGTTTTATCCTCCAAAACCTCCTCTTGAATTGCAGACTCCAAAGAAATGAGGTCAGACACCTCAACATGCTGGGAGTGGTTGGTTTGGAGCAGAAGCTGCAGAGTACCTCCACGTTGGAGGCAGATAATCCTGCCTGGAGGACTGTTGCGCATGTGATCCATGCAACAGCTGACCTGAAGGTAGCCAGGTACAACATGACCCTTAGGCTTGTGTTGTGCCATGCCTTTCCCATGGCCACAGGATAAACTCAGCCGGCTCACTGTTAGAGGATGGAAGCTCCCATGTTTTATTGGGGATTACACCACCTCCATGACTTTGCTTCTAGCTAAAAGTGCAGCAAGAAGTTTTCATGTGAATATCATTTCTGTTTGACAGCAGAAATGATGAATAGAGTTGTTTTCTTGTAAGAAAATCCTCTAATAGATTGAATGACCGCAGTGTGGTAGCCCTGCCACAGACAGGGTCTTCACAGTGTGCCCTGATCAGAGGCCCATTTGATGCTGCTCTACTCATCTGAAATGCTCTAAGATAACAGTTGTCTATTTCTTTACGGTGTTAACTCTAATAAATTGCATTTGAAATTATATTTTGCAGAGTCTGAATGCCTTTCTTATGGGGACCATAAGGAACCAGCATATCCTGGTGCAATGGGATATTGCAGTGGGAATGCTGTCTTGTGTTTTCTTTGGTAACTTATCTCAGGAGGAGTGTTCAGCTTATCTAATTCCCACTCCAAGTTGCAAGTGGAGGGTCATCATCAGGGCTAGAAGTGGTGGAGGGCTTCCTGCAACACATATGTGAAGATTAAATCAGCTGTAGAAAAGGCACGATTGAAGATGATGGAAAGCAGCCAGGCAAGTTACAGTGGGAATTTCTAGTTTTTCCCACAGGACACTCAAGCAGAAGCTTCCCTCCTCCCTTCAATTCTTGGCCTAACAACATGTAAGGCCACGAGTCTTCACAAGTCTTGAGATCAGGCCTGCCCTGGATTAATGAGGATCAGCTCTCCAGTAATCTTCAGAATAAGGCTTTTCTTTCTTCAGGACTGTGAATGTCCTCCTGTATTCCAGCCCCACTGAGATGTGTGTTGCTTGCAACCTCCCTCCTGTGGGACCTGCTGGCAGCCAGACACTTTGCAAGAAATCTGTTAGCCATGGGAAATGGCAGAGTGAAGGAGGGCTTAGCAAGGCTATAGACAGTCCAGCTATTTCAGCTGGACCTAACAGGTACCGTTGGAGAAGAGAGGGAATTTTAAGTCCTGTTCTCTGACTGGGTACTGTGGTACTACAGCTTTTGTTAGTGAGCTCTCTGCCCTGTGTGCCTTGCTGTGTTTCTCTGCTCCTGGCTAACCTTCCTCTCCCTGACACTTACCTTATACTGATCTACTTGTGATTGCCCAACATGTGGGAGGTGTGCTCCAACGGGCTTCTTTCTTCCTGAAATACAACTTCACAAAGACTAGAAATGGAAACAGTAAAGTTGATTTGACTTGTGTCGGCTAACCAGTTACCATCTCTCTAGCTGCCTGAAAGCTCTCGGTGTACAGGTGCCCATTATGATTTCTTTGAGGTGGCTGTCTTCTTAATGAAGGAAAAAGAATTTGTAGCCTCTGGAATATACAACTTGGTGATGGTGAGAGAGACCATAATGAACTACAAAGCCAGTATCTGTTTTCCACCTTTTTTGTATTCCAGAAAGTTAGAATATTAGTTTAATGTTCCTCCTTTGAAAGTATTTTGTAGGTCTCCCATGTGAGTTGGAGCTGAGATTACATGGATGGTTATATCATATGCTGTATATCTAAATAAATAAGAGTAACTGTTTTCAATGTATGTTTAGCTTTCAACTCCACTTCTTTTTTTTTTTTTTTTTTTCTTTGAAGAAGAAGGGCTTGTTTGCCTGCAAGGTCATTTATACTTTCTTCAGCAGTACCAGGTAGCTTAATAAAAGTCATTACTTCTTGCTATACATCTTTGCCTCGAGGCTATGAGAACTTGAAGTCAGAATTCATAGACTAGTACCTGAGAAGCCAAAAAATGTGATGTCTGTAGATTTTGGTGTGATAACATTTCAGCTGTACTCAGGTCTGCTGTAGAAAACAGATCTTTTGGTCCATGGTGATGAAAGAAATACAGATACCAAGATTACACTCTGATATTAAATTTACAGTGAAGAATGGGGCCACATATGGCAAAACAGGATAATACCCTTTATTGGGAGCTGTGACTTGGATCACCAGAATATTTGAAAGAGGATATTTTTTCTAAGTATGCAGTCAAAGTAGGATACAAGAATTAAAAAAAAAAAAAAAAAGGTAGCCAAAATTATAGTGGTGAACAGATCATTGTATCTATCTATGACAACTTTTATGTGTTATTTTGTCTTCTGTAATTAAAACATACATTGCATTTAACTAATCCTGTAATACATTATCCATGTATTTTCTAAGTCTTGCCACACGAGCGCACTGTTGAATAAAAACCGTACCCCATTCCTGCTTTAAGTTAGAGGTACTACTCCATTTCGATGTAACCAGGAAACAACTGCTGGAGCAAAAGCAAATAAACTATAGAAAATATGTAACAGTGATAAAATGGAGTTGTGTTTTACCACATGCAGTATTAATAATAGGAGCTATGACCCAGATATCAGAAAAAATATTGTTCAGAATAAATAGAGCTGATAAATTTGACACTTCAGTGAGGGTTATTCTAATTTGTCTCCATACATCTGGATTTGATAATACAATTTCTGTAAAATGTCATGATACAGATTTACATCTTTTTTGACCATAGAATATAACTGCAAATGTGGATCTGCATGATCTTCTCTATGACAGAATGTTACACTAAATGAGCCCCTCTGCCTTCATGTTATCATAAAGATGGCAAGAAATTTTGCAATTACAGTGTTATCCACAGTGTCGGAGGTGGTTAGGGAAAAGTGCAAATGTCAAGTGGATACCATGAGGGAGAAATGTGATATATGCTTGGGAAAGAATAATCTTCCATATGCAGTTCACAAAGGACAGGGTGATATTGTAAAGGAATAGAGACAACTACCCGACATGACCTCTGATACAATTGTTGGGTGAGGAAACCTTGGCAGGTCATGGAGGTCAAATTCAGACATCTAAACTTAAGAGTATTTTAGGCTGACCATGAAAGCGTCCATGATTTCTACAGACACCCATTGGCAATGTAATTATTTAGTCTCTTCCTGAAACTTGATTTGGGTATTATTGTAATGTTTTTATAGTGTTCCCTAACCTGATACTTTGCCTTTACATTTGGTCTCAAACTGAAATCAGTGTTATTAGACCATAAAGGAGCAGCTAGTGGCCACAAATGTTATATAGACTAAGATAAGATCTACTAGACAAAACCCAAAAGTTTTAACTCCCTGAATTACTTGTGGCCATTGTCTATATTTAACATCAGATTATAAGTGCATTCACAGAGATTTATACATAATTCTCAGAAAATGTGTAAAATATTTTACAAAAACTACTCTAAACCTCTTAAATCCAAAGGCCCTTTAGCTCCGGTTGCTGTCTATTCTAACCTTTTCAAGGGGACTATACCATTTTTGTAAAGGAATATAACACTGTTCCACCACCCTCAAAGAATAAGTTAGGCTGGCAGAATAATAATATGCGTATTAGGACACTGTAAGGTTGTGTCCTAACAGGTCAGAAGCTGCCTGTTTCGGCGTGTGGGATGAAGAAAGAAGGACGAGCTCTGCAGCAGCAGTACAGAAACAGTGTTTAGGAAGAAGAGTAAAATTGTCTGTTTCTTTCTGTGAAGCCCTGGACTTTTCTGAACCTTGAAATAGTGTTATCTGTTTGCTTCTGGAGCAGTAAAGAGGGATCAAAGAGTACCCTCCACCTTCAACTTTAGGTTATGTGCCACATAATCAGAAAAAAATGTTCTTTCTATAACACACATCCACTCAGTGTATCATTTTCTTCTTCTCCTGCCAGTATCATAGATAGTGACTGATTAGCTTACTATTGCTTTTATTCTGCTCCTTTTAGTTCATACATTAAACCCAGAGGTCCAAAATTCAGTTTTCTGCTACTGATGACCCCCACTGTGACATACAAGACAGCCCACATGAAGGGTTCTTGGAGCTTTTCTGTCATGTGACTGAATTAACACTGCCAGCAGAAACAGTTGAACTGTGTGCTTGAATAACTGCATGCTCCTTTTGCTAACATAAACTAACGGTAAATAAAGCCAACACCAAACTCCAGAAAATAGTACCAAAGGTATTTTCTTCTGAGGATCTGCCACCTGAAGTTTCCTTTTTATCAGCTGCAGAAAAATTCTTGGGGATCAGGGTCTCTAGCATGTGAAGAAAATCTTTGAAATGTTCCAGATGAGTTATTCTGCTGATCTCTTCATCCTCTCACATGTCTCTCACTTAAAAGTAAAGCAGAAGTAAAATTTTACAGTATGTTGCAATGCATCAAAAATTCATTCTCTTACAAAGACTATGAATAAATATTTTTTATTAATATGACATGTTAGCATTCAAAATTCTGTTATGATGTCTTTTTAGAACTAGAGAAAGAATATAGCAATTTAACAAATTCAGATTTTTTTCTTGATTCCAGGTTGCCTGTGAGGTCCATTTCATGATCTAGTTACTTCTGATTAGACTGCTAAACTGGGCCCCTACTGAAGAGCAGTGTGGTGGAACCTGTCATCTTTATTCTATTCTAAAAGTGTAAAATTGTATATTCTTTCCCATTTCTATGTTTTGTAACTAACTTACCTAGTGCCAGCTACTTTTTCTCCATAACACTGCACTGAAATTACCTTTTGTCACCTAAATACGTGGCACGCAGAACAGAGATATAGCTCTAATACTGTCTTCTGAACAGCAAAACTAGTCACAGCTGGTTCTATGTGAACTGATGTGTACTGATATGAAGTCACTCTGCTGCAGTATCTTCACATCCTTAAACCTTCCCTCACTCCCTCCCCTACCTTTCACTAACAGTAAGGCAAGAGCGTCACAGCCCAGTGCTATGACTGGTTCAGCTACATATGTGCTTGCTGGTGTTACAGATGAAGAAATAAAATTTGAATGCTAAAGGTGGTAGAATAATGGCTGCATGTTGAGATGGTGATGAAACTGATCTTAGAAACTCTGAAGCACAAGCCTGCTACCTGCTAGCTGTGATTGTTATGGGCTGGCTGTAAATTTTGGTAATATCTGTAGAAAATAAAAGTGACATGTCCTGAACCTTCCAATTAATAAAGAGACAAAACTGCCAGTCAGGAGGCAGATCATGCATTGTGTTTTTGCGCGTAGACTATCTGGATTTAGAAAACTGAGGGCTTGGGGCCCTGGAAAGAAGTGCTGGCTCCAAAAAAGAAGGGTCCCTGAATAGAAGTGGTCTCAGAAAGTGGCAAGGGACCTAGAAGGAGGAAGGTGCAATCCTGGTTGGAGGAAAGATCCTGGAAGTGGGGAAGATCCTGGAGATCAGTGAGCTGTGTGGAGAGGAACGTGTGGGATGCCCAGGGACCTTGGCCAGTAATGCTCGAGACTGAAGGCTGCAGGAGGCAGCACAGCAGGAATCGACATGATTTTCTGCCCTACCATCCCAGACCAGCAGGGACCTTCCTGCAGAGAAGGCAAGTTGAGACCTGGGAACATGATGTGAGTGAGTGATTGTGCCAGATAATCAAGTAGGGTAAAAGCTCTAATCTCTCTGGTTCTGAAATAAACTCCAGTGTTCAGATCTACTGATAACTAGGTCCTTAGCCAAAGAGAAAGGGTAACAGTTGAGATTAGTCTGTAGTTTTTCACTCAGCAATGTATATCAGTCTGTCTGCTATTCAGCTGCTGATGTTCACAAAACTTGAAAGAATGTCCATTTTTTTCAGTTAAGATTCCTCCTTCCGTGCCCTCATCAAACTTGGTCAAAATTATTCAGCAGGTTCAAAGGTGATTGGAGAGGACAGAGAGACAGGCAGATAGCACTCCTGCATAAGCCTTAGTTCCTTGGAAAACCAGAGTAACAGGAATTTAGTAATCTCCAACTCAGTACATTTTTACTCTTCTCTGTAATTGTGCAACACAAGAAAAGAACCACAAAATTGCTTCATACAGACTTAACATTTATTTATGTGGAAGGTTTTGCAATTATAATTTACTATGTCTAATTGCAGAGCTGAAACTTGTTTTTCATTTTCCTGGTATTCTAGAAATGACAGTTATTTCCCTTTCGCATTGCTGAAGAGTGGAGAAAAAATACAAGGATACAATTTTAATAGTAAAGAGAGATTTTGAGAGAGACTAGATACTGACATTAAAAGTACATAGAAAGGCAATGTTTAGGTGACTAAAACATTTGCTCCATTCACTGCCCGTTCAGTTCCTTTATAATCATTAACCGTAAAGACCATGATCTGCAGTATCCAAGAAGACGTCTCACGAGCCAGGACTAAAACTGCAGTCACCCGGATATGAATGCCTGTTTCTGACAGGGGAAAAGAGAACTCCAAGTGTGTTCACATTATCAACAGTTCTGCAGTATGCATTGTATGTCACTGTGCCTGGTGGCTTGTGTCAAACAAAAGAAGCCTTGCCAGTGCTTACTTACATTACACACTGAATACACATACAAGATAACACTTGTATCCTTCTGTACCTGTCCGTCAATGAAGAATAGTGGAAAGACTGGGCAATACTTGAAAAATATAAATTAAAAGTATGATCTGTATTTATGGATAACTTGGATAACTACAAATACCAATGCTTGTTCTGGAGCATTTTCACTAAAGTTGTAGGAATCCATCAGTAAAATTTGGTTAAAATGTAAGAGTCTTCAGCCTCATCCAACTACATCTCTTCTGTACATCTGTTTTGTCTCTACATTCAAAGAAAAAACACAGTTATTTCCAAATAGGAGATTTAGACATCTGGGCGTAAATCAATGAATGAATCAATATAAATAATAAACAGTTTTCTTAATATTAATTTCACAGATTCACAGGATAGTTGATGTTGAAACAGGCCTCCGAAGGTCTGTTACCTCCATTTCTCCATGCTCAAAGCAGGGACAACTAGAACAGCTTGCTCAGGCCTTGTTCAGTTGGGTTTTGAATATCTTCAAGGATGGAGGCTCCACAACCTCTCTAGGCAACCTGTTCCAGTTCTGCCAAACTGTTTTCCAGTCAATCAGCCCCAAGACTGTGCTAATGTGGGGTGTCATTCCTCCCCAGGTGCAGCACTTTGCATTTCCCTTTGTTAATGTGACTCAATTTTACATGTAAGAAAGAGAAGCTACTGTAGTCTGGGGAGATATCCTGACAACCTCCAGGTTTTCCTCTATATGCAGTGAAAGCACATGGGTTATAATGCCGCTGGGTGTTGCAACACTTTACTGTGCAGTGAGCCACTTTTGCTGAACCCTTCTTGTGGACCTATGTGTCCTCCAGTGAGTGAAGAGAGCACATCTTTTCTGATCTCAAGTTCAAGAGACGTCATCCTCTGTTATACCTGGAAGCACCAAAAATGTTGTAACCCATAATAAGTAAAAAACAACTGCAGTGACATCCATTGTAAGAACTCTAGACTTTGAGAAATCTTAAAAATTAGTAAAATGGCATTGGAGCAGAAATAGCTTCTGATGATACAGCACTGTTTTTAACTTGTGTGTGTGTGTTTTTAAGGACAGAGGTTTCTTAAAAAGTGGTAGACTTTGCAGCAGTGGACAACACAGTCATTACTGAATCGTTAGTCTTCTGTTGTATACAGAAACACATGGAGGTTTAAATAAGTGCCTGCTGTTCTGAGTAGTAGAAAGCTTCACTGTAAGTAGAACAACATTGTTTAATGACAGTTTGGAAGTACTGGGAGTAATAGATAGGCTGAAGTAGACTCAGTTTAGTCCTATATATGTCTTCAGCATGCCATGTAAACAGGATATGAAGTAAGATAAAGTTGACTGTTACAGGCTCATGTTAAAATGTTCTTAGAATATTAAAAAACCCTACAGTTTCCAAGAAAAAAATACATTGATAGATTGCCATGTCAGTTTGTCTCAGTAAGCTGCTAAATATATTCAGCTTGTTATCTTCATGCCTTTGGGGGAGAAAGACCTCAATGTGAAGAAAAAGAGGAACTTCTCATACGAATATTAAGATACGTTCGGGTGTAATACAAGCTGTATTCCTTAATAGTAAGTCACTGAATTTTAGACTAGAAACTTGGTGTTCAAAACTAGAGCAAGTATTTTTGACCTGACATCTCCAAAATCTGAAAATCCCATCTTTCACATCTGTTTTAATGTTTTCAATCACTTCCACTGAAAATATTTTGGATAGGTTTCTTCAGAATATTACTATTTGTGATCAAACTTTTCCCCAGTGTAAATGTGGCAATACACTGTAGTCAGAACTAGAAATAAGTCTTTATATCTGATCTTTTTTCTGGTACAGTCCATTGGCTATGTTTCAGTTTTGTTCCAGCTTGAGAGACTTTGAGTTATGTCTCCTGCAAATTGTTTGCAAATTAACTGGCTGATAAAATGTAGTTGCTGGTATTTACTGTATGCTCAATATTATTCATGCAATAGCATGTGGTACCAGGAAACTTTTTCCTTTTCATTGTTGTAAATATTGACCTTTTGCAGATGAATATCCTTTTACCTAAAAAAAAAACCAAAAAACCAAACCAGTTTTAGGCAGTTGTTTTCCTTGTTACTTTCCATGCCAATAATTATACTAAAACTAATTTTATAGTAATTTTGTTGACATTTTTCTCAATATGACTGTTTTCTAAAGACTATTGCCTTTCAAGATAATTTAATATGAGATCTAATTTGAATTAGAAGAAAATGTTGAAGATATGTCCAGTGATGGACTGGTCCTAACATTGTAACTGTAGGGATACAGTTATTAGCAGGGTCTGTTGCTGATGAAATACAACTCTAATGGTGAAGCTAGGAAAATGAAAAAAAAAAAAGCAAGTAAGAAGAGTGAGAGACAGAGTGACAAAAAGGGGAAGGGAGACATAGGTGCCAAGAAGGAGAAAGAGAGGTGGAGGGAGGTGGGAGGAGGGAGAAAGAGACAGACAGAGAATAGAAAATGCTTCTCAGTGGCCAGCCAGGAAGAGAAGTGTGTGGGGCTCCCCAGATGAGTATCCTCCTCTGGTTCCCTCTCCAGTGGAGCAAATGGTCCCCCCTAATAATGCTGTTCCCATGACAACTTGACATTTTTCATCAGGACCTGTACAAATTCCCTGTTGGTTATTCCTGCTTTTGATGCTGTTATTGCTGATGGGAGCACAACTGGTCACGGAAAAGGCTGCACAGCTGCTTCATTGCTGAGCTTTCTGGCAACACTAAGCTCTGGGATACAGTAAACTAAAAACTCTATTTATTGTTGAAGACCACTACTGATCTGGATTTAGAAAGACTCTTCAGATCCAGAAATGCTCAATGACATAGTCAACTACAGTCTAAACAACAATAAAGTTTAAAATAAACTGTAAAGACTAAGATGGAAGGTCAGCTGCAATGTGAATGCATCCTCACTATTTACATGGCTTAATCTGCTCAGATTGTATCATCTATGATTAGTTTTAGATTGTTTCTTTTTGTGGCTGCTGGTGGAATATGTTATTACTTAGCTATTCTACAGTAGTTTTGGTGTAGTGCATTATAATGTTCATACAGTTGGTCATTTAAAAGAAAAAATTGTTCGGTACTGTGGCTGTAGGATCACAAACACTTCATTTAAACCTGGAATATTACCTCATGGCCCAGGAACAGATACAGCCTGTAAGGGTGGTTCATGTGACATGCAGTCTATATCTTGCAACCTGGATCCATCTGCTCCTTACCAAAAAATGCAACTGCTGCAGCATCATCAGATCTTCACCCAGTGTAGCCTCTGACAACTATATTAAAAAAAATGCTTTTGCCACATCATACATTTTTCATTGCATTTGTCCTGTATTGAAATGACACTCTTATGTCATAACATTTAGAATCCTTCCCACATTTTTCAAACTGCTTGAGTAATAGCTAAAGACTTGAGATTTCAGTTTCACATTGCTTTGTCATTAAATATATCTTTTAGCAAAGTCTTTCTACCAACCTGATATACTACCAGTGTCCAGTGAGGGCTTAATGAACTAAAAAAGGCTTTTTGTAAACAAAACACAGGTAAAATATAGAACTTTCTTGACACAGTATACAAATTTTAGATAAGAGCAGTAGCTCCTTGATTTTAAGAAAACTCTGGCAAATAAAAAGAAGTTGTTTTTAGAGGAGTTTCATTGTTTCAGTGAAGTATATAAAAGTGTGATTCACTCCTTTAAAAATGCAAGGCTTGCTTATTAAAACAAAAGTTGTGTGTATAAATGAAGAGGACCAATAGGTGAGTGAAGGGTTGGGAATGTACGTAGGTGGATAGATAAAGCCAACTGAACATGCCAAATGTGATAATGAAAGAGTTAGTTCTTGTATGATTAAACCTTTATCTGGACTTTCTGGGCAAAGAAATGCAGCACATGCGCTTTAAAGAAGTTCACTCATGTCACAAGCAGTCACAACTATTGCCATTGGTGCAATGCCTGTAAAGCCCATTTAATAGCTGGGTAAATGTTTAAGCAGTTAACTTGTTTCAAATTCCCTGCAACTGAGGCTACACTCCTAGATTTAATATGTCTATATTACCATAAACGCAGCATTTGCCCTTGAATCAGCCTTGGAAGGAATGATAGATAGCAAGAACAATATCAGTGACGCAAAATATCAGAATAGTATTTATGAGTATATTCAGGCATTGCACAGAACTACTGGCTAAAAATTTGCATGCAGTTCTAGGTAAGACAGCTTCTGTGGCATCACAGAGATGTTTAAAATTTTATGCTTACTATTTCCAGCACTCCTGAAACTCCAGCAGCAGTTAGAGCCATGAGAATATTGATGTAAATGAGTGAACACAGAGATCTAAAGGATTAGGGCCACGTCAGAGTTTTCTTTTGTTCAGAGGTTTGGCTTCCTGCCATGAGTTAAGGCAATAAATTGGCTGTAACAGAGCTTCTTCTAGGATTCTGCTAAGTAGAAGTATCCCAGTAGAGACAATAGCAGGCAAAATAAGGTAAGCAAGAGTGGAAGATTACAGCAGAATTTTCAATAGGCTTCAATTTAAGATTATTTTATCAGACTGCTTGTTTAGATTCTAACAAATAGCATTTTTCAGCTGACTTTTTCTTCTGAACTCTTCCTTAGTCTAGTTTATGTCTATTTTTATGTATTCTTACATCTAGTTTATAGATTTTGTCTGATGTGAAAGAGATCATAACCTCACTATTTATCATCTACAGGATTCTAAAAGTTCTTTTTAATCCACTGTTAAATTGTAACAAACTTGGAGGAGTTACGTTCTTGGGAAGCAGGACTGTCAGCTGCAACCCAATGCACTCGACAAAACCATTCTGATCCTTTAACAGTCTTAGAGATACCTTTTTATGAATAGTATGAGATAATATTTGGATTGTACCGCCGTGTGAATGAACTCCAAAATTTTAAATTCTGTTTCCATGTACTGAATTTGATTTAATTTTATGATCAGGTGTGTCTGGGGGTTAAGTGGAAGAGAGAATGATGGCTAAGAACAAGAGAGATCACTAAGGGGGCAAGAGAAGCTATATAATAGATTTTCTTTGCTGCCTTCATATAAATGAATTGATATGGTCTACATAGCAGGAAAATATTTCAAACTCCCTGTGCTTTTAGGATGATCTTATTGCTATTGGCCACAAATGTGCTCAATAAACTGATTTCAGCAGTTTAAAGAGCTCAAAATTTTCTGCTTCCCTTAGATGCAACTTAGATGCAAATCAAAGCAGAACAGACCCAAGTTTCCAAAACAAACAGTGGTTGACTAGGTCTGCAGCCAAGAACAGTACCCAAGCTCATCCTAGCCCTCTTCAAGCAGCATATACCTTAGAGAAGAGAGAAAAGAACTAAAGAAATGGGTGTGAAAGACATTAAAACAAAGAAATAGACATAGGGAGAGACACACAACATTAAAAACTGTGAGCAAGAATGAAAAAAGTGGGAGTACATGACATCTATGTAAGAACATGTCATGAGAGGAAAGGCTTATTGAAATGGGAGTATTTCTGTGTCACTCAGTCCTAAGGGACATGTAAGGAATTCAAGTTACAGAAGCTTTTGTTATTTATTGTAGAGAGATTTATTTGTTTTGGAGAGCTAACAGACATGAAGTTCTACCACAGACTCTTCCATTTTCTACTTGTTCAAACAAGCCAAAATTATTAAACTTAAGTACGGTCCTTCAGAATGTCAAGATTACCTGTCTATCTTTCTCTGTAGAAAGTATTCTAAGAATTTATCCACTTCCTAAATATGCTTCTGAAAATTTCTTTGAACTGGCCTGCCCTCTTAAGGAATTCTTCAGGGTCTTGACTTGTAATTATCCTTCTTTTCTTACAGTGGTGGGTGTAAATAATGCAGACTCTGAATCTAGGTGGTTTGCACAGTTTCACATTGGTTCTCAAAAAGAAAATAAATTATTTCATTAAGCATTTAGGACTAACTCAACATAAATTGTCATTAGAAACTGCAGTATGTGAAGGGCAAATACGTCAGAAAACAATTCCCTGACTGCTTCACTGGGTATAAAAATCAGGAATTAGGATCTTCAGAACTTCTGATCAAGTGCAGCCAAACTAGAATTGCACTTATATTTTCAGTAGGAATCTTCTATAAGGTATTAAATGTCTGGTTTTGAGCATCCTAGATCTAACAAAGTCTTGATGCTTTGTTCATGCTGAACTCCTAGCACACTAAGGTCTCTCAGGATCCACAAGCTGGTGTTGCTGCCCACATACTCTGCACAGCCTGATTCATCTAGATGTTTGCAGAGGTCAGGTCCCAGTTAGGACTGGAAAACCTCTTTTGTTTAGCATGCTCAGTGCTAAAGCAATTTCAGCAACATGAAGAAAATCCAGACTTGCTTTCTACCTCTGACTACAAGTTATCAGACATTTGAGAAATTAGACATATTTATTATGAAGAATAAGTTACTTCTTTCTAACAAATGTTTCACTTTTCAGTGACCTAGCTTAATGTTTAGTTGTGACTAAAGAGCCACAGAGAGTGAAAAAGCCTTAGTTAGCCTTCATATCCTAGTAACGAGAGAATTGCCAGGGACAGAAGTCTTTCATTTCTACCATTTCACATAAATAGTTAATGTGAAATTCTGCATCAGTGGACTGAACCAAATCAGAAGACAGAAGTCCCCTCCT
Source organism: Strix aluco (assembly GCF_031877795.1). NCBI lineage: Eukaryota > Metazoa > Chordata > Aves > Strigiformes > Strigidae > Strix > Strix aluco. Next base: position 30,976,160 of record NC_133971.1, read on the forward strand.
CCAGGTGAATTCACAAGTCACTCCACTACTGTCAGAGCCATGATCTCTCTGGCCTAACTGATCTTTAGTTATTCTGTGCAAATCTGCATGGGGCTAAAATTACACCCATCTTCACTTTGTTAATTCACCAGGGTACCAGACAGAATTGAAGTTCATTGTTTACTTTGGTCTGCACTTGCCATAAACAGTTGACTTAGGAGACTGTGTAGACTTAAGAATTCCAGTTTCTTTTTCTTCAAACCAAAGTAAGGTCCTTAGCTTTTCTGAAATGCAGTGATTTAAGCTGAGTCCTCAGGATATCTTGTTAGCTGCCTGGGTGATTCCTCAGTCAATATTGTTCCCATTCTTAGACACCAGCCTCTCCTTAGGATATCTAGCCTAGGTAATGCTTAAATCCTTTTATTCATCTAGCCTTCAAAAACTGAAGAACATTATTTTTTGTAAACACAGTCACAGATACAACATAATTTGAAAAATGCAGAGCACATTGAAGTAAAATTAATGAATCGTAAAGGAAACAATTATTTGAAAATATGAATGGTTGCTAATGGTAGGAGATTGATTTATTTTCTAGTCACTTGTGATAGTCATTAATAATTCTAATATACTCCTCAAATTTCCAAACTCCAGTCCTCATTTCTGAGGTAATGTTTACTGAAAGTCAGATTATGCTTGTTGAAGTTAGCATCATTTTCAATCACTTATGAATACTTTGAAAATTTTCTTAGACTGTACTCTGAAGGACAAAAAGAAAATGATTTTTCAATCCAGCTAGCAAAGTGTCACATAAACTGCTTATCTTTTATCTAAGGGGAAGTCTTTTAAAATATATTCCTTCAACACAACTGTATTCATGATAACCTGCATCTTAGTGGAAGTGTAGATAGCCGATTTACTGTCATTGGAAACATTTACTGAGTTTATCCTGCTTCCTCTGTCATTTATCAAAATTATTCTTTTTACAAACTTGCTTCTTAACTGAAACATGAAGTATTGTGACAAATTCTAACTCCTACTTTAGGGCTGGAAAAGAGAGGCAACTCAGATTATCAGGATTTCTTGAGTTCTTCCGCAATGCTGCTCCGCTCAGGCCGCAAAAAGCCGTATGAAGTGTCTTTCCGTGGAAGGCAGTCTAAGAGGAAATCTCTGCTGAGAACTGTGGAAACAGCTTCTGAGAAGTCAGGTAACTCTTTCCTGAGTGACAGGTATGTTTGTAATATTGGAAAGATGATTCCAATCCAAGGCAAAATTCAACCAAATTAAGTATCTGGAACAGCTTTTCTGTAATGAGGTCAAAAATAAAAATACCTGGAGGAACAAAAAAATTAAAGCTTTAAAACAACACTACAGAAATACTCCTCAAAACAGTGGTATTAGATTTTTCACACCACCAAATTCAGGCCAATAATTACTAAAGTACATCTATACCTCCCTGGAAAAGAGTGAATGACATAGCAGGCCTGCCAACCATTTTATTTTGGGCACTGCACTAGTTCCTTAATTCTAGTTAAAAGTAGTATTCTTACACTATAGCTATTATAATATAACAATTTTTAAGGGTTTTTTTAAGGGGTATTGATTATTATAGTTGTCTTGTTGCCTTTTAGAACAATGCAACTTTTTTCTGGAAGCCGGATAGCCTTAGTTACCAGGCCTTTGAAGAGAAGGTCTTTGCCCACACATGTATCAGCTATGCATGTGCTGAAGGTCTGACATGGGACGTATCAGACCTGCCACTTCTGGAGCGTGTGACACAGGCTCTCAGGGTGTGCATCATCCATCTCTTTTGTTGACTGTACATGCAAAATTTCTCAGTCTAAACAGGATGGAAAGAAAGCTTCTCAGAAACAAGTCTATTTTTCAAAATGTGTGCTTAAATACAGATGTTTCAGAGGAGTTACATCAATATCAAGTTTTTGTGAGGTCAAGCATTCCCAGAACATTATATCACTGCTGGTACATTTTGAGTATCCTGTTGTTTTACATGCCTAATTGTTCTGGCAAAGAAAGGACTGTATGTTACTTCATACCCTGGAGGTCTGTGTGGTCTCAGAAATGTCTTAACTGAATTTGGAAGTAGCAAACCTATTCCAGTAAAACAATGTTCAGCCTAACATAATCAATCATTCTGTAGGTGTCTGACACCCAAGTCCCTGAACCTACATCCTTCTGACATCCAGAACAGCACAGTTGTGTTCAGTAGTGATAGGGAACATTTTCCCTCCTGACAACTTTTAGCTACAAAGACCTGGGTTTTTTTCACTAAGACATGTCAGATCCCCAAAATAAATGCTGCTATTTTAGGTAGCCGTATGCACTCTAACCTAAAATTCTTGTCTGCACAATTTTCAAAGTGCAAAATTGGAAAACAGGGAAGTACTTACCTACAAAATAAAAGAAACTTGTGTAGAAACAGTATGCTGCAGACATGCTTTCTCTACTTCATCTCTTCTTTTCTTCAGAATGAAAACTTATAACTTATCTCTGTGTTTTCCACATCTCCACATATGGGCTCCTGTGCACAACCTTGCTCTGGCTCTGGCTCCCCACAGGGCTCTCTCTCCCACTGTAAGACTACTCATTCACCAGCCAACTGCTAATTAGGCCCTCTCTCTCATGTTCAAATTCCTTCTGTCCCCATTAGTCTCATTCAACACAGCTATCTTCAGGTTGTCCACAATCCCCCTTCTTACACTATCCCTCAGGCTGTTGGGTTGGAAGACATTTTTTCAAGCTCAAGTTTTGGCACATGTTAACTGTCCAAAAAGTTCAGCATACGTCTCTTCTTCTCACTGAGATAATCTGCCAAGCAAAGAAATCTTTGCTTTCCTTCTTCACACCACCATCAAGCCCCGAAAACAGCTGCTGAAGCCCACTGTATAATTTCTATTACATATGGGCTATACTGTTCATAGGTCAAATATTCATAGATTGTCAAACAAAAATTGCTATAAAATACAGTTGGTCTTTTTATTATGGAATTTTACCATTTTTCTGTTGCTAGTAAAATTAATTGTAACTTATTTTTGATTAGTGTTCAGTCTGCGAGAAACACTGAAATGCTATATACTGACTGAAGATTCAAAAACAGTGCATTTTGACATAGATGAAGATGGTCATCATGAAATATCAACCAAGGATTCCCAATCCCATGAAGGTAGTGTGCTTTTTCTACCAAAACTCACTAACCATATGTGGAGTACTACCGGACTTCTTTTAATGTACTGTTATGTGTACTGTGTTCAGTTTTGGGCCCCTCACTGCAAGGCAGACATTGAGGTGCTGGAGCATGTCCAGAGAAGGGCAATGAAGTTGATGAAGGGTCTAGAGCATAAGTCCTTTAAGGAGTGGCTGAGCGTACTGGGGTTGTTTAGTCTGGAGAAAAGGAGGCCGAGGGGAGACCTTATCACTCTCTACAACTACCTGAAAGGAGGTTGTAGCAAGGTGGGTGTTGGTCTCTTCTCGCAAGTAACAAGTGATAGGACAAGAGGAAATGGCCTCATCTTGCACCAGTGGAAGCTTAGATTGAATATTAGGAAAATTTTCTTCACTGAAAGGGTTGTCAAGCATTGGAACAGGCTGCCCAGGGAAGGGGTTGAGTCACCAGCCCTGGCGGTATGTAAAAGACATGTAGATGTGGTGCTTAGGGACGTGGTTTAGTGTTGGACTTGGCAGTGCTAAGTTAACGGCAGGACTCAATGATCTTAAGTGTCTTTTCCAACCTAAATGATTCTATGGTTCTGTGTTTTCTGTAGATGTAATGTTATTTTGCATCTTTATGAATATTGATAGTGATATAAGAAAACTTTTATTCCAGTTTACAGTAAGTACATAATATACTTAAATGATAAGTTATTTTGTTGACTCCCATTTGAGTTAATGGGAAGTTCAGATGCTTAACTATTAAGAGAGCGAAAGCAAAGATAATCCTCAGAGGCAAGGGCAAAATGGACAAAAATAAAGACGTTTTTGGAATTTTCAGGATTATTTTATTTTTCATGGAACTCTTCTTGCATCTCAAATGGGGCTTCTCTAATTGATACCAAAAATTATATCACAGCTAACATCACAGAAGTGGTTGTTAGAAGATATTCTTTTGGTAGAGAAGAAGCAAATAACAACAAATGCAATTATTATAGAATTATACATTTTCCAGAGATGTGAAAGTAGGGGAAAAATTAAAACATATTTCTAACTGAAATACAGGAAAAAGTTAAAATCTGTAAGATAGCTATCAACCTACTGAAACTTTATTTCTTACAAAACCCCAGCTTTTACAGGATGAGAAGTCCATTATATATGCTTCAGATAAAGACATAGAAAGTCTTGTTTGATATATTTATAAACTAAATTAATGTTATTTTTATTATGTTAAACTGTGAATAATGACAGCTGCACTGATAAGATATTTAAGTGTGCTTTATATCTTTTGAAGAATCTTTTATTTGACAATGTCATAGAATTTTGAAGTAACTCATAAAATTAGTATTCATAATTTATGAACAGAACCAAAATCTGTATAGGTATACAATGGAAGCATTTTGTGATAGATTCATAGTGTGACAGTCTTGTTGTATAAGATACGGACGTTCCTAGAAGAAAAAGAAAAAAGAAAAAAGGAAATGCTATGTGATATTCTTGTATATATAAACACAAGCTCCACAAACATATATTCATGGTGATACAGTTAAGACAACATCATATTAGAAACCTGCTGTAACGTGGATGTTTGTGACTTTGACCTGAAGTGGGTGATGCCTTCCCCAGATGGCTGGCTACATGATTCAGGCTGATGTTAGAAAAGCCAGAAACGTGCTGCTATTGTTGCCTGTTACTTTCCAATCTTGTACATTTCATATTAGGGTCCTCACATGTGCTGCCAAAGACTGTCAGGCTTCTCTTTGATAGCATTTTAGTCCTTACATCTCATTACTGACCTCTATTTTCTCAGGTGCATTCTCTTTTGCAAAAGATAATTAATTGATCAATACATTTATTAGAGTTCAGACTTCAGGGTACCTTCACAAGACTAACTGTAGACTTCTGAGGTTATATTAATTCAGAGACCTGCAGGAAATGAAGTCTGATGCCTATTGCTGCTACACTCTTTCTCAGACTACGTTTTAAAACAATTCTTTAAATTGTTTGTGATGTTTTTAAATGTGAAGAATGTACTATCTAATTCCACATATTTGTTTAATATCTTCTATTTTAGATATTGCGTGGTTAAGCGTGTTCACAAAGAATGAACCAGCAGTTACTGGTAAGACTCCTGTGGGAATAAAAGGTACCATTCTCTTCGGTAGGGTCTGGTTTTGAAGAGGTGTTTGAGAGTAGGAAAAGAAGGTAGTAATGTTTTATACATAGACTTGACATTAGAAGTAACGTAATATACCAGATTTTCATTTATGTCAGATTGCTGGACAATTCTAAAAATGAAAGAGCCTTTCTGTGTTCCATAAGAAGAAATCTTTGAAGTTGGAAAATTTGCCTTAGCAAGTTATGAGTAGTAGCTTGGATTGAAGACAAATGTATATGAAGAAATAGAATGTATACAAGCTAGAAAATCGGATTTTTTTAGAGGAAAGTGTGTGTGCTCTGTTGCTGGCATATGGGTCTTAGCTGGCAAAGACCTGTTGTAACAGGAGAGGGAAAACAAAAATAAATGAATATGAAGAAAGAAGAGACACATTTTTGGAACTTTCATATTGTAAGCATAAGAAATGATTGGGAAAAATCAAAAGTATATTAGTTCCAGGTATTCCAGTAGAAGTGAAATGTATTCCAATTTCAACCATAAGGGGCTGCTGTAATAGATGAGAGCAAACCAGGATTGCACTTTGAACAATGGCCAAATGAGGATTTCTAGGTAACAATATAAAATATTGGTACCCTCGTAAATCCCAACACTTTGCATTTCAGGGACACCTCAAGCAAGAAGTGGTTTCTTGTATTTAGTTAATTTCCTTTGCATGAATTTTTAAAATTGCCCCTTAGTCTCTGGTAAGGTTTTAGTAACCAGAGAGGCCATCAGAGAGTGGAAGCATCACATAGGAAATCATGGAAAGGTTCCTTAGTTTCCTTGCCATTTGCTATCTGCCTGATAGACCACTTTTGTTTTTCAGAGGTGATAGGGAAAGTTAGACTCCTTGGATTTACTCAGGCTAAACAATGTATAAGCAAGTCGCAATAAACTCTACAGATGGAGAAAGCCAAGGATAATTAGGATGTAACTCGTATTGACATATGTCCCTGGTTGACTGGCTGGACTCCTGCATCCCTCTTTTGGTGCCACTCTTACCTGTAAGTCAAGACACTCTTGACTTGGATATGAAATCTCTCTTGCCTGCTGATGTGCCTCTTACATGCTGCAGCTGAAGTTGGACAATTGTGACTGAAGCAATCTAAGGTGATGTCACAAAATATAATAAAAATGGCAGAATTTTAGACCTTCTACATTCTACTATGTTTATCTGAATACATATGTAAACTGAGTAAAATACACTAGGGTGGAGTGTGTCTCAATTTTTAACAAGGATTTTTATGCTATTTTCATGCTATAGCTGACTCAGACAAAATTCCTTCAGGTGGCTTCCACAAAAGCATTACAGTTATGGTAAGTTAGAGCAACTAAAATCAGGGCCAGGATTAGAGCACCCAAAATCAGTCAGATGGGATGAATATGATCTGCTGATTCTGAATATCTTTCAAAGGCTAAAAAATACCTTTGCTAATATGAAAAAAAAAATCTCCTTGACTGCAACTGTTAATGGATAATTATATAGCATAATGCTAACCTCTGTAAAATTTGTATTCAGTTGCTGCAGTGACGAACATATAGATCAACTGCTACTTTCTTTTATGTTTTTGTCTTAAACAGTACACCTGAGAGACTTTTAAAAGCACAAGTGGTATTATTTGAAGTAAATCTGCAAGGCAGTCAGAGAGTTATAGCATCACCGTATAGTTATTAATGTCACAGGTTTTGCTAAGTAATGCTCTTGTATGCTGTATCAGTTCACAAGGGGTACCTTAATTTATTTACTTTTTGCTGAGGCCTTGAAGCACCAAAAGGTAATGAATATTGCCAGTTTATCAGTCTGATGAGTATCCTGTATTATTGATATGTTGTTATTTCCTGCAGCTGAAAAAACAGTATTATCTCAAAAGGGAGTAAATCCAATGCACCCAAAATTATGATAGTGGAAAGATTTTGACCTAGAAAGCATGCAGAAAATAAAAGGGAAAAAAATTGTACATTTTCCGTAGTGATGTATACACAGGTATATTACATAAACACGTATATTGCATGTATGCATTAAGTACTATTATATATGCCTTTGTGGTTCATATTATATATATTAATGTATAACTGATATTCCATACATTAATTATAAATATATAGAAAAAAATTATGTAACTGGAAAACTTAAAGCATCATAAAGCTGTAGACTTTAAATACTTTACAGAAGAGAACAGTATCAAGAGTGCTTATATTTGCTTCTATTGCTATGTCTGTCGATGTAAAGTGAACATGAATGTTGTCTCTTTACAAAATATTTTAATCTATGCTTCATTTTATAAAGTCATACACATTTCAGTACAATATTCTCCTCTGTGTAAAACAGATTCTAAGAATTTGGTGATCCTCACACAGAGATCAAAGCTTAATGAATTTGTCCTATTGTGCAAGGGTAAGAAACAGCTGTCTCTGAAGGTAAGAAGTTATTTCCTCTGTAAATTGTGGGTGCTCTTTCTTACTATAGGACAATTTCCCCAACAGACCTTTTCAAATTCAGTTTCCTTTACTTACCACCTTCCACATTTCATGACTTCTGACTACCTCCCTCTATTCTGTCTGGGGAAATATTTAAAGTAGGTTATTGCAAAAATCATTGGGTTAGGTAGTTGACTACTGTCACTAGAAGACAGTCGGGAATGTTGGGTTCCAGTCTCTGTGGAGGGAGAGGGGTCTTTTAACCAGAAAACATGCAGGAAATAAAAGGGGAGGAAGAAGCAGGAATGCTGCCTTGGAAAGAGATGAGTTTAAGAGTGGAATTATTTTCTCCTAATCAACGTGAATGACAGGGCAAGGAATGTGGTGAAAAGAAAATACAGCTGAACACAGTATCCTGTTTTAAACATTTACCATCTGTTGTCAGAGCATTCTCATTTTCTCCAGTCTTGTGAAGGTTTGTTTATGGTAGGAAGAGCAGGCAAGGATAGTTTTCCCTGTTGGAGGGTTATAACCTTTACTAAAATCTGTCTGAGGAAGAATGTTATGTTGGAACTTACCCTCTAAAACAGGGCAAAGGTCTAAGAAGCTCTGTTTACATAGATTATATTGAGATAAAGAATGACCCTTCATCCAATGCTGGCCATGCATGATGGTGTAAATTGCCAAATGCTTTGTCAGATTAAGTCTTTGATGTTTTTCATTTGTTTTTAATTCACAGATGACTTTCCATAAAATCCATTTCCTGAAATTATCTGGGGAAATGTATGTTGCAAGATACATTAATTATTTTTATAGCCTATTATCCCACTGGGATTTTCCCTTCTGTCCTTTAAAGAGCAACTATTTTAAAAGGATTTTTCTGGTTCAGAGATTACCTTTTCATAAATTAATTGTTTGAAAAGTGTTCCACCAAATCAGAGAAACAACTGAGTGGTCAGCCCTTATTGATTTGACTTACAATTCCCTGTTTTGAAGCACCAAGTTATACCAGATTATGTTTCTTGACATGATTAAAAGCAGTTCTTATCTGAAAATGAGAGGAGACATATTTAATGTCTCCCAAATATGTAAAAACCTTGGAAAGATCATGGACCTTTATTTATCCAGCAGAATACAAATAATTTTCTTAGTCTCAACAGGAATTCTGATACACAAGATGACAAGGCTTCTTATCTGTGATAAAGTTTTGGTATTCTGTTACAACATGGTCAATCTTGGCTGCACTGCAAAATAGAATCCAGGCATTAAACAGTTTGAAGGACTGTCTTCAGTATTTTCTTTCAGCCCAATTCATTTTGCATTGCAAATGGTAAAAGAGGAATCTATTCATGGAAGTGTTTTGAGAATTTATCGATTTATTAATCCTGGATAATTTGAATGTAATCATTAATGCACTTTATTAAAAAAGAGAGCTTCTTTAGAATTAATACTAAATTTAGTGGATTAAAAGAGCAAAATATGAAGACAAAATTACCAATCTGGGCGGTTGTAAACACAGGTCTTAAAAGCATCCTGTTCAGAACCAGATTATCCTTCAGTGGAAAGATGCAACTTGAAAACATGCAACCATGAAGATCCCGACTTCAAACAGGTATATAATTATGATCAAACAAATAAAAACATGTGTGTGAGAGAGTGTGTATGCAAACATAGGTGTAAAAGAAGTGCAGCTAAATGCACCCTGCTCTTTTTCATTAAGTGACTAATTGTTTACTTTCCTACTTCAGCTGATTTTTACTATTTTCCTCAGAAAAGGGAAAATAAGAACTTTCCCATACTGTTGACTTGACTTGTATGTGTGAGTGCATCCTTCAATCTGCAGGCAAAATATCTGACTTTCAATTAAAACACGAAAGATGGAGATGTTTCCTGTAATACTATGGTATATAAAATGCAGGGAGATACAAAGTAGTTTTCACTTTGTACAAATTCTTAGGCACAATCTAGTAAATCTGGATGAGTGTATTAGCGGATCTAGAAGGGTCAGACTACAAGAGTGATTTAAGTTTTTAAGAAATAGTGAATCCATCAGTCAAAAACTTCTGGGAAGTAATAAAACCATAAATTATATATAATTTAATATAAATAACAGAAGTAAGCAGTCCCTGAAGTACTTTCAGACTGAATTCTGTATCAGCAGATGATTACAAATCAGGAGTAATGCATTGTGTATAGAAATAAAGGTAGCCAGTTGCTTTCTTAACACGTTTTTGTGACCACAGTTTGACTTTGTTGGCTCTTCTCTATACAGAAATGATAAAACCTTGTGAACACAGGAAGAAAACTACTTTAGTTGTTCTACAAGATATCTTAGACAGACATTCTAACCTAGAGAAAAAGAAAAACTAAGGAAATGTAGCTAATAATAATTTTTGTTAGGGTTGTAGTCAAGTGGATTTACTGTTCAGAGGGACTGAAAAGACAATCTTTCCAATTTCAGTGAGCAAAATTGAAGCTATCTGTGATCAGATAGCATTCAGAACTTCATAACAACAAATGTGAAACACTGAAAACCTGAACTTCCCAGCCTAATATTTCTGACTTTGCTAGCATTTCTCTTAAATCAGAAATGAATTCTGGTAATTTGAAATTACAAGGAGTTTCTTGTTTGAAGTCATTCTGAAATGGTCTTTCAAAGGTATGAGCTACAGTACTATTCATTTTTTTTTTTTAATAATTAATGAACAAACCTGCATACCAGGCCTGGAAAATCCAAGTGGTTCCTTCAGTTTACATTCCTGCTGAGGTACTTACTTGCTGCAAATATTGCTTGGCTCTATATAGAAGGAGAAAGCTATGAAACTTAGGAAATTTATATGGCAACTTCTTATCCCCTCCTTGTATGATATAAACTATCACAGTCATATTGCATTCTTCTAAAATTTATTTCATATGCTTTTTTATAGAAAAAGATATGCCTTTTTCTGTGGAGCTGTGCATAGGGAAAGAATTAGTGTCTTGATGGCTGCAAGTTTTGGGGGACAGCTGGAAAGAAGGGCTGTAACAGTTGCCTGGAGAGACCTATTAAGGACTCTGGGTTTCTAAACAGATAATTAAAATGAAAAATTCATTCTGAGAACCCATTCATTACCTAACAGAGAGACAGTGATCTCCTCATCATAGTTTCTTGCTGATACCTTCAATTAGTAGAAAAAAAAAGTTACTTCTTTGTGTGAGAAATCAGCAGCCTGCACTTGAACTACATCCACTCAGGCCAAGAGGCAAAATCATAGTCAAGTCTGAATCATGAAATTCTTAATAAATCTTCTAGAATGAGTGCACTGATCAGGAGATAATTTTTGGTGTGATGAATAAAGCCTCCACTGTCCTTAGGATGAAAAAGTGACTGAGACAGAGAAATACTTCTCATGGTCAATGACAAAGTTATGTGGTGCTGCAATGTGATATTTAGTCTGCTAGCTTCTGACAGTAAGTCTTAAAGACAGGCATTTTCCTTTTTTTATTGGAAGACTGCCAGTAGAATTACCAGAAACATGAGAATCTGTGGAGCCTGCTGTTACACCAGCAGGAAGAGTTGCACAGAGTGTTGTAAATTTCCATTTCTGTAACCAAGGCTTACGGAGACACAGTTCACAATCAATGTTTATTAAAATATCTTTTATTAATTAGGCTGTTATTATCACACTAAAATAATAACAGCTTGCAACAGCAAGTAATAGAGTATAATAACATCTTCTTCTGGCAGGAGACTAAGTGAGGAAGGTAACACAGATCACAACTAATATGTATTGCAACACTGTGCTGGTAAGAGTGGAAAACTGCATCGTACATGCAGTTACTTCCTCACGCAGTGCACACACACACGGCAGCTGAGAGGCCAACCCCAACAGTTCACCCAGGAGCAGGCTTACATTTACTTATAACTGTAATTATTTTAACTCTGTAACAGAGCATACTTATCATAATTAATAATATCATACAAGCAAATGCAGTTAACCACACAACAGGATGAATAAAGAGATACAGAACAGTATTTCCCTTTGGCTCTGCCACAGAAAAGGTTTTTCCAACTATCTCCCCACAACATGTTGACAATGATGGGATGTTTCCCACCCCTTATATATAATTCTCTCACTAGTCAATACAGTGTCTTTTAGCGTAAGTAGGATTACATTTACAAACTTTGTCACTTGATGTAGCCTACGCACAGGAAAGTGTTAATCCCAGTCATTTCTGGAAAAAACAGCATATGGTTATGATGTTGAAATGAGTTTTATTTGGCATTCACTGTTGACATTAATGGCTTGATTTGACCCTGAGTTCTCAACTAGACTGCTACTGTTTCATGCCCTTCTTATCTTCTTGCAGGCTGTCTCATAAATTAGCAGTTTCCTTAGAAGTCTGGACCAAAATTATGCCATCATGTAGTATGAGAGCTGGGCCTGTATCCTTGGAACACAGGCAGCTAAACAGATCATAGGAGGAGGGAGTACAGAGGGAACAAATAGTAAAGGCAAGAGTTACCAAGGAGAGTTGTTCACATTCTGTGTTCTTACATATATACACAGATTTTAATCTTTTCATTTTAGCATTTTCATTAATTATATATAAATTTATGTTATTTCTTTTCTACACTTCCAGAAGTGCATGGTTTAGTGATTATATGTGGGTTATCAGAGAAGTACATATCTCCTTCAGTACATATCTGTAGTATCTCCCTTCAGTGTTATTTCTGTTCTGGTTCAACCATAATATTTTACTATTAATGATACATTACCACCCACAGATCTTTGCATATGTATACTTAACCCTCTCAGCTCTTATTAAGTACTAGTAGCACTCAGTTTTCCCTCCATTTCAAACCTTCCTTTCTCTTTACTTTTTCAGCTGATACCCCTCCTAAGTTCCTTCTTGACTTAACACATTTGCTTAAAAGATTACTGAAGTCAACAATTCTATCACTAGATCTGGCTGCTCCTCTTCAAATTGTTGTCTCTTGGCAGATAATGCAGGATTATTAGGTTATTAAAGCTGAACAGCATTTTCCAAAAACTTTGACTGGAATTCCGCAGCCAGGGTGGACTGAGATCTGAAGAGCTGCAACTCTCAAAGCTCCATTAAGAGCTGTAACAGTTTTTAATCTAGGGTCCTCTCTACTTTGCTGTGTAGTTAGATGAGGCTAAACAAGCTTCATGGTTGGACTTGATGATCCCAAGGGTCTTTTCCAACCTGAATGATTCTGTGTGATTCTGTGTGAAGACAGACAGATAAAGTCAGAGGTTAGCTATGCAGTCATGAAAGATCTTATTGTGGGACTTAGCCTTTACTCCAATTAAATAGGCCAAAATAAAGAAAATGAAGCTCCAAACAGTCAAAATCTGGCAAATGAGGTCCACAGAATTACCTTGGTTCAGAACTTTTGACCTTGTCAGTAATGATAATGCCATGTTTACTGTGCTTGGTTGCTGGCTGAGGTCAACCCATCACAGTCCTTGCTGGCACCCAGCGTGGAGCTTGAGGGGTTTTTTGGCTCCATAAGTTGATTCATCTATTGAAGAACCAAGGAGTAATCAGCAAGATTCACTCACCCTTCCGTAGTCTCATATGGCCACTGTGAAAGTCTGATGGAGGATGTAAATTAACAGGGGACTACTCTGGCCTGAACAAAGTCATGCCACAATTGAGTTCTGCTGTATCAGATGTCCTAGAGCTCCAATATGAATAGGAATCAAATGTGGTAGAGTGTATTCTACAACTGATATTGCCAAGGCATTTTTCTTGATCCCTTTGGTAGCAGAGTGCAAGCCACAGTTTTCTTGCATGTGGAGGGATGTCCAAGACACCTGGAACCAACTGCCCCAGGGCTGGAAGCACAGCCTACCATTTGTCAGGACATGTGAGAAAATAAGCACTGAGGTCTGTTGGCCCTAGCCAGCAGCCAAGCCCCCACAGAGCCTCTCACTCAATCCCACTCCCCACCAGTGGAACAGGAGAGAGAATAGCAAGAGCAAAAGTAAGACATGAGTCAATATAAAGACAGTATAATGTGTGAAGATCAGAAAAAACCCCAAGCAATGCAAAAATACTTCCCTCCTCCTATGAGGAGATCAATGCCTAGTCAGTCTCTGAGCCACAACCACCTTGGAAGCAAAAAAACCCCCACCTCTTCTTCCTCTATGCCAGCCTTTATGGCTGACCGTGACATTATATGGCACAGAGTGTCCCTTTGGCCAATCCAGGACAGTTGTCCCAGCTGTGTCCCCTCCCAGCCTCTTGCCCACCCCCAGCCTACTCACTGGAGCAGAGCGGGAAAAAGAGAAGGCCTTGATGCTGTGTATGCACTGCTCAGCAATAGCCAAAACACTGGTGTGTCATCAACCCTGTTCCAGTCACAAATCCAAAGCACCATATAATTAATTTGTAATACTTTTCAAGGTCCATAGCTTCTTTGATGTAATTGAGGTGACAGCTCAGTTTTACTAGCTTGCTTATTTATTATCATTGCATGACTCATGTAGTTTTTGATCATGTGCTCATTTCCTTGTTTCATCTGAGGCAAAATATAGATTGTAGTGTGCCCTATACTGCTTTGTGTAATGACAATGTCAGATGATTAGTTCTATTTCAGCTGGCCTTCATATCCATTCCTTTTTATCTTTTAGCTGCTTCCTGGTTTAGAGTGCAGCAGTTGAGCTTAGCCTGGCATTATGCTCATTGTGTCTTATTCAAACTGGCATTAAATCATTTTTAGTCTATTTATTTTAAAACATTTGTAGCATTTTTCTAACATAAGCAGACATATGCTATTGCAAGTGGATTGTGGATCACCTGTGGGCCATGAGTAAAAGTGTATTTTTTTGAAACCTAACCTGCAAGTTGGTTTTTCATTTAATGCAATGACAAAGAAACAGTCAGATCTATAACTGAAAACCAGTTGTTTTTTTCTTGAAACTTGCAAATGATCTCTCAGGCATGACTACTGCCATAGGAGCTGTTCTCAGGATAAACTTTATCTGGCAGTAGTCCACCGTATTCTCCAGGTTTTCTCATGAGCCTTCTTAACAGGCCATAATAGGAAATCATCTGTGTCATGAATTCTTGCAAAACACCTTGTTCTTCAATGACCTGCTGCAACTCCCAGCCCTAACAGTGTTTGGATATACTTCTACTCCCAGATCCTCCTACTTCTTCCAGTCACACATTATCATTCCCCAGATCATCTTCCTGTGATGGCTCTCCATCTATTTTTCCATCATTTCATGCAGATACAGCAGGTATTTTTATTTTTTACATCTCAATCTGCTTTTGCAAGCACCTAATTTTGGCTTCACATTTACCAGATCCTATCGGAGTCTCCCTTGCTCTAGGGTGAATCGCTGTATTGTACACATGAATCCCTCTCCTTGCTTCTGTAGGTTTTCTTTATTTTTTTTTTTCCTGAAGTCACCAGATTCTCTTATTCCATTTCTATTTCCTTATTACTTTTTTGAGTCCCTAGAAGGTATTTCTTCCTTAAAGGTAAATTGTCTTCAACTTTCTTAATAGTATTTTTCAAAGCAGAATTTTTGGATTGAAGCTGAAATACTCTGCTGCTACACTGGCTTGATCAGGGCAGAATGTTTTAGCTGCTTTCCGTTATAACTTTGCTAATACAGGAGGGGTGTCCTCAAGTTTCTTTCTTGTATTCCGCAATAACTGCAGGACATTTTCTTTCCTTTCCCTGTTGTCATATGGGTTGAAGGGACACATTCTTCCTTCCATGGAAAGGTGGTTATTGATAATGCCTTAATCTCTAGCATAGCTGGGACCCTTTTATATCCTCCCACTTTTTCTTAAGCATTCAGTTTCCTTTTAGAGGTTCCTTTAAGCATTGCACACAATGCTGATACACCAGACTGGTCAGATTTATAGAACTGTCTTGTGGGTAGGATGAGAGTGTTTAAACAGATCACTCAAAAGGGAAGATGAAGTAATTTGATTAGGATGCATTCATTTGCCATCTTTCTTCCCCAAAAGATATTATAAATTCCCTGCTCCCTGGCAAGAGTTTGAGTTGGGGGAAACACCAATCTCAACCTTTTATTAATTAAGCTCTTACTATTAGCAGCAGATAACTATTCACAGTCTTCTCAGTTACTCCCTCACTCAGTGTACACACTCAGGAGCAGAAGCTCATATTCACGCTCCGGGGGCTTCTGGGCAGCTGTACACGGTCACACATGGGGTCTTTCGTTTCAGCAGGTGTGCTTACATATACTGCCCTGTAGCCTTTGCCCACCTATAGCAGCCGCTGCCTTTTTGGATATGTGGTGGGTTACATCATCTGTCGTGGGTGCCAGTGGGTGCTGGAGGCCTTGGGCAGGTTCAGCAGCTCCCTGGTATCCTAAGTTTATCAGGTTTTGCAGATTTAACAGGGTTTAATTTGTACCGTAACATTCTAATTCTACTCCAAAAGAGACAAGAAAAACTGTGGGTTTATATTTTGTTGCTAGTGGCAGTTGACAGGATAGGTCTGTGGTAAGAAAATAACCAGATGAAAATCCTATATTATCCCAATAACAGGTATACTGCAGAGGAAAACTGTGCTGGTCTTTTCGTGAAGCAAAGGAATGCAGCTTTGGGTCTGGAAATACTCAGACCTTTGAGGGAGACAGGTATTATTTTATTCATAGTTACACAGAATTTCTCTCAAAATTATTATGTGTTTTCAAAGATTTATCTAAAAAGTGGTAAATGTGTGTCACCAGAGAAAAGCACTCAAAATATAACAAGCCAGCAACATACATGAATTTTTGTCACATGAAAGCCTATAGAGAGGCTTTGAAAATATAACATACGTTCTTTACTTTGTGTGTTTTCATAGCTGAGTGAAGATAATCACTTTTTCATCATGCATTACCAAGGAGATTCAGTGCAGTTCCAGTGCTATGAAGATACAAGTTACTACCTGTATGTGAATGATGACTCACTTGACATTCGCAAGCCGGAAAACAAAGAATCCAACGAGGACAAAAATTTTTACTTCAGGGTGTCATATTTACAGGAAAAGTAACTTGTCTACTTTTCAGCAGCCTAAGTGTCCATACAACTCCTATAATAAGCTAACACAAGAGAAGGAAGGTTGAGATCAACTCATTTCCATTTTGGCTTAATTTTTACTTTTTTGTAATTTCTTGAGTCACCATTTTGCATGAGTAACATCCTTTATTTCTGTACTTTCAATAGGAAAAGACAAAGACTGTTTGAAAAGCATACTAACTGATCAATCTCTTTGTGTCTTACGTGCACAATTATGGTTTTAAGGAGCTGAATTCTTCTGGAAGGGGAAAAATACGCAGGGGATATTTCAAAGACAGGGAAAGAAGAAGGAAGCATACTTGGATGTGAAATACAAAGCACAGTTAGTTCTCCACATGGTAAACTTTTTACTTTTTAAAAAGTGTCTCTTATGAGCTCACCTGAACTTGAGAAGAAGACATTTAGATGTTATTAGATGCATATGTGCATGTCCTGTCTGACTGACTTTAGCAAAGGAGTGGAAAAGGTGTCTCTGGTCTAACTGAGAATAAAGGAAGAGTCTGAAGGTTAGACACAAGATCTCTCTGTCCCTGTAGCTCCAGGTCAGCTCATATACTCCATTATGCAATTTTAGCATCTATCCAGCATGGCAGCTCTCTAAAGAAAAGTACACAGAGCATCAGACTCACAACGTGCAGGCAGTAGGAGGGAAGCACATTGAACTGACGGGACATAACATGTGCCTGTGAACACTGGCAGAAAATTGCTGACATATTGGCTTCCATCTCTGAATCACAGAGGGAAATGCAATCATGTGTTCAGCTGCAAAGCAGAGTGCAGAACATCTATAAAATAATTAAATGTTCAAAATGACTAAATAAAATAAACAATAAGTGCTTATGTGGGGTACAGTGGAGGAGCAGTAAGAGTGCCTGCCTTTTAGCAGCAAAGTCTCTCAGTGTGAAATGGAAGATGCTGGTACTTAAGCATCCATAGACCATACCCTGCAAGACACAAACCATTTGAAATACAAGAGATGAAGCAAAAGTGTACACAGGATCACTGCTGTGCATGGAGTCCCGCTGTGATTCAGAGGCAATTTTCTTTGATGCAAGTAATTCGTGAATGTATGCATATAAATGATGAGAATCACGCACCTATGCCAAGAAGTTGTCACTTAGTTGCAGTGGAACAACCTACAAGCTACACAGCACTTGCAGGAATTGTTCCATGTAAATATAATAATGCATACCTGAAATAGGAATCCTAACGTCAGTCAATCACACGAATGCACATTACAATAAAATAATTATCTATAGTAGACCAAACTCCAAATTCCAAAGGTGAGACCTTAAAAGATATTCCCACCCCCAGTAATGTGGAGTTTCTCTGCTGGGCTGCTGGTATTCTTCTAATAGTGAAAATCAGTCTGTGGCTTCCAATGCTGACTGAACAAAAGAGTGCCTTTGAGTATTCCCTAAATAATACTTGCTTAGTAATACTTCTGGATCTGTTAAGTGTTCAGTGAAGTCAGTGGGAAGGAAAAAACCCCAAACGCTGGATACTGACATCAGCATACATTACACTAGAATTAAATTATTTTAGTGCTATCTATTATATTGCACAAGAAATAAATTCAATTATATATCAGGTACAATAATTTCACTAAGTGATACTCTAACACTTCATAGTCATACATTTATTATTGGTAAAGCGATCACCTTACTAAATTACAGAACATGCTTTCTAGATGGTAAGTTGATGAGAAGATGACAACGCATCATAAAGCTTGTACAAAACATACTAATGAAATCAGCATTGCTAATGTCAGCAAAAAAGTAACCTTGACCTCAGTGAAATTTTAATCTATTTTACAGTTAAAACTTAAATTATGGTTATATGCAGAATTTTGTACTTTTACCATCTACTTAAAAATAAGATTTTTTTAAACAATTTAAGGGACAAAAGCCCTTATGGAAAGCAGCAGTGGTAATTTTGTAAAGTTTCATATTTGAGATATAAGACAGTAATGTCATTTGACAATTTCTCTCAGGAAACACAATAAATTTAGCCATCTTTGTAACTATAAATGTACATAGAAAAACAAAGCTAACAATTTCTGGATCCTATTTTTTCCTAGATTCTTTTGTACTCATATGAACTCCTCAAACCCACATTTTCAAATTCCCACTAATCTCAGTGTCTCATGAGTGGCAGAGAAGTTTTTATTTTGTGAGGTGGAAAGCATGTTGAAATTTTATTTAAAAATAGAAAGTGAAAGCCAGTGAGTCTTTTAGAAAAATATAGCCTCTAACACTTTACAATACAAAAAACATTTAACCATAATGTCTAATAGTTGAATATGAAATACAATAACTATTTCACAGTTTGTTTTGAAAACAGTACTGATATTCTTTAACTTCTACTTAGCAGATATAACTATTAAAATACTAAAAGAAATATTTTGCTCTATTCTTTTCCTCTTCAAAAGCTGTGTCAGAAAGAAAATACCGTGTTCTGTTTGCTGCAGAACAATTTAATGCAAGTATTCTTCATATATAACTTCTAGTGGTTTGACCATATTTGCGACTTGCTAGAATAAAGCTTGTGAGAACATCAATAACTATAAAGAATGTGATCCTTATGCTAGTTAATCTGGCAAAAAGCTAACCAAAATAATATATGTAAAAGAGGGTACCATATCTTCTTAGGATCATGTACTAATTTTTCAGGAAAGCAGAGTTCTTTCAATAATGGAGAGGAGAATGGTAATTTATGGTAAAAAAAAAAAAAAAAACATTTAAAGTAAAAAACACTGAAGACTGGTAAAAGAATGACTGCATTAAAGTGTGAGTTTAGGAACAATTGTCATATGTTAAAGCAAGAGACTGGCAGCCAGCCTTGCTAGCCCTGAAATACGTGACTAGTATACGCTGTATTACATACCACCTTCATTATGGGTAGCCAAAAGAACCAGAAATTAGAATTAGAAATTGCTAGTCTAATGAATGCTTTTACAGTCTAAACAAAAAATAACAATCTAGCATTAGTCCAATTGCAAGAGTACTAAACCTTGTAAGTAATCCAAATCATGCAGTTTCTATGTTAAGGATCTTTAGTAACACAACACATCAGTAGACAAATGCCTCTTCCCTGGTGTGAAGTTCTCACCCTTTCAGTCACTCACTGTCTGAAGTCAAGGGCCCTTTTTTCTTAGATGGGATGATGTGATGATGTTGCCATTACAACGGATGTTATAATATATGTCTATCCTGTATTTCCCCGCTGATTTAGGCCAAATAGTATTCTGTCTTGAGTGTTGCTGCATCTAGATATATGTGGCATGAATTTTGATGTAGAAGGTGTGTATAAATAGAGATTTTTTTAATGTAATCTTGGTTTTGTTTCTATTTGTCTAACCAAAGAAATCATAGGCAGGCTAAATTCCTCCAACGTTTGTGTGTTTTAAATGCAACTCCTCATATTGCCTGTGTATACGAATAGCTGCAGAGGAGCAGATTTTCTACCATCTTCTCTCTTCATTGTTTCTGGCAAATTACATGGGCTAACTAGTACTGAGGATGAAAGACAGCAGCTGTTAATGTACAGCTCTGATGTCAGCACACAGTTCATTGAAGCCGTACTTCTCTACCAACATCTCATAGACTTCAGGTGAACAGTAGTATCCTTGTATCCAATTTTATTACATCAGCAAGCTACAAAAAGGTTCTCAGCAGCTGAAAACAAAAAATTTCTTTCTTTTTCCGAATCCTAGTATTTATTTCCAACTGATACAGGGCCTAGATCTCCTGTGTCTGGAGTGACTGAAGGGGGCAGCAAAGCAGGTCAAGGAAAGAAAACGTTCCCCTCTATTTGGCATTTGAAAGGCCATATCTACAGCACTGTGTTCAGTTTTGGGCTTTCCAGCACATACTGGAGCAAGGCTGAGCAGAGGCATGAGGATGGTTAGGAGGATGGAGCATGTGAGGAGATGAGAAGTGTGACCACCTATCTGAAGGGGGATTGTAGAGAAGATGGAACCAGACTCTCCTTAGTGGTGCCCAGAAGAAAGACAATAGGCAGTAGTCACAGTTGTAGCAAGAGAAATTTTGACTGCCTTTAAAAAGAAAAAAAAAAAAAAAAAAGGTTATGTAGGAATTGGAAGAGGTTTTATTATTATAAATCTTCGGAGTTTTTCAAATTCAACTGGATAATGCACTACACAACCTCATTTAATGCTGAAGGTAAGCCTGCTTTGAGCAGGTGGTTTGAGAAAATGACCTCCAGGTGTTCCTTCCAAAACAAATTATATTGTGATTCTATGATCCAAAGGCAGCTTCAGTGTCTTAGAACTTACAGAATATATAATGCAAAGAACAAAATTATTCAGTACAACCTACACAAACATACAGAAGAACATAAAAGCAAACAAAATAAACCCTATTGATTTCATCCAAAGCACAATGTTTTCATGACTACATGCAGACTTAGGCCCAAGGGAAAATACATTCAGTGTCAGAAAAAATGTCATAACAATTGAGATTCCCTCTTGATCTCCAGAAAACTCAAATTGAAACACATGGGCTATTTCAAAGCAGAAAACTGTACAAGGAGAACAAGGAAATTAAAAAGTACTATTTATTTTGGAAAATAAAAAGTAATTGCAATATGATTAGCAGGTGAATTTAAAGCTACTGTCATTTTACCTGATTGTTTCTGGTGTCATTTTTCTTGCAGTTATAGTCTTCTCAATATTTGAATGATCTCAAGGAATTCAATAAGCACATCTCATTGTATTGAAATCTGGTAAGTTCTGTGAGGATCCCCTCCACCCCCCACCATAGCTATTAAAAGTTAGGAATACACTACAATTTTATTAAAGAAATCAGAATGTACATTAGGTATTCTAATAATGTTACAAACTAAAAGATCTAATACACTTAGCTACAAGTATTACCCAAATTCCACAAGTTACTCAAATTACTACCAGAATAATTAATTCCTGTAATAAATAGATTTTTCTCTAATAGACATGGAAGTTGTGGCTGACAGACATATTTTCCGTAACATTAAGACTATCCTGTTAGGCACTACATCAGCAAAACTGACATTTGCACTGCTTTCTCATAAAAATATTTACAAAGAGAAAGCAATTAGATTTCCAGTATTCTAGTCAAATTTTTGGTATAGCGGGCTTCAAGTCTAACTGTTGCCGATGCAAGTAACTGAAGTGATTAGCAGACACTGACAAGAAAAACTAAAATGTTTAATATGTCTTTGCTGCCACTTTGTTGGTAAAGGGATTCTAAGGTGTTTTACAGAGACTGAATGTGAGAGGTACCTGAATAAAGGGGTGATAAAGTCTAGAAAAGGGATTGAAATTGGAGAGAAAGATATAGAGAAAGAGAACAGATGAGAATAGAAGGACATAGGATGGAGAGTAGAAAGATTCACAAGAAGAAAATAGCTAAAAGCTATAAAATGGAGAGGGATTAAGAAAAAGTTTGAAAATGAAGCACAGAAAGAATAGCGTGATTCTATGTGCATTCCTTCCTCCTTCTAGAAAACTAAATAGGAGAGTTAACTGCACTAACCTCAGGTAAAAATGTGTAGCCCTCACATAGCTGAGCAGAGGACAATGTCTTGAAATCTGTGTCAGTTCCAAAGTCCTTTTATCATAGCACCAATAATTTCCCAAATAAGTGCAAATCACCGTTCAAAGAAGTCATAAAAGTATGTTTAAACAAATTCTTTTACTCCTATGCTCACCTCTGGCCCCAGGTTATTCTACAGTTGTACAGGGATCTGCAAATAAGATAGACTAACTGAAATGGTGTCCTGGGGTTTATTTGTAAAACAGGTGTGTGCTCATACACAACAGAAATTAAATCTATTGCCTGTTGTTTGAAGATTTAGCTCCTCAGTGGACATCATGTTAACTAAGTGGTGTATTGAATTATTTTTTTTTCTGTATGAGAAGAAATGCAAGAAAAAAAAATAAAATCAAATATAGCTATCCATGCATGTGAGATACTTACATTTTGACTATTTGTAAAGTCATATACTCTTCATTATTCACTGCAGCTTTACTAAAGAATTTGCAGGATCTCTCTGATTTCAACTTCATTTTTTGATAGCTTAGAAAGACAGAAAGTAGTTATTTAGTAATTAATTATGAGTTTGCTTTACTTTCAGTATGAGCTTCTATATAAAAATCTGTTATTTAGAAATAGGGATTATATAATTCAAAGTACAGCTTTGGAAGACCATACATTCTGACCTTTGCTGCTTGCTTTACTGGCAACTCCACATTTTCTGTCTGAAATTAGTATTTTCTTTGTAATTATGTAATTCTCTTGAATAAGGTCATTCTAAATACTAGACTACTAGTCATTCTAATACATTAGTATTAAAACTAGTATTAACCACTACCATATGTTGACTGCTAACATTATAAACAAATATGTTCTGTATTTACAAAGTTCAGCAAACTTTGTTGACAATTAAGCTTCACTCTTAAGATAAGCCTTAAAACTATTTTATGTGTTTGACTCAAGAGTTGAGAAATTAATGTTTCACCATGTCACACTGAGGTGCCTTTGTTATAACTTTTTTTTCCAAAACCATATTATTGAGATGGTTACAACAAGCTATGCTTTTAAAGACCATCTGACAAAGTATCTAGAGGCATTTCAATATTTGAACGGTACTCATTCTTCTCAATTATCTATCATTTAAATGAGTCTAGTTATTAACAGGGATGTTTTTGAAACTGGAGTTTACAAAGTATAATCTGGATTCAGCACAAAATGCAGTTCTTTCAGTAGATGAAAACAAGAACTTTAAGATTTGTTCCTGATGATCAGATGGACCTCAAGATTAGCCATGAATTAGACAAAAAATGATGATGTGCATCACAAGTGATAATGTGTTCAAGTTCACCGTGCTTTGAGCAGCAGAGCTGACTACATGATTTCTGGAGGTCTCTTCCAACTTCAGTTACTCTATGACAACTGTTGGCGATTCTATTCAGAAGGAGGAATTTATGCCAGGAAAAATTGCTTCTGGGAGGAGCATCAGGAACATGGGATACTTTGGGTAGGAATAAAACATATGTTTGTATGCAGTTTTCTGTTCAGAAGGGCACTGACCTAAATTCTCAACTATGAACCCTATAAACCCCATTGTATTACTGTAAGAGTTCTACAATGTCTTCTTAATTCTGTGACCAGTGTTTTCAGTATGGCATTATCTATTTTTTTTTGGAGGTACCTGAAAAATTCATTCTGACAACGGTAGCTGTACCATCTGTACTAAAACTATAAATTTAGCTTCCTAACTCTCACTGTATTCACATACCTTCCCTAGGTATTACTGGATATGTATCATGCTCCAAATGTATTGACCCAGTAACACCACTGTTTTTTTTCCACTTATCCCACATCTTAGAACTGTAAATAAGCAAAACGGTTGAAGTTGTGGTATTGTAAACAGTGACATAATGTGCATTTGTATAGCCTGCAATAACACTTCACAATCTCGTAGTACTTCATGAGTCAAAATTTTGTAAAATATTAACATACAATAAAGGTGAATACAAATTTTATTGTGTACATTTTAAATAGAGGAAACTAGAGACAGAAAAATGACTTAGCCAAGACCAGGCAATAGCAAATGGCAAAGCCAGAATTCTAACTCATGGTTCCCCATCCTACACACATTCCTCCAGTGTTGTTCTAGTGCAGAATTGCAGCTTTGCAGTATGTCTGACATCCACACACATCTTTACAACTAAATAATAAGATTCTAACAGATTTTCCATAACCAACAGTGTATGAACACTTTAGAGTATGAATTTCAAAGCAAAGCAAAGTGCCTTGCAAATGTATCAATTATGATTGATTTTAACCTTTTAGTATTGAATTGCTATTTTTGAAACTGAAATTAAGGTAATTTCATATGGTTTTTATTCTAATGAAATGTAACAAGTTACTGACAGGAAGCTAGGAAGGACTTCAACCTGAATATTTTTTTAAACTTAGTTTTAACAGATGAGATGATCTACAACGTTTAGGTATATGTGTACTATATTAATCTCAATAAATTTAACAAGCTTTAATGGCGAGCACAAACTTGCCAGCACTGGGTTACAAAGTTTCATATATGATTCTAATTGTGAGAAATTGCTTAAAATTAGAAACATTATCTGCCTTTATTGTAATGCAGAAATTAATATATAGAGAAATTCAGAGAGTAGAGAATTTGCAAGTTTAACACAAGATTCATTTAGAAGACCACTGAAATTTGCTATCAAATAAGTAGTTGTCAGTGTTCTAATTATAATCTATTTTAGCAAACCCTGTTGAAGTAAACCTGATCTCTCCTTCCAAATGCAGGTTGTTGGGTTTTTTTTTTCAGAGAGACAGAGGAGAGTAATTTATTGCAAACTCTATCTCTGGTCTTTATTATACTCTTACACTCAAAAAGTTTTGATCAACTTATTTAGGTTAACTTGACTGTGAGACCTACAAAAAAACTTTTTGGAATTTGCATTTATTTTTATTGAAAAGCAGAGACACAATTTTGAGGCACTAATAACAGACACTTGGAGGAAGAAATGGCAGATAACCTGCCAGGGAGCAGCAAGGGTCAGCCTCTCTGCAAGGGAAAATGAGCTGACCTTAAATAAAAGCAGTCAAG
Organism: Strix aluco; assembly: GCF_031877795.1. Taxonomy (NCBI): domain Eukaryota; kingdom Metazoa; phylum Chordata; class Aves; order Strigiformes; family Strigidae; genus Strix; species Strix aluco. The sequence goes on from NC_133971.1 coordinate 31,001,577, forward strand.
CACTCAGTGAGGGGAAGAGCCTGCAGGAGGGGGGTGCAGAGAAAGAGGGTTACAGGCTTCTTAAGGCAATTGGAGCCTACTGATGTGTTCAAGGCACTGCCATAATCTTCCTTACAGAGACATAAAAAAATATCTGGTTTATTATAAAACATTTGATTAAGTCAAAGCATATTTTATGTGCTTTGTCTTATTACACATAATTCTATTTCTTTAATTTTTTTTTTGCTTTAATGTTAGCCATAAAATTTAGCCTACATATATTTGTCTTAAGTCTGTTACAGTGTACTTTTTAATAGGTGACAAAATCAGGAAAAATGAGCTAACTTTATGCAGCTTTCCTCTTGATTACTCAAAACACATTTAAGGCTTCGATAGCTTTGAACTGACAATTTAGAAATACAGACACACCATATCTTCACTATAAGCCATCTGCAAACCTAAGTGGCAGTATATTTAGCTTCACGCTGAAGTGAGTATATCTTGGGTTTCAGTCCTGTAGTCTTTATGGTAGGACAGGGTCCAGCATTTTTATGGGCAAACAGACGATATGACAATGTTCTCTTTTGTCCTTTAGTCATCTGTTCAATTTCTGAAAGCATTACTTTAATTCATGACGATGAACTAATCTTTTTATTTAAAACATAAGATTAATCTCAATGTATTTGTCATTATTTTTCAGCTTCCATTTGGTAATACCCTAAACCTAGTAATATGACATTGCAATGTTGACTTTGCAATTGAATTTCATAAGGTCAGAAATTTACTATGGATTGCTGAATTGTGAACTACCTGTGTAAATACAGAACAATCATGGAAATGCAAGGGATCAGCTGAGTCATAACGTCTGGTTGTGAAACTAGAGGCATAATAGACACTTAGTCATTTAGCCCGGAAGGACTTTTACTCCCTATGCTTCCCCTTAAATCACAAAATGCATTAAAATCCACAAAAGTATAATGCTTTACAGGAGAGAGCAGGTCAGACACAGAACTGTATTATAACCTTCATCCTTTCGTGCCTGTAATCCTATTCTATCATTTGTTATACTCTCTTATCATGTCTTACTTTAAACAGAAATCTAAACAAACCATGTTTAAACCAAAAACATCTCAGTGAGGTCCCAGTTCTGACTACAGATCCTTAATCACTAAATAAATGCAATGAACCCATTTACTCTTTTAACAACTCTACTAATAACATTTTTTTAACAGTTAGGATGAAGTAGCTGTTGATAAGCGATTCTCCCACTCCCAGCATGGAGCTACTTTGTGGGCAATTCTGCAGTATTAGTGCTAGCGAACAGAACAGCTACTGTTTATCTAATAAGTTCCTGATAAGAGAATCCAGAGACATATTAGTGTAATTCCATTTATACACCTTATCACAGTGGGATATGCATTTGGCAAAGAGATTATTTGCTATACACTAAGATGTTAATTTATTAACAGTTAAAATAATTTTATTACATAAATCTATTCTGTGTTACTTAACTGTCGACGAAGGCAGAAGGCATTCTGATGAAGGCATTGTTTGGAGCAAAGACAGAGACACTGCAATGTGAGCTATAATCTGAGATGTAACAGTGGCACCTGTGATGCTTTTTAGTCAGTTCCCACCTCCCTGGGGTCTACACCACTACCCTTTTTTGTGGTGATGACCCCCACCTTGTTGTTGGCATTTGGTCTGCTTCTGTCTGTGTTCAGCACAAAGAAAATGAAGACTTTACCAAGGTGATTCATGGTGGTAATGAACAACATTGTTCCTAATAGGAGAGCTGCCCCTGAGTCCTCTAGATTCCACTGCTGAACTGTAAAGTTCAGCTATATTTAAAGATGCTATGTACAATTGTACTGCTGAATGCAGTGGTACTGCCACCATCAGTTTCCTTGGGTCTGAATGTTATGCTTCAGCTTGTGTTAAAACACCAATGTTTTTCATGCTGCTCTTACTTTGGACTGAAATAGGCCAAAACACCAATCACACTTTTAAAAAAGTGGTGCACACTGGTAATGCACAAGTGCCTGAGATAATTAAAAAAAAGCATATCGGTTTCTGGGCCAGATTAACCAGGGTGGGGTGGCAGGGCTAAGGAGTTGGCATTAAGAAAACAGTGTCTCTGAGGTTTTTTGTTTGGAACCTGCTAGTATTGGCAGAGGCAGACTCTAGAAAGGCTTTAGGGCTACTGTGAATTATGGTTTCTCAGATCTCCTAGTAACTGTTCTGACTCTTGAAAACTTGCCGGTTCAGCTGCACAATCAAGACTGTATTTCAATCCTCATCTGTTTGAATGGGTCTTTAACATAGCAACAAGAGAATACATTTGCTTAAAACATGAAAATACGGTTCTAAAGCCTCATATTTGGCAGAAGAAAGTCAGAGGACGATGTAAAACTTGAAAATAATTTTAACTCATGTTTTGAAATCAATTTACTTTGAAAATGGGTTCTTAACTGGAATATGATTTCATGGACTCAAAATTTAATCTCAGAAATAAAGTGCCCCTTTATCAGGGTGCACTGTGAAAATGCTTTGTATTCTCCAGTAACTGCTAAGTTCAGCAAACAGATGAATCAAATATAGCTTGGTGCTGCCGCATGATCAAAGTCTAGGAAAAGATCAGCTATTCTGTCTCAGTTAACAACTCTATGGGAAGAAAAATAACTCTGAATCCCTAGATGGAAAGATATGTCCATTTTTGCTTTAGATGCTGAAAGAGATTATAAGATGGACTGTTTTACATTCTTATCTAGCAGTTTAGTTTCTGTAAAGGAGTTGCTCTTATAGTAGCTATGAATCCTATAACATACTGAAATATTTCTAACAGTAAAAGTAAGCCTATGAAATACATTCTATGACAGAACAGCCATTTTAGTTTAAGTATTTTATTTATCAGCTCCACCATGGAAAATTATTACATGTTCTTAAATTACCATTTTTTTTAAAAACCCATTATTATATTCTAAAGTCAGACTGCTTCACCACCCCCAGACCTTTACAAACAGATGCAAGAAGGATAAGTGTTGGATTACTTACTCTCAGTTCTGCTGGAAATCAATACAGAAGGTCTATTTGTTGATCTTTCCTCCCCCAACATACAAAAAAGCCCAGTGTTGGCAAGAAACTGTATTCTTCTAGCCAATACTACCAAAAAAAATGAATAGAAACAGAAAAAAACAAGAAGCAAAGAGGGCAGGGAATAAAATTACCATGAGAAAAGAGAAAGCACCATTTTCTATCTGGTTTGAGTTAGCAGGAAACGTGGCATGCAGTGTATACTGTATCAGGTCTGAAAGCCTTGTATCTCAGAGCAGCATGAATTCTTTTGCCATCATTAATTAAATTATCAAATCGTTCCTTTTAAGTAAGTATAAGTTATTTACAATTCCTTAATGTTTGCTTTTTAAAATAGTTATTTACATTTATATAAATACATTTTAAACGGCCTAAAGTGGGTTTTATTGGACTCACAGAAAGAAAGGACAAAATAAAATGGCATTGTTTTATTTAAAATACAGAACTTCCTGTGAGATAAGTATGTGAAATATGGTCACTTTGCACTATATTTCAAGTTGTTCTGGACTTACAGTATAGCTAGATAACTATGGGAGGCTGTCCCTGGAGCAGAGGATCCTGACACATGACTTTCTACCTCACTGTGTTTAAATGAGAGAATTCAGCACAAGATTGCATTGTGAACTTTTGAATCAACACATGCACAACTCTGTCCAAATGCAATCCTTACCCATTGCAACAACTATTATGAAGGTGTTGCTCTTCCTGATCAAAGGGATGAGCCTATATACTGTGGTTTTCTTACAGAAAGGCAATTTCCAGTTTGGACTTATGGAATACCAGTAAACCACCTGAGCTGCACATGGCATTCATTTGGTGAATATATAAAGAATAGGGACCAAACTGCATTTAAGAATAGCACCTGCTCAGTTCTCTGTTACCAGTCAACTATCCCCAAACTACAGGGCAGTAAAAAGTTGAAAAGGAGGAGTGTTTCTCCTGGAATATATGATTTTCAAGTGCTTTAATTTCTCAGTGAAAACAAATTATTAATATTAGTGCAAATATAAAAATAATTATCCAATCCAGTCTTTCTTCCTCTATGAAATATAAAATAACTCTGTTTTGAATGTAACAGCAGCAAACACGTTTTCATAGACTAAAGGAATGCTTCCAAAATAGTCCAACAATCAACCAGATCAGAAAAACACAACTGTAACAATTTAACACAATTCTAAGCACAGCTTTCAGCCAACACAGAAGTAAATAAATTGTAGCCAGGCTTTTATTTGTCTAACAGGCAAATTTGCATAGGCATGTAGGACAAAATTCACAGGAGGAAATTGCTGACCAAACTGACATAAGACTTTGCAATGCTATGTCAGCCAGAGCTATAGTTCATACACTACAGCACTAAGAAATTATACCCTGATCTACTGCATATGCACCTCTCAATTTTGTATGTGCATTTGTTTTAGACCCATAAGAGACTTATGGGCTTCCAGATTCTGTAGTAAAATAAATAAGTTTAAAAAGTGATTAAAACATCCTTAAAGCTCTCAAATTTGATATCTAAAAGACAGTGAAGTAACAAATAATATTACCTACATTTCTTATTGTATTCCTAATAAAAGAAAATAAAATGTTATGAACATGATCTCCATATATTTTTATTCATTGTGGAACTACATCAATTATTTGATAATGTATCCTGGCTAAATTCATAGTTTCTTCACATAGTTACGTAGACTACTCATGAAGATTAGCCAAAATTTGCTTTGCTTACCTTTCAGTAAACGGTGACTAAAAAAAACCACAAAGTACTTGAAGTTGTCTGAGATAAAAAAGGACAGGCTTCCTTCATAAACTACACTTACTGTTATGTCAAGTGACCTTCAGCAAAAGATTCTGTTTTATACTGATAGTTTTTAATGGTGATCAGAGGAGAAACATGTCTCAGGAAGGCATGTACACTGTACAGGAAGGAATAAAAATTTGAAAGCCATCTCTAGTATTGTGCTGAATTCTTCCTACCTTTTCGATTAACATTTGTTCTGTTGCATGTTTTGATGACTTTGTGATTATATCTAACATTATAAGTATTTAAGCCATCCTTTACCAAGAAACAAAGTCAAGTTTTTTTACTGATGATCAATCCCTGATTAAGTTTTGATCAGTAAGAATGATAGGAAAAATCTACTACCTGTTATGTTATTGGGAATAACGATAAAACTTTATTTTCTTTTCCATTAACATTTTCTCCAAGCTTATGAAATACTGGCAATTTCTCCTTACTCCTTCAGCTATAATCTAAAATCTTCTGGATTGCGGATCTTGTGCTGCTATGAGCATTAAAAGTCATATTTTCCATTGCTTTTCAGTTTACTCTGGTAAGTGAACAAATCATATATAAATCATCCATAAATAATCTGTAAGAATCTTTTAAAAGAATCTAAATAAACCTCTAATGAGAATTTGGAAGCCTTTAAATTCAGTTAAAATATCGCACACTCAAAACTAAAAGCATTAGGATTAAACTGTATTTCCGAATAGAAATCAAAGGGATGAAGGAATATCTTCCAGCCTCATTCATTTTTATATGGTACATTTCCCTTGCCATTACATAAACTGAAAAAAAAAAAAAAAAGAAAGAAAAAGGAGCTTGGTGTTTATGATTTAATTGAATGAGTATTCTAGAAAATGCAGCTCCATATCCCGATCTTCAAAAACTTTCACGCTTTGGAGAAAATTAGTTCTTTACAATGAACTCAAAAAGTAAAGGAATTTGGCATTTAATAGTACAACCAGGTTTTGTACAAAAGCACAACACTCAACATCTTGCAACCAAAAAGCAGAAAAAACTCTCAGATTATTTAATTTTGATTTGCTTTGGCTGTGTGTTTCACAACAGTCCACTGGATGGCCCCCTTACCACTCTCTGGTTCCGCATTTCGTTGAGCACCGTATTACCATGTTGTAACTGCATGAGGCAAGTTCCACTGCCCCAGGAAACCTTCCTCAGAACAGATGAAAAAGATCTGCATTTGTGGTCCACAGGTTTGCAAATGCAATGTGTCCTCCCAAAACAACGAACTTCAGTTTCCTGTACAAAAGAGTGGCTGATAACGTGCAAGTGTAAAAGACAGTGGAACAGCTATATGTAACAACCACAACAAAAAAACCTGAAACCACATGGAGTATACTGGCAAAAAAATAAAATTAATTGGGTTAGATTCTGGCACTTCCATCCTCTTATAATACACTACAGCAAGTGACAGACATAGTCATCCTAACACTAAGTGATCCATCCTCCTTGGAAACCTTTTAAAGGCAACATGGCAAAGAAAAATCAGGAACAGAGACATGTTGAAAATACTCAGCTTCTGGAAGTCAAGAATGATAAAAAGGGGAGGTGTTGGTCAGTGTACACATTGGTCCTCGCAGCAGTTCAAGTTTGCAGTTGTGGATTCATGTTACTTTTAACAGCAAGTTGATCCTAAACCAGGCAGCCCTGCTCACTCCTTTCTTTAGTTGCCTCTAGCAATGGTGTTACCACAGGATATGTCAGATCAAAGAGCTGATTACATTGAATTTTTCTGATGTATTAGTTTTAGATCAGATGGTAAAATCTGTGATTGTATGTTCTCCACAATTTAACACAAGGCAGGGTCTGCAGTTACCATGAGTAAAGTGCAACACAAATTCACATCCTGTGTTGAAAAGCTAAAGCCTTTTTTATTTCTCTGTTTTTCCACTTGGTTGCATTTCTAGCAGTATTCCTAAAGAGATTTTATTGCAAAGTCTATTACCTGATAAAATCACCTACATGAGTTATAAAATTCCTGGATATCTCTGAAAAAATTCCTAAAATGTCTCAGATTTCTGGTCTATATCCCATAAAGCAGTATGAAATGACTTAATTCTTCCTTTTTGTGTCCGCTCATTCTGTTAAATACCAGACAACTAAACAACATTTTAAAATAAAGGGATCATAAAAATAATTGAGATAATCAGCTGATTCTGTCACCAGTCACAGATTCATTCTCTTGGGAAACCATCTTACATCCCTTACTCATATAAAACTCCACGGATGTCTAAGAACTATTCTACTGAATATTGTAATGTTACTATAGCATTCAACATTTACACTGGATTTTTTTCAGTCTTCATTGTTTCAATGCATTATAGTTACTATCTGATATGTTGAATGTGTCGCTCTGTGTGCACCATGGGGATATTAAAAATGTGCTTTTTTTTTTTTTTTTCCCCAGAAATGAAGGATGGCAGCTATGGTGTACAGAAGGCAGATAGTTTTATACCACACTGGACATACAAATGGTCAGAATGACATCACTGCAAACTAAAATCACAATCACTTATAGAAGCTGGAATTAACCACCTGGAAGTACTGTCTTACATTGTCTTTAGAAAGTGATACCTTATTGTACTGAGACAATTTTAGGGATTTTAGTTAAAGCAAACTTCAACCTATTTTTAGCAAACTGCCAGATTCCACAAAAACTGAGAAGAGCTCCCTGAATAATCAGCTCAGGTACAGAGTTAGGCTGCACCTAGTTTATAACTCTTTCTTTAACAGAGCAGATTACTTATAGAATGAAAAAAGATAACTGAGGATGGAAACAGAGAATCAATGTTATTATAACACAAACAGAGGCAAAATCTTGTCTACTTGCCTACAGCTGTGTCAATGCATGTTGAATACAAACTCAGGCAATGTCTTTATCTACACATATACAGAATAACTGGAGCAACAACGGCAAGACTTGATAAAATCCTTTACTTTCCAATGTGGAATAGGCAGTCTTTAGAATAAATCAGGACTAAGTGCCAGAGGCTCACAGACAGAACAAAAGCAGAGGAGGTCCAAGAGTGGGATGTAAGATATGTGACTATGAATATTGTCCTCTCTGGAATAATGTGCTCGTTCTGCTAAAAGGCTTAAATACCCATCTTACTGGAAGAGGCTGATACGATACTTGCAGCTAAGACATTTTTAAGTAGTGTAAGGTCAGTTGAACACCTATGTTTTTGTAGGGCTGGGTCTGTTGTGGCCCTAGCTATAAATATAATGTTATATAAATAACATTACATACAGCTATGAAAGTATTTAAGCTTATAATCAGATAGTGGAACAAAGTACAGAGACCTTGTGTGCAAGCTGTCATCAGAATAGCCATTAGTTAACGGAACAGGTTGCTTAATTTTCTCTCACAGGTTTTTTTTAAATTGGTCTGTCATGGTGGGCATAGTAATGTGTTGTAAATAATTAGACTAGACTAGACTAGAATAGAATATTTCAGTTGGAAGGGACCTAAACCAGTCATCTAGTATAACTGCATGACCACATCAGAGCTGACCAAAAATTAAAGCATGTTATTAAGGACCTTGTCCAAATGCCTCTTAAACACTGACAAGCTTGGGGCATCAACCACCTCTCCAGGAAGCCTGTTCTGGTGTTTGACCACTCTCTCAGTAAAGAATTTTTTCCCAATACCTAGTCTGAACTTCCTGTGATGCAGCTTTGAGTCATTCCCACATGTCCTGTCACTGGAAGTACCGAGGCAGTTAAATATTTAAGACATATAGTACAATTATATTTCTACTTCAGACAAAAACAATCCCCAATTTGATTTACACAGCCATTGGAGTGTTAATATACCACAGCCCCGCAGAGGAACCTCCCTCCTCCTGATCAGCTGAAAATGTGTATCACGTAAACATGAGATCTGCAAGCTCAACTAATACTGATACCAGTTTGAGAAACTGCAAATGTTACTCTAATTCATATGCAGTGTTGCCTATGCTTTTCTTAGCTTGTAGTTATATTAAAGTTGTAGCCTTAAAGCCCAGTAAATGCAGCATGCAAGTGCTTGTAATAGGACACAGATTTTGTGTTAAACTAACAATGCAAGCCTTAGGACTTGTCTGGATTTACTTTGGCCCACCTGGAGTTCTGCTTTTGTTTGTTTTATTCTATGAGCACTTATCTAATTCTTTTGGTCATTATCTCCTATTAGGTAATAGGTGACTACTACCTATTATTGTATTATACTTTACCTTTTGCTTAACATTGCACTGCTGTGTATTGTAATGCCTACAGTCACAGTCAAGTTGCAGCCTACTGTATTGTTGCCTTTTGGAACTAACAGATGGCACTGGGAGGTAATGAAATATCTATGACCCTATAATAAAACACAGCATTGAGGGCTAGAGAAACCAAATGACGGTAGAGGCCTAGCTACAGAATGATAGTGGGGTCCTCAGGCTATAAGCAACTCATCAGTCTATTACTGGTCATTAGAGGACTGCAGTCTTGGGAGCTGCATAAAACCAGTCTTAGTGGTAACAGAACAAAGAACAAGTATCCAACATATGTAAACCACATATTACAGTACATTTTGATGTACCCAGGACTTGTGGTCTGATGAAGAAAGAGCAATGTGTGACATATATTAACAAACATATAAAAGTGATTCCAAACAGATCCTTGAGTGAGGAGAAAGAAATCATCATCAGCAATATTTTACTCCTGCTATCAAGGAGGAGGAAGAAACCCCACCATCAGTATCATGCTCCTCTCAGTGACAGGCTCAAGATGCAGTCCCCAAACTGAAGCCATTAATGCTTCATACTCAGAGGATCAGTGGAAAGGTTAGCATCCGATCAAAGAAAGGGGTAGATACTAGAAAGTTTGCTTATATCAGTTTTAACTGTACATAGTCTGAACTATAAGTGGTGATATATATTTAAATAGACTAATACTAATTCTTGATTAAGCATTTACTTGGACTATTAAGATTTTACTTAGAATAACAGTAGCTTCTTGGCTTTGCATATCAGTTATGTTCTTTGGCTCACAACTGCAGAATTTCTGCAACTAAATGATGGAGATTCAAACTAGTCTGTAACTTGAGTACAACAAATTGATAATAAAATACCCACACATATGTACATGCATAAAAACTCATTATATGTCCCAGGAAACTTCATCTTGCAAAAGATAGCTTAGAAGAATGGAATTGATAACAACAGTATACCTTGCTGTCCTAATATATTCTTGACTTTTTTGTTAAAAAATTGGACTTTGTCCATATCTTTGAAAGCAATTAAATAAGCCCTTGTTTTTAGAAATTGGTTCCAGTAACTAAGTGGCAGAATTAGCTGTTTGATCTGTTTGTATTATCTGCAAAACAGAATTTAACGTTTCCCTTATTGTTTTTGTCCTTCTAGACCTAGACAGATACAAACTGTCCATACCAAATTTAAATAGCTCCCTTCTCATCATGCTGCCTGTTTTGGATGTCCTTCTTGGGCATCTAATTTTAGCGCACCATGTGCACTTAGCTTAAATTCTTCACTCAGAGGTCTGCATTCAACACCAGAAGCTCCAGAAGTGCTAGGCACTGATATGAGGTTACTTCCACTTCTCCTACTCATCTTTACAAAGGTTTAGCTCTTTAACCAGAAAGTTTTGAGCTGTTCAGTGGTTCCAGTAAACTAATGGCACAACAAAGCCCTCCAACCTTCTCTAGGCCCCTGGGATCGCCACAAAGGACAAGGATGATCTGCATTTTCTGTGTAATGAGGACTAAATATGAATCATTTAGAAATGCCTTGCACTTTTCTGGTTTGGGTTTTACATAGTTCATGAATCACTTCTCTGATGGATAGTCAAGAATAGAAATATTTCTAAAAAGATAAACTCTATTGCCACTAAAAACTGCCTGATAAAATTACAAAGGTTTTCAAGAGGTAAAATAGATAGTAATCTTCTTTACAAGTTTATAATGTTATCTTTTAGATAACCAGTATTTGTAGCTAAAGTCACAAAAGACCCAGTTCTGAACTTGGCAAGGGACAGAAAGGATAACAAGAAGGGCTTCTAAAGGTATGTCAGCCAGAAAAGGAAGGTCAAAGAAAGTGTAACCCCATTGATGAACATGAATGGCAAACTGGTAATGATGGACGATGAGAAGGCTGAGGTACTTGACAACATTTGTGCTTCAATCTTCACTGGCAATCTCTCTTCCCACACCTCTCGAGTGGATGGACCATAAGGCAGGGACTGGGGGAGCAAAGTCCCTCCCACTGTAAGAGAAGATCAGGTACCTGAGGAACCTGAACATACATAAGTCTATAGGACCTGACAAGATGCATCCCAAAGTCTTGAAGGAATTGGCTGGTGTAGTTACCAAGTCACTCTCCATGATATTTGAAAAGTCATGGCAGTCAGGTGAAGTCCCCAATGACTGGAAAAGGGGAAACATTGCACCCATTTTTAAAAAGAGTAGAAAGAAGGACTCTGGGATCTACCAACCTGTCAGCCTCACCTCTGTGCCTGGGAAGATGATGAAACAGATCCTCCTAGAAGCTATGCGAAGGACCATGGAGGACAGGGACGTGATTCAAGACAGCCAGCATGGCTTCATCAAGGGCAAGTCTTGCCTGAACAACATAGTAGCCTTCTATGATAGAGTGACTACATCAGTGGACAGGTGAAGAGCTACTGGTGTCATCTATCTGGACTTCTGTAAGGCCTTTGACTCAGTTCCCCACAACATCCTTCTCTCTGTATTGGAGAGGTATGGATTTGATGGATGGATCACTTGGTGGATAAGCAATTGGCTGGATGGTCACATCCAGAGAGTAGTGGTCAATGGCTCAATGTCCAGATCGAGATCAGTGATGAGTGGCATCCCTCAGGGGTCTGTATTGGAATCAGTATTGTTTAATATCTTCATTAACAACACAGACAGTGGGATTGAGTGCACCCTCAGCAAGTTTGCAGATGACACCAAGCTGAGTGATGTGGTTGACACACCTGAGGGACAGGATGCCATCCAGAGGGACCTGGACAAGCTCAACAAGTGCACCCATGTGAACTTCATGAGATTCAACAAGGCCAGGTGCAAGGTCCTGCACCAGGGTTGGGGCAATCCCCAGTATCAATAGAGGCTGGGTGATGAGTAGATTGAGAGCAGCCCTGTGGAGAAAGACTTGGGGGTATTGGTGGATGAAAAGCTGGACATGAGCCAGCAACATGCGCTCGCAGCCCAGAAAGCCAACCATATCCTGGGTTGCATCAAGAGAAGTGTGGCCAGCAGGTTGAGAGAAGGGATTCTGCCCTCTGCTCTGCGCCTGTGAGACCCCACCTGCAGTACTGTGTTCAGCTCTGGGGCCCCCAGCATAAGAAAGATGTGGACCTGCTCAAGCGGGTCCAGAGGAGGCCATGAAGATGATCAGAGGGCTGGAGTCCCTCCCTTATGAGGACAGGCTGAGAGATTTGGGGTTGTTCAGCCTAGAGAAGAGAAGGCTCTGGGGAGACCATATTGCGGCCTTCAGTACTTAAAGAGGGCTTGTAAGAAAGATGGGGACAGACTTTTTAGCAGGACCTGTAGTGATAGGACAAGGGTTTTAAACTAAAAGAGGGTAGATTCAAACGGGATATAAGGGAGAAATTTTTTACAATGAGGGTGGTGAAACACTGGAACAGGTTGCCCTGAGAGGTGGGATATGCCCCCTACCTGGAAGTGTTCAAGGCCAGGTTGGACGGGGCTTTGAGCAACCTGGTCTAGTTGAAGATGTCCCTGCTCATGGCAGGGGGGGTTGGACTAGGTGACCTCTGAAGGTCCCTTCCAACCCAAACCATTCTATGATTCTGCAAAAACATACAAGAATAGGCATAATGTAATTCAACAGACCTTATATTACTTACATGTTTGCAGCACTTAGTCTTTTTTAGTACACATCCTCTTCATTTTGATTTCTGTTGATTTCCTTATACTGAAGCAATATTCAGTAGAGACAAACTGATTATGAAAGACACTCTAGTTCCTTTGCGAACATATTTTCTGAAGCTTATGATACTGAGAAAAAAAAATCTGGCCTTGGTACACACAGTTTCAGCTTTCAACTACTTGTCTCTCTTGAAATTAATAATCTGAGCACTATATAAGTACAAATACACACTTACAAATGAATACATTTTCAGCAGATCAAACAGTATATTTTATTATGCAACTAAAAACCAGCTGTACTTAAACTAAGTAAAAATTTGGCAAGCATGTGCTCCCTAATGAGGACTAATTGCTTCATCTTTCATAAATATATATCTTTATAATTAAGATATAGTTACCTGAAATGTTTTTCCTTTTTGCACTTTTCACTTTTTTAAGCTGCTAGACAAACAGGATTAAATAATCAGTGCTTGATTTTTCAAGTATTTATATGCTTGTTTCTGAGTAAACTGGTAAAATGTTGAACGCATTGTTTGAGAGCTACCAACATTATCTTTGTTTTTTGATGGGGCCAAGCAGATTCAGCTTTTTCTTCAGAACAGCACTGATTTTCAGAGGTGAGGATATGCACTAACATAATTGCAAAAGCAGAACCTTCAGTCCTAGGTTAACAGATACATAAGAAGCAATTAAAGGCAGTAAAATGAGGTTAGCATTTCAGTTTGGAAAGAGAATAGCAAAGGGTGATGTTCAACAGTAAAGGCTGGTTCTGCTATGGGTGAAAGGCTAGATCAGGCTGGAAGCTGACTCTGCTGGGCTAGGGTTTCAGGGAGGATTAGCATGCTTTGTTGAGCTAGTGAAAGACCTAGAATTAGACTGATGTGATCCATACTAATATTGTCTTCTTACAGATTTATAAATTATTGACACATGTCATTAGGCCTAGGTTTAGACCTGGAAGTGGTTTCCTGACATGCGCTATTGCTAGTGTTCCCACTTACAGTGACTGATGTACTAGGATTATAGTTATATTAATCTAGGAAGAAAGTTTTGGACTGATGAGCTAGGGTTAGTGCTGCCTTATTGGGAGCTGTTATATGAGTTAGGGTTAATGTTGTTGTTTTGGTTGACCAGACCCAGTTGACCTACAGTCATACCTGGATTCACAAGGATTTCCGATTTGGGTTAAATATGGTGCCATCATGTCAAGTTTGGAGAAGAATTGGAATTTGAAACTCTGTAAATTGACAAGGTGAGTCAACTTACAGACGACTTACGGTGAGATCGTGGGACAGCTTCAGTCCTGCAGCGATTACTTCACAGAGAAATGGTGGTATCTTAGGTAGTAAGGCTCCAACCTACCTGAAGATTTTTAAAGGAAAAGTGACACTTCAAATTCAGACTGTAAACGAAACAGAAGTCAGTGGAAATAATGATTTTCTAGTGAGAAATGTTACGCCACAAAGAAATTATGGGATTCTGGGTCCAGCTTAATTTTCCAGATTGATCTAGAGTTAGTTGATCCAGTTTGATGTAGCAAAGCCATCAGTCATGCAACTACCTTCCATATAAAATTATCTTACATGTCTTGGCAAGGTACAGAAATTAAAAAAACATACAGAATACTACTGTTGTATGATAATCTGAAAATAAAGACCACCCTTTACCCCTCAACTTCTGCTCATTAGAAACCAACTTGCCAGCCTAAAAATGATTCAAATTTTTCTGAAGCTTTAATTTGTCCTTGTGGGACACTGTACCTGAACTCATACAGTTGTTATTTTCTCACTTTTTTCACCTGTTGTCTTTAGCCCTGAACAAGTCAACCCTTCTAGTCTTCTCAGACAGGTTCTCTATTCTGTAGACTATCCCAGAAACAGTATTCTGTATCTATCCCTAGTTAAACTACGCTGTCCTGATGATGTTAAACAGTATTTTAGATAAGATTTCATATGAGGTTTGTACAAATGGGGTCTCTATTTGAGTCCTTTTGCATGTATGGAAAAACAACTCTAGATTTATGTGGTAAAAATATTCCTTCGCAAACTTCGGAAACTTTTCCTGAGGGGTGTGAATGACAAGGCTTCCACACATCTTTTTTGGTTAATATAACCACTTAAAAGATTATTTTCTGATTTGTTTCTTTAAAAGTCAGCTGAAAAACTGTTGAAGTACACTTTTCTCTGCACTACCAGGAGTGCAGAAGAATGCAGGAGTCCTCTGTTACATAAAACAGCAATTGTGCAAGAAATCTACAATAGCTTACACCAAATAAATTTTTAAACTTTATTGAAAAATAACATTAGCATTGGATATTGCAACACCCATATAATTACATTTACCTTGATGTTTCTGCTATTAACCTGTTTTTGTAGGTTTATTATTTTGCAATAAAAATTCTCATTGTGATTATTTTTCACATACTCTCAAATCAGAAATATTTTTCCACATTTCAGCCACCTCACTAATTAAAATACAGTTCGTCACAGTGTTGAAGGTGAGATGAGTTGTTTTAATTGATTATGCAAGAGTTGAATGGCATACCTAGAGATTTCAGAAACATGAAGGAGATCATAAAAGATTTTAGAGTGATCAGTTCCATTCAATTTTACAGGATGCAGTTCTTCAATCTAAAGATCTGGAGTGATCTTTTAAAACAGTTGGGAAACTGAAGCTGAAACCCCTGCCATTCTGCATGTCCCATATATAATAAATCTAGCTGTAAAGTTCTGCCACTTCATTAATCCAACCTTAGTGAAATGAAAGGAGATGAACTATAGATTTGCCACTTCTGAAACTTCAATACAAATGTTCTACTGGTTTTCAAGGAGCAATTTTATCAAAATCTAAGTCAAGACAGCTTTATAAATGCTCTACTGATTTTAAATGAGTTTTTCTAGAAAGCTTGGTTCAGATGCAACATAAATTTTACTTTGCAATTAACGGAAGACTTCACAACTGCTAGTTTGTGATTCCCTGGAAAAGTTCAATTAAAACCAATGGAAGACTTGATTCGCTATACTTTCATGAATTTTACATGAGCCGTTTCCAGTTGCTAATCCTCCAGATTCAGTTACGGTATCACAACAGTCTCTCTTCTACCTGTGCAATGCCAACAACAGTGACACGCACCCTGCTGGTAACACAGGATGCTCACCTGAAGCAAAAAATGTAGTAGAGCAATAAAAATCAATTACGCTAATCATACAGGTTCAGATGGAAATAGAAAGATGGGATTATAAGGAAAGTTAATGTTTTTTTATAAATTCTGCAATTGAACAGTAGCTTACAGTAAAGTTCAAGTTTTAGTCACATCAGGACTCTATTAGTTGCTATCATACTTACATATTTATTTTGCTAGCCTGAGCTAGCTCATAAGATCACCAGCTACAAATTCAAATAGCTTTAATTCTCACCAACAACAGAGTGACATTATTTGGAAACACAGCAACTTATTTATCCTAACTCTAGGCCTACCACAATGAAGGCTGTAGCTTCAGGAAAGGTTTTTAATTTTACCTTTTAAAATTTTATAACTTTGCAAAGTACCCTGTCACATTGAGAAAAATGTAAGAAAATATCATTAAGAAGTGCGAGAAAAGAGTCTCACAAATCTAAAACCATGGAGAGAAAACACACAGACCTCTAAAAAAACCCAAGGCTTTGGTGCTTTTCCTTCTAATTAAGACAAGTTTTGAGGACTGGATATGACTCTAGGATAAGACTGTGTTTACAGCTCTCTGTCTTTTACAGAGAAATACCAGGTACATGAAGGATAATGGTCATACGGAAAGCATTAAATGGCCCCATACATCATCCTTTCATATCCTCTCAAAAATAACAGAGGCTCAAACTTGCAGAGGCTGTCACTTCTGAGTCAGAGAAAGAACGGACAACAGGACATAAACTAGATATGTCTATCTCCTTTTACCTAATAAAATGTGAGTATTTTTGACTGGGTCTACTCTTGATTTTCTAACTTCTATGCTTACACAATGAGTTCATCCTTAATACCTAAAAACTCACAGTTGACTAAGTATTAGTAACATTACTTGACATTTAAATTTCTCAAGCACTTATTAAATAATTTAACATTTATCTGCCTTGCTATAGAAGACTGGTTTTATCATACACATAGAATATTTCTCTATATTATAACTATAAACTATAGAACTATAAATACTATATATAGGGAATGCAATACAGTTAGATCTGGACATAATACCACAGAATTTATAAATGAAACCTTGAAAGAAAACATGTCTCATTACCCATTTCAGTAGTGTAAGATTTGAAACACAATTTTAATACAATAATTCTTGATAAAATCACTGCATTTCCATCAAAAAATCAACTGCTCTTACACGTTGTAATATATCATACTGATATCTAAATTGAAATGAAAAATTCAAACTAAGAAAAAAATCTCAAATCATATATGGAGAAAAGGCTGTTATCTCATTAAGTGTTACTTTTCACTGTAAAAATTACTGACATCTGAAATAATTAAGGATGACAACTTTATTAACATGAATTAGCTAGCTTTTAAAAGACAAAAGTATATACTGAGTTAAATTCATTCTTAAAGAAACTTTTCTAGAATCAACAGAATTACATGAGGAAACTGTGGACTTTTGATTTAGCTCTGGTTGGGGATTATTAGAATGATGCAATATCCTTACTTCTTTTTACCTTTTTCACATTAGCTACTGTATAAAATTATATAAATACACATTATATAAAGTATAATTTAAGGCTTACTTTACTTCACTGAGCTCTAAGTACATCACTCCATGAACAGGTACAATGTATTAAAGAAACAGGCAGCATCTGCTCCAGGCTGTATGGTCCTCAGGACAGGGATTTTCTCACTGCAAATAAAAACAAATATAGGTGGCCTGTTTTATAATATGTTTCAAAATATTTCTTAGTCAGGGCAAAACACTCACTGCTCTGTTGCCCTGAACGCTTACCCTGCTTAGGGTAAGTCTCATTCTAGCTGCCATAGAACCCACACTTTCTAACACCTCAACCCTTCTGGCAGAAGAAAAATTGCTACATATAAAATCTTTAATAAGGCAGAGTTGTTAGCAGTTCTGTTCCTATCATAATCAAATAAAAGTATTTATGTTATGAACTCTTACTGTCACAACTTTTCTGTCTTTCATAGCTCTCCTTACATGATGGAAAGAACAGTCAGCTCTACATATAGGATACCATTCTTATGCATGCTTGCTGCATTATCTGCATTTGGTTTTGCTCTCTTCATCAAGTTTAAATAAGGTTAATTAAGTCAGCCACCCTTGTTTTCTCTCTCAGTATGTTTCCACCGGAATAGTGAAGTGCTAAGGCTTGGACAACTCGGCCCAAGCCAGAGTTGACCTATAGATGAATCCTGTATATTTTATAACTGATAAGCATTGTGCTAATAGGTATTATACTAAGTTATAACAAACCACCTATTCTGATGTAAAAGGTGGAAGTATTGAAGCCTGAGCAACGGGCCCTGAGCCAAAGCTGCTACCTCAGTATGTAATCATTAGTGAAATATGCATGGAAGATGTAGCTCTCTTGAATGTATCTTTATCTTTCTTTGTGTGTGGATAAAATAACAGGGCCATGGAGACAGTCGTCTGGCACTGTGGCCTGATGTGAGACGTTGCGCCTAATCCAATTAGATAAGCAGAGGAACTCCCTTAGCTTCTCCCTTGAGCCCTGGCCAGGCTCTGGGGGAATCTAATGTGAGATTGAAAACAGATATTTCCGCTTAAAACAAAGGTGCCAGCTATTCTGGTTTGCTGATTTTTGGGTATATAAGGCTGGACGCGCTCACAGCGACTTTGGATGCCTCACCTACGGGTGGACGCACCGCGTAGGATTTCCCACTTGCCGGGACAGGCTCTCCAAATCCTCGCTGTAACCGGGGCTCCCCAGCGACTGCAGATCTGGGTGATGGTAACGTATGCAAGTGGTGATGGATCTTTCTTAATCACTACTCTCTCTCTCATGAAGTAATGATTTGATGCATTACCCTGTATTTTCCTGTTTAAGTGCACTATTCTGTCCTTTCTTACTGTATGTTTTCTGTATTATTCTGTTATATTATTTAGTTATTTCTAGTAAAATACGCCTGTTCTTTTCACTCTGGTGTCTGAGTTTAATTGATATCCCTAATCAGCAAAACAAATAGTCACATTGACTTCATGGGAGTCAAGTGACACATTTCTACTAAGTTCAGTCGACGGACAATTTCAGTTTGCTTCTTCTCTTCCCCTTCTCTGGAAGGCACATCAGCACATCTGAGCAAAACAGTAATGAAACATCCACCCAGGTTATTACATTGCCTACAAGTCATTAAAACGCTCACTAGAAAAATAAGCCTGTAGAATGATTTCCTGTCTTTTCCTTCCTGGCTTGCTGCTCCTCTTGCACAGCCACTCCTCGAAACCCAGTGGCACACGTTTCCCTCTTCTGCTGGCTTCTTCCTTTGCTGTGTATTATGCTTCCATTCTTCCAACTCCTCCTCATGTGTCCTACACATTTGGTTCTTTGTCAAGCTCATCTCTGGCTCCTTCTGTCTATTCCCATGACTTTATCCACATTAAGGCCATTCAATCAAGAGGTCTCCTATTGACAAACATGAAATAAATAAGACAATCTCCAGAATTTTTAAGAATTCAGACAGAATTTCAAATACCAGAACAAACATAATCTCAAGCAAGTAATTATCTTTATTTACATGCTAAAGCAACCTACCTTTGGAAAATTACGAAAACGCCTACACATGCAAAGGCCCCATTCTAATAGCTCCCATATTTCACACCATAATTTTAAACCTTTGACTATTTTATCTCACAAAACCCCGAATTTGCATCACTGTTTGCTTTCGAACGTCTCATCATAAAAAAATCTCTTAACTTCAAAACAAACTCATGCTTACCATTATGTCATTCTCAATTTTCACTTCAAATTTTAATTTCTCATTCTTGTTCTACAGTTTTTCTCTAAGACAACTAGCATTGTCTGATCTCCTAAAATCTCATTTCAATTTTTCTTTTTCTATGCACATTTATGTTTTTTTGCCATAATTTCAGGTTTTGTCTCCGATTAGATCTTTGCACTTTCCTCACTACTCACATGTTTTACTTTCATATTCTTGACACCTTTCTTCTCTGTCCTGACCATTCTAGTAATTCTTCTGCTACCATTACCCCAGTCCATCATGTATACTATGCTGCTCAGTCAGTTTCTCCTTTAATTTCCTCACCAGCATAACAATATCCCAAAGAGGACGCCATTGCTTTCTAAATAACTAGCTTGTTTTTCCTCTAACCTCCTCAATAACTGCCCCTCTTCACATCCTCTTTCAGACTCCCAGTCGAGAATTTTTACACATTTTTTTCTTATTTATATTCTAGTCTCTAGTCCATACTGTGCATTATGAAACAGGCCATGTGTAATCACTCCATAGCAAAGTGCTCTTTCTCATTGGTAACTCCTGTGCCAGCAACCTGATCTGCTTTTCTTTACAATCCCAGTTAGATAACGTATTTCCAGGTATAGTGTTGTAACAAACTGATCTTCTTTCATTTTCTTTCTCCATATCAAAAAATGTCTTCTGTTCTAGGAACTCGATCCTGCACTTTCCATAAAGTCTCCCTAGCACAAACTGATGCTATTCTCCCTAATGTGGTAAAACATACTCCATTTCAGAATTCTTTCCGATCTTTTTTCCCCGTTTCAAAAGACAAACGTTTTACTACTTGCTTCAACAGAAAGGCTGTATTTGGATTATGAGACTCTATTTCTTTTAGTGTAAAGGTGGAGTGTAACTAAGATAAAGCTGAAGATGATGGCTTGATTTATCCTTTTTTTCAGATAGGACTATTAAACCACATTCTTACTGTATTCTTCTGTGTTAAATAGTCATTGAATGTTTCAGTGAACCCAAGAAGGCTGGGGGGCCGAAAGATCACAAAAGGTTGTGTGCACTACAGCCTTTCTGTAGTCTGAGACTGCATTACCACCAACAGACTGAAAACTAAACTCTGAATTTGTGTAAATGGCAATTTGGTGACATGCTGTGACAGCAGCAGTAAAGAAGGTTGTGTGGTATCACAAGAGCAGAGATAGATTAACAAGGAGGAAGAGGAAAGGAACAGATTTGCAAAATAATTCACAAATTTTTAATTGTTCAGCTGCCTTTGCACATGCTCAGTACCCCAAAATCAAGTCTTAAGTAACTCCCTCAAAACTACAGTGGGAATTCTCAGACCTGAAAGTAAAGTACAGGAATCTTTGTTAACATGCTGTGTCATAAAAGCTGTATTTGTGCAAGTGGGCTCTACAGATGCGTCTGTATGAATGAAGAAACAGTTACCAGACAACAGCAGGATGAAGAAAGGAAAAATACATGCTGGGAGACACATCTGAAAGCCTCCCAAAAACTCATAGTGATTTTGGATCAAAAACTGGTATGCTCAGGGGACCGAGGAGCTGCTGAACCTGCCCAAGGCCTCCAGCACCCACTGGCACCCACGACAGATGATGTAACCCACCACATATCCAAAAAGGCAGCGGCTGCTATAGGTGGGCAAAGGCTACAGGGCAGTATATGTAAGCACACCTGCTGAAACGAAAGACCCCATGTGTGACCGTGTACAGCTGCCTAGAAGCCCCCGGACTGTGGGTACGAGCCCCTGTTCCCGAGTGAACTGCTGGGGTTGGCCCTTCTGCTGCTGCTCCAGCCGGGCAACCGTGCATGTGTGCACTGCGTGAGGCAGTAACTGCATACACAATGCAAACAGTTATCTGCAATGAGTAACAGCCTAATAAATAAACAGTTCTAATAACCATTGGTTGTGATCTGTTTTTTCCCTGACTCAACACCCTGTCAGTGATATTTACAACACCCAGTACAAAAAAGCCACAAAAATACATAGGTGTTACCTGGATCTTGTAAACATATATTTTAATCCAGCTGCCAAAGTCTTAGACAATAAAGCTGCTCAGAATTCCTCCTAAAGGCATCCATTATTGCATCTCCTGGTTTCTAGTGAGCCTTGTATCAGATACATTTTTATACTATTTTACCAGTATCCATGGGATGGAGTGAATTTTCTTCAAAGTAGATGGTTTGGTGTTTTGGATTCGTGACCAATATGATGTTGAACACAGGGATGTTTTAGCTGTTGCTGAACAGTGCTTACACAGGGTCAGGAATGTTTCAGTTTTTCACAGTGCCTTGCCAGCAACTAGGTTGGGGGTGTGCAAGAAGCTGGAAAGGGACCCAGCTGGGACAGGTGACCCCAGTGGTATCCCAGACCATACAATGTCATGCTTAGCAATACAAGCTGTGAGAAGAAGAAGGAAGGGTGGGACATTAGGAGTTATGGTGCTTGTCTTCCAAAGTAACCTTTACATGTGATGAAGCTCTGGTTTCCTGGAAATGGCTAACCATCTGCCAGACAATGCAAAGTACTGAATCAGTTCCTTATATTCCTTTGCTTGAGCACACAGCTTTTGCTTTACCTGTTAAACCATCTTTATCTTGTGTCATGTCTCGCTCAGACGAGGGAGACAAGTGACTCAGATTCACAAATCCCCAATGGAGTGGACAACAAGTCTCTAAGTCCAAGCATTTATTAACTAACCACAATGTACTGATTGAACACACGATAATTGGCTGAGTATATAGCAAGTTGTGGCAAGCAATACAATATGCCTTGCATTTCTTAATGGGAAAGGGAAAAGAGGGAGATAGAAGAAATGGGGTGTCACGTCCCGCTCAGACGAGGGGGACAAGTGACTCAGATTTGCAAATCCCCAATGGAGCGGACAACAAGTCTCCAAGTCTAAACATTTATTAACTACTCACAATGTACTAATTGAACACACGATAGTTGGCTAAGTATATAGCAAGTTGTGGCAAGCAATATAATATGCCTTGCATTTCTTAATGGGAAAGGGAAAAGAGGGAGATAGAGGGAATGGGGAAATACAGATCACCGGTCTGGGTTTCTGCGCTGATCCTGCCGACGAGGGTTCCGAGAGGCACAGGAGACATCCGTCTTTTTCGCTGGCATCCGTCTTCTTTGCTTCACTGCACTCTCTCTCTCCCCCGGCCGCACCCCCCCCCCCCCTTCTTGATTTATACCCACTTTCCTTGGGTCCATCCCCTAGGTCGACCCACATACCTACGTAGCCCATGTACGGGGAGGGGTAAGGTTTTTCATGGGATGATGTAATTAGCATGATCATGTTAGCCCTCGTTAGCATATTGAGGGGTGTTAACTTTAATATGCATTTCGTGGATAATGAAGCAAAGGTCATTCACCGGACAGATGGCCCTTGAAGTTTTGGCCAGGTGCACCAGAGCAGAGCCGTCCTGTCTTCACAGGGCTCCCTCCTCCAGTCCCATCTTGTGTTATTCGGGCAGCCTTATCAGCTTCGACCTCCACAGAATGCACCCTGTGACTCATAGTTTTGTCTTGGAGTGTTTGAGGCATTTCTTCGATCAGCCTCAACTTTTGCTTTCTCAGGCTGTTTTTCTTAGTTTCTTGCAGGCCTGGTTTCTCATCTCTCACATCTTGACCCACGTCTTCTCACTTTGCCCTTCTGATTCTCTTCTCCATCCTGCTGTGAGGGAGTGCCCAAGTGGCTGTGAAGGACTGTGGGAATACAATGGAAGATTGGTGAGGAGGACTGTAAACACGCTCAAGTGACTTGCAGTTGAGGTGCCGAAAAAAACATGTATCACACTAATTGTTTAGGTCTGTCTGCTTGATGGGTAGAATGTCTGCGCTTAGATAACACAGGTCTGTGAGAGGCTCAGAGGCACCTTACTGAACATCCTTGAGATTCCCTACTGGCTGTGGGAAAGATCAAAGCGCAGTGGAAAAGTACTTCTGTGAAAACCCCGGATATATACAGCCAAAAGCAGCAGGCCCAAGATCTTTTCTTGCTCCTCCTTTTCCTGACTAACAAGGCCCGAGCTCTGTGGTGCCTGCATCCCCGCTTGTGTGCCTCTGCCCAAGTGTTGCTGCAGAGATCCCTCGGGTCGTGAGGTAACGAGAATAAATTTACTCTTTGCATTTCATCCGTGATTTTGTGGTTGTTCCTGCATCCTGCCTGTGCCAGCTCACACAGGGGCTCAGCTGCATACCAGGGCTAGCCCACAACAGCGTGGTAAACCCACGTTTTTCTGATGTCAATTTACAGAATTACCCAATCTAGAAAAATATAGAAAGACACACCCACATCGGATTTGAAGTATAAGCGAGGCTTGCCTTCCCTTGTCTCGCCCCAAGTTTTCGTCTATCTAATACAACAGGCGCAGCCAGACTTAACCTGTATTTTTTGGTTAGAGCTAAATCTGGCTGGGCTGAGATGTTTTGTCTTCGGAAGCACCACGGCCTGGGCTTCACTAGCGGACACCGCTCTCCCGGCTGCCTAGGGATGCTGGGCCGTTCTGACGCCTGCCAGCCTGCGGGCCGGGCTAGGCCGCGGGCCCTGCGGGCCCCAGAGGCCAGCGAGGCCCGCCCCGAGCGGCGGCCAGGGACGCCGTCCCGCTCGGCCGCCATGGAGACGTCAACGGCCGCTGACCCCGCGCGCGCCAAGCCCTCCCCCCGCAGGCCTCGCGCCAGACGCCGGCCGGGGGCGGTGCGGGGGGCGGGCCCGGGGGCGGGCCAGGGGGCGGAGCCGTGCACCGCCCCGACTGCGGCGCGAGGGCGGCCGGGCCGAGCGCAGCGGGAGGGGGCGTGGTGCCGCCCGCGCGCCCCCGCCCCGCCCCCGCCCCGGTGTTGTTGTCTCATACGGCCGAGGCCGGGGGCTCTCGCGAGATCAGCGTTGGCGCCGTGACCTCCATGTGAGAGCGGCGGCGCCTGGTAAACACTCCCCGGGGTCGGGAGATGGCTCCCGGCGGCGCCCGTTAGACCTGGACGCGGTGGTTCCCGCCAGACTCCGCCTCGCCTTGTGCTGCCGCGGGGGGCCCGCGGCGCGGGCGATCGGGAAGCGGCGGGGGATCGGCTCGGGTCTCCTTCCCTCTCCGCGCCCCTCTGAGCGAGGACGGCGGCCCGGCGGGCGGGGAGGGCTCGCGTCTGTTCCGCGGGATTTGAAAATCCTGCCCCACTGAGCCGAACAAAGAGCGGGGGAAGCGCCCGGCCCCCTCCCCTTCTTCCTCGCACACCGCAGACGCGCACCCGGGGAGCGGACCCCTTTCCCACCTCCTGCCCCAGACCTCCCTCCCCTCTCCGCGGCTGGCGGAGCCACCGGGAGGGCGCGCACCATGTGGATCCAAGTCCGAACCATAGACGGCACCGAGACGCAGACCATCGACGATCTGAGCCGCCTTACTAAGATCGAGTGCCTGCGGGAGAAGATCCAGGAGACCTTCCGCGTAAGCCCCGACCGCCAGCGCCTCTTCTACCGGGGCAAGCAGGTGAGGCGGAAACGCCCCGACCTGGGTGGTGGCGGGTGGGGGCTTTCCCCCTCGCCCGCCCCGCGCGTCCCCCCTCGGGCTCGGCTCTTTGTGTGGCCGTGCGCGGAGGTCCTCATCCCCACCCATGTGTCGTCCTGTGCCTCCGGCTTTTGTTTACTCCCGTCCCGTCGGGCCTAGAGGGAGGTGGGGGGCCCGAGGGAGCCAGGGCGTCGGGCGCTGCGAGCCGGCTCCCTCCTGTCCCCCTTCTTCCCCGACGGCGAGCGGCTGCCGGAGAGGCCCCTTTGTGTGTTTGTTTTCCCACCTGAACCGCGGGAGGCTCCTCCCCCAGCCCCTGCCTTTATCGCAGCGAAGTGACAGGGCGGCCGGAGCGCTGCGAGGGGGAGGAAGCCCCTCCGCCTTACCCCTCCCCCCAGGCCCCGCCGGCGGAGCGCCCGGATCGAGCTTCGCCCGTTGACCCCCGGCCGCCCTGCCGCCGCCTCGGCCGGGCAGGGGCAGAGCCTGTACCGCGAGCCGTTTGCACGGCGGAACGCCGCCCCCGCGGACCGCACGTGGCGGGGGGGGCTGGGGGCTGGGAGGGGCGGTGGCGCGAAGTGCGATGTCCCGTCAGGACCCGCTGCGGGGCCGGCACGGCGCGCCCCTCCCCCGGCGTCCGGCGCCGCGCCACGGAGTAACGGTCCTGGGGGTCGCCGCTGCGAACCCCTCCCACCCCCCCCGGGGCGGCGGCGGCGGCGGCGCTCGGCCCGCCGGGCTCCCGCGTGGGCGGGGCGGCGGTGCGGGGTCAGTTTGCGCGGGCAGGGCGTGTGCGCGCTGGTCCTTCCCGGCGCGGGGAGCGGCGTGTCACGGGTGGGGTGGGGGCGGCCGTCGGCGTCCGGAGGGGCGCTTCATCTGGACCGGGGCCCGGCATTGCGCTTTGTGTGAGCGGACACAGCCCCTCCGGTGCCGGACAGGTCTTGATCCGAATAGGTTGCCTCAGGCTATGTCTTTGTTGCTGAAGGGTGTAACCTTTCAAGCTGCCTTACACGAACTATGAGGTGTACTCAGTGCTCGAGTTGTTCAGCGAGGCAGAGCTGTTACGGAGGGTATCGGATGTGTGGTATATTTCGGGGAGCGTGGCACTTCAGATTCACCTTACAACAGATGAGTGTTTCAGTGTTCACCTACACAGAGTAACACAAGGCGCTGACGTTTCTGCCTCAAAAGAGATGAAGTGTGTATCTTTACAAATAAAGGGAAAAAAAGTAACAAATAGAAATGTAACTGTGACTAGGAGGTAAGCATTAGTGGCTAGATGCTAAGCCTAGAATGTGAACCCATTAGCAAATTAGTAGACTTCTGTGTTCTACAGATTGGTGAGGGTGAGCGTTTGTGAGGATGTGTCTGCCAAGTCAATTACAGTCTCATGTTTCTCTGAAGGGACCAAATCAAGGAACATCAGTCTTGAAGTTGTGTGAACCTGTTTAGCTTTGTGCTGTGGCAGCACACCTTTCAGTACAGAGCTTGATGTGGGACACGAGGTTTACACCAGCAACAGGGGAGATCAGCCTGTAATGAGTTGTGCTTTTCTACATAGTCTGTCAGTGGCCAGACCAATTAGCTTGAACACTTTAGTGAGCAGATGTCTTGCTTAAGAAAGCAGAATAGTGAAATACTGTAGCTGAAACTGCCTACATGAGCAGCATTTGTGAGCTTAGTACTTAGTTTATCCAGTTTAGGATACAGTTGGGCTCGTGTTCAGTGAAGAGTTAAGGAGTTCTCTTTTATAGCTTCACTCACCATTTATGTCCGTTTTCTTGCAATTACTATAATTAATTCTGAAGTATCCATGATGGTTATGGATTGCTTCTCCAATCCCATGGTGGTAGTAAGTAGAAAAAAGGTCGGAAGGATTGCTCTTGCACAAGTAAAACTAGATGTTGAGAGAACATGAGCAAAGGAGACTGTAAACAACTTCAAGTCTCTCAGGTCTGTGCTAAAGAATAAAAAAAGGCATCTCAGTTAAATGTGAGGTGAATAGAAAGCAGTATACTGAGGTGAAAACATGGATTCCTGCATGTGTTGGAAGAACCATTATCTAGTCCAAACTCTACCTATTTACTATATCTAGTTGTCTCTCAGTATGGTTAAAGCTCTACAGTCTGCTAGTAGAGCTGTGATCTTGCTACTGAGTACTGCTTACTGTAGTCTTTCTGGGACCTTCTAGAAACGTGTGGACCTTGCAAGTGGTGTGTACCAGAAGTCTGGCTAAATAACCTCCTTTTTTTTCTAAAAATGGGAGGTGTTTGAAGTTATAAGGATGCAGACACCAGAGTCACCATTTATGGACTGAATTTCAACAACTTAATTTCTTAGCTTGCAGTAGAGAACAGCTTCAACTAACATTTTGATCTAGAGCCATTATTTTGCAGTTCTGTAGGAGTGTCCATGCCCAGTTATGTGGTATACTGTATTTGCTCTCATCTGATCTTCAAACACAAATGCAGGATGTTAAGTGGGCAGTACTTCACCCTCCTGTTCTTGAGGGTTAAAATACCCTAGAACTACTGATGAAAACCTAGCGTTGTGATGAATGTAGTACTTTGTATTACTATTTTTTCTTGTAAAACCAGGAAAAGTGCTACTCATTTGAACAGACTGGTTTCTGGTTTTTAACTCTTACTACCTGGAGGACCTACCATTCACACATGGCACTGAAGAGTGAGCAAGATGGTATTACTCTGTAACTTGGTCTGGTCTGTGAGGACATCCTGGACTCTGGGGATCCACATTTCTGCAGAGCTGAATTACTATCAGCCAGAGAAGTAATTCGGTAGATTGAGGCAGAACTTTATGAGGAAAGGGAATAGTAGTGTATGCATAGTTCTTTACTGTGGTGCAGTAACTGAGTCTGCAGTTCGCCAGAGAAGTCTACTGAAAATAGAAGCCTGCAGTGATGTCTCTTAATTTCCTTGTTGAAGAAGTTCGATCGTTGGCTGGAAGGAGTTTCTTGGAGGGACATAAATATTTCCTTATGCTGGAATAAATCGTATCTTAACCTTGCCCCACCATAGACTACTTCCATCTAGTGCTTTATCTGTCTTGTTACCTGTTAACTCTGAGTGAACTCAAAAATTACAATGCATTGTGTGGAGTTCCTCTAAAATTCAGAAATGCAAGACAAGACAATCTGTCTTCTGGCAGCATACTCTCTGTCCTAATTGGAAAACCTATATAGCACGTCTTGATGAGAACAGGAGTTCTCAATTTCATTCGTGAAAGTGAAGGAGATATTACAGAAGACAAATTCTTGGCATCTTGACCTACCAGAGTAGATTTTCTGCAGGACCAAGCTATAGTCATTGTGGGGTTTCTAGCTTTCAGTTACAGTGTTGGAAAAATTGAGCAGTAAAAATACATTGAAGTTTATTTAAGTTTGAAAACTTGCCAGAGATCTTAAGGTCGTCTGGAAGACTGTAGTACCAACTTAGGTTTCCGTCATCGTTTAAAGCTGGTCGGCAGCCAGACACTACACAGCCCCTCACTCACCCCTTCCCCCTCAGGAATGGAAAGGAGAAAGTAAAGCAAAAGGGTTGGGAACTGAGACAAGATCAGGGAGGGATGACTCGCCCATTATGGTCATGGACAAAACACAGGCTCCTTAGGGGAGGAAAAAGAACGTTCATTTAATTCAAACACTAACACCTTTAACAGAGTAGGATGGCGAGAAGTATAACCACATCTTAAAAATACCTTCCCCCATGCCTCCCTTCTTCCTGGGCTCCGCTTTGCTCCTGATTTCTTTACCTCCTCGCCCTCAGCAGTGCAGGAGGGCAGGGAGTGGGGGTCTGTGATCAGTTCCATTGTCTCTACCACTCTTTCCTCCTTAGGAGGATGCTTCATGCTCTTCCCCTGCTCCAGTGAGGGGTCCCTCTCATGGGAGACAGTCCTTTACAAACTTTCTCTGATATGACTCCTTCCCACAGGCTGCAACTCTTCTTGAGCTGCTCTAGTGTGTATCCCTCCCACATGTTACAGTCCTCCCAGTGCTGAACTACAACAGTGGGGGCTTCCTGGCTTTCTTCAGGTGCAGCCACCTGCTCCCATGTGGGGTCCTCCACAGGCTGCAGGTGGGCATCTGCTCCACCATGGACCTCCATGGGCTGCAGGGGGGGAGTGGCCCTGCCCTCTCACCACAAGCTGCAGGGGAGTCTGCTCTGGTGCACCTTCCCTGCCTCCTGCTTTCTTCCACTGACCTTGGTGTTTGCAGAGGCATGGCAACTCCTCCTCACAACTCTCACAACTCCCACTCCTTCGAGGTTCCCCCTCTTAAATACGTTATCACAGAGGTGCGGCCACCATGGCTGGTTGTCTCAGCCTTGGCCAGGGGTGGGTCTGACTTGGAGCTGGGGGAGCTTCCAGAAGCTTTTCACATGAACCGCCTCTGTAGCCCCCTCCGCTGCTACCAAAAACCCAGCCACACACACAAATCCAGCACGGTTTTACATAGAACTAAATGTGCACGCTGTTGTATGTCACCAATATGCATTGTTTGGAATATAAGAAAAAAGGTCTTCTGTTGCCATCTTTCATCATCCTCTCCCATCCTGTTGGAATTTGAATTCAGTGAAAACTTGTAAATGGCTATTGTTATTAAAGAAACCATCATCTCAAGTGGCTTTTCCATACTGCTTACCAGAGTCAGGGAGGAAGGACATCGGAGCCCGAACATTTCTTCCAGTATATGTAAGAGGCAGTGACTGAAGTTGCCTTTGAAGTCGTTAATGTTGTTGGTGAGGAAGACACTACAGACCTGTTTCATGGGAGACTGAGGTTGGCAGGTGGAAGTGAGAGTATTGAAGCCATTTATTTACTTAATGGGAAAGTTGTTGCAAATCAGGCTTACTTCACTATAAGAAATTCAACTCTGCTTTTGTGAACAAAAAAGTATGGTAGTATGCATTCTGTTATTTAGCTGTGCAAGTTGACAAGTATACTTTGTCAGGCCCATGCTGTAATGCCCAAGTTTTTAAGGTTTTGTTTCTGTAAATTGAACTGAAACAGTTGAGGGGTGGGAGTAGAGCTTTAGTTTTGCATGAGAGCATCCTTCTGATAAAGTAGCCTCAGTGAAACACAGTTATAAATCTGGCAATAGAACATGTCTTAGTTTACTTGCAGCCTTTCTTATACAAGACCTCTTTTAACTTCTGCTAACTTGGGTTGACACGTGAGCAGTGGATAGAATCTGGTGTGAGTTTAAGCTTCTAAGTTTCAGGCTTGTAAATTGTATGTTTAAGGGCTGCTTAAATACTTGAAGCCTGGATGGATTTCCAGAAGGATAGAAAAGCATTATCTGTGGAGTCTTTCCCAGAAGAATGGGAGTGTTACACCTATTCATAAAACAATCGAGTTTAACACAATCTCTTCCCAGCTTTATTTTGTTTGGAAAAATTGTAAACATTTTCAGCTGAAGCTATCCAAACCCTGTCTGCTTCAGGCAGAAACTGTGTGTGAGAAATGTTCAACTGGAGCAGTTAAGTTTTATATTTTGGAGAAATAGTTTGAAGAAGTCTTAGAAAGGATGAAGCTGGTGGCAGGGAGCTCTGTAGCTTGGTGAGAGAGAGTCATCTGGAGTCTTCAGGGCAGATATGAGATTGCAATGCAAAAAGTCCTGAAACATTCATGGAGTATACTTTGAACTTATCTGGCAGTAGGTTTGATAGCCCTCTTAGCAAGTATTTTATATGATTGCAGAAGTTGTTTACAGAAATGATCTTCTTGTTAAATTTTTAAGGTAAAGTCACTAATGCGACTTACCATTCCTTGCTAGCATTACCTTTGTTATTCAGAGCACCTAAACAAACTGAAGGAAAAGCTGGAGCATGTGTGAAAATGGCATACTTTGTACTATTTTGTATGTATGACTTCAGTATTAGGAAGCTGTAAAAACATAATAACAACCTGTAAGAAATTGCAGCCAGCTTTAAGGTTGTATTTTGTGGCATATATATTTATTCAGGTAATCTAGTTAGGATACTTTACTACATATACTTTTTTAATTAATCTGGAAGCTCTTGGAAACTGAATTTCTTTTTATATTAAAAAAAAACCACTCCACAAACCCTTAGTTTCAGAACACACCTGATGCATAGCCTACACTGACAACTAGCTGATGAGAATTTTCAGTGATGAAATGTGATCTAATGTTGATATCACTTATATTGATGGAAGTTATCAGATGATTCTGTTCTTTAAAAGCTATTAACTGATCATTTAACTATTAAATTGTGTTTAAATAACTGCCCTGATATACTTGGCAATTGTATGTATTATATTTTTTTAGACTTCTGTTGTTGATTATAGAAGGTTCAGCTAATAACCAGTATCCTTACAAGCTGCAGATAGTCATTTGCTCTCCCTGGCACTACTGTTGCTGAACTTTAGTTGCCTGTGCTATAGAAATTCATACCATCGTACAGGAGGTACTTGACCACTCTCATCTAATCAGCATAGAGATGGATGAACTTCTAAGGATTTCAATGCAGCTTTATATTTTGACAATTTTTTTTTTCTTTACAAAAGTATCAGGTAATCCTAAATATCAGCGAGAAGACACTGTGAACTGTTGTTTACCTAATTAGAAGACTCCTGAGAACTGCAAAAGAAGAGAAACCTTGCTGCTTGAACTTCATCTTCCAGCTAGAATTTAATGAGCAAATGCTCCTTTAAGGGGATTTAGAGTTGCATCCAAGAAGAAAATGTCATATCTAGATTAACATATATTTTTTTTCCTGTATTTCACCCAGTGATAAAGGAAGAAATAATCTTCAAAACCTGAACTTCTTATTAAAAAGTTTAACTTGGAAGAGGTGCAGACTTGAACCCTGTAGAAGTCATTGGTTGAGACTGAGAATGGCTACTTTCACTTTGATCTTCTGGTTAAGTCAGGAAGTCTTTTCTTACAGCTCTTGACTTTCAGCTGTTTTCGTGTTGGCACTAATCTTGTACACTGGAATATTTTTTGGATTATAGTTAGTCCAGATGAAAAGGTAAAATGAGTCGGTACCACTTGTACACTCTGCAAATAATGTTATAATAATGGTACAAAACCCCACTGTTTTGTTGGAGAATCTGGCCTTAAAATGTAGGCTTCTGTACTTAATTTTAGTTACAGAACTTCAGGAAAAGTGTGAACTTCTTAGAGAAAGCTAGTCTTGTTGATTGAGTACAAAGATGACTAATGTACATTTGTCATGGTGTTTGTACTGAGATTGATGTGTAATTAGTGTCAGCAACAAGATTTTGTAATTTCTTCCTAGGTTGTGTGGCTTTGTGTAGCATTCCAGACTTGCTCTTTGTGTGGAGAGCTGAAGCACAGCATATTCACACTGTGCTATGATCAAACTCATTGGTTGTCACTATAATTGTAGAAAAGCCTTTCTCGGATGCTGAAAGCTTTCTTAATTCTTCCTTGTCTAAGAGGTCCTCTTTCTGTGTGCTTTCTGCTGAGTACTGTGGGAGTCTCTGTAAGACTATGATATCTAGATTATGATTTATTTGGAATAAGACATTTGATACCATCCATTGTTATGACTACCTTTTTCCTTGAGTCCAGGGCAGATCATTAGCTGTTGCATAACACACATAAGCAGTCAAAAGGGAGCACACTATCTGATAGAAAGATTAATTCATACTACCTTGGTGGGATTTTTGGTGGCATAACGGTCATGTCTTCAAACATTCTTGTAGATGGCTTTGAAATGCAGAAAGTGGACAGAACCGAAGCTAATTTGGACCATATTCTCCAGACACTAATAACTTGTTTGGTTACTGGTTTTTAAGATGTTGTGATCTGCCTGTATTCTTTCCTGTATTCTGTTCTGGAGGAATATGGATCTAGAGTCCGTCAGAACTTCCTTGGACAGATGTTTCACCTACTCGTGTTCCAGTTCATTGCTCTAAAGAATAGTAAGAGAGTAAGATGGAGCAGTTATTTTTATCTTTTTTATTGGTGAGTAAATTCTTCTTGAAATGAGGGAATGATCTGCCATTTGCCTCTGTTTATTTTTAACAGCAAGCTATGAAGTCCAAACTATTAAGAAATAAAAAGTTAACATAAATCTTGGAGAACAGATTGTCAATGCTAGGGCTTTTCATGAAATTGTGTAAATTAAAGTGCTTCTAGTGGTAAGCAAGAAACATGTTTGTAAAGTCTCGATTTGTTTCTATTTGGGCTTTGCTTTCATTGAGGAGCTTGTTGTAGAGTGAAGAATGAAAAGCACTGATAAGGGTGACCTAGGGTTTCTTTGCTATTTCTCTCCAAGCAAGATTAGAGTTATTTTCCATTTAGGAAAGTAAATCTTTATTATAGTTAGTTTTTGTATGAGACTGGTAAGTGTTGCTGATTGATTTCTATTAGCATCTTGGCTAAAAATGCTAGCAGCAATAAGGAAGGGAGAGTTAGGAGACAACATTCAGGAGTGCCAGGGTGAAGACAGTATGAAGAGGGTGTCTTTTTTGCAAATACATGGTGCAGTGATAAACTTTGTTGACAGTGTGGGGATAGTATAGTCAAGCCGGCACGTCAGAAACATTCTTCTGTAGACATGTGAGAGGGAACTACTAAACCTCATGAATGTGCAGTCTTTGCCTAAAGATGTTCGAATGTCATTGCTTGCCTTTTTATTCTCCAACTATAATGGATTGTCTGAGTGCAGTTTCATTGTGCAGAGCCAGGAATATCTTTTTGGACGCCCAACAGTTACTGATGTATCACTCATGTCACTGATAGCAGCAGAACTGTCCCATGTGCAAGAAGATGGGATGTTTTAGTAATCTCCAGACAGAATGTTTCTTGACAGAGCAGCCTGTATGGGAGCTGCAACAAGTACTGTTGAAACTAGAGTTGCTTGAAGAGGAGGTGGGTCTCCTGGAGTTGCAAACACTTCAACACATTACATAGTAAACATTACAGTTCATATAAAGACAGTAACTTTGTTTATGTGTAAATTCCCTTTTAGCTTTTGTCTCTCTTGCAACTGAGACAACTGTACTTCCTGGGGAAGCAGTTCTAGTACACAGTCGTCGTAAAAACTTGACCATGTGCCTGCTACTCTGGATGTGGGTAATACATGAATGTAAAGATCCCAGCATCCTGAAGCATTGTCTTCAGATACCAGATAATCTAGGTGTAGGCTACAGTTTTTCACGTGGAAAAAAAAAATATTGTTCAGGTTCGCTTTCAGCTTTGAACGTATAAGCAAACTGAGCACACTTTGTGAATGGCAGAAGCCTAAACTAAGTGTTTGATGTTGTGTAGCAAAGATTATTGAAGTTTTCTTGACCAGGTTTGTGTCCATTGGTCCAGAAACTCACTGTTACATACTTGAAGGCTGATTTTTGAATTTTCGGTTAGGCTTTTCATTACTAGATGCTGGTTGGAGATGTGTTTGAATGCTTCTGTAAAAATGTTAAGTAGAATTTACAGTTCTAACAACCTTCTTGCTGGCAGAAAAAGTTGTGTTTGTACATCAGTCTTGAGATGGAGAATACCAGAAATTATAGAAGTCTACTTTGCTTGCTTTCAGTGAGTACCCTTCTGGAAGTTACAGGTTCTTGATTTCTTCAGACTATCTTACCCTCTGGGTGACTCTTGTACACAACTCTTAACCAAGTTTTTCTACTGAACTTGAAGCTCTCTACCCTTATGCGTTTCCCATTAAAGAAATTTGTAGGGTGCTTGTAATACCTGTGCAGAGTAAAAGATTGATGTCACTTGACTTCTCATCATACTGTGTTCATTTGAGAGCTCTTGTGCATTTGTTATAGTTTCTTTCATCTTTATTGCTAGATGTAGGCACTGCTCTAGTTCTTGGAAAAGAAAACCTCTGAAGATGCTCAAAGGCGCACTAACATAAGTGATTAAATATCTTGATTGTCAAGTGGAATGGCTGGATTAAGGTGACCCAGGAATTTACCCTCTTGGGTCATACTTTAAGATAAAAACAGTAGGTAATGTGTTCTTACAAGAATGATTACGTGATTTCTTGGGAGGTCTCTGTACACACCATATAACCCATAATGAGCTGTGCTTCTGCTGGGACTTGTAGACAAGTTAATGTGATAGTAATTGGTGAATTACTTGTCAGGGATTTTTTTTTCCAAGTAATGCAGTATCGTACTGCACTCTGCATGATCATTCATGTTTGTGTAAGTGCAGCTTCTACGTGCTTTTAAAGTCATTTGTGGTTTGATATAAGTTACAAGACAGTTCTTCTAACAGGGATAGTAGGTAGGTATCAATTCCAGGATTGCATTGCTACAGCTACTCTTGTGTAGTAGTGTAAACATGGTGTTGCTTTGCCTTTAAGTATTTATAACAACCTTCTTTAGAAGTATTTGGAAATTGATAGTGTCTGTAGCATGTGATCTGTGAAAATACATTTGAAAAATGTAATCTGTGTCTCTACTTACTTCGTATAGTGAAAGAGTGTTAGGATACAGGAAATGTATCTGCTATCTAGTGTCACTTCATTCAGAATATATTCATGAAGCCTTAAAGGCCTTTGAAGCATGTCAATCATTAAGAGGAAGAAAAACTCAAAGTGAAATCTACTGCTGGGGAAACATGCATCTTTTTGTTTAATGACAGCAGGATCAGAAGAGCTAGCAAAATTTCATAAATGAAATTGCCCGTTCAGTTATTTTTGCTTTAATGCATGTTCTAATCACCCATTAAGAAATCATAACTGATTGAATGAGATACAGCTTGCTTATCTGGTACTTGCCTGCTTACTTCTGTTTCTAGTTTGCGTGTATAAACTTGTAAATGACAAGTGTCCTTAAATGCTTAGTGAATGATTAAGTAAACATGCACTGTTTCATTGTTTCCTTTTAATACACTGTCCAGGCAAACACATTCTTAGGGAATCTTCTTGGTATCTTTATGCAGCAGAATGGGATGAAGTTGTTTATGTATTTATATAAGTAACTATTGTTAGATGTGAACACACCATAAAGCTGACCAGGGGACTGGTCAGCTCCTGTTCCCACAAATTGCCAGACAGTTTTTGATGAAATTTTCTACCTTTCTGGGTTGAATATTTAACTTGTCTGTGAGGTTATTTGGGACTCAATTCAGTAATGCTTTTTATGAATTTTGATGACATAGTAAGGCAGTGTTTGCTGGGAAATCAGAGGTGTGTGTGGAGGGGTTGTTTGTGGGTGGTTTTGGTTTTTTTGTGGGGTTGGGTTGGTTTGAGATTTGTTTTGTGTGGTTCTTTTGGGTAGGAAATACTGTATTCCAGGATGGATTTAAAATGCTAGTTGTCTGTAGAAAGGAAGGTATCACACTTTTTCTCCTACTGCTTGTTAATATCCAGACATAGTGATAGGTCCTGAATTTTCTGTGTCTGATACTGCTTTAATAATACAATTTGAAAAGTCATCTTAAAGTCCCTGGCCAGTGTGGAACAGAGTAGAAGGTATTACTCTATCTGGCGGGACAGGTACACTGTAAAGTGATGTGCTGCATTAACTCTAGTAGTCTGCGAGGCTATAGCCTTACTAGCCAAGATCCCATTTTTCTTTTAACATCAGTGTAGTGTCAGTAATTCAAGAAACAACATCTTCCAGTTACTAACACAGAATCACAGAATCATTCAGGTTGGAAAAGACCCTTGGGATCATTGAGTCCAACCATCAGCCCTACTCTACAAAGTTCTCCCCTACACCGTATCCTCCAGCATCTCATCTAAACGACCCTTAAACACATCCAGGGATGGTGACTCCACCACCTCCCTGGGCAGCCTATTCCACTGTCTAACCACTCTTTCTGTGAAAATTTTTTTCCTAATGTCCAGTCTAAACCTCCCCTGTTGCAGTTTAAAGCCATTCCCTCTTGTTCTATCGCTCATTACCTGTGAGAAGAGACCAGCACCAACCTCTCTACAGTGTCCTTTCAGGTAGCTCTAGAGAGTGATGAGGTCTCCCCTCAGCCTTCTCTTCCTCAAACTGAACAGTCCCAGCTCCCTCAATCTCTCCTCATAGGATCTGTTCTCCAGGCCCTTCACCAGCTTCGTTGCCCTCCTCTGCACTCGCTCCAGCACCTCGATATCTCTCTCGTATTGAGGTGCCCAGAACTGGACACAATACTCCAGGTGTGGCCTCACCAGTGCAGAGTACAGGGGGACTATCACCTCCCTACTTCTGCTGGTCACACTATTTCTAATACAAG
Organism: Strix aluco; assembly: GCF_031877795.1. Classification (NCBI taxonomy): domain Eukaryota; kingdom Metazoa; phylum Chordata; class Aves; order Strigiformes; family Strigidae; genus Strix; species Strix aluco. The sequence continues at coordinate 31,038,994 of NC_133971.1, forward strand.
CCAGGATGCCGTTGGCTTTCTTGGCCACCTGGGCACACTGCTGGCTCATGTTCAGCTGTTTGTCAGTTAGAACCCCCAGATCCTTCTCTTCCAGGCAGCTCTCCAGCCACACCTCCCCAAGCCTGTAGCGATGCATGGGGTTGTTGTGGCCCAAGTGCAGGACCTAGCACTTGGCCTTGTTGAAGCTCATTTCTCTCCTTCATATTCTCTCCTTCTGTTGTGGAATGGAGTTCTTTCAAACAGATTGTTTTCAAACTTTGTTACTCCAAGGATTTTCAGTAATGCAGTAATGCTGGATATAGGTATACTTGTAGATATACACAGTAGTTCTTGTAAATAGCATGTGAACTTGACTTTATACTAGAGGTTTTGTGTTTCTCTACCTTGCTCCCAGAAGCAGGCAGTGTTGCAGAGTCATTGACTTGATCTGAATTTATGTGGCTGCTAATATTCTGGGAATGTATTTTTTGCTCATGCAATAAAAAAGTGCTCTTTCCCTACCACATTGCCAAACACTACATCCTGCTTCATTTGAAGCGTGCTTATAGTAACCCTATCTCTGTTACTGTGCTTTCAGACTGAAGTGTGACATCACTAGTCATAAAATAGTCTGAAGTCATAAAATATTCCTGAAAAGAACATGGATTGTGAAAACAAAGCAAAAAAAATCCATCCACAACTGCTTGGACAGAGAACAGAACGCTACTTCATTGTAAATTGATACTGTAAAGTAGACAACTTTGCAGTCACCAGTTTGTTCTGCTGACCATTTAGTTGATGTTCATCAAAGCTGATTTCTTTGATTCCTATGCAGGAATAGCTAGTCTGTGCATGGTGGTGGGTGTGTGTGTCGTTAGAGAAGGCGGCTTCTTACTCAAAGCCTAGCCTAGGTATGTCTTGCTTTCTGAACATGTTAATAATAACTATTCCTGGACAGATTACTTTTAAAAAGTATTTTATTTTTTTTTTTCCTCTCTCATGCTAATAGGGAGGATTCGGTTGTGGATCAAAGATATAACTTATTCTACAGTCATAACTGATGAATAGATCACAAAGACTAGACACAGGACATTTAATTGAGTGTTAATACTGGTTACATACACGGCATGTCCTGAGAGAAGGGAAACAGTGATGGTATTTCTTTGCTTTCACCTGTGTGTTTCCTACATACCTTCAGTCTACCAGAAGCAAGGTTATCTATTTCTTTACACTGCATTAGATTTCAGAAGATTTCCTCATACCGTAAGATTTCCTGACTGGAACGTCTGTCACAGCTTGTCCAGCCCAACTGGAACAGAAGAGCTGAGCAGAAGTTATGTTGTCTCCAGTAACATTCAATGTATTAATTATTTCAGAAGTGATCTATTTTGCAGATGTACTGCTGAATTATTTTTAAACCTTTTTCATAAAAAAAAAAAAAAATGACTTGGTGGGGGTTTTGAATCTTCAAAGTGGGCTTGGAGTAGTGCTCAGAAGCAGTAGTAGCTCCAGAAATGTGGATCTTACACGCTTTCCACCCCTTTTCAAATGTGTTATTCTAAGGTGGTTATTTGTCTTTGTTTTGTGTTTACTTGTGTTTTGAATCTAAGAATACTGGGTTTATGTGTCTTAAATAATCCTAACAGTGAAAATACAAACTTCTTGTGTGAAAAGCCCCCAAATCTGTATTGTCATAAGGCTGCAAGAACACTTCTGTCACCTTTGTTAAAGAGTTGTCAAAAGTGTAGGAATGTACAACGTGACCAGACGGAAAAGGTTACTTAAACTTGATTGTAGCTTGCTACTCAATGTTGAAGCCCTAGCCTAAAGCTCCAGACATATGAGGCAGTGTTGGAAGTCACCTGTAGAATAACAGTTGCTGGAGATTTCCATTTTAAGACTTGTGTTCATTTAGTAGTTCCAGATCAAAATCTTCAGTACAGTTTTATCTGTTTTGTGTTGAACTGGTTTGAAAACAGTCACCTGAAAGAGGGTTGGTCCCATAGCTGTTGACAAGAGAGCTGGGTCAGCTTCAATTACATTGAAACAAACTATGAGTACTCCTGTTTACATGTCCCAGCTTTGGGTACAGTAGTTATCACCAGTGTGGAGAGGTGGGTTTTTTTTTTACACAGATCTTAAATTCACAAAGAAATGATTAATCTGAGTGTCTACTTATGTCCATAACTGTCCTCTGCCCTTTAAGGTTATTTTGGAAAAGCAGAGGGGATGAAGGAAGAAATGTGTATTCTACTTTTGTCTATCCTGAGATCATTGGAGTGTTACATAAAACTCTATTACTGAGAAGCTGGACAATTCCTTCCCACTTCCTTATTTTTTCTGTTCCTTCCGGCTCCCTACTTGTTGTATTGATACTGTCCATAAGCTCATGAAAGATCTGTTTGAAAAGATTCCTGAAAGAGTGATGTTGAAAATAGCACCTATTCTGGAAAAAAGTCAGGTAAATTTTTGTTTCAAAAGTAGTTTGGAAACAGGTGACAGTTTTGTGGTTTTTTTTTTTAGTCATGCACATTTTTCTAGCACAGCAACATGAAGTAAACTGTAACTAATCAAATTCTGGTTTTGATGTCCCAAAGCAATGCATTATACTTTTAGCTAAATCAAATGTCTGTTTCAGAAATGCAATAGGTCATTAAGAGCGTTTAACTGAGCAAAGCAGCAGTGGTCACTACTCCCTGTTTTTCTTCTTTCCTAGCATACAACTTGGTGTTTTTTGATGTGAATTTCTTAGCTTAATTGTAAGTAGGTGAAATCATCAGGTAAAATAAAGATAGTAACAGGTATCTTAAAGCTGTGCAGAGTGGGGCCCAAAATAATGTTTAATAACTGCACGCTATATATATGATTTAAAAAGTCTACTTCTATTTGTAGTCTGGTGTTCTGCAGGATCTGATTGCATCTGAACTATAGTGGGGCCTGATGTACAAAGTTATTTGAGGGAGTGCTGCACAGTGCATGTTTCTTCAGTTTTATAATAGCCTTTAAACCAATCAGTTAAAAGACTTACTTTAAGTGAATAATCTTGTTTTGATCTAGGGGTGGGGGACTGCAGAATGAGGACCCCGGATAAACCTGGAATAAAAATGGTTTGTTTTTATAGATACTCAAGACCTTGGTTTCTATTTATCTGAAATAGATGGCTTGCCTCTTCTGGCTGTGTAATTATTGTCTATAAAGGGAAGATTTGGAAGCCACTTACCTACCTCAAGGTAGAATTTTACAAGTATACCTTTCTTTTCACAGCTAGAAGATGGACACACTTTATTTGACTACAATGTTGGACTAAATGACATAGTTCAGCTTTTGATACGTTCTGAATCTGAAGCTCCTACAACTGCTTCTGTGACAGATCAGGATGAAGTCAATCCTTGTGCTGTTTCCAACTGCAAGAACAAAGTCAAAAAAACAAATAGTGGATCATCCAGTCAGCCATCTACATCATCTCGCTCATTTCTCATTGATCCTGGTATTGGATTGTACAAGGTATGTGCCAACTTTAAAAGCTGGAAACTTGCCTCATATTTTTGGGTTTAATTTTATTGTTAAAAAAGTTTATTGTTTTATTGTGTAAAAGTGTGTATCCTCTTTCATGATTTAGCATAATTCCCCAATATGACATAAGTCAAATTGACTTCATTTAAGCTGACTCTTGCAGAATCATGAAAGGGTCTTTGTACCAAGCTCACTGCTGTTTTAGGTTTCAGGAGAGTTCATAAACTGACACATTGTGTTCTCCAAAACGGGTTCTCCAAAAAGGTTTAGAATACCTGTGAAACAGGTAAACTTGTCAACAGAAGCAGCTAAAAAAAAAAAAAAAAAAATAATTCTGTGGAGAAGTGCAATTTTCCCCCACTTACTATTTCCAAGCTTGCCAAGTATTTGTTTTAATACTAGTGTTTCAGTGCTGTGTTAGAAGTAGATAAACTGTGGAAATACATGATTTCTTTAAATTGTATGTGACATAATGATTGCCATTTTATTACAGTTTTTTTAGGAATCACATATATTGTATTCATTGTTAGTTTTGTACCACCTTGAATTTTTAGATGTTATGTTGGATTACATTAGAGTACTAGATGTAGTTCAAACAGAAAATGTACAGTTTCCAGAGTGCTAGCTCATGAGGTACTTAGTGGAGTATGTATACATAGGGAATGGTAGCATTTTACCTCCTGTTTGGGTGTTTCTCTTAAATAAGAAGTACCCATAACAGTAATTCTTTTTGCTGAAAATGTCCAAAATTACAGAGAAGGAAAAGGAGCTGGAGCTGTCGTACATGTACAAGTTGATTTCAGTTAGAGGAAGGCTATTACTTAGATCTGTGTCTTAGAGTTTCATGTGAACTGTTACTTAATGTTTTAGGTATTAAGGACAACTGGTAACTTATTTACGTACCTGTAGCATTCTGTGTGGTGATCTCTGTTAATTCCCCGAGGAATCAGGGAGTCAAAAACTCAGTAGCTTGAATATGGAGACACAAGCTTGTGTGCTTCCTTTTTTGTCTTTTATCTCCATTTATTACAGTGGGAAGAAACTCAGTTCTTCAGTTCTGATGCTTTGCAGTTAATCAATGAGTGTAAAAGGTAATATGAGATAGGATGGGGAGAATACTTTGGAGATGGAAAGCCACAGAATATCAGTTGATCAAAGGAAAGGAGTATTAAAGTACAGTTTTTATCGTTCTTGAAAATATACATCAGGTAGTCTGTTAGCTGTTTTGTTCAGCATTAAAGTAGAAAATAGAATAGGGAATGGTGATATTGGCAGACATACTCAAGGAAATCTATTCTGTGCGTCAGCTGGAATTTTTGCAGTCTTTAATACTAGGGACCTAACACTTTATCATTCACTACCTGTGAATTGATTACTTTTTCAGCCAGCCATATGTTTTTAATAAATATATAGAAAAATAAGGGTACATTCATTGCTTTCTTTGCTGTGTGTAGATGACAGTAGGAGTGTATAGAGGATTTCTACTTACAGATTCAGGGAACTTTTAAGAACATATTTTTTGCCAGTAATGTAATTCAGAGGTAGTAAACTTGTTTAATAAAAGTCTGTGTTAGATGACTAATAGATGAATGTATCTATTTTTTTTTTTTGCATTTGCTTGTTTGTCAAACAATAAGGAATTGTCTAGCTATAGGAAGGAATAGTTTGTTACAGGACTTTCCTCAGACAGAAAAAACTGTGCCTCGTGGGATCTGCATCCAGAGCTAGACTCTCCAAGATACCTGTTACTCCACGTTCTGAATAGTCTCAGCTTCTGTGCCCTCCTTTCTCTTTCTGATTTCAACTATTTCAACTACTAAAAGAAAAGGTAGCCAAAATGGAACCTATAATTTAAAAAAAAAAAAGTGGTTAATAATAATTATTGTTAGATGGTTAAAATGGTGATTTAAACAGAGTTCCTCTCTGTGTTCATTGTATATTATGTAAATCAGAATGCTTTAGCTTGTTGTTTTGCTGATTAGGGATATCAATTAAACTCAGACACCAGAGTGAAAAGAGCAGGTGTATTTTACTAGAAATAACTAAATAATATAACAGAATAATACAGAAAACATACAGTAAGAAAAGACAGAATAGTGCACTTAAACAGGAAAATACAGGGTAATGCATCAAATCATTACTACAAGAGAGAGAATAGTGATTAAGAAAGATCCATCACCACTTGCATACGTTACCATCACCCAGATCTGCAGTCGCTGGGGAGCCCCGGTTACAGCGAGGATTTGGAGAGCCTGTCCCGGCAAGTGGGAAATCCTACGCGGTGCATCCACCCGTAGGTGAGGCATCCAAAGTCGCTGTGAGCGCGTCCAGCCTTATATACCCAAAAATCAGCAAACCAGAATAGCTGGCACCTTTGTTTTAAGCGGAAATATCTGGTTTTATCTCACATTAGGTTCCCCCCGAGCCTGGCCGGGGCTCAAGGGAGAAGCTAAGGGAGTTCCCCTCCTTATCTAATTTGTGTTCTTTTTAAAACAAGGCCATACGTCTGTCCCAAGGCCGGACAGCTGGCTTCACGGCCTTGTTAACTTACCCCTACACAGAGAAGAAGAAAGATACATTCAGGATAGACATGTTTTCATTACATTCATCATCAGTAATGAGTATATGATATCTAAGCTACATCTTTCATTAATGAGCATACATATTTCACTAATGATTACATACTGAGTTAGCAGCTTTGGCTCAGGACCTGTTGCTCAGGCTTCAATACTTCCACCTTTTACATCAGAATAGGTGGTTTGCTATAACTTGGTATAATACCTATTAGCACAATGGTTATCAGTTATAAAATGTACAGGATTCACCTATAGGTCAACTCTGGCTTGGGCTGGTTGTCCAAGCCTTAGCATTTCACTTGTTTCATATTTCAGTTGTACCTGACATCTGATGTTTACATGGGCTCTGAAGGACTAGCAGTGGGTGGAATAATGGTCAACTCCTGTTCCTTGTTACTAAGTCTGAGAATTGTTAGTGGTGTCTGGTTTAAGAACTGGGGGGTCCATCCCGAGATGGACTCAGCATCTGTGAAGGACACCAGGGTAAGCAGGGTGTACCTGTGGCTGATCTCCAATGCCAAAATGAGGAATACAAGACAGGTTACAAGAGAAAAGTTACAGTAACAGTGGTTGGGCATGAAGGAATGATGTTAGAAAAATCAAAGGTCGTTTACAAGCATGTGCATGTTTTCCCTTCTAATTCTCACACAGTCTTTATAACTTTTCATCCAGAAATCTCTGGCTGTATTAAAAACATTTTAGCCAAGAACTCTTAACTAACTTGAAATAAAAACCACACAAACTGAATCTGTAATTAAAATCAGTATTTGTTTAATACTGTTCACAAAGAGCTACTAATAACCCAGTTCTTAAACCAGACACTATTAACGTAAAATAGTTGTTTGATGTTCCTTAGTGGTCTGTGGTAATAATTATTTGCCCTTACTCATTGTAAGGGTGGGAAGTCTGATGTGAAAGTATGCACATCAAATTGTGGAAGGATGTGTTGGAGAGGAATGATTAAGGGAGTTTGCACTGATTTTTTTAAAAAATTTTTTAAATTGTTTTTTTCTGGATCTGATGATGATTTTTGACTTGGCTAACATGGCTTCTCTGGCACTTTTCATAACTGGTCACAAGAAGTAGCAGTAGGTGGGGGTAGCCTTAGTAGTGTGTGTCTTGTTAAGCTGTGTTTTTGAGAGTAGGAAGTAAAGAAGCACTTAGAGCTACAACTAATTAAAACACTTAAGGTTGTGTAGGGATGCCTTTGTGAGGGTTCTTTGTAGAAGTGCCAGAATGCACTGTTCATGTTTCATATAGATCGATAGATTTAAAATTAGGCTGTCCTTCTCTGATTTGTTTATTACATGGCTGAAATTTTCATCCTGGTAAAAAAACTACTTTGAATACTGTAGGTTGTAAGAATAAAAATAAAAAAATACCTGTTGGTATTTTACATGGGAGGAATAATCAAGGATTGAGTTTTGGAGGTCGTTTTAAGAAGGTGAATGAAAAGAATAAAATGAAAAGTATTGCTTTCTTGGGATAAACTTGTTAGCTCAGACTGCTGTCAGTTGCACTTTCAGATACCCAAGGGCTGCTTCACTCTAGATACTAAAAGTTCCTGAGTGTGCTTTTTCGCTTGCTCCTATGAAAATAATGTAAGATGGTTCAGTTTATAAAAACTAGCATTAGGGGTTAGTAAGACTACCTGCCTGCCACTGTGTTGGTACTTGACAAAAACTGTAGCTTGAACTGTATATGTACATATATATATATGTGCGTATGTATCTCACTGTCTATTATAGTTGTTTTCTGTGGTGTGGCTGTACAGTAGTTCTGTTGTAATTTTTTATACTTGGTGTACTGTTGAAGTGTTCTTTAAATTTTTTTAAAAGTGTTCTTAGTGTTATTGAAGGAACATCTGCTTAATTAGCTGAAGACTTGAGAAAATGAAATATGATTTAGAATAACTAAGTGGTTTGGTTGCTTAATAACAGTATTATTGTGAGTACAGAAGGGAGGAAATCTGGGAGATAGTTCCATTTCTTACAGTCATAAGATTTTGGCTGACTGTGGTGGCAACCTTGTTAGACTTGTTTCCTCTCTCCTTGAGTCTTGAAGGGTTAAAAATTTGCAGGCCAGAAAGATAGAAGGTTAAATAATAATTTGAAGTTGGAGGCTCAGGAAAGTCTTTAAAACTGTTGGTTGTGAGGTAGTATTTTAATGCAGTGTCTGCTTATTTTAGCCATAGAGAACAACTGGCAAAGGAAGAGGAAAGGATAATGAGATTAAGTTAACTTTCAGGTTGGGGGGGGGGAGTGGAAATCTAGCCTTGCTTTTTAAAACTACATACAGATTATAGTCATAGTAGATTTTAATGAGGGAAGAGTAATATAATACTAAAAGTGCAACATATTCATGACTGCATGTTACTTGAAGTTGCTCAAGCTCAGCTAGTTACTCAGGTAGAATTGATTGTTTTACTGATAGCAATGTTAAACAGTAGCATAGTAAGTTGTCTTTATTGTTTTCTTAATTGGGATTTATAAAATATATAAAAACTGGGATTTATAAAATAAACATAAATTCATTATTGTATTTCTTTTTTTTTTTTTTTAGATAAATGAATTGGTGGATGCCCGTGATGTCAGCATTGGAGCCTGGTTTGAAGCTCATATAGAAAATGTTACCCGAGCAACAAAGGGACATAAGAATGGTAAAGCTCAAGGAAAGAGTGGTAACACTTACAAAAGGACTAATGGAAACTTAAGTCAAGATCATTCTAGAGAAAATGCAAATAATTTGGACAGTACACCATCCACATCTTATTCAGACTGTATGGACACTGATGAAGAAGCTATTTATCATATCAAGTATGATGAGTAAGTGCTCCTGATACTATTTTGAGGACATCACATATTGTTATTTGGTTTGTATAAACCAAGAATTTCTTGAAGAAGCTTGGAATCAAAGAAAGCGAGTTCAATGTTGCAACCAAGAAAAAAAAATATTAAAAAATCTATAACACTTTTCAGTTGGATATAGTGAATCCATTGGAAGTAATGATATTTTTCATGCCTAAATACTTGTCCAGTATTTATTTCTTTGTCTTTATGAAACTTAAAATCCATCCTTCTAATATAAGAAAAAAGAAACTATATAACAATTTTTACTGTGTTTTTTTCCAAGTAAAGTATTGTTTTAATTTTTTTAACTATTCCCTGTGTATATTCAATTCCTATCATTGGAGCTGAATGAGAGCAAATATTGGTACTTGATTTGGATCAGTTTTATTCCAAATAGAACAATTGTGCATAAAATTGCAGGTCTGCACTTAGAGTGAAGGTTTGTTATAGAAAACTTTGTGATGGAGGGCATGAAATTGATTCTGAACTGGAGAGAGGGCATTAATGGTGGGTTGTGGTTTTTTTGTTTGTTTGTTTCTGTAGTAAAGACAAATTGCAGAGCCTGCAATGTGTGGGTGGGAAACCCTGAGTTTGGAGGGATTCCTTATTTATGAACAGGTTTTGCACCACTTCATTTGCTTGGGAAAGTGGTCCAGATGTTTTTTTTAAATTAACATCTGTTAAAGCGTTAAGTTTCTAAACAAAACTTTAAATGATTTGAGGATTTTTAATTTTTGATACTGAGATTAGTGAAAATACTGTAGTTCGTGCAATGTAAGATTAAGGTAGAAGGATGCAAAGTTTATTCAGTATTAACTAAATGTAGGTTTCCAAAATATATTTTTAGAGCAGCTATTTCAACTTTAATTTTTCTAATATGTAACTGTGAATCTGCCTTATGTAGAACACTTGTTGCGCTTAGTAACAGATACAACTTAATGCACTTTTTAAATTGTGTTGAATTCTGATTCTTTATCTGCAACTGTGTAAGTTTTCTACTTAATGTTAGAGAATTACAAAGGTGGAAGTAGAAATGTAAATATTGCATTGAATGTTGCAAGAAATACATGAAAATAACTTAGTCAACCAGTATGATCAAAATGCAAATATTTTCTCTTGAAATTACCTATCTATTGTGATGTGATTTCAGAGACCTGCCTTTAAGATTACCTGATTTTACAATACTGTGGATATATGCAAATTAGCCATGGGGCAAACATTTCTGAGAAACAGTGTTTGTGACTCTTGCAGTGAAAGTATGTTCTTTTCTGTAGATACTGTTGTTTTTCATGAGTCAAAAGTACAGAAGTAGAAAATGTTTCACAACAGGTCTAATTTTTCTTTGGCATATCATACTAAAGAAAAAAGAAGATTGACCTCTATTTATGTGTACTTCAGGATCTAGTGGTTCCCCTTCAGCAGGTGGAGACAGTCTTTCTACTCCTACTATAAGATTATGTATATCAGTTGTATATTCTTAGCCAACAAAATCAGGTGAGCTACAGAAGCACAATATTGCAAGGTAGTCATTGAAGTCAGTTATTTAACTGATCAGCCTAAGGTACTGGAAGTTTGAGCTTTTGGAAAGAAAAACTATTGGAAGGCTTTCTGGAAAGTGGGACTTGTACATTTATTGCTGATTGGGTTTTTGATGAATGTTACACAAATCTTTCAAGGTCTTACTTTTTTCTTTTAGTGTTACCTGACGTGCATATTCATGTGGTAGCTATGTACCATTTTGTTTTCATATATTAGTGTTTACCTCTTTAGTGTACCTAGACCACTCATGTATCCTGTCACCTATGTGCTTGATGTGCATGAATAGGGAGATCATGGTGTGCTTTGCTACACTGTCATCCTCTGCTCCAGAAATTGCTTCATCTAATTTATCTCTGTGCTTCTGTTCTTCAAGGTTCGTATTTTACTTCTTGCACTATCTTCTTCTGCAAAGTTAACTGTTCCTGGGTGGTTTGCTTTTTAGGTTCAGACTGTGCATTTTGCTGCAAGATGTACTTGATGTTCTCTAGTCTGTCTGTGCAGTGTTGTTTTGGAGAAACTCTTTTCCCTTTTGTATTTTAAAGATGATTCTCTTGGGTGGCATAATTTCAGCTTTGGCTTGCCTACAACAGGTATATTCTTACAAGACATGAAAACACATGCCATTATCTGAAATAGAATAAAAATGGTTTAAAAATGGATGACATAAGCCTGGTGCCTGTAAAGCCATCCAGATTACTTGAATACATTGGGAGGACTATGTCAGAGGTGCTCAAATTGTCACTGATGCTCAGTTTCCATCCTGGTTCTCCTTCTCCACCTATTATATCTTTCCAGTTTGAAAAAAGCAGCAAAAAGAAAAATAAAGTTACAACTAAGGGGTAAGTCACCATTAGTGCATTGAATTGTTCTACTCCAGCCCCTTTACTCTGATTCGAGGCTTCATTGTGATGAATAGTAGATATACTTTATGGTACAACATGCTGTGACAGACTCAGTCTGACACCCCTGCCCCCCCCCCCCCCCCCCCCCCCCCAAAAAAAAAAAAAAAGTTGTTGTTGTTCTCCCCTTGATGGCTGGAAGCAGTAATGCTAATAGTGATTACGTAGGAGGTACTGGAAGTCTGCAACCCAATCCCAAGACCAGGTCATCCATCACAGTGGGCCCATTTCTTGCAACAAAGTCCTCTAGGGCAGGCCTTTCTCACCTCACTGTCCCCAAAACACACAGATCAATGTCTTGACTCAGATGAAGGCCTGAAACTGTTTCTTTTCTTAGCTGTCCATGGGTATTCACACTGTATTCATATATTCAGGTCTGAGTTGTGTTGTTTGACACCATCTATCTCAGAACAGTGTAGCTGGGAATTTTATCCAAAAGTGAAGCTTCACCTCTGTAATTTTCTCTTAGACTGCTTGTCAGGAAAGTTCACCTTAAGCCTTCATTGCCTTACTAATTTATACTGCAGTGTACTTCCGTACTTTGAAGTGTTTAGGGGGTGATAAGAAAATCTGACAAAAGAACATCAAGAACTGATTAAGAGTTTTCATCCACAGTGTGTCCAGAAATTTTGGTGTGTTTGCTGTCCCTCCACCAGTTTCAGTGAGGGATAATGCTGCCCTATTCAGTGGTTCTACGTAGTCCTGTGCCTGTGCATCAAGGAGGATGCGTCTGTACTGGCCTGCATGTATGTTCCACACCCGATTCTTTGAAAGTAGTTAGAACAGCATTGACAGATCTGGTGTTCATCTGGCTTTGGTTTTGTAGTTGGAAACATTTGACAGTCCAATCAAGCAAAGAATCCAACGAGTTGTTACTTTCAACAAAGCAATTTAGGTCACTGTGTTCTCCTAAGAACAGCTGTTCTTGAAGGATGAAGCAGGACTTGTCCTTTGGTTAAATGAGAAGGCTGGTTTTAGCAGTGGTCCTGCTAGTTTTAGATATCAGTGTTGTGCAAAACCTAAACACTAAACCTAGAACTGCAAAACAATGTAAAATCCATTTTCTTCTAATCCTTTGTTTCATAAGAGTGTATCTCTGAGGGCCTGAGTTTTCATTTGTTCCTTTCTTATTTCCATTTCTTGTTTAAATAGTGTAGTTACAGTGAATGTGAACAGGAAAAAAATACAGCAGAGCTCTTCTAACAGTACAGTTAAATTAACCTTTCTGGGCAAGAGCTTAGTTACAGTAATTTCAAAGGGGTAACTACCTTATGGCTAAACAGAGCTCTCCTGCCAGCTGTGACCTGCTACAGACAGGAGATACTACATATCCCTCCTTGATTTTGTAGGGAACAGGAGAGCTGAGTTGTTTCTGTTGTGGTTTCCCTCTCCCTTCCCCCCTGCCCCCCCACCCCCCGAGGCTGTATGCATAGCATTTAATTAAGTTGTTGCAACAGTTGTAAGGCCCACATATTTCTGCAGAGATATGGTTCTGCTTATAGAAAACCTAGTGCCATTTGGAGGAACAGAACTCAGTTCCAGATTAAACTGGAGTCATGGTTCTTAGTAAGTTCAAAAATTCAAAAGGCTTGCGGTGCTTATTTAAGAGCCCTATGTTCATCGGTGAGGAAGAGACCAAAGTATCAGTTTTATCAATGCTGACCTTCAGTCAGTACCAACTCCCTTGGCAGCCAGTTGTGGCTATGTAGCTTTTGCCTGATAGTCCATCTTCTGCATTTAGTTTTGGAATGTAGCCTTTTCCCTGGAGGCAGCATTGTTTGCAGGTGTGTTCCTATCTCTACCAGTGTTGTCTTCCTTCCCTTCTGCCACTTTATTCAGTCTATTTCTATTTCACCTTTGCATTTGTTGGTATCACAAAGAGCTGTTAAAGACTTTGAAGTCAAGGGTGTGCTCTCAGGTTTCATATGCTGCTATCGTACATTTCTTCTGCTCTGAGCAACTGTCTTTTAATACAGAAGAAGATGTGAACCTGTCTTGAGCAGAAGAAAGCTGCATCCTTATTTGAAAGGACTCATGAGGAATCAAGCATGTGCTTAGACCCTAAAGCTCACTGAGATAACTAGGTAGAGTCTGCACCACAGCTTGCTTAAGAATCACTTCTGAATCAGGAGCAGGACGCTTCACTAGCTTCATGTGACACCATAAAGACATGTTTTACAGTGCTGTGTCATAAGAAAGTTTGTCCTTTCCTCTTAATTACTCTATTTCATATTTGTTGCTTGTGCAGCACTGGATATAGTCTGCTGAGTTACAGGGAGAGAGTTCTCTCGCTCTCTGGGTGTTAGCTTCTTGATGGTTAGCTCTTCCCTGAAGTAGTGGAAAGACTTACTGATTTACAAACAAATGCTGTATTTTTCTTCCTTTTCCTGTTTGTCATTTATAATGAAAGCCGCCTGTTTAAGAAGTCTCTCAATAGTAGTTGCAGGAAGGCTGGATGTTTCTGTAGCCTGAGAAATGTCAGTATGCATACCTGTATGCAAGTATAGATTTAGTATGGCTCAAGTGTAAGTAACTTTTTTAGGGCCATTGTGTTTCACTAATGATACCCCTCTCAGGTTTTTCATCAATCAACAGAGAAGTTTAAATTAAACCTTAAGGTAATATCTGTATGATGTGTCATAAAGCATACTGTTTGTGGTTATTTATTCTAAGGAACCAGAAGCTTTAGCAAGAGGGATCATCTATTTACTTCATCCTTGATATGAGCTGTGGAGTGATGCCCTCTGAATTCTTTCAAATCTGAAGTAGTCTGAGGACTCTTTGTTTCTCATCCCAAGAGCTTATAGTCAAGTCTGTGTCTGTTCTATGCAGGATGTGTTGGATGCTATTATGATCCATAAGAATTTATGTGGATGTCTTTTTGTTGATGTTGTAAAGAGCCTGTGTGAAGAGGAAGCACTGTGCACTGTGAGTTACATGCCCAGCCTGATTCTGGCAGTTCAGGTAGCTAGATGGCCATTACTATTAGTGACGATTTCTAAAAGCTTTACTAGGTTCCTGGAGTTGTGCAGGCAGAACTTAGAGTATTCCTAATAGTAGATTTATTAAGGGTAGGGTGTTTTTTAGCAGTTCTTAATGTTTCATTTTACTACAATAGACTATGTCATTGTTGGTGAACTTTAACCTGAGGGACTTAAGTTTCCAAGTACATTAGGGTTCTTGTTGTCCATTAGTGTCCATTTTCAAAGAGAAGCTCTTTGGTTGATGATACTTTTGTCTGACAGATCTTGAGGTTTATTACCTTAGTCCTTGATTCCATATCAGTATGCTATCTTTCAGTGGACTTCACAGACTTCTCTCCTTGTACTTTACAAAAGTTAATGTTTCTTCTGGGTTTGATGAGAATGCTGCAGTCGCTAAGGCTGAGGCTCTGTGCAGTCTCTATCATTGTTAATGGAGTAGAAAACTGATAGTTGATGTTAACCTTCAGAGCCTGTGGCAACCAGCTTGGTATCTCTATTCTTCAGCAAGGTGATTTCCATGATTTCTCTCAATTCTACAGGAAGAATTGAGCCTGCATGTGAGTTTTTCAGGTTTTTTTTTTTTTTTTAAATATTACAAGATTTCTTTTGGGACCTAGTCTAGGCTCTGACTTAAACTAAAGTTCAAGCTGCTTCTCATTTTGGTTAGAAAACTAGTGTTCCTGTATTCTTAAATGGTATAGCTCTTCGTAATTTAGATAGAATAGGTATCATCCAACTTTATCGGCACCAGTTATTTCAGATGGTCCCTATGTCTCTTTGTGCTGCTAGCTGAAAGATCAAAGGATACAGTGATCTTAGAGATGGTCTCAGGGGATGCTGGTAATTTGAAAATCTGTTGCAAGACTGCTAAGGCAGAGCTTAAGTTGCAGCATACTTTTTAACTGACATTATGAAAGAATGGCACCATTCTGGATATCTGTAGAATATTAGTACTGGCTAATATATACATATATATATTTATGTATAATATTTAGAAACTGTGCTGTCTTTGGATCTGATCCTACAGTAATTACTGTGTAACGAAGAAATTGGAAACCCACTCTGTGTAAACTGTGTGTAGGGAGCTATTGGCTGTGCCTGTAGACTGATACATAAGGTATTTAAGAGGGTTCCTTAAGAGCAACTAGTTTCTGAGGTATCGTTTACATGTGTGTGTTCATCATTTATCTGTCCTGGAGCCTTTATGCTGTTGGGGTTTTGAAGTTGAGTAGAACCAACAGCTGTTTTGTGCAGACAAAACAGCTTTGAAAGGGTGAACTTTGTTGCACTTAGGCTGGCAAAGCCCACATGGTCATGAATGTGGCTTTCCTGGGGTGACATTGTCATTTGCACTCTGGGTATGCTGACTCTTATTTCTTGTAGAGAACTCAGTTATCTAGTTGCTGCTAGTGATGCATTTGTGTCCACTCCCATTACCAAAAGTACAGGATGGGAAGAGGAGAGGGTGTACAGGTCTATGCCTGTTACAGAGGCAGTTTTGGTTACAGAATAAACCTGTCTAATGCATTTCTAAGAAGTAAAATAACTGATGGGTAGTCTAGTTCATTCTTCAGCATGAAGAATTAAAAACAGTGTTAATTTTCCTCATGACCTAACAAGATGTCTGTTCTTGCTGGTTCTGTCCTTAAGTTGCTGATGCTGTTGCATCTAAATAAAGAGCTTGTGTTGATATACTTTATCACTAATTAGGACCTGTAATCCTCAAGAACAAATTCACTTTAGCAGTTGTGCTAAACATCATAGAACCACTTAACAAGAAGGTATTCCTTATCTCAGAGAGATTACAGCCTACTTTGAAGGTAAAGGCACATAAGAATATGCCATTACCATACCTGTAAGCCTCAGTTAGTGTGTCTGCCTCATTAGTCAGTCTTCCATAAGCTATGTAAAATGTCATAAAAATAAAAATTATTGTGGAAAATACCACAATAATTTTAGACCCTCAGATCTTAATGTAGTCCAGGAAAAGATTAGTGTATGTGGTAGCTTTTAATAAAAGGGGACTGATCTCAGTGATCCGGGACGCTTGTTGGACTCCTGTGTTCGTAAGTGTAAATTGTCAGTGGTAGCTTTTGTTTCGAGATGGAAGGTTTGTTGTTAACCACCACTAAAATGTATTGACCTGTCAACTCAGTACTGTGTTTTCATTTTTGTTTCTGATTCTTCTTGAGAAGCATTTGTAAGATTGGCTTTTTTACCATTTTAAGCTTATTTGCTTCTGCTTCTGAAATGTTTGAGGCATGTTAGGGGCATAGGTGCCTCATGCTAGCTGAAAGAGATTCAGAAATAGGAACTTGGACAACAAACTTTATTTGGACAGATGGGGAACAGTGCAAGACAAAAAAACAGTTTAGGAGGAAAAAAGTAGGGAAGGATCCTACTTGAAATACTTTTTAAAATGTTTGTTCATTCCCCAGATCTCCTCCTGCTCAAATGGAAAACATTTATTCCTGTATTATTTCATGTTGTAGGAGCTTTGAGAAGTCTTTAAGTGCAGGAGAAGGTTTTTAAGTACAAGTGGAGTTCTCATTGTCAAGAAGATTACTTTTTTAATTTAAACCTTTTCTTACACATCTATTCTGTTTATTCAGGACTAATCAGGGTTGCAGACAGTAAGAGAAGTTCACCTTGAGAGTGGTGTGAGGAGAAACAGTTCCCAATGAAGGCTAAAGGTATTACTGATCATCCTTTTTATAAAGGGAGGAGACAAAATTAAAAAAACTCTAAGGCATTTTGTTTGAAAGTCTGTGATAGCCTGGCACTCTGAAATGCTCTGCCCTGCTGTAGCCATTATCCTTACAAAGTCTTGCCTATTTCAGGTGAGTTTCATTTGTCATTTGTAGTCCAGATGGTCATTAACAGTTGAAAAATAATGTATTTATGCACAATTCTGAACTTTCTTTAAAAATGTGTACACACACATTTATTAAGAAAATTAGGATTTCACTGTGTTGTCATAGAGGACAAAAATTTTAGTTCTTTTTTCTGCTGTGTAAGTAACATGCGAGACATGAGTTGGTATTTGGAGAGCACAGAATATTTTGAGGAAATGAGAAGAAAAGGTCTAAGTAGTACCTGGTCAAGAAAAATAGTCACTTTCTCCTTGAAAGCATCTCCTTAGTTGAAGAGTCGTTGAGAGGATAGTAGTCTTAAACTTGTTATTCCTTTCTCAAGGAACGGTTTGAAGATTAGACTTGCTTAACAGGTATATTTTTCAGAATATCTTAAATGTGAAATGTTCAAATAAAGGTAGTAGGCTGGGATTTCATAGACTGTATCTGAGAATTCACACAGGTGACACTGTTGATAAATTGATTTTGGAGACCAAAAGACCTTATGTGCCATTGTCAAATGAGGTGGCCACTCTTACCTTACTTCCCAACTGTGTACATCTGATAGTTAATTTGCATTGAATTTGATGATTGTGTGGCTGTACAGTGAAGTCTTCTTGCTTCCTGATATATCTAAAAACTAATGTTCACAAAGTGATTATTACTGTTCATGTTACTGATCCAGTCAAATGAATTTGCCCAGTGGCTGCACAGTGGGGGCAGAACAAGGGAAAGAATTACTACTTGTTTGAGAGGTAGCTGCTTTGAGCGCCAATAGTGAAAGTGCATGATGCAAACAGTTTTGTTCTGTCTTCTGTGAAGAAAGGCCAAAATGCATCCCCTTGCACACAATCTATTTCCCAGATACCCCGTCTAAACATGTTTAACTGAAATACTTGACTTTTTTCTTTATATGCATTAAGCACAGGAAATAGTGTGTATCAGGAAGGTGTATGCTATCAAATTCCTGGTGGTTGAAGTGAGGAGTCGGGGTAGTGATTTTTTTTATGAAGGATACTAAGTTAACAGATCATAGTTTCATTATGGCACCTGTACCTTCAGTTCGTGTTGGCCACTTTAGAATTTCAGAAGAGGAATAAGAGCTGTATCGTCTGCCCAGTAGAATCTTCTCTTAAAATGATCTTTTCCTAAGGGAAACACATGTTTTATTTGACCTTCTGACAGTAACAAATTTTTTTTTACAATTGGTCTGAATGACCACTTGGAGCACCGCTCCTAGCTGCATAATTTTGTTTTCTAGTTTCTACTATCATTGATTAATTTGTTTACTCATTCAAAACTTTCTCTCATACAGATTATTAGACAATAGGAGACCTGCTAGGTCACATATAAGTCTTCATTCTTTAAATTCTCATTAGGAAAAGAGTGCCATTATGACGTGGCTGCCTGGGCATCTTAGTTCAAACTTAAAAGTTGGGAGAATAGACTGCACACAACTGCTCTTCATTTCAAGAAATTGATTCCTTGTCCCGTTTGCAGTGGATTTCCTGACTGCATAATCTGTGTTTTATAATCTCAAAGGGTTTGCATGTATTAGTCTTCAGGGTTTTGATGACTGGCATTAACTGTAAGGCTTTGATTTCTAAGGATCTAGACACTTTGTGCAAATTGAAAAGGATGTAGTTTGAGGAGAAAATCCAGGTGTTTCTTGGGCCTCTTCAGAAAGCATATGAAATGAAGGGAGGGAAGCTTTTCTGTCCTGGTAGTTGTTAGAGAGAACATCTGAAATATCAATAGTTAAACTTTGTTCTTCCTTTAAAACTGATACTTGGCTGAAAAAAAAAAAAAAAAGGTGTGGTCAGTGAAAATGTGATTGAACTCTTTCCACTTACTCGTTTTTCATTAGTTATAATGTTCTCCTTGCACAGTTGCTGTATTGAACACCTGAGGAAAGGTTTTCCAAAAAATGTCTTTTAGTAATTGTGTGACTTGTCATCCTGTGTGCTAGCTAGTGAAGTAAACCAGTTTGTCATTACAGTCACAGCATTTAGACTCATTATACAACAGTTTTGTACTAAAAATTCGACCTCACATGTAATCCTTACAACTTCTGAACTTCTGTTTTGATACTCTGTTTCTGGCTTGTCTTCTTTCAGAGTATTCATGTTGTCCACGCAGTGCAATGGTGTAGGTCTAGAAGTCAATTTTTATTAATACTCAGAACCAAAATCATGAGGAAAGTAAGATGTTTCTCTTTTATATTTTATAGGCTATTAATATGGTTTCTCAGTGTTTAAGCTTCTTAATTCTGTAATTATTAGTTGTTAGGTAAGGTTTTCAAGATCTTGTTTATGTTCCATGTGACTGACTTTTATCTTTATTGATACTCATTATTCCTTCCAGTCTGTCTTTTGAAATATGTAATTTTTTTCTTGTAATAACACATTATCAGAGCTACTGGTTGTCTTTTTGAAGCTTTATCATCCCAGTGATTTTTTTTCATTACCCCCACCCCCACCCCCCCCTTCATAATTCTGGCTTAGATGCTTTTCCAGTACAGTGTCATTAGCTTTTTCAAAAGGCTACAGCAAAATTAAGCTCACTTCCTCAGTTACCAAATTGTTGAGGGGTGGTGGTGGTGTGAATGTAGTTTTTATTCAGGTTTACCTACTTAATCAAATTTATCTCCTCTGTGAGGTCATTCCTTTTTCTTTCTTCTTTTATTTGTGCCCTTCTATTCCTTCATTTCTGGGTATATATTTTGAACGACTCTTCTGAGTTTGTTGTTTGGGAAAATAAATTACACTTTCATTCTATTTATATTGGGAAAATAACAATTTGAGAAATTGGACATCTGCATGAACATTCCTTACCATACTACTATGGAGAAGGGATGGGGAAGTCTTGACTTTTGTTTCAAGAATTTTATCTTTTCAGTTGCAGTTGTTCTGGTACCAGCTAG
Source organism: Strix aluco (assembly GCF_031877795.1). Taxonomy (NCBI): domain Eukaryota; kingdom Metazoa; phylum Chordata; class Aves; order Strigiformes; family Strigidae; genus Strix; species Strix aluco. The sequence goes on from NC_133971.1 coordinate 31,059,108, forward strand.
GAAAGGATATGTTGCAAGTTCTCAGTAAATTGAACAGAATTCTATATGTTCTGACATAGAGCTAATATGCTCTTCTAGTATTTGAACATTTTAGGAATGAACAGATACTGACCATAGCCAAGAAACACTGGAATTTTTATTTCATGACTCATTCTTTGCTATGGAAACTGTCTACACAGATAGGAAATCTGAAATCCTTGCTATGCTATTGGTAGTATTTACAGATAGAAATATTACAGGGAAATACAGGACTTCCAATGGGTGATATTCATTAAACTGTTATGATTATGCTTACTGTTATGATGTCTGCTTTTTTCAGTATTAGGTGCCAAGTGTCATGAAAAACATTGAAAACTAAGAAAATGTTTACAGTTGTTTTAAGTTTAAAGGTTGATTTGTGTCATATAATCTTCATTTCAACTGTACCAAACTTATGGTAGTCTAATTAGAACACTGCTGTGAAAATGTTTGTTTTCTATTGAGGGTCATTTTAGGATTTCAAAAGTAACTCAATAAATAAGAAAACACTTTCAGTAAACACTCATGTCTAACAGTAGTCCTTTATTATAGATTGCCAGAATGGGTTTTTCACTTCATTCTTCAGGCTTGTTAAAAGATCATATTTGTTCTCTTAACATTTTGTCATGTAGATAAGCCCATCTATTCCCATTTTGTGATACTATATTTAAATATTACTCTCGCGTATTTAAGAGATTAGGTTTTATGTTAATGGGGGATTTTTACAAATAACTTTTAAGAAAACAAACATGGAGGTTCTATCATTTTCTAACGTGAGTATGTTTTTTCCATACTAGGTAAATTATGTCATTAGATACATTTGAGGGCACAAGTTTACTGTGGAAATACTGTTTACTTACTACTTGGTATAATGAGGAATAGTGGTACTTGCTTAACATATATAGTGTAACTCTGATTTTGGGCCTAACTCAAAATCTTGTGACAAATGCAGTTTCTGCTGTTCTGCCTCAGGTGTCAGTTATGGACAAACGTGAATGGTTAAATATCTGCTAGCATTCACCGATGTCCATAAAAGCGTGTTTCTATGTGTGAAGGCACAGCAGCAGAGCATTCAATGTCAGAAACCTGATGCAAAAGAAAGGTGAATTCTGATATGGGAAGTCTCAACTGTTTGCAAGCTATCTTTTTTTTTCTTCCAAAGTTTCTGAGCTTAAGTTTCTAACCAGACAATAAGGAAAAAAAAATTACTCAGTGAAGAGTCTGCCTTCCTTTTTGTTCTTTGGAAAGCAGTTAGTTTCTTTCTGCCTGTAAAAGGGGACTTTGGGGGTGTTTTTTTGGTAAATGATCTTGTTCTAGTCATGCTGATAAACAGTTGTCTTTGTTTGGGTGCTTTCATCAGGTACTTCCAAGAACAGAGCTGTAGTTGTCGTTAACAACGGCAATCTTTAAAGTTCCTCAGCAGTACAGTAGCAAGTATTCTGTTCTGAGCTGTATAGGGGTGGCAAAGATGACACAAATCTGAGAATTATTTTTTTCCAAATTCAATGATTAAGTAAAAAATATATTTGTCCAAAGGTCTCCCAGGAGAAAAAGAACCTGAAGAGCATAAATTTTTCGGATGAAAGCTAATTTTCTGTGAACATAAACTGATTTAAATCACAGATTTTGGGTTTGGGTTTTTTTGATAGTGACACTTGAATTTTTTTAATGTGTATTGGTTATTTTTGCAATCCCACTGATCTCATATGTACTTCTCACTTGATTATTTCACTGTATGCATAACTGATGTCCTTTTTTTTTCTATCTTCTTTAGTTTCCTGATCTTTAAGCCCTGTTTTCATTTTGGAGTTCAAGTAAACTGAGTCTTCATTTACTGTGTGCTACTTGCCATCTTCTCCAGATTTTAGGAAGGGTTTATTATAAGATGATTGCAACTGACTAGTAGCTCAAACATAGCTGTCTTCAAGATTTCAGTAGCCTGTTGTACTATAACACGATGTCATTATACAGGCACCCAATAAAATAGACATTGTCTCTATAGTTGCTTTTTGCTTTGTCTTATTACCTGTAGATGAATCTGTCTTACTGGTTTTGTGGTTATTAAAGTTACAATGCCCATAATTGCTATAGTAGAATTCTATAATAGCTTTTTTAAGGGAAAGCTAATCGACCTAAAAGTAAAACCACAAATGTTAGCTTTGCAGTACACACTCAAATGGGAAACAAAACCAAGTAAAAATTACAAGCAGTGGAGAGTTACATCATATGAGACTGTTATTTGGATAATGGCTCAATCCCAAGCACCTGTCATGCAGATTTTTATAATTAGGATCTGAAAATCTTGGGGAGAAAACACTCTTTGGATTTAACTTTTGTAAGTAGTTAAGGATATGGGTTTTCTTACTTGGCCATAGGTTTATCTAAAGGTGCAGCCACTTTTACACTAGAAATGAAAAAAATGGTAGATCTTCCCACAGATTTAAGGCATACTAGTTAGATGCATGGTAGAGAACAAAGAAATGGCTGGAGATACAATGCCAGGTCTAGGCGCGCCCCCCCGCATTATCTGTAGTAGCAAACAGGTGTGTTAGATTTAATAGAACGCATAAAACAGAGCAAAATAAACTTATTTAAAATGTCTCCAATTACATCAGTGGGCTTTCAATCAACTGTTTAGGAGCAGACATCCTGATTTCAGGCTATAGTCTTTCAGAGCCTCACGCTATTATTGACCGTAGTTTTGGTATTTCTTTATGTATTAATGTAGCAAGTTACAATGTGTGATTTCCCCAAGACCTTGAAATTATCTTGTGCATTACAGGGAGGTATGCTGGAAGGTGACAGAGCCATACTTTTATTAGTAAGGGTAGGATTTTGCCATTATGATTTAAAAGTGCTGTTTGATAAAGGTATATTAACTATAAAGCATGAGGGCTCTTGCCAAAATACCAATAATTGCATGATGGAAACTTGATTTAAGATGTAATATCCTCAGCACTGTTTGTTAAGAAGGAAGAATGAACACTTTTTATAGCAATTGTTTATAGGCAGTAGACTTACTTCTATTTTCTCTGTTAAATTTGTATTGTGACGTCATCTAGTCCTAGTTAAATGATGGAAGATTCTTTATTTGCTTACACACAGTATCAGAAAGGAATGTCACTGTTTCAGTTTAGCATCTTTTTACAATAGGCCAGCTTTTTTCTGCAGGCAGTTTCCATCATATCCATATTGTGGCTGTTTTTCCATCACAGGGGTGAAAGTATACAGGCTCCACTGTCATTGAATAATTGCCTTATACAGAGTATTTAAGAAGGCTGTGGTGTTAAACTAAAAAGTTAACATCTCAAATCTTAAAAGCTCGCTTTCTTGTGTTGGTATTTTAGTTGTAGTGCTGTCAAATATCATTATCTTAATTCTTCTAAATGAGTCTTTCTCAACTTGGAGAGGAATTGGAGCTCTTTGGAAATTATTCATTACTCTTTGATTTTTGTGTATGTGCTGTGATGCCATACACCAACAGAGGAAGAAAGCAGTCTCTTATAAACCCTAGTAATTTGTGGGTAATATTATATAAAATGCTGTGTAAAAAGTCACCAAGTTTCAGTGAAAAGTAAATTGACCAAAATCTTTTAATTATGATTTAGTGAACTATTATTTTTTTCAATATTGCATTCCTTACTGCATCTTGCCAAGAGAAGTGTGTTATAAAGAGAAGCTATGATTCCCACATTTATCTTTCTAGATTTTTTTGTAATTTAAAGGGAGAAACACTTTCAAAGTGTTAGTTCATGTATCTCATTTGAGAGTCTTAGTTCTGTTTCTCACTACATTTTGTAATTAGACTTTAAACGTGGTGCATGGAATGTGGACTACATAAATTTGAAATGCTATGTTTGTAGGGTCAAATTTTTACAAAGAACTGTCCTAAATGTGTTGTTACTGAAGTTAGTGGAATTGTAACAAATGCATGAAAGCAAAGCTAAATTGGAAATGTGCTGAGTTGAAAAACTTAGTTTTAATCTTCGTTATTTTTTCACTGCCATTTTAATTAGAGTATTGACTTTACTGGGAGCAAACTAGGGCCATGTGTATGCCAAAATCTTGAACCTGATTGTGTTCCAATCAAAGTCATCCAGTGCTTATAGATTTACTTTTTTTGTTGTTGTTGAGAGAAAGCTCTTGGAGGCTGGTTTTCTTCCATCTGAGATTAGTGAAGTTCCTGGTCTGTGTTTAGATGAAAACTAAACTTTTAAAAGGATATGAGGTCAGATTTTTATACTATGTTTCTTATATGCCCAGAGCACATTTAAAAAATTATACTTTAGAAAAATGTTATCTGTGTCTTATTACTTACTGTTACAGGACTTGTAATCATTACTGTTGTTGGTTTTACTTTTCAAGGTACCCAGAGAATGGCATAGTAGAAATGGAAACCAGTAATCTTCGACCCCGAGCAAGAACCATTCTGAAGTGGAGTGAACTAAAAGTGGGTGATGTGGTGATGGTTAACTACAATGTTGAGACTCCAGAAGAAAGAGGATTTTGGTTTGATGCAGAAATTACCTCTTTGAGAGAAATCTCAAGGACTAACAAAGAGGTTCATGCTAAAATTCTGCTGGGGTAAGATTTGTTTGACCAACTCATAAAATCTCTACATATCATTTAAAGTATCTTTGTTGAGTTTTCTTTGTCTACTAGTCATCACTAGATCGAAGTTAATGTCGTGCTTTGATGCCACAGTTGAGTCATGGTATTACAGTGCATGGTTTTTACGGTGTGCAGACTTAGCTATGAGTCAGAATTTTTACGTTTGCTGGAGGTAACCATAAGATTTCATGTATTATCTATGATTCAAATTAATCAGTGTGTTTATATTCCTTTATGTTTATATGTTATATATTTATACATTTATATTAGTTTATATATATGTTCAATTCTATTAAAAGCTGAAAAATCAGTTTTCATTAATTCTGGAGATAATTTGAAACCCCTAGATCTCACTGAATATTAGTCATCTCTGACAGTTGAGGAAGTCTCTGAGCTGGCTAATTGAATTTTTAGAGTAAAATACTTAGATGGGTATTATGGCTTCTGAGAAGTAAAATGTGGAACTGTGGGATGTGGGAATTACAAGTTTTCATGTGGCTGAAGTCAGCTGAGTATCATTGCTTTGTTGTCCTATTTCATTTAAGAACTTGTGTATAGTTCTTTAGAAATAGTGTTTGCTGTAGAAATCCATATGATGTAACTGTCAGTAAGCTGTATGATTGCCTTCTTAGGGATGAACAGATGACCAGTCTTTATTGGCAGTCTCCTTGGCGAATTCACTGTAACCATCTTCCTCCTTATTAGCTTTCCTCATTTCCTTAACATTATCCTTTTCTTCTGCAGAAGAACTAAAAGCAAATAGATCCAGTCTGCCACCTTCATCCTTGCAGAAGAGGAGGGTGTATGGGTAGTCATCTTAGTAGTGAAACTGATTTTCAAATTAAACTGGAACTAAAGTGAAATTTCTATTTTCCTAAGAAATGGTTGATTTCATGTTGGCATGTCCCACACTTATTCAGTGGGTAGTATCATTGTTCTGGGAGTATATTCCTTAAAATGAATTGGACTCATCACGTATTAGTGTAGTTTTCTTTATGAGAAAGGAGAATTACTGTATCTGTAGGACGACTTACAGTGTAGGACAAGGTTAATTGGAACAGACATACAGAAGACTTATGATCAAGTGCAGTTAAATATTTTGTGTGAAAAAAAATGTAATTGTATGTAGTACTGGGAAGTAGGAAAGACACTGATAAATCATGCAAGTAATTGAAAATCTGTTTTATGGATAGTTTTTAATTTTAGAATAAAAGGAGTTTTATTAGACAATCTCAGTGCATTATGGTCTAGTATTAAATTGAGCAGGCATATGGACTTGTTTTGCAGTCAAAGCAAAAAAACCCAACTTCACATGTAAAGCAAGAAAAAATTGAGTAGGTAAGTTGAATTATTAACTTGGAAGGGAGAGGAGACTGAGAAAGGGAGGCCAGTGTAGAGAGATGAAGATGTTAATTGTAATGCATTTAATACTTGTATGGCATTTGGTGAGTCAGAGATGGACTTCATGACCTCTGCAAACAGAATTGACCAGATATCAAGTTTACATGAAGTTCAAATGTCTATTGATAATGTTACTTAGAACTGTCTGTGTGGATTCTTTCAGAATTTTTCCCATTTATTAAGATATGATAATCAAAATCTGGTTTATATTGGCAAAAGCAAGCACATGGTGGCTAATAAAAATTCTGTTCATGCAGATTGCAACTCTGTACCATAGTCTTTTTTTTAATCTAAATAAGCTAATAGTTATGCTTCAAATTTGAAGATGGTAACTTCAAATACCACAGGTGCTGTGACAAGTACCATGAGGTTCCCCATAGTATTGGCACTTACTATCCTCTGAAAGGAATTGGGGGAGAAAAATATCCTATTCTGAGATGGTGAATTTAAGTCCACTTTTCAAATGGAATCTTACTTCAGTGAATTTTCTTCCTGACTAAGAATTTAGGCTTCATTTACATGTTGATAGATTGTATATGCTGATAGTTTTTAGAAAGTAAGGTTATCTGAGCCCTGCCATTTCTGAAATTTAACAAGGAGTAATTCTGTATCACGTGTGCTATCTAAGTCATTCCTCTCAATTAGCAGTAAAAGTACAAGGTAAATCTGCTAGTATTCATAAACTTGTATAAGGAACATGCTACATCAAGAATCACTTTACATTTCGGGTATGTTGGTTTACAAAATAAAAACCAATCTCCTAGTGTTTCAAGGCTTAATATATATCGCTATACTAACATAAAGGCGTAACACAAGATATATTAATATAAATTAGTTTAGAATTATAACTATGTTATAATATTTTTGTCTATAATATTAAAAGATATGGATATTCTTAATTTTATATATTGATGTGTTGTCATGAGTTCTTACCATAATGTTAGCATTAGCTAATTGTTTTAAATAAAGGTGAAATCTATTTTGAATGCTTTATGAGTATATGTTAGTGATGAATTGATTGTGTATTAATGTCTAATTTGTGTATTACTTAAGAAAAACCTTAGCAGGCAGTAAAGGGAGGCAGAGTTCTTAGGGTTGCTTCAGATGTATTCATGGCTTGGACTTTTTTCCCTTTCTGGTATTACATCAAAAAGGCTCTGTATAAAACAGTCTTGTACACAATAGTTAAATGTTTGATTTATTAATCTGGATTGCTTATGACAAAGATTTTTGTTAAGCTGTTGGCACAATGACAGGAAATAACAAGAACACATACTGTTTGTGGTAATGTTTTGGAGCTGGTAGAACATGTGATGACTACTTCTTTTTTACTGTATCAGTTGACGTGTGTATATGTTAGGTGTTACTTTTATTCATGTTTCAGTCATAACCTAAAGGAGATGTCCTGTACAGTCTGTCTCATCAGTTCATCTTTTGGGAAACAGATACGGATTAGAGAATATTATCAGAGAGGAATGAGACTGAACAGGAGACAAAAAAATATCATTTTACGGAAGAACTGACCACATATAGTTCTCACTTGTACTGTATTTGCACTGCAACTGAAATTTGTAATTGCAAGATGTCTAAAACCTATCCAAACTGGACTTACTCTGTCTCAGATACAAATACAAGGGAAACAGCAGTTCTTTGACAATGGAACATACATGGGCCTAGGACCATGGGTCTGTCATGACCTTGTGTGCATGCTTAAAGTTCAGAATAGTCTCTGCCTGTTCTACATTTGCAGGGTGTACCTCTATTTTTGAACATCCTTTATTTTTTCTTTTTTAAGAATATCTTCTCTTTCATGACTGAAAGTAGTTAAATGTAATCCAGAGTAATATGTCTTGTCCTGTTTGCACTTTAAAGGGCATGTATCAAATGCCTGTTACTGGTGGGTAGTTGGGAGATAAACTGTTAACAGTAAGTCATGACACCAAATCAAACTCAAGTAGTTTAAATGGTGCTTTGCATTCTATCCTTGCTAGACTTCAAAATAAATAAAAACAGAATCAGTTCTTACTTCTCTTCAGTCAGCCTTTGAAATTTTGGCTCTGGTAATACCAAGACTTGTATTTTGTTTAAACCTTTGGAGTTAAACAAGAATATCAGAAAAATCTGTTCCCTCTGCAGATTTTATACCTCTTTGACTAAGTGAATATTTAGTGAATTTGAAGTCTTTACCCAAGTAGCAGTATCGGAAAGTAATAGAAAGGGTCCTAAACGATCAGTTTTATATTTTGCATCTTTAAATTCTGCAGGTGTTTTTGTATGAGGCTTCCTGCTCCCAAAAAAGGATTGTTTTGTGTTCAGTTCAATCTAATTTTTAAATATGCTTATTAACCTGCCAGATACGGGGTTATTTTCCTCATTTGACACAACTTCTGCTTTTTCCTTTATTTTTTTGGTAGGATACTTTCCTGTTTATCTTCTTTTAGACTCCTTTTATTCATGACTAGCATGTTTTTGTTCTTGGAAGGCAGCATGATGTTTTTACAGTTTTGATGCTACCTGTGCAGATTTAACTTTTTTACTACTTTTGAACAAGTTTTTCCATTTATGTTTAACTTCTGATTTTTGAAGTCATACGTAATGTTTGTTTTTATAGCTTTGCAAAGGGACAGAATTTAAATGCAGTACAGAATAGAGAACTAACAGTGAAACAAGTCTTGCGTGTTCTGGATGATTTCAAGAGTACTTATGCTTCTGTGGATTTCTATCCAGCTGGTCCAAAAAAAAAGTTATTGACAGTTGTACCTTCTTTTGACAGGAAAATAGCAGTACCATACTTCCTATCCTTCTCGGTATGAACTGTGGTAATCAACATGTCACAGTTGTTGTCATACTTTGTAGGTACCCAATAGTGTAGGTCTCATACTGTGTTTCTTCTATAGGCCTGGAATTTTTGTCTACGTGGTTTATCCCTTACTGATGCTTGTATACTTTTGTGGTATAATTTTCTACACAAAATAACTTTCCAGTTCATTTGTTTTAATGCAGCATCTTTGACTGTTGCTGGTTGATCTGGGAAGACGTTGTTTTGCTGATATGTGGAATATTACTAGATTTACTTCGAGCCATTTTTAAAAAAGCTTTCATGCTGTATCAGCGGGTATCCTAATAATAAGGATTCTAATTGCTGAAGAACTTGCCTGCAGGTTTCTTGCACAGATATAATGGCAAAAATACTTCTGAAAGGGTGAGTTTGTGTCTCCCTCTTTCCTCTTCATGGCTTCAGTGGAGCTGGTCACCTCCTTTGAAGAGACCTCCTTTTGAATCATCGCAGCTGTTTAAAATCAAGATAAATTCCAGTTGTCCAAGAAGCCTGCTGGGATTTTTTCATGGTGATTCTGTAGAGGTGTTGCCTAGAACTTCTCAAGTGCTTCTGTGAACTGCTTTTCCCTAGTGTCTACAGCTAGAGCTGGCTCACTGTGGTAATTGCCCTCTTCACCAGGGTCATAAATGAGTTATATCAAACCCAAAAAGTTTAGAAAGAACTGAAAGAGTATGTTTTGAAGGGTATTTGGCTAACTTGATATTACAGATACCCTTTTCATGTTTCCTGCTTTCTCCTTTCCCTCCTTTCTTTTCAGACAAAAAAAAAATCCATTTTACAAACACTCCCTGAATAGTTACAACAGCCAGGTTCCACACAGATCATAGCTATTTCTCTATGCACTTTGTTTCCTTGCATACTTTGTTCTCCTGTTTTAAAGAGGACAGATCTTCAGGAGATTCCATTATGCAGAGAGAAGTGGAAGGATTACAGTTTTAAGATTGCTTACCTGTAATTATTTCTCTTACATGGAGGAAATACTTTCTCTTGATACTTCCCTCTTCCTGATTCTTTAAGGGAGAGCATAAAAAGTAATTTGTCTTTTTTGCCATTTCTCTGCACATTGCCTGTTCTTAACTGGGTGTATGGGGAAACTGATATTTGATGAAGTGTTTCAGTTTGCTTTCCCAAAATGGAGGGAAAGTAGACTAGCTGCTTGTAAATCATGTTACATGTTTTGGGCTGTGAACGTACTGTTCTTCTGTCTTGAAGCTTTAAAATTTGAGTTGCAAAACAATTCTACCTTACTAGAGATAGTGTTCTCTCTCAAACTAAGTAGTCCAGTTATGTAAGAGCTTCTCAGTCCTGCTGGTGAATGGGTAAGACTTTGAAGGACAAATCCTCCCAAGGGAAAGGAGTAGGCAAATCCTGTGGATCAAAACCTGGTTAATTGCTCAGCTTGTGTCAACAGGCATTTGGCTTCTAATACCATGGGACCCATACTTGGGTTCCCATCTGTCCCTGGAAATCCTTGATCCTCAAGTGGGACAGGAGCATCTATGCCAACAGGCTGGCCAACCTGGTGGTGAAGGGACAGTGTGACCTATGGTTAAGGGAGACACTGTCATTGTATGGAACGCAAAGGGTACAGTGTGGTGAAAACAAGAAGGATCTTGGGTATCCCTCTTTCACCAATCCCATCTCAAGAGCATGTATGCAAATACAGCCTGGGAAACAAGCAGGAGGAATTAGTTCTGCATGTAGTCACAGAACTGTGACGTTGTTGGTATAGTGGAGATGTGATGGCTCACATACAGCTCACAGGACTGGAGTGAGAGATGACTTTCTTAGGAAAGACAAAGATAAAGAGGGCAGGGCTGCCATAATGTGAAAAAGTTTGGATGTGTGGAGCTTTTCAGTGAGATGACAACAGTCTAGTTGAGACCTTGTGGATGAGGGTGGGAGAGGCCAAAAAGGATGACAGGATGTAGTTCACCTGACCAGAGTGAGGAAGAGGATAAAGCCTTTAAAAGTCTTTGAATCACAGACACTGATTTTTGTGGAAGATTCAAATTCCCTGACATCCACTGGCAGGATAACATTGGAATGAAAGCAGTCAAGAAGCTGCCTGGAGGACATCAGGGATAACTTCTTAATACAGGTACTGGATAAGTCAACAGGGTGATACACAGCTGGATCTGCTGTTTATTATCAACAGCTGCTTGGGAATCAGATGATCAATGGTAGCCTTGACTATACGGGTTAAGTAGTAGGTACCAAGATCCTGATGGAACTGAGGAAGGAGAGTAGCAGAGTAGAGACTCTGGAACTCAGTAGAGCAGACTTCAGTTTCGTTCAAGGAACTGGTTGATGGGATCCTGTAGGAGGCAATGTGAAGGGTAAAGGAGCTTAGCAAAGCTGACAGGTGCTTAAGGACAACCTCCTCCAAATGCATGATTCATCCTGATACTGAAGAAAGTAATAGGTGTATCAGGAGTTGGCAAGGTTTAACAGGAAACGCATGACTTGGCTCCAGTGCAAGAACTCAGTATATAGGAGTTGGAAACAGGGGCAGTGTAAAAAGGAGGAATTTTGAACAAGTAAGGATGGTTTTAAGAGAACCAAAGCTTGTCTAGAGTTGACACTTATAAGAGACATCAAGGGCAATGCAGAGAGCTTTTACCACTGCTTTGGCAGTAGAAGGCTGAACAAGGAAAATATAGATCTATTGATGAAAAAGATCAGTATTTAGTATCAGCAGACACTGTCTTCATTGCCTTAGTCTTCACAGCTACCAGAGAGAGCTTCTCAGTGCCTAGTGAAAGCATTCAAGGAGAGTCCTCAGCAGTGAATGAGGACTGAGGCAAGGAATGCTTGCAAGAACTTGACCAGTGCAAGTCCGTGGGACCAGATGGATTGCATCGAAGTATGCCAGGGGAGCTGGTTGATGCTGTAGTGATTCTCTTCTGTACTATATTTGAAAAGTCATTGAGATCAGGGAGGTCCCTGACAACTGGAAAAGGGCAAATGTTGCATCCATCTTTGAAGAAGTCTGATCAGCTTTGTTTCAGTCTGGGGGAATCCATGGGACAGTGTTCTTTTGAAGTGCTGGCCATGTGAAGATGATTTGGAATAGCCAAGGTCAATTTTTTTTCCAAGGGCAAATCATCCGTTACAAGCCTGGCTGTCTTCTGTGATAAAATGGTTAGGTCTGTGGCTGAGGGAAGAGCAAGAGATGTCATTTACTTCAACTTGTCAAAGCAGGTCTTTTGTCTGTGTCCCATAATATCCCAATTGGGATGTTGTAATCTGGGTAGCTGGGCAACCAGATGGGTTTAAAAAAAGTAAGATTGAATGATCAGGCTCAGAAGGGTGCTGATTAATGAGTTGTACACTACTTGAAAAGTGGTAACAAGCAGGGAACTCCAGGGATGTATCTGTTGATGCTGTTATGCATCTTAAGTGACAGTGTGGCAGTGGCAATGCACTGCACTCTGACCAACTTTGCAGAGACACTAAACTGGTGGAAACTCAAGGATCCAGAACAGGCAGGAGCCTCATGAAATTCAAAAGTGTAAATCCAGAGTTTTCTTGCACCTGGGAAGGTGGAGCCCCTTGCAGCAATACAGGCTGGGAAGTAGCTCTGATGAAGGACCTGTGGGTCTTGGTAGACAAGCTGGACGTGACAGTATTCAGGCAGTATGAAAAGGAGTATAGTCAGAAGACTGGGGAAAGTGATTATTCCTTTTTACTAAGCACTAATTAGACTGTGTTGAGAACACTAGATTCCACCCACCACTAAATGCACCCCCCACACCGCAATGCACAGAAGAGAGACGCATAAACTAGAGTGAATTCAGCAAAGGGGTGCTGAGATGGCTCGGGGAGCACAGTGGTACATGGCAGACAAACCAGAGATGATGGACATAAATTGCGATGAGAGGGGGACAAAATTGTTTCTTTGGATTGCATTCAGTAGTTTAACTTTTCAATTACTCGATTGTTATGTGTTAAAGCATTAAATGCTTTAACAAAAAAAGTGAGTAAGTACTGACTGTTAAAATTTGGAATGTTCTGGGTTTCATAACCATTTCATAATTACTGTAAAAGTATCTTTTGAAGATGAAGAATGGATTTGACTTGGATCTTGATGTTTTGTTTGTTTTCCTAGAACATAAATGATAATCTTCAGTATTTGTAACACTATCCTTTATCTAATAAACATGGACTTGGAACCACAGAGTCTTTTGACTTGCTTTCTAGGGGATGATTTTTAGAAGTGTTTTGAAGCTTAGTTTGTTCCCACTGGAAAGTAACAGAAGAAAATAAACTGAAGTGCAAAAAGGCAAAGAGTGTGTGTGTGTGTGTGTGTGTGTGTGTGTAAATGGTGGTGAGCACAATATTAGGAAAAGGATTATGAAAATAAAAGAAAAAAAAAAAGAGTGCTGTTGAAATACATGTATACATTTAAGAGAACCATTGAGGATGGAAAGGAGCTTTTGAGATTGCTCAGGCAGGGTCAGCTAGAGCAGATTGCCTGGGGCTGTGTCTAGTTGGGTTTTGTATATCTTTGTGTGGAGACTTAGCAATCTCTCTGGACAGTCACTGTAGAAAGGTATTTTGTGTGTTCAGAGGGTATTTCATGTGTTTCTGTTTGTGCCTGTTAGCTCTCTTGTTTTGGCAGTAGGCACTAGTGAGAGGAGTCTGGCTCCCTGTTTATACACATGAATAAGAGCCCTCCACACGCAAGCCATCTCTTCTCCAAACCAAACACTCACATATCAAAGATGTTTCAATCCCTTAATCATTTTTTGTGGCCCTTTTCTAGAACCACTCCTGTAAGTCCATGTCTGTCTTATCCTGGGGAGTCCAGATGTGGCCTCACCAGTGCTGAGTAGTGGGGATCACCTTCCCTCTGCCTGCTGGCAGTACTGCTCTTGTTGCAGTCCAGGGGGCTGTTGACCTTCTTTGCTTACATGAGAGCACAGTGCTCTGGTTTATGGTCAGCTTGTTGTTTATGAGTTCCTCAAGCTCTTTCTCTACCAAGCTGCTCTCCAGCCAGTTGGCACTGGTGCATGGGGTACTCCCTGTGTGCAGGACTTGGCATTTATCTTTGAACATAAGAAGTTCCTCTCTGTCCAACTCTCCAGGTCACTCTGAAGGGTGGCACATGCATCTGATATTGGCGGCTACTCCTGGTTTTGTATCATCTGTGAATTTACTGAGAGTCCACTCCATTCCCATCATTCAGCTCATTAATGAGGATGGTAAACAGTACTGGCCCCAGGGTCAACCCCTGGGGTGCTACTGGCTTGCCTCCAACTAGACTTTGTGCCACTGGTCACAACCCTGTGGATTCAGCCAGTTATCGGTTCTCCTTACTGTGTACTTAGCTGACTCATACTTTGTCAGCTTGTATGGGAGGGTGTTATGGGAGACAGTATCAAAAGCCTTACTAAAGTGGATGTGAACATCTGCTCTCCTGTTGTCTACCAGACAAGTCACCTTATTGTAGAATACTGTTAGGGTCGTTAAGCATGGTTTCCCCTTGTAAGCCCATGCTCACAGTTCCTGATCACCTTCTGTTCTAGTATCTGGAAATTACAGGATTATTTGCTCCATCACCATCCCAGGGATTGAGTTGAGACTCACCAGTCTGTCAGCAGGTCTTCCTTCTTGAAGGTAGGAGTGACATTTGCTGTCTTAACAGTTCTCAGGAAGGTGTCCCAGTTGTCATGACCTTTCAAAGATGACTAAGAGTAGCCTTGTCCAGACATCAGGCAGCTCCTTCAGTGCTCATGGGTACAACCTGTCAGGCCCCAGTTTAAGTGCCCATAACCTAATCCCCCACCACTGAGGCTAAGTCTTCCTTGCTACAGATATTCCATGTGGTCCCAGGGGCCTGGGATTCCTGAACATTGGTCTTACCAGTAAACACTGAGACCAAGAAGGGGTTAAGTACCTTGGCCTTTTCTGTGTTTATTGTCATCAGGGGCCCAGCTATATTTAGCAGTGGGCTCACATTTTCCCTAGTTTTCCTTTCTTGTTTTTAAAGTTGTAGAATCCTTCCTTGTTGCCCTTCACCTGTGTTGCCAGATTCAAATTGAGGTATATCTTGGCTTTCTCAACCCTATGCCTACACAATTGGGCAGGAACTCTGTGTTCCTCCCCGGGTCAGCTGCCCCTGTTTTTACCTCTTACACACTTCCTTTTTATGTCTGAGTTTAGTCTGGGGGCTCCTTGCTCGTCCATGCAGGCTTCCTGCTGACTTTGATTTCCTGCACATGGTGACAGATTTTTTCTGAGCTTGGAGGAGATGATGCTTGGTCTCTGTAAGTCACTGTGTACTTTCTGACTTTCAGGAATTCTTGGTGAGATGAAATTTATCCTGTTCTGAACAGGAACATCCCTGGATGCCAAGATTTTTCATTAAAGTAATGCTGTTATTTACATCCAAGCTGTGATAATCCATCTGTTACTAACTTTCCAGGCTAGAAGGTTTTTGGTTTTATTGTGAACAATTCTCATTTGCCTTTGGTTGGATATGAAGCATTCTATGGGGAATGTCTTTGTGTCTTTGTATTTACAATTTTATGGTGGATACCTTCAGATCTTTTTAATTTTTTTTGGTGGTTTTTTTTTTGTTGTTTGGTTGGTTGGTTTTAAAGCACCTAAAATTTACTGATTTATTTGTTCACTTAGTATTAATTTTATTATTGTACAGAGTACTTACTGTATTTCTGTGTTGGCAAGACTCTGCCTTTGCTATTCTTTGTTTTCTGGAAGGCCTTTTCATCCTGACAGTACGTATCCCTGGGAGTTTTTGTTACGAAGGGAGGTGCTTCTTCTCATGTCTTTGTTTTTGAATTGAGATTCTCACTTAATCCAGCCAGGTACATAGTTTGGTTTCCTATAACTGTATCTAAGCTCATGATGAGTATGTGTGCTGCATCTGCTCTTGGAACTGTAAGATAATGTAAAATCTAGATAGAAGCTTTTAACCTCTTCAAGTAAGAATCACCTATTTGTAGCTTTGCCTCTTCTGGCATAAAAGAACTTATTGACTAGTCCAGACCCCTGGAAGAGTCTGGAGCAGACACTGCTTGGTTCTAAGTCTTCCAATTCAGTCCACACTCAGGCAGAGAAGCAGGCTGAGTTTAGACCATGCCCTGTGGTGCCAAGTATGGCTCCCGTAGCTTTGTTTTTCATCTGTGAAGCCTTTGGGGTTCTATCTTTGCAGGTCTCCAACCAGCTCTTTTTACCTGGTTCTTTATGGACGTTCTGTCAAGTAGGTGTTGACATCTGCATGTTGGAACCTGGGTGTGGAAACTGTGGGTGCCCCTTTAGCCACAAACTTACCCGAGTGGAAGGCGGCAGCGTCTGTTGTGGTCACGGCGGGTCGTGCCCGTCCCCCGCGCGAGCCGGCGGCTTCCCTGCAGCACCATGGACAGGTCTCGGGGCCGCACGGTGGGTGGGTGGGGCCGGCCCCGCGCCGCCGCCCTTCCTCCGCCTGCCCCGACGGGGCCGCGGGCCCGGGCACAGCCGTGCTGCCGGGCAGCTGCGGTGAGCGGATCGTTAGGATGTGACAAGGACACTGGCTGTTCTCTCAGGCCAACGCTCTCCCCTCTTCCCAGTGCGAAGTTTGTGCTTGCTCTTCTAACGTTCATCTCCTTCGCAGATCCCAGGCTAAGGGAAAAAGGATAGTCCCTGCGTCCAAATCTCTGCTTCCAGAGTCTGGCGCTATAATGTAGTGTTCTGTAAATGCATCAAGCATTATGCCTACTACTGAGATTAAAAAAAGTAATATCCCGGCTGGCTTGTGTGTGTATCCACAACGTGAATTTGTAGGGTTGGGAGTTGAGGATGTGTGTGTTCTTGTTTATTTTGTTTTTAAAAGCCTTAACAATTCATATTAGATTATGATGGTTTTGGTAGTAAGGTGTTCAGCATATTCTGGAAAATAGGGGATTTAAATTTTTTTTTTTTAGTTTAACCTTAGCGCAATATATATATATGTGTATAAAAAATAATAAAATGTTTGCATGGTTGAAAAGTTGTCTTGTGTCTTTGTCATTATAGTGGCTTCTGTAATAAAAATAAATAAAGCTGAATTAAAGGCACAGCTCATACTGTCCCATTTTGTAACTGTGCATTTTATTTTGATGATAAAGCAAATGGGTATGGAATATTCTGAAAAAAATCTTGAAAAACATTGTTTTTCTGCTTGCATACAATACAAAATAAAATAATGTCTGTAATTCAGTGCAACCTAGCAGAATTTAGTCAAATTATCAATGTAATATGCTATCTTCATGTGGGAAGACTTTCTAAGTTACCTTTAAAACAAGCTTGTTTAAAATCAAATCTCATCACATTTGGTGAGAATTGTAATTGTTTTATAGGTACACTTTAGCTTTTGTTTCATTCTGGGTAGACAGTGTGTGTTTGCAGTTTGAAACTACAGTTTAGCCTAAGTTATAGTTAATGCTTAAATGTAAAGCAACCAGTAGTAATTTTCACATTGCAATATTTTATATTGGATTGAGATACTTTCCATTTCACATCTTCTGAAATATGTATGCTGTTACATGTATTTGCTTTAATTTCAAAACATTCTTTTGGCTAATAGTGACTTAGAGTGAATATATTGAAGTGAACATCACAACATAGTTCAGTTTTTCAAGAGCAAGTTTCTGTAGAGATTACTTGTTACAACAGCACATACTAAATTCTCTAACTTAATGATTTTAACATATTTGTAATTTAATATTTTTATAATAAAAGTTGCTAAATAATGGTTCGTACGCTCAATTAAGGAACACAGTCTCTCTTGTTTCAAAGGCAAAGAAAAGGGTTTTTAAAAAAACAGACCTCACTTTAAAAGGTAAGAGTTACTGCCTGAAAGATTTGCAAAAGCAGAATAGAGGCTGATAAGTCATAATGGGATGTTAACAAAGTAATGCATATGAAAAGATAGGTACTGAAAGCGGTAGTAAATTTGATCGTGTTTTGATTTTTATATTGTTTGTTATCTGAATTCATACATTTGGAGAGCATAGTCAACATTATTCTGTTATGTTTTATTCTGATTGTGTCTGTTTCTCTGTTGACATGGACAATGCCCTTTGACAATAACCATAGAAGCTGACAAATGAATTAGTTTTCTGGTGAACATGACTTAGTGTAAGATTTTGTTCTTAGGAGGCCTAAAGATAAATTATCATTAGACATTTTTCCTTATAATTCTTTGGGTGAATATAACCTTGTGTTTTTTAATAGTAAAATTTCCCCTGTTTTTGTTCAGCATTGTATTTTGACTCTTAGTGTGTGTTGAAATATTTTTCTTCTCATTTCAATATGGTAAAGTGATAAAACTAGAAAATACCAGACCGAGATCTGGCAATTGTAACTTGAATCTCTTGCACTATAAGAACTGGTAGAGTTTTCAGTGTGGTAATTGTGGTCTAGCAGCTTTTATTTTCTTGAAAGTTGACCTTTGAAATATCCAGAATAATGCCCAGTTGTCATACTGATTATGTATGTCTAGAGTGTTTTGCAACCTGAAGGTTTAAAAAAAGAAGTGTGGGGGGAAAAAATTAAGAGACAAGAAGGTTCAGTGGAAGGTTTCCCTGGCTAAGACTAACCTATCTAAAAGAAAAGTTTGTATTAGGAATTCTGTTGTATTGAAGGGTCTGGCTCTGTTTTGGGATTTAATTTCTTTAAAGGATTTAGTGCACTTAGATGAAGTACAAATGCAGTCCCATTCATTACATGTAATGTATAACTCAAGGTATATTGGTTTTAATCTCATTCTTGGTATGGTAAGGTGAAGAAATTAAGAAAGGTGATATTTCTTGCATATATTTGACAGAATAATATAGCCTCAATTTTATTAGATAACCATTTTTTCAAGACAAATGATGTGTAGCCTAATTATTATTAAAGCTATTGTATGTGTAATGTGATAGAAGAATTAGTCTTTTGAGGACAGCTAGCTGAGCAGAGATTTTTAGCTTTGGTAAGGCATAACCATTTATTATTTAGCCATCATTTGTTACAATGGTAGTTGATCTTCCTCTGTAGTTCTGGATATGCAGCAGTGTCATTTGTCAGAACATACCAGCTTTGTAAAGTTATTTGATAGTGTTTGCTTGCTCCTTGTGTAGCTCACAGCAGAAAATAAAATGTTTCTTCTAGTTCAAATTCGGGGTATCTTTTAGGAAAAACTTACTCCGAAAATTACTTTCTGAGTGCCCTTATCCCAGAGGAAAAATACAGGAGGTGCCCGAAAGAGAAGGAATGTCTATCATGGCCTAATACGTGATACAGAAATGATGAATTCAGTCTATTGTATCAGTTCCATCTGGATATGTGAATAGGGTTGCTTATGTCAGTAGGATTGTAGTGCTATGAGAGGAAAACATGGTTTTACCAATTGTTGCCTGTATGCAACTGATTTTTTTTTTTTGAGAGCTCTGTGTTTTCTAATACTAATTAGAGGAGTTGTTTTATTTAATGAGGAGTTGTTTTATTTAACTAGTTAGATTAAAAAACTGTGTTGTGCTTCAACACTTTGATAATATACACATGACTTTTTGTAATAATGTTTATGATAAAAATCTGTGCTTCTGCATACTTCACAAAAACTTTTTGCTGTGGTGCCTTTTGGAATGCTAAGATCATTGAACCAACTTACAAATCTTTTCATGGTATCTTTCAAGAAAACAATGTGGTGATCATTGTAGTTAAAAGTCATTTCAATAGTTTAAATTGGCACCAGTGAAATTTCCTCCTAATAAATATTCTACTGAGCTAGGTTTGATTTGTTTCCCAAAGATACGGATAGCAGTAACACAGGTGTCTGTAGATTTGTGAGTACAGTTTTATGGTGTTTGGACACCTTCTTTCTTGTCTGAAGACCATATGCAGAGAATTACAGGTGATGAACGGCTTTTTATTTTAACCAAATGATTTCTAAATTTCTGGAGAAAATGCAGTAAAAAAAAGAGGTAAATTAGAGCAAAACAGCTCTAAACAATAAGTAAGTGTAGAGAGAGGGTAGGAAATGTTGCAAGTTTTTCCTAGATGCAGTTCTGCTTATAATAGGGATAGTGTATTTAGACTACACACAGTGAAGATGGGTAAAGTCATGTTTGTGGCTGCTGTGTTGAGACTATCACTATTGTTTCTTGACAAGATTTAAACTTTCTTAATAAATTATGTTTCAGATTTTCTGTGGATGCACATGTAGTTGTATGCTGACTAATGTCCAACATGTTATTCAACTTCTGTGACTATTTTGACTTTTCCGTACAGATCTGCTTAAAGTTTAAGGTGTACTTCTTTATTTTTTATCTTTTGCTTTGTATGCATACAGGTATACAAACCAATACATGTATTTTTTTAATATGAATATAAAATTTCACATTACTTAGGTGAAAGAAGGCATAATTCGATATTTTGTTTTTAGAATAGATTCACTACTTTGAGTTATGTTAGAAATAAGTAGGAGAGGAATCAGGCTGGATATGGATAGGCAGGCAAGTAGTGGTATAGCCAAGGAAGGTCCTAACATAACTAGATTTATAGCATTAAAGAGTGTCACGAGATTTGTTTTGGTTTTAGCTTTAATCTAGGACTAACAAAAGGTATAGGGCAACTTAGAAAAGACTCTCCAAGCTACAGAAAATAAGGAGGGAAGCCTTGATCCTTTGAGAAGCTCAGTCTGTGTGTGTTCATTTGGTTTTTCTGCCAGAGATCTTGTTACCAGTTTGTCCTTTCTGTATTTGAATATGTAGGGCTTTTATGACTATGAATTAATGGGTATGTATTGTAGATAATTCAAAGTGTCTTTGCATGATACTGCAGAAGAGAGAGGCTTCCACTCTTACCTTCCCTGCAGAGGTGTACTGGCACCACAGTCCTTTTAGAGGGTAGTCTTTCTTGGGAGTGCTCTTCTGTCTGTTTCAGGGACAATTTTCTACTTAAATAAGTTACTCCGAAGCTGGAAATTGTGCCTTAAGTAGAGCTGCAGATTTGGTAACAGCTGAAGGAATTTAAGTGGTGTAGCCATTCACAGACTGGAAGTATCTCCATAACTTTATGTTGTCAGAGGCATACTTTGTTGTAACAGAGGTTATGTCCAACGTTCTAGTGTGGGTGGTTGGACCCTGCAGTCTCATCCTGGCTGAGGTGCAGAAAATCAGACTTCCTGTGTTCACTGCACTGTATGGAAACCTAAATAAATTGTTACCCACAATAGCCAGAACTGCTTTTAAGTAGTGCCCCCTAGGGTGTAAATGAAGATTATCTTAAATACATGATTTTCCTCATCAGGAAAACAAACTATTCTCTATCTGCTGGATGTATTTGTGTTGATGTAGCATTTGTATGCTCTATTGAAATACCCAGATCTTTGAAATTTGCTAGCGTTGCTGTTTATGCATATGACCAACAATGGAGAATGTTTTCCCTTCAAAAACTGCAAGGAGGAAAAAGCATCAAAATAAATACAGATGCAAAAGTAAACAGCGGTTGGTCCACTTAAAAGACAATTATAGCAAATCAAGGTACTATCAGAGTCCTTTCAACACCAGTTCCATGCAGTGCTCAGGGCCACCAAAAAGTGTTTTTTGCCTGGCTTAGGTTTTTTCTGCCTTGGTTAAGTCAGCCAGTGGCAGAGTCCAAGAACTGGAGTTAGCACAAGGGAAGTGGTGGGAGCAGACAAAGAGGTACAGTGGGGAGCAACAGATCCCAGGCTGAAGCCTGGTGTTTCTGGAGGTGTTCTATTATTGCAGTTATGCTTATTTAATATGAACCTAATATCTTGTTTCCCTACCTCTCTATAGTTTGATTTAGTTTTGCAGCCTAGACCCTTTCTGATAAGGGTATGCCACCTGGCTGACTTCAGAAAGATTTTCAAGTCACCTCTGTGATTGTTTCTTACAGATATCATACAAATAGGGTTTAGAAGACTTGTTTACCCGATTCAGACATATTTTTAGGCCTTTCTACACTAAATATCTGAAAGAAACATAGCATTTCAACTTCGTCTGTGTTCATGTAGTTGCTTGTGTAGTTTCAGATTTTGAAGTGTTTTTCTAGAACCAAAACAGAGACTTCAGCAGTGCAACAGAATTAGATTAAAGAGGAAAGAAGTTCAACAAACCCAAATCTCCTTCAGATTTTTTTTTAATTTTTTTATTGGCTGGGTGTTACCCTGAAAGAAATAAAGCTTTCCAGCTAGTAAATTCTTTTCTCTCATGTCAGACTACTCAGTTCTGAAATCAGTAATGACACATGTAATTCAATGAAATCAGTGAGAATATGTTCAGTAATCAATACTTCCAGTATGGGTTTTACTGAAAATTTGTGCTTGGCTCTAGATTAGCTAGTAAATTGAAAATGGCAGGAGAACAGCCAGTTGAAGAAGACACAATATCTTCCTGATGAGGGAAGAAAAGGGAGTGTTTTAACTGCTGGTGTTTTTATGGCCTTTTCTTCCTAGATACATTTACATTTGAATTAGAATTTTAGTAAATACAAAGAGATTATAATAAGAGGAGGTGAAAACCTTTACTCTGCATTTAATATTTACTATTACTTCTCTAGAAGTCTTTCAGCATTAGTGTTGTAGAGTCATGGAGTGTTTATTACTCATCACTGAGATACGGTGGACAGATTTTGCACTGAAACCTGGCATTAACAGGACTACTCACATTACATAATTCAGTATTGTGCATGTCTTTGCAGGACTGGGTTTTAGGTTTCCAAAACATTTAGAAGTCATAGAAGGGCTTTTGAAGCTGTTATTGCTTTTCTTACTCTGTGGGTTACAAGTAGTGTCTATTATTGTGTCTTAAAAGTTAGGTTTCTGGTTCATTTCTGACACTATACTTTTCAAATACAGCATATCAAACATTATTATAAAGGATATGATTTTTGTCTGGTCTGCTGTGTTCTGTCAAAACAACATTTTGAGGTTTTAGAAGTAGAATTACAAAGTTATGAATGGCTGTCAATAAGGACATACTCAGCTGCCAGGTAGTCTGAGGGTTATGGAGTAGACTTTTCTTTATGTGTGTTCTAAGTATGTATTTTGGTTTTCTTAGAAGCTACAGTACTGTACTAAATTTTATGAGTGTGTTGAAATAAAGTATCCTATCAGCGGTGAAAAAAAGATGCTAGTTAGCTTTATCTCATTGCTTAGGGTTCATCAAGTACGGGATCTAGGCCTGAGGAACTAAGTTGAATGTACTTTTTATTCTTTTTGTTTTTCAGAGGCCCAGAAGACACAATAAATGATTGTAAAATCCTTTTTATAGAGGAAATGTACAAGATTGAAAAGCCAGGAGCCTATCCATTGACATTTGGGGATGGAGATTTCAAAAGTATGCTTTTTAAAAATTATTTGAATAGAAGTACAAACTGAATGATTTTTTTTTTTTTTTTTTTTAGATAGAAGGATTAGCATACAGAGGTAATAATAATTGTTTTGTGTGTTCAGAAAAGTAATAACATAAAATCCCTTTTAGATTTCTCTACTAAAAGTATATTTACTGTAAGGTGGCTCTATTACTTGACATATTCAGAAACTGGTAACATCTTAGTACTATCAATCATGAAGAGGGAAAAAGGGGGACAGCTGATAACGTTCTAAATGAACTGTGCAGAATGAATTCAAAGTCTCATTTAAGTTCCTAGACAGGTGTTCAGGTCATCAAAACTGCTATTGCAATTGACATGTCATTTAAACTTTTAATAAATGAATAAATGCCACAGATAGAATCAGTCTGTAATGGTGCACTTTAACCCTGTCATTATGTCAGAATTAAAAAAAAAAAAGATAAGGAACTTTGTGTCAAAGCTACTTGTACTATGAAAAAAAGGGATAGTTAATGTTTAGATTATTTGGCCCTGTATGACCTTCTAAAAAAATAACTATACTATAGCTTCCCATCCTCCCCACAACCACAGGAAGGAGTTAGTGGCAGTTTAAAAAGTAGCGTGACATTTTATCCTAAGTTTAAAAATATATTAAAGTTAGGAGTGGTAAGTGTGAGATTGAGATTGGACTGCAGCTCTACTAATAGGTACTAGATATTATTATATATTAGACTCATGTCTCGAAGGTAGTTTTTCAGAATGTTTGTATGTGTCTCTCAGTCCACAAGAACTAGTCCGCTTACTTACTGTTTATTTGCCATCATCTTAAAAAAATCACTGTTTTCAGAGGAGCAAATATCATTTGCTGCAATATTCTTAAAAGTAAAAATGTGAATTTCTGTAAACGAACTTCTCACAAATCATTTTTTGTTATTTGTGATTTACTTTCCTCAGATTACTCAAAAAAAATTAACCATCCATTCTGTTTATTTTTTCTTGGACACATTAAAGGGTTTTTGCAATATCTTAAAACACGTCTTTATTTGAAAAAATTGTAGTATGAGAAATTTAAAAATCTACAGATACTGCTTTGCATTTAGATACTACTTCTTTTCCAAGTCGAATTGTTTATGAAACTTTGTAAAGAGCATATAAAATCATTACAGTTTATTTAGTTCTTCCCTGCAGCTACTGTCTAGTGAATTAATTTTTAAAATGTGTGTGTAAAGGAAATGAGTGATTACTATATTGCTGACTATACAAAATTGCTGACAGTGGCTCCATTTGATCTGACATGAGTATTTATTTATCATAGAATCATAGAATCATTTAGGTTGGAAAAGACACTTAAGATCGTTGAGTCCAATTGTAAACCTAGCACTGCCAAGTCCACCACTAAACCATGTCCTTAAGAACCACATCTGCAGGGCTTTTAAATACCTCCAGGGCTGGTGACTCAACCAGGCTGCCTGGGCAAGCTGTTCCCGTGCTTGGCAACCCTTTCCGTGAAGCCATTTTTCCTAATATCCAGACTAAACCACCTTTGGTGCAACATGAGGCCATTTCCTCTTGTCCTGTTACTTGTTACTTGGGAGACGAGACGGGATACCCACCTCGCTACAACCATTCATACATTCAGGTAGTTATAGAGAGCGATAAGGTCTCCCCTCAGCTTCTTTTTCTCCAGACTAAACAACCCCAGTTCCCTCAGCCACTCCTCACAGGACTTGTGCTCTAGACCCTTCACTAGCTTCGTTGCTTTTCTCTGGACACGCTCCAGCACCTCAGTGTCTGTCTTGCAGTGAGGGGCCCAAAACTGAACACAGTATTCAAGGTGCGGCTTCACCATTTTGTACTTCCTACACTGCTTGCCACCCTTTATTGTTTCAAAGCCAAGCTCTTTATTTTCACTTACAGCTCTTTCCCTTCTATTTTGACAGCTATTTCCTTATTTATAACTTCTTTGCTTAAACTGCTCACATAATGCCATCGGTGTAGAGATTTGCACCTCTGTGTATGTTTTGTTTCATTCTGTTCCTGATCTCATTTTTACTCATTTTAAGACATTGTTTACAAACCTTCATAAATAAATGTAACACAGAAATATACTCTTTAAAAATGTAACCCTGAAAATTTAATTGATCTGGCAATTTAACCATATTTCTTGTTTTGAACTGGTCTTTTTCCTGAGGCCAGATTTCTCACCACACTGCCCTTTTCATTTCTGCTCTGTGATTCTGATTTTTTGGTCAGCTGTCACTTATGCACAGTGCTGTGTGCCATAAGCAGTGTACTCTTTACCTCTGGACTGTACTTTGTATTGTACTGGACTCCTACTTTGTATTTAAAATTTTAAAATATATATGCATATATCTATAAACACACACACAGAACTACCTTAGCTTATATGCTATGAAAAACTGAAGATTTTTGTTACAACAGAAGCAGATGAAAATCAAAGAATTAATTTGCCTTAAATACTCTATGACATTGTTGTAAGCACAATCAGAAAATGCACTGGCTGTATTTTTGTCTATATTAAGTCCATGTCCTTTCTAAAAGGTAGAATGCCTACTTCGGAAATAACCTTCATCAGCTAAACAATGTACGCTACCTCTGCAGAAAATTTGTTATTTCTTGAGCACAGCCATACATTAGTTAGGCTTTTGTATGTGTAAATTAGATAAAAATGTATATGACATGTCAATATATGTTTAGCAGTTAACGTTAAAAATAAGGTAGTTATTTTCAAATTAATTAATAGAAATCTAAATTTTGCAGCCCAAAAAAGAGTAGGGCTAAACCTATTAGAAAATTAGAAAACTAAGGAGCAACATACTTGTAAATAAGTTTCAAATATTCTTATGCAAAACGGAAGACCTAGATATCAACATATATTACTTCCTTCAGAATCCAAATTTGTGGTATGAACATGAGAACTCTTTCTGCAAAAGAAGAGAATATGAAATTATGTATGCAGCTGAACTCTGCAGTGTTCGTAGGGGTGAACAGACCTGTCTTCATGTGACCAACAGTGCAGATATAATGAGGGCATTTGATTTATGGCATGGTTAAAGCAGAAATGTGAAAAAATTCAAGTCGTGTAATGAAAATGACAGTTTGCTTGTATATTGAAAAATGTTGAAAACTCCAGGTATTGTTTAATTGAACTAAAATATGTAGACCTTTTAGCTTTTTTCCTCTTTTTTAAAAAAGTATTATTACTACCTTCTGACCTAAGAAACCAAACTAGTAAATTGCATAGACCTAAACAACCTGTGGTGGTAAGAGATACAGAAAAATATGCTGTTTCTTTTTGCCTGTTATTTATTGGATGAGGTAGACTAGTGAGTTTCTTTTAGGGATTGCTCAGTCATCACTTTTAAAATTTGTCAAAGGGGATATCAATTACATGGGATTTCTTCAGTCTGACTTGACTTGAATTGGTGTTGACATCTTGGACAGACCATGAGTTTTGCCTAGCTGTGTTGGAAAATCCACAGATTTGTTCATCAGCACTCTTAAAATGTTTCCTTTATCTTCAAATGAACCCTAGGAGAGAAGTCTTAAACTGGAAGATTACTTCCATTTGGATAGTATGCAGATAAGTCTTCTAGGTTAGACTTTGGTAGAAGCAGTACACTGAGAGATTTTGGCTTTCTTTTTAAGTGTATCTGAACTTTGCCTTTGAGGCTCTGTAAATTAACCATTTTCTATATACATTTCCTCCTCCTGTTTTCCAGGATGTCAGTACATCTCACTAGGCCTTCTATCTGCAGATGGTAATCTTCCTTTTTCAGTGATTCTTCTGTTATGTTCTTCAGCTTTTATATTTCTTTCTCTTAAAAAAAGATAAATTCAAACTGCAGTGTTCTAGCACTTCTTATCATAGAATGGTTTGAGTTGAAAGGGACCTTAAAAGATCATCTAGTGCAACCCCCCTGCCATGGGTTGCTCAAAGCCCCGTCCATCCTGGCCTTGAACACTTCCAGGGAGGGGGCATCCACAACCTCACTGGGCAACCTCTTCCAGTGCCTCACCACCCTTGTCATAAAAAAATTCTTCCTTGTATCCACTCTAAATCTACCCCTTTCAATTTAAAACTTTTGCTCCCTGTCCTGACACTACATGCTCTGGTAAAAAGTGTTTATCTTTATTAAAAGCCCCTGTTAAGTATTGAAAGGCCACAACAGTGTCTCCCTGCAGCCTTCTCCAGGCTGAACAAACCCAGCGCTCTCAGCGTTTCCTCACAGGACAGGTGGTCATTTTTGTGGCCCTCCTGTGGACCTGCTCCAACAGGTCCACGTCCTTCTTATGTTGGGGGCCCCAGAGCTGAACACAGTACTCCAGGTGGGTCTCGTAAGAGCAGAGTAGAGGGAGAGAATTACCTCCCTCAACCCACTGGCCACACTTCTTTTGATGCAGCCCAGGATACAGTTGGCTTTATGGGCTGCAAGCACACATTGTCAGTTCATGTCCGGTTTTTCATCCACCAATACCCCCACATCCTTCTCCGCAGGGCTGCCCTCAGTCCCTTCATCCCCCAGCCTGTACTGATACTGAGGATTGTCCTGTGCAGGACCTTGCACTTGGCCTTGTTGAACTTCATGAGGGTTACATGGGCCCACTTCTCAAGACTATGAAGGTCTCTCTGGATGGCATCCCTTCCCACTAGTGTGTCAACTGCACCACTCAACTTTGTCATCCACAAACTTGTTGAGGGTGCACTCCATTCTGCTATGTCATTGATGAAGGTATTAAATAGTATTGGTCCCAGTGTGGACCCCTGAGGGACACTGCTTGTTACAGATTTCCACTTGGACACTGAGCCATTGGTTGTGGACCATCCCCTTTTTGGATGTGGCATGCAACCAAGTCCTCATCCATCTTAACAGTTCATTTATCAAACCCCTATCTTTCCAAATTAGCAGGAAGAATGTTGTGAGAGGCCAAATCAAAGGTGATACAGAAGTCCAAGTAAATGACATCCTTAGTTCTTCCCTTGTCCACTTATGCATTCAGTTCATTGTAGGTGGTCACTAGATCAGTCAGATATGATTTGCCCTTGGTGAAGCCATGTTGACTGTCTTTAATCAACCTCCCTGTGTTTCATATGCATCCACATGTCTTCCAGGAGTATCTGTTCTATGATCCTACTGGGCACTGAGGTGAGGCTGACCGGTCAATAATTCCCAGGGCGCTCCTGTCATAGCTTACATGCAGGAATTGAGAGCTCTTGTGCTTTAAGAAAAATGTGCTTAAAAGAGCTGCCAGCTCTGTTCTGTTCCTTTATCCCTGAGGGCTGTTTCCCAGGGGGTCCCATCCTGTAATTCCCTAAAAAATTGCAAGTTCACTCTCCTAAAATTCAAGGTCTTGACTTTACTCTTCACATGGTCCATATCCCTTGAGATTGTGAATTCCAGCAGGGCATGATCACTGCAGCCCAGGCTCCACTGATCTTCACCTCTGTCATTAGTTCATCTCTGTTGGTAAGCAACAGGTGCAGTAATGCTTCTCCTCTGGTTGGGCTGTCTATCACCTGGATTAAGAAATTATCCTTGATGCTCTCCAGGAGTTTTCTGGACTGCTTGCAGCTTGCTGTGCTACTTTTCCAGCAGCTGTCAGGGTGACTGAAGTCCCCCAGCTGGATCAGAGCCTGCGAGCATGATGCTTCCTGCAGTTGAAGTAAGGACACTTTGTCAACAGGCTCCCCTCAGTCGGGAGGCTGGTAATAAACACTAACCGTGAGGTTTGCTTTGTTGGCTTGGCCCCTGATTTTTACCCATAAGCTCTCAACCCATTCATTGCTGTTTTTCAAAGACAGCTCTGTGCAGTCAACCCATTTTTTTACACAGAGAACAACCCCTCCACCCCTCCTTCCTTGCCTCTCCCTTCTGCATAGTTTATAGTTATCGATTGCAGTGCACCAGTCATGTGGTTTGTCCCACCAAGTTTCAGTGATAGCAGTTAGATCATAGCTTTTCAGCTCCGCAGTCGCTTCCAATTCCTGCTGTTTGCTACCCATGCTACATGCATCAGTGTAGAGACATTTCAGTTGGGCTATTGGCTGTGTCGCCTTTTTAGAGGAAAAAGTCCTAATTCCTTTGAGGCATTTCACAGGTTCCCAATACATCAGCAGCCCCTGACTCTTCTTTGTTACTCAAAACTCCATCCTCTTCCGTCTCTAAGTCTAGTTGCTTCCACCTTTGAAGGTAAAAATATTCTTCAAGGTCCTTCAGAAAGACTGCAGATAGAGCACAACAGTAGACATTCCAGTCCCCATTTCTTATAAGACTTTCAGTCTGGAGTTTCTCTCCACAGAGATTTTACACTGATATCTTATCCATGTAGATCAAATTTTCTGTAAAGTCTATTCAGTTGGGAGGGCAAATTTCTCCTCAGCAGGAAGGGACTGGGATTTCTGCAAACCTTTAGTCTTTCCTTTCCTTATTCTCAGCATGCTTAGGAAAAACATTAAAGTATCCAGAACTCCTCTGTCTACATCAGGGATCCACCTCATCTTTCTAATCAAGAATCAACTCCTAAAAGAAGTATTTACTTTGATTGCTCACGTTATCCAAACAAACTAACATACAAGGAACTGATAAGCTATACAGCTTCTGAAGGTAGAAACTTAGACAATGAGTCATGGTGAAGAAAAACAAAAAATAAAGCTGAGAGAAGATGGAAGCTTGCCCTTGAGTATTGTTCTCTCATGCTAGTCAGAGAAACCTGGAGTAGTTCTCCATGTTTGGGGGTTGATAAGTTCTAGTCTCCCCTAAAAATATATCAGAAAGACAACAGTCCTTTAGTATGAAAAAAGTGCTGTATTTTCCTAAGGGTTAAATCTTTCATGGGAACAGGCAGTGTTTTCTTAAATATTATGATTTGTTGCTTGTGCTCTTCTCTTTTTGTCTAATTTTCAGTCTACTTAGCTAGCACCTGTGGAAGAATCTGATTCTCATGCTGCCTCTGAAGGGCTGTAGAGGGTTTTGGGTTTGCTGGAGTTGCTTGTTTTCGTTTTTGTAGTGGGGCTGCTCTTCAAATTCCTTATTAATGAACTTGCTTGTGACATTATGGACATATTCATTAATGTTTTGTTCCAGAGAATGAAAGTGTTATTTTTTTTTGTACAACTAATGACTTCTGGGTATTTTTGGCAAAGATTATGACAGGAGTAAGTTTGTCCTTATCACACTGTCCTAGGCCAGTTGCCCTTTTGAGTAGACATTGTCAAACAGTTCAGAAGTTCCTTAGTTTGCCTATGGACAAAAAATAACCTGTGGTTATTTTTTGCTTCCAGAATGGTACTCGAAAGAATATTTTCTGGCCCATTCTAAACTTTAAGAAAAATGTTCTCCCTGTTATTTCAGGTGTCTAGATTCTCCAGCTTCCTACTTCCAACTCCGGATCTCAAACAGTCTTTCTAGTCTTCTTTGTCTTCTGATTCAAAGCCAGTTACTTCTTTCAAATAAAATACTGTTTCCAGAGAAATTTGGAAGTACTCTATTAATTATTGTATTAGACTAGTTTGAGCACAAATTCACTTCCGTGGCATTTCTAGATGACTTTTGCACAGAACATATAAATGGATTTTTTTTTCTTTTAATGTTGGAATCCTTTGGGCTGTAATCAAATTATCTTCTGAAGTCTTCTCTCATTTCTCTGGACCTTCTACTTATTTCAAACATTTCTCTTCTAAGTGTTAATTCTGCTGCAAGTATTCATTCTTCCCTCTCTTTCATACCTAGTTTAGGCTACTAAATTATTTTCTCTTGTATAAAAGCATTTTGTCCCTGATTAAGGAACCGATGCCAATGGTTTTGTTTCACAGTGGCATTCACAGGTCCAAATTTCCAAGTGAGTGGAAACAAAGTTAATGTTTATGTGTAAACTGCTGCTGTGAAACAACTGTTGATTTGAGGTTGTCTGTGATCTCAGACTACCACTTCTTCTATCCAACTGTAAATTAAATTAAAGAGGGAGAGAACTGTTCCAAATTGTAGTTTCATCTTAATTTGACTGTTACCAGTTACCTAACTGGAGTTTCTTCATGGCTGTATTTAAGAAGACTCCAACTAGAGATTGCGCAAGGCTCCGTCTGTAGGGAGTGTATGCAGCTGGCATGTTGGGAACAGGAGGGGAGAAAATAAGAGAAGGGCTGTTGATAAGTCATTTTCTTTACTGCTTGTTTATGCAGCAGAAGAAATCTCATTAACCTGGATAGTCAAACACCTCATTGTAACACAAAAGCATTTTTAAGAGGGCGGTGTTCACGTACAGAAATAATTTTGTCCTGTAGATACAGTAATGCACTTTTGTAAGGTACATGGCATTTGACTTTTTCTTTGTTTTTGACAGGAAAAAGTGGCCCTGAATGCAAGCACTGTAGGGCTGATCCAGATAAGGAGTGCCGTTTTTGTTCGTGTTATTTGTGTGGTGGAAAACAGGATGCTCACATGCAACTCCTGTGTGATGAATGTAATATGGCTTATCATATATACTGTCTGAACCCTCCCTTAAGCAAGATACCAGAAGATGAGGACTGGTAAATATACAATGATGATTTACTTATCTATATTGCCATTCTATATATGATACTTCTTTATTATTTGCACCTTGTGAGATCCGATACTGAAGAATTTTTTAAGTTCTGCTCTGTTTTTCATCTGTCTACTTAATCGAAGCCTTATGTTTTCTGTCAAGGTAGTTCTTTTAAATCATTCACAAAGGATTAGTAGTTAGCTTTAATGACCATTATGTAATTTCAAAACTGGTATGTTCATTTTATTCAGTATGACCATTATGGTGTTTCAAAACTGGTACGTTCATGTTATTCATTATGATCTTTCTGTGACATTATCTGATCTGATGGTGTTTATTAACAGTGGTTGTTCCCCAGCCTTTTAATATTGTTCAAGCTTACCTGCTTTAACAATTCCTATACTCATCCTTCTCTTTTCCTTCATCTTCTGGCCCTGTTGCTGCCCATGTGCCCTTCCTGTGTCTTCTCATTGCCTCTACTCTATTCATTTCTCCTGCTGTGGGAGGACCACCACCTTGCTATTCTTCATTTCTACTGTCCCTGGTTCTGCCAGCAGGAAACCCAAGCTGACTGGCATTGTTAAATCAAGATAATTGTATTTTTAAGGGAATCTGCATGGACCCATTAGCAGCCCATTAAGTTATCTTGGACTCTGTACCATTTTTTGTCTTTATTAGCTATCTACAATTTACACTGTTTGTATTTATCACCTGTCTATGACTTACATAAGATGCTAATTAGTAATAAATTAGTAATAATAATCTAATAAAGCTTTCCATTGCATAGACATTAATAAATGTCTAAGATGTCTATGGATACATTTTATGGAATCTCTTTGGACCTTGGGATTAAATTTTATGTAAAAATCTGTGTAAGTGCTTTGGAAGTTTTAACATTCTCTGGAAATAAATAACTCAATCTGCTATACTATAGTAGATGCCATAGAGGGTTTATTTATTGGTCAATATCTAATGGTCTGCATGTTTTCTGGGGCATTGTATTTTTTCTAAACTCCCGTGTTTATGCCATTGTGTGATTTAGTGATTGAGACCATTAACATTGATAGGTGTTTCTCAGTGTGTACATCTGGCCACAGGGTTACTGTTACTGGAAGCTGATTTTTTTCCTATGAAATTTCTGCACCGAGAAGAGTTGTATTCACTGTTTTTGGAGGACCTACTGGCTTGAAATACTATCTAAAAAATACTTTCACTACCTGCTAGAAATATGTGTGGGCCATTTGAACTAAAAATGGCATTTATTTGAGTATTGTCTATGTGCCTTCCACTTCTTGCATATGCAGAATGATTACAGTGTTTATTCAACAGTGTTTATTACACAGCATGTTAGGCTTAACTATCCCCAAGTTTTCTACTGTCAAGGCAGACTGGTCTCTGCATGACATCTTCTTGCTTCCTACTACTTGTCAACATAAGTGAGTTAATGTCACATGTTGGAAACTGTCCTCAACACACGAGTGGTTTATTACTGACTGCAGTCCATAAGGAGTATTCTTACCTGATTGCACCTGACCTTTGGATAATATTTAATGAGACCATCTGGAAGTACACATCTGTTCAGTACATCCATTCTTCAGTTGGCCCTTACTCTCGGAACCAAGTCTAATCTAGTACTCCATCAACAGTAAAGTCCATCTATTTTCCACTACTAGTCACAGGAAAGTTTCTGATAAAGAAAATACATATGCTTCAGGTCAGTCACCCCCTTCCCACAAGACCCCCAAATCCTTCGTTCTACCCTGAAACAATTTATTCTCTCTAGTTTCTTCTACACCCTCAAATATACAGAAGGTTTGATAAGCACGTCAGTATACTAAAAGTGAAATCTCACCAGCCATCACTGTCTCTTTGGATTAGCTGGTGTGCTAAGATTTTATTGGCCTGCTGGGTGCTTTCAAATGCTTTTTCAGATTAGGTATTAGTGTTCTGGTCTTCACTGGCACCCATTCCTTTTCAAAAGCTTCTTATGAGTTATTCTATTCTATTCTAATACTTCTATTTCAGAGAGCTACAGAGAAAGTTTGAAGAAATTTTTTCAAAGTGTAGCCATTACTGCTTGAATCTCTGTACCCTCTTCCAATAATAGCACTGCATAGATCCCCAGGACTGTTTTCCTCTGTACAGAAGATTTGGTGCTCTGTAGACAACCACACAAGAATTAAATTGACTGACAACAGAGTCCCTCAGGTCATATGTTAAGTGTACTTTTAGACCCTTCTGCTTACATTTCTGGCCAAAAATGTACAAATTTCCACAAGTAGTAGAAGTTTAATTCATACAATTAAAATGTCTTGGAAAATGGCTGTCAAGCTTTTAAACTTGTTTTTGTTTGCTGTGTAACGATATGGGTCTTAAGATTTATTTATGTAAGTAGATAGCTGCATCTGTGAATGAAGTCACTGGGTGGGAGAGTTACTATTATGGAGCTGGCTTGTGACAGTTAATTTGGGGATTCTTAGTGATGCCAGCCCTGTGCAGTCTTAATGCTTGGACGTATTTAGGAGTGCAGTTGCACTGGGCAAAGCAGTGCCTCCTACCAAAGAGGAGGCCTGTGTTCTCCCTTCTTGCATACTAACAAAGAGTCATGGGTGTCTGGTCCTTAACTTATTGACAGATGTTGTTTGTTTTAGAAGTGGAAAAATTTCCATTTAGTATTTTTATAGTCTAAAATTTGGCAAACTCTCTGCAGGGGCTAAGTATGCCATTTGGGAAAGGATGATAAGTTTCTCTTGCAGAGATTAAGCCACTTTATATGTGAAACTGTATTTAATATTCCATACAAAACTCAGTTTGAAAAATATTAAGGTAATATGGTTACCCTATCAAGAAGCAGGCAATGCCATAGTTAATTCACCTTATGAATTTACATTATGTTTCTTCTTTTAATTCGTCATTGCAAACTTTTTTTTTAAACTGTAATATCATTCAAAGTCTTAGTGTTAGACAATTTCAGCATCTTATATTATTTTTAATTTCTTTTTATCTACATAGCTTCATTAATGGTTCAACATCTTTATTGACATAGTGAAACATAACAGCTGAACATGAGCCGGCAGTGTGCCCAGGTGGCCAAGAAAGCCAACGGCATCCTGGCTTGTATTAGAAGTAGTGTGACCAGCAGAAGTAGGGAGGTGATAGTCCCCCTGTACTCTGCACTGGTGAGGCCACACCTGGAGTATTGTGACCAGTTTTGGGCACCTCGATATGAGAGAGATATCGAGGTGCTGGAGCGAGTGCAGAGGAGGGCAACGAAGCTGGTGAAGGGCCTGGAGAATAAATCCTATGAGGAGAGATTGAAAGAGCTGGGACTGTTTAGTTTGAGGAAGAGAAGGCTGAGGGGAGACCTCATCACTCTCTAGAGCTACCTGAAAGGACATAGTAGAGAGGTTGGTGCTGGTCTCTTC
The DNA here is from genome assembly GCF_031877795.1 of Strix aluco. Classification (NCBI taxonomy): domain Eukaryota; kingdom Metazoa; phylum Chordata; class Aves; order Strigiformes; family Strigidae; genus Strix; species Strix aluco. Next base: position 31,094,271 of record NC_133971.1, read on the forward strand.
TCACAGGTAATGAGCGATAGAACAAGAGGGAATGGCTTTAAACTGCAGCAGGGGAGGTTTAGACTGGACATTAGAAAAAAAATTTTTCACTGAAAGAGTGGTCAGACAGTGGAATAGGCTGCCCAGGGAGGTGGTAGAGTCACTATCCCTGGATGTGTTTAAGGGTCATTTAGATGAGATGCTGGAGGAATATGGTGTAGGGGAGAACTTTGTAGAGTAGGGCTGATGGTTGGACTCGATGATCCCAAGGGTCTTTTCCAACCTGAATGATTCTGTGATTCTATGATTGTATGAAATCTGTTCCTGTGGACATTAATCATTAATTCTTCTATTCATATCCACATACAAAAGTTAATTAGTAAATCCAAAACAGTAGTAGTAGTTATATATACTAGGTTATCAATGTTAGTTTAGATCAGGCTTCCTCCACTAGTGGCATGTGGGCCAAACCCAGCCCATGGGAGCAGAAACATGGAGATTTACCTTTGCACTGGCATTCCAGGAGTGGGGTGAAAATGTTATTAGAAGCGGCAGAAGGACCAGTGTACTCCCTTTCTCTCTCTGTTTTAGTCACTGTATAATAGCATTTCCTACTTACGTACCAGGATGGCTTTGTGTTAGCTGGAATGAGTCTCAGCACTATATTCCAAGTGACTTCAGTGTTGTGGAGTGAGGGAGTGTGTGTGCGTGCATTTGTGTGTGTATGCGTGTGTGTGTCTACACACATTACATGATACTTTGGCTGTCTTTGACGTTCAGCTGTATGCAGTGAAATGTATTGCACTAGAATGGAAAAATAAGGGTAGAGTGGGCAGGACGTAGAAACAAACCATGGGTACTGGTTAGCAGTGTACTCTAATCTCAGCTATCTTCTCTTTTACATGATCTAAATGAAAGAGGACAGAATGAAGACAGAATACAGGAAACATGGGGACCTCTCACATATCATGTGAGAAAAAATGTTTTGCCTCTAGCACTCTACCTTCAAAGATATTGAAATGCCCTTTTTTAAAAGTTGACAGTATTTGTTCATGTTGGGTTCATTTTTTAAGCTGTAGACTTCAGCTGCTTAAGACTGGTACATGTTTGCTAGCTTGAAATAGTCAAGATAAGCAAATTGACATTATTTTGGCTACAAGAAATGTATTGCCATTATTATGAAGTAATTGAGAATTTACTAAAACCTTTTTTTAGGTATTGTCCTTCCTGCAAAAATGATTCTAATGAAGTTGTAAAGGCTGGAGAAAAGCTCAAACAGAGTAAAAAGAAAGCAAAGATGCCATCTGCCAGTACTGAAAGCCAGAGAGACTGGGGCAAGGTAGAGTGTATTTTAGAAATAGCTGTTACTCTGATTGTTCATGTATGTGCTACATCTATAATTCTACTTATATATGCACTACACAAAATTCAGTACTGGGTTGCACAGACAATAATGTTTAATCCTGCCCACTATCTACTGGCAGTTAAAGCAGTGGAAGAATTATTAAGGTGACTAGAGGTAAAATAAAAAAAACCCAATCCCTGATCCCTTCCCCAAACCCATATACACATATTACTTAATTAACATTCTTCTAACAATTTAACATATTTTGAAGTATGTGTTTGTTATAAAGATCAGATTTTTTGATATCTGCATTGAATTTGCAAATAGTCTTCAATATTATAATACTAATTTATTTTGTCTGATGTATTTTTAGGGAATGGCCTGTGTTGGTCGCACTAAGGAATGCACTATTGTTCCTTCTAATCATTATGGACCTATACCTGGTGTTCCTGTTGGGACAACCTGGAAATTCAGAGTTCAGGTATGTTGTTTCAGTATTAGCTGTAGTTGAAGTAACTAAGAATAATAGTGAATGGGTTGTGCACTAAAATAAGTTTAGATTGACAATTGCCATTTTCAACCGGACTAAATAAAGCAAATACACTATGATTTTAATATTGGAAGTGATGCCAATAGTAGTGAAGGTTGAAGTATACTGATTTTACAGTACAACTTAATAAGTTGTCATTAGGATAAAGAAATTTCACGTTAAAATTCTAAGTGGGATGCTTAGTCAATTTAGAGACTGTAGTTTCTTTATTTCTGATTTGCATAGTTTTTTTTATGACACAGGCACTCTTTTCCCTGGAAGGAAATTGACTAAGTATTGCTTCTGGAGGGAGCATCTGAAGAGCATCTTTGTCATGAGTTACTTACCAGAGTCCATATTTGGGGTGAATCACCTACCAGAAACCTAAATTTAGTTGATAAAAGCTAGGAATGAAAGAAGGGAGGGAGAAATGAATGAAAGGATGTTTGATACAGGAGGAAAGAGGAACAGAACAGTGGGGTCTTTTTATTCAGCATACTCAAATGGTCTGGAAAAATTGGCAAATAGCTGATAAAGTTAGGTGAGAGTACTCAGTTGTTACGGAAAGTAAACATGGGGTGGGGAACAGTTCTAACTACATAGTTTGTAATGGGATTTCAGCTACTTCTTGTTATTTAGGAAAGAGATCTTCTAATAGCTAATTTTGAAAATAGGTCATCTTAATACCCGATAGTGACCAATAAAGTAAATCCAGTGTTAAATTATTGTGAAAGGAAGGGTCAGGAAAATAGAGTATATTATTATGAACATCAGTCAAGATGATTAAAGGATTGATATAGATTTCATTTGACTGGAAAGACTTTTCATTCTGGAAGAATGTTGAAAACGTGGTCTAGTGTAGATGGCTACAGAATTATGTACAGTATGAAAAAAGTGATTAGGGACCTATAGACATAATTTCATAATGCAAAAAGGTGTCATCAAAACAAGGGCAGCTGCTCACTTCAAAATAAATAAAAGAATAAAAGTGGTACTAGTTCATATGACAAGCAGCACTACTGTGAATTCTTTTCTCCCTTTGATACTATGAATCCAAAATTTGTGCCTAGTTTAGGAAGTCTGAGCCATAGACAGCTGGATGCTGAGAAATCGTGCAAGGAAGTGTTGTGTCCTTGTGTAGTTTTCACACCATGCACAGCTCTTATCTGTTGGTAGAGACAGCATTTTTGACCAGCTGGACCTTTGATCTGATGTATTATATTATGAATGTACAAGACTACAGCAGAAATATGTAAACTTTCATGGAAGTTGCTTAAAAGTATAGGTTGGGAAAAGGAGTTCAGGAGTGGAAGAGACAGAATGATAAAAACAGGCAATATCAGGGTCTGAAGAAAGAAGGATCCTAATGGGTTTTCTGCTGGGAACCTTCATTCTATCAATAGTATTTTTGGCATCACATACTGAGAAAATACACAATTTAATATGTAGCCTCTCTTTTATTCATAAAGGGGTTTGGGTTTTTTTGACTATAATTTGGTAGTTTGAAACAATTATTAAATACATGTTTGTGGGAAAGATGTTCCAGCAGACTCTAATGGTGTTGCCAGTTTATGGAACAGCTGCAGCTCCCAGGTGGTCTGTTTGCAGCTTAGTTGCACACCCATTACGAGGCAGTTATCCTGGTTGGAGAACTAGCTTATGATCCATACATTGTTGCAATGGCTTCTGTTTCCTTAGGCAATGTCATAATATTCCCCTGCATTGGTCACATTTACAGTGTGTTACCTTAATAGCATACCTGACATAATGATCTTTACATGGGTCACTGTCATCTTCCTTAGTTAAAAATTGTAAAATATTGCCAAATTGGCAGATCTCCATCTGCTTTGGATTGTTCTAAATGACTGTGAAAGTGGATCATAGTAGTGAGTACAGTCTTAAATATTCCTTATGGAAAGAATCGTGGAGATTTTTCCCAAAGAAGAAAGTGTACCTTTACATATTCCAGTGTCACCACTGTTCTACATTGTCCTTGCATTTCTTGGGTGTCCTTACTTTTGGCTTTTCTTCCTTAAAAACAAGTTGAATTCTCACCTTTAAAGGCAGTCTTACATTAACTATTTACACAGACACTCCGTACAGTATTTTTAAACAGAAAAGTGATTGTTAAAATGATTGTAGATGGCTGGTTGGTTGAAAAAAATGCTAGGAACTGGCTTTTTTCTGTTGCCAGGTGAGCGAAGCGGGTGTTCACAGACCACATGTAGGTGGAATCCATGGACGCAGTAATGATGGAGCTTATTCACTCGTATTAGCTGGAGGATTTGAAGATGAAGTGGTATGTCATTTATGGAAGCAGCGGTTTTGCTGTTCTAATGTATCAAAGTTTGTAAAGATAAAGATAGATCAAGTTTGTTGTTGATCCTAAAATTAATACTTATGCAAATATGACCATGAAAAGAATAACTACTACTGATAACAAATTGAATAGTTTTTAGTGGTTTTGGGAGAAATATGTAAGGAAATCTTTCTTAAAGAATGCTTATGCTAATACTCAAACAAAATATGTCAATTACAGCTGGATTTTATTTACTTTGTTTAGGGTAGTTAAATTTCGCTATACTTTCAGAGTCTGAATTTTGTATTATTTAAAATCTGATAGTATAATTATATACAAATACTATGTTTTATGTTCTGCTTTGCTCATGATTTTTATTGCTGTCAAGACAGATAGATGCTTCTTCCTTTGAGCTGCTTGTGTTTCTAAATGTGTGATACATTTATTTTAATGAAGCAGGAATAAAAGGTACATGTATATTTGATTCTGTGAAGTTCTGAAGGTTCTTGACTCCTGACGAACAGTTTCAGAACTTCTTAGGAAAGTCTCAGTATCTTGTATTACAATCCCCAAAGGCACTGGAAAAAAAATGTATTTTGATGTTAACATTTAAGTAGAGCAACAAAAGCAATTATGCTGCTAAACAAAACAGTAACTGCGTCAGACTTCCATCTCATGATGTTGACCATTTATGAATAGATTACTGTTTTCTGCAATTAAATAATGTTTACACAGGGTACATCCCTTCCTGCAGTTCTGCTCCATCAGGTGAAATTTTGAATCATGCATCAAGTGAAGGATAAAGCAATCAATTCTTTTAAAACAGCTGTTAATCACAAAGAAAAAAACATTGGAGAAAGAAGCATCTGAAATAGCATCAGAATGTAATGTATTCTTTGCCAACAGCACCTACTGGCTGCTGCTGCAGAGTATTTCTCTGAAGGAGTCTGTGTCTCTCTTTGAACAGGTTACATGAGGAGGTACTTGGTGTTGGGATACATTACTACATCCTTAGTCAACCCCAACACAATCTCTAGGACCCTTAGCCAGTGGATCCTAAGAACACTTGCTCAGTAGTTGTACCTGCTATGTTGAGATGCTGCAGACTCCTTTTTTTTCTTTGGTGATACTGATGTCCCCTTATTTCTGCTGCTGTAATTATTCAATTCAAAATATTTAATAAACTTAATTAGGTCATTTGCATACCTTTTCCAGTTCACCTAAGCGATGTTGTGATCATGTGTTTTTGTGGACACCAACATACTGTCATAGTTTAGATGACATACATAATTTTGAAAAGGCATAGTTGGGGAGAAATACTGCAGAAGATACCCTAAAAATTTGTATGAATGTCAGCTTTTCTCCAATTCTCTAAACTAACAATCCAGGAGAGAGTTATTTTTTTCCCAAGTGCATTTTTGGAATTAATTTTTCTTTGTTTCTTTTTTCATAAATCAGATTTTATTTCCCCGTTTAACTGTCATTTTCCCTGTTTTTTGGAAAAGGTTGAAATTGAACTCCTATAAGAATATCCACAGAAAAATCAAATTTTATACTTATAAGCATCCTAAGTACAGTATCTCATTCCACAAATGAAACTTCAAAATAAAAATTCAGATAAAATCCTCTGCTCACATCTAGTCGCTTTATTATATAACAAGAAAAGAGAGGTGACTCTTACTTGAATTTCAGTGGTATGATGTAGGTATTTGTGTATAAGTTTTTACAAAATTGAGAAATAAATATATTTGGAAGACTGTTTTATTGTATGTTTATAAACTTCATGCACACTGCTGACTGGTGCCATCTTAATACTCTCTGTGTGGCTTTAAATTAACAGTTCACTATTGGAGTAAAATAATTACAAAATCATATTTCAGGAAATAGAATTAACTGTTTAGCTTTCAGATCATGCTGTTTTTATGCTGTGCCTTTGGGAACTTACAGTCCTGCAGACCCAGACTTGTCTGCAACTTTCCTCAAGTTGGGATGTTCTGGATGTATTGGAGTGCTCAGTAATGATGAATTCTGTCAGTACAGAATCTGCCCTCAAGACAGAGAAGGGGTAGTCATAGTTTACAAAATGAACACTGGGTGAAATTGAAGTACATGAAGCTTAACCGAACTCTTAATTACATGCATATAGAATGTTTGCACATTAATGTCTCTCTTGGAAATGTTTAACCTTGAATTTCAGTGACAAGTTATATGCCTTACCTACTGAAGATACAGTATTACAGTAGTTAGCTTTAGAGTCTTGAACATGTTGATATTGCTGATCTGGTGCTGTTCTTAATAGTAACCATAATAGGAACATTAGCTGAAAAAATCGGGAAGTCTTTCAGGAATTTAAAATTTAAGAATTATATTTTATTATTTAATTAATTATATAATTAAGAAATATATTTTAAAACTAGATATTGGACATTAACAGTGATTGTGCAGTCACAGTGTTCATGATAAAAGTATTTTGACTTGTCTGTTCATCAAATCAAGTAGCTGAGGAAATTTTGCTTCTGTATTGAAATATTACCCTCCTATTTTGTGTCATTTTTATGTATCAGGGTTAAAACTGCTGTTTATTTTCAAAAGTTTCAAGATTCATGTTTTTACTGGGTTGAGGTAGTGTTATAAAGATGGTAAATTGTGTGGTGTGCTTAGTGAACAAAGATTGTTTATTCTTTGAGTGCTTTTGCAAATAGGATCATATGGGAAAACTCTGAACTGAGATTCAGAATCTCTTGGAGAATAGTATCTGCTGTGATCATTTGCACCCTCTTGTAAAAGATTCTGAGAGTATAAAAGAGAATAGCATCTCTAATGTATCAAAAGGGACCCCAGGCAAATATACTCATTGCTTAGGTTTGTTGGTATTTCATACCAAATCCATTCAGTGCCTGGAGCATAGCATCCACAAACCACTTCATGAAATGGCTTGCTGTCCGTTTGAAGTGTTCTGTGTCTTTGGGTTAATCTTGTGTGTGGGTAGTCAGTTCCAAGGGGTTAGTACAACTGTTACTCCGCTTGTTTGAAATAGGCCAGTTGCAAATAAACATTATTTAGCTCACTAGATTTGCCCAAGCCATGTCATGAGGATATAGCATTTCAGAACCTCTGCTTAGTGTGCATTGCACAGTGAAAGCGCTTGATCAGTTCCATTAGTGCCAAAGGTGTAGTGCCGGTGCTGTAGTGAATTGCATATTAAATGGCTTTAAATGCAAATTAAGGGGCAACAGGAGCCTCATGTCTGAGTCGGTGGTTTATATCCAAAGACAATTGTGACTAGCAGTTTACCTAGATATATGTGCATGACCTGTTGTTTTATTAACCAGTTTGCTGGGTTTACCTGAGTTGTCTGAATCCAGTGTGAGCACTAGTACAAAAAAGATGTAGTATCCTATATGAATTTTCTGAATTATCATGCCATGCTGACTACGTTACCAAGGGAACAGTTCCTTTCTGATTTTCCCACTCTGTTTTATAGTACTGAGAATCCAGCATAACAAGTCATTACAGCCATTACACTTCGAATCTCTCTATTGTGAGTCATGTGGATTGAGGATGTAGCTGAAAACCTGATGCTTGACACCATGAAACTTGCTGTTTTCAAAACTGTCATGTTTCCAAGGTCTAAGCACCCTACTGTTTTGGGACCTGCTTGGAGCCCCAATGTAATGTGAAGAAAATTTAGTATCTCACTATACGATAGCTACCAAATATCTTCCTTTTCACTCAGATGTGTTATTTGTCCACTGTCATTAACTCCAGTACTAAGGACATACTCAACATCATTTGTATGGCAGTAGCTTTAATATTTACTTCTTACCAGTGTTTCAGATTTGCAGCACAGCTCCTATTCTGCAACAGTCTTCTCTCCATCTTTTCCATTACTCCATATTGTTAGCTATCAGTCTATACAAAATGCTAATTAATACTAAAAAAATACCTTTCTTGCATTATTTTCTGAATTTTATTGTCTCCTCTGTACCTGCATTATATTCAGAGTTACTTTCACATTCTGCAGAGCCTTAGTTACACAGATGCTTTTTGTCATTTTTTACTGCTAGTATTACATCTGTCAAAGTAGTCTTATCTGCCTATTTGTCAGCTTCTTTCATAATGGAGTGTATAATCTCTGTCTATACCACTCCTATCTGTGCTTTTCCAAAGTTCATTTGCAGGACTTTCTAAAAGCATTGAGGAATCCATTTGACACAATGATAAAACAGATTAAAAAGTAGAAATTAATGTTGCCAATGCTTAGCAAAGCACCATTGAACTCTTTTACATTTCATGCTTTTCAAGAAACATTCTGTCTGGAGTAGTGCCTTAGACCAAAGACATAGGCCTTGATTTCTTTTTGTGAATGGCTAATATACTGAAATACTTTCCGAAATTCATACATTTTCAAGAGACATTAGTTGTATTATTGCAATATATGGAGTATCATCAATATTCATAAAATTCTGAAGGATCAGCGTGATTATACTAACCTTTGTTGTGTCAAATCATGAGTTTCTTGCTGGACTTAATAGATTTTTCACATGGACACTTACAAAAATTCATGTGATATTAAGAATTTATTTAAATATAGGAAATAAAAGAAGGATATAAGTAACAAATGCTAATTATTTATATAGAGATAAATGAATGTCAAATAGTAAATGCATGTCTTTTAGACAGACAAGATTTTCCTTGCCTTGCTTTAACTAGGATTATAGTAGGCTTATTAAATTACTCAAACAGATTGAAGGATTTTTTGCCCTCGGAAAAACAATCAATCAGTGATCTCCAACAGATAGCCAAAGATAATTGTATTTTTAAATGCTGTCTCAGAAAACTGTTGTATCTCCTAAGTAATGTCTCACTACAGAAAAGTGTCTTTGACCTGAAAAGGCTTTCTGTGTGTTGTATCATTGATAAACCTGGTTTGAAGTCGGAGCCAATTTTGAACGGAGCAGAAGATAATGAATACAGATTAGGTAGCCTGAATTGTTTCCATATTAATGTTTAGTTTAAAGGTCTGGTTATACACTATTTTGGCACTGGACATGGAAAGGAATAAGAAAAACATCAGAAAGTGGTGCACATGCAGTAGTTGTCTAGTACTTTCATTTGGGAGTTATTTTTCAAAATGTTGACCTACTTCCATCACCAGTTAGCCACCTTCTGCTGTTTCCTGCTTTGAAGCTGTCTTATTGTTCAAAGATCCAGATTGACTAACACTAAAATGGTTAAATGTTTACATTGTGGTGAAATATGACACGATACTGTTAGGTTCTTGCTGTCAAGGGCAATTGTGGGGAAGACTCAGTAACACTGATTATGACATATTCAAACTCTGCATTTAATGCAAGGGTTTTTTAATTGATTTATAAGTGAAATATATAATTTAACCCTTCCTTTTTAATTGGTACCTTCTACTGCAGTGCTAAACCATGAAATTATCAAAAATAAATCAGACAATTGGGCAGATAGATCAATTCTATCAACACTTATATTCATACAGGTTTGTGACACTTAAGTGGAGATGAATGGTGACGTGATTTGGTTTCAGGTATCCCTGCTACTAGGGAAAGAAAATCCTTTCAAATGTAGTTATCTGATAGTTAGAATTTGTCTTGGATTTAATAACTTCATTTAAAAAGGCTTAGTGCTTTTTTGTTTTGCTTTGTCATATTAATCAAAATCTTGGCCTTTATTCATCACATTTTACTAAGGTGAAACTGATGAATTGAGGGGTTGATGAACTCATGAAATTTGGGGGTTTCTTGTATCAAAAAAGCCAATAAGACATTTTGTTTTGTTCAGGCTGAAGGTTGAAGCTCATCTGGAAAATCTGTTTGTGTTCATAATAACGTATTTTACTAACTGATAAATGCAATTTTTGTGTGTATGTTGGGACCAGACTTTGAAATGTGAGCATAATACCAGAGGTGTTAATGGAAAGAGAAAATAATTGAGAGCTATCTTGAGATAGCTGATATTCCAGTAATTTGAATTAGCTAATGCCCCTGTCAGCTGTTGCATAAAAGCAACCCATAGAAATAATGTGGTTGAACGTTCAGGTGGAATTAAAAAATTTTCATTCTCCATTATCTCTTTGTTAGACTTACCACAGATTGTGTAACAACACTGAAATAGCGGAGTAAGATTTAATATAACTGACCATCTGCTTATGTTATATGTCTGAGGCTGACTGGCTTTATAGTACCAGAGCTTTGGGCTCATCTTCCACTCAGATGCCTCAATATGAGATACTGGGTCAATGCTACTGTGGCTGAAGTTCATTTGCTCTATAACATGATCAAACTTTACAAACAGGACAGTTAAGAAATAACCTTATGGAGACAACATAAGAAAAAGAGACATACAGAAGGCATTAAGAGAAGACAGAATAACAAAGGTCTTACTAGCTGTTGAAAGAAAGTTTTGGTGCAAGGAAGTTGAATTAAGCTGTGGAAAGCAGAAGAGAAATGGCAGAGTTACATATTTTAAGGTAAGAAAATGGGGAAAAAGTAGGAAGAAGGAAGAGAAGAGAAAGGAAAAGACAAGACTGTTTTAATAGCTTTTTTGACAGTTATTTTGTTTCTTAAAGAACAACATACAGACATCAATAACTCCTTTTGCCAAATGTTTTCTTTAACTGTTGAATGCAGAATTTACAGCAGTTTCAGCAGCTTGAACTCTGCTTTTTAATCCTCTTGAGAAAAAAATAGCTTTCCACCTTTACCTGTCACATATAGGCTATCAGCTGAACATTGTTATGAGTGATTGGAAGATTCTGCATTGCCTATAGATAGACTCAGAACTCAAAGCTATTGAGAAATTGTTTTAGTGTGTCATTACTCAACAAAAAATCCCAAATAGTAAGCTGTGTGAATATTCATGGCGTACTCCACTTTCAAAGTAAAATATCATAACCACAATGGAAATAGGTTCTGTAGGTCTCCCTTTAGGTTTCCAGATTACCAGTATCCCCATTTCACTTCTACTTGGCATGGGCTGTATTCTTATATACATTTATCCCACTCGAAGGGCTCTGTCTGTGCATCACTTACTCTTGCCATTCTAGATTTTATCTCTCTACAAGCACTTACCTATTCTCCTGAGCTTTCTTGTTCTCCTTGTTTAGGAGTTGGTCTCATATCAGAGGTTCAAATGTCCTCCCCATTTCCCTTCATCTAGTCCAGATCAGCACCATGTATGCAAGAACTCTTGTCATTTTCCTCTAATTCTAGGAACTGTATATCTTTGTTCCCTGCAATCCCTTTTTTTAAAAAAAAAAATAAAATAATATGTCTGATGTGAAATAAATGAGTGTAGTTTTGGGAAATAAAGCAGAAATGAGCCTTCCTTCGGCTAGGGGCTGTTAAAAGATGCCATCTTCTTATTTGACCCGTAACAATTATGCTCCATAATTGTTCCATTTCTCCTCCATTTTCCTTCCCCTGTTTTCCAGTTTCCCCAAAATCCATGTAGTTTTTTCTGTTTATGCATAGAACTTGGATAATTAAAGAGAAATAAATGTAACCTATCAGGTGTGGAATTTGTTCAAGAGGTGAGCATGTCTGCATAGGCCTTATATTCATGCTGTCTCTTCAAGCACAATTTCTTCTAGTTGCCTGAGGTTAAAGAGTACCATGCAGAGAACCACACAGTCTTTCTCTGAAGACATTGGAATTTTGATGTTTTTAGACCTTTTACATTTAACCTATTTTCCATAACAGTGTGTTCCAGTAGGTAATTATAAATACTGTGGCATTTATGCCTTCTTACTTGAGATTTTTTGGCTTAGCAGCTTGTCCTTGATTTGTGTTTGTCTATTATGCCAAAAAAAGTCTATTCAGTACTTTCTTCTCATGAAGATTGTTCTACCCAGTTGTTGATAAACAAAACTGCTTGTCAAGAACCTGTCTTGTAAATAATTTTCTCCATTTTGCTCGCATATGTAGTATTTCTGTCTTTCCTCATTTTTTTAAAAAAAATCTTACATATAAATTATTTCAGTTTTTGTCTCAACTTTATATTCTAAAAGAAGGGAAGAATCATCTTCCAGTTTCGGTTTATTTCTGCTTGTACATCAAAAAACTGCCTTAGCAGTTTTCCCCACTCTGCCACACCATGAACGTGTTCAGTTTTTTCTTTGTTATGAAACCCAAATCATTCTGGATTCATGACTTTCGAAGACACATCCTTTCTGGTTGTCTGAACTTGGCATGAGCTTCTTGTTCAGTGTTAAAATGCACTTTGTTTGAATGGGCCTGATTCATCAAGAAAATTCATGCCTGTTCATATTATTATCATCACAATCATCTTTGTGTGATCTGTGCATTTTGTTTGCTTTGACAATCACTGAAAAATTAAGCAGCTCAATTCTGTGATACCTTATTTTATACAATTTGTTTTACATCCTTTCTTAGTAAATAGTTCTTGTCTTGTCAGTCTTTCATTCTTTTGAAGTTTTTTCATGTGTTCCTCATACAACATTGTTCTATTTCTGTTATTTTTTAGAGATTCACTGAGCAGAGTAGACTGTTTTAAGAAAGGATATACCAGAGTTTATACATATCTTTGTTAGGTTTTGAGTATTTTTTTTAACTTCATAGCAGTTGCTTGTTATTATGTCTAGATAAATTTTGAACAAGGAATAGTTTAATACTGCAGCTGAATTTCTGTTAGGTTTTCCCTACACAGAATAAAATAAACATAATTTCTATAATTAATCTATGGCCTTGTTCAACCAGCATTTCTCTTTCTAACTTTCTCTTTTTCTGCTGTTGTCAGTCATGAAATATCTGTAACAGTCTTGCACTGGATCCTTAATAATGTCAGACTTTTAATAGTGGTAAGAAATTGACTGAATTTTACTACTGCGTACAAGTATGTTCAGATTTTTGCTATAAAAATTCATATAAACATTATTTTCCTATTAAGTTTTTATCTTCTACTGTTGCTTCATGCTTTGTACAAAATTTGCATCTCTAAAGATATATCATAATAAATACGTTTGTAGAATATATATATTCCTAGAAATACCTGATTTTGCCAGGAGTAATATGAATTTCTGTGACATATTTACTAAGGATAATAGTAATACTGGCTTTACTTATGTGTATGTAGATTTTAACTGTTATGGTTCATAGTAAAAGGTTTTGTCAACCTTCCTTCAATTTAAAGAAAATTCTATGTAGGAAACGTGCTACAGAATTGTATCATCTTACAAAATGCAAATTTAAATGAGTTTAAACTCTTACTAGTTCAGAAGAGCTGGAATTATTATTGCATTATAGCACCTGTCTTGCACATAAAGCAGAGCTGTTTGTACTTATTAGTACTTAATCCCTTGCACAAGCTGAAGTGATCCCTCCAAGGTATTTTACACATATGATATTCTTGTAAACTAAGTGAAAGCTCTAGAGCAAGTAACTACTTGCTAGAATGTGTTCCCTTCCTTAGATTTTTTTCCCCCCCCAGAAATAGCTTTTTAAAAGATGCAAATGTCCACTTTTTAAGGCAGGTATTTTTTTAATAAGAATTTTCTGGTGCATATGTTATATCCAGACCAGCAGCTGTGTCCTGCCACAACTACTGTAGAAGGACAGTGACACTGAAATCGAAAACACATCTTTCCATGCCTCAGATTATAGTTTTTCTCTGTCTGAGTAAATAGAACAAATGAAGTAGCATTTTTTAAAAATTGAGTTGCTTTACTTTGGAGTGTTAAAACGAAGGATAATCTTCTTGCACAGGATCGAGGAGATGAATTCACTTACACTGGGAGCGGAGGTAGAGATCTTTCTGGCAATAAAAGAATTGGAGAACATTCATTTGACCAGACATTAACACACATGAATAGGTAAGTTTTGAAGATAAAATTAAAAAATATTCCAAAACAAAGAGCTGGGTTGTTGTGCTTTAATTTAAAAGTAGCATTTTGCTATATTCATTCACTGTTGTACATGCTGCTTTTGTAAACAGTAGTGCCTCTTGCTGCTAAGAATAATTTTATCGAGCATTATGTTTTGTTGATTTAAAGAAACACGCACTTTAGTTGAATACATTGCTGTATTGCTGGTGCAGCTAGTAGTTATGTCTCTGGTTGAAATTGTCCTACAATTTCCTTCAAAGGATTCTGTTTTAATTTAAGAAGTTTGTCAAAACTCTTGGGTGGAAATTTTCTGTTCTAGGTGTTTCTTTTTAAGTTTCTTCTTCAATAGTTAAATCAATTATGAAGTTTAAGTAGGAAGAAAGCATGTTCATTTTCCCACGTTAAAAGAAATCTTTCCTATTTTGCTAGTGCTTTCTTCCATCATAGTTTTCTATGAAAAGCAAGGAATTAGGGTGTTGCTTTATCAAAAAAAAGGTGCTTGAAAAGGAACACATATCTCCAAAAGATGAATTAGGCATCTGCTTAAAGTGTTTTTGTGCCCTCTAAAAGCCTGCCTGAACAAAGAGTTCTCCTTCATTTTCTGTTTCTAAGAGCATAATCTCTTATGCAACTGACCACTTAACACCTGTGGGGTGCTGAGATTGACTGAGACCTTTTCTTTGCCAGGTCTGCTTTTAGATATGATCTGCTGCTGTCAAGCAGAGTAGAGTGGGACTCTTTCAACCTTTTTGGTGGTACTCAAGAGGACAGAGAGCCTGACTTGGCTGCTGAAAAAGGGAGGGAGGGAATGAGAGAGGGGACATGATGTGAATAGGAGGAAAGGAAGATGGAAGTAGGTTTAAGCGATATGTTTACAGGCATATTTAGTGAATAGAGCAAACTTGCTTTGGGGAAGAGAATTAAAAGCTGGACTCCTTAGTCTCAGTTTTTCTCTGCTCTTAGCAAATGAGAAATTCACTGGCAAAGCTTTCCTTGTAGCTTTGCAGGTGAGAGTGCTCAGGGAGTGTAACAAGGTGCTGCTCTTGGTTACTGATTTTGATACAAGTTTTCAAGCACTTTGATACTGAAGATGGTGATGATTCCACGTAGTTGAATCAGTATTAGTTTTGCTTGTCCAGATATTTTTCCTTTTTTAAGCTTTGTTTTTATATAAGAAACATTTTTTAAAGTCAGCATTGTATTAAGCCTGTCTTTTACAGTTCTGTACAATGTGTGTTTTATACTCATACCATGGCTGTTCACAAACAATATTATTTCTTCCATTTGAGATCCATGGTTTGGTTTGAGTCTGATTCTGAAGTGTTTTCAATCCCTGGTCAAATCAGGCTGTGGCAGTAGAAATACTGTTCATTATGATGGCTTGGTCTGGTAGATATTCATAGTGTCTTGCTCCAGGTTTCTAGAAGAGGATCTTCATGTAGTTAGTGGATAAAGAAGTTTGCTTGTCCTTGAGCTAGCTATTATTATTTAACTCCTATTCTGAGTCTGTATTATGTATTATGTGAGAGATTCCAGTTACTTAGAGCTTTTTGAATGGTTACTATGTACTTTTTTCTCTATAGTGTTTTTCGTCATATTTATTACTTTTGTAATGGGGAATAGTGATAAGGAAAGTTTGCCTTTTGTTATATTTTTCTCTTAATTCCCTGAATGCTGTTTAGGAAGGGGTTATTTTTTAAAATGAAGAATATTAAATCTAAAAGGATTGGTTAGTTTTATTTAGCAGTGTCAGCTGAGTTTTCATCTAGAACCTTGACTATAAAATGTTCTGTGTTCCCATTTTTTTTCTTACCATACATGGTAGCATGGATCTCATTGCTTCCATTAGTTATGCAGTTGTTGAAGAATATACTGAAAAGTTCTGTACTGCGTGTTAACACATAATTAGACAAGGGAAGTAGATACGACTTAATTACATTAATTCTCAAAAACCTGTTGTGTGAAGCAAACTGGTTTATGAAGATTCTAAATCTCTTTCTAGGGCATTGGCTCTTAACTGTGATGCCCCACTGGATGACAAAAATGGAGCAGAATCTAAGAACTGGAGAGCTGGTAAGCCAGTCAGAGTAGTGCGCAGTTCAAAAGGACGACGAATCAGCAAGTATGCCCCAGAGGAAGGCAACAGATACGATGGCATTTACAAGGTATTCTGATTTCTACTGAGTGCAACATAATGTTTTTCTTCAGCTGTTTTAAAAAGTCTCATAGGTGTTACATTGCAAATTCTTCATTATTACTTAAAAGAAATATCTTTTTTCTCCATGATAGCTTTTTAGCCTTAGCTTATTCTGCAAAGAACTGAAATGAAATTATTCAGAGCAGTGATAATAGAATATAATCCATAATTGGATATATAAAGTTGAATTTGTAAGCTACTTTGTATGTGCTTACTGAGTCATATTCATCCCTGGAAATCAAATTATTTCCTCACTCCTTCCAATTATATCCGAGCTTTTTGTGTGTTTAATGACTTCTCAGCATCTGAAATAAAGGTGTGTGCCTTTTAAGAGCACTGTACTTATGAAAAATACAAAAATTTCACACCCGAGGGAAGAGCTGCTATGTCATAGTAATGTATAACTTAGTCTTCTCATTTCTTCTTGAACAATTAAGTATGACTGTATGCATGTGTTTGGCTTATGATAAAATAATGACAGTAATTTTATATTGTTCTTTAGGTGGTGAAATATTGGCCAGAAATTGGAAAATGTGGATTTTTAGTGTGGCGCTATCTTCTGAGGAGAGATGACATTGAGCCTGCACCTTGGACCTCAGAAGGAATGGAACGATCAAAGAAACTGGGTCTGAGCGTACAGGTCTGGATCAGGACTCTCAGAGTTGTTTTTATTCTCAGTTCCAGTAAACGAATTCCAGAAACAAACACTACAGATTATCTGCAGACTGAAAGAATCCTGTAATAGTGACACAGCAGAAGGGACAGTGGATAAAGCTTTCTGCCTTAGCAGTGAATTGCTTTGCATGTGTGGAAAATTAAGGGTTTGAATCCAGTTTTGTGATCCTTAGGCTGGAAAGAATTCCAACAAGTGATTATTCTTATAGCTCAGTCTGTCTGAGAAATCGAAAAGCCTGTGCATTTGTGTGTGGTTTTTTTTCTCCATGTGACTGAGGAGTTTGTATAGAGAGTGTATTTCAGGCACAGAAATAAACTGACCCGTGAGGACTTGGGCATTGCAGAACCCATGAAAGATGGAAAGAATTAACATACTGTTTGTTTTCTCAGCAAGGCAATGGTATATGTTACTGCATACCATCATCTTCAACTAACTGATTTGTATAGTTGAAAGGGCATAGACAGGAGTATTGCGTTCCTTTTAACACAATCAAGTCTAGATTAGATTCTTTGACTTGGCTATACTTTCTTAATAATAGACACTAATTTAAATGTTTTCTCCATAATCATAGAACAGTTTGAGTTGGAACAGACCTTAAAGATCATCTAGTCCCAACCCCCTGCCATGGGCAGGGACACCTTCCACTAGACCAGGTTGCTCAAAGCCCCGTCCAACCTGGCCTTGAACACTGCCAGGGAGGGGGCAGCCACAACTTCTCTGGGGAACCTGTTCCAGTGCCTCACCACCCTCACAGGAAAGAATTTCTTCCTTATATCTAATCTAAATCTACCCTCTTTCAGTTTAAAACCATTATGCCTGGTCCTATCACTACACTCCCTGATAAAGAGTCCCTCCCCATCTTTCCCATAGACCCCCTTTAGATACTGGAAGGTCCCCATAAGGTCTCCCCGGAACCTTCTTGTCTCTAGGCTGACCAACCCCAACTCTCAGCATGTATTGTAGGGTTTTAGGAATGATTATGTAGTTACTTAATATGTAGTCGCAGGGTTTTAAAGCCTTTTAGAAATTAAGTCTTGTTAGTATTTGGGAATTCCTGTATGTCAGCGGGTTTTGTTTTAAATCTGTGCTTTTTTATTTTAGTATCCGGAAGGTTATTTGGAAGCCATGGCTAGTAAGGAGAAGAAAGATAAGGTTAAAAAGCAAACTGTGAAACAGGAGCCAACCAACCAGAGTAACGGAAACCAGAAAAGGACAATTGATGATGGTATTTCTTTTTATTTTTTTAGCATTCATCAGCAATGTCTGTCATGTTACGTTTTATTAAGCCAGTAGCATGAAACTTAGCAGAAGTGTGAAGTTACTTGGAATACTAATGTAAATTAATAAGCACATGCTCTGTAATTAAGTAGTAGTATAGGGAAGTTATCCTATTTACTACTCTTACAGGTTTTTTTTCTCTTAAGCTCTGTGGAAAAATGAACTGTGCATCTGCGTGCTGCAGTTCAAAACAATGCTGAACAGTATGAGTTGAATTAGGGATTTGATTTCTGATTTCATGAGTCTAATCCATGTTTTAGACTTTCAGAAGTAATTTTGTCTTCTCTTTTATTAGTTCAGACTAACACTCTGTAGTTACCGTGTCTAATGGTCATAATCTTAAGCAGGTATAGAGGAGCCTACGAATACACCCAAAGCCATGAGAATGGGAGACGGAGGGAAAGGAGAGGCTTTCCAGCTGACCCAAGAGCAGCAATGGCTGATTAGAGAAGACTGTATGAACCAGAAACTGTGGGATGAAGTACTTGCTTCTCTTAAGGAAGGACCAGTATGTTTGCTGCATGCATGATTTTCCATGTTTACCTTTTCTTTAGACTGTTAGGAGAAATCTTGAGTCTCTCTTAAAACCTAATTTTGTTGTTGAACTTTTGCTGAATACAAAATCTGTCTAGCATTATTTTTATTTGTAAGACTGATTTCAAGAAAATAATCCTCGCTTGTTCTGTTTGCTCTTGATGGGTTGGTTTACACCTGCATAATAGAGAACTTTTCTTGGTCAAAAAACATTTTGGAGTTAGAACTGGCTATTTTTTTCTTCTCATTTTCGAAGAGAGCATGTTTTGTCTGAATTATAAATGTATTGTTGTGCTGTGTTGATGTGAGAAATCAGACAAGAAGATAAATGGTTCTAGTCACTATGTCTTGCTTAGAAAATAATTTTATGACAGAAAATACAGGTTGTTTGCTTTGTTTAAGAAGATAGAAATATTGTCATCTTCAAATTTAGATATGAAATGAAAATGTTTTCATTCAAATCTGGATTATCCCACTCTGTAGAGAAGGGAACCTTATGTAAGATAGAAAATACTTTCCTCCCCCTAAAGGTCAAAAAAATATTAAGAATAGCTCAACATTGAAGAGACTATAGAAACTAGTATAAAAAAGGTCCACAAGAGGAATATCTCCTGAAATATTATGTCTTTCAGTGATAATTAGTTTTACCAGTGTCACGTTCATAGTTACTTTTAGCCCTTTTTTAGAAGAAATCAAGTCACTAAGAAGTTAAAATAACTTCATAAAACTCAACTCAGTGAAAACCAAACCATTGGTTGGAAAATGGATATCTAAAAGTGGACATACATAATTAGTTTATTTGAGAACTACCACTAGCTATTTATGGTGCTTCTGTAACAGAAAAAGCATCTATAACTCCCTGTTCTTCCACTTACAGTACTATTTTTTGCTATAATACTGCTGCAGTTGTCTGGAGAAAACAGTCATTTAAAAGTGGTTGAGTTACTGAGAAGTCATTTATCTGCAGATTCCTACCCATAATTTTGGTAAGATTTCCATTTGGTTGCCACTAAAGGCAATGGGAATCATTGCTAGCTTTGGGTCGCTACTGTGAAAATGTAAATCCTTCTGCTTGAAACAACCACCTTCCCTTTTAACTAAATAAAATGTGGTTTAAGATAAATCTGGTATTTTAAAAAGTATTACAAAGAACCGTATTTTGATTACCCGTAGATCTGCGGTTTTTTTCTATACCCAAGCTTGTATTCTTGAGATATTTGGAGATAACTGACATGCCAGAGATAAGCATGCTTGTGTGTGTAAAGCACCTGATACAGTTGTATCTTGAAGATTCCTCAGAGATGCCCTGAGAAGATTTATAAACCAGGGAGGTTGATTTACACAATGCAGAGAATTTGGCCTGAGGAGAGAAGAAGCCATTAAGCTAGCCATTATCCATAAGCACAGGAGAAGGTGCAGAAGTGGCTTTCTTAGCAAAGTAAGTTCCCTTGGCAGAGAACCAGATATCTTTCAGGGACATGCAAATTTTTAGCGGCAGTTACTAAACACAACTACTAAATTTTCTGACCTATGCTAAGAATCAGGCATGAGGGGCCCTCAGGTCTCTTTTTTATTTTGTTTGTAACAATACTCATACAAACAAGTAAAGTGATCTTTAAAACACTAGTTCTCTGATTTGTGGAAGAGCAGGGAAATAAAGCAGTTAAGGACCTGGTTCCTGATTACTTTTAGAAAGCTGCACTTGTGGATGTGGAGAACTTAAGAACTTCTGGAAGTTCATCATCTTTATGTAATCATGGCATTTATGAGAACTGTAACAGAGTTTATCTTTTTTATTCCTTTGCCCTACACTAGAATTTTCTGAAGAAACTGGAACAATCCTTTATGTGTGTCTGCTGCCAGGAGCTGGTTTACCAGCCAGTGACAACAGAGTGCCTCCACAACGTCTGTAAAGTAAGAATAAACTCGGTCTTGCTCTGGGCTGTTTTCTTGGCTCTAAGACACCAGTCACCAAAGCCATATGTATTTTAGAAAGGCAATATTGCCTAACATTCTGAGCAAAAACATGCAACAAGTTTGCATTCAGTGATTGCTGTGTAATTTTAATTTTATGTAATAAAGAGTGGAAGTACGTTCAGTACAGTTCCTGATAGACATAATGAGTGAAGTTTACCACTGCTGTTGTTCCTTTGTGATCAGTGGAGTTACACTAGGAATTGGTTTGGTTCAGGAGCTAGATGTTGGTACAGTAACAGTAATTTAATTTTACGAAGTTAAGGAATAACATCAGATTTTATAATTGTGTAACACTCTTAATAAGAGTTGTTGAAAGGATGCAGGGTAAATACCAGAAAATTATTTGGGCTTATTTGGAGTAAGTGATGTTTTCTTGTTAATTCTTGTCATTGTTTATGTTTGGTAGGAGTGCCACAGAAGTCAATTTATAACTTGTGTATCTTAAAATCTTGATCAGTTGGATGTAATGTCAGGAGTTTGGAATCCAGTTTGTACTAGAGTTAATTTTTGTAGCATGAGTATGTAAAGAATCATGAGCTGAATTGTGCATATTTGAACTGTGTCTGCCATACCTAGTATTTCTGCTTAAGAGCCTAAAGGGACTCAGATTATTACCGTCCTGCTACAATATCTGATAACGCAAGTTTGCTGTTCAAGAAGATATGTATCACTCCAGTAAAAATCACTGTGTTGTTATGGATCGCCTGCACACATAGAATTCTTATGGCTCCTTAAAAAAACATAAAAAGCTTTAAAAAGTGTTGTAAAGGGGTTAATATAGAGAATTATGGAAATTGGAAAACCATGGAGAGAAGAAAGCTGAATGGCAACAAAGTCCAAAAGCACAGAATTTGAAGATGTCAGTAAATGTTTGTGAATACAAAATACCATCCAGTTAACTTAAGCACTGACGCCGATGTGTTAGAGGTTGTATTATTCTACATACAGCTTTAAGGCTTAACTGACTGTCATTTGATGAGGTAGATGGAGGTTGTTACATAAACACTTGTCATGGTTTGAGCTCAGAGGACAACTGCGTACCACACAGTCACTTACTCCCCTTTTCACCCTCAGTGCTGGAAAGGAGAAAGTAAAGCAAAGGCTCAGGAATGGAGATAAGGATGTGAAGGGATGATCCATCCATTATGGTGATGGGCAAAAGACAGACTTGTTGGGGGTGGGGAACCGAACATAAATTTACTAGACACTAACAACAACACTAGACAGCATAGTACCATGAGAAGCATTACCACACCTTGAAAACACCTTCCCCCACCCCTCCCTTCTTCCTGGGCTCAGCTTTGCTCCCTGTATCTCTACCTCCTTCCCCCCAGCAGTGCAGGGGGCAGGGAATGGGGGGTGCAGTCAGTCCTGCTGCTTCTTACACCTTGGTGCAGGGCAAACTTATGGCATTCGTCCCCTCTTTCAGCACAGTCCAAATCCCTCTCACAGGAGTCAGTCCTCCACAAACTCTTTCTGACGTGAGTCACCCCCACATGTCGCAGCCCTCCCAGCGCTGAACTACAGCAGCGGGGGCTTCTTCCCATGGGGTCCCGGCCTTCTTCAGGCACACTTACCTGTCCCGGTGTGGGGCCCCGCACAGGCCACAGATCAGCATCTGCTCTACCATAGACCCTCCATGGGTGGCGGTGGGGGTGACCTTGCCATCTCACCACAGGACACAGGGGTGTCTCTGCTCCTGGTATACTCACCTTCCTCTTGAAATGAAGGTCTGGAAAACTGTAGCAATCTAACTGTGAATCTGTAAGGAAGCTGCAGACATGGCTGTGATTCACAGGAAGGTGCTAGCGGAAGTGAAGGGAATCTCGGTAGTGATTTGTTTTAATTTCTCCCAAACTCAATGTTTCACATCCCAGCCCAGAGCAGACCTTGTTTGTTAGGACATTTTAGTCACAGAGGCAGCGCTAGGCACTGGAGGGCTTGGTAATGACTTCCTTTTTTCTGGTAGTACAGCAGATTGCATCTTTGGTTTATAGTGATTCATTAGTTTTTGCTGGTTAAGCTGTCAGTCCAAAATAAAGTTCTCACAATTTACTTCTCTGTCTTGTATGTCCTAGAGTTGTTTACAGCGCTCCTTCAGAGCTGAAGTCTTCACCTGCCCTGCCTGCCGCTATGACCTTGGAAAGGGCTACACCATGGTTCCCAACAAGATACTGCAGACACTACTGGACCAGTTCTTCCCTGGTTACAGTAAAGGACGATGATGTGCTCAGATCCTTCTGTACTTCTCCCAGTGACTTTATAGACAATAAAGGGGAATAAACATGGAAAATTCAACAGTGGACCAGCCAGCTTGATGGGACTCAATATATTGTCACATTTTGAAGCAGCTAACCCTCTTCCCCTCATAGCCATCTTTTTGGTGTAGTGAGAACTCTAATTCTCAGCTGTCTTTTAACATCAAGGGTAGTTTTGGCCAGTTAACAAATAGTTTTTAAAGAAAAGAAAAGCCTCAGCTCTTACTGGCCTAGCTGATGCTTAATTTATGAATTATTTTTTTGTAACTACCTCAGGACAGAGGAAAATAAATTGTGGGGATGACAAAAAGTTAGTGAAGTTTTAGCTAAACACTGCCTCCTGATATTAGTTGTGCCTGGTCCATGTGGTTTGATTTACAAAAAAAAAACCCAAACCAAAACAAAAACCCACAAAAAAACAGCAAAAAAACCCCAGAAACAGCACTTAAGCCAGCTGGATTAAAGAACAGCAAATTCTGTGGTGTGCATAATCCTTTTTTGTCTTTTTCTTCTATTATGCTGTATTTTTTTGCAAGAACAGGCTGATTTTTAGTCTATTTTTGTGAGCTTCATTGTGCTTTTCTTGTATCTTATGCAACTTGACTACTAATGACTAATGAGAACAATATGAATGCATTGTTGCTGCATTAGTGTAAAGTGATCTGTGTTTTTTGCACTTAAAGAGGGTATTCAAGACACTCTAGTTGTGTAAAAAATATTTCATATAAAAAAGCCACTTCTGTATTAGTTAAAATGTATGCTTTTAGTAGGTCTTGTATCAGTGGCAATACATCTACACAGCATTGAAGGCAGTGCTAGCTTGGAGAGGGTTCAAATCGCTTCATATTGTGATCTGAAATTTTATATACAATATATCCCCCCCCAAATATACCTTATTAAATATTTTATGATTCAGAAAAGTTGCTAATTTTGTTTTTACTATTATCCCCTTATTTAAATCATAACATTTTTATCAACCTTTTTTTTCAGATTATTAAATACTTTCTTTAGTGGGCTTGTTTTTCAGACATGAGGCTCTATATTCCTTAACTAATTTCTCAGTTAAAAAAACATTGTTAATTAAGAAAAAAAACCCAACCTAACATCAATGTCCATGGGTTCACATATACTCTGTAGTAGCAGCTGTCATAGCAGTAGTTGTAGGAGCTACTCTGGTCTCCACTGAGCATTTGAAGGAAGCTCGTTAGTGCTCAGTCCATGTACCTGAGTCGGAGGGAGCCCCTCCTACCCACTGGTGTTGGCAGTGCTTGCTGCTTGTGTGACTCGGTGCAGCTGGGAGCTGTGGATGCCCCACAGAGCAGTTAGTCAGAGGTTCCCACCGCAGGCATGGAGCTGCACTGCAAAGCAGGCATGTAGAAGTATACACGGAAGTATGTATGTCATTCTCAGTAATTTTAGATCATGTCCTTATGCTGGTGTGGTAAGGAACCAGTTACTGAGATGCATGTGGCAGTGCCGTTTTTTGTGTCTGAAAGTTAGCTTAATGGCTTGCTTACTTCATCCAAAATAAGTAACTTCTCTCTCTCCCCACTCTCCCGCCCCCCCCATTCTACTTAGGATTTCAGTTGCATCTCAGATAATGCTCGTACTATCTCTCTAGTCGTCATATATCAAAAAAACAGGCGTTGCTGAACAATTTTGAAAGATTTAATTTCTCGGCTTTTTCTGTGCTTACTAGAATGAGGATTCAGCCTTTGTTCAGTAGGTGAATTGGTATTAGTGTTAAGCATACAGTTTAAAAGAGCTACAGACAGATTCTTATATCCTGTTGAACTTCTATGTTTTACAAAATATTAGCTCACTATTTTATGGGGAAAACAGACCTAATTTTACCTTTGTAACAATCATTGCATCTGTGCAGTAAGCACGTAAGACTTGTGACTTTTTACTTGGTAATTGAGTGCTGTGAAATACTTTATACCTTTTAATGCTTCTTTCTGTTTGAGAGATTTTACCAATTAATTGATGAGATAAATTTCTCAGTTTGAGGTCAACAGTGGGAAGTTCTCTGCTTAATACAAAAATATGTAAACCAATTTTTTAATGTATCTTTTCAGTGAGAAACAATCAAGCAACATGAAACTGCCTTTAACAAACATCAAAGTAGCTTGACAAGACTTCGTGGGGTTAGGTTGGCAATGCAGAAAGACTGTCCTTTCCTCACATTACAAGTTTGCAGTGTTTTTTCATGATTTTTTACACCCTTTGTGCTGTATCAGTAGCTACTGAAAGACACCCTTTTCAATATAAGTATAAATCAGTATAAAATTCTGATTTTCTTCACCATGTATTTAGACGTTTTAGGACCTAGGTGCAGCTTTTCACAGCAAAACTGGTACCTGGCATAACCTTTCTTTAATGAAATCCATTCCTGTCTCCTGTCATCTGCAGTGTCTTTGTGTAATTAAAGCCCCCACTGAAGTCATAAGGTAGGTAATGAAAAAGTGGCAGTCCTGAAACTTTCACCATAAAATACACAAAAGCACAGTACTTGAAATAGTGCTGTGAACACTAGCCTCATTTGTGTCACTTCAGAGAAAGCTCCCAGGCATGAGTGTGCATGTAGACCTTCAAGAAGAGGTTGCGTAGTTGCTGATTGTAAGGTGTGAAACTGTGCAGTCTTTTCCCCAGTCTGAGTGTTACCCCAGTACCCGTTTCCTCATTCACCAAAATCCTGCTTGGTGTGGCTGAACGAGTTTGTCTTTACAGGGTCACTTGCATCAGACACAAATGAGTCTGCACAGACCCACCCTCAGGTTCCTTTCAAATGCACTCATAACACGTACGATCTCTCTGTGTAACTGGTAAGAGGATCAGTTTTATAGAAATTTGACTGCAAGAGATGAGAAGAGGCTCCTGTTTAAGGTCTGTGGTCTGGCTACTGAGTAATTGAACATGGTGTTGTGAGTAGCAGTAGGACTCTGGTCTCAGAGTGCTGTTGGTATTCTTGGAGGGCCAGAGCTAAAGCTGTGAATCAGTTTTTATACAAGCTGTACATGTATGTGACAAAGCAAGGAAAGATGAGTGCACTGTATAAACCAAAGCCAAGAGCCCAAATAAGAGATTTGAGAAACTGTGGAAGGAGAACACTTTGTTAGACAAGATCTAATACTAAGCAGTTCACAGTCTGTTAGAAAAGGTGTTTCATGCCTTCTCCAGAATAAGAGGAGAGGATTACATGGAACTACTGGGAAAAATTGATGTGATGTAGAAAGAAAGTTAAGTTTGATACTGCTCAACAAAACCAATCATTCTATCTCTTTAAAAAACCCCAGAGATTTCAGTATTATGCTCTGCCAGTATTTTGCCTTGTGTAAAAGCTGTTACTGCTGTGGCAGTTCTGACAAATGAGAACTTACGCCTCATAATTTCATACTGCTCTGTGGGATAAATCCAGCTGAAAAGTTAAAATCGAGAACATGACAACACATAAAACTCCAACCAATTTTATTAGAGTACTAACATTGGTAGGTAGAAAAAACCTTGTATGAAATGTTAACACTAGCAATGCTAGTGGTAATATGTGAAGTAAATTAAACAATCTACTTCATCTTTTTTTACAAAATATAAACAATTACTCCTGCAGTTAATATTCATTACTATTGCCTTATACATCTGCATATTCTCTTTTTTTTAACCATATCTTCCATGCCAGTTTGCAAATTGGGTGTTAATTGTTAAAACTTTAGCACAAAACAGACAAAATACTGAATCAAGGCAACTTCAACATCAGCTGCTGTGGAACAATCAATCACATTTTGTTTACACCTAACATACTGATTGTATTTACATTTTAACTGAGCAGTGATTCAATTAACAAACATGGTGATTATCCAAAATATACACAGTATATAAATCCCCTATCAGGTCTGGGAAGAAAAAGCCATCCTGATGGACTCAAAAATCCAGGCAGCTGGAATGAGTCTTACGAAGATGCTCTCTTCTGCTCAGAAAAGGGAGATTCGTAGGCTTCCATTGGTGGACAGGTACAAACCAGATGTTGATCTCCATATATGTCATCAATGCGAGCAATTGTGGGCCAAAACTTGGTTTCAGGCTTCACAAATGGCTAAGAACAGAAGAAAAAATAGCTATTTTAATTTTTCTACCAAGCAAAACTACGTAACTGTAATAGACATTAGAAGTTTTAAGAATGACAAACACTGGAAAAGTTTTAAGTGAAGTCATACTTGAAATCTGTTTGCAGTCCCTGAAAGGTAACAAGCATGTATAATAAAAGTTGGCAGTCAAAAGAATATTTAGATTTTTAAAAACGTATAACCACGTTCTCTAACAAATGCTTGCAAAGAAGCAGTTGTCATGGGATAAAAAAACCCTACAACCCTTTGAATAACTGGCTTACAGACAGGAACCAAGGAAAAGTGGAGGAGACTACCAAGACCTGTGCTGTTGAGTATAGTTATATAAAATGAGGTGGCAAACTTCACAGGTTTCTTCCTCTTTGAAACACTACATAGCAATGAAATAAATCCAATTCAGTTTTAGGTGAGGAAAGTTAGTTACACATATATTTAACTTCCACTATTGTGGAAGCAATTTTATGTAGTGCTCTGAAGAAGTCTGATGTATCCATCTCCATTTTGACCTTTATTTGTAGCAGGCTACATTGGTGTGGCTTGCCCCATGCTGATTGCGCATCATGTCAAATCCTCATCCAAGTTCTTCAGAGCAGAGCTTTGAATGTCAGGACGTGGGACTCTGTTTGGGGAGCCCTGGTGCAGTATGTCAGAACTGAACAGGCTGCTTCCAACTGAAGTGCTAAGATTTAGAAATCCATGTTTGCACTTAATGTGTAGAGAATTTTTTTAAGATTTTTCTCCTTGTCTTGAAAAACAAAACTAATGGAACTACTGTAGAGCTCACACACATAAAAACTGAGCAACAGTAAAAATGGCTCTGAAGTTTTTATTCTTACCAGATTACTTCAACTGACCAGAAAACAACAGAGCAGAAAGCACACATATTACCACACCACTAGGATCCCATTATTTACTCACCAGTGGGAATGCTGCCACTTCTCTGGAATAAGGACGATCCCACTTGGAAGAAGTGACACAGTTCAGAGTATGTGGTGACATCTACAAGCAAAAAGACGTATTTAGGACACAAAAATACTGAATTCAATTGGATGTAGCAGTGTGAACCCTCCTTCAAGTTCACATTGCTACATATAAGTAATTACTGCCGAGGCAGTCACTTGAGAATACCATTTATGTAGGGAAAAAAAGGCAGATTTAAAGCAGGAAGCAAGTCAGTAGCTGGATTTTTTTCAGTTTACCTGAAGATACTACCCAATGTTTGAATATGCTTCTAGCTTTTCAGTAAATTCCCTCAGTATTTAAAAAGTCAGCACAGCATTACAAGAACATTGAACAGAGCTTGAGCCTATAGCAATTTTGTGCTGCAGTTGCTAAAATAATTCATTCAATCTGTATTTTACAGTTAGTTCTAAGGTCATTCCACTTCCCTTCTTAAACCGGATAAATAAGCATCTCTCTTTCATTACTTTAAGATGACCTTGAAATTTATAGATCATGTGCTTGCGTAAATAACTTTCCTTGCTGACAGAGCAAAGGCCAGACTTCTGACTTGAAAAAGTCACAAGTGAAATTTTGAAAAAGTTTAGAGTTTCTAAAAAAGTCAAATTTCAAGAAATTCATGTGTTCGCTGTTGCACACAGTTATTTTTGGCAGTACTGAAAGACCAGGAAGCGGGCTCACGTAGCCTCAAGTAAGTCTCAAGGGTTGAGCTGATGCTGGTAACTTGTTCCATATGCCATCTTACCTTTAGTGGATTAATTTGGGGGTCCATCCTGCCCTCCTCTATTTCAGCAATTTCCTGCCGAATACTGATCATTGCATCACAAAATCTGTCCAGCTCTGCCTTGTCTTCAGACTCTGTTGGTTCAATCATAAGCGTCCCTGCCACTGGCCAGGACATGGTTGGAGCATGAAAACCTGATAAAGAAGAAATCAGTCACTGACAATAGGTCATGAATGAATATATACATTAGCTAGCAACTGATTCACAAATTCAGCCCTTTCTATAATCTACAGGACTGAACTTGTTTGTGGTGTTGGCAGTGTACTGACACTTTTCAAGTATCTTAATTTTTAACACTGAGGGGTAATGCCATTGTATTATTTACAATAGAGTTACAAACTGATTTAATGAAATGCTCTTAAAGCCTTCTCTTTTCGGTTTTTTACTTTTCAGCCTGAAGTATATTGCTTCTTTCCCAGGATTATTTCTGTTCCTGCTGCTCACTTCAGTAGAAGTGTTTTGTCACTTTACCTTTTTATGACAGGCTGAATGTCAAAGTGAGGTGGGTAAACAAGGTAAAAAGAAAATGTGGCCTCTCATGATTCCCTTTTTGCACTACTGCTAATTACAGCCTTGTGACACTTCTCTTTCAACTGCAGAGGATGGAACTTATTACTAAACTTATCCATGTAACTCACCTCCATACCTACTGAAAAGTCTAAGTGGTGCATGCTATTTCAGGCTATAGCAGCCCACTTACAAAGAGCAGGAATGGTGGGGGTTTTTGATATCACAACCAGGCTTTGGATTATTTCACTGACAGGTATTATTGGTTAGGGTTTTAACAGCTTTTATGCATATTTGTTAGAAGCACAGTTGCATAGGATCAAACAGTTCAATGGGTCATCTTGTGTGGCAGCCACGATCAGATTCTTCAGAGCATGTGTACAAAACTGCTTAAACTGTATCAGGATGGAAGCGTTTAAATCCTATTATCCTACTTCAAAAGTATTTGTTTGGGGTTTTTTTTTGTTGGAATCTTATTAAGCTCTTGCCTTCAACCCGCTTGTTCCAATGGTTAAGTCATGTAATTGCAAATTTGAAGTAGCAGTTTACAAAACTGGAGAGGTACAACTCAGTTGATGCAAATATCTCTCCAGGCCCTTAATGAACATGAGGAAACCTGAAATGATCGTGACAGATTCACCATCCATAAGCACAGGACTAGAACGTTTCTGTCTCCCTTTAGAAGAGATTTAGGAAATTCTCACTTACGCAGCTATTTTAAAAAAAAGACACTGACTTACCATAATCCTGAAGTCTCTTAGCAAGATCTACAGCTTCAATGTTTGCTGTTTTTTTGAAAGCTCTTGTATCCAAAATGAATTCATGGGCTACATAACCTGTGAACGAAAAAGCGTACACTATGTTTACTTACTAGTAGAATAATACAATCTGTCAAGCAGTCTATTCTGATGGGTTTTGTGGAGCATGGCAAAAAGGCAAACTAAAAAATATCCACTCGGGTAAAAACTGAAACCTGGGAAATTATCAAGTAAGAGATACACAATTCAGTATTTGAAGACTGGCCCTCTGAGTCCCATGTCACATTAAGAAGAGGCCTCACTTCCAAGATCAGAACTAGGAAAGGGTGGTCAAAGTAGCTCCTGTAATTTACAAGTACTCTGAAAAATAACTGGGTTTGTCAGTGGCCCAACACCATTTGGGTCTTCGGCTATCTCGAATTAGACATGTACAAGATAATCAGTTTCATGTTATGACTGAGAAAAGCTCAAATCTGGTGTTATAGAGAGGCTAAAGACTTAAGTTATCTAAATTTATATCCATGATCCTCAAGAACCTAGTTCCATTTCATTGCTGAATCCTTCAAAATTTGCAACTTCCATTCACTTCTGTGAGGAAATAATACATTATCTTAAAATGTAACCTGCACGTTTAAGACATGTATTTTGAATACATACGTATCATACTCAAATAGTCTTTGGTGCCATTCAGCTTAAACAAGCAAAATAGCATTCTCTGATAGTTACTCTAACGGATAATTCTTTCACCTCTTCTTAATTATTTCTGTCCTGCTGCAAGACTGGAGAGCCATAGCAGGCAACTACAATATAGCTAAAGTATTTTACATTGCCAAGGGGATTCTCCCTCATCTCACAAAGGAGAATAAGGAACAGAAATGACAGAAATTTGGTGGGGGGTTTTCTGAGAGAAACTGTGCAAGGGGAAGTACAGGTCCAAAAATTGCTTCCAGTTCTTAAATTGTTGAGCCGTTGGTTATGGCAGATTTGGAGGTCTCAACTTTGTTGCTTCTTGTTTTTCTACTGTTCATTAATCTGCTACTAGAATTCAAGGAGATGCCATGGTTTACTCCATCTTTTGTAATAATTTAATTACAAACAGGCATTTTTACTTCTACTTCCAAATATCTCAGTTTCATTGCAATACCTCCACAAAAGCAGTGTGGCAGGTTATTTGTCTCCTTATGAACAACATCAAGAGAAGTTTGAGATGCAGCTGTCACGTAGCAGTAAAAAATGAACCATACTGCAAGCCAACTTCTACACTGGAAAAAAAAAAAGCTTTGTAGAAGAAAACAAACTGTCCAATACTTGCCTCTTGCTCCTCTGAAAAGGATTTTGTAGTGCTTCTCTAGCCTCTTTGCCATGTAGTTTGCATTTAGTATTGCAATCTCAGAGGCATGCTTCAGACCTTTTGCTCCCATTGTCTGAAAGAGGAATAACATGAAGAAAGAGGTCTAAAAACACTCCTAAGCAAGCTCAGTGTGTTCTTGTACTGGCCAGCATGATAGACAACAGCACTGTAATGCATCTGCCTAGTTTTAAGGCAGTCACACTGCTATTATACTTTTCCACTTGCTTGAGAGCAACTACGGTATACATACCTTATGAGACTGTTTACTGTATAAATGAGTTTTTGGTTAAAGTCAAGTGAACAACCCAAACCTTTCCTCAAACTGAGAAACTCTGAAGTGAACAGAAAAAAGTGAGAACTCAAGACTGTCATCAGCACGCTTGTAAGAACTGTACATGCTACCTGTCACCATCCTTACCCCCCAGGGCAAGGGTGTCCAGAGACCTTCCCAAAAAGCTATGTGTGCTGTCTGTACAGATTATCACAGCAACTCAAACTCTGCTTGCTGGTGTCACGTCACAGATGATACTGTGCATTAACAAAGGCCAGAGCCAAATGAACACAGAGGCACTTACTTCTCTGCTAAAGCACTGCAAAAGGACAGCACTGGAATGGAGCTGTGGTTGAATTTCTTAACACTGCACTTGGAAGTTAAGTCGGCAAAGGAGAAAGCCAAAACAGCCTGAGGTAGCCCCTTCAGATGGGACAGTGTAAACAGATAGCACTTTGCACTGTGAAGAAACAGCTTCCCTTAAAAATTTACTACAGTTTAAACATTCTGTAATAGAAGCCAGCTTACAGTCACAAGTGAATTTTACCCACATCTGAAAAGCCACCATGGAAGTTGTACCAGCTCATATTTGCTCATTTCAAATTCCAGAAGAGCTGGTTTCCCTGGGAGCACAAGTTTCCATGGTTAGAGTGTCGAACTGGCTACAGGGTACTCTGAATGACACAGCCTTTATATTCACCTTTCCAGCTCTTGCTCTCACTGAAAGCTTTAAATGTTGCTCAGAGTCCCAGCACACCCTCTTCTCAAACAGAATTTGAATCTCTTTTGGCTGAATACTTCCATATATGTAACCAGGTATTTGCAGGCTTATCACTAAATTGCAACACATTTAAAAAATTACATAGATCATGATCAAGTTGTCACACATCCAAAGTCAAAACTAAGTTCAGTTTTCAAATTCAGTAAAATCCCCTGGAATTCAAGCTCTTACTAAATAGATTTGTGAAAGCTAAATGTTACATACAGGTCAAGTAATACTGCAGCATACAGCAACCAGAAATATTCTTGGAAGAACAGTAATTACCAAGTAGCTTTTAAACATGAATTCTTCAATATCGGAGACAGTGGAAGGGCAAGCCTGACTGCAGCTTTCTGCCTTGTGTCCACTTGTCTCAAGAAATATTAGACAAGAGACAGAAGAATTAAGCAGACTACATAGGCACAGCAGTTGTCCTGCCATCCTTTCTTATTGCAACAGATGGCAACAGGCTGATCCATTGTCCTACTGGAAAACAAGAAGGTTCAAAGGATGTGCATAACCTATGACCATGCCATGGTCATATGCATTTCAGTCTATGCAAACATCTTATGATGAGTTGCTCTTAAACCTGTTCATGTGGTTCCAGTGGTCCTTAGACTGGCTGAAACAGAAACAGTCCCTGAGCAGATACTCCTTATAAAAGTCTACCCACCTTGATATACACCCAGGAAATTGGCAATATAGCACTGGAACCCCAAGGTGCAGCACTGACAGTACCCAAAGGACATGCATCCTTATTTGGCTGTATTTTGATGACAGGGTGGGTAGGCAAGTAGGGAGCCAAATGTTTCTTCCTAAAATAAAAACACTGATTTTAGAACTTAAATGTGAGTTCCTGTGTTACCATTACTGGAAGAGTTTCAGCAGTAGCTTCTCTTCACCTTCCTTCCCAACACAGTCCTCCATGACGTCTGGTCTATGTCTTCTTCAACAGAAAGTTTATTAACATAACTGCTGACAATGGAGGATGGTGCTCAGTTTTCAACCTATCACAAAATACTCACGCAGCTATCCAACTCAAAACTATTTTTTTAAAAGAGTAAAATTATTTTCTTTTAAAGGAATATGATTAACCTATAAGATAGATACACACAGTTCATGTACGACTTCTGCATTCTGGACTACATACAATATCAGCCCTTGAAGTCCACAGATCATCTCTGCATTTATTCAGAAAACAGACCGCTGAGCGAGGTCTACCATACACACTAAAGGGCCAAGATGAAAGTCAGGGTTTGGGAATACACGTGAACCTCACCATTCATGAGATCAGCACATGACTATCCTGGAGTAAACAAAAGTTTACAAACAACAGTACAACTCTCCCATTCATGGCTCTGCACTTTAGTGAACTGCCAATAAAGATTCACTAAGGGATTTTTTTTTTTTTTAAAAGAAAAGGCTAATAAAGAGATACCCACACGCCAATTGGTCCCATTCCAGGTCCTCCTCCTCCATGGGGAATGCAAAATGTTTTGTGAAGGTTTAAGTGAGAGACATCAGAGCCATAATCTCCAGGACGACACAGACCCACCTGTGAAGGGAATACTTTGTCTCAAAATATTCTTTACATGGCATTTTAAGGCCCATTACTTCATTTAAGAAAAACAGGTTGAAAAAGATGTGATATGTTTTCCTGTTTTTCTTTAACATGATGCATCATAAACAAGTATTCATGCGAACAATTTTGTGCTTTAGAAATTGTTATTCATGTCTGTGAAAAACGTCCTTGACAAAGATTACACAGACTAAGCCAATTTCAGTGAAAAACTCATACATCTTTCAGGGAAAAATCAGATAAAAGAGAATTATTTTCACCACCTAATTTTTATTACTGTTCTTGGAAACCTCACCTCCCCCAGACACTGTGCCATCTTGTGAGGAAGCTATGTTATGTCTGAACTGAGTACTGCTGTGCTATTTTTATTCCAAGGAAACGTATGCTCCCAGCTGTAATAAATTTACCTAGGGGATTTTGTACCTGGGCATTCATATTTGCTCCATCTAAGTAAACCTGGCCTCCATGTTTGTGAATCAGGTCACACACATCTCCGATCTCTTCTTCAAACACACCATTGGTGGAAGGGTATGTGATCATGATGGCTGCCAAATTCTCTTTGTGCTTGTCCACCTGTTGTCAGGGAGGCAGAGAGCAAAAAAAAAAATGTCATTAAGGCTCCTAAAGCATCTTCAGAGAAGATTTTTACAAAAACATGAAATTAAGGTCATCAGCTGTTTTACAGGTGAGAAGTAAGTCTATCCACAGGTAGTATAATTCATTTATAGTCAGCAAAAGATACTGGGCTCTTTCTTTCAGCAGTACCTATGGAAAAAGTCTTTTCTCAATAAATCAGAATTTTAAATCAGGGAACAAGGCATGGTATTAAAAGATGCATGCATAATAGTCACTTCTAGGACCTTAAGCCAAGTGAAACATCTGGCCTTCAAGGTAATATGATCTAATGGCCATCCCCCTACTTTCAGCAATACAGTTCTATGACTACCATAAAAGCCTGCTCAAATATGTATTTTTGAAAATGTGTCCTGCTAATCCCTGGGATTCCCAAGATTCACCTGCAGCCAATCTACTCCAAAAAGTGAAAAAAGTTGCCTAGCAACACCTTCCCCAGCAGAGGTGGGCTTGAACTTCACTAAGCGAAGGCTAAAGTGCAGTTTTGAATGCTTCACACTCACAAGCATGCTTAATTCATTTCAAATACTACTGTAGACCAAAAAGGTCTGCTATAAAAGAGCCTACTGTGCAGAAAGACTCTCTGAGCCATTCTGGTACCAAAGATCCTCAAACTGGAAAGGAAATCTCACAAGTGTCTCATGGCTAGTGTCTGAGTGAGCAAAAAAAGAAAATAATTACTTATCCTTTTCAAGCATGTATTCACTATTATTGCCCTATTTTCTCTCAAAGAAAAATCTGATTCAGCTGCCAACACTATTACCTGTAGAGGAGAAGGAGTGTTCCTGCCTTGAAAATTACAGATAATTAAATACTCACCATTGCTTTTAAATGGGAGATATCAATGCTTCCATTTTTATCCACTTCAATTGGCTGAATCTTCATCCCTGCCATTTGTGCACTTGCTGGATTTGTACCATGAGCAGATTTAGGAATAAGGCAAACCTTAGAAGGGAAAAAGAAGCAGGGGCTAAAGTATAACTAGTTAAAAAATCTTAAAAAAGCATTATGGTCTATGCTCAGCTACAATTTATTATCAAAGTTTTCAAAAGGGATCCTGAGGGAACGTTTACTGGCAAATTGCCACTTGCACTGAAAGATGCAACTCAATTTTCTCTGAAGAAAATCCATTCAAATATCAGCATCTAAATACTCATTAGGAAAATAGTTTCATTTGCAGCATAAATCATATTTAGGGCTGCAGTCCCAGAATATTATCTCAGACACTCACATTTAAAATCCTTTCCTCTCACCCTCTGTTTTTTTAAAAGACTCATTTTTTTTACGGTAATCAGTCTCCATATGTACAATGACTTGAAAGGGAAAACTATCTAATTCCAAATTTCTACAACTTCAGCTGACTTCTAAAGTATTTTCTTTGGTATTCCATTCAAAACAAAAATTTAGGCTGAAAGATTTTAGCTATAGCTGAGACATTTCAGACAGCTATTTACATGCTCTATACAGTTCATTTAAAAAGAAGAAAGAGAAGTACTTAAATAAATGTAGGTTTTTGTCAGTGATAGGAAAATGGAGCTCAGGATAGTTCCTGAGTTAGGAACTCCACCCCTTCTAAAGACAATAAATATACCTTCTCTAAAAAAAAAAATCCTTTGCTTCTATTCAGTGAGTATATTGAAACATTTGTCTATTATGATTCTCTTGGAAGGATTCCTTTAACTAAGTTTAATAAGTAATTTACTCAAACTTAGCTGCATTAAATAACTGAGAGTAAGGCACTTGTTTTCATGAGAAACTGGACAACGATCTCTACCTCATGTTCCAAAGAGACCCGAGACAAAAATTAATTACTTTAAAAGCTATTCCAAGGAACTGACCCACCTGTCTCAGCACCTGGATATTTGCTCTTCTAGCAGTGAACTGTCAACGTTTTACTGTGCAGCTGTGCCTAAAGGAATCACAGGCATCCCAGCCCCAGTGCTGGGAAGCACTGTGGCACATCTGGAGCCATTTTAGCTGCATAGCAGAAAATGAGTCCAGATTGCCACCCAGTCTTTCTGGGTTGCATCAGCATCTGCTGGATACAGAAGCTGTTGATCAGGCAACAAAGTGGACAGATGTGAGCTATCAGTTAACGTTGATACTTTTTTCCACAAGAGAGCACCAAATCCAAATGAGACTGACTGCAAGAAGCTTGATCTGCTGGTTTACTTCCACTCTCCAGCCCAGGAGAGAGGTCAATATTTTGTGGTCTTTCTTCTTCTGCTCCCCGCGCCCACCCCCCCCCCCCCCCCCCCCCAATTTTTCCCAAGATTATCTTGATTTTACTATAACATTTGAGATCTGTTAAGTGTGCATAACTGCAAACAGCACACAGGCTCTCTCTGCTGCATGGTTAACCTCTGGGTATTTCTGAGCATAGAAGGACCATAGACACTCACAGAAGCCCAAGGACCTTGCACAGAATAAGAAAAACAACAAAGCATACGTGGCTAATCAGAAGATAAATGTCCAAGGAATAAAATTTCAACTTAATTTCACTACCCATTGAGTAACTACTCACAAAACAAAGCCTGTAATTGTAGAAAGTGACTGATTTCTAAGAAGTTTGAGGTGATCTGGATGCAACAAAGACACAAAGACAGAACAAGAGAACACTCACTATTCAATTTTAGGTATTTTCCTCACACAGAGCTTATAGTTCCCAGTAGGTCAGGACAATGACCCTTCCATTTTGAGATGGCACATGAGTTCCAATGCCAAGTATAAAATCAGCTTCAGAAAATATGGAGATTATTGCACTAAGGACTTTTTTCCTACCTTTTAAAGCCAACTTTATGTGTGTGTGAAAGAGGAAGATCTAATTAATCTCAGATTTCCAAAAAGTTTTTGATGTGGTCCCAAAAATGTTCCTGAACTAATTTCCAGTGGGTTAAGTGGGAAGGTTCACATGGACAAATATTTCATGAAAACACAGGAAAGAAACAAAAAGATCAATGGTCAGTTTTCACTGTGGAGAAAGGTCATCCTAATAGAACACTATAAATATCTGTGTTGGTTCCCTAGCATTTCAAGTTACTCTTTATAATGGAGACATACAGTGAAATGCCAAATATTCTGTTAATATAAAATCACCAAGATCACTAAAAGAACGGATTGCACAGTTCATAAAGAACCCACAGTACTAATAGCATTCAAAACTGGAGCCAGACAGCTCTAGAATATTACACAAGAAAACAAATCTTAATGATACACAACTGGGATCGTAGTTTTGAACCTATCGCCACTCGAAAGATCTTGCAGTGTTGGGGGAAAAAAAGCAACTGCATTAAAAACTAGAAAGCAAATAGAGAACAAAATAAAAGGAAACAGAAGCTCTGAGAATAAACAAAGCTATGAGATGGCTTTTTTGAGAAGGATGGACAAGTAACTGGAATCTAACTAGGAAGACAGAAATGAGGATAGATAAGGATATGATAAAATCTCAGAACTAACACATGATACTCTGTGAACACAGAAGAACTGTTCATCACCTTTCAGGAGTGATAGGGTATTAGATGAAATTGTAAGATGTCAAGTTCAAAAAAAAGAAGATGAAGTATTTCTTATGAAGAAATATGACTATATGATAATGGGTGATGAAGCCACAGAATATTTTTTCCAAGATACCGTAAATATCAAAAGCTTCCTCATAAGAGGTCAAGTGATCAGATTTAATTGTAGAAAAATGCGTAACAAATGCCTTTGGATTCCTTTGGATCGCGAAGTTCCCAAACCATAGACATGTAGAAGCTGGGGCCATGTAAGGGTAAGTATCATTTTATACCTGCTTTGTCCTTGTACTCCTCATCAAAAGAGGAGTCTATCTGTCTGCTATTGACCACTGTAAGATTGGATGTTGGGACTGACAGACTTTTGGCCTGGGCTAATCTGGGCGTTCTTATATCACAAACATGTAATCATCTCCAAAATGAAACTGGCTACCACCAACTTCTCATGTTTACGTATTTCTGCCTATTTCACTTCCAATTAAACTTATACCTAAAACCTACAATTAATAATTCAGCCTTTCTTCCAGGCATCTTACATTGATCAGAAAGCATCTAAAGGAACAATATTACTTTCAGATTTTTCAACTTATAACTGCCTGCCATTAAATGCAAATAAAGAATTCTCTTTAGAAGAAAATCAGAATTCAAAATTCTATTAAACAGTGTACTAGTAAGAACTGATTCCTCTTTGGGGTTAACTACAGTTGTATCACCTCTCAGGTTTACAAGAACTCTCTTTTGTCAGGTTACAATGGTATAGCTGAGAAGTGACTCCTTGAAGTCAAAGTTTCAGGTACTTAGTATAGAAGAGAATCAAGCCTTTAGACTCTAGTGTTACCAACTGAGGATGATCTTCAATGAATCAAAACTTATTTGCATTATTCATCTACAGTTTTTGTGGCCCTTGTGAAGCAAGGTTACCTCCATATACCCCACAGAAATTTATCTGAAACAGTTTGGATGGACAAGAACTGGATGAACCTTGAGATTTCTACGAGTACCTACCAAGGCATACCAGAGGCTTGTCTGCTTCTTCTGTCAGGAGTGGCTACACTGGGAACCAACTGATGTTATAAGCAATGTAAGTTTTAGATAATCAGCTCC
Source organism: Strix aluco (assembly GCF_031877795.1). Taxonomy (NCBI): domain Eukaryota; kingdom Metazoa; phylum Chordata; class Aves; order Strigiformes; family Strigidae; genus Strix; species Strix aluco. The sequence goes on from NC_133971.1 coordinate 31,133,554, forward strand.
TGTTCCCTTTGTAATTGAAAAAGCTGGAAAGGGAGTGTCATACCACCCTGAAAAAGCAGAAAACTGTCATTGCCCATTTTCTTTCAAGGCATGGACATCTGGGCCTAGATCCATCTCACTGAAGATCTGAATCACTGTTTCACATTCACGAGTAGCTGTGTGATGGCATCAATGAATAGGGTCGCCCCTTGATCAAAGCTCATCTGTAGGTTTTGGGTCTCTCCCTAAATGTCCTGATGTTTCATGGGCCCACTGAGCTATAAATAACTCATCCTTAAGTTCCCAGTCCAGGTCTACCTGAGTCACTTCAATTCTGGCACCCTGGTCTACCTGCCAGTTTTTTTGGTGTTCAGTGCTGCTGCCCTTGGGCTTGTGAGCATCTGTATGACATGTACCTTTACAGTAATGCTTTCTACCTGGGCAGCAATGTCTTGCCAGAAGGCAGCAGTCCAGATAGGTTTACCTCTGCGCTGCAGTTGGTGTGTTTCCAATGATGCAGTCACCCTCACAAGGCATTTGCCACTATCCGTGAGTCAGTACTGACATAAGAGTATTGGCTGGTTTTCAGCTATCTCTAGGGCCAGCTTCTGCAAACTGGCTTGACTTGCCTTCTCCTTTCATGGGTTTGACAACTTGTGTAGGACTCTACACCACAGCTTTCCACTTCCAATGGTTTCCTACAACACAAGAGGATCCAGTGGTAAACAGACCATACTGCTTTCTACCTTCTGATAACTCATTATATGGTGGCACTTCTTGCGCATGAGTCACCTCCTTGAGTAATGCTATCAAATTTATGCCTTCTGATGAGTCCATGATCTCTTCCAGGATTCCTGGACTGCTGGGGTTCCTCATCCAAGACTGTTGCATTATCAACACTACCCACTTACTCTGTGCAGTGTCCTTTGAACATCCAGCACAGCACAGGCAATTATGATGCTGAGAGGAGCTGTGTTTCTGTACTAACAACTTCTGGAGCAGCTCAGCCCTTCTTATACACTGCTAAGTAGCTCTTTTTCAGTCAGTGTAGTATGCCTTGGATCCTCAGTACCCCCAGCGCCAAAACCCTAAAGGCTGACTTTGTATTTCTGAAGGTGTTTTCTGTCAGAGGCTCCAGTTGAGGCCGTGCTCCCCGACTGCAGTGTAGTGTATGCTCCTCACAGCTGGTCCCATCTAGATGGGCCCAAGGACTACCACAAGAACTCAGCTGGGCCCAAGGACTACCACATGAACTATCTCCTCTTCGATCTGTTCAAAGGCCTGTTGCTGTTTAGGGTCCCACTCAAAATAGTTCTTCTTTAGGGTCACTAAGTAGAGAGGGCTCACAAGCTGACTGTAACCTGGCATACACATGCATTCTCCAGTATTACACAATGCCTAGACAAGCCTGTGTCCCTCCCTTTTTAGCTGGTGGGGACATAGATATTATTATATTATTCATTGCAGCCCCAGGGGTGTGACAATGTGCATCTTGCTGTTTTAGTCCCAAGAACTGGATCTCTTGTGCAGGTCCTTTGACCTTGCTTTGGTTTTATGGCAAAACCAGCTTTCCAAATTATCTGGATTATTCTTTTCCTCTTCTCAAACACTTCCTCTGCTCTTTTGGCCCATACAATGATGTCATCCACGTATTGCAGGTGTTCAGGGGCTTCACCCTGTTCCAGTGCAGTCTGTATCAGTCAAAGACTGAAAGGTATATAGGGATGTGCTTCTAGCCCTGGGGCAGTCAGTTCCAGGTGTACCGGACACTGTGGCATACGAAAGCAAACTGTGGCGTGCACTCTGCTGCCAAAGGGATAAAAAAAAATGCTTTGGCAATATCAGTTGTGGCATACTGCTTGGCTGCCTTTGACTCCCATTTATATTGGAGTTCTAGCTTGTCCCAACAGCAGCACTGTGCTTCACTTTGTTCAGGCCATGATAGTCCACTGTTAACCTCCATCCTCTGTCAGGCTTTTGCACTGGCCTTAATGGGACTATTTAAGGGTTATTAAATCTTGCTTATCACTCATTTGCTCTCCAGTACATGGATCAACTTACAGATGGTAACTCAGCTGGTGCAATACTGCCACTGGTTCACCATCATGGCAGCAACCAGCACCTGCTGTTCTTTGTCATGCAGCAACCCTACAATGGAGACACCAGGCAATGTAGACAGTTGTTTAATCTTCTTTGTGTCTGCTGTGGCTACACCAAAGGCTCACTGGTACCTTCTTGGGTCCTTGAAGTACCCTCTCCTGAAGTAGTCTATGTCAAGGATATATGGAGACTTCAGGCCGTCACAATAGGATACTTCTTCCTTTTGTTCCCTGTTAGGCTCACCTCAGCCTCCAACACAGATGAACTGTTGGCATCACCCTGTCACTCCACACATCCAGATGGGTCCCACTCCCTCCTACCCATGGCATTATGGTACACTGTGTACCAATACCCACCAAAGCCTTATACCTCCATGGATCCAATGTGCCAGGCCATCGAATTCATACAGTCCATTAAACTCTGTTACACCCTTCCTCTGCCTAGCCTAGGGACCCTTTACTCCTGGTTGTAGTATTCACTCTCTGACTCCCATGGTGTCAGACCAGAAGTCCCTTCATCAAACTCAGGAGGAGAGGTATTTTCAGCCCTTATTCCGTGTTTGGGGGACTGCTGGTTGCTTTCTACTGTCTTGGCAGCAACTGGTGTGGCAGCCTTCCCAGCTGGCCCCTTCTTAGCAGCTGTCTTTTCCTGCAGTTCAGGTACATGGGCTTCTAGCTTCGAGGTCAGTGCACTGTCCCACCCTAGCCATGCACAAGAACCAGAAGGTGCCATGTGCCATGCACCTGGGGCTCTCTTTCCCTCTAGCAGGGGGAGGCTGACTGCACAGGGCACCCCTGACAGTCAAGACACTGCCTGTGGGTATGAGAATTGGAAGGATTCTCTTTAAAACATCCTGGAACCAGAAAGACAGTCTCTCCACACTTGGTATCTCAAGATATGGCCAGTCCATTCTCACCAGTGAGTTGGCATATGATACTGATGCATTTTCCACAAACCTCCTCTACATGGCTCATGAGTACTGGATGTCATGCAGATCTATGACAACCTGTTTGTTGTCCAGGCCACTGTAGACCACTGCTAATTCTGGTAGATACTGAACACCTTCCCCAGCAGGGGTTCAATTGCCTCAGTAATTGACAAGATCAGCCTTCAGAGGACACCTCACACTCAACAGGAACCACCTCCAGAGGCTGCAGATTGTCAACTCTCTTCTGATGTCTTTGTTGATTCCCTGGTCCCTAGCGAGGGATCCCAGCTGCTGGGCTTCCCTACCCTCAGTTCCTAACTATCGCCCAGTTAAAAAATGGGAGCCGCAATTGTTCTGCCTACCTTGGGGCTTGTTCAGGGTTAGGGATGGGGTGATTTCTGCCTCTTGGATGACTTCTATTACTTCCTTACATTTCCTTGCCAAAGGACTGGCTTCCTGATCACACCCTTCCTCCTCCTTCTCCTTTACTAACTGATGGTACAGCCCTGTTGATCTACACTGCCAGTGTTTCCTTTTTACTACTGGGGCAATCATTGTGGTTGGGGTTTGGGTCCCTGTTTCAATCATCATGTATGTCCTTAGAGGTAGAGGCCCACTTTCCCCTATTGCTGTGATGGTGCTAGACAGAGGCCCAACAGGCACAGGCCAAGCCCCAACACAGTGCTAGGAGCTGCTGAGTCTCATTGGGGTAGGCAAGGCACCCTTCCACCAAGTGGTGTGCCAATTTTCAGTGGGATTTTATGCCTGTACAGGTGTAAAATCCCAGGTTACAGGAGGTGATAACTGCCCTAGGCACCTGCCCAAACCCTCCCACACATCCTGTCACCCAGGGATCAACTGCCTTGAGTCACGTTTCTCTGTCAGCTCCACAACAAGTTTTTTACTCACACTGGGACCAAACCAGGTTCCACACACCCAACAACAAGCCAACAATATTAGATAATAGGATCAAACATCTTATGTAAGGATGTACAATAAAACTCAGAGGAGCCCATGCAACAGAGCTGGACACATAAACCCCAGAGGAGAAGAGAGAGGTGTAATCCCTTGTTCTCTCTACAAGGTAGCTCACACAGCACAGGAACAGCATCACAGCCAGGGCCAGGCATACAGCCATTTGTTTTATCAAAATGTTTCCAAGCACAGTGAAATACATTGATAAGCAGCAGAGCAAACAGCAAGAGCTGAAAGCAGCCATTAAAAAGACCTAAACTCTAATACACAGTAAAGCAAGCAAGCTCTGTGAACCACATAGGAGCCTGCCAATTAACAAATTAACATGCTTAGATCAAAACTGTCCATTACCTCAAGCCCCATGCTGGGTGCTAGAAAGGACTGTGATGGATTGACCCAGCCAATGGCCAAACACCCATACAGCTGCTCACTCACTCCTGTCTCCCACGGGACAAGGCAAAAATAGAAGTAAGTTGAGAAGACTCACGGACTGAGAGAATGAAAGTTTAATAGGAAAAACAAAAGCCGTGTGCACAAGGAAAGCAAGAAGAGGAACTCATTCATTACTTCCCATGGCCAGGCAGATGTCCAGCCACTTCCTGGAAAACAGGGTCTTGGCACATGTAATCATTGCTTTGGAAGAAAAATGCCATAACCATAACCTTCATCATTCTGTCCTCCTCTCCCTGAGGTTTTATGGTTGAGCATGCCGTTATATGGCATAAAACATCCCTTTGTCAGCTGTCCTGGCTGTGACTCTACCAACCTCTTTCCCACCCCCAGCCTACTGCCGGGTGGGCAGGGGGTAGGGCAGGGCACAGTGGGAAAGAGAGAAAGCCTTGACACTGTGCAAGCACGGTTCAGGAATAGCAAAAATATCCCTGTTATTAACACTGCTTTAGCCACAAATCCAAGGCACAGCACCATATGGGCTGCTATGAGGAAAGTTAATTAACTCTGCCCCAGTCAGACGCAGTACAATCACACTTTGAGGCAGTCCTCTTTCCTCATTCCCACAGCCAGTAAAGTAAAGAAAGACTTTTAAGATGGTACCCATGATCCATGAGGGAAGCCGGGAATACGGAAAGCTTGCCACAGATGAGAATACACAAGCCAGTTTCTCTCTACATGAGTCCTAGCTGCTGAATCAACTCTCCTTTCTCCACTTCCACCCAAAGCTCTTCCCCACACGAGCGCTGACACTTACAGTTCTATGACGTTCTCCTTTTGCATTTAAATAAGCTTTGATTGCAGCCAAACCTGCATACTCTCCTTGGGCTCCACTGCAAGAGGAACACAAACCCTGTTACACAAGCGCACAAACCAAAAGTGCTAGCTCTCTACTGAAACTTCAAACTGTTCAGCCCTAATCCTTCTCAACAGCTTTAGGCAAGTGTCAGAAAATTAAAAGACATCCCATGGATTAAATTACAAATGCACAAGTATTAATTAACAGCTTTTGCCTCTTCTGCAAACAGTAGATGAAAAAACTTATGCTGTTTTATGTGCTTACGCCATGATGTTAAATTCTTCTGCTGACTGAGTAGATCCCCATTTCTGCACCTAGCAGGGGACTACGTGCTAGACCACAGAGAGGCAAACTAACACTGCAATGCATAGTACAGTATACACAGTGAAACATAGAACTCTTTCAGTGACATCCTAAGTGTAGAGTAAGCCCTTACCACACATTTTATGTCACAACTACTAATGGACATAAACAGGCTGCAGCAGTATTAATTCAGCTCTGCTTTATTTATTTCAGTGAGTATGCAGATCATAGGCATTCTTCGGTCAAACCTAGTATTACTTAGCGCATCACATACCAGTTTCAACAGTTGCCAGCTCACACAGCTTATTCCTACTCCAAATCTTTAATTTTAGCTCATAGGAGGATATCAGTAACATCACCATTTTTAGGAAGCAATGATGGAGAAACCAGACTTCAGAGAGGAAAACATGGGGAAAAAGATTAAAAGAGAAGACTAAATCCTTAAACTTTTAGAAGAGACAAGACAATAAGTTTCTGCAGTTTTGAAAAAATAATCTTGTTTTCATAACCTTGCATTCAAGGCTTGTCTTTATCAAATTTAATTTTAGGAACTTCTTCAATTTTTGGTTTGCACCTTTTCTTCAGAGCTAAGTTTTTGGAAACATGTTAAGGAGCAAATGTTCAGAAAAAATTTCCTACCTGTTTGGTTGGAAGGAGATTTTGTCATAGCCAGTAATCTCACATAGGTCCTTCTCTAAATCCTTGAAAAGCTGCTGATACCCTTGAGCTTGATCCAGGGGCACAAAAGGGTGGATGTTGGCAAATTCTTTCCATGAAATAGGCTATTAAAAGAAAAAAACAAAAGCATGTGCTGTAACTAAAAATTCTGCAGACAACTCTGTTTTGTTGTTACACCCTGTGAAGGAAAGAAGCTGCCCTGTGGTCAAATAAAAATCAAAACATTTCTTGTACAGCAATACAAGTTCCCAACCTCACTGTAGGATGCAGCCTTGTTGAACAGAGAGCTTTGGCTGGAACTCAGGAAAAAAAGGTGAGTTTATGACCTTTGGAATAAGGGGCAGGCAACTCAGGAGGACTACAAGAATGTCATGCAGTTATACAGGGATAAAATCAGAAGGGCCAAAGCCCACCTAGGACTTAATCTGGCTACTGCAGTAAAAGACAATAAAAAATGTTTCTCTAAGTAAAATCAGCAACAAAAGAAGGGCTAAGGAGAATGTCCATCCTGTATTGGATGCCAGGGAAACACAGTGACAAAGGATGAGGAAAAGGCTAAAGTACTTAATCCCTTATTTGCCTCAGTCTTTAATAGTAAGACCAATCGTTCTCTGGATACCCAGTCCCCTGAACTGGAAGAGAGAGACAAGGAGCAGAATCAAGTCCCCCTAATCCAAGCGGAAATGGTTAGCAACCAGCTATATCACTTAGACACACCCAAGTCCATGGGGCCAGATGAGATCCACCCAAGGGTACTGAGAGAGCTGGCACAAGTGCTCACCAAGCCACTTTCCATCATTTATCAGCAGTGCTGGCTAACTTGGGAGGTCCCAGTTGACTGAAAGTTAGCAAATGTGACACCCATCTACAGGAGGGGCAAGAAGGAGAATCCAGGGAACTACAGACCTGTCCGTCTGACCTCAGTGCTGGGGAAGTTTATGGAGCAGATCATTTTGAGTGCCATCATGCAGCATGTACAGGACAAGCAGGTGGTCAGGCCCAGTCAGCATGGGTTTATGAAGGGCAGGTCCCGCTTGACAAACCTGATACTCTATGTCAAGGTGACCTGCTTAGTGGATAAGGGAAAGGCTGTGCATGTTGTTAGTAAAGCCTTTGACACTGTTTCCCACAGCATTCTCCTGGAGAAACAGGTTGCTCATGGCTTGGATGGGTGTACTCTTCGTTGGGTAAAAAACTGGCTGGATGGCCCAAAGAGTTGTGAATGGAGTTAAATCCAGTTGGCAGCTGGTCACAAGTGGCGTTCCCCAGGGCTCAGTACTGGGGCCAGTTCTGTTTAATATCTTGATGATATGGATGAGGGGATCAAGTGCACCCTAGTAAGTCTGCAGACAGCATCAGGTTGGGCAGAAGTGTTGATCTACTTGAGGGTAGGAAGGGTCTACAGAGGGATATGAACAGGCTGGATTGATGGGCTGAGGCCAACTGTAATGAGGTTCACCAAGACTCAGTGCCAGGTCCTGCACTTGGGTCACAACAACCCCACACAATGCTACAGGCTTGGGGAAGAGTGGCTGGAAAGCTGCCCAGTGGAAAAGGACCTGGCGGCATTGGTCAACCACTGGATGAATAAGAGCTGGCAGTGTGCCCAGGTGGCCAAGAAGGCCAATGTTGTCCTGGCTTGCATCAGAAATTGTGTGGCCAGCAGGACTAGGGAAGTGACCATCCCCCTGTACTCAGCACTGGTGAGGCTGCACCTCGATTTAGTTTTCACTACAAAAAGGACATTGAATTACTTAAGCGTGTCCAAAGAAGGGCAACGAAGCTGGTCTGAAGCACAGGTTTTATGAGGAGTGGGTGAGGGAACTGGGGTTGTTTAGTCTGGAGAAGAGGAGGCTGAGGGGAGACCTCATCGCCCTCTACAACTCCCTGAAAGGAGGTTGCAGGGGGGTGGGGATGAGTCTCTTTAACCAAGTAACAAGTGATAGGACAAGAGGGAATGGCCTCAAGTTGTGCCAGGGAAGGTTTAGACTGGATTTTAGGAAGTATTTCTTTCCAGAAGGGGAAGGTTAGGTTTGTTAGGTGTTGGAATGTGCTGCCCAAGGCCGTGGTGGAGTCCCCATCCCTGGAGGGGTTTGAGTCACGTTGACATAGTGCTGAGGGATATGGTGTAGTTGAGAACGGTCAGTGTGAGGTTAATGGTTGGACTGGATGATCTTCAAGGTCTTTTCCAACCTAGATGATTCTGTGATTCTGTAGCAAGGTGGGTGTCCGTCTCTTCTACCAAGTAACAAGCAATAGGACACGAGAAAATGGCCTCAAGTTGCACCAGAGGATGTTTAGACTGGATATTAGGAAAGACTTCTTCATGGAAAGGGTTGTCAGCATTGGAACGAGCCTTGCCCAGGGAATTGGTTGAGTCACCATTCCTGGAGGTATTAAAAAGATGTGTGGATGTGGTGCTTAGGGACATGGTTTAGTGTTGGCCTTGGCAGTGCTAGATTAAGGGTTGTACTCAAAGATCTTAAAGGTCTTTTCCAACCTAAACAATTCTATGATTCTATGATCTCCAGTAACATTTTTTTAACATTCAGAAGATGCTTAAAAATCCTTAGGTTCTCCACATACAGAGCTGTGGGAACACAGTGCAAAGAGAGAGGAATCACGTAGAATAGTACCTAACAGTTGGTTTCATACAGTTATGTTGCTATCTATTTTAATTAGAAGGAAATACACGACAGAAAACAGTGAATGTAAAAGACATAGAGAAGGGAGTGAGAGAAAGGGGACAAAGGAAACCTAGTGAAAGATCAAAGTGAGAAGCCAACAAGGAGAGAGCAGAGGAAGCTCATTCAGAGTCAGAAAGTCATTCAGTATCCAAAGCTTGGCTAAGGCTCCGCTCCATTTGCTACCACCTAGAAAAAAATAAGATATCCAGGGACTGAGTGCTATCCTAAGAAACAGCAAACTGACAAAGAAGCATGAATTGCCAGTCCCACCTGACTCTTTCCATACTGCTGAGTATTTGACTTTAAGATTTGTAAAGCAAGTTAGGTACTGCAAAACTGCATGAGGGAATAGGACTGTGATACCTAATTTCAAAAATTATTTTCATTATTTTTTTTCAGAATGGAGTCTTCAAAGCCACTCTCCTGATATTGTTGTTCTCCTACTGTGTTTTTCAGAGCTTTTTTTTCTAGTGGAAAAAGGAGCTGATGACTTTAGCTACTTCTGAAACTTCCTCCTCAGCTGGAGTACTAGACCAAAAGCAGTCTTTACTTCTCTAGGATGACACCGGCTAGATAGGTTACTCATGTGGGCCTCAAGCAAGACAGTATTATTACAACTTACTGTAAGTTCAGCTGAACTATTGAGCTTCATTGTGCAGGACCCCTAAAAATACAAACACATTTGTTAATATTTATTGAAATACATAAATATGTATGTAATTAACTATTTTTTCTCTTTTTGGTAAATACCTACCAAAGGAATCATGCTGTGAACAAGGGAAATATCTTTGTTTTCTAATCTTTTCATGTACCGCACGATATTTGTCTCAGAGTGATAGCTGGAGAACACAAAATGTGGTGTTAAGGCAAGCAGATTAGCTATACCAGCTGTTTGATCTGTGCTCTAACATATGAAAAGCCATAAAAAAGAATTAAGACTGGGGATAATTTTTAATATATACTAGGTACTTCTTTCCAAATCAGTACTTTATTCTTGCTAATAGCAATGTGGATGAAAAGTGCCTATTATAATTTGCTCAGAAATGCTATTAGTAAATACAGAATACAAGTAATGCTGATACTACATCCTCTAATAATAGCTTGTACAGTGTAGCAGATTAATGGAAAAACACATCTCCCACGTGACCATGAGTATTCCTTTGCTCATTTAAAATGTGAAAGATATCTAATAATGCTACTAAATATATTATTTCAGAGTGAGTGACTGTGTGAATACAGCTACAAAACTCAACTGACTCCAGTACCACTTTTTAAAGGAGATACTTTCAGATTCCATTAAAATATCAGATATACAGCAATTTCACAAACCTGTTGAAAACCTGATGTGTCAAGAATTTGGAAGTTCTCTTAAATGGGGTGCTAAGGATGCCTTTGGTTTCCTCGCCCATACCCTCAGCAATTAGCTCCTTTGACATAAAGAAACATGGAGTCAACACTTTCACAGAAATTCCTCTTTTCACAGGCAATTTTCATCAGAACTAGATCATACTACCAGTTTACCTCAAGATTCAATTAGCTCTTAGGTAAAAAAAAAAAACCTTTATTAGCATACATATCTTTATGTATCTAAGGTGACAACAGCATTATATTAAAACTGGGTACAGATGTCTCAGTAGTTCTCATCTTGGAAGTATTGCTGTTAATTACTAATGACATGCAACAAAACTTCCAGTGGGAGAGAAACAATTGACCACCATGTCCTAACCCTCACAAAACAAGTAACAGCCTAAATGCAGGGTGTCCAAGATGACCAAAAGGACTGTCAAAACCAGAAAATGGCATTACTCAATTACATAAATCATTGTTATATCATACTGCTTCTTTCTTTAAGAGAGGACCTGAAATTCTCAGTATTTAACAAACGGTCATCATATAGACACCCACTGTCCCAAGAGCAGTTTTGCTTTTCACTAAACTTCTGAAACATTCAGATAATTTAATCTGTATGATCTATTGTCTACTTACAGCTGAAGACTCGCAACCAAAAATCCATAATATGTCATCAAGGTCTTTCTCATTTACAGTTTCATCAAGTGATATTCCAAGCTATGCATAAAAACAACAGTAATTGGTCAAAGCTCTTAATTCCAGAGGCATAATACATTTGATCTGTTTGATAAAAAATATTCCAGAAACACAGGAGGAAAAAAAAGAAAAAGCAACCTACCCAATGCTATGAAAATGTCACTTCATTTTATGGAATAGATACATAAATTTATTTACATAAAATTTTCCAATTCCTACCTTTCCTCTGCTAAACCATCCAAGCCAGTTGGCTCACAATCTTCAAGACTTGTGATGTCACTTCTAATGTTTCTGTTTAGCACTTAATAGGAAAATTGCCCATTTTGCTAAACTGCCCTCTCCCCCCATCCCATTTTACAGAACATATTAGATTTTGCCGAAAGTCCTTAGTGCCTACCAAAATGTAGTTTAGATTTCAGTCTGTCTTTAAACACAGCCACAGGACCTGAATTCTGAAAGTCTCCTTGCATTTCATCATTAAGTTTTAGTCTCTCTCCACTCTAGCCCTCAGTGGCATATTTAACATGAAACAGTTAGATAATCTTTTTAAATAGACATAGAATGAAAATATAGTTATTATTTCTGGAAGTTCAGTACATCATTTAACAACTTCATTCTTTGTATTATCTTTATAATTGACTGTTATATCTAAGCAAACTACAGGAAGACTTAAATAACTTTGTTCTCTTTCGCATATGTAATAATCAGAAACTTAATGCAGAAAAAGTCATGCTACAAAATTTCTGAAAGGTTTAGGGAGTTGCTTACTCTGCCATCACTATAAATGCGAAAATTTATCTTTCTAAGAGCTGCCCTGTCCAAAACCTCTTTGACTGAGCATCCACACGTGATCGTCAAGGTATCAAAGAACAGATCATGATGTAGTTTATGACCAGCTCGCCTGAGACCTACAAAAAACAGTAAGTTAATTCTATTAGCTGCATACTGTATTGCTTACTTACACAGCACTTGCATAACAACCCTCTGAATCTCGTAAGTAAATATTTTTACACAATAAAGCAAAATATTCCCCTTGTGTACAGAGCAGCAAAATCACCAGCTTTTTAGTGAAATGTCACTGTGCATGACGTGCATCTAAATCAGATTCAGACCTAATTAATAATGCAGACTGAGGGAAGATCCTTCTGATACATCAAATTCGTAATACATACAGTAGCAGAATTGGCATATGAATGCAAGAGGAGAAAATTGCAAGACTGGAAAGAAAAATTTTATTATATAAATGTATATTAACCATCATGGAGCTTGCCGTAACAAATTTTAGAGTCTTAGTGCTTTTCACATCAGCAAAAGGTCTTCCAGCTAAGCTGGCAAATAAAGCATGAATAATTGTGGCAATCACTTCTCAGTTCCCAGCAGTCCAGTTCTTCATAGCTCCTTCTGACAGTAATGATAATAATGCCAGTTAAAAAAAAACCTATGAGACCACATAGTCCAGCTGCAATCATTATTTTCTGCTACAGATTCTGTGCTTTCAGTCAGCTGTTATGCTTTGAGATTTCAGTGTTCAATAGCAGGTATGATACTCTATCCAACTTAACTGAAATGTTCCTGTTTATTTAATCTCATTTCTTACTTATTTTTGCTATGTTATTATTTCTTTGTGCAGATTCCTGTGTGTAAACTAGGATGGTCCAGTAAGTGAAGTACAGAGCTTGCAGCTGGAAAACAGCATTTGAATCTTATCATCTAGACTCACTATGTAGACTTCTGTTAGTTTCCCAAGGAAAGAGAAGTAATGCTTGCAAGCTCATATCATACACATATCTGATTCCTGGATGTCATTATCAGAAGTACATAAAAACATTAGTTACTAATTTTGTATTAAAATGTTCTCTAAAGTTGACAGAACATCAGTCGGCAAAACAAACCTCTTCAGTTTATTTAACAGGATGCATTATTTAAGAAGGTGAAGGACTTAAGAACAGTTTCTGCAAACATACTCACCTTCAGCTAAGATTAGAGTAGCATTGTGTATCCGTCTTGCAATATGCCTTAATCCATCAGACCCATGGTATACACCAAACATGGCTGCCATGTTAGCCAGAAGAGCCTAGCATCCAATACAGTTTAGGACATCATCATTATTATTATTATTGTTGTTGTTGTTGTTATTGTTATTATTATCGTTGTTATTGTTGTTATTATTATTATTTTATTATTATTGCTGATGTTGTTATTATCATAAATTATTACTTCATGTTAGTTTAGTGGAAAGTTTCTTTAGCACCCAGGGACAACTACATATCCTCAACTGATGTTACACTTGATTACGTGTTGCCTACAAAATAAAAGATGGGAAAGGCAGAATATTTTTATGAAACTGTAAGCACTGATTATCAATTCAATGTTCTTTGAAATGTAACTGTGTCAGCAATTATCGTGAACTTAAATTCAGCCACTGCAACACAGATGTTTGAAGACTCTCAAGTAAACCTAGTCTCACAGGAAACTATTTTTGATAATTACTTACTTAATCATGGTATTTTCCTGTAAGGATAGCTCTTTGGCAAAAAAAAAAAAAAGCTTTTTGCACAAATCACATAGACAAAAATACAAGTTGTGACAGTTTTAACAAGTAGTTTTAGAATTTTAAAATTGCTTATTTTTGCCTTGGGTGGGCAATTTCAGATAATTAGAATTCCCTTCTGTTTTATTAAGAAATCAGTCTCATTCATAACAAACACATCACTACTCAGTGGCGTTCACACTGAGACAGATGGACTAATGACACTGCATGAATTCCGGGCTGAAGTCTTTAATAAAGGAAACAGGTATTAATACCCTCTTTTCAAGCAGGGTTCCATTTTCAAAGGACTCAAAACAAATGCACAAACACCAGAATATTTCAATGTTCTTAATTTTTCTAGTAAAAACTGTCAAAAGTAAAGCTAACTCAAATTACTGTGACGTTAGGCTTCTAATCTTATGGTTTAACTTATTTCTTTCTACTGCTGAAAATAAAATATGACGTTACCTGTGCTGTGCAGATGTTGCTGGTAGCTTTATCCCTCCTGATATGTTGCTCTCGTGTTTGCAAAGCAAGTCGGTACACTTCCTTTCCATTTGCATCTCTAAGTCACATATGAAAATTTTGCTTCTGTTACTTTAAAATTACAGTATTTTAAGACATTGGCCCTATGCATGCTAACCTGAAACTTGTTATTTAGCTTCAGAGACAGAAAGATGCTGGAGAGAATAAAGTATAAGTCAGGACAGCTGTGATATCAGAGTGAGACTAAAGTCTCTAGATTTCTGTTTACACCATGGCTGGTCAACATGTCCAGTCAGATAGAGCACACAGTGAGTTTTCTAAGCCTATTACACCAAAACTTGGTATTTGCCTTAAAATGCCATAGATTATTGCAACTGTTTTAACTGAATACTAATCCAGAACTTAATTTGAATGAACACTGAGAAGGCAGCATGTTTGTTAATGATGTCAAGTACGAGCACGTTGAGTTTATATATAAAAATAACCCATCCAACAAAGTTGTATGAGATAACTGAAAGGCCTCCCATCCATCCATCCATCCATCCATCCATCCATCCATCCATCCATCCTTTAAGAGGTCCTTTTGTAGGGTTCCTAACATGTTAAAAGTGGAGGGGTAAAAACCAATCTAATATCCTTTTAAACAATGAAAACTTTCAGAACAGCTACAAAAAGAAATGGAAAAACAACGTACACACATATATCAAAATATATATATAAATGTACATACGTGGGGATTTGAATAGCTAGAATACTTGTCTCGAGTACTTGCACAGCAGTTATATTTAAATAATTTTTACTCTAGCAGTTGTTTGGGGATTTTGACTATACAGCTTACTTTATCAGTGCATCCAGAGGGACCTTGAGAGTCTGGATAAACGGGCTGACAGGAACCTCATCAAGTTCAATGAGGGGGAGTGAAAAGTGTGGCACCTGGTGAAGAACCCCATGCTGTGCGCAGTTCTGGGCTCCTCAGTACAAGAGAGATATGGAGGTACTGGAGAGACTCCAGTGAAGGCCACAAAGATGTTGAAGGAATTGGAGCGTCTCTCCTATGAGGAAAGCCTGAGAGAGCTGAGACAGTTCAGCCTGGAGAAAAGGCGGCTCAGGGAGGATCTCATCAATGTATATAAATACCTGAAGGTAGGGTGCAAAGAGGACACAGCCAGGCTTTTATCAGCAGGGCCCAGTGACAGTACCAGAGGCAATGGGTGCAGAAACACAGGAGCCAGTAGCCCAGGCCCTCTGAACATCAGAAAACACTTTTTCACTGTGAGGGTGACTGAGCACTAGCACAGGTTGCCTGGAGAAACTGTGGAGTCTCCTTCCTTGGAAATCTTCCTTGGAGGTCCTGGGCTACTGGCTCTAGGTCACCCTGCTTGAGCAGGGGGGTTGGACCAGATGACCACTAGAGATCTCTTCCAACCTCAATCATTCTGTGATTCTGTGATCAAAAACTTTAAAAAATCCATGGCAGAAAGCTGCATTGAGAAACCACCATAGCTTTTTCCATTTTAGCATTTTCTTTTCCAACTTTCTTGAGATACAGAAAGATGAAAGTAGATTAAAAACATTAAACTAGGTGTAGTCACAGAGTAGCAGTAGCATGACATTGATAAATATTGTTATTTTGTAAAAGATTGTACCACACTTCTGATCAAAATCTGAATTGGGGATCAGATTTCAGAACTATAAGTAAAGCCTAAGAATACCTTTAGAATAAGCAAAATGGTTAAAAATATATTTGAAGGAGTATTACTATACAAATGAAATATTTCTAAGCTTATTGATAACTGTTAATGTCAGTAGTTATTTTGGTTACTGAAGTACTTCTGAATAGCTTCTGTGCCACAGATATGTAGTCATTCCAGTGACAACTACTTTGCATTTCTACTATTCCCACTTGTCAAAATTCAAAATATGTCACCACTAACAATAACTGGAGGTAAGTTTTTGCACTCTGTTTCTCTGCTTTGTTTAAGCTTGACTAAACCCTGAACTAGATTAAGTTCCTTCTTGATTATTTGGGAGGTTCACTGAATTTTTTACTTCTTCCAATTTATGTTTTTAATGACTGGATGTCTGAGAAAAAGGTATAGCAGTACAGAATTAGCAGAATAAGTTAGCTTGCAAAGCCTCATGCCATCACAATTAATCCTCTCTGCTGTTTCGGTTATCTCTTCATCCCACATTGCAGCAAGCACTATAGACAGTTCACAGCTTCATTCCATACAAAATGTAATTCTTTAAGCTTGCTTCCTGAAAACTGAACGCACTTTTATTCTCCCAGTTTTCAAGAAAAAAAAGTGTTTGGTACAACACCATGGTCAGCTGCTATTCATAAAGGCTGCACAAGATGGTCATAATGTGTTTTATTTTGATTTTGCCTGAAGACATTAATGGCGAAGGGAGCCCTTACCTTGTAACACCCACCATTCTGCCCGGCATCATTCTCACTAGATTTTCCTTGACAGCAAAGAATGCTGCGTGGGGTCCACCGTAGCAGAGTGGCACGCCAAACCTCTGGGAGTTACCCAGGACAACATCTACCCCAAACTCTCCAGGAGGCTTCAGAATACAGAGAGCCAGAAGATCAGTAGCGCAGCAGGCAAGAGTCTAAGTATAGAAGTACACGGAACAGTCAGTCTCTTGTCTGAAGGAATGGTGTTTGCATGGGAGCTAAGTTTAAGCAACATACAGCTTCAAACAGTTCCATATTACTTGCACAGAGCTGAGGCACAAATGGTTGTAATGGTTGTAGTGGTTATCAGTCGCATGGAGTCGAAGAGTAATACTTTAGACAGTATCTCATGTAACGGTTTCTATGACTGGCTGCTTGATGCATGTTGCATTTAGGGTGAGAATAAATTTGGTAAGAGATAAATCCCCTTGTGTTCTAGCTGGTCCTCAGCAATTAGAGGGGCTAGGGGTGGCTGGACTTATCCCTTGATAGGTATGCCAGTTGGGGCCGTACGGATTAGTGGCCATCACTACAGGTCTGACCCAGATGCCCAAACAGCCCATACACTGTAAGTCTGGTTGCATTCAAGAGAAGCAGTCAGATTCATGAATAGTGCAGTTCATTACATGCAACATCTACAGATTCTTTAAGATTGCCTACGATAAATGCACAAACTGCAGGTTGGCTATATAGTACAACACAAAAGAAAAACAATTGCAATCACACACACTAAGTTCTCACGTATACACTCGGCGTAGACAAGGAAATCTTACCAAAAGGCGTCCCTTCTGGGAGGGGGCAAGAGCACAAACCCATCGATCTGTCCCTCCGATTTGGTGTTGGATTATCATCCCTCCAAGTTAGGTACAAACTTGGGGTAGTATTTATCTTAGTTTGTATGTGTGAGCGGGTGGGACTGTAGTCAAGTCATTATTTTTTGAGTAATTCATTTCATGGTGCCAAGGGGTACAGCTGGTTTTTGTGGGAAAAAGAGGGAGGATGAGAATCAAGGTCAACTTGGTGTGAGGGGTGCAGCTGGGTTGTGTGGGAAAAAAGGGAGGATGAGGCACAGAGTTGGAAGGTTGCTACCAAAAATCATCTTTCGAGAGAAAAGAGTAGAACAGGAGATAAATCTGTCCTTGAAGTGAAAGAATGGGACCGCGCGGCCTGCACCCCGCTTTGCACTCCTCCTTGGTGCCACATCAAACACAAATCACTGGACCTTCGTCCCGTCTTGTGTTTATTCTGGGCACTCTGTGTCAAGGAAAATGTACGTTTTACAGATTTTTCTCTGGTTTGCTTTCCTCATGCTTCCAACACCTAACAATACATCAGACTGAAATCTGTGAGACCAATAAAATTTACTTTACCCCATTCTGATGAGCTCTTTCAACAAGTTCAGAGAAGTCTTCCACCTTCCCTTCAGTGTCTGGATACTGAAATAATACTCCACTGATATCCTTTCCACTGAAATCCATCTCATGGGGTAATTTGAGCTCAGTAATAACACCCGTATAACTGGAAAACAAAAATATGCAGAAGACAACATATGCAAACCACTTCCTGCCTTTGAGTGATACTTAATATGATGTCTCCATGGACTTATATATTTTTCTTTAACATACAGAGAGTTGAACCTGCTTTGCAGTGCTTAACATTGAGAAAGTTTCATGTCATAGTATACAGTACTGAAGAATAATTGCATTTGGTATCATCATCAGAAATATGGAGCAAAGCAGAGCAGAGGATGCATAAGCTACCTGATACCAATATTTTGCTGCTTTAGCATGTTTAACTTTGAGAACCAAGTCGTATTTTTAGAAGATGGTTACTTTAAACTGCAAACTGTAAATGTACTTAGCTTTCATTAAAAGAGAACTTTTGCTATCTAGGGTAATTAATTTCCTAGTTAAAAAAAATGACTAGACTGAACTCAATAAACAAACGTATGTATTTGCGCAAATACCTTAAGGGGAAAATTATACACATTCTTTTTATCAGATGTTTAGTCTCTTTTTAAACATCTTTTAATTACTTTGCAGTTGTATTTGAATGCAAAAGTAGAGGTAACACTAAATATTAACAGATTTCTTCTCTTTTGCAAAGAAAGCATAATCCTACATCCAAAAAATGTTAGGTATATGATGAAGAGACATAGATGAAAAATGGTTCAGTGTAAGTGAAAAGATATGGTGGAAAGTGGAGAAAAACATTACTTTGCTCTAGTCTGGACCACTGCTATAGTTTGAGGATGGCATCGGGCATCTATATAGAACTTTCTTCTTTTGTTGTGCCTGTTAAAAAGAAAAGGAAAAAAAAGAGTTACATATCAAGAATATATTGTTTTTCATGGAAATAAAATTAATTGGTTTTCTAAATGTGAGTTTTCCTATGTTAAAAGGCAGTTGTAAATTTTGGTTATCATAACCAAATTAAGTGTAAGACTGAATGAAGTTTCTGATCCATTTAAAATAAGAAAGTTCATTTCAGACACTGAAATGAGATCATACGTGACATAAATTAAAACAGAACAAGCAGACAACTTAAGAAGCTGCAGGAATTCCTCCACATACACATACACTTTAAAAGGAATACAACTGTGGTCTTTAATACAGATTTTCAGTGTTGCCCCAGATAACCAAACATGAGCCATCAAAGTAGTAAAATAGACACTAAAACAATTGCATACTTTTCTCTGGTAAACATGATTTTGTGTCAGACTGAAGCTTTGAACAACTGAATAGTTACAACACAGTCTCTGCTGTGTAATCTCCTTCCTGATATACAGTGCTATAGTGACCTTCAGTCGGATCTCAGATTTCAGTTGATTTGCAGATCCCTTTCAAATGCCCCTACAATACAGATCCCTGAAAGTAAATTTGGATATACCAGTAAGTTTCACTTTTAGCAACTCAGGACTGACGTACTTCAGCAGTTTTTAAAGGTCCTTTTAACCACTAGTGCAAAAAACTAATTCACATCTTTAGTGTTCATGGACATAAGAGATTCATGGCCCAGACTCTTCGGTTATGTGATAAAAGCTCCTCTGCACCCCCACAGAGAGGCAATGGCAGGTGGGGGACCCCAAGTAACACCCTGTCCCTGCTGCTCCCAGGCCCATCACAGGAGATATCGGCCCATCAGAGACCCATCTCCACAGGCACAGAGGAGCACAGAAGCTCCAAGGCAGGTGGGAACCCAGATTAATTAATTAACCCAGACAAGATGCAATGTCTGCCCCCCCCCCCCCCAGTGGGGATACATTATGGGATACAGGGGAACAGCATTTTGGGATTGCAAGGGCTTATTATGAGATGAGTAGGGGAAAAGGGATACTGCTAAATGATTCTGGGAGGAACAAGTGTAAGAAAATAGCGAGGTAAGGGGATAAACAGGGCCAGGCATATACAAATCATTGCTGGTTGTGCATTTGCACACAACTAGTGCAGTCTGTCCTCTCTTCTTGTTAAATTCCTTTCTGATTCTTTTCGTGGGTCGGGGGACTCTGTATTCTGGCGACAGGAGGAGTATATGGCTGTCTGGGTACCACCAACTTGGGTCAGACCCTGGAGGATCCACATGTCCGTGGTGCAGCAACTGGAGTGACTGGAATATGTTGACTTCAGTGCTAGCAACTGAAGCAGCAACTCAGCCATAGGTGCCTGTGTGTCTGTGGTAGTAGCAGATGGAGCAGCTGTGTGTCGGTGCCAGCAGCTGGGCTGGTACCACTGGCAAGGCAACCAGACTCTCTCCAGTATGGCCATGTCTCTCTTGTACTGGGGAGCCCACAATTGGACACAGCAGTCCAGGAGTGGCCTCACCAGTGCTGAGGAGAGGGCAAGGATCACCTCCATTGACTTGTTGGCAACACTCCCCCTAATGCAGCCCAGAATACAATTTGCCATCTTTGCCACCAGAGCACACTGCTGGCTCATGTTCAACTTGGTGTCCCCCAGGACCCCAAAGACCTTTTCTGCAAATCTGCTTTCCAGCCTGCCAGCCCGCAGTAGGTACCCCATATGCCTGGGGTTGTTCCTCCTTTTGCATTTCCCCTTGTTGAACTTCATGAGGCTCCTTGTCAGCCCATTTCTCCAGCCTGTCAAGGTCCCTCTGGATGTCAGCACAACACTCTGGTGTATCAGCTGCTCCTCCCAGTTTTGTGTCATCATCAAGCTTGCTGAGGATAAACTCTGCCCATCATCCAGATCATTAATTGGACCCAGTGTTGCCCCTGGGGTACCCCATTAATAACTGGCCTCCAACTAGACTTCATGTCACTCATCACCACCCTCTAGGCCCAATCATTCAGCCCGTTTTCAATCCACCTTACTCTCACCTCATCCAGCACATACTTCTTCAGCTTCTCTGTGAGGATTTAAGGGAGACTGTCAAGGTAGACAATACCCACTGCTTTCCCCTCATCTACCAAGACAGCCATTTAATTGCAGAAAGTTATCAGGTTGGTCAAGCATGACTTCCCCTGTGTGAATCCATGCTGGTGACTCCTGATCACCTTCTTGTCCTTTACATGCCTGGAAATGGTTTCCAGGACTAGCAGTTGTTCCATCATCTCTGAGGGACTGAGGTGAGGCTGACCAGCTGGTAGTTTCATGCATCCTCATTCCTGCCCTTCCTGAAGACCAAAGTGACATTTGCTTTCTTCCAGTGCTGAGGCACCTCTCTCAGTCGCCGTGATTGTTCAGAGATAATCAAGAGTGGCCTCGCAATGACATCAGGTGGCTGCCTCAGCACTCATGGGTGCATCACATCAGGGCCCACAGACTTGTGTATGTCCAATTTGCTTAAGTATTCTCTAATCTGACCCTCCTCCTACCATGGGTAAGTCTCCCTTGCTCTAGACCAGTGTCCAGGCCCTTAGGTTTCTGAAGGCCTTAGATGTCAGAGTTAAAACGTTCACATCAACACTGGGAACTTCTCTGAGGGCTTAACAACATGGGCTATAGTTGTTTAGTGATCTGCTCACAGGGAAAAGGCCACATTCAACTTCAACCCACTCACCTAGCCAGGCCTACATGGGAGAGATGCCTTTCAAACTCCAAAAGTTCTTCTTGCTGTGATTTAACCATACATTTAAACAGAGTACCTGTGACATAATTGCATGGCTTCTGCAGCAGCTGTCCCCTCATCCAGCAAAGACGCATTAGCCACATCCATTCCTGTGATATCGCACACCATAGTCTGGTAATTTAGCAGGCTCTCCAGCCTGCCCTGGGAGACCTCAGGTTGGTAAGGAGTATACTGGGTAACCCTGTTAAGAAAAGAATTCTGAGATTGGGTCTGGGAAAATAAATGTGTAACAGAATTATGCCAATATGGTACTGAACTATGTTGTAGGAAAAATAAATTGTAAAGCATAATTCACCAACATGAAAATTATAAACCAGTTGTTTTTAAGTGGCTGTAATTTATCACTGTCCTAGAAGTCTGAGAATATTTTTTCTTCTGGTACTGACTTGGCTTTTTACAGGAGAAGAATTCTATTTCTCCATTCTGAAAAGAGAAATTACTTTTAAAACAGAAGTATGAGTGCATCTTGGGGAATAGGGAGGGGAAGTAGGCGCTAAGTGTGGGAGAACTGAGTCAAGTCACAATATCCAAATGAGAATGCTTAGTTCAATCATATCTGGGTATTGCCATTATCTTCCAATACTGTTTCTGAAGCCCTTTACTTGTCTTTTCCACTTATGGGAGGAAAGGCACTCGGCATTTCACAGGATCAAGCTCAGAAATATGCAACTTCTTGTAAAATGACTGTTTCCCTATATGTTAGTGAAGGGAAGTAATACTGATGTGAGTTTTATCTGTTGTTATTTGGAGAACAAAACAGTAGAGGCAACATAAGCCGTTCTTTAGAAAAGGCAACAACCTAAGGGAAACACTCCATTATAACAGTCCAGAAACACAAAGCAGCATGGGTCCACAGATGAAAGGCAAGAACAGAGATCAGACTCTCCTCTCACTGCTGGAAATTTGGGTACTGGATTCTTTGGTAGTTCAGGACAGACTTTACACCAGTTTGAATTGAGAGTAGCAAGTGGTTAAGCGGGAACACTCATGGAACACTATTAATGGAAGAAAACAAGTGCGTTTTCTGAAAGGGTGGTAGCAAGCCCTAGACTTTTAAAAAATGCTTATGAGTGAAGGTATAATCTTTAAAGAGAGACTGAAGTATTTGGAAGCTCAAGTCATGTAAAGTCAATAGAAGGTGGGCAACAAAGATTTTTAAAGAACAAGCTGCAGAACCTGTGGTATAGAGCAAGATGAGAGGAGCAATAAAACAGTAATGCAAGAGAGAAGGTAGGAAAAAAGTCCTGAGGAAGAGAATGGATGAGCTAGAAAGAAGGACATAATAAGTGAACTCAAAGTGTAACATATGATGCTAATGTATTTACTGTCTATTTAAATCACAGAATCACAGACTCATTCAGGTTGGAAAAGACCGTTGGGATCATCAAGTCCAACCATCAGCCCTACTCTACAAAGTTCTCCCCTACACCATATCCCCCAGCATCTCATCTAAACGACCCTTAAAGACATCCAGGGTTGGTGATGATAAATGATACTTCTGCTCAAATTTCTCACATATACTATTCAGTACAGTGACAGAAAGCAATAGCTATATGGCAAATTAGATAAATAATGATTTTCCCAAATACTGAAGGTTTTTGCTGCTTCTTAGCTAAGTCTAACACTAAACTTCTTATCACGATGTACTTGACTGCATAGCTCAGAAGTGAGTCCTGGGCTGCATGCAACATTGCTCATCTCAATAGTTTGTTTTGTTGGTTTTTTTTTTTTTCTTCTGCTGCTGCTAAACCCAGTTTTCAGTTCGTCAGATAAACTTTCAATCTGGGAGTATAAAGACTTGTTTTCTGAATGGTCCCCCTGCCCACTCAGTTCTCACCAATAAAAAAGAGTTATTTCCAAATTCTTTGCATGAACGAGTTTTCTAGTTTAATAAAAGAAACTCCTCTATAATTGAAGTTAACAATCTTACTTTCTCATTTTATTTCAGCTAAAGGTCTTTTTTTTGCATTATAATTTGCAGGAGGAACTAGAAGTAGACTAATGAGAATTAAAGTGTTGAGATTAATTGAAATGCATTAGAGAAATATTACTCAGTGCAAGAGAAGAAAAATAAAGTCAAGAATCATTGGTCAGTACTTGCCACAACAATCAGTTAACAGAAGTGAGATTTTAATTAAAGTTGAGTGTACTGGCTTTATTATTCATTTCCACAAAAACATTGTTGCATTAAACGATTACTAATTAGGGATTGATGCAAAAAGACAAAGTTAGGGGGAAAAAAAGGAAAAATTGTAGAAGAGAACCAGTACTTCACATTAAACTCGACTGCAAATTTTGCTAAAGGACATTAGAGTTGTAGCTGTTCATGTGGTGCAAAATTATTTTGTTTTCAAAGTCAAAGCATTTTTCTTAAGATGTGAGTAACGTTCACAACTCCTTATGTGATGAGAACCTCCTTTCCTAAAATTTTATCTTATATGATTAAGAGACAGACTTTGCAATGATTGCCTCAAAGCAGACCACTCAAATCAGCTACTCAGAAACCTGTTAAAAAAGCCTCAAGAATTTCCACTCATAGTTTATGCTCAAATGATTGTTTAAATGAAGTTTTTATATTGTGTAAAATAAATAAATCAATCTCTTATTAAACTGCTGCTAAGTAGCTGCTAATTTGATGGTTCCCTTGAATAACCCCAATCCTACCCCACATAGCTTGGATACTACACTATATTACAAAACAGAATTAATGAAGCTTTGTGATTTCGAAGTTATGCTTTTGAATGATTCTGAATTTTGAACAATTGAAGTATAACCAACCAGTTTTGGAAAGGATTTAAAAAATTCAACCAAGAAATCTTGAATTCCAGTATTACCGCAAATTACAGTGTACAAAATTTAACAGTTGTACAGGTAAAGATACCCTTTAACCTTTTATAACATAAAAACATATATTTACACACTTTTTTTAAGAGTTTGTTTGGCACTGTCCAAAAATCTACATCTTTTAATACAGTTATTCTACTTCTCAATTTCTTCAAATATAAGTGCTTTGGTCTGCACTCTGACTTCTGCCTGAACCTATAGTACATGTTAAATGACTTTTTAAAGTCATTTCAAAGCAAACTCGTTAAAAGTAAAAGCAATTTCTAAAGTAAACTTCTACATAAATCAGATCTCTAAGAAGCACACAAAACCATCGCTCATTCGAACCCCATTCACTTCTGTCTAGGTTTGTCAACGTGGCTATTCTGCAGATAATTCAAGTCCAGTACCAGACATTAAAATAAAGAGGAGGAATTACCATCGTGGCAAGGAACGCAACTACAGATTGCCTCTTGTTCAGTCAAACTGGAGGAAAACATGATCTCCAGTCAGCATCTGTTCTGACCAAAAGTACTTCTGCAGACAAATTCTCCCCAGCTAATTAAGGCAGATGGGTCATGACACAAAAGAAACCTTCCATGAGAAGTTTGTAGCATCTTTCTTGAGCCAGTGTCTGACCTTCAGGAATTTGGTAGTAAGTGGCTTCAGTTTTTCTAGCTTTTATAACTCTTTGGTTTTGTTCAGTGTTTCACCCTTTGCATCATCCTACTCTCAGAAATACTTGTATAAATATGAACTTTAAGATGCCGATAAAGGTTTTAAAAGAAAAACTGGCATCAAGGCAAGAAGTATCTAGGAATCATGCTTTCAGCCAAAAGCTAGGCCACTCATCAAAAGACCTCGCTTATGAAAGAGCAGAAACTTTTGTACTTGGGAGCTGGGTTTCTTCTAGGTTTAGCAACAAAACAGACTATACACTAACTGCAAGATTAACAATTACGGCTTCTTTATACTAGAGTTAGCTCTTGCTTCCACAAAAAGATTCAGAAAACTCCATTATCAAGCAATATTCAATGCACTAGCTCTTGCTTAGTATTTGCAGGTGTACGGTCAATAAGATCTAAGACTAAGCCTAATTTGTTTCTTAATATACAGTAAGTTGTAGCAAAACAGTTCACCATATATCTTCCTCGGTGATTTTTTCTATACTTTGACTGAATCTCTGTTAAGTTAATGTATCCATAACCAACACAATACTTTTATCTTGTGACAAATTATGCTCTTGCAGTTTTAGACATCTACAAGACTAACCCCATCCAATGGCAGAGATAGAATTGATTTGGATCTCTAGTTACACAGACTATTTTTTTTTGAGATCTCACAATTAATAAGATGAAACAAACCTGAAGTAAGAACTGACCACTAGTAGAATTTAAAACAAACATACATGAGCCACAGAAAAATGGTAATTCATACATCTGACAACACTGGAAAACTGAGACTGAAGTTCAGTCCTGAATACATGAAATTTTTTAATTATCTGACTTTTATGGACTGGACATCACTGTCAAAGGCCAAAACTGAAACAAAACAAAACAAGTTGTATTTAATATAAATATACACATACATAAATACTGTACTGTAGAAAGATACTAGAGTAAATCTGTACAACTAGGAGCCATCCAATAACAAGCAATTCCATCCAGCCTGTAAAATTCCCAAATGCCATACTGTATATAGAGTTCCAGATGCATCACTTGGCACTTTATGTATCTTTGAAGAGCAGTTACAACGGTGTTCCTAAAACAGTATCTTACCAATGGGCTTGAGAAAACTGCATAATCTTATGATAGAGCATGGAGACATGCCAGTTTCCACTGAATTTACTGCCAATTTGGCATGCTTTGTAGCTGTTTGTGCAGCCTTCTGTACTCAGCCTACAAGTAGAAACCAGCTGCGTAATGTTTATATCAGTTTTGCACAGTACGCAGTGTAATTTTCAGAATGCAATGCCTAAGTGCCGAATGCCACTAGCTAATAAGTTTAATAAGTTACGCTACTGATGTAAAGATTGCAGGTGTCCTTGGTACAGGTATTTTATTCTTACATATTCAATGTCTGGGGGCAAATGAATCAAGTGACTTGTACTTTGGAGACCTCTGCCTCATGCTCTGTTGTATGGTTTTAGTGTGACTTTAAAGGCCTTCTTGATTTTCAAGGCCTGATAGGTATTTTTATCCATTTAAGCCCCAAAAATAAATACTACACCATTTTGACACTCATGTTAATAAGAAGCCTATATGTAAGCTGATTTATGAAACCAAATATTCTTCACATCTTCAGTTATTCATTTATGTTCATGTTAGGGCACAGAATTAATTTGTATGCTACTAGGGAAAGAGCTCAACACATTGGGTGTGAAAAAATTTAATAAATATGTTAATATGGGGTACAGCAGAATAAGGACTATGCATCCACACCAGCAGACAGATGACAGGTATTCATACATTTGAGGGGTCTGTGCTGAAAGTCACATAATTGGTCATATGCCCCAAAATAAATCCTTCTGCCTGTATTTTAGAGTTGAGATGTTCTAAGGATAAAGTAAGTTACACACTGGCCTGCTATTTATTTGCTTGGAAAAAACAGGCTAATATTTTTGCTACTATCAACTATCTAGTGTATGGAAAATACTTCTAAGACTTCCACCCCATGTTAGTGTAGAATTGTTAGTCATAGATTGCTAGGAACAAGGAAGTGTTAGCAGCCAGTAACCAAGACCAAATGGAAACCAAGCATCAAAAATAAGGGATACTTACCCTTTAACTTCCCTGACTACATCAAATCCCTCATGTAGGAGATGAAAATTTTAACTACAGCATTTCAGGTCCACAACAGAAATCTCTCTGCCTGTTCTCTAACTTTCAGTGTTTTTTGGATAAAAAGTTATCTGAAAAATATCTACCTCAAGTGTTTTGAAATAGCATCTTTCACAAACAGTGAAGTAGTTAAAATGGGATTCAGACTTAAAACAAAAGGTGACCTACGCTTTTCTAAAGCTACCAGTACAAGAAAATCCTGAATGCTGACTTCCCAAGCACTTACTAGTTTTGGTCAGACAGTTTTATCTCACAGTAATTAAGCTGTTCACAGCTTTTATTGTGAACAGAGATATTACAGATCACTATCCAAATGCTTCAGAAAATTTTGAAACTCCAACAGTGTTGAATATTTTCTTAACAAAATCAGAGATTTGGGAAGACTTTTGTGATAATCTTCTAAAAGTAGCATGGGTCAGTAGTCTCATTTTCCGTCAAAAATACATTTTGTTCCAAGCAGTTTCCTCCCGAAATCTACCCCTTTGCTTCCTACCTCCTCCTAGCAAGTCCAAATGCCCTAAATACTGTGAAGCCCTTCACTTTTGTGTTCACAGACTTCTACGAACCATCTTTTATAAACTTACATTGTATTCCAATGCAAGCCTTGCTCTAATGAATGCCAAGCAATGAGGAACTATGAGTCATGTGAGAGAGGCAGAACTGATCAGAAACAATAAGCCCGTGCTTGCAGCATTTCCTGTGGAGCTGCAATGTGAAGCATGTTAGCATGGAAAGTGCTAACAGTAGATCTGGTCGATGTAAGAAGAGGTTTCCATAAAGTCTGTGTAACTGCTTTTGAACACATGCACACAAACATACACCTTCTCCCCAACAAATGTATTAGCCTTCACTTTAGCCACCTAAAAGTTTAGCTTTTAACCACCTAGTTTGACTGTACTGGACACTCCAAAAACAGATTTCTAGATAAGACTCTCACAGTTGTTTCATTAACACTATATAATTCTTTAAGATTTAAAAATATGCAGTTCATTTTGGTCCACTTACTTTTTAACTGATTGTTGCCTCTAGCAACTGATTATTTGTTCTGCAGTACTGTACTGAAATAATTCAGATTGCAGATGTTGCCAAAAAGGAGTGGGGATAAGGCCAAATAAAACTTTGTACAGACGTACTGCATAGATTTCTTGAGTCCAAACACTGCAACTTTTTCATCAGTTCAAAAGCTTGAGATGTGAATAGAGCAGATAAGTCTAAAAATACATAGTCTTGGAGGTCTACAGATACATACACCCGTTTATGGCAACCCAAAGTACAAAAATATAGCATCTAAGTAACAATGGCTTTTTACACAAATGTGAATCTTTGATTTGGGTTTTTTTATATAAATATATATAACCTTTAAATGCTGCTTTTGTTAAAATAAAAATTACTCAGTAATAAAGATGACAGTTATTATTTTAATATGGTACAAATAAAAAGTATGTTACTGACTAGAGGTAATGGAACTTCTACACCCAGTGAGAATGCAAGGTATCAGTGGCATTCAGTCTGTTGGAAAGTGAGGCTCCACATTAAATTTAGTTTTTCTGTTGCATCATTTCTGAGTTACAGTTCTTTAGAGAAATGTCAATGCTAAATGAGTACTTATAAACACACCGTAGTGCCTTTGTCAGGAAAAGTCCATCAAGAGACAAAACCCCATTCTTATTTAGATTAATGCTGTTCATAAGATCTAAATTAATACATTAAAATATTTCCTTTTTAGATTTAAGTAAAAAAAACCCCAAACCATTAACATTCAAATTCAAGTCTGTCAGACAGGCTATTCTTTTTCTTGTCCCAAAAAACCTGAAATGTCAGCTGGGTGATGAGAACAAAGTACAACATTCTCAGCCTCTTCATGAATGAATTATCAAGTATTGCTGTCTACCTATTTTCAGGAACCAGTGAATTATTTGTTCAGACAAGAACATACTTTATGTATACACATTCAAACTCTTGAAGGTCTCTGGTTTAAAAAAAAAATCAAGAAATACCAAGAGAAAAGCCTTTAAAATTTTCAGGGCTTCTTAGTTCCTCATAAGAAAACCATAACCAGAGTATTGCACAGTATTTAACTACCTCCACCCAAAATTGCATACACCAAGTGGAGGAGGAAGCTAGTTTAAATTTAGGCAGAAATTAGGAAAGAATTACTTTCGTTTAGGATTTAAGTCTGTATACTTCCTTAAAGCAAACACTCTTGTGTTAGTTCATAATAAATAGGAGCTGTGAATAGAATTCACAAAAGTCAATGAAATATTTTACAGAAAAATACTCTTCTAAAGTCAAAGGTATTCTTCTTCCTCTCTAGCTTCAGCATGAACAACACAGTT
The DNA here is from genome assembly GCF_031877795.1 of Strix aluco. Classification (NCBI taxonomy): domain Eukaryota; kingdom Metazoa; phylum Chordata; class Aves; order Strigiformes; family Strigidae; genus Strix; species Strix aluco. The sequence continues at coordinate 31,163,063 of NC_133971.1, forward strand.
CCTACACTTACACATCATTATCAAATATATGAAAGCCTTAGCCAAAAATATAGGTTTGGGGTCTATTAGTCTATGCTCATTCATAAGATGAACTTCAAACATATATTTATACAAATGCATTTAAAAAGAAAATGTGGTACGTTACCATCCTGCATTCTCCAACAAATTCCGTGCAATGGGCTGAGGCACTGAGCAGTTGTAATAACCCATACCTATGTAAGACCTCCATATCATGTTCTTGCTTGCAATATTGTATAGAGTTTCAAGGATTTCATTTTCACCTAATTGAAAAAAAAATATGTCAGAAAACTACAGTTACATATAATGCTAACAGTTTTTAACTGAAATGCCTTGCACCCTGTGTGTAAAAAATGCAACACTGGTGATGCAAGTATAAACAGTAGCAGAGCAAAGCACAAACTGAGAACAGTAAAGATAAAATAATAAACCGGTAAAATATTCTGTGGAAGTTTAAATTCTGCCAAAATTCTGGAAAATGTAGTAACTGAATAATAACAGGGGTTTCAACCAATGTCAAAATAGTGAGAGAAAGAGCTGTAGGCAAACGGCTTATGGAGCCCTTTTTGTGCTAATGCAGTGTACATTCTGTCTCTTGTACATGCATTAGAGAGGATTTCAGAAGGCATCTTTTATTAGCTAAACCTTGCAGAATCAGCACTGGATGAAGCCATAATCATCCACAACTATGATTTAGTGTTTCTACAAAGCCGTATTTGCATAAACTGGGCTCACACCAAGCACCCAGGAATAATTTCTTAGTATTAAAGAAGTTTATTTTCTTGTATTTTTCCTAAATAACTGATAAAATGGAACAGTTATTTTAATTCAATTTTAGCATGCTTCACCAGTTTATAAAAAAAAAAAAAAAAAGTGTGACTACAGTATTTCTAGCTTAAGAAATTCCATTTAAGATTAACTTTTAAATGAGTCTGCGTATCTAGTTTGGAGAGATTAAACCAGAATGATTTTGAAGTGTTCAGATGGAAAGCATTTGCACTCCCTCCCTCCCCCGACTATAGTTTAGTCTTTGGTCTTGCTTCTACATATTCTCAGTGGCCTGAAGGCTATGCAAAAACCATGTTCAGCCAACCTGTTCCTAGCAGTCAATGAATAATGCTACTCAACATCTGCCAAAGCGAAACATTTACAAAATATTTTAATACCTGAGGATGCAATAAGATGGTCAGTAGGCTAAGATTACACAGAGAGATAGATTTGTCCAACCTAATAGACCTTGGTGGAGTTGGACACCAACTCTCCTAGGTGAGGGGAACAGAACTTTTTTTCTCCCCCCTCCCGTATCTGACCTCAGAAGCTGCTGTACTGGGGCAGTTGCACCAAGTTCTGTTCATTCTGCACTGCAACTTGAAAAGCAGACTTTGGAATACAGGCTACAATTCAACACAGCAGAATAGCTTCAGCCCTGGATGTCACAAAACCTATTTTCTCTCCCTAAGTTACTCCAGCAAGAGAGATCAAGTCAAAACAGTTAATGCTCTCGAATCTGGTAGCATATAATTCTCTGGGTTTTGAATTAATTTCTTCTGCAGCCATAAACAAGGATGTTATAACTTTAGCTCTGATTTCAGAACTCATCTCTCCTCCTCCTCTTCCTCAAAGTGCTACTATTGCATTCCATGTATAAAGATTATTAAAAAAAAAAAAAAAAAAAAAAAAAATCTTCTGGTTTTCAATTAATTTCTTCCACAGTCACATTATACCCCTTTCATGAAGTTATTTTTTTACAGAACTTCAGTTCTCCCTTCAAAGGTCATTCCTTCTCTGCCTTTTACTCAGTGTTACTACTAGATCTAATGTATAAAGATTAAATTCTTGTTTTCAGTAAAACTCAAGAGTTATGTGTTTAATTCAGGGCAAAGTTTCTAAAGCATAGTGAGCAGCTAGCTCCACTCCCCAATACTCCTCCCACAGAATTTAGTCCAGCCAGATGCACTTGTTTCTTTTTTAAGTGGAGTTTTAACACTGAAGTTTTAACTTCCTCTACCACTTGTAAACCAAAAGTCTGATGAAAGACAGTTTGGGTGCAGTTTGAGAGAGAGGGTTGTAGTCTTGCAGAATTCAAGCATCAATGATTTTTTGAAAATGGTAATGAATTTGCTTTTTTAACTCCAAATGCAGTTGAAGGCAGATGTTGGCTATCATTTAACTTGCTCATTAGTCTGATGTCCCCCACAAGAATGCATTAAGAGTGCAATTTCTGCAGTAAACACATACAACAAATATTGTGCTATGTACCACATAGCATTTCCTTTGTTCGCCCAACCGGACGTTTCTTCTAGAGAGTAATTTCTCAGCAAATACAGCTAACAATTACCACATGAAGACACTGAACTTGTGCTAGAGCTCTCTAAAATAGACCAGTTTTCAAAATGATTCAAGCACAAAGCAAAAAGCCTAGTGAGTCTGTAAGCAGCTAGGTAGCAATTAAGCTTAAGAGTAGAACCGCATCCCACCTAGAAGAGCTGTGCTGATAGACCCCAACACCAAACATGTTTTTAATTATTATGTTTCTATGAGCTGTGAAGACAGTTTTAATCAGGGTGGTGAAATGCTGGAGGGCACACTCCCTTCACTGCTGCTTCACCTCACTTACCCTGCTCCTTTAGTCACTATGAAGGCAACAGCAACAGTACAGCTCAAATATACATCTCCCATATGTGGCATGTCTGAAGAGTCCTGAGATGAACAGTCCTCCCCCTATGCCTTACACTGCCTTGAAGTAGTTAATCACAGCATGTCTTTAGGAAGACAGTTACTCCTGAGTTACGGAAGTCAATATCCCCTGATTTGTCTGGACAGCCTGGCTTACCTAAGACCAAACATAAGTCCATTAGATTTATGATGATTTTTCACTAATTCAGTGTCTGCTTTACACTAACATGGTTCTGAATTTAAGCAAAACTGACAGAGACGAGGTTGAGGGAAATTTAACACATTTGTTGGGGTCCAAAGACCAAAGAGCAAGGGAATAAAACCATTCTTAACAGCATTCCCGGCACCGACAGGAGGGGATGGAGGAGATGCAGCCAGGCTCTTCACAGGGGTGTGTGGCAGGAGGGCAAGAGGCAGCAGCACAAGGCTGGAGATAAGGGGAAGCCTCTTTCCCATGAGGACAGCCCAGTGATGGGGCTGGGTCTCCATCCTTGGGGGTTTCATGTGCTGACTGGGTAAAGCCCTGAGCAGCCTGGTCTGAACCCATGGCTGAGCCTGCTCTGAGCTGGCGGTGGGGACCTCCCCAGGCCCCCACGAGCCTGAACAGGATTCTGTGTCTCCATCAGTAGCTGTATTTCCCACTCCACCAAGCCTAACTTTTAACAGTGTATTCCCATAATATTATCTGTGAAAAGAGTCTAACACTTTATTGGTCACTCTGTAAATAACTAATGCTTATATAAAGGCAGAAGAATGCTAACCACGAGAGTGATATTATGTATGCTTAAAAATTAATTTTCAAATTCAAAATGAAATTGTTAAGTTTCCAGTTTGCTCAACAAGAGTGTCACCAAACCCAGAAAATTACACAGACTTTTTCTGCTGTATAAAGTATACATCTGGGAGCATATGTAGTGGAAACGGTATATTCTTCTAAGTATTTGTTTATTCATTTGAAGCTAAAACATATGCAGACTAGGATTTTGGCAAATTTCAATACATATGGTTGAAAAAACACAGCTTGCAAGATGTGTTGAGTTACTCTTTTTTTTTTGAATTCTCCACAGCAACAGGTGAAATAAAAAAGCAATATCTAAAACGGGTAAGTGAAACAATAAAAGAAATGACTACAGTTCAGAAATGGTTGGAAACTGGCCATCACACTCAGCTGTTTGTTTCCAGTTTTCTAAGACAACATGACTGAAATGCCTTTATCATGAATTCATTTTATTGGGTGTACGCTATAAATTCTTTAAGAACCTTGTTCAGCAAAAAATAAAATTGCCAGCTAAGTCACTGCAGTTGATCTTTATTCCCTCATCAACTCATTAGATAATATGATCAAAGACAGTATCCAGAATAAAGTTCATAGATCCTGCAATACTGTTATCTTAGAACTGTGGAGAAAATTCACTGAGGCTCTGAGTGAGGACACTTCATGACTGCTACGCCCACATGTAGAAAAGGCAAAATACATAACAAAAATAGTAAGAGGGAGACAATGAACAGATTATAAAATTATGATACTGTTATTTCTGCTACTGTTTTTGTGGTTAGCCCAGCAGATTTGCCTTGAACTTGTGAGATACCTGCAAAATAATGTGGTACCCAGAAAAAACAGAGAGGGAGAGATAAATCAAGACAGAAGGAGCAGTTTGAGGTATGTAACTTAAAACTTTCAACACAAAAGGGAGTACAATATTTGTCTGATAATTTTGTTCACATCATGCCAGGTCTTAAATCTGAGATTAAGGAAGCAAGATCTTCAGAACAGCTGATATAAGAAAAAGGGGATGAATTTATCTTGCTTTAGCAATTAATTCTCTCTTAAAAAAAAATAATTAGATCATAATGAAGCAAAACAGTTCTAAAGCACTGACAGACATAATAATGCTGTAGGACAGCACAAGAAAGGTGCCTGTTCCAGGTGCTGAGTCCGATCAGCAACTTCTCAAGAGATGAGCGGAAAGCCACCACCATCTGTTGCCCTGCCTCCTCCTCCTCCTCACTCAGGCCACCCGCATGCACCCAGACTGCCTGGGCAGCAGAGGCAACCCGAGGATGCTGCAAGGCACAGAAAGCATGCGTGGGCTGAGAGCCAGCATCATGCCTGCCTTTTTCCATCCTACCCCCAAGGCCTGCTACCTTCAGAAAGACAAGCAGCAGCCCAAAAATGCCATGAGGAGCAAAGTGTGAGGAGCAAAGTGCGGCTGGTGGTAATGCAGATTCCTGCACTGCTTGTGGCAACACTCTGGAGGATGACAATTATCCCTGCTATAGGCATCCAAAGCATACAGTGTGGACTCCAGCAGCAGGGAATCTGAAATGACTAAATCAGCTCTAAAAATCTGACATTAGGAGCTAAATAGAGTTATTTCTTAAGTGGCATTTCAAAAATGTAGTTAAAGTAGGTTTAACTGCATGAATACCAGTTAAATCTGAAGATACAGTCTTTCTTACAATACAACTGCTTCTGAGCAATACCACTTCTAAAAATGTTTAGACTGGAGACCCAATTAGTTTCTTACACAGATTTTATAAACTAATGTTTATAAATTCTAATATTTGAGAATGTAGCTGGGAATATTTTGGACAAATAATAATGGCAGAATTTGTAGACTCATTTTTTTAATTCAAATCCTGAACAAAAACCAGAAATACATAACATGTACAAAACCTACCCATTAAAAAAAGATGGGAATACAACAGCAGCATTGCAGGGATAATGACTGATACAGACAGTAGGTTTGCAGGGATAAAAGGAAGAGGATTACTCTTATGTAAGATGATCTGTTTTTTTATTTCAAATGGGTCAATCACTACATATGTGCTAAAGCACCTTCAATACCTAAAGAAAAGCTGATTGTTAAAGTTTACTCACTGTGACAGCAGAAAGAAAGCTCTGTAATACAACCTGATCACAACTAAGTATCAAACAGACATCTAGCCTTGTTGTAAATATCGACTGAAAAGAAGTTACATGCCAAAATAACTTTTTCAGTTAACTATATCTGCAGAAAAAGCTGACTGTAAAAAAGTCCCCCTTCCAGAATCAGTTTGAGGTGTAGGACTGCAATTAACTGTTACAGAAAATCAGACATTTTGCTGTTTCACCCCTACTGGCTTTCAGTGGCATATTCAGGAGGTTTTACAACACTGTCAGTGGGCTGATAGCAGTAGGCACTTTTAAAATGTTTTTTTGGTCAGAAAAGGGATATAGATACTTCTGCCATATTACATACCAAAGGAAGCAACTCATTTCAGAAACGTCTTAGCACAAGCTACAGTCCTTCTGTCCTCCATCACTGACCATGTCTATACAGGAAGAAATCTACCAACACAGGAACACTAACACTGAAAAAGTATTTCTAGCATAGATGCATTTGTACCAGCAAAGCTCACCATCTACCAGAATGGCTTTTTTGTTCAGAAATAAGCGAAACAAATGTCCAGTTAAGCAGTTAAGGCTAGAGGCTTCCTCTCTCGATATATTATGTCCCTCAGGGAACTGATGAAGCTTGGTTCTTCCAGTGAAGAGTAGGGCTGTGCTGAAATGTCTAGGAAAGACAACACGTACAAAAAGACTGCGCTTCTACTGTAAGCAGCATTTTTATTTATGAGCAGTGGAATACACGATACCATTTAAAACAGTTCTCTAATGTAAGCTGCATCCACAGGAGGATTTTTCTTTTTTTATTGCTACTGCATACACATAGCCAATTGATTGTTTTGCCTTGCAGACAACTTGTGACATTACCAAGGGAAGGATCTGTAATGCAAAAGCCACACCTAATGAAAACTTGAAGACGTGCATATACATCAAATATACACACCTGAGACGAGGCCTAAAACTATAAAAGTTTAAAAAAAATGCACAAATAAAATTGCAGATACCTACGATACTCAACCAGATGTACTATTTATGGTGTGTGCATGGTTTTATTGTACTGCACATCTAATTCTAGCTGTAAGTGTTGACTTCAAGAAGACTTCCATGCAAAGCTCAACTGCATTTTCTAACGCAAAGGAGTAGCTCGAGCACAGCTCGTCTGTTCAGCTGCACTCTAACCTGTGGAGTCACTATGTTTTTTAATTGAAGTCATATAGAAAAGTAGAAGTGTATATTTAAATCACCATAGAAATTTTATAAATGCTGAAGTTGAGCAACATATTTTGAATTGCCTTGCCCTGTTCTCTCATTGCATGTATGAGGTTGGGGATGGTGGGAGCAAAATTATCTTCGTACAAATAAAAAGAACATGTTTAAAATAGAATACGTTTCTCATCACACTTTCCCCGTTTTGCTGTTTCCCTTTAATACAAGATACAAGAGAGAAAGAATATACCATACTCACATAAGAAATCCCACACTGGTAATCGGAAAGATAGTGTTCTCTCTAACCGTACATTAACAAGGAAGGAAGTTTTACTCAGACTACTGTGTTCTAGGTATGAGATGTTCAATGTGAAGTTGCACAACTTTAAGCTCAGGATTTTAACTATTCTTTTACAAGCTTTCTGCTACCAATGCAGTGCAAAACTAGTGTCAAAACCCTACACGTTACATTACAAAAGACAGTTCAACACACTGGCTGAAGAAGCAGAAGCAGCAGCGTGCAGAAAAAAGTTTTCTGTACCTCATGCAAGCACCTCTTTTGAAAGCTCACTGTTGCATGCTGTGCAATGTGAGACTGCATCACAGTCACATTCTTTCAAAGTTTACTCTAAGGGAACAAGAACAGCATAGCAAGTGGAGCAAAATGCCAGTGAACTAAATACACTGTTAGCTAATGAGCTCCTGTTGCACAGTGAGAACTTGCATACAACAGAACATCATTGCTATGCAATTCAGCATGAGAACACATAAAACTCCATCAAGATTTTGACTTAAGTTGACATCACTGGTTTAGTTTTCAATAATGTACAATTATTTTAATGCCCAACTGTACTGTATCACTTTTATGTGTTTTAGTAATGTAAAACTTCCTAAGAGTATCATATACTAAATAAATAATAAAAAAAAAAAAACCAGAAGAAAGGTTTTGAGAAGTAGTTATTAGTGACAATCTACATTTAACCCCCTTTACAGACCTAAAAATAATCTAAAAATTTCATTTCTCTGAGGGTAAGTGAAAGTCACTCGCCAGTCAGGGAGTACCTTGATTAAAATACATTCATCATAGGAAAATACGCCAAGCAATACTTTCAGCAGCTATACAGACAGAAGAAGGTGATTAAATTCCACTTTGCTACGCCCCTGTCTTCATTTTAATAGGATGGGAAGTTACCAAAAATTAAAATACCACTGTACTAATAAAACATTTTAGAAGCAGAAACTTTCAGTCAAAACTGTATCCCTCCCGGCTAGAATCTGTCTTTCCGGGCTGTACTTTTCCTGATTGTTCATTGTGGCACTGCCTCTCCTGCGTGATGTCATCTCGGAGTAACCAGATTGAACTGGCCGGGAACCTCACTGGAGCTGCAGGGCTGAAGTTTACACTCAAATTACAGCGCATGGATGAGCAATGAAGAAAGCCAGTGAGAGAAATCAAATTTTCTACAAATCAGGCAAGGGATGTTGACACAAATATAAAGTTAATACTGATGTAATTGACTCCACTATCTGAATAGTGATTGAGCTTTTCTAGTTTCAGTGGAATTGTTTAGCTAGGTGAATTTTTAAGTGTTTCTTTTGATCACGGGATCTCCAGCATGACATTCACAGGTATCTATCAAGATTGCCACTGATAGAAATTTTGTGCTGTGGTTGCTAACTTTTAAAAACATTAATTACTAAAAATTAAATCCCATGAAGTTTTCTACAGCAATTTACTGAATTATTGTAGCGCCACACTTGCTGGCTCAGATGTTTTGTACTCCAGCAGTTTACCTGACTTGCTCTGACTGATTCAAAATGTTAGCCATTAAGTCTACTGCGTAGCCATTAAATGGAGACACGGGATTTGCATGTTATTCGGACATGAAGATTATTACGGGGGGGGAAGACAGGACAACAAGTAGGTCCTGCAGAAGCATAAGAGCCAACAAAAGACAGCGGCCCATTTGAAGCTACAGTCCACACTAAGGGGATGATTTTTAGCCACAGTCTTCCCTCTGTCCCTTAGGACAGAATGAAGGCACTGCAGCACTTGAGCTCAAAAAGGGCTCTTCGGGCAACCGCGGGTCAGCCACACACGTTTTCCTACCGATTTCCAACACAAGAGCAAGAAATGCAGCAGCCGAAACGAGTTAGTTTGTAAAGATTAAAGTGTCGGTGATGGTACTGCTGTGCCTATTTAAGTCTTACCCTGCACTTCAGCGGGGAGATCTGCTCGTTACAGGTTTCAGCGAGGACACTCGGGGGGGGGGGGGGGGGGGGGGGGGGGAGCGAGGGGGATGGGGGGGGTTCTCAAGTGCCCCCCCCCCCCCCCGCCTCCGTGGGCGCTAGCGTCTGGAAGGAGTCGCGGGAAGGGCAGGCGGAGCTGCGCCGGGGAGGGGAGGGCGGAGGGGGGGGGGGGACGGGGGGGTACGGCGGGGGCCCGGGAGCACCCCGGTCCCTGCGGTCACTTACAGACGTGGTCATCCATCCTCAGCGGCCTCCGGAGACGGATGCTGGCCGGGATGGTTTTATCCATCAGCTCCTCGACGCTCTGCAAAGAGGCGACGGCACGCCGTGGTTAGCTCCCCGCGGGCGGCATAACCCGCCCCGGGAGGGCTCCGGCCGGCCGGCCGCGCCGCCCCCCGCCCCGCCCGGCGGGGGCACCCACCTGCACCCCGACGGCTCGCAGCATCTCCCGCTTCTCCCGCTCCCGCGGCCCGATGTGCCGCCGGCAGAAGTCATCGTGCCGCGGCAGCAGCTGCTCGATGCACCGCGCCGCCGCCTCGCCGCCGCCCCAGCGCCGCTGGCCGCCGCCCGCCGCCGCCGCCGGCCGCAGGTGCCTCGTCGCCCCGCGGGCCGCCAGCCGCCCCCACCAGCGCCCGCAGCTCTGCATGGCCCCGCCGCTGCCGCCGCCGCCGCCGGGCAGCCACACTTTGTGCGCGGGGGGCGGCGCGGCGCGGCCCCCCCACCGCCGGCGCCAATGGGGCCCGGGGGCGGTGCCGCGCTCGCCCCGCCTCGCCGCCACCTGCCCGCCCCCCCCCGGGCCGCCCCCCCGGGCCGCCCCGCTCGGCCCTGACCCCGCTCGGCCGGGCCCGGCCGCCGAGCATCCCTCCCTGCAGCGGGGAGGCCGGGGCGCGGCGGTGCCCCCAGCGCGCCGGGGAGACCCTGGCCGTGATTTTCCCGGAAAGTTAGGATTTTCCTCCACGAAAGCCTTGCTCGGATGGAAGACTGGTTTCCGTGTTTCTGCAGCAGGGCGTGGACTTGCTTTCAAGTTACTCGCTTTTGGAGGAGTAACACAGGCCACTTTCTGTAGCTGTTACCGGGAGCGGCGGGGGGGACACGGGTTGTGTGTCAGCTTTATTACTGCCTTAACTTCTGGTGATGTCGGTCTTGGGGAGTGGAGAGGTTAACTGGAACCTACTTTTCCCTCTGTTTCAGTTCTGCATCTCTGAGTATAGTATCAGCATTGTTACAAAGTTGTATCTTTATTTATGTTAACAGAACAAAGTGTAGCAACATTGAGGACATGTATTTGCATCGACATTAAAATAGAGTAACAATGAAAGATAAAAATATATTCCCAAGATGCACACTGATTTAATCTTAATTGTATCACAGACTTACTGCCTGTCTTCTGAATTTAATGAGCTAACTAATCACTACTTCTGAACCTAAAAATAAGTTTACTTTCACCAAAGATCACTGACTCCTGTGAGCTCTCTATTTCTGTAGTAAGCATGGAATTACTCCTCTGACATAACCTGAGTTATCTAAACTACTCTGTTTGGGTGGAATAGTGTCCCATAATTTATACCTGTCTGTATTTGGAGTAAGTGACTTAAATCCCTGGATTCAGGATGAGAGAGCCCCAAATTACACACTAAACTGAGATGAAGCTCACTTCAAACACAAAGGTATGTGTCGCAAGGGTTTGTGATATAAATTCAATACTGACTTTAACAGATTGCTATTCAAATATAATTATATTTTACTTTTCTCCTCTATAATTAACTTCTTTATAAATATGATAACATGAAAGAAATTAAAACTTTGCTATGACTTTTAACTTGAGATATTGTAACAAGAGTGCATAGAGATATTAGAAAAATACATTAAAACCATGATAATAACAAATTAAATCCTGTTATGAAATTGTACCTAAACCAATTTATTTTTAAAGCACTTCCAAAGCTTTTGAAATAAATTTTCAGATTTTGTCCAAATATTCTTGCCGAATTCGTCCAAATAATAAGTGTTCATTACAAATTTATCCCTTTTCTCTGGCAGGTGATACCGAGATGATATTTCACACTGCATAGCTTAGATATAGTTGTGAAAGTGCCACCGTTTACAGAATATTTGGTTACTAATAATGTAACAAGATAAATGGGCTGTAGTTCCTTTGTACGATGTGCTGGTTTTGTGGAATTACCACCTAGCACCCATCTCTGTGCAGACACAGAGTAATAGAAATACCTCTACCCTGTGTGTATTGGCTTGCATACCCTGTAAAAGAACCTTCCTTTTGGGATAACATTTTGGCAACCAAGGTGGGATGTCCATAATGCCATGCCCAGATCGTCTGATCACTCCCGGTGCTAGGGTTGGCGGTCTGGACTCCAGTGTGCACTGACCCACTTGATTGGGGATCTCCTGACTGCCTTCTGCAGCACTGGGACAACCAGCGACTTGAAGGTGTAACGCCTAACAGAGGTATTTCTGGGGAAAAATGGGAAGAGCTTGGGATTTTGGGTCAAGGTGCCACTCTTTCAGAACAAGAAAAAAAATAAAGTTAAAAATTATTCCTTCTAGGTGGGCCTTCATGTACTAAATTAAAGACATTCCAATGTCAAGCGGCTGATCAGAATGTGTTCACACAGTGTACTGCATCTCATTTTCTTTTCTTCTGTATCCCACTAGCAGGATTCTAACAAGCATATCAGTTAAGACACAAAATATAGCCCCAACCCTCTACTATAGTGCCAAGACCATAGCTGCTTGGTTTTTTGCATATGTGTGCTGAAATAATCCTTGTTGCTTTTGTACTTCTGACTAGTTATGCTGTGTTGACTTCTCAGTGTTTCTAGGGCGGACACTGGAAGCTTGGCAGCAAAAAGTGTTGGAGTTCTTGCAGCAGCGCCCAGGCCAATTTGCACTTGGGGTAACCCTTGGCTGGTGGATAACATTGCAGGCAGGACAAGGGAGGGATGCCACACAGGAGCAAGAGATGGCTATTTTCTCTGTGCAGTCTCCACTGTGGGGGATGGAGAAAGATGCTCAATCTCCTTCATCACTGTTACCTGATTAAGATGTGGTTCCTTCACCATGAAGTCCAGGCAATGTTCCTCTGGCTGGTCCAACTGAAACTTATTAGCATTTTCACACACAATGAGCACATTCTGCAGATTTGTTGATGCTTCAGTGTATTGCAGGCAGAGCTGTTCCAGTCAAGACAGTTTGAAGTTTCATCTGCATGAGCAACTTGAAGGGGGTGTCTCAAGCCTCTCAGATGGACACTTCCAATCCCAGCCACAGGCAGCGCTGCCTGACATTCCCTCCAATCCCACCCCTCTGATCATTGCATTTTGCAGGCGGATCAGAAGCCCACTGTGGGACTAATGTTTTCAGTTACTGAGTGGGTCATTGTTTGCCTTGTTTGTCTGATCTTATTAGACCTGTTTTTGTTCTTCACTGGGGAAAGATGGTGTGGGAGAAGTTTATCTTCTTACTTTATGGATGTATAACCTTGTCTCAGTCAAATGGGAAGTTGAATAACCAACCCAACGTGACATGGGAATTGACCACTGGTTTTATCCAAATCTGGAATTGAACAGACCAAGGTCTTTGTGTGGATCTTCCTATGTCCATGTCAGCACGTTTCAAATTTGCATGAATTTTGCATTTGAAACTAAAAATGTTAAATCACAGGTGTATTCAAATTCCGGATAAAAGGAGGTGACTATGTTCACCATGACCGTTCTCACTATGAATGTGCTTGGTCCCTTAAACCTTTTTTGTAATCAATGCATGACAAAAAAATCCTCTACCTTGTGAGGATAATGAGTTGTAAATCGTTAAGAACTTTTTTCAGATATATGCACTGTTGGAGTTATCCTAATTTTGGATACCTAAATCAAGACACATCCTGTTATCAAACAACCAATAAGGGTAAGGTAATTGGAAAATATAATTTGGTAAACATAGATGGGTGTGGCATTCTCTACCATGACTTCTCTTTGCACCCCCCTGGCGTGTATTTTGAAAAAGTGGAAAAAGTTTGGAGGAGATCCTCTGACTAAAGAAAAGATAAAAAGATGCACAAACTTTTTTTTGATGATGGGGAAAAATGGTCTGAAAATGTATCTTTAAAATATAACACTATATTACAATTAATGTTGTTTTGTAAACGTGAAAGAAAATGGGATGAAGTACCATATGTGGATGCTTTTATGACTTTAAGGAATGATTATGGTACTAGAAAGAAATGCAAGTTGCTCGTGAAATGGAATGTATGTATTAGGAGAAAGTATTGGTGGAAAGGTAAAGTAAAAGAGCAGTTGTAAAAGCTGTGAAATTGGAAAAGAATGTGAAAAGAAATGTGTTGAGGAGGGTGGGGAAGGTGGCTCGTAAACACTGAATTTATGATTTTGTCAATATTTTTTGCAATAATGATAGGGATTGCTATAGTGAAATGTATGATCTGTATCGTTTTCTCTCTTTCTCCCTCTGTTCAATATATGCAGATTACCACCCTTGACAATGACTACCTTGAAGTTTCACCAAATGTCTGAGTCACGGGGTGGTGTGAGGAACTGAAGGAGTTAATGCCTCAAACATTCATCAAACTGTTTGCTGCACTGATCGTCTAAGGAGTCTGGCTAAACATTGACCCTATTGTGTAAGCCTGATACTTTGTACAAATGATACAGGCCTTGCTGGTGGCTGTACCCTTGAGGAAGAGCTAGAGGACTGGTAAGAGGGGAGCATCTACCCCAGAAGGACCAAAGACTGGATGGTTGCCCAAGAAGCATCAAGTCAGTGAAAACCAGCAGTAACTGGGGGAAAGGCAAAGGTGGCAGAGGGATTTTGTGACCACCGATTCAACTGGACAAAATGGTTCATGCACCCCATCCCCACCCACCGCATGTGCAGAACCCATGCTTCACCTTTCCACATCTCTCATGCTAATGAGTTCATGGAAAACCTGTCTCTCCTCATCTAGTATACAAATCAGCCAGTAAGACAAATTTAAAAGGTGGCAGAAAACGTTGCTGGGTGTGCACCCACCACCCAAGGTTACCTGACCTGAGGCAATGCTGAAACCTGGGGTGGTGATCCAGATTCTTTGACTCTCTTTCTCTCCCTTCCGTTTCTTTTATTTCCTTTCATTTCTTTCTTATAGATTATCAACAAGAGGCCACATTGCTTATTATCCTTTCACAAGTTTCTACCACCAGTAAAACATTTTAGCCAGTAGTTCGGTGTCGTTTCACCCTAATTTAACCCAAGGGGATCAAGAAACCTTTATGACTCCCTGGGCTCTCAGTCCAGGTCATAAGAGCGATTTAGTTAAAAACTCTATTGCAGCTCTAATATGATCTGTATTGTGGCTTATGGGAGGTTTTGGAACTACCATTCTTTGCGCCTTCTCAGTCACAAACTCACAATAAGAAAATTGTGTTGTATTTCTTTAAGATTAACTTCAGTTCCCTGTGTCACCCAAAGCTGAAAGTCTAGTCCAGATGATAAGCTTCTGCATCACTGTATCACAGAACATAAAAGACTGGGTCAGACTACAGTGTTATCTATAACATCAGCCTATTTCTGACACTGGCCAATTACAACTACCTAAGGAGAAATACAAGACTAGGACAAAAAGATGTGCTGATACCACTCTGCAGTATTTCAACAGGCAGCATCCTGGGATTTCTGCATCTAGGAGTTCTCAATGTGCCTTTTCTCCAAATTTGTTCAGCTGCCAACTGAACGCATATAAACTGTTAGTGGAATAAATATAACAGCTTACTACTCAAGAGCAGTCACTTTATAATCCTTTCTTTCTCAATCTACTATTCCTTAAAGTCATGAAAAGCACTCAATGCTAAGGCCATTGTAACAAGTAAAACAAAACAAATCATGTGGGTATCAGGACAGAGTAACTCCAACTTATGCTGACTTCTGACACGACGCAAGATTTTTTCTGTAGAAACTCCTCAACAGAAAGAAAGGTTTTAGCAGTTTGAATTACTACCTCCTTTACCTTTTCTATGAAAATTACTAGACATCATCAGTGTTTTCAGAAGTCTGTGGTAGATCAGGTGAGGAATGCCTACCAAATGGTCTCTTAGTGGTCAGGCTTATGTTAAGTGTCAATCCAGATAGAAGACACCCTTATTAACACTTTACCTTTCTTATCATGAAATAATCTTAAAATGCAGGGGCACAAGAGGTGCAGAGATTCTCTTTCAGTTTAACTGAATCTAATTCAATACTGAAGATCATCTGAATTTCTATCAATAACGGTTTGGAGGGGTTTTTAGTATATATATGATTTACCACCACCGATCCTTAAATATGTAAATGAAACCAGATTGCAAACATATTTGTATGCATAATTTATACATAGTCTTGTTATCAAATAATATATTTAATCCTTAGAGAATAAAAGGTAAAATGTGCAGTTCCTGCTTTTGGGTTTGTACTGTAAACATTGTTACCTTTTAATTTGAGACATCTTTATCACAGTTTTTTCTTTTCAAGAAACGCTTGATCTGTAACATGATTCTTAGCTTAAAATAAGATTTGAAAAGCACTATGGCTGTCATTACATAAAGAACAATACAGATGTTTACCTAATATATCAAGCCAGGAATTACTTAATTTTATTCCTTAACTTACTATTTAAGTGAAGTAGCAATACATCATACTTCTTTCACAAGCAATTACCAATTGCTACTAGTGGCGAGAAAATTACTTCTCACCAGTGCATCTGCATATGCCAGTATGTACTGAGTGAGGGCTGAAATGCCATGTTTGTTTTTTTGATCCCTTCACACCAGCAAAATTTAAGACCTCCATGAATTCCATGCAATATGTACCCAGAAAACAGTTTTCATGTCCCTAAACTTAATAGAATAGCTTCATGAGGTGTTCTTTCAATAACCAAGCATCAGAATATGCAGCAGGATAGGCAATGTTGTGTTGAGAGTGGATAGCCAGTCAGCTACATATTCCTGAATCCATAATAGCCCTCAGGAGCTTACTGCAACCACTATTGCCAAAGAGTCAGGAGCCATTTTTGCAGTCTTTATCCACTACTATTATTTCGTTGACCACAGCTGGATCATAAAATAAAATATACATTAGTATGTAAGATTTCTCATGGATCATAACGGTTTGGGTTTAGGGCTGCCATCCTCCACAAAAGACTAGGTAACATTATCACACAGGATAACACAGTATCATGCTGCTTCTTTAAGAGCTATAGTCAGGCTTCCTCAGTAATATGTTTGCTATTTAAACATCCTAATGTTAGATTAATATATATATATTCAAGCTTTTAAGCATATCTTCTTTAACTGACAGTCCCTTATTTAACTGAAAGTCCCTGAGTGATACAGTCTTTTTTTTTTTTGTTCTGAATTCAGGAGTATCCCTGCAACTTGATTAGAGGTGACACTTCATATAACTTCAAATCATGTTTGTTTTCAGTTATTTGATAAATGGGAGTTACAGTGAAAGTGAACTGTGCTTCCTCCCAGGGAAGTGTTTTTACTCACATACACATCCATACCTTCAGCATCTTCAGGGTGCAACTTTCGGTTTAGTTGTGGTGTTGGAAATATAATCCTTAAGAAATCTGCTATGCTCCACACTTGCTAAATCAATAGAGCAGACCTAGAATATTCTATGACTCCGTATCATAAATTTCAAAGTATATTTCATATCTCAAAGTAATAATAAGTCAATATTTGTAACAACCAATTGCATGGAATCATATGCATTTGTCTTCAAACTGAATATAGCAAGCAAAACTGCTTAGGTTGTGTAGATATTTCTTTGATATACATATACAGATGCAGGTGGATATATAATCTGCTACCTTTCCTATTGATGTTTAAATATTCCAATATAGGTTTATTTTTCTTATCAAATAAATTACTAGTATGATCTTTTTGTCAAAGGAGAATGACACAGAGAGGTCTCATGAGGAAGTACAGAGCTGTGAAGAAAGGAAGGAAAGGAGAAGGAAAAGAAGTTATAGAAATCCCTGAGACTTCAGAAGAAGAGACATGTGGAAGATAGGAACATCTAGTGTCCTTGAATATTCAACCCTGGAGCAAAGTCCTTCCAACCCTATTTCTTGTGTGGGCAAATGGCTGAAGGTAGCGAGTATCTGAAGGTTTTTAAGGTACAAGATGTTAGTGTGGATCTGCAGTCCATTCAGCAGACAGGGTTAGAGACAGCGGACAATGGACATCCAAGGGACCCATCCAGGAGACAAGCTAGCTACTGTGTAAGTTTGAGCTCCATCCAGACAGCAGAGCCATACTAGTCTGGAGACCAGCACTCTGGCAAGATAGCTGAGGGCCTGGGGCTAAGGTGAAATGGAGATCCTGTGTTCCCAGGCAGTATACGGGTGCCCCGAGTTAGGCTAGTCAGGACCAGTAGGTCCTACAGGTGCACTTGGGGTCCTGACTTTCCCCTGTAACAATTGAAACAACCGTGTGGTTAGGTAGGGACTCTGTAGGCTAGCTTTGCCCACGGCCTTTTGGATTATTTTAAAAATTCCTGAATGATTACAGTCCTCTGGCCAAAAAAGTCTCTTAACACTTCAACACAAGTTAAACCTTTTTCCCGACTCCACCTCCTTTTATGTTTGGAACTGGGGATATTCACAGAGGAGATAAAGAGAATTAACTCCAAACATCACTGATTTGTTCTCCATCTGCCACCTTGCTCCCTCATGCTGCGACTAACTGAACTGCCAGACATCTCTGTGACACACGGTCAAGCAGGGCAGCTGTTGCCATGTCTCCATGGCAAACACCTCTCCCTCCTGAAAACTGTAGGATTACAACTGAATATGTGTTTGTTTGTTTGTTTGTTTTTTCCTTGTTATCACTGCCATTTCTAACAGATGTATTTGTCAAAATCTACTGTCAATACTTACAAACCCTACCACTGTCCTCTGTAAACCTTCCAAAGGAGAAGGCCAGGAGGATCTACACTGGATTTCTTACAAAGCCAGAATTATTTGCTGCTGAGTGGGTGATTTTCTAGTCTTTCTTTTTGTCACTTGTTCTTTTTTTAACTTGGTTCAAAGGTAAGCTTGATAGACCTTGAATGCAAATTCAGTTACTTAATACTGGATACGTTAAACCTCTTATCATGTTATTTGTGTCCACTGGCTTTTAAATACTGAATATGGCTATATGATTAGAGCATTGCCTATGCAAATACTTCATATCAGTAGATGTTATCTATTACGAATACCTATGTAATAGACATTGCATTGCAGGAATTTCTCTTGCCCAATCTAGTTTTATTAGGCAATAAAAAAGTTCTCTCTGGCAAAGAGAGAACTGTATACTGCTGACCCTAACAGGTGTATCATGACAAAAAGGTACTGAGATATTCTTTGGGAAACAAACATCTGTCCTCTCTTATTCTTATCTAGGAGTTAAAGGCATTATGCAACACAGTACGCAGATTTTGAAAATTCAGGAAGTCTAAAAGGCTGATTTTCAGAAGACTTGCTTTTTACATTAGAAATGGAAACCTTTGTTTGTACTTCAGATAGCACACCAATACAAACTGCTAGGTTGACAGTTTCAGCAAGAACTTAACTTTTCTTTCAAAAAAAAGATCTCAGATCCCAGATGTCTGTCTGAATTTTCAGGTCAACAGGTGCTTATGAAACCACACATTAGCTTAAAAAACATTGAAAAAAGATCTTCCCCCCTTTGCAAGATCAGGTCAAAGCTCCTCATTTTTTAGTGTTTTTGTCTTTTCCAGAGTTTGAACAAGATCCCTCAGCAATATCAAATCAATTACAAAGCCATCTTCCTCTGGTCTGTTTGAGGTAAAGGTTTATGAAGTCCTCTTTATAAATTACAGAAGCTCCAGTAAGGGCATATCTCTTTCCTCTTTGCTGCTCAAAGCAGAAGATTTGTGAAGAAGAGATCCTGCAGTTCCTTACACTGCAAAGCTTCTAGGGGAGTTTCTGAGTCCTTATCTGCTTAGAGGGCTGCTGCTTCCAGATTTGTAATGATTTATGATTTAAGAGATTGCTTAAACCAGTTCTGCAAATGAAATAAGTGATTCCATCAATACGTACTTTCTGTCAGGTTCTAGGTGGCCTATAATCAGTTATGGCATTTTGTTTGATCATAGTCTGACTATACCTACTTGTACACAGATTTGCCCATATAAGTGCAGATGAAGCTTAATTTTCTGATTGAATCAATCTAAGATTTCATTATACCAAGTCCAACCTAAAGAGGGGAATGCTTTTCTTGGCTGAATAAGTTTAGCTGGCCCACTAAAGGATCACAGAAGATGAGTATCTCAGTCAGTACAAGACAGGAAGAAGGACTGCACAACCAGGATAGGGGAGTAAAATAAATGGAACTGGTTCTTCTGATAACCAATGAGCAGCTGCTAAGGTTGGTTCAGCTATCTTCTTGAACTACATTTGCAACCGATTAGAGTATCTGATATTTTACAAACTCCTAATGAACACAGCAATGTGAGCTCTTAAACATAGACCAAGACTGAATCAGCACTGAAGAATCTGGCTCTGAAATCAAAACTGAATAAATACTTTAATGTTACATAATGTCTTAGTTAACATATAACTTAGAAACAGCTTGAAATGTTGCAACAGCCTAGTTCTGGTATTAGATATCTTTTTGCTTCTCCTGTTAAAAAAACCAAATGTGGCTAAAATATAAGCTTTTAAAAAGATCAGTCCACATACACCTGCTAGAGGCTTCTTAGGACTCAAACATACCTTCTTTAAACATCCTAGCTACAGTAAACATGCTTTACCTTGGGGTGGCATGATCTGACCATGACTTATAGTTCACTTATGCTTTCTGAATCCCTCGAGGATTGCACATGATTTGTACAGTCATGGTTCTGCAGCTCTGGCCAGAGAGCCATGCAATAATGTTGGTTCAGTGCAGTGCTGTATTAACATATTTCACCTCTTAACATGACTCCAACATGATAATGAGCTTCAACTAATTCAGAAATGCGTTACTTAGTGTAGTATGTTGAGGCAAAATCCTGACTCAGGTAGAGAAGGAACAATGCTCAGACTTTGGGGAGCAACTAAAAAGGCAGAAAATGCAGCTTGGGATAGGTCCTTTACAGATCACAGTCAATAGGAAATCCTGGTCACTGTCAGTATGGTTTCTGTGGAAGAAGGGTGATGGACTAAGCATCAGTGAGGGTAGAGATTGAGACAGGACTGAGCAGTGGCAAAGAATAAGAGAAAAGATCTGAGGGGGAGTTAGAAATAATAGTAAATGTAGGGCTGAGAAAAAAACCCAAACAGAAATAACTACCAATTTGCTAAATAAGGTATGTGTCCTAGGGAGACAACAATGACTTTAAATATTCTAAAAATATATTCTAATGAATATGTCTATAGATTACGTTAAACCTGCAAAGGAAATCCTAAATCTTCATTTCATGATTTTCAGTACTTCATTTTGTTTGGATGTAAAATATAGCAGATAGGTCATAATCTGTAATTCAAATAGCATGGCAGTATACAATGATGGGGGAAGCTGAGAAATCTCAGATGCTACTAACAATTCCTTTGCTGTATTTTAAGATAATGATGACATAGAAAGGACTCACTATCTCATATAATTTTCTCATTACAGCCATTCGCTCAAAGAATGACATGACATGACAAAATGTTAACTAATAGATGAACAGAAGCAAGAGGGAGTACTACCATCTGAAAATTACACAGTTTCATATTACACCTGCTCTTATAGATCACTATATGTGTTACTCATGCATTAATCTGAAATGTGTATCTTGATTTTCCAATGGACACTGAGTTAATTAAGAGCAGTCTGTTAACTTATTACTGTAGTGATGAGAACATTAGAGATCACCATCTTCCAACAGTGCCAATATATTAGTCTGCCTAAGTGCAAATATTTAAAATGTATCTTCTCTGTGCTTACGTTTACCAATTGCAAAATGGCATTATGCAACTCTGTCTTTGGCAATCATTTTTAAAAAGCTGAAATAAATAATAGGCCCAACTCACCTTTACTTTTTACTTGATTGACGTTAACATAAACCAGAAACAAGGCCTCTGAAAATTTTGCAGAGGGAAAGAGCACAGTTGCACTGCCCCATGTGAATGACAAATGCTTTTTAAAACAGCGTGCCACCACAGTAACCTCTGCCATGTCATCATAAGGAGCTTCCAGAAACAAAAAACCATGATCCTCCTTACTGCTTCAACAGAACACTTGCTCACTGTTGATCAAGATCAACTCTAGAATATAATTAAAAGACAGAAATATGTCTAGGCTTATTTGTAGGGAAAACACCGGGCAAGGAGCATTAACTAATACAGTCTGTACCTTCTTGCCTAAGCAATTTTTAATCAAGGTAAGCAATATGTACTGTTAAATGGGACTTAGTACTCAGAAGCTCTTAAAGTAATAAAATGCAATAGTGGCAATGAAATACAAAGAATAGATTCTTTCTGATTCCCTGGTCATATCTCATTAAGTCCTTTAGTCATATATGAAATAACGAAAGAATTAAACTAAGGTCACCCATTATTAAGAAGCACATAGCTGAACCTGAAAAATTACTACCTTCCATTTTAAATTTCTGATCAGTACCAAGTAATATGTCTCTTATTTCTCTAAGAACTTTTGTTTATAAACTAGTTTGAGCATTTCAGTAATTACTAAGCAGAAAATAATAGAAGAAATGAAATGGACTATGGATGAAAAGTCCTGAATTAATTGCATGGAGTTGAGACTTTAAAGCAGTATAATGGTCTGCAAAGCAAGAGTAATTGATCTATGAAAACATATATGAATAGTAATATTTATGAACATAGCAATTAAATATTTAATAAAATAGATACTTCTCCAGTGAAAAATGGAGAATTTACAACAGTCTGTCTAAGTAAAAATCTGAGAATCACGGCTTTAAGGATTCTGTTTCCTTCTAAATTAATTTCGCTCATCTGAGGTTTTAGACCCATTCACTCAATGCAGATACATCCTTGCTAAGAACACAGACCATTTCACGATTCTCCCTGTGGGTACCTTAAGCCATTTGCATAAATTTATTTGCTGCCCTATAAAATATGAAGTAAATTATTCACTACAAAATAATGTAAAATTGGTATTTCTTTTTGTAGTTCTCATGAGTAAGATTCTTCATAATCTATTTGATTAAGAAAGAGGCCAACACACTGTCAGTCATATGATTGTTCTTAACAGAGAACTTAACACAAAACTCTCAGCAAGAAGAAAAAGTTAATGTAAAATCTAATCTTCCTTGTGTCCCCCTCATCCCCATCCCCCGTGTCCAGTCTATCCCTCCCCCTGCCAATGATCCACTCATAGTTCACTATATGTTCCTCTGCCCTGCAGAGCTTGGTGAAGTTGTTTTTATAGCAGATTTAGAAGCAGAACACTGTTTGGTTGTAAACTACTTCCTGTATACTTGTTACAGGTTGAATAAATCCTAACCCTCTCTGTGATCCTTGTCATCTGATAAACCTCAGTTTTCCTCTTTGCTAGTTTTAGAGGGCTTCTGGGAGCTAAAGGGCCATGGAAAGGCCGTTGAGATGGAGTGAGGGAGGGCTTTTGGTGGGAGGCGATCTGCCAGCTTCCCTGGGTAAATAAATATTACCAGCATGTGCTTGGGCTTGTGAAAGAACAGAATGTTAAATTTGACTGTCACTTTGCATTGATTCAGAGATATATACAAATAGTTCACAAGAGCTGTAATGGATACCATGCCAGTTTTAAAAATAACGATGAACTGTGTGAGAAACATTTGTTTCATAGCTGTTTTTAGAAAGAACAACAATGAAAACCGCTATTCTAATGCTGACTGTCTTTCAAACTTGGTCAATTTTGTTCTGAAATGTGGCCAATATTTTGTGCTTTTGGTTTATTCAGAACAGTTGAATGACCCCAATTTTTAGGTAGATAGATACAGAATTGGTATTTAGTAGGGGTTAGAAATACATCTGTTTATTAGCAAAGTGCCCTTCTTTTAACTCTCTACTCCACAAAAATCTCTGAAAATGAAATCATTACCATCCTATCTTCCATAGCTCAGATGTTTTTTCCAATAAATCATATTCTATTTTACTCTTGTATTAATTAAAGTACTGTACACACTACCACTGTTTTTTACTTTATATGGAATAGAGTATTTTTCTCTTTGTAGTTACCAACATAATTTTTTTCCCCCAAATAAAAATAAGAAGCTGAGTTATCTCTCTTCCCATGATGGTCTTATGTGCCAAGCACAACTTGTTTCCCAGGCTTTTATACCTTTATATTCTTCTTTAATGGACATGGTTATGTTGTCCTACCTCTTTAGCCCTCTAGCTCAGTTAAGCAGTCCAAGGGTTGGTGGTAGAGCCCAATGAAATAAAAGTGTTTCCAGCTTCTCGTAACTCAAGGGAGGTTGCTATCAGAGTATACAGTTGTTCAACTATGCAAGGTAAAACCTTTACAGTTTTTTCTTAAGGGTGGCATTTTGTTCTACCAGTGATCATACCTTTTGGTAAAATCTTTGGAATGGACTTGATTATACTTTGAAGTGTGTTGAGCTTCAGATGACAAAAAATAAACAGCCAGAAAAAGTGTTCAAAATTTCCATGAGTTACAAAGAGATAATGAGAAGATGTGAAGAAATCAACCAGGCAAGAAAAGGATTTAATGTTTGTACATTTCTGCCCAGGATAACAGGAAGGATACTGAAGAAATTTTTCAAATCCTTCTTCCTTCTGGCATAAACTCTGCCAAACAGGGAAGAAAGTTACTTGCCATAATGGCAACCTTTCCATATAATTAGTGCTTTTGTGCAGGAATAGCAAATTGGTGCTCCATCCTCCAAACTCCATTCAGGCTTGCAACCAGCAGTTACACCACATGGCAGCAGGCAGGATGCTAGAAATCAAATTATTTCAAAAACTTGCCTTCCATGCTTGATCTGAGAATATTAATGCATGAGTGCATTTCAGAGAGTCTAGATTCTACAAATTATAATTATCGTTGCCTAAGTTGTTTCATTTTTCTCCCTTATATACCTTTCCTTTTTCTGGTTCTTTCAGTTTCTTGGTTCTGCTCTGCTGTCCCCATTTCCCTTTTGCTTTCTTCAAAGTTTTCTTTTAGAATAGCTTTTCCCTTGCTCTGTTATTTCATTTGTTTAATCACATTTATCTTCTTTCCTTCTTCTTATAGGTAGAAACACCAGTCTGAGACCTTGCTAAGCACAACCATCCACTCTTTATTTACATTTCATCTTCTGTTTTTATAAATCTTTATATACAAACTACTTAGTAGCTCCCATTTTTATATTCCAGTTCTGTGGATCAAAATAATGGTACTGATTAAGTCACCTTCTCTTCTTCAAAACTAGAGGCATGAATTTTAACGTACGTGGGCCTCTACAGAAGTAGCTATAATCTTTGCTTTTAAAAAGACCCTCATATAATAAGCAATACCTAGCAAGACTGGTTATGATCACTGTCTTGCTCTTCTGCTACTTGTGGTATTAGATTTCACTAGTACTCTGTTAGTTGGGAAAACTAGCTTTAGTGTCCTACTGTACCATAATATTGTATTAACACATAATTCAGCATTACATTTTTTTTTTAAAGTTAACTGTAAGTTGTTGATAAGACATGAATAGTCCTATCCCTAGCACTGGAGTATCTCACTGTTGTCAAGAAGGAGGAAATTTTGCCTTTCCTTCTCTTTTTTTCATTTCTTCTGTTCTCATTTGTGAGTTTTCTCCTCCTTCCTTGGATGATGAACCATTTCATCTCACTAATTGTGCAGGAAATCATCTTTCTTTTTTCTGGATTAGTTTTCTGCTTAGTTAATGAGTTTGATCAGCTTACAAAGTCTAGTAAGTGGTGGGAATGCTGCTAAGTGATAGAGAGAGAAACAGCAGCAATAAGCTGTTAGATCCACACAGTTATCTATTGAAATTGCAGTCTTAGTGTTAGGATTTCCATTTACTAAAGAACTTATATAGAGTAGTAATCTAAAATGCCTGAAGTGTCTTTCAATTGTTTTGGTTGGAGTGGGGAAAATGGACTTTATTAGATGTTTTCATTTTACCAGAGTCTGGTCCTCAATTACTTGAATCTCATTCTTTGTAAAACCGTCTCTAAATTACCTTGAAAACTCTTACTTACAAGATATATGAAAACAAGTACAAGTCATTCAAGAATTTTTTTTGGTAGCATTCCTCCTATCTCAAAAGGAAGAGAAATATATAAGGCAGGTTCATGCCAACACAGTGGAATAGACTGTATCATAGCTTCATAAACTGTAAACCACGTCTTGCCATTTGTTTTTGCACTGCCAATTAGTAGGCTGATGACTACTATAAATCTGACCAGTGTCCAGTAGTGACACTCATGAGAGCTTGTTGCCATAGCTGTCAGACCTAACCTGTATTTCATTTCGCCTTGGAGTAAGGGAATGAGGTCCCTCTGGAAATTCTGGAGCAAGGTCCTGGAATAATTTGATTAAGTCTTATGAGGTCTTACAAGGTATACTCAGTGTTTTAACAGTGCCTTCTCAGTGTCCCACCTGCTTGTGAGCCTGCCTTCTTTTTTCTCTTTCTATATTTTTCTTCTGGCTTACCAAGTTGTTTGTGTGGATGCAACTGCAAACAAGCAGCAGTGTTGCAGGGTACAGTAACTGTTATTACGTAGGAGTGTTTGCAGCAATTTGACAGGGAGTATAAGAATGCTGGAGTTGTAGGATGGTAGGGAAGATGGGAAGCTCACAGCAGCTCATTTAATTTCTGTATAAATTGAAAGTGTATTCATGTGGCATCTCTCTCAGCAAGAACACCAAAAAAGGAAGCAAAAAAAGGTATTTCCATCTACAGCTGGATACTGTTAGCAGTACTTTTTCTAAAGAATGTAGGAATTCCCAGAATGCCTTTTAAACTGAAAAGCAGAGAAACACAGCCTACGAGTATGACAGAACTTAGCTTCTTTTTATCCAGCTGTAGTTGTAGGGAGTGATACTCCTTTCTTTAAACAGATTTCTTAACAGTATTGTTCATATACCTCCCCTATTGTTCAGGCAGTTTAACTCCTTTAGTTTGAAGATAAATGATTCAGATAAGTACCATTTTCAAATTTATTTTTAAAATTTGTAAAAAGAGTTTAAGAAACAAATAGATGAAAAGTTGCACTAATAAAAGGATACAGATGAGAACCAGTGGACAACGAGAACTGCATAATCAGTGATGGCTTGAACTATTGAAAATGAAAGCTCTCACATACTCTCCTGTTCACACCAGGTCCCTAGTGCTCTTGTGACATCTTTGTGCACTGAAAGGTCCCTTCTATGTACAGGTTCAATCTCCTAATTTGTCAGGGTTTCCTTTTTTTTTTTTTTTTAATCACTTGATTAATACACTGAGTCTGCTCAGATGGGGGTGGGTCTAGCAAGCTCCTGAGCTGATGCAAGGTAAGTGATAGAAGCAAGTGTGTCTGGGGTTGTGTGTGTGTGGATGAGCATAAAAGAAATGCGATCTCATCTTGGTAGGAGCAAGCTGTTGGATTGACCTAAGACATGTTGGGAGAAATACTTCATATTCAACACAAACGCAACCCACTGCCCACCACATTTAGGAGCAGATAGGAAAAGATGACACTGTACACTGTGAAAAGGCTCAGTTTCTGTTTGGATATGCCTTTGACATGCATAGAATGTCACGTTTCATTGTCAAGTTACATTTTGGAAAGCACAGTATTTGGGTACAGCCCAACATCAGGACTTCATGTGTTTTAGTAATCTTACTGCTTTATTCTAATCAGGTTATTTCACCAGTGCTACAGTTCCCTCCTCATCTCCTTCCCCCAGGTTAATACCCTTCATACTGCTAGTCTTGGGCCGAAAGAATACTTTAGCATGTTTACTGCAATACCATACATGATTTCCTACATCTGTCACCCCTACTAACATTGTTTGCTTCGCTGTCACTTACTGCTTCATTCTTTTTTTTCTTTATACTAAAATATCCCATCAAGTACATTTGAGCATTTCTTTGGAGCATGCACTCTTCTTTACATGCTGTGGCTGTCTGATGTAGCTTTATTTCTAATATTTGTAAAGACCTTATCACTATGTAAAACAGTGGGTAAATTCTTCATTTTTGCTATTCTTTTTAGTATCAGTGAAACCAATTAATTGCATGGTCGTCTGTGGAAGAAGAATCTGGCTCAATGCCTTGACTTTCAGTTGTTAAGATCCATTCTTATTTTTGGGCATAATGACTAAAACGAACACAAGAACACATCAGAAATTGAAAAATGGGGATTAGCTGGCGCCACAGCTCACAGAAGAATTAACAGACAACATTGCATGACCCAAAGCATTTCACCATCTGTACTTTGCAACACATGGAAGAGCACACTGAAGTGATAAAAGGGACACAAAGGAAAAAGAATAAAAGACATGTTAGCTGTGGCTCAGCTGGAAAATAATATTGCTTGTAGCAATAAGCTCTGAGATCAAATGATGAATTTGCTTCTTTTAAAAATCAAATAAAAGGTATGAGCACAGTTTAGCAGTGTGTGCTTTCAAAAACTTGCCTGGCCAGCTGGCTTACTCATTTTAACTGAAGTTCTAATTTAAGATTCTGGTCCTATAATTAATTCTATGATGTCCTAAGATTTTGGTCTGGTTAAAAAAATTGGAAGCTATGCCAGCTGTTCAAGACCCAATAAAATGGGTTTGTCTCAAACTTAAAAAAAAAAATCTGTATTCCTTGTTCTTTGAATATTCATCTTCACCTTGCCGTTATCCTGGGATTGTCTTTCATGCATATAAAATGCTCAAAGCTCAGTGAAGTCACATGGGTGCTGCAAAGAAAATGGGCAGATACTGTTTAAAACTTCTTGTTCTCAAAATCTCTTCTCAGAGGGTAATTCCAGAAGTAATCCAACATTTTGCCCAGATTTTTACTTATATCCATGACAGAGGGACTATCTTCTGCTTTGAACATAGCTCACTGAGCAGCAAATGGGAATTTAGAGCTAAACTGGTACTCTGCCACATTTTGCACGTTTGGATGAAAAGGTAGAAATGGAAGAGAATTAAGCTGATGAAATCCTTTCATTTTTGTGGTACATCTGACCCTTTCTTATCTTTCTTTGGATGACCTCTGGATTGAAGCTGACACTGATGCCACTCAAGTTAAAAACCTTACACAATTGTCTCTTAAAATGTCACCATTACCCTGGAGAGATGTTTGAAAGCCCCTTTATGTCTCAAAAAACAAGGCAGAAAAAAAATAAAGAATTTGCTCTGGAAATGTTAGATTAGTATATATATTCCACCATTGCACAGTGGAGGAAAACCAACAAAAAGACCCCAAGCTTCAAGCCCTGTCCCAGTTTATTGTCGGTACAGAAACCTGACCTATTGCAGTACTGAATTGGCACACGAGGGTTCATAATCTCATATTAGGATTGGGAGTTCACATGGGAAGGCAGAGTAATGTGATTGAAAATAAGATATGGAATGGGGATTCAGAAATAGAATAATAAAAAAACAACATAAGCTGAATTTTTAAAATGCTATGAGAACAGAAAGATCAGACAACAGATTTTCAGGAGTTTTCATACGTATTTTTACAAAAAGTATTCACAATGTACCCTCCTACTGGATGTGTTTCCCTTCATAACTTGTAAATCATATGTATCAGCCTGCAACTAGTATTTATTCCATGACTGATTTTAGTCTTTTCCATAGAACAAAGTCACTTTGTATGTTTTTTTATAAAGTCAAAATGTACCAACAAATGCTATTCTTCATTGTTTTACAGATAGAAAAAACAACATTAAAAAATCAGCTAAGTGCCAGGTGAAGTCAGTAAGAATATTGTTGGACTTCCTCAGGTACTCTAATACTGTAGGTATTATTAGAGCACTATTAATTTATTATAGCCAAGTCTAAGGACAACAAAGGCAACATGAAATCACATGTGAGGCCAAAAACATACTTATCTTCAAGAGTTGCTTGGTTAATACTTTCCAAGATCTTGAAGGGTTCTGAATTCATGTTGCTTCTCAGAGTTGGCACAGTGTCAGTGCTTTGAATGTTATTAAAATAACACAATAAAAAAATCGTTGTAAAGAATTGTGTAGACTTCTAAACTGAAAATAAAGCAATCAAATTATGGAGTATTAAATGAATATCAAGTAAAAATTTATTTCAGTATTTAGTTACATTACAATAACTCTCAAAATGATCAATCTTTAAAACTTCAAATGGAAGAAGAATTATCCATTTCATGTTCATTCTGACTACTTACAAACCGCAATTTATTTACCAAAGGATTCTGCATATGTAAGCTGAAGTTAACTAAAAGTTTTACTATTGAAACTGAATTGCTATTTGGAACAAGATCTCAAAAGGCAAAAATGAGGTGTCCAGCTTTGTATTCCTTTCTTCTATAAATGCTAACCTTTTATGCCTCCCTGTAAGATTCTACAATTCAGAATTTAAGTGAACAATTAGAAGTGTGGCAACTCCTGGTTAGTACAGATGTAATTTCCAGTTTCTCAAGAATTTTAAACCCAAAGCAAATTCTAGAAAACAGTATTCTGAGACAATGCTTTGGGCTGTATACACTTGGTCAATTTTTTTCCTTTATACTTGTTCTGTGCAGTGAACTGAAGGTAAAGTATTTCAGCTACCTCCTGTATTATCACATAAAGGGGTTTTAAAAAGAAAAGATGCTAGAATCAACAATGCAGGTGATGGGAGCAATGCTTTTTTTTGTTTGTTTCAAAGAAGTTTTCTTGATTTCCACTTATGATCATGGGAGTGCTAGAATTCCCTTCAGGCTGCATTTTTTTGTTAGTCAACTTGTGGCAGAGTACAGGTCCATCACATTTAGGGGCTTTCTCAACTCAAACCCCTAAGTTTGATGACTGTTCCCTGAATCAGGTTAACAGATGTCTTCTTCTGATTGGCAAAAGTTGCCAAACTGTTAGTTTCTGCACTACTTTTGGAAAAATGCAGAAGTTCATTCAAACCAATTTATCTTCATGGTTTCAAATCACTTACAGCAATCACACAGGGTAAAACAGACTTCTAGCTCTTTAATGGTATCCTGCAGTCAGTACTTGTCCTGTTAGTGTCTAGTGTTTCCTCTTGGCTCCTCTGTTGCCTTTCTTGGGCAGAGAAACACTCTTCAAGAAAACAGTGAAAAAATCTCTCTCATTCACCTGCTCAGTTAAAAAGGATATAATGCATTTCTGGATAAGGGCTTTGTAAAGGAACCTAATTAATTTTTCTCAGTTCAGCCCCCAAATCAGACAACTGCAGAAAAGGACAGTGATGGTTAAATGCCACTTGTTTGCAGGCTCATGTTTGTCAGATTCTGGGTGGATCCAGTGGACAGTTTACAGACGTGAAATTTATGGTTTAAACACAAGCAGTTAGGTTACTTAGAGCCAAGCCTTAGACTGTCTTCCTGTTGTTGCAGTCTAAGCAAATTAGTCATTCTTTGTGTGGAAGAAAACACATGTTAGCTGCCTGTGGACAAGACAACCAGAGGATAAAGACTGCCACCTATTGCATCCTGAAATAAAACACAGTTTCTGCATACAGCAAAAGAACATGTTGGCAATCCAAAGACTAGAATAAGCAAACAGGGCAGAACTTTCTCTTCTAGGGGCTGTTTAATGCACTAAAATAGTCTTCTTTTCTTCTGGCTGTCCCGAGTTCAGTGCTCCAGCCATCTGTGTCACTTTCCCACATACACCTTCATAACTAAGCGGGATGTGTCCTGACTCTATGCCTAATTTATAGATTGAAAAACTTGCCTATGTTTTGGTGGATATTGGCATCAATAAATCAAATTCATAGCAGGTATAAAGCACCTGTGTGAGGTATTTAATTATAAGATGTACTTGCATGCTTTTTAGGGTAAGCTTACATAAGTTAATTCTTTTATTTATTTACAGTGGAGGGAAAGAAAAAATTCTTAATTCTTTATACTTGTTTGAATATTCATCTTCACCTTGCCGTTATCCTGGGATTGTCTTTTATTCATATAAAACTCTCAAAGCTCAGTGAAGTCACATGGGTGCTGCAGAGAAAATGGGCGGATATTGTGAAAATTTTGACCTAGAACACGATTAAAATAGGTCAGACAACTAACTGTATTGAAAGGAACAGAACTTCACTGACACAGAGGGGAAACAAGGTGACCTGATTATGTATCGTTAATTTTTCATCCCTTTCAGACTACAGTGCAATCAAGATTCTTGACCATCTGTTCAGTATTAGTAGAAATTAGCATTACACTTTTCATAAAACTGAGACCAAGAACATGACCCCCAAAAATGTAGTGTTACCAAATAATGCAATGTTATTTAATGTTTGCTCTTAGATGCTAATGAACCTTTGCTCTGCAACTGAGCTGAACTGGCTGGGAGACCAGAACTTGGGCCTCAGACTTTATGCTTGAGTAGACTTGTAATGCATTGTTCCAGCACTATTGCTCTGCAGAGCCCATGGGCATCCTTTAACCAATATGGCATAGTTTCTCTAATTTATACTGACAATTTTTGAGGAAAAAAAAAGCTATTGGCTGAAAGGAACACTGTCTGGATAGGTAAGCTTTTTAATTAAAGTGATCAATATTAAATACAACAAGGTTTCCTCTATGTTTAATATAGAATGCCAAGAATAAATATAATGAAAATAAATAATGTGAATTTTCAACTCAGGAGTTGTATTTATGATTATCTAGTCTGGCCTTTGTAACAGCTGAAGAGATATTCTGGGACTTTCTACATCAAGCCAATAACTTCTGTCTGAGTCAGAGCACTGAAAATACTTTTCATCTGGATATGATGACATTAATGGCAGGAGGCTACCTGCTGACTATGTCCCTTGGTAAACTAACTCCCTATTTGTACTGTTACTGATTTTACTGTACATCATTCCCAGTCTAAATATGTCTAACTTCATCTTCATGTCACTGAAATGTTTAATAGCTACAAAGTTCCATAAGTGAATGAATTTCCAGAACACTAAGAGATATAAGATTACATATCGTTATCAACATTTTTTAAGATGAAGACGTGGTAACAAAGGTGTAAAATTGACAAAATATACATAGCAGAAATGTTTTCTCTGTAGTCTACACAACATAACTTATGTAACACTGCTAAATTGCACACTATTAATTAAATATACAGGCTGCAGGAAGTTTCAGTCAGGATTAAATCTGAACAGCCAGCACTCACGTCCTGATTTATAACTCAATGCAGTATAACAGAAATTGCAGCAAGCTGCACAGTCCAGACAATAGTATCAGGAACCTGGCAAAATCTGTCTCATTGTTAACAGCTTCTCTGTCTCGGGCTAGCAGCGCTTTGCTTCTGGTGTTTGCTGCCATCTCATGTGTTTTAGGCAGTATTGCAGTGAAATTCTGCAAGAGAACTTTTTCTGCCTCAGAAGTGACCTTTATGCTACTGTCATGTTAAGCAAACACGTTGCTTTAAATTCTGAAAAGATTTCGTACTATTATGGCTACACAATATCGAAGTAACCTACATTCAAAACAAAAAATGTTATATTCTGCACCAGTTTGGGTGAAATACCATGGTGTATCCAGTTTTCAGTCTCCCAGTAGATGAAAGACATTGACATACTTAACAAGTCCAATGGAAGGCCACAAGATTGTCAGGGGCTGGAGGATATGACTTGTGAGAAGCAACTGAGGGAGCTGGGTTTGTTCAGCCTTAAGAGGACAAGGCTTCAGGGTGATCTTATTGCTGTCCACTATTACCCAGTGGGACGGCATAGGAAAGATGGAGCTTCCTTGGAAACACACAGGGATAGGACAAGACAAACATATAAGCTGCAATACAGGAAATTTGGATTATATTAGGTAAAAAAGTTTTCACCATGAGTGGTTCAACACTGAAGCAGGGACCCAGAGGTGTCATGGAAGATGAACTCGTAACTGAAATAGACATCAGCTACTCAAACGCAAGTGGCTTCTGACCTCTGCCAAAGGGAGCGAAAGAGAGAAGATACTTACACTGTTGTACAGCAGAAAGGTCATTTATTGGTCAGAAGCTTGTGCTGCCTAGATATTGCATCAGCAACTTAAAGGTGAGGGAAATTAGGGGTTACAACCTTTTTTCTTAGTAGCTGTGGTCACATGACCAGGGGTTTTGTTACTAGCCAACACTAACCTAAAAGCATAGCCCAAAACATGAAAGGCAGGAAGTGTGTGCAGAAAACCTTACTTAAACCTCAATGAGAAAAAAATTCTTCATGCCAGCTAGAACATGTCAGCAAATACATAAAACTGTTATGTTAGCGTGTAACTATTCTGAAGAAGGCCACTGTCCTTTCTTCCATCTAGCAAGGCAGAGGTGCTAAACTACTGGCTTTGGAGAATGATGTCAAAGCAGTTTTCCATAGCCACAGCATGGTGAGGGTTAATGTTCTCAGGCTATCCACCTGCACCCTCAGTCCCATACTTGGACTGAGAGGTGTATGCTTTGGCAATACTGTAGTACACTCCAGACACATAATGACCTCACAGAGACTTGTCACCTGAAAGAAGATCAGATGAGGAGAGGTGCTGACTCAATGCTTTCTAGAGTCACTGCCATACTTTCTCTTCAACTGGTACTCAGCAGGCCTCTTAGAGATCATATTAGAAAACAATCCTAAATCATCAATCTTTTGTGCTTTATAACTGACCCAATGAGCAGAGAATGAACCTAATGAGAAGCTATGAGAAACTGCATTCAACTGCACTGTTGTCCCATCAGCATTTTCTTCATCCCCCCAAAGGCTTGAGGAAGAAGGCAAACAACTTCTTCCATTTCTACTTATATTAGTGAAACAAAATTCCTTTCATGAGGCAGATGAAGATGACTCATTTTAGACACTGCTGGTCATAGTGATGTCCTACAGAGATACTTAAAGAGTTGCGTGAGTTTTCCTGGGACTGAAGATACAGTATAAACAGTACTACTATCATTTAATGTATAGCTCTGTGCTTAAACGATGAAGCAACATGAAAGTTTCCGAGCACAACGAAGTTATAGCATTAGATGTGTTCCTTAAAAAAAAAAAAAAAAAAAAATCCCTGTGTTTTCAGGTTCCGTTAGTACTGAAAAAAGTCTTTGGCACTTAAAAGATAAAGTGTAAACTAAGACTTCTTTCAACATAATAGGTACACTTGAAGAAGCACATTTAAAAGGGATTTTAGTTATCTTTTGGTCATTTTTCACTATTTTTTTGACCATAGCAACCAGAAGCTAAAATGAAAGATAATCAGAAATTACTAAGAAAAATCAAAGCATATCACACAGTTAAAAAAAAACTCCAACTGGTTTATTTTAGCAGCCACCTGAACAGTCAGCATTACACTGGACCACGGCACTTCAGAAAGTAAACGCATGACATACAGCACTGTGGGGCTTAGTCACTAAAATCAACATTAAGGTTTTGGAAACAAAATCACTTTCATATAGCAGTACTGATTGGTAAGGGACATGAGTGTAAAAGAGGAGGACAACCAAGTCGACCTAGCGGCTTGCCCTGACGGATTCCACCATTCCTACGGACCAGGTCTCGCCTGTCAAGTATCGCTGAGGTGAACCGACCGACTTCGTTCGTAAACTCGGGGCTTGTGCTTTCCTGACGTGTCTCCCGGTAGGTGCCGCGGCTGGCCGAAGGCAACGCCGGCTCCCCGTTCAAGAGCACGCACCGCTCGGGGGCGGCTAGGGCAACAGCGGCAGGCAGGGCCTGCACGGCCCGAGTGGCGGAGGAGGCACTCACAGAGACACCGCTTCCCCCAAAGACACCGCTCAGCCTCCCGATGGAGAGGCAGACGGCCCGCACACCTGTGCCCGGGCCGAGCCAAGCCCGCCAAGCCCACCCTGCCCAGCAGGCACCTGCGCCGCAGCAGCCCCGCCTTACGCCTCACCCCTGGCGAGAGCCACCGGCGGCAGCGCCGCGGGCTGCCCGCCCCGGCACCGGCGGCAGGCCCCGCCCCGCCGCGCCAGGTGACCACCCTCAGGGCCCGAGAGCTCCCACGTGACCTCCACGTGGCTCCCCGCCCCTCACGCGGCCGCCACGCTCTGCGGAGCCGGGAGCGAGACTTTGCGCCCGCAGCCGCGCCCCACCAGGAAGCCCCGCGGCGGCGCCGCCCGCTCCTCGCACGTGACGCGGGCGCCGCGCCTCTGTCACGTGCTCCCTCCCCTGGTCTTCCGCGCGTCCCCCGTGCGTGCCGGGGCTGTGCGCATGCGCAGCCAGCAGCTGTCATCCGCGCAGGGAGCGCGGGGTCCCGCCGACGCGGGGAGGAAGAGCTGTGAGGGGACCGAAGAGGCGGCGGGGCCGGGAGGCCGAGGGGAGCGGGCCTGCACTGCCGCTGTTCCCCCCGCCTCCTCGCCTTCCTCTGGCAGCTTA
Source organism: Strix aluco (assembly GCF_031877795.1). Taxonomy (NCBI): domain Eukaryota; kingdom Metazoa; phylum Chordata; class Aves; order Strigiformes; family Strigidae; genus Strix; species Strix aluco. The sequence goes on from NC_133971.1 coordinate 31,198,583, forward strand.
ACCCCGTCCAGGAAAGGTGAGGGGCGAGCTCCGGGCTGGGCAGCGACGGGTTTGTGGGGAGGAGGCACGGGGCGACCTGCCAGCTCGGAGGGAGGGTGCGGGGTGTGCGTGGGCCGGGGGCGAGCGGGAGGATAGGAGAAGGCCGGGCGAAGGGCTAACGGCGGTGCGCGGTGGGGCAGGGCCGGGGGAAACGCCGGAGTCAGGGCGCGTCGGAGCGCGGGGCTGCGGCGGGTCCGAGCAGAGGGGCAGCGGCTCGCCGGGCTCGCCGCTCCAGGGCACGCCGTGGCGGTCGGGTGCGAGGGGTGGAGCGGCCGCCGTGCCGGCCGTCAGCCCCCCGCTGGGGTGCGTGAGGGGTCGGGGCGCCCCGCGGCCCGGAGGGGATCCGTCCGGGGACTCCGCGTTGTAAGTGGCTGTCGGCTGGGACGGGGCTGAGGAAACGAAACCGGCAGGTGTCGGAAAAATACGTCTCGTGTTCCCGTTCGTGGCCAGCCATTCTGGGTCAGGACAGTCGGTGGAAGCTCTCCGAGAGATCAGGCAAAGGTTTCCCCGGGTGGTCAGAGTCGATGCGCTGAGTAAAATACAGCGTTGCCTGTCTCCGTGTCTTTTTGGGCTGTGGCGAAATTCTGTGGACTTCCCAAACGGTCTCTTCATTACAAAGTGTAGCAGCGTTGTTACAGCTCTTTCGGTTCTGCACGTCGTTAAGGCGTTCCTGGAAGTTAACTGTTGTAAAGTGTTAGAAAAAAAGCTCCAAACTTCTGAGTAAAATACTCAGTTAAGCGCCAGTTCCACATCTGTCTGTGGTTTCAGTGTTTTCAGAGCCATTTCGGGATCGGGGCTTTATGCCATGTTAATAGTCTTCTGTTAATGACCCTTCTCTCTTCTGCAGTTGATTTTGACTGGCAATCTGAAATGAGAAGTGTGTACAAAATATTTTTTCTGCTAGGTTAACAGTGTTAGGAAAAATACTAGGTGCCTGTGTGTTTTTCAAAGATTTATACTAGTTCAGAGCATAACCAGCATTTATTTTTTATATTATTAAACTGCAGATTTATGATTCTTTGCACTCTTTTCTGAGACATTAACAAAAACATCAACGGAGGTCACCTGGTGGCTACTAAACCAGCAGTCTTTAAGCTGAAACACTTTCCACGAGAAAGAAATTGACTGGCAATCCAATGCAGATTATTTTTTGTCACCCTGCAGTGGTTTTTTGTTCACATTCTTAATGAACCAAGAATGTGAAAATGACTGTGGTATAAAATTTGTCTTAAGCTTTACCCTTACTTTCTTTGAACTGTGATAACTAGCTCAGGGTATTGCTTCACAAGAAGTACCTTCCAAACACAAAGCAATGGAAAACACAAGCATGATTTGCTTTTGAGTACTTGAAATGAGGGTAAACTGAACTAGTGGCAGTCATGCTTATCTTACTCTCAACTTCGGTTTGGAGTGGCGCTGATGTTGTAGATTGCTGACAGCTGATGGTTTTCTTTTAGCTGAGTGCATATACAGATGTGTGTAAGAGCAATTTCCTTTCTAGGGACTAACCCAGGAAACAATATGTCTCATCCAAATAGGCAGACAGGATTAAATAGCTGTTGGATGAGAGTTAGAGCCAATGTATGTGAGGGGAAAAACCTTTAGTCAGTGTTAGTTAAAAAAAAAAAAATTGATTTGGTCTCTCTTTTTTTTTTTAAAAAGGTAAATATGATGAAATAGGAAAAAACTTTATGTACTATAATTTTTAGTGCTTAGTTATTGATGAGAATTTAGTACAGAATTTTGTATCTCTTGGCCTGATTTGTAAACAAATCAGGTAGACAGTTCTGCACCAAATCTAAATACACAATTACCACAGTAATGCCTTCAAATCAGAAAATTATGTTGTCAGTTGCTAATTATTAGGATCTTCCTAAACTATTATGAACAAGCACAGTAATTATTAAAAAAAATCGGTGATTTCATGCCTAACTTTATTAAAAAATATTGTATTGAGTAGATTTGGGACTTTCTCAGTTTAAACAGCTCTTGATTGGTCTACTTCTTAGTTCTGCAGTTAATTCGCTTTGAAATTCCCAGGTTTTTCTATAGGTATCTTTTGCTGGAGTATGTTTCATCAGCATGATGCTGAGCAAAATGTGAATAGGGTATACAGTGGTGTCAGCTTTGGTCGAATTTGATGTTCTGAAATGTTAAGATTTTAATACTTATCTTGTAAAAAGTCTCCATGATCACTTGATAGCTTAATATTTCATGTGTCAGCATGAACAAGTGATGTGTTCTTGATTTTCATTTAGATTCATAGACTCATAAGATATTTTGAAGAACTGCAGTATTTTATACTTGGAAGATAGTAATTGTTGTGTAATTAAATCACATAATGAAGGTGTTCATAACAGTTTGCTGATCCAAAGTCCAGAATGCAGAAATATAGTTTTGGATGTGCCATAAGTAGCTTTAAGGGGAGAAAGTACATCTTTTTGTTTCTCAGGTTATAGAGACTCTACAGGTTGTTTTTTTTTTTTTTTTTGTCCTGTTCTTGTTCTGCATCCAATAAAGGATTTGCCATATAGTGGTGGCGTGTGAGAAGTATTATCACTGATACTGTAGAATATCTCTGAAAAGGATATGTGTGTTTTGATGTTAAGGAGTTGTGAAAGCCAGGGTATAAGGGTATCTTTTGGGAGGAGATCTGTAAAGGCAGTGAATAATGTGCTGTATAGTTACGGAGTTGTTTTGAGAAATGCGTATGGGCAGAAATGACAGAACTGTTTAAAAGTGTTTAATCAGGAAGCATTTCACATTCACCACCTGCTGTTTGTATCCCCAGCAGTATTACAGGCTGCATTAGCAGTTTTTTCTGAACTTTTAGGTGCTTGTAAATTAGCTTTTTAAAAACTGAGGTCTGGGCCAAACTGCTTTCTGGTGTCCATGAGGCCTACACCCAAATTTGAGAATGTTGTTACACCATTGTGTAACACCATGGTTTACTTGCATTTTGAGTAGTGCTTACAGCTTTGGTATGCCTTTCCCCTGACTAAAAGTAATTTACTGGAACTGGTAAAGCTCCAGGAATAGGATGCAGTGATGATCAGAAATATGGGATGGATTTTTCTGCAAGGAGACTGGGAGTCTTCAGCTTAGGAAAGAGGTGACTGTGGGAGACCATGATAGAGATCTCTAAGTCATGTGTGGAGTGAAGGTAAATATGGGCAGATCGATAACTGTTGCCAGTGTGCACACGAGATGTCAGATGAAACTAAAATGTGAAATGTTCAAAATGTGCAGAAGGAGATATATCACTTAGCATATTGTTGATTGTGGAATGCTTTGTCATGAGATGGTTTAGGTATTAAAAGCCTGTAAGGGTTCAAAATCATGGGCAAAAAAAGTCCACAAAATGCAGTAATAATACCTTCTCTGTCCAAGAATTCTTTGATCTGTACATTGCTGAAGACTGAGATGGTATTCTGTAAAAATATAAACTACCCATACAGTTGCTGTTTTTCTTAATTATCTGTTGTTAGCAACTGTGGGAACTTGATAGGTCTGACTTGCTGTTGCTGAAGGCTGTTCTGCTTCCAGCTAGGACTAATGGAAGAGTGAAGATTAAAACAAAAAAACATTTCACAGGACAAGGCCTTGAGTCAGGATAAGAGGTTCAAAGATAGTAAAGACTTGCAAAATGAAGAGTGTATGGGAACAGACGGAACCTTGAATTGGGGAGCAAGGAAACCTCCCTTGGTTGTGTGATCAGAGGTACTGTGTGAGACTGCCTAAGTTGTGTCCTTTAGATTAATTTAGCTCTTTATAATCAGAAAACCACACATCTTGATGAGAAGCCCCTTACCCAGATAAGACCGCCACCCTTTTGGTTTGTGCAGAGTAATAACAAGACTGTAACTTTAAATTGAGACGAGACATGTTGTTAACCAGTGAGGAGCAAAGTGGTAAGAGACTAACCAATGATCATTACATTAAATGTGTATTCGTGTAGTTTGAAGTGTATAAACATGTTGCTTGCCTGTGCGTGATGTGCTAGCTTTGTGGAATTACCACTGAGCACCTGTCTCTGTGAAGACATGGATTAAACAAGTATCTTGACTCTGTGTGTTTTTCAGCTCATTGCACACCAGGTACAAGTACTCAGATCTTGGGACAACAGGACTATGGATTTCATACGTGTGTTTTCATTAAAAAGACAGTTAAAACTCTTGAAACATAGGTTGCAAATAAAAATGAGATCTTTTTTTTTTTTCCTCCTTTGTCTCAGATCAGTTATTTCAAGATGTTTTTGCATGCTGTGAGTCTGGTATGGGAGAGGAATGTTTATGGAATAAATTCAGGTCATTTTTCAGTTCAATATTTTTGGGTTAAAAATACGTAATTTTTATATTTTTGGAAATAGTTGCTGTAAGGGTAATATCAAATATAGAAATGCAAACATGAAATGAAGTTGTCAAACTTAGAGGTTTATAGTCAAATTGAGATGGTTTTAGGAGTTTCAGAATATGGTTACCTATCCAGATTCCTGGTTTCTTAAAATTTTATAATCAATTAAATACTTTAATACTCCTAGCATTTTTAAACTTAATTGGTTCTTCCTGATGACTGCTGGATGTCTGATGAATACATGCCTAACCATGTCATTTGACTTAAATGCCTCATATCACAAATACAAAACATTGTGGCCCATACATTTATTTTAACATTTATTTAATGATCCAATAACATAAATAACAGATTTGGAATTCCTGATAAATAAGGTCTTTTTTTAAGCCAGGTGCATAAACTAGACAGACATAATTTGCATGTGCACTTACTTAAAGAAACAATTCAAACATAAGTATGCAAAACCAAATTACATTGAGAATTTAATTATTTGTATGCTCAGTAATAGTTGGGCATGCAAACTATGCTTTTATGTTTCTAATTACCTGAAAGTCAGTCCTGTAGCTAGTCATGGACTGTACACTGTTGCAGTAACTTACATCTTTCAATTTGCTTTACTGAATAGTATAGGGCGTTGGATGGTACCTACTTACAGATTATGCTAAAAGCTTTTTAAAAATTATGTAGGAAAATGCAGAATTGAACCTACCCATATCTGTTGTAAAAATAAATTACTGAATGAAGTTATGGAGTGTCTACTTAAGTTATAAATAAAATTGCTGCTTAGACTATGGTAGATTAAGACCCGGTTTTCTCCTTCATGTTTCCTTTCCAGGTCTTCCAGAGCTGGTTTTACAAACTCCTTTTTTTTTTTTTTTTTTTTTTTTTTTTTTTTTAACAGACTCTACAACAGGAGATTAGTGGAAAAAAATCAGTTTTCCTCAGTTCTGTCAATGAAGCTTTTTCTTTTTGTTGAATGATTCCTAAAAAGTAATGACTAGTACTTTATAGTGTGAATGCTCAGTCTTGGTTTTATAAATTGAAAACTTTTGTATCTGACAACTCTTTTCAAATAAACAGTTTTGTGTTTTCTTTCAGATCAGTCTCAGCAAAATGTTGTCACTTTTAGTGCATGCCTTTCTCTGGATAAGTTTATTTCCTTGTTAGTTATTTGAAAAAAAATTCTCAGGATGAATGAATTCTTCCTCAAATGTTTGTTGTCCCATAGTGTGGGTGAAAATTTGCCAGAAAATAAGAAGGGAAAAATGTGTGTTTTAACTAATTTATCTGTGAGAAGTGATGACCTTCAAAGATTTGTTCTTCTTTCTTCCTGTCTTCCTTCTTTTTCTTGTTTATTGGAGCTTGCTTTATGTCATTTGATTAATTTGGGTTGTTGAGTAAAGGCTGTGGACATTGATATTTTATATAGTGAACACACAGGAATAAGAAAACAATCTGATCTTCCAAAATACGAACACACTTATTTTATGACGCAGGTATGACACAAATGGCCTATAGTTTTTTAGTGCTTTTTCCTTGTTAGCTAATAATTTTGTGTATAACTGAGCAGATGTGCTGCTTCTCCTTTATTGTTCAGCAGTGCTTTCAGTACAGGGCCTGAAGTGGGCACTGTTTGGCAGTCAAGAGGCGCTTCCCACAAGGCATCTTTGGAAGAACAACTGTGTCAAGTCTTGTGTAGTTTAAAGCCAGAAAGTTTTGATTCCCTGCTGGTGAGGGCTGGAACTCGAAGTACTGGTTGTTCATTTTACACTAGAAGCGAGAAGAAGTGGATAACCTTCAGATGAGATATGACAACTTTGTATTAAGCTGGAGAGAGAATACTGTAATATTGAAAGTTGGTGTCGTGTAGTGAAGACTGCATTTTAACCACCTGCAAATTAACACATGCTGTTTTTCTGGCGTGTCTCATTCTGTTTTAGTAGAGTATCTTCCAGTTGTGTGAATTACTGCCTTGCTTGCAATTTGATTAAACACAAATGCTAGTTTGGATTTCTATATTAGTTATCAAATAAATGAAACTTGGAAGTTGTTTTCCAGTTCTGGGGATAATATATTCTGTGTTTTTGTGAGGGTATGGAGGATTCTGTGTGGAAGAATGGTGTTTAACAGGTAACTCTTCCACCAGTGAATTAGATTTAGTATCCTGACAGCTTTAACAATATGGTAAGGTGTAGGCACTATAAAAAGCAGTCTGATGTTTTGACAGGGGAGGCTGGAAATTGTAGCTGCCTGGTACTGATTTGGATAGTTGAGAAACAGTTGACTGCAGTGGGGTATAGGGGTCCTTTCCTTTTTTTAGGATATAGAGGAAACAATCCTGTAGATTCTGCACTTACTGAACAATCATGCAGAATAGTGTGTGGTCAACCATGTAATATGGTACACTTCTGTAGAGGTAGGTAATTGACTTCCCATATCCGACCTTAGTTACTAATTTCACAGTATGCAGGAAGTTATTCTTTACTTTACTCCTCTCTTTTCTGTTTTTTTTGGTGTTGTGTTTTTTTTTTGTTTTGTTTTTGTTTGTTTGTTTGTTTCTTTTGGTTTGGCAGCCCCTGAGAAGTTTGTTGTAGTCTTCATCACCTTTTTGTTCTGGTAGCTAATGTATATACCAAAGTATCAAGTTTGTTGTGTTTGTAGAAGCTATGCAGTTTAAATATTACAGGATTTGCTTAAAAAGCACAGCCCTCTGTCTTCATAACTGGTGAAAATGTGTTTGCATCTTGGATTATATAAATACTGGTAGCATTAATGAGATTTTTGTCTTGCTGTGTGTATATGAGCTTTTCTAGTGTTGTACTTTGATGTTCTGAATGAGGTTCATCAGGTTTCTCAGGCCACATACTGACATAGATGTGGATGATTAAACTTTGCTGACCTCATGTTTCGACTTCTGTAGTATTAAGATAATTATTAGTATTAGTGATAATATGATTGCAGCGTGGATTTTACTTTAGAATGACATCTTAGTAGTTATGTTCTTATCTGTAAGAGAACTTCTGAAGGCCTTCTATCTCTTACACTGGACTATCTTTTATGCTTTCTTTTTTTAATGACTTTATAGGGTATAACTGAATTTTTGCATGTGAGAGAAAGCAGAAGTAGCTATTGGGAGAAATTATGTAGAACTCCTGAATTCACAGAATTATCAAGGTTGGAAAAGACCTTGAAGATCATCTAGTCCAACTGTCAACCTAACACTGACAGTTCTCAACTACATGAAAGTTACTTTCAATTCCACAAAATTAGTTTGATTAACAATTCTTACGTAATTCTTTCATTGTGGCTAGGGTATATTCAGTTTGTTTGGTACATTTTTTGGTTGTGAAGCAGATCAGGTATTATAACTGATACGTTTTGGTGAGATGTCTTGGTTGAGAGGAATTTTTATCATACTAATTTATGTGATATTTAGTTTGTTGTCGTGTTCTTGAAATCAGACACTGGCCAAAATCATCCTGCAGTTTTTCTCTTAGCTAAACCACTTGTATGGCTTTTTCTTGTCTCCTTACCCCTTTTCATAAGGAATGCAGGACATCAGTATCATTCAGACTTACACCCCTTCACCTTAGATAAATTTACTTCCAAAACTTATGGAAGACAGCCTGAGATTTGTCAGAATGCCTATGGTCACTATGCTTGTATATGTTTTGTGCCCACAGGCAAAACTAGGATAAAAAGGTTGGTATCAGATTTCTTTGAGAAAACGTGCCATAAAAACAGAGCCACGAACTGGACTGTATAAATGTCACTCATGATAGTGTTTATGCTGGGTAAGGGTTGAGTATTCTTAAAGGAGTAAGGAGAAAAAGTAAATGTGTTTTGTGCCTTTTATGTTAGCATGAGCAGAGGGTTTTGGAAGCTTGTTTTCCATTTGAAACGTGTCAAATCTCAGAATTTGTTCTATAGATTATTCTCTTCAGTGTATATTATGGTGGGTGTTTTGTTTTTCTTTTTTTAAAGCTGGATTGAAAGTGAACCACAATGGCGGCTGTCATCTCAGATGGTCCTCCAAACCCAAGCTGCAAAATCATGATTTTTAGGCCTTCGATGGATGAATTCAGGGAGTTCAACAAATATTTAGTGTACATGGAATCACAAGGTGCTCACAGAGCTGGAGTTGCAAAGGTAAACATCTATAATGTAGGAGGAAAATTGTTCCTAATATCTGTTTTTTTTCTCAGTATTTGCATTTTGCTGATTGCAAAACTGACTTTTTTAGTATTTAACGTTTTCTTCCAAATGATTTTCAATGAATAGATACTGATCTCTTACTGTTTTAAGAAAGCACTTTTTGGTATCTCTGGTGTTTCATGCAAAGTAATGAAGATGATGTATGCTGTTTTCTGTCTAACCTTCGATTGCTTCCATGTTTACAATAGCAAAAGAGGATCTCTTCTTAAAGGCAGATTTAAAGTAGTTTTTGTCAAATCAGAAGAAAATAGGGAGTTCATAGTATAAATTGGAAAGTCCTGATCTGCTGAATGTTGAACTTGATCTTTTAGGGTTGTGTATAACTTTACTAGAGCAAATAATCCCACTACAGTGAATGGGTGTATGCATGAAGATGGTGAAGCACTGTTTGAATGGAAGTAGTTTTCTTTTTGATGGTGATTGTGTTATCTTTTTGTTAATGAGAATTGGAGGTATGCTAACTACCATTGCATTGCCCTTTGAACAATGGTATACGCAGGATCTTACAGCAGATGTTCCTCCCTTAACAGAGAGTGATTGTCAGAGATTAAGTCTGATGTAATTTAGTGTTACATCACAGAAGTATTTATGCTCTATCTGTTTTGTGACTTTTCAAACCAGCAGGACACAGAGTGCAGGTCTAGAAATCCTAGCTTAGTTATTGTAAGTAGTCAGTGGGAATAGCTGTCTTCATCACTGGGTTTTTAAGCTAATGTTCCAAAGTCAAGACATTTAAAAATTGAGAGAAGAGAAACAAAACCTGCAATTCTTGGTTTTCCTCTGCCAACTCCCTCCTTCCTACTTCCTGTAAAACAAAGCAAAACTGAACCCCTCACACTTTGAAAACCTTGTAGTTTGTTTGCTTTCTGATTTCTGAGGGTAGAGTACATATAGGTCATATTTTCAAACTCCTCTGCAAACAGGAGTAGGAATGTGATGAACAGACAACAGAGGAAAGCCTGAGCTGAGTTTTTCACATACTCAACTGTAGTATGGAACCTATTTGTGTGGGGATGAGCTATTGCAAGTTTTTTCATCTTGAACAGTAAACTTAACAGCAAATTCATCATAGTGACATCTGTTGCTCAGGAGATTTACGCCATTAACATGTACGTGAGCAGGAGGTTCTAGCTATGTATCATTCTGTGGATTATGTACATGGACTCAACGTTAAAAAAAAAAATGTTACTTTCATATTGTTTGTATAAATAGCTTTATTTCAACTGTTGGTAGTTTCTAATCCTGTTTCATGGGGATCTAGCCAAAGAAATAGAAAGTGCCTTTTGACTGGCCACTGAGGTGATACTGATTTTTATTTTTCTATTTAAATTTGTTTATTCATATATAACATGCTTGCTTTCTTTGGTATGTTGTGTATAAAACAAAGACAGGTATTCGTAATTTGTCCTCCTTCCCTTCTCTGGCTATATGAGGAACCTGAGCCAGGATTAATGTGTAATATGTTTGGGAAAAAACTAAAATATAAACTAGTTTTGTTTAAAATGAAGGATATTTGTGATACACTCTTTATCGTGGCTGTGTCTGTCCTAGACTGCAACTAATCTTTTCATTCAATAGTATTCAAAATTGGAAGTTTCTTAATTTGGGGAAAAAAAAAAAGGTACCTTATATTTCATTTCTCTTTAAAAACTGTATATCTCTTTACCTCTTCAATAATTCTCAGAAGGTGTGTCATCAAAAATGATCCAACAATCCTTAAAAAACCTATGCAAACTTATGTTCTTGTTTCTGAGACTTTCATAGTAAAGAAGAACTTCGGTTACTCTCCATTAGTTTTTTTTGTGCTTCTCTTCTGTCATGGATTGAGGCTGCTGGTATACTTAAGATTAACTGTGGGATTAAAATATGTCATGGTTTAAGCTCAGTGTACTAGTCATTTGTACATACGTGAAGTTAGGATATCTGGAAAAGGAGACTTTTTAATGTCTTGGCATTTTTGGTTGCAAAATTTCAGCCAGTAGGAAGTGTAAAAAGATAATTAATTTATCTTACTGGAAATATTCTTCACATTTTTTGAGACATGATTATGGCTTCAGTTGTCATTCTGTTTTGCTTCCTTATCATAATTCTTGTTCTGGTTCCTTTCCTGTCATCCAGCAATTAAACCTCCATGTGCAGACAGTGTGGGAGAAAAGAGCAGAGCTGTTGAGGAGAGCAATGGACATAGTAATCTTAGGAAAGTATATGAATGAGAAGAATGTGAAACAGTTTTGCCTCTATTGTATTGTACACAACAACCCCCAGCAGCGCTACAGGCTTGGGGAGGAGTGGCTGGAGAGCTGCCAGTCAGAGAGGGACCTGGGGGTGTTGATTGACAGCCGGCTGAACAGGAGCCAGCAGTGTGCCCAGGTGGCCACGAAGGCCAATGGCATCCTGGCTTGTATCAGCAATAGTGTGGCCAGCAGGGACAGGGAAGTGATCTTACCCCTGTACTCAGCACTGGTGGGGCTGCACCTTGATTCCTGTGTTCAGTTTGGGGCCCCTCACTACAAAAAGGACATTGAATTACTCGAGCGTGTCCAGAGAAGGGCAACGAAGCTGGTGCAGGGTCTGGAGCACAGGTCATATGAGGAGCGGCTGAGGGAACTGGGGTTGTTTAGTCTGGAGAAGAGGAGGCTGAGGGGAGGCCTCATCGCCCTCTACAACTACCTGAAAGGAGGTTGCAGAGAGCTGGGGATGAGTCTCTTTAACCAAGTAACAAGTGATAGGACAAGAGGGAATGGCCTCAAGTTGCACCAGGGAAGGTTTAGACTGGATATGAGGAAGCATTTCTTTCCAGAAGGGGTTGTTAGGGGTTGGAATGTGCTGCCCAGGGCAGTGGTGGAGTTCCCATCCCTGGAGGTGTTTAAGAGTCGGGTCGACATAGCGCTGAGGGATCTGGTATAGTTGGGAACTGTTAATGTTGGGTTGATGGTTAGACTGGATGATCTTCAAGGTCTTTTCCAACCTAGACAATTCTGTGATTCTGTATAATTTGAAATTTGATTCTGTATAATTTGAAATTTCTCTGATACTGCTGTCATCTTCATATCCTTATTCCTAGTGTTGCTCTTCTCTAGCGCCTTCTCCCCCCCCCCCCCCCCCACTTTTCTGGAGATACCTTTGTGAAGATTCTGCATAATTTTCTGCAGGAACCAACCATGAGGTTAATTCCTGTATGTATGAAATGTGTATGACCTGAATATTCACTTGTTACTGAAAGGCAAAGATGACATAGTATCAATAAAATACAGTTAATGACAATACTGACTTTTAATGACAAATATGACTTTTATTTCCTGTAAACTTTGTTTTGAAGTTGAAACATTGTAATGGGCCAGAGTAGTAGTTATCTTTATAGGTTAGGCACATGAGTATGTGAAACTGACGTTTTTAAAATACTAGATGCAACAGTGATACCTACCAGGTGTTTAAGTATTTTAAAGAGTATTGTGCTGATGTTGGCTGTGGAATGGATGCAGGCATATACTGTATTTAATGTATTTTAACACTAATCTAGTCAAAAATCAATCTGTAAAATGGTGATCATGACAACAGAAGAACAGAGGTTAGCTTGTGGTCTTTTCTTCACCATGGTGTAATGCTGCAAGCTGTAGATTAGACTCCCATAACTGAATTGAAAAGGAGTGGGGAATCCATTTTAGTAATTTAAGTGATAATCAAAGTACTTCAGAGATATGACAGCTTTTCAGATTAATATGAGAAGTGGGTAGTAAATTTTAGATGCATATCTCCAGTTAACGCTGTTTAACCTATACTAATTTTAAAATTTTCAAGCAGTGTTTTATTTTTTTAAAAATGTAATTGAATAAAAATTTAAAGCACTTTCTTTCCTGATAAGGTCATGAACAGCTTCCTTAAGGATGAATTTTTCAGTGTTGTTGCCATTTTCAAACTATAGCTATTTATTTTGAAGTTTTATCTGGACTACACAATTTTTTTCAAAAAAGGAAATCATGTTTTTTTCTGTCACATTAACATAATCTCTCAGTGAGATCTTATCAGGTGAAAGGGATGGAAAAATTTGGCTAAAAATTACTGTTTTCGCATTTTGTACATGTACATGCAATTAAGAGAAACTGGAAATTAGCAGAGTCTTAAAAATAATTCCAAGATTTGATTTACAGAGGATGTTGCTACTCTCATAGCACTTGGAGTTTCATACTTGTTCTGTTGAAGTCACTAAAGCTGAATATATCCAATAAGGGCAGAATTTGGCCATGTAGTCAGGTATGTGTGATATTTTGCATAGTATAATTCGGCTTGTTTGAATTTAATATCCCCATTCATGATTGAAAATGTGTGTGTCTCCATTTTTGGACACACACTTGGATTTAATTCCCATTCCATCGATCACATTTCAAAATAATTTGGGAAGCTTTTCTCCATGTACAAATTTTAAAATGTGATAGTCTTAGGAGTGCAAAAAATATTTTTATATATCTGTGTTTATATGCATGTGGGATATCTGCTGACCTGGGTTTACAGAACACCTGGAATAATGTCTATGATACAAGAAAGCATAGCAAAACCTTTTAAAAGTGATTAATTACACGTGTTGTTTTTCAGCTGTACTGTGACTGAGGAAGGGCCTTTCTAACCATACGGTGTAGGTTTGCTTTCCCCTTCTTATGCTTGATACTAGAAGAGTAGTTAAAGCATGTCCAGCTGTTTTCAGCCCGTTGGTTCGTTGCTACATATTACTTAGCTGTCTTGAGACTTTTTATGTTCTGATAGTCACTGTTTTTCAATATATCTAAAAAAAAAAAAGTGTAGAAAATAAACCAACTAAGTATTTCTAAAACAAATCTTACCAAGTCAATAACTCATACTTCAAAAGTTTAAGGGACGTTTTCTGAGTTTTGGAAATTAGATTTAAAATAACAAGAATAAAACATTTTTTCCTATTTTGATAGTAATATAAAATGAACTTACAGAGGACCTAATTTATAGTAAGTCTAGGATGTACAGACTCAAGTATGCATGCAAAGAGAATAAAGACTACCAGTGGAGCTATATGCTTATGCAGAAGCAATAATGTAACCTCTAGACAGGGATCATAAGCAGAGTAGGTGTTCCCAACACTTTAGGTTAAATGTGAAAGTGTAAGGGTAGAAGAGCTCTTACCTGTGTGGAAAAACATGTGTATGTAAATGGGGATAAAATGACTATAAGGCTTGCACATACTGTAGGGTGGCAGGGCAGTGTGCAGAATAAAATGTTAAAAAAAAAAAAAAAATCCTAATACTATGCCTGAAAAAAATGATTAAGGTACTAGACAAACAACATTAAGCCATTTTCAGAACAGGTAATATACTGTGTCATCCTGGAGCAAATTGGCTAAAAAAATTCTATTAGGCTTTTGAATTTGAGTTTGAAATGAGCTTTAGGCATAGATAATGTGTTTTAGTCTTACTGTTACAGAGGATCCTACACTTAAAACTGAAAACAAGGAATGAAAGCAATAGAACAAATGAAAAATACACTGATAGATTAGTTGCTCTTTACTTGAATAACAAGTGTTTTGGAGACTCAAACTGCATTTATATAGAGTGAAATAGTTAAATTAGTTTGCAATTGCATTGGCAAGTAGTTTTGGAACATTATACTGAAAATAGATGTTGGCAAGTACAAGAAAAACAACGTTCAGAAGAGGTGGGGCAGAGTAGATACATAGAAATAGTGGCCTATGCCATTAAGAATCAAATGTAGAACAGGAGATTGCCAGTATATGAAAGAGAATTTAACAGAAATTTATGCATTGATAGCACTCTGAAATAACCTCATTTGTATTAATATGCAGCTTTCATGGAGGAGACTGGTAGAAAATAGACATCTCTATCTAAAACCGAATATACATCACACTAAATAACACTAGACAGAATATGTTTAGGATGTTTGAGATATGTATCTATCTATCTAAAAATGAGACAGCCTTGCCTTAGGTTTTTCCTTTTTTATATTTAAGCATTGAACAGCTCGAGTGGTGAATTTGATCTAGGTTGCTTCCATGGAATAAACCTAACTTGCCAGACTTTGAAGAGGTTATTTTTACTAAAGGGAATGTGAAGAGGCTTCGGTGGGACAGGTCAGTGGTAAAAACTCAGAGACCTAGTCTTCATTTCCAGCTCTGATACTGACTAACTGTATGTCGCTTTGGACATGATATTTTAACATCTCCATTCCTTGCCCTGGCCTTTCTCAGAAAATGCAAATTCTGCAGGGCAGAGACTCTATTTTTACTTTCTTTTAAAATGTTACTTAGTGTATCAATCCCCACAGAAATCACTTTAACCAGTACTCTAATTACAACAATAATAAACATGCTCCAGTTAGGTGGAAGGGGATATTTTGAACCTGTATTCACAAAAATATTTTTATTGCTTAAAGCACACTGACCTTGAATTAAATAAGATAATGCAAATTTTGCTTTTCAGTATTCATATATTTGAGCCAAACCTGCAAGTTCATGCTTAATGAAAATGGAAATCTCTGTGCACATATTTGATTTCTATGCATATATTCTGAATGCATGACTTCTCTGCTTCCAGACCAGCATTTTGTATTTTGTTGATGTGCATATAATTTAAGATTTGTGTGAAAGAAATTTGTAGGAATCACAAGTTGATTCGATTATTTTTTTCTCTAAAAGCAAACAACACTGAAACTTGATAACTAATCCCTGTACAAATGAAGTCCCCTGGAAACTGAGAATGAAAAAAGGAAAAGAGGGACTTGCATCTGTGTAAAGATTGAATAAAAATGCCTGTTTATGTTCGAAATAAAAACATTAGGTATGGAAGTATTTTACTGTCTGATAATATTTCTTCAGCTTGATGCTTCTGTTTTGGTGGGTGCTTGCTAGCGTGCATGGTCTTGATCAGATTTCTTTGAGGGATGGACTATTTGAGTATATTAGCATTAAAATTTGCCCATTTGTGATTGTTTTCCAAAGGTAGCAAATGATCTCAGGATCTATCTGTATTAATTTTTAGATTTTTTTACTTCCTCAGAGTGATGTAATAGCAAAATCTCTAATGGATAGTATTGTGTGGAATCTTGAGATGCTTGTTAGAGGAACAGCCTAGCTAACCTAGTGTAAAGGCTACCTCTAAGATGTGAATGGATTATTCAAGTAATGTAATTCATACATGTTAGCTGCATGTTTATGAAAGCCATCCTAGTTTGTTGTATGTTACTTTAAAAGTTTCCAAGCCAATGCTTGTGAAAATTTGATTTGAGCACTGTGGAAAAGAATGAATATAATGAGTGGATCAGAGAACACATCATTGAGCCTTTGGGCAAGTAAAAGTTCAAAACAAACCAAAAATCTATATTAAAAAAGTCTGTTGCTGCTTTTTTAAAACTGCAATTTCAAATCTAGAGAGTTTTCTGTTTTCAGATGAAATAAGATACGCAAGGAACGTTCAAAATTACACAGCCTGTTAAAGAACACTGGTATGACTACAGGCTGCTTTGAAATTCCTAATGACTTTATTGCTAACACTTTAGAGTCTGCTGAGGAGTTTTCGTAGACTCTGGGCAATTCTGTGGTATTTGAAATGAAAGTGTTAACTTTAAAATTGTTTCTTTTGCACATAGATTTAATCTTTAATTATGAGGTTTAAATCACATTAATGTTAAAACTAATATGTCTAAATTAGTGCAAACTTACTGTAAGAGAGTTGTATCCTGCAGTTTTATGGGGAGTAAGTTAAACAGACTTTAAAATCTAAAGCTCTCTAAAATAACTGTATTTTCATTTTTCAGTAAGAAATAAAGTTACTCATACTGTTTACACCAATTAACATTTGGGCAGGAGACTGTCAATCTTTTGTATGATTTTTTTTTTTTTAAATTGAGGATAACAATTTTATATTGATGAGTACAAAGTGAATTACAAGGCTTTCTGATTATAAAATACTTGTTCTGTTATTATACATGTGTATGTTTGCACTGTTTCACATGATTGAATTGCTGTAGATTAGTGAGTTGCCACTTGTGAATTGAGGTAATATTATGCCCATTTTGAGTTGGTTTCTGTGTTATCTGGGACTACTTACATGGACAGTTAGTTATTGTGAAACAGGTGGTAAGCAAACATTCATTTGATAATGTGGGCATATTTGAATGTTTCTTTTGATTTTCTAGAATTTTTTGAATTGCTATTGCAACTGTTGATGTTCTGGTTTTTATTTCTGAATTTAAAGGTTATCCCACCAAAGGAGTGGAAGCCAAGAAAACATTATAATGATATTGAAGATTTGGTAATTCCTGCTCCAATTCAGCAGATGGTCACTGGCCAGTCAGGGCTCTTCACACAGTACAACGTTCAGAAAAAGCCAATGACAGTGAAGGAGTTTAAGCAGCTGGCCAACAGTGACAAGTATGTATATGGGGGGACTTGCTTAGAAAGACAGATATTTATTTGTTCCTATATTGTGGTTTCTTTGAATTGTATTAGGCAGCTGGTGATTTTTTTTTTTCACTTGCTCAGTGGAGGTTTTCCTGTTTCCAAAGTTGTGGAAGGGTACCAGAGTATGAATCTTGCTTGTTTCTGTTGTTGAAAGCATCTGGTGCCATGGCAGCAAAAAAGCATCTGAAAAACCTGGAACATGATGCTTCCTTTCTACCTTTTTTCTTTCTGTTCTAATAAATGCTTATGTTGAAAATAATGAAGACAATACAATCTTCAAAATCTGAGTTTTATTTTAAGTACACGTATTAATGTTTAAAATTTAATTCTGTTCTTTGGCCTGCATACTGGAATGACTTATCATCAAGTAGTTCTGAAAAAAAACCCAACATTTTTTTAACTCTCCCAGTAGTTTTTGCATTAATCTAAGAGAACTCAGCTGCACTTAGCAAATGTCTTATGTTCTGGTTATGGCAAGATGGATATTAAGGGAGGGGAAAAAAGTCTGTGAAGGACTAGACACTATACTAAAAAGTTTCAAATTGATGGGCATTCCAAGAAGAGGGAAGAGATAGAAGGAATTCTTCCCCATTGTTTTTGGCCACATAAAAAGAATAAATTCTACGTCAGTATTTCCTCAAAACTGACTGGAAATTGTTTTTGGAAGGTGAGTCAAAGGATCCTAAAGAGAAAAGATATTTGAATATGATGAAGGAAGGAAACACTGCCCTAGTTTGAAGGAAAGTTTCTCTCATAAGTTAAGAAATGAAATAGTAAGAAGAGAAGATGTTATCAAGATCAGGAAAAACTAGGACATGAAAAGCTTTTAAAGAGGCTCCTCAGCAAATTTTCAATAATATCCATGCCTTTGTAAAAGTGCGAAACTGATCTCCTTTTTTCAATTGTAAAGTATCTGTATGTTTCTGCCCATATATTACTTGTGAAAAATTGAGGCTATCACACTTAGAATTTTATTCCTCTGCTGAGTGGGAATGGGAACCTATTTTGAGGTTCTTAAAATTATTTGTTCAGGGGAGGGGAGAATAAAATATAAAACCTGTATGGTGTCTGATGTAACTTTGTATGATACCTGTTCATATGTTTAAAGCTTACATTTGATTAACCCATGATAAAATGAGAAACTGGTTTCTTAAAGTAGTTTGATAATGCCAAAATATTGTTAACGTTTTAATATATATCATGATGTTAGTTTATTTTATTCCTTGTTATGGAAGATATTTTGGAAGTGTTTCTGTTTTCAGTTTTCATGTTTTTTACTGAAATCAGCTTACAACTTCATTTCATAGGTAAAGTTAAGAACAGTTGGGAGGCCTTCTTATCTATTACTAGCTGTAGGTCTTTCTAAGTATTCCATCACTGCTCTGGAGTAAATGTCATATAACCTCCTATGACATTCTTAATGCAGTCTATATTTCTTAAACTATTAAGTAGCTGAGACCCTGTATTCTCATAAAAATAATTTTGTTCATTAACGAAGATGACTTCTCTGTTAGAGACTCTTTTCTTGAATATTGTGATGTTATCCATTTCTTTTGAGAAAGAGAGAAGGGCCATGAACATCTAAATTAAATCGTAGTTGCCTTTAAAAGGATTTTGTGCGCTCAGTCTAATGCACTGCATCTTTTATTTGTTTAGGCATTCACAATTCACCATTGAACCAAGGTGCTTCTCCACCTTGACCTCTCAGAAATATGGGCATACCTGCATCCTGTAATCAAGATACTTGTGTTATGGTAACTGAGTTTATGTATCCATATTACTCAGTGCCAAGCAGAAATACAGTTATGATTTCTGGAGCCGTATCATGAGAAATAATTGAAACAACTCTTTTGCTGAGAATGCTTTGGTTAAGATGTTTTTTGCTAACTTACTTGTCTCTGTTCTGTGTTATTGCATGATGTAAATGTAAACTTAATTCTTATATGTTTGGATTTTCTTTTCGGTAGTTCAAGTCTAGTAAGTTGGCAGTACTAATGTGAAGCTTCACTTCTCAAAGTTGCAGTAGCAGGGGAGCAAGTTTTCTTTTCTGATGACCTAAATATGGGAGAACAGAGGCCTGGCAAAGGATGTTTTCAATGGTAGTTTGCTTGTGTTGTGTTTCCACAAGATTTTACATGAAGTTTGAGTGACCTTCCAAAAGTATATACATAAGTATATTTATACATATATAAGTATGTTGCCCTGTGCTTCACTAAAGGAAGAAAAATTAAAATGCCCTTAAATAGTTTTTTTCACTGAGTGGCAGAATTTTTGATATCAACTGTTTGAAACATTACACTGTTTCTTAAAAGATTTTTCTGGGGAAAGAAGAAGAGAAGAAAGTACTGTTTTTTGCCTGGCAGGGCTGCTACTTGGCAGAATTAGAACATTTGAGTTGTTCTGAGACAGGCTTGTTCAGGACCTGTCTCTGCCTCTTTGCAGAGCTGGTAGTGAGGCAGGATAATACCAAATAATTGTCAATTAAGTCACTTTTCCATGTGTGTCTTTTTTTATGGAAGAGAAAAAAAAAGGGAGGGTCTCAGCCTGAGGGCAGTCAGTAGATGTGCTGTTTAGCTCCTGGAAACTGAAGAAAATACTGTATGGGTAGGTGTATGACTTCAGTTACTGTAGCTGTCAGGTAGGAGGTTACATGCTATGGTGAATCATGAATCTAAGAGTTCAGGACAAGTAATAGTTCCTCAATTTCAGTGAATTGAAATAAAGTGATCTCTTAGATTTCAGTTTGCAGGATCAGAAGCATAGTGCATTGTAAAGCTGGTGGTTGAAAGACTGTGCTGAACCTTTGCCTACTTCTTCCTCTGCAGATACCGCACTCCAAGATATATAGATTATGAAGATCTGGAGCGTAAATACTGGAAGAACTTGACTTTTGTGGCACCGATTTATGGAGCAGATATCAATGGGAGCATTTATGATGAAGTATGCCTAGCTTTTTATGAAGTTTATCTCTTCCAGCCCTCTTTTTAAAGGGTACTAAGACGATACATTCTTTCTTTGTGACTGAGAATCTGTCTTTTGAAATCTTTGTGTTACTCACTTTAAAGACTCTAAGAAAGGTTGAAATTAACTCTACGTCTGCAAGAGTCAGACAGTTCTGTTCTTAGACAGTAGGATACTGCTACTCTTCCCTTCCTTCACTTTGAACTCTCCAGAACTTGGAGATTCCTTCCTATTTGTTTATGTGTTTATTAACATTTCAATATGCATGCTGTCTTGTACCTCTGTGGAAATTTAGCGATATTTTAAATAACTTTTACTGTAAAATTAAAAGATTAAATACTTTATTTCTCTGTCTTTCACTGAGGAAAATTGATAGCTGTACTTTATACATGCTTGGAATGCCTGCATTTACCTGGAAATGTTCTTACAATTACTCTGTACCTCTGAATTAAAATAGACAAAATAGAAACTTCCCAAGGAAGTGAATTTTGCTGGTTCCTTGCCAAGATCTCCACAGATAGAAAGGGACTCTTAACACAGATCTCATTATCCAAAGAATTACAGAATATCCACTGATATCAATTAGGCTATATAAGTAGCTATAAGAACTAGATTTTGAAAGGACTGTTTAAGTAATGAGACTAACAGAAGAAATATTAGCATTTCAGAAAAGATTTGAGGATTTAAAAAATATAGGGCAAACTGTTCTCCAAAAAAATCTACCATGTGTGGAATTCTTGAGTTATTTCATGTTCTATGTAACTGCCTTCTCCAATCAGTAAAAAAAAAAAAAAGGTAGAATTTCCCTGTGGCAGATGGTCTGAGGCTCTGCTAATGTTTCATATTTCTTCACAGAAGACAAATTACTTGAAGACTGTCCAAAGATAAAATATGGTCAGCCAAGGTGGCTTTAAGGCAATTCAATTTTTGAGCTGGGTTATGTGATCTTTGAAAGATAGCTGTAAATGTCCAATGGTCTATTGTTTAGAGAAAGCAGCAAGTCCAAATTCTATTGTGCGTCCAAATAGCTGTATAAAAATGATTTAGAAAATAATTGAAGATTCTGATTTGGGGTGTTTTGGTGCAGAGACATTCTAGAAGGCTGGTGCTCTTTGGGCACAGGAAAGCAGTGTTTGTTTCAAGAAATAGAAGCTTCCCCTTTGCCCTTTTTCTTCTCTGATTTCCCCCCCCCCCCCCCCCCTTTGATGCTGGCAGCTAATGCCTTCTGGCATAGCCTTTTACAAATGTACACTTGGTTTTGATTGTGTTTTCTTTGGTCTTCAGTATCTTAAGGTTAGTGTTGCATGAGCAACATTTCCAAAGGAAAGAGAATGCAGTAATACCCAATTTTGAAGTGCTGACTTGTCAAAGAGAAGGCCAGACATTTCTTTTACATGGAGTTGCACTCTCATTAGATTAGGAGGCTGAGAAAAGCAGGTCAAAAAAGCAAAGCGTTAAGTGAGAAGAGCAGCATTCAGCAATCCTAATGCAGATGTTAGGTGCATATGAAGAGGAGACAAAGAAAGCACTGGAAGTTGCAGGGAGTGGGAAATAAAGGAGTGGGGAAGAAAACAGTAATAGGTAGAATAAGAAAACTTTAATGGCTATGATTAAATGGGTATTATTTAAAAATAAGTAACAAAGAAGGAATGTTAGTGAAAGGGATAGACACTGAGGAAAGAGTGTGAACAGACTGAGCAATTAATATGACATACATATCATGGCGTACAGCCCAGTGGGGTTTAGAGGAAAAGAAGGAAAAACACGTGGTATCAAACTGTTGGTGAGAAATCTATGGATGCCACTGATCAAAGTGTTTTCTTTTAGAATATTTTTGCCGAAGTTAATTTTTGACCAGTAGATGGTGTACTTGCACAACTAATATTTTTCATGTTTTATGCTTGAAGATAGTGCTAAGAAAGGATCTTTTTGATTCTGTTCAGAATTAGAGGTTGTTCTTATGTCTTCATTCAGTTTGCTTCAGGATTGTCATTAATTGGGGAAAGGAGAGGAATACAAGTAGCTGACATTTTGGGCAATTTACAGCAGAAAGGGGATGGCGGGATTAATTTGACATAACAGCCTGTTTGCAATAAATAAACTCAAATGCTTCTTACTAAATGCATTTTATAGAAAACAAAGTGTTATAGCTGTTATGTTTAATATAGAAAGATAAATATCTGGCAGAATTCCAGGTAGAAAAACACCAGCAGTTTAGTAGAAGTGTCATGTTTGCGTCTACTTGGGCCATCAAAAGTGCTGCAAGTCTCTATTCTTTAGTTTAAAAGTTTAGCAATTATATTTTCTTTTCTGCATGGTTATGTTCAGTTTTACTTTGAGACATCTGTCTCTGAAGCATGATGAAGCCTTAATTTTTACTATTTAGATTATTTAAGAAACAATACTGTTATTTGTGGAATCCAGCACCTTGCTGGCATTGTGCCAAAGAGATCATAGGTTTTGTAGTATTGTTTGCTTTTCTTAGATCAGAGTATGACAAATTCTGAGGGGTTTGGAAGACAGGGTGAAGTTACACAGCCTGTGTTATATGGAACAGCAAAACAAAAGAAAAAAAGGGAGCAAAGCTGTAAATGCATGCTTTGAAATTTGACAACAACTGTCGATGATTCAAAGTTTACCCTTGTGATACTTGGATTATTCCAGAATCTCTGTTGTGGATTTATGGTTATTTGACAGTTTTGAACACAAATTAAATCTTTCTGAATAAGGAAATAACCCTATGAGACAAATGTTCTGTGCACTGTATAGAGCTTTATAAAAAATAAATTTAAGATAGTTTAATGTTTGCTTGAAATACTATTCTGTGCTGTATGCATTTTAATTGCTGTTACATTTAATTACAGTGCTTTGTAGGAGAATGACAGTGTAGATGACTCAAGAAAAAGCATTGCACTAAGGTACAGATTGTAAGGATCATTATTTATGTTAAGATTATAAACATTATTAGATGTACATTCCAAGATTCTGTCTTTTTGTGCTATAAGGTCATCTGGACTTGAGGGAAAATTAATATTCCTGAAAGAGTTTATAATGTCAGTAATAAAGCACCAGTCTCACTAGCTGCAGTTGTTAAACTGATTCGTGAATTGATTATGAACACCTAAGAGTTATGATTGTTTAGGAAGTTTAATTGAGAAGTGATTATTTTTTTATTACGTTATGTGAAGAGAGCTGTCTTCTTTGTGAGTTAACATGAAAGTAATGCCAGTTTGAGCCATCTTAGGCTGTGAATGACTAGCCTCTGAAACAGTTGCAAGAATTTACTCTTCCTGTCAGGGAAGGAAGAGAGTCATTTTGTTCTGATACCATAACTTTATTAACTTCTCTGGTAAGTTACCTGTGAGTAAATTGAAGAGTGTGTGATTCACCTGTTTCTTCTGTATAGTCTGTGTTCTAGTGAACTACTGTTAGGCCTTCCATGCCAATCCCAACTGTTGTTTACATCAAACCACCAATCACTGAGGCCACAAATTAAGTTGTTTACTTGTTGTATGAGATACAAGGAGCTCAAATTAACTTCTTCTGTTTCCTGGGTTTTTTTTGGTTGGCTTTTGTTTGTTTTTTGTTTTTAATTAATTCAAAATCATTTTTGTATGGCCAGATGGAGAAGATGTATGAAAACCTTACGTCGACTGATCTAGCAACTGGGAGGGAATCTAGCAACTAGGGAAATCTTCGTGGTTTCAGAAGAAGTTACAAAGAAAAGTGACTGATTAGATGTTTATAATGAGTCATAAAATACATCTGACTAAAGTGCTGTCAATGGCATCTGTTATTCAGTAGAGAAAAGCCAAGGTTTGGAAGAAGCATGTGTAAATATTGTCTTGCCTCTCTCACCACTCTTCTTCAGGTCCTGTCTTGAAGGTATCCCTTTACTTCCTTTTTCCTTCTCTTAGTTTTATTCCTCCTGATAAGACAACTCTTAATGCCTACCTTTTCCCATGTCTAAGCTGTGGGGAGCATATTTCATTAGTAATACAAGAGTGATTGGTTCACTGGGGCTTGTAGGCTAGTGGTTATTTTTGCTAAATAAATAATACATCTCTAATGTAATATAAACTCTAGCAACAGTTGTACTCACATTTCCTGCTGTATCCCTTGACAGGGCAGCTAACTTGATTTTAAAGCAGCACCTTGACATTATATGTAGAGTTGGATTTGACCATGAAATGAATTAGGGATGGCATCTGAGTTGTAGCTTAACCTAGGGCTGCAGGAGAGCAGCAGGTATAAGCAATCCAAGAGTCCCTGGAGAGCATCAGTGACAACTTCCTGACCAAAGTTGCCTGCAGAACCTTGTACTCACAAGTAAGGAAGGACTTGTTGCAGATGTGAAGGTTGAAGGTGGCCTTGACTGTAGTGACCATGAGATGGTGGGGTTCAGGATCTTAAGAGGAGGTGTCAAGACAGAAAGCAGAACCATAACCCTGGCTTTCAGGAGAGCAGACTTTGGCCTCTTCAGTGATCTGCTTGAAAGAGTCCTGTGGGATAAGGCCCTGGAGGGAAGAAGGGCCCAAGAAAGCTGGTTGGTATTCACCAACTCTAAGCTCAAGAGTGGTCCATCCTAATGAGCAGGAGGTCTGAGGTCTGCATAGATGAGCAAGGAGCTTCTGTCAAAACAAACATTAACAGGAAATACCCAGGAGATAGAAGCAAGGATGTGTAACCTGGGAGAAATATAGAGACACCGTCCCAGTATGCAGAAATGCAATTAGGAATGTGAAAGCCTACTTGGAATTGAATCTGAGAGATGTTGAAGGCAACAAGAAGGACTTCTCTAAGTGTGTTCCTAGGATTAATACTGGGTCCAGTCCTGTTTAACATCTTCATTAATGATTTGGATGATGGGGCAGAGTTTTCAGACAATACAAAGCTGGGAGGATTGACTGATATGCCAGCAGGTCATGCTGCCACCCAGAGGGCCCTTGACAGGCTGGAGAAACAGGCTGACAAGAACTTCATGAAGCTCAACAAGGGGAAGTGCAAAGCATGACACCTGGTGAGGAAAAACCCCAGGTATATGGGGTACCTGCTGGGTGCTGAAGGCTGGAAAGCTGCTTTCCAGAAAAGTCGTTTGGGGTCCCTAGGGGAAACCAAGCTGAACATGAGCCAAGAGTGTGCCAGTGCAGCAAAGCTGGCTAATAGTATCCTGAGCTGCTTTAGGAGGAATGCTGCCAGGAAGTTGAAGGAGGTGATCCTTCCCTTTTATTCAGCACTGCTGAGACCACACCTGAAGTGGTGTGCCCAGTTCTGGGCTCCCCATCTCTCCCCAGAAATACAGAGCTATTGGAGAGAGCCCGGCAAAGGGATGTTGAAGACACTGGAGCACCTCTCATGAGGGAAGACTGAGAGAGCTGTAACAATTCAGCCTAGGGAAGAGAAGGTTCAGGGGGACTTTATCAATGTATATGAATACCTGTAGGGCAGGTGCAAAAAAGATGGAGCCATGCTTTTATCAGCAGTGCCCAGTGACAGGACTAGAGGCAATAGGCACAAACTGAAACATAGGAGGTTTCTCCTGAACATCAAGAAACTTTTCACTGTAAGGATGATTGAGCCCTGGCACAGGTGGCCCAGAGGGATTGTGGATTTCTCCATCCTTGCTGAGATAGCCCTACAGACTGTCTTTTGCAAACTACCATAAATATGTATCTTGTATGCCATCCTTTATTGTATTGAGTTCACATGGCAAGGTTTTGGTAGCTGGGGGGCTACAGGGGTGGCTTCTGTGAGAAGCTGTTAGAAGCTTCCTCTGTGTCTGATGGAGCCAATGCCATCTGGCTTGAAGATGGATCCACTGCTGGCCAAGACCAAGCCAATCAGTGACAGTGGTAGTGCCGCTGTGATAATGTATTTAAGAAGGGGAAAAAAAACCTGCTGTACAACAGCAACAGCAGCCAGAGAGAGGAGTGAGAATATATGAGGGAAAGATCTCTTGAGATACCAAGGTCGGTGAAGAAGGAGGGGGCGGAGGTGCTCCAGGTGCTGGAGCAGAAATTCCCCTGCAGCCCATGGTGAAGACAATGGTGAGGCAGGCTGTCACCCTGCAGCCCATGGAGGTCCATGGTGGAGCAGATGCCCACCTGCAACCTGTGGAGGACCCCATGCTGGAGCAGGTAGATGTGCCCAAAGGAGACTGTGACCCTGTGGGAAGTCTGTGCTGGAGCAGGCTCCTGACAGGACCTGTGATCCCATGGAGAGAAGAGCCCACCCTGGAGCAGGTTTTCTGGCAGGACTTGTGACCCTGTGGTGGACCCATGCTGTTCCTGAAGGAGTGCACCCTGTGGGAGGGAACCCACGCTGGAGCAGGGAAAGAGTATGAGGAGTTCTCCCCCTGAGGAGGAAGGAGCGGCAGAGACAGTTATGTGATGAACTGACAGCAACTCCTATTCCCCATCACCCTGTGCTGCTGGTGGGGAGGAGGTGGAGAATCTGGAAGTAAAGTTGAACCCGGGAAAAAGAGAGTGGTGGTGGTAAGCTGTTTTAAGATTTGATTTTATTTCTCATTATCCTACTCCAATTTAATTGGTAATAAATTAATTTTTCCCAAGTCAAATCTGTTTTGCCTGTGACGGTAAGTGCTGAGTGATCTCCCTGTCCTTATCTTGACCCACAAGCTTTTTGTTATATTTTCTCTACCCTGTCCAGCTGAGGAGGGGAGTGATAGAGCAGCTTTGGTGGATATCTGGCATCCAGCCATCTTTATCAGTGATCTGGATGAGGGGATCAAGTGCACCCTTAGTGAGTTTGCAGATGGCACCAAGTTGGGCTGGAGTGTTGATGTGCTTGAGGGTAGGAAGGCTCTACAGAAGGATCTGAACAGCCTTAATCAATGGGCTAAGGCCAGTTGTATGAGGTTCAGCTAGATTCAGTGCTGGGTCCTGCACGTGGATCACAACAACCCCACACAAAGCTACAGGCCTGGGGAAGAATGGCTGGGACACTGCCCAGTGGAAAAGGACCTGGTGGTGTTGGTCGATAGCTGGCTGTATATGAGCTAGCAGTGTGCCCAGGTGGCCAAAGAAGGCCAATAACATCCTGGCTTGTATCAGAAATAGTGTGGCCAGCAGGGCTAGGGAAGGGATCGTCCCCCTGTACTTGGCACTGGTGAGGCCGCACCTCGATTCCTGTGTTCAGTTTTGGGTCCCTCACTACAAGAAAGACATTGAGGTGCTAGAGTGTGTGCAAAGAAGGGCAACGAAGCTGGTGCAGGGTCTGGAGCACAGGTCTTATGAGGAGCGGCTGAGGGAACTGGGGTTGTTTAGTCTGGAGAAGAGGAGGCTGAGGGGAGACCTTATTGCTCTCTACAACTACCTGAAAGGAGGTTGTAGTGAGGTGGATGTCGGTCTCTCCTCCCAAGTAACAAGCAATAGGACAAGAGAAAATGGCCTCAGTTTGTACCAGAGGATGTTTAGACTGGATATTAGGAAAAATTTCTTCATGAAAAGGGTTGTCAGCATTGGAACAAGCTGCTCAGGGTATTAGTTGAGTCACCATCCTTGAAGGTACTAGAAAGTTGTGTGGATGTGGTGCTTAGAGACATGGTTTAGTGTTGGCCTTGGCAGTGTCAGGTTAGTGGTTGGACTCAATCTTCAAGGTCTTTTCCAACCTAGATAATAATTCTGTGGTTCTATGTGAGATGTCCTTTCTCTATGATCTCCTCATAGTTGAGATCAATGTGAGCCTTCCTTCACTCATGTGTTTGGTTCTAGTGTGCATTTCCAAACAGAATCTATTTGCTTCTGTTTTTTTCCCACTCCTCAAAAGGGTTCTGCAGAACAATGGTTATATCCAAAAAGATACTGAGAAGAAAAAACAGATCAAGTGAGGAAGATTGTATTTCCTAATCTGTGTTTATGGTGCAGGGATTCTGTTCATAGCGTTTTTCTGTCTGTGTTTTATGCACTTTGAAGATGCAATAAAAACCTGGCAGGTTTTTTATTATATTCATTGGTGTGAGTGAGTGGGTGTGTGAAGAGAGGAGTGGGGGTGACCAAGCGCAAATTTTTCTGTATGTTTCTCCTACTCCTTTTCACTCTGTCTCTTAATTAGTTTTTTACTCTTTACTATTTGAGCTCTTACAGTCAGTCATAGGGGTTTTTTAAGATGTCTTGTTTGCCAGGTTAATACTGAAATAAAT
This sequence comes from Strix aluco, assembly GCF_031877795.1. NCBI lineage: Eukaryota > Metazoa > Chordata > Aves > Strigiformes > Strigidae > Strix > Strix aluco. The sequence continues at coordinate 31,226,749 of NC_133971.1, forward strand.
CCATGAGATAATCACAGGAAAAATTAAACACTGAAAAAAGATTGTGTGTATTAATGTATACATACAGAAATAATGTTCATAAAATAGAATACATCACACTGTTGGCTGATTTAAGTAAAGTGCAAAGCATAGTATCGTGTCACTATTGTAAATACTTTAGAAAAAGGAAATGAAAAAAAAATATCATTTGGAGCCTATTTTATTTTTATCTGCAAAGAAGTCACTGCTTACAATCTTGAGCTTCACTTTTTACCAGTATACTGAAAGCTACATTTGTCTTTGTGTCTTTGAGAAAAGAATGGGTCAGGCTCCAAACTGTGCAAGTGTTCAGATACTTGAGAGTTGCTTGTGAAGTGTCCCATTGTATCTCCACATTGCATTAAAAGCTGTTTCAAAGGCTGTTAAAAGTCATAAAAACTCTTGATAATAATTTACAGTAAGTTTGAAGCATCTACAATATTTCTCTGAACAAATACAAGCTAAGTTTAATGTGCGTAGCAATGACTATAGATGGTAAAATGTTTCAAGCCTGTATTTCCATGTTATAGTAAAGAAAGAAAAATATGTTATTTCAGCTTTTTTCCTGATGTTGGATTGTGTGGTAGAGTTGTCAGAGATGACAGGTATTCTTTTAAAGTATTTGCCATCAAAAATGTGGATAAATTTAGAAATACTTTCTGTACACATTCCCTTGAAATTATTATAATATTCTGATATTATTGTTATATTCTAAGCAGAATAAATATTTGATATTTTCCTAACATTGAATAGATTATAATGTCTAAGTGGGCTTTTGTATTGGTAAGAAACTTCCAGCTGCACCTCATGGTCAAGTAATATGTGTACTGGTGTTCTTTGGTTTTGAGAAGTATTGATCTGTTAAACTGTTCTCTTACAGTTCCTGTGATCTTTTTAGTGTGCATTATAATTTTAAATTTTAAACACAGTTATGTAACTATTAGAAAAGTTAGAATTGGTGTTTTACTTAAAAATTCATATAAGCATTTTACTTAATGTTTTTTAATATTAGAAAAGATATATCTGTGAGGGAAAGTAACAGCTTTAATCATAATTTGTAATAATTACTTGTAAAAATCTAGGCATAAATATAGAACTGATTTATTATTTTTTTTAAGTTCATTTTAACTCTTTCTACATTCATTGAATCAGGGTGATTTTAGCATTTCAGCCAGTTTCAGTGGACATTCCCTTTTGAGCTAAGACTACTTGTCCAAAATAGTTTTTAGGAAATGGAAATAACTCATACATCTTTAATGCAGAGGTTGTGGATTCTGTATTTGGTATGTTTGGTATTTTGAAGCAAGCTTTTTCTCCTAGGATTGTTCTCTGTGGGAGAATTTGCTTTTGTATTAGGGTCAAACCACTACCAGTTTGTTTGGTGACTAGTTGTGACTTAACAGAAGGTGAAAAGATGAGATGTGATGTTAAAAAAAAAAAATTCTCTTAACTATCACTTAATTCTTAGTAAGAGAAGAGTAAGACTTCAGAATGTTATGGTTGCTCAAGGCTTATGTGGTTTAAAGAAGGTGACTGGATGAATCAATTGGTAAAAAGTACACTGGAGTACTGTTAAGTAGAAGGTAACACCTCGGTCTGGAGAAACCTTCGATCTGCAAATTGCTGCAGACTGGAAGGGTATTCTGGGGAAGTACTGCTGTGCTTTCACTGTTTCTTGTCTGCTTTTGGCCACTGTCAGAAAGAGTATACTGCCTAGATTAACAGTTGATTTTTATCTGGTGTGTATACTGTTGTCTTCCAACACTGTATGTATCTCTGTGCCTACATGATTGAGTCATTGCTCTTATTTTGTTGTATTAACTTGTTTCTCCAAATTGATTACACAATTTGTGAACAAAGATAAATTTTATGTGGTTTAAAAAAATAAAATCTATAAATTAATTTGAGTAACAATTAGTTAAAATTGTTTCTTAAAACAAATTTTGTATTTTACAGCTCTACTACCTTGCTGATGATTATGATGCTTGGATTTGAAAGGTGCAGATTTTACCAGCATCTATTATTTGAGTTCATATTGATGTTTCTGGGATAATGGTCCCCATATTAATTTGCAAGTGCCTTTATGTCACACAAACGCATCAAAGCCAAAGCTTCCATTCAAAAAAAAAAAGAACAAAAATTGCTGTCTGGAATGAACTCATTCTGTAAAAATATTTTACTCCTTTATAGAAATCCCAGATAACTTAAAGATAGTTTGAGCGAAATAGTCATAGCAGGCTATCAGAAGGGCTTGTTCGATGAGGAGGTTGAAATTCATATAGAAGTTACCATCTTGTGTATCAGTTCTAGTTGCTGCATATGTAACATGCTTCACATAAAATCTCAACAAAGAAAGAAATAAAACCTGACAGTATTAAATATTCATTACTTCTTGCTTTAACCTGTATTCTTACTTTATCACCTGCCCAACTATTGAATGTCACCATGTTTCTTAGTCTTAATCAGCTGCATCAGGACTGCAGTCTGCCATCAATTCATTTCCCGAATTTGAGTAAGATTATCAGAACTGCACAGAGTTCAGTGATAGGGGGTGCAAAGCAGGTCATGGTTAAGGGTCTGTCATCCCAATAAACTTGCCTGAATTGAATTTGTAATAGTTTTGATTATATTTCTTGTTTTTCTGACTGCTTGAGCACCAGCTAATGTCTTCCCTGGAGGGTGCTAATAATTATTGTTATAATGAAGTCTAATCTCTAGTCAGTTTTGTAGCTTTGATCTTGGTTATACCGACTCTTACATGCTGTATTACCTGAAATTAGAATTGCATTTTGTGCATGAATTTGAAATACCAGAAAAACTATATGCATGGCTTTCTGAGTGGCTTTTAATATACAAATTTTATAGGCAATAAAGTAAGGAACCAGCTGAAATCACACAAAATCAGTGGATTTCTTCTGTGGTATATTTCTATGCAGTACATCATTATGGTTAGAAATACCTCTTTCTTAACCATTTCTGTGGTTAGAAATATAATGGTTTTAGTTTTTATTCTTTTCAGAGAAATGGTAGATTTACACATGTAAATTAAATTTTCAAATAATTTTTCATACTACTTACATTACTTTGTAATTAAAAAGCATAGATAGGCCCGGTGAAACTTAGCATCTTCCAGCTATCAACTCATCAAAGAATTTTGTCTGTAGCTGTTATTTCTATTGCGTATGGTGTTTCAATCCATGTTAGATTTGATGTGTTAAGTAGGTATGAACTTATGTTCTCTGCTCTGAACATCTCAGACTTAGAACCTGATGTAAATCTTACTAAGGTAAAGAGAATTTTTCTTCGGGTAACTTCAACTTGTCTTCTAAAGTGTTTACAAATTTGTGTTAATATACAGCCTTTTGAAGGACTAGATCAAGTGTATGTTTTTTGACTGAGTTATCTAAAATTACATTACTTTATATAATACATTTATTATACATCTTTTTCAGGGTATTGAGGAATGGAATATTGCCCATCTTAATACAATATTGGACGTTGTAGAAGAAGAGTGTGGAATTTCTATTGAGGGTGTAAATACGCCATATCTATATTTTGGCATGTGGAAAACAACATTTCCATGGCACACTGAAGACATGGATCTCTACAGTATTAATTATCTCCATTTTGGGGAGCCGAAGTCATGGCAAGTTTAAATTTTTATGAAATATGTTTTCATTCATCTGTTTCAGCTGACTAAACCAGATGGGGTACAATTGCTTCATAGTGGTAAGCTTTACTGAAAAGCTAAGATAGTAAAGCTGAGAATGCTATGAAATATGTGAGACTTGTGATGTAAAACATCACGGTAATGCATCTTTTTATTTTAAAGGAAACAGTAATAAGTACATAAGGCTTATTTGAGTCCAACAGAAAAAGACTGTAATGATTCAATATGAGAAGTTTAATGAGTTGGGAACCCCGAGTCTATTTGAGAGACTTTCTGTAAGGCACCTTTGAAATCATAGACTGGTTTGGGTTGGAAGGGACCTTAAAGATCATCTAGTCCCAACCCCACTGCCATGGGCAGGGACACCTTCCACTAGACCAGGTTGCTCAAAGCCCCGTCCAACCTGGTCTTGAACACTGCCAGGGAGGGGACATCCACAACTTTTCTGGGCAACCTGTTCCAGTGCCTCACCACCCTTGCAGGAAAGAATTCCTTGCTTATATCTAATCTAAACATACCCTCTTTTCAGTTTAAAAGCATTACCCCTAATCCTATCCCTACACTCCCTGATAAAGAGTTCCTCCCCATCCTTCCTGTAGGCCTCCTTTAGGTACTGGAAGGCCATGGTAAGGTCTCCCTGGAGCCTTCTCTTCTCCAGGCTGACCCACCCTAACTCTCTCAGTCTCTACTCATAGGAGAGGTACTCCAGTCCAGTTGATATGGTGATACGATAAATGCTTTTCTAGTGTACATGTTTACACTTCCAAATGAACAAAATCATTAAACACTGACCTCTTCATGTTTTGAAGAAATAGTGATGGATACAACTTTCGGGACCACACTGACCCATATTGTTAAGAAATGCAGTGCTAAAAAACGGTTGAATGAAAGTTAAAGATTTGTTTGTTACCCATGTGCTTTTACTGGAGGAATGTGGCATACTTTATGCTAATACTGTCCCTGTATCAGTAAAATATATCTTGTGTTAATGTGATATTAGTATAATGTTTTCTTAAAAAAAGTGGAGGATGAGTTCACTCTTAGCATACAGATAGTAAAGATCTTGGCTGCTCTTAAAAAATTTAAACTGAGTTGACAAGTGCTTCCTTAGTGAAATACTGGCATGTACAGTAGTAAGACATGTTTTTAGTTTTACGGGTTATACATGTATTTCAAGACAACTGCATTGGTCTTACGGAGAACTGAAAATAGTTTATTAAGAACCATGATAGGCAATGTGTTTTCTCTGAATTGTGAGTAAACAACCATTTCCACCTGAGACCTACAATGAGAACTTGTAGGCAGTAGCTAAATGTGTCTGCTATGTCAGTCTTTATGGAATGTGAAGCTTTCTCCAGGGTTTAGGCACAGATTATTTTTCATTTCTTTTTACACTCTGTGTTGTTTCACTTCCAAGAGGTACTCAAAGAAGTTTATAGTTTTATGTTATGTATACTGATTCCTCCATTACTGCCTTATATGAAACACAGGGGAAGAGTGTGTCTGATTAACCATTTGCAAAATCAGGATTATGGCTATTTGTGTGTTTATGTATGTGTATATTTATGTAATACATATGTTAGCTTTATAGATTTTTTTTTTTTTGCTTGCAAAAAAGTGCTAAAGAGAGGAGATAATTTGAAGGAGAAAAAGGAACTAAGAAAACATAGAAGCTCTGAAACAGAACAGTATGAGGGGAGAAGAGAGGGGCATATGGTGAGGAAAGATTTGCTGGAAAGGGGAATAGACTCTTATTAAAATTACTTGCTATCAGGCAGAATTTTTACTGCAACTTTTCCATTGCATTTTTTTCTGAGGGGAAAGAAATCTTGAAGATGGTCCCTCATTTTACTTCACAGTTTCTTAGGAAAAAAGTCTTTGTTTTCTATCTCTGCAGTGTATAAATTAGAGAAGGAAGTTTTTAAAAAGTAACAACGAATCTCCTGAACTACCTTGTCTTCTGATCTGTGGGTTTTGATGTTTTCAGTAATGGAAGGAACAGACTACTTCATATTTCAGCTTTGTAGTTTCAGCAAAGCTACAATAGTAATGATTCTGTAGTACAAAATGTAACTTCTTTGGCTCTGATGTCTAGAACAATGTTATTGATATGGCACAGATTAGTGTGATTACTTCCTGAGGCGTAGGTAGAAAGATCACTATAAAATTTAAGAAATCTAACTAAAATTTTATACTATTATTGATTGTTCTAGTAGAGTTCTGTTTTAACTGTATAGTTTTTTGTGTTCTTTAATACATTTTACTGTGAAAGCTTGATGACTTTGATTTTATTATGTTTATTCATAGCTTTAAATTTATTTTCATTTTCTTAAAATGTTAAGGTTATTAAATTTATTAATAATTTTAAATGCATTGCAGGTCAAAACAAAAACATCTTTTTTAAGTTTAACTTCACGATCTGCTTTACCTTATCTGTGCTGTGGACAAATCAAATTGTTTGTGTTTTTTTTTTTTTTTTTTTCCCCCTTTATCTTTCTTTTCATCCTGGACATTAGAGGAATGCAAGGCAGGTCAGCTGTGAAAGTCAGAATATGACTGAAAGTTTGTAGAATTTTGTGCTGATCCATGGAATTTTGTACTGACTCATAGGAAATCTGTTTTACCTGCTAACCTGAAACACTTTTTCGTGATAAATACAGGTTTTATTTTCTGTTCTTGGGAACTAGGGACTTGTCATCACATAGTCATAATTTTGGGATGCTATTACAGCCTGCATATTCCATCTTGTGAGTGATGTTAAGGGGTCCTTGGAAAAAGAAAAGCAATTCTGAGATCTTTGTATTCATGTAGCTAATATTATCATTTAGCTTCACCGCTTTTGCTATGAAGGTAAAATTAACTTTCTATGGAAACACACAGACTAAACTAAAAGCATGACTCATTCTAGCAAGAGATCCTTGGTGGTTATACAATGACAGCTATGCAATTCACGGGGTATGTTGCAGGTATTTATGATTTTTGGCATTCCTTGCAGCCAGTGAAAACAAATTGTCCTTTCTCCTTCTGACACAGTTTCCCTGAGTGAGTTTAATTTAATTTCCATCTTGAATCTATCCTTTCATGTTGGAACTAACTTGGTAATAGAAGCTTGTGAGAGATGAAAAAGCTTTTTCTAGAATCAGAATGGATGTTGATGGTTAAAGAACACTTAATTTTAATAGTTTGTATAGGTCTCGGTGAAAACTTCTGAAACTCTGAAGCAATGCTGCTTTAAACCACATTAGTAAGAATGTTGGCTAAGGTTTTCTGATTTTTTTTTTTTTAAATTTATTTAAACACTGCTTAATGCTAAGTGGATACTAGTCACGGCAAATGTACAGTCATGTTTCTCTGCTTAATTAAAGGCAGAATAGAGAGAATCACAAGTATACATCGTCTGTGCAGTGGATTAAAGAGAAATGAAAGGCCTGCTTCAGATACAGCTGAAAAATAGGATCACTGTATTTATTTTTAGCTACAATAGTAGATTATGTAGGATTTTTAAAATTATATCTAAAATTCTGTTTCAGAAGGCATAGCTGTAATACTTAATGTTATGCTGCATTTAATTTTTCTAAAATAAATATTCTTATATCACTATCTTAAAAACAAGGCAGTATAGTTTTTTAACTTGAAGTCACAAAGATAGAAGCTTCAATGCTGAATTACTAAATTTTGGATTTAATTAATATATTCTGTTAAAGTAGCAATGATTTTCAATAGATTGTTGTCAATCAACATAATAATGTGAAAACATTTTAATCTCATACAATTGCATTTGTTTAATTTTACTAACATTATAATTTAGGTGATTTACTTCTACTGTGAAGTTATTGTGGAAATTCTGATTGGTTTGTGACATGTTTTCTGGCTACTTGAAGATTTTTCTTGATAAAGCCTAGGAGAACACTTTAGAAAGTAGAGCAAAAAAACCCTGATGATCATTTCCTTCCTGATTTTGCAGGGATTTGTAAAAAAAATGTACAAATATTTGTTGCATTATTCTTAAAGGACTTGGTAGCTGTGGGCTGGAAGTGTTTTGTTTCTCTCCCGTCTTTGTAAGAAGGTTTGGCAGCTTCTAATGTGATAATTCTCGTGTCTCAATGATTTTTTAAAAAAATTTCATTCCTGGGCTTGTAGAAATTACAGCTGATCAGTTTGTTGATGTGGTGTCACGTCCCGCTCAGAAGAGGGGGACAAGTGACTTAGATTTGTAAATCCCCAGTGGAATGAACAATGGTGAGACGGGTCTCAAAGTTTGTACATAAACATTTATTAATTTCCCACAGTGTATTAATTGGATACACGATAATTGACTAAGTATATAACAAGTTATGGCAAATGATATGATACGCCTTGTGTTACTTAATGATAACAAGGAAAACGGGAAAAAGAGAAGAGAGATGGAGATAGAGATGGGAATAGAAATCGAAATCACCAGTCTGGGTTCCTGTGTTGGTCCTGCCAACGAGGGTTCAAGGATGCATCTGTCATCTTCACTACTGTTATCCTTGCCCCTTCACAGTTTATACACACACTTTCCTTAGGTCCTTTCCCCAGGTTGACCTGCATATTGACGTATCATATATATGGGGAGGAGTAAAGTGCTTCATGGGATGTTGTAACTAGCATAGTCACGTTAATCTTCATTAGCATATGCAGGGTTGTCAACTTTAATATGCATTTCACAGATAATGAAGCAAAGGTCATTCACCAAACAGATGGCCCTGAAACTTTACAAGATGCACCAGAACAGAACTGTCTTGTCTCCACAGGGCTCCCTCCTCCAGCTGTGTCCTGTGCTACCCAGGCGAGTTTACTCCTGCATTATCCAGACCCCACATTATCCACTCCATGACTATAGTCTCATTTTGGGGTACTTGTGATTGTTTGCGACATTCCTCGGAAAGGCTTGGAGGGCCTTCCCCCTCATCTTTACCAAGTTTAGTGTCTTGCCATTGTTTATGCTTTCCTTGGGCAGCTGCTCTCAGTCGTCATTTCAGGGAGTTACAAGTTGTTTCCTACGTGTGGTGGTGCTGCTTTATTTTTTATCATGTTGAAGATCCTGAAGAAGATACTGTGAAGCAGTGCTGGAATTGCTTAAATAGTATGTTCATTATTATAAATTGAGAAGCAACTGTAGATGAATGTGAAAACCTGGATCTGCAAAAAGCCTTAAATTAATGGATGTGATACTTTCTAGGATGAGCAGCCTAGAAGTTAAACATGGTATTTCAGAATCCTTGAGGTTCTGCATACTGTAGATGGGTGAAACTAGATGCTTCATAATGGAGTTGGAGCAAACATGTTGAATAGGGAAATGTCAAATCTAGCAAGCAGGCAAGTCTGAAAAGAGGGGAGTATTTGAAATTTTTATGCATATTAATGTCACAAACTTACCCAGGAGCACTATTACAAATATGTAATCCCAATTTATATACAATGATTTTGTGAGTAACTGAACTAAAATTTTTTCATTTCATAAGTCAGCTATCCTAATCGTCACCACAATGTTTTCTGAGCTAAAGACCCACTAGTTCATGAATAAGCAGTGAATGTTATTGCCCAAGACTGAGATTCTCTTGACAATAAAAAACAAGGCAGGGAAGTTCTTAACTTATTTAAAGTACATTGAGAAATTGTGTAGGAGAATTAATCTTGAAATCATGTATATATAAATGTTTCAGAAACACAAGTTAGTGGCTTAGATTTAATATTTATTACCTATTTGTAGTTATCTTGTTGCCAGTACCCTTGATTTGCTGAATTGATATGTATTTCATAAGACCTTTTTGAACAATACATGACAAATAATTTTTTCTGTCTTCATAGTATGACTATGAAGTAGAATGACAATGAACAGTGACTCTTCAGTTTTTATCTGTCTTTTCATAATTTTTAACAAGTATATCTTCCTGAACCAATAAAATTAAAATGTAGTTAGCATCAACATTTCCATTTTTATCTATTCTTCCATTTTTTTCTGTTTCTTTGCTTGTTATCCAAGAAACATTCTCTTTGCTTCTTAGTGATTTAGCATTTAATGTCCATTACTTTTAATTTTAAAGAGGGCTGGGCTTGGCCTTAAGATATGACAAGTCAAACAAATGTTAGTGGCTGTTTGTTGTGGTTTGGGCTCAGAGGGCAACCGAGTGCCATGAAGCCACTCACTTCCCTCCTTCCCCCTCAGTACTTGGAAGGAGAAAATAAAGCAAAAGGCTCAGGAATGGAGATAAGGACAGAGAGGGATGACTCGCCTGTTACAGTCATGGGAAAAAATCAGGCTTGTTCGGGAAAGGAAAAAAACATACATATAATTCAGATTCTAAGAGCAACACGTAACAGAATAGGACAGTGAGAAGCATTACTACATCTTTAAAACACCTCCCCCCCCCACCTCCCTGCTTCCCAGGCTCAGCTTTGCTCCCAATATCTCTAACTCCTCTCCGCAGCAGCACAGGGGGCAGAGAATGGGGGGTACGGTCAGTTCTGCTGTTTCTTCCTCCTCAGTGTGGGGAGAGCTTCTGGCATTCCTCCCCTGCTCCAGCTTGGTTCCCCTCGCACAGGAGATAGTCCTCTGGAAACTTTCTCCAACATGAGTCCCTTCCACAGGTTGCAGTGTTTCCCATGGTGCTCCGGTGTGAGTCACCCCTACATGTTGCAGTCCTCCCAGTGCTGAACTACAATGGCGGGGCCTTCTTTTTTCCCACAGATTCCCAGCCATTGGGTGCAGCTATCTGCTCCAGTGTGGGGTCCTCCATGGGCTGCAGGTCGGCATCTGCTCCACCGGAGACCTCCATGGGTGGCGGGATGGCGGTGGCCCTGCCCTCTCACCATGGGATACAGGGGGAGTCTCTGCTCCAGTGCACCTCCTCGCAGCTTCCTCCTCCTTTCTTCCAGTGTTCGCATAGGTGTCCTTGTAATTCCTCCTCACAACTCTGCCAACTCCTCCAAGGTTCCCCTTTTAAATACGTTATCGCAGAGGTGCAGCCACTGTCACTAATTGGCTTGGCCTTGGTCAGAGGTGGGTCCGACTTGGAGCTGGGGGAGCTTTGGGAAGCTTCTCACAGGGGGCCACTGCTGTAGCCCCCTTAACACTTCTCATATTAACTAACTATTGAGATTAAGAGTGAATACTTTTTTTCTCTGATTTAGTGATCTCATTTTGGGAGTTCTTTTGTTTAATGTTTTGTACAGTAGACCAAGAATCCAGTAAGAGTTATGTCACTGTAATTTGACTGGTATTGAAGACGGGTGCATATGTGTTCAAAAAAAGCTCAGTTTTCTAATAAATTGCATTAGGAACCAGCCCTCAAGGGCCGGGCAAGTGACTGTGGGCCTCCTGATGTATGATACTACAAAGATGGAGTCCTTTCCTTTCTCCTTTTCTTAGCTAAGACTAATGACAACAGTGGGAAGAAGTAAAGGATTGAGGAGTAGATGTTACCATGGACTCCAAATTAAGACCAATGAAAACCACCAACTTCCATTGAATGAATTGTTGCTTGGTAATTTTAGATTAGTTAAATAGCTATAGCCCAGTTAAATTGTGTCATGTCATATCTTTCCAAAAGAGTTATTGAGAGCTAAGTTGTCTAGTTTTGCATCTTTGTAATATTGAGAAGTACTTACATGTTTATATGTACAAATGGAAGCATGTGGCTGCATATTAACATAAAAAATGTAGTAACATGTACTTTTGGAAGAGTAACGTTTTAAGAAGAATGCTGGTCCAGTCAAAGACAGGTAAAGCAAAGAAAAGTCTCTGTGTTGAGTTTTTTGTAAGACAGGAACATTGTTCAGGTTTTACTTTATGAAGTTGTGTATTTAATGACATACAGTACCGTATTTAATGCTATATAGCATTTGTCTCTGCTGGGGTGTGAAAGATGCAAACATATAGTTTAGATTACTGTGTATACACTGATGCCTTTGTAATACAGAGTGGAGAACAGGCACAGACACTTTGGAAGTACAAATGGAGAGAAACAAAATCATTTTTTGTAAGACAATGAAATTCTGGTTAAAACTGCAAACATTGAGCAGAGTCGAGCTGAAAGTCTCTTTTTGTTTACTACTTTTTGGAGTAGGTTGTTAGTCGACATGGGTTTTGCTATCGTTCAACTTACAGCACTGACTTCTGTGGTGGAAGGGAGTCTTGTCCCTGTGCAGCAGTTTCAGTTGTAATAGAGTAAAATTGTGTGTGTAGGTAGGAGGATGTTTATATCTTGTGCAAAATGGGGGACCTAGGGTCCTTCACTTGTTTTTCTGAGTTGTCAGGGGAGATGAATGAAACCTGTGTTCACAGTGTAGCGAAAGGAAAAAGCTGGATGTTGACTTAGCTTGAAAATGTGGATTTAGACTATGTTGTACAGCTGAATATGAATTTCTCCTTTTTTGAACCATATTTTTTTTATAGAGAAGAATCAATCCAGTGCTATTGCAACATTAAACGGAAATGAAAACCTACTATATCACATACTGAAGCAGTTAAAGTAAATAATAAAGCCTAATTAATACATACAGTTTATCTATGGAGTGCAGTAAATATGTGAGTAGCAGTGTTCAGAAAAGCTGAATGAAATTACAGCTTTTCAATGATCTTCAATTTTTTTAGCTGTAATAAACATTAAAAATAGCATGAGGTTAATTCCAGTTCTTTCATATTGTTGCTGACTTGTTGCAGATAGCATATGGAATCTCTAGAAAATAATTTGTTGTAAGAACAGAGTGATTCCAAGATATGTGCAATTATTTAATTTAAAGTGTACTATTTAAATAATTTTTTAAGTCTAATTGTAATGATTTTAAAGACAAGTAACACTTTTATTCCACAGTGTTAATTAAACCTGTATAAATTAGACTTACATGTTTTTCATTTGGAAAATGAAGGTATATGTGTCTTTTTTAATTGGAGTGGTGTAATCATACCAAATATTGCCAACATGCATGATTTTAAATAGTGAATGTAACATTCTTGAACTACATGTGATGATGTTTAAAGTAGAAAGAAGCTAAATTTTTTTTCAGAAAAAATCCTGTGTGTTTTTTCCTCAGAAATTGATGTTTTATCCTTTATGATTTTTCAGTCTTTAATCTTCTTGGCTTCTGTATTTTTAGATATTTATCACATGTGGTTCATGATTTTTGTAGCAATTATGTCTTTTAAGCATTTCTTCCTTTTCTTTGTGTGAATTTTAGGTATGCTGTTCCTCCAGAGCATGGAAAACGGCTTGAAAGACTAGCTCAAGGTAATATTTTCAGTATTTCCATATGTAAGATGTTTGAAGGACAAACCTCCAGTGAAGTGAAAAACATTGTCCTTGACTCACTTTTTTTATTACTTAATGTTGTGTGACTTTTATCTGTCCACGGTATGACTGCAAACAAGGAACACTTCTAGTACCCTGGAGAATTCTTAAGAAACAAATTTTTTTTTTTCTCTTAGACCTTTCTTTTGTACTGACATTTTTAGCTTGGTGAAGCTTATGAAAATGAGGCTTAGTATTTTGTTGTTCATTGGATTTTCATTGCTAGCATCTTTGTCTCCTCTGTGCCTTTGTTTTTGTTTTGTCATAGCTTCGTTTCATCAGTACCCTTTTGGATCTTTACTTCTTAGCCAAATCTGATACTGAATATTGAAGACATACGAGTCTCCAGAAGTTTCATGAAAGTTCATGCCTGGGTAGAGGATGGAAACCTGGTTAGTACCTCTAGGAAAGGGGAAGCGGACAAAATGTACCCATGCTATATCTTATTTGATAGCGGCCTGCAGACATATAAATCCACTTTAGCCAAAGCATGTACTGACTTTTGCCCTCCAGAGGTGTGAGGAACATCTGTTGAGGAGCAAATGATATTGTTGTAAGGTTGATATCTAAGGGATAAAAACCACTAGTCTATAGAAAAATTCTTCTCACATAGTAATTTGTTTTCTTTTCGATAACACTACACCTCTCTTTTTGTTTCTAGATTAAGAGTGCAATTTGTGAACATGGGAGTAGTTAAGCATGTTTTTTGGCTGGGCAGCCCATGTTTTATAGCCTGCTATTAACTATATTATATAAGGAATGCTATTGAAAGTTCATAATCAGATACCGTATATCAGGACCAAATCCTGAAAATTTTTCTACGTTTTCTTTTCATATCTATTTTATGTGCATATAGGTGCACAACTATTTTTCTGAACTATTTTTAAACTATTGCTAAGAACAGTAAGATGACATGTATCATTGAGATGTGAAAGTAAAGATCTGCAGTCTTAAAAACATGTCTCAGAAGGACAGATTTCAACCTGGATAATTACATTTACTATCCTAAATTTTTCCATAGCTTCAGTCAAGAAAGTTGTCACTCATTTTTTTTGCTTTCCAAATTCTTTTTCTAACTTGAAAAGTATAGAACTCTCCGTACGCATACCTTGAAGCTATTGGTTTTCACTGGTAAACAAATTGATACATGTTGTAGACTGTGCAAGTGACACTGACTAGGATCATTTAATAATTATTTTTAAGATTTACAGTAAACGGGCAAGGAGTAGAAGGAAGAGAGAATTGAAAAAGGTTCAGAGAGGAACACTAGGACTGGTGAAAAATTGGCATTTTTGTTTTAATTGTTAGTAAGTTCGAACTTTAAAATCTGAAAGAATGTCAAATGAAGGTAAGGGGGTATGATGAAGACCTGTGATGACTGGCATGGAAAAGGGAGCTAAAGAGTGAGTGTTCACTGTGTCTTTCAGTACAGCTAGAGACTCTGACTGAAGAGTCTAGCAACGTTCAAAACAAACAGAAGGAAATGATTCCTTTCACAGTATGAACTCTTTGGATCTTTGGGTAGATAGACTCTTCTTTTGATGTGCTCTGGCATTTATTATAGATTTCATATTGATTGATTATATCTGTGCAGTGTTTTAAAACTATTCAGGTTCAAATGTTCTATTTTTGAGTGAGGGAAGAGAATGGGCAGTTTCAGCAACACTTGTTCACTCATTTCTAAAAATTAAGTGGCATTGAGGCATGGCAGCATTTGCTGCAGGCTAAAAACAAACTTAAGATTTTTCTTTGACATACCCTAACTTCCCCAGATATTGGAGTAACCTATACAAATCCAGGAAGCAGGTAACTTCTGGAGATACATGCTTTGCTACATGGGAGCATTTGAAGTCACTCGGTGTAAACTTACATAGTTTAAGAAAGTATTGTGTTAGAGAACTGTGACCTGAAGGTGCTTAGGCCTCTTATTGCTGATAATGGTGGCCTAATACAGTAAGAGGAATGGGACATTAAGTATGAGAGAAGTGGAAATCTCCAAAACCACTGTTTGTGAGAAGCCAGTAGGTTATACTGGGGGAACAGTGTCTTAATGTCTGAATACCAGAATCAGAATTGGACAGCAAGTTAAATGGGACTTAAGACTTCAGTCTCACCCAGTGTAACAGTTCTTAGGTCCAGAACTGCTGGAAGAACGTAGGACAGAAAGGCTTCAGGTGCACCGGCACATGTGTAAGTGCTTTTCTACAGCTGGAACAGGAACACAGTTCTTTGACCCTTACTGCTTGCTATATTTAAAGGACTTGCCCAGGGGAGTAACTCAGCCTTGATCTGTGCACATCTGCATGGAATTAAGTTGTCTACTACTGCTATCTATATGTTAGTACAAGTTATAAAGATCTGTGTGGTGAATGGAAAACTACTTTCCTTGATGAATCTTGTGTATGATCAAAATTATTTTTATTTCAGAACTGTGTTTTGAATAGTAAATAGCAAATAAAACATGAATCAGGTACTAAACAATGAAGATAAAATTTCAAATAGTTGTTTATTCCATTATATTCAGTGAATGAAACTGGATTTCTTTAGAAAAACTATATACTCATACAGAGATTTTTATTGTAACAGCAATATAAGACAGGTGAATTAGTTTTGCAGACAACCATCTCTGATATTTCCTAAGTTTTTAGTATTTGACTTTAATGTCTTCTGCAATGTTTTTCTGTGAGTAGGTTGTTTTCATGATATTTTGGTCCAGCTAATAGCTTAGAATGGAGTGTAGAAGATGATGTAGTTCTTAAGAATAATCTTATTAAGTGATCTTCTACTTTGTGACTTGCTGCCTGCTAAAATATAGTCTGAGTTTTACAGTAAGGTATTTTAAAAAGATGAAAATGTAAAGTAAGCTGCATGGCTGCAAGTCACTTAATAGTAAACATTAATAAAACATAGTGTAAATGATACCTTCATACTTAATCATATGTGTATGGAAAATATTTTAATGATATTTTTGCATGAGTGCAACAACTAAAGAAAAAAAAGTAGTTTATTCAAGAAGGTTAGCTCTGATGACCAGATGCCTACCAAATTAATTGAATGCTCCTAAATAATAAAATAATGCATTAAATGTGACAGGTTGTCTAAGTCAGGGCAGCAGTTGATACATAAAAT
Source organism: Strix aluco (assembly GCF_031877795.1). Taxonomy (NCBI): domain Eukaryota; kingdom Metazoa; phylum Chordata; class Aves; order Strigiformes; family Strigidae; genus Strix; species Strix aluco. Next base: position 31,242,877 of record NC_133971.1, read on the forward strand.
TAAAGGAAGGCTAGAATATTTTCCATTATCTTGTCTGCACATCACAACTACCACACATGCCTTTTGTGCATGAATGCTTGACTGTGGCACCTACAAATACTTTTATCTGAAAAACATTAGACTTACATCTAATAAAGACAACAGTTTGATTTTGCCCTTCAGCTGCTTTCTCATTTATGTAGTTTTTTTCAATTTTATGTAGACATAAATGTAATAAAAATATCTCAAGTGAGCTCTTAACTGCAATTTTTATACTTGTTGTTATGTTAATCTGTAATACCGTGGTATTGTTAAGGATTTTTTGTTTCACAAAATGGGTGAGAAAATAAAGAGAATAGAAGCAGAATGGCAAATCATAAATGGCAATTTGAAGGATTTTCAAGATCTTTTAATAGATCATTTAATTGCAGAAACTGTTTTAGAGAGGAGATGTTATCTATCTGTGGTGTTCAATTATGTTAAGAAACTAAAGTTTAATATATTGTAAGTATGTAGGGGTGTTATAAAAAGCTTTGTATGGTGTATAGTATTAATTCATTTCATGCAGAATTAATTACCTGTTATTTATGAAAACAAGTATAAATAGTTGTTGAAATGAAACGTGATGTAGAACTTGCATAAATTCTAAGGGTTTCAAATCTGAAAACTTGAGCAGCTGAAAAATTGAACTTTTTCTGAATTGATAGTTATATCAGTCAAGTTAAGAAAGTTGCATCTAAGACATAATAAACTTGAGGCTGTAACATATTCATCTGGGCATAACAACACTCATATTTCCCAACACTTGCTTCTTTTGTGGCTTTTGTACTCTGTGCTTTGTATAGCATACAAATTGCCACTGCTTCTTTATGAGGATGTTGTTGTGCAAACTCGTCCTCCTAATTTCTTTTACATGCAATACAGAAAGTTAAATCAAATTAGTTCAAATCACTGCAAATTAATTAAATAAATTATATGAAGTTTGTATTTATACCTATCAAAGTAAAATCTAAAAATAAAATTACTAGAAAACTCAGTCCACCTTTATTCTCTGCTTGTGTTCCAAGAGTACTGATCAGGGAATTATGATTAATATTTTGTGTTCTAAGTCCTTTAAATGAAGAACTGCATCAGTAAAAAATTACCATAACTTTGAGCTTAATTGCGTTCATTTGGATTATTTTTAATTACATTAAAGTTAAATTACATTAAAGATATTGGCAGTTTAGGGTGCTCTCTCTCTTATGTTGTAAGTTCTATATTTTCATATATTTTCAGTTAACATTAATAAACTAAAATACAGCACATTTACTGTAAAATTTCAGGTGAAGACTTTAGTATGGGAGTGTAGAAAAAGATAGGAAGCCTAGCCTCATCCATTGACTGGTCAGAATGTGATCTGAAAGTTCCCTAAGAATATGATTTTAGTGTGTACGCTTAAATAATTACTTTATTATTGGCCAAATTGTGGTTATACAATATATAGCAATTGCCCTGTTCAAGTCAATGGAGTTGTAGAATTACTCTTTCAGGAACAGTATTGTAATTTGTCCATGTATGATTGTAGCTGAACAGTTTAATTGAAAACGGTATGGACAGATACTATAGATAAGCATTCCAAATATCTTGAAAATGGTAATCAACCGGGGAATGGAATGCAGTTCACTTCAGTTTGCGTAAGTGATACTTATGATGTGATGTGGTCATCTGATATGAGCTGTGAGTGGTATGTGGGAATGATACTCTCGGGGTGAAAAACTCACTGTCCCTCAATAATTTATGGAGTTGAACTGATTTTAAAACATTCTATATCCTTGAACCATTTAATGTACACTTTAAAGACTCTTAGTGCAGCAGTGTCCTGTGTGTGGGAATCCTGTCTTCCTCAGACACAGCAAGGAATATGCTTAGTGCCCACTGTTCCCAGCTTCCCCACAAGATGAAAAGGCTTTGACTTTTATCTAGAGTATGGATCATAAAACCAGAAATTGTATGGAAGCGTCGTTGTCTACTGAGGTAGAATAGCATTGACAAAGGGTGTGTCTTCACCAGCCCAGTGATAAGACTGTAACTCAAGAAGTAGTTTTATTTTGGTAGTACAAATAACATAGCCCAAAACAAGATAATCTTACACAATGCTATCTGTGAGAATATGTATGTACAGGCTTCTGAGGGCATGTTTTTGATAACAAATTCCGAAGCCTATGTTTTCACATATATATTGTTGCTTGTGTTAACTAGATAAGGTTTTTAAAAGCCTGAGTGGGAATTCAGTTTGGTGGATAAATGAAGTCTACCTGTAGGTTGTACTCATACCCAAACATTTGGCCACCAAGTACTGAATCACATACATACCTTGTAGTCTGTTCTAATTCTGCTCTAGGTATTGAGAATGTAACATCTTTCTTTAAATCGTGGATTGAAAAATTTTCAACTGGACAGTCTTTTTCTCATGGACATAGATCAATGCGCAACCTAATTCTGTTTTAACCCTGATCTTTGATTATTGCTCATCGTCTTCTGTGAAGTAATTGTTTTGAATTGTGTTTTGTGTATCATTTCCAAGAAGATAAGTAGGGTACAGATGGCTAAATATAAATGTTGAGAAGAGGTGTAGAAGAGGTCTGCTGCTCTTGAGACCATCCGAGAAACTGGGCTTGCATGCAAATTCACACAAAATACCTGCTTTTGTAGAACTGATGTAGAGTTAATGGATTAGTGTTAATGGATTACATTAAGATTTCATGTGCCTCATAAAAGCATGAATGTACTACAGAACCTGAATGGTAGTTACATTTTAGATAGATTTCAGTAGTTTTTTTGTTTTGGATGTGGGATTTCAGTAGATATCCAGGATGAACTGGTAATCCTGTAAATTGGTAATTTTAACATCAGTTTGGTATTTGAGAATGGTTCTGATGTGTTGCAGGCAGGTCTTGAATTGGTCTGAATTTAATGTATTTGTAAGGGTCTTGTGATATTTCTAATGCAGTGTCCTGTATTCATTGTGCTATTAGGTATTTACATCTGCTAACCAGTTCTCTCACAGGGATTTTCTTTCATGAAAGAAAAGCTCATGTGACCTTACCTTTAGCCTGGACAGAGCAAAAGACTTTCTGATAAACAGAGTCTTGTAATGAGGAAATGCTTACCTTCCTTTCTTCCCTTGTTCATTGAAGGGGAGTACTTTTGAGAAAATGAGGTGAAAGAGACTATAAAATTTGAGTGTGTCTAAGTGTAGACTTTGACAGAGTCAAAAGATACTTCATAGTGATACAGAATGTGTAGGCTGCACTTTGATTTCACTGTGAGGGCTCTGTAACCACAGCAAATGTTCTCCTGTAAATTTCTCTCAATGGGTTTTGAGCAGGTTGTGTTCTGCTGTTCTGTTGTTTGCAGCTTTCTTAGAATTCAGCAACAAGCTTGCCTTCTGGTTGGAGTTGTCACAACTATTTCTGATCTCTTGGAGAGACAATTTAAGTTTTGGATATCTGCCCATCGTTTGCTTTTTGTCATCATGTATTGAGCTAATTAAGCATATTGCAGTAGCAGAATTTGGTACAAAATTTGTTTTCTTAGTAAAAACAACTCAGTCAAACTCTCTCTGCTTTTAGAAATTAAAGTTTTGGCTACTTTTCATACCAGTTATTTCCTCAGTCTCAAATATCACTTTCAATCACATTTTTCACGGTATGTTCCAGTATATTTCTATTACTATGCTGCTCTGCACTGAGAGCTCTTGAAGCTCATAAGATGTAGATTCCAAGTTATGGTTGTTATCATTATGCTATAGGCATTAATTGTGCCAAAATAGTTGACATTTATTTGCTGGAGTCCACTAGTTGTGGCCTAGTTTCTTTAAATTGTCTTTTAGTCAGTGAAGCCCAACATGTATGATAAAACTGTAACTACCAGGTACTCCTTTTTGAAACTTACATTTTAAGTTTATTTGCAATTCTGAAAGAGAGTAAAGACTTGTCCGCTGGTGGGGAGAAAAAAGAATGATAAATCTGAATAAAATTTGATCTCAGGACATCATAGCAGAATTCCTAGTACATTGATCAGCATGAGTGTACTGTACACCTTTGCTGTTTAAGCGCTGCTTAACCTTGTATCTGAGAAATTAGAAAAAATTTGTTCTTCCAGGACTGCGAGGTGTGCTAGAAAAGAGTGTAAAAAGAATATAACAATTATAAAGTGATCACCTTAAAATTGTTCCAGAATTGTAGGGTGGTTAATGGACATAAATGTAAGACTCATCAGAAAGAAGAAATTAAACCTGACATTACATTACATATTATGGCAAATTGTTGAGATTTCATCTTTTTTTCCTCAAGTCATTAAAAATATTTAGCTGGTTAATTGACTGAAAGTGATTATTATTTTTTTTTAAAATAATTGAGTAGTGAGCTTGTTCCTCCAAGAATGAAACTGCCTCTGTGAATGACAAACTAACATTTACATGATAGGGATACAACAACTTGTGCAAAAACAGTAAAGAGATGACAGAAGGCTTTTTTTTTTTTTCTTTCCTTAAATACTGTTTGCTTCACTTTAATTTCTGTCAGTGTTTCTCAGGTACTTCTCCTATGTAACAGAATAGGATTATGCATGTTTTCCTTACACCCAGAAAAAAGTAATAATTTTTAGATGGCTTTATATTTGGATTTTCTTATATGAATTTTACCTAGGCTTATGATACAAATGAAAATAACTTTGGAGAATCCTTTTTCACCCGATGTCATTATCATAGACTTTTTTTTTTACAACAGAGTCAAGCTAATTCATACTGCACTAGTTTAAAAACTCAGAATTCATCTTTTCCTCCTATATGTTTTAAGACAGGGCTGTGATGAAACTACATACCTAGGAGTGAGATCTTACTCTTAGAGTCTAAGATAAGGGGCCAGCACTTCTTGTTTAAACTTCTTGTTTGCTTGGTATTTTTCCTATGGAACTGTTAAGAGATAGTGAACTCCTTTATGCCTCAGTTCTGTTTTCTGAAAATTAAATAATTTTTAAAACAATTACTTTTTTAATAACTTTTTTTAGCAGTAGCCTGCCCATCTTTGTGAAATCTCTGAAATCACTGGAGAATAAATGACATAAAATACAGTAAACTGTTCATGTTAAGAATTCTTGGTAACATTGAAAAATATACTCTACAGAAGAAAGCAAAATATATAAGTAAAGTTGAACTTCAAAGAAAGGGATTACTTTCAAATGTTATGTCCTTGATACAGTAAAATCATGTATTATCTAGGACTGCTAAGTGTATGGATTGCAGTTACTCATAGTACATCTCATGGTGATTCTTGCTAATCGTCTGGTGCAAACACTAAAAAGACTGTGAAGATAAATAGCAATAATTATTTTTATAATAATAACAAATAAAGACTTCCTTACCTTTGTGATTAGGGAGTAAATTGTTCCTCTTTGTCAGCCTAGTTCTTCTGATGCTAGTGCTGTAACTTTGAGTCTTCTGTGATGTTGCATTATAACAGTCAAAAGTATTCTTCTTGGCTTCAGCAAAAGACATGTTCATCTCAGAGCAAGTAATACACCTGTACTTAACTGGAAGAGGGATTGAGAGCAAGTATTTGGAGAAAGAAGTAGGTGGTTAGACGGCTCTTACTATAGTCCTTCCATTTTTCAATCTGACGTTTTCAGGAGCCTCTTGCTTTCATTAACTACTATGCCTTTCTTTTTCTTTGTTTTATTGTCTGTAGGAATTGCGTTTTCAGTTTTTGAGAGTGTTACCTTCTTTCTAGAATGGAGTCTGAAATGAGGTCAGGAAAGACTAAACTAGCCATGTTCTGGAAACTTTCCCCCTCTTTCTCCTTCTCATCTTCTCCCATTTTCCTTGTAGTGTAGTGGTTTCTTACTGTAATATAGTTAGGTTGAAGGGAAAAGAACTTGGATGTTTTCATCTTAGGCTACCCAATCTCTCCTTCTCTATCTGAACTGTAGCCGAGGTGCTGTTCGCATCCAGGTTAGACAGTCAGATGCCAGAGTTTAATGACACTGAAACCTAGTTTTTTAGTTTTTCACTTTTCCCCTCATTCATTTGTCTCCGTGTTCTCATTAACCGGATTATATTATTTAATGAAATAAACAGGGTTTGTGGAGTGGTACATAAATAATCACGAAAGTTGAAACATGGAAAGCAATCTGTGTTCATAGAATCAAGACAGAATATAAAGAATCAAGAAAGCCTCACCTGTTTTCAGTTGTACGAGATATCTCTTAGCCATACTTTCTAGACTTTTCTAGGTAGAAGGTTGTGTTTGTTTACGGTATAGATGGTCTGGAAGGGCTAAGTAAACCTAGTCCTTGTGGAGTCCTTTTAAGTTTATATACTACAGTTGTTTTCATGTGTGCAGGGGTTGCAGAATGAACTTTAATGTAAAAAAAAACCCCAACAACCCAACAATAAAACTTTTCTGTAAAGGGTAGGAAAAGTGTGCTTAAATTTACAGGTCCAAATTTATTTTAAGTTATTTCACTTCTTAACAAACAAACAAAAAAATCCCAAACCCCTGCAACCCCTCCCCCTGAAAATCAGTTGAAGAACTTAGGAGGTGCATTTGATTTTTATACAAATTTCTCAGAACCTAGCAATGACACGATAAAAAAGTCCAAAACAAGTTTATACAGTATTATATATTGTAAAATACTACAAAAATTTCCTCCTTGTTTTAATTAAAAGATAATAAATTTTTCTTATCTTGCCTTAGGGTTCTTCCCAAGCAACTCTGAAGGATGTGATGCTTTTCTTCGCCACAAAATGACTCTGATTTCTCCATCAATATTGAAAAAGTATGGAATTCCTTTTGACAAGGTATGTTAGTGTTGTTTGGAATTCCTTTTGACAAGGTATGTTAGTGTTGTTTTTAAACTGTGCATTCATGCACTGAATTAGACTCTGTCTACTATAAGAACTGTTTATAGTAAAGGTAAACTGTTCATAGCAAAATTATTTTTTTCTTTTTAGGCACTGACTCCATGAAAATATGAAAATAAATGCTTGTAGTATTAGGACTTTACATGGTTTAGCTTGGAATTTTCTAGCAGAAAGTACTTGTAGCCATCATAATCTTTATACTAAAAGTTTCTCTGATTTTTAAGGGTTGCCCAATATTTTTTATTTCTATTTTATTTCCATGCAAGCTTGCATGTGATTTTTCTGTTGACTGAAACACTTCTTAACTAGCTGTTTTAATTTAAGTTGTATACATAGCATTTTAAAAGAAATGTTTAATTTCTTTATGACTGTATATTGTTTTTCTGATGATAAAGTTAAATGCAACTTTATCAGTATTACGATCTAAAAGGTTTCAGGTGAAATAAAACCAAAAGAACTGTTACTTAATTTAGAAAAAGAGGGAATGATTATTTTGTGCTGCTAGGTGGTGACAGATGACAATTGATAAGAACATTATATAAACAGAAAGTGGGAAGAATAACTGGTTTTCTTCTTTGTGGCTGAATTTAATACATAGCTGAGTTCAGAAAAATCTGAAGTATTCAGCTGCTTCTTTCCTACAAGATTTTGTACCTTCTTGTTTTCCACTTTGACTTCTTGTAGGTGCCACCTAATAAAAACATTTCTACTGCGTTGCTTTTCTTTAAGTATGTTTATTCTATATCCTGAACGCGTTGCAAATTCTGAAGTTCTAAATTCAGGAGCTTTGTAAGCCTATTCAGAAGAGTAGAGCTTGATTCAGAAGGTCCCCTGCCTGAACATCTGTTTATGTTATACTGAGTTTTTAAAAGACTTTTCATCATTAACAGGTTATGTTCCTGATTTCCTGCTGCTCAGACTGTTTTAAGGTGTTCAGAAAAACCAGGCAATATATACTTTTTCTGTGTATTCCTGCTGCAGTATAGTCCTGTAAACTGTCCTCGCCACACTCCTTGTTTGTTGTTCTGGTTTCTGTTTTAGTGTATGTGGTGTTTTATTGATATCATGTGGACCTGTGTATACAAACTTAGTTTATCATTTTCCCTGGCATAGAATATAGGATAATGCAGTGCTTTCTATCTGTTTTAGTTGACATTTTTGTACCAGTATGAAACGTAGCTCAATATTTAAGTGATTGTTTTCATGTATAGTATTGTTGTGGTTTAACTCCAGTAGGCAGCTAAGCACCACATAGCCACTCTCTCACTGCCCCTCAGTGGGCTTGGGGAGAGAGAGAGAGAGTGGTAAAAGTGAGGAAACTTGTAGTTTGAGATAAAGACAATTTAACAGATAAAACAAAAGCTACGTGTGCAAGCAAAGCGAAACAAGATTAATTCACCACCTTCCATCAGCAGGCAGTTGTTCAGCCATCTCCAACAAAGCAGGGCTCCATCACACATAACAGTTACTTAGGAAGACAAATGTCATCACTCCTCCTTCTTCCCCCAGCTTCTATTGCTAAGCACGACATCGTATGATCTGGGATATCCGTTTGGTCAGTTGGGATCAGCTGTTCCATCCATGTCCCCTCCCAGCTTGTGCACCCCCAGCTTACTTGCTGTTAGGGTCATGTAAGAAGCAAAAAAAGGCCTTGACACTGTGTAAGCACTGCTCGGCTGTAATGAAAAGATCTCTGTGTTATCAACACTGGGATAATCAGCACAGGTGGGATGAAGCCACTGATTTGTTGCATGCGTTTTGGAATATCACTTCACTTTTCATGCTTAAATCAATCTATGTATAAAATTGAAGAAATGTAGGTGTTTAGAGTGATACTGCCTGCCTTGGAAAGCAGGCTTTTTTGAATAAATTACTCGTATAAGCAGTAGTTTGTTTTCTGAATGATATATTATCATATGGAAATGTAGTTGGTGAGTTCAGTTTTTGTAATATATAGGTAAATATTGATTCCCTTCATAGCCTCATGCTTTATCATGAAGTGTCAGATGAAACCTTCCAGACTGGAAGGTTTTATAACTAGATTTATAGTTTTGGATTTACAGAACATTACTCTGAACTGAATAATTTTCAGTGGTTGGTGTGTAAAGTAGCATATTGCAGAATGCCAGCATATTTGTTTTCAGTACCACACATTTGAGGTGGATAAGGGAGTTGATGTTCTTATTTCAGTGTCTTGATTATTCCTGTATTCTAATTAAAAAAAAAAAGTGCTAGAAATAGTTAAATATTTAAGTTTGGTTCTGTCACCTAGTCTTGGGAGGAAGTAGACTGTACCCAAGTGTAATTGTAATTAATGGGATTCAGTGAGAAAGTGAATAGAGAGAACCAGACTGTGATGTCTCATGGCTCAAAGTGATAGAAGTGGAAATGTGCTGAATGCTGATAAGTCAGCCTACGCCTACCAGGTGGCAGCTGAACTGCTTGTTGCAATAGAACACCTGCTAAACTGTCAGCAGTGGGAGGGTGTATTGAGATAAATTTTGGAATTGTTAGCATTGAGAATAATCTTTCTTAAACATTCCCACAGCGATTGTTGGAGTGCTACAGTAGCAGTTATAATATATGCACCTGTATGTGCATTTGCATGTATATACTAAATATGAACCCATAAAAAATTAACCTTGCAAAGTGCAAATGCAAAATGTAAGATCCAATTTTATTCTTTAGCTTTGCTAGCTAAGTATATTTTTCTTGTCTTCTTCTTTTTCTTTCATCCCATAATACACTTGGAAATACACATCTTGAAGTGCTATCCCTGTGTATTTATTCTTGCACTGAGCAAAAAAAAGCAGACAAAGAATTCGTGAAACTATAAGGTGAGAATTTTGAAGGAGAAGAAAGGGGGGATTCTAAAAGCAGAAATTGAGTGCAAGACAACTATACTAGAAAAAAAGCTGAGATTTAAGACATGACATTAATAAGAAAAAATGATTGGAGTTGTGACTATTAATTTTGGTGATTGTTTGAAATTTAACTCCCTTTTTAAATCATAAGTGTATTTCCCTAAGAAGAGTCATATTAGTCTTTCCAATTTTTGTTACTGTATTGCGTATACAAAGCATTGTCACACAATGAAAACAGCCTATTTAATCTCTAGGAAGTCTCCTTATTTTCCTGTAATCAGCAAATGCATCTTGTTGAACAATCATCAGTCATTGCTCAGATTATTTGCTTCATTTAAATTGATCTGTTCGCTTTTTAGCGGGCCTGCTGTCTGATGTGTGTTTAACATAAAAAGGCGTATCAAAGAGAGTATGGGGAATCTCTTTTAATTCTTTACTTCTGAATCTTCTAGTTTATTGATTAACTCATCAGATAGTTCAGAAGACAGTGTGCCATTTCTAGTATGACTAGCCTGTCTTTGATAGAGTCTTTGGTGGTTTGACTTTAAGATATTAAAGCTGTCTCTCAGTGGAGTGAATATTAGTGGCTGACAGTGAAGTGCTGTCTCTCCTTTTCTTCAATATCCAGAGGAGAGCAGCAGTCCATCCAAGTGATTTGTTTACCTTACCCCACTTTTTGTTTTTGTAATTTACTCTAGAAGCCTTTTATATCTGGTATGTCTTTTATAACTATTAGGAATTTGGTTTCTTTTTGGCTATACAAAATATAATTTTGTGTTTTCAGTATTTTATTTTAATTTTGTGGGGTTTTTTTAGGTTTTTTGTTTTGTTTTTATTTTTTCCTGCTTTCTACAATTTCTTGTTGAGTCAGTGGCCTAAGCACACTTCTTTTCATTTCTTCTCACTGTACTTGTAAAGAACAGAACAGTCCTTTGGAACTACCCTTGCACATTCTCTAAATGAATGCCAGAGTGTAACTGTAGTCAAGCTTTTCCTCATTGAGAATCTCCTTCTAGGCCACTTGTCCTTTAGGTATTTGGAATTCTCTTTATCAATAGTACCAGAGCCCTTCTGCTCTCTTAAATTGTGCTTAAAGAGGGGAAGGACAAGGGCAGATTAAAATTTGTTTTATTGTAATGTCTGAAGTGGTGTTTTAATGGCTTTGCATTGAGACATTCTGCATGGCATTTCCAATGCAAGAATCCCCTTGATGTTAGTAGCTGTTGTCGCAGAAAGAGAGGGATGCACTTCAGTTGTAAGAGAGAAGCAGCAATATACTCCATTAATAATGAGTTAACAAAGTTCAATGGTAAATGTGACAGTGATTTAACAAGATTCGATGGCAAGGTATACTTGGTTACTGCATAGAGGACAGGGTCAGACAAAGCTGTCAGGGAGACCCTCCTGTTGAGCCATGAGGTTCAGAGAGGGCCCCCTTGCATTCTAAACTTCTTTTTAGAGAGGAGTCTAGGTGTGGCTGGATCCAGACTTAGTTCCAGACTTGGTCAGTGTTTTATGTCTAAAGGATTATATACGCGTAATCAATCCTTTATATCACTTAGCTAAGATTTCAAAGATTCAGCACTTATTTCCAGTTCAAAGTATCTGATGCAATAAGGATTTTTTCAGCGTCAAGGTGTAACCTTGAGAGGCACCCCTGCTCAAAGGGAGATCCTGGTGTGCAGCCCACTGCTGTGCAGGAGTGTTCAGTGGGCCCTGGGCTGTCCACTATTTATGGAGTAAGATGGTTGATTTATATTTGCATGCCAGTAGGACATCTGGGTCACTATGGAAGACAGACCTTGACTACTGTGTTGCCATCTGTCTCCCCAAAGTCCAGTGTAAGCAGAATGCAGCCATCACAACACCCATCAGTGGTAATGGCTTAAGCGGGGGCAGGGGGGTAAGCACACTGCCACAGCTGTAGGGCTGAAGAATTGGTGCAGGGCAATTGTTGTTAATTCTTCTTCCTCCTTTCCTATCCGAAATAATTTAAAGATACTGCCTGAGGGGATCCAAATGTATCCAGTGTGCCTTTGGGATGAACAACATTGTTTTCTTTAACTGTTAAGGCTCATTAACTGCTACTTTCTCCTACTTTATGCTTGATCATCAAGTACTAAGTAACTTAAAAGGCAAATCAGGCTGTCAGTCACAGCCTGATGTCTTCAAATCATAGTTTTTTAAATGAGTGGGTATGGGAGAGAAGGCTGAGAATAGGATCTCTCTTCAGTCTTTCCAAGAAAAGTTCTGGTGCCGTTCTAGAGAAACGTCTTCAGGGTGCTGGACAGAATAATTTCTTCAACAATTAATTTGTACTAGCATTTAGGGATGATAATTGTGGGTACTTTTGTCTGGCCTATCTCTGCTTCCTTTCAGTCATGAAGATTGATATATTCTTTGCACTGTCTTTTCTAGTTCCCCGAACTTCCAGGTTTTATTACCAGTGAACCTCTGCTCCAAGATTAGCTTTTTTGCAAGTACCTTCTGGATTTGTAAAATAATACATGTAGCTATGTATTTTACTCAAGTATACTATTTCTTCTGGTATTTAATCACAACTGTGTGCAAAGTGAAAAAAATTCTTTCTACGTAGTTGCAAAGGCAAATATAGTTTCCATTGCTTCAGGAGCAGAACTGTTTTTATAATGTGGTTCACTTTGAGTTTTTTTTTGTTTTGTTTTTATGCTATAGGTTACCCAAGAGGCAGGAGAATTTATGATCACTTTCCCATACGGATACCATGCAGGATTTAACCATGGTTTTAACTGTGCAGAGTCAACAAACTTTGCCACCATACGATGGATTGATTATGGAAAAGCAGCAAAATTGGTAAGTCATATTGCAGAAAATTGATGCATAAGTAAATCTTTCCTGCGGTTACTTCTTTGTGAGAAGCTATGGAAGCCAATGAGAAAGGGAGAACTATTAGATCAGGTAGTACCTTACAGTGCCATTGAAATTTTATTTATAGTTGTTCTTTTTATAGTGGGTATTACTCTTCCAGCAATGCGTATTCCTCTCAGTAGTGAGTTTTGTTTGCAGCTTTATGTATTGTTCTTCAAACCCAGTTCTATTTATGGATATTTTTAAGTTGAAGGTACATATACTGAGGTTAGTGTATGTGAAGACAACTGACTTCTGGTTTTAAACCTCCTCTAAGCTCTGCTGTTTGTGGAAGTGCTTTATTTCAACTAGGAATTTTGATATCTGGAAAGAAACATAAATAAACTTTATTTAAAGTTTAAAGAAACAAGTTCCACTTTTCTCATCTTCAATGTCATCAGATATCTTGTAGTACAAGATAATAAAGGAACTATGAACTCAGAGCAGATATTTTCAGGTTTTAAAATGAGGTGTGTTTTACTGAAGATATTTTAGGCTGAGATTTTGTTTCTTTTCATGTACAGGATGTGAATAAATACACAAAATCAAGAAAGTGTGCAGTTTGTTCAGTGGAAGTTTGCTACTGTTTTGCATATTCTATGATTTTTCTCAGAATTATGGCATATATAAACTTTGTTTAGTATGCTTTCCAAATATTTAAGTCAGAGACATTTTCTGCATTTTCTTTGTTATTGAAAAACCATTTTCAGTAGTGATTTGCTTAATATATTAGCTAATAAGATGAGATAGAATAAAGGGCAAATCAGATGTGCACGTTTAACAGTAAAGTAATGATAGTGAACTCTCATGAAACCCTTGGGATTGAAAGACCATAAGAAAGTTCTCAAAGAATGGAAATTTATGATGTTAGGCACTATTGATTATTATTGTTAATGAGATTGAATATGCTTCAAAGGGAAAAAGTTCATAAATATTTTTTTTCTCTGTGCTCTGTGTGCATACACTAACAATAGTGAAAGTACTGAAAATGTTAATACGCATCTAATATGTTCAGGCTGGTCTTTACCTTTAGTGGGAAAGCTGTGTTTTTAATAGCCAACAGATAAGGTGTTGACTGTAAAGTTAATTAAGAAAAAAAATCTATGTATTTGATAGCTTGGAATTTCTGTAGATAGTACAATGAAACATAGTTGAGAGGAATATGGGCATGGACACATACGAATTAATTGTGGCAGGTAAAACTGTCCTGGATTTTAAAAGGTATTAATGTGCTGCAGCTCTAAAATTGGTTCAGCTGAACTTCAAGAATGGCAAACTTTATCTTCAGATGTACCAAAGCTGAGGTAGTGATACCTGCAGCTACATCCCTTTCAGTATACAGGCTTCATATTTCTTACATTTAAAAAAAAAAATAGTCTACCATTTGGTGTGCAGCTGCTCCAGTACAAACTGTTAACTGTTTTATGCCTTTTATGCCTCCAGTGTGCCTATCACTTATTGTATTATATCGTAAACTTAATGTCAAGTTTAAATTCAGCAGAGTCAGAAGATAATTTTTTGAAGCTACTGAAATTTTATTCCTTTACACCACTCCAAAAGTGCTTCTGAAATTCTGAATTTTTAGCTAGAAAGTCTTGGCATCTGTACTCTAAATACAGTTTTATTTAGTTAAAATTCTCCAGCATAGGGATAAAACTTTCATCTTAAGACACTGAATTCTGTGCTCTGTGGTTATTGCACATAGGAGCAGTATTATGCATATATAGTATAAGAAATTAAAGTAGTTGTGTGGTGTCTGCAGTTGAATTTAAATGCCTGAAAGTTTCAAAGTGGCAGCTGAAGCAATAATGACTAGTGTCCTTCTGTAGAGAAATCTTAGATACCACTGTCAAATGTGAACTGCAGTTTCTTTTGCAAATGGCCAAAATGATTAATGTTACTTGCTTGGTTTTTTATTAATTATTACCACAAGAATGAGGATTAAAGTTTATTTTTCTTCTCTTTTTAAATCAAAAAGAACATGCTAGGAAGTTCTAATAGTAGGATTTTTAGATCTTTTTAACAGAAATGTGTAAGAAGAGGAAAACCAATGGAAAGACAGTGAAATGTTCATAATACTAATAGTTGTTTATGCCGTACAGATAGGGTAAACAAGTCAGAGAAAGTATTATAACTGGTTGTCTGTTCTTAAATTGTAATTATATGACACTTTGAAAACACAGTTAGAGAGTTGCTGCAGATTGGGTACTCTATTGATTATGGTGTTTCTCTGTAAAAACATGTGGATAGCTGTGATTAGTTTTATCACAACCTCAGGAAACTTCCTGAAAGTATTAATTAAAAAGGTAAGAAGTCGATACGCCCAAAGAATACTGATATTTTAGGAAGTTTTATTTGCAGCTCTGGTAATTTCATTTAAAAGAAAAAAAAAACCACCACACAACCTTACATTCCCATTTGTCATTCTTCAGGGTACTGATGTTGTGTTTGACTTATCTTTCCCTTCTTTACATGGTATGTACAGGAATTTTAATTGAAAAAAATATTTTGGATCCCCTAGTTCCCCTGTATTGTACTGCAGAAATTGCCTGCATCAGCAAAATGCAGCAATATCTAGGTCAGTTGCTGTATTGTCCTTAGAGAATATTGTATACTGTTGATTGATTATTTGCCTTCCTACAGGAACACTTTTATTTTTACAGAATAGTTTCTAATTGCTTACAGCTGGACTTCTGTCTTAGAAAAAGAAAAAATCCTGAAGTACAGTCAATAGTCATTCTTCATTAATTTCAGGAAAAAAAAAATCAGGAAAAGATTTCTATTAAAGTTGTAGTAAATATTTAGGCTGTGTGATGATATTGCTTTCCTGAATGAAATGAGATGATGTTAAAGATTCTGTGAAACTGATTGCAAATGTTAAATCGCAGATCATTTAGACCCTCAGTACTGGAAACTCTGGTTAAGGAGAGACTATGGATGCAAATTCCAAAAATTATTTTCTGTCTTTAAAAATGCTAAACTTGTGATCTTGGTTTCACTATGTGTACTCTAACCACTTGTAGCAGTTGAACCTTGAGAGCAGGAATGTGCCCTCTGGCTTGTTTTCCAGAGTTTGTGTAAGACTTACATTCAGGAGGCAACACATGAAAAGTAATACCAGGTGGCACTTCCAGTGAGCTCTTTGCTACAACTCGGCTGCTGCTTTGAGCTGTGTTCTCACTTTTGGGCAGAATTAAGTTGGACAGAATTAAGCAGAACTAAAAAGTAGATTTAATAAAAAAAAAAGCAGAAATGGAGAAATAACAGATAAAATAAAAAGTCCCCCAAATCCAGGGGAGAAACAGTGTAGTTTGTGCTGACTTTTTCCACTGACAAGAACACACAGGAAGAGAAATACTGATGAAAGGAATAAAGTCATGCTCTCCTGAAGATGCTTGGCAAATGGGTGTGGTGCAGAGGGTCGTTGGTGAAGTGCTGATGTACGGTAATGGCAGGATTTAGGGAGTCAAAGGTTGGTAGTTCTCTGCTTACAAGTACTTTAGTTGTATTTGTTATATTCTGTGAGGATGAGAGACACTCTAAACTTCAGGTATTTTTAATCATAATAATCCTGTAACTTTCATTTGTGGAATGCTATTTATTTCTGAAAAAGAATTAAATGGTACAAAATAGGGGCAGATAGGATATTTCTTCAGGCTTCTGTGAATTTTGTCATTTTTGTAATGGAGCAGGCTGAAGATGTGTAGCTTCATGAAGTACGTTTTGAGTCCAGTGCATTTTGTTCATCTTGGTAAAGCAGATGAGCCAGTGGCAATTAGCTTGTATGTTTTGTAGTATCTACTTTGTTTGGTGCTGAGTAGATAACCTGTGTGCTGAACAAGGGATGATGTTCAGTTATTAGAACTGGTAAATAGAAATATTTACACATAATTCTTTTGTGTCTAATAAAATAAAAATCTTTCTGAAACAATTAGATAAAAGACACTTCTTTAGTCTGAGAAAAATCTTCTGTTCCTGATGTTTATTAGCTGCAGGATGGGACACCGTCTGCCTCAATCCCAAATCTGTGGATCATCTATGTTTATTAATTTTATATTTTTGTCTGTTGTAATTGTTATTTCTAATAAATGCCAATGTAGCCCTTATACAAGGGTTACAGTGCAAGACCTCTCACTTACTGGTGCCAAAATGAGTTCTCAGTCATGATTTTCACCTGTCCAAATTTCAGCTCTGGTGGATGGTATCAATAAACTTTAGGCACTCTAATTTGATACTGAGAACCAGAAGCAGATTTAAATTTTGAATAAGGTCCTGTGCTTTTGTGTGCAGGCAATTTTTTTTTCTTTCTTGGAATTCCTTTTTTCTCTTGCTGCTGTTTTGTAAATGTTGAAAAACTTGGATGTTGGCAAATCGGTTCCTAATCACAGGCAATTCCCGTAAAAAGCACATTCTTTGACATTGTGTAGAGCTTCTGGACTGCATGGTCCCACCTAAACTTTTAATAGGACAGGGTAGTTCACAGGACAGAGAATTGGGTTGAGGTGGAGGTTCTGTGCAAGAAATGTGCAGGAGATTGGTGATGGTGAGCAGGTTTGGGCAGGGCTCTCTATTTCTTCTTTATGCAGTGGTGATTTAGTTTCTTTCCTTCCATTTTCCTCTTATTACTGTTTAAGTCCCCACATTCACCTGTCTGTTGCTTTTCCAAATCCTCGTGTGAGGGTCTGTTACAACTGTCTATCACCCCTTGGCCAAACCAATACCCATACTTTTAAAAGCTTTCAGAGAAGGCACTAGCATTTCCAAATACTGCTCTGGTTGCTCACTGTGTTTTGTTGCACCACTTGGTGACTTTCACTCAGTGTAAGTGTATGTAAATTTTACTGCCTTCTATCAGGGATAGAGTCACACTAGGTGATTTTACTAGTCATTATAATGATTCTTTTGTATTGCAGCTCCTTTTAAGACGTGATTTGTTTTCAGATGTTGGTATTGGAAAGCTTTTTGTTGTTTAGCTGATACGTAGAACCTGAGAAGAGTCTACCAACCTTTTCTACTTGAAACTCGGGCTTCTTAAGTATTATTGCTCTCTTTCATAAAATTAAGTCAGTAATTACTCATGCATTGTTTAGTGGTAGCTGCTTAGCAACGTGTTTTCTGTGGATAGTTTAGATCAAAGTGCTGGCCTGCAGGTTGTATTTTTCCCTTTGGTGGGATGAAGTGCAGTTGTTTTGATGGATTTGTTTGCCACTGCATTCATTAGCTTCACATCAAAAAACTGACAGGCTGTTAAATGAAACTTTGGCTTAGATTTTCAGCTTGACTGTTTTGAGACCTTTGTGAAGATATTTTGTTTTTATGCTGCAGGAGCCTCAAGCAGTTATGACTGTTTCAAAGGGAAGAAAAGTTATTTAGTATCCTGATTTGTTTGGGTAAAAGAGAGTCATTGTCTTGAGGATAGCCATGTCCAGCTTATGCTATCCAAACAATCTATTTATTATGTATATTGAGAGACAATATGTATGACTTAATTTCTTCTCTGAGAAAATTATTTATACTTACCACATAAAAGCACTTTTCTACCTCTCATAATTTATTGAGATAATAACTTGTTCAGTGAGGATTATGTTTAGGTTGCTTTTGTACAATAAAGTATTAGTTGTCAGTTTAAAAACAAAAATAAAATTTCTACTCTGTTGTACCTTTTTTTTTTTTAAATGTGGCTGAATGATTTAAAGGCCTAGCCTGGAAAAATATCTTGCTACTCCTACAGCAGTGTTTTAGTACTGAATGTCAGAAATAGCAATGTGCACAAGCTCATGAATGATTCTTATATGAGCTTGTTTAATTAGTTTGAATTAGGTGCTGCTGTCAAGGAAACATTTTTTCTAAACACTGCATGTTGATACATTTGATACCAGTCTGCAATGATATCATCATCATTCAAGATGTACAAATTAATATTTTTACTCATTGGAAATCATAATTAGCCACCTTAGATCATTGACTTGGCTGTTAACGAAATCTTACAAGCGTACAGGAGCCAGGCATGCTTTCCGTTTCTGGTCCTCATATTAGTACACAACTTCAGAGCAAATTCTGCAGTTTGACATTTCACTTCATAATCGTAGTGCCACTCAGCTTTATAGTTGTCATGGAATGTTGTCTTTTATTTTTTCTTTATGTTTATTTCTTTTTTCTTGATCTGTTCCTTATCTTTTATTTTTGCCCATCTCTTTATTTTTGTCATCATGTACTGCCCGTGTTTTGGTTCTTACATCACAAACTCAGCATTTCCTGAGAACAACTGATATTACATTTCCCACTCTAAAATCTATTGCTGTAATGGGGAGATTGTCAGTCTCCCACTGGGCAATAACTTGCACACTTCTAGATTTCTAGTATTGTGACATCTCGAATTTAGAATTGTAATGGTTTTAGGAATAGAAAGGGGTAATAATAATTGCAATATTTTTACCTGTAAATGCAAAAGACAATTATGTTCTATTGTTTTTTGTACCTTCCCATTTTGGTGGGGCAGCTGGTTTTAAGTTCATAATCTGAAACTTCATGATTGTGTTTTTATGTTTTCACAGTCTGTGCTATGCTATGTGCAAGTAGTGTTGTTATCTGTGAGTAGTGCATTCCATGGTTTTACAGTTCAGTGTAGATTATAATGAATCTTTTCCATCTGTACCTCGCCTAAGTTTTTTTTTTTGTGTGTGCGTGTGATGCTACAGTATGTGTGACTAAGGTTATGCATGCAGGTTTCTGGCACAGGGCTCTCATGGAAGCTGTACTGTTTTATCAAACCAACACCACTATGACATTTTTTTTTTTTTAAATGCAGTTTTGAATAAGTAGGAAGAGAAGAATTCCTTACAATAAGATTTTAGATGGTTTAGTACATTCTGGCAACTGTGAGTGAGTAGAAATGATGGACCTTGGATTTTTTTTTTTCCCCCCTAAGTGATATTGTAGAAGTTCCACTTATCAAAGTAATAAATGTGCTGACTTGGCATACTTGGTAGATGTTTAGAAGTTTTTGTTTTATAGCAGCTTTCACCAAACAAGGTGATTTTTTTTTTCATAGAATAAGTCAGGAATTTACAATAAAGTTTCCTTTTCACAGTATAATTTATATGAAATTTTGAGTAAATCAATACAGTTTGTCTTTCCTTACTTTTCATCAGAATGTAGATTATAATTATCCTTGATTTAATGAGGAAAAACTATTGCCACTAGATACCTTTTTGTCCATATATTAATGTCACAGTCTGTAAAGAGAGATTGCTTTCATTCCAGGTTTTTCAGGAAAGAATAATTTGAACTAAGAAATTATTTTCATAAATTTGAGATTTACAATAAGACTGGGCTTGACTCAGCTGTTGAAACACAGATGTTCATTTGAGATAGCTTAAGATATTTTGACTTGCTCTGTCTAGCCAGTAGAGTACCAATCTCCATGAATCCAGTGTAGTATTTAGAGCTCAGGTAGATGTAACAGATACCAGAAAGTGGTTCAGGTGTCAGTGTTCAATTGCCCAGGCAACTGAAGTGAGCTGTCTGTCATTGTATTTTTTTATTAATACCATTTGTATATGTAAAGCTCATTCTAAAAATTAACTGCGTTCCCTTACTCTAAGAGGAAATCAATTCTCTAGCCTTGCTAGAATAGTTTTTTGACACTAGAACACAACCTATCCTGATAGGGAAAAGGATGACTTAAGTGTTAGGGTTCTACTGGGACCTTCTACAGGATTCACCTTTAGGGGAGGTGAATCACTCCTGCAGTTGGTACTACTCACTAGTTTGGCTCAGGCCAAACACACTGTGGAGATAAGCATGTACTCGCAATTTTCTCTGTTTTTGTGAGAGTCTGTGGAATATTATGTAAAAATGAAGAAGAAGGGTTAAACAGTAGTATCATAGATTTGAAACACACATGGCTTATTTACTTCCTTCATCCAGAAGAAAACACTGTAAAGATAAATACACAATTCAAAATCCTTTACTTGGTCTGAGTGGTAGAGAAGGCTTGTATGAATAAAGAAGAATAAATGATATACCCACATCATGAGGTAATTACACCAGGGCAGATAAAGTGTAGGTGTTACTTTTAGTACAAATGAGTTTATGTAGCCTACCAGTTACATGAAACAGGAGCTGAACATGGGAAGATGCCTCAGCTGCAGGTTTAGTGTCCCCAGTGTGCTTGCTACATGAATGATTAGGACTTGTTTATATACTACTAGTTAAAGTCTTAAGGTTTAAAATTCTTGGAAAGGACAAAACCCACAATAAAACACATTGCTATCCTTTATGTAAAGGAGGTTATTGAAGTACAGCTCAAAATAATTTTCTGAAATGTTTTATAGCATAAAAAGTTGAATTAAGACCTCAGTGCTACTGTGGTTTTATTCAGTTTTTAACGTTTGTCTTTCTGCCCAAAGCATTAACCACTTTCAAGTTGTTGGGAGAAAAGGTAGAATCAATCACCTTGAAGGTGTCATCTTTCTCTGAGGATATATGTAGTCACCTCTTAACTCAGTTACAATATTAATACCACAGAAAAAGACGTATTAATATTTTAGATAAAGTACACTTCTGTATGGTTCATTACAAGATCTTGCATACATTCTTAGAGTGAAGTAAGTTACTTCATTCTTTTCTAAGTTTATAACCAATATAACCAAATAACTTCAGTTAAGACTATTTGTTCTCTGTATGTAATATGATCTCATATATTCAGCAAACTCACCAGATCAATTACTAACTTTTAGGTCTTAACAACAAAATCACCTGACCTTACCATTGCCATGTGACATCCCACATGCTTGGGATTCTGGTGGAGAATTTTTCACCTGAAGCTTATGTTGCAAATATATATATACCTATGTATCAATATATATAGATTGCTCTAGGGAGCTAGAACAGTGTCTGCTTCTAGGGGGCAGTCTAGTTTGAAATATCCAGCAAACCTATGAATGAAAAATAAAAAGTTACTTTATCTTGGTCTCATTGTGCTTATGTCTGGATTTTCTAACTTACTCCAATTAACTTATTTCAGTTACTTCTTCTGAACACCTTAATACAGGACAGTAAATGCTGTGTTTTGGTGGCCTTTTCAAGCTATGCTGAGAACAATCACAGTATATAAGAATGACAGAGAGGTCTGAGTATTTTGATGCATTATTATGAGTGCTCTGGGGATAAAGCTGTGATATAGGTAGAGGAGAAATGTAGTTCAGGGACTGCAATTTTGTTTTGTTTGTTTTTTTTTTTTTAATGCCTTTTTAAAGTTTCTCTTCCCAATGAATCAAGAAAGAGACTGTAAAAATTTACTCAAAAAAAGGAATGACACCATCAGGAAACCCCCCAAAATTTCCTTCTCTATGTTATTCTCCCTTTTTATGTAGATGATGAGAGTGTTGATATACTTGGCTTAGTGTATCAGTTATTAATTTGTTCTTCAGGATATAAGAATCTATCTTAGAATCTAAGATGGGACAAGATTTTAGAAAAAAATCCAGAGGGGTGTCATTTAGTATGTCTATTGAATGTCTTGAAAACAGACTGTGAGCTAATTCTTTGGCAAATGTGTTTGAAGTTAAAAATAATTCTAGTACTTTATTGTAAATCAGGTGACTTGTTGGTTTCTATGTACTGTAGATGTGTGTATGAACGAAATGTAAGAATGAAATATTTGAACTAAGCAGTTTTAAAGGGATTTTAATGCAGGAATTAAAATTACAATTTAATAAGAAACAATGCCCTAGCTGCTGATGATATTCTGTGAACATTGTTGGATATCTATCAGAGGGGTAGTGGGACTTGCAGGACTCCAGACATACCACATTTTGGCCAAAGTTTTCACAGATAATTCTGATTAAATAAAATCTAAAATTTATATATAATTCCTGAAGGTGGAAACCTTAAACAGAGGAAAAGTTTTCATAGTTACATTTCTTTTTTTGTGTAGGTGAGATACCTAATCAGATGTGGCTTCATGTTTAAGTTTTGCTGAAGAAATTCGATATATTTAGAAGCTATAAAGAGTGCTGCCTCAGACTGTTTAATTGAGTCTCATATCTGTTCTTGCTTCATCTCCAATTCCATCTGAGGTTGCGTATAGTTGCAAAGGCGTGATAGGAAAAGGGTAAAAAAAAAATGTGCTAGAGGTTGTTGGATGTAAGAGGAAGAGTGTTTTCAGTCAAAGTGGACAAAAAATAAGGAGTGGCTCTCAGGGTTACTATATCTTATACAAGTTTCAGGCTGGGTAGAGAAAAGAGATTGTTGTTTACTTCAGTGAGTCAAAGTGCACTTGGGCCACAACAACCCCCAGCAGCGCTACAGGCTTGGGGAGGAGTGGCTGGAGAGCTGCCAGTCAGAGAGGGACCTGGGGGTGTTGATTGACAGCCGGCTGAACAGGAGCCAGCAGTGTGCCCAGGTGGCCACGAAGGCCAATGGCATCCTGGCTTGTATCAGCGATAGTGTGCCCAGCAGGGACAGGGAAGTGATCTTACCCCTGTACTGGGCACTGGTGAGGCCACACCTCGATTCCTGTGTTCAGTTTTGGGCCCCTCACTACAAAAAGGACATTGAATTACTCGAGCATGTCCAGAGAAGGGCAACGAAGCTGGTGAAGGGTCTGGAGCACATGTCGTACGAGGAGCGGCTGAGGGAACTGGGGTTGTTTAGTCTGGAGAAGAGGAGGCTGAGGGGAGACCTCATCGCCCTCTACAACTCCCTGAAAGGAGGTTGCAGAGAGCTGGGGATGAGTCTCTTTAATGAAGTAACAAGCAATAGGACAAGAGGTAATGGCCTCAAGTTGCACCAGGGAAGGTTTAGACTGGATATGAGGAAGCATTTCTTTCCAGAAGGGGTTGTTAGGGGTTGGAATGTGCTGCCCAGGGCAGTGGTGGAGTCCCCATCCCTGGAGGTGTTTAAGAGTTGGGTTGACATAGCGCTGAGGGATCTGGTGTAGTTGAGAATGGTCAGTGTTAGGTTAATGGTTGGACTAGATGATCTTCAAGGTCTTTTCCAACCTAGATGATTCTGTGAAAGTCTAGCCATTACGAGAAAATCCTCAACAAAGACAGTGTAACAAACACAGGTTCCTGACTTCAAGTCTGGGCATCATAAAACTACCTATTGTATCTCTGATTATAAAGCAAGTTGCTTGCAGGTGGTGGAATTATTAAAATGCTTTTGTCATGAAAGAAACTGTTAAAAGAAATAGTAACAGCATTATGACAAATGTCAGACAGGAAAAAATCTTGAGTGAGTCTAAAAATAAATGAGTGGTTACATTTTTAGCAGTTGTGATATCAAGATGACAATA
Organism: Strix aluco; assembly: GCF_031877795.1. Classification (NCBI taxonomy): domain Eukaryota; kingdom Metazoa; phylum Chordata; class Aves; order Strigiformes; family Strigidae; genus Strix; species Strix aluco. Next base: position 31,266,812 of record NC_133971.1, read on the forward strand.
AACAATAATGAACAGTAAAAAATGTAAGTGTTGAAATGGGACACACTGCATGGAAAAATAATAATAATAAAATAAAAAACATTGTGCTACAGTTAGCAGGGAGTAAGAGGATGAGCGTTTTCTTTTTGCTTGATGCAATACAGGCATTTATGGTCTGAGTTAACTTTGGTGCAACACTAATTTAACTGAAAGCTGTCATGTTCAAGTAATTTCTGGAAAAATGATAGGATTTTATTTTTAGATTTTTATTCTCACTTAAATTGTGGGTTTTGCTCAATTTCAGATTTTGAGATAGGGAATATACCCTCCACTTAAGATGGAGAAGCTGCTAATAATGATAAGACAATATTAAGCTACTTAGTATGACTAGATCTATAAAATAGCAACTATCTTTAATTCAATTTCAGACATTCCTCTACCCAAAACAGAGGCAGCATATTTGTGGAAAAGATGCGTGAGGACCTGTGAAATAGAGAAAAAACAGTGCACAATAAATGGTCACAGGTTGCTGAGGCACCAAAAGTGTGGTCCTAAGAAAAGTGAGCTTTAAGGGACTGAGAGAGGTACAAATAGAATTTCTGTGCTTGCCATCCCAATCCTCTTTTGCTATTTGATTACTGTTCACTGTAATAAATAATTTTTTAAAAAAATAAATATTTTTTCAGATAAATATTTTTTACCTGTGTGAAAACAGGTTCATAGCAAAGAAGTACCTGTCTGCATGATGAATTTTATCTTCTACGTGTGGTCTCAAGTGTTGTTCAATACTGTGAACATAAAGAAGTATGGTGTTAAAAGTGAAATAGTTTAATTGGTGCAAAATTAGAAGTATTTTGTTGGAAAAAATATGGTAAAAGAACAAGATTTTAAAGTTTTAGACTGGACTTCAGTACAATAACCAGATATTGGGCATTTTTTTAGTGCAGAAGTACAATGAGCATTTGGGGTGTTTGTGCCTTTAAAATCTGCATGTGTTGGTTTTGGTCCAGAGCTGGAGAGGAATATTCTTAAGGCCTTCTCTAAGGCTGTAGCAAGCACATTTAAAATAAGTTTTCATTGAGAAGTTTGGTAAAAAGGAGAAACTAATTTGTCAGTCAAACCCCTCTGTGTTGTAAGTAAAGGTCTGTATTCTGCATAGTTAAATAAAATGTAATTGCTGCTGTCTTAATAAAGCAGTAGTTGGATATAGGTCATTTATTGCTTTATTTTATTGCAATTCATAACTACTTAGTTCCCATGGGTCTGCACCCTCTAATCCTTATTAAACTATTAATCTGCATGCAGCTAGCCCCACTGAGCAAAGTGTTTCCAAGTTTGACTCAAGGATCTGACCCTTTCGTAGTGCAGGCTGGAAAGACAAATCAGCGATGTATCTTTGGGAATTCAGTTGTTGGATGAATTTGCATGATTCTGCACTTGTGTTCCCTGATTAGGCTGAGGTAGCTGCTCTATTCAATGAATTGCTTGGAAATTCTTACTGTTTTTTGAAAAAATTGATGCTGGCAGTGTAGCTTTAAAATGTGTATGGGCTCAAAGAATGTGTGGAATTTGTATGCATCCCTGATCGGAAATAGATCAAATTCTCTTTGATTTCTTTGCTGATCTCTGATTTGTTGACTTTCCAGAAGTTATTCGGTTTGGTATATCCTAACCCTGTTTGCTTTCAAGAGAGCTGGTGCAATCATACAAAAATTTTAATTGTCAAATACAGTTCATTTTATCTTTTTAATGTTTATTTAAGATTTTTGTTGCTCTACAGCTGTTCCTCTTTCTCCTTCACATGCTGACTTCCCAAATTGAAAATTCAATTTCTACAGTAATCTCCAATTTTAGGAAACAGAATTGTCATGCAGAAGTTGTCCTCTTGCTTTGGGCAAAGCAGGTAACAGCAAATTCTGGACAAGCCAGTTAGTTTTCCAGTTTAATTGTATACAATCTTGCAGGTTTGATTTTTGCAGCTATGGGTTAGGAACTCTGAGCAAAGGTATGCTTACAGGGCTTTTCTTCCCATAATTCTCTTTGTCATAGCTGTTAAAAATTATATGTGTCACTATTTAATTACTTGTCACTATTTAAAGTTTATAAATTGCTTCAAGAGCATTCTAATTGAATTCTTCTTTTCAAAATTATTTTCTTTTCAAAATCATTGGTTTATTCATAATTGTTATCAAGCAGTTCTCTATCATCTGTTGAAAAATAATGAAATGCCATATGTTAGTGAAAAATGTTTCATGCACATACAGGTAGAATAGTTACCAACAAGTCCTCATATATGACTTGATTGAATGGTGATAGTGTTTTAGAAACAGGATAGTTTCATCATTTTTCTGTTCATGATCTCTAAATCGTGAACATGTTAAAAAAACAGTTTAGGGCATCTTATAAAAGAGTATAGAGCACTGGTGTCTTTTTGGGAAATGATTGCATATCTGGATTTTTTTTTCCCCTCTCTGCTTACAAAGTGATCAGACAGAGTCAGCATTAATCAGTATATCTGAATAAAGAGGTAAGGTACAATCTGTAACTTAGAGGATTTCACTAAAGCATCTTTACTTATAAGAACTTCAGTATTAGCAGCAGAACAGGTAGATGGTTTGCTTTGCTATATTTCTGCCCTTTCCTTCACATACTTTGTTTTGATTCCAACAAAAACAGGGTCTAAGAATTAAAAGATGGAAACTCATTAATAATATTTATCAGTTTCTGATGGCCAAATTGCAGAAAGGAAGAATCTAAGAAAAGTTTTCTAATCTTTGCCACTATGTACTATAGGTCTTTGGTTTCTGAAATACAGCACTACACCGTGTGTTGCAGGAGGGAAACAGATCTGCAAACTTCTAACCAATTAAACCCACTGGCAGTGTGGCACATGCAAATATATATTTTTAAAATAAAATCATTTCAATATTTGTTTCTTAAGTTTAGAAGCATATCAGAAACACCCTGAGGCACACATTTCAGACATTATAATGTGGGGTTTTTTTAAACTATTGGTATATGTTAGAAACCGGGGAGCATTTCCTATTTATTGTAATGGAGAGTTATAGAATGTGTATTATTTTATTTTTGCTTACCATCTTAGAATGACACGCTTTACATTTTTCAGATTGTGTCAGTCTCTTCTTAAGTCTTCACTCTTTCTTCCTTATTATAGTGTCTTCCGCGTGGAAAAGAGTAAAATCTTCCATGGTCCCCTTGTGGCTGTGGCTGAAACATCCCTGCGGTACTTCAGAAGGGCTTCTCCCTCTTTCTTTTTGTGGTGCTGACAAACTTGTTTATTAGTTGCTTGATCTTGCAGACCTAGTCTGTCAGACTTCTTAAAAGAAGCTGCCCCTTGATGCTGCCAGCGTTGTAGTTACTGAATCTGATATTCAAAATCATGAGGTCTTTGCTTTAGGTAGGTGTGCTGGGTTTATGTGGCTGAGTTTTTGGTAGTGGGGAGGGGACTATAGTGGTGGCACTCATGAGAAGCTTCTTGAAAGCTCCCCCAGTGCCAAGTCATACCCACCTCTGGCCAAGGCTGAGTCAATTAGTGATGTGGCTGCACCTCTGCAATGATGTATTTAAGAAGGGGAACCTGGGGGACTTCCGAGGAGCTTTTACGAGAAGGACACCTATGGGAACACCAAGGTCAGTGGAAGGAAGGAGAAGGGGGGGAGGTGCACCAGAGCAGAGACCCCCCTGTATCCTGTGGTGAGATGACAGAGCCACTCCCCCTACCACTCATAGGGGTCTGCGGTGGAGCAGATTTGCCTGTGGCCTGTGGAGGATCCCGGGACTCTGTGGGACGAAGCAGCCCCTGCTGTTGTATTTTGGCACTGGGAGGACTGCAACACGTGGAGGTGACCCACGTCGGAGCATCCCATGGGGAGGACTCATGATGGAGAAAGTCTGTGGAGGACTGTCTCCCATGAGAGGGACGCTATGTGGAGCAGGGGGAAGAATGCAGAAGAGTGCTTCCCCCGCCCTCCCCTTCCAGGAAGAAGCGTCGAACTGACTTTCACCCCCCATCCCCTGCCCCTGCGCTGCTGGGTGTGATGGTTTAGCCCCTGCCAGGGTCTGAGACCACGCGGCCGCTGCCCCTCCCCCACAAAGGGAATGAAATACAAAGCCCCGAGACTGAGATAAGGACAGGTTTAATACAGCAGTGCAATAGCAACACAACAAACAACAACAATAACAACAACAGTGATAACAATGAACAGAGCAAAGTATATACCGATACAGCAGTGAGAGAACCGGCTGCGCCAACTCACACGATCACCGATTCTTCCCGCGCTCGTGCCAGGATGTGATGTCAGCATGATATATGAATAACCCGGCTAGAGCTTCCCCCCACTGCTGGGGAAACTTAACCCTATCCTGGCTAAACCAGGACTCTGGGGGAGGAGGAAGTGGATACCGGGAACAACACTGGGCCCAGGAAGAAGGGAGGGATGGGGGGAGGTGTTTTTAAGGTATGGTAACGCTTCTCACTGTCCCATTCTGTCTGTTGGTAGTGGTTTGAATTAAAGTGATGTCTTTTTTCTCTCCCCTAACGAGCTTGTCTTTTGCCTGTGACCATAATGGGTGAGTGACCCCTCTCTGTCCTCCTCCATTCCTGAGCCTTTTGATTCATTCTTCTCCTTCCCAGTGCTGGGGGGGGGAAGGGGTGAGTGAATGGCTGTGTGGTGCTCAGTTGCCATCTGGGCTCCAACCACGACACAAGGGTACAATTAGAATTTATTCAGAGGGGTTTTTTTAGATGAAGAAAACTTTCAAAAAATGTCATGCTCTTGAATTTCATGTCTTTGTGTATGGTAGAATATGGGAATACCAGTAAATCTGTGTTTGCAGCATTTTTGACCTGGATAAATTAAATTCTAACTTTGTAATGCAAGAATTATATATATATATATTTTTTTTTTAAAGCTACTTCGGCATATATGTAATTTGACAAGCTTCTACAGTTAACCAAACACTTTTATTTCTGACTTTTGAAAGGTCCTGAGTATATTCAGGTCCTATTGACAGCTAGCATAATTCAGCATCTCTAAAAAGCAAGCATTATTTAATTTGATTTCAGACAGAATTTTAGACCAATGGGTCTCCTGTATCTATCTGGCTCTATACTTTTATGAGAAATGCTACTTATATTTTTGTAGGCAGATTCATGTTTTCCGTGACACAGCTCTTCTGTGTACTCACCAAGTGCTTTTCTTGCAAGAAGAGAGAGGTGATAGAACCATTCAGTTACTTTCTGAAACATGGGTTGCCATAATCAAACAGGCAGTGATAGTGTAGTGCATTTGTACAGAATCAGGCTGGAGAGTGAAGTGGATTTTTCTTCCTCTAGCTTTGTTGCTAAACTCCAACATGCAACAGAATCAGTATTTTGTTTCATAAAAATGATGTGTCTAGCACATAATGGGTAATTTAGAATAATGTGAAATTTTATTGACTGCTGTGCTGCTTATAAATTTGTTACAAAACAGGAAAAGCTTTGAATCCAAAGAGAATAAATCTAATGTGAATGCCTTTAATTAAATTTTGCTTAATTTAAATAATGTAATTTGTATTGATTATGCTGCTGCAACTCATTTGGATTTTTATTTTTAATTAAGATTCAGTAATCTTGTTTTACCTTCCAGAGCTATTCACAAAATGACTGTAAACAAAATTCATGTTAACTAAATTAACACTTATATACATTTATTAAATCAAAATCAGGCCATAAGTTTTTGGTTTTTTGAGTTTTTTTTTCTTTGTGGAGATATGTTATACATAAGTATTAGTTCTTACAAGGACAAGGATCCAATTTCTGATTTTGTTTGGGGTTTTTTTTTGTTCTTTTTTTCTGAGCAAATCTGTGCTCATATAGCCCTAAAATGATACAGGTGGTGCTTTTGCTCTAACTACCTCAGAGACTGCCAGCCCTACCTTCTGAAACTGCTGGGGTGATTACTAAAGTGCAGCATAATCCTGTTATTTCCTTCTTCATCCTGAAACTTGGTCTGTGACTTGTCCCTATTAGCTGGTGTCTGTGCAGTATTGAAACACAATCTCAAACTTGGATGACCTCTTAATAATTTTCTGGCAAGGAAGTTGCCAGCTGATAGTACTGCATATGTTGAAAACAATCCAGAATGAAACACTTGCTATATTAACTGAGATCATGAATGCTGTGTTAAGGTTTATTGCTATTACTTGATCTCCACACCTCCCCCCCCCCCCCTTTTTTTTTTGGTATTACTAGCAGTTTGAAAACAGAGTTTAAGATTATTTTGAGCCAAGACAGGTGATATACATGCATTTATTTATAAGTATGCAGTGATAAACATGAGATTTATTTCTGCATCTGTTCATGTGAAGGTTACTGGAAATGTTGAAGGGCAGAGAAGCTGAGCAGAAAGTAGGGCTGTAGAGCTAATTGCTTGGCGAATGCCTGTACCTTAACACTGGCCTGGAAGGCTGAAGATACTGAACTAGCTGAGTTCACAGAGGTATTTGCAAATATTTGTGCAAGATGGAAACCTTTCTAAGTGTTAGCCTCAAGCACCAGGTTTTGAACTTTGACTAACACCTAGTTTACCTAAATTCAGTCATAAATATTTAACTATTGTTGACTCACTAAGTAAAAGTTTATTTTTCTTAGAAATAATTACATCAGATACTGGTAACATAGTGGTACTATGTTAATTCTGTTACACGTTCTGTCATAAGAGGAGACCTTATGTTGCTCTCTACAACCACCTCAAAGGAGGCTGTAGCGATATGGATGTTGGGCTCTTCTCCCAGGTAACAAGCAGTAACAAGGGGAAATGGTCTCACGTTGCACCGGGGAGGTTTGAATTGTATGTTAGGAAAAATTTCTTTACCAAAAGGATTGTTAAGCATGGGAACAGGCTGCCCAGGGAAGTGGTTGAGTCACCATCAGTGGAGGTATTTAAAAGATGTGTAGATTTGCACTTAGGGATGTGATTTAGTGGTGGATTTGGCAGTGTTAGGCTTACAGTTGGACTTCATGATCTTAAAGGTCTTTTCCAGCCTAAATGATTCCATGATTCTGTACCAGAGCAGCAGCTTGAAAATGCTGAGCTAATCATACCTTAGTGTTACAACTGGAATCAAAATTATATGGGATGTTGACAAACTAGACAGAAATCAGTAGCAGTTTGTGTCCTGAGGTGAATGTGCTTTCTGGGGTCTCTTGTTCTGGTCATCGTATCTCATCGAAGTTCATTTGTGATTGAATGGCTGATAGGTTTTATTGTTCTTCATGATAAAATCATAGCAGCAAGCAACTCTGTGAATTGTCTCATCAGTTCTTTCTGCAGTTATGAAGATTCCAGTCTGTATGCATAGGTTAGAAAAGTAGTTGACGGTAAAAGAGTCTTCCTTTCCAAACTGTTTCTTCAGGGCCTTTGTCTGTGGGCACACATTTGTGTGTTTGCCTAGCCTGTGGTTATGGGGTTGTGCTTCCCTTTCAAGCTTACGTATGACTAAGCATTTTCAAAGTAATTAACAATAATATTGTATAAAAGCATTGCGAAGCAGCATACTTATTTACTAGATTTATTCATCTCTTACTTCCCTCAGATAATGTGCAGTGGGTCTCCCTGTCGTTAGCGTAAACTAATAATTTAACTTACTTGTTTTTCTCTTTCTTGAGTGTCCTACTAACCAAGATAATACAGCAAGAAATATAGTACAAAAAGGTGTTATTTAAGGTGTTATCTAGCTGCACTATACACAATTTGCAAGTATTAATAAGGCTATGTTTTATTGAACAATAATGAATTTGGATCTTTCGCATGAACGATCTGCAAATGTTCATATTAAAAATATAGTTCATAATGCAAGTTCCTTGATTTGCTTTGCTTTATTTTCTCCTGTTAAGTAATTTATAAATTAATTTGTTCATTACTTGAAATAATGTTTAAACTATTTTGCATTGCTGTCTGAGTTCTGTTTTGTCTCCCGTTGCAAATACTTGAAAATACGTAAATATATGGTAGAAAAACTGAAGGAGTAATCAGATGATCAGATTGACTGCATTGATATTGTGAATCTTCAGAAATAAGATATAAGAAGTTTACTAGTACTATAGGACTTTTTGAAAGCAAGTTAGAATTGATACAGTGTTTTCTCAAAACTAATCATAAATGAGAATGCTGAAAATTAGCTAGTTAAGTTTTATTTTAATACTTTTTAATTTTTGCACTGTTTTAATTTCATCTCATACAATAAAGTCTCATAGTCTAACAGGTACTTTTAGCAATACTTGGCATTCTGATTGAATTTGTGGTCATAGTTACTCTGTCACCCTGTCACTCTTATAAATGACTTACTTTCATGTAGACTGATTTTGGGGGGAAACTTTGTCATAATCTGAACTGTTGCTCCATGTCTGTTAGTGAAAAAATATTTTTTATTCTGTTGTTCACTCTTTGTTATTACCACTTAGCATCTTTTACTTTTTTTTTTGCTTTCCTTATAGCCCGGAAGAGAAACTGTTTTACTTTATATATGCCTTTTACTGTAATTGTGAAATTGACTTTCAGTATTGTTTAATCACTGAAATAACTACTCAGTAGCACTACTCCACTGCAATATAAAAAAGGTGCATACAACTTTTCAATGAGTGATAAAACTGAGCAGCAATCAGAGGCTCTCTATAATGCAAATTCTAAACATAATCTGCATTCATTTTTTAATTCTGAAAGTATGTTTTTATCTCCTGTGTAGGTGAGCTTTGGTAGACCTCCTGTCTTCCATCCTTGAGCTCGTAAGCTTTTGTGCAGAGTTTATTCTCTGAACATTCAATCTCTTCAAGTATTTTTCTGGCAGGCTTAGGTTTTTAGCACGATTTACCACTTCTGGAGCACATGTCTTATGAGGAGCGGCTGAGGGAACTGGGGGTGTTTAGTCTGGAGAAGAGGAGGCTGAGGGGAGACCTGAAAGGAGGTTGCAGAGAGCTGGGGATGAGTCTCTTTAACCAACTGATAGGACAAGACGGAATGGCCTCAAGTTGTGCCAGGGAAGGTTTAGACTGGATATTAGGAAGCATTTCTTTACGTAATGGGTTGTTAGGTGTTGGAATGGTCTGCCCAGGGCAGTGGTGGAGTCCCCATCCCTGGAGGTGTTTAAGAGTCGGGTTGACATAGCGCTTAGGGATGTGGTGTAGTTGAGAATGGTCAGTGTTAGGTTAATGGTTGGACTGGATGATCTTCAAGGTCTTTTCCAACCTACATGATTCTGTGATTTTGTGATTCTGTGAATGGGTCTAGATACCAGAAAAGATCATGACTTCCTGGCCATTCTTATTTCTTACTTCATTTACTGGGGAAACAAGTACAGAAAAATCCTAGTTACAAATTCAGGAGATACCTAGTTTAAAATTTTATAGTATCATGTATTTCATTAAGGTTACCATCCAAGAAGCAGTTTTCAAAGTGGGTGGTTTGCAGTAATGAAGACAAGTGAGATGGTAATTCTAATAAGCCACAGGTGAAACTAGCACAACCTGGTGTCCTGGTTTTGGCCAGGATAGAGTTAACTTTCCTTGGGCTGAGAGGGAGCACAGCTAGAGGGCTGGGCCTGGATCGATCATTGGAGTATTCCATATCACGTGACATCATGCTCAGTATATAGGCGGACGTGTGCTCTTTCATGCCCCGTTTTCGGTTTCTGGGTCAGCGTGGAGGGATTTTCTGGTGCGGTCAGATCGCTGCTGTCGGGGGGTGGGCTGTGTACCTGTCGCTGCGCTCGGTAAGCCACTGCTGCATTTTACCTGTTTTGGACTCACTACTGTTACTGTTGTTTTCTTGTTGCTATTAGTAAATCCTTTTTTTTTTGTTTGTTTGTTGTTTGTTTTTTGTTTTTTTTTTAATCCAACCTATGAATTTTCTTCTTTTTTGTCCCGCCCATGTTTCACTGGGGAGGGGGGAGGTGAATGGCTGGCCATGTGGTGACTGGCTGCCACTGAGTTCAAACCACAACACCTGGCCAACAGCCTTAATGCAAGTTCACAGATGGGAGAAGTTCAGGGAGCAATTGCTTCATTTGATCTTAGAGGATTATTAGTTTATCATGCCATTTTTGGGCTTCTTGTGTATTTTCTCAGAAGGGCTTTAAAATAAAGATTATTTCCGTTACTAATTCCTTTGCACCTCCTTTGGTCTAGGACTTCTGTAATCACGTCAGTTCTCTGATCATCATTTCAATTTAAGAGAATAACCTGTGTTTTTAAACCTATGTTTCTAAAACCACCATGGTAGACTTTTCCTTCAGCTGTTTTTTCCTGATCCATCCTGACCTTTTAGGTTCTTACAGAGCATTTCTGAATCAGAACATCAGGCCTCCTTATCATGAGATCCATAAAACTTTGAACCATTCATAGCCATCACTTCAGAATGGCCAGAAGCCACACTTAAAAACATTAATTTTTCTACCTAGAGGCATTGTTTTGTTTTCATAGGAGTATGTCAGGACCTCCTGAAGTGCCGTATGCAAAATGCTATATGATAGAAAATAGAAAAACATATATAAAAATATATAATAGAAAATAGAAAATTCTATATAATTCTAGGAAATCTCTTAAATTTCTTGGATTTAGGCAATATGAGTGTATGTAGCGCTGCTTTAATGTAGCTTGACATGGTTTATATGTGTGGCTTCAGTGTCCTCCCCCTAAAAGAGTTAGAATGTTACTTGCAGGAACTTTGACTTGGTGAGGCTTGAAGACCCCACATGATGAGGAAGATGGAGAACTTCCGTCTTCTAGGAAGTTCCATCTTCACGTCCTGCATGAATCCTGAAACCCTTTATAGAAGAGGGTGACAGCACCTCTGTTGTCAGATGGTCACAAGGAGCCTCTACGTGGTCAAATGTTTTTTCTGGTGAAACATGTGAATGAAAATGACTGCAGTCAGTCTTTCACTTGGACCTCAGCTTTGCTAGGTATGTATGGAGAATATTCTTAATACACCTGTCCTGATGATGATAATACCTATTTTGGATGTCCTAGTTTGACTTGGATATTGAGCTGCTTACCTTTCCCAAGACAGAGATGATGAGGTACTGCATAAGCAGTGAAACTGTAGGCAACCTGGAAACTCTACTGGGAAAAATACAGGTATCTGTGGGTTTAAGGCATGTGTCTGAAGACTCATACATTTGAATTGTTGGGGTAAGGTGACAAAGATTTTTTTCGTAGAAACATGTAAGAACATAAGCACTTTTATGTGTCAGAGGTGTGTGGGTTTTTTTTTTTTTTCTTAGTTTGCTAATATCTGCTTCTCATTTCTGGTCTTGTCACTGTAGTTGAGTATCAACATAGTTGAACAGTGAATGAGGGTGTGAGTGAGCTGAAGATTGCTGCTGTACATATGTATCAGGATAGCTGCTTATTGCTCTCAAAACTAAGTGCTTTGTACTTTTAATGATGCTCAGGATCCTTAACAGAAAATACTTTATTTTACTTTTTTTCCAGCAGCTTATCAGGTGTTCATTGATACGTCCTGAAAAATTCAGAATCTAAGCAATGAGTTTAGGAGGTAAATGAAGGTTACACAAAGAGATGGACAAGGAGGAATATAGGTTATGGGAAACAGTTATGCCATTATAAGGCAAATATGAATCTTGGTGGTACTAATAATAGTTTGTTTTTAATATAAAGTGTGGTAATAGTCATTGTAAGAAATTCTTCGAATCATGGTTTTAGAAGCCATTTGCAACCTGAAATTCCAGAGGCTTAGTTATTTAGGAGAGCAGTCAATGAGTAAGCATGGTGGAGGGAGTACCTGGTCATCTTCTTCCTCAGCTGTGTTGGCCATAATGGACAAAAATTCTCAGTGGATGTGAAAGAAAACTAGGTTGATTTATAATCAGTCATACATATTGTAGGTACTGAAATGATAACCCTAAACAGACTAAAGTGTGCTGCGAAACTTCAGCTATAGAGTTTAGGATCTTAATAGGACTTGTTTGTATTTATGATAAAATAGGAATTATTTTTTTTAAACACACTGGTGTGTGATGACCTAATCCACAAGGTCTCAGTACAAAAGAAAGTTATTCAGATTAACCAGTGTTTGGAATTTGGGATGTTTTTGAGTGGGAAATAAGCACTGGAGTGAGATAAATCTAAGCTGCCTTTCCTATAAAAGGTTGAACCAGATGGTCTTTTGAGGTCCTTTTCAACCTGTATGATTTTTGGGATTCTATGAAGTGCAAGTACAAATACTGTATGAAAAATCCTGACTTTAGGACCAGACTTGAAACTACTTTAGGATAGTTGTTAAGGTGGGTATTCTTTTTTTGTTTGTTTTGAAAAAAGAAATAGCGGTCAATAGTGTAGAAATGAAATAAAAAGGTGTTCCACTTGTGTGGCAGTACCTTTCTTGTCTTATACCAGTTGCTGGTTTACTCCTATTTCTGTTTACAGCTTTGACAGGTCTCTTTTTGACAGCTGAATATTGCTGTTTAATCATGTCACCGATACAGGTTAGTTAATTAACTATTTGCTACTTACAAAAGTCCAAGTTCTACTAGTATTTTGTCATGGTTCCTATTCTTTCTTTCTTTTTCAAATAGTTCTTCTTGTTACCTTGCAGTATGTATGAGTATTGTAAATAAAATATATGTGGTTAAATTAACACATGTGTGGGCAAGACAAAAATTACAGAAAATCACATTTAAAAAAAAAAATCACAATTTAAAGAGTGTTCTCTTTTCCGTTGTCTTAAACTTGTTGAGTTTTCTTGAAAGTGGTTTTTAAAACAGAAAGAATGAAGAAAACTTTGTGTTAAGATGAGCACAACTCCTTTTTATTTGGAATACATCATAGGTACTGTTTCCTTTTATTTGCCCATTTTCTCTCAGGCCTGAACTCTTTTGTAGTTTAAAAAAACCAAAAAGGCATTATGAATACCTCCTATTGAAAAAATGCAAAATCATTGTTTGTGTACTGGGACAACATACTGCCTTATTTCCAAGGTGACATTATTATACTATGAGTGCTGCTAATGATATTCTAAGAGTATAAGGAAATTGGAGGCCTATATACATTGGAGTTTAAATATGTGATATGAGATGAAATTACCTAGTGTGATTCAATTAACACATCATAAAACTGCAGTTAAGGTAAAGCATTTGTGTTTTAGCACAGGTAGGACCAAGAAGTTAAAAGTCTGGAAGTGAATTTAGGCTATAATTTGATCTAGTTGAGCCTTTCAAAGTATGTTCAACTGTATCTGCACTGCTGCTGTTTATTTGAAGTAGTTGTATTGAAGATATTAATCTAGACAAAGACAAAGCTAAAATGACATATATTTTTTGTAAACCCTTCTAATACGAGGTGCTGATTAGGTGGCTCACACAGTTCTTTCTGGCTCCAGCAGGTGTTACCAACAGTATGCTATAGTGTTTGGAAAGAACAGTTTTAGAAGAAATTCTTGCTGCCTTTTAACTAATGTTTTAAATCTTTATAAAAGTAAATCCAATGTTTAACCAAGATGAGATCTGGAGGCTATATAAGAGCATATTGTTTGATTTGTAATCTGTGTAAGTATATTTTCATCATCAAACAGTCTGTATGGACTGGACATAAGGTTCTTTCCTAACTTCTCCTTTATAGTTCCTTTTAAAAATTGCCTTTGAACATCAGTATGGAGTAGATTGTTTTCTAAAGAAGATATAATTTCATATTCATTTCAAGGAAAAAAATGGTGTTACATATGCAACTTGACTGAACAAACATTTTCATATGGTAAGTAATTTAAAGTGAGATCATGCAGGTAAACTTGTCTTAGAGTAAAATGAAATTAGCAAACTCTTGGAGCAGAAAAAAACTAAAATTGCATTTTTTCTCCTCTTCAGATCTCTTACATTGCTGTGTTTGCTGACAGTTCTTTGAAAAACAGAAATGACATTTGGGGTGTGTTGGAATTATAGCAAAACAAATATTTGAATTTCAGTAACATACGTTATTCAAAGTGTTTATTGGAGCATGAGCTCTGGTTTTATGTCCAATTTTAGCTGCTCATCAGAAGAGGGCAATGTAACTTCATACATTTCCTTGAAAGGATTTAATTTGTTGATCTTTTTATTTCTAGTTTTAACTAAAGGAGGACCTGCTTGTAAATACTGAGAAAATATGTGAACTCATGATGAAAAAGCAATGAGCTGTGGTATTAGTATTTCTTATGCACTTTCAGAAGGCTATATAAACTTCATAGTAGTTGTACTGTATGGGAGGTGTTCTCTAAATTCATAAGCAGACAGATAATGTCCAGACTTTATCGAGATGGGAAAACATACTATTACTTTTTACTGGATTAGCTGATGCACCCTTAGCAATTAGCTCATCCACCCTTTCAGTGTTGGTTTTTTGTTTGTTTTTTATTTCTTTTGGGACAGACTCATGCAAAGTTTTGGAGGCTTTCTGTCATTTCTTTTTATATCTGTTTTGGTTTTACTGTGGAATTAAATCCCTTATGAAGAACATGTCATACTTTACAGACTGTGCGTTGTAAGTTAAGTGTAGTGAGAAACTGTGTTGTGATGATTAAGAAAAAGTAGATTCAGGCCTCCATTACAACTCATTCTCTCTGTATGTTGTGACCAGAAGAGTTTTGTTTTATGGCTGGGGTGGTAAAATGATGCTTTACAGTCCTTAGGAAGTGTGTGTACCATAACCTTTTAGTGTACATCATGTTAATACTAATCTGTTATGATAGTTCTTTGATTTTTTTATGTTGCCATTTAAATTTTCATTTAGTTCTTTCAGAACATATCAGGAATCCTAAAATGGATATTCATGTGTGGCAATTTTTATTTTTTTTAAATGTGCTTTCCTATTTCTGATGCTCTTGAGGCATATTCAGAAGGACTTCAGACATATGGTTTCTTCTTTTTCATCTTCTCCTTTGGGCATCACACATTCAAAGAGTCTACTGTCAGAGCATAAATACAATTCCCGCTAACAGCCTGGGACAGGCAGCATTTACCAGTGTTAAAACATGAGTCTAGAATTAAAAGATTTTGAGTTCTAGCTCCAGCTCTGCCCTTGGCTTGCTGAATGATGTTAGGCAGTTGCATCCATCTTTCTACTTTGTTTCAAATGCATTGGATAATGCTGGTCTTCCTCTGTTATGAAAAATGTTTGGAAGATTAATTTGCCACTGTTTGATTGTAATATTTAAAATGCAAATAGCAGTAGAACTCCTTTGAGTACTGCATGCAGATAAAAATGGCAGAACAGATCATGAAGAATGCATGTATTTAGTATAATGTAGCTTTTGCATTTATTTTTTTGCACAGGTATTTGTATTGTGTCGATCTGCCACTAATTATAAGGTTCGATTAAATCATTCAGTCTTTCACACTATCAGTTGCAAAATGGGAACAATTTCAAATCAACTTATTGAAGTCTTAGGCTGGGAAACATAAATGCAAGTAATACTTATTATGGCTTTTTATTTAAAAAAAAAATCAGAACTTTCAGGTACAAATACAGTACTGGATATATGGTTATATGTCACAACGTACACAAATGGTTTATTAAATATAGTATTGTTAGATGGTCAAAATGAACATAGTATGTATATGCAAATTTAACTAGCAATGTGTACATAAGGTGAATAGTTTAAAAATCACCTTTCTAGCATCTTAGACTCTTAATTTCCTTTATGCTAAATAGATTGTTTCATTTTTTTAAAACCATGAATTGGAGTGAATACAAAGACAGCTTTATAGACATCTCACTCCACTTGGTGATTATATTATCCATTATAACAGGGTTAAGTGAGGAAAAAGAAGCAGCTAGCATAATAAACTGGATGACTTGCAGAGCTAAACCATTCTCATTCTCAGTGCTATATCCAGGTACAGGTATGTGAACATTTACCGTGTCTTGGTAGAGAAATGGTAACTTCTTAAAATCTACTAACCATATAACATGTCATACTATCACATCTTTAGACACTTGGCATTGTCCCATGTTCTAGGACAAAGGGGATTTTATTTTTCTAATGATTTTGATATTTAAAGTATCCTTGTTATTAAGATGTTCATAATAACCACTGTCGTATGTGACGTATGTCACCACTGTTTCATAATTATTATATATGTGATATTGAACAAATTAGGAAAGAGCTTTACTTTGAAGACTGTAGGTCAAGCTGAGACATAATGAATTTTATTAGGCACATTTCCATTAAAATATAAAATATCCACGGTGCTTATTTAACATGGTGATTGGTGACTAATTAATTTAGGGAAGATATTCTTGGGTAGTAATGGACTAAGTAAGCTTTCAGCAGATATTGCCTGAGTTCCCTCTCTGCAACAGGCTTTTTAGAGTATGGGAGAATATGATTCATGAAAGAAGTTGGTAAACTAGTCATGAACAGATGTATCTGTAGCAATTTACTCCGGTTGTCTGTTAGAAGCTACTTTCAGATCCGAGTAATGATGTGACAAGCTTGTTGTCAGAAATATATTTTGATCTGGTGCTTCCATAATGTTTTATCTTAGGTAGTTCTATTTAAACTAGTTACATTTTAACTATGAAACGGTTGTCTGTTGTTTTTAACTTGTCTCAAACTCCATTTAACTACTTACATAATTAAACTTGTATTTATGCAATTTTAGTGCATGAGAAAGGAAGAGTACTGCTACAAGTGTGGAGTTTTGTGGGTTTTTGTGTTTGGTTTTAGTTGGTTTGGTTTTTTTTTTCCTGACAACTGCATTTAGAAATAATTGCAATGTAGTGGTTTCTGGGACTTGAGGTAATACTGCAGGTACGTATTAAGTATTACTACTCCTATTCTGTATGATGATGAGATGGCATAGATTATTATGGCAAAACCATTCATTCCCAAGATACAGTATATTTGTTTATAGAATTGGCATGTAGTAAAGAAAATAGCAGGGATTCTGTTCCTGTGCTGTTTTGGTTTTTGCTTTTTTTGTGTTGCCCCAATGCTTTTTTTTCTTCTCCTGATACCCTATTTTTTAATTGACTTTCTTGAGAACAGGTTTTTTTTTTTAAAGGAGTAATAAGGGCATTTTAAATCAACCCTGCATTAGTTGTCTGATCTCAGAACTGTTGAATCCACTTTATTCTCTTGATTATGCAAGACAAAAGACTGTGCATTAGAAACATGCCTTACGTAGGTGACAGCCCTTGAACACCTGCCTCTTATCACCTGGTTGCAATTTGAACGTATCGCTTGATCAGCTCTTGGGCACTGAAATGAGAAGATAAAAATTTCAGTACGCTGTGCCTTCATGCTCAGGTATAGAATGTACATTTTGAGATGCACGCTTTCCTAGATGTGGTGAGGTGCTTGAGAACCTCCATTTAGTTATCATCCCAAATGATACTCCCATTTTTCCCCTGAATGAATCTGGTGGAGGAATTAATCTTAAGAAAATTAACATTTCCTTCTCACATGATTGACAGTCTTGCTTCCTCTTGTGCTTGCTTTGCATTTCTTTGCACTTAAAATAGTATATTCATTTGCACATCAGTACTCCTTTAGTACTTTTCTGAAAGTATATGCAAGCTGAGACATACTATGTGTATGGCACATTTGTAGAAGATTTCACTGTTTTAGTGATTCTGCATAAAATCTGTTCTTAAAGGAAGCTGAAACAGAGTAGAATTCTCTGTACAGTGCTGAGGGGAAGGGGAAGGTTTGGGAAAAGGTGCCTGTATGAACCAGGGTGAGGGAAGTACCTTTCCCTACTTTCTGCAGAGAGAAGAAGGGTTGCTTGGGCCTTAAGTATCTGTTCTCTTACAGTACCTTGATATTGGGGATCCTCTGCCAAAAGGCTATATTTTCTGCATGGTGTGCTGCTGAATACCTATTATATTCTACTGTCCTTATTGCTTGCTGGTTTCAGGTCTGGTGTGTAGATGCTGTATTTCACAGATTCCCAGAAAGGGATATTATGGTGATTAATAAGAGGAATACAGCAGTCCATTACCAGTTTCATATCAGTCTGCAGTACCAAGGTGCTCTGATATGAATAAGGATGTGTAATACAAAATGCCTCCTAAAAATTAAATGAAATATCATGCCTCACATAAGGACAAGGATGAAGTCCTGTGCAAAGTCAGTTTAAATGGATTTGGCATGTGCTGTTCCAAAAGCCATGAAAAGGCAGTACCTTTTTTTGTAGTGAGATTTCATGTTTGTGTTTACACCACAGTTTCTGCCTGTTGAACAGCATCATTGGCCTACCAGTTTTCAGAGTTGGACTTCCAATGGATTTTGATTTTTTTTTTCTTTTTAATGGGTTTTATATATTGATTTTTCTTCTGTAGTCTCTTAAAACACAATTGTTTAATGTGTTTCAAACTTCTTTGTCTGTTACTGAAAGTATAGATAGCTGATGGAAGTAGCCAGATAAAAGTGAACATGAACTTAAGTTTTTTCATGCTTCTAACTGTAGGCCACTATTTAAAATATGTTCTGTTTGAACTTTTGACATAATTTAAGTGTTTGCTGACTATTTATTTGGTATTATTTCAGACTTAAGCTTAAAAAAGATTAGGTTGTGTCATGTTTGTCATTTTTTCTCATTTTAATGATGTCCATGTTTTGTGACAGCTGATAATTAATTTCTAAATCAAATTCTGTTCTCTGCCTGAATCTATTCGAGCATGTTAAGGAAATCCTATTTGGTGAATGTTCTCTGAGGCTATAGTCAGATGTCTTGTCTTTTTTTTCTTCAGTTTTGCTGCCGTAATGGAAGTAATCTCAGCACTGCTGGATTCCTTGGCATTTTTGAATCAAATCATTGCTTTTACAGAGCAAGCAGGTACTTGGCAGAAAATGGACGGTGTTTTATTTTGTCATGTAATATGTAGGAGAGGTGAGGCCTACTAGTGAATTTATTAGAAGCAAACAAAAAAATTTTTGGAAAAAAAATCTGGACAAAGTTTCACAATCCTTGAAACCAGACTGCTGTATTATAAGTCTTGATAACTCATTCAATATTAATTTAAAATACTGTTCTTATAGCAAGGGAATACAAATATGGCTGTGAAAAAAATTTCATTGCAATGACCTTTAACCCATTGCCATGTTTAAGATCAGTCAAAAGGAGATATCCTAGTATCCTGTATTTCTTCTTTTAAATAGGACCCTTATTATGTATCAGTCATGTTTAGGTTCAAATTTCTATTACGTACCTTTGATTGTTTCTTTAATTCAAAATAAAGTAGTGAATGATGGTTGAAATAGTTCACTGGGTGGAAACTACGTGTATCATTTGATTACAGTCTTGCTGGAGGTAAGATATTTTAAAAACAAACGAAGATGCTTATGAGAATATAAGATCTTCCACATACATTTCAAGGAAAACTGTATGCCAAGCAGTTTTAAACTTTTTCCTCACACTCCAAATCAAAATGTTGATCGCTTGCAGAAATCAATCTGGGAATATAGTTATTCCTACAGTCCATGCCCCAAGCTGCAGAAGAATGGTGTTGATGATTTGCTCTTCATCTTTGAATTTCATGTGAAATAATGATTTGCATCAGTAACTTTTCTTGTTATGAAAGACATTGTGTTGTTCTTCATTTAAGCAACTGCATATAGCTATAGAACAGGTAAGACCATGTGTCTTATAAGAGGAAAATAATACTCTTGATTATTTTTCTTTTAGCAATCTGAATTTCATATTCCTGATCTTAAATAACTAACAGGATTAGCATTGGAAATATAAGTGTGCATAAAAATATAATAATTCTGTGCATAAAATGCACTGAAGTTTTCAAGGGTGTGAAGTGAAATGAAATAATGAGCATAAAGATAAAAAGAGGAACATTTCTGAAATACTGATTCTAGGAGTATGACATAAGAATAAAAATCAGTTTGAGATTTATAATGGAGTTCTGAAAACTAAAGATAGTAAATGAAAATGTTTTACATTTTAAAAATTTTAAACCTTGTCTAATGCATGACACTTTCTAAAATAATCATGTAATCATTTCAAAATTGTAATATAAAACAAAATAATAGATGAATCCTAATTTTACTTTGATAATTGTAATTAATATAATAAAATTCTAAGTGGGAATAGATTTGAAAATTGGTATTCTAGTCAGCATATTTAATCGATTTGGAAATTGTTACTTGCTGAGCTATGCCAGCTGGTAATTAGAATAGTAACAGGTGTGGAAAAATCTCTAAATTATGAATAGGTAACAAGTAAATGTTACAAAATAACTGATTTCAAACTAAAAATGAGCCATGCTTCGGATGAAAAATGAATTTTATAAATGTGTTTATTTGTGATGTTTTGGAACAAAATCTCATTCAAACTGATGTGAAATGGAGATGTCAACTGATGACCAATAGCAAAGTACTTCATGGGAAAATAAAAGTACATGGTAGCTAGATGAACCAGGTTCTTGATTTCTTCCAAAGTGAAACAATAACATTGGCTACTGATTATTGCCATAGTTTGTCACACTTCTGGCTTCTCATGTTTATTCTTTCTTTTCAGTTCTTTTTTGAGGGGTGGGGTGTCATGATTCTGGCAATGAAAACATCTGGATATTTTGAGTACATATTCTATGAATTTTAATATAAACCATTGTATGCATATATGTGGAAAGTGGATAATTTGGCTTGGTGCTGTGTGTGAGCATACTGTTTTTAGTTTTAATTCTTGGTATTTAGATAAAATTTATGTGGGAAATCTTTACGATATAAGGAAATCATGCTAGAGTTCAGTCAGTTCTGTATGATTTGTGTCTTGAGCTATTATGTGTTTTATTTTAGAATTTCTCTGAAATAGAATAACCATGGTAGATTATTCTACTTGGGAATGATTTTGAGATAGCACGTTTTTTGTAATCTTATAAATGACACTAAAATTTGCTACCAAGACTCTGTAAACCACAGTATAATGCTTTGCAATGTAGATTAGAATTAGCTTGTATACACATAAGTTTTAGCCTTTGCATATTAAAAATGAAGAAAGCTCATGATGGTGGGTTTTTTCACTGTTTAGGTTATGGAAACTATATTGTTTCAGTTAGAAAACACCCGGTCTCTAAACATGTCAAATGTCAGTGCAAGCTCTCAAAGCGGGGGAAAAAAAGGTCGGTGGTTTAAGCTACTTTGTGTCTGAACCAACTGAAAGCACTTTTTCTCTTTTTTGAGTAAGGCAAATAATGCCCATGGTACAGCTCATACCAAGTGTATTCATAAACTTCTGATGCCCTTACAAGAAGAGCAGAAATACTGAATAAAAGCAATATTATGTGTTACTTTGGCATAGCCATTTAATTAATTAATTTAGCTTAGCTTGGTTTACATGTCCTGTCTGATTTCCACACATTGTTGTCATCTTTGCTTTAAGTTCTGGTGGGTCTTACACTGGTTGTATGATGTTGGAAATAAGAGTCTTTCCATCACTTTTGTATGCAATGTGAGCCTGTGAGAGCTTCATTGTGGGTTTTTGCTAGGCTAAGCCTATAAGCATGAGCTGCTGTGGTTTAAAAAAAGTGTGCTTTTCTGGGGCTGTAGCCTGGTGAAGATCAGCATGGAGAAAGGAGCTGACTGCTTGTATGCTAGTGGTGAGTGACCATACTCAGCAATAGGTGATAGATGCTCAGTACAGAATCTGGGGGTGTGTATCTGTGACTGAAGGAATGCTGTTTTCAGCCAATCTGATAGTTGTATGAATACATAGTTCGTCTTCTAAAGTGTCCACCCAGTTTGACAGTGTGTGTGTAAATTTGTTTTGTGGTTGAGAAATAGCACACAGCGGAAACATTATACTCAAATTGTCATTATGCTGCTGTACCCAGAGCCCTATTTGTTGCATGAAGTTGCTGAAGCATTATGTGCGTTCTCTTCTTTGCAACATACCTTCAGTAGCAGTAGAAAGAAATAAAAGAACAGAAAAAGAGAATAAGAATTGGAAAACCATAGAAGGAAAAGTTAGGGGAAAAAAGATGAGAAAAATGCGGGAAATACAGGTAAAATGACAAGAGGCAAAGTTGTCTGGGAAGAATCTGTCCTTTAAAAGGACATACTTGTGTGAGAGGAGGTTGGGATTTTTATTTTATTCTATATCTTTTTATGGCATAAGTGATTATATGCATGCAAACTTCAATTTTAATAAATGCTTAATAAAATTTGCAGTCTGTTTAAGTAGCAGCAGTGATAGTGGCTTTGGCTGGAATTCTGCATACTTTTCTCTGTCCATTTTGCTTTTTGCACTGCATAGACTGTGACCTTGTTTAACTTCATTACGTAGTCATCTTTGACAGTCTTTCTCTTTTGTTCTCTCCATGACTGCTTTTTGATTGTAAGAAAACATGTTATGTCTCAGTGAACATTAGAAAGCATTTTTCTTTTATTCTGGCACTGTGTTCTCTTCTTTACTTGCCCTGCTCATTCTTATCTTTGTCTGTCAGTCAGAAGTCTGGAGCTTGTGAGGAAGACTCTTTCAAAAATCATTATTTGTCTCCAAGCAGTAAGATATGGGTTCTATTTGAAATTTGCCAAATCAGCTATTATCATAGATACTAAAGCTTAATATTTATTTTAGATCCAAATAGTGATTTTGAACTGTTTTGCTTGTATTTCTTGAAGAGAAAAATCAGTTTCTTAAATAAACCTCCAGTGAAGACTGGAAAGATTTTTTTAACATAGCGTTAAAACTAGTGAGAAAATACTTACGGCCTTTCTGTTAATGACATGTAAAAAATAAGTCAAGTAACGAAAACCATGCATAGTAACTAAAAAGACCAGATGAACCATACTTAATTTTTGAGAGCTCAGTGTTTAATCCTAAGTATCACATGTGTTAGGTTAATTGGACTAGGTGATCTTCAAGGTCTTTTCCAACCTGGATGATTCTGTGAGTCTGTGATTCTGTACTGAGAATATATGTTGGCTTTGTTTAGTGCAGGCTTGTTGGTATAAAAAGGTTTTGTGGAAGACAGTCTTCAGTGAATCATGAAACAACTAGTGAAACTTAGGGTTTGTATGTTCTTGTATGAATTTGCACAGAGCAATTTTAAGAGCTGTCATTTACACACAGAGAACTCTATGCTAGTAGAAAAAAGGGAACATGTTTGCTGATTTGTTGATAGAAATTTTTTGAATGAGGTGGTTTTTGAAGAACACTCACAAAGATGGTGACAAGGTCTAGTCATGCTGCTGGTAATATCAATGCTGTTTTGAGGGATTATGTTACAGGAACCAAGAAAGGAGATGTGAAAAAGTACTAGAAGACAACCAAAATTAAAAGTGATGCTGAGGAGATGAGAGAAGTGGAAATACATCTTTCCTGCATTACATTTCTTAGCCATCGGATGTAATATGCCTGTATTTTACATTTAACAGAAAGGATTTAACAGATGCATCCAATGGGAGGGCTCTAAATAGTGATAATAAAAAGAATGTATAGTGCGTCTTTAGTGAATGTGCTTTTTTTGGGTCTTTTTCTGGAAAGTATGACATTAACTTTCTATCAGGCCAAGAATAATATTTACTAAATGCAAATAAAATTATTAATGGTGAATGGAAATTAAGGTTTCAACCATACTTGACCAAAAGGATGAGATGCAGTCTAATGTGAGTTCGATCAGAATAGTAGATTTCGTGGATTCATTTCTGTTTCATTTAATTGCTGTTATAATTGTGAAAAATGTATGTGAAGTGGTTCACTAATACTTCAGAAGACATTTAGTATTAAAAGAGCTTCATACTTCACTTTTAACATTGTTATATTGAAATCCATATCCTGTGTTTGTCTTCCCAGGTTCTAGGAAAGATATGGGCAAGTATTTTTAAATTTTTTGTAGGGAAAAGTGCTGTTGATCTTTCAGCTTCATGTGAAACAACTTCCAGGTATGAAAAAGTAGCAGCATCTGACTACTTCCATATTCAGTCTTAATTTGTAATTTTGTTTGAGAGATACATGCAATCAGAAAAAGCAGACTGCTAGGCAGAATATGTTCTCTTTAACACTGTTAAATATATTATGTTGTGTAAAGGAAAAGGAAAATTTAAAATCAGGGATCTTTTGATGTTTATAATTGTTTACAATATTTTGCTTTCTGTTGCAGTAACTTGCTAATAGTATTGAACATAGGAGTTACATTAGTTTTTATGGAAATTGTATAAATATAATAGGAGTAAATTCACTATGCATTTTTAAAGGAGTTTTATTGTTATCATCAGAGTGCTAAAGAAAAAGGTGCTTGAGGGCATGTAGGATGGGAAAAATCATCCTGCCTGTGATTGTTAGAAATTTCTTGGTGGTATTTTTAACATTATCAGTGTGTCTTTCTTAGGTGCCTTAGGGAAACCAGTGTTTACTTCTTATAAAGCTCTGATATGGTAATCCACAGTCATCTTTCAAATAGCTACTGGCTTCTGCTGTGCAGAGAAAATGCAGTCTCTTGTATTATGGGAAAATATATTTATTGATGGGGTGTTGAAGTCTTCTTTTGGCCAGTAACAGTGGAGAGCTTTTGTGAATTAGGCTCCTGTATACTTCTGGAAACTCCAGTACATACCTGTCTGCATATTTAGATGTATAAGGACTTTTTAAAAATCAATCTTCAGGAAAATGTATACTTGAGATTGTACATTCATATTTAAATCACTGTGTTCCTGTATTTTAGAACATTCCAGCTGCTAAAAATACTTAAACATGAGGAAAAAATTATTTGAAGCAAAGATATTAAATCTCTCCTTTAAAGTTAAATCGAGACTGAAAATGCATTAATTAGTTAAGCTTTCTTAGTGACATACTTGTAAAGGAAGTGCCTGAATTAATATACTGAGTTCTTTATAGAGTCAGTAGAGCAGGTCTCTGAGGAACAGTTTAGATTATTTAGGTACAAAAATCTTTAGTTTAGTCACCTAAATGAGATATGTAATGCTGGTAAGGTTAGCTTTTAAGGTTGGATGTTAAAAAATAGGGATGGGGGTAGGGCTTTTTATGATGTCTGGACTGCACAGTTGACCGTATTTGAAACTACTTCTATATAGTAAAATTTCTAGCACTAGTCCTGTGTAATCTTCCAGCAAAAAGAAAGCTTGGCACAGTTTTTTCCTCAATGTATGAATTATTTGCTACTTTGATAGTCCTGCCATTAAATATTGAATAGTAATAGAGAATTGTAGATTAATTTAAGATTGAAGAGTCTCCTGGAACCTAAACTGTCCTAACTCCTGAGATTTTTGAAGAAAGTTTATTCTTTCTGTCATAGCTTACTCAGGGATTGAGCAGTATTTACTTTGCTTCTCTGTCTGATTGTCCAGGAGCCAGAAAGTGTGTCACATGCTTTCTACCATGCCAGAGAAATACAGCCAAGTTAAATGTGTTGGCTTGTGGTTTTGTGTTTTGGTTTTTCTTCTTTGTGTGTGTGTGTGTGTTCTTTTTTGATTGTTTGGAGGTTTTTTGGTTGGTGTGTTTGGGTTTTTTCATTTTTATTTTTTTTTAATTCTTTCACTGGATTTCCCTTGTTGCTTTTGTGTATTGTTTGTGGGTGTAAACTCTTCTTGCACATGACTGAGGTGCTTCAGTTCTGAGTTAGTGATGCTACAACTTTGGAGATTTTCTTTGAGTAGATTTGTTATCTTTAGCATAGTGTCTCCTAAATTCCGTTTTTCTATTCAAATGTTTTATCCAGGTAGACTTAGAATCTTACAGGAAGTGTCAAAATTCATATGCGAGAGCTGCAAAATTGTATGTGGAAATCTGGTATGACCTGAAGGTGTCACATGGTGTGTGTGTGCTAATCAGTGGTCAGTGATCCTGGTGAGCTTGATGTTCACTGTCCATATACTACATGTACATACACTTCCATTTGAGTAATTGCAGTTAGAAATGTAAAAAAAAAAAACCCTTATTTTTACCACACACTAAAATTAAGATGCCTTGAAATCATTTAATAGGGTAAAATACTGCTTGGTGTCAACTCAGTAGGTCTTTTCAATCAGCTGTAACTACATCTGTAATCAGCTTGGTAATTACAGATGGCTTTAAAAAAGGTTGTTTACACAATGGTTAAGTTTCTTTAAACGTCACTGTTAATACACTTACTCAAAAGTGTTGAAGATATGTCAAAATCTTTCTTTTGGCAAATGTAGCAAGTTCAGCAGTTATAAGATGTTAGTATTACATTTTTGTTGAGGTGCTTTACTGTGAGATTAGCAACTTAATTTGAATTCTTATTCCAGTTGTTTCTGTAAGTAGGCCTTTTCATGAAGAACCTATCATACTGATAAAAACAAATCAAATGCACCTTTACACAGTGTTTCACCGATAGGTACTTGTAAAATATCAGCCTAAGATTTTCAGACAGTTCATGTATTTTAACTTGTCTGCATAGCAGCAAGATGTTCTGTACTTTTTGTTGTCTAGAGAAGACTAAAATTGAACTGTTAACATCTTCGTAGGTCATTAGGTCGTTCTTACACTGGTCAAGAAACTTGGGTGTAGAAGAACAGCGATGTTACAAAATTAAGTATTGAGAAATGAGTCTGTCAAAACTAAGGGATCAGTTCAACTTTATTCACCCCTCTTATGTTAATATGTAAACTTTAATTTTATGAACAGATGCATATTTTTCCACAGGACCTTACCTCATTAAAAAGATTAACTTACTCAGTATTTCTTTATTGGAGCATATAGTGTGTAGACATACTGTTAATTATTCAAACCGGGCACCAAAAAGAAAGAAAATTCCTTCTAGATGTTTTGGTAATACTTTCATCTTTGCATCTGTAACTTCATAAAAATTAATTTAACATCACAATACTCCTGTGAATTAGCTCATATTATTATCTGTGTTTTACAGCTGGGGCACTTTAAGCTTGAAAGGTGTAGAGGATGAAATAGTTTGTTGAATTAAAGTGTTCAATATGAGATGCCAATGACTTTTTACATTTTAAATTTTAGCATTTTGTTGTAGCTCTTTGAACTACAGTTTAGCTGACTTAAACTGCAGACATAGTAGCTCATGACTTTTACAGCTTCCTTTTGCAATATTTTATTGGCTACTGCTCATGAAAAATTGGATTTTGTGGTTAGCCTGCCATCACACAGAAACTCCATGACTGAGTAAAGGAGACAATCAATTTCTTCTGGTAGGTGTGCCTTTTCCCTTAGAGTGTTCTTTGCTGCACTCTCTTTACATCTTTAAGTGTCTGCAAAGACATGCAACACTAGCAGTTACAAAATTCTTTTTCTGTCCAAGGTCATATCTGTCCTCTGTGAGAATTCTTGACTTTGCAACTTTTATTTTCTTAATACTTCCTTTAAGGATTCAAATGTATTTAAAAAAAAACAGAATTGGAAATTTTCTTGTGATTTAGAGCAGGGCTTGAACTTTTACATTGTCAGTATGTATCTTTTAGAGCTAGCACAGTGGTTGGTAGCTATTGCAGGTTTCACTCAGTATTAATAGCAGAAGGGATGAGGCATAAACTCTGCCTTTGGATTAAGTCTTTTTTCTGGTGAAAGAGGAATGTAGATTCTGGATGTTCTTTTCTGACGTCTTGAGGATACAATATTCCAATGGTTACAGACCAGTCTGTCACTGGCCTCCTCTGTGTGTGTGCTGTCATCCATCCTGCTTCACCCACCCAGGTCTCCTTCCTCACCCACATCTCTCTCAACCCTAACTCCCAATACCTGGTTTTCAGAGGTCTTTTCTTATTTCCCTCCCTGTTTGTTCCTCCAATGCAGATTTTTCTACCTCTCTCTGCTCTTATCCAAAATCTCTTTTCCAGCTGGTTCCCCCTCCTTCTGGCTTTTATAACTCTCTTGCGAAGCAGCATGCTTCTCTGCCTGCTGCGCTCTTCCATCCCTTCCAATTCTGTGTTCTGTCCAGGTAGCTTTGTCCTCCTCTGCTGTGCTGTTGTTTCTGTCAGTGTCTGAAAGTATGCAGCCATTTAGTTTAGTGTAAACCTTGAGGAGTAGTTCTATGAAATACATGTAGTGTTGTCAACAAGTAGACCATAGATGCTTTGTTGGAAATGGAAACCTTGAAGCAGTAGAAAATAGTTACGTTAAAAATCTGAGCAATATAAAGAAAAATAATCAGTAAAAGTAGTGAAAATTCAAACTTTCTTCAGATTACATTTCTTCCTGAGTCTTTTAAAAATAATACAAATTCTTATCAGGATCCTTATATTGGATTCTGTCAGAATGATGTACCTATATCATTTTCCTTGAACTTTCTGCAGTAGTTTCAAAGAGGTCTTATTATGCTACACTGTGATCAGCTATTTTGCTCTTTGTGGAAGTTCCCATAATCCTGGTGGGTCCTAAACTTCTACAATATTCTCCCCCCCACTTATAAAAATCCTTCCTATTAAGACTGTGCTAAGACCTTTTCAAACAGTGTTAAGATGCTGCTCCCTTTGGAGCCAGTTACAGTAGTGTTGAGAGCTGTATACCTCATAGGAGTTTGTTTCAAACAGTCTTGCATCCCCAGTGCACAACTGCTGTGACTAATTACACTTTCTGGGGCACCTTCTCCCCTCTAGTAGTTTGAGGAGTGAAAGACTAAATTTGAAACACAAGTCCTTTAGCTGATTTTTGCTTTGTCTACAAAACAAGTTTAGTGGTGCTTCAAGCCCAGAACAAAATTGGTGCTTTTCTTTACATGTTGTGATTCTTTTTGGTAAGCCTAGGTGAAAATATCACTTGAGCTGAGAGATGAATTAGACTAGACTTTGCTGACATGTTATTCAAAACAGAATCCAGCAAAACTGAAAACCCAGAAATGGACTGGATATGCCAAATGTCAAATGCCCTACTCTGCTCAGATGATAATTTCCAGTGCTGACAGGAAAAGTAGATGTTAAGTAATTGTATTTCATAATCTTTCTCATGATAGGAAAGCTCAGTGCAAGACTCTGTAGGAGGGGAAGGTGATTTTTAAAAATTTTAAACAGAATTGGTTTTATTCATATGCATTTCTTTGTAGATTTCACTCACTCACTTTGTTGCACTCATTCTCTCACACTGAAATACTCATCTTTCTTGAGGTGTCCCAATAGCCCGACTAAGATTAGTTGTTGAGATATGGTAGACAAGAGAACAGTGACTTTTGGGTTTTCATCACAGATTTCATTTTCTCCTTGGCTGGTATGGATTCTCTGTGGTATCTGCAGACTCTATGCTCAGGCCAGGTTAAGTTCCATGGTCCCATTGCTGCTTCTGTGCTGTTGCCTTAGCTGTGGCATGGCCTGGATGCAGTCAGCACTCCACTCAACACCTGCCTATTTCTTGCTTCATCGGGGTTTTTCTTTGGATTTACAGCTGCTTTATTTGTTATGACTTGCTCCACATACACCATTCTTTTAAATCCTCATCTGTCGTTTTGTCTGGTGCCTTTATACACTCATGCTGTCATTTGCACTGCATGCATAACAGTGTACTATTGCCTCTGTTTAGCTCAATGCTGTGTCCAGAATGGAAGATTGAACATTAAATAAGGAAGTGACAATTGCATAAATATATACTGAGACCTAGGAAGTGAGACATAATCATGGTTTATAATATAAGACAAATATATCTCCTAAAACATGTCAAGGAAACTTGCAAGATTCTTTAAAGAAATGGTATCTTTTAATAAAGCTGTCTATTAGTGTACTTATAAAATATGAATGAGCTATTTCCTTTAGTTTGTCAAATGGCTGTGTGAATAACAGACATTGACCTTATTAAGGTGCCTGAGGGTGAAAGACTTGTATTTGGTTGCATGTATTTATGTTTATAATTGCATTTTTGTTTATGACTGAAGTATTTATTGCTTTCTCTCAGTACACAACTCTGCAAACAGCAATATTTTAATGACATCTGAGTCATTTCACTGTCTCTGCCTCTACTAAGTTTGTGTCTGAATTGTATTAAAAATCCAAGACATGCCTGTGATGTCCGTATGCTGACATCAGAAGCAGCACATTTGTTAGTCGCTGGAAATGTGGGAGGGTGTTGTAATATCTACACAGGATATCTTTAAGATAACATCAGAGACAGGGTTTAATTTTGAGTGGTGACTACCTATAAAAAGCCTGTTTACAGCTGTGATTTTTAAAAAAGCTTAATGTTTACTTAATTTTAATATCAGAGGATGGATCTCAATGTTGGAGGTACCAGAAAAATATGTTTTTCTACATAAATTAAAAATTGCCTTCAAATTGTATGGCAAGATAATATATTTAGGCAATTTAGTATCTTTATATATAGCAAGTCCCTTTTTTTCTAATCAGCTCCACTGATCAATTTAAAATGACATTGACAGAATCACCTTGTAACCTCAGTAGTCATTAAAAAAATAATGACTTAACCTAAAAAAAAAATCTTTAAAAATATTCGCTCGTCAAAAATAAGGATATTAATTAAATAATCAATTCTGAAATAAAGATGCAAATAACAAATATTTATAAAAATACAGTGCTTGGTTTTGTGAAATTCCTGATTATATTAAAAACATCTGTCTTGTGAATGTGTCTGACATTTTCAGTAGCAGTTATCACACAACTCTATTACACGAAGACAGAGGATTGTGACTGAGAATGAAAAGATAGTGATCAGCTAACCAAAGATCTATGAATTAAAATTGTGTAGTTTAAAATATGAATATGTAAGTCCTTTGTCCTGTAATAAAGTATCACATAGTTAAATGTCAGTGAAAATAATTAGTAAGTAAATGTATTAAATAACCAGATAGGTGAATTGATAGTAAATTATTAGTTTAGTATTTTAATTTCAGAGTCTTGTGGGAATTTTAAACCAAGATGGGTAAAAGCACATACAAATATATGTTGTGATAAGTAAGCCCTTCAAGAAAGTAGAGTAAGCAGAAGTTCCTGATATCATTAAACTTTCACTGTACAGGCTGTATGGTATTGAAAAACTACTATGCTTTAAAAGTGAGTTTATAATCTTTTATAGTGAAATATTAAAAGAACTTCTGAAATTTTTCTTTTGCTTATGAGTATCATCTTATAAAGCAGGATTCCTGAGCATTGTTTTCCTCCTGCTGCAAATGATTATGAGGATATACATTATGTTCATGGTATCAATAATGTGTCAAATCTGTTTCTGAGAATCACAAGAAAGACGACTGCAAAAACTGTTCTTGCAGCATCTTTGGTTAGTAAATCAGGTACTCAGTGCAAGTGATATGATTCTTAGGTCTCGTCTAACAAGACAGGACTTTTGGTTTTTAACATTTTTAAAAAGAAAACTAATTAAAACAAAAGCTGAAACCGTTTCATGACTATGAGCAGATAGGGAGAGGGTGCTTTTGGGCATTCAGCAAAGCAGATTTTGAAGTATACAGAAATAACATCGGATAGGCTGTATGAAATTAAAAGTTGCAATGTTGTTTTTCAGTAGTGGCTTTCAGGGAAATATGGTATTACTTGCATAGTAATGTTGAAAAGTGACATCAGTTTTTCGCTAGAACATCTTTAAATGCTCCAATTGTGTGACTTTCCTGCGTATGATTGAACTGCACCTTTTTATATTCTTACACACTCTGTACTTGGGTATTGTTCTGTTACTGATGTCTCTGTTCTAGGAATCAACAGTATATAAAAAGTCTTTTGCCATGTGAGCTTCCCTGAGAACAAGCAAAACTCTAAACTTAAAAAATTTTTTTACACTGGGTAATTTTAGAGGTGTGCTATAAAAATTCTATTTTCTGACACTTTTTTCTGTCTTGTGTTTAATCACTAGAGTTTTGTATTATATATATTAATCTACATCTCTGAAATAAAAAGATACATAGTATAACATGAATATAGTCAATAAAATAGTGTATCGTATTCACAGGAAATACAATTTCTGTGCATAAATAGAAAATTTTTATGCCGGGTAATTTAAAATAGATCCAGTAAATTAATGGTATTAAAAAACAAGCCTGCTGTAGTCTGAGATAAAGGCTGTACGTAATCTTTTTTTCCCCCCTAGCTTTTCTCTTGCCGTGTTTCATTATGGATGCCTTATACCTGTGCCATGTGTAAACCCCAGTGCTGTTCTCCTATATAAAATCAACTCTTAATTACTCCACTGTGTGATAGGACTCATTATGAGATATGAGAACTGTCTGGGTAAGAAAGGATTTCTTCGGTCTGTGTTGGGACTTACACCCACTGGAGACAAATTTATACTCTATGGCTATGTTTGCTTTTAGAAAATGAGACAATCGTAATCGTGATTGTAAACACAGTAGCTCAGCTGGGGTTTACTTCTGAAAATCATTTCTAGGTCAGATGCTTAGCTCAGGCAGACTTTATCTGTTTCTAAATAGTGAGTTCTAAAAAGTTTACAGATACATTTCCTACAGCTAAGAAAGGAGCAAGCTTTTTTAACTTTTTATTTAGTTCTTAAAACACACTTGACTCTGTATTTTTAATCTATTTGAATTATGGCTCCATTATTTTGCTGTTTTGATTACCACTCTCAACTAGGTGACCTTCTATAGAGTTTGCACTTTCTACAGTTCTGCACTTCCTGAAGAAATGTGGTGTAAAATGTTTCTATTTTCCAGAGCAGAATCACAAAAAGGAGAGGATTAGAAACTTGCTTTCATGTTTGCATAGTAGACCTTGAACTCCATGTTGTATATTTTTGTTTACAGATCTCCAGGTATTGTTCTCTTTCCTCTCAAGGATTTAGGCTGTTTAAATACCGAGATTGTTTCAGAATAGAACAGACCTGGAAGGAAGGGAATCGAGATTTCAGCAAGATTACCTCTACTTTATTGAAACATCAGCTGTCCTCTATTGAGACACGACCGCAGTTTGTGCCTGACAGTGCTATTTCCTTCCTCCCAAGGCAAGAGTGGTCAAAGCTGTCCCCTTGTTCTCCTCTTTGCTATTGGAAATTTTTAATTTTAACACAGCATGTGAAAGGCTGAAAGGCGAAGTTAAAGCATGCTTCTGTCCTTTGACTTCAAAAGCATATGTCAAGTCAAGAGGAGGATGATTATGTTGTAGAGAAATGCACTGGGAAGCCATCCCCTTCTCTGGCCTCTAGGGAGATGATGAATAGCCATGCACCCATAGGTGCTTGTATTTCTTGCCCTTATTTTGTGAGCACTCCCCATGCTGTTCTCTTGAATTTGGAGATTGTAGAAGGCCTTTCTAGCATTCCAAGTAACTTCAGTGTCTTTTCTGGATGTCAGAGCTCCATGGAATATTATTTTCAGTTCCAGAGTTCATATTTGGTTTCTTCTCCTAAAAGGGGAAGGATTGGCTCACAATACAGAACACTTAACCATGTTAAAACTTGGGAAAACTGTTCTCTTGTGACAGTTTCTTTAAAGCAAGCATTATAATGGAATCTTTCATTCAAGATATTGGCATAATATATGTGGGGAGAAAATGTCTTCTCTGAATTTTTTAGTGTTCAGAACATCAGATTTTCATTAACTGCAGATTTTTGTATTTTATGGATTTTGTTATTACATTAACCTGAGATACAGTGGTGTGACTGTGTTTGGAACTTGCATCTATATTGATAAAACATTTTTCCTGTGTAGAAATTAGACTCATATAAATTAACTTCAATCTTAAAGACTACATTGTCTTTCTTTGAGAAGTAAGTGTGCTTACATCTTTTGTAGTTCTGCGCTCTAAATCATCATAGCAGCGAGAAGGTCAGCACTACAAAACAAAGCCTTATCTAGGGCTTTGGGGATTTTTGAGCTTTTCTGATTAACAGTGTAGGATACTTCTTTAGACTCACATCTGTTACTACATAACTGCCAAACAATGTTTAACCTATTTCACCATTTTTGAATGTTGTAGTGCAGTTTATAATGATAGTAGTAGGGCTAGGTCTTGTCACTGTGTTGTTTGTGGATAATAAAGTGGTATATGTTCTACTGACTGCGAATTTGGTTTATTTGTTATTGTCAAACAGTCTTTAAAGTGGCTGCCAGGCAATCTTACTTTTACCTTATTTTAATGTTACCATTCTAAAATATAGCTGTAACATTCTTTTAAATGTCTTCAAATGCTCTTACAAAATGCACTTTTATCTACTAAAAGTTAGAGATTTGTTGAAGAAAATTATTAAAGCAAATGTAATTTCATGTTTATTATTCAAAGAGAAGTTCAGTGCCACGTGGTAATATTTAATGACAGAAATGTTACTATTCACACACAGTGCATTAAGTAGAGATTTTTTTTTTGTTGCTTTCTGGTATATAAATGGAAAGGATACATTGTTTTTTTTCTACTGCATTTATTTATGCAACTTTTATATTACAAGGGATTCATTTAAATATCTGAGGGAAGACAGTCAAACAAGATCATTTAAATTGCATCCTGCCAGTCGTTATGTGTGAGTTTTTATGACATTGTCATGTGTAATGACAGGTTTATTTCAATTAAAGTAGAGAGCAACATCCTTCCCCCACCCCAAAACAAGCTAAAAACCTAGTCTGTTTCAGTGCATCAGCTAATCTAATGAAATACTAAGACTTTGCTGTCTTTTTGTTGTCCTTTCAAAACATGCTTTCCTCAGTGTTCATGTAGAACTTGTGAAAATACATGGGTCTTGGGGAAGTGGTCTGGAAATTTATGTGTCTGTATTAACAATCTGAGCTCAGACGTGCCGGTACACCAAGAAAGGAGCATGAAGGCATTCAGCACTTCTGGAGTTGCTGAGAATTTAACAGGATCAAACTCTTAATTGCATTTTAATGTTCTTTCTCTAACAGTCTTATACATCAATGTTGAATGTTCCAGCAGTGTGATCTGAAAACCAAATGGTTGTCTTTAAGCTTACACAAGCTGCTTTATAAGCTACTAAAACTAAACTACTTTGAAAGTAATTTAAACTAGTTATTGAAGTTGAACTGCATCTTGGAAGGTGTTTAATATCTTGGACTTGTTCACACACTTACTTGAAAACAGTAGTTAAAATGGTACAGTTTTAAAAATATATTTTTAAAAATAAAACTATTAAATGTGAATAGTTTTGAGTAGTCTTGTGATTCGTACCTAGAAGTTCAGAATGTT
Organism: Strix aluco; assembly: GCF_031877795.1. Taxonomy (NCBI): domain Eukaryota; kingdom Metazoa; phylum Chordata; class Aves; order Strigiformes; family Strigidae; genus Strix; species Strix aluco. The sequence continues at coordinate 31,301,836 of NC_133971.1, forward strand.
TTTTTTCCCCTCTATTCAGTGAACATTGCAGCATCTAAATTTCTGTCAGATCCCATAGGCTTGAGTAGCACGAGAAGTAGCTGATGTTTCAGTGTTAGTGGTATCCTTAAGCTGCTAGGCTGCTGGAGTCAATCCTGAAGATTTAGCTTTAAAGGATGTAATATATATTGGTGACAGACAACAAAGCTTTTAAGAGTTTGAATGATGCAACAAGGAAAGCTGCAGAAAATATATATTCTTAAGTTCTCTCTAACCAGTTTTGAATTTCCTTTCTGTGAACGTGTCTGTAGATAAAATCATACCATCGTAGTAACTGTTCCCAAGCTTTCTTTGTTTTCCTTAGTTTTGAAAACTGTTTTTAAATAAAATCTTTTTTTCCCCCAAATTATCTGAGTTTTTAGTTGGAAAAGTTGATAGAATCTGGTGATATAATACTATATCCACATTTTTATGATATATCCATCATTAAAATTAAGATAATGGATCATATCCTGAAACTCCTATGTTTCATCCCACTTTCCCATGTTAGAAGGAGGCCTAGGAGACTTCACCAGTTGAAAATTTTTTACATAAAAGAATCCTTAGATGATGTGGGGCCACTGCAGTAGACTCATGATCCTGTGTTTCACCCTCAGTAAGACAAGTGTGGTAAGGGACCAGAGAATCTCCATTTTGGAGGTTCCTATCAGTGAACAGCTCTCTGAAGCAGTGTTGTAACAACAAGAAAAACAGCCTGAAGGATACAGTATTTTTTATTATTCTGCAGCCGGCCTCCAGCTAGAGAAAGGGAAATGCGTAGGAAATAGCGATAATTGGAAGCCACCTAATGTCCTGATTTGCTCTGAATCTTTCAAGCACAGAGTAGAATCTGTGCCATTGCATTAGCACTAGTTTATATTTACCTGCATAAAATTTCATAATTATCTGGTTATTTTTCCACTTAAGTGTTTAATGTTATAATATGCAAAGAATATACTTTTGCGTCTTACTACACAGAATGCCAAATGATCTTGCATAAGCTTTATTATAAGGACACAGGAATTTATGGGATTTGTAAGCAAATTATGATGGAGACTAATTGCTATGATTAGAAGATAAAGTAGGCTTCATTATAAGCAAAATATGCCTAAATTACATTTACGGAAAGTAACTCTACTAGAAGAGTATTCTTTTGGTAGCAAAGGAAACATTTAAAATTAGGATATACCAGGTATCCCTTTACATTTATCAGTAGTGTGGCTCCTTGCCTTGTTGCATTACAGGTGAAACTGAGCTGTAGGTCTAATACCATTACATGGTATCTGAAGACATTGTGTTTTTTGTAGTGGTAGCTGAACCATTGTTCCCCAAAATAACATAATTTGCTCAGCTTTTCTGATCTGCTCTTTGATTTCTGTTCAGGAATTAGGTGATCTCCTTCCCACAGTAGGGTCATAAGGGAAGAGGATGGGGTTTAGGCATTACTTTAAGAACTAATTTTTCTCTTTTCTGACAACAGGTGAGTTGGAGGGACTTTGCCAGGTTCTGGTACTGCAGGAGCTAATGGGCTACTTATATGAGCTGCTGGGTTTGGAGATTAGATGAAGGAGAATGCCTGTAGCAGACTCCCTACTGTAGTTGCTACAATAGCTTCAACTGTTAAGTAGTGAAGATAGTGGTGAGACTTTGGCATTGGCTGCCAAGGTAATTTTGAGCTGCCATAATTTTCCTGAGGAAAAGTGAGAAAAACTGAATAGAATTTTCTGGGACAAAGGAGTGGGAGTTCCCTAGTTTTTGAGCATTCACAAATCGTGAGTTTCTCAAAGAATGCTGACGAGGATCCTTTGTGATAGGAAGGTTAGCTAATTCAGTATAGTATTTACTACTAATTTTTTCTCTTGTGTTCAAATAATGGTATTGTCAGCAGCATGCTTTTTTTTTTTTAGTGAAGAAAATATTCTAAATTGGGTAGCACTAGTTGTACTTTTGAAATAGTAAGAAAATTGAAAAAAATAAGGGAAATACTTTTGTGTGTAAAAAACTATCATATCTATTTGCTATTGCAAGCTTAGGCTCAAAATAATATTTTTACTACAGCAGCTGCTTTATTGTGACAATATGCAATTGAAAGTTTGACATTTTCTGACATTTTCTAAAATACACTGATTTTTGTGTTTATTGTACACAGCTGGTATTAAACATACTGCATTTTTTAAAGATAATTTAGAACTTAACACAAATTCTCCTCTGGTTACCCCTATTGCTGATATTGAGTAGTGAAAATTTTCACCTTTCTGCTGAATTCCTAACATCTTGCATTAACAACAGTGTTATGGAAAATGTGGGAGTTGGCTATTTCACCTGAAGCTGATGAAGCCTCACTTTGGAGAACTCTTTCCAATTTGTCTAGAACACATCAGTAAGTATTAATATGAAAAGAGAGAGTAGTAGAAGGGAGTAGTAGGCATCAAGAATTACACAATTAATGAAATAATTTGGTTTGATTAGTCTGAAAAAGAGAAGATTGAGCCATAATATCAGAAGCCTTTCAAGACATTCTTTTAAGGAGAATGTTACTCCTTTGTTCTCTCTGTCCAGGCAGAGTGATACAAGAGAGGGTATACTTCCGTTGCCTGAAAGATGATTTACATTACCTTTTAGAGAAACATTTTCTTACTGGAAGGCTATCTGATAATGAAATATCCATTATTAAGTATTTTGGAGACCTTGTGTAGTACCCAGCACGTCACTGACAAATACTTCTCAATGCAGAATCCAGCTGCAATATTGTTTACTACTCCTGTGTGCAAGCCACTTCTGTGTGACACCTTTACTCAAGCAGATCAAGTAACAACACATTCTCTCTATGTGTGACCTGGTAAATAGGTGTGGATTTATTTGTCCTTCAAAAATTTCTTTCCAAGAGATTAAGAATTAGGGAACCAGGAAGGTGTGTGGAATTTGGAAAACCTGTGCATATATGCGCATGTACTTTCACTGAAAATTCTACATGAGAAATTTGTGACGTTGATAGCAGGTAAAGGTTTTTAAGTATTCACACCACTAGTGATCTTCTGACAAAGGGTTGCCATAGTAGTTTAGGTATTCTACAAGACTCCCTTACAAATGTTACGTTATCTTTAGTGTCTTGGACTACCACTAAGCTTTCCCTTCCCTTCCTTTCTTTGCCACACTCCCCCCACCCCATGACCAGAATCTTGCTGCAGTTTTCTGAGATCTGTGTAAGTTGTAAAATTTCTGTATAGTGTTTGTGGGAAGTTATGGTTTTGGAAAATTATTATAGACTAAGTTGGTGGCAAAGTTTGTAAAACTTCCCAGTTCTATATGAGATGTCTCTAAGACAGAATCCTCCTAATTCATAGGAGATTTATCAGATTCTGTTATTTCTGCCCTTTGTTTTAAGAATTTCAAATACATTTTTGCTTGAATTCATCTCATGTTTTCTTTTACTTACTAAAACTCAACAAGATCTCCCAATGATTGTATATCAGGGTTTTTCTTTTTGGCAGAAAAACTTGATAAAATTGCAAATTGTGATTAATGTTCTTCTGTTACCTCATGTTCGTCAGCTTGGGTAAATTATCTCAGATGAGATAAAGCAAAACATTGCCAGCTACCCTTGTATGTCAGTTACAAAGATGAAAAGACGGACATTGTAGGATACAAGAAATGAGCTAAAACTATGAGTTAAGCACAGAAAGAAAATCTCAACCCTAACTGTATCTGTTCCCATGTTAAGGAGGACAAGTTGCAGAGGATAGCCTTTCTGAATTAGTGAAGAACAGCTAGATAGACTGTATCAAACTCAGGCCTGATTTAAACTGGAGTACCAGCAAAGTTAAGGAATACATTATGAAAAGGTTGAATATGCCCTATTTTTTGTACCACCAGAGAACAGCCTTCTGTTCTTTTAGTAAAGAGGATTGATTGGCATCTTTAAATTCAATGTAAGTTTAAAAAAGCCTGAACAACTTTCCTTTGTTAAGTATCTCAAGCTGTGGTTTTAGTCCTTTCTCTTCAATTCAGCAATTTTTGAGGGGTGAATGCATATTTATTATGAAGTATATTAAAAACCTCTTTTTCACTGAAAGAAAAGAATTGGATTTGTCAGCTTAATTTGGTGACCTTCACTCCTCTGTTTATTTCTTAGTTTTTGCTTATTAAGTAATACTGAATGTAATATGAATTATTTGTTTACTTACACTGAAAATGTTGTAATTAAAATATTGCAGACTGGATTAGTCTCTGCTCTTACCTTACCAATGGATTAATGCAATTATTTACTTTCAATACCAAAAGCAGTATTTGCAGTATTTATTCAATCCCTCCATTGTTCTAAAATGTTTATTCTATTCTTTGGCTGCAAATAGATTTGTATATTTATTAAACCATTTAAAAAAAATCACTTTGGTATCTTAGTTGTTGAAAAAAAAAAAGTGTATTGCTGTATGGAGTTGAATAGATAAATGAGAACTGGATTTTAACAAAAAATGCTATTGCTACAAATGCTTGTTTCCTCCCCCAGTTTGACAAGGAAAATAGTATTTTAAGTGTACAGTGTTGGTTTCGATGGTATTCAGCAACATATGCAATATTTAACAAGTTAACTGAATAGTGAGAAAAATCCAGAATACTTGGATCTGGTCAAACCTTGTTTATCACACTAATACCTTCTAGTGTTGGTACAAGGCAAGCTTACCATCTTTCCTTCTCCTGTGCTTTTATTTTTCTGGTTTTGTTCATTTTCTTCCCTCATACAACAAAAACATATCTAAAATTCTTCTCGTGAGAAATCCTCAGATTTCTTGTTCTTCTCTTTCCCTTAAATCTGTGTTTCAAGTTAGCTTTCTGATTCAATTTGCATGTTATGTTCCCTCTCTGCTTTTGTGTTGTTGGTGCGGTTTTTTTGTTGTGTGGTGTTGTTGTTGTTGTTGTTGTTTTGTTTTGGTTTTTGTTTGTGTTTTTTTTTTTTTCCCCCCTTCTGTTTTAGGACTTACTGTTTTGTCTGGTTAATGCTGTAATATACCTGGACTGATTTTAGCCAGCCTTGGTGTGTACAGCTGAGCTAGTCACCACAGATTCGTGTAATGTCAGCAGAGGGAAACAGGCATTTGCAGATTGTACTTTCTTTAGCAAGAGACCTTAGGCATGAGTTTAAGCAAGACATGAATTGTAGGCTAAACTCCATTGGCTATATTGGCAAGTTTGCCACTGGCTGCAAACATAATTTAGAATGTCTGTACTCAACATAAGAATTTACATTTCGTCTAAAGACTGTTATTCCATTACTTCTATGGTTCTTTTGTGAAATGCCATGGAATACATATGCCTTAAACTCTTTTGTTTAGGTGTTATGAAAGATTCAAGAGATATTAACTTGTTTGCCATCAACAAACATTTTTGGCAGGGTTGTCGGAGATATATATATATGTGAGTATCTTTTAGGACACTTCTCAGAAATGAAGAGATTTTAATCTAGTGTCTGTATATTAAGGCTATTTTTCACATCTTATGCACGAATATAAACATTGTGTTTTTCTCTGTCTGTGTTACCTCTGATATACTTGTTAAATAAAGCCTTTTTTCAGGAGTTACTCAGTGTTACATTCCAGTTTCTAACAGTACTTCTGTGTGTGCTTCACAAAATGTGATTGGCTGTGTATTCAAGTTCTTTCTTCCATGCTCAGACTTTTATGATCTTTAAGACTGCTGAACACTTGCTGAGAATCCAGCTTGGCTTTCATTGTTGTGGAAAGACCAAACAAATTGGTCTGTGAAAATAATGTGTTATAGCACATTTTCTAACCCTGATTCTTGAAAGAGAGACTGGTGCACAACAAATGTCAACATTGATTAAAAACTTTCTTTACTGTGTTTTAAAAAATGTACATATGTTCTTTTTTTTTTTTACATAGCAGATAGAAAGTGGATTCCCATCTGTTTCTGTTTATCATGGCCAAATGTACAAAAATCTGTTTGGACTGATGGTACTTGCTCATCCAGAATAAAATGAGTGAAACATTCCATTTATGAATTACAAGGTATAAAATGAAATAATTTCCCAATATCGTTCAGGAGGCTTATTGCAAAGTATGGTTGGTAGCTGCTAAAAGACTTGTTGCATTTTATTAGGCGCATTACTGTTAGGCAAAGATTATTAGTCAAATTATTTTTCTCAATACCAAACAGGTTTGTTTCTTTGCTGTTCCATCTTAAAACAGTGCTGATTATCATGAGCAGTAACAGCATGTGCCTGATATTCTTTAGCTCAGGCCTTTTAGGGGAGGGAGGATAATGACTTTGGCACTTTATTTATAATGCTTCGAAAACACGTGTGTGAAAGTTGCCTGGCACATAATTGCTTAGGAGCATGGTGCCCTACCTAATGCATTCAGGAGTTTCCTCAATAGGTATCACCACAAAACTGTTACTGCTCTTCATGGTATATCCAGCCTACTAGGTTTCTTTTTTTATTAATCTTATTATTTTGCCAAAGGCTCATTTCATATTTTCCCTTTGGAGTCTTGTCAGTGCTAGCGTGTTTACTCTAAAATTTCCAACCAGTGTTTAAGTGCTAAGGCTTGGTCAACAGGCCCAAGCCAGAGTTGACCTATAGATGAATCCTGTATATTTTACAACTGATAACCATTGTGCTAGTAGGTATTGTACTAGGTTATAACAAACCACCTATGCTGATGTAAAAAGTGCTAAAGTGTTGAAGTATTGAAGCCTGAACAACAGGCCCCGAGCCAAGGCTGCTAACTTAGTATGTAGTCATTAATGAAATGTGTGCTCATTAATGAAGGATGTAGCTTAGCTATCATAAAACATGTCTATCCTGAATATATCTTTATCCTTCCTTGCGTAGGGGCAAGTTAACAAGGCCATGGAGCCAGCTGTCTGGTATTGGACCAGATGTGTGGCCTTGTTCTGAAAAGAACATAAATAAACTGGATAAGCAGGGAAACTCCCTTGGCTTCCTCCTTTAACCCTGGCCAGGCTCTAGAGGAATCTAATTGGAGAGTGAAGCCAGATGTTTACTGCACCATAGTCAGGTGTACTTGTTTATTCAATACTATATATCCTGGACCAGCTTGCAGCGACTTTGGAAGCCTCACCTACCGGTGGACGCACCGCGTAGGATTTCCCACTTGCCGGGACAGGCTCTCCAAATCCTCGCTGTAACCGGGGCTCCCCAGCGTTTGCAGATCTGAAAGTTGGCAACGTATGCAAGTGGTGATGTATCTCTCTTAATCACTGTTCTCTCTATTGTGTAGTAATGATTTGATGCATTACCCTGTATTTTGCTGTTTGTTTGCTTTAAGTGCACTATTCTGTCTTTTCTTACTGCATATTTTCTGTATTACTGTTACGTTATTTAGTTATCCCCAGAAAAATACACCTACTCTTTTCACGCTGGTGTCAGAGTTTATTTGGTATCCTTAATCAGCAAGTGTTACCACTGGTTCAGCTATACAGCTGGCAGGAGCAGTGAGAACTGCAGCATATGCAAGGTGCTGAAAGCTTTTGGCAACTTCACCTTTTTGCTTTCTAAACCAGCTATGAGCAAAGTTTGTACAATGGAAGTTTGCCTTTGTCAATGCTTACATCACTGCATCTTCTGGTGTGTACAAGCTGACAGTAATAAGAATAGGAAAATTCTTTAATAAAATGTTGGTGTAAAGGTAGCATGAGTTGTCTGCTATATAGCTGTTGCAAGACCAGTGATAATCCTGTGGCCTATGTTATGGTTGCCAAGGAGGATTGGATATGGTTTCTTTCATAGCTTTCAACAGTGCTCTTGTCAACAGTGCTTAATTGGATAAGCAGATAGTTGAAGAGTCAAGTGAGGCCATGCCTCTCAGAAAAGGTGTGAGCTGAGTTCTTTTGAGCAAGTTTTCTATCATGTTTAAGAAAAAGAATATAGTTGGGTTTTTTTTAAGCATTCTTTAAAGTGAGAAGCTGTAAAAGTCTAATAAAAAGCCGCCTCTTGGGAGAGGAGAGCTTGTAGAATTATCATAAATTGAATGATCACCAGAAAACTACTGATTTTACAGAAATGAAAAGCAAAGAAACCTTGATATTGTAGCTTTTTAGGATGTGTAAGTCACTGTAGATGTGCAGAACTACAGTTGGAATTCACTGAGATTGACTCAAGTATAAAAAAGGCAAGTCCATTTAAGATGTACATATACAAATTTAAAGGGAAGAATCCAAATAACCAAATAAGATAATAAAATAAAGGGCCAAAACATTTCATAATGGAACAGTAACAGTGTTAAAAACACATAGTGCAAATGACCAAATTTCCTAGCAATATTAATTTGACCATATTGCAGAACATTTGATTTATGGATTAAAACTGAGATTTATTCAAGATAAGTCCTTTTGCCTTGAGTTAGCTGTATACAGACATTACTACCTTTTTAACCAGTGAAACATGGATTTCTGCATGGAAGGCTTTGTCTTCATTAAGTGTAGTATCATATAATAAAATACATCACATGAGCAATAGGTCAGCATGTTTTTGAACCAATCCCCAAAACACCTACTTTGTCTTTTGCAGAATAAAATAGTAAACTGTCAGCTGCAATCTTGGAAAGTTTTTCCAGTTTCTTGGGAGTTGTTAGATTCTTTCCCCCTTTCTGAGGCTCAACTTCACTTTTCTACCTGACTCTTCTACCCTCTGCTTCCCTGAGGGGCAAGGTGGGAGATAAGGGTGTATGGTCAGTCTATAGGGATTTCCTCTCTCACTCCTTTCTTCTGTCACTTTTCCACTGCTCCAGTGTGGGCTCTCCCCACAGGCTGAAGTTCTTTCAGGAGACTTCCAACTACTCCAGCCTGCGCTCTCAATGGACTGCAGGGAAATACCTACTCCACCACGAAGCACCTCCTTCCCTCCTTCTCTGACCTTTGTGTTCCGTCTTCTGTTTCTCACTGTATTTTTTGTTCCCTCTTCCTCTGACTGTCTGGTGGTTTTGCCCTTTCTGAAGTATGTTTTTGCAGAGGCATCACTCTCTTGGCTGCTGGGCTCTGCTGTGCCCTGTCATGGGTCCACTGGAGCTTCCTGGAATGGGCTGTGTCCAGCACAGGGCAGCCTCTGACCTCTCCCCATAGAGGCTGCCCTGCAGGTCCACCCTACCAACACCTTGCCATGGGCACACAGTGCGGTATTTTATACTATTTAGACAGTGTGCAGTTTTTGCTTTTATTCTACTTTTAATCTTAAAGATTCATCATCTAGGAATTGTTGTTAAGAAAATACATTTTCATGATGATGATTTATTTAGTGGTATATATCTAGTTGCTGTAGTTCTTCAAAATCCCTGCATCTGTGATTTGGACTTTTGTTGTATTATGCTGCTGCTGAGACCCAGATAAGCTTGAACCCTTGGAGAATTCACTGTTATTTGAATCATAGTGGCTTTGCTAATCTTTCTGCTATATTTCATTTTGGAATCTGCCTTTTCTTAAATGCTTCAGTCACATTTACATGGAAAAATGTTATATTACAGCTGCGCTGCTTTTGGCTTTGGGTCTTATTATGCTGAGGATTCAAGATATGCCTTTCTGTCCATAGGGACAAATGCAGTATAACTGTAATTCTCTAGATACCAGAGTTGATTATTAAGGTACAGCATATTCTGTGAGGAAAACCAGTGTCTCTTTATGGACTGACTTGTTCTGTAGTGAGGTTTGAGGTGTGTAGTGCATTAAATTTGACCAAAATTGGCTTGTAGCACATGTCAAACTGCAAAATGAAAGTTAATCATAGCCTGTGCTAACACATGTGTACTTATTTAAGTGATAATGTGTTTCTGTAATTTTAACATGTCTGAGCAGTAAGAGTACTTGTTTTCTGGTAATTGTCGATAGCTGTGCTGGTTTCTAACCAGTGGGTTTTTGCTCCCTTGGCCCCTTCCCCCCCTTTTTTTTAACCTGTGCTTGTGCATGCAAGCTAGTACAGGCATGTTAGCATAACCTGCCATTGTGCCGCCTTCTTCCTGTATAATCACACTGTTAGTAAAAAATCTTTTTGATGAACATAGTAAGTGTTTGGGTATTAACTGCAATCTTAGGCAACACCTTTTATAAATTATTTCCAAGTGAGCTGTGTTCAGATTCACTGGTGAGGGAAGGAACAGTAATATATTCCCCCCCCCCACCCCCCATATGCTTTCTAGTTATTATGGTGTTCTCCAAGTCTGTTTGGCTTGGCTTTCAAAATCACTGCATTGAAAAAGACTCATGAATGCTGTGCATAAAATTGCTGATACTGAGGTCGCTTGTGCCACAGGAAAAATGTTAGATCTAATTTTTCTGTATATTTTGCTGCTAAACATTGTTTAAGGGGGTCTGGAATTTCCATGTAAAACATCTGTGACCGTACATTATGCCCAGATTCAGCCCCCATGCTTTTTAGAAATATACGGTTAATTCTTAGGTATGAGAAGTGTGGTTTATGATAGTTGTTTATTCTCCAGAAACCCATTCACAAACTTCGTGAAGCTGGAGCCAAAAATAAGTGCTATGTATGAAGATCATAGGTGGAGGAAAGGCTTGCTTTTTTTTTTTTTTTTTTTTGGACACATGCAGTTCCTGGCTCTTGATCTCATTTTCACTTAAAACAAACTTCTGATTCAAATGACTGCAATAAATGGCTCTTTGGGCCTTGTGTCATCTTTGCAGGGCTGCAGAATACATTCAGAACATCCCCATTGTTCTTGGTATGCATCTGCAGCTGTGGTTAAAATGGTACTGTTTCAGTTCAGTCATGTTGGTAGAAGTCCTATGCACGAATAAATTTACTTAGGCTCGTTTGGCTGTTGGAGAGGATTGTAGGTTGCCTGGAGGTCTGTACAAGCTCTCTGTTAGTAGCTGGGTTATCTTGGGGCATCTTTACCCCATCATAGTACAGAGAGTTATGCAGTAGTTTTGTACTGTGTCTTTTTGCTAAATCCCATTGTATTACCACACTCTCTCCCTCAGCCGCAGTTGCATTGTCTTACCTTAAATTGTTTCTTCCCATTTACAGCCTAGTGTATTTGCGTAGCTTCTGTCTGAACAGTGAATGCAAAAAGGGCATCTGCTGTGCCATCTCTGCCAACGTGCTACTGCCTCATTGCTGAGGTAGGTCAGAAGTACAGCATGCCATACAGCCAGTCACCAGCTGCCACAATTCATTTAGATGTCACTGAGAGCAGGCATATAACCCTGTCAGACGTTGCACATAATGAATCATTGAATTATTCACCCCTTCATGGAATTTTTTATCTGAATGTGGATGCTATTAATGATAGCTCCTTTCTTCAGACAATCTGTTTTTTCTTTCAAAAATACATTAGTTTTTAAGCAGCAAGGGGCTGCATTGCTCTAAGTAGTCATGAAGTCTAACAAGGAATAAGAAAACTTAAATATATCAGGGAAAACAACTTTATCAAAAGGCAGAATGCTTATAGTGTCTGACTAAAGATTTAATTTGAATACGAAGTATCAGACTAAATACTCATTAAAAATGTAAGCAAGTTATAATTGCATTAATATTGCGTATAAAAATGAAGATATAACAATAAAAGTATTCCATATAGGAGAAAAGATCATATGTCTTTGGATTGTAGTTTACTGTAACTTCACTCAAATGCATGTTTACGAGCACATTTAAGCAGCTGAAATTTCCTTACATTCAGCACTGATAAGTTTTAAATTAGTTCAGGAGAAATCCTCAATCCTATTGGTCAGAGGTCAAGTGAAGGATTGTAGCCAGGCCTGCTGAGCTATCTTGGTTTTTTTTTAATTTATTTTTCTGATCTGACACTTTATCGATATTATGGGAAAATTATTTCCTACTTCACCCTCCCAGAAGAATTATGTAACTCTTTAAGTTTATGGATTTGTTAAACAATCATTCTTGTATTTTACCTCTGAATACAACCAATCTCTTCCATTTTTCCTCTCTTGCTAACTAGTGGCATTTTTAAAATTAAATGCATATCATAACTGAAGTTTTAAAATTCACCATCCATAATCACTGGTGGGGAAAATTTACTGGCTTTTAAACCTTGTGGAAGTTATCCTTTTTGGCTTATGTTTATTGTTTTCAGGCACTGATATAAGCCTGGCATGCAAAGATTTGTAGATGGAGTTGTCAACTATTTTTTTTACGTTTCACAGGACCATAGAATAATTCAGGGCCCTGGCTCCACTGCCAGGCTGTCCTCACGGGGAAGAAACTTTCTCCTTAGTGCCAGCCTGCACCTCTTGTGTTTCAGTAATGCTCACTGTCTCTCACCCTCCTGTGATCCACCACTGTGGCTCTGTTCTCTTGGTAACCTCTCAGATACTGAGGGCCTGCTGTTGGTTCTCCCCTGAAACCACCTCAACCATTCTCCAGGCTAAATAAGCTCATCTCACTCAGGCTCCTCATGCTTTTTTCACTGACTGCCTTGACGAACATCTGCTGAACTCACTCCTTTTTATCTGCATTTTTCAGAAAGGGAGAGAACTGGACACAGTATCTAAGTGTGGTCTGGTGAGTGCTGAGAAGAAGGTGACAGTCACTTCCCTTAACCTGCTGGCTACCTTATGGTTCTTATTACGTACGATGCTGCTGGCCCTTGTTGATGCCAGAGAGTATGGCTGGCAAGCACTGCATTGCTCACAAGGGCCCCAGGGTCTTTTCTGCTGACCTCCCCAGCCCATCCATCCCCAGCCTGTGTCATTGCCAGGAGCTTTGCCTTCCCAGGGACAGGATTCCACATTTGTGAGGACAAACTGAATTTTATTAGACTCCTGTCAGCCCATTCCTACCTGCCCAGGTCTTTCTGAATATCAGCTTTGCCCTTGCATATCAACCATTCCCCCAGCTTGGTGTCATCTGCAAACTTGACAGTGTACTCCATCACCTCCTCCAGGTCACTGATAGAAATATTAGTCAGATCATAGGATAGACTCTTGCAGTACTTTGCTTATTTCTGGCCTCCAGGTAGACTGTGACCCACTAACCACAACTTTTCTAGCCTGTCCATCTGATGAGTATTTTACCTATCTAGTTGTCCATCCACCCAGACTGTAAGTTCTAAACTTGGATGCAAGAGTGTTCAGAATCACAGAATCACAGAATCATGTAGGTTGGAAAAGACCTTGAAGATCATCCAGTCCAACCATTAACCTCACACTGACAGTTCCCAATTACACCATATCCCTCAGCGCTATGTCAACCCAACTCTTAAACATCTCCAGGGATGGGGACTCCACCACTGCCCTGGGCAGCCCATTCCAATGCCTAACAACCCCTTCTGGAAAGAAATGCTTCCTAATATCCAGTCTAAACCTTCCCTGGCACAACTTGAGGCCATTCCCTCTTGTCCTATCGCTTGTTACTTCATTAAAGAGACTCATCCCCAGCTCTCTGCAACTTCCTTTCAGGGAGTTGTAGAGGGCGATGAGGTCTCCCCTCAGCCTCCTCTTCTCCAGACTAAACAACCCCAGTTCCCTCAGCCGCTCCTCGTACGACATGTGCTCCAGACCCTTCACCAGCTTCGTTGCCCTTCTCTGGACACGCTCGAGTAATTCAATGTCCTTTTTGTAGTGAGGGGCCCAAAACTGAACACAGTCATCGAGGTGCGGTCTCACCAGTGCCCAGTACAGGGGTAAGATCACTTCCCTGTCCCTGCTGGCCACACTATTGCTGATACAAGCCAGGATGCCATTGGCCTTCTTGGCCACCTGGGCACACTGCTGGCTCCTGTTCAGCCGGCTGTCAATCAACACCCCCAGGTCCCTCTCTGACTGGCAGCTCTCCAGCCACTCCTCCCCAAGCCTGTAGCGCTGCTGGGGGTTGTTGTGGCCCAAGTGCAGCACCCGGCATTTGGCCTTATTGAAAGTCCTCCAGTTGGCCTTAGCCCATCGCTCCAGCCTGTCCAGATCTCTCTGCAGAGCCTCCCTACCCTCGAGCAGATCAACACTCCCACCCAACTTGGTGTCATCTGCAAACTTACTGAGGGTGCACTCGATCCCCTCGTCTAGATCATCAATAAAGATGTTAAACAGGAGTGGCCCCAAAACTGAGCCTTGGGGGGCACCACTCATGACTGGCTGCCAACTGGATTTAACTCCATTCACCACAACTCTTTTGCCTGGCCATCCAGACAGTTTTTTACCCAGTGAAGCGTGTGCCCATCCAAGCCACGAGCAGCCCGTTTTGCCAGGAGAATGCTGTGGGAAACAGTGTCAAAAGCCTTACTGAAGTCAAGGTAGACAACATCCACAGCCTTTCCCTCATCCAACAAGCAGGTCGCCCTGTTGTAGAAGGAGATCAGATTTGTCAAGCAGGACCTGCCTCTCATAAACCCATGCTGACTGGGCCTGATGTGGGAGACAGTGTTGAAAGCCTTGCTAAGGTTGAGGTGACTGACACCCACTGACAACCACAAATCTGGTCATTTTGTTAGAGAAGACAATTAGGTTGTTCAGGCATGATTCACCCTTGATGCCTGGAAGTGTATTGCAGGATGACTCATTTCATGATTTTTCTCTGAGACCTAAAAAGGCCAACTGGTCTGCAGTTTCTGGACGACCCTTTTGTCGTGGTTTTGAAGATACCTTCAATGTTTGCTGTTGTCCAGTCACCAGACCCTTCCCCTGTCATCTCCACAACATTTCAAAGATGACAGCAGTTTCACTATGACATTGACCAGTTGTTTGGATACAGCCCATCAGCTGCATGGAGCTGGATGGATTGAGTTTTGGCAGCAATTCTTGACTCAGCTCTCACCCACTGTTGGTAGTTCATCTCCTTCTTGTACTCTATCACTAAGCATGGAAGATGGAGGGACCTTGTGAAGACTGCAGCAAAGAAAGTGCCTCAGCCTTGTTTGTGCCTCCTGTCACTACATCACTCTCTATTCAACAGCTGGTGCACAGTTTACATGCTCAGCCTTTTATTACTAAAGCAGTGGTAAGCTCTTGTTGCCATTTGATGTCCTTTACAAGTGACAACTCTAGATGAGCTTTGGCTCTCCTAACATCATACCTACTAGCATGAAGTTGTTCTTTCATAGGCTTGTCCTGCCTCCAAATTCCATATGCTGCCTTGTTACTTTGGAGCTTAGTCTTGAGTCTTGTTTAGCCAAGCCAGCTCTAGCTCCATTTAAACATTCTGATTTTCCAGTATCAGGATGAACCATCCATAGACTTGGAAGATGCTTTCCTTAAACATATGCCAGCTTTCCTGAACTCCTTTATCCTTTGGAGCTGCCTCCTTTCGGATCCCATCACCAGTTCCTTCAAGAAGCTGAAGTATGCTCTCCTGAAGTCTGAGGTCTGTGCTGTGCTCAGCTTCCCTCCTTACTCCTTATGAAAGGAAATATGTTAACAGAACACTTACTTGAAAAGTAAAAATTATATATTTTAACAAAGACTTGAAGACCAAAGCAGAACATATCTCCTACTCTGTTACTAACAGTAGAATTCTGGATTTTTGTTCGACTAGTAAATTATGGCTGTAGGGGCATCTATTTTGTGAGTTACGCAGTATTTTTCACTGATCAGTGCAGTCTGTTAGTTGATATTTTTCAGTAATGACAAAGAAAGTGGCTGTTCAGTGGTAGTCTTAAACACAAGCTTGATTTTATGCATTTGAAATAGTAATGAGACCTTTGTTTTCTGTACCATAAGTGTTACTTGAGTAAAGGTTCAAGACACCCTACTTTAAAAAAAAAAAAAAAAAAAAAAAAGTCTTCCAAAGTGAAGTGAATGGTGCTGGTTTGTTGTTTGGTTGTTTTTGTTGTTTGGTTTTGCTTTTTTTTGGGGGAGGGGGGAGGTGGTTTTTGGTTTCGGTGGTGGTTGGTTTGGTTTTGCTTCTTTTTTGGCAGGTGACTTAAACCTGGGGCAGTAAAGCATGCCACGTACCATGTTGTATTTTCCCAGTCTGTGTGTTAACTGGAAAACTCTAACAGTGTCCATTAAGAGTGTTGGTATGCCACCATAAAACTAGGTGAGTAGAATATAAGATTTGTGATAAGTAGCAGATCAGACAAATGCTGCATGCTAATAACACTACCTCTATTTATTGCCAGTATTTCACAGTATATGTACAAGCGATACATATGTCATTGCTGTACACTAACTGATATTAGGAAGAATGGCATACTTCCATGTTTGAGTAGGTGATCAACTTTTACTATATATTCAGTAGTACCAGTTTATTTTACCTTATTACAGATGACAGTTACAAATACCATTACGAGTGATTAAAAAAAATAATTACTCTCTGAGCAGCACCATTCACTTCCAGTGCAGTGAAAGTAAGATGACATGTTCCTCAGTCAAACTGAAGAGGAAGCTACTTTGTCATTTGTGTGTGTTTAGTTTCCTTTGAGTGATGGCCCGATAAGCACTGATGATTTCCTGAAACAGAAAATATTACCTGGCAATTTCTAAGTGACTTTAAATAAGTCTGAGCATTCAAGGGTAGAAGGAAGTATGAATGTCTTTGGTCTGTGCTTTTTAATCAGTCTTCCATCTGTCCGTCTTCCCTTTGCTAAGAACATTTTTTTAGTTGGAGTTTAGACTAGTTCCTAGCCATACTTTCTTTCAAGCTGGGTACCTTTGGAGATAACAGTGATTAACAAAAGATTCTGTGGCCAGTTGTTACCAAGTCACAGTTATACTCAGCTGTTTCATGCATCTTTTAATAGTTTCAAAACTGAAAGCCAAAGAAAAATCTCTGCAGTAAGAATTTGGCTGTGGGGTGGTAGCATTTTCTTTTGCAGTTTTTTCTCAGCTACTGTAAAAAAAGGCCAAATTGAATATGACTTTTAAAAATACTGAATTGTAATTTTGCTTTTATTTTATGTTCTGTTTCAGTACAAATTACATAGTGTCAAATTTTTCTATACAATAATTACTTGTTAGATGCACAGTGATTCTCAGTAATATTGTACCTCTTGGTGCAAGTTACACCAGTTCTGTTGTTTTCTTCTATAAATAGGATGCTGGATTAAAGTAATGTGATATTGCAGCTGGGTTTTAAGAAATTATATTGGTTCTAGTATATTAAAATACATTGTCATCTCTTTAATCTGTTAACAGTTAATTGCTGTAAACTAGAAAAGACCATTCTTGACAGAAAGTATTCTTGACATTGTGGAGAATGTAATGTATTTAAATACACATCACCTTTATCCCTGTTTCTTTTCAAATCTTGATTTGATTTTAAAACTACCATGAAAGTTCTGTGGAGACAACTGATCTGCGGAGGAGTTACTATTTTATATTAAAATTACAGAAACTAACTGGTGTTTTCAAGAGTATGCTGTAAAATATAAAAACCATTCCAGACCTGGAAACAAGGTAAATGTTAAAGTCTTCCTGTCACCTGTAACTGATAACTTTCATAATGTGTATCGCCTGGTTAATGGTAGTGCTGTTTATGTTGTGTTTTTTATATGAGGAGAGAAGAAAGTGTTTTGAATACAGTACATGGTTTGGAAGTAGGAGTGGCTTTAGCTTGTGTTTGAACCGTGTCCTGTAAAACATGCAGAGCAGCTTGGTGTCAGTGTATGAGACCTGGTCTTGCAGCAAGGAAAAGATTGCCACATGACTGTGTTGGAGATGTGCTGCATACACAATATTGTAATTCAATAGCAAGTATGTTAAAGAAGCTACCATGAGGCTATTGTTATGGTTAACTAAATCTCCCAGTTGTCAGGATAAGAAAAAATGCACACATTTTTAATTGAGAAAGCATTTCTTCCAAGCATAGCTCATAGTGGTGTATTTGCTTGCAATAGCTTGGAGAGGTTAATTCAGACAGTCAAAATGGTTAAAAAAGTATTTGTTGTGTGGAAAATGTTTGAGAATTATTTGCAGAAAAACAGGCAGATGTAGAGATTGAGACCGCATGCATGATCTGAGGCAGTTGGGATAAGCTTGTGGAAAACAGATATCCATGGACAATATTATGTTGTTTAAACATTGGTTTTTTCATTCAGAGTTACCTGTTCCTTTAAGATTAAAACCTTCTTTGGTTTAAAAAGCTGTGAAAGGCTGTATTAATTACTGGTCACACATTCTGAAACAAAGGCTTGCAGACAGGCCAACTAGTTATAGCACATAATTTGAGCCCAGTTACAGATTTAAGCATTGTCTTCTCTGTTGGCTAGCAGGCTGTGAGAATGATGAACTTTCAGGATGCATCAGAGAAGGAGTTCTGTTAGGTGTAGCAGAAAAACCTGAGACAGATTCCTTTGCCCATAATTATTGCAAATCTACTCTCTGTTTCTCATTTTATTCAAATATAAAATAGTTGCCACTTTTCCAAATCTGGAGAAAGTTCTGTTTCCTAGAAACCTGGAAATGCCACTTGAGCAAATAAAATTTTTTGAGTAACAGGATTGCAGACAAAGACAGGCGGAAGGGAGGGAAACCTTGAGCACAAGTATTCAAGCTATGAATTGAATTGGGCCTAAGTGGGTGTGGAATGGTGGTAGTGGGACTTACTCATTGGTAATTTGTTGCTGTTTGACATCATGGATATTTTAAAATTATTATTGTGTTTGAAGAAATCAATCACCACTGTTTCAAAATGCTGAAATCATAGCCTTTTACTTGAGAGAGTGAGAGAGGTTTTTGACTAAATTGTTCTCCTAACTGTGCAATCCTGTTGCACTCCTTGTGTGTATATCTTCTCAAATGTGGAGAAGAATGTCTCTTAGTCCTTAGTCATTGTTGCAGAAATAGGAGAGTGCTGTGACACAGCTTCTGGTGGACATATGCTAGCCACCACAGTGTCAAATACTTTAGTTTCATTTACTTGTTAAGTGGCTTAAAAAGATGGTCCTCTAGGGTGGAAGTAACAGGAACAGCTGCTGGCAGCTGGAACCTCATCACTTAGAAATGATGAAGAACCACCAACACCTTGGGTCTACTTATCTGATAACTGTGAGAAACCTACCGGATGTTATTGAATAAAAGAAATGCAATTGTAGATAGTATCAGTAACAACTTTTTTCAATTTTTTGTATTAGTGATACAAAAGTATTCCTGCCATTGTAGAAGACCATACTAAAATTCATCTGAAAGACTGCAATTCTAATCACGTTTAAGAAAAGTTAATTCAAAAAGTTGTTGAAAAGGGAGGATTCTCATTTGAAAGCAAATTAAAAATTTGTTTATTGACTAGAGCACAGTTGAAGAGATAGCACAGGCACAGAAGTGGGATTGAGAAGCTATTTTATGTTGTCCTGGTTTTGGCCAGGATAGAGTTAACTTTCCTTGGGCTGAGAGGGAGCACAGCTAGAGGGCTGGGCCTGGATCGATCATTGGAGTATTCCATATCACGTGACATCATGCTCAGTATATAGGCGGACGTGTGCTCTTTCATGCCCCGTTTTCGGTTTCTGGGTCAGCGTGGAGGGATTTTCTGGTGCAGTCAGATCGCTGCTGTCGGGGGGTGGGCTGCGTACCTGTCGCTGCGCTTGGTAAGCCACTGCTGCATTTTACCTGTTTTGGACTTGTTATTGGTTTTGTTACTATTACTATTTTTTTTTATTTAACCTATGAATTTCTTCTTTTGTCCCTCCCCTATTTCACCGGGGAGGGGTGGGGGAAGTAAACAACTGGCCATGTGGTGATTGGCTACCGGCTGAGTTCAAACCACAACATATGTATAACTGCATTTTAGCTTTCTGGTTTTCTCCCCATAGGCACAATTTTTATGTCTGTTGGATGGGTCCAGGACACCAAATTGTACTTGAGTTGTGGGTAACCACATCTTACGGTTCTGTTGCAGACCTGGTGGGTTTAGAAATATTATGCTTGCAAGTATGAAAGTGTTCACCCTGGTACAAATATAACAAATCACATATGCAACCTATGGATATATTTAGGCTAGTATCACAATGAAATTTTTATGCCTGGTGGAAGTGAAGTTCTAGATTGGGGTCCTGTAAAAATAGTTTAGAAAGACATAACAAAATATTTTTTCTGTTCTTAATATTAGAGTGGGCAACCTGGTAGGTCAAGTGGGGAAAAAGACATATGGCATAGGTATAATTCCATGGACATTAACTAGAGCTGCAAAAGCATATGACAGGAATGCATTAGGGGTTTTTTTTTTAGAGATGAATGCTGAGTTCCAGAGCAAGAGGACAAGAAAGGGTAAAAAAAAAAAAAAACAACCTTTTGCCTCTTGTGCAGTAGAAATAGCTGTAGCTGTCTTGGTTCTGTTTTCATTTTGACATTAGAACCACTTGGTCTTACTTACTTTAAAGTGCAGTATTGCTTGTTATGATCACCAGAAATGGACCAGTAATAAAATCTCAACCTGCTTAAAAGCTGTCCTTAAAAAATAGGAAAAGTAACTAGTGTGTCTTTAAATAGATGGCTTTTAGTACTCTACAGTATACTGCTTGGTGTCTTTTTTACTTAAATTTTCTAATTTCCCCTA
The DNA here is from genome assembly GCF_031877795.1 of Strix aluco. NCBI lineage: Eukaryota > Metazoa > Chordata > Aves > Strigiformes > Strigidae > Strix > Strix aluco. The sequence goes on from NC_133971.1 coordinate 31,322,285, forward strand.
TTATCAGCCTGAAAGAAATAAACATTAGAAGGAAATAATCCTTGTGATCCAGACCTTATTTGGTAGGTACCTAGCAAAAGAGGTTAGTTGTGAAAATTTCTGTAGTAATTGCAGGCCTTTTATTAGGTGATTTATTTCATTCCACTTGATAGTATATGAAGAGTATGAACTTTTGGTAAAGCTTTTTAGCAGTTCTGTTTACTGCAGTCAACATCTTCCTTAAGAATGTTATCCTTGAAAAAGAAGACATACAATAAATCCATCACAGTCCCTTCTGTATTCGTTTGTATGCAATACTGAAGAAGTTGGAAGTGGTCATTTTGCCTTTTTAGAGTATACAGGGTAGAAGATGTGGTATTTGATGAGTAAATGTTTCACGGAAAACTGATTTTAAGAAGATGAGCATCTTGTTTTAGAAAGGTCATCTTGCCACTGTTTTTTCCTGTAACACAAGCATTGTGATGAATTTGGATAAAAACCTGATGTTTCTGACCCAGGTTTCAATCTTTATAATTTCTTCTAACTTAAATTTTCTTCTGTTTGTGTCTTTCTGGAACCCAGCTTTACTTTCCCCTTAAACTACTTATATTCACAAAGCTTCTGACTCTGCAAGGCATAGTGCATCCATAAGTTTTGTTGAAGTCAACAGAAGCTGAAGAAACTCTGCATTTTCTCAGAAGATAGATAAACTTAGAGGCAACTTATCAAAGAATATAATTCACAGTCCCTCTATCTTCCCTGTTGTGACTTTGTGATTGTACAAGTCTTGAGTTTAAATTACTAGTTCTTTTCCAATAGGGTTGGATACAGTTGAAAAAAAAAATCAAGTAATGTTCCCCTTTTTGGGCCACATCCTTCCCAGCAGCAGGTTTAGTGTTCACTGCATGTGTCTATTAAGCATTAATTCTTTAACTATATTTTAGTGAGAGAGCACAATATGGTATGTTCCAGTGTAAGAATCTTAATTCCTGCGCAAACATATGGCATAGAATTATCTACTTAAAGATGGAACAATCTGATAATAATTTGGTAGAATGACATCTGCACAATAAAGTAAGATGCTGATCACACTGGAAAAGTAAACGCAAAAGTTTTATACTAACTATTCTGACATCATCAGAAAGCCACTATCATTCCTCCATGGAATGTTAAAATTTAATGATCTAATTTGCTCTTATCACATGTAATATAAATAAAAAATAACCCTATTAAGTATTCAGAGACCCATGCTGAACACAAAACTTTTAAGTGCTATTTTATAGAGTTTGGACTTAAAACACTTACATATGTTTAACAGGGAATAAGAAAAAATGTTAGGAGAAAAATAAAAGTTCTGTGGTCATTTCCATCCTTTACTGAAGATGTTTACATATTCTGTTCTATTCTCTGCATAGTTTAATTTCTTCTCCTGTTGGTCCTGCCATCAAGAAATGTCATTTAACATCAGTCTTTACTTTTGGGAAAAGGCATGTTAACATGAGGACATAATTACATCTTTTGCCTGAATCAGATGAGAGTGATCATTCTCTGAGGGCAATATGAAGTGTATTTATGTCAGAGTGCCAGACCTGAAGTTAGAGAAAAAGTTCCTACAAATCAGAACTTAGAGTTGTATTACCTAAACTCATGAAGGTCTGCAAAGAAGAATCGCTTTATTTCTGAATGTGCGTGACTGAACATCAAGTTGGTAGGTCTGCTATTTTAGGCTTTGCAACTAAGGATTTCACCTCCATCGTCAGTTCTCCAAAATGGAATGGAAATACCCAGAAATTTGGACACTGCATTGAAATAGAACTCAATTCTGTTTGTAGAATTGGGATTCTTAATTAGAACTATTATAGAATTTAAGTTATTGTTTTCTTTAATTGAAATATTGGTAGCTTTTTAGATATGCAGCAATCTAGGAAAAGATCTATTAAAAATTATGGAAATGGGTAACAAATTCTGATTCTTCTGCTTTAAGTTGGGTATTACATTAAGGTAGTTCTCTGGTAGAAATGGTTTAACTATCTGGTTACACAGATAAGTTTACTTAACTAAAAAAGTTAAAGAAAACTTTTTTAGTGCAAGTGTTTAAGGGCAGAGTAAGGCTTTAGTTGATCTCTGTATTTCAGTTTTGCAATACTGAATCTATATAAAATGTATTTAATGTAGAATTAGGATAGTCAATACTATTTCATATTGATCTTTTTTTCTCTTCTTTTAAACCTAGTATTCCTACTTCAATTTACTGTGTCAAACAGCCAGGAAGAATGGCTTTTGCATTTCTTAATGGAAAGCTACTGCTGTTTACATTTTTTTTTTTTTTTCTGAAGAACGTATTTATGAATGTAGAACATATCTATGTAGGTTTTATTCTTGACAGTTAATAGATCACAATAGGAAGGCATTTTTCAAGGCATAAATAAAAGAACTGCATATAGTGATCTCCTTTTACACATCTATATTTACAGCCTTTTTTTTGGTGTTGCTGTATAAAACATACAGATATGGGTTTTTTTTTTTTTTAAATCAAAGATACAGTTGGTTGGAATGAGGTCGGAATGAGGTCTTCACTGCCTGCCAGCCTATGGAACTGATACCAGGTTTTTTTATGATAGATTTTCAGCTAGCTGCAAGTGGGGATAGAACATTTCATAGAAATGTATGGAACTATTGGAAGTTAACACAGAATTGATGCAGAAGTCTCTTCCAGTCTTTGGACATATTCTGTCTGATTAATAGGATTTTCACAGATTAAAAAGCAACCAGGATATCATACAGGACTGTTTGTTTGGTCTTAACAATTCTCACTCTGCCAAATACAAATCTCCTGTAAAGGCTTCTTGGTGGGGGCGGGGGGGAAGGCATGTAACACAGTATTCTTCTGCATGAAATGCAAATGATATTTTTATGATATTAAAACCTTTAAATTTCAATAACAGTTTCCGTTAGTTCATGTGGAATGAATGTATTTTTAAAAAATGGACTAAAAATCAGTTAAAAGGGTACATTTTATGGATTGTAAGAACCACAGTAATGTGAACTCCATGCATTAAGTCTTGTGTCTATCTGATTGAACCAAATATTCTAAGGATATGACAGCATCAGAAATGCATTATTTAGTTTTTTATGCTCACCCAAAATCCTTAGTTAAAAACATTCATATCTAATACCCTAGGCAAGCTGATTATGAAGAGGTAAATCTGATTACCTGATTGTCTTGAAAACATCAAACAGCTGTTCTTCATGAACTATTTATCCTAAATTTTGGGCCCAATCCACAGGAAGCTAGCCATATTTTTGTTTTGCCTGTAGAAGCTTCATTAGTTTTATTAGACTTTATGACTACATAAATTCTTTATCTCCCTGCAGTGTTGTGGGAAAATATCTCCTATTCATTTGGCAGAAAAATTCAATAAGCAGCACATCATACTGTCACTCTCACAAGCAGAATCCTGATCTTTTATCAAAACGTAAGGAACAATTGGCTGATGGCAATTCTGATTACTGTATAAAGTAATTATTGAAAGAAGGCATCTAGATCTTAAATGATCCTTTTATCTTCTACAGCCACCCAAATGAATAATGATAAAATGACAAATACACTTTATTGCATTCTGTTTAATAAAAAAAGAAAAAGAAAAAAACCTAAGCATACTGTTTGATAACAGGAAAATTGTCATAACAGTGTGATTTCTTTTGAATCTACTTGCTACAAATGATCAGCATTTGGTAATATTTTTGGCAAGCTCCTCATACTGCATCATAACCCTCGCTAGAGAAGTTTGTAAGGCTTCCGTCTTCACTTGTACACCCTTTTGCCCTACCCATATTAGAGAAGAGTTTTAAAAAGCTTGCTGGTTAGCACACATTTAATTGTATGCAGATTTAAAATGCTAAAGCGTAGTAAAGAGGTTTTAGTTTAAGCACACTTGGCATATCAAGAATCAGTCATGACTGATGAAGACAAAACTGTTTTGAACACACCTCCAAATACCAATGACTTGTGGTGGTGTATAATATGTTGTCATGAACAGGTTAATAGTGCAGTTACCTAGCCAAGAAAGTAATGCTACTTTTATGCTATCAACCACACAGATCTCTGGTTGTACTACCTTCTCAGCTTTAGAGGACAGTTGGAGGATTTTGTGTGGATGTGAGTGTGGGAGAAAGATGATGGATGTATGTGACTGGTGTTATAGCTGTCCAGGTTTTGATTCTGAAGTTCTTCTAGTGTCCAGTTGTGGTGGTTTTACCTTGGCTAAATGCCAGGTACCCACCAAGTTGCTTTATCACTCCCCCCCCCCCGCCCTTTTTTCTCAACAGGGCAAAGAGGGGGAGGGGAAAGAAAATAGGATAGGAAAAAAAAAAACCCTTGTGAGTGAAACAAAAGCAGTTTTAATATCAGCAAAGTGAAGCAAAGGTCCATGCGCGGAAGCAAAAAGAAAACAGATTTATTCTCTACTTCCCACGAACAGGCGATGTCGGGCCTTCTCAGGAAGCAGGGCTCCCATACACATAGTGGTTGCCTCGGAGGACCAAGGGTGACCCCACCCCCTTCCTCCTTTCTCCCAGCTTTATACTGAGCAGACGTCATATGGTCTGGAATATCCCTTTGGTCAGTTCGGGTCAGCTGTCCTGGTTGTGTCCCCTCCCAAGATCTTGCCCACCCCGTCCCACTGTGGGGGGGAAATGTCGGAAAGAGCCTTGGTGCTGTGTAAGCACTACTCAGCAGTAGCCACAACACCAGTGTGCTATCAACACCCTGCCAGCTCCCAACATCAAACACAGCACCATGAGGGCTGCTACAGGGGAAAACCAGTTCCGGCTCAGCCAGACCCAGTACACCAGTACCATTTGGTAATAATGCTCTGCAATGCCAAACTTTTTTCATTCTGTATTTTTTTGGACAGCAAACTATGTTCTATCTAGTGCATCACTAAGTGAATCTCAGATAAAATTAGAAAAATTGTTTTTTCAAATATGTGTATTTTTTATTGTCTGTGCAGTCTTCGATGCTACCAGATGTTTCTTGGATCAATAATTTGACCATCTAACCTGATTCTGAATAGGCTAATGGCAAGTCAATGCTTTTGTTTCCAGTAATACTGATACTCTGAGGTATTAGCCACACTAGGCTTTTGTAAGACAAAGAGCTAATGGATTGAGAACAGTCCTGTTATAGCCTGGTTCAATAAAATGTGTTGAACCAAAGACATGGCAAGTAATTCTGGTACCTTAGTAAATGATTTTCAATTTCTTATCTAATAATGAGCCTGAATGTTCCACACTGAACTCTGTATACCAGCTTCATATTCATTCTTACCTGTTGTAACACTTGGTGATGCTTAGTTTGCTCTAACTCTCATTATTTTGTGGGGCTGTTGAACGTATAAACAAATTACGTATATGTATCTGATATAGCTGCAGAGTCAGTGTGTTTTGTTTTTACTGTTCTCTGCAAAGCTTGACTACCACTAGAATGGAATTATTAGATCTTTTTCAGGAAAGTTCCTGCCTTATATCCATAGTTGTCAGCGTAGGAACAGTGATCACTGCAGCAGTATAACCACTTCAGTGAATAGTGAAGTAATGTTTACTTCCCCAGCTCTAGGGCGTGGTAAATTATCAGAGTTAAGAGGAATGATGGTCATCATCTTCTGTCAAGTCCTTCATTTGATTATCATTCTTTTAGAAACCATAAGCCAGAAAGGTCTGTGTTGTCAATGTCGTTGTTCCTTCATTTCTTTCTTCGCTTGAGAGGAAGGAAATTCCATTGCTTTGAATGGTCTGTCATTTTTTTTCATTAGGAGTCTAAATTGAATACAGTTTCTGTTTACACTGAGCCTTTCTGTTTGTCTGTCATATTTGTTAGCTGGAAACTCATATTTTCTAGGAATGAGTTCAATTTTCCATGACTATTGGCAGATGTTTTTCTAGGATCTTCAGTGACAATGATGTATTTGTTGATAACCCAGTGCTTGCTAGAAGGCACTTTGCTTTGCATCAGTGAGTCTGTTTTCTTGTATGAGAGCTTTAGTCAACAGAAACTTATTCCATTTCTTCCAAAAATGTCTAGGTGTAGTTTCACCCTAATTTGAATGCATACTTCATGCAATGAATTTTCCTTTCATTCAGCTACTCTTTCCTCTTTGTGGCAGGTGAAATACCTAATGCTCTGGTTCCACTCTTTTGATTTATATTTTTGCAAGTTCTGTATTTGAATAATTTTAATAGTTGAGCCCAGTGTTCCAAAATACTAGCCATAAGGTTGAGTTGTCAGTAGATTTCATTCTTTTAGTGTTGTTACTGTTTTTGTGCTCAACTTGCCACTTCAGTACCCTGGTAGGAACATTTGAGGGTTTGAATTGCAGGCCTGCAAGATGGCTTATAGCAAGAACGTGTTCAGTACCTGAACAGGTAAACTTTTGATGAGTTTTCCATGCAGCTTTTGTTCATTAAAGGAAAAAGCCATAGCGGATTCTGCAGTTTCTGTCTTACTGACTTTTTCTCCTACTTTCTCATCCTCTCCTACCTTCCCAAACCTAGACAATCTGTGTCACAAAGCCTCACTTCTCAATGTATCCACACAGCATTGTTCTCAGCCACATGGTTTACTTGACAATGACAAAAAATCTTCCTTCTGAAGCTTGTTCTAATTGGGTGCTTTTCTTTTTTGCATTGTTTCTCTCAGGATTGGTGGTTTTTTTTTTTTTTTTTTTTTTTGAGGGTCAGAGGTGTGGTTTTGTTTTGGGGTTTTTTTGGTGTCTTGTTGGGTTTTTATTAATATCACAATGCTTCATTGCTTACTTAATTTGGATTTAAATAGTGGTAGAACATTGCATAGCTACCGTTTCTTTCCATCTTTTGTTAAATGGTAAGCTACATAAATAGATAGCTGCAGTTTATTTGAAATTTCTGGGGTTTTACTAGCTTTAAAAATACATGGTAGGACCATATAATTATTTTTTCACTAATATTTTTCTTCCCTCTTTTTTTTTTTTTCTCTGTAATAGAATTGGAATAGTAGGAGAGCCTTGGGGAAAAAAAAAGTTATTTTAAGAAGTGGAAAAATCATTCTCTTTTCCTTTGTTCAGTTTAGAAATAAAGTCTAACATCTGGAGCAGGGGACTGAAAATCAGATATATTCTAGTCTCAGTTCTGACTGCAGCTTGCCTTGTGACCTTCACAGACAAGCCTTTCTGTGGTCTGGTTTCTTCTGTGTTGTCAGGAGGAAACATTAATATTTGCAAAGCATTCTGAAATTCCTGGAATGAGGGTGTATAGAACTACAGAATTTTTCATTATCTGTTGGAAGTTATATAGGTTTTCTAAATACTGTACTGTTTTGCTGAGCAAGAGTACAAATGAAGTGTCTTTGGGAGACGTAAACTCAAATTTAAGAGTCATATTGGCCAAAAGTGATTCATTAGATTGACAAGCTAGAATACATCTGTTAGGTGTTAATTTTTGTAGTTATCCTCTGTGAATTTTCAGTTAAGAATAACACTTAACAACTGGAGCAGTGAGGTTATTGATACATAAACAAAACAATGGTTTATTCAGCGTGCTGTTTGACTCAGCATTTACAGAAGCTACAAGATGTACATGAGTGATGAATTTTGGGCATTTAAGTTTAGAAAAACTGAGCCAACCTTTTGCAAGAATTTATCATGTGCCTTAGTTAAACTTAATGATTATGATGGTGCTTTACATGCTTCGCATGAGACTTGGCCACAGCTTTTCCCTCTGTTTGGAATTTCATTGCTTGCATCTCCCTTCCCCAGGCAGAAGTCATTATGTACTGTGATTTACCATAGATAACATTAATTTGCTGGTTTTAACATCCCTTAATACAATGTTCTAGATGCTAAAAGGTAAAACCTGAGAAAAATGTGTCATGACATTTTAGAACATCTTCAAAATTTTTAGAAAAAATTACTTTCTGAACTTTGAAAAGTAATTTATTAATATAAGGGCAAGTCACTACTCCGTTTGCTGTGCTGTGCTTCAGAAGCAGCATTGAGGAATGCTCAACAGTTCTAAGGCTTTAGATGGGTCTTAATAGTAGTTAGATTTCAACATGATCTGCCTGTGACCATTATCATGTGTAAATGCAACCATAATTTTTAATAACGACAGCTAGGTTTGGAGCTCTGTAAAATTCAAATTGTTGTGGGAAAAAATGTGTCTATACTCATCTGGCTATATTACCGTGAAACTTCAATTATTATTAAATCTCAACTTGAATTTAAGTTCTTTACTAGGTTTCCTATTATACTGCTATACTGACTTCTTACCTGTGATGTGTTACATACAACAATCCCTTTGCTGTAATTAATGAGCTAAGGATAAATGTAATTGTTCAGAATTGCTGTATTTGGGTCATTTGTGAATTCCTTTTTTATGCTTGATAGTAGTAAACTTCCTGTAAGTAAATCCATGATAATGATTGTGGAATTCATGTAGTCAAGATGAGGAATGACATGGTAATGGTCCTGTATTAAGGTATTGCACAACTACAAGATATTGTTTATAATGAGATATATATATACACATGTATTATAGCACAGAGTGTTTTCTTCAGGAGATCTTTTAGAATTGGTTAATTCTGGTCTGCTGCAGAATCCTTCAATTTTAAAATACAGAAATTAAAAGACAGTTTAGGTTAAGGGACAGAAGCCTTTATTTTCTGGATTTGAGAAAAATGCAGTCCAAAGGTACTGGGAAAAGAAACAATGTAGAGCTAAGAGAAGGATGGAGCAAGGGCAGCTGACACATAGCAGAGAGGTAAAGACTCCAGGCAAAGAGTTTCTGTGTATAGGCATCAGGGATGGATGGAGAAGTGAATGTGAGTGAAAGAGGAGAAGAATTTGGGCTAGAAATACAGAGTAAAATCAGAATGAAGAGAAAAAAGTTAACAGCTAATGATTAAATCTTCCATGGGGTAAGAGCAGTGCTAGGAAAGATACCAGTAAAGGATTTATGGTAATTGGGCAGACAAGGGTAGTATAGTTGTGGAAACTCTAGGAATTTTCGTGGTAAAAAAACCCCAACCCAAACATACCCAAAAAATCCCTGAACAACCCCCAAACCAGCAGTGAATCTTAATTGTCATCAGAGATATCTTTTAAACTGTTTTATTTACACTCAGGAGAGTTGAGCTTTGTTGGCAATGATAGTTGCACTGCATCAAATGAGGCAGCATGTATTGCAACAATCCTGCCTTTCCTCACCCCCATCCCCCTCTCCCCCCTTTAAAATTACTGGTTGGATAAGTGTCAAAACTTGGTAAGTGAGAATGCTGTCCTGTTACTCTGGATGACAACTCAGATTTAGAGTTCAAGACGACCTGTAAAATTACCAAAGGTGTAAAGCCCCATCTCTTCTCTTGCTGTGCATAGAAATATCTTTACCTGTCTCCAGAAAGTTCCTTGGATCATAGACTGATGTCTAGCTTCCATTTTGACTTTCATTAGTATTCTCAATCTGCACACCTAACTTATACTTAATTCAGTGGTTTCTGGGTCACATAAATGAAGAAAGAGTATAATCAACAAGGTGTAACATGCCGATAAAGAGAAAGAAGGGCTGAGAGGTGGAACAATTAAGAAAAGATGGGATTCTTTCATCTGTGTTCTGTCACACTGTTTTTGCTGCCCAGGTTTCAAAGGAATTGGAGGTAAACAGCCACATTTTTGCAATGGCATCTGATGCTGATGGAAACAATTCTGCATGATATAAATTGAGTCTTTTTTTGTATAGGAATGTGTAGGTGCCATTAGGTGTAAGTATATAAAATAAATTGGAAATAGGAATCAAGAAAAAACTCAGATATTTTGTAAAGCACTGTTTAAATATTGGACTGTTTTTAAAATATTGCAGACTATTTGCTTATGCATATATGAATACAAATAATTTATTAGAAATATTTATTTTCTATTATTTACCCCAAACATCGTGCAGTGTGTATAAAATAAGCTTAAAAAAAGAGTGATTTTTTTGAATTTCTATTTTTGTTGTGTGTGACTGGATGTCAGGGAACAGTGAGCGTACTCTTTATGGCTTACCAAAGGAAGGCTTGCTTTATTGAAGCTTGCACAGATGGCTAACTGATATCAAAGGTTTCTGCAACACTGCCTACAAGTTGCCAGAAGGTCAGTGTGAAAATATATCACTGCCTGATTCCATAGCAAAGAACAGTTATTGGTACCAGGATTTATTAAATCCCGTCCTCCTAAGAAACAGTAGCTATCAAGCACTTCTACAGGTAGTTCACAAGAAGCACTTCCAGTTGCAGCACCTTTAAATATTGTTTATCAAACCACATTTTTTACATTGTTTGTACATGATTCATTTAAAATATTTCAAGAAGAGTGGAATATAGTGGGTGAAATAGTGCAGTTGAAGTTAAGCTGGTAAGAATAATCTAAATTATTTAAAATGTTTCTCTCCAATAAGTATGTCATTGCACTGTATCATCAAGAAAGCTTTAAGCATTATAAGCACTTAGGAAGGCGTATCAGTGAAAAATAGCTTGATTAGATGATTTTTAGAGTATGCTTTGCAGGTTAGGACTTATGTAGCGTATGAAGAAGTTTACCAGCCTAATACTTGCCTCATTCTGCTAATTTGTTGGGTTGTTATATGTTTTGTAAAAATCCATTCTCTCTTTACAAAGAAAACTCAGTTTCTATTGACTGTAATTCTCATACATGCTGTTCCACAGATGTGTAGAAAACAACTTCACCTACACTGTGCAGTTGCAATGTGAATTAGGTGCCTTTTTTTTTTTTTCCCCAGAAATGATTATGTAAAGGAAGGACAAACGTTTAGCCCAATGAAGTACTACTATTCTTCTTCAGATTAATACTTCAGAAGGATTTTAACTAAAATAGATCTCCGATATAGTGAAAAGCACATTTTAATTAACAAAATCCAATACTAAATACAAAATGTCCAAAATTCTCCAGACATTTTAAGCTTAGTCTGTTAAATAGTATAACACTGTAGTATAACAACTGATCTTTAGGTTGAGAAGATATTTGTGTGGATAAAGACATAATTTCACATCTTAGAAGGTACATCATCAGGTATACTTCATTGAACTGAAAATGTAAATCACAAAGGCTTGACTCTGGATATACATTTCTGTGCTTAGAACTGGGTACTAAGAAATGCTTCTCCCCTTCTTCTAGCTACATAAGATAAATTGTCTATTTACTCTATATTGCTGCAAAATATGATACTCTCTACAGAGTGAATATTTTGATTTTAATTTTAAAAATCCAGTGATTCTGTTTGAAAGTTTAATATTAATGATGGAGTATTAGAAAGACCCTTAAGACATGTACTCGATTCTTAGTGATATAAAATGTTTTTCAAGAGCTGTTCTTAGGTACTAGCGTAGATGTTGGTAAGCCAATATGCAGCTGATCAAAACGTGAATTCTGTGACTATTCAGTGAGAGCAATTAGGAGATTGCCCGTATTTTAAAATGTGCTTAAGTGCATATCTAATATGCATATCTAGAAGCTTGTTGTATTCCTTTGAAGTTTCCTGAATCGGAATCCAAAATGGGAAAATTTTATCATTTTTTAAAGTACTAAATAATTTTTTTTTCCATTCAGAAATAGCAGTATTTGAAAAATTCTTTTGTCTGAGTATCTCTCCTAGGTAATTTTCTCATATTACAAATACATTTCAAATTTAATTATACCAATTAGTTAAAGTTGCTGAAAGATTTTTCTTCCAATTCATTGCTATAAAAATTTGCAGCTAATAATAAATGTTATTTGAATTGCTTACCTCCCAGCTGTAACTTTATGATAGGATAAATAATAATAGTAATAGTGACGTTGACGATGTTAATAATAATATCAAAGAATTTTGAGAGTTCTGTTCCCTTATCTATTCTGATTGTCATACTAATCTTTGATTGAAGAATATGTATCAGACTAATTCTGCTTCATAGAGAAATTAATTCTTTCCCATGCAAAGGTTGCAATGTTTATCTATGGCAACATCAGCTGTATTTTTCCTGGTGATACAATGATTTTGATTTTGCATTTACTTTTAAAAATATTAAAAGATGCTTCCAAAATTATTTTGATCCTTTAAGGTATCACTGCGAGTATTTTAGTAGACAGTGGCATGTCCCTTTTAAGTCTGTCCCTAGAGGCTTCTTCAGCAGAATGACATTTAGTTTTGCTGTAGAGGGAATCTTTCAGTAACTTTTTTTGTCTTGGGATGGCCCTGTCCTGGGATCAGATACAAGTCAGTCAAATGGAAAACGAAGAAAAAAAAACATTAAAAACTATCACCACCACCACCAAGAAACATCAAAAAATCCTCCAGATTATTTATCAAAGCAACAGATTATTTTTTTTTCTTGTCTCATTTTAGGGAATATGAGTATAAATTGTTTTAAGAACATATCTGCTCTTGTTGTCTGATATACTTCCAAATAGTCCCACCCTTTAGTGCCTATGTGCCTGTCTCCTGTATTTTCAGGCAAGCAGTTATACTGTTGAGCATAATGTTTCTCCGTTACTTTTTACTCAGAAGTGTATGTTTTAGAAAGTTTTAAAACTTCTAAAAAAATATATTTCTAATACCTGCCTGTTTTTTCAGAATTAGTTGCAGTAGTTCTATTAAAATGTAGTGGAAACTGATCAAAGATTACTGAAAGAAATTCTGTACACCATTTAGACATCTTTTATTTTGAGTCTCTTCCTATATTATTATCATGCCATCATAGAATACGTTTTGTTTCTTGATGTATTTTCTTCTTTGATACTTCAGTGTTGACTTAAATAATTATTTTTTTCTAAACCACCGGAAGTCTTGGTGTCTATCAGCAAAAGCAATAATTCTCTAAATTTTGGTTTAACAACCATTTCTTATCGGTGTCCAGCAACATGGCTTGAATATGAAAGGATTTTGTGTGTAAATGGAGAGAAAACTACATTTCAAGTTACTAGTTACAAACTACATTTTTAAAAGTTAAAAATACTTCAGTGGACCATCTATGCACCTTTCCAGTATACATAAGTATCTTACTTGCTTTTCTGTTAGTGTTCATTGTGAATAATGAAGGACTCTCTGAATGAGACACACTATTTCAGATAAGGTTAAGTCTTTTACAGAATGTGTGTATATGTATGTATATACATGGTGTTTGAATAACAAAAATTCTGATCATATTTTGGGTAAAAACTATCATTAAAAGACCGATGCATAAAGTTACAATTTCTATATATTTTTTTTTCCATTGCATCTCCCATTAGAGGGCAGTATTGCAAATATACAGCATATTGATGTTGACATTACGAAAGGACTGCAAGCATTTTTAATACATCTTGGATGCCTTCTTTTCCTTATGTATCTTACAATTTTCAAGAGGAAGAAGGGTAGCCTAGAAATGATAGGTGGAAATAGCAGATAAAGAAATTTGCATCCAGCTCACAGAAATGTAGCTAGTAGAAAAGTTGTATTCAGTCCCTTGTGTGTTGCAACTTTTCTGTGCTTAAACACCCTCTTTGTTTAAAACGGACAATAAAACTAGCTGTAGCAAATAAGAAAGCCAGGCCATGCATTTACCAGTTTTTGTTATCTCTGTTTACCTGAAACCAAATACTGTCTCAGTTTTGCCCTTTAACAGAGTCATTTAGTAAGTTCTGTAAAAGTTATTCCATTTGAGACTATATGTTTTAACCAGTCAGTTTGATTTTAATCTGAATAATTGTACTGGGTTTACATGGCAAGGTTTTGGTAGTGTAGGGGGGCTGCAGCCAGTGGCTTGTGTGAGAAGGGGTCAGGAGCTGCCCACATGTGAGACAGAGCCAGGTCCACCTGGCTCCAAAATGAAGCTGCTACTGCCCAAAGCTGAGCCCCTCAGCGACTCTGGTGGTGCCTCTGTGATAAAATATTTAAGAAGGGGTAAAAAACGAGCAGCAGCTGTGAGAGAGGGGAGTGAGGACAATGCGAGAGAAACAGCCCTGCAGATACTGAGTCAGGAGTGAAGTTGAGCCTGGGAAAAAAGGAGGTGAGGGAAGCTGGTTTTAGTTTTGTTCTTATTTCTCACTATCCTAATCTGTTTTTAACTGGCAATAAATTAATCTAATTTCCTCAAGTTGAGTCTGTGACAGTAATTGGTCAGTGATCTCCCTGTCCTTATCTCAATCCATGAGCTTTTTCATCTTATTTTCTCTCCTTGTCCTGCTGAGGAGGGGGAATGAGAGAGCAGGTTGGTGGACACCTAGCACCCAGCCAAGATTAACCCACCACGATAGTTTGTGCTGTAGGCATAGATTGCTTGATACAAAGTATTTTGAAGCACTAGGTACGGTAGCTTTAGTCTGAAAATTGTCTCAGCATCTACAGTATTCCATGTGAAGATTCCTCTGCATTATTATCATCATTTATTGAAATAAGTCTAAAATGTTCCACTCGTGCATAATTTGTAAAGAAAAGCAATATAAAAATTTTGTGGAGGACTAAAATAAGGGACTCAAACAACATTGATGGGGAAAGTACTACATGAGATTTTAGGGTCTGCATTGCACAAATGGTCAGATTACACAGTCTTCTAGATCTTAAACATAATATTCTCCTCTCTTGCTTTGTAGAAGAACCTGGGTGCTGGTGTGCATTTGTGTGGTTTGAACTTGTCTGGTAGCCAATCACCATGCAGCCAGTCACTTACTTCCCCTCCCATCGAAATAGGGGAGGGACAAAAAAGAAAATTCATAAGTTGAATAAAAACCCCCAGTTTAGTAATAGTAACAAAACAACAGTAACAATAGGAAGTTCAACTGGGTAATACACAATGTGGTTGCTCACCACCGGGCGACCTGTATGCAGCCCGCCCCCAGCAGCAATCCTGACTGCACCAAAGATCCTGCCGTGCCAACCGAAAGCGGAAATGAGAGAGAACCTGCCTCCTTTATATACCGAGCATAACGTCACATGATATGGAATACTCCAGTGGCAAATCCAGTCCCAGCCCTCCAGCTGTGCTCCCTCTCAGCCCAAGGAAAGTTAACTCTATCCTGGCTGAAACCAGGACAGCATTTTGTTTTGAAGAGTTAAAATCTAGGACTGTATATGCCTGTAAAGACCTTTGGGTCAGGTGGATACTACATGAGTTATTTTTAAAAAGAAAATTGTGTTGCCACTAAAGATATGTGCAGTCTCTGGATTTAACATGGTATTATGCTTAAAACTATCAAGAACAGCTAATAGAGCAAAAAGAAATGCTATGGTTTGGTTTTGGTCTTAAGCTGTAGGAGCTAATGAAGCACTGGAGTGTCCATAAGTACCTTTCTGAAGTCGTAGTGTGTCACATTTGTTCATACAGTGTCTTCACTTGAACGATCCTTACCCCCTGAAGAAGTGAGGAAGAAGGAGAAAGGAAAATTTTGATTAAAGAGGCGTTGGTTTTCACATGTGTGATTTTTATTTTGGACTTTCTTTACTGCAAACTGCAGCATATTCCATTACTTCTCACTTATAAATTCCTGTCTTCTCTTGCAGTGCACTTGTAGGAGAGACATGGTGAAAATATCCATGGACATCTTTGTGAGGAAGTTTCAACCAGACAGATACAAGCTGTGGAAACAGGGCAAGGATTTATACACCATTGATCATACAAAACCAACTCCTGAATCTACACCTGAAGTAAAGGTCTGGCTACAGAGAAGAGAGAAAATAAAGAAATTTCCCAGCTGGTATTTATGTTTCTTTATTCTCCATTTAATTGTCTTCAATATGATGTCAATTTCCTTTTAGTTACTTTTTTTGCCACTTTATTTGCTGTTTTACCTGAATTCATTTAGTTTAGATTGTTTGTTTTTCTTTTTTTCTGTATTAAGATGAACTTGGGGACAAGCAAGTCTTTTTTTTCAGAGTGACTATGAAAAATTAATTCAATTTACAGTTTGTGCATATAGCTGCAGTTAATCAGTACGGAGAGCCTCAAAGCGCATTCCAGTGTGGTGTTTAGAATCTTTCTTTAGTAGAGATTATTCCATTGAAATTTTCAAGGTGTGGATGATTGCCATTGTTTCTAGTGACATTTGCAACCAAAAGACAAGGGAGAAGTCTCCTAAGAGTTGAGGTAAAGGTTAAATTGGAAAAATTTATCATGGGTCTGTGACAGAATCCCAACAGCTGTATGAAGTCTCTAGCAATAGTCTTAGTCCTCACTGCCATCTAACTCAAAGGAGATGTCACTGCCTATTTGTCAGACTCTTACAGTGCTGCAGCTGATACCTCTTTGTGTCTACGACAGGTCAATCACAGATCATAATTTGGCATAAGGAAGTCCTAAATCTCAGCTGTTGGTGCTGACACCACTAAGAAAATTAGGAGAAAAAAGTTTCTCAGCTTGCCACTGAAGCTGTCAAAGCTTTGACATATTAAAGCTGTTTCATAGCTGGATCTGTTTTCTTGTTGTGTATCATGTTTTTTGTTTGCATTGCACAAACATTTTTTGCACACTAATGCTTGCCTGTCTTACTTAACAGTATCTTTATGGATTTTCTTCTTTATTATCTAATAAAGTTCTACTTAATTTCTAGCCTAGGGTGGGCAGTTTTATTGGTATCTATTTACTGCAGAGTGCAGTTTGCTGGTTTAAAGATAATATGGAATTTTTTAAGACCTTTTTCCTCTTTCAAATGTTTTACAATATTGTTAGTTTTTTAACTTGCTTTTAAACTGAATTTCCTCATTTTCTTTGTAAGTTAATGTATTTTATGAGGAAAATGATAGGGAAGTCAACCTGTGAAGAAGAGGACCAACTGCCACTGTAGCGGAACATTATAATTGAGAAATACATCATTGGGTTTATTTTTGGGTAAAAATAATTTGTGGGGTAGAATCAGTTCTTGAAGACACCTAGTGAAGCACCTGGACACAGAGAGAGAGTAATTCTGTTGTTTAGCTACTGGAATGCCACTTTACCCTGAGCTAGTTTCACTCTATGTATTGTGCAATGTAACTGCAAAGTTCACATTTCAACCAGCAGTGATTCATTTGGTAGTACCCTTATGGGTAGCCAGTTTTAACTAAAAGCAAAGACTTTATAATAATTCTGTTGAAAGTTTTATCACAGGAACATGTGGGCTGATTTCATGCTCTTAGCTAAGCTAATAAACACAATTCCAATGCTGTTTAATTCTTGAGTTGGCTTTTGTTCAGGCATGGTAACAATGCGTATTGCAAAGGGACGATAAAATGTTTATTCAGCTTAATTTCTAGTGTAATGTGTCAATTGAAATTGTTGTCATTTTGATTACGGGAATAATATAAGTTCCAGCAGAGTGAAAATAGCAATACCATCTATGGAAATCGTCATGAATATAGTGACAGGGAGAGCTTAACTCTGACATTTATGGCTGAAATACTTTAATACAATAGAACATTTAATGGCTGCATGTAAACAGTAATAATACTTGCTGTTATATTACAACATGAGCTGATGGGCATCTCATACTTTGGCAAATTTTCTGGGAATTACTATTTTATAGAGAGGGTGTTGAAAGATATATATTGGTGGACATAGGATAGAATGTAAGGGGTAGCAGAATTTTTTTTCTGGAGATGTCTGTAGTCTAGGATGCAAGACTTCTGTAAAACTCCTGGTTTACCTTGCCATAGTTGAGCATTTATCACTAGTGTGTTAGGAGTTTTGAAACCTGATGTGTGATGGAGCACATAAACTTCTCCTTCCTTGTCACATAGTTGAATTTTGAAACTGCACTAATCTCTTACTAAAAGTAACTAATCTGTTACTTTTTATCCCAAGCACATAAATTGCAAACCAGTTTCTGACAGAGGGTGCAATTTCTCCTGCTTTGACCTTTCCCTTCTACTTCTGAGGATACAAAAACTTATGCTGAAGGTTTAATTTCAAATTTGTTTTTTACACAGCATTATGAAATGCATTGCTTAATATTGTAGGCATTCAAAATATTTGGTGAACAGAATTTTTCCTTCTTTCAGATGGTTGTTGTTTGTATTATAATGCCTATAAAAACTTCTAAGATATCTAAAAAGATCTGATTTTACAATGGTATTCAGACTGTTTCAGTATCACTGAGGTTTGGAAATACTACCTGGTTTTAGTGCAACTGAGAATGTTTTATCTTCATTACTTTTAGAAGGGTTATTCTCTTTCAGGTTCAAAAATATCATTCATTAAAAAGCTTGTTTGAATGCTGGTTAAGTAATAGTTACTTAAGGTTATTTTACTTTTACAGTTTAATAACTTTACCATAGAATGGCGATAAAAGATTAGAAGATTAAATTCAGTCAATTGTTAATCTATCACTTAATAAATTGTAAACACTATCTCAACACAAAAAGGTGAAAAATTGTCAGTTTTTTACCACTTTAAGCAGGTGAAAGGGACATATATATTGGTAGATGTTTTATCTTATCCAAGACAGACATTCTGACAGCAATATCTCTTATAACAGCTTCCATTACACCAGATCGCAATCTAAAAAGCTTAAAACTCCAGAGGACAAGAGAGTATCTGCTATGGTAGCTGGTGCAGAAATCATAGCAACTGAAGCAGCTACTGATGGCTTCAAGGTCAGTGAAGAACCTGGGAAAAAAGTGAGACTGGTAAACACAGGAGTGCCTTCTGGGGAAGAAGAAAACAGTAGTAGGATGCAGCTGGATCAACATTTATTGGATAATGTCAAGGTTGCAGGTGAGATAAGGACTGATTATGTTTTACATGTAAGTTGTAGGCTGTTGATACTCTAATGCCACAAATCAGTGGATGTTAAAGCATAGTATTATCCTAAGTAGCATACTGAAATACTTACACATGAAGTTATACAGAGAAGATTGATATTCAGTAAGAATGAGAAAATGCCAAAATTAATATTCTGAGGTGAGGGTAATATTGCCTATTTAACGAAGTGTTTTTTAAAGGGAGAGAAAGGACGAGGTCTTGTAAATTATCTTTCTTCAATAGACTGAAAAGTTTTACAGCAAATTTTTTTTAATACGGAAATAATACAGTGTCGTAACACTTAGGCGAAAAATACAGAACATATATGTTTTTAGTATACTACATGTATTTACACGAAGAATGCTGCATATTTAAAGTGGACTATACTTGTGCTCAAAAATTCTCTGAGACTGCAGATTTCTTGTAACTTCCTGTTAAGCTGTCTGACAATGCAAGTTATAAAGGTCTTGTCAAGCCAAAGATGGTTCTTTTTTTCCCCACAACTATTTTATACTAATATACTTGGTTTATTCTGGATTTTATTTCTTCTCTTTCACATTTCATTGTAGTTCAGGTGTAGTTTCACATTCCTACTCAGAAAGACAAACTGCCATTTTAACTTTAAGTTTGTGAGCAGTCCTATTTGGTTTTATATTGGTATTGAAAATTTACTTGCAAATTGTGCATAGAATTTTCCTGATTGTGAATATTAATGGTTATGTTAATGGTTGTTTGGAGATGGTAAACACCAGGATTGATCCACATAAAGATAACAAAGTGAATATTCCAATATGGGGGCTTAGAAATTCCTGTGTACAAATTAGTTGGTAGTCCTATCAGAGCCTTTTCAGGTCTGTTCTAATGATCTTTTTTTTTTTTTTTTTAAAGTTGCTATTCCTTTACAGCTTTCCTCACCTTTTCATAGAGGTTTGGAGTGTTCATGACCAATGAGAAACTAGTATTTAGTTAGCAGCCATTCTGTATTCATTGACAAGGGAAGAAAGAGCAGAGAGGAGTGGAGTGCTATCCTCTTTCCTTTGTGCTATTAAAGGGTGATGTGTGGACCTTTGTATGGAAAAGGACCTTTTTATATATGATGGTGGAAGCTCCAGTACTCTTATTGGATACGGCCATTTGTCCTGCATTATCTCTGTCTAGTATGTCCACTATGCTCAGTCAAGGCAGTACTCTTTGCACCCAGAGATTATGGTTTGGTGTTGGATGGGCTTTGTATTACTAAATTTTATATTCATTTGACCTGAAAAGGATTTTTTCAGAAAAACAAGTTCAAATAACCATTGTAAAGAAAGAATGGGAAGGGACTTTTCAGAGACTGTTTTTTTTTAATGCCTTGGACGTGCTGCTGAATCAAAATTCACTGTGGTGTGTGCCATAGAGTTCTTCAGGAACACGTTTTTTAGGTGACCTCTCTAACCCATTGCTCCGTCTATCTCATGCAAGCATCAGCAGATGAAGAGTTTTAATAAAGTAAAATCCACACAATTTCACCCTTCAGCATCATCGAAATAGAAAATTATGGTAATTGTTGAAATACAAAATTATGCTAATTGCTTTTCATTTTTAGACTGGTGCTGTTGTTTTAAAAATATTCTTGGTATCTATTTGAAATATATCTTAATTATAAACCGTTAGTATTTGTTTATTTTCATTTTTAAAACAGACATAATAGGTATAAATGGAGGGTATAAAGTTCAATATATCAATCTTTTATAGTTTTTTTTCCCAACTAGTCAGATTGCTTGTGGGCTGTCAGAGTAAACAAGCTACATGAATGTTGGTTATTTTGAATGACATGAAGACCTGTTGTAATTCAAATACAAAATACAGATTAAGTGATTGAAGCTATATTTCACACTCCAAACTCAAAACATTTACATTTAATTTATTCTTTGATCAAACCCATATTCCACATTTGCATATGTCCTTCTACCACATGCTTTTCTGTATGATTTCTAAATGAGGAACCATGCTTTGAATTTGAATAACTCAAATTGTTGTGAAATGAAATACAGTAGTACAAAGTGAGATTTATTAACAAAGCATATTCTTGATCTATAGGAAGCATCGGAAGCATCCATTCAGACTCATTTTTGAGCCCTGTTCCTGTACTAGAAAAAACAAAAATGGAAGATGAGGACATGACAGATTCCAGTCATCCTCTTTTTACATTTGAAGATTCTGTGGCCCGCATGTCTGCTTCTGATAGCTGTAGAAAAGAAGAGAATTTGAAATCTCAGAATCAGTTCATTTCATCCCTACCATACTGCAAGTCAGAGGGACAAACTTCTGAAACAGAAAACCCAGATAAAGAGGAAAATGTCTCAGTAGAGGATGACGTCAGCAACCTAGAAAGCTGTGGAAGTAGAGTGGAACATGGAGAACTGCATGTTGTAATAAAGGATGAAGAAGATTGCATAGAAACATCCAGTGTATGTGAAGCTAATTACGTCATTATAGTAATATATTCCTGATTTAATGAAATGTGAATGAACATGTTTCTAATGACACCTGATATCCATATTAAAGCACTTAAGAATATGCATGATTTTAATCAGATGCTAATTTGAACATGTTTTGAAGTGTTCAGGCAAGAGTGGGAATTTGGATCTGAAAGCAGAATGTTTCTGGAGCTTACTTGTTGACATATTTTCCCTCTAATTTTAGGTATCTAGTAATTTCACTTTATATCTGTGAATCTGAACTGTCAGCAACTATTCTCAAGCTATTTCTATGTTTGCTGCCTGCTAGTATGAGCAAGGCTATCAGCTTTAATTATTGATGTTGACATGGAATTGAAATTATTAGAGATGGGTGCTGTATTTGGTATCATGTATTTGTGTTTATAAAAAATTGCTGTTTTGACCGAGTCTTAAGGAGAGTTAACAGTATGCTGGTAAATGTCAGCAGAATGGGTTGATTCTGAGAGACTTACTGACAAAGGAGAGAACACATCAGTGTGGAAGCACATGGTAATTTATTTTAGGACTGATGCCCTTCTCAAATGACAAAGTGGATGAAGCAAAGCTGAGGAGCATCTCTTCATTGAGTTAGGTGGAAACAAAGTTTACTTTCATTCTGTTATATTATTTCACATAGTTTATGAAATCTTATGGACTTTCTTGCTTGAGTTGAAACTGTATGCATAGTATCGAAGTTGGAGAAAGAGAATCTTCAAGACATGGCTATAGCAGGATAATACAGTCTATGATTTTCAGGGTTTGAAATTCACTATTCTTGGATTTTGGAAATGGCCTAAAACGTGTAAAGGAAACACCTGAAGGAAAAGATCCCTCCAATAAAAGGAATATATTTTATAATTTTTAAATAGCAGGTTTAATAATGTTTTCTCATTGGAGCACCTCTACAAAATTAAAGTATTTTTTTGCTCTTGCTATTCAGCTGTGAAGGGTGAGCAGCTTTGACTTAAGGAAGCATAATGAAAAATTAAGCCATGGGGTGGTAGTCACAGTAGCTTTCTGAGTTGTGAGTTCAATCTCAGTTTGGCAGAGAGAGAGCAGGAAATCCACTGCCAGATTGCCAGACTTAGTGGGAAATATATTTTAGAAGCCAAAGTAAAATCATGCAGACCCTTCCACAGACATGAACTGTGCACTAATGATTTTTTTGTGATGTTGTGTTTTAATAGTCTTGGCTCCAGCCCTTCCACTGTAATAATAAGGAGCATTATATACATCTCAGTGTTTTAATCATCATGTATTAGAGGTTATATGTATCTCTTTCTGTGCCTTTCAGAGATATATATGAGGTTTCAGATATTCTGCAGTATAATTGTATACTCTCTTTCTCTCGTAAGTGAAGAAGCATTGTACAGATGCAATTAAAAAGGCTGATCATCTTTCCTTTTTTACTTAGTTGGTAACTTTTTCTAGATCATAAACCTGTCCTGGACTTTAACCACATCTTTCCTATGTTTATCACAGTAAATAAGATGTTGTTTTGTAATTTACTTCCCATTTTATAATAGTAATTTTCAACCTTCAAATCAGTCAAGGGGCATGTGTGTAACCTGCTAGGTTAGATTCGGGGTGTTGTGGAGCAGAATGCTGTGGTCTGTAGAAATCGTGTGAGCCTCTGACTTTCCCACTCTTCTGCCGGTGTGCTCGCCTTTCCTCTGCTCCTGAACCTTGAGATACCATCAGCAGCTGGTTTACTTCATGATCCCCTACTGACACTCAAACCTGGAGTTGTGAAAGCTGCACTTCTGGAGTTTGTGGCGTTGGCTTTAGTTCTTGAAGCTTGTATCACTTCAAGCTGAATGTACATAAGGGTGCTTGAGAGAGGAAGGAATTTCCTCATATCCCAAATCAACATGTTAATCGTGTATCAGGACTCTTCTTATCTCAACTCCAGATCTTTTTTTTACTTCCTCAGGAATTTTGCCCTCTTTCACAAATAACGTCAGTGGGTTTCTGCCTCATTTTCCAAGCCACGGTTAGTGGCTGTATTGTACTTCTAGTTCTGCGGAATTATTTGGGCTGTTCTTCCTCTCAAGCATCATCTGAGCAAACCAGGATTTATGCTCTGTAATTTGGGAAGGGCTGCAGTAACTTATACCTCAAGCCATTTGTGTTTGACAAGGATTGCTCTTTTTTAATTAAAGTATATATTCTGAATTAGAGACAAATGTTTTATCAGTACACTAAAGGTGCTTCAAGTACTCATAATATTTATAGAGTTGACATCAGTGCTTCTTTACAGAAGAATGTTTTTGTTCATCAAAATTAACTTTGCAGAATTACATACTAAATTAGTTATTTTTTTTTTTCTTTTCAGTCAGTGGAAGTTG
This sequence comes from Strix aluco, assembly GCF_031877795.1. Lineage (NCBI taxonomy): Eukaryota > Metazoa > Chordata > Aves > Strigiformes > Strigidae > Strix > Strix aluco. The sequence goes on from NC_133971.1 coordinate 31,345,846, forward strand.
AAAGAAAGAAAATATCTAAGAGTTGGCGTCATCCACTAAACAAACCCCCAGATAGATCTCCAATGACTTTGGTTAAACAGCAAACAGCTAATGAAGGTGAGTCTATTATTTAATACATTTTTCTGATCTTTTTCTGTCTTTATGAGACCATATGTATAGTATTTGCAAAACCAAAATAAAATAATTTCTTTATGGATGGGAAATGTAAACAGTGAGGCCTCTGAATCCACAGACAGGTCATATACTTTTTGCCTTTTTTCATTCAGATTCTTCTAAAAACATTGGACCTGCCTTTGCAAAAAGCTCTGAACAATAAGATGTCATTTAAAACAAGTATATTCACCAATCAGATATACCTTATTCGAACTCACGTCAGTTGTGTTTAAGAACAAGTTTTTAATTGTGTAAACTTAGATAAAAGTGACATAAGAATCCTCTGAATATGAATCTTAAATGTAAGCGATAGTTCCCTACACTGGTTTAAAGGTATTTTTTCCTTGTTGGCTGTTTTTTGATAGACATTGGACATTTGGGAGTCAGTGTCTTAAGATACTATAGTTCTCATTCAAGAAAAAGGCTACAGACTTCTGAGTATCATCAGAAATTTGTCAGAGTCTTTACATATGTCTTACTTTCCAAACTTTTGCTTAGTTTCATACGGAAAGAATGAACATCCCTCTTCCCATAGTTTTGGTAAAGCAGCTTTACTCTATTGATTTAAAATAGTAATTTAAAAACCGATTTTGATGCATATGTCATCTACATGTCTCATATCTCTATATATGCTTCTAACTGTAGCTAAGTAGTGTGCAGGTTTGCAATTAGTGAATAGTGTGCAAGGCGTTAAAAGTACATACTATATTTTCACAAACATAAAAAGATACGGAAAAACATAGTTCTGTTTTTAGACATACAACCTTTATGTTTAGACAAACAACCTTTGCATATTAGAAAGCAGCAAAAGATTTCGTCTCTATATCCTCAACTGAACAATTCTTGAGAAATTTTCTTAGAGCATTTTCATCTTACTTTTAAGTGGCACAAAGCAAATGGAAGCAGGGTGAATGGCCTTCCTGGGAATGCATAAGACTGGGCTTCTGATTTGGAATTTAGGTGCTTTAAGTAATTTTTTAAAATTTTATTTTAAGTAGAGACCACAGAAGTAGAGACCACAAAATTCCATTGTTTAACTTAATTGCATAAATAAGAAGCTTAATGTTAGGCAATCATTCTGAATACGCTTGTCCAGATCTTCACTATAGATTGGAGATGTGCATGTTATTGCATACTGTATGGTACCTTCAGGCACTTCAAGCGAAGTAGAAACTAAGAAAAAGAAGCATGTCCATAAATAATGATGATAAATGACAGTGCTATATAGAACAGAGTTCTGTACAAAATAAATAAGTAAATAATTCTGCAGCCATGAAATTTAGTGCTCTGTAACTAGATATCACAATACTCAGAACTTCTCAGATGCTCTTTTTTGAGCTTACTTGAGTGCTTTAACTTTAGAGAGCCACCATCTTGTGCAGATGCAGGCTACAAAAGCTAAGAAATTTGCCCAAGATAGGGATTTGCTTCTCTGAAATAAATACAAAAAGTACATCTGCTTTACCCAGCAATCACATATACAGCCAGCCAAAGCTGATGAATAAAGCTACTTTATCTTACCTGCCTTGTGAAGCTTATTGAACTGTGCATCAAAACTATCCATCAAAATGGAAAACAAATACATTCCTTTTTCCTGTTGCCTTAGCATTTTGGTACTGTAATGTGCAGGTTTTTCAGGTACTGTTCTCCAGAACCTCTTCAGTAAGCAGAACTGGAGTTTCATCCTCACACTCCCTTAGACACTTTGTTACTCTGTGTAGTGCACAATGGAGCTGATGTGTCTGTGACTACAGGTCTGATTCCAACATTGCTGTATGCTTTACTGTTTACCTGCACTTTGTACTTGCATTTTGATTGGAGCTCTTATTTTATACTTTAAGTGATATGTCTTGCTGGGCTTCCTGATCTTTTTTTTTTTCCCCCTCAATTATTGCCTCTAGTCAACAGTAGCTGTTTCTTACGGCTACAGGTAAACTTTCTTGACTTCAGAGAGAGACAGCATGCCTGTTAATTGATTAGTCTTCTTGTAACTAAGCAATATTATTCTTTTAGTTAGCACAAGCTTAGGTGTTGTTGAGCTGGGTGTTGTAATTTTAACTGGTCTCTCATCAGTACATCTCCCTTCTTGTTCCAAGCCTGAAGTCATTGATTTATGTCTTCCATCTCACTAGTTTGGGAAAACCGTACTCTCTCTCTCCTCTTTTATCTGAGCTGCAGTTTTGCCAGGCATGATACTGCAATTAGCTGTTAAGCATCTTTCTGAAAATTAGAGACAGCTTAGGCCCATGATCTGTATCATGCATGGATATGTTTGGATACCTTGAGGGCTAGACAGAGCATATTTCAGAAAGTGTTATGCTAATTTACACAAAAAGGATGATACTAATATTAAGATTTATCTAGTAAAGTGATTAAAGACTTAAATACGTGGTAGGTTGCAGTGAAATTGCTCTTTTTTAATTAGAGATTATATTCCTTTTGCCTGCTTATGCTTTTTCAACATTATAGTTAAAACACAGTGTAAAATTCCTATTTAAGCATGGAGTGTGTATGATATAATCTGGCTAGATAATGATGTGATGGCACTGGTTTGCTAATCTCAAGGATTCTGCTCGTTGTTTGCTGTCTTATCCAGTAGTTTATCAGCTTCATGGTGTCTTAATTTTATGTGAAAGTAGCAGCATCCCAGCAAACATATACATTCCAGTCTTTCCTCTTTGCATGATGATTGCCCTTCTGGTAGGTAATGGTGTGCTTTTGTTAGGAAAGAAAACATTGTCTTAGAATAATTTCAAGTAGCTGTTAAGCACCTGTCGTCTTATTGAATGAAGGAAGTAGCTAAGAGTTTTATTGGACATGGCAGTTACTGGTATGTCCTAGCCGGAACTGGAATTTGATATTGTTTTCATCTATCTGTTTCTCTAATTTACCAGCATGCTTTTGTGAGAACACCAGAAGAGAAACAATAGATTTTAGGTGAGCAGAATGTTTACATCTGAGACAGAGATTGAAGAATTGTTGAGGGAGACTGGCAAACTGAAGCCTCATTAAGCTTTCCTGCGCACATGCTGGCCTGCAAGTTAAAGATCTCTGGCTAGATGAATACCAATCAGAGGAGAATTTTCTGATCATGCTCAAGAATATTTCTTGACAGGTATCAGGGGAGTAATCAGTAACAATGTACTAATGACTGTGTTCGTCTTTATGAACGTGCTTCATCTATATTCTAGAGTTACCAGGGATGTAATTCATTATGCATACTTAGTTCTTGTTTTCTGTATTTTTTGAACAAAAATGATGCAGTAATGGCTATGGTACTATAGTCTCTTAGTACTGTAATTTTTGAGTTGATCTGTACCTTTAAAAGGAGGACTTGTTTATTGATACATTAATTGATCTTTACATTTTAATTTATCTGGGTCCAGTAAAATCATAACTATAAACAAAAATGGAGGAAAAAGATGATGATATGGTCTAGTGATGTTATGAAAAATGAAGAAATTGGGGCTTCATAGTTCATTTGCAAATCATGTCACTTTCTAATACAGATAATTTATAGTCAAATTAATATATTTGAAGTCCTTCAGATACTAGAGTTCTGTTAGGAAGTTTCTGTGAATAGAAGTGATCAGAGGCTGTTAATATGAAGGCAGCATTCTTTGACACTGTCAGCCATTTCAAAATCATAATTTTGCAAATAGAATACTATCATACTCGACAGCATGCTTAAATTTTAGCAGAGACTTTCTGGATTTGCTGTTAATACAGAGTCCTTCGGCAGAAATCCATTTTTTTTGTACGGGGTTGTTTGGACATTGAGTTTTTGTCTTCTTTTTATCACTGTGTATGCTTCTTTATGTGGATGTTTCTTTATGATCTGAATGTTTCTTCGACAGAAAAATGATTGGGTTAATTGTTTCTTTGTGGTCTGTTGGTGTTAATTTTTTTTTTTTTTCAACTCTCCCTGAAGCTTTTCCCTATGTATGTCTGACTTCTGAATCTCCTTTATGATTGCTTTTGTGGAATTAATGCCTAAAGGACTGAGCAATGAGAAATACTGGGAACTGGGGAATCAATCCCAGAAATTATAGTCAGGCTGCCAGTTTAGAAAAATAAGTGCAGCAGTACAGTTTGAGCTGTATGTCACTATCAAAATACTAATAATTTTTACATAATGAACCTTGGTCTTATGCTCAATGCGGCATATTGGCTTGTAGTAACATTATTCTTTTGTACTTATTGCAGTTATATTTCTGCTCGCTTAAGCAATAAAAAAGCAAATTCAGCAGAAGGAGCAAGCATAGTGACTTTGGATGCACATTGATTGGTCCCAGAGATTTCTTTCCAGCAATATTTGGGCATGCAACATTAGAAACTGTTTTTAGATTCAAGTTGACTAAAATTTCCTATTTCCCTAAATGATATAATAATAGTGTATAGATTGAATTCAGTATGGGTTTATTTGTACACAGCTTTTAGTGTTTTAAATATGATTCAGAAGTTCAAAGTCATTTTGCTTCTGTAACTTCGTAGAATAAGGAAACAGAGATAAAACTATTGTGATTAGAAAGAGTGGCTTTTACAAGAGTTTGAATAGTGAAAATTGCTACTTTTACATTTGTAGTTTTCCTTCTGCTATAACATAAAATAAGCTTCTTTGGTTTTTATGTTCACTGTCAGCATCCTGTGAGATGACCTTGTTCTGATACTAGTAATCAAGCCATATAAGACATGTTCAGTAATGTCATAAATGGGTTAAGCATGCTGAAATAGAGGAAATTTACACTTGAAGATGCAATTATGATTCCTGTGCTTCAGAGCTTAAAATGCTAGATTCTGTTTGAAGATTCTTACCTATTTCAGAAATAAATGTTAACTTTTTTCTGGTATTGCTTAGGAAGTAGAGAAGAATTTGTTAACCAATTGATAGAGGCACGGGGGTTTTTTCCACATTAGTATTAGTATTTGCAGTATTGCTTTCACTCCCATGCTGTATTGATCTGTTTTTTGAATGGAGTTTTACGTCTTTAAAAATACTTTGCTCTTGTGTGAGTGTGTTAATCAAGTACAGAATTTGTATTTTTCATACTTCATCATCTAGCATTGGAAGAGACCTGCACTATCTACCACTTGCAACAGTATCACTATGCTAGAAAAATGTGTTTTCTCTCCTTTCCTCTGGTACCTACACAGTTTCTGATTTGTTTAGATTCAATTTTCAAGATTTGATTGCCATAACTAATAAAAAATTCTAGCATTTATGTAGTATGTGATAACCTGAAGACTCAAAGACTACAAAATTGAGGTAGAATATTCTGTAGGTATTTAGGAACGGAAGGTGTTGAAAGGTCAAGCTTTTCCTGAATGTCCAGTACTCTTGTCAGCCTTGTGGGCTAGCAGCTGATCTCCAGAAATGGCAAGAACATACAACTCTGATTATTTCCACTGGCAGCCCTGTCCCTTGACATCTTTCAAAAGCAGTGCTTATCTGCCTTAGAGCGGACCTCTGCAAATGCCAGCATCTAAGAGCAGCCATTATTTTGATTCAAGAGGGAAATACAAACTGGTTCCTCTAACATTTATGCCTCATTTGCTGGACAGTGTTATATGGAGTGAGCATTAAGACTCATTGTCCTCTAGATGAACGTTACAACATTAATTGCGCAGCTTTCTTAGCTTTAAAATATATTTTACCTCTTAAAGGAGTGGATAGAACTACAGTCTTAGATATAGAGGCATGTATAATTTCTCATTATCGAGTATGCCAAAATGGAAATGGATTTCCTGCTGCATTAGTGCAGCCTCTCAGTAGCCTTCTCAAGGGTAGCTATGGAGTTGGTAGGCAAACATTTGCAAAGGAAACAGATGTCTCTTCTGTGAGGTTATCTTCTGGAATTGAGCTTCTATTTCTGTAATTACAGTCCGAAGAAAACACATAAAATGTATGACTTGCATTTAACAAATATTAGTTCCCTGTGTACAGAGGATTGCCTAATTAATTATCCTAGTTCCAAGATATCATGGTAGTAATTTTTTTTTTTCCAAAGTAAAAAAAATCTAGTCCATAGAGTTATCATTGCCTTTGTCAAAATCTGAAGCTGCTTTGTAAACCATCAGTATTGGAAGTGACTTGATTTTAATGCCAATGATGTTTTACTAAATGCTTTTTCTTGGCTGAGAAGTGTGTGTAAACCTAAAAAATTAATCCTTGAGGGAGTTTGAATGCAACTGTTGTCTAGTGTATGGGGTGTTTATGGGATATTTGTTTTAATGATCTGCAGGAACTGTAGCCTGAAGCTATTAATTTATAATTCCAATTCAGGCATTGATTTGTCATGTGAATTTGGACTTGTGATTGAGTCTTTCTGATCTGCATCTTCCATACTTAATTTATGAAGATAAGTAACTACTTGAAGTCTTGGTTCAGTGGAGAACTTCAGCACAATGTTAACTGTAAGCATTCAAGTAACCTGGTTCCTCAAAATTTCACTTGTGTTTTGCCCAGAGGCACTTATGCTGGAATGGTATATTGACATAGGTTAGATTTGTGCTACTTGAGAGAGATAAAATAACCATAAAATATGTTTTCCCCACTTGGTACTGTTTTTTATCCCTAGAGTAGCATAAAATGAGAGTATGTTGGTGAGTCTGCTCTGTAATGTTTCTAAAACACTCTAACAGCATAGTACTTGGATATTTATTTGACTGTATAGTACTTAGCAGTATGGTCAGTCAAGATACATTTTAATTTCTAGAGTAAGGAAGAAGTACCAAAGAATTCTGTCATATCTCAGTGACCCTTTTTATTAATAGGCAAGAGACGTCTGAAGATTGGGAGGAAGTTTTCTGTATTTTTCCACTTTTATACAGATGCATATAGTGACAAGTAGGTTGGATGAGTTTTGTAGAGTGTTTTAGAAAACAGTAAGTATTAGATTGTGTGCTAGCTTGGAACATTCTTAAAAGACAGAAAGAAAATTGAGAAGGAAAAGCCTACTATGCTAATATTTTTACAATGCTAATATAATGTGTGTTTGTTACCTCCAACAGGTAATTGACAACAGTGGGTACCACTCTAGAGCTGATTTTAGGGGTAATCCCTTAAGTTTCCAGATGTTCACGAGATACTAATTTTAAATAAAGAGGAAGAATTAAATAATGTTTTTGTCTTTTCTGTACAGAACTGTGTGTATTTCATTGAATCATTTATAATAGAATAATTTTACATTGTTGACATCATATGTACCAAACACTGGGATAAAGATATACATGATCAGACTTTCAGGTTTAAGTAATCCTTAATTATGTGAAATAACTCTAAATTGAAATACCTACTCTACATTTGGCATTGGTTAGCTTAAATGAGCTTTAGTAAGCTCTTAAAACTAAATGGCAAACTATGGTGATTCATTAGAAAATCAGTAAGTGTGTATGTGGATGGCAATTAGCAGTTCCTAAAAATTCCAGTCTGATTTTAGCTGTTGATCAAATCTCTAGCTGATGAGTACAGTGACCGCAAGCAATTTGATTTGGATTGCAAAGCAAAAGTTTTGTTCATTAAAAATTGTAAAAAATTTGTGGGGGAATGGAATGGAGAAAGCAGCTGGTAATGTCTTTTACAGTGCTCTGAATTAAATCTTTTCAAGAGAGCAGGTATCTGCCAGTCTTTCACTTGTAGTCTGACAGCTCTGTTATTTTGCTGATAGGCTATGCAGTAAATTCCATCAGATTTTCTTTTGTTTCTGTTTCGATTTTGATGAGATGCCTCTTTGAACTAAATTATAAATACAGTGGCTATTCTTTAAACTTACACAGTGTAAAGACAGGTGAAATTTCTGGAATTGCTATAATATACATACATATAAAATGGAAATTATAACACAAATATGCTATACATATTTCGTGTTGGCAGTTCTTACAGATATAAAACACCTTCCTTTCTATGGCCTCATGTCCACATTTTAAATACAGTTGATCAGTGGATGACCTTTGAGCTTGGTTTTTGGACATGATAAGTATGTATTTCTGGAGTCACTAGATAGTTCATGTTTTTTAGTATCAGTAAGAATTTGTTGCTTGTGCTTCAGGTTAGGTAGCCAGAATAAGTAGACCTCTTTGACAATTTGAGCCTTAACTATTAGGGCTCAATTCCGTATTCACAAAAAAGTTGCGCAGCTATTTAGGTAATTCAGCTGATGAAAGATCAATATTTACCCTTTATGTTTATTCGGTACTTTTATGGTCCAGTGATTGAAGTAGAGAATTATTTTGTTGCAAGGATTAGTAAGCAAACTAAAAATGGTAGTTTAAAAAAAATGTCAACACAGTCCTGTAAAACTATTTTTGCAAATTATGTAAATGTAAACTGATTCTCCACACCATGAGTCCTCAGGGCTTTCTTAAAGTTAGTTTATCAGCAACATAGCAATGTAAATCATATACATTTTAGTTGCTTTGCCATTTGTTAGAGGAAAAAGTTGAGGTCCAGTACAGTCTGACAGGGTCCACTCAGATATTCGACATATGGAAAATTCAGTGCGTAATAGAGGATTTACTTACTTGAAGTCATTTCAAGTTACATGTGTTTTTGTTTAGCAGCGTGATACAGTGTGCACTTAAATTACAATATAAGTACAATCTACGTTTAGAGGAGTGTAGCAATTTTAATGTATAATTCAGTCATAATACAAATGTGGATTTCATTACCGGCATCTAATAATATGCTCACTGTCACAATGCTGGATGTTTCCAGTCTCTGGGAAGGAATATGTGGGTTGCAACTGGTTCAGGCCTATTACTTTCTTTGTTCATTTTGTTTGGCCATGAGAGCAATTTCATAATACTTTCTTCTCAAGAGTCACCTGAATCTTCACCCTGAAAAGGATCGGTATGAAACCAGATATCTTTTGATCATTCATTGTCCTTGGTGTATGTGGTGGCCATCACTTGCATGAGGTCTATTTCAGTAGACCATAGTAAATGATCCCTACGTGTATGGACATCATATGTGATTTGAGGCTGCAACTTTAAGTCTAAGAACTTACTTTGATTCTGTGTACATTGCATTATGTTATCTTTTATAACTGTTTCTTTTTCTTGTTCTAGCATGGTATGTGTTCATTTCTCCTCTTCTAACTTCTGCACTGCTACTGAGAAGTAAATACCCAGCAGCCTCCGAAGCCCTGCTTTTTCTCTCCTTTCTTCAACTTGTTAGAACCTTTCAATTTTTCAAATTCATCCTAATATCAGTGGGATCAGTGCTTTGTTCTGCTGTCCGTGAAAAATCCTGGTTATGGTTTTCTCATCCCTCCTTTTCAAAGTTACTGGTGAGATTTTTCCAGCCTTTGCTAGTATTTATAATAATTCTATCTCCTCTTTTATACGGTAGTGGTCCTGTCTGCACACAGTCTTATTACTCACTACCTGTTCTTAATCACAATGCAGGTGTTCTCCACTAGTTTCTTATCTGTGACTAACACCAAATCAGAAAGCAAGTTTTTGCCAAAGTAATCATTACTTCTTTAATGAGTACCGCTCACCCTCAGGAATATATTGCCAACTATGCCAGTTAACACACTCTGACCAGGTTCTTTTAGATACTTCATGTGTGGAGGGCTTAATGAATAAACCAAAATTTTCTTATTTGAGATTAGTTGAAGTTAACATGGGATTTCGATTTAGCAGAGTGATACGGCAATGCACTTAAATCACAGTGAAAGTACAAATGATGTTTAGCAGAGTGTAGCAATTGTAATATACAGTTCAATCACAGTACAAGTACAAATTACATTTAGCAAGGTATAGCAATTGCAATACAGTTCAATCACAAAATGAATGTGAATTTCATTACTGGAATCTAATGATATGCTCAAGAAAAATCAAAGAATCCCAGTACCTAAATACATCTTTCAATTCTGTCAAATTGTCTTTGTAAAAATTTTTGAACTCAGAATATTTCTGACCTTTCAAAACGTTTTGAGATCTGCTACAACTGATGTTACACTTTTTTGATATTTTACTTTTTTTAATAAAGCACCCTATTAGTTTCTTTTGTGAACTAAACCTTATTTAATCCAGGAGCTTTTAGGTTTAGCCTCTAGAGTTCTGATTCAGTGTGGCTATCTTTACATACAATTTTTATGAAAACTGAAGTATTAATTGATAATTCAGCATTTAGACTCTAATCAAAAATTTGTACATTGCACTACTATTACTGTACAGTACTGTACAAGAAATTAATTTTTTTGTATAGTATTAGAAATGAAAAAGTTTACATTTTCATATTTGGTATGAAACCTATGGCTTTCATTACTGAAAAAAAGAAACAATTTCTGAAACTGGGTTTGCTGATATACTGCAGGAGCAGTAAAGTTTTGAAGTTGCAAGTCTCTTTCTCTGACTGACTACTTTTTTTAATTATTATTATTTCCTCCAGGACATTTGAAACTATAGATAATGCCTCCCAGGGCTGAGATTATGCTCAACTACCTGAAAAATAACAGATGCTGCTATGCTCTTCATAGCAGAGGATGCTGCTGTACAAAGCCAGGAAACATCAGTGGAACATAACCCCAAGCAGCAAAATCATTGTTGAGATTGGCAAAAGCAAATTGTACTGTATTAGCATCCATGGCTTTTCACATCTGCTGGGTTAAATCAGCAAATACTGGCAACAGCCCATTCTGCAAATGGCCCAAATGTTTTCCGTCTGAGAATTTGAGTTTAACTTAGTAAGCAAAAACCATTCAAAGCAGTAGTTTTGAATGTTGGAGCAAGTTTGCCACAAACTATTAAACCCATAACATTTGTGAAAACATTTGTTTCATTCACTCACCCACTTGGAAAGCAGCACAGTAACTGTTTATAAGTACTTTGTTATAGAAGGAGTTTCCTTTGTACCAAAACAGATTGTGGGCTATAATTTTCTTTTTGTCTACACAGTTTGTTTTAATGAATTGTTTCACGTTTCTTAAATATGTAAAGGAATACAGATGAATATAAATAATCACATTAATGAGAAGTGGCTTATCCAAAATTACATTACTGAGATTAATTAATCCTATATAAATATTTGTTTCAGGTACAAATATGATAGCAGGAACTAGTATGGAGTTTGGCATTACTAATCACCTTAAGAGTATTAGTACTACTATGGCTGAATTATTATATGATACTGTAAAGTTTATACCAACTGGTTTGCATTTATTTAAAGCAATTAATTGGCTCATCAAGTGTTTCTGCTTTTCTTTTGGAGAAAAGAGAACTTGCTCTATCCCCTTAGGAAACAAAATATTTAACCTCATTATGAATTGTATCTGGTAAAGTAATATTACGACAAAGCATTATACTTGCATTGAAGCAAAAATGCCCTGGTGGTTCATGGAGAATTGAGATTGGTGTCCACTGTTAGGGGTGGCAGTAAGGAGATGTTTTTAAATGCATAGGAATATCCTTACATCATCCCATTAATACTTTTTTTTGAGGCTGGTATTGATCCATTTTAGGCTTCACTGTGAATATGTGATACAGTCACAGCCAGAAACATAACAGAAGTTACAAGAAACAGGCTTCATTCATATAATAGTATTTTTTAAAAAATGTGCATACTAAAAGACTTGCATGATAAGCTCTCCTTGGGAGGCTCTAAGTGGCAGAAATGTCACTCTTGTGTGAAGGCCGCTTCACGTAGTTATTATCAAAGCATACCAAAATCAGTGATATATTTGATATATATATTGATAAGGTGTTTGAATCCAAGTAGGTTATATAGTCTGAGTGTATCCAGTAAAGGGTCTTTGAACTTGATTTAAATGTGTGCTCCAACTTTGAAGGTTTACATCTTATACAGGAAATTTGTGGCTGCTCTAAATTGTAATGCCTAACACGAGCAGAACTCAAGTCAGTCTTTTTACTTGTAAATAGAATTTAAGTACCAGTACTAAAAAACTGAATTCTGTATTCCTTGTGCCAGAGTCCTATACTCTCTGGCTGGGTTCTTTTAGATGTCTCACACAAGAAGTATTTAGTATTTAATACCAAATTTACTGCAATATATTTGACGTTACACAGGATTTTGCATTAGCAGAGTGATACAGCAATGTACTGAAATCACAATACAAGCACAATATAGCAATTGTAATAACAGTTGGATCATAATATGAATGTGATTCCCATCACTGGTCTGTGTATGCTCGCTGTCATGATGCTGGGTGTCACAGTTTGCTGGGAAGGAATACATGGATTGAAGTCAGCTCAAACCTGTTGCTCTTTTCAAAGTTAATTTTGTTCAATGTTCAGTTTTTATACTCTATGTTGAACTGAGCCATACATACAGTTCCCATATTCTGATCTGGCTGGTTCAGGAAGACATTTGCATTGACTCAGGGAAAAACATTTACACAAGCAGCCAATCCACCCAGGTAATGAAAAAACACCCTCTGTTCGCCTTTATGTTGAGATAAATTCAGCTTCCTTTGCAACAGCTATGGGCAGTCACTCCCTAGATTCTTGCTGAGATTCAAAAGCACAGAGCCCTTGCGCATGTACTCTGAGCCTTCTTCAGTTTCAGGGGTTTGTTGATCAGTCACGTGATGCACGGAACGTTAAAGTGTAAAATAGAGGAACAGTGCCCTGATTTAAATACAAAATATACCTCCATCATCAAGGAGATTTTTGGAATGAAGGAATGTCTGCTTAATAATAGCTCCTCTTTCACATACGGGATGCCCAAGATTTCTTATTCTGTGTTAGAACATATTAATTGAGCATGGAGGTCCTTTGAGTTGTTTAAAAATCAGATTATCTTGGTTTTTTTATTTCTTTCTCTGGCATCAGGGAATTCTTGAAACTCTGAATGATAATTTCACATTTGTTTCCTTTGAATAGCACATCTTTGTTAATGGATCAAATCTGAGAAGGTCCCTATGGCTTTTGTTCATTACACAAGGGTGATGTGATGTTTAATAAAAATAGCTGCAAAGGTAGGGGCTGTTTTGAAATTAGAGTTTATTTTATAATGTATACTTGCAGTCTTGTTTTGAACTTTAGAAGGATGAGAGGTTGTAGAAGTTCTACGATATTTAGTTTTGTTTCCCAACTGTGATTTTTCTGCCTTAGCTATGAGTTGGGGTCATGTCTATGTAGATGTTTCCAGTGGTGCAAGTACAAGTCTTTTCTTTTTCTTTTTTATACATCCTATAAAGGACGTTTTTATATGTCCCATTTTTTTAATATTCTTTTAAAAATTTAGTTTGAGTTTTTACATGGTGCAAGTTATTGTGTAGACAGTCCTTTTTAATGTAAAAATGGTTTATTTTAGTGTAGATTATTTAATTTTTATTTCATATAATTTCTCAGGCATGACACTTTCCAAATAATAAAGGCTTCATGTGGTAACCAGAGTGTTTTCATTTTTGCGGTTAAAGAAACCCTATACTGTATTTTTATAGTTACAGAATTTTAATACATCCTGAGAAATCATGCTGGATGGTTCTTCTCATAGTTTCACTTCCAACTAGGGAGTGAGCACATACATCTTTATATAGTCAGCCTCTGAGCATGGTGTCTTATCTGCTGAAGTCCTTCAGAGACAAATGATCTTAGGAAAAAGAGTGAGCTTGACTGTAAGAAAGTGAATCAGATAATCATTTCTGTTGCATTGTTAAGCAATTCTAAATTCCTGTAAGAAGCACCTGTATTTCAGGTTAAGCCTAACATTTGCACTTGAACATGGTGTTGTGTGAGAAGGTGTTCTGGTAAAGAGATATTTATTTTTGTAGCTGATGTGATGGCCTCAATTTTTGTTACAATATTTGTTGCTATGGGAATAATTACTACATCTAAAGTGGAGTGTTATGATTCAGATGGAGATTAAACAACAGGAATAGATCAATTGAAGGCTTTAAAGATGGTTCTTTGAGTATTTGTCAGTGTGTCTATGTGTTATGCATGAGAGTTTGCAATCTCTTGAACAATGCTGTCAAGTGAACTGCAAATGTATATTGAATTTCGTTGTCATGGCTAACAGGTTCAACTCCTGTATTTTCTCTTATTATCTTTGACAGCAAGATGTATCCTGTTAAGTGGATTTGACATTTCTTTACCAAAGAATATCAACAATGCATTATTCACTTTTGTCTTGATTAGTTCTTAATTTGAAATGTAAGTTTCATTTGAAAAGCTGAAAAAAGCAGATGACACATCAGAGTTCTCACCAAGGAATTCTGCTACACACCTCTACAGAGTCCTATTCCTATTCATGCACTTACTGGCAGTGAACTATGAGGAAGTGTCAGTGATTTGATCCAGGTTACAGCAGACATAGAAGTTCAGATAGATTTCCTAGCTCCATGTGTTGTACAAAACAAATGCTCTCCAAAGGCATATATTGTGTTTCATATAACTGCATTGGCTGACCTGAATCCTTTGGATTGTCTGTCTTGGGCCATTGGTAGCTGCTTTTAGAGAGAGGCCAGTTTATTGTGAAGCAGGTTTGCCTTAATAGTGGCACATATCGTAGAGTATTGTTGATTGGCAGCGTTGCATAAGTGACTGTTCATCAAAACTTGCTCTACCAGAACTGAGACAATATTCTCAAGCTCTTCCAGAAAAATGCCAATGTTTTTAGTGAAATATCATGTTCATAGTGCTTCATGAAACATTATGTACTGGTCACGTAAAGCAGATGTGTGATTTTTGGTGGGCAATGTTTGAATCTCTTTCACTTTGGGAACTGATGCTTCTACCATCGTTTTTGCATGAGTACTGGGAAATGGCACTGATACATAGTTGAAGTAGAAAGTATGCCTGCTTATGACAATGGAGCTTCTGAAATTTTTCAGTCAATATGAACACCACAAATTGTTCTCCATTCTTACTTTGAGAATCCTCAGTTAAGGTGGATTTTGAATGGAGGCAACTGGAGGTTGCAGTTGCCTTATGTCCTTTATACCATTGCATAGAAGCATACAAAGATGCTGGGCACTTCCATACTTCTCATAGACGTATCTGGTCAAAAAACACTGAACTCACCTGAGGGACCTGAATGTCTACCCTGAAACCACACATACCAATATGAGTCAGGAAAATAAATTTATTTTAGGCTAAGTCACTGTTTGCTCTCCAGTTATGTAGTAAGTAATGAAAGGAGTCATTAAAGTGAATAAGAGGAAGAGAGAAGTACTGGATAAATAGAAAAGAAAATTTCTGTAAAACCCTCAAGTTTTCCAAGTTTTTTTGGGACATAAATAGTGCTTTGGAATTATCAAATGCACAAGTGAAGAAAGGCTATAAACTGTGCCAAGACGGCAGTGTTTGTTACATCAAATGATTATATACTCTCTCAAACACTTGGAGAACTGTTTCTTATTTCCCTGCCTGTTTTGGATAACTAAATTATCAGATTTTTTCCATGATACATAACTTCTCTGACTTTGTGGAAACCGGGAAGGTAACTCCACCTGGACTATCTGAGAGGCTGACCTGGAAATACTGGTGCACCTTGGAAAAAACACACGAAGTGAAACTGCCCAAGTTCAACTGATGTAGAATATTTACATGGAAGATTGCATATTCTACCTGGTGACAACAATGTTGTCGTATTCTCTAATGGGAGTCATGTACTGTGTAACTTTTTTAGTATTGGTTTCTTTTGATATTTTATTATTTCGGTGTGTGGATGAGTGAATGCTCAGGGTTGCCTAAGAAATTCTTGAAGAGGACTGAAATTCACGAGGCATGCTGTAGTGATAACAGAAGATTAGACAAAGCTTATATTCCTTAAGAACATCTATTCTGTCTAGTCTTAATTTTGTATACTGTTAGTGTAACATTCTTTTAAGAAGTACTGGCTTAGCTAGTCTCCCTCTGAAAGGATGGCTATTTTTCCTTTACTGGCTGTGCTTCTGGTCTTGTTATGATAGAGAAGAGTGAGAGATTGCAGGGTGTAATATGCAGGAGGATCACATCAGAGAGCTTGGGTGCCATAGTTCATGCAAAGAGACTAAGAGACTGCAGTAAGGAGCATTGAGAAGGCAGTCTGTTGTGGTTTAGCCCCCGCCGGGGTCTGAGACCACGAGGCCACTGCCCCTCCCCCACAAAGGGAGTGAAATACAAAGCCCCGAGACTGAGATAAGGAAAGGTTTAATACAACAATGCAATAGCAACACAACAAACAACAACAATAACAATAGCAGTAATAGTGATAGCAATGAACAGAGCAAAATAGCTACCAAATACAGCAGTAGGAAGCACGATGTACAAAACCACGAGTGCACCGTGCTCCCCAGGAAAATGTGACCTGCCAGGATGTGACTTCCACATGGTATCTGAATAACCCGGCTAGAGCTCCCCCCCACTGCTGGGGAAACTTAACCCTATCCTGGTTAAACCAGGACACAGTCATACCTCAAAGGAGATCGAATGCATAATTAGAGATATCGGAGATCAGAGGCAAACGAGGAGGGTTTGCTTCTAGTCAATAACTAGCTGGAAGTAGTTGCTCTAAACGTAATGGAGAAAATAAATTTATTTAAAAGGTATTACATTTTTTGGAGGTTGTGGAAGATACAGTCTGGTACATCTGCATATGACACTTTGTCCCTGGCTTCATTTGGAATGAGGTTTGAAAATAAATACAAAGCTCTTGAAAGCAACAAAATGTTGTAAGAGTGCTGCCAGGTTTATTCTTGGCTCGTGCATGCTTTTCACTCCCTCACTCTGGAAAGGATTTGTAAAGATCACACAAGAGGGAACTGAAATTGTGGAATTTATATGTAATTAAGATATAAATATTGTTCTCATCAAAAGCAGAACCAATGTGGTCATGAACTCAGCAATGTGCTGGAGGCAGTGGGAAACCAGAGTACGATGTGAGAGAACTAGAACTATCCTTCTAGAATTGATTCCAGGACTAGAAATCCGAAGATAGATTTTTGTCCAGAAAGGTGCATAATAGGCTGAGTTTCAGGGTGCAGACTTCAACCCGCATGGGAGAATTATTCAGCAGTGATAAGGAGTGGTGCAATGAAAGGACGTCAGTATCAAACTGGATAATAGATATGGAAGATGTAAGTTACAAACCTTCACAACAAATTTTGTGTTCCTCTTTGTTTTCTTCATAAGGCACAATGAAGCCCTGAAGTCTCTGTGAGGTCACAACTGTAATAAAAATATTTAAAACGTTGGCAGTATAAGCTCCTGAAAGAAAATAAGGGATTTGGAAAATAAATTAGCAAAAATGAAGCCACTTGTGAGACTGTTCTGTAAGGGAAAATTTAAATACATAGAAATGGAATTAGAGGCATAGATTTTAGAGCTATTTATTTTACAGTTCTAGAAAATTGCAAGCAATGCAAAAAATATGATTGGACAGAATGTTTTTAACTAAAAGCTTAGTTAAGCTTTTAACTGGAAAAAAAAAAGTAATTCAGAAAACTATAAAAGTGATGCTGAAATTTTGTATCTTCATCTCTTCCTTGTGTTCAGCTAGTTCTTCACTGCTATTCTTTTGCAACTATGTTATTCACCATAAAGCTCTGCTGTTAAATATCATCTTGGTGACAGATGTTTGCAAATGTTTTGTATTTGTCCTTCTACCTGGATTATTAGAAAATATTTATTGAACTGATATTAGTTCTTTTGAGTAACTATAAAAATGGAGTAAAATTCATATGCAGGATATATTTTTGGTTTTGCTACATTTGGCTTGCTTGTAAACAAATGTTTTAATCCATATTTTATTCAACACTGATAAAAATGCTATTGACTTCATAGTGCTTTTGTAGCAATGCATGACAATTTATCATAGGAGGAGACCCATAAAGCCTCTACTGTTTCATAAAGTGGATGAAGGCAATCACAGGCTGAAGGAATGTGATGATTCAGCTTAATGTACTTCATTAAACATTTCTCTGTTGTTTCTTCTTCTGAAAGAAACATTTTTTCTTAAATACATCATTAGAAAATGACTGTATTCTACAGGCCTTTTTTGTTCTATTCAAAGTTCTATTCAAAAACTTTCTACATTTTCCTTCCCACATTCACATTATTTTAATTACTGTAATTGACACCTACATGCCTTCTCATTGATCATGAAAGATTTGATAGGCACTGTCCACTTGAATAAACTGAACCATAGACCTCATCATTATTCAGAGCAGTGTGTAAGGACCCAATTCAGAAAAATATAGTTGACATCTCCTGTTAGCAGTGCTCTCCTTTTTAGAACGAAAAGACATTTCCCTCCTCATAATCTGCATATTTTGCAGATGGCCTCTGCCTCTGCCTCTGAAGATACCTTGAGTCTTCCAACCAGCTCAAACATGTGACTAGGCTGAAATTCTGGTGTTAACAATTGGATCATTAATTATGTTACTGATTTCACTGGGGCATGGGTTTTACACCCAGTCTCCTTTTCACAGCTTGCCCTTTTCTGCATCTTTCTCAATAACAAATTACTACATTTTTAGATTACTTATATTTAATAAGCTATTTCTTGTTGAGTTTCTGTCTGATTTTATTTCCCAGTTTCTTTAGAGGCTTTCAGTTTCATAAAGTCAGCTTTATGGAGTCCTGCATGGAAACACTGCTAATAAGTAAATCAGACTTTTACAACATCCAGAACAGATCACTGATATTACCAAATAATTTTTCCTGTAATGGGATCCAGCATGCGTGTCCAGTTACATCTTAAATCTGATTGTTCCCCATTACTCCCTGGCTATAACGTGTCTCTTTTTCCCTTTGGAAAATGAGTGTCAGTTTCCATCAAGAGTTGAGAGGTGTCATTCCGAGTGAACAGAGTGATTTGTCTGGTGTTGCTTGGCAGGATGTAACATATTCCATCCATAAGGAATTTAGGGCAGAGTGCGTGGAGGTGTAGGGGGTAGAGGTTGGAGGAATTAAGGAATGGGGGAGTGAGATGTAATGTTGTGGATATGAATACAAATTGTAAACAGATGAACTAGTGGTGTACTTTCTTATGCTCTATGTGGAGCAGTCAGCTCATGACACCTGTCAAAGCACTTCTTTGTGTTTTTGTCCTGATGCATAATTCTTTTAGACTTCTGCATTTGCGTTCACACAAATGTGAATTTGTGTTCAGACTTCTTATAGCATTGTTTTATCTTCATCGTTAGCACACATGACAAAATCATTGTTGTTTGTCTTCATTCCAGGACTGTAGTGTAACCAATTGTTTGTTTTCTTTAAGAACTGCCTGAGACTGTCTTAATTGAAGAGAAAGATCAAGAGACAGAGACATGGGCCAGGCCTCTGGTCGACCTTTGGCAGACAAGAATACCCAATTTCAATGCTGAAAAAGAATACAATGCAGCTTGTGCACAAAAAGAACCACACTGTGCCATTTGCACTCTTCTCATGCCGTACTACAAGGTAAGCAAGATCCTAACAGCTTCATCTTGAAGTGTGGCATAGCTGCCCAGCTACTTTATTTCCAGTAAATTAGAAATAAAGTAAACTTAGGCATTTGACTTGTATGAGAAGTAAATAAACTCACTGTTGTTAAGATTAGAACTGATACTCTGTTCACCTGCATTTATTCTTGGTTGCAAATAGTGTATGCCTTCTATTACGGTTGGTGTTAGTGTATGTGTGTTTGCCCTTGAAATTACACTTTCCAAGGTGGCGAATCCACATAGGTTTTTATCTTTTAGCTATTTCCTTATATGTCCATCTTCCAATGCTTTTTATTGGAGCCTTTTCTATATCTGCTTCTTACAGTGTTGAAGAAGTAAGTGTTTTCACAGTACTTAGGCCTTGTCAGGAATAATATTCCCACAGAAACAGCCTAATGCAGAGCATTGTTTGATACTGGCTTGTGGAATTCCTGTATCAAATGCCAGCTAAAAATGCTGCTGTAATACTACAGTACTAATTCTGAAGCTGCTAAACTGGCATCTCCCCAGCATGGTAACTAGGAAGAAAACTTTTATTGCACTGGACCCAGTTAAAGGACTCAAGGGGAGACAGAGGTACAATATCATTGAACACTGCTGCATAAAACTAGTTTGCAGGCTGAGTGCTATTCTAGATTTCACAGTTATCTGAACAATCAAGGAACTATAGAATGACTGTGATAAATACCTAGCAGCAGTTAATTTTCTCATAAAATTGTTATATTGTTAGTGCAAGAGCTGGGAGGGGAGAAGTAATTTCATCATTGTCAAAAGGAAGATCAAGTAAATCTGTCCTTTCTTTTACTTAAATATAAATTCTGTTTATTTTCCAGCCAGACAATCATGATGAAGCAAGTCCTGCTTTCAGGGAAGCAAACTCAGCAGAAACACTGATAGCTGAAAATGAAAAGACTAAACCTCTTATTCCAGAGATGTGTTTTATTTATAGCGAAGAAAACACTGAAAACTATCCATCAAATGCCTTAATTGAAGAAGATGGAACAAGTCTTCTGATTTCCTGTGCAAAGTGTTGTGTACGGATTCATGCAAGTAAATAAAATAGTTGTTCAGTTGGCAGAAATGTAGCTTCAAATTTTGTTTTATTGATAAATAATAGTTAGCTAGGCTTCTAGTATGTCTTTAAAAGTACTTGAAGAACCCTTCCATATGTAATTCTTCAATCACTGGCTAATTTAAAAAAAAAAAAAAACTATGTTACATTTTCTATTACTTGTTAATGATTGCTGTGAAAACAGTGAAGAATAAACTGTTCTGTAAACTTCCAATAATCACAAACTTCTGATTCTTGTTTCAATTCTGAACTATTAAATTCCTCTTTTACTTGTCATATTTTAAACCACTGTGTGATGTTAGTATATCCTTATTAAGTAGGCATGGTGAAATCCTGCTGGATTTGAGGACTTGTGAATATTGATATTGACTTTAGGTATGAAGCAATTTTATTCACCTTGCATTCTTTTTTACTTCTGTGACTGATGAATGCATGGATATTCTGCAGTATATTCTACAGACATTAGGACTTGAGTAGTTAACTCTAAGAAGTCCATGTGAAATTCTTACATGGAAGTGCATATAATTGCATAGAATAAATGTCAGTACATGAATTCAAATTGTACATTTTGACTGCAGGGAGATTTGGTGATTTGCTATTGAACTGACAGAAAGTAAGAAATCCTCTGGGGTTTTTTTTGGGGGTGGGTGGGTGCGGTTTTTTTAGTTTGTTTTGATTTTTGGTTTGGTTTAGTGGTTTTTTTTTGTTTGGTGATTTTTGGGTTTTGTTTGAGTTTTTGAAAGAGTGTCTATGTGTCTAATTTGTATATTTTGTAGACTATGGAATTAGCAGTAAGTCTAGATTGAAAAAGTCTTGTTGGTTAGAGATGTCTTTTACTAGTGTTTATATACAGTTGAATTGTATGACATCACAGATAGAAACGCAGAATATATTAATCAGTCCATCTCTCTTATTCTAGGTTGCTATGGTGTTTTTCCTCATGAAATCCATAATGAATGGTTGTGTTCTCGATGCAGAAAAGAAGCCTGGAGAGCCGTAAGTTTCACATGTTGCTTAGTTATCTAATACATTAGAGATTAAGTAAAAAAAAAAAAAAAAAGCAGCACATGCACGATTGCATGTGAAATGTAGCCTGTATAATTTTTCTGAACACACACTTGCTGGAGAAAAATTATTTGTAAAATGTGATTAGATTTCAATATAAAATGTAATAACATTTTGATAGACAAACTTGGAGTAAGTTTATACTCTCAAGAAAAGGATTGGCTAACAGAATATAGTTGTTCAAGGGAAAACTGAAAAAATTAAATGCACATAGAGAAAAAAATGAGATTTTTGTCTAAATATTTTAGACTTCTGGTATGTATGTGTGGGCAGCTGGAAGATAGAGAAGTGGAAAGAGAATAATAAATTACAGTCAAGAATGAAATTGTTCTTGTATAGCATTTAAGGTTTACTGTGCTGTGTAAGCAGAAAAAGATTACCCTTGTGAAGCTTATTTTCTTTTTTTAAAAAGTATAATATAGTTTTATACAGCAAGGAATAAATAGACAAGCAATTAATAGAATCCCTAAATGTACATTCATTTAAAAAAAATTTAAATTTACATTTCACCAATCTATTTGTGTAGTGTATTTTTTGACATCAAAAATCACTCAAAAATAGTAAAACAAAATTCAGTCTTGTAATTTGTTAATGCTATTTTGTAGTAAGGATTCTAAAATTGTTCTGGGATTTTAAGGTTATTTTACAAATGTTCTTGAAGTGAAGAGGACATTTGGATCGTGCAGAAGCAGGTGAAAGATATGAACAAAGGTAGAGAGAGAATGACTGACTTGACACATTTATGTTCACTATGGGGCAATGAAGGGGGAACTGGATAATGTGATAGAAAAAGGAAAATGTTGGGGAGAAGATTAAAGCTTGTCTTGACTGGGATTTTTCTTTGACAAACTTTTAGGGGAAAAATTCCCAACAAAGGATAGCGTTAATTTGAGAATTATGCACATTTTACTGACTAGGTTTAGTTTTATTCTGTTATGATGCATATAAGTTTCTGAAAATAAGGAAGATATGAACTGTATGAACTGTAGAGAAAGTAATTGTTTGCCAAATTATTTGAGGAGATGAGATGAAGCAGTGGAAGAGATACCAAAACCGTACAGAAAGTAGCTGAACGGACGTTTTATGTGAAGAGATTTTAGTATTAGATTTTTGCAAAAGCATGTGCCAGGGATTGAAGAGAAGTATCAATGGATTTCTGAAATTTTATGTGTTAGGTATCAAGAAGGTGATAGGAATGAAATGGAGCATCGTTTTCACTGTGAAAATATGTGTTGTCCGCTTGGACAATTTATTTAATGTAATCTTTATTATATATTTAACTGAATTGCTGTGATTTTGTATGTGTATTAATTATTGTACAGCTAAATCATTAGTGCCAACAACTTCATCTTTGTATAGGTCCAGTTTGGTGACCCAAGTGAAGTGATACTGTCTTATGCCCCAAGACAGCTCTTCATTCAGATATGTTTGTGGAATAAAATTCACATTCTTAATGTCATATGTTATCATTCAGTTGGGAAGTTTTAATGAAATGTTGAAGATCGAATAGACCTCACTAGTATTAAATTTACTTAAAACTTGTCCTCCTTAGTCGGCTGTCTTGTATTCTTTGTTATTGCATGTTGTTCACATGTCAATGTGAACTGTTCATTGTGAGCTGAAATATGTAGGAGTGATAGATAGTAGACATCTGCTACCGAAGTTAAATAGCAAAAATCCAACAGTTTCAAGGATGTGAATAATGCTCATATTTTTTCATACGTGAATGATACCCAATTCACTTTTTTAATAGTGGGGTCTTTCAAAACTCTTGAGATGCTGAAGCAATCTCAGGATTACTAGTGGTTATCTCTGAGAGCTTGCCGAGCTTAGGTGAGATGCCAGCAGCCTGGAAAATTTAATGTTTCTTTTTAAAAAAGCAGGAAATGGGTGACCCAAGAATTACGTAGCAGTCAACCTATCTTGGATTCCAAGAGAAATACTAAACGAATGATGAATCTACCAATATCTAAACACCTAGACAACAACAGAGTACATAGAGATATATATTTATGAACAAACCAACTGATTTCTTGCTGTGACAGCTCATGGGAATAAGGAATAAGCAGAAGATTTCATGCATTCTTACTTTCAGATGCTTTTGATAGTGTTTTAAATTCTGATATTCAAGTGACAGAAGAGATATGGTGTAAATCAATAGTTGCCAAACATATAAGAATATGGATCTGCTTTCAACCCTCACTATCTCAGGCCACCACTCATCATTCTCATCAGACTTTTAAAGAGTGATAAAGTTCTGTGCATCATTTGCTGATTGCTTTTCATGTCCTTATGGAATATATGTAGAAATCTAGACTGGTCTACTGTAAGATGATTGCATAGGAGATGGGGGAGTGTACCTTATGTGAAGCTACCAAGGTGTTAAATTTACAGAATATATCAAAGGCTTTTTCACAACTGTCAAATGTGTTTCAGGTATTATTCAAAATATTATTTTCTTCAGTTATTTCGGTATTTCAATGACACAAAAGGATTAATGAGAAGCATTCCTAATGCATTTTCTGTAAGTACCAAGGATCTTGGGCATCTTTTAGGCTGAGGTTTACTAATTTGGGTTAGGATTACTATTTTGGATTGGATCCAAATATTGCTTTGGATTAGATCCTACTATTTTGTAGGACAGTAATTATTACTGTATTGAAGAAGTGGTGTAAAATAAATTACACGGAATTCAACAGAGATAGGTACAATACTTAGAAAGGAGTTATCAGTTATGCGCATATAAGATAGGAGTCCCTGCCTCAGCAGTAGCTCCTACTGCCAACTGGAGTTGTGACTATTCTGCTCACAACCTGAACATCAGTTTTACAGAACCTGAAACATCACACCAGAATGTTTAAGCCTTGTACTGAAAGTAAAGCCTGAAAAACATATGGAACAATCTTTTTGCTCTGATCTCTTCAGCTTTGATGAGAGCCCAACTGAAGAACTGTGTCTAACAATGAACACACATGGTTCAAAAAACCACAAGCCTGAATGGAATGGAAGAAAACAAGAAGTGCAATCGAAATTGCAAAAAAAAGACAAAAATTATTTTAATCATTCCTGATAGACCTCAACCATTCCATAAGGGAGGATTGAAAATAATTAACCTTCTTAGTATAGCCAAGGGAAGACAGAAAGGAAAGAAGTATCATTCTCTCATGTAAATATAGGAACACGATTAATTGCCCTTCTCTCATTTTAGGGACAAGATGACTTGTAGCATCTTTAAACTGCATCAGCAGAAGTTTATGTTAATATTGGGAAATACTGTGAATTTTTATTTCTCAAAACAGTGAACTACTGGAATAGGATATATAGAGATTTTGTAGAATCTACTCCTTCACAATTTTTAAAAACATGTTAGACACACATTTGTCAGGAATAGTTGAAGAAGGCTTGCTTGTGCCTTGGGGTAGAAGGATAAAATAGACATATGTTTCTTTTTTCTATGGTTCTCTTTTGTCTGTTTGAACAGTATTATTCATTGCAAAGCATTGTGACCATAGTTCTCTTTGGAGAAGAAATTGTCAGTTTGGTATACAACTTAAATGTATTAGTGTATTTTTGCTTGTATGGAGCTTCGTTGCTGACATCAGCATGATTAAGAATTGTGAATACTTATTTGGGTCCTATTTGTCATTTTAGGGTCATGTTTCTGTCTCTTCAGAGTTTGGACAATAATCTTAGATTATCCTAATAGCTTTCACTTCAAAATAGTACAATACTTTAATCTCAGCATTATACTTACAATAAATGTGGTTCTCTTTTAGCTAATCTTCTCTACATCTATAAAAAAAACAACTTAATTGAATATACTGCTGCCCAGAGTATGACTTTCCCTTTTAAAAATCTGCAATTTGTTAGTTGTGCCAACCAACAGCTGAAAGTTTTATGCTACCTTTGAATTATATGCATGTTTCTTTTATAAATCAGTGTTTTAATTTGTATAAATTTTTCTGTATCTGTTGTTACACATACGATACTTTAATTGTATTTTAAATTGCTGTGTAATACCATAAGTCTCTCTGGAGAGGGAGATGTAATTAAAGAAATTACTTATTTGCATGACCTTTTTTTTTACTGTAGGGAATATAGAGTGAGGTATTTTACATTCCAACTAACACGGTTCAGACCTCAAGTTTCTATGTGAAACAAATGAAAAAATCATATTCATCTAAATTCTTGTTCAGGATAAGCATTCCTAAAACCTGCAGCTGTTGCAGAAGATGTGAAGCTGAGATTTGACTCACTGTAGGAATTACGTATCCACATGCCTTCAAAAATTCAATTCTTACATCAGAAAAGTGTAAAAAATGAGAAGACTTAATTATCAGAAAATATCTATTCTCTGAAACTCCAGCTTCCTAAATGTCTGAAATTGTTTTCCTTCCTCTTCACATTGATTCCTAGAAGGAGGAGATTTAGCTCAGAAAGACCTGTCTGAGAAATTCCCTTCAGGATAACCCTTTACATCCTGAAGGGAAGGCTGATCGGAAAATAAGGAGAAAGAAAATCCTTGTGCACTGGAGAATAAAATGGAAGTTCTGAAACATTGGTACAAACCTTGGTTCAAAGTTCAGAGTTCATTTCTTAGGAAGAAAAGTTCCTTCTTCTTCCTTTGCTTACACAATTAAGTATTGGTTTTAGTTCTATTAAATAATACTTTCTTAAACTCCCAGCAGTTATGTTAACTTTGTAGAAAAATTGGTCTTTACTAAAAATGGAGAGGACTAAAATTTGAGAGTGACTTTTCACAAGGGTACATAGTGGTAGGACACAGCATAATGTGTTTAAACTGGAAGAGGGTAGATTTAGATTAGATATAAGGAAGAAGTTCTTCACTGTGAGAGTGGTGAGACACTGGAACAGGTTGCCCAGAAAAGCTGTGGCTGCCCCCTCCCTGGAAGTGTTCAAGGCCAAGTTGGACAGGTCTCTGAGCAACCTGGTCTAGTGGAAGGTGTCCCTGCCCGTGACAGGGGGGTTGGAACTGGATGATCTTTAAGGTCCCTTCCAACCCAAACTGTTCTATGATTCTATACTAGGTTTTTGTATATCAGTATGATTTTGCAAAGCACCGAAGTATGAGAGGACTATAGAAATGAGAGCTATATTAATAGCTAAATGAAACAATATTATGTGTGAATCCCAACTATGAACATCACTAAAATATGGAAATAAAAAATGCCTACGTGGACTCAGATTTACAAAGCCAGATTGTTCTTTGATGGACATGCCATTTTATATTATCAGAGGAAACTGCTTTTGAGATTCGGAAGCATACTGTTTTCTTGCAGTTGCAACATCTCTAAGTAGCTGAAATAGTATGCTTTGCAATTTGATTTTTTGGCAGATTTTCACCTTCCAATGATGCACCTGGATCCATGATAACATAACATATCTTTATATTCTACTAGGCAGTAGGTCCTGTTTGATAACGATTATTGACAAAAGTCATACCGAATTTGTCTATGCTAATGGGCAAAAAATAGCCATAAATCAACCCCCCAAAACAAATAAAAAATCAAATTATATTAAATAAGTAATTTGCATGGCTTCTGAAAGTGTAACTGTATTCATACAAAGTGCCTTGATTGAGAATAAATGCCTCATTAATCTTAAATGCTTCAGCTAAAGAAAGCTAGTGAAGGCAGGAAAAATAATGACTGGCATTATAGAGAATGCAGCGTACTGTACAGCATGCAAGGATGTGGTCACCTAGTAGCAATAATACATAAACATAAGTGCCTTTATTATTTAAAAGACAAAAGGATTTGGGACAGGAAAGAGAAAGAAGTGCAAGTAAGGAAACATGTAAATGCAATTCAGTGCCTTACTTCATGGTAAGCTGGCTGTTAATAAGGCTATCGAGGAAGCTGCATGACTTTTCACAAGTTATTCTAGGCTTCCATAGCACAACAGCAATAGTCCAGCACCTAATCTGGTCAGCACTGATGTTGAGAATAGATCCTATGTTCAATAGCAAGTGTTAAACAGTTTAGCAGATTTTTTTTTTTTCTGTAGATGAGCTTTTTCATGCTTTATATTTTACTGTTGATATTCAGACTTCTGGTTTGTATTTTGTGGTTAGAGCAGCCCATTACATCAGTTGAAGGATTTTAATTTTTTTTTCCCGAGGCTTCAGAAAAATGGCACATAAGAGCTTTCAGTATTCCAGCTCAGAAACTGCCCTATTTCACCCTACTGAAAATAATGATTTTGAACAATCTTTTTATAGTGGTGCCTTTCTCACTGATACAGTGTCAGCTTTTCCATTATAAACTGCTGTTTTCAGAGCCAAATAACTGCCAGAATTAACTCACTACATGTGAGTTGGTATACAGCATCTTTAGTTTCAGACTGATCTTGCTACCAAGCTTTAAAAGCATTTGGATACTGTTAATAAAAATAAATTATTGGTCATTAAAATCTGGCTATAGCAGGAAAGGTTAAAACCTTAAGTTTTCTGTGTTTTTTCTTTTCAGACAAGTAAGGCCTGATTTAATTTTTTTTTTTTGTGGTGTTTATTTATTTTTAAAATCTGGATTTTCCCAAACCTTCTCTGCAAAAAGCTGTCTTACTGGCAGAATTACTTATACATGCTGATGGTAACCATGCGTGGACTCGGGGGTGGGGAGCGTGATATTTCTTTCTGATTTTGGTATTAGTCTATGTCCTGGTTTCAGCTGGGACAGAATTAATTTTCTTCCTAGTAGCTGGTACAATGCTGTGGTTTAGATTTAGTATGAGAATAATGTTGGTAACACACTAATGTTTTAGGATAAGCACTATTTTGCAACAGCTAAGTTAAAGATTTTTTTCAGTTTCCCATGCTCTACCAGCGAGCAGGTGCACAAGAAGCTGGGAGGGAGCGTGGCCAGGACAGGTGACCCGAACTAGCCAAAGGGCTATTCCATACCATAGGACGTCATGCTCAGTACATAAACTGGGGGGAGTTGGCCGGGAGGGGCGGATCACTGCTCGGGCATCAGTCTGCAGGTGGTGAGCAATTGCATTGTGCATTACTTGTCTTTTCCTGGGTTTTATTTCTCTCTTTTTGTTATCTTCCATTTCATCATAATTATGACAATACATTACAATAGTAATACATTACATTATACTTTAATTATTAAACTGTTCTTATCTTAACCCATGAGTTTTACTTTTTTTCCAGTTCTCCTCCACCATCCCACAGGGCAGGTGGAGGAGTAAGTGAGCAGCTGCTGTTTCTTAGTTGCCAGCTGCGGTTAAACCATGACAGTCTGGTGACAGGATATGTATTGCTTGTAAAAAACAGTCTTTGACACAACATATTTTAACAGGTTTATAACTACTGTGATTCCCTGATGCTATCACAGAAACCAAATTAAAGACTGTTAAACCTGAAAAATACCTTTTGACCTAAGTGCCATAATGCTTAGACCCAAAGTCCATTTTGACCTTGGCTTCCCTTCATTGCAGTTCACCAAGTCAGCCTTTGCCACTGATATCCATGTGAAAAGGCTTGATATCTTTGGGCGTCTCCAGGCATGGGGATATTCTTATTTTACCAAGGAAGGGGTTGCCCATTCCCTGCAGGGGGAAACAGGATTTCAGTCAGATGCAGTTTTGAATCTGGCCCTGCTTGGAACTGGAATTGGACCAGAGAACCTTCATTAATCTCATCCAGTCTAAATTTGTCCTCAAAGACTGTATCTGATCTCCAGGAGTACTGCTGCAAAATCACTGAGGGGAAAAAAAAGCTGGAAATAGCCAGTTAGCAGTATACCCTGCCCTGCACAGCTGGTGCTAGGCTGCTTTCTTGAAGATACAAATTTTCATCTAAAGATGTTCAGGTTTAAATCTTTACTGGTTTAAATATTTACCGTCACTTCCAAGTGTTGTATAATAATGGGAATAATCCTACATATTTTTTATCAGTAGACATACCCACATTCCATTTTTGTTTGTGTGTTTGCTAAGTGTTTAGCCACAGTGTTATCCTCTGGTGGTGATTTTCACAGTCTCGTTATATTTTGCAGGAAGAATGATCAGTTTTATATTTTGTACCTAATTTCAGTGCTGTTTTTTAAAATTAACACACACACACACACACACCCCCCAACAAACAGCTAATCTCATTCCTTTTGAGTATTCTTCAAAGGGAAAGTTGTCTGTAATCTTTGTTGTTCGGATGCTTGGGAACAGTCTCTCTAATGTAAACATTTTCCAAAACTAAGTGACCAGTAATCACTATTGCAGAAAGTATTTCATATTCAGTCATGTAGCAGTTTCCATTTCATACTTTGTATGTGTTTTTTACTTCAGATATGCACATTCTAGTAAGAAAGGACACATAGGTCCCCCTGCGAAGTGGGGAAGTTACTTTTTATTCCAGTTACCTGTAATGAGTGTTTGCTTCTTATTTCAGTTTCAGCCCCACCAGTTTCCATTTCTGTCTCTGGCTGCAGAATTCTCTCCCTGCTCCCATTCCCCATCTCACCTTTTTTTCCTGTCCTTTTCCTAGTCTTCTTATTGCAGCCAACACTCTCCTGCTTTTTGCATTCTGGCAGATGACAGTGCTCAATAATGCTATGTCATGGGCAGCACAGCGAAAGACTATTTGCTTATACTGTTGCTTCAGCCTGGCATGACGTGAGAGCTGCAATTGCAAGGAAATTTTTGACCGTTCCTGAATCAAGAGCAGGGCAGACTGAATATTTGCAGGATTAGGCTACTAAAATGTGGAAATTCAGTACATGATGATTTGTAAACTTAAAATTCCCAAAGGTGAATGTCTTCAACAAGTTTGAATGCATCTGAAAGAGTAAAATGTTCATCTGTTGCAGAAGTATGGCCACCTTCAATTTTCAAGAACATGGTTTAACCTTGCATCCAAAGATGTCTCTACATATTAAATAAATATTAACCTGGGGTGGATTTATTTCTCTTTCAAGGAATTACTCAGCCTCCTCAATCAATGTGAACTCTAAGCATCTACAAAATGCTAAAACAATTGACAGTGGTTTATTCTTTTGGACAGAATAAAATTTTTCTGTAACATTTTCTAAAAAAAGGTGAAATGCTTTTTTCAGAGTTCCTATTATTATTAAAAATCGTGACTTTGTTGAGGCAGATGATGGTGGAAGTTTGACAGTGTTTATATACAAATGAAGATTGTGTGTTATAATGGTAGCAGCTAGCAACTCTGTTAAGAAATGGTGCTTCCAGATAGGAGAGTGAATCCTTTTACTAGAAAACTCTCAATTTGTCTGTAATTTGTTACTTTTAGAAATATTTTGTCTCTAAAAAAAATGGAAGTTTGTCTCTGAAAAGCTAATTTTAAGGTAATAACTTGAACTGGGTAGAGTAATGGTCTCTGAATTGAAATTAAATAATCTCAAAAGTTATTTTCTGAGTGAAGATTATTCCCCTGGTGTGGAAAGATTAAAATAATCATTAGTGGACCATTCCTGAAAATGACATTTTCAAATGTCTTAAGAGAAACCCCAACCCTTTTCTCTTTACACAAAGATAATTACATACACAAATATAAATAAACTGGGGAAATGAGATAGCTGAAAAGGCAGCAATGCCATGTCCAGATGCACATCTGTGTTAATACTATTAGGAATTATGACCTTGGGCATTAACAAGGCAATTGAGACAGAAGGTGGAAGACTAAGGCTATCTTTTTTCAGTTCAAAGGTTCCACTCTAAAAAGCCCACCAGAGTGGCTTGAAGGAAACAAAAGATGTTTATCAGCCTTAGCCATGCAATTTGTATCTATTTGTCTTAACTGTGGCAGAGTTCAAGATTAGATGTCTGGTTTAATTAGCTACTTATAAATGAGACTGGTAAATCAGCATTATTGCGACACAGCTTTGTAGCAGTTGACTCTCAAAACTGGAAACAATTGTTCTGACCTCTTACTAGAAATACTTGAATAAAAAACCCTGTCCTAACCGCTTTTCTTAGATTTTTGAGTGCTTTTAGACACTAGTCAGAGTCATTAGACACACAGGGAAAAATAGTTGATTAAAAAAAAAGTGAAAATATATTGTTAACTGGATGAATACTGTTCTACTCAGTGCTGAAGACATTATCAACTTGTACTTGCAATGCTTCAAACCACTAGCCAAAATGTATATTTACTTGAAATTATTCATTCTGGTGTTACTGCTAAATAAAGCAGTGGTAATAAAGTTATCACAATAACTTTATTATAATAATAAAGTTCAGTGAATGCATTGTTTGTTTTTCAGAATCACAAACCTTACAAACACATGAAAATTAAGTGTATAATATATATATAATGTATATTGTGGCCCCTCACTACAAAAAGGACATTGAATTACTCGAGCGTGTCCAGAGAAGGACAATGAAGCTGGTGAAGGGTCTGGAGCACATGTGGTTTGAGGAGCGGCTGAGGGAACTGGGGTTGTTTAGTCTGGAGAAGAGGAGGCTGAGGGGAGACCTCATCGCCCTCTACAACTACCTGAAAGGAGGTTGCAGAGAGCTGGAGATGAGTCTCTTTAACCAAGTAATAAGCAATAGGACAAGAGGGAATGGCCTCAAGTTGAGCCAGGGAAGGTTTAGACTGGATATTAGGAAGCATTTCTTTCCAGAAGGGGTTGTTAGGCGTTGGAATGGGCTGCCCAGGGCAGTGGTGGAGTCCCCATCCCTGGAGGTGTTTAAGAGTAGGGTCGACATAGCGCTGAGGGATATGGTGTAGTTGGGAACTGGCAGTGTCAGGTTAATGGTTGGACTGGATGATCTTCAAGGTCTTTTCCAACCTAGACGATTCTGTGATTCTGTATACTTAGGAGTGCCAGGTAACAGGATTTTCCTAATATCTAGGTACGTTTTCTAAAACATTTTAACAGACTAAGGGGCTGTAGATGGAAAGTGACAAAAAGGATAGGAACAATCTTGGTTTTCACATTTATGATGCATAAAGTAGAAAGACTTAATTGCAGCAGGAAATCATCAGGTTAGCTGTTACAAAAAACTTCCTAATGGCAGTGATGTCAAAGAGCTGGAAGAGATTGTTAGGTTGATTATGGAAACTACATTCTATGAGGAAGTTGAAAATGTGTCAGACTAAATTAATTAAGAATAACATGTTTTATTTTACCCTTTCTTCATCCACCAACATAAGTTACATATTTCATTTAACTGGATAAATATAATTATTTGGAGATGCTGTTGTAATTTACAGGGTCTTAGAGGAAATGAGAAACAGCAGGTTAACAAGAAAGGGGATTGTGTGAGGCATGTTCATAGTTGTCCATAAGAATAACCATTATATGACTTACTATATAACCCTCTGCTATGGCTTGGCTGAACTCTGTTGCCTTGCTGTGTCAGGCAACTTCCTGTCTCATACAGAATGCTATTGCTGACAAAGTAAGTATGCAAATATGGAAGTGTGAAAACTGCTTTTTATAAGCATTACTGTCAATATAACTTCGAATTTTGCCAAAGTGTAAAAAATACTCAAAGACAACCAAATGCATTAATTTTAAATTATAAATGACTGTGAACAGGCTTGGGTTTTGTGTGGTATTTATCCATGCAACAATAATTAATATGCATCTATGCCTGAGTAGTGGCATATCATTCCAAAAAAGATGGTCCATCTTTTGGATGTATGTACCAAAGGAAGCATGGTTAATTCACATTGACTTCAGGCTTTTTGTGTGATTTCTAGCAGTGGTTGAAACAGAAATGAAAAATAAACCAGATTAGGAATGCTGGTTGCAAAATTCAGTTTCACTGTAAGCCAGGGGAAGTGTTTAGTCCAGAAACTGTGGATATGGTCTGTATTCTTATGAAAAAAAATGCATCATCTCCACTAAAAAGCTAGGTGGTGAAGTGAATGTTAGTGTCCTAAAGCTTGGGAATTGTATGGAGATGTCTTACTTTATACAGATACTGGAAGAGAGAGTTTTCTTTTGTAATTCTAGAATGTTGTGGAGATGAATGTTAAGGAAGAGTTGAAGAAATAGATCTTTGGTGATTTGTAAGCAAGATTCTAAGGTGAATCAGTTTGAAAAGGATGCAGTGCTGTAGGATTACTCTGTGGTAGTGCTGAGGATTCCCAGGTAGGTTTAAAGATCTGCAGACTGTTTCGTGCTCTAGTTTTCATATACAAGTGCTTGCCTTTGAGAACTGAATGTAAATTATAAGCAAATTTCCCATGACTGTAGTGGTGCTTTACTGGAAACAGTGCACTGTGCCCATTAACTGTTCAGTGGAATTTTTGTTGTATTATTTCAGAACAATTCTAGCAAGGTGAATTAATGTGTATAAAGCCTTAATAATGTGATTTCTTAGCATCTAGTTTAGGAAAGTCTTCACACATGTAGTTCAGTAAATTTTCCAATTGACTGATGTTTTGTCAAAACCAAAATATATTCAGGATAAGAAAGACAGTAATGCTTCTTCTCACAGCTTGAGAGTATACCTGTGTAGATGTCAGCATTTCGTTATCATAATGACATCCAAAGAAGGACAACAGACAGAAAGAGAATGTGAAGATGATTTGAATCACCTTGAAGAGTAGTTAAGGGAATTTAGTATGTATAGCTTGGCAAAAAACATACCATGAGGTTAGGGTATTATAAGAATCAAGAAATACTTGTAAGATAATTATGTATAGGAAAGAAAGGGGTGATTATGTATAGTGGTTGAACACCATCTCAAAGAGTAATGGTTTGAAACTAAAATAGAAGGTAGTACATTAGACTGAATTTGACATGTGAATCTAGAATGACATGGGGTTTGTTGACTTGATCTCTCTTTGACAGAGAAATGGAAAAGTAAATAGTATTAGAGGAATTCTGGTTCCCGCCATTTTGCTTTACCTTCAAGAGTGTGGGCACTTAGGGGAGAAAGAGAAGAAATAACCCTCCCCTCCCCACCCCTCCCCTCCCTCCCTGTCTCGCTCCATCCCTTCTTCCCTGTCTTGCTCCATCCCTCCTTCCCTCCCTTTCTCCCTGTCTCACTCCATCCCTTCCTCCTTCCTGTGTTCTCCCTTCCACTTGTTCTCACCACTGCCCCTCCACCCGCAGTGAGCTTTTGTCTTGTGGTGGGCTTGATACAAGAGCAGGTTTCCTAAGAAGCAACAAGAGAACCTCACAAAGATGCAGCTAATTGAATACAAGTGTTGGTTCTGGAAGAAACAGTTTTACTTATTCTCCAACAGCCAAAATGAGAAATCCTATGCAATTATGCCCTTTCCCTTCTGAGCGGTTTTCTCTATTGAAGAGGCTACCAAAAGTTAGAAACAATATGAGCTGAAGCTCCCACTCCATGCTGCAATAGCAGCCTCCTTATATTTCATTTTTCTTCTTTATATGCTGAAACTACCTGTTCCTGCTCAGTCCCCTTTGAATACCTGAAGAAATTGGTATTTTGAGCCTTTGGGTTTCCTTTAGTTAATGTTTACTATAAAGGGAACTGTGAACTGAAACTTGTGCCAAGGGTCTTGTGGTTAAAGTAATGAAAGTCAACTCTCTTCTTCACAACTCTAATATTAAATAGTTAAAAGGGTACTCTCTTAAGAGGATGGGTTACCTGTTTTCCATGGGTTCGGTAGGTAAGACAAAAAATTTATGTGCTTAAATTGCAAAGAAGTTGCAATTGTCACAAGGAAATATTTTCTAGTTAGGAAAGATCTTTCTCATAGGAAGTATAGTAAAGCATTCAATTAGATTTCTGACAGACATTGATAATCTTCATTATTGGAGGTTTTGAGATCAGACTGGAGTATTACATAATAGTTCTTTGGGGTTTTGTTTTTGTTGTTTGTTTTCCCCTACAAAGGCAACTTAAATTTAGAGGTTCAGGAGACAAGCTCTCTTTCTGAGTATAGAAATACAGGCACAGGATATCTTGACTTCACTTTGTGCTATTGGTTCTTTGTAGAGCAGAAACATGAAGACAGGAAGAAAAATAACTAACATTGGAAACATCTGTTCCTGAAGGAACAAGGGAAAAAAGGAAAAAAAAGGGAAAAGATAGATTCAGAAAAGGAGGAGACTGAAGAGAGGGAGAGAAGTGTTGGAAAGCAGAAAAGCCTGTATATCATCTGTTCAAAGGCACAGTTTTTTAAGTAGAGGTAGGAAAAGCTGTGTTTGGCATATTATTTGGGAACCACTGAAATATACCTTGCTGAGTGCCCTGAAAGCAGATGGAGTTGTACTGAAGATCATGGCAGTGAACATGTACTGCAGCAAAGGGAACTTTTTTTTCAAAAAAAGAAAGGATAACCCACCCCATATTCTGGTAGGTTTATAAGTTTGAGAACTGTCAGGAACAAGCAGATTTTCAAAATATTTGACTTGGATCAATGCCTTCTGTGTCAGTTTCCCAGTAACTTCTATTAAACTGGCTATGTGTCATTTTACTTTGTTTTACCTTAGTAATTTCTATGGCAATTCCAGCCTTTCTATGGCAGTAATGTTTAAACGCCTTTTTGTTTAGTATCGCTTTCAAAGTGATGCTGTCACTTGTTTTTGAGTAATACTTAAAATTTGTTTTTCTTTAGCTCATTTGAATTGTTTCTTGTTACTGTATTCTTCTATTTTTCCTGTAAAGAAATATGATGCTTACAAGTGGCAGTTTGTAACCTAGTAATTAATTATCAATTTACATATCCTTAAGATCAGCTGAATAAAACTGATTTCTAACCAGTCAATAAAGCTCACTTTTTTCTACACTATTTCTATTTTTAGGAATGTTGTCTCTGCAATTTGAGAGGTGGTGCATTAAAGCAAACTACTGACAAGAAGTAAGTAATATATACTTTGGGATTGTATGTGCTTGTTTTAAACTTTATTCCCAATCCATTCCCGTGTACAAAACATTTGTAAACCTAATTACTTGACAGTGTCCCTTTAAACTGAATCATTGCAGAATTAGAATTACTCCTATTGAAAGGTGCCGCTGGCATTTTGTGCAATAGTTAGATGCTAAAATGTACATTTGTTTTAGTACTTGCACACATTTACTTGTTCCAAATTTTTTATTCTGGTGGCTTTTGAGTAAAGACAGTAAATGAGACCTCATTTGTCATTGTTTGCATGGGCAAGTCTTATCAAACAGCAAAGTGTATTTTCTTCTTCGGTTTAGAAATTTTTCATTACAGAATTAATAAAATACCTTTGAAGTTCTAGAAACAGTATTTTTTTTAAAATTAATTTGAATCATATTGAAATAATTTTAGATTTTGAAGTGTTTTTTTAAATACATTTCTATTATACACTGTCAAAAATGGTATTGTTGCTGACATCATGCTGTTGACAGCATCAGTATTTTTCTCTGTATTTGCCTGACAGAACACTGTAGAAAGTAACCCTAAGAGATAAATGGAAAATACTGGATCTTAGTAATTTCTCAAGCCCAATAGTGAAACAGTTTTATGCATTTTGAATCTTCTTATAATTAATTAAATTGGTTTAGTAACTTAGCAATATTGTGTAGCTCTCTTTCTTTAACTCTGTGGAATGCAGTGGTAAGAGATGATCTAGCTGCAACGTTCTTTTCCACTTACAAGGCAAGAATTTATTTATCAGTGATTTGCAATTGGTTGCATTACCCCTGTAAACTGTCCAGTTAGGAGAAGTTTCTATGTGAAACTCACAGGCCAGATCTTGCCTTCAGAAAGCATTTATATTGTAACTGTTTTAATGGAGATTTTGACCAACACATGAAAATTCTCAGCTGCTTTTTAGTTCTGTTTTAAACTCCCCTAAATTTGCTACTTGCTTTTCTCACCTAAACAGAAAAAAAAAAAACAAAAGACAAGACAAAAGTGTCATCTCGGTAGAATTCAGCATGCCCTTTTGATATTTGCTGCTATGTCGTGGTTTAAACCTGGCCGACAGCCAAATACCACACAGTCGCTCACTCACCCTCCCCTGCCTGGAGGATGGGGAGAGAATTGGAGGGATAAGGGTAAGGAAACTTGTAGATTGAGATAAAAACAATTTAATAATTGAAGTAAAATAAAATTAAAATAATAATTATAACGAGAATAGTAGTAATAGAAAATACAAATGAGTAATGCAGAATGTGATTGATGAAGACACACTGACTGATGCCCAGCCTGTTCCTGACTGGTGAACCCAGAGAAGAGAGAGTCCTGAAACTGCAATCCTGGAAGAGAAAGACAAGCTTCCCAGTGAATCCTCATCTATATACTGAGCATGATATTATATGATATGGAATTGGCAGTTTGGGCCCATCGCTCTGGTTGTGCTCCCTCCCAGCTTCTTGTGCACCTGCACACTAGCATGGGAAGTTGAAAAGTCCCTGATTTCTTAGCGACAGCTAAGAACATTAGTGCATTATCAACACTCTTCTCATACCGAATCCCATACTGAATCCAAAAAAACGGCACTATTCTAGCTACTAAGAAGAAAAAAATTAACTCTCCCCAGCTGAAACCAGGACATGATGGATTGCATGTTACATCTTTGAAAATACAAACATCTTTTTTGTAGACCAATTAAAATGTTTTAGAAATGTTTCATAAGATTTATTCCTAGAAGAAAATCCACAGATGTTTTCAGAAAGTGCCTTTCTCTGCATAACTATACCTAAAATCTTTGGTTTTGCATTATATCAGTCTGTTACAGATTTATGAAATGAGAGTTCTGTAAAAGTAGTTCAACTCTTGTTTTCCTGTTTCCATAATACCTTACAGTTGCTACACATTGTTGAGTCTTTCATCTATCTTTCAACATTAGCCACCATTCCAAACTTATGAGAGTTTTTGGAAGAGCATGTTCCAGTTATGTCTTTTTTCTCCAACAAGTGTGAAATCCAACATGTTCATTCCCTTCCCTTCTTCTTTCCCTCTCACATACTGATTGGAGATATAGGATGAGCATTACTTAGATTTAAAAGCTAATGAATCAAACATGGTGGTGGGGTAGCAATTTGCCATAAAAGAGAACCGAGATTCCTTCTTTTCAGCAGAACACAGCAGTTGTTCTGAATCCTCTTAGATTGAGAGATGTCAGAGTATAAAGGTTTAGGTAAAGATTTACTGAAGAGGCGTTTTATTTATAGTATTTCTGTCCCATAAAGCTTAGATGGTGAGACAGTGTAGTTTTACAGGTAGGCAGGCAGCAATGAAAAGGGTGCTATTAAAAGTTAAAAAGTCTCAAGGCAAGACTTTTTTCTGTAAGTTAGGACAAAACCAAAACTGTCACTGTAACAAAATGATAGATCTGCAAGCTTTATCTGGTTTTATTTGTGCTGAACTGTATAACTTGCTAATTGATATATCATCTTTACATGCAGTTCTTATTTCACACTTTGACCAGTACGACTTTAACATCACACGCCAGCAGTTCGTTTAGTGCCTGTGTGTTATATTACACTTTTTCAGATATTTTTGTCAATGGTGAGTTTTTTTGTCAAAGGCATCATTCTACTGCAGGAAAGAGAAATTATTTCTGTTCTGCTGCATCACTCTCTATCTCTTTTAGCTCCATCTTACATTCTTGTTAATCTGCTAAAATGCGGTTATAATGTGTGTCTCTGGAGATATACAGAAAGTGGAGTGAGACAAGCATTCAGGGCTTACAAAAAAGAGCAAATGGGGTAATGAGACAAGATGTAGAGTGAACGGCAGGGAATATGAGTCAAAGAATGGAAATGTTTTCCTTTCTTCAGATTTACTAGTTGTCTACCCCGAAAAAGGTTTTAGAAGTAGTCTCAGAAGGCTACTCCTGGTTAATAAAAATGTCATTAGCTTCTCTTTTACTTCATATAATATGCACTTTCAATATTAATTTCAGACTTTGTTTTTAGTTTCATTTAGCCTTTATTATTTTGAGATTTATGTATTGAACCAGCATTTCAGGGATATAGCAGTGCTTTCTGATGAGTATAGGAAGCACAGAGCATCATCTGACAAGCTTCCTGAAGTTGCGCTGAAGTCTTACATGTAGTACTGGTCCTAGGCACTTGACAAGTTCTTTCACTGCTAAAGGGGATCCAGTTCATGTTGGGCATTACAGTGATAGCCTGATCAGTTTGCTGCTTCTATGCCTTTGTGTCTGTAAACAGAAGGTCTTGATTGTATACTTTGTTTTACATTTTGATAGATGCATGACTGTGATCATGTGTGTTGCCTAAGAATAGTTACTCAGGTCTGAGTAGTGTTAATCCAAAATGCTGTAGGTGATAAATTGCACACAAATCAAATAGCGTGGTCTTTATATGTGCATGTGGAGAGCACAACTACAAAACCTTTGCACTTAATAAACTGAACATGAAAGATGCTCAAAAAAATGTTGCAATAAAACCTCAGTCTGAAATTATATTTACACAAAGTGGTAGTGTTGTAAGGCCTGTTGAATATGTTTCAAAGAAACTTAAGAAATCCTCATAAGTATTTAGAGATGGTTGCCTTTTTAAAAAAAACACACATGAAGTAACGAAACATCTTAAACACTTTTACTTCTATGGGGGTTTTTTGGTGGTATTCTTGACTTGCCACTTTTCACAGGTGGGCACATGTAATATGTGCAATTGCCATCCCAGAAGTCAGATTTGGTAATGTCACAGAACGTACACCGATAGACACTAGCAGAATACCTTGGCAAAGATTAAAATTGGTGAGTAGTATATTCATATATACTTCATATATTCTTTGCTATTAAGGTGTTCCAATATTTGAAATGTATTAGAAATCTGAATTGTGATGATGATTGACAGGTACAAAGCAGTAAACTATGCTTAAGGTAAGCTAAATAACCAGGGGTTTATCAAGATGGGCTTTTTGACATATAGTGGAAATTCATTAACACTGTTAACAACCTTTGGTATTTTATTAAAAGAAGTTATAACCTGCCCTCCCTCAAAAGAAGAATAACAAACTTGACCACTATCAACTGTGGAAGTTTCAGTTTTGAAACTGTATTGGTGGTGAAAGTGTTGAAACCCAAACAGACTGGGAATATCACACAGTACATGTTTGTGAGGTCTTTTTATTATGTATTTTTGCCTCAAGGAACTATTTATGAAGGTAAAAGGATATGTGTGATCTGTTTGTTACATGGTATCTCTACCATCTGGGTGTTGAAAAATGTGCACAAGACAGATCACACGTTATATCGGATGGAAGAAATGTGCTGTTTCCTGAGGAGTTTCAAAAGCTTGTGAGAGACATAAATAAAGTGCATCAACTACTAACGGTGGCACCCTGTGTTACATCTAGAATAACAGTGTCATTCAAGAAGGTTGATGTACACAAGCAGAAGTTCTGCATGAGTGCATTAAAAGTATTTTCCTTCCCGTGTTACATGAGAATTACTTAATTTGTCAGAATGTGCATTACTGTGATGTCATCTGATAGAAAGTGATTAGGGGCCCATTCAAAATCATAAGGAAAAGGTACCATCAGTTTTCTGGATCTGCCCTACACTATTTCCAGATGGTTCTTCCAGACCTTGTACTTGCTCATTTTGAATTATTAGTCTTTCATTACATTTTCATTTCAAGTCATTAATTATTTTTTGTATTTTATAGCTCTATTTCTAAATACAGAGATACACCTTTGAGTGGTTTAAATTGGTAGCCTGTCATTCAAATGGTAATCCATTCTAAGTTTTTGTTCAAAATTTTAAAATTTTGTTTTTCACATGTCCTTTTAAAAATAACATAAAACACATTTCTAATGACTATATATAACTTATTACAAAAAATGTTCTTCCTAATCTGAAAATAAAACCAGTAGAAGCACTGACAATTAATTTAATATGATCATTCTTATTTTTTGAGGATCTTAAACAGTCACAGATATGTCTCTGGTTGGAAATTCAGGGTTTGAAAACACAGAATGTTTAATTTACCAGATGTTGAAATTCATTCTCTGGGCTGTCTGTGACTTGAACTGTATAAGAGTAACAGCAGCCTTTTAGAGAAGGCTTGAATTAATTTTAAATTACTGATTATGAAGGTATGGAGCCAAAATTTGTGAAGTTACATGGTTTACGATTCCTAGGTGATTTCTGCTGAATATGAAACAGTTATGTTAATCAGTTATTTATAGTGGAGAGTTTTTTATTCTATTCTTTCCTTCAGTTGATAGAAGATTGCATATACTCCTTAGTGCTTTTTCAGTTCTTGAAGCCTCCTTCAATAAAATGACATTGAAGCGCTACAGATTGTATTAAGCTATATATACCCTTTTGGTCTCCTGTGTGTCCCTGAATGTTTAGAAATATAGTACTTGTGTTCCTTAATGCTGCTTTTTAAAGTAAAAGAGTTTGTATATTTGAGTGGAATGAATGTTATGATGAAGGAACTCAACTGAATACAATGAAAATGAGAGGGTACTTTATATCAGCCATAAATGTAGTATTGCTGCAGGTAGTGGAGAGCCTTACTGTGAGGGAAGGAAGCACTATAATCCTGGTGTGGCTGATTAAACCTTACTTTTCCAAGACTTAGTTTCTGACATTGAATTTATAATGAAATAGCTAGGCTTGTACTAATTTAAGGGAAGTAGGCAGTTTGACCATTTCAAAAGGGCCTATAATGATTTAATGTCAATAGACCAATAAAATGCTGCTCCTTGAGCAGAGAAAAATCTGCTCTAAAACCATCAGCAATCTGTCTGCTGTTAAATTTTGGCTTTTGTTGGAAATAAGTTGCTGTATCTGATGGCTTTACTCAGCTCTGTTTCACAGTGAATACTCTAGCTAAACTAAGTCTCCTGAATAACATTTTAGTATTCTGTATTTAAAAAAACTAAAAACTAAATTAGATGGAATTGCATGGATACTTTCTATTTTCTCTAAAGCCTTGTGTTCATTTGATACTTTTTGTAAATGATTTCTTGTTTCCTGGAACATGAACCTCCTACTTCTCTAAAGAGGTTGCTTTCAATACCTTGTGTATATCTGCCACATCATTGTCAAATCAAATGTGATCCTTACATTAGTCTTCAATTCCTGACTGTTGATGGTGAAGAAGAACAATTATGCTCTCATACCCACTGACGCTGGGTTCTTTGCCTCAGGGGAACACCAGGAATATCCACATTAATTCTGTTCCTTTCTCCAGGAATTCCCATTCCTTCTTCCCCCGACTTGGCCCCACTTCCATTCTTATCTTTCATTCCTCTCCATTATCATATACTCTATACTTTGGAGTAGACAACTGATATCATCTGTCTTGCTGTTAATTTCTGTAAAAGCATACTGAGTGATTCACACTTTGACATCAGCTCTGGGAATCTGTGAGCAGTTGATTTAGGACAGTTTTCCCCTTTGAAATTGTGGGGATCGCCAATACCTACAGC
Source organism: Strix aluco (assembly GCF_031877795.1). Taxonomy (NCBI): domain Eukaryota; kingdom Metazoa; phylum Chordata; class Aves; order Strigiformes; family Strigidae; genus Strix; species Strix aluco. Next base: position 31,388,822 of record NC_133971.1, read on the forward strand.
CAATTCCTGCTTCACAGCTATCCTGTTTGTTAGGTTAAGTGTATCTTTGTTCATCAGTCTTCATCATTCAAAGCCAGAGAGTGTTCCTTTATGAGCAAAGGCAAGTTTTGTACATTGTTTGTTGATATTGAGCCTTCATAAGCAATACATTTTTTAAAAATACATTTTTGAGCCTATCTTTATAATTTTCTTTATGTTAAAGCATGGGGTAGCTAGTAAATGTGTGGTGTCCTACTATGCCATCTCTCCTTTACAAAATTTGGGTTGCGTTTTGTTGAATTTTTTTAAATGAGCAAAAAACAATAGAAAACATATAAAAGGATAGATTACATTTTATTGTGCAGCCATACCACAACTAGAATTTACAATGTAGGAGTAAATAGTTCTATTTTTTTTAAACATTTTTCATTCTGTCTTCCTCTCCTCCCTCCTTCTTTTCTCCTTCCTCCACTTCGTGTTTCTCTCTGAAATAGTAAGAAACCCAAATGAGAACATCTACTGTTTTCAGAGATCTGTAGAGGCTGAGCTGACATTTTCTTTAATGTACCATGTACAAAGGAATACCAAAGGAAATAGAAAGTCAGTGTTTTATTTTTGACAAATTAAATAACATCTGTGCAATCATGAACATATTGGTAGGCTGTTTTTTATTCTTAGCTAGTATGTATACTGATTGCTGTTAAATAGTTTTAATTCACTAGATGTTCTGGGTTGGAATCAGTGTTTCCTGTCAATTTTTCCATTATTAAATATTCAGCATATCCTCATTTCTTCCAGAGGAAAAATCAATATTTTTATTATGCTTACAGTAGCTCATAGCTTTAAAATTGTTTTATGCAACTGTTTCATGTTTGCAAATTAGTGGATTTTTATAGAATGCCAAAATGTTTTTGTATTTCCCTAGCTATTTTCAATGGGTTAAGTGCTGTGTTCCATCATTGCAGAAAATTTACATGACAGTGAAATGTTCATTAAAAATTAATTCTCTTGAAAATTATTCCTTAGTGCTAGAAGATGAAAACAGTCTAAATCAATACTGATTTTGGTGCTTTGTCTTTCATAGGGGAATGTGAAAGAAAAGAATGTGATACATCCTGTGCTGAAATAAAACAGGTTGTATCATCACTTACATTTTATGGATGTACACCCATGACATCGATGGAATCTAGATGACTTTTAATTTCAAAGCAGAAGGTCTTCCAGGCAACCTCAGTGTAGAGAGCATCCCACAGACTCTAGAACTTGTAGTTTCTCCACTTTACCTCTCTGTGCCTATACCTTTTCTCTTTTTTTTTGAAACATGTGAATAGGAAAATGAGACTGTCCTGGTCTCTTGTCAGGCATTCAGGCTTTCTTTCTTTATTTTAGATTCAGCCTGGATGGTCACATCCATCAGACAGTTTGAGTTCCAATAGCCATGTGAAATGACAATTTGTGGTTATCAAACTAGGAAACATATGTTGAATTCAGATGTTTATGCACAGGTTCTAAAATGAAATACCTGGAGGGATATACCTTACCATATCACACATTTTAAGACATTATTTTCCATAAACTACAGTATACTAGCTGCTTTGTGGATACTTAATTCAGAGGGTCTCTGTTCCAGTGGTCTCCAAGTTTAACAGCAGACATACGAGCAAGTGTGAAAAGGTGGGAGATACACAAATGCCAACTTAAATACTGTTTAATCACAGTGAAAATGTTAGGAGCAGGTAAAAGGGAGGCAAAGTTGAAGACAAGTGATTGTATGGAGGGGACCACATGAAATTTGTCTAAATATACAGTTTCAGCTGATGACAATTTGGAACAAGAGTGTGATTTGGAGGAGAGTTTATGCCATAAATGAGTGTGGTGTCAGCTTCCATCCCAACAGTTTAACAGCATCTAACAGTTTACCTAAAGCAGATAAAGCTTTGGTTTCTAGCTGAGATTAGCTTTATTTTATTTATTTATTTATTTTATGTTTACCTTGTTCCATTTGTCCTTAATTCTCCAAGAGAAGCTTGGGTATAAACTTCTGCTTTTTAAAACCTGTTTTCTTTGACTATTTATATGTATGAGGCTTTGGGTAATAGAAGACAGACTGTGGATTTTTGTGTGTGTCAAAGTCAATGGTAAAACTCATTACTTTGGGAAGGGATAAGCATTTCCCCAAGTCCCTAGATAGTCTCTGCTTTCAAAAGAGTGTTAATTACTCAGCTCCAATTATAAATATGAACTATAGCTTCAAGAAGTCTCTGGAGATGAAAAAATCAGACTGACCTCTCAAACATAAACTCAGCCTTTAAAAAAAGAGTAAGTGCTCTCTTGTCTGTCATTCTATTTTAATAAAACATACGACTTAAAAATATAATTAAATTAAAGCACTTACTTATGGCCAAGGAAAGCAAACCAACAGGACTATTGAGCCTAGTGTCATTTACCATTGTCAGACATGTGACTTATAGTGAACAGTAGACATTTTAAATGACAGTATTTAAATGTTTCATCTGTTACAAAATAAACATTTAAATATAATCATTAGCACCTGTTCCTAAACCTATATAATTAAGATTTCAACTCAGATCATGTTTTGAATATGTATCAACTCAATAGCAAAATACATTATCTGCTTTTGATATTTTTGATATTTTAAAATGCTTGGGCATTGGATTGATGGTCCTTACTGGCAGTCACTGCAATGCTGTACTGAAACATGCACATAAGATGCCTTTGTTTCTTTATCTGTAGAGTTTCCTATTATTTTTACATTTGAAATCCTATTTCTCCAACAAAATAGAGGTAGAAAATGATTTTTGGAATAGCTGAAGTTGCCCTGAAGCTTTTGATGACCTCAAATTTGTATTTGACAAGTGAACCGAGTATAAGCACAAGTGTACTCTGAGTAAGGAACATTATTTTGAAAAGAAATTTACACTGTGATGATGACTGATCTACAAACCTTTCCGTATCTGGCTGAAGCCATAAAGTTCTTTTTAGAAGCCTATACACTTTAAAATTTGCACCTGAAGGCAAATAATAGTGAGCTTGAAAGCCAAAGATTATAGTTTTGAAAGGTACATCAATTCTGAAAATATAGAGGATTCTCTGTGGTATGCCACTGAAGAATGGAATCAAAGCAAAAATGTGTATGAGCTTTTAAATGAACGAGCAAATGTTCTCCTGCCTGTCATTCTATTTTAATGACGTATGAAACCTAAAATGGATTAAAGACATTTGAGGACACTGCTCATCTTCTGAGTTATGATTTGTAATGAAATTCATTTGTTAAACTACAGTGGGGTAATAGAACTATTGCAGCTGTGTTTGTGAAAGAGTAAAGAAACACTTGCAGTGATGTATACCAGTGTTGCTATGCATTTCTGGTAATACAAAGAAGTATTGATTACTTTTCAACGTTTCCACAAATACTGCTGGAAGGACAATTGAGAATCCCTATACCATACATAAATTCATGCATTAACTAAGTCACTGCACACATTCACAGGCAATGGGAGTGAAATAGACAGAAATCTTAAGATAGATTTTAAAATATTTCCAAATTGTTTTAAAACTGTTAATGAAATAGCTTTCAATAGCACACGTCTTGATTACAAAAAAACCCTTAAATTAAAAATGATGCAATAGTTGATTACTGCAATATATAGTTTGTAAAAATATAGTGACTCATTGCAATCATGTACAAAATACAATTTAGTGTACATGCTTTAGTCACAGTGTTCATAGATTTTTAATAAGTATGTTAGAAGAATGTACACTGCTGGCTGTATAGTACTTACTGTCAGAATAATTTGCTATGATAAGCAGATTCTATTGCAAACTGTCAAAGTTGTATCTTGCAGTGGTACCACACTATCAGGTCTTAAGAAAAATATGGAAAATGTTAGATATGCGTGACTGTAAATACTGTCTGAAGACATGGACATGTCTGTAAGAATGAAAGCAGAGTGTCTAAAATGTTAACTAGTCCTCTGAATTTCTTTTTACTTGCAGAGGGGACTTTATGTGCAAGGAAATGGATTTTTCTTATAAAAATCCTTCAAAATTTTTACAGATCTGAATGAATTAATAGTTCATAATAAGATATGTAGGTCTGATAGAGTCAGATGTAAATTTTGAAGTTCATCTCTGTCTATACAATATGTATCATGTATAGGTGAGGTCATGTATGTGGTTTTTTTGTGACCACACACAAATAGACAGTAATGCAACAAGTGTGTGAAAAAGGTAACTCATAAATTAAACAGGTAGAGGTCCAGAGGTGAGTATCATTGAAGAGCTATATTAAACACTGAGTTTTGAATTGAATAATAAGATTGAGAGTGAAGAATCATTTCATTTCATAGATAATTTACGTTGTCAAGCATGGAATAACTCTCTGAGATCTAATATTTTGATGACAGCGAAGTGGCAACTGAATAGCATGAGGATCATGAATTATCTAAATAGTTTTACTTTGCATCAGTAAAAAAAAATATTTTTATAGCATTCTAAATTGAAAAAAAGATTACAAATCTGCTGAATTTATTTAATTTTGGCTTACATTATCTCCTGATAAAGCTTTCAAAAGTGCTTACATGTTTAAAGATCAGAGTCCAGTTCCAAGTATTATTTGAGTATTTGGTATCTAAAAGAGCTAAAGGACTTGTGATTGTATTGGATATCAAAGCTTAATTTTTTACTGATATTCATTTGAAATATCTTCTAATTGGACGAATAAGGTAGCAAATCCTATCGAAATCTCATTCTATGGTTATTCATCTGAACTTTGCACACAATGTAATATTTGATAAGTTGCTTTATGCCTTAGTTTACCTTTCTGTTTGTCAATATTGATGTCACTATGTTGATGAGAAGAATATCGCCTAATATCTGTGTAAGACTTTGAAAATACAGTGTTCTGTTAAGTTGTTAAGAGTTACTTTACATCCCAGGAATATTAATAATGGATGTTGGTGGACATTGGATTTATTTACGAATTAACATTTAGATTGTGGGGTTTTTTAACCCTAATTTTTTGCTTTAATTGCATGTAAAAGTTTTCTGTAGAAAGACATTTGATTTAGAAAATGATACATCATATATAAGGCAAAAGAAAAAAGTGTGAGAATTAAAACAGCCAAGAAAGGGACAGAAACATGTCTGCTGATGTAAGTATGGTAACTAGCAAGGATTAAATGTGTCCGGTATATGCAGAATTTAAGATATGTTTTAGAAAACTGGGAGAAAGAAAACTGACACCAGGATTGTATCTATAAGAAAATAATTTAGAAACAGCATAATCCAGGAAAGCTTCTCTCTGATCACCATATGCACCAAGGTTTAGAGGCAGTTCTGTTGGTTTTGTTTCTGCTATTGCTTGTGTTGTTTTCATAGTAGTTGAATACACATCAAACCAAGGTATTTTTAAATGTAAATTTAAAAGAGAAAATGATTCTTCCATAATCTTGTATCGTTCTTGTGTCCAGGGTCAGCTATTTTAAACAAACGTCACTGCAATTACTACCAGCTTGATATATGGGAACATAAAGATGTATTGTTGAATCTTCTAGAAATGTACCTTTTTATTATCTGTAAGTCTTAAGCAGTTTTGAATGAATTTTGCTGTGCTATTGGCTATATACACATTACATACCTTTTAGAAAACCAACACTCCTCACCAACATCAGTGGGTGCTTATATATCACTCCATTATACTTCTATTCCTTTAAAGTCTCCACTGTTCTATGTCCTCTAGAATCATAGAATGGTTTGAGTTGGAAGGGACCTTTAAAAATCTAGTCCAACCCTCCTGCCATGGGCAGGGACATCTGTCAGTAGATGAGGTTGCTCAAAGCCCTGTCTACTTCCAGAGCTCAGACATTCACAACTTCTCTGGGTAATGTGTTACAGTATCACACCATGCTTATTGTAGAAAATGTCTGTCTTATATCCAATCTAAATATATCCTCCTTCAGTTTAAAAATACTGCTCCTTGTCCTATCACTGGAGGCCCTGATAAGAAGTCTTTCCCTGTCTTTCTTAAAAGACCCTTTTAAGTATTGAAAGGCCAAAATAAGGTCTCCCTGGAGCCTTTTCTTCTCCAGGATGAACAACCCCAACACTTTCTTCACAGGACGGGTGTTCCAGCCCTCCTGTAAGAGGTACAAATCTTCCTTGTGCTGTGGACCCCAGAGCTGGATGCAGTACTCCAGCTGGGAGTACTCTCATGGCAGCAGAGTGGAGTGGGAGAGTCACCTCCCCCGACCTGCTGGCCATGCTGCTTTTTATGCAGTCCAGGATATGATTGGTTTTCTGGGCTGCAAGCACACATTACTGGCTTGTGCCCAGTTTTTTATCCACCAGTACCCCCAACTCTTTCTCTGCATGGCTGCTCTCAATCCATTCATCCCCTAGTCTATACTGATAGTGGGGATTGCCCCTACCCAGGTGCTGGAACTTGCACTTGGCCTTGTTGAACTTCATGAGGTTCACATGGGCCCACTTCTCAAGTCTGTCAAGGTCCCTCTGGATGGCATCCCTTCCCTCTAGCGATCAGCTGGACCACTCAGCTTGGTGTCATCTGCAAATTTGCTGAGAGTGCACTCAATCCCACTACCTCTGTCATGGGAGAAGATATTAAATACTACTAGTCCCACTATGGACCCTTGAAGGATACCTCTCATTACTGGTTTCCACTTGGACATTGAGCCGTTGACTGTAATTCTTTTGATGTGGCATCCAACCAAGTCCTTATCCATCTAATAGTCCATCCATCAAACACATATTTCTCCAATTTAGCAGCAAGAAGGTTGCAGGGGACATGTATCAAAGGCCTTACGGAAGTCCAGATAGATGACATATGTAGTTCTTCCCTTGTCCGCTGATGCAGTCAGTCCACTGTTAGTGAAGGCTGCTTGATTAGTCAGGCTTGATTTGCCCTTGGTGAAGCCACATTGGCTATCTCCAGTCACCGCCCTGTCTTCCATCTGTTTCAATATAACTTCCAGGAGTCTCTGTTCTGCGGTCTCACTGGGCACTGAGGTGAGGCTGACTGGTTGGTAATTCCAGGGTGCTTCTTTTTATCCTTTTTAAGAAAGGGTGTGATATTCCCTTTCCTCCAATCACTGGGGGCTTTCCCTGTCTGCCACGACTTTTCAGATGTGACAGAGAGTGGTTTAGCAACTACATCAGCCAGTTCTCTTAGGACCCTGGGATGCTTCTCACTGGGTCCCATGGGTTTGTGTATGTTCAGGTTCCTCAAGATAGTCTTGAACCTGATCTCTTGCAGTGGGAGGGACTTCATTCCACTAGTCCCTGCCTTGAAGTTCAGGGACTTGAGAGATGTGGGAAGAGAGATTACCAGTGAAAAACTGAGACAAAAAAAGTTGTAGAGTACCTCACCCACCTCCATGTTGGTTGTCACTAGTTCTTTCACATTTATTGGGGATGGGGGGGAGGTACCTTTTCTTTAATCTTCCTTTTCTGACCAACATACCTGTAGAAGACATTCTTATTATTCTTTGCATCCCTTGCCAAATTCAGCTCCAACTGTGCTTAGCTTTTCCAATCCCATCCCTACACATCCAGGCAGTGTCCCAATATTCTTCCCAGGATTCGTGTCTCTGGTTCCACTGCCTGTGCATTTCTTTCTTATGCTTTATTTTGACCGGGAGGTCCTTACTCAGCAGAGTCTCCTGACTCCTTGTCTGATGGCTTACACGCAGGAATTGAGAGCTCTTGTGCTTTAAGAAAAATGTCACAGAATCACAGAATCATCTAGGTTGGAAAGGACCTTGAAGATCATCTAGTCCAACCGTTAACCTAACACTGCCAGTTCCCAACTACACCATGTCCCTAAGTGCTATGTCGACCCGACTCTTAAACCCCTCCAGGGATGGGGACTCCACCACTGCCCTGGGCAGCCCATTCCAACGCCTAACAACCCCTTCTGGAAAGAAATGCTTCCTAATATCTAGTCTAAACCTTCCCTGGCGCAACTTGAGGCCGTTATCTCTTGTCCTATCGCTTGTTACTTGGTTAAAGAGACTCATCCCCAGCTCTCTGCAACCTCCTTTCAGGTAGTTCACAGAATCACAGAATCACAGAATCGTCTAGGTTGGAAAAGACCTTGAAGATCATGCAGTCCAACCATTAGCCTAACATTGACAGTTCCCAACTACACCAGATCCCTCAGCGCTATGTCAACCCAACTCTTAAACCCCTCCAGGGATGGGGACTCCACCACATCCCTGGGCAGCCTATTCCAATGCCTGACTACCTGTTCTGTAAAGAAATGCTTCCTAATATGCAGTCTACACCTTCCCTGGCGCAACTTGAGGCCATTCCCTCTTGTCCTATTGCTGTTAGTTCATTAAAGAGACTCATCCCCAGCTCTCTGCAACCTCCTTTCAGGTAGCTGTAGAGGGCGATGAGGTCTCCCCTCAGCCTCCTCTTCTCCAGACTAAACAACCCCAGTTCCCTCAGCCGCTCCTCGTACGACATGTGCTCCAGACCCTTCACCAGCTTTGTTGCCCTTCTCTGGACACACTCGAGTAATTCAATGTCCTTTTTGTAGTGAGGGGCCCAAAACTGAACACAGGAATCGAGGTGCGGCCTCACCAGTGCAGAGTACAGGGGCAAGATCACTTCCCTGTCCCTGCTGTCCTTTATGTTCCATGTCCTTAAAGAACTGCCAGCTCTGTTCTGTTCCTTTATCCCTGAGGGCTGTTTCCCAGGGGGTTCCATCCTGTAATTCCCTAAAAAATTGCAAGTTCACTCTCCTAAAATTCAAGGTCTTGACTTTACTCTTCACATGGTCCATATCCCTTGAGATTGTGAATTCCAGCAGGGCATGATCACTGCAGCCCAGGCTCCACTGATCTTCACCTCTGTCATTAGTTCATCTCTGTTGGTAAGCAACAGGTGCAGTAATGCTTCTCCTCTGGTTGGGCTGTCTATCACCTGGATTAAGAAATTATCCTTGATGCTCTCCAGGAGTTTTCTGGACTGCTTGCAGCTTGCTGTGCTACTTTTCCAGCAGCTGTCAGGGTGACTGAAGTCCCCCAGCTGGATCAGAGCCTGCGAGCATGATGCTTCCTGCAGTTGAAGTAAGGACACTTTGTCAACAGGCTCCCCTCAGTCGGGAGGCTGGTAATAAACACTAACCGTGAGGTTTGCTTTGTTGGCTTGGCCCCTGATTTTTACCCATAAGCTCTCAACCCGTTCATTGCTGTTTTTCAAAGACAGCTCTGTGCAGTCAACCCATTTTTTTACACAGAGAACAACCCCTCCACCCCTCCTTCCTTGCCTCTCCCTTCTGAATAGTTTATAGTTATCGATTGCAGTGCACCAGTCATGTGGTTTGTCCCACCAAGTTTCAGTGATAGCAATTAGATCATAGCTTTTCAGTCACTTCCAGCTTCTCCTGCTTGTTTCTTATGCTATATGCTGTTTTATGGATTTGGTGTATTTTAAGAGTAGAATGATGAGTAATTGCTAAACTAATTATTTGTATATAATTGTAAATAGTTGGAAACTCAGTTCAGTGAGAATGTTTAGCTTTCAGGCATTGAGTTTGGATTTTTAGTAGTTAAGCCACTTTTTTTTCTGTCATTTTCTCATTCAAAGTTCTGTGCCACAAGGCATTGCTGTGGTGATTCTTGGAACAGTATTGTGAGAGCTGTTCCCTGAAGTGAAAAAGGTCCAGCTCAGGTTATAAGCTTGAGAATCTGTCTACATGAAAAGATACTAGTTTTTCTTTAGGAAGCTGACTGCTATTTCAAATAATATTTGTAAGGAGCTGCTGAAGAAAATAGTAAGTTGAGTTGAGCGGCAAATTCAGGGGATTTGAAGTAACTTAATGTTCACTTTAAAGAGCAAAGAATGATTGCTGAACTGATGCCAAGGATTACCTTTTTCCATTTGAAGTAGCTCTCCTGTGAGCTTTCTGTATATGCAGTTGCCAAGAAAAAAGGTGAGGTATCTGTTTTAGATAAGTTTTATTATCAGAAAAATGGCACATTCTTTTGGAGACTAGTGATTTGTCCTCCATTTGTTTACAGTGCGTCTCTTTTAACAGTCATTTATTTCAGCCTGCTGTTTTGTTTTACATCCCATTGTTATCAGAAGAAGGTATGGTCTCTTAGATAGCCACAGCTTGAACTATAGATTAATGTCTTAAATTACCCCAAATGACAGAGAACAACATTTTGTCTCTGGAGGAGTGGCATATTTTCTGCAATATATGTAGTGGTGTGAGATCATTTGCTAGGCACATCCAGTATGTTTAACCGTGTGGTCTTCAGGAATGGCTGTATGTTGTTTTCATTACCAGCAAGCATTACATCTGTCTTGTCAGCTCTGAACTTAAGCAGCTTACTTATTCCTTGCACCTTATCACAGCAGGGCACTTGGCAAGCTGAGAGACTACTCTGTCCAGGTCTGACAAATACAAGTCATAAAGTGATGTCAATATCATAATGATGGTACTGGAGCCTACATCATCTTCCAATTTCTCCAGTAGCCTATATGTTACAGACTGTCACTGTATGATAAAAAGTTCTCTTGGTGGACAGCCAGTCTTAACTGTGTTTTTTCAGCAGAGAAGGTGCCATAACAAAATCATGCATGAATTGGTGTTAAATTCATAAAATGAGTAATGAATATGTTAACTTCATATTGAATAAAATTTGACTTAGTGAAAGTGGACAGATATAAGGGTATATGAACACAAGTAGAGACTGTGGAAAATATCCTGGACTAGATTTGAAAGATTAAATATCATTCTGCTTTGCGGATATCACGAGTGATAGTACCAGCTGTGTTCTTGTGCAAGTGTAACTCAACAGAGCTGTAAATAAAGAAGCCATTGCAAACAGAATCTTTGTTTTAAAGATCTTCTTATCCTGGGGAAGAATTAATACACACGAACCTTTAGTCTTTTGCATGGTGTCTCATGTTTGCCATCCCTTTAATAGAATTGCAGCTGTCTATCTTATCTTTTAATGTTAAGGCCACATGTTAGCCATAGAAATGATGGCTGGAGGGAGTGGAACAAATAGAAGTATTCATATTTCCTGACTCTGTATGATGCTCAGCTAACCATCTGGACCATAGCTTGTTGGTTGTTTTCTGCAGTATTAAATATCAATTCCTTAATGTCAGAGGAACTAGAGTCTTGCAGCTAGGCAGCACTTCTGTAATTTTGGAGAACTTCCAGATCTCTTTTGAGTAATAAGGCATGGGTTATATTGCAGATGTCCTTTGGTTGGGAGTATTTTGCTTTTAGACCATCATCCTTGTGAGAGGTCTTTTCTTTTTATAACTGAATTCTGTTTGATGGCTAATTAATTTTGCTGCTATAATGCAGTGCAGATTTACTCTAGTCAGAGCTGCCTACAGTGTACATTTTCCAGTTCAGCACCATAGTTTTAAGACACCCCATCTATCTGAAAAATACTGTGGTCACTGTGAAAGTTTCCTTTGAAAGAACTATCACACAGGTCTCTTTTACCCTTAGGAATTTTCTGTTTGCAGTAATCCCATCTGCTTCTTCAACTAGTCATGGTAGAAATTATCTCATTATAGCAAGTAGAAATCAGATAGCTTTTAAATAGAAATTGAAAATTTGCAACTCTCTGATGTGCCTTGTTAAGTTAGTGGGGAACTTAATGCTTGTAGGAGCTAGAAGTTTACTGAATGTGTTACAGAAAAGATCTGTTATCCCCTTAGTTTTACTGAGTGTTCATTTTGCCACATGTAGGCACACACATACTTTTTTGCATTGCTTTTATGTGTGTATGCATGTACATGCACACACATATTCTTACCCATATGCAGTTAATAATGGCTTTTAGAATAAGGGAAGCTTGTGAAAATCAAATTCCTTTGGTAGAAGCATTTGTTCAACTCAGAGGAAGAAGTAACTATTTTATATATATTTACCTTACTCTTTGTATTTTTTTTTTGAGAATTAGAAGAATATATGAAGCTGGAAAGATTTGACACATTTGTTCTTTTTACACAGAGATTGAATGTTTGAATAATCCAGGGTCATTTTTTGATGTCAGTAACTTCTTGTTTTGCTGCAGTGAGAATATGGAATTTTTACTCCAGAGAGTTTATGGTTACTATTATCTAATTTCCATGCTTCTGCCATTTAATTTCAAGATTTTACCTTTTTTTTCCCTCTCTGATCAGCTTAGTGATTTGAGGTGTCCTAACCTTCCATTCGATTTTAAATCCTTTAATTATGACATAGCCTATTATCGTAAACTCATTTATACAAATGTACTTCAAACTTCTGACTTTAGGATTCCTAGCTCTTTTTTTTTTTCATTTCAGAGAAATTAGGTTCTCCATTTTTAAGAGGCAGAAGAGCTTTGGTCACTTGCTATCACTTTCACAGATTTGCTGTTGACTGGAAAAATGCACAAAAAGCTATTTAAGAGTTCAGCTGTTTTTATATATTTTAACATAAATAGACATTTATATGCATTTATAAAACATTATATATTGTAACATAAATATGCAGCACAGAATTTATTCCATATATGTTCTATATATTTTTGATTCCTGCTCTTCAGCAATGTTATATGTTTTAATAAAATATATATATTATTATATATTATAAATATATATATATTGGGAGCTATCTTTCAGCCAGTTTGGGTAACAGTGCTAAAGAATATAGAAAGTTTGAAAGGATCCCTGATGTGTTACTTTAAAACAGCAATAAAAACTGCAAATGATTATTCATTGAGTGATATTTGCAGATAACTACTTTTCAAGACTTTTCTTCCTTGTTTATACAGTTGAGTAATTGTGACTAGCACGTAAGCAGGTGTAAGAGGAGTACTTGCTGACCAAACGGTTGTATAATTCAGTTTTGTGCCATTCTAGAGAGCCCCTAGTAAACTACAAACAATTGCTCAAGTATTGCCAAATATATGTGACTCAGCCCTGTTTCATGATGATTTTTAAAATAGGTGGAAAAAAATGAAAGTGTAGAGATTACAAGAGCAGGTAAGCAACATAGAAATAAGGGAGATGTATTAGATATTTATCCCTTGCTAACAGATTACATTAAGAGGAAAATTAAGATTAAGATTCTTGTCAGCTTGAGTGTGATGAAATGATTAGAGCAGTCAATGGGATTATGGATGAGACTTGGTAAACTTTCAATATATCCCATCTGTATGAAAGGAGCATTGATATTGCAAACTGATTTTCTCCTGTTTTTTTTTTTTTTTTTTAATTGAAGATCAGAAAACAGGGATTGAGCCATCTCTCGATACAGAATCTTGAACTGTAGAGTGCTTTGTAAGCAAAGCAGCTAACGGCTAAATATGTTTTACCTTAATCATTATTGTTTGAAAGTACAGAGGGAAAACCTTAAAGTGCAAGTGAACATTATCTCTAAGTAAAAGGAAGAAGATGCATAACCTAAAGCTACTTAGAGGAATGATTACTGTCCATGTAGTTCATTTGGGTAGCCAGCTATACCTGTGCAGCATAGGAGGTAGCCATTGCTTTGAAATTTTAATGGGCTAGAATTAAATTTTGTGTAAATATGGTAACCATTATGTTCCAGATAGTTCAAAGATATTTCAAAGATCATTTCCTTTCAAATCAGTCAGATGATTTAATATTATACTAGGCTGAGTGCTTGTATTACATTTTATTTTGGTGTAGAACTTTCATCAGGTCTCTCATCATGGCATCAGGGAGCCTTTCAAGTAGTTGTGAAACAATGTGAATGATATCCACAGTATTTAATCTTTTCTCCAAAGGGGTGCATATTCTGAGTATGTTGTTGTAGCAATTTTTTTGAGGGTATTTTTTTCCTTATTTTTAATTTTTTTTTTTTTAAGGGCAGGCATTCTGGCTTGTTTATATCAAATCATTCTGTGGAAGAAATGTTGATAGTACATGCTGTGTCCTGTGAGTGAAAAGTGATTAAGATAGTGGGCGACCCTTAGTTCTTGAGTGAATTTGTTCAGTCTTAAGCTGGTCCTCTAAAAGCTGTCTTCTGTGATATGAAATTTGTTGTGGCAATTTCCACTATGCTTAGGTTTATGCAGCTGAGCTGAACTGACACTTTCCTCTGCTGACCCCTAGTCTGTAAAGTACTTTGGGTGGGAGGACCTTAAACTTGTGTAGTTATTCTGTAGGGACCAGTTTAAAGAAGGAGGAATGATCATAGTGTACTTTTAGACATGTTTGAGAGCTTACCAACAGCTCACCAAATGTTTTTTGATTCATGTTTTTACTGAGAATAGGAACATTTATTAGAGGTCTGGGAATTTCTTTAGAGCTGTATAGATGCTTTATACAATGAAAAATTGTAGTGCTTCATGAAAATATGGAATTATTTTTAAAATTTGCACAAAGCATTAAAGCAGACCAAAATATTTAGTTTGAATTAAAGCTTGTGTTCATTTCTTTTCCAAGCTTTTAAAGATTTAGGAAATTAGAAAGTTTTAATTCTGGTTTGGTTTGGGTTTTGGTTTTTTTTGTCATTAGAAGATTGTGTATTTCATTTAGAAAATATCAAAATGGCAGGTGCCACTGGGGAAAAGTTGTTCTAGAAATGTTTTTTATTGTGTTTCTGTGTCACTGATTCCTGTTTAATAGAAACCTTTCTATATCATTTACATTTCTTAGGTATAGCTTCTGTTATGGATTTAAAATTTCCCTGCTCTGTTTAGGATTTGATTGGAAAGTCAGATTACTGCATTGAATAAACCTGAGATCCTTTAAAAACTGAAAAAGATGATGTTGCTAAACAGAACAAATGCAGATACATGGATCCAGGTATTTAACCATGAAGAAGGAATTCACACTGGTCAACAAGACAGTCTAATATAGTGAAATTTTAAGAATGAGAGGATTGAATAATAAAATACGTAAATGGAAGTGTATCAAGACTAATTTCACCAGTGTGAACATAAAGCGTTCTGTAGAGTAGCAGTAAACAATCTTTTCAAATTCAGCTTTTATTATAGGTGATGGTGTTGTATTATAGGTGTAAACAGTAGTACTTATATATATTGTGGAAAGGTTATAAAGCACATGATTTTCTATATTGAAATTCCTTGGTAGATCTTTATTGTAAAATAATAAGGAATGTGAATGTGTAATTCTCCATAGCAGGTTACAATTTGTAAGGCTTGGAGTGCAGCATGCAGAGCTTTTGGTGAATTATCTGAATTCTGTGTTTCTTAATGTGCAATGAAATTGCTTCTTATCTAAACAGAAAGCTTCAAACTTTTAAAATATGTGCTAAATGGCAAATCTTGAGTGGCAAACTTGAAAAGAGAAAGACTCTGTATACAAATAAAAGTGATAGTTTGTGGGTTTTGATAAAAAGCCTTATTAACGTGTTTGGTAAGTCAGTCATCGAGGGGCTCTGCTCTGGAGCCAGCCCAGTTGGCAGCACAGCAGCAGATCTCAGTGCACAGTGGGGTTTCCTGAGTCAGGGAAACACCAGGGCAGCAGAGAGACCTGCCACAAGTTGGCAGCTTTCATGAGAGACACTGACAAGGTGTGGATGTTGCTAGAGGAACCGCGGCCACCTCCATACCTATACAAAGCAGCCTAGGGAGTGTGAGTGAACAGGGCATGGCATGGCAGTTTGTGCAGGAGGGAGTGCAGGAAGGACATCATCTCCCTACCAGCTCAAAAGGAGTTCATCTGGTGGGCGTCACCCTCCCAGAAGGAGCTTAGCTCTGGTATCCACCTGGCAGAAACTTATGCCCTTGGCACTCACCAGAACTGGTGTGACTACCCAGATAGAGCTCCCACAAAAGCGTGCAGCCATCCAGGTCTCAGTCTGCCAGAGCCTTTGGCCTTGCCAAAGGATGGCAGTAGTGAGAACAGCTGTGTGAAGTGTGACCAAATGAATGATCTCCTCAGACTGGTGACAGACCTATGAGAGGAAGTAGAAAGGTTAAGGAGCATCAGGGAGTCTGAGAAAGAGATAGACTGGCAGAACCATGCTCTGCCCTCCCTGAGACAGGAACATCCACCAGAAAAAACATGAGATCAAGGGGATCCTGTATCCTCCCTGCACCAGGCAGAAGGCAGTAACTTAAAGGAAAGGAGTGAATGGAGGTAAGTCTACGTTCAGGACAGCAGGCAAACCCCATTCTTGCCTACCTTGCCTTCCCAGGTACTTCTGTGCTCTGGATGTAAAAGGTCAGTCAGTTGATGATGTGGGTCCATCTATACCAGAGGTGTTGCCAAGGTCAGAAAAGGAAGACCTGTATCAAGACCACCTCCATGAGGAAGAGAAGACAGGTTATAGTTGCAGGTGATTCCCTTCTGAGGGGAACAGAGGGTCCAATATGGTGGACAGACCTTCCTTTTAGGGAAAACTGTTGTCTCCCTGGGGCCCAGGTTAAGGAAATCACTAGGAAACTTCCTAGTCTGGTATGGCTCTTGGACTATTACCCATTATTGCTCTTCCATTTGCGTGGTGATGAAGCTGCAACGCGTAGTCCAAGGGCAATCAAAAGAGACTTCAGAGCCTTGGGATGGTTGGTAAGGGATCTGGAGCACAGGTAATACTTTCCTCTATCCTTCCAGTTGTGGGAGGTGATGCTGTAAGAAACAGACCCGATCTAATACATGGTTCCGTGGCTGCTGTCACTGCCAGAATTTGGGGTTTTTTTTGGTAATGGGATGTTTTACATGGCACCAGGCCTGCTGGCATCAGATGGGATTCACGTTTTTCAAAGGCGAAAGAGGGTCTTTGCTCATGAACTATCGGGACTGGTTGATGGAGCTTTAAATTAGACTTGAAGGGGGAGGGGGATAATATCAGGCTCACCCATGACAAGCCATGGGATGACATGCCAGGGTTTGAGGGACGGGGTGCTACTGAGGGCCCTCAGCCTGTTGCTCTGAGACTT
Source organism: Strix aluco (assembly GCF_031877795.1). NCBI lineage: Eukaryota > Metazoa > Chordata > Aves > Strigiformes > Strigidae > Strix > Strix aluco. Next base: position 31,405,720 of record NC_133971.1, read on the forward strand.
GATGGATACACTGGAGCACGCTTGAAGACTTATGGAGATGAGCCAGGGGCTCCTGAGGTAATAGAAGCCAATGGGGCAACACCAGTGAAATACCTCAAAGGGATTAAGGTTTGTTCCTCTAAAAAAGTGACACAGCCAGCAGCCCAGCTGAAGTGCATCTACACCGATGCATGCAGCATGGGCAACAAACAGGAAGAGTTGGAAGCCACCGTGCTGCTAGAAAGCTATGACCTAGTTGCCATTACTGAAACTTCATTGGACAAATCCCATTACTGGAGTGCAGCTGTTGATGGCTACTGGCTGTTCAGGAGGGGCAGATGAGGAGGGAGGGGTGGAGAGGTTGCCCTCTGTGTCAAGAAATGGATCAATTTTGAAGAGCTGTCTCTGAAGAATAGCCACAAGCAGGTTGAAAGCTTATAGGTAAGACTGAGCCAACAGAGGGAACCTTGTGGTCAGTGTTTACTACAGGCTGCCTAATCAAGGAGACCCTATTGATGAAGCCTTCTTACACCATCTACAGGAGTCAGCGTGCTTGCAGGCTGTCATGCTGCTGAGGCACTTCAGCCACCTCGATATGTGCTGGAAAAGTAGCACAGTGAGCTGCAGAAAATCCAGCAGTGCATCAAGGATAACTTCTTAAGCCAGGTAATAGACAGCCCTACCAGAGGGGATGTGTTACTGGACCTGTCGGTTATCAATGCAGGTCAGCTAATTAGAGATGTCAAGATTGGAGGCAGCCTGGGCTGCAGTGATCATGTGCTGGTGAAGTTTGCAGTCCTGAGGGGTATGGATCAGGCAAAGGGTAAAAGTAGGACCCTGAATTTTAGTAAAGCAAGCTTCCAGCTGTTCAAGGAGTTAGTCAATAAGACCCCCTGGAAAACTGCCCTCAGGACAAGGGAGCACAGCAGAGCTGGCAGATCTTTAATGATGCTTTTCATAGAGCTCCAGACCTCTTGATCCCCAGGTGTAAGAAATCAGGAAAGGAAGGCAAGAGATTGATGTGGCTGAGTCAAGACCTGCTGGTCAAACTAAAGAGCAAGAAGGAAATGCACAGGCAATGGAAACAGGGCCAGGTATACTGGGAAGAGTATAGGGACGTTGACTGATTGTGTAAGGATGGAGTCAGGAAGGCCAAGGTGCAGCTGGAGCTGGACTTGGCAAGGGACTCAAAGAATAATAAGAGCTTCTATAGGCACATCAGCCACAAAAGGAAGGTCAAAGAAAGTGTAACCCTGCTGATGAAGACTGGTGATCTAGTAAAAACAGACAAGAAGGCTGAGGTACTTGACAACATTTTTGCCTCAGTCGTCACTGGCAATTTCTCTTCCCACACCTCTCAAGTGGATGGACCACAAGGCAGGGACTGGGGGAGCAAAATCCCTCCCACTGTAAGAGAAGATCAAGTTCAAGACCGCCTGAGGAACCTGAATGTATATAAGTCTATGGGACCTGATGAGATACATCCCGAAATCTTGAAGGAATTGGCTGATGTAGTTGCCAAGCCACTCTCCATGATACTTGAAGAGTCATGGCAGTCAGGTGAAGTCCCTGGTGACTGAAAAAAGGGAAACATTGCACCCATTTTTAAAAAGGGTAAAAAGGAGGACTCTGGGAACTACTAACCTGTCAACCTCACCTCTGTGCCTGGGAAGGTCATGGAACAGATCCTCCTGGAGGATGTGGAGGTGATTCAAGACAGCCAGCATGGCTTCCCAAAGGGTAAGTCTTGCCTGGCCTACCTAGTGGCCTTATATGATGGAGTGACATCAGTGGACAGGTGAAGAGCTAGTGATGTCATCTATCTGGACTTCTGTCAGGCCTTTGACACAGTCCCTTCTCTCTAAGTTGGAGAGAGATGGATTTGATGGATGGACTATTTGGTGGAGAAAGAATTGGCTAGATGGTCACATCCAGAGGGTAGTGATGAATGCCTCAATATCCACGTGGAGATCAGTGACGAGCTGTGTCCCTCAGGGGTCTGTATTGGGACCAGCACTGTTTAATATCTTCATCCACAACATAGTGGGATTGAGTGCACCCTCAGCAAGTTTGTGGATGAGTGATGTGTTTGACACACCTGAGGGACGAATGCCATTCAGAGGGACCTGGACAAGGTTGAGAAGTGGGCCCATGTGAACCTCATGATGTTCAACAAGGCCAGGTGCAAGGTCCTGCACCAGGGTTGGGGTAATCCCTGCTATCAATACAAGTTTAGAGCTTTAGGCTTAGATGAAGCAAAATTACACTGTACAACAGCTCATTTGTGGCAAATTTCTAATGGCATAAAGTCCATAAGAATGTCTGAGTCTTGTGCTGGTTCTCTTGGTGTTGCTTTCATAGGCTGTTCAATCTCTCTGTGCCATTTGGTTTGATCTCTGTGGAAGCCTTCAGCCAGCCAAGAGGAAACCTCAGATTCAGCTCTGCGGTGGAGTATAGACTGGATTGAATGCAGGACACACTATGTAGATCAGGACAAAAAAAACTATTTCAATGCTTCTGTTCTCCCATGATTCTATTTTTATTTTAGTGGGATTTGATGTAGTATTTCAGAGGCATTGTCACTAAAAGAATGTGGAAAGCAATTTTTTGACTCCTAAATACTTTCAAGATTTCAAAAAACATTGTCTGAAATTGACATTCTTGGCTGAAGAATAAATTGAAAATTTGAACTAATTTCCTATCACCAAGATCAAAATCTGTATCTTAGTAATTTTGAAATTATTTATTTAAATTTTGAGCCTTCTTTTTTGACTTTTTTAATGAGGCAATGTTTCAGTAGACAGTGTGACTTTTCAAGACAGAGAAAAATTTACAAATAGTAAAAGAAAATTTATGCCCCTAGCTATATAAAAACTTTAAATTGATGATAAAAACAATGCTGCTATAAAACTATTACAATATAAATAGACTGCAGGTAAATTAAGACTTTAAAACACGAGGAGATTTCTACCCATCTATTTAATGAAGTTCTTGAACAGTCTTCCAATGGGAATAAAGTGTGCTGACCAGCCCAGTGGTGTTATGCTAGAGCTCATACTGTTTGTGAAAGCGATCCTGTTACGCTGCTTGCATCTCAGAATGAAGGACTGGGCTCAAAAACCTGGGAAGTTGCTTTCCATCCTGTTTTTAATTCAGAACATTAATTAAAACTGACCCTTCCTAGTAGTTTTAGTTTTGATTATAAAAAAATCTGTTGCAAAATGTTGTTTAGGTTTTTCTAGAGCGTTTGTACCGCTCTGAATTACTGAACAAGTTGCAAACCACTCTTTGAATCTATCCATCTGCTTTCTGTACGCAGTGAATCCAATGCAGTTTTAGTGACAATGACTACTTTTTGTTTTCCAGCCTTCATTTAAATGGGAGATCAAATTGTAGTGTAGGAGGTAGACAATTACTATTCAACTTCTTGGTGATTATTTTTAATAGAAGAAATGTTGGGAGTCCTAGATACAGTGCAATTTTAATGAAATAATGAGCTTCCTGACTACAGCAGACTGAGCTTTGTCTGATTTCTGCAGTGATGAATTGACCATGTCAAACTTTGCGGTCTAGCCTAGTGAAATATTTTACTATGAAAGTTTAATTTTCATTCTTTATTTATGAAAGCAGTAGTACTGTCACAACGTGTTATCTTAGAAGTGCCGTTTTGTGTGATTTATTTTAATGAGTGTCACTTGTTGATATGTTTTGTGATTTTTGACCCATATTTAATGCCAAAACCTCTAAGTGTTCTGAAATATAATGAGTCTGCCGTTATTATTTTTTTCTTAAATCAAGACAACGCATTTGCAGTTGTATCTCATCTGAAAAGTCCCAGTGGTAGTTTTGTCACATATGGTGGGGCAAAAGAGTTTTACCCTCCTTTTTGTGAAATATCTTCTGGAGAGACCTTATACTTAGTAAAAGCAGGTATAAAATCTTTAAAAATACTCATTTATGTTGCTTTTCTGAAGAATCTATGAAAATGCTTGTTCTCTACGAAACTGTATTAATTCATGCTCATTTGGGACTGAAGAACATATAGCACATTGCTTCTTTACAGCAACAGTAGCCTTATAGGAGGTATCATCTGTACTTGCAATTCAGCAAATTAAAGGTGTAATGTATACTGAGATTAAAACTGAGTATCTAGTAGTCTTCTAAGAGACAAGTTTAGTTAGGTCCATATTATAAATGAAATATTTCAAGCCAGTGATTAAAAAAAAAGAAAAAAAGAAGGACTGGAAATTGAACCACAAGTGACATATTTTGTTTATTTCAATATCAGTTTTTTGATTTGGCAGTGAAAATAAAATTACTAAAAATTATCAGTAAAAACACTGAAAGGCTGTAATTCACTTTTTTAGTTCAGCTAACACTGTGATATAGTGTTAATACAATATTATATTTAAAGTACACTATTAAAAATTCAGTAGACATGTTGCTCTATTAAAGAAAAAAGGTTTTTTTAAAGATTCTCAAATGTCGCTTATATCATTAGACCTTCATGACTACATGTATTGGGTGTAGGTGTCAAGATTTTGGTAGTGAGGGGGCTGCAGGGGGACTCAGAAGAGGCCAGGGGCTGTCCTGTGTGGGACACAGCTGGGTCCATCTGGTTCCACTGGACCCACCACAGGACACAGCTGTGCCCATCAGCCAGGTTGGTGGTGCCTCTGAGAAAACAGATTTGGGAAAGGGGAAAAAACAATGCACAGCAGCTGTGAGAGAGAGGAGAGGGAAAAAACATAATGTGTGAGAAACAACACTGCAGACACCAAGGTCGGAGAAGGAGGAGGAAGAGGAGGTGCTCCAGGCACCAGAGCCAGCTCCTGCAGGGAACTGTTGCCTGTGGAGAGGAGCTCACAGTGAAACAGGTTTTCTGGCAGGAACTGCAGCCTATAGGGGACACATGCTGGAGCAGTCTCTTTTTGAAGAGAAAGGAAAAGAGGCAGGCTTTTACTGAAGCCCATGGAGAGGACAATCATCACGGGAGCAGTTCATGAAAGATTTCCCGTGGGAGACAACCCATGCTGGAGCAGGGGAAAAGTGTGAGAAGGAAGGAGCGGCAGAGAGGAGCTGTTGTGGGTTGACTTCAACATCCCAATTCCCTATCCCCTTGCACTGCTTGGTGGGCGAGAGGAGGTAGTGGACTCAGCAGTGAAGGAGTGAAGTTGAGCCTGGGCAGAAGAGGCATGGGTGGGAGGTGTTTTTAGTTTTGTCTTTGTCACCATCCTACTCTATTTTTAATTGACAATAAATGAAATTCGTTTTCCCTAAGCAAAGTCTGTTTTGCCCATGGTGGTAATTGGTGAATGATTTCCCTGTCTTTACCTTGACCCACAAGCTTTTCCATCTTATTTTCTTTACTATCTATTAAGGAGTTGGGATGAAAGAGGGGCTGGATAGGCATCTGGCAGCTGGGCAAAATCAACCCACCACACTGCGACAACGTACTTCCTGTAGCTAACATGAATTATTTAAGGCAGCAGTAAACTACCATGCACATTTTGTTGGAAGGTAATTTTCAAAACATAAATTCAGCAGCAATTTGATTGTTTAGGTATGTGTTTTGAAATTGGAAGATCAGATTCCTGGATTGCCTACATGCTTACTGTCACTCTTTTTTCTTACAATTCTTTCACTCTTTTGAAAGCTGGTATCATTATGCTGTTTTGTATCTTGAGACTGAATACAAAGCTAAAGATAAAGTGTTATTACAGTTCATTAGTTCATATATGTCCATCTATGCATAAATTGTGATTATTATTGTAATAAATGGAGATTGCTGTTTTCAAATATTTCAGTTTTTCACAGTAAAAATTTTCCCAGATTTGTAAGGTTCTTGGAATCCTTAAAATTCCTCCCATGGAAAAATAAGGGAGAACCTTCAATGTGTAACATAAAACGCTTAGTAACAAAACAGTAAAAAAATACAGAGATAGTCAAGCTGGTCTGAAGAAGAGCCCCATAAAAGGTGCATGGACATCAGTTCCTCAGCATTGACTATATTTCTTTACAGTTCATCTCCTATTGCCTCTTACTGCTTCACTATAATCATCTGACCCACCGAAGACAGCATTTATTCAAAACAGCGCTAAAAAAAAAAAGGACTTCAAGTCCGAATTTGAAACTGAAATATGCAGTGAAGTAAACTGTGATGCCAAGCAGCAGTCATGTTCAGCCAATTACTCCAACAAAATATCTCCTCTGATATCTAAAGGACAGTTATGGTACAGACTGTTATTGTCACAGGAGAAGAATGCAGTTCTCTGTGTTTGAGATGTCTGTGCAACTTGGAGATATCTTCAAAACCTTGATGATACTTAATAAGTATAGTTTGGTAGAATAATAGCTGCGTTGCCTTTGCTGGGAATTAAGACAATGGTTCTTAGGAATTGCATGCCTTGGGTCTAGAAGAATAAACTGTCCTTAATGATATAAATCAGTACTGGATACAGCTGGAATTCTCACAAATGCAAACCTGACAGTCTCACACAGCCAACCAGGAAACAGAATGTGATGTGTGGTATAGCTCTCTTGGCTTTACAAGAATTGTTGCAGAATTATTCTAAAACAGTTCTCTGTTTTTTGATCATCTGTATGATGATGCTAAAATGTTCAATGTTCTTGCCACATTTGTGCTGCTTCTTTCCATTTGGTGAAATCATGAATTTGAGCATCCCTCAGCTTTCTTGGTTTTGCCATGGAATTGAATATACAGTCTGCATAAATAATGCAGAATAAGTTTTTGGCTTCAACATTCTGTGCAACCTATCTTGCTGAATTCTGAGGAAAAAGTATTGTAATTGCTGTAGATAACTTTTGTTCATGGTTCCCCAAGAGAATTATCATGTCATGCAGCTTCAATTAGCATATGAGGACAAAAGGCTTAATTGAATTCTGTACAGCTGGGGCTGCTGACTTCTGACTCTCTTGAAACTCAGGTGATAACGTTGCAGACTGTTCTTTATTCCATTTTTAAAAAATATTTTTGACTTACTAAGAAAAATAAGATTTGCTGCTTGTTCTTTTTTTTTTTTTTTTTTTTTTTCCAAATAAAACATTGTTTTATGTGGACTATTTTTCCTGCAATGGACCAGCTTTTTAGTAATGGTCACAGAACTGCATTTCACACTTCAGTATTACAGTGCAGTCTGTGGAATTTCATTATTTGTACAGTGCTATCATTTTTACATAATTGTTAGTTGTTTATATTTGTAAAGTAAACCACAAAATAGAAGGAGAATAAGCAGGAAAAAAATATTGCCAAATAAGAAAGAAAGAATATACCACGGGTAAAACACAGAACAGATATCAATATTGGTGTTACTGAAAATACCGACAGTATTCACATAGCATTCACCTTCAAAATGTTACACAAAATATATCTTGCAACATTCCGCCCTGTGAGCATTACCAAAATTATTCTGGAAAAGTTATTTTGAAGGAAAAATTTTTTTACTATCAGTTTGGTTTTGCTTCAGTTAGAAATAATCTTTTAAAATTTTGGTCTCAAGCGAAATCAGATTCTTAGCTTGCAGGCCTCTTCATGATGAGCATACCAGACATGCACACCCTGGAAGCTCAAAATGCCTAAAAGCTAGGTGGATGTGAAGTAAGCATATTGCTAAAAGACCTTTGTCAGAACCACATTTCCTCTATAGAGTTTTAAAACCAGGATGTGCACTAGCATTAGCCCATCATTAGGAATTCCAGGTATTGAAGAATAGAGTCTAGATGTTCTCTATGAAAGACTTGGCTGCCATGTTCTGAGGGAGAAGGCATAAAGGACAATTACTCATTTAAACTTTTATGAATTTCTTATACTTTCGGTATTACAGCACAAACAAGGACTCCAGATGAAATAACACAAGGGCAGCAGGAAACTTCATGCCATAGAGCCAGAAAACTCATGCAGAACCAAGTTACAGTGACCTGTGTCCCATAATGGAGACACTGACAGCTGAATCATGGAGTGTACAAGTTGCTGGTCAATTCCTGAATATAGAGCGTAATGATCACTTCTAAATGTTGCCTGTCCGTGTTTTTCTAGCATTTTAAAGATGAATGCATTCAATATTGAATTTCAGTTACTCAATTTCAGTGGTTTTTTTTAAATTATTTTCGCTAGCACCAGTATTGATATGTTCTGTGTTTTATCCATGGGAGCTTTTTGTTTTCTTGCTTTTTTTTCCTTCTGTTTTTTTATTTGTTGATGTCTTACATTCACCCTATATTGCATTTATTCTACCTGCAGTCTCATATCTTCTTGTCTCTTCTCTTTCAGAGTTGCCAGTCCATATTTCTTTATGCAGATAGTACAAATGTACTATCTAAAATTTGTAGGAGCCCTGGTCTTTGAAACAATAGCATTTAGCACTTCAGAGATCATGAATCCCTTTATATGTGATTTATATTCCATTCACACACTTACTGAATTTTTATTGTGCTGTTGTTCCTAACAGTTGCCATTGAGCTTTTTTTCAAAACTGTCCATAGTGGAATCCTGTATTTTAAGAAGCTTTTGAATTTCATACTTCTAATAAGAAACTGGAAAGGTAGATTGGTTTTTCAAGCCATCAAATACAGTCATCCTTTAAAAAGATTATAAATATTGATAGATAAATTTTGCTTTTGTTCATTATCACATTGTTATTGAAAATATAGCTCTCTTCTAGCTCTGTTACAGTGTGTTAATTAGAGACCTGGGCATGAAATCAAAATCACTAGTAATTAACACTACCTTATGTAATAAATTTGAGATCTCTTAGGCCACATGGATTTCATGTCCTATGAGGTACTACATTAGTATGATTTTATAATGGAATTAAGATACTGTTTTTAAAGGTAGGACTGTGAAAAAATACCATTGGCTGTCTCTAAGAATTGTATGTCTATGTCAGTTAAATATATTTTGTATATTTTATAATTATAACGATAAAGCAGAAAGATCCTCTGTTTAAACCTATTGCATGACTTCTTAGGAACAGCTTTGCTAGTATCTGGCCATCCAAACATGAAAAATAAACTTAAGTTACAGGGTGACACAATGGCACAAATCCGCTTTCCTCAAATTCACATTGCAAGTCAGTAGCGTAGACTTCAAATCAACAAAGAGCCAATTTTGAATAACACTGCTTCGCAAACTGTAGCACATTCAAATAGGGGATTAATTTTCATTATACCAGAGATCTGTTATGTCAATATGACCTTATGTTGTGTCTAATACTTAATGCCTCTTGCAAATTATAATTTACAGTAAGTATATCTTCTCTTTAATCTTTTGGAGGGAAGATGAAGAGAAGGGGAGGAATTAGTGTGGAAGCAGGAAGGGGGCTGTGCTGGAATAGCTTGTCATAGGGTGGGAAATAAGACCTCTAGTCTCTCAGAGTTGACTAGAATAGGAGTATCCTAGCTCTAACCCTGAAATTGAAGCTGAAGTAGCTGTCTCTAAAATAGAAGAATGCATATTAAATCTGTTTGGGTTCAAGCCAATAACCGAACCAAAGCAATCTATAATTTAGGACTTGGGTGTTGGCATCTATTTAGGATTATAAGTAGGGTCCAATCGCCTCATTCTCAGACCTATCTGCCCCAAGTTTTTTGTGGACTTTTCTGTAACAGTATCTAGCTGCATCCTTGAAAGCAAATCTCCCTTCCCTGGGCCGGGTGTTATACTAGTATCTAATAACAGCAGAAGCAGAGGACTGAGCCCTACCTTTGTAAGAAAGCTAGGGAAGTAAGTTTTTGCAGATATTACTGCAGGGACGTATCCAGAATTTGCAGGCCTAATCTGCAGGAAACATTGTAAAACTGAGAACTAGCCTCCCTGTAGCATAAATGCTTGAAGATCCCTTCATTGTAGGAGCTAGAGTGTTCTCACCCCGGTGTCTCCTCTTTGGTGGCATGCTGGCTGTAGCACAGTTGCTCCTCTGAGGACCCAATCCTGTCCTTTTCTGTCTAGTGTCCTGGACCAACCTGTGCTGACTTATCTCTGTTCTTTTGGTGAGAGGCAGTTTCTTGGCCCTTTCCCTTTCCTCCTCAGGTAGTGAACCTGAGGTAAGTGTTAACTTTTAACTTACCTTGTTCTGCTGTGTGCCTACTTGCTGGTATGCGTGCTGTTTGGAGGAAGCGCCCTAACTCTAGCAGAGTCGAACCATATACAGCCCTCAAATGCAACTTACAAACTCACTCTTTCAAGGCAGGGTGGGAAAATTATTCCCTACCTAAGTCAGACCACCTTTCCTGTTTTTGACTGGCCAAACTAAATGCAACACCAGATAGACAGGTAGGAGTAATTTAATATTTTCCCTTTATTGATAATCTGTCTGAGCAGTCCTGAAAAGAAAAAAGCCTCTTTCTCTTCTAAGCACCGACCCCCGAATTGACATATCTCATTATTTGTACCTGTATGAATATGTAGCTATTATATATGTGGGTGAACTTGTTGGTTGCCACTGAATGCTAAGATACTTCCTTATCTTTGCAAAGCACAACTGAAGGTTTTCTAGATTGCTACTCATAGTTGCTTAAGGTGTTAATTGTGTTAGATGGAAATAATAACAGGCAGTGTTCATCACAAATAAATGGTGTGTTCTTTCATTGTTCTATATCCTCCTAAGAGGACTATGGAGGAATTGTCTTGATTTCTGGGCTAAGGAACAGTACAAATTCGTATTCCATAACTAGCAGTCTTGTACTCCTAAACACACTATAGAGACAGAAATCCTTCTAGAACAAAAGTAGAAATATGTGTCCCTGTTAGCTATGTCCCAGATAGCTAAAGCTCAACTAACAGTAACAGCACTTAACATGTGATTGTGTAGGTGTAGTAAAAGCCAACACAAGCTTCATTTCTTTCTAATGAATGGAAAGATTTTGCAAAGTTCTAAACATCTTTAGGGACAATTAATGACACTGACTTGGGTGTTGTGAATTTTTTTCCTATTCTTAGTATGTAAAAAAGAGCGTGGCTGAACCTGAAACAGACATTTTTCTAAAGGATTATACCACATGGTACAGAAAAACATACCAAGTAGTAGGTTGTCCCAAGATAAAACACTGCAGGCCTTACCTATTTACTTAGCTGTTAATGAACATTAAAAGTTTCTTAGGTGGATAGCTGCACACCTGCCTTTTTAAATTGTTTACAAGATCAAAAGCTAATTTTTAGATTTCATTTTATATTATAAAAATAATTCTGATTACTGGAAAAATTTGTGTTTAAGCTTCTATAAATAAAATGAGCATTGAATTGTCACAGATTGTGTCTAAACCTGAGAATAGGTGCATCCTTCCAAACTCAGTGTCCAGGTGTGCTCTGCAGCTGCTTATCTTCTGGAACAAAATTGAATGTGCAATTCCTCCCTTACTCCTTTGTTTTGGAAGGACCTGCATGAACATGTACTATAAGAGGACTTGTGACATTCTCAGTCCAGGCCCATGTACTAAATCATTGGGAAAATAGGGTCTAGGGTGAGTTGTCATGTGTTTTTTTTCCCCTCAGAAATAGCTATACCATCCTTTTAAAATACAGTTATATTAATTCATTTCTATGATACTGCATTCTGTCTGAGTAAACTATATCTATCAATCAGTCACTTGCTCTCCATGGAATAGAAAATTTACAGAATATGTATCTACAAAAACTGACTGTTTTACCCAATGTAGAAACTTCTTTATTATCTTTTTTTATTTTCAGTGGAGATCTACAGGGATATTTCATTAGTCAAAGTTTGAAAATATTTTTCTAATAGGGAAAAAAATGGCTATGAAATTTGCATTCATTAATGAAGACAACAAATTGAGTGACATATGAAAATACATAGTAGTTACTTAAAATACTCTGTCTTGCTAAAGCAAAAGCAGCAGGTTCCTTTTATTTCAATGTTCTGTTCAAAGCATTCTGTTTTCACAAAAAGCTGTTTTGCTAGAAATTCACTGTGGCAGAAAATAGCATTATGCATTTGAGCAGATGCACTGGCTCACTGCGTTAAAGATGGACACCTGGGGTCCTGCTTTAGACTTGCAGAGAATGTGGAAATATTGCAGATAAAAACAGATAGGTAGAAAGTAGGTGAGTGTGCATTTTCAGATTCTCTAATTAACAAACATTTGGTGATATGAGTAGGTGGCTCTTCACATTCTCTTCAGTTACTGATTAAAATGTAGAGATTCTTTTTGTTTCAATTCACATCTCTGTAGGGACCTGAAAACTGAATTTTTACCTTGGAGGTCTTCCCGAAGACCTCTGGGGTCTGTACTGCTGATTACAAGCATCTGTAAGGAATATGGTGTAGTTATCCATTTTTATATGATAATTTTGATCTTGTCTTTCAGTATCTTTTGCTTTGTCCTAGCTTAAAGCACAGTTAAGGTTATTCTTTGCCATACTCATTGTCATATTAATCATAGTTTATCATGCTGTTGTTTCTGCATATTGACAATCACTTGAAAGTAATAACTATGGTTGCTCTTGTTTGAATCTCCACACTTCAAACAAGCTTGTATGTAAATATTCTTTTAAAAATCTTTTATCCTGCTATGTGATTGAAAGCAAACACTTGCAAAATAAGTGTTTCAGATTGTACATGCTGATTACATGATGGTTGGAATAATTTGCCTTACAAACTAATAAGTTATTAGTGCAAAGGCAGTGTCAGTATGAGCAAAACAAACCTCATGAGATCTTAGCAGTGAAATAATATATATATTGTCGTTGACACTCTGCCCTGATAAAGATCTTTGTGTTGTGCCAAACTCAAGTGTCCTGAGTCAGCTTTCAGATGTGTTGGTTTAATTCCTTGAAAAACTCATATTGGAAAATACAGGTGGCAATGCAGATACATGAAGTCATGTTTCAAGACTCAACAGTTCACATGCCTGCTTGAACACTTGCCAGATTGCTAAAAGGCATCTGCTGCTTTGTTGCTTATTGTAATAACCAGACAGGGTACCTGTGCTTTGTACTTTGCCTGAGATGGAGCTAGTAGGCAACTAAGAACTCTCCAAGTTGCATTTCGGGACCTCTCTTCTGCCTACTATATCTTTCAAAAGTATTTGGTAAAACATACATCTTTTCTTGAACAAACACTTTTCTCCTACCAAGTGACTACATTGATTCCACTGCAGTAAATGTGCATGAGTGCTAAACTAAGTATGAAGAGTTTCTTCATACCGAGTTAAAACTTAGTGGTAATTCAGTGCATTTCCTTTCTCCTGCAGCTTGGAAAAATAAGAGGATAAGCACCTCAAAATGTATTTAAAATCAACTGTGTTGATTACTTCTGGTTTTTGTAGTGAGAAAGCCTTCTGTCTTAATTTCTGCTATAAATATTATATATAGTTGTACTGGATGTATTTGCTACATATTAGGTTTTCCTCATGTTTGCTGAATTGAAAAATCAGCAAAAATTAATGTGGAAGAATTATACCTAATCATGTAATAGCAGTATCTTTTGTCTCCAGCATACAGCAAGGAATAGAAATAATGCCCAGCCAATGCATGATGAACCATATTTATTCTAAACATGACATTTCTACAGTATTTAAATTTAAATGGCTTTAGTGAGAGCACTGAAACACAGACTGGCTTCTTTTTGCTAATAGGAACCACAATAATCTCTTTATTACACCTTTTGTGTCTCTGTCATTGGTCTGCTGGTAGTTAATACTGCAAAATCCACACAGCATGGGAAGACGATTAGACTTATGAACTAACTTGACCATGCATAGAAATTACCTAAACACTGAGAACAGACTGAGAACAGATTTTATTAAATTATACTGAACTTTGCATAAACAAAACCAGAGCATACATGTATTTTCTATATGTAGAAATACATACAGAATATTTTCTAACTACCCATACCCTAACTACCGACTGTTTCTTGTACCAAACAGTCTTTTATTACTTGCTTTGGTTACCATATGATATACCAGTTTAAATGAGAATACTTGATAGGATATTTACAACTACTTTAGTAGTCTTTGATGGTAATCATTGAGTACACAGGTTCAAAAAATTATATTTTATGCATTCTATTATGCATCCTAACATCTTTAGGGAGCATATCTGAAGGAAAGAATAGACAGTTATGAAAAATGCAGCTAAGGACAAAGAAGTTGCTCAAACTGTTAACTTTTACATAAAGGGTAGATAAGAGATCACTGCACATATGCAGTCATATTCATAATACTTTGTATTGACAAATGAGAGGACCGTGTTGCTTATTTAAAAATATGATCATGTAGCATTGAGAAATATCACATATTTTGAATTAAAAAGTTCCTAGATACACTTTACTTAGGTCTTCACTTTTTCTTCAACCCATACTTGTGAAGTTTTTCTTGTCTCTGACAAATTACAGAGATCTTTAATTGAAAAGATGATTACTAATTTTCCTTACATTGTTGTTGATAGTTGATGGAAAAGTAATGGTCAAGAGACGAATCTTCAAGGAAAGCAAAGATCCTCTCAAGGTTAAAAGGTGTTAGGTCAGTGCTCATAGATTAAGTGAAACAGATTCAGGTTGAGATGATCTCAGTTAATGAAAACAGTAGATTACAGATAAAAATTAGCCAAGGAACATAGCTGGAAATGATCACAGCAAGCATCGTGACCTTAAATGTGTTCTTTCAAAAGTATGTTAAACAAAATGTATCAGCAATAGCATGGCCAGCAGGGACAGGGAAGTGATCTTACCCCTGTACTCTGCACTGGTGAGGCCGCACCTCGATTCCTGTGTTCAGTTTTGGGTCCCTCACTACAAAAAGGACATTGAATTACTCGAGCGTGTCCAGAGAAGGGCAACGAAGCTGGTGAAGGGTCTGGAGCACATGTCGTACGAGGAGCGGCTGAGGGAACTGGGATTGTTTAGTCTGGAGAAGAGGAGGCTGAGGGGAGACCTCATCGCCCTCTACAACTACCTGAAAGGAGGTTGCAGAGAGCTGGGGATGAGTCTCTTTAACCAAGTAATAAGTGATAGGACAAGAGGTAATGGCCTCAAGTTGCACCAGGGAAGGTTTAGACTGGATATTAGGAAGCATTTCTTTCCAGAAGGGGTTGTTAGGCATTGGAATGGGCTGCCCAGGGAGGTGGTGGAGTCCCCATCCCTGGAGGGGTTTAAGAGTCGGGTCGACATAGCGCTGAGGGATATGGTGTAGTTGGGAACTGTCAGTGTTAGGTTAACGGTTGGACTAGATGATCTTCAAGGTCTTTTCCAACCTAGACGATTCTGTGAAAACGGAAGAAGCTAATGAGTTTCTGGAACTCATTTGCAAACCACTTCGTAAACTCCATCACTTCAGTGTGCAAAGTGTACTGTAGTAAATATATAAAAATAGCTTACGAGAATGCATCCATTTCTTTTGTCCGTTTTCAGCACAACAAAATGAAACTGATCAAACTGAAACAGACTAGTCTCACAAAGTCTCATAGACGAGCACTTGCTAGTTCTTATAGAGTCATGATTTCTGGCAGTGGAAATGTGATGGCTGTGGTAGTAGAAGTTTCCAAGCAGTCTCAAATGGTTTTGTGCAACATATCACCGTGATCCCAGAATCCACAAAAATTTTCAGTGATTTTGTTCAAACCAGATGTTTCTCTGATTGCTGATAGCTAAATTCATCACCACTTAGTTGTGATTCGTTTTCAGCTCTAGATCACACAGTGCTTTATATACAGTATCTTCGGGGCAAAAGGATGTAGAGGGAATTGACAAGAGTTTCCACTTTTACTGAGCATTTGCATCAAGAAGAATAGGATTAATATTTCAAAGAATGAATGAAGATGAACAGAATAAAATTTGTAAAAATTTCACTTTAGGAGAAAACAGTTATCCTTTTCCTTTTTAACTGTTTATGTTCTTAGCCTGTCTGAAGTAAAAAAAATTAGTATTTCTGAGTGAAGCAGTGAAAGCAATAAAACATACTTTGAATCCTAAATATAACAAAGATTCTGTGTTCTTTCCCTTTTTCAGCTCCTTTCCTTTGTGCTGCTAGAAATAGTTCTGTAGAAAGTTAAAACCCAGCTGTTTTAAAGTTGATTTACTAATGTGACCTCCTCACCATTGAAGCTGCTACTTGTAATGAGGTTGTAAATGAAAGGTGAACATGGACCTGCTTGAGTGGGTCCAGAGGAGGCCATGAAGATAATCAGGGCCTGGAGCACCTCTCTTATGAGGACAGGCTGAGAGAGTTGGCGTTGCTCAGCCTGGAGAAGAGAAGGTTCCGGGGAGACCTTATAGCGGCCTCCCAGTACTGAAAGGGGGCCTATGGGAAAGATGGGGAGGGACGCTACCAGGGTGCATAGTGATAGGACAAGGGGTAGGGGTTTTAAACTGAAAGAGGGTAGGTTTAGATTAGACATAAGGCAAAAATTCTTTAATGTGCGGGTGATGAGGCACTGGAACAGGTTGCCTAGACAAGTTGTGGCTGCCCCCTCTCTGGCAGTGTTTAAGGCTGGGCTGGATGGGACTTTGAGCAACCAGGTCTAGTGGAAGGTGTCCCTGCCCGTGGCAGGGGGTTTGAAACTAAATGATCTTTAAGGTCCCTTCCAACCCAAACCATTCTGTGATTCTATGATTAATGGTTCACAGTTACCCAGAAAGCTTGGATATCATGGTGCCTCCATATCACTGTATTAGCTGTATTGTACTGTGAGACTTAGAGCCATGTCATTCTCTGGTGCTGCAGCACAATGTTGTGTATAGCAAATGGACAATGTATGGGGTAGGGGAATCTTTTGTGTGCTATCTCAGTTCCTGCATAAGCATTTAGAAATTTTTAGAGATCACGCATAGATTTACTGGGTCATTAAAAGGGTATTTAGGAGCTAAAGCAACTAAATTATGCTTTGAAATATTATACCTGTTTTCTTCAATAATTTATCAAGATGCTTAGACATATGAATGACATGTTCAAATCAGTGTCAGAAGTTCAAGTCATTATAGTTTAATAAATGGTTTAATTGATTTCTGGACAAGTTTTGAAAAATCTTTTATATGATAGCCAAGTTTTCAAAAATTCACCAATTACTTAGCAGTGCTATATTAGCAAACTGTTGTTATATTTCTTTCTGGAAAAAGCAGCTATAGCTTTTTATATGACATGTCCTTAGATTGAGAGGTGTAATTCCTTCCTTCACCTGACTTTTATAATGTATTATGCCATTAAGACACAATGAAGCATCTTTTAATGGTCCATTAACACAAGAGTTGGATGCACTGTATGGAGAGAAAGAATATCTTCCAGAAGTCTAACTAGTCAAAGAGAAGTTTTGAAAATTGGTATCAAATTCAAACTATATGCTAGGTGTTCTTCCTGTTGTGTGACTTTTTAAATATTGGGCTTTTGTACTTTTCTATATATTGTTGCTGAGACGGTGTTTGATAGGGAACTTTAAATAATTGCCTTTAAAATGAAATCTCTAGTTAGCAGTTTATTTCCCTGTGAATAAGTCCCACATTAAAGAAAAGGGTTGTGATACAAAAACAGAATAAAAAAATTTAAAATTACACTGTGGACAACTGGGCCCATAGGCCCGTAGGGCAAGACTTCATAATTGAATGAAGTTCTGTTACCAGTGAGAGATGATGTTTTTTGGGAAAGAAAAATATGCAGCCAGGTGGCAGAGATGCTGAAAATGATATTTTAAAATTGAACAAAACAGTTTACATGCTAAATGGATCCACTTAGACCAAATAGATGGGTCAGTCCACACACTGGACAGGTAAAATAAACTTTTAAAATTTTTCTTTCTGTAATATGTTTTTATCGGACTGGGCATCACAGTGGAAGAGAGTGCAGCTTGCCCTTCAGTAGCAGTCCTTGCTAAATACTAACACTAAACAAATCAGTTACATGTCCATCAAGGATGTGAAGCATTTCGCAGAGCGGGAAATTAAAAAATGAAACATTTCAAAGAAAAAGACCTGAGGAAAAATCTAACCTCCTTTAAGCCTCTGTGCCTGAAAAGCTGGGTAAAGAGGAAGACATACTGAATAAATTAAAAATATACAAATTAAATGTGTATTTCCACATGAAGCAAAATTTGAGCTGGGTACAGGAAATAGCTGTTCAAAATGAAATCGAATGCTATCCCTAGGTGGTAGTTCTGTTGAAAATAACTAAGACATAAATTTCTTTTTATTCAGATTCTCTTTGAACTGCATTATTTCACTTTTCCTTTTTTTTTTTAATAATATCTTACATTCCAATAAGTAAATAGGATTCAAAGCCTCTCTGTACATGGAATTAGAACTGATACTGCAGAAGAAATTACAGACCTTTGTAATGTTTGCTTATTATTCTGACATAAAAGAATTCCTTGTTCTTATGTAAATTTCCATACACTCCATGATTTGTGGTGAGATTCCTGTATAAGCTTCTCACGGAAGTTTGACGTGCACATGCCAGGTATCTTTGGTCCTCATTTGAGTTTTATATAGTACTAAGCTGCCTTTCTAGGGGTAACCATAGAATGATCTAAGTTCAAAGCAGGAGGAGGAAACCTATCTCAGTTTAAGTTTGAGAGAGTCATATTCTTAAGAGCCATTGGAATCTCAGGAACAAAATTAGTCGTCTGATGTGCAATACATTACTCTGTCCTTTAAGCCATATCCCTTGCTATGTCTTGGCCTCCAATAACATCCACAGCAATAAGACACTCTGCATTAAATAAATACTTAATCTATTGTATTCTTCATCTTAGATGCGTATGGCGACATTTCTGAGGTATGTGAGGGAATTGTGCCTCATATTTGAAAAATATCTATAATCTGAGTCCTTAGGGCAAAACAATTTAAATCTGAATGTGTTTAATGCAGTAATAAAAACCAGTGTTTATTTTCTGAAAGCTATGAGGATAAAATCAAAACCAGTTAAAAACATCTGCTAGTTTAGTTAGTGTTGGGGTGTATGTTTTCTAATGAGCAAAAAATGCATTGTGTGTAAAATTCAGATAATCTGGTAGTAATTTTTATGAAAAGGTTCTGTCTTTTCCCAAATTTTCCTCCCCTTTCCCTCCCTTTCTTCCTTTCCCCTCTTTTCCCTTCTCCCCCTTTCCTACTTTTACTCCCCTTTTCTCTTTTTTTCTTCCTTTCCTCCCTTTTTTTACTTGCCTCTACCCCTGCCTTGTTGACCTTGTCCCCTTCCCCCCACCTTTCTCTCTCTCACCCTCTGCTTTTTTCTACAAACATGAAAAATTCTCAGTCTCTTCCCATGTCTGAGCAAGATAAATGAACTAATTTAAAATATTTTCCATGCCTCATCTGTCCACTCCACAAGCTGTCAATGAGCTTGGATTGGGAGCTTTCATGCCAGTAGTCCACAGTGAGCAGTTGTATTATTTTGAAATAAGAATGTTGTTTCCATGGCAAACTTGGAGGGCTTTGCAACTGTTCTGACATCCACATACTTTTGGGTTTATGCAAGAAAGATGATACTTTATAAGGTTTTTTTTAAGCAAAAGGGCATTTGCCTACCTGTCCAAGATAAAGCCATCATGTTGTTCTTTTATTTTTTTTATGTTTTGAGGGAAAGCAACAGGAAAAAATAAAAGGTGGAGAAAAAAGCAACTAATTTTAAACATGTTATAATTTCAATTTTTGCTTCTGCGTTTTTGCCTACAATGATTTTAACCAATAAGTGTATTAATAGCTAATATGTTAAAATTTAGAGAGAGGAATGGTTTGGCAAATTTTTGTAATGGCTAACTGCTCCAAGACACTGCTCACCCTCTTCTGCAGTAGGATCAATTTTTTCTAAATATTTACTTAGTAAACTTAGTACAGGACTTAGATATGAGAGAAACATTTAGAAATAACTTACTGTTTCTGAGATACTACAAAGTGATTCATTTTAGATTGTGGAATTTTTAAAACTTCTTATACTTAATACATTTTACTATGTCTTAATGTCATAACTTTCTGTACTGCCTTATCACTTTTGCCTGTTCAAATGACACTATTTTCTGGTTAGGTATACTGTTAACATCAACTCTGCTGAAAAATAGAATTTGGCTTTTGGCTGAAAGTTTCAGAAATAATTTTTTCTTTGTAAGCTATGCAGTCCCCTCAGCTTTTCAGAACTGAAAAAAAACTTGCTGTGATGCAGAGCATGTTTAAATTTTGTGTGCCTTGACCCCTTCCTAAAATTAAAAAAAAACCCTTAACCAACCAACAAACAACCCCCAAACAAAAAATATCCCATACCCCTCCACCCTGTAATAACCCCATATTTCCAGTTTTGACTTAATCGGTTGTTTATATGCTATTGTTAGCACCTGGAAATAGCATGACTCACATTTGCTCGCTTTACTGTAGGGTCGCCAGGTAGTTCCTGCCAGTGGCATAACCACACTAAATGGTTTTACTTATCCTTCTTTTCTAGTAGTGTATTCTGTCCAGAATAGCTTGCCTTCAACAGAGAACAACTTGAGAAGCAGCTGTGTCCTCATTCAGTGTACTTCACAAGTATAATATTTTCCTTCCCAGAGGCAAAGTGCATTCACCTACATAATTGGCCATGACCCCTTCTTGCCCAAAGGACATACAGTGAAATCCATTCCCATTTTCTAATCTTTTAGGACACAAAGCAGCACATTACTGTCATGCTAGTAGGTAGATGAAATTTTGATATGTGTGCTTGTATTGTCGTCAGAGGTTTCTGTTTGAGCTTGACAAGATTCTTGTTTCTAAACATTTGAACATGCATGTCTTAAATGCTATATGATTGTCTCTTTACTAGTTTTGTTTTATTTGGGGGTGTGTGGAAATACCTTTTTAGTTTATTGGTATCACCTTATCAACTAGCCATTGTCAGAAGGATAGAGAGTTTATTAGATAAGAGGTGGTGGTACTTCTATTTTGATAAAGACTGTCTTTGTATTTTTTCATTTCGGTAAATTGCTTGCAGGATATGGCTAAGACTATAATCCTTTCAGTGCTGCATCTCAGTGTTCTAATTGAACTGCTATATTATTAAAATGTTAAATTCTCTCTGTATGTATTTATATGAAGTATTACAAAGCAATTATAAAATAAACTATACAGAAACAGTGATCTTCTCTGTACTAAGTATAAATAACAATATTACTTTTCAGAGCAGTGCTTTGCATTAGATGACAATTCATGAAGGAGTGGAGCCTGAAATGTCCATGCAGACTCAAAGTTCTCTATTCATGGTTAAGGACTTTGCTGAGTTGGAGATTCTAGATGTTTCCTCTAACTACTTCATGTAGTCATGCTCTATTTTAGTTGGGGATCTGTCTCTTTTGAAATCTGAATAATACAAAGTCTTCCACTAGAATTTATTTTGATTGACTTTGCAGAAGAGGACCGGGGGATCAGGTGGAGAAGTTAAACCTGATCAGATGGAGAAGTTAAACCTGAATCAGCAGTATGTCCTTGCAGCAAAGAGGGCCAACTGCATCCTGGGCTTGATTTGTAAAACTGTAGCCCACAGGCCCAGGGAATCTATCCATTCTTCCCTTTTATTTGGCATTTTTAAGATGGCACCTGATCTCCTCATTACTGGCATATGGAAGCAAGTCCAGTGAAAAGCCACTGAGATGGCCAGTGCTGAAGCACAGGACATATGCAGAGAGACTGAAGAAACTGGATCTGTTCAGCCTGGGAAAGAGACAGCTTTTTGCAGAGATCTTACTGCTATTTATAATTTATATTTTCGCAGAGATCTTACTGCTATTTCTTTTGCAGAGATCTTACTGCTAGGTAATCAGAGGATAAAGGGAAGATGGAGATGCATGCTTTCTGGAGGTGTGTGGTGGTAGCTTGAGAGGCAAAGAACACAAATCAGAACACGGTAAATTCCAATGTTATGTAAAGAAAGGATTTTCTCACTATGAAAGCTGGTAGTTAAACACTTGAGTAGGTGCTCAGCAAAGTTGAGGGATCTTTGACCTTGGAGATGTTCAAAAATCAGCTGGACAGGCCTTGTGTCACCTGATTTAGGTCTGCTTTGGCAAGGTGTTGGACTACATGGCCTCTGGAGGTCCCCTCTAACCTCTGTTATTCTTTGACTATGGAAATAGTTTAGCTCTCATTTTGCACAGTTGTTTTGTCTCTGCAGTATGTATGTGGGTTAAGAAATATGTGGTTGTGACTGGATGACTGAGTGCAGAAAAGAATCTGAGGATGATCATTGCCTTTAATTTCACAGAATCACAGAATCATTCAGCTTGGAAAAGACCCTTGGGACTGTTGAGTCCAACCATCAGCCCTACTCTGCAAAGTTCTCCCCTACACCATATCCCCCAGCATCTCATCTAAATGACCCTTAAACACATCCGGGGATGGTGACTCCACCACCTCCCTGGGCAGCCTATTCCACTGTCTGACCACTCTTTCTGTGAAAATTTTTTTCCTAATGTCCAGTCTGAACCTCCCCTGTTGCAGTTTAAAGCCATTCCCTCTTGTTCTGTCACTAATTACCTGTGAGAAGAGACCAGCACCAACCTCTCTACAATGTCCTTTCAGGTAGCTGTAGAGAGTGATGAGGTTGCCCCTTAGCCTTCTCTTCCTCAAACTGAACAGTCCCAGCTCTTTCAATCACTCCTCATAGGATCTTTTTCTCCAGGCCCTTCGCCATCTTCATTGCCCTCCTCTGCATTCGCTCCAGCACCTCGATATCTCTCTCATATTGAGGTGCCCAAAACTGGACACAATACTCCAGGTGTGGCCTCACCAGTGCAGAGTACAGGGGGACTATCACCTCCTTACTTCTGCTGGTCACACTATTTCTAATACAAGCCAGGATGCCGTTGGCTTTCTTGGCCACCTGGGCACACTGCCGGCTCATGTTCAGCTGCTTGTCAATTAGAACCCCCAGCTCCTTCTCTTCCAGACAGCTCTCCAGCCACACCTCCCCAAGCCTGTAGCGATGCATGGGGTTGTTGTGGCCCAAGTGCAGGACCTGGCACTTGGCCTTGTTGAAGCTCATCCCGCTGATGTTGGCCCACCGATCCAATCTATCCAAGTCTCTCTGTAGAGCCTCCCTATCTTCATGCAGGTCGACATTCCCGCTTAACTTGGTGTCATCTGCGAACTTACTGATGATACACTCTATGTCCTTATCAAGATCATCAATAAAGATGTTTTTTTTTTTTTTTCTCTCTTTTAACATAGAGTGTAAGGACTCTTTCATTACAGTCACATAATCTGTGCTTCAGAAGAGCTAAGGTTTTTTTTTTTAACTCTACACTGTATGTTTGTCTTTCCTTTCGTATGAATTAAAAAGCTATTGGTACCTTAGCAGTTTCACTGAAATAGTAGATGATTACTGTGTTCATACATAATTTTGGCAAGTCCTGATAATATTTTATCAGCTCGTAAAATTGTATATTAAACCAATATGTATATTTGGTGCCATTTCAAGATCTTTTCATGTTTAATTAAATGACATGACTTGCAAGTTCATTCATTGAGAGTAGACCCCAAACTGTATTGTTTCAGAGTTATTAGACAATAAGGTTAATGTTTCTAATTGCTACTGATGCATAAGTGTTATGTTTACTTCTCTGCTGGAATATATGACTAAGAGAATTTCATCTACATCTAGATAATGCCTGCCATCTTTAATTTGCCGTAGTCCCATGCTGTAGGCAGACTTACTGAGTAGTAGGAAATTACAAATAATTTTCTACAAGCATGGGGTTTTTTTCCTCCATGAGGTACTGGTTGTTACGTTTGAAGTACCAGAGGGATGCAAAATAGTCTCTTGATACTTTATCTAACAACATTCTTAATTTTTTATATAATTTTCTAAACATGCTGAACAAAGTGGAATAGATGACCTAAGAAACTCTTTTTCTTCACGTGTTCTGATTCTAAGCCCTGTCAGTTTCATAGCTGAAATATTGGCTTAATCAGGAATAAAAGGAAACATCAAATGAAAAAAGTAATGAGCTTGTTTCCATAGAAACACACTATGCTCTCTGCCAAAATTAAGTGCTGACTTTGTATTCTGAAAGATGTGCAAACAACATGTGCTCACTGATCTGCAGATAATGTGTCAAATGTCTTCATAGTATGCATCTTCTGATTGTGTTGTGCATCGTTAACAAATCTTTGTGCCAGTACCTTGCTACCAACTCTTGCAGTATGACTAGGCTGTAATCTTTTCTCACTTCTAATCCATGTTATGGCTTTGGACTGGAGAAAGAAAAGATTAGTTTCAGTGTGCATTTTATACTGTATGTCTCAAGTTATAACAGCTGATAAGCTGGTGAAGCTCCTGCCAATATTCTCTGTGAAATCTTTGCTCTGTGAAAATCTATGGGTATTTTACTACTGGTTACAGTAGGACCAACATTTCATATCTAGAATGTGATCATAACAGAAAAATTGCTTGTCTGGTAATATAAATTCTGAAGCAAAGCAGATTCATTATGAAATGCAGAGGTGATAAGGCACATAGGGAAAAAAGTTATGCATGATTTTTCATTAATTTCCTAAACTTTACAATGGTGTCTCTGTCTTAGTGTTTATTTCCGATGATACCTAGAAGGCCAAAAATGCCAAATATATAAGAGGATAAGCATATACAATTCAGTTACTGGCTAGTAGTTAGTAACCATCTGCAGCAGTACAAGAGATCCTAGGGGTTGATTTTTGGTAATATTTGAAGATTTAATAATTTTTAGAGGCTCTCTTGAAATAGCTTCTTTTTGTAGAGTTTAATGCCTTTCTATACTGAGCTTCTTCACATAAGTCATTCTTCTTGCCAAGGCATAGAAATTCTTTTGGGAGAAATCAATACTCCAGATTGTTTCCTAAAATCCAGCCCTGGCTTTCTGCTGCAACCTCAGCTTGTGCTTATTTTCATAAATCCTTGCATCAGAAAGCAGTGTTATGGTGTTTAATTCATGATCTTGTTAGGGACTGGAATTTTGTTTTGTAAATATTACTGGTTTTGAGGGAACCAATATCAAATTCTTTATATAAGGATGCATAAAAATTATTATGAAAGCTATCAGTGGCTTTCTTCTGCAAAATACTGGCATCCAGTTTCCTCAGACTTGTTCTTTAAAACCCATTCTGTTTATGTATTTGTAACCTATTGCCATTAAAGAGCTATTCCATGATTATGAAATCCATTTGCAGCAGAATATTTTTCATTTTGGGGGAAAAAAGAGGTCATTTCACCATCTAGAAAATTGCAGTGCATTGTTCTGTCCTATATTCTTAATCTCCAGTTATATAAACAATTTATTCTCCAATTCATTTTGCATCTGAATCTCTGATTAAGATTGATCCTCAACTGCTTCCCCATTTGTCTCTGCTTTGCACTGATATCTAACAAGCATTAAGTCAAAATGGCATTCTTTCTAGCTATATAGGATGTTGAATTTGCTTTAGCTGATAGGAGTGGCTGTAGTTTCAGGCTACTGAAAAACTGTCAGTTGTGCATTGAATTAGCATGGTTGTATTTCAGTAAATGTGTTCATAGTATGTCAAGCATGTTAATTTCACAAGTAGCAGTCTTAAATTCCTACATATGATGTTCCCCCAGACAGAGTGGTGTTTAGATTCTATCCTCTGCAGGAGTGGTTCAAGACTGGTTCCATTCTATACAATTCTTTCATTTTACAAACTTATAAAAGTCAGACTTCAGGCAAGGGTGGGACGGAGAGTGAAACCTCGGTCTTCACAGGTGGCGATTCCCTCTCTTCTGTCGTAACTTTGATGCCTTTTTCCTTTGGTCACTTTCAGGGATTTATTGTTTGTTCTTTTTACATTCATATTATCTTTTCTTTTTTTTTTTATGTATCACCATACTATAAAAAATAATATTAACAAGGGGAAAAAAAGGTGAAAAAATTAATTTAAATTCATATGCTCTAAAGCCTGGAGTGAGAGTATGAGGAATACATTATTAGTTAGAAGTTAGGGAGTGAAAGAATTGCCAGTATGGGTCAGACACAGCACAGTTCAATTTACTGCTTACAGGTAATACACAGCTTGGTATGTAGCTCAACTAAGGTTCCAAAAGTCTGTGCAAAGCAGATTTTTATAGTTTGCTCTGCTTTTGTCTGTGTTTTCTGATTTTATTAATCAAATATGGCAGATTAACTGTTTGACTTGTATTTTCAAAGATGAAGGAACTGTTTCTCATATCTCTGAATGCGGCCAGGCTGCCTGATACAGTTATGCATGCTGCGAATTTGCTTGTACACATGACTTTCATTTGTGCATATGTGTACTTTTGAAAATTCATGCCTAAGTTTGAGACTCATTGTAAAACTGAGGTACATCTGCATCATCCCTTTCAGTGTCATACATGTACAAAGGACTCAGCATCTTACAAATAATAGGAAACATTTCATTATCTGTCAGCCTTGATTCTTTTCATGCTTTCTGAAAGAAGACGGATTTTCAGAATTTTTCTGGTACTCTGTAAGCACAGGGAATTTTTTTTTTCCTGCATAACAGTAACTTTTTTCCTCCCTGTTCATATCCATGATTTATTATCACAGAATCACAGAATCGTCTAGGTTGGAAAGGACCTTGAAGATCATCTAGTCCAACCATTAGCCTAGCACTGACAGATCCCAACTACACCATATCCCCAAGCATCATGTCAGCCCTACTCTTAAACACCTCCAGGGATGGGGACTCCACCACTGCCCTGGGCAGCCCATTCCAACGCCTAACAACGCCTTCTGGAAAGAAATACTTCCTCATATCCAGTCTAAAACTTCCCTGGTGCAACTTGAGGCCATTACCTCTTGTCTTATTGCTTGTTACTTGGTTAAAGAGACTCATCCCCAGCTCTCTGCAACCTCCTTTCAGGTAGTTGTAGAGGGCGATGAGGTCTCCCCTCAGCCTCCTCTTCTCCAGACTAAACAACCCCAGTTCCCTCAGCCGCTCCTTGTACGACATGTGCTCCAGACCCTTCACCAGCTTCGTTGCCCTTCTCTGGACACGCTCGAGTCATTCAATGTCCTTTTTGTAGTGAGGGGCCCAAAACTGAACACAGGAATCGAGGTGCGGCCTCACCAGTGCCGAGTACAGGGGCACGATCACTTCCCTGTCCCTGCTGGCCACGCTATTGCTGATACAAGCCAGGATGCCATTGGCCTTCTTGGCCACCTGGGCACACTGCTGGCTCCTGTTCAGCCAGCTGTCAATCAACACCCCCAGGTCCCTCTCTGACTGGCAGCTCTCCAGCCACTCCTCCCCAAGCCTGTAGCGCTGCTGGGGGTTGTTGTGGCCCAAGTGCAGCACCCGGCATTTGGCCTTATTGAAAGTCCTCCAGTTGGCCTTAGCCCATCACTCCAGCCTTTCCAGATCTCTCTGCAGAGCCTCCCTACCCTCGAGCAGATCAACACTCCCACCCAACTTGGTGTCATCTGCAAACTTACTGAGGGTGCACTCAATCCCCTCGTCTAGATCATCAGTAAAGATGTTAAACAGGAGTGGCCCCAAAACCGAGCCCTGGGGCACACCACTCGTGACCGGCCGCCAACCAGGTTTAACTCTGTTCACCACAACTCTTTGGGCCCGGCCAGCCAGACAGTTTTTTACCCAGCAAAGCGTGTGCCCATCCAAGCCACGAGTGGCCAGTTTCGCCAGGAGAATGCTGTGGGAAACGGTGTCAAAGGCCTTACTGAAGTCGAGGTAAACTACATCCACAGCCTTTCCCTCATCCAACAAGCAGGTCGCCTTGTCATAGAAGGAGATCAGGTTTGTCAAGCAGGACCTGCCTTTCATAAACCCATGCTGACTGGGCCTGATCATCTGGTTGTCCCGCACGTGTTGTATGATGGTACTCAGGATGAGCTGCTCCATCAGCTTCCCAGGCACCGACGTCAAGCTGACAGGCCTGTAATTTCCCGGATCATCCCTCCGACCTTTCTTATAGATAGGTGTCAACATTGGCCAGTTTCCAATCCGTCAGGACCTCCCCGGTCAGCCAGGACTGCTGGTAAATGATGGAAAGTGCCTTGGTGAACACCCCAGCCAGCTCCTTCAGCACCCTCGGGTGTATTCCATCAGGTCCCGTAGACTTGTGTGTGTCTTATGTGATGCAGTAGGTCACTGACTATCTCCTCCTGGATTGCAGGGGAGTTGTTCTCCCAGTCTCTGTCTTCTGGCTGAGGAGGCTGGATTCCCTCAGTACAACTAGTCTTGTTATTAAAGACTGAGGCAAAGAAGGCATTAAGGACTTCAGCCTTCTCCTCATCACTTGTTACCATGTTTCCTCCTGCATGTAGCAGGGGATGAAGAGTCTCCCTGCTCTTTCTTTTGCTACTGACATACTTATAGAAACATTTGTTATCCTTGATTGCTGAAGCCAGGGTAAATTCCAGCTGGGCTTTAGACCTTCTGATTTCTGCCCTGCATAGCCTCACAGCATCTTTATAATCACTGTGAGTGGCTAGTCTCTTCTTCCAAAGGCTGTAAACTTTCCTTTTCTCACTGAGTTCCAGCCAAAGCTCCCTGTTCAGCCAGGGTGGTCTTCTCTGTTGCCGGCTTGTCTTGCAGCACCTGGGGGCCACCTGCTCCTGAGCCATTAAGACTTCCTTCTTAAAGAGTGCCCAGCCTTCTTGGACCCCTATACCCTTCAGGATCACCTCCCTAGGGATCCTTTCAAGCAGGTGCCTAAACAAGACAAAGTCAGCCCTTTGGAAGTGCAGGATGTCAGTTCTGCTTAGCTCTCTCCTGGCCTCTCTAAGAATAGAGAACTCTATTATTTCATGATCGCTGTGCCCTAGTTGTCCTCTGACCGCCACATCATCCACCTGTCCTTCTCTGTTCACAAAGAGGAGATCCAACAGGGCACCTTCTCTGGTTCGTTCTCTCACCAGTTGCATCAGGAAGTTGTCTCCTGCACATTCCAGGACTCTCTGGGACTGGTCCCGCTCTGCTGTGTTGTATTTCCATCAGATGTCTGGGAAGTTAAAGTCTCCCACAAGAAGAGTTTACGAGTGGAGCACAAGAGATTAACGTGTGTTTGGACTTAACTGATGTAACATGTACTTTCCTTGTATCTGGCAGTGAGTTGGATTCAGTTCATGGTTAAAACATAGGAAGTATTTTGAATTTCTTCATGTGACTTGAAGTCTGCATTCACACAATTACATATGGCCAAACAGTATCCTTTTATATAAGAGTAAATCTGAGGTAATTTCACTTTTCATGAGTATTACTGTAATTTTACACCATCATGACAAAAATAACACTATAGTCAACAGTAATTTGATGGCATTATTTTAAATTAATTTTTTCAGTACTTTCAAGTTGCAACTGTGAAAAGTACCTGTGAGAAATAACTTTTCTTACAGTACATCACTTTGTCTAATACATTCTTATTAAGTTATCTTATGCTTGAAGAGAACAGAGAAGATGGTCTCTTTTATATGGAAGGGTGAAGTTTTGCTCTAATTTCTGTGGATTTGGCCATCCCATTTAATGTGTTAAATTTTCAGTTTTCCTGACTGCACTTCCAGCTTCCCTTCCAGCATCTCTCACTGTCCTCATACTGCTTTTTATTTTCCTCACCTTTTCCACTTCTGAAAGGTGATAAGCCTTAAAATATTAAAATAGAGGTACAATTGTACATATATATATGTAAGTGCATCTTTTTCTAAAGCATTACTCATGTAATGTTTTAGATTTCTGCATCTCCCAAGTTTTCATGATAATTTAGTAAGGTTCTGAAGAAAGTTAAAGCCACATTGTAATGTTTGCATATTTGCTGCCTTGCACAAGTGCAGCCAATAATTTAAGGGGATAAGCATTTCCTGACGTAAGATACTTCCTTCAGTTACTGCTAGTTTAGCTGCACTTTACTTTTTTTATCCCTTTTCCCCATTCTCTACATTTTGTTTGAATTGCATTTTTGGAGTGTTTTAGTCAGAATACACAGCCCTTTTTTTTTTTTTTTTTTTGTTTCATACTTCAGTCTTTCTTCTTTCGCTAAACTGAGTGGTGAACTTGTGCGTATATCTGTGTGAAAAAGCATTGAAAAGGAGCTGTGTATTTGAATTAACTCAGTGGCTAGACTTTACATGTAATAGCTTTTAATTGCATTTTCTTTCTGGAGTTCCCATTTTTCTTTGCTCTGAATTTGTGTGTATAAAAAAATCCTTAAGCTCTGTTGAGAAACAGTTACTTGACTTACCTGAAAATGGCTTCATGCACATGAATACAAATGCACAACAAGATATCAGCATATCAGTGAAGTCTCTGGAGCATTTCTTTTTGGTGAAATCATCTTTACCTCTTACTGGGTTTTCAGACCTGATGATGCAGCAGACTGAGCTGAGTTCTGGTCCTTTTAGTGAGTGATAGGTAAAATTTGTAACTCAGTTTCAAATGCAAGATGCTACTCTTGTTTCTGCTTGTGCAAAGCCATGCAGGCTGTTGGCTTTCTGAGGGTGGGTATGAGGGCAGAACTTGAAGAGTTTTTCACATTCAGAATGATGTGTGAACTAGAACCCTGCATGACCAATGAGCTTGACAGGACTAATGCAAAAAGCATTGTTTCAAGTCACAAACTGAGTGCCAGAAGTGCTGAACTACACAATAAAATATCTGCAGATTTTCTTTAGAATATGGAAATTAATAAACAATAGAACAAAATTCTCTGGTAAACTGTGAAGAAGAATTTGATGTGAGTTAATTTGAAATACTTTGAATTATTAACCATACAGTAAAAATAAATTATTTTTATTCATGTTTCCAGCATAGGTAGACAAGACGGCGTTTAACAAAATCAGTGATTAGAAAATTTAGAACAAATGGAAGTAATCACTATTTTGGTAGTATGCTTTCAAATTATTGAATTCACTGTTTTGTGTCATTAAATAAAATGTCTGTATTTTGGAATAGCTGAGGTAATTTTATGATCATCAATAGCATCTGCATTTTTGTTAGCCATGGTGAGAGTTATCAGAGGATAGTTCCCATGTGTGATATAACACAGTTGTCCATAGAAGTTACTAAACTAATTATTCTATCTGGTGTGTGTTAGTGTCTTTTGGTGGCAAGATACTGGTCTTCTTGTACTTGGTCTTTTTTGGTATGGTGGAACTTATTTCCCGGACTTAGATCACCTAGCTCATGTCCCTTCATTTGTTTCATATAGGCCACTTGCTCATGTCACTTACAAAATAGTGACAATATTTTGATGTCGTCTCCATTTTGGCAAAAGGAAAAAAAAGTGTTATGTCTTGACACTGGCAAGGCTGTTGACATGATTTTTAATATATGAAGTGGGGAAATATAGCTTACTCAATCACTGCTATATTAAATACACAACCAATGACAACCAGACTAGAAAAAATTAAAAGAGGCTTAGGAATAGCCTTCAGCTGTGGAATTATGCAAAGACTTGAGATAAAACATTTCTAACTTTGAGGAGATTTATCCACTGTAACAGGTTATCTGAGGATGTTGTAGAAACCATTTCATTAACATGTTAGATTAGCCACCTCCCAAAGACTAAGTATATATTTAGTCCAACTTCAAAATAGGGGGCTAGGTTAAATGATGTGTGGAAGTCCTGTCTAGCCCTACATTTCTTTGGACCTATTCTGTTTATTTTTGAGTCTTACTGTTACTTTTTGCAGAATTATGTATAGGTTTTTTGATTTATGCATTTTAGGAGGAGCACATTAATTTTCAGAGAAGTATGGAAATCGGAATTAAACTTTGAAATAGCTATCTATATATCAGTTCATATCATCTTCACATTAACGTAAAAAAGGCAAAAATGTTATCTATTAATTATCATATTACTACATTACCGTGTAATTCATAAATGCTGGTTCTTTTGCCATGCATATTGCAAGGTATAAAATGTAATCAGTGAAGCACAAATAACTTTTCAGTCCTTGAGGTATTTGCAGAAGTCAATGGAGTTGGGGTGATAATTATTCTGTTTACTTTGCTTCTACAGAAATGTATCTTCTGCGGACAGAGAATTAAGAAAATCTCTGGTGCCTGTGTTCAGTGTTCATATGGACGCTGCCCGGCCTCCTTCCATGTTACCTGTGCCCATGCTGCAGGAGTGCTGATGGAACCTGTTGACTGGCCATATGTTGTCTACATCACATGTTTCAGGCACAAGATCAACCAAAATGCAGTAAGGAATTTGTTTCCTTATTCGTTAAAAGATGGAATTGCAGAATTAAAGTATAATTCCAGAGAAAACAGAAGAAAGGACCCACACTATGTATTATAATTGCTCCATCTATCAGATTTCCATACATAGCAAACTATTACATCTTAAAGGTTTTTTCTTATGCCATTACCTGGGAGAAATGATACTTGATATGCCTAACACGTTTTTGCATTAGAGTAATTGTTGAATGTATTGTTTTGACAGCCAGAACAAATCTTTTGAGTTTTCTGTTTTGTTAACCTGGAGTGTATTACAAATACCCAGATCACAGTACCTTGCAAATACTCATAGATACTGCGAGATATATACACTATATCCGTAAATTCTTTATTCCACAGCTGGTGTCTTGCAAATATCCAATTATAATTATTCTGTCATCTGGCAAAGTAACACTGGTATGTCATGAAAATTCATGTTATTACTGTGCCTTTGTATTTCTAGCCTGTGCTGAGGAGGAACCTTTAATTTTAGATGAGACACATGAAGAATTAGTTTAATGTTTTTTATTTGAATGAATTGTTACTATCTCAGTAAGAGAGAGCTCTTGCCATTTATCTTGAGCTTCTAAAACTGTATTTTGTTTCCTAGCAAACCAGAAGGATTTAATGTAGTCTTATTAAGCAAATAACTTAGTAAGTTAGTCAAGAATTTGCAAGGTACAAACTTTTTATCTCCTTTATAAATGACAAAAATGAACCCAGGTAATGTCTGTATAATATATGTCTTTCTTTCAAGAGGTTGTCAGTGAATCCTTGGTGTTAATGACAAGACTACTCAAGAGTAAGATTTTCTTTCAAGCATAGTAAAATGTAATGCCTCCCAACAAGAGTAATCAGTCCTGAGTGTTCAATCTGCTGGTGGTTATTAAAAGGGGAAACAAATTGTGTGTCCCTGTTTAAAACTTCCACAAACTGTTAATCCTTTTAAAGATTTTTGTTTTCCAGAATTAATTAGCATGTGAAAACAGTACATTTCATGTGATTTTAGTTTCTTCAGACATTTTTCAAGAAAATGAATTGGTTTGAAAAAGAAAGTTCTATCTGTAGAGGCAACTTAAGATACATTTCTTGGCTTTCCTGGAAAACATTATCATTAGTTGAAAATAACTGTGTTAAAATCATGGCCAGTAAAAATAGGGCTGTTCTTCCCAAATATTTTCTAGTATTTGTCTGGGACAAGTCTTTATATTGTAGCTGGAATTGCAACAGTAGCTGGGAAATCATTCCCTGATCAAATAGGACTTTCTGCGTAATACTTTCTTCTATTACCGCTTCATATGTATATTGTGGCCACTTCCTCAGCTATGAGATTTGCAGAAGAGAAAGAAAAATTCTGCTTTTGTGTTTTTCACTGGGCCAAAACTTGGAAAGATCAGATACTTTGTTAAAGAATCTTTTTCTATGAAATTCTTAACTTACTCCTGAGACAAAGGAGATTGCCATATGTTTGTGTATGCTTGGTTTTATACTCTGTCTTGTGGATAATTAATCACATCTTTAAGCCTTTGGAAGTTTTTTCACCATTGGTTTTCTTGTTATGCTTTTCTTGACTATTAGCTATTCTTTCATGCAGAAATTACATTACTCTTCACCATTACTCATAGCAACGTATGTTACTTCTAATGAACTTTTTTTGTTTGTCATTTTAACATCCTTGCTTGAAAGCAGAACAGGGGAATCATGCAGACTGATATATTATACTCACTTTGCAAATTTTTACAGGAGTCAAAACAAATTGTCAGCAAGAAAAAAAAATCTCGTCTGGTATTTAGCAGTTGAAAACATTGTACATAAAGCAAGGAGGCTATTACTGCTCCTCATTTTAAGGAAACAAAATTAAAATTGCCTGTTTTTTCACTAATATAGCCTGTAGATATTATGCCTAAATCCTCAGTGAATACCTGTGATCGCTACTTTCTTCAAGAGTAAAAAATGCCAAACAACCCAAATCTCAGCAACCAAAGGACAGCTTCTGGGCAGTAAGAAAAATTGTGACATGTACCTGTAGTGGTATTGTAATACGTAAATCAATGAGGGTACTCAACAAAAAACCTACCTATATACAGATAGATGTGTATTATTACTCTATTAGTATATCTCTTCACCTCAGGCAAGGGCTGTTTGCAATGATGAGGTGAAGTATGCATCTGAATTATTTATGGCTGTGATCTCAAGCAAATTGTGCCCAAATTATTCATTAATATACTTTCACAAGTTTTTTTTCCACAAGATTCTGTATTGTCTTCAGGATTTTTTCCCAGAATACTGTTTTCATGTCAACCATGGCAAACACTGGCAGGTCTTCTGATGAAAAATCATCAAAAAGACAATCAAAAGGGAAAGCATGATCCTTGCATCCATATAGTGTTGCCAAATGAAGTATACGTACAGATACTAAGAACTGGAGTTTTTAAATGTTGATATGAATTTTCAAAAATATGTTCTGTGGAGGTCAGTGAACTCAACACTAAGCATGTATTTGCTGGAGGTGTAGGTTTAGAAATAACACAAAAATTTGCTAGCAGAAGAGTTGTTTAATACAGAATGGTTTTGATTATTCCTGTTGCAGCCTATATTATTTTGTTATGTAAATTGGAGTGTCAATATGCAAGGAAGCCTCTGAGATTTACTGCTTACAGACAGTAGGTCATTTTTTTTCATTTTTCCTCTTTGACTGTGCTTGACTCTGGGCATGAAACATATTCCTCACACCTTTTTGTCATCAAACTGCAAGAACATTTGGATGTATGGTTGAGAATAGGTGCTGCAGATGGATTTGTTTTGATTAAAAGAACTGTTTCATACACAAGGAAATGAGAAAAAGACATTGCATGCAATTATACTAACAGGAAAAAAAAAACACAAAGGAAAAGCAAAGACAGGGCTGAGGGTCAGAGAAAGCCGACTGGAGGCACACATATACTCACAGGTGGTGTTTCGCTTGGAATATGTGATAGAAGAGACAGCCCCAGTTACATGCATTTTGTCTTTAGAAGGGACAAAGATTGGAGTTGCAAAAACCCACTGGATAGGAGTTGCAAAAACCTACTGTTGCTGCTTTTTGAGCTATTTCAAATTATCTTCTGCTGTTATTGGCCAGTTCTTACCTCTGTAGCACACAGGGAATGGAGGGATGCATGAAATGGAATCTGTAGATCCTTTTTCTCTTGAATACCCAAGTAATGCAATATCATTGTTTGCCACTGTCTGCCAACTACTGCCAGCCCCTTAACATTTCAGAGAGACTAAGGCATGCCTTAGGAAGGACATAGCAGTCAAAAATCATGAGCCAGCATATTTTTGAAATGTTACGCATCATTTCTATGCTTAAATTGGAGTTCCAAGGAGTAAGCTTAAGATGATGTAATGAGAGTTATGTTCCTGTATCAAATGTCTCAGAATTTTGAGGATCTCGCATTAAAATTTGTAGTCGGAGAAAGTTTCTAGATATTTAGATATACATCAGATGCCTATTTCATGGTAGTTATTATGATTTTATATACAAATAGCTTATATATTTTATTTAACAAGATTTTTGTGTCCTGCCATAGAGACTGTTAAGGAGAAAGTTATTTTCCCTCTTACCTTTTTGAAGTTTGCACACAGAAGGGGAGGTTTACTTTTTTCTTCTTTGCATCTGGTTGTTTTCTGTATTTCTGCCACTATCTTAGTTCATCTGTGGCTTAGGTACTCTTAAAGAAAATCATGCTTTTTAAACCACAGCTTTCTCAATAATCTGGTAACTACCACAGCTGTTTCTTTAATCTGATAGACTCCCTTACATAACAACTGTCCTTTCTGATCAAAAATGACATTCTTAACATCAATAAATTCTTAAGATTTTCTGACAGGAAATGTTTTCTGGGACATACAATCAATTACAGCGTGCACTTGTCAATATTTTTTCAGAGAAATAAATCAAGAGTCATACCAAGATAACATACTAAAAAATAATGTCCTTGAGCTAGGGTGCATTTCTGGTTTTATTATTTGTTCTAATGACCAATGGCATTTCTTCTCTGAAAATGTTATCATTAAATGAGCCTGTATTATCTCTTAAAATATTATATTTTGCCTTCCATCTTCTCTGAATAGTTCCATCTGCAGGCTTTAAAAACTTTAAACCTTTCAATTAAGCTATTTGTCCTTGGGCTTCTGTAATATCAAACTTTTTCTGTTATATAAGTAAATCAATGAATACTCTCCAGTTCACTTGTGAACCCTCCCCACCCCCCAATAACTGCAGAGACTAAAGTCAAGAATTGAAAGGTAAATTAACAATTATATTTACATATGTTTCAAGATTGGATAAAAAGTGCTAACTGACATGTTAACACTCCTGTGATAATACCAGTACATTGTTATTTATGTAGGTAGTTCTGCTGCATAGTCTAGCTACAGACAGGTAAAATGAGGAAGAAACAATTTTTTTATACCTGTAAATGGTTAAATAATTTGTGAGTATGCTCTGAACGTTATTTCTAGGTAAACTTGAAAATGCTTTAGAAAGATCATTGGATTTTACTATCTGAGGTGACCTCAACTAAATCCTCCAAATGTGTATCTCAGACAGAGTTCTGACAAAAAGAGATTTAGTGCACTGTCTCGAGAAATGGTACAGAATATTTGTACTTGGTTTGCCCTTAGTTTGTGGGAACAATAGAGGCTTAAAAATTCTAAATCACAGAAATTGGACCAAGAAAGAGGCACGATATTGACTACAGTTTCTGCAAAAACAGAAGTGTTCAAGTTTAGGGTGGTATTTTCCTCTTCCCCAAAAGCGTTGACATTACTATTAATGCTTGGAATCTAACAAAAAGAACTGATGCTGTCCTTGGTTCTAGTGCTAAAAATTCTATAGCTGTAGCATTTTCCAGATTTTCACAGACACTTTTTAAGATTATTAGATTGATTGAATAATTCACTGCCTTTGAAGGTTTGAAAATTGAGTAATAACTTTAGCCTATGTAATATTTTCCTGCTGTTTATATAAACATTTCTAATAAAAAAATATTTTATGCTTAGTATATACCAGTGTAGTTACCCCTTGTAGTAGCATCTTCCATTATAAGAAAAGTTCAACTGTTCAGATATAGTTAAAGTCACAATAACTCACTTTTGCATAAACTAATGGACCTTTGTGAAATAATGAATAGACAGTCAGTATCATAAGAAAGAAGTGCCTCCCTTGTGTTGTTAGGATGAGAAGCTCTTGATTTTATTTTTCTGAGTGAAGAAGGTTGCTTTTTAAGTGGAAGGTTCATGGGGATACATTAGTTGGGAGCTGAGATGTAACAGCTGTCTGCATCATGTGAGCCTCTGAGCATTTGCTCACTTACAAGGTTCCCTTTTTTTTTTTTTATTTATAGGATCCATCAAGCAGTTATTGATGTAGAATTTTTCCATAGTTTAACAACTCTACTGCTTTTCTGATTGACGTAGCTCGCTCTGGGGAATTAAAAGTGAGAAATGAAAAAAAAATATTGTTACTACATAAATAACTGATGAAGAGTGGTCAATGTTGTCTGAAGTTTTAAAGCAAAGGTTCTGCATAGTATGGGTCAAGAAGTTACTCAGATACACTGCTGTAGATAGCTCTGACAAGAACTGGATATGCATTTAGTAATTGCATCTCATTCATTCAGCAAAATACGAAGCAATTATGTAGAATCCTACTGAAATCCAGTACTTCAAAATCCCATCATTTAAAACAATGCAAGACCATAGTCTGGGTTCATCACATCTTACCTCTTCAAGAAAATTCTACAAATTGTTCTACAACTAAAATTTACAAATACTGTCAATTGTGTGCTTTGGATCTAATGCAGAATAGTTAGAAGGCATCAGTTGCAAAAACATTTTTGACTGCTGTGATTTGTTATTCTTCAGATGCCATTTGCTTTGTTATAAATGCAGAAACTTTGTATGTAAAACAAATTTGTGTAATCAAGATTGAAAGGAACGATTTTGCATTTGAAGTTTTTATACTGAGTGGTGAACTGTTATCAATTCTGTTTTTACACTGATAAATTTCTGATGAGTAAGCTCGTATTTTAAAATTACTTTTTCTTTTAAATTCTTCCTTTTTTCAAGAGACCTAATGCATGTGACAAGACCATTACAGTTGGGCAGACAGTCATCACGAAACATAGAAATACACGGTACTATAGTTGCAGAGTCACGGGAGTAACATCTCAACTTTTCTATGAAGTCATGTTTGATGATGGCTCTTTCAGTCTGGATACTTTTCCTGAAGACATTGTTGTAAGTACTTTCTCAGATATCTGTTCTTTCTGGTTTGGTTGGTTTTTGTTTGTTTGAGTATGGTTGGGTTTTTTTAAATTAAGAGAGTTGGAACCTCTCAAACTACTTCTTTTGACCTTGAGGAGGTAACATCTTAATATTCAGTTCATGTTTGTTACTTTTGCTGCTGAGAATGATTATTTTCTAATGGGCTTCCAAACCTTGGTTGTTCTTATTAGTCTTTGCCATTTGACCAAATGAATCAAAAGTAATCTTAGAAAAGCTTTTAATTAAATAAGAAATATGTATTTAATAAAGGATATGAGAGAAGCAATTCCATATATCCTTCTCTGTCTCTCAGAGATAACTTATAAAAATTTCCTTGCAGAATGAAAAATTCTGCTGTAATGGGAAGAATAGCTCTCAAGAATATGTTCTAACAACTTGTTTACACCTTCTGATATTTAGTTTGTGATATTACATTATGAATGATAAAAATCATCAGGGAGAAGACTGTAGTTTATTGCATTTCCAAAAAACAGTTGAGATTTTGACTTCCCTTATGTACTTACATAATCCACCATGTTTCTCAGAACTGTTAAAGACCACATTGTGCACTTCATTAGCACATATGAACAAAATTTGCAGACAGTTAGGGAAAGATTCTGTTTCTTTCCGCATTTGCAATGAATACATTGGATGTGAACCTTCATTGTGTTCATCATGTGCTGCTTGACGTCTTTCTCATGATAGGACTCTGATTCTTCTTTACCTTCATGCTCCTCTGAGTCTTTTTTGTGCTGAACTGGTATTTTTGCTGCACCTCCTGCTAATAATCTCTAAAAGTTAGAGCCCTCAGTGAACACTGGTATGCAAAAGTGCTGTTTGCTGCGAGACCACTTTTCACTTACCCATGTGTCCTGTTCTGTATGTAGAAGGGGAGAGTCTGGCATACGCAGTGGTGCAAAAGAATACATGCTTTGCAGCTTAAGGGGCACAACCCCATATCCTTCTCCCGTGAAAGTCTGTCAACTGTTCTGTTTTCTGCAGGCCTAATGTTTTCCTGGAAGTGGTATTAGCTGACAGATACATCAGTGGAAATTATACTGTTGTTCTTAGAAGCTTCTTAGTTATTGAAAAGTCTGATGCCTTTTGAAAATACGGTATTA
Source organism: Strix aluco (assembly GCF_031877795.1). NCBI lineage: Eukaryota > Metazoa > Chordata > Aves > Strigiformes > Strigidae > Strix > Strix aluco. The sequence continues at coordinate 31,445,264 of NC_133971.1, forward strand.
GAAAGGGTACATTTCAGAGCAGTATATGGGGATTGAGCTGTTTACCTCCCACTGATCTGAATAGAAGACAGGCAGCAAATCCCTCTTACATGTCTTTGAAAATTTATCCTTGAATTCGAAACACTCCAAAAGGCTCCATTAATGATCAAAGACATTCTGATTTAGGATGATCAAGATATTAAGAAAATGTGACTGTATTGTTATTAGAAACCCCTCTTTTGTGTATGCCTGCGTCAAGGATCTGGTAAGGCAGAGATGAGAAACTGCTTGCTGCCGTAGTGGGGTAGTCTGATCTGGAGTTAATAATAAATGTAATCAGGTCTGGATATGCCTCAGTGCTTCTCAGATAGTGGATGAACAGCATATAATTGTTTGATGGAAACTCCAAACGAATTTCACATTCCTTAGAGAAATCTTGTTGTGTTTTCATTAGATAATATACCTGCAGCAGTTACTGGAAGGGGAAAAAAAAAATGTTTTTTCTTCTGCCTGGACTAAAACTTGCTAATCCATGCAATGTGCGTATCAGGTGTTAGTGCCGCTGGGAGGACTTATTCATCAAATCTGGTGTGAAAGCAATATTGCTACCTATTGAAGAACTTATTTTTCTAATCTGTTTTCACTTTTCAACTAGCTCACGAAGATAGCAGGAGCTTTCCGCTTTTCCAGTATGTGCTGAATCCACTACATAATTTCAGCTCAGCTCACAATAGACCACAACTCCAATGTTCAGACATAGTGATTTATTTTTAAGGAGGAAAATCGGAAGCAGGGAAATTTCAGTCTTGAAGCTTTGTGAAACTCTGTTTGCATGTAAGCATTCAATAACTACCAAAGCAGGGTATACATTGTTCTCTTCTCCTATGTATTTTTCTTGGTTTGTGTTAGCATTTGCTAAATATGTCAGTTTTGTTGGGGTTTTTTTTAAGTGTAGGTGTTACATATAGGCATAGCTATATAGATTTTTTTATTTCAAGCTATTGCTTGGGCACTATACCTGATTTCTACATTGTCAGAATTTCTTAGAATAATCACTCCTCAATTACAATCTTTAAACCCATTAAATAGCTTGTTGATGTGCTAACCAGTCAGCTTTCCCTCAACCTAGCATGTGTAAGAGGCTGCAACAAAGTATATGGGTACAGTGTTTTTCTGGAAGAAATAGCAGGACAATGTCCTCTGTAATTCATGGAGAGACTGCAGCGAGGGAGATAGTATGTGATGTCTTAAAGGAGGTGAGACGACAGCTTTAGCAGTTAATGTAATGATGCATGCACACAAGCGGAGAGTGCATATGCTGCAGTCCTAACTGCTGCCAACAGACAGCATGTATGTGTGCCACTTGACACTTCTTGAAGGATTAATGCTCTGCAACTTGTCACACATCCCCTAGCTCAGCACCAGGAGGACTACTGTCCTGCCCAGCAGTCCAGATGTCAGTTTACAGGTTATACATTAGGAAATGTCTCAGTTCTTTGTCCTGCTTATTTAGAGACATGTCCTGCAGTTCCTTTTTTTTTTTTTTTTTCTGTTAGTACCTGATGAACATATCTCCACTGGCATATCTTGGCAGTTCACTAGAAATTAATATTGTGGGTACTTAGCTAGGAGTTTTATTTGTTTCTCTATATATTGTGGTTGTCAATAATGCCTTAACAGCAAGTATAATTAAAATATATATGCATATATATGTATCCTGAAATTAGAGCTAAGGATGAAGTTGTTCCCATATTACCTTACTGAAATCCCAGCTAAACAGGGAGGCCTTGCAGTATACTTGGTCAGAGACAGAAAGGTCCCACCAAATTGCATTGGTTACAAGGAAGAGAGGAAGAAAAAAATTGTGGCGTCAAGCATGCTTTGAGTCTGTGGGGAGGTCTGATTATAGAAGAGCTGTCCTGAAATGGTAGACATTCTTGCAGGCCATTTGCCCCAGTAAGTGCCTTGGTCCTTCAGTGACGAGTTTACACAGAATTCTTTGCTGTTTTGGTTTCACCTTGTGGTTATCAAGCAAACTAGGTGAACAAAAATGAGTGTACTTACTCTTGCTGCCACGACATACCCACACTGTTTTCGTTTACTGTTAAGTATATAAATGTAGGGGTTCTCCATTGAGAAGGTAAATCTGATCTGTGGGTTGTCATGTCCACAACCCAAAACAGACTTTACTTATTAAAATTTACAAACTGAGTACCATTCTAAGTGGTATTGTAGATTATAGAATGCTTCTGTAAATGTTCCTTACAAGCATCTTAAGAGTTGAGGAAGTGAGATGTGTTTGGAAGGACACTTGGATGCTATATTCAGGAGTTTATGAGTTTGTTTTGCAGAACTACATTGTGGTAATTTTCATGGGTCCCAATAAAATCTAAAAAGCATACTCTTGAAAAAGTGTATATTATTCAGATTAAGACATTCAGACTGCAGCTGTCAAAAGCTGGAACAAGAAATTATTTTTGCGTGTTGTTGGTCCATCCAACATCTTGCTTGATTTTTTTTAAATCTGTTTTTCTGACTGTTTTTTGACTGTTTTTTTGAAGTGGATGCCAACTTACCTGAAAAAAATTCAAGCATAAAAAAAAAAAACAACAATGGATTTTTTGATATACCAACAGTGATACCTGTAATCCTTAACAGAATTATGTTGATACTTACACAAGTACCTTCTTTTAGTAGTGCACCCAAGAGAGCCTGAGTGTGGAGAGAATGGAATAGATTAAGCTCTGTCTTTCTGTGTCTGTCAGTACTTCAAATTCACCACTGGCAGAGGAGGGAGGAACAGGGCTATTGAGAACTCTTGACAGCCAAAATACTTCACTGAAATTATGACCAAGGCTCCAACTTCTTACAGTGTGCACCTAAATTTCACAAAGTCTAAAATTATTATCATCTGCTTTCTTTGTAATAAAATTGAGCACATTTTAGTTGCCAGTATTTGAAGAAAAACCTGCCAGTATGATAGAAATGTAATTTGAGAAGATATTAAAAAGAAAAAATAATACTTTTCTTGGCCAGGGACCTTCTCTGCAATCCTCTACCACTGTCCCAACCCACAAATGCTCACTTTACACCCCTACAAAATCATGAAATTAAAACTTTGACATCTTATGACCCACACTCTAAGGTATACACATACAGTGTGCGTAGTCTTGCCAATTATCCTATCTTTCTTGATGATTGTGGACTCACTGAGGTTCTGAATGATCCTTCCTGGCCTAGATATCTGGCAGGGGTTTGAAGCTTCATAGGCATTTATAATCTTAGAAGTTGCTCAAGATGAAGTGAACTAATTTGGGTAAAGTACAGGCAAAGTGGTCAGGCTGAATACAGATTGTCCCAAGGATAGTGTTATTAGACTAATGAGAGAAAGAATGGATTTACTTCATCCTCCTTTGAGCTGTAGAACAAATGGGATTTATCTGGATGGTTCTTCAAAAATTATTTCCTCCACAGACTGGGTAGAGGGAACATTAGTTTAAAACCATAATGTACCATTATTAGGTGGGACTTTTTGCATGTGCAGGTTAGAAAAGGTACCTCACTTTGGGGGGCCGTGAGTGGTGGATGTAGCTTCAAGAACAAAGTCTTACTTCTTTACAAGAACTTCTCACTAATGACTTTGTCCATGACTATGGACTTCCACTGCTGCAGTATATATGTGTCTGCATATGTCTATGTGGACACTCATTCATCTTCTCAGTTTCTGTGTATGTTAATACTTTTGTTTCTGCTTTTGAACAAACGTACTGCTTGAACAATGGACATGGGGAAATGCTGGGCTAGCACATAAGTCTAGGCAGTCCATTAATCTCCACCTGGATATAAAAAATAGAAGACTGAATTCTAGCCCTAGTCATTTCTGAAGGATGCTGTGTTTTTTTGAAAATCTGTCCTACAAACCAGGTATATGTAACTTTCCCTCCATCAAAGTTGTCTGGCATTATAAGTGACTAAACCACTGATTAGTTTCAAGCATATTTTTCTGGTGGTTTCTCATCTGCTTGTCTACCTGTTCAAATCAAAACTTTACGTAGTAGTGCTTACCTGCCTCCTTGTATCTGTGAAAGATCCATTAGACTTCTGACAGACATTAATAGCTTATTGTTCAGTTTTATTATACTGGCATGTAAATCTATAAAGAATGGCTAAGGAAATTAGAACTGTTGAATTTGCACTCTTTCTGGGCAATCTATAGATACTTTGGATGCACTCCAGTACCACAATTACCAGCGATTTCTGAGAATGTGAAATAGAAAAGCAAGCAATGCATTTCTGAAGGTAACAAGAGGGTAGATCGTGTTTGGTATAAACATAGTCAAAAAGTCCTCAGAACTAGCTGTGTGATGTGAGAAGAGACACCTAATGAATTATAATAGGTTTAGCAATCTTTTTTTTCAAATTCTTAACCGAAACAACATTGAGTCTCTGAGCTGAATAATTTGCTACTCACGTTGGTTTGGCACAATTTTTTTTGCAGCATTGTAAAATTACCTGCTGTATAGTTGAACATACTACTCAGCAATTTGTATGGTGTGACCATTGACAGACAATTCTGAAAAATTCTGGAAAGCAACTGTGAGAACTGCGTGACATGTCTCTGAGGAGAAAAATTTTGTTCCTTTTCCTAGTTGGATTTGTAAAAATTGTGTGGGATTTTGCATTCTTGTTCTGTAAAATACTCCAAGAAGTTAAATATGTATATATGTTTTGAAGAATTTACTTCAAGTTTGTGTGAGCTGAGAAATTTATTTTAACACATTTTTGTAACTGTGAACTTTTGAACTGGGTTTGCAAGCGCTGATACACAGAATGCTATGCTTTGCACATGCAAATAATTGAATAATAACATAAATGAATTTCTGTTTTTAAAACTGTGGTCTTAATAAGTTAGAATCAAACTTTTTCAAAAGCAAAGATTAAGTTCTAGGGCTTCAGACTGGAGGCTTTTATTCCATCGTTTAACTCTTGAAGCTGCAAAATGTCAAAACATCCAATAGTCTGATTCTAATCTGAAACTTGTTGTACAGCACTATAACCGTATTGATTTAAAGTGACTTACTTTCACTTTACTTCATTATGGAGAACAGAAGTGATTTTTCTGTGGCTCTTGCTTTTTCTTTGTTTCCTGTTACAGTAGAAATACAGGCAACTTAATAGGTAAGCATAAAAAATGAATATAGGAAAGATTAAAGGCAAATTAAAGCTTCAAATATAAGTATTATCTTTACATGGTTTCCTGTGTATAATGTCCTTTCCACTTTATAATGGAATACTTTATGGATCCTTATCGATAATGATTTTAGAAGAGTTGAAGGTAATGCTCTCACAGCTCAGCAGGAGAAACAAAATGGAAGATAATCAATTACTTTGCAGTTTATGATAAGATGGCTGACTTTGCAGTGAAGCAGGTGAGAGACAGAAATATATTACAATGCTTCTTGTGTTTGCAAAGTGAGTGTGTGTCCATGTCCGGGACCACGACGAGTACAGCTGTGATGGGCGTGTGGAGCACAGCGAAATCCCCGGAATCACACAGGAACCACTGAGATGAGGTGGGACTGCTGGGAGTTGGGGAGGACCACTATTTCTGCTCCCACCTTTTTTCTGAGGTAACCCAGGAATTGTAGGATTTTCAGAACCGGTAATTTACCGTATTTGTTGTGTGTTTCAGAAGTAGATTATCTCCAGACTTGCCATGTGTGTTTGGGGAGGGGGTTGGGTGTAGGGGGTAGAAGGAGCATTTTCCTTCGAGTGTGTTATGTCCTGGGGCAGGAGCAGGAGCAGAACATGAGCTGCTCTTTGTACTCGTCTGACTGCAGTTGATTTACTGGGAACTTTAAACCTTTAGGCCTTCACCAATATATAGATGGGCAGGATACGAGGTAGTACTGTAGAATTCAGGGTCTCATCTAACTTTAATGTAAACATAAACAAGGGTTCTCTGCTGCGCTAAAGTAGTCTAGTAAGTACAGTGAATCAGACATCCTGGTGTCCTTTCCAACTTCACCTTCCCACTGCTAACACTGAGTTTTGTCCCATAAGATTATATTCTACCCCAAATTAAAGCTTCCTCAGTGTCGTCTGTACTGCACCTTATTGTGATGCCCAGTACCACCCTGGACATCCTAAGCCACATTCTGCAATGTGGTTTTGAATTGTAGCCTTCTGGGCAATTCTGCGTCTGTCAGTTAGCATTACACATGTATTTGTGTAATTAATACTTCGCTGAAAGGCAATGTAATGGTTGAAATAGTAACTTGCTAAGCTAAATGGAAAGTAAGAAATTTTTAGATGTATTCAGGAATGCATGATCCAGTTTGTCTTCCAGTTTCCCTTTGGTGAAAGCATATATTCAGTTTGTAAGAGAAGATTCAGTAGCATTTTAAGGACAACATATTATACATAAATTCAAAGTATTTTTATAGTATGCATTATGTGATCCAAGGCTAAATTTGTTGAATTACAGTAACTATTGTGTTAATTCGGTGATTTCACTGAATTTATACCAATTCAAAACCAGAATTGCACTCCTGGGAATCAGGCCTGCTCTTTCAAATGCAAATGCACTGTGTAAATTGCTGTTCCTGTTTAGATAAAGTTCTGACTGTGGCAAATTAGCTACCACTCTCCTTTTCATTCAAATTATCTTGGAACATATGAAACCTAATTTTGTGTTTCTAAAAATTTGCATTAGCTACCATCTACTATCAGCTCCCAAAAGAAAAACAGTTTGACAGTCTGTTGAGATCAGTGGTTGTTTCAGAGTTTCCACACTCTGTTTCTCCACGTCCACTTCAACAGTGTTGGTAGATATATTCACTGTTTGCAGCGGTGGAATGCTATTTGTTGGTATGACAAGCTTTTCTAAATCAGAGGTGTTAGTTGTAATCACATTAGTTGTGCTCCTTATGAAACAATCACTGGTGAGCATGACTAGCAATCACATTGAAAGTTAGTATTAGCAGAAGTAACATAGGCAGAGAAGACACCTTGCACGAAGTGCCTTTGCAGAATGGCCTTGGGGACATTGAAGCTCCATCCTCAGGACTGTTCAAAGGTAGCTTTCCTGCTCTGCCACGGGATCATTTTTCTCTCCGGGGTCTGTACAGCAAAAGCTGACTCCTCCTGACAGCGTGGTCACCCAGTGCTTAGTTCTGCACTCCTTCCCTTTCCAGCCGTCTTCAGCTGATTTCTGCCAGTCCAGAGAGTGCTAGCTCAAGGTAGGTACCCTAGTAGCAATGAAGTAGGATAATAAATTTAACTCAGGTCCTAATTTAAAGGAAAAATTTAGAAACGACTGATGCAGTTCAACTGTAGTCAGTGGGAGGACCATTTCTGTGCCAAAGCCCAATAATCAGGCCTGGATTTTTCCTACTTCATGTTGTGAATCTGGGGACTAGAAACGCACTTGAAGTCTTATCAGTGAAAATCAGAAGTAGTTAGTGTGTTTTGTCTGTGTTGTGAGAAGTAACCATTGTTTTTGTGATTAATACCAGAATGCTCGTTTGCTATAAACTGAAATGAATGTGCTATGAGTTGAATTTGCTGTGAAATAAATTTTATTTTCCCCAAAATAAGAAGACAGAGGTGTTAGTTGTTCAGTTTTGGAGACCATGCATGAATTTTAAGTTATTTTTCAGAAACCATGGAATTTCTAGGATAAAAGACCACGTGAGTCAATATTATGTCTTGCTCAATGCAAATTGTGGTTAGATAGACTGATACTAAGGCCTGAGCCGTTCTTATGGATTTAAGCAATGCAGGGGATGACAGAAAATGGACAATTTCTATTTTGCAGTTTGATTTTAATAATATATATAAATTTATGAACAAACACAAGATGAGCAATAATAAAAATATATGTAGATAGGCAGGATAGGAAGGCCAGGTTTATTGCAATTACAGAGTCTGATTTAGCTGTAGCTTGTATTTTTGGTACCTGTTTCTCTTTGCTTTTTGAAACCTCAGGGCTAGATTATGTTTTCAGTCTGCCAGGAGGAAGATTACAATATTGTGCCATGGCCCCTGTGCATCAGGGATAGAACAATACGGAAAGGATCTGTATCACCAGGCACGTTGCGGGGCTGAAGCCAGGCTGCTGCTTACCTCTGCCTTTTGCCATTGCTTCTTGCCAGGTTTCATGACAACAGCATAGTGGGATTCACAAGAACCCTTCAATACAGAAAGCTGCAGCAGCACAATGAAATGGACTCCTACACGGTCTTTCTGCAACACTTCTGTTGATTGATTGGAATATGTTCTTCCTAGAGGGTTTTGATGTCATATGACACAGAAATAATGAGTAACTTAAAAGGATAAAAATTACATTCAGCTAAACTAATTGTTGCAAATAGTAGTTTTGAGTGAACATTGAAACTGTCTTTAAACCCATAGCATCCCAGGAAGAATAATGCCAGTAAGGTTCTGTGTATATTTATACTGTTCCTTTACCATTAAGTAAAATAATTTATACAATTTCCATGTATTTCATTCTGTCACTGCATTACAGAGCCATACAGAAAAAATAGGATTAGAAGTATGTGCTAGCTCACAAAACCTGTTTTGAGAGCCAGGCTTAACCACTTTAGCCCTGTACTATGTCAATTATACCATCAACAGTATTTGACAAGAATTTGAATAAACAATGAGTCTTTTTGTGCTTTGTTTTGGAAACAAAACAAATCAGCAAGTAAAACTTAGGAATGTCAAGGATATGCCGAAATTTTTGCTAAGTGACATTGAGAAAAATGCTGTACTTTGGATACAGTTTAAACAAACAAAAATATTTTATTTTGAATACAGTCTATACCATAGCAATTTGAAAAATAATAGAGCTCAGCGATGTGTCTGCCAGCTAAACAGATAAACACTTCTATTATTGTTGAGAAAAATAAAATGGGAGTTTCTGGTGTTGTTCTTGGGATAGGGGCTGCTCAGTTAGACACTCTCCTGAAGAAGGAAGTGCCAGCCTGATTATGTTTGCTGTCTTGGTTAATGCTTGATGACAGTTTGATGCTGCATGTTGTGGATTTTGTAAACACCCTCATGGGAAATAGGTAGAAGAATGTTAAGGATATGGCAGATCTGAAAGTTATTTAACAAGTTCCAGAAGAACAAAATGGTTCAGAAAAGGAAGAGGCTACTCTGCATGTCTAACAAATTACATTAAGTGATGCCAGTTTATGAATGCACACCTAAAGTTTGTAAAACAGTGCAGCTATAAGGGAAAAATTCATGCTGATTCAGATGAGTTAGTGGTGAGTAAGAGTAAACTTTGAGTGAACCACTTGCAGACAATATTCCCACTTAATACTGTATACCATAGATTGATTTTACTTTAATGTCTTTCCAAGTTTTTGGCCTTATTTTTTAATACACAGAAAAAGAAATCTCAATTTTCATTGTATTGTTTTATATATATATATGAATGTATTAAGGTTATGTTCAGGGAAAACTGTTCTCCAGTGATACTCATTAGCTTTAGAGGAGGGTCTTCAGACTGTTACAGATTGCAAATGTCTTTTACCTCACAATGTTTCATTCTCCTCTTCCCTATTAAGCTCACTGTAGGAGCACAGCTGTGAAAACTTGAGTTTAGTAATCTCCCACAGAAAATACTCTAATCTGATCAAGATGGAGATCGATTTTCTTCATCCTAACAGAAGAAGTTCCACAGCATGCTAATGCAAAAGTATGAGTGGGGGGGGGCGAAAGCAGCTTGTAAAACAATATGTACTAGTCTAGATTTTCAATTGCAGGATCGAAGTGGGGACCTTCATCATCACAATTCTTCTATCCTCTCTTGAGTCAGAGTAGGATCGCATAATCGAAGCAATTAACAAGAGCCAAGTGATATGATGAAGGTGCCCCCTGATTGGAATAGACAAGTATTGGCATTTTCCTACTTGAATATGATTATTTCCTAACAACAATTCTAAATAGTTGACTACTGTTGAGTTTATACCTCCTCTAAAAGAGGCCATATGACCACACTTTGCTCTTTTCAAACAAGTTCTTGAGATACAATGACCAATGTTATTTCTATGATGTTAAATACAATATTATTAGTGTTAGTAAATAATGGATTGCAGTCTCTAGGACTTTTTTGTTCAACTGCTGCCTTCCTCATTGGGGAAAAGCCCCTCTAACTGAAAACTTTTTCTTCCATTATATACTCACATATTCTACTTTGACCATGCCAATATTTCCTTTCTAAGACTTCCTTTTTGTCTAGCTTTCTGTCAGACCAGAGACTAATCACTCCATTGGGGTTCCAGGTGGCAGGCCCACTGAAACACTTGCACTATACAGTTTTTATCTGTACTATTGGCATGTAGACAATTTCCAAACAGCACATCAAAAAAACAGTCTCGCATTACTGCTTTACAGCCTTCCCCTGTAGGTTCTTGGTATGAACAATTTACCCAACTATTATGAGTTTTACATGTGTTCAGTTCCATCTCCCTTGGTATTTAGAACAGTCATATGGTCTGCAATAGGGGTCATAATAATCAAAGCCTGGGGATAAAGCCCATTCACAAACACTCACCCCGACTCATACTCCTCTCTCGTTTGTGCAGTTAAGGCAGTAAATACCTTTTCCAGGAAAATGGAGTTGCCAGCGATCAGCATCCTCAGTCCTGAATCTTGTTCCATTATGGACTGTACTCAAATTGCTGACCCACCATTCTTGGTTAGGGCTTAGAGAGCCGAAGTTCTCTAAGGAGAGGGAGAGGAGAACGGTCACCCAAAGCAGTTTCTGTGATGATAGACAATACATCCTAAAAATATTAATAAAACAATGAACATCAATACTATACAAAAATTAAAATCCACATAAGGATCCCCCATCGTGGCTCAGGATATTGTTCTCCATGGGGTTTTACCTGCAAGAAGAAAGAAAAGCATTCTCAGTTCATTTTGAGAACTGGAAGTGGGTTATAATTAGAAAGATGGAATAATCCGCCCTGTATTAATTTTGCGCTCCTTTCCATGGGCATCTTTAGCTCTAATAGCTGAAATCTGAGCTCCAGCATCTACTAAAAATGTAATCAGGACTTGTTTTAGTCCCACGACCCCTGTGATCAGTAAATCACTCCAGCCATTTTTGGTGAGCTATTTAATGTAAATCCAGCCTTCGCCCCCCGCCCCCACTCACCATCGGGTGGCGAAGGACCTTCCCACCAAGCATTTGTCCCTGATGATTCAATCCACGAGGGTGCGCTGGAAGTAACATTCATCTGCAGACAAGCTGCCTTCTGCACACTCTCCAGCAATTGATCAACAGTTCCCGTAATTGCAAGGGGATCCCCCCTTTCCAAGGGGTTCAGCCCTCCGGCCCAGTACGCAGCCCTCTGAATTAATGACCATGGGGCCCAGCGATTACCAGTGGTTAGAAACACACCTAGACCCCAATATCCTTCAGCTTCCTTCTCTGACAACAAAATTCCATCCCCCCCGACAAAGACACTCTCCACACATACTCTGTCTCCGATTCTTTCACAGTCCTTGCAAAATCTTTTCTCAACTTTGCTAATTCAGCTGCTGTAAATGGGACTTCTTTGGTGACAACATGAGGATGGTCATTATCATCCTCATACACATACTCTGTTTTAACCAGCGGGTACATATGGGGGGGCTTTCTACAGTTTCCTTTGCTTTCTGCAAATCTCCTTGGGGATAGTTTTGCTGTATCCCCCTCTCTGAAAGCTTCACCTCTACCTCTGCCAGGGTATCCGCCTCCCTCAAAAGTTGATTCCTCAGTTTCTCCTTTAATATCACATTTTGGTTCCTTTCCTCCTCCAGAAACTGTTTATTTTCTTTCAACTGTTCCTGCAGTGTCTTTATTACCATTTGCAGGGAGTCAATTACAGTATCAGCTTGACAAAACCTCTGCTTTCTATCTTCCACCGCCGCTGCCAGACTCGCTCCCAATACTGCACAAATTATAGTTTTTCCTTTCCCGATCTAACCTTAGCTTCCTTCCGCAACACCCTTACCCTATCCACTACACTTTGTGGTTGAAACCAGTGTGTTTTTGCCCAGTCTTGTTCCTGGAGTGAGGGACGAGACTGATGTGCCTCAAAAGTCATATAATTTATCTATCCCTTCAACTGGCGAGGGGACATAATCACAAGCATTGGCTGCCTTCTCGGTGGCCATTCCTTTTTTCCTTTTTTTTTTTTTTTTTTTTTCCCTTAACACAAAGGGGTCATCATCCTGAGAGGACCACATATTAATATCCAGATTTCCCCTTTTCTCTCTCAGGAGGCCACACCTTAATTAACACACACACAAAAAAAATTACTATGCACTCTTCCTCCTATTCACTCTTAGGAGGTTGCACCTTAATTAGATGCTTTCTGTTCCCTGAGAACCCTGTTCATGTATAAAACAGGGAAGCGGTCCTCTCAGGGAGGCAGCATATAAGTTCCAAACACAACACAAACCCGCCGCCTTATGTTCCTGAGAGGTCCCACTTAACACAGCGGGGCAATACGGCATTCTTGTCTCTAGGGATCCTGTCCATGATGCCAATTTAATGTCCTGACCCAATGTCGGGGGAGGTTTCGATATGATCTCAAGAGCGAGATTAAGACACAAATGAGGTCAAATGCTGTATATCGAAAACAGGTTTTTATTATTAAAAAAAGTGAAGAGAGGTAGTGATAGGACAGAATGGAAGGAAAAGACAGAAATAAAGCAAGGATGCGGGATAGGGCTGCAAGAACAGTCACCACCATGGATCCAGCGGTGTCCTGTTGGTCCTCAGTCTTCAGTTCTTTGGTGGTGGGTGCACACGGATCTGGCTTCGATGGTGGATGCACACCCAGCAAAGTTTTCTGTTGCCTTTTTTAATTCATCGTATCTGCTGATGAGCATATCTGCTCACCTTTAGGTTTTTTTTCTCTGGTCCCACAGGTTTTGTTGCATCTGTCTTCAGGGCAGGAACGTTTGCCTCTTGTCAGTTCATTAGCAATGCAGGCATGGGGTCTGGCCTACACAGTAGGGCCACAAATGGCTACAGGATGGGGCCAGCTCAGCACACCTCTGCCCCTTTGAGGCTTGTCTAAAGAGTCCAACAATGCAACTGCAAAGAAGTGTGGGGGGTGCATCCTTCAATACACTCCCGCTTCCCTGGGCAACATTCCCCAGACCAATCCACAGGCCGCAGCGGGTTCTCTTGGAGGTTTGCACAGACAAAAGCAAGCTTTGAGACAGTCATAGGACATTTCAGTCTCTCACAGGATTGCATCACAAAATTTTCTGTTTCCTCTGAATTCACTAAAGATACTTGTTTTCAGTGTGGCTCCTTCGGATCAAACCTAGAAGTCAAAGGCTCTTATGTTCTTATAATTTTGAAAATAATTGTTGAATTTGAAATAGCTGAATTAACATAATTGCTAGGCAAAACATTGTCAAAATAAAATTGTAGGTATCCAAGGAACGTGGATTTCTGACAGTTTGGAGAATAGTCTCAATAATTCATAAATTCATTTTAGACAGGAATATCCATACCTTTTAGCCTTGCTTTAGGAAAGCATTTGAACATATTTTTTAAAACTTTAAAAAATTAAGATATTTTCTTCAAATGTCAGTGGCTGTATTCAAATTATGGGAATCTTGCAACATTTCACAGTTCCAGGATAAAAAGGACATGCTTCAGATGCAGACTTCCTCCCTTTTTTTCATTACTGTTGCTCAGCATTTGTTCTTAGTCTGTGTCAACCATCACCACCCTGCCACTGCAACTGGGTTTGCTACTTGCAAATTCCCTGTCCAGCCTTAATGAACCAAAGTATTGTTCCACGTCTGTAATAAAAACAAAGGAGTATCAGAAGAGAAAAATAGCAAAAATATCTATTTTATTTGTAGTGCTGTAAACAAGAATTCCTTAGTGACAGCATAGGAGACAAACCCAGTATTTCAACATAGTTCCCCGACATCTATTGCAAATGGATTGCTTACTATTTTCATTCAATACATATAATGAACCCCAAAATGTATGTTTCTAAAACCAGAAAATACCTATGCCTGTAATAAACAAGAAAATTTTAGAATTATTGCTATTTACAGGTTTTTGCTCATAAAGAAAACTTTTGACTGGCTGTAAACCTGGCACTGATGAGACCATACCTGGAGTGCTGTGTCCAGTTATGGGCTCACCTGTGAAGAATGACGTGGACATACAGGAGCAAATAGAGCAAAAGGATACGAAGATTATGAAGGCACTGGAGCATCTATCATATGAGGAGAGGCTGACAGAGCTGGGACTGTTTAGCCTAGAGAATAGTAGGGTTGAGGATCCTATCCAAGTGTATAAATACCTGATGGGAGAAGTAAAGAAGATGGAGCCACACAATTCTCAGTGTTACAGAGTGACAGGATGAAAGACAATGGATACCAACTGAAATACAGGAAATTTCTTAACATAGAATTTCTCTTCACTTAAGGAAAGATATTTTCACTGTGAGGTTTGTCGAATGCTGGCCTAATTGCCCAGCAAAGTGGTGAGGTGTTCATCATTGGAGATATTCAAACCCAACTGGACATGTCCCTCAGCAACCTTCTGTGGCTAACCATGCTTGGTGCTAGGGCTCTGAGCTGTGAAACAACTGGAATGTGAAATTGGACACTTGAGCGAATAGGCTTTTCAGTACAGATAGGCGTGATTTTGTCCATTTGTGTGAAGAATAAAATATACTGTGTAATTGTATGGGAAAAGTACATGGTTTGCAAGCTGAATGTAGATAGAGCCCACACTATATGTTATTTACAGCTGGTGTACGGGAATGTTGAATTATTGTCATATCTTGATGTATGACTTTTCATTATATGACTAAGAAAAGTGAGGTCACATTTTTGCAATTTTGTCATGGGTGTAATCATTCTCCAGAAGAAAATGGTGAGAATTATTTTTGCAGTAAAAAGAGAATCTCTGAAATGGTTATGTAGTATGAAAATAAAGGGTAGGAACTCTGGTAGAAATCATCAAAAACTATTTAGTACAGGTTTCCCAAACATTGTTGCATAGACTAAGACATTGTGGAGATACATGAAGAATGGGATTGTTATTTGTCTAGTTATTTGCATGAGAACTCTAATTTTCCGTATGACCAATTCCATTAGCTATCCTAGAGAAGCTGTGAGATTTTTTTCTTGTGCAAGGTGCAAAGGGAGAAATTCGTGCTGGGCTTTTGTTCTTGGAAAATTAATATTTGGCTTGACATCGTTGATAGATTGTTTGTTTTCAGGAAATTTGCTGTCTTCCATGATGCATTTTAAAAGTTTGATTCAAGACATTTAGCCAAGATTCCTTTTTGCACTTTAGCAAAAAGAGATAAAGGAAGAAGTATGATAATGACAATAACCATCACTGAGGAGAGAGCATTAAAAATATAGTGTTACTTAATTTATAGTTAGAGCTATGATAGTAATTTAGCAATTCCTGTCCCCTTAGAAGTCAATTATTGCACTGTTGGAAAGTTGGCATGAGCCATCCTTTCCCCTTGCCTCTTTCCCCCCACCTCGCCTGGGAATACTGGGACGGGAAGTACAGTAATGCCAGCTACTACTCCAAATATACAGTGAAGTTGAAAGGATATATCTTTCTGTGTCTGTCACAGCATCCTTTGCCAGACAAACACACAGGGCATATTTTAAAGCTGTCCCCTTGGCACAGCACCTGAGGGATGACAGAGATGGTATTGTCATGCAGAAAAGTGTGTTTCTGTGAAAATCCAGCTTTTCATTTCTTTTCTCATGTGTTGAATCAAATTCATGGGTTAAGATATGTGATTAAAAACAGTTTATAAAGCTTGGTTTTGGCTAGCATGATATTATAACAAGGTAATGTCCCAGTAAATATCACTGTGGTGCATTTTTACTTCCAGAGTTTGAGTTCTTTGTCATAATGATTGTTGGCCTCTGTTGGAAGTGAACTCAAAAATACAATATTTTTGTAAATTATTCTGTTTAAATCTGAGACTTTGAAAAGAGTAATAGTATTGCAGCAATACCAGGTCCTGCAGGACCTTGTCACTGAGTCCTCATACCTGAGTCCTTGGCTTTATCTTTTCTCTTCCCAGTCTAGACCTCTTAGAAGTGACCTCAGGTAACGTGGTCACCTGAGTTGGTCCTTTCACACCTGGGAGAATACTACTAAATTTACATGACAAGTCTTGTGATATAGTCCATACAAAGTATAGACGCCTTTGTTAGGGTGAGTATTTGGTAGAGATAACTTCCAAAGAATTGGTGATTGCAGACCTGACAGGATCCTTTTCTGGTCCTTCGTGTATTTCTTCATGTGGACAGCTGTTGTTATGGTGTGGTCAGTGTGCTCTGCAGATGAGTCATTTAGGTCATACTGACCCATACGGGGCAAAAGAAACCATAACAACGATATGTTGCAACTAATGTAAACTGTGCTGCCCTGACACGCTCAAGAAATGAGGCACAAAATTTGGCCAAAACACAGGGAAAAAACTTCTTCATATCTTTTGGAAAAAAAAAAAAAAAATCCCACCTAATTCTTTGTAAGCGTTTGGATTCTTTCAGTGTTTCTCCATCAGCTAAGTGAAGAAGAAATCATTGGCATTTTCACCCTTCGTAGTTTGATCCATCAGGGTATGATTCAGTCAGCAAATTTAGCATCTAGCAAAAGTGTGCTGTGGTTAACAAAACATGAGTTACTCGAATATGTAAAAGAGAAAGTATTACACATATGCAATTGCACTTTAGTGATCTTTATTTTCAATGTGTGATGGAAATTAATTTTGGGGGAAATGTATCACAGTTGCTGATAGCTAGCTGATGTATGCATACGTTGCCTTGCCAATACAGCATCAAACTGTAAAGAGTGTTTCTTTGGTCAATATTTCATTTTCATAAAGGCTAACAGTATCTTCTCTTAGCCCATTAGCAGGATTACAAAACTTCAAACACAAATGTTAATAAATGTCCTCCAATTACTAAATTGTAAAAAGCAGTTTAATGGTAATTTCAGTGTAGTGGCTCACTCACTGATTTGAGAATCCATCCTTCTTTGTAAATAGAGCAGAGATTGCCTAAGACTGGGGCCACCTGCAAAGGGAGAGGTTGTCCAAGTGAAATGGCCTGATGGAAAACTGTATGGTGCAAAGTATCTGGGAACAAACGTAGTTCACATGTATCAGGTGAGTGTCTCTGTTTATTACTGTGTACTCGGCTTTTCAGATGTCTTTAGTGCAAATTGCTCGTTCAGCTCTAACACTAGAGTAGCCAGCTGTGCCTTCAAACCTACAGAAGCCTGGAGTGTGGATTCTTATTGTAACTGCTAATGCATTTAAACTGATAAATAAAGCTGTCTAAACCATTAACAAGTGCTGTGCACTCTTTGGGAGTTAAGGTTTCACCTGTTCTTACAAAATCAAGAGAATGGGTTATTTGATAAGAACTCAGGTGAACAGGTGGAACATTAAGATTGAAAACCAGCATTTGTTATTTTCTCCTTGTTATTTACTTTTATTTGTTGTCAGGTAATTATACAATTAATATAAAATTAAGTATTGGTGTGTGACTACAATGAACCATAGGTATTTCATAGAAGGGTGGAAGGGAGGACAGTAAAAAGAAGATCATAAATAGCCCCACTTTCATTTGTCTGAGGCACTTTTGAATTAATTACACATAACCTAAGGAGCATTTTATCCTTAGCAAAGGCAAAAGGGAACTGAACACTGAATGCAGAGCTAAAAAGCTGAGTTCTGATTTCAGAGACACAATAATTGTTTTTTTATGTGTTTGCCTTTGAGAAAAATCAGTCAGCAGCTTTGAGTACCCAGGTGAATGTAGAAACTGCAATAAAACAATCACAATAATAATAGCACTTCTGAAAGAATGAGAATCTAGGTACATTTCATTTATATATATAAAATCATTTTCACTTATGTAACTCTTTTCATTGCAGGGCCTCACATTATGCTACAAAAATGGCAAATTTACTATTATATCTGTAGATAAATTAAGGCACAGGAAAGCTAAATAACTTGCTGCATTGACCTTCTCACTTTGCCAATGACTTGCAATTGAACTCAAGTCCTCAAATGCCTGATCCCTTGAGCTAGTCTCTAAATCTCATGTCTTCCTTTATATTTAGCAGCTGTATTATGTTGTGAAGGTGAAAAGTTCTTTATAAAATATAAAGATTATTGTTCTGTAGTAACATTAATCTTCAAATCATTTAATCATCTGAACAGCTGGTCTTCTGAGGAATACTGTGAGTGAGATTAGATGAGTGTTGTTATCGTTCATATTTGAGGGAATCTGACATAGTCAAAACAAACTTCATTGTCTTATTTCAGACCTCTTGGACAACATGATGAAACCAGTTTAGTTTAAGGGGAATGGATTAGCATGCGGAGGTTCAGTAAGGTTTGGAGTTCCTCAGCACAACAATCATGGGAGATTACTGTAAACTGCCTTGTAACAACCCCTATCATGGTGGAAATAACAAAGATTAAAGATTAGAGGGAGTCCAGATTGCACTGCATAGGATTTTGGAGACAAACAAGTATTTCAATCTGTAGGATGGGAGAGGAGGCTGCTACAACATGGCCACAGGTTACTGAAGGGTGCATGACATGGAGGGTGCAAGGCTAACTTCAAGACACATTAGTAGTTCTTCCTCTGGTCTTTCTACACAGTGTCTCTGAAAACTCCCAGGACCCATGCATGCACATACTCCATTCTTCTTCTGGGTTGTGAGATCTATGCTGCACCTTTGAGATTCAAGTCTTCTGTATGATCTTTTAGATGGTACAACAAAAGGAGAGACTGAAAAGGACTCTCTGAAATGAGTATTATGATCTAATAAGGCAAGTCTGTTCTACCTGGATAAATCTGTGAATTTCCCTCATATTTATGAGAAATTTGTACCAAATGTGACCGTAGTTGTGCATGCAGGAGCTATGACACAATGCACCAGAACTTATCATCCAGTTTGACATTTGTCACCCAGTATCCTACACAAGCCCTAAACAGAGTTATACATGCCACATGAAGCAGGTGTTCAAGTGAAATTGTTACTGCGATCCACATTTGATTTCTTGGTCATTTTTGATATTGACATTCATGATTTATTTTTGAGTTGCATTTCAGATTAAATTATCCAGTCACTCTATTAATTGCTTTCTAACAATTTCAGCTGAGCCTTTAATTTATAATTAATTTATTCCTGATAAAATCTCATGGAGAGAATAGCATATTACACAGAGACAGTACAGCAGCAGAAGTCCAAATAAAATAACTTGCTGGATAAAATTGATGATTTGAAATTGCAGTCTGAATTAAATTGGAGCTATTAGAGATGGTGGGTTTATATTTTGCATGAATCATAATACTATTGAAGGTCTTAGAGGAGCTCTTGTTGTGTTTGCCGTTAACGGTAGGCAAATTTATTTCCTGTGTGGTATGCTGAATTATAGCTGAAGAACTTCCAGTTACTCTTCGTTGTAAATGTTTTATATGTTTCATACTGCAAGCATGCCAGATGCTGTGGTATGAAGCAGTTGCCTCCTGCTGCACAGTAAAAACAAAAATATTGCCTATTCAGGAGGTGATTTTCTGATCACATGGAGCTGGCAGAGTTCATTTCCTGCCCAGTTCTTTCACCAGTATTGCAAAAAACATAATAATGTATTATCCAAATCACCAGTGTATTATGCAAAAACATTTTACCCAATGTATTATGCAGTAAGGAGCAGGAATAGTAGTGTGCTGGGTCTGTGTGTGTGGTGGGGGTTTCTGGTAGTGGGGGAGGGGTCTACAGCAGTGGCCCCCTGGGAGAAGCTTTTTGAAGTTCCCCTGGCTCCAAGTCGGACCCGCTTTTGCACTAAGGCTGAGCCAATTAGTGATGGTGGCTGTGCCTCTGAGGTAACGTATTTAAGAAGAGGAATCTGGGAGGAGAAGTTGGGAGTTGTGAGGAGGAGTTACGAGAAGGACATGTAGGCAAACACTGGGGCCAGTGGAAGAAGGAAGGAGGAAGCTGGGGGGAGGTGCATTGGTGCAGAGCCCCCCTGCAGCCGGTGGTGAGAGGGCAGGAGCACACCCCACTGCCATCCATGGAGGTCTGTGGTGGAGCAGATGCCCACCTGTAGCCCATGGAGAACCCCATGACAGAGCAGATGGCTGCAGCTGGGGAAGGCTGCAACTCTGTGGGAAGAAGACCCTGTTGTTGTAGTTCAGTGCTGAGAGGACTGTAATACACGGGAGGGACCCACAGCAGAGCAGCATGGAAAGGGCTGCAGCCCATGGGAAGCAGTCAGGTCAGAGACAGTTTGTGGAGGACTGTCTCCTGTGAGAAGGACCCTGCACTGGAGCAGGGGAAGAATGTGAGGAGTCCTCCCCCTGAGGAGGAGGAAGTGGTGGCACTGATGTCAACCCCCATTCCCTGCCCTCTGCACTGTTTGTGGAGAAGGAGATATAGAAATTAGGAGCAGAGCTGAACTCAGGAAGAAGGGAGGCATGGGGGAAGGTGTTTTTAAGATGTGGGAGTGCTTCTCATTGTCCTACTCTGTTAAGTGTTGTTGTTGTTAGTGTCTGAATTAAATTTATGTTCTTTTTCCTTCCCCTAACAAGCCTGTCTTTTGCCCTTGACCATAATGGATGAGTCATTGCTCCCTGTCCTTATCTTGATTCCCGAGCATTTTGCTTTAATTTCTCCTTCCCATTCCTGAGGGAGAAGGGATGAGTGAGCAGCTGCATGGTGCTTAGTTGCCATCTGGACTCAAACCATGACAAGCAGAAAGGTTGCACCTGCATCCTTGTGAAAAGCACCTAAATTGCCATAACTTTATTAAACAAGCTTAAGCCAAATTGACCTTTAAGTTTCTCTAACATACTAGTAATGAACTAGGCTTATGGGGTTAGTAGCAAGAATAGAGAGGAGCAAAGATGACATTTGTGACTTTGTTATCCATCTGTGCTGTGTGGATTTTAAATGCATTCCACATTTGTGCATCCCTGTTAATTGATGTAAAAAAAAATTTGCTTTTAAAGAAGTTAATAGTTCATAGGTCTGTACCCTGGCAGTTTTTTCTGCTGTTCACAGTTAATCTGACATCCTCAGTCGTGGCAAGGTTTTAATTTGAACCTACAAAACCCAATCCATTTACAAGTGTGGAATGGGACTTCTTTTAATTTTATACCAAACTTTAAAGTACAATTTCTCTGGGAACTAAAACTGCAGTCATAGATAATAGCAGAAATTCAGAATTGTTGGATGAAGTATTAAAAAAAAAAAATCAGCACCTACTGTAAAAGCTTAAATGCTTCAAAGCCTCATCATTTTAACATTCCCCACATCTAGTTACATTTCCTTTCTCATTTTCTGCTAACGGGGTTCATGTTGGATTAAATCTAAACCTAAGCATGATAAAGCTTTTCATCTTCTGAACAGAGCATTTTAAAGAAATTCCATCAGATTCTATAAAATTCTGTTAACTGGTATTTCCTTAGTTGTCACTCATACTTTCTTTTTTTTGACATGGTCTTCCTCAACCTTGAATCACAGGATGTTAAAATTATTTATTTATTTATTATAAGCAAGTAAAAAAATTAGAGGCAAATAAAAATGACATGAAGACATTTTAATATGTCACTCCTACTCCTGCTGTTACTGCTCGGCATTCCTAATCTAATAAAGTTTAATTTATTGTATGTGTGTCAGTGTTGATTTTGAAGTCTCTTTGCTTAGATATTATTTTCAATTTATGAATGTGTTGCATTTCCTAAGAAATTATATTTTTCATGTTTTATTGTAATTTTACATTCCCAAAAATAAAGAGCAAAATACTTGTATATCAGTCTTCTGTGTTTGCACATATATTTGTCTGGAGACATTCCCATAAACTTCCTGCAAGAGTTAAATTATGATTTCTTATTTAAATACCCATTTTTGTTCAATTAGGTTGAGTTTGAAGATGGTTCTCAAATAGCAATGAAGAGAGAAGAGATCTATACACTAGATGAAGAGCTTCCTAAGAGAGTAAAAGCACGTTTTGTGAGTATTTCCTGATGATAACTTCATAGTATATGTATGCTCAAAATGCCAATAACACTATCCTTGAATTTATTCTGGATTTTCAGTTTAAATTAGACAGATGTTTTGTGAAGCCTGTACTAATATGACTGGCTAAATCAGCACAATTAGCACAAATGTCCATTTGCTAGTGAGAATGGTTAGTTGTTCTTCCGGTATAGGCAAATGTTATTATCAGACATAATTATTTTCTCCTAAAAGGGACATTTTAGTTGATCACCTGTCAGATCATGGAATATCAAGTTAGTAAATATTTAAATTGACAGACATTCTGTTCTTTCGGTATGCTTACAACATGTGTATACTTTTTAAAAAACTTTCCAAGTTCTCAGAGCTTTATGATTTTAAAAGCATTGAATTTAATAAAAATGCAATTAACTTGTTCTAAGAAACAAAGTGCTTGATCAGAAGCCATTAATGTCACTGGCAGAACTCATCAGCATTTCACTGGTCTTTAGTTTAGAACCAGATCTTTGCTATATTTTTTAAGTTTCCTGCAGTTTCAAACAACATCCACTAACTAGTCATTTTGTATGTATGCCATGTAGAAGAGTGTTGAGGTTCACAAAGAGCATGACACTTAAAAGTTGAAAAGGGAAAATTCTGCCATACAGTTGCTGGAGGAGACAAGATGACTGCTGTTACCTGTCTTTGTCATTAATGCTAAATATTGTGCAGTTCAGTCCATTACCAAGTCTATTCAGAAGAGTACCATGTTCTTCTCATGTCCATGTTCTACTTTAGACCTGTTTGTTCAAAATTGCATTGCAAGTTAAACATTAGCTTTCTTAACATGTAAAACCAGAGCATAAACAAAAATCTTGTCATAACTGAGAACAAACAATAATTCACTATTGTGAATAAAATTTCCCTTTTACCTGAAGAATCTTTTCAGTAAAGCTGAAAGGGAGAGCAGTGTATGGTGTATTTTTTGTTGCTGTACGGAGGTGGGCTCATACCCATTACCTGTTCACACATGCATTATGTGACATTAATTAGCTGATTCTTGGAAGCTGGGTGCAAGGAGTTGTAGGGGAATGATGTTTAGAGTTCATTCTTCAGGCATATGTCAGCTTGTAAGAGTTCGGTGGACTAATATAGCATTTACATGTCAAGGTAGCTGAAGAAGGTTTCAGTCCAACTTTTCTGTGCTTCTTGCTATATGCAGCTGCCATCATTGCTATTATCATTTCCTTTCATCCAGTTCTTATCAGCCAACCCCAACATAGATGCTGTATATTTCAGAAGCTAGGACTGTGTCAAAGGAAAGGATTGGCATCATGTATGAAAGGGGTGGTAAAGCTAGGAAAGGAAGAGGGACAGAGAAATGTGAGGCTGTCAGCCTGCTGAGGAAGTGTTCACCAACAGGATGCCCTGTTTTACTGAATGAGTAGAGTAAGATTAGGACAGTTTTTTGTAATAGGAGGTGCAGTGGTCAGATAATCTTGGCTAAGACACCTTTTTATCAGTGTATGTGGGATAAGTGCACACATCTTTCAGTGTCCCTGACTGTCAAGGGTTAAGATAGACATCTTGGAAAATGTTAAATGAACCATCTGGTTATATTCAATAGGTTTTTCATTATACTTGGAAAGCATTCCATTGCCATGTTTTGGTTTAGAGACTGTAAAAAGTATTTCTAATTAACTGCATGTTCGGTAGAATGTATGCTGTTGTATTTCACTAAGGATAGAAATACAAGTATAGTTGGATTTATGGTACGCTTTTTAAAATGTAGTTTTTATAGATCAGCTTCAGAGGGGAGTTAAGTATAGGTTAAAAACATTTAATTTGGTCAATAAACCACAGCCTGTGGTCAGACCTTTGCATGATTTTCTACTATTGCCTCAAATTCTATAAATATATAGTGTAGCTCTCAAGGTATGCCCAACACCTCCTTCCGCTCCTCATGCTGAAAACAGTGCAAGTTAAAGACAGTTTATGGTAGTGTTTCTGTCTCTTGAAATAAATGACACAAATTCCTCCTAAATGACGCTTTTCCTAATCCTTGGGATTTTACCATGACTCCAGTAGTGGGAGTTGGTCCAGAAATTTCTGCCACTGCTTTTTTCCAAATGGCTTGCTGTTTGCTATCCTGCTGCTTTGTTTCAGTTGATTCCCAACTGTTTTAAGTTTGCAGACAAATGACTGAACTTGTGACTCTGATTTTTTGCAAATTAGGCAGTATACAGGTTTCTTTTCAGAGGTCTGTCCCATAGTACCTTTATTTAATACTTTTCTTGAATAGCACAAAGTGGTGAATGATACTTGATACTGCTAGGATCAAACCTGCCCAACAATTACATCACTTCCATGTTGCTGTTTTTCACCTTGAATTAGAGTGATTGTGTGACCTCTGGATAAAACCAAAACTAACAGCTGGTGTTAGTGACATTTTTCCAAGGAACACTACAGACCTAGAGAATTAAGTGATAAGTAGTACATGCAAAATCTGGAAAAGTAAATATTTAATATTTAGATGTTTTTCTGTAAACAGTTGTAACTGCAAACTCAGTAATGTAGCTAGCTTCATATGATCTAGTGAAAAATGCCTGTGTTTCCATATAATTTGTCTAAAATATGTCAGAATATGATGGTCTGTATGAAGTTGAATGTGGAATTTATGTCTGGTTTTAGTCTACAGCTTCTGACATGAGATTTGAAGACACATTTTATGGAGAAGATATTATCTTAGGAGAGAAGAGGCAGAGAGTATTGAATTCCCGCTTTAAGAATGAATATGTGGATGATCCAGGATGCCGTGCCTTCTTAGAAAGATCATTCCAGAAGAAATGCCAGAAGGAGCTATAAAGAAAGCAAGAGAGAGAGAGCTATGTTGATTAAAAAGTATGCAGAATTATTTGCAATTGGTTTTGGTTTAATTGAACACTCGGTTTTACAATGAACAAATCCATACACCAGCTTCATAAACTGAAGTACTTGAGTTCTGATTTCTTCAGTTAATGTATTAAAGATTATGAAACTGAGGGGCAAACCAAGTGAGAGTAAGAGGGATTACACAGTCATATGCTGAAGAAAACTTTCAGCCGTGCTTGCATTGAATTAAGTGGTAAAATTCCCTCTGGATTATGAGAAAAGATCCACATTCAGAAGAGGAAACATTTTAGTAAAGAGATAATTTCCCTGGCTCATTTTCTTC
The DNA here is from genome assembly GCF_031877795.1 of Strix aluco. NCBI lineage: Eukaryota > Metazoa > Chordata > Aves > Strigiformes > Strigidae > Strix > Strix aluco. Next base: position 31,470,505 of record NC_133971.1, read on the forward strand.
TGCAGACAGGAAGGGATGTTAAATTCAACAACAACAGTTTTTATAAAGCGTTTTTAAAACAAATACAAATATGTCCAGTATTAAAATAAACAAAAGCTGTACTTACTTTGTACAGTGCTTTTACATTTTTATGTCACCACTGCTTTCAGTAGGGTTTGATGTGGACTTAACTGTTGACTTAGATATTTTTGGCTTTTACAAAAGATATCTTCAGCGCAGCAAGGGTGTTTTGTATATTTAAAGAGGCAGATTTTGACAATTATTTTTAAACATGTTTTTCATAAGGTCTGTTAAAAATAGATATTTGTAAAATAGAGTTTTCTTTCATTATATGTACAGAAAATTAGAGTATAAATATATATGCTTAACAGCCTAGTTTTGAATGAATATATTATGGTCTTCCTTTTGAAATAATATTCTATCAATGTAATAAAGTTTAAAATAAACACATACTGTGGTTTTACTTGCAGCATTTTGTCTGTTGATGTGATTTGCAATCCTATTGTTTTATACCTATAGGAATCAAGAAAATTCACTATATGCAGTATGCATGTAGTTTCCTGAACACAACAGAATATGCACACAGACACTCACATGGCTTGGTGTTAAAATGCAAACTTGATAAATACTATACTTTCATTTCTTGTCTTTCTGCTTCCCTTCAGTCTTTGGTATCTTGACCTTTTTGGATATTTCACAGAAGGCAGAAAGCCTGAATTTGTCTGAACACTTGGGTAGGTGAAACTAGAAGAGAGCTTTATCAAAATGACATCATCTGTTTCTTGTAAATTGGACCATCAGCAGGATTTCTGACTGTCTGCCACAGGAAAAAGAGCCCTCTCAAAATCCAATTTAAATCTGAGCACTGCTGTTTCTAGGGTTCTCCTTGCAAAAATACCTGAATACATGGACCCAGATAATTTTTCATGATAAACCCAGTCCTTTATTTGCTGAGGCACACAGATCTTTGTTTCATTCTTGCCCTTGCATGATTATTCTTATTTTTTCTAGTGGACAGTGAAATCTTTTCATTTACTATGTGACACCTCAATTGACAAATTTTTTTTCTGTGTTACATTAACTATCTTTTCTTGTACCATGAAATCACTCAGAATCCCTTTGGTCTGAGAAATTACTTAGCTGTGACAATTGGAATGTATTTCTAATCGACACTTTCTCTAGAGCTAGTGGGTTGTGGTGGGTACTGTCTTGCATATTTCAGAATATCAGAGCTCTTTCTAGTATTGTAAAGGAAAAATAAAAATTAATGATACATTTGCAAAATACAAGATTGCTGCTGTCTTCTAGAGTTAAATGCAACTGATAACCTAATTATGCAACCAGCTCTGGGGCACCCAGTATAAGAAAGACATGGACCTGCTTGAGCAGGTCCAGAGGAGGCCACAAAGATAACTAGAGGGCTGGAGTCCCTCCCTTATGAGGACATTGGGAGAGTTGGGGTTGTTCAGACTGGAAAAGAGCAGGCTCCAGGGAGTCTTATAGAAGCCTTCCAGTACTTAAAGGGGACCTACAGGAAAGATGGGGGGGGACTCTTTATCAGGGACTGTAGTGATAGGACGAGGGGTAATGGCTTTAAACTGGAAGAGGGTAGATTTAGATGAGATATAAGTCCGAAATTCTTCACTGTGAGAGGGATGAGACCCTTGAACAGGTTTCCCAGAGAGGTTGTGGCTGCCCCCTCCCTGGAAGTGTTCAAGGCCAGGTTGGACGGGGCTCTGAGCAACCTGATCTAGTGGAAGGTGTCCCTGCCCATGGCAGGGAGTTGGGACTAGATGATCTTTAAAGTCCCTTACAACCCAGACCATTCTATGATTCTATGGTTATTGATGCTTAATTTCAAAATAATGTTCTAGGATGAGTGCTCTTAAGATCTACCATGAAGGTTCAAAACAACTATGACATTATTAATTGGTTCGATACATATAAATATATTTTGTAATTAAATAGCTGATGCTAAGCAGTAATAAAGAGGCTAGAAATCACGTTTATGTTCTTTGCCTGGATCCAATATGTCTTGTTATGACATCGTGAATAAACTGACTCAACTGTATAAAATGAATCCAGCATCTTTCTCTTCAAAGTTCCTTGAAATTTGCTGATAAAAGTGCTGCTTTTTTTTGCTTTTTTTGCTTTTTTTTTTAATATTCATGCAAAAAACCATCAGTTGACTTGTCTCCCTTTCTACATTTCAGAAAAAAAAAATCTTTACTTTGGAAGTTCTGGAAGGCTTTGAAATTATTTCTGACTTTTGTAAGGTGCTATAAAATACCTGCTATGTAATTGAAAGGTATAATCATTGTCCTGATCACAGTTCCATGCCTCCTGTCTCAAGACCTCATGGCCCTTGCAAACTGGATTGGCTAAACAAGTGACCTAGAAAGAGCTATCCTGTTCCTTTGCAACTCCTGAAAAGCCACATTTTTGATTCCATGTCAAGTACTGATATGGACCTTTCAGGAATGTGAGAGAGCAGATTCATATGCAGTAGTTGTTGTGCTATGCTCTGGGAAACCAGGAACTTGCCACTGTCTAGATTGGGTAGGTGGACACCAAAATAGGGCCATTTGCTGTCCGTGTAACCAGTCCTCAACAGCCAGGTTCTCACTCCAGTAAAACCTTTATGTGTTATTTTTGCCCTGATGTTAGGGCTGGATATGTCTTTTCTGATGAAAAAAGCATGTCGGCATTCATGACTGTTTCACTTACAGTGTCTGTGTGAGGAAGAGTGAAGTAGGTAGGAAGAGTGAAGTGTTACCTTTAAAGATGGGCTAACTGAATCAGCGGTGGTTTTCCTAGGATTAAAAAAGAATAAATTGAAAGTCCACAGCAAGGGAGTGCTGCATACCTCAGGACAGGAAGAACCATGCTATTATACATACAAGAGCAAAGTAATTGTTTTGTATATTCAAAAATCCTGAAGGCTATGGGTGTGTTTGTAAGTGTACACACACAGTAGTGGTTTGACCAGGATGCATTAAAAAAATTGTTTTTCAGCATCTGAAAAATATCAAGGAAGAATCTCAAGTACTTGAGTTTATGCTGGTTTGTGAAGTAGAATGCTTTAGCACTGTGACTATGATTTCCACAGCTATAGCTAAGGTCTGATTAAATTACTAGAATTAGATAAAAATTAGATTACTTCTCTTGAATCCTATTTGTTCTTGTACTACTGTAGCAAAGCCATTTTGTTGATGCTTAATAGGAGCTCTACAGTATATTGTGTTGTGTTACAGTGGTTAAAAATTTTCAATTTGAAAGAGTAATAGATACATTCCTACAAAATATTTTTGCTTTGAATCTTGTTTATACTTTCCAACTGCGATGTAAGTTCTTTGTAATAGAGAATTTAATGTTATCCTGATACAAACAAAATATAGCAGGATAAAAGCTGCCCCTGTTTATGCAGTTCCACCCTTTCTGATTTTGTGAGATGTTCTCCAGTGTAGAAGACATAATAGGAAAAGATACTGATAAGATATTACTGCTTATTATACTGATAAGCTATTACTGCTTGAATGATCATCTGGCTAAATAACAAATAGTTGTATTTGCTACGTGTTCTGCTTGATTTAGCGATCTCTATTTAGTGGCACAATCACAACTGTTAACTTTGATAAAGGCAAAATGATAATTTCACTTGCTGTTATGAAACACTTTTTCTTCAGTCTCTAAATTTTGTAGTGGTATTTCTGTTTCTTGTTAACCAACTAAACTGTTTCATCCCAGTGTCCACTAGCATATTAGCTGCAGAGAAAGCTTATGTATGGTGAGCAAGAGGAATTTTTCCTGTACATATGCTCAAAAGGCATATCCATCTTTTTTAAAAATTGCAGAACCATCTGATAAATTTATCACAGACCTTTGAACTTCAAAAGCCATCTCTGAGGCTTCTAGTCTTGAATTCCAAATGCCTTAGATAGCATTTTTCTCTGACACATCTAGCAAAAAAAAAAAAGTATGATGCTATGGTAGGGCATAAAGGTTTTACTGGAGTTCATCTGAGCTGTTGTGTATACTGTCTACTTGGCTATGGCTTCACTGTTTCTATCAGACTGAGATGTTGCTGAGATGTTATTCTCAATACTTTAATGTATTTCCACTATAACTAGATTTGTAGGCAGAGCTGGTATCTGCCAAAATTTTCTTCTGTAAGAGCCCATTTAGAATTCCTAAAAACTGGCAATTTAGATATAGTTGAAATTTTTATGTGTCAGTTTGTGCCTGAAAAAAGTCAGGGAACTCTACTTCAAGTTGTTTGGTCATTTGGAAGGATTTGGAAGAGGAGGATTAAGGAAAACAATCTTCATTCTTTCTGTCCTGAAGTTTGCTGGCCATCTATTTGAGAACATCTGTGATTCCTTTATAGAGTAGAACAGGGACTTGCTGGTGGATGGGGACAAGGAGATTCCTATTAGGTGCTAGAAATAGATTTGTTAGTGATTCTATAGATATTCTGTCATTTGACTGAGCTATCATAAACTGACTGGTATGTGGATGGAGCTCTGAGATAGTGTCTTGGAAGAACCTGTACCACTTGCAGTGCTTGTCCCACTCAGTGCCCTTCTATGGTGATGGAGGGGAATGTGCATACATTGCCACCACAGCTCAGCACTCACCTTGCCAGGCTTGCAAACTGGAAGGATCTTTTCTTGTTTGCTCTAGTTATTTACATGGAGGACAGGGACAGGCTCTCCTTTGTTCTCAATGCCCTGCTAATGTTGCTGTAGTAATATAGAAAAGTGAGAGAAAAAAAATTCGACTTCAGTACAAAGGTGTAAAGAGTTGAAAGCAGATAGGGAGAATTCATGGAGCTGAAAGGGGAAGAAATAGGGGGACCAGATTCTGAAAAAGAGATTTGCTCACAGTCCTCTGCAGAACCCAGGATGACAGGCTCAAATTTCTTCTGGTATAAGCAAATGGCTCTGAAATGTACCAACAAATTACTGACTGGTCGCCTTTAGGAGCAGCTGTTCCTGATGCCTATTACTGCACGAACTCAAGGAGCAGTCATCTTTGTTCTCCTGAGGATCTGGTCCTGCTGTAGAGATGGAAAGTCAGTTACATGTGATGATTTTTTAATTATTTTTTCTTTTTTTTTTTTTTTTTTTTTTTTCCAGATAGGTCACTAGAAAAAACATGTGTGTATTGGTATGCATTTAAATAATTATGCTAGAGTTAAGGTTGAAAAATGATATATACAGCCAATGTCAGAATTTTCCCAGAAGAAACGTAATGCTTGAAGCTTCCTTATATGTTCCTTACAGATCTAGTTATTAGGGGAACTGTGGGAAAGAATCACCATAATGACTCTGTGGGATGCACAGGAGTTAAAGAAAGGAAGAACAGAGATGAAGTGCTGCATTCCCAAAGGGCATTTTTTGACATAGTACTAACAGTCAATGGCAACATCATACCAAATTATGGAGGAGAAAATGCTCAAGGAACACTGTAACAGAACAAAATTATCTTTGACAAGTTTCCATGTCTAAAAGCAGTCCACTGCAATCCACATCTCTCTCTGTGAGCATGCTGTGAGCATGCACGGTAGATATGAGTAATAAACAAAGCTCTTACCTCAGTCCAGTCTGGATGTGGCAACCAAGGGTGACTTGCACGACCCTGTTTTCCTTAGAGCCCCATTATGTGAGTGAAAGCAGAAACAGAGAATTTGATATATTTTTTATTTTTGAGCAGGAAAGAAGGAACAGATCTACAGATCCTATTGATCTACTGAAATAGCAATAAGATAGATTTCTGTGCTGAATAACTCTTTTTTCATCATTTTAGCTGTTAAATCCTCTCAAAGGAGGTGCTGGAGCTATTCTGTGCTCTGCCTATCCACTTTTGTAGCTTCAGTCTCCCACCAGAAGGCAGAAGAAAATGAGCTAACATTTTTTGTCCAACTCCAAGCACACAAGTAGAAAAAAGGAGAACTTTCTGTCTTCCTTTGACAATTGTGTGGAGCTCAGATGCAAAGGACAGAGGTCTCTGGTGGGGGAAGCAGTTCAGTGTCTCTAGTTCTGTATATGACTTTGGTATACATAAAGAACCTTGCCTAGTGGGTGTTAGTTTAGTATGTATATCTGACTTAGTGTCCATGTACTGAAAGCCAGTCTCTTGTTCAGCAATTTGATCATGTAGCTAGTTATTCAAACACTCCAGATTTGAAGTTCTCTGCTCAGAACATCCTTTATGACTGAATGTGCTGGGTTTCTGTGTGCAGAGGGGGTTTTTGATAGTGGGGGAGGGGTCTACAGCAGTGCCCCGCTGTGAAAAGCTTCTTGAAGATCCCCAGCTCCAAGTTGGACTCACCTCAGTGCCAAGGCCGAGCCAATTAGCGATGGTGGCTGTGCCTTGAGAGGGGGAATCTGGGAGGAGGAGTTGGAGTTGTAAGGAGGACACATGCAAACACCGAGGTCAGGGGAAGAAAGGAGGAGGAAGCTGGGAAGAGGTGCACTGGGGCAGAGACGCCCCTGTATCCTGTGGTGAGACATCAGGGCTGCCCCCCCTGCCATCCATGGAGGTCCACAGTGGAGCAGATGCCCATCAGCACCCCATGGAGGAGCCCATGCTGGAGCAGGTGGCTGTGCCCAGAGAAGGCCGGGAATCTGTAGGAGAAGACCCTGCTACTACAGTGTAGTTCAGCACTGGGAGGACTGCAAGATGCAGGAGCAACCCACGCCAGAGCAGCTAGGGAAATGCTGCAGCCCATGGGGGTCACTCAGGTCGGAGAAAGTTTGTGGAGGACTGTCTCCTGTGAGAGGGACCCTGCACTGGAGCTGGGGGAGAATGCAAGGAGCCCTCCTCATGAGGAGGAAGAAGCGGCAGCACTGATGGCAACCCCCATTCCTTGTCCCTTGCGCTGCTGAGGGAAGGAGGTAAAGAAATTAGGAGCAGAGCTGAGCCCAGGAAGAAGGGAGGCATGGGGGAAGGTGTTTTTAAGATGTGGTAATGCTTCTCATTGTCCTACTCTGTCTCTTAAGTGTTGTTGTTAGTGTCTGAATTAAATTTACGTTCTTTTTTCTTCCCCTAACAAGCCTGTCTTTTGCCCATGGCCATAATGGATGAGTCATCGCTCCCTGTCCTTATCTTGATTCCTGAGCATTTTGCTTTAATTTCTCCTTCCCATTACTGAGGGAGAAGGGGTGAGTAATCAGCTGCTTGGTGCTTAGTTGCCATCTGGACTCAAACCATGACACTGAAGCATCCTTGTCAATGACATCTGGAATTAAGTCCTAGTTCCACTGAAATCAATTATGTTACCCCTTGGTCGTGGATGTTCAATTCTTGATCTTAATGTAAGGGCAATATTTGCAGTTGCAATAACTAGAAGATTAATATATTTTATTTTTAATGAAACAATATATTCCTGAATAGGAAATAGCATCCATCAGAAATGGATAAATGACCAGCATTCATTAGATAGCAACATACCTGACTTCACCGATTTGTTGAAATAAGAAGAAATGGAGTTGTAAGCTTCTTCATGATTTTATTCCCAAAATGTCTTTGATTCACTAAAGAGAAGACTGACAAAGCTGACTTACGAATGGCAGGGGGTAAATAAGACAAATTAGATTTTCATGGAAATTGTTGTGGGGACCTAAGATACATACAAACTCTAACAGTAGTATGAGATACATAGGTTTATTTTCATGGAACAGGCATCCCAGGCCCCACAAAGGACCACAGTTCCATGTCCTATAGGGATGCAGTGCATTCCTCTATTCCTGATCAATCCATCATCTACCCCAGAGAAACATGTAATGACTCCTTCCTACAATTTCTCTAGTGTTTAGAACTATTTGATACAGTGTCTTTGTAACAGAGAAAACGTGTATAAACAGAAGAGGATTTGACTGCTGAAAAATAAGATGCTTGAAATAAAGCTAGAAATTAATTTCAACATTTACACAGGGCTGTGCAGGACTTCTCACAGGTGAGACATGAACTAGGGATCTAAGCAGTCAGTTCTGGACTTCAGGAACACAGTTCCCAGGGAAACATCCCAGGGAAACTTTTCTCCAGAGTACTTCCCCTGTGAACTTGTGCAATTTTTGGAGTTCAGGATGGACTGGCTAGGAATAATGCCAAATAGCTCATGAGGTCTGCTTCTAGCATGCCTTACTATTATCTGGAAGATACCTTGTCACTCTCGTGTCTCCATGCTCAATCTGTGGATTTTTATTTACCTGTCATCTTAAGACTTGGCTTGAGACAGGCTGATTATGTTCTGCTTCACTTGTTCATGTGCAATGTTTGTATGGTCTGTAGATAGGGAGCAGTGCTACTATCCCAGCTAATTTAAGAGATCTTGGCTGTGCTGCATATTTGGAGACTGATGAATAAAGACATAGCTACAGGAAACAGTTGTAAGTACTGCCATAAACTAAAAGCAAAACCCATGAGTTTTTCAATAGTCTCACCCTTGTCATCCACATCTGAAACACAACAACATGGCACAGCATATTGTGGCAAGAGCTCACAACTTTCACACCACTTTCCTGTGTGATTTTGGGCAGGTCTCCAGACATCCTGTTTTTCCTTTGCTTAGAGATGTTAGTGAATGTGACACTATGTGAGCTAGTTCAGTGAGCATATTTTAGAAATGGAAGGTCTGATAGGTGGTATGTTGTCATATAACACAAAGAGCTACACGAATAAAACTCTTCAGTAGCTTTCTGCCAAGGGAAAGTGAAACAAGCTACATCAGGAAGTTGCTGTAACTGTAGGTAAATCTTTGCAGAGAGATCTTCGAGCTGTAGGACACTAATTAGACAGTGGTGTAAGTATCACCATGTGCTTAGAGAACAAGCAGGACCAAGACATGACCATGCATTCTTGGTCATGTTCTTCCCCAACCTTTTGAAGCACTAGGTAAAAAGTGTGATTTAAAGCAACTGTTGAGCTCTACCAGGTCTTTGTCCCCAAAAGAAGCTGGATGCATGAGATACAGCAACAGTGTTGTGCTACAGCACCCTAAGATTTTGGAATAATCAAAAAAGAGCCTCTGTCTTGGGGAAATTCACCTGCTAGTTGACTGGGCTTCCACAGCTGGGGATACTGACAAATGATGTAGGGGCACACATAGACCACAACCCCTACCCATAAACATGTGATCAGTGTGCATTGCTCTCAAGTTTTAGCGCTTTGTTCTGTGGCGCTCCCTTAAAGCTATGTAACAATAGGTACTTTATGAAAAATAAACAGAAAACACTATTGTAGACACTCTCATTGTGAGGTATCCATTACATTAACTGTAGGGATAGTAGTGAGAAAATTAATCTAAATTAGTAATGTTTAAAAAAGACACAGGAAACCAATTGAAAAACCCCAGGAGGGTAATCACTTGCCATCAAAATTATTAATTTCATGATGTGTTTTAAAAGAAGGGACACAGTAGCCACTGAGGGACGTCCTGGAGGAAAACCTACTGGTATGTCAGCACAATCGATTTCTAAATGATTAAAAGCAACTGATCTTCATGACAAGTTAAAAAGTTTCCAGTTGAAAAGGAGATGTTACTTCTGGGTCAGTGGGGAGTTCTACATGGCTGTGATTGCTGGAGGAGTGACAAAAAGGGTTGGTACACTTTACCAGATGTTCTGGGATACGTCACAGGTGTATTCAACAGTTTCACAACTTCTCCCCTTCCTTGCCTAAGCCAGTCTTGTACCTTAGCAGTCAAGGATGAAATGACAGTTCAGGTCTGAGATATGCATATCTCTACTCCTCTCGTGGTGATGTAGTGAAAGAACAGGTTTGACTGCATAGCAAATACTATTGCAGAAATTTGTTTGACGTGTCTGACAGTACTTTAAATGAGGAAGAACAAGAGTTTCATTTGTCCATATAGAGCAACACCAGATTTTTCAAATGCAGGATGGAGGCCCAAATCCCTTACTAAACACCACATAGCACTAATGTGAGAGTTGGCCCAGTGAAAGCTGCAAGTTTTGGCCCAATGAAAATTATAACAATACAGCAATTATAGCTTAGTTCTGCTATGAGAACAGTCTCTGGCATCCCCTCGCTGTTGTCAGGCCATGTAATCCATTTTCTCTAGTGAATTATGTGGTATTCCCTATGGCAGAAACACTGCTTTGCATTTTGCTACATTTCTTTTTATCTGGATTTTGTGTTTTATGCTTTGCATATAGCCCTGAGCCAATGTAATTTCCTTACTAGCATCTCTCCCTTTCTGTCTAGTGCTTCCTTCCCCAGCAGTTTTTAACATGCGAAGGGCCAGGTAGTATGGATGACTGAAAATATTCTTATATTCTATACAATTCTGTACATACTCCTGTAGTGTTAGTGACAGACTAATGCTTAGTTTCCACCATGAGCTTGATTTTCTCCTGTCTTGTAGAATGAGTTAAAATTTTAAGTGTACATTTAATGCTGTATTCTTTGCTTTGAATCTTTTAGAATTCATTAGGGTGCAGTTCTGGGATTAAAGTTCAGGCCAGAGTGGAAATATGTCAGGAATTTTCCCTAAATCAGTAGACGCCATGAATATCCTTCTTGTTCTACTTTCAGCCTTTCTGTGGTAGTATATTGCAAAAATATCAATCTGTAACTGCATTAGAACTAATTGCTTGGTGATTTTTACATTAAAAACATGTTTCTGAAAGATTTGGTAAATATCATGTATAATTAAAAAGTAGTTTTTCAACATGGATTTTTCCAGCTTGATACGGAAATACATCCAGAAAAAACAAGTATTACCTTATTACTTTGTGTCACCATACTTCATGAACTGAATCTTACCAAATTTATTTCTGCATATCTGTAGAGGGACCTCATTACAAAACATAATTTTGGTAAAATAAGAGTGACAGAAGAAAGCCCAAATTCTGTATCTGGACATTTGGAACAGCAGCCTTGGAATGTAAAATATTCTTCTAAGTGTGTATTTTCAGATCAACCTCAGACTTCAGTAGCTCATCAGTAGTGCAGTCTTTTGAACTGGAATTCTTTTAGCAGCTTCCCCAGAAAGCTAATGAAAAGCTGTGAAGGTATTCCATTTGGTAATGATTATGTTGTTAGCAGTTCTTAAAGGCAAGGAATTATGGTTAGTGACAAACTTTTGCAGAAATAGAGCAGTAACTTAACTGCAATTTCTAATTTTTTCTTTGTCTTTACGTGTGAAATACAGTAAATTAAGATGTTTGATCTGTGACTCAGTATCTGGTGTAGTTGAATTTTCAATCAGATGTAACACACATCCTCCAACAGGAACCTGCATACTTTTACTCTAAAAATGTAAGGCAACTGTCTGAGTACTGCTTTTTTTTTTTTTTTGGGGGGGGGGGGGGGGGCGTTGTTTGTGTGTGTTTGTTTGTGGTTTGGGGTTTTTTTGATTTTTTTTAATGAAAAGAGGTGGCTGCTGCAGAAATTAAGAAAGCTATTTGGAAATAAAATATGATGGATTCCTGCAAAATATGGTATTTCCTTTCACTTTCAAGCTCTAAATGCAGTTAAAATAAGAAAGCAGGAGGTGAGCTTATAGCACAACACAGGCTGTACTCAAGCGTACATTCCCAAAGAAATAAAATAATGCATAGATCAGAGAAGGGAACCAAAGTATTCACTGGATTTTACCTATAATTTGCAAACTCATAAAAACCTCTCTGCTCTGCAATGAAATTAATCCTGATAATCTGCTTTTGAGGCAAAGTAAAATAAGGGAATGCATATACTTCTTAGGCTTATCTCTGCTAATCACGTTTTTATGGGGTAGAATGGGGCATTTCAAGTGCATAAATGCGAAGTAATTTTTTCTTAAATGACTGAAAATGCACATTCTAGAAAAGAAAGGATAAGACAAAATAATTCTTAGTGGTTTTCTCCTCTTAGATTAGCTGACAGATGCAATCATCAGTTTTTCAGTCATGTAAATTTAATCTAAAAAAATTATAAATGAGAAAGTGAGAGTAATCTCACTTAAGTCTTACAGACACAAAGAATGTATTTAAACCATCTACTTAATAAAAAACATTCCGAAAGTTGTTGTGACAGATAGATCAATGTACATCTAAATCCATAATTTTGAATAAAAGCCAATTCCTGTTTTCTTTTTTCCAAACGATATAGAAACATATGATTTAAGTGATTTGTTGCTTCAGATGAAATGTTGACAATACCCTTAATTAAAATAGCATGAAAATATCCCTTTAAAACTCATAGAAGAGAAAATTAAACCTGCTCCCTTGGCAAGGGGTTTAAGGCTTAAGATGTGATGGCTGGTACTGGTGATGAATTTGAAGGTGGCTTCCCTCCAGTGCCCTCTTGTCACTCTGCTCTCTGTTTTTGTGATTAGATTGTTGCTTGGTTGCTGACATGAACAAGATATCCCCTTAATCTCATTGGGATTTAATAGGATTGGATGTATTCTTCAATTAAGTACAAGGAACATAGCCTTATATGAAAGCTTTTCATCATTAAAAAGAAGTCTTTAAAAAACTAATTTTTAAGCAGACTTTTAGCTTAAATAGTCATTGAGGTAGTAATTACTTCCTCCCACCAGCATTTCAGGAACAACTTCTTTTCTGCATTTGGTAGGAAATTACCAAACCCTGCTCAATAGTTAATTCCCCAATTATTGATTTTTTTTTAATGTTTTCTTTTGTTTATTTGCATTTTGGCATGAAGTGAAACTTTTCCTATTACACAACAACACATCACTATCTACGTAGGATAAAAGGGCACTGCAAAGATACTGGTGAAAGAGGGAGTGACATTCACTGAAGGAGAAAAGTCTGAATTTTGATTCCGAACTTAGCGTGAATGTTCCCTGGGTGAACAAAAACCCTATGCAGTTAATCACAAACAGTGTGTCTGGAATACCACCTCCCAATAGAGAGTCCTCCCCAAGCCAGTGTGGCTGGATGTTAATAGCTGTGGCTTGGCTTTGCTGACAGTCCACGTGCTAATAACAGTAACATGAATATTTGTAAAATGCACGATAAGGTCCTAAACACAGACACTGACAGGGATGGAGATTATTTTAGGTGAAATGATATGGATTATCAAGACAAACTGTTAATTAATGACCCTGCAGAAATGCATACTCTTAGTCCCTTGTTTTTCTTGCCAATTGAGGGGCAGCTCTGGTAAGAAGAAAGAAATGCTGCCATAGGTATTGTGAAATCTCCATTTCTGAAGGTCTTTAAGGACAGCTTAGACCAACATCTGTCTAAAATATCTCAGGGATAGCAAGACCTGTTTTGGGCGAGGAGGTGTGCTTCTTTCTGTCCCAATTTTGTGATGTAAAAACGATGAGTTCTTGAAAGACCTTAAACTGAATGAGCTAAGGCTAGTGAAGTGTAAGTTTTGATTACAGGATAAGTACTCCTAAAATAATTTTTCTGTGGTCGGTCAAGGGAAATATTCACTATAATAACAGTAGGGAGATGTTTATCAGAAAATTCTTTTTTTGGAAATCCAAAGACTTCCATTTTGTCTTCAAGTGAAGTGTGTTTATGATGAGACTAATTAAAAATATCCAATCTTTTATTTGTAAATTTTAATTGTCCTCCTAAAGAAGATGCCTGTATCTTAATTCCATGTGAAGAAAACTTTATTCTGTCAGAGGAAAATAATCAAGGGAAATTATATTTAATCTTTAATATGGCTGTACTACAACAATGCTACTATCTTGAATTTCAGATTCATTTAACAGCTCTAATGAACAAAATTAGTTGTCCTAGTGTAATTAGAATCTCAACTGAATGGTTTAACAAATGAATACAATGGTACTTGTGTCTGACGTGATCTTTCTGCAACCTGAGCTTCTCAGCTACTTCTGTCTCCCCCTCCCCATGTAAAAGACAGTCACTGACGCCAGAGAGTGGGCGCTGGAGCTGTTCTTTAATGCTGGTTACTGAAGTAGTCTCACTGCAGGACATATCACAGAGTTAGTGAAATGAAAGACTGAAGAAACTAGCCTGTTACTGGAGACAGGCTGGAGAAGAGTTAGTGTTAATAACTGTACAATGCTGAACACCTCTTCACACTATAAATAAAAGCAGTGGCAATATGATTTGTTTGATACTTTGAGAAGTGAACCTTACAACACTAGTTATGAAATAAATGTACGAGCCCAGAGAGCAGTCCTGAGCATCTTTGTGGAGAGTATCTTTGTGATTTAGTTTTCACATAGAATCATAGGATGGTTTGGGTTGGAAGGGACCTTTAAAGGTCATGTAGTCCAACCCCCCTTCAATGAACATGGACATCTTCGACTAGATCAGGTTGCTCAAAGCCTTGTCCAACCTGACCTTGAATGCTTCCTGAGAGGGGGCACCTACAGCTGCTCTGGCAACCTGTTCCACTGTTTGACCACTCTCATCATAACATGATTTAGATTTTCCAGTATAATTGTAGCAATGTAACAATTCCTCTCTTCTTCCCTATTTAGGGGCATGAGCTTGGCTGCATTTAATAAAGCTAGGTGTTTGAACTATGAATCTGTATTTGATGCCATATGATTTCCTAAGTTTTCAAATGTTACCTTTACATTATTTAGTAACTGCAAACAAGTCATGAACAGCCCTCCCCCACCACTCCCCAGCCTGCAAATCTGAGAAATGTATGGGAGAGCTATCTAGAGGAAAACATAAAGAGAAGGATACTTTTGAACTCTGCTGTAAGTCTCCTATTCTTTCACTCTCTTATTTCTATTTTGGCACATCATACACCCTCTGTATCTTTTTTCCTTATTTATCAGATCCTTTTCCTAACCAGCCTCCAACAAGAGCAATGCTATGCAACTGTGTGTCCTGCCTCAGACTGGTTTGATCTTTGATTTGCTGGCAGCCAGAGAGCTTTGCTCTATTCTTGCACACACAGTGAGAGCACTTCATTAACCCTCCTTACTGATTGATTGGAGCGTTGCACTAGACCTGGGGCTGTATGTTAGCAGCCAGAAAGTTTTCCAATTTAAATCTTGAGAAAGTCATATATCTGAAAGTTGGATATATCAAGCAGTGGAGAAACCCAAAAGGGAATTCCTAAACATACATTAACTGTCAGAACAGAATAAGGAGAATAAAGTAATGCTCCTTGTTTTGTTGCATATACAGTACCGATGAACATGCTTGGGAGAAGTAATAAAGACATTTTGCAGTTAAGTAATGCCTCTGTCTTCTGTTCACACCTGAAAGGCAGGCTGTTAGCTTGAAAGTTTCTTGTCTTTCACAGCTGAATTTCCTGGTGTACATATAACCTCTAGCTGTGCTGGCTTATTTTAGATGGAAGTAACTAAGTCTTTTTTTAATGATGCAACTTGCTAGCTGTGGGGAGAACAACACTGTTCTCCCAAAGAAACCTTACTCTCATTGCTATTTCATTTTAGTGCTGCTGCAGCTACTGTTGTTCTCCCTATAAAATAAATTTGTCTGAAAGAGAAGGATCTAACTGCTCTTTGTGTATGGAATATCACAGCAAGATGGTGTGTTGTCCCCCTCTGCCCCATAACAGGATTTTTCAGAAGATTGGAGGGTATGGATAACCAAACACAGGTAAGCCCACAGGTTTGATGTGGTGTTGGCCATATTTTTGACTCATTGCTATAGGTCTATGTTTAAATTTGCAAAAGGTACGTGTGTGCTTTGCAGATTATCTGACTTTTACCTCATTAGATTTACTTATCAGTATGGCAGAGAAACAAAAAAAGATAGAAGACCTTCATTTGCTCTTTAATATTTTGTAAACTCATCGATAGAAGAGTATGAAAAACATGCACAGACAGCATTAAGACAATAAACACACAAACAAAGAAAAATATTCCCTTCTATATAGTGACATGGATTTCCTTTTAATCCTGATGTATCTTCACATGCCTTCCTTTGACTGCAACATCTCATCCTCTCAGAAGATATAACACTAGTTCATTTGATGGACTGCTGCTTATACTTTGGAACCACTTACTATATGAAGTGTTAAAAAAGCAAGCATGCAATAATAGTATGTTGTCCTTCTTTCAGCTGGTTTCATGAATAATTCTGACACCTTCCTAGTACTTGGCCAGTGCACTGAGATTGTTTTTTCTTTGTATGTATCTGATTTTATATGACCACCCTTTGCTTTCCATGCTGTTTCTTACCCTAGCCCAAACAAAGGAATGCCATGTATTGGCTTTAGGCAGGGAGGCCACTCACTTTTTGCCTGATAATCCATACATGAAATCAGAAAGGGGAAGATGAAAAATATCAGTTCGGATTCCTGAACCTGATTGGGTAACAATGTAGAAAATGGGGAACACACATATCCTTGCCCTGTGTCACTGCTCACGGATATGCTGCAGCATGGAGTCCAGTATCTGTAGCTAATATGATGGGACTAATTTGATAGCCATCCAGATGCTATCAAAGCTAAGCAGCAATTAACAGCCAAAAAGGAGGAAAGGCTCCTATCCTAGCTGCTTTCTGGTGCTCAGAGGTGTTGCACAGAGCCAAGGAACCTGGCATGAAGGGAATACACAATAGAATACCTGGATGCAGGGGAATAAATCTTAAGAAAATTTTAAAAATGACCGGTTTTGTTGATTTTTGAGCATCTGTTTCCTGGAATAAGTATGCATAAATAGAATATGTGTACAAATGAAAAATAAATATTATAGACCTGAATTTTCCTTAGGCAGATCTATTCTGTATGCAGATTGCTGAGGGTAAGATTTCTATTGGAACAGGCAGAGAAGTTACGTGCTTTTAAGGTTGATAGAGCAAAGAACTCATAGTGTCCCGAGACCTAGGCATCTCTCCTCTCTCTCTCATCCATACTCAGTCTTCAGGGAGATTATGAAATATTACCAAGGAGAAGATGCTCCATTCTGGCTATAGGTCTGCTCATTTCTAAGTTCATTCTGTCACTGAGGTTGATTTATTGCTAGAAGGCTTTGCTCTGTGATGCAAACAGGAGAAGACAGTGAGACATGAAAAGCAGAAGAGGGTCTTTACACCTGGGATCTGCCATGGGTGCCAGGGTAAACTGCCACTTGGTTCAGCACCCAGAAGACAGGTCCTGAAACTCTGAGTATATAGTAGCCACTTGCTGTCCATCTAAATTGAAAAGTGTCTGTAAGCACAGAAGGTTTTAGTTGGACTCCCACATAGGGCTGATGTGGTTTCATCTGAGCTATCAGTCTGGAAGCCAGTATGGCTCTTAAGAAAAAAATCATACCCTTCTTATTAATGGCTCCTGGCAGTGGAGCTGCAGAGTTACTTACAAGAAGTTCCAAGGTAATTAATCCCTGCAATAATACCAAGCATATTTTTTCTTTCTCTGGCATTCTGAATAGGAGATTTTGCAAGAATCCAAATCACGTGTGGGAGTTTTTCTTTATTTTCTGCAAAATCTGACATGTCTGCTCTGGAAGTTCAGTAAATCCTCTGAAGCAATTTGTATTGAATTTCTGTGATACAGTGATTCACAAGGCAGTTCTATTTATGGACCTGATCAAAAGTGTGTTGAAATAGTTTGATTGATTTCCATGGGTTCTGGATCTCTCCTGTTATAATTAAACATAACTACAAAGTATACTTTCTTCTGGAATTAAACAGGATTTTATTTCTTTTCCCAAGACAGCTCAGCTGCATCTCTTTGTTTCGAGAAATAATGTACTTGCTATAGCATCCATGGTAAGTAAAATTCCTGCTTGAAAGATTTAACTCTGCCATTTAGCAATACATCTATGAGTCTGTTAACCTATCCACCTCTGCCTGCCATTTATGGCAGGAAAAAGATTCATTGTTTTGAAGAAGAGGATCTATGATAAAGTAGGTTTCATGAAATTAGAAGTATTTATTTTTTTTGTGCTGGCAGCTTGTCACCATAGACATGGGCAAAAAGGTCTGGTGTTAACTTTTTTGTACATGGACATGAAGTTAGAGGATATTTCCAGGGAGTAGGTGCCCCATTCTGGCTATAGGTCTGCTCATTTCTAAGTTCATTCTGTCATTGAGGTTGATTTACTGCCAGAAGGCTTTGCTCTGTGATGCAAATAAGAAAAGGCAGTGAGACATGAAAAGCAGAAGAGGGCTTTTACACCTGGGATCTGCCATGGCTGCCAGGGTAAACTGCCTGATGATCAGAGGCTGGAGCACCTCTCCTATGAAGACAGGCTGAGAGAATTGGGGTTGTTCAGCCTCGAGAGTAGGAGGCTGTGGGGAGACCTAAAGGGTATGTCCTGGTTTCAGCCAGGATAGAGTTAACTTTCTTTGGGCTGAGAGGCAGCACAGCCAGAGGCCCAGCCCGAATCGGTCACTGGAGTATTCCATATCATGTGACATCATGCTCAGTATATAAGGAGACACGTGCTCTCTCATTTTCCATTTTGATTTCAGTTTTCTAGTTTGCGGTGGGATTTCTGGTCCGGTCAGGATTGCTGCTGGGGGTGGGCTACGTACCAGTCACTGGTCAGTGAGCAACTGCTGTATATTAAGCATTTGGACTTACTATTTTTACTGTTGTTTTGTTACTAGTACTAATTTTTTTTTTTTATTCAATCTACAAATTTCTTTTTTTTTGTCCCTCCCCTATTTCACCAGAGGGGAAAGGGGGGGGAAGTAAATGACTGGATGCATGGTGATTGGCTACTGGCCAAGTTCAAACCACAACAGTCTTTTGGTGCCCAACATGGGGCTTGAGGCTTGAGAAAGTGACAGATCAGGTCATAATGTTTATTGCTTGGCTCCTTAAGATTTTATCACCTCACTTGCCGTATGTATTTTCCATGCTGTTGCTCACCTCTGTGACAGTTGGGTTAAGATTTTGGTTTTGCTGTACTGTGTAATGCTGATCTATGTCAGGATGCAGTCATTGGTCCTGGGGCTATTTACAATTGTGTTTGAGAAATTCAAATTTCAAATATCCTTGCAATGTTGACATTAACATGGTCATCTTACTGCTAGGAGCTAGTGTGTTCCTGCATGTGGTTCAGGTTTTGTTCAGGGTTAAGCAACTATTTAAGAGTATCACCTACCCCAAGGTTGGAGAATTATGAGTGGCTGGGGGTGTGGAGTAGAATGGGCAAGTACCTAGAACAGTGGGCACCTCCGGTGTATTGGAACTTCACTCCTGAACAGGTGCAGAATCCTGAAGAACTAGTAAAATATTTGGAAAAAGTATGTTGTCACCCGGGTAATTCCAGAGAGGCACAACTCACTGCAACATGTTGGGGCCTAGCCCATGCTTACCAAGTGCTATTAAACACTGTTCAGCACCCTCAAGAGGAAGAGAAGGGCTCTGCACCTGGTAACCAAGTAACAGAAACTGCAGCCACTAGAACCCCAAGGACAGGCACTGCAGCTGAACCACAGAACCAACCCATGACAGTGTCAGTTGCTCCCATACAGAAGAAGAAATACACAAGAAAATCCCCTCGCAGTGTACAGGGTGATGATGAACCAGGCCCATCAGAAGAACAGGAGGAGGCAGAGCCAGTGATAGTCACACGATCCTTATTCCTGAGTGAGTTGTGAGACATGCAAAAAATTTCAGCCACCATCCAGGTGAGCAACTCGTTACCTGGCTGCTCCAATGCTGGGATAGCAGGGCCAGGAGTGTGGAATTAGAGGGTAGGGAAGCCAGGCAGCTGGAATCGCTGTCTAGGGAAGGGGACATTGACAAAGCCATTGGAAAGAAGACACAAAATCTCAGTCTCTGGAGGCGACTTCTGTCAAGTGTGAGGGAGAGGTATGCCTTCAAGGAATATTTTGGATGCCATCCAAATAAATGGACCACTGTGGAGAGAGGCATTCAATACTTGAGGGAGCTAGCCGTATGGGAGACGGTTTACTATGACCCAGATAATGCACAGCTACCCACAGATCCAGATGAGGTCCAATGGGTGGCCACCTGGCCCATGTGGTGGAAGTTTGTATGGAGCACACCATCATCATATGCCAATGCATTAGCAGTAATAGACTGGAAAGATGAAGAGGGGTCTAAGGGTGAACAATTTATGGCTCGCTGGGCCCATGACTCCTCAGGCCATCAGTGAAGAGATGCAACATATAGATGGGCTCATGACCGAGGGGTGGACTTAACCATGGATGCTATTGCACAGGTGATCCATGAATGTGAGACATGTGCTATGATCAAGCAAGCCAAATGGTTAAAGCCCATTTGGTATGGAGGATGATGGTTAAAATATAAATATGGGGGGCCTGGCAGATTGATTATATCACGCTCCCACAAACTCGGCATGGCAAACACTATGTGCTTACAATGGTGGAAGCAGCCATGGGTTGGTTGGAAACTTATGCTGTGCCCCATGCCACTGCCCGGAACACCAGTTTAGGCCTTGAGAAGAAAGTCTTATGGCGGCATGGCACGTCAGAAAGGATTGAGTCAGATAATGGGACACACTTCCGAAACAACCTCATAGACACTTGAGCCAAAGAACATGGTATTGAGTGGCTATATCACATTCCCTACCATGCACCAGCCTCTGGGAAAATTGAACGATACAATGGGTTGCTAAAAACTACATTGAGAGCAATGGATGGTGGAACTTTCAAACACTGGGACGTGCATTTAGCAAAAGCCACCTGGTTAGTCAATACCAGAGGATCTGCCAAGCAAGCTGGCCCTGCTCAGTCAAACCTTCTACATACTGTAGATGAGGATAAACCCCATGCAGTGTGCATTAAAAGTATGCTGGGGAAGACCGTCTGGGTTACTCCTGCATTGGGTAAATGTAAACCCATGTGTGGGATTACTTTTGCCCAAGGACCTGGGTGCGCTTGGTAGGTAATTGCAGAAGGACGAAGAAACCCCATGCGTGCTTCAAGAACATTTGATTTTAGGTAAAAATAGCTAATGAACTGAACTGTAAAACAACCCTGTTATTGCTATTGGTGCCTCGCAACATCCTCCTGCCACATCTACAGCCTCCTGCTCCACTGACTGAGCCAACTCCACCTCATTCCTCCAGCCTTAAAGACTGTCATGACAGATGAAACCCAAAGTTCTGGACTAAATGAACTCAGCAGACATTTTGGAAGGATGGCCCATAGACTGAGTGAATGATATCTGTGAGACCTGGGCAAAAGGGATGGTGATTCATTAGAATGTATTTGGAACCTGAGTACGACGTCAATGGTATGGAATAAGGGGTGGAGACTGTCCTCGTTTTGGCCAGGATAGAGTTAACTTTCCTTGGGCTGAGAGGGAGCACAGCTAGAGGGCCGGCCCGGGTCAGTCATTGGAGTATTCCATATCATGTGACGTCATGCTCAGTATATAAGGGGATGCGTTTTTGGTTTCCCAGTTTGCGGTGGGATTTCTGGTGCGATCGGGATTGCTGCTGGGGGCGGGCTGTGTACAGGTCATTGGTCAGTGAGCAACTGCTGTATATTACACATTTGGACTTACTATTTTTACTATTGTTTTGTTACTATTACTAAATTTTTTTATTTATTTATTCAATTTACAAACTTCTTTTGTTTTGTCCCTCCCCTATTTCACCAGGGGGGAAAGAGGGGGAAGTAAATGACTGGCTATGTGGTGATTGGCTATTGGCTGAGTTCAAACCACGACAGAGGGCCTACAGGAAAGATGCTGAGGGACTTTTTACAAGGGTATGTTGTGCTAGGACAAGGGGTAATTGCTTTAAACTGAAAGTGTGTAGATTCAGATTAGATATTAGGAAGAAATTCTTCACTGTGAGGGTGGTGAGACACTGGAAAAGGTTGCCGATAGAAGCTGTAGATGCCCCCTGCCTGAAAGTATTCAAGGCCAGGTTGGACGGAGCTTTGAGCAACCTGGTCTGGTGGAAGCTGTCCCTGCCCATGATTGGGGGGTTGGAACTAGATGATCTTTCAGGTCCCTTCCAACGCAAACCGTTCTGTGATTCTATGATTCCAAAAAGTCTGAATGCTGTATGGTTTGTGGCTTTGATAAAACCACATAATTGAAGTTCATATAGTGCCACAGTGTATGAATCAGTTCAATGTAATAGGAAGGAGTGTATCTGTCTGTGTATAATAAGTTAGGTAGGTTAAATCCTCTAAGAAAGAAACTACAGGATCCCATAGCTTATTTAAAGAACGTCTAGTTTATTCACCCCTTGTCAGAGAAAATCCATGAATAGTATGTCAGTTCTTTAAAGAAGCCGCCTAGGAACATTGAAGGGTAGCATGCTGAGCAAATGGTTCAGTTTAGACGTGAAGTTCATTTTTATTGTGCTAGTCCTTTCATGTAATGAATGAGAAAAAAAGCGCATGTTTTATCTTTCTGTGTCAGACTAAATTTGACTGAGAAAGCTACCTGAATTGCCTCAAATTAATCATATTTACAAGGTATTTCACTCTTTTCTATGCACCCAAAGGGACTGCACTGCTTGAACTACAGATGGTGTACTAAGACAATACATTTAATTTCTACCAGTCCATGAGAAAGGTCTTCCTCTTGTAAGCCAGGTGTCATGAAATGTGCTATTACCACTGCATCATAGCATGACCTGTTATAGGAGTCAGTCATCCTTTTACTTTTGAGCTTTATCTGTGATTCAGAACATGAACTCCACAACCAGAATGGGTGGTTATGTGGAGAGTCAAATCAACGTGATGTTCACATGTTGCCCGTATTAATTTTGCTAGATTCTTGCTTGCTGGTCATGGTAGTCAGCGAAAAAGGGGGTAACACAGAAAGAACAGTTAAATTAGAGATACCATTCACCAACCCCAAGTCAAAATTCATATGAAACCTACAGCAAAATTTTATGCCTACAACTCACAAACTCTCCCAAGCTGCTGGTTTCAGGTGCTTGGAAAAGCTGTAAAGTGACTTGTAGTTTAGATTTTAGAAAAATCTTGTTGGTTAGGAAATAATTTTGGTTATTGTCTCAAGGGTCACCATGTCTGTATTGCCAGTGGGTATAATACTGGCACCATGATGTCCTGTTCTCTCTGTCAGACCTTTTGTGGCTTGTTCTCTTTTGAGGCTTTTCCACTTTGTCTTGTCTCTTGTTATCATACATCAGTGCATTTGTGTTTTTGATATTTTTTAATATCAGATCAATTTATGACACTATTTTACTTGGACTTATCAGTGACAGCTTGGCATAGTTTAATATATTAATTTTTTTCTTAATTTTGAACAATTACCATACAAGGATTTGTATGTGCTTGTTTCTTACTCTCCTTTTTTTATATGCATGCCCATAACATTTGTTACTGTCAGAGTGCTATGTGCATGAAATAGGACAAGATTGCTTCTCTTGGATGTTGCATTTAACTCTGAAAATTATCGGATGTTTTCTGCTGTATATGTTGAGCTGTACTTCACTGGATAAAATCTCATGTTTTTTAAACCCTTGGCCCAGGACATCAGATCTTATTGTTTTCCATAACTTTGCCTCCAAACCAAAACAACAGAGACAACCAGTGATTTATATCTCTTCCATTTTTTTACCCCTATGGCTGCACATATGGGAAAGTAGATACAATCCACTGAAGAAATCAATTCCCAATACTGTTTCAATGCTAAAAAAGTACTGTCAAAAATGCTAGTGAGCAAATAATGAAACATTTCAAATCATGTTACTCCATTAGACTGACACAACTTTAATATCCCCGAAACTTTGGGCAACCAAACCAAATTAAATTACTAACCATGTTTTTGAAAAGGGTTCTAAAACAATTTTAAATTGTTTAAGAGTATTTTATCAGGGAGAATGTAAAATATTATTAAATTAGACTTTTTAAAAAAGACAGGAGAGATAGGAAAAATAAGAGAGATATAATATATTTTTAAAAAATTGGAGGCAGATAAAGACATAAATAGGAAGTGGTTAAAAGGCACTGCACTTGGGTTTCTAAGTCCTACTAACTTCCAAAATGAAACGAGTTTTTCCTTAAATAATAGTTGCAACTAATTCTACTTAGTGATGTATTTTAAAAAGAAGACTGACTCAGAAGTGCAACCCTTGCAAAGTTCCATGAGTACTCCAAAAGAAAAATTAGTGTCTCTCAAATTTTAAACTTTTATTATTGAAGATAATTTCCAGGAGTCTTTAAACCAAGGGCATTTCTTTTTAACAAAAATAGATTAACAGATATTGAGCATTAATTGGATTATTATTACTGGGCATTCTGAATGTTTTATAAAGTTTAAAAAAAGTTGTGTTTTATCCTTAAAAACATTTGTATATTGAGGAAAAAGAATAAAAATAGAGGAAAAGAGTAGCTAGAAGGAGGGAACTTACATTCAGGGAAGTGTAGAGGTTTTGCAAAAAGCAACCAGCCCCCAAAACCATAGGCACTCCTGCATTTACATATCTGCCTAGAAATGCACAGGTGCAGTAAACTGTATCAAGTTGCACAGCTCAGTATGACATGGAAGGTGTCTCCTGATAAGCCCTGAGCTACTGACAGTGATGTTCCTCCCTAGAAAACACCAGGGCATTCGTTTAAAAAAAGAAAACGCACTTGAAGGAGTTGCAATTTACAATCTGAATCTATGGTTCAGACCAGAAGAAAACAAAGAAAACAAAGAGGTTGCTCACAGTGTAGGCCTACCAAATTCAACATTGTCCCTTCCTCTGGGGAGGGAGGCTGCTCCTGTGGGTTCAGAGCAAATCCCTTGTAAAAGGCTGCTCACGTGCTTTGAAAGTCAGCTCTGCTAAAGCCACCCAGCTATTAATAATCTTACTGCCATGAATATTAAATTTCAGATTTTGAACTGTACTCTGCAACTGGTGCTGAGGGAAATCTGTCCCTGTTAGCCTTGGATTAGAATTTGTTAGACAGGTTTTTTTACCAAAGGAGATTTGGAAGAAAAGAGAAATCCCATGAACAGTGAGAACTCAATAGTAATCTGTTTTAGAGCTAGAGTTTCAGGTTATCTAAGGCTTAGACTGCTTGTTGATTAGCTAGGAAGATGTGTGTGTGTGAACAAATATCTTTAAATTAACTGAGTACTTAGTATTAAATTTGTCTTCGTAGGTGGATCTTGCCTCTGCTTTTCAGTCTGTTATTGGCACCTGCTTGAAAAATCTACTGGGATAAAAAGGAAGAACTAGACTGGTGGCATGTAGAAGGAAGTTAATAATATGAACAATGACACTGGGTTACAGCAGAGTAGTTTCCTGCTATGATCTTTCACAGTTTCTGGATATACCTTTTGCTAAATAAAAGTCCACATGCTAGGGCATCTTTCTGAATACCCAAGCATGTCTTCTCAAGAAAATTGTCTCTGTAATTGGACTATGAATACCCGTATTGCGTTATCAGTTCTTTTCATGGTAGGCTAAGCAGGAGGTATGTTTTCAGTTTACTATATGAAATATTTTTACCATTCCTTTAAAGTCACGCTGATGTTAGAGCCTGAGGATTTGGGCATTACTTTTGTGCTGTAGGCATCTTCATATTTTTGAAGTCTGTTTGACAGGATGCAGAAAGTTTCTTAAAGATAAAAAACCATTTAGAGAAACATATCAGAAGGGAGATGCATGGCAGCTGCTCTATAGATGGACTGAGGACCTTCTTTATATGCATTATTAACACACTGCTTTGGATTTCTCCTGCATGCAAAACCCACAGTTTTGATAGCAGAACAACAGCAACAGAACATGATACTGTCATGGGAACTGAATGCTTTGATATGCTGGTTCTCAGAACTATAGAATATACATTTAAATGCTGACTTTGCATAGAGAGTTAATAATTTCAAATGCGTGATCAATCTCCATATTTATGTGGCTTTACCTAAAAGAGGTAATCAGTTAAAAATGTGTTCCCCAGTACTCATCTTAAATCAACAAACAGTCAATTATGTATGTGCTTGTTTCTACAGAGGCAGTTTTTGCCAGATACTGAATGGCTGCTTTGCATCTGTGGAACAGATCAAAATGCAGTGTTGTAAACCTGTAGATTACTTTTCACAGTAAAGAATCATTTTCCCTTGGGAAAGCAAACATGCAACTGAAGACATCTTTTTGTATCCCATGTGGATTAAAAACACTTATTAAACTACTGTTCATAACGGTTATTCTGTAACTATCTAGAGAAGTATTTTAAAATTATCCATCAAATATCAAAACAAGTGAAGAAATATTTAGACCAGGTTGTAACCTTCCACTGTACACATTTCATGTGTAATACATTTTTTACACTCGTAACAGTCAGAAAGGACCAAGAATTCAATCTTAACTTCACCTTAGATTTGTCCCAAAGCATGTTTTGTAGAAATATGTGAATATTTTATTTCAGAAGCATATTTAGTGGGAGCCCACAAAAGAGGTAAAAGTTTTATGTATGTATTTTTCTGTTAACTGTTGTTTGTTGTTAATATGGAACTGAAGCATACAGTCTTTGACTTACAGCTTGTAAGAAGGAAAATAATTTAATATGAACTGTAGAAAATTCCAGATATTTTTGGCTCTGAGTATTAGTTCAAACCAATGGCGAACAATGACCTGTGTTCAGAAGATCTGTTGTTTTAATAGCATTCTATTCTCTTTGAGTAAAAGTTTGTGTAACATCACAATTTCAGGGTAAGAATTTGTGAAACGAATTAACAAAATTTAATTCTGCATTTCATAACATTTTGAATGGTTCATGTTAGGTTTGCAGTTTAATAATTTTACCATAATGTAATTATTATTTTATTTATATGATGCAGATTTTTAAATATTTTTTTTAATGTGATGTATCAGACCTAAGCATATAAAAATTTAGCAAAAAGTCTAATTCTGTCTCTGAAAAAACAAAAAGGAATCCAAGGCAATCAAAGAATTTTGAGATTGGTAATTTTGTCTTATTGTAATTTTATTTTCTTTTTATAATAAATATTATCTTTAAAATAATATCTTATTTTTGTAATGATCGAGTTTCCCTTCCCATGAAAGTGCTTTTTCATTCAGAATGAAGGAGATTTCACTACTACTTAGTCTCATACAAAACTGTTTTATTACTTGATTCATATTGCATGCTTTCCAAAACACAGGGCTATTGCTGTGCCAGAAATGGCTACTGAGAACTGTTTGATATGGACACAGGTAGTAACAAAGTGAGAAATTAAATTTGTACCCATTACAAGGAATACAGTTCTAGCTGACTTGTGCTGGGCTCATGCCCATATTTTGCTTGTTTAAAAAGATAATTTTATCTATTTAATAACCACCTGTTATTATAGCTATTTTACCCACCTGTTCTAGCAAGGTGGCTCTGAAGTTATTGGTTCACAGACTGATCACTGTACAAGCACTGAAAAAAATGACTGGAACTCAATTTCTAGTTATATACCATATGGGAACTACTGTAAGGATGGTAGTTTGCATTAGGAGATCTTGTCTGTTATTTGCCTCCTGCCACATCCACGATTTAATCTGAGCTGTTGTTTACTTGCAGCCTTTGTATTGAACTGGGGAAACTAGCTGCAGCTGTTTGCAAAAGCTTGGTTTGGCTTTCATAGCTGCTAATATGTTTGATGATACCAATGTTTGTACATCTTTCAAATCTAGTGTTGTTTCAGCTGTGCTGGAAACATGCTCATTGATACCAACTGACAGGAGACAGAAAACTGCCTTCAACTATAGAGAAATGAAATAAGAACTTCATTTTTATTGTTCATTACCAGGTGGTTCATTAGCCCTGTGAATATTTGGTCCTGTGTGATTGGAGATTTAAATGGCTTGATCAAAAGAAATTTACCATTGTTTCTGATATCTCAATGGTATTCATGTGCTGATTGATTACCTGAGCAGTTTTAAATCTCTAACTTATCTATTCTCTCAGAAAACTGATGTAGGAACCCATTTTTCCACTGTGTAGATTATGAAACTGAAAAATGGAGACACTATAAGCAAGAAAGATCATAAAGGGTTTAAGCAGTGACTTTCCACTTCCATTGTCTAAATCCAAAAGTGCAATTGGTAGCTGTTGCTTAGCCCTGGAGCTTCTTAAAGTATGTGGGTAGGTAATTCTTAAGTCACCAGGAAAGTTTTTGTGGGACTTAATGAGAGAGATTTGCATATATAAACATCCAAATTGGTCTGTAGATAATGAGTTTAAATTAGGTTATTTTGTGCATTGTTGTATGCTGAAGTTTCTTGAGAAGGAAGGCTATAGAAATACTCATTTGTGGGATCCACTAGTAGAATTAACAGCAGGGAGTAGTTTAGATGCCTGCATTTACAACAAATCAGGAATATTCTCCATATTCTCTGTCTTAAAAGGGTGTAGGACTTTATTCCTTGCTGCCCCCCAGCTCAGATTGTTCAAACCTGAGAATGGAGCCAGAGTACTGCCTGCAGTGTCTTCTTTTTGTGGATTTGCAATAGCAACTCACAGCAGCGTGGCCCTTCCTCTTAATATGTGAAGCTAAATAGAGCCATAACCAATTTATGGGACACAGAATAGCTAACCTGGTGTCATTACGTGGTTGACCTCTATCCTACCTTTTCATCTGTATCACTCAATAGACTCCTTTTATTCATCTTAGGAGCATGCTTTGCTTCAAACATCTTCATTAACAGCTTATTACCTTCCTGCTGAAACAGTTTTACCCTATGACCAAGGAAAAAAACTGTTGGACCATCCGCTGTGCTGTTTCTGCATCTTATTGTTTACTCAAAAAAAGGAAAGACAGAGGCAGAATTTGGCAAAAGCCCAGTAAGACAATACCCTTTCTTTGATTTCATTATAGCTTTTTTGTGAGAGACCATGTAGTTTTTTTCCACAGGGGAAGGGAGTTCAGTAAAGGGAAATGTAACAAGACAAGAAAGAAGTTGGATGTTGACAGGAAAAATTAAAGAAACCAGTAGCTACACAGATAAATACCAGAACATATTGCAAGTGGTCACAGCCAGAGAAGGAACAGAAACGATCTCTTTTTCTTTCATAAAGAGACATAGTTCTATAGCAATACACATGGTGTTCTTGTTATGTCCAATTTAAAAAAAAAAAAAATTCTGAAATGTCAGCCCCCCTGTGCATTTTTCATATTTCTTAAGATTGTTGAGCAAATATGATGTACTGTCTATTCCAATGTCTCTCATTTCTATTTCTCTCCTAAGTCTGAGCTCTCCGGGACAATGTAACAAACCACAAAACACCAACTTAATTTTGGACTCTGAAGTTGATTAGGAGGATAAGACTTGGAAAATGTTGGTTGATGTTTGGAATCAGCTAGAATTGTAAGCAGAGTTCAGGATGATGTCTGTAAGTGGTACAATATGTTTTCATTAGGTAACATGGGTGCTCAGTTTACATGTGATTCTAAATGACCCAGAGACACTAACTCTCTGGACATGCTTCAAAAGCATATGGGATTGATCTTATTTTAATTGTTTGTGCTGTTTATGTACAAAGAAGGACTCGGGTTTTTAAATAAGTTGTACATTTTTGTAAGTTGACTAAACATATAATGAGTTAGACATCTGTAATTATTTTCATGCCTAAATAGTAATTTGCAGTAACAGATCAAACTTCTTTTTGCAAACATGTCTAAATCTTGGCACAAGAGCAGGTTTTAATGTCCATTGTTGTGGTATAAATGTGGTGCTACTTCATAAAAGTAGATGGAGATGCACCAGCCAAAAATACCCACCTAACATAGAAGGAAAATTCAGACTTGGATTTTGGTATACATTTTGGCTTGTTTAGCCTCATAGTGATCCTCAGCTTTGAATGTGTTATACCTAGTTTTGCCCAAATACTGTTAATTGAGTTACTTTGCATAAAAGCACAAAGAATTGAATTTGCAGAAATAAATGTGCCAGTGGTCGTGGCAGTGTTCTGCCAGCTATAAAAAAGCCATAGCAATACCTGAAAATTTCCATGCAGTTTTTACAAATAATTTGTTTTAATTTCAGTCTCCCTTTTTTTTTTTTTTACAAGCCAGAGAAATATAATTACAAAATGTAGTCAGTGTGATGAGAAAAAAATGCTACAGTTTTGTCTGCAAAGTAATATTTAAACCAAACCTTCTACAGCCAAACTGGAAAACATGGTTAACATATCTAAGTTTTAGCATTTATTTTGGAATAGCCAGTCTGACAAAGAATAATATACAGCTTGATCTCAAAATTGGAAAAGCCGCAGACAAGTATAGGAAAAAGAAATTTGTTTTTCAAAGAGACATATCCAGATGCACACAGAAAAGCAAAACTCATGAAACACTAACAGGTATAATATGGGGGATTATGTCTGTTCCCACCCTCCA
Organism: Strix aluco; assembly: GCF_031877795.1. Taxonomy (NCBI): domain Eukaryota; kingdom Metazoa; phylum Chordata; class Aves; order Strigiformes; family Strigidae; genus Strix; species Strix aluco. The sequence goes on from NC_133971.1 coordinate 31,500,700, forward strand.
TCCCACACAGAAAAGTGTCTGGGTTTTTCTATTTATTTAATTATTTATTTATTAAAGCAGAAGCTCCGCAACTCTGAGTCTATTACCAAAATGAATGGATTCAATATCTGTTCAATGATGTGTTCAAAATGAAAGCAGCATCATTAAATGTCAGAGATGTTATCAGCACATTTTACTTCTTACCAGAATAAAACAGGCATTATCTCACCAGGTGCTTGCAGGATTTACGTGCTATTCCCTGTCTTTAGGTGATGGTGACTGCCCAGAAGGCAGCAGTCACCACTTGTAATGTGCACAGCAGTGAGGACACCGGTGAGGAACTCGCACAGATAGAGCTGCAGCCTGCACACAGATTTCGCTGCTGCTGCTGCAAACCTGGGACGGCGGTTGTTAATACGAAGATCCTGACGGCTGACTATTTAAACCTGCATTCTGTGCTGCTTCTGCAATTGCAGGCCATTAGTTTCGTGAGCCTTTCCTTCCCTTTTTCCACTGGTATAATAAGGGAGTGCATGAGGGCCTGTTAGCAGAGGAAGAGTGCTGACTTGTAGCCCTGTAACCATATTCAACAAGGGAATATTTTAACCTTCATCTCCTGGAAGTCTCCTATCTGTTACATGCCTGGAGCTATTACCCACTAAAGGACTTCACATTTTTGAATACTTAAACTGAAAGAAACAGATATGGGAGAAACTACATAAATCCATTATTGCAGCAGGAATATCTTTCTGCTTCAGGCAGAGAAGATAAATTGCCACCAAAGTGATACAAAGTTGGTTTGATTATTTCATTGGATCAAATATATCATGCTGTCTTGAAATCTCTTTGCTTTCAAGTCAAAATTAAAGAATTTAACCATAACCATATTAGACATTATCATTTGCATATTTTTCATCTCAAAAGAGACTTTTGAAGTTATGTAATGCTTAAGTATTTAATTGTTCTTCACATCACTGAAATATCAAATTATATCCAGAAACAGAGAGGATTCTTTTGCTAGATAGCAGTGATTGACTCTCTATCTGACAAGAACAGAATTCTTATGTCAGGGAAAGAAACAGCATTAAGGAAGTAACTCAAAGAGCACCAGCTCTTATTTTGTTCAACACTGGGATTTGGGCATTCTTTCTCTTTGGAACTATGAATGCCAACGTTTTACACTTGCACAGAAAACAACCATTGAGCTAATACTAATTTAATCTCTTCAAAAAAGGCAAAGGTCTGCTTCTGCACGGATTTCTTTTGCATAGTTTATCAGTGATCATCTCGATTTAATTGCAAATGCAGATCAAGTAATTGGCAACCTTTCACAGCCCGGGGCTGTGGGGGAAGTGTGGAACATTTGTAATTGAAATTCTTCCTATTAAAATTTGCCAAGTACAGTTTTGAGTTTGTTTTAACCATGGCGGATTTCTTTTATAAAACTGGAAAATTTCTAGAATCCTTACTGCTTTTCAGATTTTTTTCCCAGATTAATTTCTCTCTTCCTTCCTTATTTTACTTTATGCAGACCTGTTACAACCCAGCAATCAGAAAGTGTAGCTGTTTCATTTGCAGTTAATTCAGCTCTTTCTAGCTATTTTGCTAGGGATGTTGTAGATGAGCTCATATATTGTGGTTGCGGGAACTAGGTAAGGTGCAGGTACCAAGAAGATGTTATCTGATGCCACTGTGTCAGGAAGAGTTAAATCTTTTTGACATTTCAATGGTTCCCTTTGGGTTTGCACAAATGGCACCTGTTGTTGAAGTCAATAGAGCTTACAATTTAATTTCATCTGCCTGCAAACAATCTCTCTCATTAGGGGGTGAAATGATGATAGAATTCACTGAGGCATACAGTTTCACTTTCTACAGGGCAATACATAAGTACAGTCATCATTTTCAGTGAAGGGAGGCACAATTATCTTGGAAACTGATTGTAAAGAAGAAGAAAGGAAAAAAATATCTGGGAAAAACATCATAAAAAGTCAGTCTTACTACATTTTTCTGCTGATGCCAATTTGCAATCTAATTATTAAGTTTAACATAATTTGAAAATGTAGTAGTCAAAAAAAGGGACTAATAATATACTTTTCCATCTATTTCAAAATGAGCTCATCAGTTTTGAACAACAGGTACATGTAAATAAATATCTTGGTGGGGATCAGGGTTTAGTACACACAAAACTTCATTTATTCATGTTGAAAATACCTGCTTCTACTCGCTGCAGCTCTTTAGGTGAATTAACTGGCCAGATAATGTGTTTCCTATATTTTAGTGCAAAGGGTGTGAACTTAACAGCATATTAAGTTAATGGGGCCTAACATTCCCTTGGACACATCTCTACCTCACATTAAACTGACCAACTTTCAATTGGTATCCCACAGTGCTTTGCATCCTGCTAGGACTAACTGATCAATTTGTCGATGTACCTCACCTGCTTTTGTGCCAGGCTGCTGTATGTAATATCCCTTCTCAAATGTTTGGCTGTAGCAAACTTTGAGTCATTCTCCTGCAGCCAGGATTGTCATGTTGTAGGATAGCACATGTCCACTTTTGTCGACTTTACATGCACATCCCTGGAGCAGTGCTGACATCCTTTGCTAAGGTAATGTTCTTAAGGTTATATCAGAAAAGTCACAGCTATAAAACTATCACTAAAGAAGTCAGGAAAGGTGTTCAAATTCTAGATACAAAGCACAGTCAAAAGCAAGAAACTGGAATCACCTTAGAAGTAATCAAGGAGAACTATGGCTCCCACAGAAGAGCGTGTGTCACCTCCCTTTGTCCTTTCAGCAACTGGTCAGGATTTTCTTCTGGGATGTTATTCTCCAGCTGCCATGGATAAAACACAGCATGGCTCTGGTAAGGAGCCTGACTCAAAGTGTGCCTCACAACACAGAAATCTGGTTTGGGCTGTGAAGACCCTGGTGAAAGGAGATGGAAACACCCACACTGACCCAACTTTCTTCCCCAAGTCGCTTTTATTCTAAACAAAAATTAGAAAGTGATTAAACTATAAATACTGTGTGCTCTCTTCCGATAGATTCAGCAACAATGTACACTGTCCAGCTAGGAGTTTTTCTGAGTGGTTCTCTTCCCCCAGCCTGTTTATTCAAAACCAGCTATTGCACTATGGAAGAAGATGTTTCTGAAGGGATTACATGCTCTATGATCATCTGCTTGTCATGAACCATCAACTCTCTTTCATTTCCCTCTGCCCATCACCTTCCTGTTTTCCATTTTCTTGATAGCCTCTTCTTGGTCAACATACCTCTGTTCCTCTGCATGTTCCAGATGTCAAACTTACATTTTTTCTCTCAGCCCCTCCCTTTCACAATAACAGACCCTGCAGTGTGAATATGCTTGTGGCATACTGTGAAACCTAGCCACTACCACAACCACAAGTGGTGGTTCACTGTATGGCCTGCTTGAGTTACACATCCACGATATTGAAAATCAGAATTAATGTAAGACCAAATTATACAAAGTTAATCAGATGTTACTGCCAAGGTGACAACACAGCCTTGTGTTACAGGCTATACTTTCCCAGGTGACCTGTTCTACAGGTGGCTAGCTAGTGGAGGTCTTTGGGTGCATTTGGAAGAAAGAGTGTGGAGGTGGAAGCCTGGGAAAGGCTGAGGTACAAAAATAAATCAGTATGGGCTATCTAGTGAAATTATATGGTTTGCAAAGCAGGGATTTAATGAAGGGAGAGGCAAAAGCTCTATTGCAGCTCCACCAAGTCTGCCTGTTCCACCCTCTGTGGAAAAGGTTTCATAGCATTTTCACAATACTTTCTTGATATCAGCTCCATGAAAAATTCAAATGGAGGTATCTTTTTCTTGCAGGAGATAGGAACCTAGCTTGACAGCATCAAAGTCTTTCTGCTTTGTCTCTTGTCCTGTACCAGCACAGATAACTATTTTCTTCCCAATTCATCATCACCTCACAGATGACAGCCCTGGTGAATACAAGTCTAAAAAGGTTCATTTTAACTTCCTTAAACACTGTCTCTTCACCTCTGATGAAATTTTCCAAATGAAGACTGCTGTAATGTACTGGATCTGACCGGGATGGCATTAATATTCTTCACAACAGACCGAGTAGTGCTGTGGTTTTGATTTGTGACTAAAACAATGTTTCTAACACACCAATATTGGCTATTGCTCAGCACTACTTGCACAGCATCAATGCTTTCTCTTTTTCCCACTCTGTCCCCCATGGAGTAGGCTGGGACTGGTCAAGAAGTTGGGTGGAGTCACAGCCAGGATACCTGACACAAACTGACCAAAGGGATACTCCAATCTATATAAAATCTATGTAAAAACAGAGAGGAAGATTTCTTTGGGGAGGTAGACATTGCTTGGAGACTGGCTGGCCATTGGCCCACTTGTGGGAGATGGTGAATGTTTGCTTTTACATCACTTGGTTTTTTTTTTTTCCTTCCTCTTTCCTTCACTTATTAAGCTGTCTTTATCTCAACCTATGAATTTCCTGGGTTTTGCTCCTCCTAGTCTCTCTCCTGTTCCTCTGGAGGTAGGAGGGAAGTGAGCGAGCGTCTGTGTGGTGCTTAGCTGTTGGCCAGAGTCAATATGCCATGCATAAGCAGGTTCACATGCAATTATTGTCTTGCTATTTCCTACCTTTGTAATGTTACTATATTTCCATGTCAAAAGTCTCCCTACACCTCTTCTGTCCTCCACTGCTATGGCATGTTGTGGTGGGGCAACCCTCGCCAAATGCCCACCCAGTTTCTGTCTAACTCCCCTGCCTCAACAAGACAAGGGGAGAAACAGAATGAAAAATCTTGTGGGTTGAAACAAAGACAGGGAAATCATTTAACAATCACTGTCATGGGCAAAACAGGCTTGAGTTGAGGAAGATTAATTTCATTTATTGTCAGTTAACATAGATTTGGGTAGTGAGAAACAAAGACAAAAGTAAAACATCATTTTCCCCTCATCTTCCCAGGCTCCACTTCACTCCTGACTCCTCTACTCCCAACAACAAGGAGAGCGGGAGTATGGGGAATGGGGATTTGTAGTTAGTCCACAACAGCTCCTCTCTGCTAGTGCTTTCTCCTCACATCTTTCCCTTGCTCCAGTGTGGGCTCTCCCCTCAGGCTATGTTCTTTCAGGATAAACCCAGTCCAGTGTGGGCTGTCCATGAGCCATGGGGAAATACCTGCTTCATCATGAGCACCTCTTCCTCCTCATCCTTCTCTGCCCTTTGTGTTTCCTCTGCTGTTTCTTACTCTTTTTTGTTCCCTCTTCCCTTGACTGTCCATCATTTTTCCCTTTCCCAAACTGCTTTCCCAGAGGGGTCACCATCTTGGCTGAGGGGCTCAGCTGTGTCTTCTGGTGGGTCTACTGAAGCCAGCTATGTTCAACATGTGGCAGCCACTGGCCTCTCCTCACAGAAGTCACCCCTGCTGCCCCCATTGCCAGCATCTGGGCATTTGCACCCTGAGCAGATGTGAAGGAGCCACATCTCACAAGAAAACTGTCAAATGTGATCTCGCCCCTGGCACATCCCAGGAAGTCCCATCATGGCTTCTTTGTGGTCTTCACATACTGAAAAGGGGTCTTTGAGTATGGCCTCTAGAAATGGAACCTAAATTTAACTTGTTCATTAGTTTGTATGAAAGTTATAACTGTTATCATTACCGAGAAGCTTTCTTATATTATTGCATTGTGCTTTACCACAACAAATAGGTATTTCCAGCATTTTAACAGTTTTCCTTAAGACAGAACTTCAGCAAATAGAAAGAGCTTCTGGTGTTTTAGGTCTCAGAACTGGCCTGCTTTAATGTGCTAATCATGTAGCAGTCTTTATTTCTTTTTAAATTTACCATTTTATCATTCAGGGGCATAAGTATTAAGCAAAAATAATTAGCTATTGAGAGAGCTTACTAACAGTGGTGCTGAATTTCCTAACTGTGGCAATTTTTTCATCAGAATTGGTTGTGCTTGTAACAGACATGCTCCAGCTCGTAAAGTAATTAATTCTGTGCCCTGTGTCATAAAAAAAGGTCACATTGTTACCTGCTGGCTTTATTCTGTGAAACTGCAGGAAAATCTTGGTGATGCCTATGAATGTGCATATAATTTTTGTTTTGCTTCATGGAAGAAGACAGTAAGAGAGAGCGTTTTCCCCAGTGTTGCCATGTTACTGTGATACTGTGGGTGATCTGCCTGACTGGTAGGAAGCATAAATAACTCAGTGTGCTTCCTGGCCTGGCTTTCTGAATGGAGAAAACAATGTTGGACAAAGAAGAAGAGTCTAAATCAGTATGGATTTATTACTTTTATTTCCATGCTTTAGCATGAAACTTAGTATTAAACTATAGACAACAGTGATTTAAAAAGCAATCATAAATAACCCTCTGGACAATTTTTCTTTAGTCGTGAACTAGTCTACCCTCAAGCATATCAAAGTCCCTCTAGAGATGGAAAACAACAGGTTGAAAGTAAGGCTTCAGGACATATTAATGGAAGGACAGCACATAAAACAGGAGTCAATTTTACTGCTAGGATTAACTTAGATTCATTTTCTCTTAATCTTTATTTTCTCTTAATCTTTCTGTCCCTTGTCTTAAAGAAAGAAAAAAAAAAGAAATTATAATTTATGTAATAAAAGCTCCAAATAGATCTAGGCTCATTGTGCTGTCTTTAAATAACAGCTTAGAGTCTTAACCCCACCTCTGCCCTGATGTATTTGCAATCTAAAGAGATATGATAGGTAAAGCCCTGGGGACTGGGATAATGATAAAGCAAGCCAAGAAGATCAAGTAACCTGCCTGAAGTTAAATGGCAGAGTCTGTAGAAGAACTAGGAGCAGAATTAAGTCTCTAGCCACTCTGGGCATGGGCAAATGCCTAGAAGTGTAGGAGTTACCGTGCTTTAATAAATTACTACCCATCAGCTGAGCTACAGTATTTCTCTGCTATGTAATCTTCACTCTCATTTTATGTGATATGTGATGCAAAAATTGTTTGCTTACTGTGAGTTTATATTTGCATAATCTGATTAGATGGTTAAGATTTTAAAACAGGTGAGATCTATGGACAAAGAAGTGACAGCTAATTGGCAAATTTTTCTTTTTTTTTTTAACTTTTTCTTTTTTCCCCCTTGTTCTAAGATTACTGACATTTGTGGATATCATGTACGGAAAGCAGCAGGGATCTGCATTGCAGATAGACACTCCTGCAGTGTTAATCTAGGAACAAGATTTCCTCCAGTTGTTACCAACCATCCATGCATTACTAGGAAAGTAGAATAGCATGAGGTAAGAGATACTCAATTTTGCTACTAAGCTTAAGGAATATTTGGAAGGAAAGGACACTGAGGGAATCTTCCCTGGAGGATCATATTTACTAATTGTTTGTAGAGCATTAAACTTGATGGTTTGTAAACTCTGCATTTATTGTAAGTAATGCCTAGAAAAGACTAGTGCAGACACAGTCTAACTTTAACAATTGTATTAGTCTCTGATCCTTTCCCACTCCAACTAAAGTACAGTATTTGTACCCCACCCATCCTCTGAGTGCTTTGCTAGATACAAAATTAGTACAGATAGCAGGTGGCCTAAAGAAATTGCAAAACAACAGCTGATCTGAGTTGGAACAGACTGTGGATCCCCACAATGGAACAGGAGATATAAGCTTTATTATACTGCCTGCTCAGTCAGGAGCCTCCCCCATCAGCACTCAGATCCACACCTCAATAGCAGGAGGTTTCTCAGTTCTAACTCAGCACACATTACTGAGTTTACTTTAACTCCTTCTCTGCACTCTTTGCTTAAAGAATGACAAGGTTTTGAAGGCTGATTTCATAGATTATGTGTTTGACACCGTGCTATTAGTGTTAATGGCCTTTGTTGCCCAAAAGACAGTTTTTGGGGGCAGACTATACAGAGTTGAGATGTATGTGTGATACTGAATGCTGGCAGGACTGTCTTCAGAGAATCTGTTAAGAGCCCTGCTCCCATGGCAGCTGGAAACCCTGAGTAAAAAACAATTGAATGAATATATTCCAAGTCAGTTTATGCTTTATCTATTTTAGGTAAAGCTGTGAATGTAGAATAGAATGTGTAGGTGGAATCATAGAATCACAGAATGGTTTGGGTTAGAAAGGACCTTAAAGATCATCCAGTTCCAAACCCCCTGCCCTGAGCAGGGACACCTTCCACTAAACCAAGTTGCTCAAAGCCCCGTCCAACCTGGCCTTGAACACTTCCAGGGAGGGGGCTTCCACAACTTCTCTGAGCAACCTATGCCAGTGTCTCACCACCATCACAAGAACTTCTTCCTTATATCCACCCCCTTCCAGTTTAAAACCATCACCCATTGTCCTATCCCTACACTCCCTGATAAAGAGTCCCTCCCCATCTTTCCCGTAGGTCCCCTTTAAGTACTGGAATGCTGTGATAAGGTCTCCCCAGAACCTTCTCTTCTCCAGGCTGAGCAGCCCCAACTCTCTCAGCCTGTCCTCACAAGGGAGATGCTCCAGACCTCTGGTCATCTTTGTGGCCTCTGGACCCACTCAAGCAGGTCCATGTCCTTCTTATATTGGGGTCCTGGAGCTGGACACAGTACTCCAGGTGGGGTCTCATGAGAGCAGAGTAGAGGGGAAGAATCACCTCCCTCAACCTGCTGGCCACATTTCTCTTTATGCAGCCCAGGATATGGTTGGCTTTCTGGGCTGCAAGCACACATTGATGGCTCATAGTCAGTTTTCCATCCATTACACCCAGCTGTGTCCTTTTCATGGCTGCTCTCAATCCACTCATCTCCCAGCCTGTATTTGTGTTTGGGATTGCCCCAACATATGTGTGGGACCTTGCACTTGGCCTTGTTGAACTTCATGAGGTTTGCATGGGCCCACCTCTCCAGCCTGTCCAGGTCCCTCTGGATACCATCCCTTCCCTCTAGCATGTTGACCGCACCACACAGCTTGGTGTGCACACTCCTCACTGCCCTAAGGATCTTGAACTCCACCATTTCACTGTCACTGCAGCCAGGGCTGCCCTTGATCTTCACACTCTTCACCAGCTCCTCCTTGTTGGTGAGAACAAGGTCCAGCATAACACCTCTCCTTGTTGGCTCCGGTTGTAGTTTGAGCCCAGAGGGCAACTGAGCACCACACAGCCAGTCACTACTCCTTCCCGCTCAGGAATGGAAAGGAGAAAATAAAGAAAAAGGCTCAGGAATCAAGATAAGGACAGAGGGATGATTTATCCATTATGGTCACGGGCAAAAGACAGGCTTGTTAGGGGAAGGAAAAAAAGAACATAAATTTAATTCAAACACTAACAACAACAACACTTAACAGACAGAGTAGGACAGTGAGAAGCATTACCACATCTTAAAAACACCTTGTCCCACCATTCGCTTCTTTCCAGGCTTAGCTTTGCTCCTGATATCTCTACCTTCTCCCCTCCAGTGGTGCAGGGGGAAGGGAATGGGGGGTGTGGTCAGTCCACCAGTCCTTCCTCCTCAGGGGATAGACTTCTCACATTCTTCCCCTATTCCAGTGCAGGGTCCCTTTCATGGAAGACAGTCCTCCACAAACTTTCTCCAATGTGAGTCCTTCCCACAGAATGCATTCTTCCCGGGATGTTCCGGTGTGGTTCCCTCCCATTTGTTGCAGTCCTCCCAGTGCCCAAATACAACAGCAGGGTCTTCTTTCAATAGATTCTCAACCTTCTCCAGGAGCAGCCACCTGCTCTGGAATGGGGTCCTCCACAGGCTGCAGGTGAGCATCTGCTCCACCAGTGACCTCCATAGGTGGTAGGGGGGAGGCCCTGCCCTCTCACCATGGGATACACGGGTGGTCTGTGCTCTGGTGCACCCTCCCCCCTTCCTCCTCCTTTCTTCTACTGACCTCAGTGTTCACACAGCTGTCCTCCTCACAACTCCAACTCCTCCTCCCAGGATCTCCTTCTTAAGTGTGTTAACACAGAGGCATGGTCATCATTGCTAATTGGCTCAGCCATGGTGCAAAGGCGGATCCAACTTGGAACCAAGCGATTCTAGAAACCTCACGGATTGTGTGTACCCTTCTGTGCTGTCCCTCCAACAGATATCAGGATGGTTGAAGTCCCGCATGAGGACCAGGGCTTGTGAATGTGAGGCTGCTCCCTATATGTCTACAGAGAACCCTGTCCAGAAACTGGTACACAGAATGCTGCTGGTAGGTAGTATACTGTTTATGCTGGAGTGAATATATTGGAGTCAGTGTAATTTTAGCTCAGCTGGATTTCTAGAAGGCAAGGATTATGTGTCTGTGTTTGCATCCTCATCTAACAATACTTTTATTCCCTTTGAATTCTGGTTAATGCCTATATGGTTTCAGGCAAGGATTGGTTGGGTAACAAAACTTATCTAATTGAGGTGAATTAAATAATTGTTAGCCATACAAGTAGTGTAGATGGGATCCCAGACCCTCAAAGCTATCTAGTTGCTTTGCTTCTAAAAGAACTGGATAGCTGTATTTTCTTGACCATCCTGTTGATGCTATTAGAAGTCAGGACCTGCTTTGCAGCACAAAGTAGGTAACCTCTATTTGTAATGGACTTCAGCTACACTGCGAAGTGTCATGTCTCCTCAGATTCTAGTTTTGTTACTTCAGGCTAGGCTGAAAAAAGCCTGTTTAACAATCTGCTTGTATGAAGTTTCAAAAAACTTGTCTGTTTCAGTCAACTGAACTTCTGCGTGTGTGACTCTTGGTTCTTTATCCAGCTGTAGTCTGTTGGCTCATGTTGCAGGTATTCCTCATCACCTTAATGTTATAATTTGTCTACGTGTCTATGATCAGGATGAACTTTGGCAGAAGACATTGGGTTCAAAGACTTTGTAATTTAATTACGCTTTCTCCTCCTCATACTACTAATTGCAGCACTGAATATTTCCTGGGTTTGCTAGAAAGGACTCTCATACTTCTGATGTTTCAGAGAGAGCTTCTATGAAGTTTACTGTGAAAACCGCATTAGAAAATCTTAGTTCACAAAGTGTTAACAAAACTTTGTAAGTCCAGTTGGGGCAAGCTAGATTCATGAAACAGTGATGTACCAGGAATAGAGACTAGGTTGATAGCTGAAATTACTGACTCTCTGGTGAAAATATTTTTTAGTAAGTTACTGAAACTCCCAGAAAGAAGATTGTCTAATCTATTAAAAACACATATTATACCTATGGTTTGCAAAATTAGAATGAGACATAGCTATATTGGGTTGTGCTGCTGATGCTTCTAAAGAGTCTGTTTCAGTCAGTGTCTCAGAGGGCAACTTTCCTCAAAGGGAAAAAAAATTGCCATAAATTCTACCAATTAGGGAGCTGCAGTGCCATCCTCTTGAGTGCTGGATAATTGGGCAGGTGAAAACAGTATGGTGCCATCAAATGAAGGCTCATCTGAGTCATCCTGAGCCTTTGTTCACCAGCTAACATAGGATCGTATCACAACACAATTGCCTTAAAGATTGACTCAATTTTCAATAATCCTGCATTTGTTAAGGAGGAAAAGAATCTCTGTGAGGGAAAATGTTGTATCTAATAGCTACGCAACTGAGGTAAATAAGATAAAAAAACCTGGAGAATTTTAAGGTAGCTGAGTGAAATTGCTTATTTCCTAAGGATGAAGATTACATGCCTTGTACTCAGTCATAGGTGCTGGGTTCTCTTTCTCTTTTATCTCAGTTCCTGCAAGTTATGATAGCTGAGAAATAACTGTAAAAGCAATTTCCCATCTTTTCTACCTCCTTTTTCTGTAGTAAGGTTCTAGGTAGGTTTGCAGATTTCTAATGATTTCCCTAATTTTGTACCTCTTGTTCAGGAGGGCATCCCAGCTGCAGTGTGTTTGTCGCTGTGTGTGCACATACTGAAGTTTACATAAGTTTGCATCTCTTGACTTTTCACAGGTACAATATTCAGTGCAACATAGACTTCACTTTCTGGTTCAAACCCAGGAAGTTCAGATATTTATTGCAGTTGTGCATTGTATTGTCTCATTTAAATGTTTCTAGAGCAGTGATCTATTCAGTGTATCTCTACTGAATTATTTCAACAGAAAGGCAAACTTCTTATTCCATATAACCCAAGTTCAGCAGGTTGAATACCCTACTTAGTAGTCAACTCAGAGCCATTATTTGTTTGATAGTGTCCCTTATGACCACACGCATCTTATTAGCTTTCAGTAATGTTCTTTTGGAAACCCAGGAATCTACAAGCAACTCTCCACCTTAAACTTGAAACATATGAGTTGAAAATAACTTGTGCATATAAGGAAACACTAAAAGGAAATATGAAACAAAACTGTCCTCAGTAAAGATATTTTCCCTTGGAATGTAATCGATCTTGCACAGTTATGCAAAATTATCCTATTTACATATAAAGTTCTCTTATTTTAGTTCTGTCTATCAGGAAAGGCTTAATTCTTAATATTCTGAAATCATACCAGTGTACAGAGCAGGTTCCAGTATTCAAATTTTTAACTTTTCAAGATGTATTTCAGTTTCTTTTACAGTCTGAGATTATCTATAACTAGACTTGCCCAGCTTTTGATGGCCTCAACCTGGGTGCTTTGTAACGTCTGTGTATTTGGCTGAATATTCTGGTGGTGTGATGAACAAATATTTTTCAGGTTTTCTTTCTCAGATCACTGTGTTTCTTTTATGCTGAAATTGCTGAGAAATATACCTCTAGTTCAGCTGTGCTTCAAGGTGATCCAAAATGAGTTTAAAAAAGAAGGAAAGCTTTTATGTCCTTTTTACTTTCCATCTAATGAATATTTTCTGTCTAATGAATAGATACAATGGAAACTTAAATGTAAATAATATTTTCTATTTTTTTCCTTTGGAAATAAGTTCATCAGATATTATTTTTCCCATATTTCTTGCAAATCTCTTTGGAGAAATGAAGCAACTGGTTTCTCGGCCTTTTAAGATGAAGCTGAATGCTTCTAGAATATTTGTTAAATACTTGAGTCATGAAACAAGGACAAATCAAGGAGATTGTCTGGTTATGGACTGCTGTTTCTCCCTGTGTCTGATACTTGTTTTGGCATTTTAAAGAAAAATTGCAGGGGCTGTGTATGTAAATGGGATCTGAGACTTCTATAGGGATGCAACATATATAGTATTGAGACTGTAATTTCTCCTGCCAAATGTCCTTCATTACTAGTGTAATTAAACCATACAACCTTGCAAATCATTAAGTCTTTTGACCAAAGACCGAATGACAATATTTTTAAAACCTGTTATTGACATTGATGAAATTACAGAGGTAAGGTGGGATTGTGAAAATATTTTAAAATGTGCTACTAACCTGTGGAAACCCCCAAAAATCTAGATACTGAATGTACTGGGTCTGGCTGAGCCGGAATTGGTTTTCCCCTGTAGCAGCCCTCATGGTGCTGTGTTTTATGCTGGGAGCTGGCAGGGTGTTGATAGCACACTGGTGTTGTGGCTACTGCTGAGTAGTGCTTACACAGCACCAAGGCTCTTTCTGACATTTCCCCCCCCAGTGGGATGGGATGGGCAAGATCTTGGGAGGGGACACAACCAGGACAGCTGACCCGAACTGACCAAAGGGATATTCCAGACCATATGACGTCTGCTCAAGTATAAATCTGGGAAAAAGGAGGAAGGGGGTGGGGTCACCCTTGGTCCTCCGAGGCAACCACTACGTGTATTGGAGCCCTGCTTCCTGAGAAGGCCTGACATCGCCTGTTCATGGGAAGTAGAGAATAAATCTGTTTTCTTTTTGCTTCTGCGTGCGGACCTTTGCTTCACTTTGCTTACATTAAAACTGCTTTTGTTGTACCCACAAGGGTTGGTTGTTGTCCTATCTTATTTTCTTTCCCCTTTTTGCCCTGTTGAGAAAAAAAGGGGGAAGGGGGGGGAAGTGATAGAGCAACTTGGTGGGTACCTGGCATTTAGCCGAGGTCAAACCACCACACTGAAGTATAAAAGAAAGCCAAGAAACAATATTTTCATGTATTGGCTTGTCAAACAGTTCACTGCATGAGAAAGTAGACATCTGAGGCAAAATGTATGAGAGAGCTACTCAAATCCACTAGCTGTAGAAAAGTGGATATTAGAGGAACAAAGCCTGCTGTTAGACCTGTTTGTGGAGCAGTACTCTGTATATGTAATGCATGCATCTGTTTGCTGAAGTAAATGGTTTTTGTTTTGTTTCTTCCTAAGCAGCTTGAATCTTATTGATAGTGCAGTGTTAAGTCACCTTGGGTAGGTGAAACTCCCTCTCTGACAACTTCAGGAATGTGATGCTGATGAAGGCATGAGCTGCCCTGCTTTTGGGATAAGAAACACTGTTGACACTCAGCAACAGACCTATAGAAAAGGAGCATTGCTGGATCTTTCTTTCCTTTTTTTTTTTCTCTTTCTTTTCTTCTTTTTTTCCTAAAGCTCATGGACTTTGAAAGCTATTAGGTGATATCTAACAAATACATGATCAAATTAATATTTTTCAAGGGTCTGAAGAGACGTTCATTGTGCACGATGCTTAAATAAGATATTCTCAATCCTTTGTTTAGATGGGTTTTCAGTAATTAAAGAACATAATAATTTTATTTGGATCCAACATTCTCCATTTGTAATTATCCTCTTGAAGTCCCTTTGTAATTATTCTTTTTTTATGATCCTTTACATTAGCATATTCAATCTAAATTGTTTAATTAGATGATAGTTTACTCAAATTACAGATGCATAAGTTTTCTGTATAACAGTCAAGAAAATAGCTTCTGAGCTTGTGATGTGCTAAGAAGAAAAAAAAGTATTGTACTGTTGTTAACTGCTAATTCAAATTTACTCTTTTTAAGTCCCTATTCTATTTACTCTGAGCAGAAACAAATCCTATGCTACTATTTAGATGACACCTTGATACAATGGGATTTGATCTTCAAAATACATAGCTATAAAACTGTGCAAAATTCATATTCTTTAGGTCAGGGTGAATGCACTGGAGAAGCTTAGTGTAATATAGACACATAATGTATGCATACCTACGTAAAAAAATCCATCTCTCACACCTGTCCCTCTTTCATGGTACCAGAGTCTTTAGGATGATCTAAAACTATCTAATAGCCGTAAAACTGACATCATCAAGCAACACATTGATTTCATGATTGGTGATATGGCCCAAATTTTTCCTCTTGACAACCAGTCAAATTCTCATCTGAGATAGGCCAAATATTAAGGTTTGACGGTCAACACCCTGCTACTTGTCTAACGACAAGTACAGGAATTTTGAGATTCAAAAGATGAAACCAAGAAACTTTTGTTTTTAACAAGGAAACCATTAACCATTAACCATTACCATTTGGTAGTTACCTAGTGTTGCTGAGTGGTAAGGTTGTGTGTTTACACTCAAAACTGAAATATCTTCTTTCCGTCAATTATCATCTCTGAACTATGTCAACTGTGGTTATAAGGCCGGTCAGTGACAAAGAAATACCATGAAAAGCTGTTTGACAAAAGTTAACATGTTGCTATAAAATGCTGCAGATCTCACTGACAGAACAGTAATATAAGACACTGTTCAGCAGGTAATATGACCCTTGTTACAGCCATCTGGAAGCTCTCACTTTTGTGATGGGTTGACCCTCTCCAGTAGCTGAGCACCACACAGGCTTTTGCTCACTCTCCCCATCCTGGTGGCACAGGGGAGAGAATAGAAAGAACAAAAGCAAGAAGACTTGTGGTTTGAGAGTTTAGTAGGTGAAACAAAGCTGAGCATGAAAGCAAAGCAAAATAAGAAATTTTTCATCTCATTGGCAAGTAGATGTTTAGCCTCTTCCTGGAAAGCAAGGCCTCAGCATGCTGTAATGCTTACTTGGGAAAACAAATGACACAACCGTGAATGTCCACAGTTCCTGCTCCTTTCCCCCAGCTTTTATTGCTGACCACAATGTCATACAGTACAGAATATCCCTTTGGTCAGTTTGGGTCAACTCTCCTGGCTGTTTCCACTCCTAGCTTCTTGCCCAGCTCCAGCCTACTCACTTGGAGGGGACAGAGTGAAAAAAGAGAAAAGCTCAATGCTGTGCAAGCACTGTTCAGCGATAGGCAAAATACTGGTGTGTTATCAACACTGTTGTAGTCACAAAGCCAAAACACAGTGGCGTACAAATTCCTATGAAGAAAATCAGCTCCATTCCAGCCGGACTCAGTCAGCTGCTAATGATTTTGGAGAGTGTAAATTAGTTACTTGGTTTGGATCACAATACTCTAAGGAAAATTTGTGAGTTTTCTACTACATGATGTCACTAATGAGAAGTCCTGGCTGTTCACCAGCATTCAAATGGAGAGATGACACTCTTGGAAATGTGAAAGATGCATACAAAATACAAATGTGAAACAGCATATCCTAGGATAGTAGCAAGACAGCTTCCAGAAGGCTGGTTGCAAAGGTGTCCATATGAATCTCAAAAAGAGCAACATCATTGCAATAGAGGTTTGGTTTAGGTATAAGGGAAAGTGCTTTCTGTGATAATAACGTAAAATATGTCTTATTAGAATGGTACCATAAAACTGCTTATTACCATAAAACTGGTGGGTGAACACAAGGTCAAGACTGAAGTCCTCAGGTGAATGCCCAGAGAGAAAGTAACTCAACTCCTCTTGAACTAAAAATATATTGGGTCCTTCAATATCCCAGCTTAACTTCTCAGGGAAAAAAGAGGAGAGTGAGAAAGACAGAAAGAGTCAAAGTAGAGTTCCTGCAAGCAAAGGGACAGCAATGACCTAAGGACACTGCAGAAGAGGATTAAAATATACTTCTGCTATCAGAGACTAGGAAGTCCAGCTTTTGCAGTTCTACTGCAGAATTACTGTTGTTGATCAGGAGCTGCTGCTATTAGGTATGTGAAATCCTTCATATTCTGTCCTTCCTCCTTCCTGCCCTATCATGAACGGGAGAGATTTTGATGCACGTGTGAGATATGCTGTGGAACACTTCTTGATGTCCTTTTCTCTTGAGCTTAGCCTTTTTTCTTTGCTTTGCCAGACAGATTCAGTCTAAGTAAAAATACACGCTAAGGAAGTGGGAACAATGGAAATGCTTGGCACATGTCTCTGCTGTTGGTAGCAAGGTGGGTAAGCTTACGCTCAGACAAGAGACAGGAAGAACGTCTTTAATTTATTAAAGATACATTTGGTACACAGTAGGGAACCCTGTAGCAAAAGAAGCAACATGATAAAACACTGGTGCACGGACTTGAAGTTTTACCAATGCAGAGATAAGGCACATGCAAACATCCTTACTCTGTCTACAGACAAATGTTCCCTAGGATTTTCACTGATCTGGAGAGTTTGGATCCTTCTTATAGTCAGAGGAGCTTTAAAAAATCCTCTTTCATATATGAGCCTTTTCCTAGGGTGCCAAAACCGGATGCACACACTCTCTGTCTGACAAAAGGAGTGTTGAAATTAACTAAATGTTTATAAAGCACACTAAGCATTTAAAAATTTCTTTAGATGACTTAAGTTAACCTGTATTCATTCTTTGCTAGACTTTTCAGGAGCAGTTAAAAAAGAAATTAGAAGTGAGGCTAAAGTGAGCCATCTGCAAAAAAGACCTGTATGTTTTTGAAATATGCATTTGATATTAAATATCTTTTTTCTGTCTACAATCTGCAAGATAAATACTATAAAAACAATGTTGCAAATAGTAGAGAATTATTATTCTTTTAGATAACGAAATGTGTTAAGTGTGTGCTGCAGTAATATATATAACCTGCTATGATGTGAGAAAATTTTCATACAATTTTCAGAGAAACTTTATGCACAGTTCATTTTTAACTGTAGGGAATCCCTCTCAGAACCATTAAATAAGCAGCTCAGGAATTAAATTAGCCCCTAGCTATTGTAAGCAAATAACCTACATGGGAAATTGTGTTATCTAACTGGCCAGTTGATGCTTTGATTTTTCCAGCTTTAAGAAATAAATTAAATGGTATGGCAGTGTATTACTCTCATTTTCAATCCTCTGGAGCAGATAAACATTCTCATGAAAGTGGCCAAGGATGAAATTTAACTAAGTGGTGATTGGACAGGATGACAGGAAGACTTTTCAACTTACAAAAACTGAAAAATTAGTTTAATTAACTGCAAGTTTTGGAGTACAAAGATATGGGGAAATTATTTATTTTGATGTGTAACGCATACTCAATATTTCTGTAAACAGATTAGAGTATAGAAACACACAATTATTCAAGAAAGAAGTAAGAAAAAAAGCTGAATCCATCTACATATTTTTCTCTTTTTAAGTCACTATCACTTTATAGTACCATAGTGGATTACAGATTCATTCCATTTCATCTGACTTCTCTCACAACCCAAACTGTTTCTCCAGTGCATCTTTATACAGTCATACAGCATAATTGTAATGGTCATTTAAGCACCCTAGACACTCATCATAGATATGAGATTGTAAGTCTTATATCTTGATCATAATTTTACAGTGTTCATTTCCTTCTGAAAAGTCTGGATTGTGAAAACATAATCTGCCCTGTAAATACTGTACTGAAGGAACAAAATAGGCTGTATACAGCAGAACAAAATAAAAGTTGAATCTGCTTTTGTACCTGCTTGGATTGCAAAACTTTTTGGCCTGAGGTTCTTTAATGTCTCTACAACTGCAAAAAATTCTACCGAGACAAGTGGGTATAGCAATGAATGCAGTCAAATCACACCGTTAGCTTTGGTTCTTTTAATTTTTTACATTCATAATGCTCTTATGACATTTTGTGATTTAGGATATGGAAATAAGTTACTGTGGAATTTAAGAGGTATACAGTGATGGCAGGATGGGGTAGTAAATGAAGATAAGACCCAACAGGAAGTTTCCACGCTATCCCAAAACTTTTGCTTTTGTGTCCTTCGACAATTGATTTGTACTCACAGTATGTTCCTTTCTCCATTTGTGTAACATAAGTACTTCACATGGCCAGTTAATTGTTAACTGCTTGCTCTTTCTCTGTGATGAGGTTCCTACTGCAACTCTCCTCGCTAGTTCCAGTGCATTTTATATCTTCAGAACTAATTTCCCGTTGGCCAGACTCAGGCTTGATGAGCGCAAAGAAAAAACTAAGTCCCCAGACTGTGACGTAAAATGTGAGGGAAAGTTGATCTTAGCACATATGCTATTGAGGTAAATTATATAAAAGACAGTGATGTGAAGGGTGGAAGAAGATATCTTGTTTTCCCTTCTAGGTACCACTGGCTGCATTTAGCACAAACACTGTAATATAAAGCGTAAATTTTAATTATGACTCTCTTTTTCCAAAACTGAAAAATTTAGGCCTAACTTGAGAAACAGCAACATCATTAATAGCCCAGCTCCATGGTGACAGAGGGATATGACTGGGATTGTAATGTAATGGAGCTCTGCATTTAAAATGTATGCACTGGCAGTTTTAACTGTGAGAAACCAGAATAATAACTGCCTTTGTTTCACCCTTGACATTTCATGTTACATTCGATTTTCTGTGCCCTGAAGTCCTTCCCCTCATGAATTCTGCCTTTTATACTTCCATTGTGATTTTAGAGATGAAGATTCATTCACATTTCAAAGCTCAGTTTAAGAAGTCAGGCTTTTGTAAAATTTCTGGTGTGGGGTTTTTTGTGTATGTTGTTTTTTGTTATGGTGTTTGTTCAGGTTTTTTTTTAATCAGATGCTAAAATATTTTGACCAAATTTACCCCGAAGGACCAAAGCAGAAACCACGTGACCAAAGGTCCCAGATGCTTGGTCTTGCCTGGGTCAGCCTCTGGGCTTGGCTTTCAGCCTGTTTGTCAGGTTAGCTTTCATGAAGGTGAGTGCATGTTAAAAGCAGAGGAAGTACTGGGTGAGGTAGCTCAGTGGCTTCAGAAAGACTTTCCTTTGGGCTGAAAGGCTACCTGTAGGGCAAGGAAATGTTTTGTGTTTTTCTTCTACAGGTCAGTCACCCAGGGTAAGAAAATACATAACATTGAAGTGAATCTGAAGTGAAGGACTAGCTGCCTTTTTATCTTTGAATTTAGCCAGTTTCAGCAGCTCCAAATAACACTGTAAATGAGGCAAAGGGACAGACTGGGGACTGTGTTGTCATGAACACCATCTAAGAAACACATCCTTTAGTTCTGTACTAGAAAGGGAATGGTAAGCCCTGACATGCATGTTACAGAACTGCTCAGCTCTTTGGTGGAGAGTGCTTGGTAAATTGATCTGGCTAAATGAAGAGAAAGTGTAGGCTGAAACAGGAAAACTTGCCACACTTCAGTGTGAGTGCAGGTTAACATTGAATGCTGCCTATTGAATTGTTTCTCTGCTTCTTATGGCTTCTTACATGTGCTCAGAGAGGACAGACAAATAGGGTGATTCACAGCATGAAGAGCTGTGAGATGTGCTCTTAATAGTCTTCCCAATGTATATTGCTCTGATGCTCATATATAACCATCTGCTAGTTCATAGAATCATAAAATATCTCAAGTTGGAAGGGACCCATAAGGATCAAGTCCAACTTGCTGCTCCTCACAGGACTATCTAAAGCTAAACTATATGACTAAGAGTGGTTGTCCAGATTCTCCTTGAACTCTTGACAGGCTTGGTACCATGACCAAGGGAGCCAGCTTGGTGCCATGACTGGGGAGGCTGTTTCACTGACCACCCTCTCAGTGAAGAAATTTAACAATGTACTCGTTCTCTCTCTTGCAAGTTATTTTCAAGAGAACAGGCAGATGATATTTAACACTAGAAGCGAATGTTTCCCATTCATATGTAGCGGAGTCAGTAAAACAAAAAAAACCTGCCAACATCCCTGAAAAATTCTGTTTAATTATTGACATAGATTTTCTGTTTCAAAGACTCTTGGTGCATTTTTATTATCTTTGTGTTCTAGGTTAATACTGGTAGGGAGCTAAGTACCACACAGCCACTTCCTCATTACTCCCACCCTTCTCATCCCCAGTAGGATAGGGCAAGAGGAAGGGAAGAGCAAAGGAAAGAAAACTTGTGGATTGAGATTAAAGTTGTTTAATAAGCTAAGGAGATGAGGAAAGAAAGAAAGAAAGAAAAGAGAACAAGTGATGCAAATGCAATCACTCACCATCTCCCATGGGTAGACTGTTGCCCAGCAAGGCATCAACTCAGGAACTGAGTTGTAGCTACAAAGCAGTGCACATAAACATGGAATAAGGTGAAAAATAAGCAAAGCATTGCTAGAAAACTTTGTGTGTAAAAATGTGGAAATCCATTACTTTTTAATACTACCAGTATGTGCTTATCAAAGATATCTGAATAGAGAACACAGATTTTAACCATTAAAAAAAGAAAAAAAAAGTTTAGGTCTCTCTTGAAAAGCAGCAGTAACATTATATGGGTACATATCACAAACCTTATTTCAGAACAGAGCTTCCCCATACATGCCAAGGCTTACAGTATGTGTTTTATTTGGCTTACCAAGGGTGAACATACTGTCAGCTAGAACAAGATTCCAAACTTATGTTGTATCCATGTGAGTTTCAATAAAATTTGTTTTTGACACCTGCTCAGTGCTGTAGCGGAGGATGCAGTAGAGTTACTCAGAGCAAACATCATCTGGGATGTCTATTTACAAATTCTAAATGATTACTATTCTAGGGTACTTTAAAAGGTCACAAGACAGCAGTAAATTCAGCCTTCTCCATTTATTCCTGAGACTGTGATTCTTTCACCTCCAGTGAGCTATGTATAAGCCACAAGTGAGAACATTAAGCTTAAAGGTGGTTTTTAGTCCTCAATATTGTATGTTTCAAGCCTCTTTGCAAGTATGCATTCTTAGCTCCAAAAAGAGAGAATAGAGAGGTATGTACCTGGGGCAAAACATGGACATTCATGAAAAGACATATGCTTGAGAGCATTCAGTTACTGAAGTGCTCAGCTATGTCCTCTCCTCTTTGGGAATAAGTTGGCAGCTGCACAGCAACATCTTCATTACTGCAACATCAAATTCCTGTGAATTCATTGCTTTCTACCTGGTGCTTATAATCTACGTCTGCACACCTGAGCTGTTTGCACTTAAAATTCTTTCTGTCTTCCTGATTGGCACCCAGAAATTCAGGCTGTAGAACTCTAGTTCAGTCTGAGAGTGCTACATGCGGTCAATTTATGGCCTAATTTTGTGCCAAAATGGGAGTTATAAAGCATTTGGAAAATCCACTGTGAAAAGAATACTTAGTGCATGCACATCCTATACATTGTAGGTCATTAGGTGATGTGTGTTGTTTATTCTTCTAGAACATAATAGCGTGTCATGAAAATAATAGTGTCAAACTGGGTATTGTGAAATAAACAATTGAACTCAACATTGGCTAAGGCAATTGGAAATTATTAAAGCTGTTGATATACTGCATGCATCTAGCATACTCTGTGTGCGTAATTAAGAGCTTATGAGGAAAACCCTTGTTTCAAGCACCAAAGATCACTGCTATGATTTGACTACAGCTCTGTGTCAGTAATGGTTTTTGTCTAACACCACCTGAAGGTTTTTATGTGGGTTTCAATGCTATCCACAGACAAAAGTATTCTTAGGCAAATTCAGTAAAGAGCACCATTTAACACTTGCAGGATCCTTGAAATCCTAAGGTGTGTTTTGTTTACCTAAATTCATGAGTGTGAAGGAAATAGAAAGCCTTATAATTTTTAAAAACAGGTCTGGGAAAGATATTCACATGCTGTTGAAAAGTAAACATTTAAAACACCAGAAACAGCACAAGAAGTGCTGGGACCTAAATTGAATTATATTGTCGGGGAAAGTAGAAAGTGAAATAAGTTTGTATTAGAATAATTTCTGTGTTTCACTTCCTGTGCACAATTTACTTTCTGCAGAGTGATGTGAAACCATGCAATAAACCTGCAGTCTGCTTGGCTGATGTTGCAGGTTCCAGTTTATGTCAGCTTTGATGGGTGCACTTAAAACATTTTGATAACATGACATTCCCCAATGTCCAAATACAGCTGGAGCAGAGTGCACCAGCTGTTGCTTTGACTGGTGTTCAAGAATCTCCCAGATAAAGGCAGTCTCATGTAAATCTGCCATGAAAATGAAAATCCTCTCATGTGAAGCTATATTTTTCCAATTACACTGCAATACAGAGGAAAGTCAAAAAAGCAAACCTGAAATACAAATGAATAAGAGCTGTTCTGAAACAGAAAAAAACAGTGTCTTCGTTAGGGTGGGGTCCTATTTTTCTGTTTTAATTGTTCTGTCAGCTAAACCATCAAGAATTTCAAGAACAGACAGACTTTTTAAGGCTTAGTGTATTGGTAGAAATTCTGCTGATATGTGAGGGGAAATTATTTTCTCTCACCTTCCTACAAATTGCTGTTCCTTTCCTTGACTCCTTGGTTGCATAATGTTTATGTGGGCAGATGTTCCCAGAATTCCCCTCTCTGCATGGGACCTCTTTACAACCCCAGCAGGCAGCCAGATTTTGCAGTGCAACCCAAACATTGAGACTTAAACTGCAAGCAATCTGTTACACTCTAGCTAAGGAAATAAAAGTTCTGCAACTGTCAAGGAGAGATGTATTAGTCTGGCCATGCCTAAAATGCTTTGGGAGGTTTTCTGAAAATAAACATGCCAATCTTGCTCTGAGCCCTGTTGTATGGGGAGATTTGAAAATGTATGGCTTTTGTTTCCAAGTTTAAGGCAGCCAACAGGTAGAACCAATTCAAAAGGACTTTTATTTTTTCCTGAGGGACTGGGGAGTTCATTAAAAATAATTGCACATATACTCTGCTGGAGTTAACAAATGCTCAGCAAGCTATTATAGTGTATAACAGCAGCCTATAGTAATTTAGGGGTACTGAACAGCCCCAAGATTAACCACATTCGTTTATCTTGAATTTAGAAATTTCTCTCTGTTTTTTAAGCTATTCCCAGATAAATTGCTATTTAGACTTAACTGTTTGGCTCTGCATACATGTCTTGTATTGTTAGATGAGCCAAAACGGGTCACCAGTTTGAACCAGTCTGTTTACCCCTTCCCTCTGAACAACATATTTACGTCCTTTCTGGCAAGTGGACATAATCTGCATTTTAGACCTGTAAACTATCTTGTCATCAGTAAGAAGAATGGTAACACTGATTTGCGGAAACAGACTCCACAACTCAGAGAGAGTTATAAAGCAGGTATGTTTACTCCAGTGCTGGGGTGCAAGGGGATTTCTCCACAAAGCTTGCACACCAATAGCACATTTTACCAAAAACTTATAGAGTGTGTATATACATATTCATTGGATTACATAATACAAATATACATATGCATAAGTAAGGCTGGGTTAGTTCAAAAGGCTGGTGTCAGCAGTTTATATTATCTTTTTGCCTGCGCATTGCCTCCTGGTGGGAGTCTTTGGGGGGGTTTTTGGAGGAAGGCTCATAGTCTTTCTCACCTTGTGCTTTTCCTTGGAGCATGCACAGATTCTCTTAGCCAATTTCTTGAACAACAAGAGTGGTTCCAGTCGGTTTACCACCTCTATCTTATCTAAAAGCACCAGTATATTAGTTTCTACCATCCATATATGGCTATCTATTCACTACAAAGACTAAATTAGTTAGAGCACATCTACTTTCCAAGGACAAGAAACATATTTTTGTCGAACATAGTAATTCTTGTTAAGTTTCCACAGAAAACTGCTTTGTTTTGATGAACACAGTAGCAGTAGCCCTTGGTAAGCTTCCACAGAACAGTCAGGGCAAGCAGGATTATTAAGCAATATTCAGAAATAATTATAAATTGCTATAAGTAAATAAGTTGCAAAGTAGGTGATCATTTCCTTGTATCAACATGTTAGACCATCATTTTGATCTCAAGCTTGTCTTAAATCTCTGTCTTAGCTCAATTCTTTATCCCTGACCAAGGATAATTCTAAGTAAGGATCATTCTAAGTAAGGATCATATCTAAGGATCATTCAGGACAAGATGAACAAAAAGTTATGACAGTAGAAGTAAGGTCTCATTGATACAGACAGGATATCAGCTGCTTCTGTAACTGGAAAGCAAAGAAAGGCCATGCTCCTTCCAGTTCTTTGTAATCCTGTCAGTGCCTGGTAGGTGTCCTTTGCCCACTAACCCACAAACTATAGTGATTGAAAGCTTCAAGCAATCCCAGCCACTGAGAGATACTGTAATATGGAATTCTTATTCCTCAAGCATAATACAAATATTCTATTTTAGGAAGCTTATTGCTGCTGATTCCTCTGCCCCCAGTGGCCTCCCCCTCCCCTATAGCAAGCCTTTAATTTATAGCAGTCTGGGATTTGTTATTTCTTGGCAAATTCTGTATGCAAAATTATACATCTCAGCAGAGTGACAGTCCTTTCTCTCAGGTAGGTATATTTCCTCTATTTTTCCCTTCCTCTTGCCCTTCCCTTTTCCCTTCCTCATTGCTTGATCAAATACGAGGATGTTCTTTTTGCTTGCTTCTGTACTTTCCTTGCCAGTTTTCTTCACTTCAGTGCTTAGATTCTCATTCTCCTTCTTTGTGAAAAAAACCACTGACAGAAATATTCTCTTTTATACGCCTAGTGTCTGTTTGTTTTCACTGATTTTTGAATTTCACAAGAGTTTGTAGTTGAGAGTATTCTTTGTCATAAACCCAATATATTTAATAAAGCTCATTGGTGGTTACTAGGAATAATACAGGAAAATGACATCACAGGTTCTTTTCCACTAACCAGTTACATCCTAACTCTGCACCAAAGCCTCCCTTTCTCTGAATAGTAAGGTTATTACTCTGACAAACCACTATGTTAGACCCCTGTTTAGTGCAAGAAAAGGACAAAATCTTTTCGGGAAAAAATTATCTCAGAAAATCTCAACCTTGAGTTTTTCTTTAAAAAGAAGTCTTAGCTTTTCTTAAGATTTTTCTTTTCTCTCACTCATGCCATTTTCCTGTCTTTTAAGGATATTTTGCTTTCTTTTAGGCAGGCAAGGCTTCTCCTTAAAGCTTTAGAGCTGATGTTTGCAACTGCAGCACGCTTCCTAGCATATTTCCTATAATTCTCACTCACTCAAAGGAAAATTAGAAGCATCACATTTCTTCACCTAGTGTTTTGTCTGGAAAGAAAGCAGTCTTCTCTATCTTTTTAATTACCATATTTTAAAAGTAATTTTATAATTAAAGCAAGAATGAGAGCAGATATTTTCTAGACTGCACTCCTGTTCTAAAGATACACCTATGTTTTTTGAAATCCATTCATTACTTTGAACATCATTGAAATTCCCTTGAACTAATTTCTTCAGGGATTATAATTGCATTTTATGGCACTCTGTGTGGTAATTTTTCCTTGGAAACTGAATTAATATCTTAAACATTAGCCCCATCCTTACTGTGAAGCTTTCAGTAGGAGGGCACTCTTATTTAGTAGGTAAAGCCTGAGAACTGTGGTAGCTAGGACTTTTACCATAATCATTGCGTTACTTGTACTCTGCTGAGTCACATAAGTTATATTATGCCCAGACCAAAATAACCTGACAGAAAAAATGACAAAGTCCTTTTAGTAATTCCTCTCCTCAGTCCTTGTGGCTACTTTGTTCCTTGTTGAATGTCACTGAAACCATGCTTTTCCATTAGGACTGGCCACTCCACGTATCAGCCAAAACAGAAAACCAACCTTTTAAAAACTGATAAAGAAACAGCCAATCTGGGTCACATTCAGAAGACTGAGCTTGTTTTCATTTGTGGAAATATTCAACAACTTTCTATTGAGAGATATGGGTTTGCAAGCTGGTTTATCACATCAGGGTTGTGGTGTTTTGTGAGTTTGTATCAGCATGTAATTGGACATTGCCAGCAGCATTTATAGTTACGTGGTGCAGCTGATGCTCCAAATCACTGCTTGTAATCTGACACATCTCAAAGGACTTTCTAAGTTTCCTTTGGAGACAGCTGGCTAGGTTAGCTTGACCCACTGAACTTTTTTATCTATAAAAGGTTCTTGAAGGATTAGCGGCAGCTATAGGCTAGTGTTATCCTTTAGACATCGTAGGACACGGGTGTCTCAGTATGTAACTTTGAATGTGGCTGCCCAGAATAAACTGTCAAGTAGCAGGAGTCTTGAACTATCAACTGTCATAAACAGTCATTGATGAAGTATTCCTTCCCTTCTCTGTAGATCCAAAACCGTATTAGTTATATCCTTCCCTCACACAGCCTTTTTGAAAATGTTTGACTCCAATTTACTATCAGTTCCTAACACAGCATGTCCCTTGTTCATTTCTAGACATAGTTAGATGTCTACTTGTGTTAGATGAGATGACAGGTATGCATCCCATTCAAAAGTGATAGATGGAAATATTGTGCTATCAGCTTCTACTGATAGGAGTACTACAGCAGGCAGTTTCTCATGGATATCTATAAACAGGCCGATTTAGTTCTCTTTAGGAGTACTGTGTTACTTACAGGCATATCACAATGTCACTTTACATGACAGCCTTTCTATTTTTCTAGTTGCAATATTGACAATTAAGCTGTGGTGATATTCTGCTAAAAATTTGCCAGATATTCCAAACTTGATTTTTCACCTTTTATGTACAGACCGTTGCTAATAACTTGCCTTAAAGCCATCATCAAAACAACAACAATCCATAAATCTACAATTGGTTAAGAAACAAATTATGATTTCAAGTCTATATACCTGCAACTCCTGTTACAGACCACTGCAGTAGGACTAATACAATGTATTTGAATTAGATGTCACAAGTTAACACTGATGCATTTGCTTTTGTTACAGACTTGTTTTGAACTGTTTCATGCATCAGTCAGTGTTAGCTATCACCTTGCTTATGAAGTGTTAAGTTCCTTTTATGAAGTCGTTGTACACTTCACCACAACCCACACCAAAGATAAGAATGAGTTCTTATTGACAGAAAATTGAGAAGGTGGCAATTCAGGGTGAGAGAACGAGCAGTAAGCCATAAACACCCAGAGAAACCACAGGTGGCATTACAACAATAGGAATGCCTGGTGTGCTGTGTAATGACTGGCATGACATTTGAAGTTGTGATTGAAGTGACCATCTCCTGTTGCTTGATTCCTTCTGTGTTCAGGGAAAGGGGATGTTGTGTTCCTTGCAGATAACTGCGATTGCTCCTCAGTAGCAAGATGCAATCATCACTTTCACTTTCCACTGCAACCTACTCATGGTATCCCACACTGACCAGCTATGCAGGTCAGAAGGGTTCACATCACCAAACATATCAAATTGAAAGCTTGCTATATTGGGCACTCTGCACAAGCAAGAAAGACAGACTTCACTGTTAATCTGATCTTCCAGGCTAGGAAAGTGCTTTGCCCAAGTCATGCACTATGTTGTCATACAGCAGTCAAATCTATGCAGTTATTTGCTGTGCAGAAAAAAAAGGATTTGTTTTCACTTTCTCCAGGCTGGTTCTAGTTTTTATTCCAACTTACCTCGTACGTAGAAGACATTT
Organism: Strix aluco; assembly: GCF_031877795.1. NCBI lineage: Eukaryota > Metazoa > Chordata > Aves > Strigiformes > Strigidae > Strix > Strix aluco. Next base: position 31,529,154 of record NC_133971.1, read on the forward strand.
TCTTGGGTCATTCATATTGCTCAGCAAAAGTAAAGTGTCTTACGGGTAGTTCATTATCATCTTTCATTGTTCTTTTCATTGTTACAAGTTCAGTTACAAGTTCAGTTACAAGTTCAATCTCCAAAGAGTTCCAACAGGAGGTATACTGAGGAATAATCTATACCCTATTACAGGTATTTTGCAGAGTGGTAGGACACTGGAGGAAGTGGTCAGAGACCTGCTACACCACTTGGATGCACACAAATCTGTGGGACCGGATGGGTTACACCCAAGGGTGCTGAAAGAGTTGGCAGATGTGCTCGCCAAGATGCTTTCCATGATTTACCTGAAGTCATGGCTAACTGGGGAGGTCCCATTGGACTGGAGGGTAGCAAATGTGACACCCATCTACAAGAGAGGCAGGAAGGAGGATCCGGGAAACTATAGACCTGTCAGTCTGACCTCGGTGCCAGGGAAGGTCATGGAGCAGGTCATCTCAAGTGCCATTAAAAGTCATATAATGGACAACCAGGGGATCAGGCCTAGTCAGCACGGGTTTATGAAAGGCAGGTCCTGCCTGACAAACCTGATCTCCTTCTATGACAAGGTGACCCGACTATTGGACAAGGGAAAAACTGTGGGTATTGTCTACCTGGATTTTCAAAAAGCATTCGACACAGTTCCCCATAGAATTCTCATAGAAAAACTGGCTGCCCATGGCCTGGATGAGCGAACAGGCTGCTGGGTCAAGCACTGGCTGGATGGACGGTCCCAGAGAGTGGTAGTCAATGGAGCTAAATCCAGCTGGTGGCCGGTCACAAGTGGTGTTCCTCAGGGCTCGGTGTTGGGACCATTTCTGTTCAACATCTTTATTGATGATCTTGATAATATAAAAGTAACAAGCTTTAGAAAACTCTTTTCTCTTAGGATATTATTAATAGCAGGAATAATTAATAAATAGATATTGTTATATAGGTGTAATTAATAGAGCACAGGTGCTCTAGGAACAATACTGACAGTTTAAACAACTTAGAAAATCTAGGTAATGAAAAGCTAGACATAGATTAAGTATATGTTAATTAGAACATTTTGAGTCTTTTCTCAGAAGTTTAAAAGTGAATTATGATGAAGATTGTTCAGAAGATAAGTAAATATGATGACCCAAGACTGCATCAGTGAACAGTGGTGTCCGAAAAGGAATTAGAAAGGCACGATAAGAACTAGCCGAAACTGTGCAATACAATGGACTTTTGAAATTGATGATGATTTAAGAGCTGAAAGTTCCTGGAAAATCACCAAAGACTGTTTGTATTGTATGCTATATCGTATATAGAGAGGTTTTTGTCAGCTGTTGCCACTCACAGAGGTGATGGCCCAACTCTGACTTGTTAATAAAGCAAGCCTAGAGGTACCCACAGTCTCGTGAAATCCTTTAACAGATAAGGACACAGAATGTATCATCAGTAAGTTTGCAGATGACACCAAGTTAAGCGGGAATGTTGACCTGCATGAAGATAGGGAGGCTCTACAGAGAGACTTGGATAGATTGGATCGGTGCGCCAACGTTAACAGGATGAGCTTCAACAAGGCCAAGTGCCAGGTCCTGCACTTGGGCCACAACAACCCCATGCATCGCTACAGGCTTGGGGAGGTGTGGCTGGAGAGCTGTCTGGAAGAGAAGGATCTCGGGGTTCTAACTGACAAACAGCTGAACATGAGCCGGCAGTGTGCCCAGGTGGCCAAGAAAGCCAACAGCATCCTGGCTTGTATTAGAAATAGTGTGACCAGCAGAAGTAGGGAGGTGATAGTCCCCCTGTACTCTGCCCTGGTGAGGCCACACCTGGAGTATTGTGTCCAGTTTTGGGCACCTCAATACGAGAGAGATATCGAGGTGCTGGAGCAAGTGCAGAGGAGGGCAACGAAGCTGGTGAAGGGCCTGGAGAATAAATCCTATGAGGAGTGATTGAAAGAGCTGGGACTGTTTAGTTTGAAGAAGAGAAGGCTAAAGGGAGACCTCATCACTCTCTACAACTACCTGAAAGGACATTGTAGAGAGGTTGGTGCTGGTCTCTTCTCACAGGTGATTAGTGACAGAACGAGGGGGAACGGCTTTAAACTCCAACAGGGAAGGTTCAGACTGGACATTAGGAAAAATATTTCCACAGAACGAGTGGTTAGACAGTGGAATAGGCTGCCCAGGGAGGTGGTGGAGTCACCATCCCTGGATGTGTTTAAGGGTCGTTTAGATGAGATGTTGGGGGATATGGTGTAGGGGAGAACTTTGCAGAGTAGGGCTGATGGTTGGACTCGATGATCCCAAGGGTCTTTTCCAAGCTGAACGATTCTGTGATTCTGTGATACTGTCCATTAAACTTCAGTAAAAACCTCCTGAGATATACAATCAGGTGTTTCAGTTCAAAAGTGCTTTATTTCCATTATTTAGCCATGGCCTGAGAAAAGAATCAACACAGAATAAAACATAGCAAATCAGATCCTTTAAAGCTTTATATAAGGCAAGCTTTGCGCTTTGCTGAGTGCTTGAGCAAAGCTGTTAAGTGTTAATGCATACAATCTATCTAGCCAGCTAACTAGTTTAATCCATCACAGTGTGTGAAAACATAAAAGCAACCCAGCTGTGACAAGTTAATAGTAGGGTTAGGCAGTAAAAGGTAACAAAAACACACTTTGATTAATGATCCCGAATTGTCCAGCTCTAGTACAGATGGCTTTTGTCTAGGTTTATTTAGTGGCCAATCAATGCAAAATAGATCTGGTAATTTAAAACATTATACCAGAGCAGAAGTGTTGCCCCATACTGATAAAAGCTGGAGAAAATAACCACATTTTCATAGGGAGTAAAAGTAACAGTTTATATAACTAGACCTACTTCAGAGGAAGAGAGATAATTAAAATACACCAAACTCAAGGGTCATTCCAGTAATACCTGTAGTGGAAGGCATGCTATAATTTGAATAAAATATGAACCATGCAAACTATTACTCGAAGAGTGAAACAAAACTTTCTTTGACCTCTAAAATGTGTGAAGCATTTCCCTTTCCCTGCATATTAGTTTTTGTTTCCATAACCCTCCACAAGCAGTTTCCAAACAGGGTCAGGAAAAAAAAAACTTGATGAAACATAAGAAGAAAAATTGCTTTCCTGTCATCTCTCAAATCTGTGGTGTTTTGAATATTCCACTTAAGTATCAAAAAAACACGTACACTTTGGAATATATCAGTGCACTGGTCAGCATTCCTTCTCCTTTAGTGCATAGAGCCTTTCCTGTTAAAACCATCTTTGAATGAATACACACAACACAGTTCCTGTGACCTCAGGATCTGGGAAACCTGGGACAGAGCCTCCCAACCTGAGGAATTCAGGCATCTGTTACATCTTAAGGGAGTGCTGTGAGCATCAAGCTGTAGAGCTTAATTACCTCCTCTGGACATTTTTCAACAAACAGATGTCATAGAATCACAGAATCGTTCAGGTTGGAAAAGACCCTTGGGATCATCAAGTCCAACCATCAGCCCTACTCTACAAAGTTCTCCCCTACACCATATCCCCCAACATCTCATCTAAACGACCCTTAAACACATCCAGGGATGGTGACTCCACCACCTCCCTGGGCAGCCTATTCCACTGTCTAACCACTCGTTCTGTGGAAATATTTTTCCTAATGTCCAGTCTGAACCTTCCCTGTTGGAGTTTAAAGCCGTTCCCCCTTGTTCTGTCACTAATCACCTGTGAGAAGAGACCAGCACCAACCTCTCTACAATGTCCTTTCAGGTAGTTGTAGAGAGTGATGAGGTCTCCCTTTAGCCTTCTCTTCTTCAAACTAAACAGTCCCAGCTCTTTCAATCACTCCTCATAGGATTTATTCTCCAGGCCCTTCACCAGCTTCGTTGCCCTCCTCTGCACTTGCTCCAGCACCTCGATATCTCTCTCGTATTGAGGTGCCCAGAACTGGACACAATACTCCAGGTGTGGCCTCACCAGGGCAGAGTACAGGGGGACTATCACCTCCCTACTTCTGCTGGTCACACTATTTCTAATACAAGCCAGGATGCCGTTGGCTTTCTTGGCCACCTGGGCACACTGCCGGCTCATGTTCAGCTGTTTGTCAGTTAGAACCCTGAGATCCTTCTCTTCCAGACAGCTCTCCAGCCACACCTCCCCAAGCCTGTAGCGATGCATGGGGTTGTTGTGGCCCAAGTGCAGGACCTGGCACTTGGCCTTGTTGAAGCTCATCCTGTTAATGTTGGCGCACCGATCCAATCTATCCAAGTCTCTCTGTAGAGCCTCCCTATCTTCATGCAGGTCAACATTCCTGCTTAACTTGGTGTCATCTGCAAACTTACTGATGATACACTCTATGTCCTTATCAAGATCATCAATAAAGATGTTGAACAGAAATGGTCCCAACACCGAGCCCTGAGGAACACCACTTGTGACCAGCCACCAGCTGGATTTAGCTCCATTGACCACCACTCTCTGGGACCGTCCATCCAGCCAGTGCTTGACCCAGCAGCCTGTTCGCTCATCCAGGCCATGGGCAGCCAGTTTTTCTATGAGAATTCTATGGGGAACTGTGTCGAATGCTTTTTGAAAATCCAGGTAGACAATATCCACAGCTTTTCCCTCGTCCAATAGTTGGGTCATCTTGTCATAGAAAGAGATCAGGTTTGTCAGGCAGGACCTGCCTTTCATAAACCCGTGCTGACTAGGCCTGATCCCCTGGTTGTCCATTATATGACTTTTAATGGCACTTGGGATGACCTGCTCCATGACCTTCCCTGGCACCGAGGTCAGACTGACAGGTCTATAGTTTCCCGGATCCTCCTTCCTGCCTCTCTTGTAGATGGGTGTCACATTTGCTACCCTCCAGTCCAATGGGACCTCCCCAGTTAGCCATGACTTCAGGTAAATCATGGAAAGCATCTTGGCGAGCACATCTGCCAACTCTTTCAGCACCCTTGGGTGTAACCCATCCGGTCCCACAGACTTGTGTGCATCCAAGTTGTATATCACTGAGCTTCTTCTCTTTTCCACTAGCCACATTTTTATTTGAACATAATTACTTATAAAGTCCTGAAGCAATCTAATTCAATTTGGTGTCAGTTTGCTGCTTTTCATTCTCTTCAGGAGGTTGGCGGCCTCTTCCCTGTTCAGGTGATTAATTGTGCTACCTTCGTTTGAAGTGTTTAATTGACCAGCATCCCACAGATTCACCAATATGGAAGCTTTTTGGGTGAAGTCATGAAAGTCTAAAAATTATGATCCTAGGACCTTTACAGACCACAACCATGGAAGATACCACACAGTAACTAATCACTGGGGCACCTCTAGCTGTCCCTATTCTACCTCAGCTATATCTGTTTTGATTTAAATATTTGTTTTGCACTGACGTTTATGTACTGATGCTTTCTCTGCTTGACAGTACTTCCTGTACTTTGGATTGTCGGTGCCAGTAATTCTCTCCATGGTTTCAAGTCTGACATCCAAGTGCCTTTCTGAGAGATGCCCCCACTCTCCCCATCTTTCTCAGGAATGGGGATATTAGGCTTTCCCACCAGACTTCATGGTGCCTAATATGAAAGCTGCAAGCATCCTCCCATTAGACGACAGTGACTATGTACATGGGTTAAACTTCACTGGTTGTAAATGTTGATGGTAGCAAGTGTTTGCAATGTTGTACATACAGTACTTCTGGAAATATAATGCTTCTTTTAGATCAGGTGGCCTGATGGAGGCACCCTGTGGTATTTAGATTTAACAGCTAGTCCAAAAGGGTAGGTAGACAGACCTGCTAATCAGCAACATGTCAAATGAAATACTAAAATATGATTTCACCTGAACAATGCAAAGACAATGCTTACAAAGATGGCCATGCAGTACAGGGTGCTAGGATGATTAGCTCTACATATTTATTTCTGAAGAGTGACACCAGCACAAATAATTTTTTTTGTTGTAGTCCATATACTTTTAAGGCAGCTCCTCCTGTGTTATCATTTACATGCAGCTTCTTTAGGTTGTTACACAACTGTTTGTCAGCAACCGGACATTTGTGTGACATTTGTGTGACTGGCCATCCCATTCCTGGGCTTTCCAGACCTCTACCAGCTTGTGCTCTCAGGGGCCCTGCTGTGTCTCTGACAGGTCATTGCTATAGACAGGCTTAGTCAGGTTACTGGGACTTTACACAATTGGGCTTAAAAATGTCTGTGGATGTGCTTATTTATACATGCACGCATAATATTTGGTAACTTCTTGATGTTAAAAGAAATCCAGTCACAACTGTGTTGTTGAAATAGGCTACAGCTTTGTTCCTTCCAGGTTATAACAATCCTGTGTAATTCCTGAACTGCATTTGTTGTTGTATTCCAGGATGAGTATGTGGAGTACTCTCAGAATGATTACATAATGAGTTCTCATCATAAATCCCAGACTGAACAATACTTATTTCATATTTGTGATCAAGGAAGGCCAGAAGGGTCTCCTGAATAGGTGGAAATATTTGAAGAACATATGTGAAGAGAGGATTGTCCCTCAGGTAGTGTGAATGACACCAGGTGGATGAAATAGTCAGTAATGAAACACATAAAGAGAGAGTAAAAAGCATGTGTTAAAGCAAGCCCCCATTTAATTGCTGTAGAAGAGATTATGAGTATCATGGAAGTGATGAGTTTTAAAGATGGACAAATACAGTAGCACTTCAGTGCTGTGAGAGCAACATAAGTATGAGAAGGAGATAGTGGAAAATCTGACAGATAGCTGGTTAGGGTGATGACAGTCTCAGATTAGACATTGGAGCCAATAGTTTGACTGTGTATCTTATGAACCTAGTAGGGTGAGGTTAGTTAATGGTATCTGAAGGCAGGAGTTGCTGACTGAAAAAAGGGAAAAAGAAGATGATAGTGGGCAAATGCAAAGTTACAATGACACATAAAAAGGGACATGTTTAACTTTCCATGAGACTGTCAACACAGCATTTTTTAAGATGATTCATAAAAGCCAACATGTAAAATATGGAGGACATCTAGAAGAGCTTTGGCTGTGATGGGGCAGACAGAAAAAATAATGTCTAGAGTCTCCTGTATCAGAAAACATGGTATGGTACAACCCAGATGTGAATGCCTGGAAGAAAAGACAGATCTAAAGTGATGCACAAAGTGCAGGACTAGTGATGTGATGATGAGTCTGCTCTGTTGATCTTGATGGATATGCATTAATATCACCGCTATCTCAGTGTTTATTTTACACGTGTGGTGTTCTGGTAGGCATTACTGAGGGTCATATCAGTTGGAATGATATTGTAGCCTGATAAAGAGATACAAGAACTTGATTAAGATTTTTTTATTCTCCTAAAACTTACAAAATTGTTAAACAATGTTTTTAAAAGGAACTTTGTAAAATGGGGATTTGGAGCTTAGAGAAATAGCAAAAAATATTTAAAAATAACTGTAGCTAAGTATACACATTCTTCTGGTTAAATGTCTTTCTAAATCCAAATTTGTGGTACAACAACAAATTATGAACTAGTAAAGGAATAGAATTCAAATCAGAAGTCTGTTTATATAGTATTCATTCCTGTTTTAAGGATTTTCTACATTATTCCTGAGAGATAAAATTAATTTCGGTTTAGGGATAAAATTGCCATAAAGTACCATAAAGTTTGTGTTTGGCTGTGTTCTTTTCATTTTCCCATTAGTACTTTTTAAAACAAACAAACAAACAAACAGACTTTTTAGAAATGAACAGAACAAGAAGATCATTTTTTCCCAGTCCTTTTCTCATAAGTGAGTACTACATAGAAGGAAAAGGTTAAATCCTAGACTCTTCTTTGCACTGTTCATTCTTTTCAAGGACATAATGTGATGTGACAGCCACCTTTCATCTTTTGAGAAGTTATTTGGTCTTGTCAGTTTGGAGGAAGCTGGGATCTTCACTCAGTTATTCCCTTACCAGAGCAGGGGCTAGGAAATGGATAAGGAAATGCTCTCTATGCAGCCACTTTTCTACTGATCCTTGTAGTAGAACTACTGTTGAAGGTATAAGTGTGGAATTGAGCACTCTTAGGCTAGCAGTAACTTATCATCCTCTGGGAGCAAGGAAGAAGCAGAGAAAAAATTTATTTCCAGTAGGATTCTCATAATGTCTTTGGGAGACTGTAGCTCTAATATTGGGCTGCTACAGGCTGCATCTCTGCCCTTGTTGATACAAGAAGTCCTGGTTTGCTGTGTATGTGCATAAGTTTCATAATATTCCCCTTTAAAATTTGCTTATAATTTTTACAGACAGGTATGTGAATGAAAATGGGTATCTAGTAACAATGTCTGGAGCAAGTGATGTTGACATCAAACACAGTGCAAACTCTATGTGAACAGAAACAACCATTCCTGTCCAGCACCACCCTCAAAAATCACTAGTCTCAGATTGTCTTTAGAAAAGTGTATAACTACTCTGACAAATTGTCTGATGGTTTTGTGATGTGGATTAATGTCCACTAGAGGCTAGGGTGAGATCATTGAACCTGTGTTCACTTGTTCCTTAAGCCAAAGATTCTAGCTTACTGTGCCTGAACTGAAAGGTCTGGGTGGCAATGTTTTAACCCACTGCACTGCCAATATCCCAGATACTATTGCTTTCTCCTGAGGTCTGTAATACTGTCACAATGACTGCCACCTCTTTGGCAATGCAGGGAGAATGAGAGCATAAAAGTAGCAAATCATTAATCAGTTGAGCAGTTAATCTGTGTATGAAAAAAAGCACCCTTTCTGAAAGCACCAGCCTCAAAAAAGTGCTAAAATTTCACCAACTGAATCTTTTCTCAGGGACCATAAAGAGAACATGAATATGTTTCCTCCCACATGAATGGTCTAGCTCCTGAGATCTTCACTGACTTCTGTGGTTTATAAGTGGGCTTATGAGCAAATGTTCTTTCCAGAGATCACATGACTGGGTCTATTCCTCTAAATTATTCTTCATTACCTCTTAAGATTCCTCAGCATTTTCATCCCAGAAAATAACAAGCAGAGCAGCACATCCAGTTATGTTGCACTGACAGGACGTCAAGTAAATGAAAACAAATGGTTTGAGTAGTCCTTCAGGGGATAAAGAGTTCAGTTACTAAGCTACCCACCAGAAACTGTGATTTAGTCAGCTGGGATGATTTTATTTCTTTTTCTTCTGTAGTTTAACCACATAAATCTCTGTTTTATTGCTAGAGAGAGATATCAGAGAAATTTGGGACTGCTTTTGGCATGGCCAGAGTTTGTAGACTGCCATGCTGACAAGAGCTGTGTCCTTATTTGCTCGGATTTGTGAGCACATGTGTATTTTTAGCTTGCCATGCAAAAAGGTGGGTGACCTACTTGGTGGTATTCATGAATGTACTGTTACAAATACAGCATGCCTCTTTCATGTTCTTTCCCTCTGAATTTCTGTTTGAATTCTTTACTTCAGGGCTCAGGTCACTTAAAACATTAATTAAAATAGACTGGGTGACATATGAAGGAAGAGAAATGAAAATTCAAATGGTTTTACCCTGTATATGTAGAAAAGAGAATTCTGCTAACACAAATATGGAACATGGGACTTGCACTTATCTTCTCTTAAACAACCTAAGTGCATCAGCTTCACTTTTACTAAGCACTGATAATGCAGACAGGTGAAATATCTATATTGTTATTCCCTCACCCACAGTTGTGGAGTGTTGCTTAGGGTGCATCGAAACTTGTTCATGCTTGGCTGGAAAATACCGACCAAAGTGTTGTGTAGATATTTAAATCCCCTTTACAGAACTTTATGTAAAGTACATTGTGAAAGGGATTTATAACATGATAATTACTCATAGCCAGTTGTTTACTGTATACTCTTAGTTTGTACAAACTAGTTTTCAAAGTGGACATGAAGAGCAACTTTGTGACTTCACAGTCCAGGCTCTTGCATGTTAAACTCCCAGGCTCCCAGATTAACATTACTGTTAGCAGTGACAGGGGTATAGAGCTTCAGCAGTGCCAGGGAGATGCATCAAGAGCTACAGGTGCTTTCCATCTTACAGCACTAGCCTACGTCTCACACAGGCAGTTTGGTGTCCAGTCCTGAATTAATACACTTGAAAACACTAGCTATAGCCTTTGACTGATAAATGGAAGCTGTACATGTTCTCATCCTTTACAAGTGCTTCAGTGTGCTGTGATGGGTTGACCTTGGCTGGACACCAGGTGCTCACCAAGCTTCTCTATCACTGCCCCTCCTCAACTGGACAGAGGGAGAAAACATGACAAAAGGCCTGTGGGTTGAGATAAGGACAGAGGGATCACTCGACAATTACCATCATGGGCAAAACAGACTTGACTTGGAGAAATTAATTTAATATATTGCCAATCAAAGGTCATAGTAGGATAATGAGAACTGAAAACAAATCTTAAAACAGGTTTCCCCACCCCTCCCTTCTTCATGGGCTCAACTTCACTTCCAAATTCTCTACCTCCTCCCCCTGAGTGGCAGGGGAATGGGGAATGGGCGTTGTGGTCAGCTCATTATGTGCTATTTCTGCTCCTCCCTCCTCATGCTATTTCCTCTCTCCAGCATGGGGTCCCTCCCACAGGAGACAGTCCTCCACAAACTTCTCCAATGTGAGTCTTTCCCATGGTCTGCAGATCGTCACAAACTGCTCCAGCGTATGTCCCTTCCATGGGCTGGAGTTCTTCAGGAACAGACTGCTTCAGTGTGGGTCCCCCACAAGGTCACAAGTCCTGTCAGAAAACCTGCTCCAGTGTGGGCTTCTCTCTCCATAGGTCCACAGGTCCTGAGAGGATCCTGCTCCAGCATGGGCTTCCGGCCTCCTTTGGGCACATCTACCTGCTCTGGTGTGCGGTTATCCATGGGCTGCAAGTGGATATCTGCTCCACTGTGGACCTCCATGGGCTGCAGGGTGACAGCCTGCCTCACCATGGTCTGCACCACGGGCTGCACTGGAGTCTCTGCTCCAGCGCCTGGAGCACCTCCTCCCCCTTCTTCTTCACTGACCTTGGTTGTTTCTCTCTTCACTCTCTTCACTCTCCCTTGGTTGTGCAATGTTGTTTCTCTCACATATTCTCACTCCTCTCTCTGTCTGCAATTGCTGTTGCAAAGCAACTTTTCCCCCTTCTTAAATATGTTAACACAGAGGCACTACCACTCTCACTGAGGGGCGCGGACTTGGACAGTGGTGGGTCTGTCTTGGAGATGGCTGGAACAGGCTCTATCTGACATGAAGGAAGCTTCTGATATGTTCTCACAGAAGCCACCCCTGTAGCCCTCCTACCACCAAAACCTTGCCACATAAACCCAGTACATCCACTAAATCTTTCTGAAAACATGAAGAAAAACATTCTGTTTGTCCCTCTGTCATATGTTCACTTTTTCAGATCAATAGGATTTAGACTGCTGGGGAATCATGACATTAAAGCCAGAGCTATGCAAATTTTTCCTCACTTCGTTACAAAAGCTTTGTCTACGGTCAGTTTGCAAGCAGCTTCAGGAAAACTCAGGAGGCACATGCCATTATGAATTTTCTAGTTTCAAAACCAGATACTCTCTTCTGTCTTCTCAGCAAGGATGCTTGGTGGGATTGTAATTTATAAGTGGATGAAAGAAAGGAGGTATTATTTCCACCTGTTATTATTTACACAATAGTCTCACATTTCTGTAATATAATATGTCTTAGTGTGTTTGTGGCATTCTGAACTGCATTTATGGCATTTTAAACTATAGATTAGTTTGTAATAGGTGTTCTTAGACCAGAAACTATAGAGAAGCCTTAAAAAATTGGATACAAATTCGAAACATATGTAGAATTTTCAGCCATATTTTCTATCTCCTTCTATGAAAATTACAAGTATTTGAGAGCAGGATCTTGAAATGGAAGTGGCACTTCAGCCATATTGTGCTGTAACTCACATGGCACTTCAGTAATATTATGGATTTTTACAAGGCAATTCTTCCTAAAAGTTATTTTATCTTCCTTGTTTTCAATCAGTCTTATAGAAGCTGAAGCACTGGTTTAACTATTCTTTCCATGACTGTCTCTTCCAATAGCTCACATCCAAAGCACAGAGGAAAATTTCATATATACTGAAGCAGCAGACATGTTTAGGTCTATTATAGTTCTGACTTTTTTGAGGTAATAATTAGCCCCTGAACTACACCGTATTTTGAAGGAATTTCAGTGATTAAAGGTTATAGAGGGGAATAGTTAATGCAGATATTTTCTCTCCCTTATTATATTTGTCTTTTCACTAACAGTGTATTGACCTTCAATGGAAAGTATCTTGAGGCTTGCTTAAAATATGGGCACTCTTTATTAAATACATTATGGTATTTCTCCCATTGTTAAGTGTTAATGAGGAGGATAGCTGAGATATTTAAAATAACATGGAGGCTATGTTGGAATGACTATTAATTTTTTAAGAAATGGTTTAATAAAATCCAAGATAGGGTGGAAGACCAAGAAGTTTAAGTTACTGCTAACTGTGGGGGACTTTCTATTGTCTTTGCTCTAAGCAGAGGCAGAAATTTAAACACCATGATTAGGAAAACCATATCTTTATTACTTGCCAAGAAAGATCTTGTATGTTGGATTTCAAAGGCTTTTGTGTACCTAGTGTTCTTTAAAAGCAGCCAAAGAACAGATGTCACTGTACTGGGTAGCCTTTCCTCTTTTGTCTGTGGTGAAATGTACTGCTTGAGATCATGGACATTTTATTTTGGCTCTTCCTGAGACAGTAATGAGTATTGACTGACTACTCAGTCCTGATTAAGTCCCTATTACCAGGCATTCTGGCACTGCTCGAGAGATCTCTAAATCAAGACTCATATGTCTTTATAAAGCAAATGTAGAACTGAAGCAGAAATTGTGAAGTTGATGCAGGAATTGCTGGATGACATTTGTGGTTTCTACTATGCAGGAGGTCAGATGTTCATAATTCTTTGAAGTCTATGAGCTTTTCCTCTCTTAGGGGACACACTATTCCCCCCATGTGCTTAAAGACTATATTTTAATGCTGCTCTGTGATATTCCTTGGTATGCTCATATGAATAACTAATGTCAGATTAGCTTGTTTGCCACAGTGTGTAGAGATGCTTTTTGTGTATGTGCAGTTTCTTTCCAGAGAAGGAAATAAATATCTAAAGGGAAACGGAAAGGCTCATCAAACTCCTTTTGGGCTTTCACTTCAAAATAAAATTGTTTTCATTTTCTTCTCTGTCCTCACCAGACAACACTTGGGAAATCCCTCACTTTGCCCCAGAGTACCCTGGTATTAAAAGACATGGGATTAATGAAATGCAAGATGTGTTTGAAAAATGCACTGGTAACCCAGAACCTCCAGACATGGAGGTCCAAGTTCTGAACTTTCTGATCCATGAACCCATCTTTTACATTGCCATCTTCAATAGCTCATTGATGGTACTACCGAAAGGTGTTTTATCTTTAAACATCCATTAAGTATGAATGAGAAGTGGAATCTCACATCAAGGTACTGATTCTGAGTAGACAAATATTCACTTATTTTTTCCCCTGACAGTGATATCTGTCAGCATGTACTTTTGTGCCATGATGCAAAACCATGACTAGCAAATGCTAGTGCCATAGCTGATATTGCAAAGGAAGCTGTGTTTATTATATGCCTAGTACCTTTGTGCATGTGACTGTTTTAATGTTGCTGAGATCTTTTTCACACAGTTTTTAAATACCATTTTAATAGAGAAAAAACTGTGTAGCTAAGATTTCTTTTCATATCTGCATAGTCTCAGGCATGGTAATATGACAACTTAATGTTGTGTTTGTATGTACTGTCTGCAAATTTTCTGTTCTCCTATGGAATGTGATTCTGAGCATTTATATGTGTTTATTTTTCAGTACATATGATACAAGTTTTGTCTTTACTAATTCTGGTTCCCCATGCCACTTTTGTGTATTACAAATTTTGTAACTGGAAAATCTCCATCCATCTCAATAAATAGGTGAAGCAACTGCCAAAGCAAACTACATGCATAACCTGAAAACTATGAAATATAAATGTTTTTCAGCAGAACACAGATCTGGTAAAAGAATCAGTCAAACATTTACCTTTTTGAGGTGACACCAAGGATGGATTTAGAACATAGTTTTTCTTTGCTTTATTTATAATTTTTGGTACTATTAACACTTCAGATTTCGTCTAAGCAAATCTTATTCAATAGTAAAAGACTGTGGTGGTGGAATTCCTCCCCCTCTCCTGTACCACCCGGTGATTAGTGTGATTCTAACCCCCTCCTGGACCACATACCAGCCTGAGGAAATAAGCAATGATAATAACAGTAAACCAGAGCAACAAGGTGCCCCTTTGACGAGCCTGGCTCCTGCTCTCCCTATCACTTGAGACCACAACCAGAACTGCACACCCATCAAGTTCTTGTGCAACTGGTGGAAGACGTCAGAGCACCTCACTGTTCGAGTTGGACCAGAGTGAAAATTACCTGACGAAATTCAATTATCTTGGACCCTGTAAATAGTGACTCCAAGTGAGACCCTTTGAGCATTCCTGAACCACAGCCGGCCTCTGATCAGCATCTCCCATGGGCTGGCACACCTCTCAGGTGTTAACTCCTCAAGGTATCATCCATCAATAGAGCTGACAGGAGGCCAGGGCGAAGTCGACCTGCTCAAGTCTCAATTATTGTTAGTTGAGGAAAGCCAATGCGTGGTGAGTACTGTAAACTTGAGAAAAGGGGAATTTTAACTTTGAGCTAGCTTCTCTTTCATCCACTTTCTGCTTACTGATGTGTTGGAGTATAAGCAGTTATTTTCATGAGTGTGGGTACATACTGACGCCACTAGATTCAAATACTTTTGTCTGTCTGTGTGTTTGTACACCTTGTGTTTGTGACTGTGCATGTATATATGTATTGATTTAAGGTATCGTATAGTAACTTAGAGTGAATCTTGTCATCTTTGAATCTCTGGTTAAGTCGTTATTTTAATTATAAAATATTTTACTTAATTATTTTGTAAATCATTAAACTGGTTAATGATTAAGTGCTGCTAGATAGTAATAAATCTTGATTTGCTGCTAAATCATTACTGTGTTAATATTTTCATTCATGACAAACACTAAAACAATAATGTGTTTTGCCTTTAAAAGTCAGAGTTGATCAGAAATGTATATTTTTCAGTGAGGATGACTTCTTTTGGAGAACAGTATCCATGTGATTTTTGCAAAATCTAGTGTTTGCTTAAAAGAAAATCCTGACTTCCATTTATTTGTTTGCTTGCTTGTTTGTTTTGCTGTTTGTGTGTGAGTGTTTCAGCAGTTGTTTTCCTGCCTAGTGAAAATCACCTGGTGACTCCAGTAAAGTTACAGTCTCCATCCTCTTTATTCCTAGATCCCTCCTTTTAAAAAGCACATTTGGCTTATACAAGCATGGTCATGTGCTGCAGTGTATTTGTTTCTGATCAGGCCATTTTTTCACTAAGATATCTTCTGTCTCCAAAACCCCAAACTAAGAAAAAAATCTATAATTTCCTGCCTTAAAAGGACTGTAGAATTACAAAGATAGTATGACATATAAGCATTTGGATTCCTCACTCAGACCTAGAAAAGTCCCTTTTTTTTTTGAGCTTCAGTTTCCTGGAGATTGGAGGTTGAAGTGGCATTTGTGATGTAATTTCTGCAAGCAACTATTGGAGAAGCAGTCCATTAACTCATTTCAGATGACTTTGTGGATCATCACTAGCCATGGGTAAATCTTAAGCAGAGGTCAGAGGTGACAGAGTTCCTGTCTCATGCACCTTACAGTCTGCATCTTTTTTCTGAGTCTGAAACCGGCAATGAATCCCCTTGCTACCTTTTCCAAAGTCTACGGAAAGACTGCCAATCAATGAGAGATTAAGAAAGTGATGAAGGATTAGATCATAACTTGCCTCTGGTCTAGTGTTAAATATGTTGCCAAGACTCTGAAATGCGGGAGACTTCTCTGCAAATTAATCTGTGACTAGTCTTACTCTGTAGTGCTGTAGAATCTTTAATTTAGAAATCAAGTGTACAGTCAGCAATAACTATTTACTGGCTAGAGAACTAATGTGAGCAGTCAGTATGTTATTGCCTAGATATGGCTTTTTCAGAGGGGGACTGGAGATCATCTTCTTTTCTGTATTTATTATTATTAATGTTTCTCCTTCACCAGACATCTTGTTCAATAATCAAATTACAGTATTACTAGACAAGTCTCTAGCATAATTTGTTGCCATGTCTGAAACATGTAATGCCTTGAAGCCTAGCAAAAAACACAGGTAACAAGTGTCAATAAGTGACAGCTTTCTCTTTTTTTTTAGTGAGAAATTTCACAAAACAACTGTTCAGTTGATGCCCTCTTGTCATTCTTAATGTAAAGATTCAGCTACTGATTACCTGTTATTTAGAAAATAAAATCTGTGTCTCAGGTTGGTGTGACTCTGCTCTTGCAGCTGCCTCACTTCTAAATTCTCTTGTGACAGCAGGGCATGTAGAAGAAGGATGTGAAAGCCCTTTTTCTGATGGATATCTTGACATTTTCAGAAAAGAGGAGCACCAGTTATTTACAATGTTTTGTTAGTCGGGGCATAGTTTAAATCCAGTAAGTCCTGGATCAACACTGTTTAGGTTTTTTAGGAACTTCTTAAAAGATGAATGTATGCAACACTGGGAACATAGGTGTTTATTGTCTGGTGGAACAGACGGAGGAATCTATGATTTAAAAGGCTTTCCAGATATGTGGTATTTTCAGAGAGGTTTTGGTGTTTTGTTCTTTTGCAAATTGTGAGCATTCAGGAAAACACGGGTAACAAGTGTCAATAAGTGACAGCTTTCTCTTTTTTTTAGTTGATAAAATAATGTGTTGCAATGGATAGGTCCTCGGGGCAGGATTTGACAGTTTAAGTGAAGAATGGTAGGCAGAATCTCTTAGTTTGTAATACAACCTCAGCATAAGCTTGGAAATTTTTTTATGAATCACCCTGTCAGTAAAGCCTTTGTTTTTTGCCATCAACACTCTTGCCTGAACTAGCTTTTGTTACCTGCCATCTGTTTGGATCCAGAGTCCTGGCTTGGACCCATCTTTTTTACTTTGAATATGCAGATGCTGCTTGTTTAACAAATATGCATCTCTACTGCACAATAGTAAAAAAATATATATACTAGCCTTGTCACATAAAATATTTGCTCAGAAATATATAGCACAACAAAAAATTCTCAAAACATCTCCCCTTATTTCAAGCAAGTATAGATTTTTAGATAATTTCCCCTTCTCTGTGTCTTCCCTGAGAATATACAGGCAATGTCTATGCAGTTCAGGTACATTTTAGTTTAGACTGAATTATTTTTTCAGTCTCCAGTGTTTGCAGATACATGCAGTACTCAACACTGACAATATCAATTTGAGGATGATGGAGGATTGGAAGCAGTTTCTGCCACTCTAATCTGAGAAGTGCAATAAACTTCATATTCTGTATTCTGATGCTGTCTATTGGAACTAAAATCAAAGAACAGGGGAAAAAGTGCTCAACATTGGTAAATGTCAGCTGAAGTTGCTAAAGCTTTCTATATATCAGGTTACACCTTTACCCTGGGAGATCTTTCAACTTTACCATCTTGAATTTACAGAAAAGACAAATCACCATCACTATGGGGCTAAATCAATGACAATGAGAGTTAAATTGTTAGAAAATTTAACTTGATTTCTGACCTTTAAGGTCAGAATTTAGAGGAATTTTAGTCTAACAAACAGACATATTGCATGACAAGTATTTTCTGGAAGAGAGGTGACAAGAGCAATAAATTGGAAATGTTCTAATTGTTTTAGAAATAAAAAATAAATGTTTCAAGTCCATGCATGAACCCACCCTCTACCATGAATGGAGGTCAATAAAGCGTTTTCCTTTTTCACTAGGAAAACTAGTAATGGTTAACTATTTAAGGGGCATGCAGCTTGTTTCATCCTCCACCTGTTTGAGAGAGGAGGCTTGTTTTTTCCAAAACTTTGTAGGATATCCTTAAGGCAAATATTGATTATTTACTGCAAGAAGTCTTAAATAAAGACTGATAACACGCCTTCAGAAATCATTATTTAATAGTGAAGCTGAAGGCACTACATGAAAAACATAAACATTAGAATTTAAAACACACTAACAGCAAACACTGCTATCTTTAAAAGAAGAAAAAATTCTTGTTTACTTGGAAACTACTTCATGTTTTCAATACAGTGTCAGGTGGATGCATAACACTGTGTTAGACTCAAGGATTGAAGATATGGATGGATATCAAAAACAAATCCATTTGTTAATAGCTGTAGTCCATGTGTTTTGAATATTTCCACAGACCAATAAGCCTTTGGAAAGCAAAGAACTTATTCAAGGTGGTCCAGAGTTTACAGAATCATTCCTTTATTTTTTCTGTGGGAGGAAACCAGGGAGTGATATGGTGAGATGAAAATAACTACAGGATTTTGAAGTGTATTTCTCTGTTTTAAACAAATTTACCAAAGGAAAAAAAGGAGTATTGACTAATAGATCTGTGTCTCACTGGCAGTTACTAGGATCTTTCCATTTCATTTGCACAGGTATTAACTGTAATAACAGTGTAGCTCTTGATTGTCCAGTCATTATGTTGTATTTTGTTTTAGCAACTCTAAGAATTTGGGTTATATGCAGTTAAGTCTTGGCCACTGGTCCATGGTTGCTCCTGTAGCAGAATAGTGCATGTGTTTTAGAAGTATTTTTAAATGTTACGCTAATTTTACTGTTTTTTGTAACCGAGCAATACTTTTGTTAGGACCAACATGCCAGAAAAAAACTATTGACTAGGACAGGGTGCATGAAAGAATTTTACAAATGAAAAAATTCACAAAAGTTGTACCACATAATAAAAAAAATCCATTAAGTAAAAGAAGGCTTAAGCTTATCACTCAATTAGCTGAGGTGTTGAACATTTGTCTTTTACAAGAAAAAAAGTTCTAGTCAAACTATAATTACATATAAAAGGCCACTCAGAAAATGAATGTTTATAAGTATAAATAATGATCCAGCTACAGCTATGTGGAGAATTTATCATTAAATAAAGGAAGAAGAAGAGGTGCTCATGCAAGCAACCTCCTTTTAAAAGATGGGGCATTGGAGAACACTCAAATAGAATTTTCTATTGATTTTGATGTAATACTTAAATATAAAAAATATTAATGTTAAGTAAGTCTCTGCCTTAAAGGAAAGACCAACAGAAGAATTCTGAACATTCAAGATGTTAAGAGAATTACCAGAGTTTACTCTATGGCATGTCTTTACTCAAAACATGACTGGTTGGAAAACTGGAAGAAAAATAAATGTTATGCACTTAACTTTGTCAATCAAATTATTTATGTTCCAAGGTGAGCAGCAGTACAAGTACTAAATTTATCACAACAGAGAGAATAGCTAAATTACACTCAGTAACAAATATTTTATAAAGAACAACTATCACTAGAAAAGATTTGGGAGCTTTAAGGTAGCTAATTAAATGAGATCAATATAATACTTTTTCCATATACACCGTAAATAAAGAATTTGATTGTGATTTAATCATTTGATAGTTACCTTGATGCTTATTTTCAAATCTTTATTTCAAAAATAATGCTAATCAGCCAAAATATTTTCAGAGGTTTAGATTTGGCCTGCATACCTCAGATTTCACTGAACACTAAAAATAGTGTTTGGTATCTATGCTAGAGATACCTGATGCAGAAATTTAAAGCTAAGTGAGAATGTTGCTCCTAAAACCACCAAAGGCAGCTGAGCAGGCTGGTGTGGGCTGGCAGTGCTGGTGTTGTTGGCTGGCAGTGCTGGTGTTGGCTGGCAGTGCTGGTGTTGCTGCACACAGCTTAGAGGCAGCCTCAGGTACCAGAGCTCTGCCTTGTGTACATGTCTTTGATGTGATGCAGTACTGTGCACAGATATAAATGGAAGGTTATCATTACACTTCAAGCAGAGGAGACAGATTTTTAGAAGCTGCTTCTTTTCCTCATACTCTGTTGCGATGTGAGAAAAGAAGGGAAAACATGAACTGTAGAGATAAATCACAAAGAAATTAAAATTTTAGAGAAGAAACAACTGAAGGAGCCAGGGTGCTTAGAAAGATTTTGGGGAAAAGATTTACAAGCGCCACACAATCATGCAGTGGGTTAAGAGCATAATGAAAGAAGATTAAAGAAGGTAAAAGAACACAGCCTGATCAAAGCTAAGAACTGAAGGGAGCTCAGTAGACTTTTCCTTGTTCCTTTTGGACTCTTCAGCAAAGTCTGTCTATGCAGGGAAGAGGAATCCTGCTAAGGAAGTATTTCACTGCCTGTCTCTTATGGGAGAATGCTCCCTGCTATGACTATGCATCTCCAGAAAGGAGAAGGGTCTGCTGCCACTTTGATTCAATCCCAGTGTTGCCACCCTGCTGTTTCAGATTGAACCTTGTGAGATATATATATATGCTTGGTGCTACATTGCCTTGTGGACAACATACTTAGAAATTTCAAGTTCCTTAGGAAACAATCCTTCCGTCATAAGAGCATATGCTACATTGTCTTACCTGAGTCCTTCTCCATGTTTAATTGTCAGTATATTACTTCAGGTTTTGTCAGTTTAGCGCTTAAAAAAGAAAAAAAGCCCTGTATTAAATTCAGCATATTTTTTAAAATTTTTTTATATCTTACTGTCTCAGTCCCAGAAACTTCATTAGTATGTGTCAAGCTGGATCCATATGAGTTTAAGTCCTGTGGCAGAAGGATGCAGTGCATCAATTCAGAGCTGTTTTCAAGTGTCACAGAGTAGCTAGGTTTCACTTGGTGGAACTGGAGAGTGCCAGTTTGTGTCAGATTGATGAATTATGTAAAACTGGGTTTCCTTATGTATTATTAATCACCCCAAACAAAGGAAGACATTTTAATTAATTTGTCATGATTTTTACCTGTTACTTCCAAAGTTACTCATTCAAATTAAAACCTCCTATTTTTAAGACCTGCATCTTGTTAAAAATGCAGTGAGATTTTTGTTCTCAGTGTCTGTTGAAAGATGTAGAAAGTTATACAGAAGTCTATAGTGTTTAAAAGAATTTGGGGTGATACTTTGTAGACATCAGCAAGGAAACCTGTACCCACAATATTTTAATGCAGGAGTAAGTTAGTTGCCTGAAAGACTTCACGGAAGGAGTGCTTGCATGCATGATCAGAGGCATCAATGGTTGAACATGTGGTCCCTTGCTTCTTTATTTTTTTTTTGAACAGCAGATGAGAAAACATAAAACCTATGCTTAACTTTATAATTCTATATAGGTCCATTACAGACTGTTCTTCAAACAGGTATCTGACCTCCTTGTGCTTAATTTTACAATGTTGCTTTACTTCACTTTGAAAATAATGTATATATCAGTGATCATGTAAGAAAAGTATTTCCACTGGGGTTCATTCATTTGTCATGTGAACAAAGCTTAAAATAACTTTGCAGCCAAGAGATTTGTTACTGTGGAAAAGCCTTAGAGTGGGATTTAGTTTCAGTGTGAACAGCAGAACACAATAGGCAGGCTGATATTTCCTCTCAGCCAGAAGTACAAATTAAGTGCCTGAGGCCACTTCAGTGTTGAGATCAAGTTTTTCTTTACTGCCACTCTCTTTCCTTCCTTCTCTCACTGAATGCATGATTAAACTATCAAGCTTGATGTACTCATTGTCTCTCTTTTGTCTTTGAAAATGCAAATAAAACCCTTCACTTTTATAATTTTTTTTTTTGTTTTTTTAAAGTGAATTAGTGGTGAAAACAAATGGACATGACTTTCCTTTCTATTCATGGAATAGACTCAAGAGTAATGCCATTCGTATTATATTGGCACCAAATCTATGCGAGAGATGAAATCAAGTTGACTTCACCAGGAAGTATGTGTACTCTCTGGAAGTTACTGTGCTATATCTAGGAACCTACATTTAAATGGTCTGTTTAAGATTTTGTCCTCAGTGTCTCTTATTTGGGAATGAAACATAAAGCAGGAAGGCCAAATTCCCCTCTGGAGTACAGCAGTATAAATGAAAGCTCCCTGAAGGTGCTGGTGTTGGTACCAGTGAAGGAGATGCCAGAATCAAACAAAAGGGGTTTTCCTTTAGGAGTTTATTCCCCTTTAACAGCATGGAGGGGACAAGCCTGATGAATGTTATTCCCCTGCTGACAACAGAGTTTGATTCTAATGACTGGAAACTTAACAGCTAACAACTTTGAGGAAAAACAAGGTGGTTTCTGTTTCTGCATGTTTTGTGTGTACCACTGCTGTACATATTGTGCACTTTTTCAAACCTTTTGAAGAAAAAATTTATTTTTGTATTTACAATAAAACTCAGATGAGTAACATTTTTTTTTCTGATAGATACTCTGAACACACTAGCAGGTAATTCTGATTTATTAATACAATGAAGATTATGGACTTGGATTCAATGTTTACTTGAAAGCTCCCAAATTTTGTAGTATCCTTTCCCTAATTTATGAGCATTAAATGAATTGGAATTGAAAGGTCTGAAGGAGTCACAGTAAAAGAGAGATTTTTCAGATCATCTGGTAACTGTATTTTTGTGTAACATGTAAGCTTATGCTTTCTTAAACAAACATATGACGTATAGTTCACATCAAACCCATCATCTCTCTCTTTCTCTCTCCAAATGTATGCTGCACCATAGTAATATGGTTGCCTTAGGTTATTGCAAAGTATTGGGTAAGCATCATAGGATATGATGATATATGATGAGGTTTGACACAATGGGATGTGTACAGGACTGCTCTACAAATGAAAAAGAATACTCTATTTTATAAGAAAGAGGTATTATTTTCTAAATGGACTGCAGAAAAACTGTTAACTTGAATGTTAATATGATTTACAAAATGATGCACACTGGTATTGCTAACAGTGTTCTGCTGGGAAAAACAAGCAACATCTTCTAGCTAAACTTTAAAACTGAGTTTATGCATATAAAAATCTACATTAGTTATTTCCTCAGGTGTTATAAGATCAGAATTAGGAGAAAACATTCTTTAAAAATAAATCATACAAAGATCTCACACTTCATTCCATCAAAGATTTCTCTCTAAGATTATACATTAGCATTCTCCATGCCCCAGTGGACATAGCGTGGATATATCATTATGAAACTGTAGAACCATGCCTATTCATCCTCTACTTCAGATGAAAAACGCCAGTCACATGTTTGAAGTTGTATAGAGCCACTGGCACCTGGAAAAGTACTCTGGGGAAGCACACCATATTCTTCCCCTGTTATTGTAGCCTTTCTCAAAGTGTTTCCTAACAAGAATTTCCTAACAGGATTCTAGACTAGAAGGAACTTTGATCTGATTCAGAGTGACTCAATCTGTTTATAGTCACTGTAAAGGGAGAAGACTACAGTTTTGTAAATTTTGTGCCTGACTGTCATGTTTTCATGACATTTAGTGCAGTTGTTATATACTCATTTACTCCTTTCATGTAAATGCTCACTAATAAAACAACAGCTTACAGCACAAAGAACAAGTTTCTTTCAAAGGCTTATTTGTGGTTATTCAGCTTCTCTTACAGTTCTCTCCCAAAGGTTTCCACGTTGTTTTTGCAGTTGAGAACTGGTCTTAACAGTGTAGTGTTGAAATAGTGGTCTCACTAGTGTTCTCAAGAGAGGCAAAGAAGCAGTCATGCCTCAACCTGCTGCTGTCTGATACTATCTCTTTCCCACACAGGAGCATTTTTAGCCTATTTTGTGAAGTGCTGTAGGGAGTCTTCAGGTGAAGTGGCTATCTATGAGGACACAAGAGCACTCTCAGAGTTGTGTCTCCTGGATGATCTCTTGCACTCTGTTCTCATTCTGTTCTTTTACTGTCATGTGCCAGAGACAATTCTTCTCCAGGTACCCGGTGAGTGTGTCTGACATACGCACTAAAGATCATACAGATTGCTAGATGTTGATATGAGATTTTCCCCAGTCATAGTAACAAACCTACGGTTCATGGTCATCTTCTGCTATGATGTAAACTATGCCAGCTGGGAACCTTAGACATATTTGACCTGTTGTTTTTCCTACCATTTCAGACACGTCTTGTATAAGTGGCGTGTTGGCTTCTTTTTATCTGTCCCAAGGCATATAGTTAAAACCTGAAGCGGTCTGAAATGCTTTGGCATAATCAAAGCCTTTGACCTTAGTGTAATGAAACTCAACTGTACTTGTATCACCTGTAATTAAACAATTTCAGACTACACGGCCTGAGTACTTTTGGTATGAGACTAGGTTTTAATTTATTCAAATAATTTAATCTCTTTAAATGAAGAAAAAAAAAGAAAAAGGAAAGGATCTTGAATAAATTTTGAAACACAGCCACTCATTTCTTTTCAGGCTCCATGTTCTTTGAAGACTGATTTTATATTGACTCCTTAACTGAACATTCTTGAACTTTTCTTTCTTTCCAAACTTTGTATCCAAAATCTGTATCTCATCTGGTCTTTATCTCACAGCTGTCATAAAGAAAAAGAGACCATGTTAATGATTTTAATTGAGGATTATATTTTCCCTTCTGAATAATTTTGAGATAAAGATTGCATAGCATATGCTCTTTTGATCTATTCAGAGAAACAGCGAGTATGTAGTTTGCCGTCAAGATAATTTAAATAAGTGCCAGCAAAGCTTTGATGGATATTAGAAACCTAAAAATCCCAAGACAGATGGGTTGTAGGAATGTCTGAATTGGAGCACACCTGGCTTAAGTATTCAGAAAAGTCTGTTCCTGAATCATTGTGACTATTCTAGGCCACACCTGGAGTACTGTGTCAAGTTCTGAACTCACCAGTACAAGAGAGACATGGACATACTGGAGAGATCCCAGTGAAGGGCCTCTAAAATGATTAAGGGACTGAATCATCTGTAATATGAGGAAAGGCTGAGAGAGCTGGGAGTGATAAGCCTGGAGAAGAGAAGGCTCAGGGGGGATCTTATCAATGTATATAAATACCTGAAGGGAGTGGTGCAAAGAGGGTGGAGTCAGACTCTTTTCAATGGTGTCCAGTGGCAGGACAACAGCCAATGGGCACAAACTGAAACACAGGAGGTTTCTCCTGAAGATCAAGAAACACTTTTTCACCATGAGGGTAACTGAGCCTTGGCACAGATTGCCCAGAGAGATTGTGGTCTCCATCCCTGCAGATATTCAAAAGCCCCATGGACACAGTCCCAGGCAACTGGCTCTGAGCAGGAGGATTTGGAAGAGATGAACTCCAGAGGCCCACTTCAACCTCAACCTTTGTCTGAATTTGTGTGATCCCTTTGGAGGCCAATTTGCCATCTCTAAGGTCAAGAGCTACAAGTGTTTCACATTTTTTTAAAGCAGTATTTTAAAGCATTAGTGCCTGAGTGTGAAATATGTAGTGGAGACCTTGACAAATATATTTTTATTTGGTTTCTGTCTCATTTCCTATACTGTAAAAGACACATTAAGGGGAAATTTCTGCTGTTTCAGTTCATGATCTTGCTGAAAAAACACGTCATTCTCTTTCTTTCTTTGGGAGTTTTGTGGACAGAATGTCCCCCAACTTCACGACTATTTATCTGCTTTCAGTTTTTTTTCAAAATCTCATAGCTTCTGAATATTAATTTTCACGCGATGTTTGGCCACCATTCTCTCGTTGGCCAACTATCAGTGTTACCTTGTATAAACAGTTTCTTGTGTAAACAGAGAAAGCCTGTATCAGATATATTTTATTTTAACTTTACCAAGCTTTTATTTGACAAAAATATTTTTTGCAAATTCTGCAGAGTGAATTTGACTAGTGTCGTTGATATACACATATACAACATATATAATATGGAAATTAATCTTACTAATAGCTAAGTGAAAAAGAAAAAAGTACTTTATATTAACCAGAATGTCATATTGGTTGCAAAAGGTAGGAAAAACAACAAGAAAGGTAAATCTGAACTGATTAGGTCATCCACTTGTCTGATGACAAAAAGTTATACTAGTAGGCTTGAAAGTAAAGACCCTAACAAATGCGTGAATTGTAGGGAAAAAAAGATCACCTTGGGAAACAGGGTTAATCATAAGTAATACACCAAAGCTATTTGAATAATCTCTGGCAGGAGTAAAAAGAGACTCAGAGGAGTTGGGATTATAAATTGGTTAATGCTGAGCATTAGGGAGAACATAGCTGGAACCTACATGTTCAATTCTAGGAGTCATATTTTAGGAAAGAAATTATGGAGCATGAAGGGTCTGAAGCTGAAAGATCAACATGAATCAGAGTTTCAGAGATCTTAATTATAAAAACCACTCAGGTGTAGCTTTTGATATACAGACTCAAATAAAAAGAAATTGGAAACCATCTTCTAGACATATTTTATGGAGGACCTCAAAGACAGCAACTGCTGCCAGGTGGAGGTTTAAACTAGTTAGTTACTGCTGTGGGCCAGGCATACACTGCAAAACAGTTGTTTCCTCGCCATTCTCTCTTGTTTGCTACCTTGGAATGGATTCCAAATGTTTTTTAGGATCAACAATGACATCCAGATGAAAAGGATGTTATTTATAGAATGAAATTAGATCTTTTTTCTAACAAAACAAATTGACAAATTCACTTGTTTTTCAGAAGCATAAATAGACTGAAATAAACGTTGAGTGGAAAAGGAAAAATACTGTCAAAGTAGATCATTTTCTTAGAGTACCTTGTTTGTTCAGCAGTATGCTCACCTGCTTATGGATAACAGTGTCTAAAAACAGTGAACAGGCATTATGCCCTTTCCAAAGCATTCATCTCAACATTTGTGTCTGCCTTCAAGGATGTTGCTGTGCTCAAAACGACTGAAAAGAAGGCAGAAAACAATCTCTCCTAGTGCAAAAGTTCTTCCCTGCAAAGAATTTGCAACAGAGCAAAGCATCACAAATAAAAGCACAAAATACTATTCTTCACTTACCAATTAAAGTAAAAAACATCACCCTTACAGATTCAGTATAATGGTACTGCTCATGCCTGCCACTGTAGCAACATTAACATGTGGCAAAGACAACACCAAAATTCCTTTTGCAGTCTAGCATCAGGCTAAATGCAGCAAACTAGTTCACTTCTGTGTGCAGTTGACTAAAAAAAAAGGTTTGCAAATATGGTTTTCATCCTAAAGTAGGCTGAATTTCTGTATTCCTTACGAATTGTGTAATTAAGAAAAAAAAATTAAGGGAAAAATGAAATGCTGAAGAGACCTTCTCTGCTGTTCCCCCACCACTGCCTTTCTTCCCGTTGTGAAGTACCTTGGAAGTCAAAACTGAATATTCATATGTCCCTAGAAAACATGGCAAGCCTTCCTAGCAGGATGCTGAAGCTAAAACACTTCCTTTAATGTGTTTACATCATCTGTATTTCATGCCAGAATGTGTACTCAAAATGTAATTAGTCCACTCAGCTCGAAAGTTCATCTTCTCACTCAGGAAAGGATTGTCCTTCAGGTGAAGCAAAGGAAGAAGACAAACCTTTATTATTTTCTTCTCAGCTGATTTCCTTAAAATTGTTTCAAGTGTGGATGACAGTGTGGATAAGGGAAGACAAACTTTCTGTATGTAGCTGTGATGAACTGGAGTACGTAAGAATAGGTCAGCATGGTTTATTTTTTTTATTGATAAGTGTGGAGAAACAAATATCCTGGCACGGTAACTGTCTTCTCCTAAGAAGAGGAGACAGTTAATTATTTGAGAGTGCCATGTCTGAGAATGAAGGTCACAGTTACTGCAGTTTATATCATGGCCGCCTACTGCAATTGAGCTTAAAAGGAGGAAACAATTTTTGCGTGACTATGTCCTTTAATCTCAAGCTTAGTTCTATTAAGGTCTATGTTTTGTCTGCTTTACTGTTAAGCCATCTACCAAGGTAACCTAATTTTATCCTCTTGCAATCTCTGGTGACTATTGCCAGGGAAGTGATGTGTCATGAGTTGCATGAAAAAAACAAGAAAACGGCTTCTTTTGCATTTGCTCATTTGCTTAGAATTCGACGCTGAGAAAATTCTGGAGTCTTTATGTATGAATGAAAGATATGACAGAAAAATTCCAAAAAAACCCAAGACAAATACTAGTTACAATGTTTTGACCTTATTCACATTAAAAGGCTTTATAGGTTTTTATGAATTTAAGCCCTAAACATCATAATGTATAAACAGAGAAAGTGAAAGAATATTGAAGTATTAATGAGTCTTTTAAAGAAGTTCCTTAGATACCTCTTAGATACCTCTCTGCTCCAGATTCCCGTCTATAAAATGAGAGCATAATGGAAAAATTGAGCACTTAATCCACTTTTAAGGACTTCAGAATTTTGTCAAGTCACTTATATTCTGAACTACTGTAGCCCATCACAACTGCCTTTTATTACTATGCTAAGATACCATATAATAAAATGCAAAGGAAACATATTTAGTAAAGAACAGCATAAATGCCTCTTCTTCAAACATCTTGGTAATATCTTAAAACGCTACCATTTTGAGGTAGTTTGAAAATGTTTGTGTTTAGGAGCCTTCTAAGCAGCTGAGTCTGTTTCCATGCATGCACATGATAATATATGCAAGAAACTGAATAGCAGAGTGATGAAAAACAGTCAAGAAAGGCTGTATAGAAAGATGTGTGTGGGTAGCATCAATTATAAACTGAATATATGTGCCTAGTACTATCCATTTTAAACACAGAAATGTACCATTAACTAGTTATTGATCAAGAGCCATAATTCCTATGACTAAATTCTAATAATAATATATTATAAACAAATACATTAAAATTACATAAAATGAGCTATATTCTTTCTTGTAGAAAAGCAATTTAAGTAGTTTTGAGTATGCTATTAATATTTCTGTTACTCCCTGTTGGAAAAAAAATTGATAGGATAAAGTACTGTTATTTTTTTTTCCTACAATACAGTGGGATTTAATGAATTGAATGAATTTGTATCTGAGTCCATCTGAGGCAATTGGCTTTTGTTCCTGTCTAATAAAAGGTATGAAAGAAAATTGCACAAATACATAAGTTTAGGATGCTGCGTTTTCTGAGGCCAGCATCAACTCTCCACATCTTCTATTTCTGGTTCATATTTTACTTTCCTGTAAAAGTGTGTAACAAGCATAAAGTGCCCTTATTGCACATACGATTTTTCTTCTATTTTGTAGTGGTTCTCCAATACTGACCTGCAAAATGTCCCACTGATCTTGTTCTCTTCCTTAAAATTAAACAAGATAGTGTGCTGAGTGTTCAACTCTGTGTCTTTACAGTTGAGAAGATAACACTTTTGCATTAGAGTATAGATGGCTTTTGAGATTTTATACCTCTGAAGTGTAAGAATTCCATATTGACAGTGCTCACTTCCACATAATCGGTCAGTTGCCTAAGATTTATAACTTACCACCATCCATCTTCATAACTGCAGAATAGTTTTGACTTTGAACATAGTGGTACCCATTCTTTCATAATCAGGGGACTAGTATTTATAAACATAATTAAACACAGCAGTCTTATACTTAGTAATAAATAAAGTTCATTAGGTATTAATTATTTTTAGACTTTGTAGAAGAAAAACTTCCTCCGTCTTCCCACGACAGCAACTTGATACCAAATACATCCTTTGTTTGGTAGTAAAAAATCTCAGTATAGGTACAGATGGTACACAGAGGAGGTTTGGGTCACCAGGGAGATCTCTGTACTTTGGAAAATGTAGGAACTGGTCTTGGTGTGAAATCTTTCTTATTCACCAGGGATGCTCGGCACTACATTACCCTAGCCAGCCAAACTGGTCCCATGCTGGTAGAGAAACCAGATCTCACTTCCCATTTCCTGGAGTTGCAGAACCCACTGTGTCTCACTCCCTTGTTATTCTGCAGCCTTGGAAAAGATACTTCCTTTCTGTTAGCCCTGAATAATTGTCATATTATTCAGGTTTTAGATAACATACTCTAGGGGAACAAGCCCACAATACATTTTTCTTCCACACCAACTTTAGATTTATAGCAAATGAACAATTTAAGTTACCATTTTTGCACTTAATTTTATTTCCCCTGGGAAATTACCCTGTGTTATGTACAAAAGCTTGTACAAAGAATTCCTTTTGTGTTGAGAACCCGTATAATTTCCTACAGATTGCTTTTCTGTCTACATGTGTCTTTTAATGTCAGTGTTCTCTTAGGTGAAATATAATGATTGCCATTTGACATTGCTTTGCTAGGGTTAGGGACAATCCCAAATGATTTATTCCTAGATCCTATGGCATACAAAAGTTGTAAGATTTACCAGTTCAGCTCTCTCTATGTTATAGTTCTTCCCTTCATTTTCTCCTCCTCCATGTACACTATTATAACTCTTCCTCTTGAGCCTTATCAGTATTTCTTCAGATCCTTTTTGTCCCTCTTTTTGCTTCCAGCATTAATTTTCATGGTTATGCTATGCTAAATTTTCTGCTTCTTATATTATTCACCTCCACTCCTCCTCCTTTCTCTCTTCAGCAGAAAGACATGTCCACTTTTTCTCTTCACTGAAACTTGCTTTCCTTGTTGACAGACTTGTCTCTGGTTAAATGTGAATGTGGTTTTTCTTTTTGTTGAACACTTCCATAGTATCTTTTTAGCTCACTTGTGTGTATGAGCTGGAATACTAACTTTGATGTTTTAATTTAGATCATACATTGGATTTAATTTTTGAAGTTCAAATGGTAACATTTTTTCTCAAATATTCCTTTCTTCACTTCAGTTTGGATTTTGCCACCTTTCCCCAACTCTGAGTGTTAGGTCTTGTCAGCATGTGGATGGGAGAACTCCAAGTTTATTGAGCCAAGTAATGCTTGTCCCACAAACTATTATAGGTAAGGAGCCAACTCATGTTTCCCATGGTAAAGAGGAATGTTGTGTTTCTTGTTGTTAGACATAAGTAACGATCATTTGCAAAAACTAATCCAAAAAGCAAAGCTGTGGTATAGCACCAGCAGGATGCACAAGAATGGTATCAGTAGTTAGCCAGGTCTTCAGCTGAGGTCTGTTAGCAGCACTAAGATTAAATCAGTGGAGTTGGAATTAACTTGAAAATATAGTCAGTTTACTTACCTCTGTATTCTGAATGCCTGCAAGACTGTGCAAGATTGGAAAGGAGCAGAAGAAAGACTTTGATATTTTTATTTTTGTTGAGTATTTGTCCTGTGCTTATTTTGCAGAGCCACATCTTCATTGTGCTGATAGATAGAGAGGAAGAGGACAGAAGAGAACGGAGCAACTGCATTGATAGTTTCCACTGGGATAGGCCTAGATGCAGTTCATGGGACCACATACTTCTGGAGGAAGAGCGTGATTCTGAGAATCACTCCTGCCCTAAATGTTCCAAATTAGACAATTAACTCATGTTGATGTCCTAAAAGGCTAACCTTGGCTCACTTACTGCCAAAGCACTTCAGAGTTTGATGTGGTAATTGGCAACTTTCTTTTTTAGTCAGCACTGAACTCAAACCCTGTCATGGAGTAGGGAACTGGGAAGTGCTGTACTGTGACACGCTAACTGCGAACCCCAAACCTTCCTCCCATCAGTCATTAACTATCCCTTGGCAGTATTCAATGTAAGGATGGCAAATCCACTACTTTTGCCAGTTTGAATCACTCTGTTCAGCCTGTTACTTACCCCTTTAATTTTATATGGATATTGAGTGTATCTTTATTTATGGGATTACTGTATGCTGTTAAACACCTGTCAAGATCCAGTCAACAGCTGATGACAAAGTAACCCTTGTAAAGTCTATCTGTTGTCAAATTTCTAGGTTTTTTGGATTAAATGTCCTGTTGTAGGTGTTGAATCTTCCTCTAAAGATCAAGTTTTCCAAGCAATAACATTTGCAGTCATTAGTCAGCATACAGGGTGAGCTCTGAGAAAGGAGCTGTTCTAAACATAGAGAAAAGAGAGAGTGCCAGTGCTGAGGACTATGCAATTTAAGGCGTTAGGTCTTTCTGAAGTGCCAGCCACGTTGACAGGATTACTTGCAGGACAATAATATTTATCATAAATATAAGAGATGTGATTGTACTAAAGCAAATCCAAGGTAGGTCTGTCTTCTGACTAGCAAAACATGTGTATGTCTCACTTCAACTGCAACAGTATATAGAAAGCTGTGCTTGTGAGGGTGGGTGTGGGCAGATGGGTTACCCATTTACCTGTGATCTGAATTAGCTCCACTTCAGACATCTCTGATATGGAGCCATATATTAGAGATGTTCTCTGCTTGGCAGCTAATAAGACCTGCTCAGAACAGGATGAATAGGTCTAATTGCAGTATAGAGTTAGTGCAGAGACACAACTTCTGAACTCAGGTTGGCTCATATTTGATTAGCCCAGGTGGGGTAGGCAGAGCTCTGAGCCATCTTTGTTTCCCTGTGTACACCTAAATACCTTAAGTCTATATAGACAGTCCAAGGCAGTATATGCCAAAGTCTGTCCCAGGTACTTCCAAAGATCCTGAAATATTTATTTACCTGTTTATCTCCTGCTTAGTGCTCATGAAGACAAGCTGTTTGACTAGTCATTAATAGGCAGGTTATTTTTTTACACTGATACACACATTTCAGTATAAATATAATGATGTACAAATTAATGAAATTCTATTCTTGTCGTGAGATTTTTTCCATGCTAGGTCATTTAATGTCAAAATCATCCACTTAAAATACATTTTTTGGCATAACAGATCTCCCAAGAGCACCCTTTATTATGACATGACATTCCATTGCTTCATATTACCTTTTGTAATATTGTGCCATTTATATGTGCTGAGGCCACCATATTGAACTCTAAGAACTCTTGATCTAAACGTAAATGCATAGAAGTTCATGCTAAGTACTTTGAAAATATGTCTGTCTCTAACTTTTCCACACTGAAAACATACAAAACACCCCTCTCAGACTCATACAAAGTACTTTAAAGAAATCTACTCTTTTTCACAAACTTTCAGGTTGTACCAAGGTTGGTTGTACTTTCAGTTTGGATCCAAGAAAAGTAATGAAACACAGCATCTACCAAACATGATAAATCCATAAAATACAGTGACTACCATAGCTTCTTTAACTCTCTGTCTGAACGCACAGAAATGAGGTTCACAAGAAAAAGTCTGTTTAGGAATCTAATGTAATAGTTTATGCTCCCATCCCCTGTGGTCAAAGGCAGAAAGCGTGACCCTTCCTTCCAGAGCTGTTAGCAACACCTGAGGCACCTGAACCTTCTCCTCTTCTGATGTATGAACTGTTTATTTTTGGAACAGGAGTCTGGAGTAGAGGACTTATAGCCCAACATTATATGTTCAACATCTTCAAAAAAAGAAGACAATTTTTTACAGTTGTAGTCTTAGGCACTTTTGTCACACTGTAATAAGCTGACACATTTTCTTTAGATAACTTGAATGGGGGTTTTAATGAAAAGATACTGCAAGGTGTTTAGTCCTTGTTATGAGTAAAGAAGCACCTGAAGAGACCAACCTTTATAAAAACAGTGTAAATCTGGTTTGGATGTGCTTTTTATATGTCAACACAGAATTTTCAAGATCAAAATGATGTAATTAATAAAAGCAGTTTATAGTGTTATAACAACATACACTATTGGACATGAGGCTCAGAGGCATCCCTTGGTAATCTTAAGGACTGCTGCAGACACAATCATGCACAAGTAGTGATCCTTGTGTTTAAGACAGGATGTTATTCAACCTCCAAAGGCTATGAGGGATTACCATGCAGGATGCATTGACAGAAGAGTTAACAGGGAAGCATGAAAGAATACCACTTTGGCAAAAAGGCACTAGGGCTTGGAAGGGAAGGAGGGAAGTTTTCTATGCAGCTCTTACAGGACTTGTCTCTATAGAGATCTTCTACTCCCACTGAATCATTATAGAGAACATTCTCTTAAAGATCTTCAGGAATTTCAAAACATCATGTTATCTTATCTGAATCTTTACTATACAAGCCAAGAATGCTGTGAGCAACTGTGACCTATCACAGTTCAGAGTTTGGTTACTGTCAATTGAAATACGTGCATGAACTTGGGAAAGTGAATACCCGTGTCAAAGCATGTGCCTAAGACTTTTCTATTTGAAGTACCTGCATATTTTAGGACTTGAGGGCATGTAGTTTGTACTCATTCACTGTTCCACTATGTATTTTGGACAATGTGATAGATTCTTCCAAAACTGACTGTGCACTTCATACAAATATGTGTTTCCCTACAGTTCATAAGACTGACACAGTCCTTGCAGCAGGGTCATAAAAGGGGAGTTCAAGATAGCAACTGAGATATTGTCAGCAATGTTGCTGGGTATAAGTGTGTGTCATCAACTGAACTGGAATGCAAATGGTTTTCATGACAAGGAAAAGAATCAAAGGGGAGATCAGAGTGGGTTGAAGGATGACTATTTTGTTTTCAGCAACTTTCTAGTGTTTCCAGTTAGTTTTAATTTATGCACTGGAGCTAAATCAAGACTTAAATGTTTTTTTCTTATATAGTGCTCTCCTGAAAAGTTTGTCTTTTGACTGAAAAGATTGTGGGTTTTGTTTCTGTGGTCTCTTACTCTTTCTTTCTTTAGCTGAAAACTGCATTGAAATCAATACACCTCTGTAAAATGTTCCAGCTTCTGTGAAATACTTATTTTAATGAAAATGTATTTAGCTGTAAATGTTCCAGTGAGGTCTAATGAGAACCACATAAAATATTTCTGAACCAGTGAGACCATTAGGTTGCTCTGAGCTAGATGATCTTTCCCCCTTTATTTTTTACATTCATGTTTCTAAGATTTGTCATTAACTGCATTTTCTCAGTGAGACTCTAAGTGACATATTTTTGCCTAGCTTTTGCTCCCTAAATTCAGGATTCTTATTTTCTCTATTTTGGTATGTAGAAGCTTTGCTTGCCTGGAGCTTTTCTTCTCAGTGCTGTGTGCTGCTTTTTCTTTTTTTCTTGATAGCTTTGACATCTTGGCTGCTGAATTTGCCTTGCTTCTTGTAGTAAGACAGAAATTAATTAATCTACTTCCCTAATTGCACAATCAAAATAAATGATGTCCACAAATTAGAAGGCACAGAAATCGCATGTGCAGTTTGGATGCCTAGATAATGTCCAACAATAAATTGTTTTCATATAAATTGCATGCTTAATTAATTGCTTTAAAATGTCCACATATTTTTGTTCAAATACATCTATGCTTGCGATTCATAAACAGGAAAGACAAATTAAATTGCCCTTCCACATATGAAAATATCACCATTGGTATATCCTGGCTGTGCTTTGTCATCTGCTTTTTCCCCAGTCACAGTGATAAATTTGGATGAGATCCTTATAATCTGAATTGCCACCGGGAATCAAACAGATTTCATTTTCTGCTGAATTACTGACATGTGAGGTTGTGTTGTTTGGCTAACTTGAACACATTGTAATATGACTGATACATAAATATCTTTTGGCTTTGAAGAAAAATAATCTCAACAAGAAGGAAAGAATAAAATACACAGGCTACTGAGGAATGAGGGAAATCTATTTGTGGATTTTGATTTGACTGCATGTTTGGATAAATTAGTGATTTGAATTATTCATCAGTAGTTAAATTCTACAACAGTTTAATCTACAAATAGCCCTAAAGATTACACGTTAATGTGTCTCAATGGACATAAGTTAGTTTATAAGGATGACCATGAAGAAAATGTTCTATCTTTTTAATTAAAAAAAAGTAAATAAATCAGTATGTCAAGTGATAGAAAAATCTCCTCCTACATAGTCATCTAGTTTTGACTTTGTTTCTTGAAAAAAGTGGACTGAAACTGGAAACAAGGCTTCAACACCTTTTGGAATGACAAATTTTCTTGCAACCCCAAACTGTTTGCTTTTGTTCAGGTTTTTCTGTGTTTTTTAAAAAGAAATGTATGTAGTCTTAAGAAACTGAAGGATGACAGTACTTCAGTTGTTCTACAGAGATAATCAGTAAACCCTCCAGGCTACTTAAATTTCTAGATTTACTGGGGGGTCTTTAGGAAAAGGACAAATATGTCTGAAGACGTCATGCTCAAAATTGCCTTATATTTCTGGATAGTGTGTGTGAGTCTTGCTGTAAACCATTATGTTTATTCAATTCAGAAAGGGAAACACAGTCTGTGCTCTTCATTTAGAAGTAAGCTTTAAAAGGATCAGGGGTTTTAGGTTACAGACATACAGAACACAGCCTACATTTTGAGCTTTTCAAGTGATTTCTTTGCCATTCCATCTATATTCTTTTTCCATTCCACTACTCATGTATCTCACTAAACAGGAAAAGATCAACTTGCAGATTTCTGCTAAAACAACAGAAGCTTCTTTTGCAGCTTGACTGGGTCTTCCATATCTATTGCTTCTGCAGCTGCTGCTGAATAAGCAGCTGCTCCCTTCACATGCTCTGCTGCTGAAGCTGCACCTTGAGCCTTGCTGGCGGCTCAGGTGGTTGCACAGCTCCTTAGCACGTCAGAAGCGGGCTCATGGCTGTGACCCCTTCTGAAATGGTTGCATGCAAGATCAGCAGAGACATGTGTGGAACAGGGGCTTCTGAGGACAGTGGACTGATAGGTTCTGGGTACAGAAGTGTGTTCTGCAGCACTGCAAGCACTGGCAAAGGGAAAGGGTAGAAAGACACAACAAGTGGAGAAATTGGACTGTAGGTAGGACTGTATTCTGTCTTAATCCTGGCAAAGTCCTTTCTTGATTTCTGGTACCAATGGAAGTGGCTAACTGCTGAGACCACCTCTATGTTTACTTTATGTTTATCTTACCTTTAAACTTACCTTATGTTTAAATTGAGCTGAGCCAGCCCACCCTGAGGAGATTTGTGGCTAGGATGTCTCTGGGGTTCTGAGCTGTAAACTATGAAGTCCTGCAGCCTGTAGTCCTTTAGTTAAGAAGTCTGTACTCCAATAATCAAAAACCAATTTAACTATTTAAGGAAGAGATGATTTTGGGCTCATGCTTGGGCCAACTGCCTTCAAGCATTCCTTGCAGTATTTCAGGATAGAGGCAAAAGAGCAGTGGCCATGGAAGAATGAGTGAGGGGTAGAGAAGCAGTAAGAGGGAGAAGATGACAGCAAACCTCAGCCCTGCATTAGCAGATTGAGAGTGTGAAAAGCATTGTTTTTATTCAAGCTAGAATAGGGTCAGAACACATGGTCACCACAAAGACTAACTTGACAACTTTGATGTCCAGGTATCTGTAATCAGACAGTAACAGGAAGAAATGTGGATGTATTATGAAGTACTGGTCAGTTTCAGATTGATGTGTACTATCCAACCCAGACCTTCAAATGCTGTAGGAAATTCACATTACATTATGAAAACTGTAATAAATATATCGTTTAGCTTTCCTGCAAAAAGCTGACAAAGAGTGACCTGGCCTGGGTATACATTATGTGAGAGAGCTTTCTGGTTTATTCAGTGAATTTGAGACAGATTTCCTATGCTTTCAGGTTTTTGTAGGTTTGGAACTCTGATATTTGAGGAAAAAATCTTCTAGTCAATATTTTTCAAATGCTTGATGTGTTATTAAACAAAATACATATTTAAAATGAAATTTGTAAAATGAAAGTATGGATAAAAATTAAATGACAACAAAGTGTCCTTGACAATAAATCATAAAATTAATGTTAGATGAGACCATGGAGTCCCTGTTCTAGTTTGGTTTCATTCGGAAGAAATCTAGTTCATTTGTTTGGAGGATGTTCTGAGATATCAAGTGAAGTGTGGTAAGTGGGAACAACCTGAAGTCACTTCACAAAAGCATTCCCGATTTGAACTAAGTTGCTAATGGAGATGCACTATTAGTTGTTATTCACCATTGGTATCAATGCTTACTGCGTTCATTGCCAGCTGAATCCCTGAAACAAGTAATTCCCACTTTGAGGGTATTCTTTGGAGACCAGTTAAGAAATCTGCTCAAATGACTGGCTGCTAGGTAATAGTCATTCCTCCCCCCACTGCCCATTTCCCTTTAACCCTAACATTAGATTGAGATTAAACATTCCAATGTAATTTAAAAGAAGACTGCTTTTTAACTTTGAGGTTATAATGACAAATGTAAGTGAAGATAACAATTTCTTTGGCTTAATCATGCACATCTTAACCCATAAAATTAAGTGCATGTGAGGTATCATAACTAGGGTTATTTAACTTCAAGCTTTTCTAGGAATTTAAGGAGTCACTCTCAGGCAATGTCAAGAGATTTCTCTGCTAGCATTTCTTCATATGCCCATAGCTAAGCACCTACTGGAATTAAAAACATTTACAAAACTCCTAGGCACAATTTATTCCTTATACTATAAAAAACTGGAAGCTAATACTATTCCTTGAATTTGATACTTTAGTGGACTATAAACGTGATTTTTAAGGCTTCATCCATCTCCAGAAAGCCAGTACTGGGTCTGAAAAATTGAATGAGGGGTTTTCATTTAAGGTATTACACAATATCAACACTGTTGGTGTCCAGGAGCTGTTTACTTCTAATGACAAAGTTAAGATGTTGCATTTTGCTGGATACTTCTGGCCCCTAAAAAGGAGATCAGGAGATGTGCAGACTTTCTTGTAAGGCATGGTGATACTTGTTGGCTCAGTGTTGACACTCCCTGCAGCAATAAGCAGCAAAGACGGCAGTAAAGGCTACTGCTTTGCCTTCAGTTTTGAGGACAGTGATCTTATTGATTACTGCTTCTTGGAGCTTGCCACCCTTAGCAAAGTATACTGAGCAGTTTGATATGTTTGGCTTGTAAACACCATTTCATCAGCTTCTTAGGTGGGTTTTGCAGCATCCGCTGTGGTCTGTGTTGCTACGGCTGTGCAGCAGGTATTACCTAAGCTCACTTCTTAAGAACCAGTTCTAGTTTGCCTGCTGCAGCTTCAGTGTTTGCGACGTAGATACATCCTGGCAGTTTACAGCCGAATTTCCCCCCTGCTATCAGAGCTCAGTGCAGGCCCATCACTGTTGAAATGACTCTTTACTCAAGGAAAAAACATCAAACTATTTGGCAGCTGTCTCTACTTGTTAATGAGAATGTTTATTTTTTTCTTAGAGGTATCACCACATCTAACTCCATAGGTACAACAGGGAATCATGATAAAGAATGTATTGTTAAATGCCTGTGTTTTAACTTTCCCAAAGGGGAAGAAAAAAAATCTCCATTTTGTTTACCCAATTAATAAGGTCATGTAGGCTCCAGTTGTAAACAATCTGAAATGAGTAAACTCTCTTTTTTGCTTTGCTTTTTCCATGCATTAACAATGCTTTCAGATTAGCACAGATTCAACCCATAATAGCCCAGATTTCTGTAACTCTGCTTCTAAAGTAATCTATCCTAATTTTAAGAGTGATTATGTTAGGGTGAGCATTGATGGGAGGAGTCCTTCTTTGCCAGAAGTGTTGATAACAAGGACCAGTTGTTCCCTCATTCCCTTTTGTGGCAATCTGTTGCAAGTCAGAGGTTTAAAGTAATCTCAGAACAGTGTAGGAGTGTTGACTTTCACACTAAACTGTTAGTGTGCTTTTACTAATACAGTTATTCATATAATAATTTAAGACTCACATCATAAATAGAATGGGAAATTTGCATAGCTGCATACAGGGAAAAACAATCACTGTGTCCTTGAGCCTGAAAATATGTATGCCTGCCTGAGAATTTATGTTGTCTTGACTTCAGCTGGACTAAACACTTATTCAAGGCTGAATGTGTTGCATAAATGTTGCCTAATACAGATGTCTATTTTCTTTTCTAGAAGAGCAGGAGGGTCGCCAATGTAGAAAAATGAGAGAAGGAGGACAGGGAAATCAGCTAGTTTGATTTTGTGATATTTTATTACAGTATGTAACTTTTACAATGGAAAGACTTGTCAAAAGTGTCTTTCTGGGTCATGAGGTCCAGCCTTCTGGCACTGTAGGCAAACCTGCTACATTATCCCCTTCATTAAATTGTCAACAACCATTTCAAAGTAGTGAAGTAGACTTTTTCCAGCATTTTGGAGAGTTGTTTCATTGCTCTCATGAATAGAAATACTCTTCAAAAGACTATCTAAACATGTGGCCTCCTTGAGGTCGAATTAGAAGGTCTGCTGTTGCCTGAATTATTGTTTCATTTTAAATTCTACATTTTTTTGTTTTGTTTTGGTTTTTTTTGTTTGTTTTGTTTTGTTTTTTGTTTTTCTTTACTTTGGAGTAGGAGGAAGAGAGGTTAGAAAAGTTTTAAATAAAATCACTTAGTCCTCATACAGTAGTCACTTATACTATCCCAACATCTTCAACGGCTACAACAGAAGTGCTGTGAGACACCTCCTTACTTACTCCCTTTACTCTGTTCTTAAACCTGATGTTCATGAGTGAGTTTGCCATTCCTCTGAACCAGTTGTTATACCTGTCTCTGCCTCCTTCTTTGGTCACAAGCTCTGGAGGTTCACTGTTTGTTGTGAAAAGTGCATTCTTCATCAGTTCTAACCTGCTCTTCTACTAGTTTCATCAAGTGCCTCTCATGATTTATTTCTGAATGGGTTTAGGAAGGATTTCACAGACTTGAAAGACGAGGTAGGACTGCCATGAAATAGCTAGGAAATAGAGAGGAAATACTTCTGAGACATAACTATAAGGAAACTATCTTCTTTTAAATTTTTAGAAATTTTTAGGGAACTTGCCTTCTAGTTTTTCCCTGGCCCATGCAGCTTCTTCACCATTAGTTTTATTTATGTGCATACAGAAATCAAACATTCTGAGCACCAAAACTATTTGGCTGTGAAGTCCTGCTAACAATTTCTGTTATCACTTTGATAATGGCCTGAAAAGTTTATAAAAAAATTTCAGAATTGATTTTTTTGGTTCTTCTTTTTGTAATGATATTACAGTGACATGAAAAGTCAGAAGGGAAAAGAGATACTGAGCATTCCCTCCTTCCTTTCTTTTTACTTCTTCTCTTCAGACTCCAGATATATCTATTCTGGAGGATAACATAGTTTTCAGGAGTCAGCAGGAGTAGTAAGAGAAAGAACATGAAAACTGTAAGAGAAACAAAATGTAAAAGGACTTCAGCACAAATATATTTGCTTTTCATTACTGTCTTTTGTGAATTTAGTGAGAATCAATATTACACAGATTTTGGAAGGAAGAGTAAAAGGGTGGCCCGAAGACAAAAAAAAAGGAGTGAATTTATTTATACAGTAATGTGAATTATGTTTACATTTATGTTTCCTAGGTTTGTTGTAAAAATACCTAAGAATAGAAGGCATTTGATCAAATCAAACATCATAGGGAGTTCAAGGAAAATAATTTTAATTTATTCCTTCTTTTTAGTGGGGAAAAATTAGGAATACTAGCTGAAGCTCCAGGTTTCTTTTTCTTAAGTCTATGCTGCAGCCACAGCATCCAGAACTCAGAGGATTCAAGAATAAAAGGAAATGATGTCATATCAATTCCAGACTTCCATGAAGTGAGGCACCCCACTGTGAGCCATGGGCAGGGAAGGGCAGGTGGGGGTCACTAGTCTTGTGTCTTGTGAAGTCAAAGTAGATTTAACATTGTCTCTGCTGAGTTCAAATCCGATTTTCTTAACAATGAAAGACAGCTTTGTGGAAAAATAGCCTCAGGAATTCTCATTTTTATAAAAAATCTGAAAGAAATTACAAGAGCTGTAGGAAACATCTCTACATTTGGGAATGTTGGTGATTGGGGATGAAGTCCTAGGGGTACTTCTCAAAGATAAATTTAAATAGATGCCTAGACACCGTTGCCATGACAGACACCCCACCCCCCCCCCATCTTTTCTTTTTCAGACCTTCCTCAGTAGACTTTTGCTCACCTTACACTTATTAGTGATACAACTGTACCTTCACAGAAGACAATATATTGAATACTTGTTTTTAACCTTTTATTTCTTTTCAAGGTAAAACTTCATCTTCTGGGAGCTTCCTACAGGTTTGGTTAATACACCTGTCAATCTCACAGTTCCTTCTCTGTCAACTAGCTCTCTGACTGTTTTATTTTTAAGAGTACACTGGTTGTATTTAGACATCAGTGAATTTGAAAAAGAATAAACTGAAGATGACTGCACCACACCAAAAAAATTAGAATTTTATTACAGCATGTGTGAAAAAACTAAAGAAAACATGTATGTGGTTTAAATGTTATAAAAATATTTCATTACGGATAAACAAGACTATTAGTAATTCACATTAAAGTGCCTTTTCTTTTTCTTTCTTTGTTGGTTTGTTTGTTTGTTTTGCTTTGTTTAATGCCTTCTTACAAGACAAATACCAAAAATGTCTCTCCCATACTTGCAGTATTTCTTTCTTACTCAATTATTGTAGTTAAAGTCTGCACTATTAAGTTACTGCCCAACACACTGAAAAAACCCTTACAAACCTCCTTCTGGATCAGATAAGATGTCTTCATGCCACAGATCTCTCAGTCACTGGCAAATGTGATGCTTTCTGCTCTAAGCTCAGTTGGAAACCTTTTTTTTCTTCCTTCTGAATATAAGTTAAAAGTGAATCTCCTTTTTCTGTGGTGTTTGATGGTTGTGTTTGAACTGTGACTGTCCCATCATCCCCAGAAATTAGTTTTGTGGATTTGCTTTTCCTTCAATCTGTTTCTCAAAAGCTAATTTTATTTATTTACATATAAAAAGTTGTAGGTGATTGATTAATCTATCTAATGACTATAGATAGTTTAAAATTATGAAGTAAATTGCTTTTCTTAATTTGGAGGAGGGCATGAGAAAAGGAAGGAAGAAAAAAAAAAGATCCCAGTTAATTATTTTCAAATCCAGCATTGTCAGTTGGTGTGATTAAATTCTGTGCTGTCCAAAGCTGTTGGGCATTTGCAGTTTTTGCATTGAGCTTGGAGCATGG
Organism: Strix aluco; assembly: GCF_031877795.1. Taxonomy (NCBI): domain Eukaryota; kingdom Metazoa; phylum Chordata; class Aves; order Strigiformes; family Strigidae; genus Strix; species Strix aluco. The sequence continues at coordinate 31,572,082 of NC_133971.1, forward strand.
AGTCTGTGCAAATAAGCATTTTAAAAGGCCCTATCTGAAAAGCCATGTTTAAAGGATTTTTTATGAAGACTTCATCTAAATAAGAAATAAGAAATATATTTAATACTATTTTCAAATGGTTGCAGTCATATACAAACACTAGTCACAGCTGTAATGTGTATATTAATTTTTTAACAAGAAGGCATGAAAATACCTGATAACTTGCATTGATCAAGACATAAGCTACAATCCAATTTTATTTGTACTTCTGTAAAGAGAAGAGTAACTATTTATGTTGCTCTAGAGCAGATGTGCTTGGATAGCTAAGGTTTGTCTTTTGACTTAGAGGCCCTAATGAAAGACATGCTACCTGATAGCCCATATTGATTCTGAGAGAAACCCTGCAGTATATTAAGAAAATAATGTAGGCTTTAATGAGCTAACATGCTCTCTGAACTAAAAAATGGAAAGAGAATTAAGAGATGGCAATCACAGACACTGAAAAGGCAGATGTTTGAGAAGATCAGAGGTAATAAGCTTATCTCAACAATTATTCTCAAAATAATCAAAGTGGAGACAGTTCCTTGTTCTGTAACATGCTGACCCAGATCTTCAACTGCCATCAATTGTTTTAGCCTGGATAGTTTCAAGGAGCTGTCCTCATAGCTTAGCTGAGATTTACAGCAGCTGGCTGAGCTCCAAGCACTTATTTGCATATGATTTTATTATAATGTATTATTACAGACAGTGCAATCACAGCATTGACTTTCATGTGTAGAAATCTCATGGTCAAGTAACATAGGAGATGACCAAATATGCCCCACATGGGTCCAGTCAGTAGCAACTTGCAACTGCCTAGCTGCAACTTCTGTGCTCTCTTCTGAAATACCAGGAGTGAAAGAATTAAGGTGTTTCAGAATGGTACAGGCTCCGTGCCACAAAATCTTGTGACAGGCACACTATCCTCTTCCGCCAGCCTATGTGCTGAATAACATAACTAATGTAAAGTACTACCAATCTGTTGTATCTATGTTACAAAACAGATTGCTTTAACTCCTGCCAGCTTGTTACACTCAAAATCCTTTTACAGGAAAAAGGCACACACTTTACATGCAAAGCCAGTAATGCATTGTTAGTCTAATTAAAATCTTAACAGTTTAATTGAAGAATTTTAGTAGCCCAATTGCAATGATACTAATGTGATACCAGTGCTTACAGATCAAATCGCACATAGTTGAAAAGGTATAGACACAAACTTCCTAAAATCTATCCTTTTCTCTGGTGATGTGTTCAGCCTTGCACTACCCCTCTGGGCCCTAAGGTTGATAGTAGCTTCACTGCAAGGACTGTGGGGTATGATCTGTTACCAGTATCCTGAACCATTGCAGGGGGAAAGATGAAGTTGATATTAATGGTTTCTTTCTTTTACACCTAGGATATACTAGTGGCCAATTTTGTGTGCATGCACTGCACCTTGCTCTTTCTTCACTGGTCTGCAAGTCCATGTTACACTCTATAAGGTGTGTTTTGCTCTTGTTTGAATACGTTTCTTTGTTCTCTTTATTATCACTAAGACTGGTTTGGGGTCCCAGGGTTGCACTCCTTCAGTGACCAGGAATGACTGGTTAGCTGCCTGGAGCACAGGGCTTCTGGTATTGCTCTGTGCTTGGGCTCTCTGCTTATCCATGTTGCTTTTTTCTTTAAGTCACAGCTATCTCATTACACATAGATTAACTACTTGTTATTGCTGCTTTTAGCTACTAAATGTGTATCTCTGAATAGCGATAACTATTTTAAGACAGTTTACTTTCAAAACTGAATAAAACATAAAACAATAGTTACCTGGTCATTAGACAATTGCTGTTAACGCTAAACTAAAACAAATCTTCAGGGAGGCCAAGTGAAATTCAGACAGACCTTGTCAGGTACTAAGTGCTGAATTATCAGCTTAAGGCAAAGCCTGTGGTCTGTTATGAGCAGTGACAACACCATCATTATGGGGTTACATGGCTACAAAGATTTACCCTGTATAATGTGTAATCAGCAGAGTGATAAATTTCTGAATGTATTTTCATTCAACAACTATACCCGCATTGCTGAAAACTCCTCCTGAATATCCATATATTCTCATGTGCTGGCATCAATGTTTACTGCAAGTGTGAAGTCTTTTGCATTAACCCAGTTCAGCTCTGAAGCTATTTAGCTTAAAAGGTCTAGTTGTCTTATCACCAAGAAAAGGTTATAACAGAAACCTTTCCACTGAGGTTAAGGATGTATTTTTGTAGATACTGTTAGAGAGCCAAGTCAGTGATCCAAACATCTTTGTGCTGTCTGCTCTATTTAGGATGATGAAAGGACATTCCTTTGCCTAAATAATTTATAATCCATATGCTATGATTTGAAAGTTCCAATGAAAACTTTCTCTGTTTTTGACGCTGAATAACTATCTTCTCTAAGACCTCCATCCAGTTACTAAGGAAAGTTTCTGTGCAATTAGGCTAACCTCATCTTCACACCTCTGTGAATATGTAACTACAGTTGCATCCTTTCTAGCAGCTGACCCTGCTAACGTGAACATGTTCATATGGTTAAGATTAATGAGTCAATTATTTTTACACAAGCTATCTGTCACATAAGCTGTTTTCCTTGACTTGATTATTTTAATTAAAAAAAAAAGTTCAATCTCTTTTTTATTGATGTTCTTGTGTTAATCAGGAACAATTATTAGTGAGACTTTGGTGGATGGTTGCTTCCAGTCTCCTTAACTGAAAATACAATACTTAGAATGGAGAGTTGGAAGAAGCTGATATTTTTACTGAAGACTTCTAAGCAAGTTCTGGTTGTTTCTTCTGTAGACAAGATGGATTGTCACTTAGAATATGGAAATGTCCAAATCAATGCTTATGATCTAAAAATGAATTACTCCGTATTTACTCTGGAGCAAATATTAGCAGTTAAAGTTCACACTTACATCTCAACCGTAAAAACATCCCCTCAAGTTAAAATCTTGCTGACTCACTTAGGTGACAAATCTTGAACACACTAAGTACCCTCAGCTTCACTGAATTATTGAGTATTACATATTTTTCCTGCTCTAAGAAAGAGCTTGGATCTTGACATTTGTCAAATTTAAAATTAAGCTTTGAAGCATAGCACATTGACAATAGACTGCTTATTGTTTGGGCTTATGTCACTCATTCTGGGGATGCTGGGACCCTATCTATGAATAGTTAAACAAATTAATAGAGTTATTTCATTAATTTGAATGTTTAATATCATTCAGTCACCAGGTGGCACTATTACATACAGTGTTTATCTTCAAAGATATCAGTTAAATTCTAGGAAAATATTTGTGAACTGTGTTATGCTCCTTTCTAGATTCTGAAGAAATCACTAATAAAGGCTCTCTTTTCAAAATCTTTTCTATGCTGCCTTAGTCTCTTTAATTTGAGACATTTTTGGATGCTTCTGCTGCTTAAAGTTTGCAAAGATGACAACAGAAAAACACATTGCCCAAAATCCCATAGTAAAAAGCTTCTGGTTTAGGCACTCTGTGTTGTACCCCCTTTGATAACCACATTGACTGATTAAAGTGAGGACATGTAGTAAAAATACCCCAGTTGGTCATGGTTGGCTCTGTGACTGTTCACATACTAGCACCTATGAACAACTGTGGCTCTCTGGGTCTGTATGTCATCAGACATAACTTGAGATGTGCTCTTAAGCTATATGTCACCCAGATCATGTGGAAATACAGTGAATAGTTTGAGTATTGCTTAACTCATCTTATTGTTAGAGATATGGTGATTTAACAGTGACTACTCAATAGGTATTGTGGGTCTTTCATCTTAAACTTGTAAGACTTTGTTGCTGTAAATTTCATAATAAAGGGACTAAACTGTACTTTTGACTGCAATATTACTGATGAAATTAAAATAACCAGTAAGGGGTAGTGTGAGTGTTATTAATGACAACATTTCATCCAGAAAAGGAAAGGAGATTTAAAGTGAGACGAGTCTTTGAAGGTTTTGCAAGTGTCTCACACAGTGAACTAGGAGATAATTTTTCTTTTGACTGTATAGTTACACGTTATGGTTCAGCTTTAACCACACTTTATCACACAAATAGCTAGCAATTTACACAATTCTTACCACCTTAAATCATGGTTAAATGACAACTCCCCACTCAGACATTTATGCTGTTGCTACATTAAGGAAAACACTGCCCTCAAGATAAGTGGTAATATTATGTCCTGCTCAACTGCATATCAGTATCCAGGATACACTTTCCTCTGTAAGAAACTTCAGAAAAACAGTTGAGATGACAGAGAAGTATACTAAAGATGTGTTTGTGTGTATACCGTCATTCTGTTATTTTCTTACAGAATGCTTTGTTTTTCAAAATCTCAGCTTTCCCTTCCTTCCTTCCTTCCTTCCTTCCTTCCTTCCTTCCTTCCTTCCTTCCTTCCTTCCTTCCTTCCTTCCTTCCTTCCTTCCTTCCTTCCTTCCTTCCTTCCTTCCTTCCTTCCTTCCTTCCTTCCTTCCTTCCTTCCTTCCTTCCTTCCTTCCTTCCTTCCTTCCTTCCTTCCTTCCTTCCTTCCTTCCTCTGTCTATCCCCTCCCCTCCCCTCCCTTCCCTTCCCCTGTTAGGATGCCCTAAAAGGAATGTGCATACTAGAAGATTACATATGTAAACTAACGATGTGTCTAACTCCTTTTAGGTAGAATGTTTTAACAGGAACCAGCTGATGTCAGTGTAAGCGTAATATTTTGTATTTCCACTTAAAAAAAGGCCAAATAGAAGAGTTATTTAGTCAACACTTGTTCTTAAACTGAGTAATTCTGAGTGTAGACTGCATATTCCAGGAAAAAAAATCTGAATGGAGGCAAGCAAAAGGCTTGCACCTGGACAAACCTGTACTTCTGCTGTTTTGATAAACCATTTGTGGTTTTTAAATTTTTTGTTGGAAGCTACATATCAGTACAAAATATATAATCAGCTCCAGTGGAATTCAGTTGCTGCCCTTTCATGTTTGTTTTTTTTTTGTTTGTTTTTTTTTTTCATCTCAGGAACCTGTAGGCTCTCTCTGGCCCAATTTGCCATGAATAGACTGTTACAGAGTAGTTCATGTGTATTGGATTTAGTTGTAAACGTGTTGAAGTTGTAAAAGTAACACATATAAATTATTCAAGCAGCCTCTTGATTCAGCTGGAGTTTTGCTGGTGGTTGGTTTATAGAGCTTAGTTGTCAAGGCAGGCATTTGAAGGCAGTCGTTTACTGAGCATCAGGAATACCACAGAGGCTGAAAGAAGAGCTAACAAGGACAGGCAGATATTTAGAGCACTGAATCTGTGTCTAGATATTCTCTTAAATGTGTATATGCAGCAAATGTCACTGAGTGCAGTCAAACATGCAGCACTCTGCTCCTCCAGCTCTTTCCCCTTCAGTAACAAGAGCCTAAGAGTCACAACAGAGAAGCCAGGCTAAAATACACTATATCCTTCTGGATAGGTTTTACAGCTATTGTCAAATCCTTGAACAATAAAAACCAGAGAAGATAACTGGCTGTGTTTCTGAAGCAAGTGACTATAGATTCCCAGTTATGATTATGATAGTGGTTACTGATGGCTGCCCATCAATATTGAAAACCTTTTCAAGTGAGGTACATCAGGAATCTGTTGTGGTTCTAGGCCTTTTCTTTTCATCAGGCTTTTAACTGAAGAGCAGATGATGGGCTAGACAGTATTTGTCTAAAGTGTATAGTGGCGACAAGCTGGGAGAGGTTTCAAGCACGGTGAAGGAAACATTCAGAATCCACTATGACACTGCTCTGCAGTGGAAGAGTTTCAATAAAAGCTATTGAAAACCAGCATCATCATCAGATTATATTTGACAAAGAGTTCTAAAGTTAATCAGTACAAAATCGCTGACTTATGAACTGTGGTGTACAACTTACTGTTTAAAATGACCCTGAGACCAGAAGGGTCAAATCTGGCATATATGAGACTGGTTCTTAGGGAGGGATTCACAGCAAATCTGGGTACAGCAGGTGAGTATGTTTGACTTCTGTACTGAACCAACTGGAATAAGCCATAACACAGAGACAGTAGTATATATGAATAAATATGACATAGAGGGAAACATTTAGTTTGGCTCTGCAGAATGAGGTCATGCTCTTAAAGTGTATTAGAATTCCTTAGAGGTGTCAGTGATTATATAGATGAACAAGATGCTGTGGTTGTTTTATGTTTGGGCTTTCAGAGTGCTTTTGATGATCTCTTACCAAAGACTCACAGAGATTCCAAACTGACATGGGGCAAAAGAGGAAGCACAGTTATTGTGGACTATCATAAAAAACAAAAAGAAGAAATAACTGCTGGGTGTTACAATGTTCAGTGCTGGAGTTCATTAAGTGTCTGGGCTGAGATGTGTGTTCATCCACATATTCACCAAAATCCTGAGAAAGTGGATGGATATATAGAGAGGAAAAAATGTTTGCTGATAATATAAAATTATTCAGATCAGTTAAATGAAAGCTGACTGCAAAGTGCTGCAGGAGGATGTCACAATACTGAGTGACTTGGCAATAAAGTGAAAGATAACTTCAGTCTGTGAAAGTAATGCATCTGGGAAAAAACACTATCTGTATGTACACATTGTGTATATATAACCAGTGACAGGCTCTAAATGAACTATTACTATTCAGAAGGAAGATTGCAGAGGCATTGTGGCTATTTTTATGAAAACATCAGCTTAATACCCAGAGACAGTTAAAATGGAAAATCAACTGTTAGGAATTACTATGAAAGAAAATTAGAGCAAACCAGAAAACATTATTATGCCCCAAGTCCAAGATGTGCTCGTATCATTAATACTAAATACAGCTCTCATTACAACATCTCAAAAAGGACACAATAAAACTAGAAAGAGAAAAAGATGACAACGATGTTCCATTTGTTTCCACATGAGGATAGATTAAACAGACTAGGCTTCTTTAGTCTGGGAGGAAAAGTGACTGGAGGTACTAGATAAATCCAAGAATGATGAGGAGAAAGTGTACAGGGACTGATTAGTCACACTTTCCCACAACAGAATGAAGATGGAGAAAATGACATTATTTGGCAGTATGTTTACAACAAACAGGTTGGTTTGTTTTTTTTTTTAACCCGCACAATACATAATGGCACTATAGGATTTATTATCAGGAGACATGTGTTCAGAAAGTTACTGAAAATGTTCAAAATATAAAAGTCCACGGAGAACTCCTCCTTTCAAGTCTGGAAACTGCTTGGTATCTAGCTGTGAAAACTAAGAAACCATGCTGGTGGAAGTGTTGTGTTATTTTTGCCCCATTATAATTTGCTTTAAGCACCACCTCCAAACTGGCACCATTTGGAGAGATAATACTGTCCTGTACAGGCCTGTAAATCACAAAAACCCCAGCTGGATGGTAGGACTCAGAGGGTCATGGTTAATGGCCATGTCCTACCTGGAGGTGGGTAACAATTGGGGTCCCACGTGGTCTGTCCTGGGAGTTGGTCTGTTTGACATCTTTATCAGTGATCCAGAAGAGGGAATGGAGGATATATGCATCAAAGTGGGAAATGACACCAAGGGGGAGTAATTGATTCACTCAAGGGCTGGCCTGTCATTCAGGGGGAGATGTAGAAGGGAAGAAAAGGTCTGACAGGCTTGCCATAAAATTCAGCATGGGCAGAGGCCAAGCTGTGCCCCAGGAAGGCAGAGCCCTGCAGGGATGCAGGCCAGGATAACAGCGCTGGGGAGCAGCTCTGGGAAGGTGGCACTGGGCTGTGGTGGGCAGCAAGCTGAACCAGGGCTAGGAGACCTCCTGAGGTCCAGGCTAGTCTGAATTATCCTGTGGATTTATGACCATGTCCTGTGATGTGATCATACATGACTACTTGTATATTCTCTTCTTCTTTCTTTTCATTTATGTAGCTAGCTGGGCACATGTTATTCCACAGTTATTGACTTTTGTACAGAAACCAGTTTATGTGCAAGACATTTCTTGTTCTTCAATAGCCTAATCAGGGAGCTTAACAAATTCTAATTTCATGTCTGATTTTGTATTTCTGTTACTCAGGTAATCAGACTCCTCCTCCAGGCAGGAACTAGGAAGAAAAAAAAATTATTGAAAGCTATTTTACCACTGAAAAGAAGGGTGAGGGAAGGTATGTGGTATGTTAATGAATTACAGAAGGAGTCAGAAATGTGCCCAAAATACATCAGATCATGGGGCAGTAAAGTCAACCAACTTTGGAGGCTGCTTTGTAGACACTGTCAAAATCTCTCAGAAATGGGACTGCCTTGAGAGTCCATTCCTCTTAATCAGCACTGCAGCCAAAGAAACTGGGGGGCATAATATGTTGGAATTTCTGGATTCTTCTGCTTGCAGTAACTCATATCTGCACATAGAAATAAATGAGCTTAAAAACTGCTAGTGGTAGAAGTCTTCCACCCTTTCTTTTTGGAGACTTTGTGACTTCTGATTTCTTAGAGGAGATATTTATAGGAGAGCAACATGGAAGAATGTTGCTATTGGCTTTTGAGTAAAATTTTCCATGTATAAATCCTTCCGTACTTCTCAGGCAGGATAAGAATTGAGAGTGATTTTGGACTACAAATCTCTATGATTCATAGTTCCCTATCATTTATACATCTGTATCATTTATACTTCTAGAATATTCTAATTACATTTGTTAATTTCTTAAGATTATATCCACCTTTCTCTTCATATCTAAAATCAGTTGACTGTGGGTTAGGCATCAAAATTGAAACCTGCTACAGAAAGGTGAGAAATGTCTAGGGTCCAGTGTCAGTTCATACTGATTTATGTCTTTTTTTGACAGTCCTTTATGCTTCCAAAGCAGAATAAAAATGAGAATTAGATTTCTGGCTTGCCAAGAGTCCTGAAATGCAGCAATTTCATTTTACTTAACTGAAACTGTCTTGAATGTATAGGTTTAAAAAACAACTCTTCTCAGTAACCTCTCCCATTATATCATTATAATGGCATTATAGACTGAAATGTGCTGATATTTTTCTGCAGCCTTAGTCTTTTCCTTATGTTATGACTGATCTGTAAGACAGAAAAAGAAATGGAAAAGTTTATTTAGAAAACATCTCTAGTAAGTATTAAGATTCATTATTTAAACAGGATGATCTTTCTGTCTATCATTCTATATATTCAGTAATAATAACAATTTAAAAATTGATTTGTTGTAAAGGAGTTAGTTAACAGCAGAGAAGCCCAAAAATCTATAAATTGGTTGCAATTTTACTATTCAAAAAGGTGAATTTATTTTTGTTGATATAAGGTATGAGATGTAAAAGTGACCTAAAACATACAAGGAGACTACTTTAGTGGATTTAGGCAAATGACATGGTCAGTATTTGTCATGAAACACTGTAATTTCCAAAATATGTGCAGTATTTATTATAAGAGTGTTGCTTAATTTTAAAACTAACTGGAGCCTGTTTGATTATGTGTTCCAGATCTGTGAACATTTGTTTATTTGTTAGTAGATGAGTCTACAGTGGAGCCAGATGCTTAGCTATAGGGGACACTAAGCAGCATTTGCTGACACACACTCACCTCCAGCAAGGGCCAAGAAGTGTAAATAGCTATCTTGGGTCAGGGACCAAGTTACTCTGAAAGCCTAGTTAGTCTAAAGAATTTGCCTTGTTTGTTTGATTTGCTCAGTAAATCCCTTTACATTTTTTCAGAATCAATCTTGATACGTACATGGAGCTCTCTATGTTTCTTCAGCCTCTCTTCTTATAATATAGCTCCAAGTGCTTTTGATGTTCTTTGAGAATACAAGGGCATAAGCTTTTGTTTTTCTGTAGGACACAACAAAAATAAAGAAGGAATGAACATACTGGGTTGAGAGGAAGTTATGGAGAACCTTTAGGTTCACAGACTGAACATACAGAGCTCTGTCCACGTTCTTAAAACAAGTGGTATTCAGAATACCTACATATATATTTATATAAAAATCTGATCAAAGAAATGACAATAAAGCTAATGAACACTCAGAACTTTTGAAAATGTAACACCAGCTGTGGCAGATGAGCACTTGAAAACTTACCCCCAGAAGTCAAGAATATACAAATCATAGTACATCAATCTGTTTCTCCAGATAGTATTTCCCTGAGAACAAAATGATCTGATGGCATATCTAATGAATCACATGGATGCTGCAACTCCCTCTGCAAACCTTTCATTAAGGTTGTGTGTATGTGAAATCAATGGAGGTTGGAGCTTAAATCCTGTACCTCCTTGAGACTGAGAGCGATGGCAGAGGCACTGCTGTCATAAAACTCAGGTGCAAATTTACTTGTAAAGAAGTGGCTGGGAGCCTCTGCTAGTTTTCTTTCTGTATCAGTGTTTGATTTATTTCTTATATCTGTGGATTTTGATTACACCTGGATCTTCAACCATTTTTGGTGATGATATTTCCTCTTAGCTCTTCTCAGTTTCAAACTTTGACTTTTGTGCATTAACATGTTGCTGCTGTGGCATGGGACTGTTATATTTATGTTTCTTCCTAGAAAATAGATGATGGTTGGGGTCTTTAATGTTGTACCTGACCTCTGAGTTCCAGAGCACAAATCAGCATTTCTGTGGTTCACTAATCAGGCATGATAAAGAACTAGGAATGCTGGGCTGTGTATCATAATACTGTGGGAGAATGCTCAAACCAAATGAGAAACATTCTCTATTTTAAATGAAATACCGATATATTTTCTGTCGAAGGTCAGCAAATCATAACGTTGGGCCCATGATTACAGTGGCTAGCTGCCTACATGTGGAGCTACCTTGTACACTGTGCAAGTGTACAGACTGCTGAGAGACCGGCCTTTCCAACACTTGTTTTGCTCTCCAATGTTGACTTGAAATAAAATGGTCACATAAAGCAAGCTTTCAAAAGATGAAATCCCATAAGGGAAAAGGTTTAGTTTTCTGTTTTGATAAGGATTTCTTGTGATTGACTCCCCATCCTTTAGGAGGAAGAGGTTTGCAGTTATTGCTGTGCAATACAATAATAAAAACTATTCTTACCTAATTTCCTAAAGCTCTTTTAAAGTCTTTTCCAATTAGTCTGCAACTGTTAAAGGGATTTTTAATCTAAATTAAAAAAAGTAATCAAGGCAGTATGACTCTGCTCAGCCCTTAGGGAAGATTATCCATATTCAGCCCCTTCTAATGGCCTATTGCAACCTGATATATTGGCAGTCATCCAGCCTGTGTAGCAGTCCTAACAGAGGCTTAGGCTCTGAGCTCTCAAAAGAACTTTCCTTTAAAATAAACCAGCCTGTTTTGTTTGACATATTTCCTTTTTTCTTTTCTTTTATTTCTTACATCCTTACTTGGTGTGATTTTTACCCTGAGCCCTTAAAACGACTTTTGTGTTGAATTAAAACAGCATGTTTTGTTTGACATGTTCCTTTTCTTTCCTTTTTTCCTTACATCCTTGGTGTGATTTTTACCTTGCTGTGATTGATGCCAAAACCCAAGCTCAAAACTCAGGGGAAAGGGAGGTATTCAGCAGTATTACAGGCAGTTTACTCTCATGTGCAACAAGTATTCCCTACCTTTCTTCAATCCATCCTGTTAAGATCAGTGTCCAGATTATAAATTGCATGAAGACCAGGAAGTGTGGATGACTAGGAATAATCTCTGTTGTGTGCGAAGTGACAAATATGTCTTGTACCCAGAGTTATGTTGCTGATAGATGAAGACAAACTAGAAATGTGTAGAAAGACAAGATCTGGCCATCCTGGATATAGGATATACTGTGGGTTCAAACCTTTAGGTACATCACTCCAGTCAGAGCTGTGGGGAGTTGTCATGCCTCTGGTAGATGAAGATTCCTCAGAGTGATTTCAGCAATTCCTATGAAGTCAGATTTTCTTGTCTATGTATAGGACACTCAGACCTCTCTGAGAAGTAAATAAAGCTGTGGGAAATACACTTTCTTATTCGCTCATCAATCCACAGAAGAAATTACTGCTTCGGTTTTAAAACAGCACAAGAAAGGGCTATCTCCCTGTAACGCTAGGGAGTTTGGGGCAGTCTGGCTCCTGAATGTCAGGGAATGAAGTAAGCATATGTAGATAAGGTTTATTGATTAAGCTTTTGGGATTTTTGTCTACACAGCTCACTGGCCATATTCACAGATCTCCTAGGAATGCTAGCAGAGTAGTTTAAGTTAACATTGAGAAAAAGATGTCCCTGGATTGAGGAAATGTAGCTGTCTGCCTTGCACTTACATGTATTTGCATACTGAGGGAGAATCCATCCCTCATAATATTTCAGATTCTGGAGTTTATGACAGGTGTTCATGTTTGCCTGCTTACTGTGGGGTTATCAAATCATCACTGTGTAATTTGGGGGCCATAATTATATGCACATTTACTCCTATCTCTCCTTCTGGGCTTCCTCAGAGCATTTCTTTCTCCCCTGCATTTGTTTCATGGAAGCAACGCTCACACTGACACTGCGGTAATGTTACCAGAATTCACCCTCTGTCATTTCTCACACATCACTGGTCTTAGAGAGAGCCTGATCCCGAAAAGTGATCAGGATATGGTTAATTCCAGATGTTTTTTGCAGCTAAATTGAATGCATTTATTTGTTTTTTTTCTCCTCATATTACATTTTTAATCATGCGAGCTCTCTCTCAGGTCACCAACACACTGTCCACAAACTCTACCTTGGAGCAACAGTAGTACTGCACCACGGCTCAGAAAAGGAAAGGAAGCAAAATACTGTTTCAGTTAAAGTTAAAATGAAGTACACACATTTATTCCCTGGCATGGGGAGATAAGTGTTGGAATTTCTGATAATTTTCTTGTCTGATTATTTTTCTGCACATTTCAGGAAATGGTTCATTTGTCTAGCTAGTGTCCATTAAGTGAAGCATATAATATGGGTAAGATTTCTCTTGATTAAACTCCATATATACACCCAAGTCAACAATAATACCACTCTTCTAAAAATATACATGTTTCTCATATGTCATCATTGCTCAGAATGCCAGGAAAATGAGATTCATATGTAAGTGTAATAAAGTGGAAAAATCATCAGTGTTCTTGTAAGTCTTTTTGTTTTCCCTCACTTTCTAGAGATTCCAGCAATTTTTAAAAATATGCACTGTCTTTGCAATTTTGCTGCCAAAAAGGAAAAGCTAGTTCATTCTGTAATATAACCCCATAATGTGGTTGCCTTATATTCACATTTTATATTACTCAATAGTGTTTGAAGCATTTCCAAGGTAACATCTAGCACACCCTGGCTTAGTAAAGTATTTAATTAGTATAATGATAGCCATGATGAGGGGAAAAAAATCTCGCTGGGTCAAGTCAGGAGACAAACTTACCCTGAACTATAACTGAACTGTTTTAAGCAAACTGCCCTTTTATTAGAGGCACTGTTTTTTATCATAAGTACTTGACCTTTTTCTGTATCTTGATTTTTTCCCTTTCCTTATTTTCTAAAGGAAAAAATATATTTAAAGATATATTTGTTAGGGAGAGACCATTTCTTTCTCATGTATTTTTTTCTCTGAATACTTAACAGTCTTGTGTTCAGTTGGGAAGACATTGCTTGTTTTTTTTTTTTTTTTATATGTGGATGCATCATAAGAAATAGTATGTAAGCTTTTGTTTCCTTTGTAGATGATGACAAATATCGCCAGGGACTCAATAGGTGGCACTCTTACCTCTGAGCTAGACTCACGTAACATTGTTATGCAGAGAGAGCTAGAATACAAAAAAAGCCCAAACAAAAAAGAGGTAGATATTAAAAAGGGAAGGGTGTAGAGCAGTGCTGATCTGATTCTGAAATTAGCTGCTGTTTTCTCTTCATTTGTGACACTCTCAGCTCTCTTAAAAGGTGTTATTCAGTGACCATTTCATAAGTGAGAAGCCAGCATAAAACATATGAATACATCTGTGATTAACAATATGAATAATGCTCTTCTTTGTGTTCAAAGACAATACAGGAAAAAGCATCTTTCATGGCCTGCAGCCTCTCAGAGTAACAACTGCCTACCCACAACACCCAGAGTTGAGCTGGCCATGCCAGGCACAAGGACATGAATGATCTCAATGACTCTGTTATTTTGCTCTGACCAATGCTTAGAAAAGTAATTCCAAAACCCTGCAAGAGAGACAGTTATTAGATTACTTCCTGGCAGTGTGGCAGGAAGTAACAAAACCTATTTCAGTTTTGTAGCATTAGGATTGACTAAAGCTCAGGAAAATCTTCAGACTTCAGTATGTTTATTCTAGTAGAAAAATTCCCATTAACATTAATGCATTTTGGATCGTGCCCTAGCTTTCTGGTTGTTATACAATATCTCAGGAGAGAATTTGTGAGGTTTGGAAGTTAGCAAACTTTGGCTAGCCATTAGCAATGTTCTACGTAAATATTTGGAACAAGGAGTCAGGAGATCTACTTTCTCTTGAGTATGTACCACAATCTTGGCAGGCTATTCAACTTCCCTATCTTGGTATCTATATTAGCAAAATGGGGATAATAATCCCATTACCATCTCCTGTTCCTAGTCACCTTGCTAAGGTGCTGTGAGAATTAATTTATTTTTGAAATGCTTAGAGACCCTCAGAGACTGCTGTGTGAGTGCAAAGCCTTGTTTTATTATTCAGTGCATTCTATCTGAGGCTCAGGAGACGTTTGGCTTCCATTTCGGAACTTGCCATAAGAGGAATTGTTACCGAGAGCTTCAGAGAACTATTAAATCACACAAAGCTTTTAGGAAAAAGAAAAAAAAAGGGAGTGGGGGTTGGGGGGGCCGGGGGTGGAAAGACCCCCCTCCCCCCATAAACTAAATTTTCCATCTAAACAGAGAAAATTTTTATATTGTTATTTCTGCAAAAAGCCCGCAGATATCTTTACTGAAATTTATACAGAAAAACCATCAGAGATCCCTATTTCATGTAACACGTCTCTGGGATTCAGTCATTTTTACTACCTTTTGGGATTGCTTTTCTTTAATATAGTGCAAGGGTTAGTAGTTCTGTTAGGAGATACGATACAAAGCTTTCACTTCTAAGTTGCATGTTGTGGATGAAATACATCATGATATGTTTAAATAAATAAACCGATGGAGACCTGCCTGCTGATTGCATGACATTTGACATAATGCATGTTTGTCTTCTAGCAGATTTTTATTTCACATATTTATTAAATTTGAACTGCAGCACATACTCCACACACTCTTTTTTCAGCAATAACCCCCACACAAGCTTGGGAAGAAGGAACACTGCAATTCTCAGGAGGTTGTAGTGCATTACACACTTGCTTTTCCAGTTTCTTACAGTGGATGTTTTTCTAAAACCTTTGAACTGTAACTTCATTCTAACAAGAGAGAAAATATCCTGTTTAATCAATAAGACATGGCAGGGCGTGAATAAGTGTATATTTATGATCAAAGCTGCTTGTCCTAAATGAATATCCTCTAGTACAATTCAAACAGTGGAATGTCTGAATAGGAGAATGCAATTTTATCATAAAATGTTACTTTTTGTCAAAGAATTTGCATAATCTTAATTAAATGAACAGGCTAATAAGCTCTGAGTGGTGAATTCTGCTGTTTTACACTCTCGCCAATTAGATCATTCAGTTTTTCAGGCATTCTTTATTGTGCAGACTAAATGGCTGTATAATATTAGGTTGAATTTTTTTCCATTTTAGCAGAAAAACAGAACTAGCAGTAAACAGAAAATTAAATAATTCTCTAAATAATTAGCGGGATCATTTGCTTGCCAACCCTAATAATTAAAACAACATCAAAATAACTGGATTACATGACATAAGAAACACTGCCCAAAGAAGAAATTTTACTGCTGATGAAAAGACTTTTTTCTGCATCCCTGGCAAACATTTAAGCCCTGATAGATATTTTGGGTGTCCTAAAATGCGACAATCAATTACTAAAAGCTGAGGCAGAAATGTAGAGAAGTGATATCTTCCTTTGTGCATTAGGACTCTTGAGATGTTCTTTGTTTCTCCTCTGTGTGTGCTTCTGTGCTTGTCTTCTGTAGGTCTGTTTCAAATCTCTCCGGGTAAACCCAGAACAGGACTGAAGATGACTATTCAGAGCTATCTCCAACTTTCTGGTAAAATGTAGGAGCTGGAAAGGGGAATTAGATGGAAACAAAGATAGAACTGGTATTCCATCAGTTACTCTCTGTAAAAGTATTTAGAAGTGAAAGCTGAAGTGCAATATTATACTACTCAAGAAATACTGAGAGTGTGCTGTGAAATTTTGCTATTTGGAAATTACCATTTAGAAATATATTGTGATTAGGGACAAAAGTACTTCATTCATGTATGAAAAATTACAGGAAATGCAGGAATTTTCTGAATTCAAAAAGAAAAAGGGTGCACCATAAAACAGGCTGTATGAAAACCAATTAATCCACATTCATGAGATGGACAGCTCTGTTCTACTACAAGTGGCTAAAGGAGAAGTTCCTTGGTTTGCTTAAGACTGCTTTTCTAACCTATTAAAGGGCACAACTCATGCTTTAATTAGACAACACAGAGTACTCTTGTCTGTGGATATGCTCTGAGGACGGACATCTGAGGAAGGTAACTGCACCTTTTCAACATTCCTGAATGTCAGTTGCAGAAATGACATGTCTGGGGCATGAATGTGAGTGAATCAGTGAGAGAGTTCAGCAAAGCTCTGGAGACCTAATCCTCTGCAGCTCTCAAGTAAAGTTGTCCCTTCTTAACTTACCTTTTGCAGTGTATGTCTAATCTAGAAAGCCACACAGACCTTTTCTGACAGCCTCTCTTCTTCATTAGAGCCCAAGCATACCTGTTCTTAGTGAAAAATCAGGGACTTAGCCAGCAGGAAGGAGGATTCGCATTCTCCTTGACTCATAGGAAAAAAAAAATAGGTGGAGAGTTTTCAAAGAACACTTTCTTACTACTTAGTAAACATGCTATTTTGTTGAAATCGGTTTCAATTCATAAGTATGTTTTTTAGTGATGTTCTCACCACTGGCACTCTTCATCCAGGCCCCAGACTAAGAAAATGAAAATATAAAAGACAATCCTCGAGCTGTAGGAATAGCTAATCCAGTACTCAAGGGGAAATTTTTACCCTTGTCTCTTTACTGAATTTACTGGATAAAAGTATTTTGCAAATGAACAATACGGTGAAGAAAACCCTATGGATGTGCACAAGGGCCTCTCAGCTACAACAGATGACACTTTAAAACCTAAGAAAATCTGTGCTCACCAAACAAGGATTGTGCTCCCTTCTCACACTCTAGTCCTGTTATCACAGGTGCTTCTCTGTATATTCATTCTACTATTTTGTGTTTGTTGCAAGCACATATACCTAGGGCAAGATGCAGCTTTGGAAGCTGTTTTAAATGTAGCTTCCAACATTTTTTCACAATTGCTTAACTCCTTCCACCATTCTATAAGAGAGGAAGTTAAAAATACTGGTTTTACTGTCTCACCATGATAGCCTTTCATCAGTAAGTCATCTTTGTCTTTTCAGTATTTAAATATGACATTCTTACTTTCAACAAGCAAAAAGAAAGTCACTGTACCCTTCAAAATTATTTTTTGTAGACCTTCTTAAACCTATTGAATTGTAGAATCTACTTCTGAAGATACTGCTCTACTTCTTTATTATTTGTCCAATACACATCTGTTGAGTACCTAACTTTCTTGCCCATAAACCCAGTATTTTTTAAAAAAAAACATTTATAAGACGATACTTCAACAATTATTTTTTCTTACAGAACTTTTTTCTTCTGAATATATGTCGCACATATATAGTACTGCGTCTGGTCTGTGCACAAACATGTATTCATCCAGAAGCTTTTATGCTGTTACAGCTTGAGATCCATTGGTGTTTTTGTCTTCTAGGATGCATGTGCCTTTACGGGCTAGTTAAATGATGGGAAGAATCTCCTTGTATTTATGACTATATTTTAGTTAGGAATACAGAAATAAATTGTTTTAAGGACCCCATGACTTCAACAGGTGTTCTTCAATTAGGCTTCAGTGTACTATAATGTTACAGCAAGTGCCTACAGGCACAGACTTTTGGAAAGCAGTGTTTAAATAACAAACTATTTCATTCTACATGCCTTGCCCTACCTACTGCCTTTTTTGAAGTGAACTAATGGTATAATTCATTAAAAGAAAAGCACACCAGGGAAACTGGCAAATATCAATTGCAGTTAAGCTGCAGCCATGTTTGTAAAGGAGTACACTACTAAAGGGCTAGGTCCAAGGGTATGATTAGGAATCGTTTTAGAATTAAACTAAAATTACTTAAACAATGAGTTCTGTTAAAATATGTGGTGTTCCGTTATAATGGTAATTGCCCATTGGATTAGAAAGTGAAGTCACTACGATTACCACAAGGGGGAGATGTTATAAACGTCAGGCGAGGTACTTGCATATTATTTGGTCCTTAACCTGATGAGTTCCATTTTCTGTGCATATTCTTTTGGGGAAAAAAGAGACAGAGGAGCTCTCTTTATAATATCCTCATGATATGAGATAGCAACTATCTTCTCAGCTATGCAATTATCTCATTCCTTACTGTTATCTGTAATACTCTCACCATCACTGGCATTCTGCATGGTTTCACTGCTCATTAACATGTATCTGTATCTCTTCTGTTTCCATTTTATTGCACTTCCAGTTGAGATTTCTATTTGTTTGCTTTCTAAACATTTTAGGAAACATATAGAATTAAATACATACTACATGTTTTTTCCTCACCTTTGTCTGCAGTTAGGGTATTTCTCCCATTTAGGAGCATTTAGAATGAGAAAAAGCTCAATCCAAATTCTGTTGATAACAACCAAAAAACAAATGTGCGCCATGGAAGCAAGCTGAGCCCTTGGATGCTTTTATTTTTAAGTGTCACTGATATTTAAATTGTGTTCTTAAAGCAGGAAAAACTGGAACAGGTTTTAGTGTTTTGGAATGAAACAGCTTTTAAAATACATAGGATCATCACTCTTTTGGGAACATATTATTGCAATAAGCATTTTTTTTCCACTTTTCTGCAATGCATCCAAGAGAACTGAGGGAAGAAAAGCATGTATGCAAAATTTTAGTTTCAGTGCCTGCTCCCATTAATCAGCTGGTGGTAGCTGCTCTCTTATTTGTTTGATGTTGTTTCATAGTCCAGAAAATTACTTACTGTACATGCTCAGGTATATTTTACACAAGATTGCAGAAGATTTCTTTGACATTACTGATTCCCTGCAGTGAAATCCTCTGATGTGGAGGTATCAGTTGCTTTGGCATTATGCTTATGGAGAAGACTGAGCTTAGAAGAGATGACTCAGAAGACAACATGTTCCTCCAAGGGCCCTAACACCCCACTTCCCTGACATGACTGAAATCTTTAGCTGTTGTGCTTGCTGTCTCCATATTTTACAGCTGTTTTGATCACTGTCATTTTGAACTTCTATTTTCTCTAAGAGAGTTGCTGGTTGTTGTAGATCCTTTCTTGCTCTTCTTTCCTGTCTCATATTCTGCAGTTACCAGTTTTATGGTTATATCATTTTATGTTTCCTCTTGGAAATGCATTAAATTTTCTAAAGCATTCCAAAGACTTTGGGTGTGCAGCATGATTTCAAAGTTATATCTAAACCTACATATGACTTTCAAATACTTTTAACCTTTATTAACTTTTTAACCCTTATTAAGCTTTTAACCTTTATTAACATTGCAAATACAACAAAGCTAAAACAAAGTGAATTCTATATTCTGTGACTTTTTTCCCCGTCATCCAGACTGCCGCATATAAATGTTACGGTGATACACAGTCTGTCTCTAGTGATGGTCAGCAGTCTGAACTGGTCAAGTCTCTGAGCAACCTGATCTCATTAGACCTGCTTTGAGCAGGAGGTTGGTCTAGATGACCTCTGGAGGTCCCTTCCAATCTAAATTGTTCTTTAGTTTATTCTTGGTACAATGAAAGTGTGTTTTAACTGAAAACAATAGTTTCCTAGGTTTTCAGTTGCCTTCTAATGATAAAGGAGCACAAGTGAAATTGAGCTTGTTGAACTTGTATTTAGAAGAGACTAGATTCAAAAATATAGCAACTCTGCCTATAAAATTGTGGTATATCTTACACTGTGGAACATGTGGTACAGACACAGATGAGCTGAAACTGATTGACCTGGCATGTTCAGTCTACAAGGTACAGTGCAATGCAATGAAGAGATCTCAGTCCTTGAAATGGTAGTTTCAAGGAACTAGCTTGTTCCTTGAAAAGACTGCAAGAGTGCATTTAGTGGTGCACACTGGCCTGCTGATATGACTACTTTGTCCTGTGATCTGTCTTGCAGTCTGGGTAGCTCTTAAGAGCTATGTGGCACCTAAAGTTTTCTTACAACAGAAGATGAGAAGCTAGATTAATATGTCACAACAAAGTCTGCTTGGGATTTGGTGTGTTAGGAATCTCTAAGCTGGACTTCTCTGAGAGTCCTGCTGTGATAACCATCTTCAGGCTGCACCTTTCATAAAGTAGATGTTGTCAAGTCAAGCATGAAACAGAACTGCCACTTCATTTTCATACAAAACTAGGGAAGGATTTGATACCTGCATATAAACAAGATGGCTAAACTATTCCCTTTACAGGTTAAATACTGAGATCCTGTATATACTTCTCAGAACAAAGAGGTTCTCATTCACAGCTCATAGTTCACTGGAGTTTCCTAATCATGCAGCTCCTGGGAAGACTAGGCTGGTGCTTTCCAGATGTCTTCAGCTGCAGGCAGAAGTACAATATGTATGGGGCACAGAGAGAGCAGGTAAGAGTGAACAGGATGGAAAATCCAGTGATGAGGATAAATCCCTTGGAAGATGGAGATCAGGAAAACAGATCTTGTTTTTCAGGGCTAACGGGCTACAATGAAGAGAGCTATTGGGGGAAAAGGAAACTGTTACTTAATCCAGAGTGTGAGTAGAATTTCATTTTTTTCTCAGATATTGGATTATCAGAAATTTTCCTCTCCAAAAATAATTTAAACCTTGAAATATCATGCCCTGGAAGACATCTCTGAGTCTTACTGGATACTTAGGAGTTCTCAGACAGTGCAAGACTCCTCAGAAGATGCCCCAAACCAGCAGCCTCTAATGCATTCATAAGTTATTAACCAACCACAGTTTATTTTTCTGCCATGCTACTGTTTTCTATCCTCTTCTCCCAGTCAATTTCCCCTTGTGAAAAGACAGGGGTGTGGTTTGGAGAACGCTGCTCAAGATCCACAGTTGCCTGTCAATTCCAAGAAACCTTCCTCAACAAAGGAACTGTTTATAAACTGGTTCTTAAGAGCTTTAGCTGCAACTGTATAAGGTCAAATAACAACTCTCACAACTATTGTACCATTGGTAATAATTGCTATACATCCAATGGCCCAGAAATTGTGCCTGGGGCTTCTTGGTCTCAGTTTCCAAGCTTCTTGCTTGTCTTATATGCAACATGGAGACATCTTTGCTAAAAAACAGCTGAATGAACTAAAACAACTTTCCATAACAATTGTGACACTGAGGTAGGACTCAGTGAAAGAGCTTAAGAGAAGAAGGCAGAGGAAGGTGAGGTATCAGGAAAGAACGTAAAAATCCACAGCTTTTTAAAGTCCTCCTCCTCAAGAAATATTGACTGAAGCCACATGGAAGGTTTCTGCTTAACCACATTTTTAAAAGCTTTCATAAATATTGCAATAAAGTGAAATTCATTGCTAGTTAAACCCTAACAGCGACATAAGCTTATTTCTTATTCAGATGACTGAGCTGCAGCAGAGAAACAGCACTGGGATAGCATAGGATTTATACTGCAGAATTTGAAATATCTTTCTGCATGAAGTAATAAAGGACACTCTCCATATTCTATTCTAATGGCCAATAAAGTGTAAGACCAGCTAGAAAAATAAGGTTGGCAGAAACATGGAATACATTAGGAAATTATATTTACACTACAGTCAATTACCACAGCAGCATTTTATTTTATAATACAAACTTTTCTTGTAAACTGCAGTGTGCCAGAAATCTTCCAGTGAGGGAATAGGTTGTCAAATCTCATTCCAAATTACAAAAAAATATTTCCATTACCCACAACCATTTCCACATTTAATAAGTTGGATACTAGGGTTTGGCTGGAAAGCACAAATATATGCTGGGAAAGGGAGCATAAAAAGGCCCTAAAGGCCTTTGTGTCCATAGCTTGTCTGCCAGTAGAATTCAAGGCAACCTTTAGAATGCTTTAATTTGTGCTCCTTGGCAAAATACAAACAGGGGTTTGATGCTGAACTGGCATATCCGATTTCCTCACAAACACTTCTCATCATGGCCTACTTGAGCCTGTAGCCATGGCTGGACGTCAGAAAAACTTCAATAACATGTTTGTTTTTTCTGCATTTTTTTCATGCACAAGGGAATGGCATTCATCACAATGCCTGGCCATCTACTGATTTGTATAGGCACAATTCAACGGTTTCCATGCTTATTGAGAGCAGCAACATCTGACTCCAACAGTAAGAGTATTTTCATGCAAGGATAAACATATTTTGCATTGGATGGTATGATCACTCTGTTGGATTCCATCTAGTTATCAAAATTGGTTTCCAGTGTATTTTTGGAAGACAATTAAGACAGTGATTTTGATCACTGAAACCCTAAAGAAGTGGTTATGTTTTAATAGCAGCAGATTTGTCTGAGATATGTCATAAGAACAGAGGTTAACTGAGGTACTTGGGCTGTCACCATTTCCATTTAAACAGAAAATTATGATAGGGTCAGGGCCCTTGACCTGATATTTCAGTATTGCCCAAAATGCTTGCTTTCTTGCTATCCCATTAGTTGGTTGATTCACCTGTGGAAATACTTCTTGCGAGTTTTTTCATAGCTCTGCAATCAATTGAAGGAAGGCTTTTTTCAATAATGTGAGTTTTATCCCTAAATTTCCTAGTGTTTTCAGGCTAACAGACATTGAGGATGTTATACATAGCACTATAAAAGTCTTTTAAAAATATTATTAGGAACACATCCCTTTCAAAATCACGTGACAGTGAGTACATGCCACATATGTGGGATATTGTCATTTTTTTGCTTCTGCAGTGAAATATGAAGGAAAAGATAACCCAGAGAAGGGAGCAGTGTGTTGGACTTAAGATTTCAAAGTACACATTTCATGGTTGCCTTGGGCATTTGTGGGTATACTTAATATCTTAATCAAAATGTTCAAATAAGACCCATATGCTGGATATTACAGTTTAGCAGATATGTCATGAGCTACCAAAAAGATGCAGCTGTGCAAACTTCCAGATTACGTAGGGCTTCATTCCTGCATGGACATCAGTGTTTGGTAACTGTTCACCCCAGCTGGACTAGCCATGTCCAATAAAATATCCTACAGTAGCTTTCATGGGTAGTATGATATAATATTTGTTTTATTCATTCTTAAAGTAAGAAACAGTTTCCAAAGTCCTTGCCAAAAACACCAAAGGTTAGACTGAAAATCTTAGAACACTTTCTTTTTCCTCAACAAAATATGAGGCTGCTCAGATGAGGTAAATTACACTACCACATTTCTTAGCCTGTATATTTTTTTTCTTTTCTCCAAGTCTTGAATCTAAAACAGCTTTTTTGAGGGAGTTTATATGAAGACTCAGAACCGAACTGTGCTTAAGTATATGATGTGTTTGTTGATGTTTGCAGTTAAAGCAGTTGTTTAACACAGCCTGAAAATACCTTATGCTTGATAGACTTCAACTGGGCTTTATTTTCTTTTTCTGTGTGTCAGAACTGGAATCACTTTAATTGTCATACCACCTCATTCTGCATCACATTTTCAGAGATCACTGAGTGGATTTCTGCCAGTTAAGATGCCAGCTATTGGTGTCCTGAGAAGTCACTTGAAACAAACAGATCTATTTCCTGATAATGTAGTATCATGTCTCCTTCAGCTGTTACCCTCTTTGCTGACAGCAACTTACGTGACAAATAACTGGGGTAGTAAGAGACAGGGTAGTAAGAACAGGAAAGCAATGTCACTTTCCAAAGTGGATCCCAAGGAAAACAGGTTTTACTCCCAATTTTTTAAATTTCATCTAAAAATAGGTGGGTGAAATGACATTTTTGCCAATTAAATACTCTGTTGGGTATGTCTCACTCTGCAGCATGTCATCAGTGTAATTTCATGTGGGGCTATTTTTTCTTCCTTCTCAGTTTTCACCAGTGAAGGTTTTTACATGGAGGGAGATTGGTTAAATGCCCCTTGCTGGATTCCCTAAGAGAGTTTGTTCAGAGTTAATTAAATAATCTAACAAAGCAATTAGTGGCTGGTTCAGCAGTGTGCTAAGCCAGTCCCTTGAGGGTGAAGGACATTTAGTACCTTTTGAGGTTAGGCCTTTTGAACAAAAAGAAAACTAACTTTTCAGTTCCCTTCTCTTCAGCTGCAAAGGTAGACATCTTCCTATGTTTGATCACATTTAACTAGTGTGATTATACAAAGCATATCTTACCCAGTACCCAAACAGAATCTTCTTTCACAGAGTTGAGAAAAAAGGTTAACTGTCCAGCTTTTATAAATATTTTCTATTTTCCCACTCTGTATAAAAATATTCAGATCCTCAGTCTCTCCTATTCCCACTTTCACAAACCTTAACAAGGAAAGATTTACTAATTTAACTGAAGCTCTTTTCTTTTAAAGTCTGAACTTTGCATTCTCAGCTCTAAACAGCTGAGAAATATCTAGACTTCCAAAAGTCAGAGTTATACATTTTTCTTCACTCTATTTTATTCACAGGAAACTGCAAAATCTTCTGAAGTAGGGATTGATAGATAGCTGAAAGCCCAGAGGTCATTTAAACAGAGAACTGCCACTGACTTGTTCTTACTTGTAACTCCCTTGTTTGTGTTTTTGTTGTCTTGTTTCCACACCATTTCTAGTGGATAAAGCCCATAGTTTTATTTGCACAATCCAGCTAACAAATACCAGTCCTTTACACAGCATACAGTATGTCCAGAAGAAACTATTAACTTCCTACAACCACCTTTTTAGATCATTGTTTTTAGGAATAATATCTCATCTTGTGGCATAAAGATGACCAAATACCTCACTCTGAAGACAATACTAAGTTTATGGTCTCCCAAGTCTGGAAGAAGCTTAAATCACCTTTTTACAGTAGCACAGCTAAATATTTTTTTGTCCTTCAGACATGTTTTTATGGAGACCTTCCAGTGATGATGAGAATGGCTATATCCATTGAATAGGAAACATAACAGCAGGACTTTCCTCTAATGTAATGATTCCCATGAATGAACTGAAATAGTGAGTGTCTTACTGACTGCATCAGAGGTCCAAATGCTCCAACCTGAGTGCACTCAGTTATGAGCCTCCATTGACAAATCAAACCAAACACTATTTTTGATTCTTTTTCCTTCATACAAGTGAATAATACCATAGGTCCAACCAGAAAATGTTGTTTTCAAATGGCTGGCTGTTTTCTGTCCTTTCTAGGGATTTTAACACTCTCAAAATCAGAACAAATGCTTATGATTTTTCCCTTGCCTCATATTATTTTTTACAGTGATATAGCTGAAATCTGTTTTTCACATGTGGAGATGTTACATGTTTTCATTGTTGAGTAGTTGTTACCTGCATGTCTTAATACCAAGGAGAAGAAATAAATCTAGTGCTCACGTTCTGCTGTCAGAGCCACTCACTGCTGGTGGCATGACTTGGTAAAACTTAACTCTGTAGTTTAATTCTGGTTATGTGTTTAGAGATACTGGTTATCACAGCACCCTGCAGGATGAATCTGAGAAAAAACAAATGGAAATGAGTGTTTGACACACGTTAGATTTTCTTCTGATTCTTGGGATGTACCTCCCATTTACTTGGAATTGAGAAGTATTGGATAGTTCTCTTGTGCTATTTTCCCTATGGTGGCATGCCTACAGCAGAATGGCTTGTTTGAAATCCAATTATCCAGTTTTGATCTGTTTTGTGAGATTTGAGTTTTATTGCAGTCTGAAACCATCAAACTGCAAGCTTTAGAACTGAAGTAAAAGGAAACATGAAAGCCCTCTATTAAGATGACTAATATTCCAGATGAAACTAATTAGTGTGATAACCTATGCACATAACAGAATTGTAAAATTAGTGAGATCAGTCCTGCAATACCATTAACTACATTATAACTCTTCACATGATTTTCTTCCTCCACTAACGAAAGGTCTTAGAAATGTGAGATTTCAATTTGCTTTATCATCTGGTGGAGCTCATCAGCACCACATGCTACAGTGAATATTGTGGTTTTCACAGCAGGGCCATTTTTATCTCTGCAAATTTGTAAATTAAAATAATTTCACCTGGGGAAATCCTGCATCAGAGAAATGCTGATGACCTTGACAACACTTCTCCATTTCTTCTTTTTATCCTTCTTTTTTCCATAGCAAAACACAAACAAATGATAGAAGACTGCCTTGTGATATGCATCACTTTTACTACATTCATTTCTGTGCTATGTTGCTCTAAGGTTAAGTAATCAGATTTACATGTTATCCTGGTATGGAAACCTGTCTTGGGAAAAAGAAAAAAAACAAGAAAAGAAAGAGGAAGAGTGATAGAAAAATTGCATGTGGTGTGTTCCACTGAGGCAGGGAGGAAATGGGGTAAAATTGCTGGGAACATGCGATATGGGTAACAGCTAGTTAATTGTCCTTGTGAAGAGCCTATGCTCAGTGATGAGCAAATATCCTGGCACACTGTATCTGTCTGTTTATCTGCTTATGTCCACTCATATCTTGATTTATCAGAACTTTAATAGCTTCTGTCTTCTTTTTCTTCCCTGTTTCTCATGCTAAGCTACAATCTTTGTATTTTAAGTGAGAAGTTTTTCAAAAAACCAAAAAGTGCTATTGAAAATAATTTTACAGAAAACTTCTACTGTTAACATAATAATTTGATTTCCTATTCAACCTATAGCATCAGCTGGGTCTAAATAGTGTCTAATGGACAGATGGACATCTTGTACAAAAGAATGGTACAAAGCTACTACATGAAGAACCTAACCATGTACAAACATACAAAGATTTTTTTTTTGTGTCTATTACAGTGGCATAAATAGCAAATGTGACATAAGTGCAAATAATTTACCTAAATGTAAAAGTAGTAATAAATCTGTACTATTGCAATCTCTCAGCTTGCTTAAAATCCTTAGCCCAAAAATGTGTAAGTCAGCAATAGGAATAGTTGTCACAATGTCTCATCTCAGTCTCCAAGTGAAGGCTGTTAACATTAAGGAATAATGCCTTTGACCCTTTCTAAATTGCTTGTGCTTACTTCCTGGATTATCAGCATGAGTGTGGCACTTACTGCTGTGCTTGCTCCGGAGGCTTGAATTCACAAGTTAACCCTCTCCTTCATTTCCACTGTCACAAAATGACAGAACTGTAAAAGACTGGAGCAAAATTCAACCCAGTGAGGATGAAAAAGGCAAATAATACCTGTATTGATCAAAACTGTAATTGTTTATGAAAAAATTGGCTCCAGTATTGTTCTCTACGGGAGAAAGTCAGAACTTAAAGGAACCTTAACATGTATTTTTTTGTTTCAGGGAGACAAATTAGTGTCTAATTAGGATCTTCACCATGTGCAATACTCTAAAACTGATGGGGAAAATTATTATAATCACAGTGTCTAAGGTGCATTTAATTTAATGTAATGAAACACCCAGTATATAACTGGGGGACACTTAGAGGAGAGTATTAGTGCTTTCTGATGGGAAGAAAATTTAACTTCGGTGGTAGAAGAAGCTGACACAGCAGCTAGAAGCATCTGTGCATGTGGTCAAAGGCCAGGAACCCACAGTGCTCCTTATACAGGCAACACTGTGGAAGAGGCTGGCTGCAGCCAGCATGGGCAGCGCATACTCCAAACACCTGAGTGGCACAAGTCCCAGTAGCAGTCATGAGCAACCAAAATCCAGGAACTGTGGAGGCAAGTCTGAGGGATGCTTTGTCCTTAATTCCTCATTTTTTTTTTGCTTTTCCTTTGTTTTCTTGCAACTACAAGAGTTCAAGATAAAATGTCAGCCTCAGCTTTTGACTACAACCTGAAAATTGAAAATAAGAAACATTGTGACATTTTAGCTCTGAGACCTTTATTTTCTGGCTAGGGGAAAAATAGACCTGGCTGGATTTAAACTTGTTCTCATCATCCTGAAAGTAGGGGAAAGTCACACAGCCAAAATATCATCTGAGAGGTTTTTTTTTTTTTTTTTTCCATTATATTTCTAGGACTCATTTTATTGTTCATTGACTCTAAAGGGGGAAGAGTCAGGGTTCCTCTTGATTAGTCTTTCATGTCAGGAAAATTCTGTGTCTGTTCCTCCTGGCTCATGGAAATCCTACAGACCACTACTTTCAGTGACTGTGACAGTGAGTTTGGTTCACAAACTGCTACAGATTAATACAGAGACAGTTAACATCCAAAGAAACCATGTGAGCTCCTTGTTACACCCCTTCAGCACCTCTAAATTCACTCCAGTGATTCGCTGCCAGACTGAGTTTCGCTATACTAGGCTCTAGGACAGACCGACTACGTATTATCACACTGGTGCATTGCCAGTGCTTACACAGCAGGGTCAAGCAATACCAGAAACTTGCTTTTGCATGCAACCAAAACAAGTAAGAGCACTGACTTCTCAGTGACTAAATGGCATATTCAAAATTTTAAGTAACTTTCTGCTTAGAGGTAGTTTTTGCTTCTCTTTGCATCTAGATGGTGATCCAACACAGACCTTAGATCTATGCCTAAGCCTGTTCTGCTTTCTCCTCTTTTTTTTTTTTTTTTTTTTAAATGTAATTTTTAAGATGATAATAGGATGATTCTCTAGGGCTTTTATGTATCTGGATTCTCCAGTATTTCATCTTTGATAAGGCTTCCTCCTTTTGCCCCATAAGATCTCAGTATCATAATTCCAAAGGAAGCTGAACTTTCAAGCACATTGGATACATGGTTCTGACTTTCTTCATGTCTTTCTTTCACTGCTTACCTTGCAGACAGTGACAGGAGAGGCTATGAAACATCAGGAAAACATTTTCTAATCATTCCCCCCTTTTCTCTAGCTTTACCTCCCATTCCCAATAATGCTTGGCAGCTGCAGAAAGACAAAAGCACCCCTTTCAGACCTGCTGTTGTATTTCTGTGCATCTTGAACAGTATAGACAGTTCAAGTTGTATTCATGGTTCAAGAAGGTCCTTAGTATGCTTTATTCTTTTGTAGTTCCTGCCTTTAGGTTCTTGATATCAATAAGTAAATACAAAAAATCATGTAATTGGTGATTTTCTAAACTGCTTTTAACTGTACTTATGAACTCATTTCCTAATGCATTATAGCTGATTCTTAAGGATTGCTGAGGACTGTTAAAGCTGACCAAAGATTTAAACAGCGGGAAGGATATTTCAAATTAGAAAAGAGAAACACTGGCAGAGTTTCATATACCATATGTTAGGCTCTGCCCATGGTTCCTCATTTGTCTGAGTATAGGAAGGTAAAAAGATCAAGTAAAGGAGGGAAAGATTATTCAGGGAGTCATTAGGAGGGACAGTAGGTACAGATTCTAGGGTTTGCTCTGTTGCTCTACAGAGATTATAGGACACAGAATTTAAGCAATAACCTTAGTAAAACTTTCTGCTTACATGAACTCTTAATTGAACCACTTTTCCTTTGGATATATTGTTCAAAAGTATTTGATGAAGATTTCTGGCAAATTTTAAGAGCAGCAGATGCAGTATGAAGAGCTCTTTGTGAAAGAGATCACTCAAAATATGAAAAATTGAACATATAAGTCACACAGTACTAGGTTTGTCCCTCCAAAGAAGGTAATAACATTTCTAATGTGATCGTAGTTCGTGTTTAATTGTGTTAATAGATGTACTTATAGCTATGTAACTACCTTCTTGAAAACACTGACAAGAAAGTGGAGCATTTGAATAGTGGAGTTAAATGAGGGCCTAATGTAAGTCATTCATCCAACAAAAAGAAACCCAGAAATTTTTCAGGTAATTATTTTTGGATTATAATTTTTGTAGTATCCATACAAATGTATTTTACAAAAATAAATTACTTGTTAATAAAATTGACCTGTCAAAATAAATAACCATCCTTTCTATTCTCTGCATCTAGGGCCCTTAGGTTTTCAAACATATTGGTAGGTATTTTCCCCAGGCATCTAACAATATTGTTTACTGCATCATTCTCTGAAAGGTCCTGGTCATCCCCATGGGGAAAAGAGGCCTGCACCTGGCAGGCAGACTTAGAGTCTGCTTACTTTGCAGCAGCTGGATATGGTGATTGTTCTAAACCCATTATTTATTTTGCATAATTGTTGACCTTTCTGCCTGTATTCACTGGTGAGGAATTCAGACATTTTACAGTACTGCAAAAGAATAGGTGATTCTGTCTAATAGAGATCAGGAGGTTTGGTACTTTCCTTTTAAATCACTGTATTCAGAAGTTTGAATACCCTAAATATTGATTTTTTTTTCCCCAGCTTCAATTACACAGTTAAAATGTGTGATTTTAAAGATTGACTAACCAAATAAATGTTTACACAGCTGTGTGATGTTGCAGTTCTTTAATATTAAACAGATTGGGGTATACATCAAAACAATTTAGGCATAATATTGCCATTTGCTAAGATGTGACAAAAGAACCTGTTTCTTTATCTTGGTGAAAGGGTAGTGGTTTATTTATACAAAACTCCTTTTAACTCCAATTTTAATAGTTTAATTGGTTGAGTCATTAAGAAAATTACTTGAATATTTTACTGGATGATGTTAGACAATAATCAAATTATTTACTGAAATTTGTTCTGTTATCAATGGATTTAGTAGTTTGAAGAAAATGTCCCAGGTTCATAAGGAAAACTATATTGGAAAAACAAATTTCAATTGCTAACTCAGTTTACTACAGGAAAAACAATTTTCTGACTAAAGGTTGTGTCTAGTATAAGAACTGTTCTAAATCAAAAAGTGATCAGTAGTATTAACAAGAAGAAAATAACTTATTGCATCCTTCGGTCTTTTTTTGAGTGAATAACAACTTTAATCTCTTTCTGTGTTATGGTTATGAAATTTCTAGGTAGGCTAACACTTTTATTGATAGGAAAGTCATAGTGATCTTGGACTCTTATTTAATTTGTTTGTATCTTTTTCTCTCTAAAATATTTTTACTTCAAGCAATTTCAGAGGCAGCTCCTGGCTTTAGGATAAGAAGTGATAAGAAGGTCTCCAGGTAGTGAATGCAGCTTGCCTTAGCTTCTGACACTGGAGACCTAGGTGTAAATCTTCTCAGAGACCAGCTGAAATAATTTCCCCAGAACAGTGCTCCAGAGGCAGCCTCATTCGAATTCCCCCGAAAGAGATTTCATTTCATTAAACTCCAGACTTGACTCTCTTGCAAAGAGGTCAGGAAAAATGCTACATGCAACTCTCTCCCCTTTCAGTTGTGTCACCATTTCTTTGATTTATAGCAGCTGCATCTTTATGTGCCACAGAGGGCTATACAGATAGAGTCCCGTTTCCTGCAAAATTAGGACAATCAGATGAGGGCATAGTATGTATTTCTGAGTAAAATACCAGAAAGCCACACTCCATTGTAATATCATTACAACAGCATATGTTTGTCCAATAAACATTTAAGTTAAAAAAAAGAAAAAAACAATCAACCAACCAAAGAAAAAAATGCAGTATGGTTGTTTGGTGTGTGGTTTTTTTTTTTTGTTTTTTTTTTTTTTTATTCATTTCCAACACAGGAACATTATTATAATAATATTTTTCTGAAGTAAACCATCAGCCACTGTAACCACATCAAGCCGGTTCAGACTTGTCAGTAAGATGCTCCAGGTAACTGCGCTACATAAAGAGCTAGGTAAAATAGTAAGTTATTGTTAGCATGTTACCAATGTTGTTAACAATGTTACCCTTGAAGAAACACAGAGTTTTCTCTAGTGTTTAAATGGTGACTTAATTGTGTTGAGCAAATAGTTTCTCAGTCACAATCATATTATCATTATGTTTTGATCTCATATCCATTGTTCACCATTCACCTTTGTGCAGCCTGTTCTTTGGTGTTCCTGGGTGTCAAAGGGCTGCTTTTTCCTAAAGACAGCTTGGTTTTAGGGGCACACGTATGTACTTGTCATAAGGTACTATTATCTTACAAGGTTGTCTTTGCTGAGACAGAATATTCATTTATCTTGTTTCTCATACAGCAAACTGCTGATCATACTCCCTGGTAAAAATGGGATTTATGCTTAGACTTTAATCAAAGTTATGTTTTAAAAGGCAGTGACAATAGCTTTGATATAAAGAAATTTCTGGTAATAGGTGCATTTGTTTCCATTTTCCTGAAGTCTGGCCTATTGAACATGCCTGACCTGCAAGTAACGTAATGAATCCAGAAGGCAGTTAGTGTCCCACCACCCTGGCTGTTATGTCTTTTATCTATGACATCTACAGGTGTGGCACAGATGTGTTATATCTATTACATATACTTACGTTGTTTCCTGCCTTGCCACTTATAGGCTGTTGCAGAGGGGAGGGAGAACACAGCAGCCTGGGTGCTAGCAGTCCCTGGGCAAGAACTGGTTCTCAGAAAGAAGGCACCAAGCTTCTTTCTGAAAAAAAAAGGAAGAGGAAAGTTCTCCAGGAGAAATTCATAAAAGCTCATGAATGGTGTACCCTGTGCTGAAAGCAGCAATGTTAGTTCAATACACATTTTATTGTGAACTTTACTGGAATCTGTGTGATGTTATGAATGTAACAGATTGGTTGAGCCACATGTAAAATGTTTTTCTGACTCACAGATACTTTGAGATTAGAAAGAATTATTTTGGTTTCTGTTCATTCTCCACAAACTTTTTGTCTTCCATTTTGGTCAAGTGCAAACAACCATTGGTAGGACTTTGATGTGTGTGTGTCTCCTTTTCCCTGACCTTTAATGACCAAGAGATGCTTTACTTTTAAGTGATAAGTGATAATTTTTTTAAAGTGATGATTACTTTTAAGTAATATTAGAAAATGTTACACTAATAAAAAAAAAAAAAACCACAAAAAAAACAAACAAAAAAACCAATCGAAGCATCAACTAGTCATATTCTTGTTTTTGCCTACATACCAGAATAAAGAAAATCTGCCATAACCTCCCAGGAAAACAGAAACTGTAGGTAGGAATTGAAACCATAGAATCACAGGATCATTTAGGTTGGAAAAGACCTTTAACATCATAGAGTCCAATTACCTATACTAACCTGAAAAGGGACTCCAAAGTCACAAATCTCATTGAATGACCTTCTCACTTCAGTTTCAGCTGATGTCTTTCTCTTCCAAATTATTATAATTGAGAGTGCACCCGTTAAAAGTTTTTCATTTGTTAGATGGATGATGCTATTTTATAATGTGGCCAAATAATGTGTCCATTATGAATTTCAAGTCTGGTGCCAACAAAATGTCTACAGCTCTTCTTAAACAACACTTGAAACCTCAGAAGGAAGGTCACTGAAAGACAGTTTGGGAAGAAAGCCATGTGAGTTTAACCAGTAACTGCCCATGTTTGAATGTCATTGGATTTCTGTCTGATGTTTTCTTAGTAATTAGGGTTCATAAATACAGTGGAGGTGAAACAGGGAGACATTATTAATGGATTTGAGCAAGCCAAGCATGTTGACCCTGCGTGTATAAACATCAGACACAGTTCTATCTAAATGAAAGCTGGAATTGTTTGAAAGGCAGAAAGAACCAAAACAGATGTGTCTGTACCTGTTTTCCAAAGCAATGCTTTTAAATAAGTTAATTAAACATTGGTGTTCTTAGTGAAACCAGAGTTTCTGGTTTGGATGTCACCCTATTTTTAAGCACAGAATTCTCTTTCCTACTTTTGTGCCAGTTGTTTTTTTCACCTACTTGTGGAAATCTCAGATCTTTCCATCACACATTAATGTTATATTTGATTTTAATTTTATTTTATTTTCTCCTGTTTCCTTTTTCCCCTGTTTCTATCAGAATTTAAATGTCACCATAATTGTTTTAAATATCTTGTGGAAGTTGAGATATTTAAAAAACGTCTTTGTAGCAAGGTTAATTTCCAACCACTATCTTGATGTTGTAAGATATTCATCACACTCCAGATGTTGCTAGGGGGCATAGACTAAAGTTGTATCATTGTTTATTCTGTATTTTTATGTTGAGCCAAAGAAGTCCTCTCTAAACTGGGACAAATCTTTCTTATAGCATCAGAGGATAATTTTAGAACATCAAAATACAAATCTAACAAGCTAATCAAACCCAGCAGCACCAGAATTAGAAGCAAAGTAGTAACTGGTAACAAGTCTACTTTCATGATGCATGAGTAGGAAAAGAGAGTTGAAAGTGATTGTATTATGTAAATAAAAATATATTTGATTGAAGATGAATGGAAATTATTCTGTCCACTTCTAGCTAGGCATAACCTATGAGACTGTCATTCCAATACATGAGGATTTTTTTTTTTATTTATAATGTGGGTTTTTCACAATACTGGGCAAGTCTCTGGATTTTCTTCTTAGCTGAGTCAGATGATAAATGCCTATTACATTTTTTTCCAGTAACACCAATAAAAGTTTTGTTTCATTCTAAAATCTCAACCCATACATTTATAAAATGGAAATGTAACTGTACTAAAAAATGTACCCAAACTTATAGCTTCATTTTTAAAAATAAACATAAGGAAAATATGACCAAGTTAAACATTTCAACTACATACCAAAATACTCTGTTACTGAGGCATTATTAAAATAATTTTTGATATTGCTCTATTATTGACTTATTTCTCTGTTTCTCAATTTACACTGTCAGTTTTCTGTATCTTCTTATAATATGGCATTTATGATTACAATACAGTGTTTATGATTACAAGTTAGCGTAGCTACAAGACCTAGTGATGATGGGTCAGTCTCTGACTAAATCCACAAAGAGGAGACATTGACAAAACAGCTCAGATTCCTGTCTGAATGAGATGGAGCAATTTTTGAGAGTTGAAAGAAGTTTGTGGAACGGTTCAGAACCAGAATTTCTGAGATCACAGACTTGAAGCTATTTGCGTAGTGGTTTTGGTGTGCCTTGGGTTCACTTACATGTTTCTGATTTTTGGAAAGATTTCTGAGACAAAAAGTGAATCATGAGTTTGATGGAAGTGAAAAACCTCTGAGAGATTTATACAAGTGTCTCGGAAAGAAAGCCCTTGCTCTTTTTAGATCTGGTCTTAAAAATCTCAGTTCCAGTATGTTCTGAAGTTCTGTCCATAATTAGAAGTGCCTTATGATCTTTAAGATATGTTATAAGGGGCTGAGAGCATGATATCCCTTTTGTATTCAATTTTAAATAATTACTGTTGAAATTAATAAAACCCCAAAACTGTATTTAAGAGGAGTTGTGAGTCTGAGGACAAGATCATTTAATGGACTTTTTATGATAGCAAGACACTGTATTAAGAATCCTTTGCCACCCTATTCTTCTGTCATGACACAATTTACCTCAATCTGACAGTTTATAGGCATCATGATCCCATTTCAGACTCTCCTATGATGAATTTATCTGTAATAATTTGCTCCTAAAATTAATTTGTAGATATTAGGTTTTTTAAATTCATCAAATGTCTATGAAAAATTTAGTATGTTGTGTGTTATCTTTATAGCATGACTCCTGCATATTTTCTGTAGGCTTATGCAGTTATATTTACATTTCTAGTATTACAGATTTGTCTTGCTTTCCTTCAATTAACAGCTTCTTATAGCAGCTGATAAACAAGAACATGAGTTATTCAGGGTCAGGGGTGCTTTTGAAGAGAGTGTTACATTTCTCTTATTACAAAACTGATTATCTGAACCATGACAAGACATTTTCTTATTTCTGTTTTTCAGAGAACAACACCTTTTTTCCCCCAAGTTTGCCATTTCCCTTTTACCTGGGAAACATTTCTCTCCTACTTCTGATTCAAACACACAAAATAACCCCAGATGATCTATGAGGAAGTATTTTCACAAAAGATTGCTGAAGTAAATGTGGCATAAATATGCACATGGTTTCAATTTCCTGAGCAGCACCAAAATTTTTACTCAATTTCCTCTTAATCCTGCATCACTCACAACTCCATTGCTTCTAGATTCCTTTCTCAGCAGCCAGGGTTGGGGTTAAAAAAACATTGAAATGAAAGAGAGCTCAACTAGCTCATTCTGTGTAATAAAATCCATTCCACTGTGGTCTTAATTTCATCAACTAATACAAGTCAACATCGAACGCTAATGAGGAAAGGTTTCCAATTAGATACAGTCTGACACTGACCCAGCTTTTGAGTCACCTTCAATTGTCAGCGATAAAAAGGACAGTTCAATATGATATGGATCATTCACTCCAAATCTCCACAACTCATTTATGACAAACACAACTAACAGAGCATAGGGAACTGCTGAATTGTTTTTCATTATGCTGGCACATTGGCTTTAGACTACAGTGGTAACGATCTTTAGAGGTTTTCCATACAGAGTGCCACTAATGAGCAAACCAGGATGGGGTGATGAGGTGATGGCAACCCACATTTTCAAGTGACAATACCAGCAACATGATGATGCTTAAAATTCCCTATTATTTCTGGAAAGTAATTCACTACCAGAGAGAAGAGAGAGTTAGAAGGCTAAGCTATTAAATAAAATGAGTATAGAAAGTGAATAGCTCATTAAAAATGAAAAGCTTTTGCAAAATACACCAGCCTTGTCTTTACCAGTCACTGTAAAATGTGCTTCTGTCCATCTTTCCATAGGCAGTTACTTAGAGTGGAATTGTTATAAGCTAGGAGATCTAGGGATGTGTTAAAGTCCTGCAGAAGCGCATTTTCTGGTGCAATATTCTTCCACCTTCAAACCCAGAGCACATATGGGGAATAAAGGTGGATAAAAGTAAATGTTATATTTATTCCTGATCTTGTTCAGCTGTTTGCTATTGTCCAGCTTAATACAGGACACCTTCAAGACTATTCTAAAACCACTGGGCTGTAATGACTGCTTGCAGTATGTTAAAATGTTAAGCATGGCGAGACAGTAAATTACAACACTGCTACAATTACTACAGTATGGGTACAAGGTAACTTAATAAAAACACATAAAAGGTATCTGGGGACTATAAAATACAAAAGCCATAGCTGATATTCTATTCTTTGAGATTGAGTAAAAATTTTACATCAGTTATTGTGGTTGTTCCTTTCAAAATCTCCACAAAACCTTTTTATTTCAGAACAGAATGAATTTGTTTTTATCATTTTAGAACCGCAAAAAACCATGGAGATGTCTAAAGTCACATAGGATTTCAAAGCTTTAAATTCTGTCCATATAAACTATTTGCTGGAAAATGCATCCCAAGGATCAGAGTACTTGGGGAAGAAAGGAAGTCTAGGATGGCAGAAGAAAATGCGCTGAGAAACTGAAACTTGAAGATTTCCATCAGAGAGTATGTTGCAAGATGAAATGAGTTTTAACCATATCAAATATTTTCAGCAGAAATAAGCTCAGTAAATATCAGCTTAGCAAAATATGGAAATTACTACTTTTTCCAGTTAAGATTTGACTGTAGTGTCAAGCAGAGTAGACTGGTCAAATAAAAGTCTTGTGTTGCTATTTCACTAGAATATTTGCCTATTTTAATTGTCTGTCAAACAAGAGTGAGAAAAGCCCTATGTGGTATGTCAAGCTGCTTTTAAAAATTGTATGAAAATAGTTGTATTTGAATTATGACAATCTATTTTGCACAGTTTTCCATTTTTCTCCTTTGTAGGATAGTTCTTGATACTGGAAAGAGTCATTAACTCTGTGGAAACACATTAAGAGATTTATTCATGACTTGCATTTTTTCATTGTTGTTTATAATCCGCATTCAAATGATATAAAAGGAAACTTGCTAGTGTAAGTTTATATGGGTTTCATAAAACCATGTCAGCAGTTCTGATACATGGGTTTTACATGTCTTTAGTTTTACCTGACATTAAAACTTTGCCTGAAATTAACTGTAAGATAGTGATTTCCCAGCATGGTTAATCATTCCTTATTTATTGATTGATTTTAAAATCACAGCATATAATAATTCAACCACATTCTTCCTATAAATTCCTACACCATCCAGGTCTGTCTATTCTTTCTTGTATAAGTGGAAACAAAAACTTTCAATGCATCCTGTTATCAATGGAACAGACCTTAACATGTTTCAATATGAATGCCTTCAATAGCTGAAAACCTGGTCATTTTCCATATATGAGATGTAATGGCAGAAATCTGTCAAGTTTATGTCAGTATATGCATATATTCTCATTTTCTAGAGAGAAAGTTTTGAATGGTTCACATGCAAACACTGTTAAACCTGTCCTTTCTAATCTTGAGCTTTTGTATACATGTAATTGTTGTATAGGTCTAGCTGTGTAAACTTCAGACAGTGTCAGCATAGAATACCATCTGCAAACAGCAGGAACCAGAGGAAAAAGAAAAATAGTGGAGGTCTCCAGAAATTGGAGCGCTTATATACTACTGGGTATGAATTATAGTATTATGGTAGGTGGTGTCTTTTAGAAAGGGGAAAGGAAGAGGATGTAATCTACAAATTTGGATTGGCTGAATGAGAAGTGTGTTGTTTTTTCTGTAACATAAGGCACTAAACTCTGAAGGCTGGTTTCCCTGACATGGAAGGAGGTAGTCTCCTGAAGAGTCTAGTTCAGAACAGGAGGTTATACATTTTACATTTGGGATTGTTACTACTATACAGACAGCTGTTTGGCTCATATGGCTTCTCATCATGATGTGGCAGTGTGGTTATTCTTTGGGCACACCAGGTGATCAGGCTAATCCTTGCCCTGGCCAAAAAGATAACCAGGTTTGTGCTGGAGTCCATACATTTTCCTTGCCTGGTCTGGCCCTACTGCTCTCATGGGTGAGTATATAACAGGAGCCACCATGCAGAAGGTGCAGTGCAGAACAGTCTAAAGCACTTCTACCTGGTACCACTGAAGTTCTATTACATAAGTGGATCAAGGCATGGGTCAGAAAAACAGCTCATGTTAGTTCATTATGCTACATAGATGTGTCCTGAGTTTCTCTGAACATTTTCTCAGTTCTGGGCTGTTTACAAATCATATCTGAGACCTCCTCAGATCAAGGAAACTGAAAGGGTCTCCTTGGGTCCTTGCTTATGTGAGGTGACTCCCTTAGTTGGTAGGAAAGGTGGGCTTATATTTACCATGTAATTACACACACTGTAGGAATTTATTGTTTATCCCCCTGACTTTGGTGCTGTCATGCCCAGTACAAGAGTTAACTGTTCAGTGCTGTAGCTTAAAACAATATACTTTGGTGGAGGATATATCCATTAAATTTCTTCTATGAGAGAAACGCTTCTTACTCAAAAATTTTTTTATCTCAAACATTTTCACAAAAAAGGCATAGAGTACTATGATCTACTCTCTGTAATGGATTACCAGCTCAGGATTGAAGTCAAGCCTTTCTGATCTAAAATCCATTTAAGTTTTACAATAATGTAGGAGATATACACTGTGAAACCTACGCCTGCACTATTGCATGACTAGGATTTGTACAGGGTTTACTAATCAGTGTCTTCTACTGACATACACAAATGGAATACCTGCTAAATTTTCTTTCAGACACTGAGCTTGTGAATGTCTTGACTTAAGTTGTGAATTTCTGTGACTTGTGCTAAAATATTGAATCCAAGTTGGAGGCAGTAGAAACTCTACATTGTATTGTGGTGGAGTGTCACAACAATGCCTTTGGGAAATGTGTTACCTAAGAAAATAATTTGCAATTTCAGTTAGTCTATTTACCTTCAATTTTAATTTTCTTTTTATTTTTAAATCCCAATTCGAAACTACTTGTGCCACAGCCACTAACTTCACATAGTGAATCTTCACTATCCTCTTGATTTCCAGAAAGAAATGAAGAAACAAAGCTAAGTATAAGTCACTATCCCGTCAGTTTATCTGTGTGTGTTTTAAAAGTGACAATGGAAGTCATATTTGGCAAACATTTTCCTCTTATGATGTACAGATGTAACTTGTGATACGTAAGTAAGTTTGCAGATTGCTTCAAGAGGTGTAAATTGCTTCACCTAATTGTTTGAATATCTCTTTTGCTCTCGATTTTTCTGCAAAGATATATGCTTTTCCAATGGCAGTTGAAATTAGGCAGAAATCAATTTAGAATTATCTATAGGTTTTCTCTATAAAAGCATAGACTTCTGGGGAAATTTCAGGATTTTTGGAAGATTTTAAGTGCTTTCTAGTTGTAAATCAGGTCAAGCATATTCAGAGAATAGTCTTTCCTGTTTTGTTTTCCAATTTTTGCTATTAGTGGCTGTTGAAAACAAATGGGGAAAAAAGCAAGCCAGACAAAAGTTAATGGAATTCTTCTAAGCATAAAGTTGCATTCTCTGCAATTCAGGGTTTTGGCAGAGTTTCAGAATGTTTTGCTTGTACTGTCACATCTATCAGAAATGAAAGTTAGCTTGGCAAGAGAATAAGTATTTGTCATACCTAGATAGGATGTATATTAATTTCATAATATGCAACTGAAAAAAACGAGGCTAAATTTCTTAAGTATCATGACTCTATAGTCAACACAGCTGAACTGATAATAAAAAGTTTAGGAATCTCAAACTGTTAATCAGATTATTAGTGGATGAATAATGTGTTCTACCAAACCAATCTAGGAACACATGGACCTGATTCTTCCTTCATTTTAACTGGACGATTTCATTGTTGTTGGTGATGTTATGCTGATAAAAATAAGAGTACAGAGGTGAGAAGAAATTCAGGCCACATATTGCCTAAGGTCTTCAATTTACAAAGTGATTAATAGAGTTAATAGACAATGTCCTATAAACTGGATGGATTTTTTTGCAGTCTATATTTTTAAGGATGGAAAGTGCAGTTCCTCAGAAATTTTGGGTTCTTCATTTAACATAGGAATTACATTTTTTGGAAAAGAATAAATATTTTTCCTATACAGTCCTTGTGCAGAGACCATGATTCATGGATTCATTCTGCCACTCATCATATTGCTAACAAAAAATATGATAGGACCAATGATTTTGAGGTCAGGAACCAGAATAAGCAAAATTGAT
Source organism: Strix aluco (assembly GCF_031877795.1). Lineage (NCBI taxonomy): Eukaryota > Metazoa > Chordata > Aves > Strigiformes > Strigidae > Strix > Strix aluco. The sequence goes on from NC_133971.1 coordinate 31,613,324, forward strand.
ACCCCTGTCTAAAATATTAAAAAAAAAAATCACTTGGCAGAAACCTTGCTATATCATGTCAAAAGAGCTCTTTAGCTCCTTACCTGCCTTCTGTGAGGAAATCAAGTGCTGTAAAGAACTGGGACTGGCTGCCATTCACAGCTTCACAATTTTCAAGAGGTTTTGTGTTTATCTGCCTAAAAATCACTGGAATTTTGTACACATCTTAGTATAACATGTCAATCATTACAAAAGTTAGGATGTTATAAATTATTTCATACATAATGATTTGAGTACTTTTGATGCTTAGCTCCCTGAAAACATCTTCTTCCCTAAGAAAGCAACCACAATTGGTAAAGTTTCTTGTGCATTTTTCTTTTAGATGAAGGATAAATTTAACTCAAGTATACCATGATTACAAGGTGTTTTATTAAACATCTGACACTCCACTTGGAAGAAAGGAGGGAAAGAGTGTGAGAATGAGAGAGATGAGAGAGAGAGAGATTATGAAGACTATGTGGAAAACAAGCTTCAGTCTGCATTGATGCTTTATTAGATGCTAGAGACTCCACAACAATGAATGCTGTCAGCATGAGCACATCTTGAAATGGCGGAAACTCACTGAAGATTTTGCCACAGTCAAGAAATATTCAGCAGTGCTCTCCGCTGTGGTTTCTTCTGTGGCTAATGAGAGCTGAGCTCCTGTCATAACCCTCAGTTACGTTGACCAGAGCGTCAGTCTTCTATGAGATACAAGCACACTGGAGACCAGCTACCACTCATTGTGGTGCTCTCCTGGGTAGATTATTTGATGTTGAAAAAGGTTAAAAAACATTCTGTGCTCTGTTCTTTGATGACAGCAATATATGTGTCTGTCTTTTCTAGTTACCCAGTTTTCATGAAATTCACAGGGGTTTAATATCTTTGAGAGCTCTACTTCTGCAAATTTTAATTGAAATTGGCCTCTGGATTGAGAATTTATGTTGAAGAGAGAGTTAGCAAAAAGATACAGCATGACTGCCTAAAATTAGGAAATCAACTACTACTCTTCCCTCTTGCTCATCTCCAAGAGGAGAGTAAGGGTTATGTGAGGGTCTGGAAAGATGACTGCAGTGTTTGAACTTTACATCACCTGAGAAGAAAAGAGACAAAGTGTTTTGTGTCTGCTTTTCCTTAAACATGCCTGGAAACTGTATCTGAAAACTGTCCTATGATTGGCTTAAATTGGGAACATAAATTGGTTGGATATTTTATATCATCACATCAAATGCTGTTAGTAATTACGTGTTGTTTAACACAGTATAGTGACTTTTCCTTGAAAGTGAAAGAAACTTATGTTTGACATTTACATGTTGCTCTTTGAGAGGCATAGCAGGCACTGAGCTTTATTCATAAACTGAATTTCCTTCACTGCAGAAAAAGCAGCCATACAATATTTCCATTTTAATGTTTCACTTTTATGTTCTTTCCTAAATGTTGTACCTGTAAGGTTTTTTTTCCAATTATTTAACTTCTTGGTGATTAATTTTTTTTTTTCCTGAGCATCAATAATGATTCCATTTCAATTAAGGGAAGGCTAAAGAAATATTTTTTATATATATTTATGGAAGAATATTTCCCTTTAAAACACACCTGTGCTGTTCATTCTGGTAAACAATAATTTGGTTTGAAAATTGCCTCAAACAGGCAGATATTCCTGTACTTGTGTATGAGAAAATTGGTTTTGCTTTGACTTGTTTGGGTATTTTGGGGAATTTGATATTGAATATGCATAGTAAATTCTATCACCTCAAAAGGTGTGCAGATAAGACTGCTGGGTTGGTGAAGTTCAAAGTTCAGACTCTATTCTGTAAACTGCCTTGTCTCTGTGGAAGGCATTTGCATTAACATCTAGCCAGATGTTCTGTGTCTGCTGATACTCAAAACCCCATAGAAGCATAACTAGAAAAATGCTTTTGTTAATGTCTTTAAAAGATCATGTAAATAAGGACATTGAGGGAAAATTTGTATGAAAGAACATGTACTATAATGTTCATGCATGTATATCACAAAATTGGTGTCTGCAGTGATGGCTTGGAAGAACTATCTGTAGAAGCAAAGTAGTCTGGTCCCTACAATTCCCACAGCCCTTTGAGGTTTGGAATTCCAAGAGGGATCCATTCATGGTATTCAGAAAGTGGCATAATTTCATAGGCATTCCTGAGATGGTGTAAATAAAGACAAGTCATTGCTATTACTTTCATGGTCAGTGGTACTGAGTGTCTGCCTTTGAATCTATGATGTAGAGGTAGAAATGCTTTACATTTCATCACTGTTTTCTATCTGGTTCCTGTCTTTCACACTCTCCTAAGTTCCACATCCTTTGTGTCATAATATTTATAATAATTTGAACAGTCTTCCCCTTATCTCCTCATTTTCATATGCTTTCTCCTGTCCATTACATAATGGATTCACGAAAAGCATGTTTGACTGGGAGGATACACAAACACAGAACTTCCCATAACAATGTAGTGTGTTACCTGGTAGAGTAATTGACTGCTAGGATTTTGAAAACATAAATAATTGAACTTTTGAAATTGAGCGAAATCACATGGCTATTATTAATTTACTTTCTCTCACATCAGTGGCACAGCTTGGTAAGTATTTAGTATTTCTAGTAACCCAGTAGATGGAAACTTTTCTCACAGAGTTTAAGGGGTACTTTCAAATTCCAGCAGGAGCACCAGAAAGAAGTTCGTATAGACTCATAGACTTTTGGTCTCCTAGCTGAAATGATGTATCATAATTAAAGTAATCAAAGGCTGCTGCTGTTATTTTTGCTGTTATTTTTGTTGTTGAACTAGTATATTACTGTTACCATAAGTAGTAACTTACGGTGCTTTCTGTAGGATGAGTTTCACTGTTCAAATGATCAGTGAAACTGATCAAAGATCTATATTGATTTCAACCGCACATATTCAAGCTTTATATGACTTATCACTCTCAGCTGCAGTGTTATTTATTCTGGTTTTGCAGCCTGGAGGTATTGTGCTCACCCAGATTCCATTGTGTAAAGGAATGATTATATTTATTTTCACTCTTCTAAGTAGAGTGAAAAAGTGTAACTTTAGTAAATTAAATTACTAGCAGCAACACATGAATTTTTCCATTTTACATGAGATTTGTAGTAGTGATGGTTAGCACTTGACAATTACTTATAGCAATTGTTGGTAATTACATACTACTTCATTTCCTGTACTCAGCAATATATTTAGTTTTATATTTATGGATGACATCTTTCTCTGGAACTATGTTGGTTCTGTAATTGAAATTAATAAATATTGGTGGCAGTTACTTGGTAAATTATAAGTAATTCTTTGGAGATATAAGGAAGAAATAAGTGATTTATATTACATAGTAACAAACACATCATTACACATATATAGTGCACCAGGCCACAATTAATAGTTGCTTAGGTATGAAAGCTTCCAAAGGCTGACTGGTCTCAGCAATTTAACTACGCCACTTCTGTATCTGTATCATTGCACCCAACCCAGCAGGGCTTTGCAAGGTATGTGTTTTTGCAAATGTTGTCTTTTGGATGAAAGTTTATGTCCAGACCTGGTATCTTAGCAACTTGTAGACATTAAAGATCTTAATTCTGCTTGAGGGATAAGTTCTTAATTACTTACTGTTTGAGATATCTCATTTTGCCCACCCTGAACTTCCATCCATGGCTGGCTGAAATCTCCTTGCTCCTTTGTGAGGCTGCACCATGGAGCAACTGTGGCTCTCCACAGGGTGCTGAACCATTCGTTCTTCAAAATCTTTGAGATTTGCTAGGACAAAACAGTTTAATATATGTGTCTTGCTTGACCACTTTCCAGAGAGCGAGAAAATGATCTTCTGTTTCAACTTCATTCCCAAATTCTTTACCACCAGCAACGCGGAGGGATGGGTAATGAGGGTTGTGGTCAGTTCATTACACAATGTCTCTGCCACTCTTTCCTCCTCAGGGAAGGACTTCTCATGCTCTTCCCTTGTTCCAGCATGGAGACCCTCCCACAGGAGACAGTCCTCCATGAACTTCTCCAATATGAGTCCTTCCCACAGGCTGAAGTTCTTAATGAACTGCTCCAGTGTGGGTCCCTTCCACGGGGTGCAGTCCTTCAGGAACAGACTGCTCCAGCGTGGGTCCCCCATGAGGTCACAAGTCCCACCAGAAAACCTGCTCCAGCGTGGGCTTCCCACAGGGTCACAGCCTGCTTTGGACACATCCACCTGCTTGAGTGTGAGGTCCTCCAAGGGCTGCAGGTGGGCATCTGCTCCACCATGCACCTCCATGGACTGCAGAAGGACAGCCTGCCTCACCATGATCTTCACCATGGACTGCAAGGGAATCTCTGCTCCAATGCCTGGAGCACCTCCTCCCCCTCCTTCACTGACCTTGGTGTCAGCAATGTTGTTTCTCTCACATATTCTCACTCCTCTCCTCTCGATGCAGTTGCCCTTGCACAGGTTTTTTTTCCCCTTCTTAAATACATTATCACAGAGGTGATACCACTGCCATTGATGGGCTAGGTCTTGGCCACCAGAGGGTCCATCTTGTCCAGGTGGCATTGGCTCTATTAGACATGGGGGCAACTTCTAGCAGGTTCTCACAGAAGCCACCCCTGTAGCACCCCAGCTACCAAAACCTTGCCATGCAAACCCAATACACACCCTATTCGTTCCTGATGACTAGTGTCCAACTAGTCCAGAAACAGGCAAGGTTACAACAAACAGACTCAGCTCTCTCCATTTTGTATGACCAGGGAGATTTTGTAGCCTAGTCTCTTGGGTGATGGCTGTATCTAGTGAATTTTAGTTTTAGAATGCATCTTTTCAGGTGAAAATTTTCTTTTTTGTCTATACTGTGGTATGCAACTAAGTGCACTGTTGGTACAATCAAAATGATTTTTCTTCTGCTGGAACTAATCTTGAAAACAGGGAGCTTCCCACATCATCCCACTTGCAATATGGATGCATGGTTCCCCAGCAGTTAACCTATATGTCTGCATGGTGTGCACAGAGGACTGGATACCAGTCCAAACTTAGCTTCTGGTTAAGAGGCTATGTCAAATACACTGTTCTGGAAATGTTGCAGACTCCAGCAAATCAAATCACAGTCCTTCTCTCCTTGTGCTATACACCCGTCAATAATGTAGGCACACCCTACATAAGCTCTGTAGGCAAAGGGCAAAGGCTGTATCTAAAACTGTTAAGCATTATATCTCTCCTCCATGCTTTGCCTTTTTGGGATGGATAATGCCTGCCTTAATTATTTTTTAAGTTATGACACTGAGTCATTAAAGGCAAAACAGGGAGTCTTCTCACAAAAAATTATTTAACCTGTTCAGGAACAGAAGATTTTGCAGAACACTGGGTTCAATGAACAAAAGAAAATGAGAAAGTTGCAGAAGGAGCTAAAAGTCTGCAACTCAAACACAGAGCTGGAGAAACAACCAAATGCAGCAAGGAGAATCTAGTTAGACTGCAGATGTAGGACAAACCTGGGCATCATGCAGGACTTGTTTCAATTTGAACTGACTGAGCTGGAAAGAAGGTCTTTTCCATCTCCTGTAATCTTTCTCATAAAGTTGAATTTCTAGATTTTATCCAAATACATCATTCTTTTTTGGCTTTGAAGTCCTTCAACCTTTTGAGAGGCTCACTTAAGACTGTGACTAGGCACATCTACCTTGAAGGTCTGAGGAGAAGACCCTAACATAACCTTCTAGAAAATCAGATTAGGACTTTACATCTATGGTGTTACTTTTTGCCATAGATGCTGTGCTTTTCGGTCCAGGTATTGATTTGTAAAGCTAAGTATTGATGGTGTGTTACAGGATTAATCTGTTATGTGTATTTGCTATTTTGTGGACAGGTAGATTTATTAAATCTGCACTTTTCTTGCTGATAAGTAGCTGGGAAAAAAATGGTAGCAGACATAAATGCAAACTGTTTCTAGGTGTAAAAATCAGAAGTTGTAAAACCACAAAAATGATGGTAATTATTGGTGCTATAGGAAATTAACAATCTACTTTAATGTCAGGCCTGGTGTGGCAACTATGGCAAGATGGCTCTTTTGCTGTCTGCCCTTTCTTGACTTTCTCTCTTATGCTTCCAGTTCTTTAAATTTCTGGCCCAGCCACTGGTGCAGAGTAACTATCTTGCCTGTATTGAGCTTGGGGAAAAGAAGAAATGAAGCAACTCAGACTGGCACCAAGCCAAGCTATCTGCAGTTTGGCTTTTCACCAGGCAAATCAGCATACAAATAACATCCCTTTCTTTTTGCCAATGTAGATTAGTGAGAAAATAGAAACATCTTGTCTTTATTTTAAATTTTAAAGAGGTAAATTAATTTTATTAGTTAAACAACTCTAAGGTTCGAAGGAAGCAGGGCTGGGCCTTGGCTCCAGGACTGTCCTCTCATGCATTACAGTATGAAGTCTAAAGCTTGCTACCAACTTGTCCCTAAACTCCACTGAAAGCTAAAGTAATAAAGCAAATGTATCATTTGAAATTTAGTGACACGACTCCAAAGAATTGTAGAGGGAGAGGAGGAAGAACAAGAGCATCTGCTTCTGCCTTATGAGATTGTTCTCAAGAGGAAGCTTTTTCTGTAGTGAGTTGCACACTGGAACAGATGCAAACTGTAGCAAGGGCATTGATAGTCATTATTATAGGGATAGGGTTGGAAATTTTGTTGGGACCCAGCCTTCTATATAATTATTGCACCTTTTTTTCCAGAGCCCTTAGATACTTGGAAGTCTCTAATCTAAGACAGGATTACTGAACTCAGCTTCATTAATTTTTGGCAAATGTCACCTTTTCTTTCTCTCTTTGTCTAGCAATAGTGATGCAATTGCTGTAAACATTAAGCAATACGTATATGCCACAATGTGTGATATTTATCCAACTCCCATCTAACTCCTATAAAACTAGCTTGAGCATTAGAGCCAAAATAGCCACATTAATTTGGTCCTTTACCTGAGCTAGGCTGTGTTTCAGATCTTGCCAGTCCCTTGCTAGTATAGCTGTTGTGCACCTCAGAGATATACTAAGTCATTCAGCCTGGGTATTCTGACTGTGTTATTGCTATTTTCTTACAGTTTACCATCTTTCCTGTTATAAATTACAGACTAAATACTCCATCCTAAATTAAGACTTCTGTCTCCTTTACGCTTCACACTTTATCTTTTCTTTTGATGCTATCAGGTAAGCAAAAAGTGTTATTTCATCTACTATTTTAGTAAAGCCTTCTAAATTTATTTTTATTTTTAAAAAATTTTAGTGAGTTTATTTTAGCGAAGACACTGCAGTTCAATTTATAGTGCTATATAGGATGGGAGTCTGGAGACCCGGATTCTGTTCCTGTTCAGTGTTACAAGTAACATTTGCAACATCAGCCAGTCTACCTTTCACAGAAGTATCAATTAATTTGGGATACAGAGGTCTGAAGTCTTCAACCTGATGTGTTTGCCACAAGATTTTCTTGTTGATGAGCACCTGCAGCTACCAGCCATTCTAACTGAAGTTGCAGATGCTTGGAGCCTCTGTAAAATCAGATCCCTTGTTTTTTTTCAGAACCCCCAAATGAGCCAACTCTTAAAATTTTGGCTTAAACTCTCTACATATTCATCTCCCAAATGCAAAATTAGGATAATGATCCCTATCTTCTGTAAAGAGCTTTAGCTGTGCAGCTGAGATGTACTATATAAATGCTAAGTAATACCATTATTATAGGTGTGGAGTCAAACAGTTCTCCATACTTTCCAACTGCTTTTGTCACAATATTGTACTAGCAGATTATCGTCTTTGTGGACAGCTGGTAGGGCTTTGTTGCATCCGCCTTTTTTGTTTTTTCTGCATTCTACCAAGCACAGAGAGCCCCAGCCATGGCAATCCTTCCTCTATCTAGTCTGTCACTGCTTCTCTCTTTGGAAGCCATAAATATAGCTCTTGTTTGTTGTTACTGCTGCTACAGCCCATCCCTTGAGATCTGCACAGTGATACCTTAAGGTTAGATATGGACCATGTTTTTCAATAACACTGCCTGCAACTTCTGTCAACTGTCTCAAGGAGCATCACTGTGGTATTTGAGTGAAAAAGAGGGAGGTGGAGTGGTGGAAAATGGGAGCCTCCCTCAGGCGTTTGAATGCAGACTTGAAATACTAGTCACTTCCTTTTCCCACGAGCTCATTGCTTTGACTTGCATCTGAATAACACTGAATTTCCAGTGCATTCTAAGTTTTTTACCACTCTTTCTGCTTTCCTGATGCTCTACCCTGGTATTATCACTAGAGTCACATATTTCCTTTCTTTTCCAGAGAGAGACAATTACATCACAATCAGCATAGAACAGAGTTTCAGCAGAGCTTCCCATAACTGGGGTGAATGGTAGCCCTCCATGAATGCTGATAGTTTGAAGGAACACAGTCCTCTTTGTGGGGAGGAACATTAACTTTATCCTTTTAAAGTATGGACTTCCTTAGCAATATATAGGGTTTACCATTCCTTTGTACCGTTTTTAGTTTCTTAATGCTAAAGTAGAAAAATGCAAGATTATGCTTATAAAAATTAGACCACTATGTTTCAGATATTCTTCATTTAACAGGCATGTAAATCCGGAGTAAAGTAGTTATATTTTTGTAAGAATTGCAGTAAAACTCTGCTGCAGTAGATCCTGGTTCAAGTCTTCGTGCAACTAGATAGACTGTTCTGCCTATCCTGAACCCTACACTAATGTTTAGATGCTAATCAACTGGAGCTGAATATTCATTACAAATAATAATGGTGATACCAAAATTAGTAACATGTAGAATAATTCAGTTTACAGGAAGCAACCTGTTTTGTTTTAGCAAGTCATTGAATGAGAAAAAACTTTTTAGATTAATTTTGTGAATGTCTGGCTTTGCTTCTTACTGTTTCCTCTACATGACATATGCCTATATAATTTATCTCTGACACCATTTGCTTGGGCTTTACTATTAGAGAACTAGAGTAATTTAAATAGTGACCTGCACATAGTTCTTCTGTTATGGGTGGTGGAGAATTTCTGATGCTACAAGAGCTGAAATGAGCAACGATGTGGTAGTACAAACGCTTGATCCATCTTTCTGGGTGCTCTGCGGCTGGCCAGGAGTATAACCCTGACCACCACTACTTTGGTCCTCCTGAACATGGAAGTGGATTGATTCTCAGGGTATAGTCAGAGAAGTGTCCTTGGTTTATTGTCTTTCTCCAGCTGCAGTGGCCAAGCTCAGGTCTTCCTGATACATAAACCCAGGCAGTCCCACTCTCATGATTTGCATACCTTATTCTCCCTTTTCCCTTTTTTTTTTTTTTTTTACCTCCTTGGGCCTCCCTTGTACCTTTCTTTCCCATACTTGTCTCTTCCAAGCAAACAATCTCTAATTACTTTTCTCAATTAGTCACAGTTCAGATATATCTTTATCCAAATTTGGTATTTCTGCTACCATTATCCAGGCAATCTTAGTTTTACATGTTATTACTGATATAGTTACACTAGTGTGGTTGATCTACCTACTAGAAAGTCCCCAGTGCTCCCCTCCAGATGCTTCTAGAGTTTGGACAGTTAACCTCCTGTTCACCACATGTGAGATCTTGCTATCCTTCACGGCACTACCTGTAACTTTTGTCAGCTGCTCATACTGCTACTTGTTATGTTCAGCATTTTCTTATGTTACATCTTGTAGTTTTTAGTGTTTTCAGTTAGTGCAGTCTCATGGCAGGTCCTAGTCAAAGGGCTACGCACCTGTCTGCATCTCTAACATATTCTAATATGGATTTCCTGTTTTCAGAAAGATACTGTAACAGTGGTGGTAATGAAGCTATCATTATAGAGATGATTTATGCTGGATTCACAAATATCTTTATGAATATCAAACATTTAGCAAAATGTTTATAAAATAAGAAGTCTCACAAAATGAATTTAGTCCATTAGTCACAAATATTTTAATAATTATTCTGCAGGCCATTCAAATCTTCATCCCCATGGGAATGTTCTCACTAAGATTAAACTGTATAACACAGCTAATTATTCTAACTTTTAGAACAGTATTAAACCACTTTGAAGCCATTATTAAGAACTACTTTGTTATGTTTAGACATTTATTTGTGTTGTAGGCTCCAGTGTTGCAAGCAGATAGACTTATTAGTAGTCTTTTGGCACTGTTCTTAATTAACATGTCTGAAAAACCTCATGGAGATGAAGGCATCAGCTATTATAAATATCATGTGAGGTATAGTCTTTTATTAACATTTTTTATAGGTGGTGAATTTTTCAACACCATGTTGAAAGGCTGTTGACAGAACTTTATCTTATCCATAAAATCCACATCAAGTGTCATTGCCTCAATGAACATGAGTCAGTTGACTAAATGTAGGTGTCTGGCCATTTCAGATGTATCATGGTGTGCTGCAGGTTACATCTGGCTCTTCAGAATGATGTGGATCTGTGATAGATAATAAGCCATATCTTGCAGACCAATGTGGATATCCCAGACACCTTAGAGAGCATAAATTTTGCTAAGCATATGTTCCTGCTATCTTTGCATAGCCATGTGTATACAGTGGTCTATCAATCCTGTAGGCTTTCTCAGTCATAGATGTTCATATGTTTATAATCCATGTACACATAAACACAGTTATATTTAATCCTTTCTTTAAGAAGTTAGAATATAACTCTTGTGGGACTTCTCATACTTGTGATTAAAATATTCAGTATGCCTTCATAAACCTTCAGTTATATTTATTTTGAAATATTAAGAATACTTCCATACCTACTTCCTCCTTTTTTACCATACGAATATCTCTGAATGAATTTAAACAACATAGAAAGGGATTTTTGTGAGAGTCTGCTATAATATATGTTAATAACGTGCAAGCTTTCATGTCTTCTTTTCTGTGTCATTAAGGTTTAGTCTATATAGTTGTTAATTTTCCCTTGACCGGTGACTGTCATTTCCATCAGCTAGATGTGTTTTCTGATGTGCACAAATATCCATTAGCATGGAGGTCAACAAACTTATCTCCATTTTTATGACCTGAGTCAAAAATTTAGCAATTGGTCTCTAGAAATCACAACCTTTTTCCCCAGCTCATCCTCCAGTCTGACAAAACCTTCTGATTACAAATACGCTCCCACACAACAATCATTATGTAGTTATCATACAATAATGTAAAAGACAGAATGATAATTTTTGTTTCATTCCATTTTTAACTCATCTGTTTATTTCTATTTTTCTTTTATGTTTGGAAGGGGTTTTGGATCTGCTGTTCCTCCTTTCATCACAGTTCATTTCCAGCAAGTTCTTCCCATTTGTGTTGCCATAGAAGACCTCTAGTGAGCTTTGTGATCATGTGGGGCTCATTTTCTTGAGGACATGGCTTCAGGTGGAATACCTGGTCTTCTGGTTTTGGCTGGGATAGAGATAATTTTCTTCATAATAGCTTGTATGTGGTTATATTTTGGATTTGTACTAAAAACAGTGTTGATAATACAGAAATGTATTCATTATTGTTGAGTGTGTTTGGTTTGTGTGTGTGTGGCAGGAGGTTTTGATAGTGGGGGAAGGGGCCACAACAGTGGCACCTGTGAGAAACTTCTTGAAGCTCCCCTGGCTCCAAGTCAGACCTGCCTCTACACCAAGGCCAAGCCAATTAGCAACAGTGGCTGTGTCTCTGTGACAACATATTTAAGAAGGGAACCTGGGAAGAGGAGTTAAAGTTGTGAGAAGGACACCTATGTGAACATGGAGGTCAGTGGAAGAGAGAGGAGGTGGTGGGTTGGAGGTGCACTGGAGCAGAGACTCCTGTGCAGCCTGTGGTGGGATGGCAGACTGTCCCCCCGCAGCCCATGGAGGTCACTGGTGGAGCAGATGCCCACCTGCAGCCTGTGGAGGACCCTGCACTGGAGCAGGTGGCTGCACCCAAAGAAGGCTGGGACTCTGTGGGAAGCTCCTCCCACTATTGTAGTTCGATGCTGGAAGAACTACAACATGTGGGAGGGACCCACGCTGGAAGAACTCAGGAAGAACTGCAGCCCATGGGAGGGATTCATGTCAGAGAAGGTTCGTGGAAGACTGTTTCCTGTGATATGGACCCCATGCTGGAGAAGGGGAAAAGTGTGGGACATCCTCCCCCTGAAGAGGAAGAAGTAGTAGAGACAACATAACTGACTGTAACCCCCATCTCTGTTCCCCTGCACCACTGTGAGGGGCGGAGGTAGAGAAATAGGAAGCAAAGCTGAGCCCAGGAAGAAGGGAGGTGTGGGGGGAAGGTGTTTTTAAGATGTGGTTATACTTCTCACTGTCACCTACTCTGTTTGTTAAGTGTTGTTGGTAGTGGTATTTGAATTAAACTGATGTTCTTTTTCTTCCCCTAACGAGTCTGTCTTTTGACTGTGACCATAATGGATGAGTCATCACTCCCTGTCCTTCTCTCGATTCTGGAGCCTTTTTCTTTATTTTCTCCTTCCCATTCCTGGGGGGAAGGGGTGAGTGAACATCTGCATGGTGCTCAGTTGCCCTCTGGGCTCAAACCATGACACTGAGCAGTGCTTACACAGAGCTAAGACTTTTCTGTGTCTCACACCACCCCACCAGCAAGTAGGCTGGGGATGTGCAAGAAGTTGGGAGGGGACACAGCTGAGACAGCTGTCCCCAACTGACCAGAGGGATATTCCATACCATATGACATCATGATCAGCATATAAAGCTGGGGAAAGAAGAAGAAAGAGGGGGGACATTCAGAGTTATGGTGTTTGTCTTCCCAAGTAGTGATTATGCTTGCTGGAGCCGTCTTTCCTGGAGACAGCTGAACACCTGCCTGCAGATGGGAAGCTGTGAATTAATCTCTTATTTTGCTTGAACATGTGGCTTTTGCTTTACCTATTAAACTGTTCTTATCTCAACACATGAGATTTCTCACTTTTATTCTTGTGATTCTCTCCCCTATCCTGATGTGGGGTGAGTAAGGGAGCAACTGTGTGGTCCTTAGTTGCCATCTGGGGTTAAACCATGACACCTGGTTAAAGGTGTTGGAAATGCAACAGAGCACTGTGATATCAATTAGTGCTTTACCCTCAGTATTAACACAGCTTCTGAAATAAAAAGTGTATTACCTCTGCTTGAGAGACCTATGATACCATTTTCATTATGTAAAACTAGTGTGTCATCTCCAAAAGCGCAAACATACTCATTTTGAGAAGCAGCTACAACAACTTCTTGCATGAAAATAAATTTACTCATAGTAAAAAATTCTGATTGGACAGCAAACCTACAGTGTGCACAATCCAGACATATGTCTCAGACACTGATATGGTGAAAACATTGCCTCTCATGCCTGCAGCATAATATAATTTTCAGGGCTGTTCATCCCTCATGTCTCTAAATTTTTGCAGTGGTGATACAGTCATTCAAAATCAGACTGAGATCCACTGTCTCATTTCATACAGTCTACTGAATAATATTCAGATGGTAATGCATTTTGATCTTTACTGTTGCATTTGAAGTTCCAATACTCACAGTAAAGTATATGAACTAATTTCTACCCCTTTCAGCTATCAGTTTCCCTCAGCTTTATGCTCCTGATATCAAAGTTACAGGTATGCATTAATGTTTTGATATGTTTTAGACATAACAGTTTGTTTTTATTTCTACACATGCAAAGTGATACCAACATTTACAAATTCAGCAACCTTCTAGAACCAGTCAGCAGTGTTAACTGCAAAAATACCCAGATTTAGTGTATGAATGAGAATAGTGCATGTTCTGCTGCTGCTTAAACTTCATATTTATTAGAATATATGTGGAAGGTAAGCTCAGTTTTTTTCTTAGACCTATTGCTTTTAAGACAACATCAGTGTAGGAGCTAATTGGTTACCTCCAAGTCACTCCTTATTTTAAGATCCTATCAACAGTATGTCAAGTTAAATAACAACAACCTGGCTTGACTCATAAATGTGAATCATATGATACTTTCAGCCGAAAGATCTCCATTTGCAGAACTTCTCTAAAATGGGATTGTGGGAAAAGAGGACTTGAGAAAATTTTCATTGTCTCACTGATTCACTAACATCTACAGTTCCAGCGATATGATTTGGATTTTATACTGAAATGCCTACTTTCTACATGCTTCTGCTCATATATTGGGGTTTGTTTGGGTTTTTTTAATAGTCTTTCCATTAAACTTTGGGTTGTAAATGACCTTTATTTAGACCTTTCTGTCCGGAGTTTCACATAATGTTTCTTAAACAGGTCAAACGTTTCTTTTAAATGTAGTGGGTAGACCCTGGCTTGTTGCTAGGTACCAACCAAAGCTTCTCTATTGCTCACCTCCTCAGCTGGACAGGGGAGAGAAAATATAGTCAAAGGCTCATGAATTGAAATAAGGACAGAGAGAGATCACTCAGCAATTACCATCATGGGTAAAACAGTCTCAGCCTGGGAAAACTAATTTCAATTTATTACCAATCAAATCAGAGTAGGATAATGAGAAATAAAACCTAATCTTAAAACATTTCCTGCCCACCCCTCCCTTCTTCTCAGCCCCAACTTCATTCCCAAATTCTTTACCTCCTCCCCACCAGAAGTGCAGAAGGGTGGGGGTTGCTGTCAGTTCATTACACAATGTCTCTGTTGTTCTTTCCTCCTCAAGGGAGGACTCCTCACACTCTTCCTCTGTTCCAGCATGAGGCCCATCCCACAAGAGACAGTCCTCCACAAACTTCAGCAATGTGAATCCTTCCTGCCGGCTGCAGGTCTTCAAGGACTGCTCCAGTGTGGGTCCCTTCTACGGGGTGCAGTCCTTCAGGAACAGACTGCTCCAGTGTCCCCCATGAGGTCACAAGTCCTAACAGAAAACCTGCTCCAGTGTGAGCTCCTCTCTCCATGGGTCCACAGCTCCTGAGAGGTGCCTGCTCCAGCACAGGCTTCCCACAGGGTCACAGCCTCCTTTGGGCACATCTATCTGCTCTAGATTGGGGTCCTCCATGGGCTGCAGGAGGACAGCCTGACTCGCCATGTTCTTCACCATGGACTGCAGGAGAGTCTCTGCTCTGATACCTGGAGCACCTCCTCCCCCTCCTTCACTGGCCTTGGTGTCTGCAGAATTCTTTCTCTCACACGTTCTCATGCCTCTCCTCAAGATGCTGTTGACCTTGCATAGTTTTTTTTCCCCCTTCTTAAATACATTATCACAGAGGCACTACCACTGTTGCTGATGGGCTCAGCCTTGGCCAGCATCAGGTCCATCTTGGAGCTGGCTGGCATTGGCTCTATTGAACATGGGGGAAGCTTCTAACAGCTTCTCACAGAAGCCATCCCTGTAGCCCCCCAGCTACCAAAACCTTGCCATGCAAACTCAGTACAATACAATTTTATAGTGAGGAATTTTGGAGTCAGTATTAAATATTCTACAGAACTTAGTTTTACTTGGATAGAGCTCTATATATCACTGCTCTCTAACTAAGGTATGCCATTATTTATGTCAGCTACATTTGTTAAAGTGATTGCATATGCTAACAGAAAAGAAAGCTTCATTAATGTACTAAATCTGCTAATTTATGACACTGATATCCCCCAGAAGAACCTGCCAAGCTATGTGAATACCCATCTATGTGTGTGCATATGAATCTATGGACACAACAAGATATTAATTCTTTAGTAGTCCTTCAACCATTCCTTTTCTTAATGTAGCTGTATTTTTCAGCAAGTATGATATTCTATTTTGCCCTATATCTGACATGTTAGGATAGTTTTTAGTTAACAGTAACACCTTCAAAATGACATGCGTTTATTCTGGGGTTAACATTTTTTCTTCATAAAACTATGAAGAGTATGATATGTTTGTCATCGTTTATGAAGTTCAGCGCAGATGTTCTGTCAGTACATCTTATGGGAATACATGTTTGCATATAGGTGCTTTCTTTTTCTTCTCTTCTCTTCTCTTCTCTTCTTCTCTTCTCTTCTCTTCTCTTCTCTTCTCTTTCTCTTCTCTTCTCTTCTCTTCTCTTCTCTTCTCTTCTCTTCTCTTTTCTCTTCTCTCTCTTCTCTTCTCTTCTCTTCTCTTCTCTTCTCTTTCTTCTCTTCTCTTCTCTTCTCTTCTCTTCTCTTCTCTTCTCTTCTCTTCTCTTCTCTTCTCTTCTCTTCTCTTCTTTCTCTTCTCTTCTCTTCTCTTCTCTTCTCTTCCTCTTCCCTTCCCTCCCCTCCCTCCCCTCCCCTCCCCTCCCTCCCCTCCCTCCTCCCTCCCCTCCCCTCCCCTCCCCTCCCCTCCCCTCCTCTCCCCTCCTCTCCTCTCCTCTCCTCTCCTCTCCTCTCCTCTCCTCTCCTCTCCTCTCCTCTCCTCTCCTCTCCTCTCCTCTCCTCTCCTCTCCTCTCCTCTCCTCTCCTCTCCTCTCCTCTCCTCTCCTCTCCTCTCCTCTCCTCCCTCTCCTCTCCTCTCCTCTCCTCTCCTCTCCTCTCCTCTCCTCTCCTCTCCTCTCCTCTCCTCTCTCTCCTCTCCTCTCCTCTCCTCTCCTCCTCTCCTCTCCTCTCCTCTCCTCTCCTCTCCTCTCCTCTCCTCTCCTCTCCTCTCCTCTCCTCTCCTCTCCTCTCCTCTCCTCTTTCTGCTTTCTGCTTTTTCGCTTTTTTTCTGCTTTTTCTTTTTTCTTTTTTCTTTTTTCTTTTTTCTTTTTTCTTTTTTCTTTTTTCTTTTTTCTTTTTTTCTTTTTCTTTTTTTCCCTTCCCCTTCCCCTGCCCCTTCCCTTTCCCCTTCCCCTTCCCATTCCCCTTCCCCTGCCCCTGTCCCTGCCCCTGCCCCTGCTCCTGCCCCTGCCCCTGCCCTGCCCTTTTCCTTTCCTTCTTTTCCCTGCCCTGCCCTTCTCTCTTCTCTCTTCTCCCTTCTCCCTTCTCCATTCTCCCTTCTCCCCTTTCTTTCTTCAGCAAACTCCTCGACAAAGAGAAGAAAGAAGTACCTGAAACTGAAAATTAAGATCAGTCTGTGTGTTGGGTGGATAGCTGCAGTTTTATCTACACAAATATTGAATAATATCCATCAACCACACGAAGCTGTGGGAACACCCTAAAGGCCTTAAGTTTTCCAAAAAAAATATACATTTGACAGAGTTTGTGCTTTTTGAAATTGGTTGTTGAATCTCTGATATCCCTACAAGTAATTACTACTATCCCTAATAGAGGACTGATTCTTAAATGCCCTGTTTATGTTCAGGTCTTCTTCTGGCAGCATTGTATTTTTTCTAAAATAGTTTTCCACTCTATAATTTATCAATTATTCTTCATTTTTATTAGTTCTCCTGTCTTTCATACCATACTCAGACACTTATCCTAGCTGAAACTGAAGCAAACTGTTAGTTTAGCTTTTGAAGCTTGTCTAAATTACCCTTAATTTTAACAACTTCTTACCTGAAGTTTCTATGCCTTCTCTATAAACTCTCCTTTAATCTCCTTAGAATGTGTCAGCTTGACTTTTACTATTCCCTGTGCTTTCTGATGACTATAATATAGTGTTTCTTGAACAATCCTTTATGTCAATCTTTATAGTCATTCTACTTGCATTTAATATCCTTTTGAAGTGATTATTTAGCTAATTAGGTCTGAAAACCCTCTAAAGAAGTTTTTCCCCTTGGCTGGGGTATAAATTTTAGATTGTTTTTGTATTTTTGTCAGAGCAGCTGTCTTTACCAACCAGTACTCTTAATTTCTCATAATTTATCCTTTTGAAATTGAGAACCTTAGGGCACAGTCATACATTCATTTTTGAAATAGATGTAGCAATTTAAGATGTCATTACCCTATGGCTGTTCATTAATACCCTTCAGTTGTTTGAAATTCTTGGAGCCTTAGCTACAGGGACTGATAACTGATGACATGAGCATTTCTAGTCCACTTCAGAGCAAAGTGGAACAGGTTTGCTTAAACTACCCTTAGCAGACATGGGTCTGTTTACTTTGTGCTGAAATGCACTTCCACAGTGAATTATTGTCTCTCAGCTGAAGGGATGGTTACAAATTGCTGGGTAATAATAGCACATAGGGGTGAACATCATGGAACTGGAGGAACTTTGGGAAGCCACCTCCTCCAGCCTCCCACTGCAGGTGGGATGGTAGCCCACCCAACATCAGGTCATTCACAACTGTACCTTGCTAAGCATGGAAAACATTCAAAGAAGGAGATTTTACAACAGTAGGCGGCTGTCTGTTTAACTTCAGACAAAGTTATGTTTATCATTACATACCAAGGAAACTATATGAGTATGAGAAATTATAATTACAATGGTGATCCATGGCAAATCTTATTGACCAGGTCTTCTGTAGCTGTTTACTCACTTTAAAGCCAAAGTAATCTCTCTGCTTATTCTCTCTAGTTTATGTTAGATAAAAGCGACCACCTGCAATATCAGCATTCGGTAGGCAATTAATTGTCAGAGTTTTCTTCAGTGTGGAAATTTTCCTAACCTTATCTTATTTTCAGAGTGATTTTGACAGAATAGGTGCAGTTTTTCTTTCACTTAGCTTTCCAGGAAATATAACTGTTTTCTTTCTCTATGCAAGTCCAAATTTTAGGTAGGAAGCCAAGGTCAGGGTTGGAGAAAAATGTTGTCACATCAGTTCAACATGCACAGGACTTTCCTGGGAAGATGGGAACACTTAAAATAACAATTACAAACTGAAACTGATTAACATTAAAATGTTAGAATCTGGGCAAGAATCAGCTTTAAAGAAGTAAGAAATACAATCTTCTAAACACTCTCCTGAGAAATTAAAGACAGAGATGTATTTGCTTTAGCCATGTACATTTTGCTATGTACCTTTTTTCCAAAGCTGAAAGTCAGGATTATAACCAAAGGGCATGTAACAGAGTGTCATGAAATACTGTTCTTCACAACAATAAGGAAAGGGATGAGCAGGCAGGGAAATTTGGAGCTGTTATCAAGGATGAAAGAATGTAATGAAAATGAACTGCATTGTAATTGTTGTTCTGGGCAGATTATGTACCTATTTGTGCTGTAGAATGGATTCAGATTTTTAGAAGTCTTTATGTAAGCATTCTCATGCTTCCATAATTTTTAAATACAGGCATTTTTTGCTCTGCTAATTTTAGGAATTCACACTGAAGTGCTCGGAGAACTACAGCTTCTTACATTAAAGAAAGCAAATCGTTTTGCAATGGACAAAAATATTTGCTATTCTCTCTGTTCTTTTATTTGCTTGCATCATTTTCCTCTCCTCTTATGGGAAAGCAAAAAACAATAGCCCCATGTTCCATGTAACCAACTGAAATGCCTGGAACAGATGGAAGCACCATTATGTGAACAACTCAGGAGCCAAAATTTGTTTGCATAATCTGTTCAGGATATGCCCATGGATGGTTAATATCTATTTATAATCACTCATGAATCTTTCCCAACTTATGTGTATATAATTGGGGTGGTTTAATGAATGATTTATGAACAAAAAAGTAAACTGTACTTGTCAGATGAATTATCTACAGTAAGTAATTTGACCTGTTCATTAAAGGTCTCATATTTCGAGTTTAAATTTTATTTGGGTCCACTTGTGTGATGAAATTTTTAATAAATATTCAACAAAAAGGTTTATTTTTTTTCCAAGCCATATTGATTTGAATTATGCTACTTATGTAAAAATATTCTTCAAAAAAATAAGCTGAATTGGAATGACATTTATTCTATGGAAATTCTAAATAAACCAGTCAAAGAATGGTTTTTCTGTTACAGAATCTTTTCATTCAGATGATGAGAATTTAAAAAATACTCAGCATGGAAACAGTTAAAGGTATCACTAAATGTCCATCAGATTCTCTGAACAGGTCATTGCCAAGCTAGTGAATTTCTTGGTTGGTTACACATCCTCATTTTCATTTCAAGATGCCACAGAAAGCCTTCACTGCCGGACAGCAATTAGTACTTAATCAGGTCTTATGGCTGAAATATTTGTCAGCAGTAATGGAGAGGAATCATTTGCTTCATTTCTGAAGTTCAGCACTGTCCTCTACAAAAAGCAATGCTCATTAGCATTCAGGACCATTGCACAGACAGCCTTTCCAGTGCTTTATCTCAGATGGCTCTTTTTATCACTAGAACTGCTTAGTGCCCTTACAAAGAGGCTCTTCAGATTTTTTTCCTCAAGAATAAATTCCCTGTTATTGTTTATGGAACATTTGTTTCTAGTTTGTTTAGCTGTAGATAGGATTTTTAGATTAAAAATCACAATAATCTTCTTTTTTTGGTAGCACATTTTAGCTGTGAGCTGGAACTGTGCCTCTGGGATCCAAATGAGCTCCCTGTGTGATTTAGAAATGCACACAGACTGATTGAATATTACAAAACAGTCCATTTTCCCTTGCTATCAGGAAAAAAAATTGGTATTTTCTCCATTTCTGTGGAACAAGGAAAGGAAGCTAAGCGTAGAATAAAAGTAACAAAAGAGAACATACCCTACCCCCATCTTTCCATGAAACACACAGAGCAGTTTCAGAGAGAGGGAAGAGAGAACCAAGCAAACAGTTGTGTTGTAGAAACTCAGATGGTGCCTGTGCTTGTTTCCTCTGTTATAGATGTTAACAGCGGTAACTGAGTAAAGCAACTGAAAGGCACAGCTGCTTTATTCTACATCCTTGCTGATTCTGACTATATTACTGAGTTCCAGCAGCTGGTCTATGTTCACAAAGACCATTTTATTAGATATTTCTAACTTCTATTGACAATAGATCAGTGGATTTTGAATTCCCACAAGTAAGTCTTCAGTGAAGAAAGAGCTGAATGCAATCCTTTCTTTATCTATGAGACTAAACCGTATTACTGTATTTTATATTTATGTTACTCTTTACAAGAATTCTACATCCTCACAATTCAATGAATATATGACAATATTTTAAAAAATTAGAATAGATCAAAATGTAGAACAAGTTTATTATTTTTTTGAGATGTTAAAAATACTTATTTAAAAACCTATTTTATTTCTTTCTCTGACTGTTTTAATTCAGGTTGCACCATGAAAATCAACAAGCACAGCTTGTTCATGGAAAGGGTTTTTAGTTTTTAATTTTAAAGTAGTCTAGATAACTATGTGAATTGGAAACACCCATATCAATGTATCAGCTCTGGTTAGAGTTTTCTGGATTACTATCCTCAGTGACTGTCCTTGGAGAAGAGGAGTGGTAATCTTTTAATGTATCCAAAATTTTCAAATATTCAGTCATTGCCTGAGGTCTTACTAAAGTAATTGCCCAACATCTGGGAAACCTGCTACTCTGGACAGAGTGGTTACAGCTGAGTTATTTTATATGAAACTCGTGGCTTCATGGAGTGCACTTGAAAGAGCAAACACCCCCTCTCAGACAATATGGGGGAGTGTGAGTTGGGTGATGGTGAGACCCTAAACTGTGATGACTCAAAATTCTGCTATTGATCACTTGTAACTCTAGGACTTATTTGCCTGTCTTGAGTAAATGTTTTTTCTTATATTAATTAGGAGACTGCTTGAGGATATTTGACACCATAATCAGAAAATGTAAGACTGGAAAGGCAGGAAACTATAGACAAGTCCAAATCTTTGAAGGAAGCTCCATTTATGTTTGAATTCTCATCTGAGTCCCCAATAAGAGTTAAGTTTCACTGTAGAAAAATCTAAGAATTTTGCTCATCAGTATTGGATTTGGTCCATCACTGGGCAGCACTGTGTGGAGTTGTATGGTGACAGAAGGAATGCTTGCATCCAGAGGTTCTAATCACTCTATTATTCAGTTTAATGCTGTCCTGTTCTTTTCCACTCAGCAATATGCTACCCATTCTTTCTCAGAGTCATCTGTACCAGTTTCAGAATTATTTAGTGGTGGATGCTGAAGGAAATAAGGAGCAGGATAACAGAAAGTCAAATGCTTCAGTAGTCAATGTTAAAATTTTATAAAAAAAGTAGAAGAAAATGTTGTTCCATTTTGGCATAGATTATTAGATTTTTTTTTTTAAATGAAGAATTAAAATTTTAAAGTTTTTAAATCATTGTTTTAAGCAGAAAATCAAAGAATGGAAAAGTGGCAAATTTGCCACACAGAAACACAAGAGTAAAAAAAAGAATTCTTAGATCACTGAAGCCACTCCTCTCCTATCATATACAACAATATACAACTTCACTGCTGTAATCTTGGTAAATCATTCTGGAGTGTAATTATTAGCATATGATGAGAAGCTGTTTATGTTTTAGCTTAGGATGGGAAAACTGAGCCAAAATGTGAAAAAGATACAATTCATTTGATATTTCCTTGTATTTCCACTGTTATTAACAGCTAAACAATGCTTTCTGTGGTGTAAAAAATGAGTCAAAAAGACCTGTCAGTGAATTATGAATATTCCTCTAAAAATAAATTTACTTTTTTAAATTAGAAGGTGTTTTTTTAATACATTCCAGAAAGCACTTTTTGCCTTCCTGCAAAGTTTATCATAAATATCAATATTTATTAACTGATTAGTAATAAGTAATTATTGAATATAAAGTCTCTGAAGTCCCATTCATGTAGCATCATTCTAAGGGCAAAGACATACATCATATATTACAGAATTTATTATTCTTCTAGAGGCTCAGAACATGGATGTTAGAGGTGATATTAAAAGACATTCTCATCACAGTATATTTTAGGAAGGAATTACTTGAATACTAAATCAATACTGGTGAGTTAATACTTTCCATATTTGCATTACAAAGGAAAGTGAATAATCATGGTGACCCTGTTAATCAAGATGTCTTGGAAAAAAAGGGGCAATGTTTTTTTTCCTTCAAAATCAATGACTGTAATGCTTTAGGATAAGTGCTACCAATTCGGAGCAGTGTGGAAGAATCAATTAATTTATCTTGCATTCTGTACTCCTATTTATACATTTCTACTTATGTTTACATTATTTGAGAGCAGGTCTTTGCTAACGAGAATTCATCTTACAGTGATATATAACCTACCAGTTGCTTTTCTGAATGATTCCCTCCCATCTAGTTGGCTCCTCTCTCAGACACTACCATGAACTTCTAATGAATTAAATCTTAGTTTGATGTTTTTTCTTTAAGCTATCAACATATTTTTGGAATTGCAATTCTAGCCTTTAAGCCTTGCTTATTTGTCTTTTGAATATGGAATATAAACAGATCTACATAGAATAAATTACATGTAAATATATTTACATACTATGTCAATATGTTCTCATATGTAATAAGAACATCCTCTTGCCCTATATTCAATTAATCTGTGAGATAAGAAATAGATGCAGGCCCAAATCAAGCCTTCAGAGAATTCCATTAAATAAGTCTATCTTCAGTGAAAGACTGATGACACTTCACTGAAAGTGGAAGTACTGAATCTGTGCTTGTGTTAAAAGATTTTCATTATGTTCCTGTCACTTTAATTTGTTTATGAGAAAGTCACAGGAAATAACTTCAGAAACCTGACTAAAAATTCATAAAACCTATTATCCTACCAGGTCACAGGACCATAACATGGCTGAGGCTGGGCAGTGCTTGTGGAGATCATCCAGTCTTACCCTTGCTCAGAGCAGGGTCAGCCACAGAGGTGGCACACAGACATGTTCAGAAGAGTTTGAATGTGTCCAGGGACAGAGACTCCACAACTTCTCTGAGCAACCTGTGCCAGTGTTCGACTACCTGCTCAGTAAAATGTGTCTTCTTATACTTAAGCAATATTTCACGTGTTTCAACTTGTGCCTGTTGCCTCTTGTCTTGCCAGTGGACACCACAGAGAAGAGTCTGACTCCACGTCATCAGGTTTTTATATATATGGCTACGATCTTCTTGAGCCTTCTCTTCTCCAGGCTAAACACTCCCAGTTCTCTCAGAATCTGTGTAAGAAAACTATTTTCATTTGACACTTTTTTTTTTTTAACTAAATTTACTTGTGCTGTAACTCATCACAGTGTTGTTTGTTTCATTTGCCTACTAATAACTTATATACTCTAGAATGTTTCCAGATATTCCAATTAAGTTGATTATCTAAGTTCTGTCTCCTTTTAAAGGAAGACAGCATATTTGCCTTTTCTTTGTCATCTCATTCGTTCCCTAGGAGATGTCAGAGTGACCCTCTGGTGATTTTATCAGTTTAATAGTATTCCGCTTTTTAGTATTCTAAGGTTAAACTTGTCTTCTTGAAGTTATTTCAAAGTATCTGAGTGTTTTAAATATTCTCTTATCTGGCCCTTTCCTCCTACTGGTTAAGATCTCTTTTTTTTTTTTTTGCTTTACCTACAGTGATTAATGGGAATAATGGGAGTAACAATAAATATGCATTTTTAATTACTTGTGAGTTCCATTATTGTGGAATATAAGGTTAGTAGAACTATGTTCAGTCAAAGCTGAATACTCAGTGAAAATGGTATGAATTAGTAGTAAAATTACCTCCAGTGATAGTACTCTGATGCATTTTTTCTACTTCTCTTTAGAAGTAAAAGAAAGGATGAGAGCACTTGGGCAGTACAGAAATGTGCAAGGCACTAACTGAGACCAATTCATCTCTGAATGCTCTGCTGGTAGGATGATTTAGCATAGTTATGCTTAGTTGCATTCTTTTGTTCTTTCCTGTAACGAATTTTAAAGGGACCTGATTAAGTCAAAGGGGAAGTAGGACAAAACTTTTCAAACCAGAAAAGCACAAAATACATGAAAAAGAATCCAAATGGATGATAAATCAATTTCAAGTCCTCTGTGAGGAGTTGCTTGCTAGGAAAAGTCTCTAAGCATCTTTCCAAAGAAGAATTCACTGAGACTGGGAACTGCCTTCCTTGTTCATGGCAATAGATCACAAAGGTAGGGACAAGAGGGGCCTTGCTGAATGGCAGAAGTAGAAAGGAGGCTTTCTGTATATCATCACAGCACTTTGCCTCAGGAATACTAAAGGTTTACTGTCAATATTTTGGTAGAAGTGTAAATATGTAATAAAAAATATATAACTTTCAGAGATGATTTCTCTTCTGTTTCTTATCAACTGATTCTTTGTTTGACAAAGGCTTTGTATGCAAGAAAGCTGAATGAGTTATCTTAGCACAGACTGGTAAAATAGGCTTCAGAAACCACAACTTAATTTCTGAATTGCATTACTCTAAAGTGTAGTGGAAATAATACCACCACTTGGACTTGTTCCAGGTTTGTAATATCAGTCTTCTAAAGACTTTTCCATGTTTTCTGCCTGATGAAGATACAAATTCTTTCCATCCTGCAAAGTGATAAAAAAAATAATTAAGGAAAAATCTCTCTTTATTCATTGTAAAAATACAATCTAGCACTTTCTTCATAAAATGGAATACTTCAAATCTGTTAAGTGTTACTTCTGAGATGACTCATCATAGACCTTCTCTCAGAAATGTGAAGAGCAATATAACAACCAGTAAACACTCTCCATCTTTTTACCTTCTCCTGCTGAACAGAAGCGTAAGTGCAAAGTTACTATTCATTTAGAGCAATCTTTTACTTAGAATGCAGCGTGATGAGATTTTTTATTGCCCTTACTTTTCAAAGCAAACTGTTTTTGTAGTCTTGAAACCTCCTTATCCCTATTTGCCATTTCTTCTTGCACTAGCCAATGGAGTTGTTTCCTCCTTCTCTGTTCAGGTGTCTCAAACTGCATTATCTTGCTCATTCCAAAAATTTGTAGTAAGGCAGATAAGTAAATATAAACAAAAGGACAACAATCCCCATGCCATGACCAATCATTTAAGAATAGAAAATTTGTCTCCACAAAGTGAAACTTTTCATATAATATTTGCTTTATTCTAAAATGTTTACTTTTGTTTAAAAAAACCTTTTGCATTATTTGGTTAGATGCATTTTGACAAAACTGAAATTTTCCTCTGTTTTTTGAATGTAATTTGTAATGTTTTATGGGACAAGCCTTACTATTTTTATCCCCCCTCAAATGTCACCTATGTACTATATTACACTTTCTTAGATATTAAGCATGTTTTTCTCATTGGGATATTAGAGCCTTTCCATTAATTGTGTGGTGGTAACTCTTGAAAGTTACAAGTATGCTTTTTCAGAGTATGATTTACCAGTATAGGTGGATATGAAGATTAAAAACAATCTCACATGTGAGGACTTCAGACTCGTTACAGACATGTAAGGAAGTCTCAGTTGTATCTTTTGCATGTGTACAGATAACTGAAGTCATCTCACAATGACATCACAGTGGCACAGTAATATTGATGAATACAAACTGAAGGTCAAATGGAGATGGAAATAACACGTTGTAACAAACAATTAATTTGAAAATGACATGAATGTTTTAAATCCTTCTTCTTTGTTATAGGAATGTTCACATATGATAAATGATACAAAGAGATTAGTCTGAAAATGGATCAGAATAACTACTTGTCATGGTCTTATATTCCTAAATTGTAGAACTCACTGATGATTTATGCTGCATATTTTCTTTTGAGTCTTAATTCTGACTGTTAGATCACCTTTATCAGTCACTCATCAGATTGGTTTTAATCCATAGAATAAGGCACTGAAGAGAGTAAGACAGGGTAGCTCAAGATAAAGATATGGGATCATGAACCTAAATCTCCTAGAAAATGATTGTTCACCTTTGTATTGAAAGGCTCAAGAAGAAATAAAATGAAATCACAAACTATATTTCTAATGCTGAAATGGTTTATCATGTTGTACATCTAACTTGCCTTCAAGGACATTGAAGCCAGATACTATGATCTCTGTGTTATTAAAGGTTTGGTTTAGCAGTGTCACAGCTCATCTGAGCAAAAAATAAGCTGGAAGGAGTTGCAGAATATTAAAGTATTAATTTTATTGTCAGAAACCTATTATTTCTATTTTTGAAATCTATGTGTGTGTCTTATTTTTTTACTTCTGTCATCTCTAGGCAATCACAAATTGTTCACACAAAGCTGTGGATTTGTTGCTGGCATAGCAACAAAATTACTAGAATTCCTAGTAAGAGACTGACCTATTATTCAGTTTTTTTAATAGGCTACATGTTAATTTAGAGCCTGAGTGGCAGTGGTTTCTGGACCACACTTGTTGCTGAAATTCAAGGCAAGAGAATTTGATCAAATAATTGTTTAAGTCTTTTCTGTACCCAGTATTGGCTGCTGTCTTGGGACCATGGATAATTTAAGAGCATTTAGATCTTGCAGCTGTGGGAGTCAGTGAACTAGAAAGTTTAGCATGGCATGAGATTTTAGTCCTGAAAGTGCTGATCAGGTAGTTGTGTGTGTGTGTGTATGTGTATGTTTGTCTGTCTGTCTGTCTGGGGAAGTTTTCTCCCCTGGATTTGCAGGGTTTCCTAGTTTTGATTAAGTATCTAGCTGGTGGACTAAAAGTAAATAAGTAAATAAATAAATGAAAAATAAATATAAAATAAAATAAAAATATTATTTTAAGACAATGGTTATTAGGTTTCTCAGTGGGAAAATTAGAATTTAATTAGATTTCATTAATCTCACTTAAAATCTGGGGTCTAGGATACATGTTAGGACTGGGTAATCATCCTATCTGTTAGGATGTAAAAGTGTCCTCTGAAGTGAGACATGAAGTTATTTTTAGACAGAAAACTTAACTTGCCTAGGAGTAGACCCAGGATCATCTTTCCATCAGGCATCATGAAGCTAGATCTTAGTAAACTACATAATGAAAACAAATCTGAAAGCTGACCCCAAAGTAAACTTAACACAGATCTCAAGGAAATTTAGAATCCTAGTTGTTGGCTTTCTCAGTAGTGAAAACTGGCAGTGGTGACCTTTGGAGAACACTGAAACTAGTAGAAACCTATGGCTGGAATTAGGGTTTAATGAAGTGGAAGCTGTAAACTGACAGCAACAGTGCAATAGAAAAGAAGAATACAAAAGGAAATTCTTTGTCAGAAAAAGATTAATAATGTCCCAGATGGTGTTACTGAAGTTCATTGAAACCAAGGGTTTATCTTTAGTGATTAGAATTTTTTACACTAAAAAAAACCTTTTAAGAACTGGACCCCAGAAGTTAGAACACTGGTGGTTCAGTTCTCCCCTGTCCACATTAGGAGCACCATTTAATTATCATTTTGTCTAGGAATGTTGTAAGGATTATGACTTAAATAAACTGAAGCTATGCAAATACAATGAGAACATACTGGTAGACAACTCCAAGCTACACTTAGGACCACGATTACTGGGTTTTTTCAAAGATAAAATGAGGAACAGAATTCTCTAGGGTATTACTGAGTTCACTCTAAACCAAGAATTAAGATTAGGGTTTTATAAACTAGGATCTATAAAAAGCCAAGAACAATGAATTTCAGATAAGGCCAAAAATGAGTTCAGAATAGTGGGGTTTTAGTATTTCAGTGAAAATTTAGCAATGCTACTAAACTCAGTTTAATGTTGAATAAACCAGAATTTGTGGCTGTGCAATAAGAAGGTCATAGAAAAAGAGATAACATAAAAATATTGAGATATTTGGCATTGGGCATCTCAGTAATAAAGTGATAAAATTCCTTGAACTGACAATGAATGCTCAGTGGTTAAGCAAAACAAGAAGAAAGTGTGGGGAAAATCACTTTTATTTTTCTCACTGAAAAAAATAAATTATTTAAATATGTCTAGAGTCTTGTGGAAATTTAGAGTTAGGGTTCAGTTAGTTGATTAAATTTGAAAATAAAGACTTGAGAGTAAAAGGTCTTTGAAAAGATTAGAGAAAATAGGATTTTAGTTGTCAGGGTACTCAGTGACAAAAAAAGGAAAATGATATAACGTATTTCTGAGCCTGAGGGAAGCCCAGGTCTAACGAGAGACTGCAAGTCTGCAACTAAGAAGAGAGTTTAGATCAATGCCATGAGAAGGCGTGGAATTCCTGAAGCAACAAAAACATGCCCAAAGAAGGCTGACCCAAGAAAAAAAATCAGGACAAGATCAGGAGTAACACTGTAAGTGTATCCCAGAAGAAGTCTGGAAAGTTGTAATGAGGTTTCTCAGGAATTAAATGAGAAATGACAATCTGAGAAACACTGTGTGCTGAACAAAGGGTAAAGGTTCAGCAAAGATTTTGTTTAATGCATACAAAATAATTGAGGTAAGGGAGAGCTTGCAATTAAATGTAATGTTATAGGAATGAGAAGTCTGGGACACTTGTGAACATGCTGAAGGAAAACTTCAGAATAAGCCACTTGGTTTTTCAGTGAGAAATTGATGAAAGGTTTAGAGTAGATCACTGCTAAGGTAGACAGGAAATATTTGTAATACAGTGCTCAAAACATTTCTAGGGGAAGTAATTCATTATGATGTGTACTTCTTAACTCAGATTCTAGATGGGACAGTTTGGGGAGATGCTGTCTTGGATATGTGACTCATGAATGGTAGTGGGAGTTATGATCAGGGACAGCTTTGGCTATAGTGAATATGAAACAATGGATTTCAAGATCCTGACAAGAGTGAGGAAGGCAAGGAGTAAAGTGAAGATCCTTGGACTACAGGAGAAGAAATTTTAACTCTTCAGGAAACTGGAGTACAGCTCCAGAGGGTAAAGGAGCTCAGTTCTTTAGGACAGCATCCTCCAAGCTTAAGATAGGCCTATCCCAACATTCAGGAGGGTACCTGGACATATCAGGAGACTCATGTGGCTAAATAAGGAATTTATTACTGAGCCGCTATGCAAAAAGATATATACAGAAGGTGGAACTGAGAACAGGTTATAATTCAAGTTTATAGAACTGTTTCCTGGTCATGGAGATATATTCCTAGGAAAGCAACAGCTACAGCTCAACGGACATGAAATGCAGCATGAAGAGCTTCTACCCCCAAACTAGCAGTAAAAGAACAAACAAGGAAAAATATGCTCTTGTTGCTGACTGGAGCAGATGATTTACTGACAGGAGAGGCATATAATGTCTTCTGTGTCTCATACTTCACCAGCAAGTTCTCTCTGAAGGTCTTGCACCTAGAAACAAGGTTCAAGAAATCAAGGAACTACCAGTAGTGGAAGAGAATTGAGTCAAGGATCTCTTAATAAACCTTGCCTCATACGTGTCTAGACCCAATGGGATGCATCTGAAGATGCTAAGAGAACTGGCTGATGTCATTGTGAGGCTGCTCTTGACTATCTTGAAAAGCTGACAAAATCCATTATGATTGGAGAAAGGGAAATGTAGTAACAATCTTCAAAATTTACAAGAAGGACAATCCAGGGAACTACAAGCTGGACAGTCTCACTCTTGTGCCTGGGAAAATTACAGAACAAGTCCTCTTGGAAATCATTTCTGGATGCATGAGAAAAAAGTGGATGACTGGTAATAGTCAGCATGAATTTACCCGGAATAAATCATATAAATGGATGAGAGGGGAGCAGTTTTCTACCTTGTAGGATGTTTACCTTGACTTTAGCAAGTGTAATCAAGATGGCGTGTTACAATCTAGGTGGCTGGCCTCCCATCTAGGTGAAAAACTGGCTGAATCATCCATATAGTGGTTAATGAGTCATACTCTGTATGGAGGCTGGTTAGAAGCAGCGGTCTTCAGGTATCTATCCTGGAATCTGTTCTGTTTAGAGCCTTTATCCATGGCCTAGATGTCAAGGTGAAATACACCTTCACCAAGTTTTGAACAACAGAGAGATGGGGATGCAGTCAATACTGTCAAGAGTCGAGCTACACCAATAAGAGGACTAGACTGATAGGAGCCTCATGAAATTCAGCATGGACAAATGCATATTCCTGCATCACATCTGCAATAACACACACTGTCTGCCCCAGCAGCTCTGCAGAGAAGGTCCTGTGGGTCCTAAATAATTTTCATAGAATCATTTTCATTTCTATTGGGAGGCCTTTAAGATCATTGAGTCCAACCATCAACCTAACACTGCCAAGTCCACCACTAAACGATATCCCTAAGTGCCACGTCTACATGTGCTGATGAGAAAGTCAGCTACACTGAGCCTACAGTGAACCCTGGCAGTGATGAAGGCAAACAGCACCCTAGGCTACCTCAAGAGAAACATATTCAGTAGATCAAGGAAAGTGATTATTCCCCCTTAGTTGGCACTTGGGTTATACTACATCTGGAATATGATGTGCAATCAAGAGGAGGCTACCAAAGCATTGGGAACCGGACCTCGTGCCCTGTGGGAAAAGGCTGTGGAACTAGGGTTAGTTCATCTAGGAAAAATGATGGTTTCAGTGGCACCTAACAGCAACCCTGTCACTGTTGGGAGAGGATCAAGGAGACACAGCTAGGTTTTTCAGTGTTGCATGGCAGGAGGGCAAGAAGACAGTGGACAGAAGCTGAAACATGAGAGGCTTGGGCTAGAGGTAAGGAAAAACACTCATTATGAGGATAATTAAACAGTGAAATGGGAATCCCAGAGAGATTGAAATCTCTATCACTGGAGGTTTCCAGACCTGACTGGATAAAGGTCTGAGCAACCTGGCCTGAATGCACTGTTGACCCTGCTTTGGGTGGGGGGCTTGAAAGATATAGTTTACTCCAGCTTGTATGACCCAGCAGTTCTAGATGTTTCACAAGGTGTCAGTTATCATAGTCTGAGTCTTTTGTTACAATTTAGTAAATGAGAAACTACTAAAAGAGACAAATGCAACATTTGAAAGTAGATTTCATATTAGGTTTAAGATGGCAGAGATTAAATTTCTGTCTTGGCATGTAATTCATATGATTGAACTTTGTGTAAGCCTCAGTTAAGGATTGGCAAAGAGGAGCTCTGGAGTGACAGGAAGTGTGCCATTGTTCATTAGGTTTCTCAGTGAAAAAAATCAAGACTGTCATTGTTCTGAGTATATTGATCTAATCAAGCCTTTGTTTAGTGCTAGATTTTTGAGATATGTATTCTACAGTACGATAGCATCAGCACAATTAAAATGCATGCTACAAAATAAATTTAGTACAGGAACCATTTGGTTTCTCAGTGTGAAAATTAGGAGTGATGTTCCACATAATACCAATAAACCTGATTTAATCTTGGGGTTATGGCTGGGGTTTAGCAGACTCTCTAGAGTGTCTGTGAAAATGACAGTTTAAACCAGAGTGCAAAAGGAAGCATAGCACAATAGCTGATAGTATTTTCATGGTTGAAGCAGAGAATTTTATTTCCTGTTACTGCAGTAGCCTGTACTGCATTGTGTAAAGTCATGGTTCACCTTTGCTTTTGTAGATGTGACTGTCACTGAGAATGTCAACTCAGTTCAGTTGTCTAAACAAAGGTGTCTGTCTTCATCTGCAATACTTGATGTCCTGCTTCTCGTCCTCCAGCTGTCTCTCCAGAAAGGCAGAGATTTTCTCACAAATCTGGTTTAGAGAGTATATCTGTCAGTCAACGGTAGTTGTAATTATATTGTTAGAGTTGACTTTGCATTTAAGGCTCAATAAAACAGACTATGTGGAACAACAGTAAGAGTGCTACTGGCCTCATTATCAAAGGTATTAAGAATGTTAGCCATTAAGGCTCTAACGGAGACTGCAAGTTTGTCTTCTGTAAGGTTTTGCTGCACATAGACTAATTTAGTGCTAAGATCTCATAGCTTTGAAGACAATGTATTCTAAGAGTTCCACTAACAATCAAACCCCGAAGTAGGTTTAGAACAGCAATAATTAATTTCTGACTTTGGCTGTTGTACAACCCAGGAGGGTATTCAGAATATTGATGGAGTCTGTGGTAGGATTTAGATAAAACTAATGCATTGAATTATAGTAATTTTGGAGCCTGGTGCCATAGTAACATGATAAATCATGATGGTTTATTTCCCTGTGGATATTTCTGGCCATGTGCTGGTAACACTGTCTGTTCAGAGGTGTAAGACAGATAGAGGGCTGGACTGAAAATTATGGTAGAGGCTGAACAGAGAGGGTATGTCCTTTTGTTTTTCACTCCACATTTGCCTGTATCTCCTGCTCTCACCACTCTTTTTCCTGCTGGTAGCTGAAACACAAGGCTATGAGCAGAGAAGGAGAAGAAAGAGGTATGCTTCTTTCATCAAGGTGGCATAAGGGACTGTCTGGAGGGAAATTGGATGCCTTAAAGATGTGGAGGGTTTTCTACATTAGCTTAGGGTTTTCTACATTTCTCTTCTCCCAGCCTAGTGCTGGGAATAGGTTTATATTTGGTTCAATAGTTATCATTAAGTAGGTTTATTACTAGATCTAACAAAGACTGTAGAGCTCAGTCAAGTCTGGTATCACATAGATGAGATTAGTACAGAGGCAGAGACAAAAAGGAGTGTATTGGATATAGTCAGGGCAAGGATTTTTTAATTTTGGTGAGATGGAGCAGGGCTGAGATACCCAGCCACCTAATGCTAAAGCTGTTAGGAAGCTTAGAACTCAGGTTAGCAGTGGACAATGAGCTAGCAATACTGCTAATCAAGAAAGAACAGTTTTAGAGTTGAACTTGACCAGTCTTGTGTTGTTATAGTCAGGACCTGTCAGGTATTATTATAGCTTTTGCTGAGGTTGTGGTTAAGATATAAGTTTAGTCTAGGAGTAGTCAGTGAGCTGGATTTATTGCC
Organism: Strix aluco; assembly: GCF_031877795.1. Taxonomy (NCBI): domain Eukaryota; kingdom Metazoa; phylum Chordata; class Aves; order Strigiformes; family Strigidae; genus Strix; species Strix aluco. The sequence goes on from NC_133971.1 coordinate 31,646,860, forward strand.
TCATCCAACTTCTCTTACTGACTTAGGGTCAGGGCTGTATTCATGATTAGTCTCCTGGATAAATTCAGAGGCTGCCTAGTATCACTGAGTTTAAATTGATGGCAGAACTGGTGTGAATAAAATTCAGTGTGCTATGCTTACTAACAGGTCTGGCAGAGGAAGCAGGGATTGTGCAAAGATCAGAACTCAGAACTCAAGGAACAAAGGTAGGTTTATTGTTATGTACTCAAATGTCAGTCAAAGTAGATAGGGTTCCTGCTTTTACATGCTATGTGATTAAGGTTTTTTCTGGGTCAGTAAATATTACTGGACTAGATGGGGCTGATAAACTGGGTTTGGGAGATGGTGAGTTCACTGGCAAACACTAGGTTTCACTGTGGTGTTTAACCTGTGCCTAGGTTAAACTTCTGTGTGTTTATGGGAACAAGGGGGAATAAGTTTTTGTCATGTTCAGTGCATGTTGCTGTTGTAACTTTTTTTTGGTGAAAAGGTGTAGTGAGGATGAGAAGGAAAGGAACACGCTTGTGTCACTCCTCATCATTGCAGGAACATATCTGCATAGCAGTGGCCCAGGAATTAGTCACTATATGCAAGACAGAAACATCTGTTGGTGTTTTCCTTGTTGGCTGATTCTGCTGATCACCTTCATTGAAGAAAGTGCTAGAAAGAATGATTACCTTTGTAATCCCAACCAGATTGTCTGATCATCCTTTTAATGCAATATGCATAACAATTTTACAGTCTCTGTCGGAGGAGAAGTTTAACTCACTGCTCTTAATGATGTAACAAGACACTCCCACCAGTGTCAAAGGTTTGGAGCACACTAGAGCATGTCCGTCAAGGAGCTAATAAAAAGCACCCAGATGCCGGAAAACAAATTAGCCAAATAAAAACAGGACCAGAAAAGATTAATATGAACACCTTGTAGGTGAAATAGGTGTTTTTCTCCAGTGGTTTTGATGACTTCCTTGTATTCAGCACAGTCCCCAAGAAAAATAAACTGGTAAAAACATACATTCTACTTAGTAGAAACCTGGCCAGACAACTTTCTCCTACTGCTGCAGAGAATTAAATTCTGTAGTTAGAGATTTCCAGTGCTCATAAGGGAAACAAAAAGACAAAAAAAACCTTTGGAGACCTGATTATGATTAATGGGGTCATATGATAAACCACATTTTTTTAGATTGCTAAAGAGAAGGAGATAAGTAGAAAGATTCTGGAACATCTCAGTGAACACAAAATCACAAATTCTCAGTAGAAATATTTAGAGTATGAAATGAAAACAAAACAACCCCTTCAGACTCTAGGACTTTGCTTGGATCTTCGATAGTGTAGCACATTGGCAATAAGTCAAACTTTTCTGGAAATTATAAACTCACCATATGTTACAGATACTCTGTTTTTTCTTCTATAGTTTAAGCAAGGGCTTACTGATTTCATTGATGCAGCAAAAAATAGGTTGTGTTAAGTGTGTGATTGTACTAGTGGCAAAGCAAAAGCATTATGCAGAAGCTTGGAGTTATGGCACTTTGTATTGCAAAGATATTCCCAAAAGGAAAAGAATAGCAGCTAGTATATTCATGTAATTTGCTCTTGCCCATTTGATGGGCTCCAGAGGATGAGACCACATTGCTTTCTTTGGCTAAGTAAACAGGTAAGCAAAATACACAATATCTTAAAATCTATGCCAGAATAATTAAAATAACCTTCAGACACTTCCACCTTCTTGGTGGAACAGTTGTCTTTAACAGGTTTGTCATAAAATAATCTTAAAAATAAGGTTCTAGACCATTCTCCAGCTCAAGGGAGATCAGTGAGACACTTGGAGAATTTCATCCAGTGAATCTAGAAGATATATAATGATAGAGATTCTACAACCATCACTTGCAGTGTCTTCTAGTGCTGTGTTATTTTTACTGTAAGAAAACTTTGTCTGTCTCCCTAGAGTTATTCCTGATTTTCAGTACTTGGATGAGAAAAATAGTAGCCCTTTTCTGTTCTTTCTTCACTCTGTTCTTTAAATTTTAATCATGGGTGAATCAATCTCTCTCTCTCTCTCTCTCTCCCCCTCTATCTATCTATTTGTCTATCTATCTATCTATCTATCTTCATGTGCATGTATGTAAATATATAGGTAGGAATTTATCTCTTTATCCATAGGTAGTTTCACATCTTATTTTTTGAAGCAGAGGACCCAGAACTGATCACAGAAGTCTAACTGAGGCCCTACAACTGCTTAGGATTATTTGACATCTGTTGTGAGTTTATTATGCATGGTTTATGCACACTAGGATGTTGTTAGGAAAAAAAGAGACCTCCTAAATATCATTTGAGTGCTATATGTAAAGTTACCACAAAATTTCTTCCAGTTGGCAATAAACACTTGAAGTTCTATTGCAGTCTTTTATAATGACCACAGCTATTTTGGCAACAGTGATACCTGAAACAGCACTATGGTTTAAGAAAGAGTCACTTAAAGAAAGAAACTCCAACTAATGAAAAAACTCAGATTTGCAGTCTTGAGGAACGGAGTTGTATTATAAACATAGAAGGAGCTTACCATGGGCAAGCTTCCACACATTTTTACTTGAAAACACCTACATTATTAAAGCATGTGTGCATCAGTGCCAAATGTTCTTTGACCTGTGTTCACTAAAAGAGAGTTGTGATCTGTAATTCATTTCACCAAACAGCCTCTACCTTGCCACAAAAAACTTGGTGTGTGTGTGTGTGTGTGTGCATACATGTACGTTGTATGTAAGACAGTGCATGTGCTCAGTTTAGGCACATTCAGATGTTACAGGAGTGGAAGTTCATTTTGAGTTGGAAAAATCTATGAGCTCAGGTTTTGCTTTGGGGAAGATACAGAGTGAGACAAAAAAAAGGCAAATGTTATACTCCGTTTATTTTCATTAGTGTAAGATCAGGGAAAGTAGAAATAGATGAAAAGCTGCTTACAGGGATTGATGAGACATTATTTTAACAGTAAAAATGCCCTACATGCATTAAGCGTGTAGTAAGAAACTGTTCTTCAGGAGGTAATGGAGATAGTTTCTCATCAAAAAAGGAGGAAATTTTCCAGAATTTTTGCATTTCATCTCAGTGAAAGCAGTAGCTCATACTGGATTCTGTGACATCAGGAAGCCTGGGCAAATGGCCACTAGACATACAAAGATGGCTTGTGTAATTGCTTTCCCTGTAACTTACAAGGTCAGTGTTATACAGTTCACTGTGGGTGCATGACAACTGCATTGTCTTCAAGGCATGCTGGATGGGTGCCATGGGAAGGACAGGCTTCCTGTGTTAGCGAGGCCAGTGCATCCAGCATGTGTCAGACTCACTTTACTGTGAAGGTTACATGCACCCGTGCACTGCGTGTTTATATGGAGCACAGCCAGGCTGATCACGTCCACTGGATGTGCTCTGCACAGCACTTTCGCTCTTGTTTTCATCTGGGACTTCCTCAGTGGAAATTTCAGACACCTTTGCAGGACAGGCTCATCTGTGAGAAAGAGACGGAAAAAACACCCTCAAGAGGTGTTCCAGCACGTCTTATGAAAGACAGAGTTAATTGCTATGGGGGTTAGGGCAGCAGAGGAATGATGAGTTCACTAACAAGACCCTGGCCTGAATCCTGGCATCACCATCCTGAGACAAGAAAGAGATGTTCTTAGAAACACACGCATAACAATTCTGGGGAAGGGGAATAGCTGTATTAATTTAGGGGCATAAAATTTAGAAATCTGAACATCTTTTGAACCCAAATAATATTTTCAGGTTTCCTGATCTTCTATGTTGGATTGATATCCACTGTATTTGAACACTGCTTGATTCATGTTGAACTTTGAAATGATATCCTAGAAGAATTTAGTTTTAGTTTTCTAACCCTTCATGGAAAGCTTTAATAAAAAAATGTAACATGCTAGTATTTATATTCAAACTATGAAGTACATATCTTTCTGATGGAAGACACAAGGTGATCATAGCCTCCATGTATGAAATGTTTACATCATTCTTTCTTAGTGTGATCTTTAAGTCTCTGATAGAATTTTATAAAGTATTATATGTTTTATAAAGTATGAGATATCATTTCTGTGAGATTGTTAAGGCTTACCCTTACCAAGAATTTTCTTTTAACTTGCTCTGTAATTAAAAACATTCAAATTGTGTACACTCAGTTATATTTTAACTATATTTACACTCCTCCAGTTAACTCATATAGTGCAAATAAAGAATATGAACTGCCTCTCTGAGTGTTTTATTATGGACCTGATAATGAGGCTGGAATCTGCTAGTAATGATAAGAATATAAGGTGCATATTCAATACACATCAGTGTGGATATTGACATAGAATTTGGCTGAAGGAGTGGTGTAGAATGATTTAAAATCTTCTAATTAAAATAATATGAAGAACAGAAGTTCTCTAAATACTGCTATCTTAAGCACATAGTACCATATGATTATAATCTATTAGCTGGTGATGACTCTTCAGCAGGCTTTATTTTATTGAAATCAATTTGAATTGATTTAAAGTTTTAAATTCTCCATTTTTTTACTAATTTCTTTTATCTAATGTGGTCTTAGTATACACTTAGGGTGACATAAATTTAGCCTCAAGGATGAAAACCAGTTTTCCTCAGTAATTATGTATGGTTTTGTACAAATGAACATTCAGTCTTCATTTTCTGAACCTCCAGCCTAAAAAAATGGAGGTTGTTTGTGACAGCCTGGTTCAGGTTAACCTGGATTATTTTGCATGGGAACAGACTATGAACATTCAAAATGTATGTTACAGTGACACAGACAAAGGGAGGTAAGATCTAGCTAAAAGATAAAATAAATTTTAAAGTGTTACATCTTTTTCTGAAGCAATGATACAATTCTCTAAGAGCTGAGTTTTTTTTTTGTAGTACCTTTCTTTTTGAAAATCCCAGAGATTTTCACAAGCATGAAGGATTTAAGTGTACATACTATAATACATAGTACAGCATGGAGATCTCTTTAGTATTCTATGAAATACAGTAGCTATTCCATGGTGCAGTATTTCTCAAAAAGTGTTTTGCCAACGAGCTTTTTGTAATGCAAACCATATTGTATGCGTCCTATAAAAGGTAGGAACACTGCCTGAGCCCCATATATTGATACCTTAGTTATTAATGAAACATTTACATATATGCAAGTGTATATTGTCACAGGGATATGATCAGCACCACCTCTTCAGGAGCAGGCAGAAGCTTTTCAGATGTTTTCAGCATCTTTAATGAGATGACCAGGAAATAAAGTATCTGGATTCTGTGTAAAACTGTGCCTTACAAAACTCACTTTGCTGCTAAAGCCTATGGATTATGCTCAGCAAGTGACGCTGCTATTCATGCTGTTGAAGTGGTGACATTGTAGAGAGGGATGAGAGAGACCAGAATTCTGGGAATGTTAAACCTGTGATACAACAAAAGTCATGAGCCCAGGGGTGGCTTTTACATCCCCAGATAAACCTCAATGGCAGGACTGCACCCTGAAATGTTTGTTTCACTTATCTGTCAGTGAGAATAGGTGTGCAGCGTAACACTCAAGAGTGAACATCAGGTTATTTTTATCTTTTCTGTTTTAACAGACATCCAATCTGTCCCCAGGAGCCACAGACTCAAAGTGAGTTAAATTCCCCCCCCCCCCCGCCCCCCCCCCCAGGTATGTGCATCACTGAGGAGGCCTTAGGAAAGAGGAGAGGCTGAGCTGCCCAAAGCGATGTTCTGCATTACCTTATCTGACTCCAGGGGCAGGCTCCCAGCTTCAGGCCAACACTGGCACACAGGACAAACTCTTGTTTTGCCTCCATAAAGGTCCTGTGCAGGGAAAGGATGGAGCTGTTGGGGTCCAGCTTCAGATCTGTCTGCACAGCAGTGCTTTGTTTAGATACCATGCGTACTATATTTGCATCTGTTATCTAAACCCAGCTGCCAGCCAGGTTCAAACCATGACACTGGTCTTCAAGGTAATCCTGCTCCCTGCAGCCAAGTGAGGAGATGGACATATAACAGTGGAGGTTGTTTTCCCTTTGAGTGTGACAGTGACTGGGTGAAATGTGTTACCAGGGACCAAGACTCCATCTTCCCTCTGCAAAATGTAGAATTATTATTTAATATCAACACTTTTCAGATAGGTCTCAGTTCAGCATTTAGTGTTACACATAAGAGAGAGAATATTATTTGATAACTACTAGAGATAAGAATCTGAGTGGTACTGTTGTTTAAGCTAATTTAGTTTTAGTTAAATAAGATTTATCACATCATTAAACACTGAAGGTGAGAGTCTGAGATGAATCAAAATATTCCTCGATGTGAAGTAGCAGCCTGAAAACATAACAGAATCATAGAACTGTAGAATCACAGAATACCCTGAGCTGGAAGGCACCTGTGAGGATCATTTAGTACAACTCCTGATGCCACACAGGGCAACTGAAAAGATAAACCATATATCTAAAAGCATTGTCCAAACACTTCTTGAACACTGACAGGCTTGGGACCATGACCACTTCCCTGGAGAGCTTGTTCCAGTGCTTGACTATCCTCTCAGTGAAGTATTTTTTCCTAATATCTGATCTGAACTTTCCCTGACACATCTTTAAGCTATTCTCTCATGTCCTATCACCAGACACCAAAGAGAAGACATCAGCAGCTCCCTCTCTTCTTCCCCTCATGAGGAAGTTGTAGACAGCAATGAGGTCACCCCTCAGCCTCCTCTCTAAGCTGAACAAACATAATAGCCTGAGCTGCTCCTCATAAGTCATGTCCTCTAGTCCTTTCATCATCTTTGTTGCCCTCCTTTGGACACATTCTCATCTTTCTGTATCTTTCTTATATTGTGAAGTCAAAACTGTACATAGTACTCAAGGTGAGGCCTCACTAATTCTAAGTATAATGGGACAATCACTTCTTTTGACAGGTTAGATATATTGTACTTAATGCATGCCAGAATACAGCTGGCCTTTTTGGCCACCAGGAAATACTGTTGATTTATATTGAGCTTATTATCAACCAAAACCCCCAGATTCCTTTCTGCAGGGCTTCACTCCAGCTTCTCATCCCTCAATCTATATGACATCCAGGATTACACCATCCCAGGTGCAGAATCCGGCATTTGTTCTTGTTAAATGTCATACAATTAGTGATTGCCCAGTGCTCTAATCTTTCAAGATCTCTGACCTCGAGTTAATCAATGGCTCCTTCTAATTTAATATCGTTGGCAAACTTAGTTGTTGTGCACTCAATGCTTGTGTCTGGGTCATTGATGAAAACATTAAAGAGAACTGACCCTAAAATTGAGCCCTGAGGAACACATTAGTGCCTAGCAGCCAGACAGATGTTATCTCACTTACTACAAGTCTTTGAGCCCGACCCTTCAAGTGATCAAGATGAAAGAATACTTAGGGTTGGAAGGGATTCCTGAAGTTCATCTAGCCTTGTCTGTGCTCAAGTCAAATCTAACTTAAGGCATGTTCAGGTTGCTCAGGACCTTGTACTGTCAAATATCTCTGAGGAGATTCCACAGTCTCTTTGGATACCTCTTGCAGGTCATATGTAGTTACTTTATGTAACTTGAGATATCTTATATTATTCATTAAGATCATAAAGATGGGTATGGCACCCTGACTGTGTTTCTTGCCCTTTATTTTATATTCAAAGTGTTACTCACCTTCAGGTACTCAAAACCTTATTGAAATTTATTTGTAGAACTTAGGTGTGTTATGTAAAATTTTGTCCCAATAAGTAATTTGTCTCTTAGTGTTTCTTTAGAATAATCTATACTTTTATTTTTTAAAAAATATCTGTTTATTTTTACTTTTTCATTTTCATTCTTTATTCACATAATCATGTCTTGCATACATTTTATATTATGGTAATACACAAATATGCAACGTCCTATCTGTATTGCTGTGTTCTTTAGCTCATTTACTGCATGATTAAGTGGTTACATAAAACTGCTTTTTACTGGGTTTAAAGCATTGTCCTCCTGAGTCAGGTTCCTTGAACTCTCATGGCTGTACAGAAATGTCTAAAGAGAAAGCCTGGACAGGCAAAGAAGGACTCACAGAGTCTGGTTTTCTTTTGGTTTATTTTCATTTGCTTTCTGCGGACCTTTGAATTCTCCACACTTTACCTTTGACCGTAACAGATATGTTCCTACCCCAGCTGCACAGGGAATGCATATTAAAATTTTATTCAAGTGAGGTTTAAATGCACTGTGGGACCTTGTGTTAGCTTGTTACACCAGACTGAGTTTTCCCCTATAAGTGGGTTTATCTGAATCACTTTTCTCACCCCAAACAAGTCTGAATCTCAAACCCAGTATGTCTTTCTGGCACAAGGGTATTGGTCTCATTCATTGCCATAAAGGACTTGCTGACAGATGACTCCTGATGGAGTACAGATTGAAGACCACTGGGAAATCCTATGTTGCTTCAATCAAGCTGTCTAATCTCAGATGTAATGGATTGCCTTTCCACAGTATTGAGCAGCAACAAAATTACCAGTTAGCCTCACTGGTAAGGCACTTATGATTTGATTACTTTTTTGTTTTGAAAATTTTCAAGAAAAGGCATAGATCTAGCTTATGATATAGATCCAACTTCTTTTTACTGATGTTACACTTTAGGGTTTATCATATATGAATAGAATGTACCACTGGACCTCTTGCTTAAGCAACTTCTTTAGGGAAGTTTTTGCTTAGTCTCCTATACAAGCCTGAAGGCAGTAAGAGCAACAATCTCTTCTCCCAGCAAGGTTTGTTACTGATCTGCTATTAAAGTAAAAGTCTATTCAAACAATTTTTTACACATTTTTCTGAGTGTCTAGCATGCTCATTCTTCTCAGGTAAAATTCTGTCACCCAGCCCAGCATCCACCTAACATGTTTTTTTTCCTTTGGTCTTTCCTCATGTAAGACATGTAAAAGAAAAAACCAGAATACCTCAAGATTTTCGAATGATAGAACAAACTACTTTTTAGGCCAGTTAAACCTAGCACAGTAAGAGAGAGTCTAGAATTTATTTTAAATTTTATAATCTTTGAAAAATATTCAGATGCTTTGATGAAGTGAAAACAGGTAAATACTTATGGAGAAGTCTTCTCTATGATGTGTATCTATAAACTCAGTAACTCTTAAACTGAAAAAGGAAATTTCTTGCCATATTTTTAAGCACTGACAGAGATTTTGGGTATTTACATTTTTTTTTCATACCCAGGTAATTTCCAGAAGCAGAATTGAATACCTGTTCCTCAAAATCATGTAATCTGGAAGATATTAAATATTTCTACAGGAAACAGTTGCAAATTAGAAGTTTGAAACAGCACATAATATTTGAACAGATAATTTGAACGTAAAATATGCAGTGTGCAATGTCTTTTTTCGCATACTTTCTAAGTATATGCAATCATGACCAAAAATCTGAGGTCTGTGAAAAACTTTCATAGGAAATACTAGATGTGCATAATTATATTATATAGTAGAAGTAAGAACCTATGTCCTGAGTAACTAAGATGACTTAAACAGTGCTTAAACCTGGGTCTCAAATCTTTTTCAGTTAATCCCACATTTGATCTATGCTACTATCTGTCAGATCATTTCAGTGATTTGTGTAGGTATTTGTTAGAGGATATATGGTAATGAAATTCTCACCACAGCCTTCAAAACACTGGAGGCAGTAAAAAGATTATTTAAACCAAAGGAGTGTGCTGAGTAAAGGACACAATAGGATTGTAAACTCAGAAAAATCATCAGGGAAAGGGGAAGGGACTCTACTACATTTATAGTGGGCCCAAATCCAAGGAACAGGAGAAGAAACTGTAAGCTGTCGCTGCCACAATGGATTAAAGAAGTCCTGTTTTGCAAATGTTCAAAACAGACAGTAGTAGGTTCACAGATCTGTTATCTTGCTAATATATCTAAAAGTCAATGACTGCACAAATCTTTTTAGACCTTGTTCTCTGCAGTTTGCTAAGGATTATTTTATCAATTTATGTCTGTAGCTCAGTTAACTTCTGGAAAGGAGAAATTGAAAGACTAGGTGACTTCTGGAATTTCAGCTCAGGTTGATGTTGAGTTACTTTGTAGAGAAATTCATACATTAGTGAAAACAGAAAAAGGTTCTTGAAACACTTGTCAGATCTGAGAGACAATCATAAAATCTTCCAAATTTTGTTGTTGTTGTTGTTGTTCTATATAGTAATAGTGTAAGTAGTGGACAAAACCAGTTCAGAACATAGTTTGTCAAAAGTCTCATTGCACTGGGAACAGCACTTTCTGTCTCAGGCTGTTGCTGTTGCTTCCTCAGCTTTGGGGTACAGCAAATAAACTGAAGGACAAGACAGAAGTTATGGTGTTTAAATTATATTCTAAATTACATATTAAATTCTGTTTGGGCTGAATTAGGAGCTGGATTCACTGCATGTGCTTCCCACAGAAAGAAAGCCTTCTGCTTGTATTTGAGAGTGTCTCAATGAGACATAACTGAGAGACTGCTTCTGACTCTGAGGATATTCCTGTTTCTGACAGCCTTCTGTTAATGTAGCATAATTTAATAAAGACATTTCTGAGGGAGAATGCTGCCTCATGTTTAGAGATATGCATATTATTTTGAATCCCAGCATCTAAATGAAATTAATTGGGTCATTCCTGATTTATGTTCTTAATTCAATTGTATCTTTCAAATATTTCTCAGATAAAAAAATATGATCAAAAAATGCTGTAACATACATAGTAAAAATAAAAAAGAAAAACATATTGGAAACAGAGTTCTTTTCATGGGCCAAATTCTAAGTTAACTCACAACCCTGTCCAATACCACTGAAGTTAATGGGGTTGAAAAGGCTGTAAGTTAACTGAGACTTGGCCTTATACATTTCCAGATTTGTCCCTTGTGACTTATCATAGAAGGAAATGATTTGATTTTTTAAAAAACAAATTCTGACAGCTTGAGGTGGAAGTTAATGCCTCATTTTCTGCCAAAATTCATATAATTTGTGGTGGAAAAAATATACTTTATAAGTTATGATGAAACTAAGTGCTCACTGGATGTTTTACTGAAATGGAATTGTATTCTCCAGATTGCTGTACAGTTAGCATAATCGTATATAAGTGCACATTTTTTCCCTGTTATGTATTTCCCTGCACACTGGCTGTTACATAAACACCAAGTTTATTGTCTTACAATGTGACAATCCATGTACTCTGATTGTCTTACAATCACTGTTAGTCATCCAGAGGAGAGGGACTTGTATAATTGCCGCATAGTCTCATTGACTATACTGTGAATATGCAAATCTCCATAACCAGGCTGTTAGTGTAGTTCTTGACCTAAATGTGTGAAGTACACTAAATATCTGGATGTCTGTTTGAAGTCAATGAAAACTCCAAGCTCAGCGCCTCTAAAAATCATGCCATCTGGCATGGCTGGTTCTTATGCTTGAGGTGTGACAGAAGTGTTTGCCAGCAACAAACATGTGGCTTCTGTTTCTTTCTTTTTTGATGGACAAACAAAAAATTCTGGACAAATATTAAATGCATGGGGTGACAAGTAGAAGTTCAGATACAGCTATGAAATAATGGAAAAGTCATCTGTTTTTAAATGCATATAACAAAACAAAACTAATATTTCCCATAATGTTATTATTCACTTAGTCTTTCCAGACATTCTTATATGTTGGCAAATCTTGTATTCCCAGAGCAACAAGCATGCATTAGTGTAGATCTTTATCCTTTTTAATCACTCTCTTGGCTGGGAGGAGGCTATCTGACTATTTGTGGAAATTCATGTTGGTACCTCAGTTTGGGGGAGGAGTATGGAGGAAGGGAGGACTGGGAAGCAAGGGAAAAAATTTAAGACAGAAATTAGAATAGAAAACCCAATAATGGCACTCAGAATCAAGTTTTTAAACTCTTTTTATTTTCTTTGAGCAATTTGGCAAGCACTTTTGTTTGTCTTCACATTCATCTTTTTCACTTGAAATTTTGTATTTCATTAAGTACTTCAGTATAATGAGGGAAACTTGAGGGAAAATTTTTAACCCATTAATAACTGTATCCTTATCTGAACAAACACTTTCTCTGGCTTTTAGCCTTCAAATATGTCAGGCCTATGGTCTGCTACTCTTTTATAAACAGGAAGCCCTCTCGAGTTATCATTTTTTAAAAGTAGCAAAAGCTGGAGTTAGTCGATAATGATGTCAGTGTGAATTCACCTTTTCCAAAGTTTTGCAATAGAGGTTTATTTAATTATATATTACTGTGGAATTGCAGTTATGTATGTTTTTGTGAATAATGTAAGATATGTACAATGTGTGTTTGAAGTTACTATACCGCTTTTTAAAGGCTTATAGCACTTTTTTGTGCATAAGAAGTGTGTTTTGATATTTCACATACACATGTGAAAACAGGGTACTGTATTCTCATTATGGCGAAATGATCAACAGGTCAGGCTATGGAGTAAACTGTCAGAAAATTGAAGGGATATCTTGGTTAAAAAGCAAAATCAAATTTCACATTCCATAGGTTGTCTTCCTGGTTCTCCCATGGCTTAACTATATAATACTAGATATTTACTAAAGCATATTTTTGTAAGGGTTTTTAATTACCTCACATTGTTTCATATAGACTTTTCTCAATGAATTAAACCCATGTGAGTATCTGCATTGTTATTTAGGAACAACATACTATGAAAAACTCAAATTGTTAGGAGAGTAGATTTTATGTGACAGTGATCTGTATAGTGTGTAGCAAGATAGTGCCTCAACTCTCAGTTGGAAGCTGGAGAGATCAAAATAGGCTATTCAAAAAATAATGAGCTCCTCTGATTCTTTATTCTTCCTAGAATTTCTAGGGAAGTCACCACCATTTTTGGGTGGACAAGTGATCAGAAACTGTAACTATAAAGAGAGTCTTTTCAGCATGTTAGTTGTTCTTGTGCTCTGTGGGAATTAACACCAGAATAGTTTTAAACTTTTAAAAGCAGACTGTACAGATATCTGTATGAGCAGATGTATCACAGGGCCTACAGAAGGTCTGTGCCTTTCCAGAGAAACAACTAGTATCCACATAACATGCACTAGGACATAAAAAAAATGGTGCCTTGTGCCTGTTTTAATCACTAGATCCAACACTCTCTTTCCTCAACACCAAAACTGAGAAACCCTGATTCAAAATAAACATTTTTCAGGGATGGGAAAGAAATAGATTTTCTTACGTCTTTTTAAAAGTAATAAAGAGGTGAAAAGAATGATCTGAAATGTATGTTTTTCAGCTTTAGTTAGACCAGTTTCCTAGGATTCCACAAGGTTCCTGTAGGCAAACCTGAAAATTGAAACCAAATCCATTTAGTGTAAACTGTGTACTTCAGTGTTTTCAATCTTGTGAGCCAAACTGTCCTTAAACAGGTGGATCTTACACTGATTTATGAGTGCTTATCTGAGGAAACAGAACTTGGCCATGCATTTGAAACCTGTGTGGGAGTGGGCATGCAAGCATGGCTGTGTATTTGTGTTCTCCTTCTTAAACACTTTATCACAGAGGCATGGCCAGCATTACTAACTGGCTTGGCCTTGGCCAGATGTGGGTCTGACTTGGAGCTGGGGGACTTTTGAGAGTCACAGGGGGCTACCACTGTAGCCCTCTTGCCTGCTACCAAAACCCCCTGCCACTCACTCAAATCCAGGACAATGTGCAGACATTATAGAGGTAAAACCTTCCAAGCCTCATTGGGAACAGAGGGAGAAGAAGGTTGATTACTTGTTTCTGTTGCTTGGCTTTTAACCTGTCAGAAAAAAATTAGAATACAATACTTAATCAGTTCATTATAGTTCCTTTTAATGTATTCATCTACTGTAAATGATCGCAAAGGTTATTCCTATCCTAGTCAGAGGGACAATTTATGTTTATTTCCTCCTTTATAAAATTCCCCCAAAGAAATATATATTTCTTCTGTGCTAACAGAAGTGACAATAGTGTCATCCTTGAAAAAAATGAGATAGTGCATGTTCTTCCTTGTTAGGTGCGAAACCTCGATGACCAATGTACAACACTGTCTACTGAAATGCTTTGTAAACTATTGAGCTGTTTAACTTAAACAAGAGAAGTAGCGCAGTTCATACTGAACTATAAGCATATGCATCCCACTTGTATTTATTCTGCACATTTTGTGGGAACGTGAGAGTTCCAGAGTGGACTCAAGACTGCAGATTAGATTATCTGATTTTGGTGCAATGAGGTTATCTTTACGAGGCTTTGAGTGTGTCCAGTGATTTCTCCAGTTTCTCAAGAAAAATATCTGAGTACTAACGGTGTACATAAAAAGCTATCAGCTAATAGACCTGATACTCTATGTCATTGCTAATTGTTACCATTATCTAGTTACGATTTTCATGGCTGAATCCAGCCTTCTGATGAGATTTCTGATTAATCTCTGATCTACTTTGAAACGGTTGATCACAGACATAAACTTAACAACTCTGGGAATTGCTGTCAATGATTTTATAACACCCTGAAATGAAATAGACCATTTTTTAATAACACCTTCTAATAATTGTGTTAATGCAACTGTTAAGCACATTGAATTTTAGTATAACTTCAGTTCGATCTCATAAGCTGAACAAGGTGCTGGTTGGAATGAATTTCTGATTGGTGCTTGGTTCACCTTCTCAGAATATCCTATGAGTGTTCTAGCAGAAGTATAATTTTAAACCCTCTTTGAACTTCTGTGATATCTAGGTTTATATTCTGTTCTTTCTCAAAATGTACTTGTAGTAGTTGATTCTGCTTCTCCTTCATACTTGCAATTATCCTGAATCGTTTCTCAATTACAGTCAATCAGATACTGTATTGACAGCAGAAGAGATTTCAAGATCTGGTTTACAGCTATTTCTCAATATTATAATCAAGACTACATTTTGTGATGAGCTCCGTGCTTGCAAGTAGAGTTTGGGTAAAAGGAATTCTCATTTTTAGACAAAATTCAGTCTCAAGAATTGTCAGTCTTTTAAAAAATCTGTTCATAATTTGCCTCTGAATACATTTTGATTTTTCAAAATCTAAGATGTTAATTTTATATTACACTTGAGCATTTAATTTTGGTTATGTATTACTTGTGTGAAAAGTTCTCAGTGAAATTACCCAAGTTACCTGTAGCTAATCTGAATTGGGAAATAAACTTTCACAAGAAGCATGAAGCATCCACCCCACATGCTAGGAATATTTAATTGTCACTAATTACAATTTTTTTTTGTTCTAGTATTATATAATATTTTAAAAGTGGATTTTTATGTAATTTACAAAGCAGCACAGACAGTGACAGAGGATTATTAGCATTTAACTCTGGCTGCATGACTTTTCAGCTTTTGTTTTCTGATAATCATACCAAGAAAGCTTTGTTCCTGCTCTGAGAAGATGTGCAGAAGGCACTGTTATATCAAAGAACTGAGTATGGGACATGATCTCAGGAAAATAATGTGTTTCATCTACTTAATCTAGTTCAATGAACTAGATCCATGTCATTCCTAACAGATATTTGTCCAGCCCGTTTTTCTAGTATTCCTAGTGCCAGACACTTCACAACTTCTCAGGACAAATTATCTTAATAATTCATTGTTCTTACAGATACAGAATCCTTCCCTGCTTTATTTGGAGCTATACCAACCTACTTGATTTACTCTTTTCGTGCATGCTTTCTATAGCCCTTCTATGTCTAGCTGTTTTATTCTGCAGTCACGTCATGCAGTTCTCAACACCTTTCAAGCACAGAGTAGCAAAGTGCCAACAGAGGCTTTACGGAGTACACTGAAGGTAATTCTTTACATAACAACCTAAGTTCTTGCTAAAGCATCCCAGGGTACTATATGCTTCTGCTGAAGCACTTTGGCATGGCTTACTCATATACAACTTCTGATCCACTGTTGTTCTTAAATTGTTTTCTCCACACTACCTAATCAGTTGTTGTAGATCTTGCCTAAGTCTCTCCCAGGTAGTTATAATGAATCATCGAGGCTGTGCAATTCGTGAAGTTATTTTCAATGAATTCAGTATGGATAGCTTCATGAATTGGATTCTACTTTTCCACACTAGTTCTCAAATTTTTCAAGATCACTTTATATTTAAATTCCATTCTTCAGCATAACTGTACTGTTATCTGTGAATTTGTATTGGGTTTGCATGGCAAAGTTTTTGCAGCAGGGGGGCTACAGGGGTGTCTTCTGTGATAAGCTTCTAGAAACTTCCCCCATGTCTGACAGTGCCAATTTCAGATGGCTCCAAGATAGACACACTGCTGGCCAAAGCTGAGCCTATCAGTGATGGTGGTAGCACCTCTGTGATAACGTATTTAAGAAGGGGGAAAAATTGCTGTGCAACAGCAGCTGGAAGACAGGCGTGAGAATATGTGAGAGAAACAACTCTGCAGACACCAAGGTCAGTGAAGAAGGAGGGGGAGGAGGTGCTCCAGGGGCCGGTGCAGAGATTCCCCTGCAGCCCATGGAGGTCCATGGTGGAGCAGATCTCCACTTGCAGCCCATGGAGGACCTCACGCCAGAGCAAGTGGATGCACCCGAAGGAGGCTGTGACCGTGTGGAAAGCATACGCTGGAGCAGGCTCCTGGCAAGAACTCTGAACCCATGGAGAGAGGAGCCCACACTGTAGCAGGTTTTCTGGCAGGACTCATGACCCTGTGGGGGACCCACACTGGAGCAGTCTGTTCCTGAAGGACTGCATCCCGTGCAAGGGACCCACACTGGAGTAGTTTGTGAAGAACTTCAGCTCATGGGAAGGACTCACATTGGAGAAATTCATGGAGGGCTATCTCTCATGGGTGGTACCCCATGCTGGAGCAGGGGAAGAGTGTGAGGAGGAAGGAGCAGCAGAGACATTGTGTGATGAACTGACCACAGCCCCCATTCCGCATTGCCCTGCACTGGTCAGAGTGGAGGAAGTAGAGAAAATTGGGAGTGAAGTTGAGCCCATGAAGAAGGGAGGGGTGGGGGGAAGGTGTTTTAAGATTTGGTTTTATTTCTTATTACCCTGCTCTGATTTGATTTGCAATAAATTAAATTAATTTCCCTGAGTCAAGTCTGCTTTTCCCATGGCTGTAATTGATGAGTGATCTCTCCCTGTCCTTATCTTGACCTATGAACATTTCATTGCATTTTTCTCCCCCTGTCCCTCTGAGGAGAGGGAGTGATAGAGCAGCTTGGTGGGCACTTGGCATCCAGCCAGGGTCAACCCACTACAGAATTGAATAAGTATATCTTTGCTATTATACCACACATGCCATTCATAAAATACTGAATAGGTCCAGATCCAAGACAGGTAACCCATGCAACGCATCTTTTAATTTTGACATTTTTGTGATTTTCCAGACATGTTGTCAAACTCACAACTATATAAACAGACCAAGCATTCCCAGGCTGAATGAGAAAAAATCAAGGAAGATAGGGTCAGAAAAATCTTACTAAAGTCAAGACATTTGTTACCAACTACTTCTCCTATTTGTTTATGAAAAAGGCCTGTTACACTTTGAGAAACTTAAGCAGTTTTTGATGAATCTGTAAACATCACTGTTCATCTTTTGTGATCTCTCAAGCATTTATCGCAAGATTTTTCTCAGTTTCCCCCATATTTTTCTGGGTTCCAAAGTTGGAATGGTGGATCTGTAATTTTGTCATTTCCCTTTATACTTTTTTGAAAGATAGTAATGACATTTGTCTTACTTTAGACTTCAAACCTTTCAGTCTTTACATGTTCTCAGCATAATCTTTAATGGCTTTAGTGAGCGTCACCCAGTTCACTAAATATTGTATGAAAAAATTCATGATTTTTTCCTAATTATCTAAGTTTTTTACTCATTTAATTCTGCTAGCTCTAGTTCATATGTCAAGAAGCAGTGCATATATGCGTACCCTTATCTTGAATTTCACAGGGCTACTTTGTGAAAATTGTGTGCTACATAATAAGATAGTGATTCTGTAGTTGGAAAAGTTATAGTACAGATTCTTTTTAATGGAATATTGACTGACAATAATGTTGTGTTCCTTTCTTCCTGCTTCATTCTCCAAAGTACTCATATATGTATAAAAACTACATTAAAACTTTGAAAGTTATACATTAAAAGATTAATGCAGTGATATCTTAGTCTGTGCAGTGATTTTCTATTAGTTACATCATTATAACACATTCATTTTGCAGCAATATCACAGATGCTTGTCATCAAGGTGACTACTAAAAGGGTACTAAAAGTGTGGCATGAAATGTATTCACAGCTGGAGGACAGTAAGATAACTTGGATATGAAAAATATATAAAAGATAGAAGATAAAGCAAATGTTCACTGCCTAAAAATATATTCTACACATGTGCAAGTAGACAGCACATGTCGAGGTGTAAAATCCATGTAAGAAATTTCAGAACCACATGAAATCATGTATTCATCATGTACCTTGGACTTGCTAACCTGTCCTCTGCTCACTAATCCAGCTCTCCTAGGATTAGTCTTGACATTATAAACCCCTAAGTATCCTCAAACAGCTGTCAATCTTTGAATAAATTTCTTAGATGATTTTTTTTTTTCTACATCAAAATTACACTGGACTGCACCCAGGTTGGACAAAATTTAGTTCTGGACCAGAAACAGATTTGAGTTCCGATATTCATGATTTCTCATGGCTAGTGCAGGAGTTTTATATACTTGGAAAACTAAGTATCACAACCCTTCAAATACTGCAGTTCCATGTATAAATATAAACACCTAAAATACTACATTATGTTTTCAAATACAATCTTCACCTTATTAGTCTGTCTTTTCATATAGCAAAATATGTACCCAGTTAGGAAAAATAAAACAAAAAATTAATTGAAATGTATAGTTGTGATAGATAGATAGATGGATAGATAGATAGATAGATAGATAGATAGATAGATAGATAGATAGATAGATAGATATCATGGCAGATTTTTCAGATCTAAATTATTTTCTATTGTCCTTAGTTAATAACAAATTAATTTACTTTTATTAATATCTTTGAGGTCCTTGGACTACATGTACATTGAATTTACTGTCAGACGATCTCTTTCTTGTGTTTGGAAGACCAAGCTCTGAAATAAGTTTGAGAAAACATGCTCTGTTTGGATATGTTGAAAAACCCTTTCCTGCCAAACTAGTTACATCTAAGACAAGCAGATACGGTAGAATTCTCTTTCGCCCTCTATGTAGATCAGCATGTGGTGTAATAGTGTTCTTCTTGCACTATATATGAAGAATATAAGAATGTATTTGATTTAACTAATAGCCATCAGTTTTAGGCTAATGAAAGTAAGTGTTCTGTGTGTTTCAGTTCTGTGTCAAAATGAAAAGTAATGAAAAACACCTGTCACAGTTCTTCACAATAGAAACCAAAAATGACAACAACAAAAAAATACCTACAAAAACTACCTAGTCAATAGGTCAGAATCATGGCAGTCCTCTTTTAACTGAAAGGCAGTATAACCTTTTCTAGGTGTGTGTGTAGTAAAAGGAGAGGAAAAACATTAGCCAGATAGAATACATAAATTAGGAGATATGCTCTATTTAGAGTTGCCGCTTCTCTGAGGAAATACCTGACTCAAACAGCAAGAGAATCACAATATTATGGTAAAAGATATACAAGTCCCATTGACTTTGGAGTTGAAATATAAACTTTAGGTTGTAAATAAGTTTCATGGGTGCTTAACATTGCAAGGAACTGGTATGGTTCTGAACAACCTGTACATAAAATCCACTGTGCACTGGAAAACGTACATATTGAATTCACCGATGTCTTAAACTAATTTTGCACACATTTAAGAATTGTTCTATAAGAAGACAAGAAAATTCTGGTCCAGCCATGATGTCATATATATTAGTATTATCTGATCTATGTGGTCATAGCTATAGACTAACCTATATTGGCCTAACATCGTGCTAAGCAGTAGGAAAACAAAATGGTATGAAGTCCCCAGTCCAGAGAACTTTAAACTCCATGCACATTTACAGGTTAAAGAAATAAATATTTACTTTTCCTCAGTATCTCATTAATGTATTTTTTCCCCTCTTATACTAGTAAATTTTTCTAGCTTTTAACAAAGCACTGCCAAGCAATAACCTCGGAATAATATTTGTCTAACATAGAGCAGAAGTTCTATTGATATTCCATATGAATATTTTCCGAACATTTACTTTCTGTAATACCACAGTATACTCCTACGGGAATGGAATGCAAGGGAATTCAACAGCACACAGCATAAACTCCACATTAATAATTTTCCTCGGATTTAGATGTCTCCATGAACATCCCCAAACACAAACCCAGCATTCATGCAAAAGAATCATAGATATTTGAAAATACTGAGATTAATAGTTTTCTCTCAAGATATCAGGAAATCTATTCTGTTGAAAAGAAATTGATATTTATCTTGGAAGATCTTGATTCTAAGACCTGAAGCTAGTGAAATGTCCTTAGTATCTCACAGGATTATGTCACCAAAGCTTCTTTCTGCTAACTGTCTCCAAGTTGTGAATAGGACATCATCTGAGCAATGGAACCTTTATTTCAGCAGATTTGAGCTCCTTATTCAAGGGATGGGATTTAAAAGATCTGTGTTACAAGGTCTTCTGTCTAAAAAGTACTGTGCAATTTTGCTAAAATTATGGTTTTTTTCATTCAAAAAGAATAAACTGGTTTTCAATGACCATCTCTTAGGGACCTTCAGTTCCTCTACACCCTGTTTTGAACTCCTCTGTATGTCCAC
Source organism: Strix aluco (assembly GCF_031877795.1). Classification (NCBI taxonomy): domain Eukaryota; kingdom Metazoa; phylum Chordata; class Aves; order Strigiformes; family Strigidae; genus Strix; species Strix aluco. Next base: position 31,667,652 of record NC_133971.1, read on the forward strand.
AGAAACTTTGTCTGTAACATAATGGTGACATCTGACTGGACTATTTAGAAACAGGATAAAGATTTCACTGTGCTATGTGGAGTATTTTGAATTTGTATGCATTCTTATCTACACAGGTGGTGTGAAGAATAATTTCTAAAATCAACAGATTGATTTTGTCCATTGAAAAACAACTAATGCAAGACATAACAGAAATGAGTAGCCGACGTTCAAAATATACACCTATACTGCTATGCTAATAATGGTAATACAGAAATGAACTATGTTTTACTTTCCTCAAATAGAATATATGTGTCCCTGATGAACAGGTAAACTGAATATTGCATTAGCACTATTTATATAGGCAAATAATATACAACATTGAAAAAAGGAAAAGTTAATTTTCAGTCACGTCGATGAAAGTAAATTATAATTTATTCACACTAATTGAAGTCTTTCTTTTGTTTCAGAATATGACAGAAGATCAATCAAGCCACTCTTGTACGCTCATGTCTTAGGTAAGCCTGTCTCAGGAACACTCATTAACCAGTGCAAGTGTGTGATTGATAAATTGGTAACTCTTGACTCTGTATCTCCCAAGCATATATTTTCACACTGTATAATTTCCTTCAGGTTTCCTCAGAAGACAAAACTGTTGCATTGTCTCATTCAGTCAGTGTTAGGGTTCACTAAAGTAGGGCACTATTTAGCACAGTGCTCTGAGATGCTCACCCAATATATTTATACATTTGGGCACTGTATCTCCACTGTTTACAGCCAAACCGAATGTGAAGATCTCACACCATCAAACAAAACTTAGAGGTACTGAGTTTCCTTGTTTTTCACAATAACACTAATTTCTACAGAATAATTTAAAATCCTGTTTCCATAGATACTGGAATATAACCCCAAGCATTCCTTGGGATATGGTGATTATCACAGCATAGAAATTTTCCTTGGGTTTTATGTAATTTATATTTGTAATTCCATTGCAATAAATCAGTTGTATCTTGCATTTTTCTGTATCATTGTGTAAGGGCATTCAGGGTTAATCACACTTTGCAGTTTAGTTTGCATTGTTGTTTAGTCATTTCCTGAACAGCCTGTCTCTCAGCATGCTGTCTTCTGCCAATAGGAATTTGATCTGAGGAATGTTTTAAGCAGATAGCTATACTTCAGCCAGCAAATGTTTCTGAAACTTCCTTCTCATTGTCTCTTTCATGTGAAATCTCAGTTTCAATTCTCAAACTTCCTCAATGAGTGTAAACAAATATAGGTGTTAAAATGAAAGCATAGGATTTAGATGCATAAATCACATGTATCCAAAGCATGTGATTGTAGAGTTCACTTTAATCTGTGCCATGCCACTCAAATCTGCAGCAAATTCCCTTCCTGACTTATTATCCTATTGTACTTCCTTCACTGTACAGGAAACACATAGCAAGCAAGTCCTTCAGGTGGCAGGTTGGAAACACACAAAAGGATCAGCTTTTCCAACAGGAGGCAGTTAGACTGTAGACTTTGCTGTCACAGGGTATTTAGGTTGCTCAAGGTCTCTGTAGGTATGAAAAGCATTCAGACAAATTCCCAGATGAAAAAGCCAAAGAGGGATGTCAAGAACCGTGACATCATTTCTGCTTCAGAAATCTCTGTGTTATCGGAAGATGGGTAGTGTTACTGGGGCACTGTCAGTATATGCTGTCTTTGGTATCCCATTTGTCTTTAAGCATAAGATACTGCCCAGTGTCAGAAACAGAATACTTTGTTAGGATCACATTTTATATATATCTGAGATATGATCTTCAACTGTGGAACCTTAAAAATGTAGAATTCATTGGCTTTTTTAGTATATCCAGATTTGCCCACCTCAACATAAGCATCTCCTCTGACTATCTTTCATGGTGTCCTAATTTGGATTTTTCTTAGCCAGCTCTTTATAGCATTTTTCTTTAATAGTAGTTTTGAATTTTTTTTTTTCATGATACCACTTGTACATTTCATTAACGTAGGAATTTTTGTCCCATTGATTCACAGCTCATATATTATTGCTGATTCTAATGTCAACACATGCAATATCCCACTATAAGCAAGTAGACCACTGTTGATTAGACACTGCAGTTTCTTCAGGCTTCTTTCAGTTTAGAAGTATATTCACAGGAAAAACAAATTTGAAAACAGCTGTGATTAGAGATGAAAAATATGTCTCTGTCTGCTGGTTTATTTTTCACTTTAGCCACTTGTGGCTGCCTATTCCCCTATGTAATATACCAGAAAACAGAACTATCCTGTGCATCTGAGGTTTAAAATTATCATTGCCAAGAGCAGATCCTACAAAAACAATATTCGAAAAATAAAGTTTCACTTCTTCCCTAGTGGTTGTACGTTGACAAGTGCATTATGATCCATTTGGATAAAGGATCTTCAGGTATCTGTCAGTAAAATCTATGTTTAAACATTGCAATGAAACTTCCTAAACAGGTCAGATTACAAGAGTGAACTCTCAAAAAAGGAAGTTATCAGGTAAGCACAAATCTTTGCGTCTTCCATGTTCACAGGGAAAAGACACATCTGCAGGATTTCTGAAGCTGTGGTTTCTCAGTCTAGAGAGAAAGAACACATTATATAAATGATGGACAATTCTTAACACCAGATTTCTTAGGACAGAGGGAATTGGTCCCTAAGGAAGCACACAGCAATACTTCAAACATAATACTAGTGAAGACTGAACGCTGAAGTTCTGCAGGCTTGTGTGATCAGTGGGGGTATACCAGAAATTCTGTTAGAAGTAGTGTAGATATTTTTCAAACTTTGGAGGAATAAAAATTAAGAGTGTTGAAATGGTGCTTGCATTGCATACATGTACTATGCCAACTGGTGCTTGTTTTCTCCAATATTTTGTTAGTTCAAACTGGCAGTCTATCTAGCTCTAGAGACACTTTTTAGATGGATTAATGTTTTAATTAGTCTCCAGGTTTACCCTCACACATTATCTTGTGTCACAGGTGCAGCATTCAATCTTGACTGAGTGTCTGTAGTTTGAATCAGATCCCATCTTGTCTCTCTCAGCTATCGCAAACTGACTCTGAGCCAATGCTCTATGGGCAAGTGCCAACTGTCAGTTTATCACCCCTCTAAATACTGAATAATCTGCATGACTACTGGGATGGTGAAATAGTCTCAGAGGATGAGGAGCTGGCAATCTGAGGTACTTATATATGGGTGCGACGACAGTTTTTAACGGGCTGTACATATTGGTCCCTAGGAGAAGCCTACCCAAAAGCCCTGCTCAGATAAGTGAGACTTTGATGACATCTGCCCAGCTCTAACATTATATGATTTTGATATGTGCAGGGAAAACAAGAGGAAATGCAGATGATTGTCATGGGGAAGGGTCATCTAAAAGCTCTGGACTACACTTGCCCTGCTGTAATGGTTAGGAATGACATGGGAAGAAACAAAGGAATACGGTTGAATATTAACAGCTTTGCATTCTTGCAAGAATCGACATCTTTGGAACAACTAATGAAGGTAACAACCACTAATCACTTTAGTAATGCAAAAAGTTAAAGAGAGTCACCTGGGATGATGTGACCAAGGAGAGCTTCGGTGGCTCATGCAGACCATCTAAATTAGAAAGAAAAAAATAAGGAAGTTGGTGATGCCTCAGGGTAACAAATCCATGGATGCCAGGTGCTATGCAGAAGGCTGAGCACAAGGCTGAAGCAATGCATGAGGAAGCTGGTCTGCCAGACTGTGCTCAGGAGTACTGGGCAACCTGCGTCAGGGACTGACTTCCCTAAGTCCCTGATGCTGGTTGTGGCTGAACTTATGACATTGATAGCTGTGAACAGGCATTGTACAGAGCATGGCTGTGTGTGCGTCTTGGAATGGGAAAATAGAAATCACAAATGGCTTGTTATTCCAATCCTGCTTAGAGAATAAATTTTAGGTTTTATGCCACCTGAGATCACTTGCAGCTTCTCTAACCCAAATTCCTCTGAGACAGTATCTGTGACATCTGTATCTATAACAGACTTTTAAAAATTATTATGAAGACAGTTGAAGAAGTTATTATGAAGACAGATGAAAAATCAAGGACTGTCCTATTCAGAATTACTTTTTATTTCCACTGTTCTTAAAAGTATCAAGTCCTTCTGCCTAACCAGTTGTATTACTCCCTTTTACCAAAGTACATTATATATAGTGTTCTTTTTCCCCTCCAATAAAAGCCCATCTTTTTTCTTTCTCTGTTTCCCTTCATACATCTCTTTCTACCCCTCTGGTTACGTTTGAGGTTTTTTCCTGAGAGGTTAATAATCCTTTTACTTTTAGACAAATTTGACAATGATAATAGCCAGTTTACATGGAGTTAGGGAATCTGAAAGACCTACTGATAGGACATACATTGACAAGAGAGAAATCTGCCTGCCAGAGTGTATAGGATGAGTCTCCTGTTCAAGTTTGCCCTTGGTCCTATTTGGGTGAAAAGCTCATAGTGCCCATGTCTTGGTAACTGCCTCCTCATGATCTCACCAGATGAAATACTAAATCAGGCTGAGGGGAGTAGAGCAGTTGGTCTGGGACTACATAGTCCCAGAGGCTTAGCAAATGTGACTATTAGATACACTCAAAGAATTGATGCATTTTAACTGAAAGTGTTCAGAGTCTACTCTTTCTCACAGGCACATTCAAGCACTTTCTCCTATGCCTGAACTAGTCTTCTGGCACCAAAACTTTTTGTCTTTTCATTAAAACATATTTAGCTGTTCATCTTGACATCTGGAGAAAACAAAAAAGAGGTGGTACAAATCTAAATTAATTGTGACTGATAAGCAGCATCTGCTTGCTTTTTTAAAGAGGCCAAAATAATATACCTCAGAGGAGTGAACTTTTTGTTGGTGATGAAAGCACAGAAGAAAGAATAATGTGAATCAGATATATCCGTGCTCACTCAAATGTTAGCAGACCTGGTGATGTCTCAACGAAGACAAGTCTTATCACATTTTCCCCTATCAAGGAAGAGTAAGGCATTTGTTCTTTATCCCATAGCAATGAGCCAAGTATAAAAGTCTCAGTGTGATCAGCCCATTAGGCACGTGGGTTTTTTTCAGACCTCACAGATGAAGTGCCAGGCTGAAAACATAACCCTCACAATATGTGTACCCTTTGCTTTTAGTCTGTATCCAAGGCACGGCCCTGATCTAAATTGGGGTGAGAAAGATGCACAGAGTTGGAGCTCTGTTCCATCTCCGGACCATGAAAGACAACTGCGCCAGAAACACTTTAAATGTCTTTAACTTGTCATTTTTACTTTTAGCTTGCCTTTAGTGTCCATTGCGTCTAATTTTGTCACTGCATGTCGGTAGAGTTTAGACTGTGGGAAGCATATGATTTGTAGAGCAGGCTATGAGGAGTAGAACTCTGCATGTATCTGTTTGTTTGTTTCAGTCTGTCTTTTTTTCCCAGAACTCTGGACATAACTTCCAGTTCTTTAATTTTCTTATATTACTTATCAGTGTCCCTGTGTGTGTGCATGCTAGTGCATGAAAGCTGTTATTATACCTCATACGTTACTATTACCTAGTCACTACAAGGCTTTTAGGAACATACTGGATATCTTTTAGGTCTTCCCCTCCCACAGATGATTTTCTTACTGTCCTTGCTGACTCTGCCCTCTGACCATCCACCACCTAGTTTCATCTTGAGGCGGGCTTTAATTGCACCAGCATTTTGCAAATGCAGGGTTGAACAAAATCTGTTGCACATCCCAAAATGGCAAACCATTCATACATTGCTGCAGGTTAATGATTTTGTATTCTGATACAATGAGAGCAGCAAAATACATCAGTATTTATAGTTAATCTAATTGAAATATGAAGCAAAATGTAAGTTCTAGAGACAGCAAAACTTTCTAGGGAAATGGAGAGTGAGCAGCAGTAGATGGAAATATTTACAAAATAAAAGGGAACACATCAGTGGATAAATAAGTGATGTAACAAGGAAGAAAGTAAAAAATAGTACACAAAATATGACTGAATCCCACCCTTGCTAGACATGTCATCCCGAGTTCTTCTGAACCTTCAGCTTTATTTTCTTAGGAAATAGGCAGAGGGAATGATGAATTTTTTCAGGCAGACACATTGAATCCATTCCCTACCACATAAAGCAGCAATTCATTTGTGCTCCTGCTGTCATTGTGTTCCATTTTTTTCTTTCTTATCACCTTGCTTAAACTTGAAGGAAGCAGAAAGTTCACCTATGTCATTTGCTGACAGCTGAAATTCTTTCTCAGTTTCTTAATGGAGGCAAGAATAGCTCCCAAGATCGAGCACTAGGTGTCCTGAGGCTTTCTTGGTTAGTAAAAGGAGATGACAAGACTGGAATGTATTAAATGTGTTGCTGTCTCCTGGGCATCGTTTATAGATTCTCTGTCAAACCACAAGATCCTCTATTACTATGAACAGTGTAATTAGTTTATAATTAGAAGTTAATCACAAATCTATAAAAGAAGCTTCCAAATACTTACAATGGTTAAGAAAGTGAAATTACCATATATAGCTAATTAATTGCTGGTTTGAAATTTTTGAAAAGAAATGAATTCTTAAAGCACCTTATAATCCTAGTAGCAGAAATTGATCTTTCCTACTTCCAGCTTTGGCAATTATTTGTATATCTCTGATGTCCTGAAGGAGATGATTAGGACAAAATATAAAAATAGTGTTTTCAGTCTAGTTCAGTTCTGTTCTGAAAGGTGTGTTAAAACAGCACTTTCCTAAAAGATGAGTTACCTCTATGTATTCCAAGTCTTCTTTCTACACTACCTTCACCCTTCTGGAATATTATTTTGCTGAAATTTTTCTCTTTTTGACACTCATTATTTATGTCTTACCTGTAGCAAAGGTATACCAACTCGAGAAAGGAATTTTCACATCTCTTAAATTGTCATTATTTATTTGCTTATTTGTATTACTTTACTGTCACAGACTGAAGCCTCATTGTTTCAGACATTGTACAAACAAAAAGCAAAATGCTGGCTTTTGTTTCAAAAGACTTATAATACTCAAATGGATATAGGCAGATGAGAGAATACAACGAAGCAATGACACAATAAGGATGAGTGACAATGGTCGCAGCACATCTGCGGCACAGTGCAATATTTTGTGGGGTTTTTTTGATGGGCAGGAAAAGATAAGCAAGTTTCAAGTGCATGTTTCTGAGCATAGTTGAAATATGATAAGGAAGAAGCAATATGGATGTTTATGGGAAAGCCCTATGTGATGAGCAGCATGGGAAAAAAGTAAGAAAATATTTATTTCAAAATGTAGCAACTGTGAGGTAAGAATATGTCATGGACCAGCCTGGATGAGATATGATCTACTGACCTACATATCTCATATTAATAACGTGGTATTAGACAGAGGAACACTGAGAATAAAGACAGACCACTCATGCTTGATACTACAGATAGAAGAGAGCCTGTGAAGACATTCAAAGAGAGAGGAGACATCAGTACATTCTTGGGCAAATTGTTTTTCTTTGAAAAAGAAGATGCTAAATAGCAAAAGCTGCTAAAGGACTGTGGCATTTTTGTACTTGTCTGCTTCCTTCCTTTGATTCATAAAAGGATCATAGAGAAGTGGGCAGCAGCTTAGAGTCCGTTACTGGATCTGACAGCACAGAAGAATCATTTATATGAATGAAAAATAAACAATGCAACTCCTTTTTTTTTCTTCCTTCTGTGTGTGTGTGTAAATATGTCCATGTCTTTTTGTGTTTGGGGGGAGGTAAGTGTTCTTTGTTTTTAATGGAGAAGTCTCCATTTATATCAAGAACTGTCAGGATACATGGAAACTGCATAGTACAGAGAATTTCAAGGGTGTCAGTCAGGAAAACAAATGAGTAACTTCCATGGAACTGTACACAATGTTATATTCACTAATACCAAGTGAATTTTTCATGGTTAATGTTATTAGAATGACTGACCACTTGTACTGAAGTGCTAAGCAGTGGTATGGCCTGGCATACAACTATTTAGAGAACTTTTTAGAAAGCTGGTCAAAATTAGGAAATGAAAGACATTACTTATATTCCAGTGAGCAATGTAATGAAGAACTGCTGGAACTTTTACAACCTAAAGGCAGCTCGACTAGTAGCTCTGCACATTGCCAATTACATTGCAATTCCAGATGTTGTACAAGGTCATACCAGTTGGCATACGGGCCTAAAAATTTGTTGAGGAACTAGGCAGAGGACAAGCACCTAAATGAGGTTTCCCACATTCTCTGTGTGAATAGGCCTTCAACAGCTCACATTACATCTGCTCTCTGGCTTTCAGAGAAAGTCCTGCTGAAGGACTACATATACTCTAAGGAAGCCACCATGGTGGCTCTGTCTACTGCAGCATGGAAGGCAGGAAAAAATCCTCAGTCCACTGCAGGCCTGTGAGGCCTGCCTGAACATGAGCACAACCCCTTCTGCAAGCAGTCCAGAGCCCAGACTAGGACTGCAACCCTTCATCCGTCTTCCTGGGCTTTCTAAAACAGTTTCCCTGATTGGAACAGAGGTTGTTCACCTAAAGCAATTTAGGTAAGCCAGAAATCTTAATCATTCTGTCTTCACTGACTGATTTGACTTCCAAGAAGATGGTAGCAACAGAAATCATGAAAATTGTCAGTACCACTATTTGGAGCTTGTTATTTCCTTGTCCAAAGTTAATATTAGAACTGCTAGGCTTCTCATAATTAGTTTGGATGGTTTATTTTGGAATAGTCATAGTTGCTAAGCCACTATCCATCATATTTGAAAAGTTATGGCTGTTAAAGTCCTGAGTGAATGGAGAAAAGGGAATTTCACATTCATTTTTTTAAAAAAAGTAAAGGCCTTCTGGAAGGTCTTTGACATGTTTGGACTCAATGATCCCAAGGGTCTTTTCCAACCTGGATGATTCTGTTCTCCAAAACATTCTTGCCTCTTAATTGGAGAGAGATGAATGGACTATTAGATGGATAAGAAATTGGCTGGATGACCACATCCAAAGAGTTAGGCAGTGGCTCAATGTCCAAGAAGCAGCCAGTAATGAGTACTGTCCCTCAAGGGTCCATACCGGGAATGGTACTGTTTAGTATCTTCACTAATGACATAGATAGTGGGACTGAGTGCACCCTCAACAATATGTGGATGATGCCAAGCTGAGCGGTGCTGTTGATATGCTTAAGGGAAAGGACACCATGCAGAAGGACCTTGACAGTCTTGAGGAGAGGGCCTATGTGAACCCCATGAAGTTCAACAAGATCAAGTGCAAGGTCCTGTAACTTGCAATCCTCGATATCAATGAAGACTGGGAAATGAATGAATTGAGAACAGATCTTTAAAGCTCTCTTCCAACCCAAAAATTCTGTGATTCTATCGTTGGCGTAATAGGTATGATATATCCAGTGGCTCACAGCTGGACCAGTTTCCAAGTAGTGTACTTCTAGCCAGTGAGTAGAGGTTTTTGATATCATTATGCTAGCGTTCTTTGCTTGCTTTTCTGAGAAAAAAAAAAGGTTTTGGAAAAAATTTCAGGAGACAGTGTTGTATTTTCCATCTCTAATAGTTCTGAGTGCATATGTATAATGTAAAGTTATATACGAAGTATAGATAATTGTGTAAATGTTTTTGATACCCAATTATAATGCAAGGTCACTGCATTAAGGCTCCATTGGATCTTAATCTGTATGATTTGGTCTCTGTCAGGCTCCTATTAACTCCATGTTTTGCAGAGTAGTGTCTGAGCCTGAAGCAAATTACATGTTGAGTAGCTGCTGTGTAGTAGGCACCCAGGACTTAGGTCATGGATCTATATTTGCTGTACAACGTATTCTTTTCCTCACTGTTCCTCTTCCCTTTTCCTCAGTTCAACCCTTTTCCTTCCCTTGTGGTGCTTTCTTAATGGACTCAGTTTATCATCATAGATATATTTACTCCCCTTTGCTCTTTACAGTCAAACTTCATTAATATATCTCCTTTCCCTCCTTGCTTCTGGGAGGCTAAGGTGTTGCTAAGGAGCTGAATATGTAAGTGTCTATCTTAACAAATATAACATGTTCTAGCAAGGAGGTGCCCCTTTTGATAAATCTGGCAAAACATTCTTACTAAATCATCCTGATACATTTCCTCCTGCCCATCTTTACTCAGTGAAGTTGCTACCTCTGGACTCCTGAGAAAAATCTGCTCAACTATTCTCCCTTACTATGCATTCCTGTTTCCTTCTAGTTATGGTCAAATAAAGAGTTTCCTGACCCACACTGCAGATGAAGGCAGACTGCCTCTTCAGTCACTGATGTAGCTATATAGCTAAATTAAGTACCAGCAAGCACTTTTCTTTCCACCTCCCCAATCCCCTTCCTCAAAGCTTTTCTGTAGAGCATGGAACTAGGCTGATTTTGAAACTGACTTAGTTTTACACATTTTCAAAACTGATTAAAATGTTCTCCACCCCTCCCCCAGTACCATGTGGTCTGAGCAATGGATACCCCAAAATCCAGATATATAAGAGAAATAAAGTAGGTGTTAGCTATGGGCTGACCTTCAGTCTTGCCAGAAAGAATGGATCTGCCAAAAATGAAAGTTTTAATAAAACATTTAATGAGTGAAGGAGGTGGGAAGCTTGAGGGAGTAGAGTTTTCTATGCACTTGCCTTTCCCCAGAAGGTGTCCTGGATTTGCCCTTGCTTTGATTGATAATGTATTCTTCCAGGACTACAACCCACCCTTCTGTTTCCCTTCATCATACAGCTGCACATTGTGCTGATGGCTTGGGGGCCTCTCCTCATATTACTGCAAAAAGGACTTATGTTCAGTATGCTGAAGATCCTCTCCTTTTGACAAATATTTCCTCTTTTTATTCTTTGCCCTAAATTATGCTGTGCTATTTGTCAACATTAAACTGCATGTGTTTTCCTGGTTCTGCTGTGCCTGACTGCACTGCTACTTTGTTTATGCTAGTACTGATTAGCCAAATTGGGAGTCTAGAGTTTTTTTGAGACTCTTGTTAATAATATTTTCTCAGTCTGAAAGAAAGGTGTGGAAGGCAGAGAAATCATCACCAGCATGTGCTTCCTCTGCTTGCAGATGTGCTGGGCTGCTGTCATCAGATCTCATATACAGAGCATGGTCACACCTGGTAATGACTTGGATAGGAAATGGCATCATGCATGAAAATTCAGCAAGTGAAGGTAGCGTTAGAATCACACGACATGCTTGTTCGTCTGAACCTTTACTGAAGAGGTGCTTCAGCATTGTCTCCGGGTCCTAAGGGAAGTGTTTAAATTTAATTCGGGAATAAAACCAAGCTCCCAACTGTTTGAGATGATTAAAAATCCCAAGAGTCTTTTTCTAAGAATAAGAGCATGACCCTTATATCTTGGCTAAATTCCAGACAGTGAAATTACATTCTGCCAATGTGAAATATACCTGTCATTTGAATTGCAAAACTATTCTGAATTCCCACTGAGAACTCCTGTTGAGTTTTGCATGCTTTAAATAGTTGAAGTGTCCACCACTTAGATACAGCATTTCTGGAGTGGGTCCTGTAAGTAAGTCTATCTCCAAAGCACATTGGAAGAGAAGAAATAAATTAAAGACAAAACACCATCATTATTTCCTATGGTAGTACTATTATTTTCTCAAATGCCATCAAGCCACCGTTTACATTTTATTCTTCTTATTATTGATCTTGGTTTGAGATTCCTCACAGGAAAGGAGATAATTGAAAGATAGATTAGAAAAGCAAGAAGTTAGAATAAAACTAAAACAGAAAATGGTATGCATGTTAGGCATGGCATGCTGGCACTCTAAATGGTCTCAGGAGGAGGATGGCTATTGCATAAGAAATTTCAGTTTTTTAATTGATTCTTTTTTAATGAGTGTAAATAATGAGAGAGACATATGCAACCATACTGAAGTCATCTTACTTATCAATTACAGTACATCTTTATGTGACAGCTCTACCATGGAAGGGTGCAATTGGAAGGAAGGATTCAGTAGAATCTGTGCTGCCTCATTCCAGCAACCCAAGTCCACTAGGTGTGATATCTCTAGCCTCATCACAGACCTATGGAACAAGAAAATTCTAGGTGGTTAAACCACAAATGACATTTACTGTATTATGAATTGACCAAGAAAAACATAATTTTCTACCATGGTAGGGGTTTGATTTACACAGTTCAAGGAAAAGAAGCAGCATTCACATTGTCCCATCTAGTAATCAACAGACCCCTTGTCAAGAATCAGAACTTCGGACATTTCTATTCCACTGCTAAAGATGGTCATGGCATAAATTATTTTCTGTCCATTTTTTCTGGCCTTAAAGCCTAACTGGACATAAGATACTGTTCAGGAGCTTTAACTAATGAGGATTTCCATTTACCAGGCCCTTCATATACTACTGAAACTGTGTAGATGGACAAGTATCATTCAAACCATAGCCAAAGGAACCTTGGTTATAAGCAATTTCTTAGAAGCACACATAGGAACTGTTAAGCCTCAAATAAATAAATATTGCATATGCTCTCTCCTTCCAGCAGTCTTTTGGTCACTACCGTCTGTCACTAGCAGACCTTCTGCCTTTGGGCTCAATTCTGGCAGCTGCTTTATTTGCCCTCATCTCCTCATTCAAGCCCAAGTTTTTTATTTCTTTCTTTCTGCTTTTCTGCTAAGGGCTAAAAAGCCTCCCTGCTCTGTGATGGAGTGCCACGGGCGCAATGTGCTTAATCTGCTGCCCTCCTCCTTCCTTAGAAATTGTGAACATGAGCAGATCCCCAAGGCTTCAGAAAACAACCCCATCTGACCTTACTCTACCTCTTTCTATGTGTGGATTCAAGGCCAAAGACAGCATTGGGTTTAGGCATTAACAGTTACTTTCCATGCCTGAGAGACAGCAGGGCTAGTATGGTCACAGGAAGCGGTAGAGATATGCCAGGTATATTGAAGCTCATCTATCTTGCTTCTGCATATGCTGAACAGTCTACCTGCCTCTGGAGCCAGAACTGCCTTATGGGGGCGACAGCCCTTTAAGAAAGGTGCTATGCTTAACTCTTCACACATTCCCTTAGACGAGAGCTTGCACCATCCTGAGAGTCTTTTCTGAGAGGCACCAGATGTTCTTTATTCTCCTAGATCTGCTTTTGTAAGGCCCCTTACAACTGCCCTTTAAAAAAGCCTCTGTGGAAACTCAAAGAGCTTGCTGAAATAGGGAGAAAAGGAAAAGGAGTGTCTTTCCTTTTGTATGAGCATGATTTTTGATTGGGCCAACTGGAAGTTTTGACCTGGTGAAGAAAAATATTTTTGATTTATGGGGTCAGACTACTGTGCAGATTCTCCAGGAATTAGTTACACTAAACAATCACAGAGAAAAGGCTGTATTTTTCTGAGGTTTACAAAGTATTAATTTTAAATAGAATCATAACTTTTCTTTGCAAACCTGACTTTCCTGTTCACTGTATGTCTTCCTTTCTCAGTCTCTCCTGATTCTTTTTCAAAAGCTAGGCCACCACCTAAATTATTGCATGTCATATCAAGTATACATAGGACTAGATAGAATAAAATCATTTTCATAATTTAATCTGAATGATGTAGCTAGAATCACACCTCAAATGCATAATACAATTTTTTCTTCTGACTACACATATTTGGGAAGGAGGCTAGAAGTCATAATAAACATTTAGAACTCATGAGTCCTCCACTGCCAGTTCAGCTCTGTATTTCTTTCTAGTGTGATAGCTATACTCAGTGCAGTAGGTTTTGTGTGAATATGTATCCCTCCTGAAATATACAGCTACTTAAACCTGGAGAATTCCTGGTGTTCTTTAAATTGACTTGAAATTAAACTATTTTCTCACTTACAATTATATTGTAAAGACATGGTATCAGTAGCTTCACTAGGTTAATTTCCCATGTCAGAAAAGAAACTTTTTTCCCCAAAGCACAGATTAGAAATTGAAAGTAAGCAATACAAAAAGTAACAGTGCAACATGCAGGGAACTTAGGAGCAGAATCAGTCTTCTCAGGTGACTCAAAACCTCATGGAAAATAACAGCTAGGAACAAATGCCATGCTGTTATCAGAGACCTGCATTTACAGAGAACAAAGAGCTTTGACAAAACTTTTAGTCTTTAGTATTTGTCATACATTTTTAGTGCAAATACGCTCGTGGGTCAAAAATTGATTGTGCAGCTGTCAAACCTTGTTGATAACAAAGTTTTGGTTTTTATAACCAGGGGACTCTCTCCGAGGATTGAAGATTGTTTGTAAGACATGGGATCCATCTGATCAAGCAGAACAAAAAACATCTTTGTCGGCTGGCAGGCCAACCTTGTGAGGAAAACTTTGAATTAAAAATTATGAGGGAGGATGACCAGCAGTGATGTGAGGAAGTAGTGGACAAGGTTGGGGTGTAGGGTGATGTAAACAGGAGGGATGTTGTAATCAACAAAACAGGGCAGAGGAGAGACCCACTCAAACACATAATGCACATAAATAAGGAAGTGTCTCCCAGACCAAACTATAGGCAAAGTTCCTATGACCTTTCTGGGAAATCAACATGACTTGCTGTTCTCTGAAGTGAATAAACAGGAGAAATTAGAGGTCTGTGTGCAGTTCCAGAGTTATGATCTCCTTGGACTCATGGGGACATGGTGGGATAGCTCACATGACTGGAGTACTGTGGTGGATGAATACAAGCTATTAGAGAAGGACAGGCTGGGTCAGCAAGAGAGGATCACCCTTTACATGAGACAGCACAGGGTGCATGCTTATGGATGAACAATCAGCCAGTGAGAGCTGATGGGTCAAAATTAACTGGCAGATCAACACAGGTGATGTTGTGGTGGGTGTCTGCTACAGACTACCTGACTAGGAAGAAGAAGTAGATGAGGCCTTCTTCACACAACTGGAAGAATTCTTATGTTCACAGGCTCTGTGCCTTATGAGAGACTTGAAGCCCCCCAGTATATGCTGGAACGACATTACAGCAGCTCATGGGAAATCCAAGAGATTTTGGGAGTGCATTGATGGCACCTTCTTGACACAGGTGATCAAGGACCAAGGAGGCAAGATACTCTTAGACCTCATACAAACAAGGAAGAATTGGTCAGGGATGTAGAAGTCAGGGGCAGGCTGTGGTGTCTATGAGATGGTTCTAAGGTTCCTGGAAGAAGGGAGCAGAGCAAAAAGCAGGACCACAGCCTGGACTTTTAGAAATCATACTTCAGCCTCTTCAGAAATCTGCCTGGAAGAATGCCAGGGGATGCAGCTCTGGAGAGCTGTCCAAGAGAGCTGGTTGATCTTCAAGGACTTACTCCTCCAAGTTCAAGAAAGGTCCATTTTGACAAGCAGGAGACCTTCACTGATGAACAAGGAGCTTCTAACTGAACTCAGATATAAAAGAACGGTGCAAGAGGTGGAAGCAGAGAAAAAGTGACCTGGAAGGAATACAGAGACACTGTATGAGCATGCCACTATGGGATTAGGAAAGCCAAAGTCCTTCTGGAGTTAAATCTGGTGAAACATGGGAAAACAGAAGGTTTCTATAGACACATAAGCAGTAGAAGGAAACTGAGATGAAAATATAGGATTGTTGCTGATGGGGAGAGGATCTGATCAAAAAAGATGTAGAAAAAGCCAAGGTATTCTTTGCTGCCTTCACCTTGGTCTTTACTGGTAAGACCTGCCTTCAGGAATCTCAGGGCAAAGAGCGTCTGCTTAAGGAATATTAAACAAACTAGAGATACACAAGGCCTATAACCTGATGGTATGCACCCACAAGTGCTGAGAGAGCTGACCCATGTCATTGCAAGAACAATCTTCATCAGCTTTGAAAGTCTGTGGCAATTAAGGGAGATGCCTGAGTACTGGAAGAAAACAATTGCTACTCCTGTCTTCCTGAAGGGTGAGAACAGGCCAGTCAGACTCACCTTTATCCCATGGAAAATGATGGACTGAATCATCTTCAAAAACATTTCCAAACATCTGAATGACAAGAAGATCTTTTGGAGTAGTCATCAGGGATTTATGAAGGGGAAGTCACTCCTGACCAACTTCATAGACATCTACGATGAGGTGACTATCATGGTGGATGATGGCAGAACAGTGATATTGTTCATTTTATCTTTAGCAAGGTTTTCAACTCTATCTCCCATAACATTCTCACTGACACACTGATGAAATGTGGGCTAGATATATGAACAGTGAGATGAATTGAAAACTGGCTGAATGGCCAGGTTTAAATGGTTGTGACCAAGACACAAGGTTCAGCTAGAAGTCGGTTACTAATGATGTACCCTAAGGATCAAATCTGGGGCCAATACTGCTAAACATCTTCATTATGTTGACTTGGGTGATGGGACAGAATGCTCCCTCAACAAGTGTGGGAGGAATGGTTGATAGACCAGAACAGTGTGTTGCCAATCAGAGGGGCCTGGACAAGCTGCAGAAATGGGTTAGCAGCAACCTCATGAAGTTCAACAAAGGCAAGGCAAAGCCTTGTATTTTTACATGATTAATCCCATGCATAAGAAGAAGCTAGGGGTTCATCAGCTGGAAAGCAGTGTAGCAGAAAAGGACGTGGTCCTGGTGGACACCAAATTTACCATGAGCCAGCAATGTGCTTTTGTGGCAAAAAAGGCCAAGGGCATTGAGAGCTGCATGAAGCAGAATATTGCCAGCAGGCTGAAGGAGGTGACACTTCCCCTGTAGTGCTGGGGTCCTATGCTGGCCTCCCCAGTACAAGCGAGACATCAAAAGACTGGAACAAGTCCAGCAAAGTAACACAAGATGGTGAAGGGATGGAAGCAGAACAAGAGGCAATGGGCACAATGTAAAATACAAGAAATTTCATTTAAACATAGGAAAAGGTGGTTTGGTTTTGTTTTGTTTTGTTTGTTTTTTGTTGTTTTGTTTTGTTTTGTTTTACTGTGAGGGTTGTTGAATACTGGGACGGGTTGCCCAGAGAAAGTGCAGTCTCCATTGTTGGAGATATTCAAAACTCAGCGGGACACAGCCCTCAGCAATGTGCTGTAGCTGACTCTGCTTGAGCAGGAAGGTTGGGCTAGATGATCTGTTGAGGTACCTCCCAACCTCAACAATTTTTCTACTGTGTGACACTTAAAAACTGAGTAATAATTCTTCTC
Organism: Strix aluco; assembly: GCF_031877795.1. Lineage (NCBI taxonomy): Eukaryota > Metazoa > Chordata > Aves > Strigiformes > Strigidae > Strix > Strix aluco. The sequence continues at coordinate 31,684,798 of NC_133971.1, forward strand.
ACACTAATTATTTGGACAGACACTTAAGACGTGTTTGGGCAATAGTGTCATATAATACAAGCAAGAATAACCTTTGTAAAAGGATAACTGTAAATAAACTACAGGACTTTGCATCAAAATATTTATCATATGAAACTAAAAAAATTGAGGCTGGAAGTAATAAGTTAGGCAGGGCTGGTGCCTGTTTGAAATCTGGCAGTTATACTCTAAATAAATTGTAGCAAATACAGCTGACCTCATAAAGCCTTGGAAATCAAATTACTTGCAATAATTAATCTGTGAAATAAACATGAGTGTCAGGATTTCCATATCTCATCTTCTCACCCTCTTCACTTTTATCTGCCTCCTTCCCTTTGGGATGTTCAATCAACTGGAGTTTTTAACATGCCAAGAATTTGTAAATGATAAAATGGAACTTTGTCAAAAATAATGTCAGGTGGCAGGACTACTCTGACACTCACAGTGCATTAAAATGGAATAGAAGTAGCATCAAGTGAAAGTGCCTACAGGGAAGGGCGTGGATATGTAACAATGTAACATAGAAAAGGACCTTTGATTTAATGAGGTTCAATTTCATGAAAGTGCAGGTCATCAAATGGGCATGTCATTGAAGTAATCAAACAGCCCTGCAACTTCCATCTTATTGTTAATGGAGACAGCTAATTAAGTGTGGGTACCATTCTGAATAATAAAGGAAAGCACAACCTAGTGTGATCAAGATCAAACCTAAGCCCAGAACTGAGACATAATTCTACTGATCTGCTTGCTGCTGAACACACACAACAAATGTTTGTGTGGTCATACCGAACAGAGGTTGCCTTGCTCTTTGCTTGCTGCTCTAAGTTGTGTACCAAAACTTGATATATACTTGTTTTGAATCATAGATTATTCTTCTAACATAGATGAGGTTTTTGACTGGAGTAGGAATGAGGTAATTAATATACACTATCCGTACAACATCATATAGAAAATAATAACTTGTGCCTTTCCTCTTGTTTAAAAGGATTAGAAAGATCTGTTCTCCAAAATTTGCTTTAATTTCTTCAGTTGTATTAGCATTAGTAAACATGAAAAAACCTAAATGTCTTTTCTGTTCCTACATGACAAATAAGACAGTGAGATGAAGAAAATTAGTAAAGGGGCAAGAATCCTTGCAAAAGGCTCCTTTCTGACAGTGGCATCAGGAAAACTGACTGTAAGGGAACTTGTAGGTGTAGGTTTCTTAATGGGAAGTAAAAGGTAAAAGATGTTAGTAGGTCTGTGTGTAGCACACCCCCGTGTAGCAGGGGTGTTTCAGAAAAATTGAGAAACTACCATTGCGCTGATTGACTGTCCAGCATTGAGGCTGTTATCACACATTGAAACTTCTCCCTCACGTATGTTGCCTGAAGCAATTTTGGCTGCTAGTGTCCTCTGGAGTCGAGGTATTTCTGGAAAGTGCTGTTAGCATGGCCTCTCCTTAATTCTCTACCTTGCTTCTGTTTTCCAAAACTATGTGAAGGCTTGTAGAAGATGCAGTTTTTTCCACAGACTTTTCTATCAAGAACATGCTTATTAAATGCTTACTTTCTGGAATATTTGTCTAAATCAAACATCCAAAAGGTTTCTTGTTCCTCAGTAAACATTTTTTCCATGTAAATTCATTTCAGGCTAAGGTAAATCCCAGGGGACAGTGCTTCCTACAGCTCCAGAGCATTGAGCAACAAAAACATTAATGTCTCATTAAAATGTGTTTAAATACAGTGAGATTTTCCTTGTATGAAAATGTACCTGTCTTTCTTGACTTCTATAGGAGTTAAGTATATCTTCTTACTCACGTTGATGAAGTCTCCCTTGAGTGTGTTGGTTTGGATTAGACGGCTTTTCAAAGTAGGATTAGCTGTTTCAGATGAAGACTTTGCTTTAAAATGCACATGGATGGCCTTGTTATCTTTCCAGTGTTCCTTGGAGTCAGTCAGAACAAAACCACTATGAGAAGAATCTGTTTTGCTGTTTGTTCTTAGCCAAATCTAAGTACAGGGAAAGAAAAAAAAAAAAACCAAAACAAAACACATGAGAAAAATAGTTAACGAAGAATTTGTAAAAAAGCTCAAACTTTACTGAGAAAAAAGCATATCAGCCAGTCACTGCTAGTTCAAAAGACTTCACAGGTTATGTGGTATAGTTTATGTCTATATATTTATTACGGGACCCAGGCAAATTATTTGTGTGAATTCATTGAATTGAACTAAGATGTTCCTCGGACTCAGCTGGGCACACAGCTCAGTTACCTTTTCAGTTTGCAACATGTCACAACAATACCATGTCAGCAGTCCATGCTGTGGAAACACACCTCAAAGTGAATGAAGGAGGGGAATCCCAGTTACATATCCAGTTATCTAAAAGGTGAAACCTGACGCATCAGTAGCTTCTCTCTGAACCTCACTTTAACTGGACTGCATAATGAAGTGCTAAACCTGCCCTGTGTTCCTATGTTTATTCTATATCCCTTCAGGTCTGCATTCGGCTCTTTAGGCAGGTTCTTGCCATTGCTGAAGGCCTCCCTGCAGAGCGTTCTCGTTTACAAATAGTGGTGGAAGCATACAAGCATGAGCTCCTGGAAAAACTACAGACAGCGTTCAAACATTTCGTAGTGCCAGGGTACAGATCCTGCCTGCTAACACATGCTGCAGCACATGCCATCTCATCTTTACTCTTGTTGTTACACCTGAATGCTGACATGTGATATTATCACATCTTTACTTTGTTGTGTGCACAAACCTTTGGACATGCAAAGCACTGCTAGGAACACAGTAGGAGCAGGTCTTATAAAAAGTAAGAATTAGTAATTACCAGACCAAATATTTCTGTATTTTTCTTTTAGTTGTGTTTGTTCTTTTTCAAAAAGACAAGTACTGTACAATGTGTAATAGTTTTATCCAGGGAAAAATAGCTAAAATCACACGCAGATGGAAAGTTAAAGTTGTTTAGAAGGTGCAAATACATTTTATGGTCAGTTAAAGTGAGGACAGAATCAGACTATGGCAATTCTTTTTCTATTGGTTGGTGTCATTGCTATGGATATGGACTGAAATGACTGGATAGTTACTGAAATGGTCTATATTTATGGCTTGAATAAACCAATGTACACTCTGCATAAGAAAACATACTTTTTCTCAAGGTGAACTATAGGCTTCTCTCTTATGTGCTAATGCACGTGCCTGATTAAATCTTCCTACAGCCTCTGTACACAAACCATTCATGCCACAAATATGGAAGACTAACTATGAAAATATTGAGAGTCTATTTTACAGGCAAAGAAACTGAAGTACAGAAAAGGAAAATGATTTGTTCATTGTCCAAGAGGGATTCAGTGGAATACCTGTGAAGAGCAATCTGTTTTTGAATCCCTGTCCAACTTTGTAACTACAAAGCTATGCTTTCTAACTAGAAATATGTCATGCTTAGGGAATGCAGAGAGTTGCAATGTTTACATCAGCTTCATGTTAGGCCTCTATATAGATCGGAGGAGCACCTGAGGTGCGCAGGCCAGGGTGCTTTCCTTGAATTCAGAGGCTTTGTTGTCTTCTACTCTGTTTAAAAGGGTTTGTGTATGCTCTGTGTAAACTCCTCCACAAATAATGTTAAATTTTTATGGGCAGTCTGTTAGTGGTGCCTGCCAAGTGACTAAGCTGTTGTGTGGTTTAGGTAAGACAGGGTTAATAGGAAGATATAGGGAGAAAGTTTAAGATTATTTTATTTGTGTCATGACATCTTTGCTGGATAGGAGGAGCTTTCCAACAGAAAATGTATTTCACTTAGAAGTGTGATGTCTTGATGAAAATGTTACCAAAAAGACAATGTGGTATGACACATTTTTGGAAAGATACCACAGGTTCACTTATGATAGAAAGATTATTGAAAAAATTGTTAAGAAAACTGAGATAATAGCTGCATTAAGCAGTCAGTAAAAGTGTTATAAGGGAAGAGCTTGTGCACTATAGCTGGTTGTAGTGGGATAGCATATTTGTTCAAGTAAAAGAACAAAGAGAGTTTGGTAAGACAGCGTGGATGCCTAAGGGATAGGAGGCAGCAGATATTGCTATAGTGGGATCAGTGTTGAGAAGACTTACTGCAAAGGTAGGAGGGTTGTAAAAATAAATCTAAAATGTAGGAGTGGCAACTGGTAATGGAGCATGTTTCAGAATGTCTTTTACATAAATTGGGGAAGAATAGGAAAGAGTGTGAATAAAGGAGCTAGGGAAAAACAAAGGGGAAAAAAGCATACCAATAGGAGGATTCTTTGCACTGAAAGAGAGCTCACCCTCTTGCAGTGATACCAAGACAAATTCTGTTCTCAATGTAACTGAGTAAAGCCTGACTAACTCCATCTGTCACTTAGACTTGTGCAAATCTAAAGGAATATACAGAAAACACTGGAATTAATTGGGATTTACTTTGATCTATCTAAAAAGCAAGACTTACTGTATCTTATATCTAGCAAGCTCTTCTCTTTTATCTTCCATTTAGAGCAGTAAACTTATTTACTCTATTAATTTTGGTTTCTTTGTTTTGCTTTCACTCTTCCCCCCCCCTCCTTTGTGGTTTTTTTTTGTTTGTTTGTTTGTTTGTTTTTGTTTTTTTGTTTTTTGTTTTTTGTTTTGCAGTGGCAACTTACTGGAACTCAAGCAAAAGAAACCAGGCTCTTCCCCCACCTAGACTCTCTCTTTAAAGTGTCATGTGAAATGTTCCTGCATCACTTTCTTAAGACCCTGATAGCTGCTGTTTATGTTGATATGATCCACTCTATAATAAGAGCTTAATATAAGTGCGTCCTTATGTTATGCTTCAAATCACACAGGTTTCAATTCACACTCCCCCAGAAAACAAAAATGAGATTAGCATCTAAATTGAAATTGAAGCTAAAGAACTCTGTGGAAAAAGTAGTCTAAAAAAACCTGAGTATCAGTTTTAGGTTTCTTTTTACTCTGTATCTTGGTCATTTCTCAGAACATAAGCTCTCAGTAATAAGCACTAAACTGTGTCTGGTCTTGCACAGGTGTGTTGTGAGATGAAAAATGGAGAAATTTTACCCTATTTAGTTAATGCCATTAACTTCAATGAACATGTGGCTCCATCAAGAAAGCCTCAGCTCAGCCTAAGTGAGGCTGCAGGATCTGCAACCACACCATCTTTCCCTAGTTGGTAGTGCAGGGAAAACATATTCCCTGGACAGTCATGGTTTTCCTGGTCAGTGTCCGTGCCCGTGCCATGCTTCTTGGATCTTCAAACACAATTTGGCCATTCAGACATATTTTTTTTTTTTTTTGGCACCCTACTGTCCTGCCAGTCTGTCTGACACAGAGATGACAAGAGGTTTGAATGAAAGGAAACCCTTTTAAGATATTGTATATCTTTAGTTTACCACCAGTTCTCATGTATATTCTTAAAACAGTGTTCAGAGTGAAGCCAAAGGAAAAACATAAAATAATACTCCCCTCACCAAAAATGCACAGTATAGTTTCCAGCTTGCTTTGCACATGCTCACTGGTGAGAAGTAAGGAGATCTGAGTGGTGCACAGCCCCTCATTTCTCACCTTCAATGAGCTGGGAAGACATCAGGAAGTTTGTGACAAACTTCCAGTGACAGTAGATTTACCCCTAATGAGCTCCTGAACTGGTCCTTCTCACCACCCACAAGACAAAAGGGTCAGAAACCATGTGAGAAATCCTAACAAAATGAAATGATCAAAAAGAACTGAAAATAAGAGGTGATGAAAGGAAAGGAGAATGGGATGGGGAAGTGTAATGGCATTATCAATTTTTTCACAATTTTGAGCACAGGCATCTGATGGTGGAAATCTGAGCATTGCATAGTAATTAATTTTGACACTAATGGAACTATTTTAAATTACTCTAGTATTCAAGAATGCATGGTACTTGAAAGCAAACTTGGCATGATGAGAAGGAAGAGAAGACACATACTCTGCTGTGGTGCTCCCTCATGTATTTCTAAATGAGAAGCAACTTGAGCTCTTGAAAGAGCTATTGTTTGTTTCACTCATGACAAGTAGTTAGCTGTCCTGGTTTAGCCAGGATAGGGTTAAGTTTCCCCAGCAGTGGGAGGAAGCTCTAGCCGGGTTATTCATATATCATGCTGACGTCACATCCTGGCACAAGCGCGGGAAGAATCGGTGATCGCGTGGGTTGGTGCGGCCGGTTCTCTCAGTGCTGTATCGGTATATATTTTGCTCTGTTCATTGTTATCACTGTTACTGTTATTGTTATTGTTTGTTGTGTTGCTGTTGCACTGTTGTATTAAACCCGTCCTTATCTCAGTCTCGGGGCTTTGTATTTCACTCCCTTTGTGGGGGAGGGGCAGCGGCCGCGTGGTCTCAGACCCCAGCAGGGGCTAAACCATCACATTAGCTATTGTGTCACTGGAGGGGCAATGTCACATAAACATTGACCTTCATAACGGTACCACAAAAAACAAGCATTATGTGAAGGAAAAAAGTGTATTGATATATTTTTCTTCTACATATGCAAAAACCAACCAAACAAAACCCCTAAATTCTTGAAAGATGTTGGTTCAGCCACTTGCTCCACCTCGTACAAATACCATCTAACCAAATCCACATTCATTCCCACTGGGTTTCACTTAAACAGAAATCAATCAGGTAAAATCATAAGGATTTGGCCCAGGCATATATAAATCTGCTGTTATCAGATTTAGCTACTGTTATCAGTTTAAACCAGCAGGCTAACTGAGACAATTAGGGGAACCTGATCCCACCCTCCCCTTTCAAAACATCAAGACAGTCTTTTACAGGCAGGTCACAATGAGTTTGAAGTTTGGATTCCCATGGGCTACAACTAGTGCAGGAGCAAGCATTATTTTTATTTCACTTACGATGGGCCAGATTTCAATACATCTGTGCATTTATAAAACTTAAAGATACCATGACTCTATATGAAATCACAGCAATTTCACTAGCAGAAATTGAAAATCATCACTTATACTGACTTATTAAAAGTCTGGGTCAACAACAAAATAAATTATAATGTGTGTCAAAAACCCAAGGAATTATGTGCTGTATTTTAGGTCAATAAAGATAATGACAGTGTTTGAAGCTGTAATACAGCTGATTTTATAGACAAACCTTCAGAGCAGAGTTGTGAGACTGACTGAACTGCATATTTGGTCTTCTGCCTAAGAATTACTATGCTAGGCAGAACACCATCTAGAAAACTGCCAAAATTCAATTAGAAACACATGTCCTTAGAGCTGTGTTATGTACTTTCAGTGTTACTATCCAGATCACAGTTTCTGATCCTGTCCTTACTCTTCTTAATTCTCTCTACAATAGCCAGAATATGTATGTACATGTATATATTCAGGTATTCAAAGCTGAGAAGTGTAACATAGATATTCTTAAGCTATTCTTATGCTAAACAGGGGCTAGAGTGTAATACTTCTAGTTTTTCTTCTCTATGTGTCATTTCTGTCTGTCTGCTTCTCCAGCTTGTACAAGTTCCTCTGAATCAGAAGCATTTTCCTACATTCTAGATACATGGATTTACCTGAACAGCCCATCTATCAAACTTTCAACTTAGACATAATGTCAAGCTCATGTTGTCATATTGTCATGGAGAAAGTCTGCAACTTTCTTAAAGGAAAACAGCAGTAGTAGCAGATGAACCACTAGTAGTTAGACAGTGGAATAGGCTGTCCAGGGAGGTGGTGGAGTCACCATCCCTGGATGTGTTTAAGGGTCGTTTAGATGAGATGCTGGGGGATATGGTGTAGGGGAGAACTTTGTAGAGTAGGGCTGATGGTTGGACTCAATGATCCCAAGGGTCTTTTCCAACCTGAATGATTTTGTGATTCTATGACTATCAAATTTCCTAAAACATCTCTAGGGTTTATTTTAGCTATGCTTTTAAAAACAAATTTTCTTAATTTGCTTAAAAATAATATGTATTTCTTCCACCCTCTAACACTTGTGAGAAGTTATCTAAATTAAGTAAAAAAAGATGAATGTGAATGTTTAGACTCACTGACAATTTCAAAGAATTTACCAAAAGTATACACAGAAAACTCATTGAAATAAACAATTACTTGTCAACACAATCTGACAAATATCTGCATACATCAGAAATAAAAAAAATATTATGTAGTCTGAAGAATTCAGTCAATTCAGCAGTTTAAGTGGTCAGATGCCTTCAGCAAACATGTCTACAAGACAATATGTAACATGGAAGAGCTATGAAAGAGAAAATACATTTGTAATATGAAGCTTAAGACAGAAACAAGGTGGACAAAAAATTCCTGAACAGCTTATTTTGCATCTCTTGAAATATGAATCATCTGACTAAATGGAGATGTTTAATCTGAGTTAGTCACTGTGGATTTCCTGTCTAATCTATGACAATATACTCAAAATAGCCAGTGGTGTCCAGGACATGATTAATCTCATCCGAAAGTAGATGTCTAAAAGAAGCCAGATAAATCAAGCCTGAAAAGTGCCTATGAAGGCATTTCTAGGTGCAGAGAACTTCACCAATTGAAAAGGGAGTTTAGGAGAGTAGCTCAGACACATGTGTCTACACTGTAGACTTATACAGCTAGATGAGCTGAAACTTGTTCTTGGGTTCTCTAGCTTACATTCGGCAAAAATTTGCAGCTCAATTTGTGGATCATTGGGACAGATTCTGCCAGCGGAAATCAGAAAAGAGACCAGAATGGAAAATCAAGTGATTCCTTCTTAAATGTAAAAAAAAGGGGAAAATTCCCACAATATTACTGTTCTCCAACTCAGAAGTTTTGAAATTACATCATTAATTGTATAATTCTATACCAATATGGCATATTGAGAAAGCTGGTGTGTCAATATTCCTAGAAAACTGAGATGTAATCACTTTCAGCTACTTTATTGTGCAATGCTAATGAGTCAAAGCAACTGGGATAGCTCTTCAGATTTTTCAGGTCTGGAATCATGTATCTGTGAAGCCTGAGCTTCTGTTAAAATAGAAAGGTCATCCAGTGGGGTAAGCAGAAGGGAGAAAAAAAAAATATTATGAGGAAGACCTTTTATTTGAATGAACATTTACCTCTGGGCAGTCTAAATTCTAAAAATCTTGAGTTCACAGCTCAAAAGACTCAAGGGTTAAAATAGGATATTTAGAAGATGGTGAATTTTACACAGGTAATCTAATGAAGCAGAATAGAAATAAAGGCAGTGAGCTAAGGAGAAGTTAAGGGTCAGCTATGGTTGTAACTCACATCCTAAAGAAGGAAGGTAATCAAAATCATACACTCAAAAAGATTTCAAAGACTCTTGGCAGGCACAGATCTGCTTAGGAAGATATAGTGTAGCTTCATAGTAGATCACAGTATCTATAGTCTACCTCACAGTAGAGATTCTTTAAACTAGCCCAAATAGCTGGTCTTTGCACTACAAGGGTCTGCAATTTCAAAAATCAGTGCCATTATTTGGAACCATCCTAGGATCACATTGACAGCTTCTGAATCTTTATGCTACAAGGTAACTCCCAGTGGTAGCAAACCCTTAGAAATGGGTTGTATGACTGTCTTTGTTTTGTTATCTTTATGTCAGGAGTCAGAGGGAGTTGCAAATTGCTACCCTTCTCTAGATCAGCTCCACTCTAACAGTTCCTCCCATGGTATTCACATCAGCTTGTACCATGTAGTGCTTTTACGTTTTACATTTTTGTACCCTCTCTCTGTACATCTCCAGGGGAAAAACACAATGGTAAAACAGAGTAGATTATCTCACTGACATTTGGGAGATGGAAAATCTGAGTCTTTTTCTTTTGTGAATATACAAGGATGTAGTAACTCCCTGTCAGCTTCCCAGATCTGGTAGTGGCATAGGGATTCTCTGGGGTCCTTTGGGGAATGAAAGGAACTGAGGGACCCATGGAAAATTAGGCAACATGATGAAAAAAGAAAAAGGTTAGGATGTTTATTTTAAAGCTGAAGTTCACCCATATAATGCGAACCTCCAGGGCCTATCAGCTTGTCTGAACATAAGATTTGTGACACTTTCTATTGGGCCATTAAGTGAATTATACAAACTGCTCATAGAAATATATCCTCACAGCTATGGATTTTTTGCTGCTACGTGTTCACTAAGCTCTTTCTGTTGTGCTTAAAAAAAGAATATAGAGGAGAATATATACATATGCACACATATTTATGGATATGTGTGTATATATATATATGTGCATGTATCTCTCCATATCTACAGAAGAAAAATATAATTTATTTTTATATATTTCAAGCATTGTTTTTCCTCAATAGCTAACAGTTATTTCATTTATTCTAAAGAAGACCCTTGTATTTGCATAGGGAGATTTGTAATTATCCTGCTGGGAAAGTTAGTAACCAATAACTATTTCATCAAAGTTCATAATCAGTTTACAAGTGGGGAAGAAACTGAAGAAGATGACTTAGGGATAGGATATTGTCATGATATGTCAAAAATTTCCCTGAAACCTGGTGAATTTCTTTTTCAAAGTTATACTCTTTCTGGACTTAAGTTGCCAAATTAAAAATTAATATCAGTAAGGTATGCTTTGAGTTGTGAGAACACGTGGAGTATTTGTTAATATATTTAGATATCTACCATTTAACTTCAATTTTATAGAGCCTGTTTTTAACAAGTTGAAATATATATGTGTGTTGCAGGCATAACATTACTCAACAGAAGTAATTTCTGACTGAGAACTAGCTTTTGGCTACTTTTATTTTCTGATTGTTAAAGCTGTTTTAAATACTTAACTCAGCTGAACAAGAATGGAGACATTCTCAATTTGATTGAGTACAAATCACCTTAGAATTTCATTAATAGAAAAAAACTGGAATTATAAAAAAACTTTGACTCTATAGTGCCAACTATGCTTGAGATCAATGTACAGCAATCTTTACTGCTGACCTTGGAGGAACTAACAGATTTTCCTCTCAGATTCTTACTGGATATAAAAAAAGCATACAGGTGAAGTGGATCTCTTGGCTAATACCCTTCAGCCAAGCTCACAATATCCTTTTGGTGACTTAAAGATGGCTCAATAGCCTACCACCCATGGGAGCAATAGATCAGCATCCAATCCTGTCAGGAAAATGGAGGACAATTTCTCACCATACCTTCACACATCAAGACTGTTTTTACAATTCCTTGTTTTTCTTTTAAGTGCAGTTAAATCAAGGCAACATGATCTGTATAAAAGAATACCCCCATGGCAGTTCTCAGGTGAAATGGTGGGAGTGGGTCCTGGTATGTTGGAGAACATTTTTAGATAGGTGAGCACCACTGCTGCTCACCAAAACTAACCAAGTTACTTTAGCACCTTTTGCTTTTTCTTCCTGAATTTTTGTCTTGCTCCACTCTAGTCTGAGTCTTGTGTTCATAGCTAGCATGTAGATCTGCATGTCCCCAACAAGCTTCAATTTTCAACCAGTTGTAGATAAGCACAATGCAAACATAATTTCATTAAAAATAAATCAACAAGTTATTAAAATAATCACCTGCAACATCTCTGAGCTGCAGGAGCACGGGCAGAGACAGGTCAAGATCAGGAACAGCACAAAGATGCAGGATTTCACTCTAAAATAAACACTTGAGATGAGAATTGCTGATTGTTCCTTGTCTCTTAAAGAGGAAGGAGAGGGTTGGAAAGCTTTACAAGCACTTTTTTTATGGTGATAAGGAGTTTCAATGAACTTGTATGATCAGTTTAAGGTCTCACAAGAACCATTCAGCAGAGACAAGAATAAACTCAAGAGAGGTCTCTTAACTCTTGAAATCAGTGGAAAATCTGCCGTTGACTTTGTGGAATCAGAACTTCCTTGCAGCTGTTGGAGTATGAACCTGGGACTACCATATTACTCTGGTGTGTTTTACTGAGAAGCAAAAGGATTTGAGGCTGAGAGAAGTAGATCTCTACTTGTGCTAATTTGCAACCCAAAATAAATTTAGGTTTGACTGTTGACCTTTACAATTGCTTTTCTTGCTAGTTTCTGTATGTACAGGATTCCATTTCTACCATTTCTTACTCCTGGCTCCATTGTAATGCCCTTTTGCCTAGAGGGAGGAAGAGGAACAGATGGCAGGCAGCTAGGCAATTAGACAACATACTAAAAGCATTAAAGTTCCACATTTAACTTCTCAGGCTATCTCCTCAAGCCATTCCCCTTGTGTCTACCATGCAAAGTTAATGATTATATAATTATTTCCATCTATCTATCTACAGTCTTAACTGATACTAAAGTGACCAAAGCAATTTTGATTGACATTTGCTGAGGCTCATAAACTACTTAATTCTGATCAATCATAATTGCCCATACTGCTACAAGCATTATGTACCTCAGCCAGCAAAATGGGCCATTCACCAGGTCCCAAATGTGAACTACTAAATACTGAGGCCTCAGAAGTCTGGAAAGCTAGTTAGAAAGCAGTATGGGCAGAATTCAAAAGAGAAAAATGAAAGGGAGGGGAATTAACAGAAACAAATACAGTGTTCAAAATAAAAAGAATCAAGCTGCTTGCATTGTATATGAAACATCCTCTGAAACCCGAGCACAGCTACATTGATGTTTGATACCATTCTCTACACAAAAAAGAAATAAATGAAAGATGTTGATTTTCAAGAGTAAATGGTTATCCACTGTGTTAGTGTTAGACAAGATTTTGAAGAAATTATAAAACTAGCATAAATAATTTTAAGTGTGCAACGTCATAGAGCATCGATTTAAATGACATGGTAATTTGGCATGAACCCAAAGGAATCACTCCCTGAGCTGAACTTACGTTGTGTGTTTTGAAAAAGAAGCTAAAATCTAAGATATAGTGAGGTGTTTGGAAGTCATTTCCCTTCAATTGGAAAAGACCGTTAGACTGTTCTGTTTTTAAAGGGCGCAATTACCAGTTCCAGTAAGGTATTTGCTAATCCTAAGTGTTTCAGGCTTAATCTTAGTTTTCCAGCAGGTTCTGAAGAATGTAACACACCACCTTGTAAAGGTGTGTAAAACAGATACCCAGCTGTATTATTAAAACCAGCTATTTGAGCAGAACAGCTCCGGTTTTACTTTACACTTCTTGCCTTTTAAAAATTTAATTAAAGAATGTCTGGAATTCATAGGGATATCAGAAAAAGGGTTTTGCATTTTCTTTCTTTTTTCAGGGACGAGGCTCAAATTCACATAACGACACACATGTTAATGTCATACCCTGAAATGATCTAGGTAAATGCCAAATATTATATCTGAGTTTGTACTGAAGTTTCAATCGACAGCTCTGTCAGACTTTGAGAGACTTATGTCTTCATGTTTTCAGACTCTGCATTCTGTATTACATTTTATAGCTGAAACCCAGGTGGGGCCACAACACAAAATGCTAAATGTGCTGTTTTCTCAGGAGTTCAGAAGTTGCAGGGGTTTTCTAAGCCTTTCATCAGTGTACCTGTTCAATGGAGGCATTCAGTCTGCTCCATCAGTAGAAGAGTTTAGTCAGCTGTGAGCCTGTTAGCCACATCTTATTATCACTCGTGGTCACAGAGACTTTTTTTAGCTGCTAAAGCTTTTCTCAGAGACTTAAAGGGCAGAAAGGACACAATGACAGTCTCATCTGATCTCCTGTAGTGTAAGATTTTTCCCAAAGATATCTCTTCCAGAAAGAGAGCCAAAGTAGAAACCACATGGGTGTGCATTTACCACCTCCACTGTTAGCTCAGTGGAGCTAGGAAGTGAGTTCCTTCACTGCTAGGAAGCTGGAAGTCCTTTTCTAAATAATTTCTTTCTAACACTCTGGAGATACATTCTATTCTTTTTCCTGTATACAGTTCTAGAGGTATGTCTTCATAGACAGCTGTATAAAAAGGATTCAGCTATAGCATGCACATTTAGTCAGGAGGTACAGATATTTACTAGTAACCTACCCTCATTCTTTACGACTTCACTTCCTTTTTTTTAATATGTAAGGCTAAGTGGCAAAGATTTATGTTGCACCACATGAATGTAGTGTTCAAACATAACTAAAAATTAAAAAAAAAAAAAAGTTGAAAGATTTGGCTCAAAACCTGTGGAGAACATCTACTGCTACAAAAGAGACACTGCTGAACACATCTAGTATTAAGCACACTGGATAGCCAGCTGACTGCAGTTCACTAAGAAAGTTTCCAGTTCACCATGAGCCAAAATATGTGATGGGATGTAGAGGAATTAAAGGAGAAATTACATTAATTTACAGTCAATGCAGGTATTTGCAGACAGCTTGAGCAATGATGAATCATGTCAGTCATAATTCCAAGTCATTTGAATCTCAGGACAAAAAGACATATGTGTAAGTAGTCTGAGAGTAGAAAATGGGGTTGGAGACCAGGACACCAGTGTAAGGAACATCTGGAAACAAGCAGACTCCTACATGTGCTTGTTTTATGAGGAGTGTGGATTTTTCTTACACGCTACTCCAGTTTTCCTGGATTAGACTTTCTAAAAAGCATTGGGCTGAGTTTGGAAGGATTCTGGCCCTGTACTCAAAAATAAATAAGCATAACAGAAGCACCTACAAACCAAAAGGTGTTGCCTGGGGAACACTGACTAGGAGAAAGATATTAAAAATATGGGTGTTTGACAGTGTTTTGGGTGCAAAGGTTGCAATCTGGATATCCTACTTCGTTGTTATCACGAAACATGGCTAAGTAGTAACAGGAATAAAGATCTTTCTGTGAGAGACTGACCTTCTCTCCACTGAAGGAAATACCTTACAGCTACTAGAGAGGGAATAGAAATAGACACAGAGCAGCCTCCTCCTTCTCATGATGTGGGGAACAATGATTCTTTTCTTTCCACTAGCAACTGTGCTTGGACAAAGCTCAAGGTTATAAAATAATGAGCATAACAGGAACAAATATTATAAGTTGCCTTTCCTCCCACCCATCCATGTATAAATTTAAACCAAATAATAATAAAGCAAACTGGCAGCTGGTGTTTTAAACTGCCAGCTCCAAAAAACCTCATAAAATAAAACTTTCTTTCTATTCTTTCTTCTACTGAGTAGTTATTAATTTTTGTTTTGTGTATTTTTCAGTAACATGTTCTGTTAGAAGACCAATGAATAACAAAAGCAGCAGTGAATGGAGCTGAGCAGCAACTGACAACACACCTGGATTTACAAAGACTTTCTTTTCCAAGCTCTTTCCTTTTTTTCTGCTCTTCTCACCAATGTCTACTTGTAATGGATGGTGTGGCAAACAAAACAAAACAAAGCAAAACAAAGCAAAATAAAGACCTCAAAGAGACAGTAAGAGAAAAAGATAATTGATGCTAAAAGCTGAATACAAAAGAACATGGTCATCATATCAAAAGTGCCATTATCATAACCAGATTGCAGCAAAGTCTGGTCCTTGCAATCCAGAACACAGACACAGAAAATTTAGGAATCTTGAAAAAAACATCAAAACACATCTTGTTCAATCTTATGGCCAGAAAGTCCAAACACACCTGGTAAAAAGTGGGTGAAAAAAATGTATTGTCATATTTCCCAATTTATAAATACGGAAAAGGGTGACAGGGGAACAGTTTTCAGAATGGCTAAATGGTAATTTGATGCCTAATTGCTGCTTGCAAAATGGAAAAATCTCCCATAGGGGTATGTCTGGTTTGTTCTTTTATACGTGTAGTTATATGACACATCAGATTTGGCAGAAAAAACTGACTCAGATGTACCTGCCAGAAGAGGGTTATTGTTAACTAGGATCATTTTGTTGTTCTGGTTAACATCATAGCCTAGTAAGAATATTTATTGGCATAGCTGATAGACTAACAACTTTCATCAATGATAAAAAAAAAAAAATGGAAGGAATTTTTATGGCCAGCTTTGCTGGCAAAACATATGTATTACGTAACCTCATGGAAAGTCTCTCAACCTCCAAATCATCCATCCTCTCTCTGATACTTTCTCATTTATTTGCTGTAAGTTTTATTAATATTGCCTGAAAGAAAATCAATCATTTAAGAATGTATAGGGGTTTTTTTAAAAAAAATCAGCAACAATCTCACACTGTGTGACAGCCCTTGCTCAGCTAGGGCTATGTATAACTGGAATCTGGAGACTCCCAATCAAGCCAAGATGTGTGATTAAGTCTTGGTGTGTATGTGAGATAATGATAACAAGAGTAGAAAAGCATAGATAGTAGTGATGAAAAGGGACTCTATTTGAAACCCATCTAGCTGACACTCTGTTACATCATGAGTTTATTTTATGTCAAAAATCTTTCGTGATATCTTGCTGATAACAGATACTGAAATCCTGATGGCTGCTGTAAACAACATCCTTTTCTAAAATTTTCCAGTCCTTAACTTTTCATGATTTTGACTGTCATTTACATTCCTCTGTCACTTATTTAGCAGTAAAAAATGCCTACTTTGAGTCTCAAGAAAATAAACAATCTTCTTTACTCAGTAAATAAAGATACGTTTGCCTCTCTAGCAAACACATACACATTGTTTGATACTGCATCGTTTGTATGCAAAATTATGGAAAACATAGTGTCATTTCTCTGCTTATCCCAATATCACATAAGAACAGACTTGAGATCAACCAAAATAACTTCATGTTTCCTCCTGAAAGATAGCTTAATTTTGCTTCGGTTAACTGACTTTGCTAACAATTAGTTAAGAAGCGTCTCAAGTGGAGATATCCATGTATCTTCAGTTCTTGAGGTTCAACATAATAACATGTATTTTTCTACTGTTATAATAATAGTAATCATCAAATGCTAGTAAGTGTGATACAAATGATTTGTACCTAGGTGATTATGAAAGCCTTATGAAGGTGTAGAAGTGTAGAAGTGAGGGTGTCTGTAAATTTGAATTCCCTGTAGATCAAAGTATTCTACTACATCTTAGTATATACCGTACTTAACATGCACATATGTAGATACCATATGCTGTGAAGAGGATTAAATTATCATATTTCCCCACTTACAGAATGTGTTTGCCATGTCTGTTTCATTTTCATTGTACTGAAAATGTGTCATACAGTACTTTTTTTTTAGGATTTTATGTTATTCCAGACACTGCCAGTTTAACGTAAAATGTTCTTGTAGTTTGTAATAATGAGACAACAGCGCATTGAATTAGCTGTAATAGAAATGAGAAAAAAGATAAATTTTGAATATAGAGGTTGAAAAATCAGTTTCACGATTAAAGAAGGTTGGAGGGACATAAAAATATGTGCTACATGTTATAAATGTCCTTCTTCCTAACCCTTCATGGCAAAGATTCCCATTCCAGCTTTCCTGTTACCAGTGTAACGGCTGTAACTCTCTGTGCTAGCACCATCCTATCTGCCATTTGAATAAGTGACTGACCCTTAGATGCAGTGTTTCCTTCATCTGCATGTCTCCTTACTTTGACACTGTTCACTAGGAGAACTCCAGGAAAGTTTTCAGAAAGTATCATGATATTTCAGTGTGCTAGTTAAAAAGAAATACTATGTAACACACACACACACACACATGCACATGTATATACACATATATACCCCACCACGCTGCATATACATATGTAGTTATACATTCCTATATATATATATGTGCATCCATGGGTATATAAGTATCCATCTATACAGAATATCTCTATCTATTGGTAGACTGATTGGTAGATCAATCAGCAGTTTCTGTCTGTAGTGAAACAAATCAGTCCACTGCACTCAGAAAGCCTAAAATAAATTCCTAATACGTTTAGAAATTCTCAAAATAATTTTTTCCCTAGTTCTGCCTTTTCACTGAATCAGACATGAAAAGGTAATCACGAGGTTGCTGATAGGCCCTAGAAAGTGGAAGTAGGGTATTAGAAGGTACAATTTATCTTTGCTCTTCCAGGAAACAAATAAAGTGAATGCTCTTCAAATAGATGCTAACCAACATGGCAAAATTGAGATACTATGGAAGCTATAGCTGTTTTGATTTCCTGGTTTTCATTATCAGTTTCACAACATAATTATTCATTTTTGGAATGTGGGTGTGGGTATGTGCACACATGTCTTCCCCAACTACCACCGCTAGGTAGGTCCATTCAATGTAGTGTGATACTGCCTATGAAATATGAATTAAAAGACATATTTTCAGTTTAAAAAGTGAGGTACAGAATATCTAAAAGAAAGCACTAGCATTTCTATTACATCATTGGTACCTATCAGTAATTTCTGGGTAATTCAGAAAGGTTGCCCTGGTTTTGGTCACAGTTACATGATCCCAGAATTTTAATGATGTTGATGTATTTAACTTTGATCTTGCTCCACTCCTTCCCCTCAGCCTGCTGCCAGTTGTCTCTGGGAAAGGATTGAAACACTAGGCATCAGAAGTCTGTACACTGAAAAAAGGATTGGGTCTTCCTTAACAGCTTCAGATTTATTGGAGTGCTCTTTGTTCTTGTGTCCCTCACTCCAAATCCCATTTCTAGTCACAAAGTAAAAAGGGAAGTTATATTCCCTAGCTCTTGTCTTTTTCACCTTCATTCACATGCAGTTGTGGCTATGTGTTGGGAGGAAGGTGGAAATGTGTCCACTAGCCATTTTCATTTCAGCACTTTTCTCTACAGGCTGCTAACCCAAGAGACATTCATTATTTTAAAAAAATTTTAAATGCTAATTACTAATACAAATATGAAAGGGGAAAATAAAGTTCTAAATTGCAATAGTTGAATATGCAGTCAGGTATTGTTGAAAGGCTGAATGCCCTTCTGCTGCCTGTTGATCCATTGACTTACTGGTATTAACTTACTGTTGCCAAGTTGACTAGCAGAATGTTAATGTTGCCTTGCCTGCTGCTCTCTCCATCTGTTGACTGCCTAGTCTTGCCCTTTTGTTTCATAATCTCCACTTTATTAAATGTTATCTTACTGGGTTATATATGACTGAACCATACTGTAAATGTTCGCTTGTTTTCCACAGCTTGTTTGGTTCAACACAGCTTTGCTTTGGGGTTATTCTAATAGATTTTAAAGCTGTTTAGAATACAAAACATGAAGGGTGTTGTAGATTTATGTGTATATAAAGTTCTTTGAAGAGCTGGAAAAAAGGGAAGGAAGGAAGGAAGGAAGGAAGGAAGGAAGGAAGGAAGGAAGGAAGGAAGGAAGGAAGGAAGGAAGGAAGGAAGGAAGGAAGGAAGGAAGGAAGGAAGGAAGGAAGGAAGGAAGGAAGGAAGGAAGGAAGGAAGGAAGGAAGGAAGATTAAATGGTTCAGAAGAGCATCAATAAAAAAATCAGGCCAATTTCTAAGCATGAAATCTTTTGCCTACAGTTTCAAAGACAGTTACCTAAAACCTCAGTCACTGCAACAGTTTGAACAGATTGTCACACACTGTAGTATTTCCTTGTGACTCACAAATCAGTGTTGTTTCACACTGGGAGGTAAATTCATTCTAGATCTAAGGACCTTGCCTGTATCTTTAAAAGTACTTGAAAGTCCTCTTTTGTTATGACTATGGAAGTACAGCATGAAGAAGAAAATATTCTGCTGATAAGAAAGATCCCTGACTACTTGGTTTTTGAAGTTAAATTTCCCTCACTGTTTAAGGTATTAGTGTTGATTCATAAAGAGCTGTTACTTCCTTTAGTACTAAATCCAAATTCCACAAAAAAGTTAAAATGCATATTATTCCCCCTTTTAAGACTTTTCAGAGCTGAAACAATGGAACTACCTCTCCTGATGATTCTCAGGGCCCTGGGGAAGCAGGGCTGTCCTGGGAGTCAGGGGCATTCCATGCTGGGATGGAATGGACCTTCACTGGGATGCAACCCCACAATGTCTTGGGCAAGATGAACTGAGTGGTGTGATGGGGGTGATGGGCCTCTTGACAAGGCAAGGGGTAAAATAGGTCCATCCAGGGAGAAGCAAAAGGCAATGGAGACAGAGACAGTGTTGGAGACATGGCTAAAGTGTGCTGAGGAGACTGGGTTGCAGACTATCTACATCATAGCTCAAGCAAGATTTGGGTGCTCAGGTCTAAGCTTAATGGAGCTCCAGGACCATAAGCTGTGACTGCATTTGGGGTAATGTGTGATGCTGGTCAGGGAAAATAAAGCACATAGGTATGCTCAGGACCCTGACTATAGTGGTCACACAATATCACAGAAACACAGAATTAGAGAATCTCAGAATCACAGAATGACAGAGGTTGGAAGGGTCCTCTTGAGGTCATATGATCTAACCCTCCTGCTCCAGCCATATCACCTAGAGTGGGTTGCCCAGGACAACATCTGGACAGCTGTTGAATATCTCCAAGGATAGAGATTTCACCAACTCTCTGGGAAACCTGTGCTGGTGCTTGGTCACCCTCAGAGCAAAAAAGTGTTTTCTGGTGTTCAGAGGGAACCTCCTGTGTTGCAGTTTGTGTCCACTGCCTTTGGTCCTGTCACTGTACACCGCTGAAAAGAGCCTCGCTCCATATTCTTTGCACCAATCTTATTTGCACCCTCCCTTTGGAACTTATAGACATTGGGTATTTATAGACATTGACAAGATCCCCCTGAGCGTTCTCTTCTCCAGGGTTATCAGTCCCAACACTCTCAGCCTTTCCTCATATTAGAGATGCTCTAGTCCCTTAATAATCTGTGTGACCTTCCGCTGGAGTCTTTCCAGTATGACCATGACTCTCTTGTACTGGGGAGCCCAGCACAAGACACAGTACTTCAGGTGTGTCCTCACCAGCTGGCTGCTGGCCAGACTTGGTCTTACGCAGCCCAGGATGCTGTTAGCCTTTCTTGTGGCAAGGGCACATTGCTGTCTCATGTTCAACATGGTGCTCACAAGGGCTCACCGATCCTTTTCTGCAAAGTTGCTCTCTGGCTGTGTGGCTCTCAGCGTGTACTGGCACTTGAGGTTGTTCCTCCCCAGGTGCAGGACTTTGCACCTCTTGTTGAATTTCATGAGGTCCCTGTCAGCCCATTTCTTCAACCTCTCAAGGTCCGTCTGGATGGCAGTATGATATTCTGACATATCAACCAGACTTCCCAGTTTTGTGTCATCTGTAAACCTGTTGAGGGGAACACTATTCCCCATGACCCAGATCATTAATGAAGATGTTGAACAGAATTTGACCCAGTATTGTCCCCTGGGGTACACTGTTAGTTGCTGGCCTCCAAGCAGACTTTGTTCCACTGATTACCACCCTTTGGGCTCAGCTGTTTGGTAAGATTTCAATCCACCTCATTGTCTGCTTATCTAGCCCATATACAGCAACAGCTTGCCAATAAGATCTTTCAGAAGACATTGTCCAAGGCCTTACTGAATTCTAGGTAGACAATATCCACTGCCCTCCCCTCATCTACTAGGCCAGTAATTTCATCACAGAAGTTCATCAAGTTGACACGCATTAATTCCTCTTTGTGAATCCACGTTGACTACTCTTGATGTGTTTCTTGTTCATGTGCACATAAAATTTTTGACAAACCAGTTCACAATTTTGATTGGTGTTCTCAAGACTTCATCCTCAAGAATGACAAGATACAAAAATTATGAAAAATGACAGAGCTTAAATTGAGATTTAAGCAAAGTTTGAACCAATTCAAAGAGTTGCAGCAGTAATACTGAATGATGAATAATGGGTGATTAAGAGGTCTTCTTATTTATTTGTCAGACTGACAATAAAACCACTCTGGATTACTCTCATTGTTCTACATCTCTTTTGATTAACCTATTCCAAGTACATTTAACACTTTTTTATCTGAGACTCAGATAATATCTCCTCAGAATATATAATTGGTTGTCCTTCCACTCAGTTGGACTGCTGTAGACATGTGGTTTTCCAGGAACTGTAGGAAATAAACTTCAGATCTGTGATTACTGTAAAACCAGAAAAAATGGGTTGCACAGAATTCTAGTTTGAACTGTGTGGGCTCAAAATACTGTAGAATGGATGGAAGAGCAAACAAGATTCAGATTTAGATGGACACATTAAAAAGTAATGGTTGTATTTAACTTTGTTTTTTATACCTTACGTCAAACCATTGTTTGATGTCAAGGTTGAAAAAAGCCAAACCATTCTTCTCTGTCTTGACATTTCCTATGCATTAACATGGGAAAAAAATAGAATCAAAATATTAGTTCTATAAATACCTCATTTGTCTGTACTGAGGTGTGTACATTACTTGTAAATAACCCTTGAAAAAAACCCATGTTATAAGTTGATTTATTTAGCTATTCAATTTTAAAAGAGTTTTCTCTTTTTGACAGATTTTAGAAAGAGAAGTCATTCAAGCCAGGCTCTCACCTCCCTTTAGCGCTGCATTTATTGCTGCCTATCTTGAATGAATTTTACAGGAATTCTCCCATGAACAAAATAACATTCCAGTCCCTAACTGGGTGGTGACACTAAGAATTGTTAAAAATTACACTCACATACACCAAAATTAATACATATAGGTAGATTCACAGCCATGTAACTGGTGACAGAGTTAATATCCAGTTATTTGTATTTGCAAACCAATCCTCAAATTTCATACAGGTTTGCTATGAATGTCAAGTATAAAAGTGTTTTAAATAAGACTGGATGTGCTTGTTGATGCAAAACTTCCTGTGACAAAATGTTCGGCCCATATGGGCTAGTAATTGCCACATCCACAACCTTATAACATCTGTGCAGTATTATGTAGAGCTGTGTCTCATTGCCATCAGTGGGACACAACTCCACTTGGAACTGTGTCATTGCTTCCACTGCACTTTTAGAGTCCTTAATACCTGAATGACACCACACACACACAAAAA
Source organism: Strix aluco (assembly GCF_031877795.1). Lineage (NCBI taxonomy): Eukaryota > Metazoa > Chordata > Aves > Strigiformes > Strigidae > Strix > Strix aluco. The sequence goes on from NC_133971.1 coordinate 31,707,567, forward strand.
ATCATTAATAAAATAAAACAGTTTTAAAGATCTGTAGCCGGGAGACAAACTGAAAACAGTTTTCCTCTCTCCTCTTCTTTTTGGAACTCTAATAGGATACTAATAATGTCCTGCAATGTCCAAAAACCAGTGATGCCCCAACTATTTGTTAACCCATGTGGATGCATCAATACCAACAATTCAGGCATTCTCCTTTGTGTTTCATATTCTGAAGTGACAGAAGACTTTGGAAATAAACAATTGAAAAAGACATTCCCTAAAGGTAACTATCAAGTCCAATAAGGCTCAAATAAAATGGCCCAGCTGTCAGAGTAAAATACAGCATATCCACTTAGCTCTTGAAAGGAAAAGGTAATGCTAACCAGTTGTTGGAGACAGCTCAGAGAGGTAGTGTCACAGTGACAGCTGCACAAAAGGATGCACTGCATAACAGTGTTCAGCTGAATGAATGCCAAACAATGTATAATAGCTACATAAGTAATTCTCTTCAAAGGACAAAATAAAGAGCAGAAACACACTTTGTTTAAAAGTTATCATTACTGATAGTAAAACACACACACAAATAGAAAAAGCATAATTTGGAAGCCAAATGAAACACATTTGAAACACAAGCTTTGAAAATGGTCCTAGTTTGAAATGAAGATTACCTCTCCAGAAAGCATTTTAATAAAAACAAGATCAGAATGTTTGTAAGGATTAGTGTGTGTCTAGCCTTGGGCAAATGTCAAAAAAAAAAAAAAAAAAAAAAAAGACGTAGAAGATAGAATAGGAAATGCTTGGAGCTCAAGAGCAAGTCTAGGTCATTTGAACTACATATGGAGAGCACACATGCTTCAGAACAGAAAGAAAAAAAGGACCATTCTTCCACTGATAGATCCTGTGAGTTGTGTAGGTCATGCTGCATGAGGAAACAGTTATCAGGTCATTTCTGATGGGCTAGATAGGCCATGTAATGATTTGAGCCCAGGGAACAACTGAGCACCACACAGTCGCACACTCCCCTCTTCCCCACCAGCCCTGGGAAGGAGAAAATAAAGCAAAGGCTCAGGAATCGAGATAAGGACAGGGAGGAATGAGTCATCTATTATGGTCATGGGCAAAAGACAGACTCATTAGGGGAAGAAAAAAAGAACAGAAATTTAATACAGACACTAACAACACCACTTAACAGACAGAGTTGGACTGTGAGAAGCATTACGACATCTTGGAAACACCTTCCCCCACCCCTCTGTTCTTCCTGGGATCAGCTTTTCTCCTGATATCTCTACCTCTTCCCCTCCAGTGGTTCAGGGGGCAGGGAATGGGGAGTCTGGTCAGTCCTGCCACTTCTTCCACCTTGGACTGGCCACGGGGAGACATGGTGACTTCTGGCATTCTTCTCCTACTTCAGTGTGGTTCCCCTCTCACAGAAGACAGTCCTCCAGAAACTCACTCCACCATGACTCCCTCCTATGGGCCACAGCATTTCCCATGCTGCTCTGGCATGGGCCACCCCCACATACTGCAGTCCTCTGACCACCGAACTACAACACTGGGTGCTTCTTCCCACAGGGTCCTGGCCTTCTTCAGGCACAGCCACCTGCTCCGTCGTGGGGCCCCCCACAGGCTGCAGATCAGCATCTACTCCACTGTAGACATCCATGGGTGATGGGGGGAGTGTCTCTGTTGTCTCAATGTGGGCTGCAGAGGGGCTCTGCATTGGTGCACCTCCCCCTCTTCTCCTCCTTTCTTCCACTGACTGCAGTGTTCACACAGATGTCCTCCACCCAACTCCTTCTCACAACTCCAACTTCTCCTTCCAGGTTCCCCTTCTTAAATATGTTATTGCACAGGTGCAGCCACTGTCTCTAGCTGGCTCAGCGTTGGCCAGAGATGAGTCCAACTTGGAGTCAGGGGAGCTTCAAGAGCTTCTTACAAGGAGCCACAGCTGTAGCCCCCTCCCCCACTACCAAAACCCCCACCACTCACTCAAACCCAGGACAGGCCACTATCTGTTGCACAGCCTGCCTATGTTGTCTTTGGTCACAGTGGTTTCTGTAACTGGAGGATGTTAGAAGTTTATGTTGGGTTGGTTAATTAGATTACTTCATTTGAAGTGGCACCCAGATGTAGTGCTCTTGTTGCTAAAGAAAAGACTTGCAGTGAGAGTGATTACTCGACCTTAAACCTTAATTACTCAGTGCATTTAAGTTTCAACATATGTTACTTGATCTTGGAAATCAGACCAAAACTATGACCACTCAATTGACTGTTGCTATATAATCTACTGGAAGACATGTTCAGTACTTGCTGTGAAAGGGAATCTGTTTCCTCAGTACTTCCTATTATCACCTATTAGGATGTTACATCTGTATACCATGAATTTGTTCTGTATGTTCAACCTGTTCTGATTGGTGGCAACTGGATTACAGATATCCAGCCTTTAACTTGGACAAAGGAAAGAGCTCTTGCAGGAGTGTCCCAAACACTGACTCAGTTGCATATCTCATTCTTCTCACTCTGTGCAGGGAGAAATTTATTAATTCCAAGGAAAGGAGCTGAAATGGGAGAGACAGGGAGGTGCACACAGTATGCTCCAGCCCAGTGGAGAAGATGGGCTTTAAGTACCTTATTGAAATTAGAAAAAGCAATGCTGTGAAACTTAGCCACCATGCTGTTGTAAGGCAGTGTTTTTCTTACTCTCCTGTGGAGAGATTTCCTATGTTGTGTGCACGAACAGTCATCTTCTCTCCCACCAATCTTGACTCATCCACCCACACCATGACACCATCCTCCACTGTGAAGGACTCACCACAACAACTTCATGTGACTAATACTTTGTGAAGGAGAGAAAGGGAGGGTGAACCAGTCAGATGAGTCCCTGTAGTTCAGAGCCTATGATAGGATGAGCACTGCAGGTCTAGCATTGTTCTGTATGCAGAAAAAACCAGGATATACTCCTGACTCCAGTTGATAAGCATTATGGATTCAGTTATTTGTCTTGGACATGGGATATTAATCATGGCTTGATTAATTTTTTTTCTCTAGTATATATTCAAATCACAAGCTGGTTTCGGGATTCTGTGTTGTGCTCTTACTCATCTATTCTGTGTTGAAAAGCTATTCATTGACAAGGTGGCAAGGTGCATGTCTGATACTAACCTGAGAAGCTACAATTGCTACCTGCACTCTGCCTGATCAGACATCTTATAAGGGATGACCAAACCAACAGACTTTTGGGGCCTAATTGAGAGGTTGGGTCTTCCTCTGGGATCCATAGTTTTTGACACAAAACATTATTTGGGAGACCTCAGACCCTGGTCTCTCAGGCACTAGCTAAGAAAAAGACTCATCAAGTTATCAAGAATATGACAGTCAAGCAAACAATCTGACCAGAGTATCTTTATCTGACCAGCCAAGAGATAGCCGAAAAAAGGTCACCATTTTCAAAAGAGAGGGTATGCTGCCAAACAGCATCTTTCCCTGTAGCAAGAATTCTTGTCTCAGATGTGTGTCCTTCACAGAATCACAGAACCATCTAGGTTGGAAAAGACCTTGAAGATCATCTAGTCCAACCACTAACCTAACACTGACAGTTCCCAACTACACCATATCCCTAAGCGCTATGTCAACTTGACTCTTAAACACCTCCAGGGATGGGGACTCCACCACTGCCCTGGACAGCCCATTCCAACGCCTAAAAACCCATTCTGTAGAGAAATGCTTCCTAATATCCAGTCTAAAGCTAAAGTAATATCCTTACTTAAGCCTGATTCAGACCAGACTCCTCTATATCCCTGCCAAACACCTAATCAGATGGAGGACATTACCAGGAGCATGGCATCTTTCCTGCTTCAGCTGTTCCACTTCGTATTAAAACATCTCCATAAATCTTTGGACCAGAAAATCCTTGAATTTTCTCTCCAAGAACTAATTGTGCACACGGCATAGAAACCTAGTGAACAGACCAAGTATCCAATATTCCTTCTTAGACACAGAAGTGCTGCATCCTTTAATTTTCAATTTAAGAGATAGTGACCCAAATAAAAAACAAATAATTATTCCATCACCTCTGTATTTAGCCAACCTGTTTATTTTCCCTGCCCTCTGATTCATCTGGCTATCATCAGTCTTCAGTGTGCAGTTGTTTGAGGGCTGCCAGTCACAACAGTAAAAATTTAATCATTCAAACTTCAAATATACTTATTGCCTGCTACAACCAGAGTACTGTATTGCTATCAGCACCAAAAGGGAGGTTTAGATTTTGTTAACAAGTCAAGGTAAAAAAGGCTGTAATAAACACATAAAAAATGTGGTTAAAAATATGTTAAATCTATGCATTTCCCTATCTCTGCATCTCAACATAAGAGCACAAAGATTCTGTAACTATTTGGAAGCCCCCCAAACACCTATTTCCTTTAAAAATATGTCCTCCTTTTCCTCTGTGCACCTTATGGTGGCAAGAAAAAAACACCTGTCACTGATTTCTCCTGTATTCCTCTCAAGTCTGTTGAGTCTATCAAGTGAGAACATCTGGGAATCATCATATTTTCTGTTGACCACTGAATCAGCATAAAAGGAGGACATGATGAGCTCCAGCTGTTAAGCCTCCTGCTTAGAGTATTAGAGAAATTAACCCACAGGATGTTTTACTACAGCACCAGGAGTTCTATTAAAGATACATGTGGCATCTTCTCCACAAAGAACACAAAAGGGAGCTAAGCGAAAGGAAGCGGGGGTGAACTGTGAGAATGTCATCAGCCCCCCAGACTGATTATAACAGCAGAATGATTTTTAGCTTCAGACCTTTCTCTAAGAATATAAAGCTTCTACCTCTAGTTCTTTTTTGTCATATACAGTCTGGGGGAACACGGACTGAACAAACAGCAACTGAGACCACTAGCAAAAACCTTTGAGAATCATGTGCTTTGGTGCGGGTCCTTAGCTCAGCTAAGGCATTTACACTTTTTCTCTTTGCACTTATACATTTATGCTTCAACCCACCAGAACAGGAAAACCTCTTATCTGTAAAAATATTTGACAGGCAGCCACATTCATTTATTTCTGAGCCTGTACCCCTAAAAGTAAACACACCCATGCATTAAATAGATTTTTTAAAAAAAGTTACCCCAAAAAAGAGGAATTGCGAGTGACATTCATGGTCACTCTTATTGCCATTGTTAGTAATGTTAACAGCTTTCTAAAGCCTAGAAAGAAAGGGTTGAAATGGTTCAGAAGTCTGTAAAAACAATTTACCTACTTAGCCACAAAGTGTTACACTTAGATCACCCTGACTCCAGACCAAGATGAAATTAGAAATGGATGTATGGCTACCTTGAGGCAAAATTCATGGGTTTCTGCGGTCTTCGTGATCACATAGGTAAAGAATAATAATAATAAAAAAGATGTCATTACTGACATTGTTGCAGTGGGATTTTCTTTCTGATTCTTTTGCCTCAAAGTGTTCAGAAGACGGCAGATTTAGCTGAACAAATACTCGACCCCATTTCTGGTGGCACACTCATCACCTCTAGGCATGACCACGTGTGTAGTCATGGACTAAAGAAGGTAGCCACCCTGGCAATGCTGTAATAGCCAGCTCCTTCCTTGTGGGGAGATTGGAGCTCAAATCAATCAGGGAACAGCACACCCTCCACCAACTCTCCAGTGTCTGTTTCTGAGCAATGAGGAGCAGATACATTGAGAGTTACCCAGGACTGCAAAATGTGGCAATGTGCTTGCTACTTGCCCTGTATTTTTGGCATTCACCTGTCTGAAAACACATTTGCCTATTTCTGCATTAATTAAATGAACCATACATGACTCTTTAATGCAAAACCCTATTAATAAGTTGTCACAAACTGTTCATAAACAAGAAACTGTTCATAAAGAGGATGTCTCAAACAACTTGAGTGGGATGCCCTGTGAGGGAAAAGTGGAGTGAGCTCTGCGGAGGAGGGGCAGTGGGCCATTTCTTTCCCCCTACCTCCTGTTGTTGCCCAGAGACAGAACTTGCCTAATTGCACAGGTACAAGCCAGAGAAAATGAGAACCTTCTGGAACAAGCTATTGTGAATGAGTAAGAAAGACTATATAAAAGCAACACCCCACGTATGTCTTGGTCAACCCACCACCTACAGACCAAGCCGGCTACTCTGTGACAATACAGGATCCAAGGGTGGTGAATTCCCCTTTTCCCATCCCCTCCTCCTCTCTTTTCTCTTCCCTCTTTATCATTTCTCTTTCTTACATACATTCATGTGTTTTAGTTTTGTAGGAATTTAATTGCAATTGGTTGATCATAGTCTCATTGCCAAAGTGCCTTCATTTGTTCCCCGGATGGTTATCAGTTGATTGTTGCAGAATTCTCTCCATTCAGTCACTGAAGAGGCCAGTTAATAAAGTCACCAACTCAATTGATCCTCTGAGTCCTTGTGGTGACTCAGCCTGCCCTGCATCTCTGCCGTGCAGAGACTGGCTCTTCCACTGTACACAGGCTCTCGGGGAATTCAAAAGATTCACTTCCCCTTGTAACCCACCACATGGGACCAGACACAAGTGTTTGGTAGTATAAAGGATCTTTATAAGACAACAGATCGCAAAGACCATGCAGGCCTAGACAGTGTAATTTCTAACACCCTTCAGTATAGTGGCTTCTGCATGAGTTAGAATCAGGTCCCCTATTTCAGGGAAGAGCCTTTGACAGCAAATGTTGCATTATGGTGTCTTACACATGTAAGATCATAAAATGTCTATATATAACAAGAGAGGCAGCTGTATCCTTTTGATCCTGAGTGTGGTATGCACTTGCACCGATCATTTCCAGTTTCACTCCCTTTTCATCATGATTCTCTTGCTAACACGTTGCTTTCAGAGCTGTGGCTTCTACCCCAGCAATGAATTTTTTAAAAACAGTGTTTATCACTAGGCTATTTTCCAGCTTGGTGAGCAATTGTTCACAACATCCTTTCTTAATCTAGAGCACAGTAATTGTGCTCTTGGCTGTTCTGAGGGCATACTTAATGTTTCTTAAATCATAACCTGATTTTTGGCTCAGATAAGATAGAAATTATTATCATTTCCCCATTAGAGATGTTTCTATTTTCCACCAGATACCCAGTGAATAATACAGAGGAGCATTTGTGATGCAGTGTTTTTGAAATACCACAAAAGAGTGAGCAGGAACCTGTGTTAATAAGAATGTGCACACTGCCACTCCCCTCTTCTCATCTTCCAGGCTTTTTTTTCTTTCAGACATTTGATACCTGTGTGTTCAGCTGACATCAAATCTGAAACGAAGGTGGTGGATGTGGCTATATCAGGCAGTGACATATTCCTTAGCTGGCAGATGCTGCAGCTTGGTGACTACCTGAATTAGGCTTTGGTACCTTAGCAAATTTCAGAAGAGACAGCTTTACTGAAAGTGACACACAGCTTATGGACCAGACCTGTAAGTGTAATTGTCTTGTTATGTACTTGTATGTGTGAATTGCTAGGCATCTGATACAGAGAGCTGAGTAGGACTTGCAACATCTTCAATATGAGCTAAGTTAAGGTAGATATTAAATATAGTACATGGATAATGAGTCATGTCTTCTTGACTGCTATCAGATATTATAACACTGTTCACAGTTATGACTAATATAGAGTCTGAGACCTGTACAGCCTTTCTTGGAAGTCTTACACCTAAACTTCAAAGTATTCTGCTTATGAGCCACAAGGCCATAACATTGCTTCTTAATCCATGCCTAGGCCTTCCATTCTTAGTTTGATTTAAATAAATATTCTCCAGAAGTCATGGATTATTTATTTACCCTCAATCTCACTTAGTGGTTCACCTCCCTTTTTTTTTTTTTTTTTCCCAGGAAGGAATAAAAAATAGGTGTAAAAGTGAAATTCAGAAGTTAAGCTGTTTTTTTTTTGAAGCAAGAGAATATATGCACGTCTTTTTTACTTTTGAATCACAGTTTGCATTATGAAGATATTCGTACCTATATACAACTAAATCCAACATTTTTAAAGCATTCAAATAATATACTCAGAGAAAAAACAATCTTCATGTGCATTCACAAACAAAATTCTCCACTAATATTATGCATGCAAATGATTCTATTATATAGAATGAGAAGTGTTTAGTAAAGGTATGATACAGGAAAGAAATGAATTTATCTACAGGATTGCATAGCTGAGAAGTTCTAAGGATTATTTTTCAATTTAATTAATTCAGTCTTCTTTTGATTTGAGCAATTGTAGCAGAATTAAAGTGTCATTAAGACTGTTTTTAAACACATCCCAATAAAGGATTTTTTACATATTGTATTGCAAAGGTGTAGTTCATTACTCATGGACAACAAATACTTGCCCTCTAGAAACAGCAGGCAGGGAGTGTACTAATACTACTATATTTCCTCTTTAAAACACTTTTGGAAATGGGAAGGACTGGGCATGTAAAAAGGAGAGGAGATGAAATCAAAGTAAAGCTGAATAGTTAGAAAAGATAAAAAATTATTAAGAAAAGATAAACAAATAGCATTTCAAATAACATAATCATACAGATTTAGCAGTTCTGTAGAATATAAATAGGGTATATTTAACTCCAGCTTTTACACATTTCCCTTGGTAATCTAGCATATCATGCTAGTTAACATGGTTTGGGAAAACACATGTAGTCAATTTTATAGTTTATTTTCTCCCTTTCACAATCTCATGCCCCTGAAACTATGTATGTTACTACTGTAACTATGGATGTGAAATGAAATACTTAGCAGAAGACAAACAACAGATTTTTAAGGATGGACAGGTAGACAGTTTATATTAAAGGCATGGATTTGGCCCATTTTTCACTATAATGCTGATATAAACAGGGCATTTTTTTGTTTCTATTGTTTTCCATGCAGCCTTCCATTTTGTGACTACCAGGTGCATGTGAAATTATTATAGTGGTCTCATGAGAATTTTTTCCCTTTTTTAAAAACTGTATTGCCACGATAGGATATCTTCCAAAATGAATATTTTGTACCTATGTTTTGTGATGCTGTTAGTCTGCCCTGAGACATAACCATGCCTATCCTGTGAAACAGAGGGCCAAGCAAATCCTACCTCAGATGTTGACACTTGGAGTCTTGGCAAAAGCAGATACCATGTGTAGGTTGCATAACAACTGGAGAACTGTTCATTCTCCAGTGATCTTTCCTAAGCCTATGGAGACAAGAGAAAGTATGCAAATTTTCATTAGCTCACCCTATATATATGTTCTTAGATGCTACACTTACTGCAGTTTGGAGGAATTTGTGGGACCTCTTCTCACCCATTGCAAGCAGCTGTGCATGGAACACACACTAGTTTTGTATTTTTATTTCATTAATAGTGCCTTAAAACTCCGTATTTGCAGTCTTGATCTTTCTTTGGCCTTTTTATTCAAAGCATTTAAGCAAAAAGTAAAACTTTCTGTCACTTATCTGTCAATATCAGCCTTCCCTCCTCAATGAAATGATTTGGCTATTGCTGCTGCTTTTGCACTGATAAATGCTTTTGTCAGCCATGGGCTGCCTGCCTCATCACTACTACTAGAGCTGAATCCTTGCTGCAGAAAGCAAGTCCTTCCTCAGATGGAAGGAAAACCAGCTAATTATTTACCTTTTATCCACAAGGCAGTTATGTGGAAGTGTTGGGCATAGAAACCTGGGTGAAATAAGTTTAATTTAATGAAATAAAGAGCAGTTTCATGCAATTTAGGGTGTGTTTGTCTAAACTTTTGGGTAGATACAAGATTGTGAATTCTCATCCACTCTCCTGTCTTCTTCCATGGCCTCTTACTTTAGAGTATTTTTCACCCAAATAAGCTGAGTGTTCTGTAAATTGTATTTATTATGTATAGTGCTTTAGAAATTTTCACATACCACAGGCTGAGTGTCCACTTGCAAAGAGAACATATCTGTTTGATGTGATGCATAATAGTAAGCATCTGGAATATGGAGACTAAAAATACTGCAGAAATTATATTGTGCTTGTGAAATGAAGGACAAATGACAACCAAAAAATCCCTCTTTCTAATATTTCAACCATCAAGCAATCTGGTTCCAATTTTCTGCATTAAATGGACAGATTTTTTTAAAGCATTCATGGAAAGATGAGTGCACACGTTTGTGTGTGTCCAATTTGTTTAGGTGTATCAAGATCTGTATCTCTATGCAGATGCAAAAAATACACACTTTGTTCCATCTGAAAAACCTGAGAACCTGTTAATTCATTTTTATGGATGGAAGACTTGTAGCAAATGAGCAATTATTGCATCAAATCTTGATATCTAAACTCACCCCATCTTGCAGTAATTTTTATTTGAGAAAAGCCCTTGTGAAACCTCAGCAAAGATTTCAAGATTGAACTTTGTGAAATGGCAAGTATATGAAAAAAATGTTGAAAAACAAAGGATTTCTTCTTCAGTAGCTTTTAAAAACTTAATTGCTCAAATATTAGATACATCACAGAAGCAGTTTCAATGTTTGTTACTTTTTTTGAAATTAATTACGGTTGTTAATGACTTAAGAAAAGATGTAATAGAATTCTGATATCAGTTTTCCTAAAATTTTGTAAGACCAGAAGTATGAATACAGGTTTTTTACTCATTTTTACAGTGATCATGACAGCTGTGGTGAAATGGCTCTGCAGGTCTTGTAGTTTAGACCCATGTACTTCAAGAGCTGATTAGTTTATCCAGTACCTTTCAATCCAGTTAATTTTCTATCTTTTGTGAACACAAGACTGTAACAATTTGGGGGACATTTGTTATGAGAAAGTCCCTGAGAAATGCTCAATCTCGTTTGTTTAATTTTCAAAAATGTTATTACAAAATATTTATGTTGAGATGAGTTCAGAAACTGTCAATGTTTAGCCACCATTGGACTTGGAAATGTTTGGAGCTCTGCAAGTAGGTCATAGCTGCAGTTATCCAAGACACACGGTATCATCAAGCTGCTGCATGTTTGTATCTCACCATCTTGAAAAACTCTCCTGACAGGAAATATGGTGCTTAAGGCTCTCTGATTACTCTATTGCTGTTCCTGGTCTTACAAGCCCTCTTGCCCAGCCAAGTCCTACACAAGAGGTCAGACATTAGTCAGATAGATCTGGCTGCAACTTTTGTAGAAGGATCATGCAAAGCCTTCCACAGTTGCTTAGCATTAAGGAGACAGCTAATCTAGCAGTGATGTATTGCATCAAGCAATGTCTGCCTCAAGTCACTGAAAAGAGATTTAATGGACCCTAAAAATTTCCTAATACTCTATGAGTAGATATTTATAGCCTTATGAATGACTTCTTTCCTCTCTCTGAAAGACTCAAAGACTCTTGGAGCTCTGTTATGGTCACTACTTCATTATGGTTAATCTCATTCTGAGCAGGGAATAAACAAAACAGCATTTCATTAAGGAAACTGATAATACAATATTAATAACAGCAAATTCCCACCACAAGTACAGTGGCCAGGGAAAGAATAAGATATAATCAGAATGTAAAAACTTGTTTAAGGATGGACAGGAAACTAAGAACTAAAAAAATGATAAAGAATAGTTGTTTAATAGGAATATCATTGACAAATGTTTGCTTTTCTAAATCAGTATTTAGACACTTAAATACATTTCTGACTCTGTTTTTCAAGAGTTCCTGGCATTTTCCAAGGTGAAGTATAGACCATTTTACTGAGTCTCTTTTTTGTTCACTTAAGGTAAATCTTGGCCCTATGGTTATGCAAAACATTTACATTGCTGAAGAGATGTGGTCTTGGGAAAGGAGAGGACAGAAAGAAACTTGTGGTGCACTCATGTTCACTGTGGTATTCATGTTCATGAATATCAGTAGCAGCAGCATACACAGGAGGGTGTTTCATTGTTGAAGTCTATTGTTTCTCTGGCATACTTCAGATTCTTAACATTTCTTTAAAGAAACATTTCACTGAGGTGTGGAGCATTGACCTTTCATGGGCTGATCAATGACCACATATTAATAAAAGCGGGCCATATGCAGATTAAGAAGTAATGAAATCGAGTACTCAGGATGCACAGAGGGGATCTGATACATTGTAAGGTGAATTTAATCATCAGGAGAATTACCTCACATATCAGCATTTTCCCACAGAAATCACAGACCCAGAAGGTAAAATTACCTTTTGCCTCCTGGCTGGTCCTTGTAAGCTCTATGAATTCATATCAAGACAGAAGGTGAGTTTCAGTGCACAAGTACCTCTCAGGAGCACTGCTGGGCATAACCTACTGTAGTGGTACTGGATACTGCTAAGGAGCAGAGGGACTGTACATCCCTTAGCTGGAGGCATAATTTTATCTTTTTGCGGCACAACCTCTCACCTCTTGCCACCCTCTGGGGTTTCTGGGTGAGTGATACAGGGCTGGCAATCAGGTACTGGAGAGTAGTTTGAGGAAGTTCATCTGTCCTTTTTCCTGTCAAACACATCCTGGCACATAGGATGAAATGTGTAACAGTGTGAGGCTGTCACATGGAGGCTTGAACTTTCCAGGCAGAGTGCCCAAGCAAAGCTATTGTTAGAAGCGCTTTCATGTGAACAGAAATAATGAGCCTGAGCAGGGTTGCAAACAGTGACTCAGATAAGCTGGTCTCGCACCATCTGCCCCTACGAGGGAGGGTGAGTAAATGTGTGCCTGGCATAGCAAAGGCTGCCCTCTCTATACTTTATAGCAACGGCAGGGTGCTGTGCTCCTGTAAAGAGACCCTTGAGACTCTTAGCCAGGTAAAGAGGGGCTTGAGCAGAAATCCACTACTGAATAAACCAGTGCAAGCTATGCTATTCAGTGCTGGTACTGTCACCAACTCAATGAAAGACCAACAGGTTTTTTAAATATAAACTTCTGCAGTTGGTGATGTTATGGGTGTTTGTTAACTATTTAGGCCACAGGAAAATATACTCTTTTTTTTTTTTTTTTTAAAAAAAACCCCACAACCTAAACCTCAGGTTTTTCTTTGTTGAATATGCTAGATGAAAAGAAAGTATTTGCCAAGTAGTACATGTAAGCTGGTCATTTGTATTAGACTAGCTTTACTAGTTACTGTGACTAGAGTAATGTCTTCCTCAGCAAAATTGGTCTCCTGTCTCTTCCAGCATTCATAATTTTCTTGATATTTTCTTGGCTTCAGTTTGAAAATTGCTTATAGGTTCTTAATTGCAAACCCTACCAGAGGGAGAGATCAGAGGAACACAGGATTTGCCAAATGTGATGAATGCCCTGCCTCAGGGAATGGCCAGTACCTGATTTGTTAGAGGAGGGCCAAAAAGCCTCAAAACACACTCAGTCAGTCATGTAGGAGATCCCAACAGACCAATGCCTGGAAGCCTAGCTCTAAGTACACAACCTTACTTGAGTACAATTCTACAAATGTTATCATACCCCTGCACTCTCTTGTCATCCTTTTCCCATCAGTAAAATGTATTCCTTTCTGTGTAGATGAGTGGGAAGTGTGAAGCTCAGACTTCATCCTACCTTAGGACCTGATCCAAATGTCAGAGAGAAAGAGTAGGATTTCTCTTGCAGCAAATGAAGATGGATGTGCTCTGCCTTCGTTTCTGAGCTGAGCAGAACTCCACTGAGGCATGGAGATCAGTCTGCTGTTGCTACTGTGCCCTCAGTCAAGGTGAGACAGTGCTCTTCCCTTCAGATCCTCACCTAAATCATTATTTATATTCACACAGTTGTACACAATTGCACAGCCCACTGTGTGCCATATTTCATACCAATTCCTCCAAGTCTCTTGGGTTCTTATTGTCAAATAACTCTACCTTTGATATCACTACAGACTGATGTCTTGCTGATGTATTAAAGGGCTGTCTGTTCTGTGACATGACTCAGTTCCTGACATTTTTCCTCCATCTGTAAAATGAAGCTAATAATACCATCGTCAACAACTTGTGCATTTTAATCGCTTAATGTCTGAGAAATTCATTAAGTTTCTGGAGTGCAAAACATATGATAAACTTTATTTTATTTTTATGTTTTGGATGCTGATGTTTGCTTCAGTGACATCCCCATAACTTGCTCAGTCATCTTAGTTTGGAAGCCAGCTAGAGTGCAAACCTGGAAAATCCTTTTTCCTAATTGGTGCACTGTTTATATCATGAATAATAACTTCTGTGGCTTGGCTGGAATAAATTAAGAAGGAAATAAAAATGTCAAGGAAAGTTGTAATGAATTTAGAAATAATCACTCATAATTTAGAGTTCATCATCCCAAAGCGTTATTTCATTTGGTAGGTTTAGGTCATTATAAAGAATGTGCTCCCTCTTGCATCTCAAACTACATAAAAAGGGACAGTATTTTATGGCTCCTATATACTTGATATTAAAATTTTGCTGCACAGTAGAAGATGAGTGGGGTGGGGGGGAGGGGGAATATCCATTTGAAGGTTGTATTTCCCCTGGGTTTTTGTGATCTCTGTTCTAAGTCGGCCTGAGTCTCAGGCTTTCTTCTTTCTTTTTTTTCCCCTTGTTTTTTCTTTTTTTTCTTTTTTTTTTTTTTCTTTTATAGCTTGCTTTATGTGCCTGTGTGCTTTGTACATAATTAACTTGGACAATATTATGGAAGATGCAGTTAATTGATTTTTAAACTTCAGTTCACATAGGTCTCTGTGTAAAATGCTACCAAGGAAAGGGATGCAGTATGTAACTTTGCACAGGCATCTCTTGCCTGTGTTTTCTTTTCCAAACAGATAACAGACCAGTATCCCACCTGCTAAATATACTTTCTTGTAAAATCCTTCACACTCTGATAAGAGAACATTTACTATGAGAATAAAGCCTCCAGAAGTCAGCCCTTCCTTTCTCTCCCTTTCATCTTTTCCCCTTCTTTTTTCTATCTCTTCCTCAGCAAAGAAAAATGGGATTAACCCATGCCCCTTTTCCCCTTCCCTCACACAATTCTTCATCTTTGGTAATTCTGAACAGGCTGTGAGTATGTTTCAGTAGTCACAGGTTTTAAATATTGCAGTCAAACAGAACAAAACAAACTCTTCTGACCCAGCAGGAAGCATGCTTTTCAGCTAATCATTTATTGTGAATGTCACTCAGGTGCTTCTATTAATGTTTAACTGCTACTCTGTTTCTGTCACAATTACATAGGGTAACAATGTCAGGAAAGATTATTAAGTTTCTTTTAGTTTAAAATTCTCAGGGTTATGTTTTCTAAGTATTTTGCAACTTTAGAGTTGAGGTATATACTTGAAATTAACTGTATTTTCCCTGCTGGAAAATAATGACTTACTCTTTATTTTTCAGTCACTTTATGTCCATTAATTTTTTTTTTTTTCCCCTTGATGTTTCTTCCCCATTAGCTCTTTATCAGTGTCTCTTTAGAAAGCCTGTGAACTGATGCAAACTGTTGTTTTTTGAAGACTTTATGTAGATATTGAATGAAAGTCTTTAAAAATCCTTATTTTTAAACCATGTGCAGAATTCTAAGAGCGGGTTATGATTCTGTTACATTTTGCAGGGTGAACGTCCAGAGACTCTTGGAAGAGTCTCTTCCTTCATTAAGGCTTTTGGACCAGTTCCCACATGGACAATCCAGTTGATTCCTTGAGCTCACTCAAGGGCTAGTTATGAACTTGGGAAAGATTTATTTAAATTTTGCTTTTGCAGCCAAAGTTCTGATTGTCCAGCATAATAAAATATAGGTGAACCTATGAAAACGTATTCTCTCGCACCATTATCAAGTGTTAAAAAGATATCTGGTTCTTCATAAGAAAACCCCTACAACTGATTTTAACGGTAGCCACTCTGGGTAAGCCCAGAGCTTGCACTTGTAACCAATCACATAATTGGAGGGTTTTCACCATAGGGATCCTAGGAAATCTTTTCTAAGGATTAGGTGCCTTACTGTAACATCACTGCTTAAATCTGTAATTTATTTAGTTTGTCCTCAGCCCAGTTATGAAGCACATTTTCTTTCAGTAGCTGGTCCAATATTTTCCTGTGGTTTACTGAAGCTTAACTGCTGGCACCATTAAAAAGTGTAATCATTTTTCCCCTGTCAATGACAGCAATTTAACTTTTATGATCTTCCTAAATCCTGTCTCTGAACTTTAGGTAAGTCCAGGATGATGTTCTGCAATACAGGGAAAGCAAACCATGTCATTCTCACCTGTGGTTTTCCATTGGCTTCCTCTGCTTATCTAAACCTATTTTTAAATAACCTACCCCGTCTTTTCCTTACACTGTGCAAGCCACACAGCCACCTGTTTATTTTCTCCTTGAAGGTCAGTCAGTTATTTTTCCTACCAGGCAGTGAATCTGTGCTAGTAGGGACATTTTTTGCATGAGTCTACTGGGCTAAGAGAGCTCAATGAAATACAGACCAGATTTAACTCAACCAGTTTCAGATGCCATCACAAATGTCTTCTCAGAGCATCTTCCCCGACATTCTGAAAACCGTTCTTCTCCTGACACCCCATCATCTTTTTGTCCATCCGCATAGATGTTCCTGCTAAATGTAGGCTGGTGTGCTGTCAGTTTTCAACTTTTTTTTTATGTCACCATATCTTTGGAGACTTCTTGGCACCTTCCTCTTCCTTCTTCCTTCCTTTAATGTACCTGTTTCTCAGTCTCTGTAGAGCCTTGTTGTAGATTTTGCCTGCTTCCACTTTAGTAGAAAAGACTAAAAAGACTCCTTTCTCTACCAACCTTCAAACTTGGTATGTCCCAAATTCCATCAGATACCACAAATAAATGTTGTGGAGCCTTTAGCTTAAAAAACAAAGGCAACAACACCAAATTCAAGCAAATTTATTGAACAAACTTTCCTTGGAGTTTCTATTGCGCCCACTCAAACCAGATGTTTTCAACCCTTGGGGACCAAGAAGTCCCAGGGCATCAGCTACTGCTGTTATGTACGAATGGAAGACAGTTTTCTCCTAGAAGTTTGCTGCAGGCAGGAGGAAGACCAAAGATTATTAAAAGGAATAAGGACATACAGAAAATTCACAGTTCTATTATAAAAGGTCATAGGATCCGCAGTTTAAGGCTCCGGTTTTATGCAGTGTTGAGTCTTAAATTTAATCTGAAAAGCTGTGAACGGCTGCAAATATCATATATTGGTTAAGTTACAAATTCCACAGGTTCTGAGGAAAACAGACTTCACAGAGTACTGTTACCCTATCGAGAATCTCTTCTAAACATATCCTTGAAATTTACTTTCTTCTTTAGCTTATGACTGACAAAGCAGTGTCCCTTATCAGCAGGGACCTTATCTATTAAAGTGAGATTATTTATTAGGAAGCTAATGAATCAACCCCAGAGATTCCCACTTAGGTAAATACTCACTGAACTCAGTAAAAAATGCAGGATGTGAGGGCCTCTATTAATAGTTTCTATTATTTAAGGAATATACATACCATTTCAATTCACTCTAAACGAATTTCAGAAAAATATATAATGTATATATGGATGCAAGTTTAAAAGAAATTTAACCACTGGCTAATGTAAGTTAACATTGTATAGAAAAGTAATAAAATGTTTGAAGTACATGTTTGGCAAAAATTATTATTTTTTAATATAAGCAGGTTTTCCTAATATTCTAAAAAATTATTTATGGGGCTCAAGGTATTCTCAGCAGGATTAAGAATAAATTTTGGTAGTAAACACTAGTTAAACTGACCTAACCAGAGAAATGAGTAATGTTTGAAATGCCTCAAAGAGGCTTTTAACTCATATTTAAGAGACAGCTATTGTGAGTAATTATAAGTTAATTAAATATTGATTATTACAAGACCCTCCCTTTGATTTAAAACATAAAGCTCAAGATAAACCTTGTTACTTTATTATTTAAAATTACAGTGGTAATAAATGTGCAATTACACTTTATTGTTATTAAGTAGAATTTGTCTCATTATTCAGCTCTAATTGATATTAAACATTAAACAAGTCAGATATTGTTGTTAAGCATTGGAAAAACTGTTCTAAATATCTAATAAAGATAGTGATAGTAATCGTCCTGAACATTCAGAACATTTCTTTCAAGTTTGATGATGGTGAGGTGTTTATTACTAATTGATTAATTACATATTAATAACCCTAACCTATTTTAATTTCACAGGCATGACAACTTGATTTGTCTACAACATTCCCACTGGATCTTGAAGTCAGAAGTTTTTTTTCCTAACCATCAGTCAATAGGAAATTACTATGTAGCAAGTAGACATACTTACTTTTCAGTGCTGTGAAGCAGTTTTTAAAGCAAAGAGTGAACAGGTAAATTTTCTACCATTCCTCCACCTGTAGAACAGAAGAAACATTTTTTAGGCCTATAGATTAAGCTACTTGATATTTTTGTTTTGGTGGAGAGTTCATTATATATTTACAATGAAAGATGATGGAAAACATCTGGTTTCCTTAAGTGTCTCTTGAAGCAATGGTCCACATCTTTGTGCTATGTACCTGTACCACTTCTTTTCCTATCTGGATCCATTTGCCATCAATAAATTCCAGAGGTAGTTTAAGGTAGTAAACTATATTTTTCCACTGGTAAAATGGGTAAATCAAGGCACAGAGAAATACGGAATCACAAGATATTAATAATTTTAGCAAGAAAAGGAGAATAAGAACTTGGAACTACAGACTCTGAATGATTTAGATTACACTTTCTCTCTTTCTTAAAAAACAAACACAAAAGAAGCAAGAGGCAGACAGCAAAAACTTACCTAAATGCAGTTTCCCTAAGCAAGAAACTGCATGTAAGGACATGGTGGTATTTGTTTATAAATCACGTGACTAAAAGCTGTGTGAGAGCAGAGTTGGTGAGTTTGCTATGAAATCTGAATAAAATTAGTCTTACATGTTACCAGTCATTTCTACTGCCAAGGGGATGGGAAGCACAGAGAAGACATTAAAGGGGGAATATAGACAGAGGCAAATGTTTGCTTCAGACTCTGTTAAAAAACAGGTTGGACATTTCTCAAGAATAATATGGGGTTTTTTGAAGTTTCAGGTGCAGAAATTACAAATGTCAGATTCAGTGCAATATTCCAATGCCTGTTTCAGGCCCATCAGAATCAAGAAGGGCTAAACAAAATAATGTAGAAAAGGTGTGATGGAAAGGATAATTTTCAGCATCTGGAAGAGGTTCAGATATTTTTCTTTCTTTTAGGGGAGGAAAGATGAGATCAGGGTTTATTTTAGCCAGAATTACTTTGGCCTAATCAGAGCTGAGAGGCAAGGCAACTCTGGCCTGATTTTGAAACTTCACTGTTTTTCATGAAGAACTTGCAGGGAATAGTTATCAGTAGGTGGGTAGACTATATGGTATTGAGGGATGACGAACATAGTGTGAAGGGCCCCTCCTTCTCAGAGAATAAGAAATGTCAAGAAAAATCCCCACAAGCCCTGAGATCAGAACAGGAGTGGAATCACATTTGCATCTTGTTGGAGAAGGGATCCTGCTGTGTTGCCTACAAGGTGGCCCTGCATGCAGGTGAACAGGCAGCATGCCCAGCCTGCTCCTTCAGGCTGGCTCAGTGGGTTTAACAGGTTTTCCTCCCTTTTGCAAACAGATGCAAAACTAGATGGTCAACAAGCTTACTTCATGGTCCGCCTCCTCTAGGAGGTGTCCCTGAGGACCACCCATGTTGCAGCTCCACAACTCTGGCTGTGCAGAGGTCTGTTGTACACCCCAGGATCAAGAGCAGGATCATTGGTGTAGGCACACTCCTGGCCACCCTCACCTCTTCAGCAAAACAGGGCCAATCTGTTGAGAGCACAGCTAGACTTCCTTTCAAGGGTGCTGTTGTTTCTGTTGCTGTTGCTGCCATTGTTTGCAAAGACTGGAAGCCTGGTAAAAAAATGTGGCAGTAGGTTGCTCTTACACAACTGCTTTCAGGGCTGGCTGGCAGCCTGCAGGGGACTGCTGTCCCCTCAGTGGTGTCTTACTGTGGGGAAAAAAAAAAAAAAGCAGATGAGAAGATCTGTTCTTGTCCTGTTCAAGTTTATGAATACACAGATGCTGGCAGGCATCCGAGTATTATTATTCTTTTGTGTAGGGGCATGTCAGAGTCCATGGCTCTGCTGGAGAAAGTGGTACATAAACATGCATAGATGTATATATACGCATAAAAAGCAGATACATAGACCTGAAGGGTGTAATCAGCCACTGGGTTTATCAAGAAGAGCTTGTACCTTAGTTTGTGCATCAGCAGAGCACATTTAAAGTATGGACTTTTCATGTTGGCATTTTAAATACTTCTTTTTAAAGCACATTCATCTCTGTAAGCTTTTTCTTTATTAATATGTTGTAAGCTTCAAAGTATGGTTTTCCACCAACATAGTCTCAAATACTAAGAAAGCATTTGCCTTTGCCTAATCACATGTCCAAGTAAACAAATTTTGGAAAAAAATCATAAACATTTTATGTTGAATTTGGTGGTCATTCTTGCCATTTATAAATATGAATCA
The DNA here is from genome assembly GCF_031877795.1 of Strix aluco. Taxonomy (NCBI): domain Eukaryota; kingdom Metazoa; phylum Chordata; class Aves; order Strigiformes; family Strigidae; genus Strix; species Strix aluco. Next base: position 31,728,006 of record NC_133971.1, read on the forward strand.
CAAATATTTGTTGTCTCAAGGCATCATAAATCAACTTTCTCCTACAAAAAAAATATAAAAATTCAAAAGGTCTAATTCAGGTCTCAGATGGAGAGCTGTTAAAATTAATAATAGATCAAAGGTGAGCTTTGGAAGGTTTTTTAATGTCATCAGAATTGCCCTGAAAAGCTTACATCAGAAGAGAGAACAGAGACTTTCTTTAGTACTTCATATGTACAGCTGCAAGTGGAATTACCTATGCACGTCCAGTATTCATCAGGAAAAGTATGAATAATCTTCAAGGCTATGAGAAACAAAGGGGAGAAATAGTACTGAACAAAGAAAACAAACAGCACTTACTAATGCAGATGGAATTTTAATAATTAGGGAAGTTAATAGATGCTGTTTGGTGTCATTCAGGCAGGATTTTCGTAGACTTGTCCCAACTGGAATTCTCTGCATCTTGCATCACCAGGCGAAAATTGCACAGCTCATTGTTGCCAGCTCTCTCATTTTCCAGCTTCAGAAATTCAAAGGCTTTGTGTTTGAATTCACAATAGCAACCCAGAAACAGCATTGCCAAGCAAGACAACCAGTTAACCAACTGGGAATGTGTTGATTTCAAGACTCCACTGTTTTTTCGCCATTGTAAATCAATGGCTTTGATGTTACTAATTCTTGTCTACTCCAAAGGTTACAAAGATGTGCTAAAACCTTACTAAGACATGCATCATGAATACCATTGAATAACACATCTGCTGTACAGTGGACAGATACAGAATTAAACCACACCTATTATTTCCCTTACTACTGATAATATTGACTGTCCAGCCCCAGTGTTTATATGGACAGCACTATGCACTGTCCTGCATGACACAAAATCCAGCTCTCATTGTGGCTGGGTCTCTACTATTCTTTTGTTTAGCAAAGCCATGCATAAGACTAAAATACTTATATTTATATGACTCATATTGTATGCATCTCTGAGCATATCCTTGAAAGATGTTTTTCTTTTTTAGGAGTTCATATGTGTTTGTTTTTAACATGCACATTTTGTTCTGCAGTCTATCATCAGGTTTTTTCTTCTCTAGATCAAATTCTGAAAGGAGGGATAAGTTCAGTGAGCAAAAATGCTCATGCTGTTGACAGTGGAGAGCATTCTGCACAAACTAACAGTACAGGACTTAATCAAGGAAGGTGCTGAATGTCTTCAGACAGAATCAATAAAACACGTCAAACCCTATACAACTTGGAGTATATAAACAGTCAGCATGATTTCAAGCTAACTACCTAAAATATGGTAACTTGAACATATCAGAGTTTTACAGTACCCAGGCCAAACAGTTTAGTCTCTTTAACAACTAAAGTTATAGTGTCAAGAGAGAATTGGAAACCACATCTATGCTAGCTGTGAGACCTTTCTGCTGTTTGAGTTTGTTCACAGAGAGATGAAGTACTTCTCAAGTTTAAGGATTAGGTTCTGGCAGAAGAAATAGCTATTGGCTATTGGAAATATGATATTGCAATACCAACACTTTCACTGGGTTAAAAAATGAGACGGGTGACAAAAGTGATAACTTAGGCAAAACCTGAAGACTAAAGGTATCAGAAGGAAAGAAGTCCCCTTAAGACACAGTTAGGGATAAATTGCACTTAGATACAGATATGCTTTTCCAAATAAAACTCAGGGACTTTTCTATGTATATACCTGAAGGAAAAAGTTGGCCTTTGTAAAGCCATGTTTGGGAACATGTAAAAATATTCTGAAAAATGCAAATATCTCATTTCTGGAGAACGTGGTAGCTTTGTAGGAATTTAAAAGTAAAATTCCTATTGCAATTCTTCTCTCCCTGGTTGCAAAGCTTTACAAGACAGCAGTCCAGGAGACAGTTTAGGGTAGAAAAAAGGTTTTTGAGAAAATGTGGAAATCATGCAAAGATGAAAAAATATAAAATTCGGCAATTTTCAGTGCCAAATTCAGAAATCAAGTGTGTATAATTCTAGAAGGTGTTAGCAAAAAATAAATTGAAAAATCAGAATTATAACCTGCAGCAATACTGGACTGGCTTCACATCTAAAATGAATGAAAGAATATATTCATATTTCAAGTTAAAAAATGTGGAATAGTGCAAAATTACTCAATGTCACTTGGAATCAAATTAAAATGTTGATTACTTGCACTTACATTCTAGCACAACTTTCTTTGTGTCTGATATCCAAAATTTTTTTTTAATTTTCAACTGGCATAATATCTGAGATAGACAATACTTGTAGTGTAATCTGCAGACATACCACTATGTAAAATATGTGGAAGCAGGTCCATTATATACCATTCTTTTAAATGCATTAGGCTTAGGTGCATCTCCATGGTAGTTATTAATAGAAAAACATGACTAAGTATAACTTGTATTCTGAAGTTTTTACCTGGAGAACTCAAGTTTAACTGGCTAACACCTATCGATGCAGCCTACTCTTTGCTTATTAGACAAATACTATGTTGCTGGACTCAAATATTTATTAAACCATCATCATGTCTTTTTTGTGACACTGAAATCAGTATTAGTGGCTTGTGAGGAGTTTGAGGGACCTAGCTGATGTGCATAGTAACCTTATGAACTATGAATGAATAAGAACAAAATTGTAGTGATCCACCCATGAACGATGCACCTATTTTTTTTATTGCTTTCAAAGGCATTTCCTCCCTGTCTTTGTGTACTTGCTATGTTCTTTTTATAAATCAGTTCTAACGTGAATTTTCTTTTCTTTTCTTCTCTTCTTTTTTTTTTTTTTTTTTTTTTTTTTTTAAGCTAGATTCATCACCAAGTTGCTTTGGGACTATGAAGCCTTACATCTGTGAGATTCTCAAACATCCTGAAACCATGTCTTCCCTCCTTCTATTCACAAATTTGGCAACTATCTTCCTTGCCATTTTCCTTCTCTTCCCACCAGCAAGAAACTGAAAAGTTGCCTCATTTGTAATTCTACAAAGTGTGCAGAGTCAGCTAATGCTTCAAATGGTGGTTAATGACTTGACAAAAATCTCCCAGTGCATCTGAGGCCACACCAGGAAAGAGCTCCACACTCTTTAGGCTGTTTTGTCCTCCTTCTGTCTCTCTAATCCTAGTTTTAAGTGCAAGAAAACTTTTCTCCTCACTCCTTGCCCTATTATTTTTAGGTCTCCTCTAGTGATTTCTTATGGAAACTATTCAGCTTGTTCCTATTGGCCAGAAGATACCTCCAGGGACGCTTTCCCTCAGGGCAGCTTCAGGGATCAGAAGGGCACTCTCACTGCTCAGTGCTGTGACTAAACCTCAACCCACATTCGCTGACTTCAGACTAGCAGGAATAGCAGTCCTGGGGTTAACTTTCACTCACCTCCCTATATTTTTGGAGACTGATTCATTAGGCTGTAAATAGATATAATGCTTATGCTCTCAGTTTTTAAGAGCAAATAAATATAGCAAGGGGTACTGCAGCAAGAGACAGGCAAAGAGATCTCCAGTTTGTAATTCTTATCCAGTTATTTTAAGGATTTTTTTTGTTCTTCCCAAGCTTGTACTTGCCAGGCTATATAATTAACAAAGTGACTGGAGATTCGTAAATTCAGAGATGGGGCAGAGGTAGTCTGTTCTCTCTGTGCCTTTAGCAGGTCTCAAAGAGGTGTCCCGTTGGTCTGACAACGGGACCATAAAGTGTGCACAGCCTGCAGAATGTGCTGCAGCAGCCTTTCTTTGTCCAAAAGCAGTATTAAAAAGGTGCCTTACAGGGCCTTTTCTCCCTCTGCCCCACAGAAGTAGTGGCTTCCAATTCCTTGCTGGGGCAAATAACATTCCTCCAAATGTAATGTGCTGTAATTTTTTCCATGGAAGTGCAACAGGTAATAGGACTAAATAAGGAGGATGACAGATGAAAGAACAAACCCTACAGTCAGTTAAAATGTCATATGCAGATATAGAGCCATAACAAATCCAGCGTGATGGCTGTGGATTTACAGCTAGGTCCTGTGCTCCCTACGTCAGTACTGTCAAGCACCGCTGAAAGCAGCCATCAGGGCTTCTTCATCCTGGCAAAGGGAAGATCTGTGGACGAAAGAGGAGTGGCCAGAGCACAGCTGCATATGCTTGGCTCTTTTTTTTGTGGTGTGCTCCATTGCCCCAGATCAAAGTGCAGACACATCCCAAGAGCCAGTTTTGCCTGTGCCTTTCCTGAGCCAAGCACAGTTCAGTCATGGCCCACAGCCACAGTATTCTTTTTTTAAAAGCCTGAGATGCCCAGACACATATATTGATCGTTTTAGAAAGACATATTAAAAAGCCGCGGAAACTGAAAGGAGTCGTACGTGCTCGCTGGAGGCAGAATTTGCCCCCATGTGGTGTCTTGGGGCCCTGGGAGGAGAGACTGTTGCATTGCATTAGCACATGAAGAGAGTCGGCCAGTGCTCTGGCAGGCTTACCTCAAAATTTCCCTGCTTTTGTGGGTTTATGTCCAACCATAATGTTATTTGAACACATTTAATTAACTACTGTAGCTGTTTGAAATTTCTGACATTATTACTTTTATACCACTACAACCTCATACTACTGCTTGCTGGTCATTATAGCAGCTTCCAAGATCAGTGTAATTCATCCTAGACTCAAAGTTAATCTCACGGAAAATCCAATCAGTAAATTGATTAGGTATTAAATTACATTCTTTGTTAATGTTCTCTATTCCTTCTCTACAGTACAAAAAATCCATCAGTTGTTTCCCCCCCCCCCCCTTTTTTTTCCTCCATTTTCTCTTCCCCATTTCTATTATTACTCTGCTGTCAAATTCACTAGCAGAGGTTACCTATGGATTATGTGTTACAGCCTTCTTCTTAAAAAAATAAGGTCATTGGCTAAGTAAAGCTAGAAATTAAAAACATGTAAAAACATGTCTGATCTAAGGATGCCTTAGAAATGTTCTTCTGACAGTTTTTTAGTGATGGCTATCCAAAATGTGTTTCTGATGCTAACATCTGTAGAAGATATTGCTGGCGTTAAATTTTACTGTAGCAGTAAGCTGCTCTGGCTTGATTGCCACTGTACTTTGTAAATGTTTTTTTACCATAGGCTGTTCCTAGCAGTTAACTTTGGATAACAAGTGATTTTTATGAGTGTGTTTGGTATTTTTTTTAATGAAAACTAATTTCAGAAAAAAAATAATTGACTACACTGAATCTAGCAATCAGTGGGAGCTGCACTCCTGTCAGGAACAAATGTGGTATGTTGAACAGAAATTCTGGAAGTCGTATTAAAGAGACTGAGCTAACATCAGGTTATTGCTGTCTGCATTTGCCAGACAGCCTACAGAAATATGCCTGTGATCATGGTGAGGCAGGAGATTAGCTGTGATTCCTGTGATTGCTAATAGCTCTTGCATACTGTGTTCATCAATAGGAGGTCTGCAACTGCATTCAATATGGCCAGGATTTCATCCTTGTAGTTTTGTAAGCCTTCCTTACAACTTGAAGGTAGATTGCTTGCCTCACATACACGTTTTGTCTGCTGTTTCAATCTTCAGGCTGTTTGGACTGAGTTTTACGACATGAATATTTTTGTAAAGCACTGAATTCTATTTGGCCCAATGCAGCAACAGCCGAAGTGTTAAATTAGCCACATATAAACACATGTCATGTAGCAGTTATTACTGCTTCAGAGAATTCACACAACTGCTTTGAAAACAGTGATTTAATTTTGTTTCTTTAGTGTTTGTGCTTCTTTACTGTTGCTCAATGTACTTTTAAAAATTTTAGTCCAAGTATCTTAAAATCTCAGTGCAAAATCAGTCCCTATTTCTAAATGCATTTTTATACACTGTCTGAATTTATGTTTATAACACTAGACTAGGAAGGAGTCCCTCCCTATTCTACCAAAACTAGGTCTCACTTCAAGTGCTTGACAGATTTCAGTGTTCCTGGTTTTCAAACCGGTAACTCTCAACCCTACCTCTCCTTCCCTGAATATGATGCAGCTGCCTAGTTCTTTTTGTCTCAATGAACATGCCATTTTAAACTGCTTGCTGACATAACAAAATCAGAGTGGTTGTGTTTTCTTCTGAAGACTCCCTTCATTATTTTGGTGTCAATAGCTTCACTATCTGCTCTAAGTCTGTCCTCCTCATACTAAATCACAACAATGGTCTCCTGCAATTCTCTGTGTCACAGGGTGGGAGGGTACCTGTCTCTCTATAGGAAGTGTTTGCTTGGTTTGCGCTGAAAACTGCAACCTTTCTTTCACCATGTTCTTCACACATATTTTTCTCCTTCCAGCAAATTCAAGCCCCTCAGCTAAAAAAAGCCCGTTTTATTTATCAGAATGAGAAGCTCTTTGTTCTCACTTAGAGACAATTTCTGCAGAATTTAAGTTCAAATTTTTGGCTATGTTGCAGGACATTTTGATGCTTAACACTTCTGTCATTTTTTCCTCTCTCCCTTTTTGATCACACAGACATCCAAGTCATCCCTTCATACAGTTCTCCTGTTGTCTTTTTCCTCTGCTTTTAACTCCTTGAACTGTGTCTCCAGACCAATTTGCCAAGGCCCCACATTCATCTCAGTCAAATTCATCCTGAAAACTCTCATCTTGGAGTCTGCCCTAAAGACTACAAAAAAACATAACAGTTAAATCAAGCTTTGCCATTTTGTTTTTGTCTTGTCACAGAATTTTATGTGCCACTACATCCCATCTCTTGTCTATTCTTTCCTCTATTTCTTTTGCTGTGTCTAGGTTCTAGACTTCAAGCTTGCTGAAGGTAAAATCTGTATATTTATTTTGTGAAGTACTTAACTAATCTGTGGGTAGGATGAAAATATTGAATAATAATTATTGTTCCAAGGATGGATTTAGTAATGCACAAAAGAGGCATTAAGTGACATCTCCCCATCTCCTCTACCTGATGGCTGCCTAGGAGGTTTTCAGGAAACTACAGGAGCAAGGTCTGTACATGAGAAATTGAATATACTTATGAGTAAGAGCTCTCATTGAAATGAAATGGATAAGTCCTTGATGCAAGGTTATTTACTGCTCTGAATGTCTGCTGGATCAGGACCTTAGGTTGCAACGTGACAAACCAAATCTTTCTTTCCAAAGCCCTTTCCAGAACACCTGACACAGCACAAACCTCATTTACTGTCAGTCATTAAGAAGAGCTGTCAAAACTGGTGGGAGGGATAAAAAAAAATAAATCAATCTAGCACCAGTCACTGGATTCTAACAATAATCTCCTACATGTCACTGATTACTTTCTCAGAGACACAAGAGATTACTGATTACTTTTAAATTACTAAAGCATGGATCTGTGAACATGAAGCCATATTTCTTCACAGAGATGTGGTTCAGTGAGTCCCCACATTTAAAAATGAAAGGAAAACTAATCCAGTATCTAATTCATTCCTACAAAGAAAACAAATTGGCAATTCAGGCCTTAATTATTTATTTAATGTTTCTTTACCCGATAGCAAAAATTGTTGCTGTAGCTCTTGCTAGACATTAACTGGGAGAAAAGGAAAAAGTTAGTAGCATATTGATTAGGCACAGTCTGGATGCCGCAACAACATTATAGCCAATTGTTTGGTTTTTTGATCTTGGTTGCTTAGACAAAATTTTTAATCTGAAAATATAATAAATAATTATTTCATAAAATGAATATGGTAGCATAACAATAAAAACAATAACTCACCTTATTATCCCAGGCAATGTGTAACGAGATTTTACCACCACTCATACAATCCTCCTGGATTTAGCTCAAATACCAGGATTAATGTTATACTAATCTCAAATTCAAAATAATTCAAAACATCTAATTTACTGGGGCCATTAATTGACATCAGCTGCTCTGAATTTCATACTCCGAGATTAAACTTAGCTTTCAGACTGAGTTACAAAAAATAGAATTTTCAGATTCAAGAATTAAAAATGTTGGTTTTGTTGTTGTTGTTTTTTTTTTTTTTTTTTTTTTAATTGTGCTATTCACAGAAAAACTACTGATTTGCAGTAGTTTGCAACCCCCAATATGAAGTCAGTTTTTTAGAGTTCAGACCTTAGAATCTTCTAATACTGGTGCCTGTAGCAAAGTCAAAGATCTCTCAAATAATATGTGTCATAGTTGTGCACATTACTGTATCTGGGCAATTCTCAGCTGGGTATTGCAGAGGAAGGCTGAAAAGAGCTAGGCAAAGGACATCTCTACAGAATGTGGCATTTATTTGCAATTCCAGAAAACATTCCTTGCACAAAATGATCCTTTTCATTCTGTCACATGCTTGTAGTACAAATCCCAACATAATAATAAGTTAGCACATAGCAAAGCCTGTTAGTAGTTTCAGATCCAAATCTCTACCTTCCCTGCCATTCTGGGATAGATTTTAGGATACCACAGCCAAAACAGATTTATAGTTCTGTCGCAATTCCTCAGGTTCAGGCATTTATCTGAACCGTTCCTTCTCTATCTGTCCTGACTATTTGCAAAGGATTTCAAACTCTGTTGAATAAGTTCTGGCTTTTTTCTGACATGCTTTCACACTCAGATCTATGTACCAAGTAGATTGATAGCACTGGGGGAAAGGAATTTTAAATCCAACACACCCCTCCCCCTTCATTTTTACTGCAGTGTGAAGTTTATTTTGCTCACTAAACTCTAGCATAAATGGGACCTTTGAGATAAATTTCACATTAGTTTATCTCTGCAATTGAATATTACATGATTCTGTATTTAATGTCATGGGCTTAGCTGTTACCCGTGCATCTGCCAAGATATTTCCACCACCTTGGTGTCAAAATTCAAAATTAGTAATTAATAAAGTGAAGTAAGTGAAAGGTGAGCTGCAAGTTACTGAAAGTGATGGGCATGATATATGAATATCATTAGCTTTTCCTTAAAGAACATTTATGATTATATGAATGCAAAAAGGCAATGCAGTATTTTAGTCTTTCTCTAGTCACTGGAACGCTCTGAAGCAGATGGACTGTGTGACTGATGATTCAATAATTGCACTCATTAAAAATGTTCACGCTTTTAATTTTTCCCTCCTCACATTCTGTGAAGAGCTGAGGAATGAAATGGTTTTGTCATTGTCAGCAGATAGATAATTGAGTTTGCTTTGATTTCCTGGGGTGCCCCTTCCCCACCCCCATGCTGTTGGATTGACATCTCCAGAAGCATAGCAGAACATTTGAATCAGACCCAACTGTCTTAAAGGAGAAAAACACCATGGAAAAACTCCTGTCTCCCTCTCAGTGTTCGCTTGTATGAACTCAGCCAGCAACCTACTTTGGTAGAAGACAGCATACATTTGCTTTTCTGCCAGATTACCTCCCCCCATGATACAGTTACCTACCTGTGGGTCTCAAGGAAAAGAAAGATAATTCTACCTTGAACATATGCACGGAATGCTTCTCTTGCTTATTGTTGCCAGCTAGAATCAGCCTAAACGTGATAGAGGGGAGAGTATGTGAAGCTGTGCAAGTACCTGATGCCTGATATTGCAAGAACATGAAAACAAAATAATCTCCCAAAGACCCAAGGAAAAATGGTAGTGGGAAGAGCAGTGAAAAAAAAAAGCCATCCTGCTTTCTCCAAAGACAAGGATAGAAGTATCTCCCAGCTCTGCTGAAGGGGTGCTTTTTTTGTTTCTGCCATTAGGATTTAAGTTTAGAGTTTGCATTTAAATTTAAACTGCGTAATAGCAAAAGCATTCTCCAAATGAGGCATTATATTCACTCATTCTACCTACCCTATTGTCTGGGCACACATTTTCCAGATGCTACTCTGGGAACAGATATAGTAGAAGTTGTGTAATCCATGGCTTTCTGACAGTCTCCAGCTGCTCCAGGAGATTCTCACACTATCCATCTTTTGTATTTTGCAAACATCTAGTTGAGATCAGAGCATCATGGTGTTCAACCTTACTCAAACACAACATGACAGAGCCCTTTACAACTCTGGTTAAAGTCTCTGAGGTGGACTTTCATTGCTCCTATGCTTAAGTTTCACTATTCTGTACGTGTGAACAAAAGAAAAATATATTTTTCTGCAAAGACATTCTCTTTGTTTGACTTCTTGAGTATGCTTCCTAGACTTGGGTCCTCTATAATACAATTTTGACCTACGTTAGAGCACTTAAGAGTTCTGGGCAGACTACATAAGTGATTACGCACTTCTACAGCCCTTCCTCTGTGTACAACCTCTCTTAGATCCCTGTCAGATGAAACATACAATACACAGACTTTGACACAAAATAAACAGATATAAAAAAATTTGATAGGTCTTCATATAATCTTTTGCCTCAGATTCACTTCATCCTGTTATACCTTGTGTCTGTCAGGCGCGAAGATTTTTACACTGATGTGAGGATTCTTTTCTTCATGTATTGTTTCAATAGTTGAAAAGGACACCCCTGTCAGAAAAGCAGGCCCTCTTGTTCCTTGTTCACCAAATGCTTTTTGTCTTTGTGAACTACCTGGACTATTTGCCTTCTTCTGATTCCTGGGAGAGGGCTGCATCTTCAGACCAGTTCCTTCCTCTGCATCTAAAACACAGTTATTCCTTATCTCCTCATGTAGATGAAAATATTCCATGCTCTAAATCTCCTTAGTTAACAATCTGTTCATAGTCATAACTGTGAATGCTACTTCACCTCTCCTCCCAAAATGCAATACAGAGTGAAGGCTACACATATGACAGTGGTATGTGTAGTTCATAAAAACAAACTTTAATGTCTAAAGTGCACCTACATCTGCTAAATCGTCACACCATGACAAATTTAAATGGGGTTGCCACTTAGCAAACACAAACAGCAGAATTAGAGTGGACCCTTGCATAGTGAAGTGACATGATTTGCACAAAATTCAGTAACACTGTACCTTAACTAAGACATTTCAACTAATATTCACAGGAGTTTTTTTAAGTCTCATGCTCAATAATGTGACCACAAATGCTTGGTGAAATGGATCCCTCAACAGCCTTTTCTTTCATGTGGAAGTTTCTAAGTGGATGTCAGTATGGAGTGGAGCAACATGAAACCCTCACCAAGCAAGCTGAGGATTCAGGAGATATCAAAAACTGTCTTGAAATATAATATTTCACATAATTGATTACATTGTGATGGTGTTGGGAGATGACCATCAGTCAAGAATGCACAGTACTGCTTGAAAGGAGAGGTCTGGTAAGAAATGAGGCTCATTGGCCTTCACACATCATACAGAGCAAACCAAAGCTTCCTAGGCAGAGAGCCACAATATGCATCTTCAGGCTTTTATCTGGAGCTAAGCATTATGGCTAAACTTTTTTTTTTTTTTTTTTTTTTTCCCACTAAGATAGAGGGACCCAAGTTCATGTGTTCTACTACCCTCAAACATTGGAAAACTTTGGATACAGACCCAGAGTCAGAGCAGTTCAAGGTATGTCTTATTCAAACAAGGTCATAGACACATTTCAAGCAGAACTTTTCTCTGGCAGAATAGGATGTTATTTTTTAGGAGCCAAAAACAATATGTGGCAGGCCTATATTTCATTTTAAACCCATGTCTGATCCCACACTCTAACCCAAATACATCTTATATGTGCACTGTCTGGCTCCATCCTGCAGCATGGGCTCAGGAGCACACCTCCCTGTCATGTGTTTGCCATGTGACCTGCAGGGTCATTAAATAGCCAAAGATAAGTGAAGTGTCCTAAAAGTAGGCTGGCACTGTAAGTAGTCAGGTCAGTGATTACACTTAGATCAATATGGTTGTGATTATGAACCCACCAGCCTCTCACATCTGAGGATCTGAGAACACAGCTACCAGTCGGTGAGGTGGACATGTCATCCACTTCTTGGCCCAGTCTGCAGACAACCTCCTTACCTCCCAAACATTTCAAAGTCTGGCACTTCACATTTGCCTCCTTTTAGTACTCCCTTCTTTTCAGAGCTAATATCAAGACACTGCCCTGCTTACAGCAAGCTGTGAAACACATCACTGGGAATGCAATAACTGAAGGGGCATGAAGGGAAGCAGAAGATGGGTGAGATAGAAATTGCCCACTTTTCACTTTAAAGGAAAAAGCTAAAGTGGTGCACAAAACAAAAAAATAATGTTGATGCAGTCATCATGTATCAAGTATTTAAAGGCACTGTTCTTTTCTGAATTCAAGCACTGGAACCACTTTCTTCTCAAACTGTTGGTGACTCATTGTTAATAATTGGTATTTATTTATCATTAAAATTATTTTTGTGCACCGTTGCCCTACATGGAAAAGGTGATTCCATTCTACAGCCAGATGTGACTATTTTACTGCATAAATTGGATAGAGGTGAAAAAACAAAACAAAACAAAACAAAATGAGAAACATTGTCAAAGCAAGGGAATGCAAGGAAAAATACAAAATCAGTTCTACTAACAGCTTGCTCTAGATTCAGTATGTACCAGATCAATGCCTATTGCGTATTGCAGTGCCCAGGTACAGTGTGAGTAATGTGGATAGTTTTCATGGGGAACTCAGATGTCAATTTCAACAGCTCAGTTGTAACATAGAAGTCAAAGCATGTTTATTCTCCTAGAAACTACACTTATATTTTCCGGGCCAAGTGAAGAAGTCATATCTTTCAAAGGGCTGTGCTTTACCCTCAGAGCCCTACAACACAGCTTGCCTGTTCAGCCTCCAAGGGCCACCAGTCAAGTAAGTGTTTCTTTGCTTGGATGTCCTTTCATGGAATTCAGCTCCAGGAAAATCAACAGAAAGACTGTTTAGGACAGCCTTTAGACTAGAGGATACTTGCTGCATTTTAGAGTCCCACACTTAAGAAATTTTATGAAAACATTGTTTTTTCTCAGGATTCCTTCTCCCCATGTGAAATACTGAGAGTTTTTGATATCACTTCCTTTCTATGCTGGTGCAGGGACTTCAGTGTTCCCCCTTATTTCTCCAAGAATTTTATGCAATGGTAGTATAACCCTGCTTTAGGGTAACTTGCTTCTTCAAAAAAAAATATCCCTGAACTCAATATAGTTTCTTTAACTTTTGCAGCCAGTGAGAACAGACTATTTTCTTCAGGGCCTGTCACTATTTTAGATAGCTAAAGCAAAAAAAATGTCTTGCCCATGTGGGAAATTTCTGTTGTAACTGATAGCAAATACGGAAAGTCTAATTTGCATATAGATGTCGAAGCTTGCAACAATATACTCCCCTGAGAGAGCTCTTGTTGTTTAACTGTGTACACAGTCTGGCACTATGCTGCCCAGCACCTAATAAAAGCTAAATTAAAACTTCTTTAAAACTCTGAGGCTGCAGATATCCTTAAACTATCAATTTGCATTTGCAAAGAAAGGGCAAAACTATACCAAGCTAAGCCTCATTTAAGAGGAAAAGCAGAGGGTATGCGGCAAAGGCAAGAGGGAGAAATAACTTTATTTGAGAGTAAACATCAGTCAGATGTACTAATGCTTTAATTCATCAGCCTAGATGATCTTTATTACAATGTTGGGATGAAGCAATATCAAGGAGATAAAAAGCAGCACTGCGTAAAGGAGAGACTAACTGAAGATTGTTAACAGGGGTGAAAACAAAACAGAGCCAGAATGGCTGAACAGTGAGGACCAGATGAAATGAAAGGTGGAGAGAGCAGAAGAGGAGCACAAGTGGAAGACTGAAATACAATCTACTTTTTTTTCTTTCTGTCAATCCTGTTTTTATTTTAATTTTTGGTGTTGGTTACAGACTATGCAGTGAAGCAATCATATGATACTGTGCCAAGGGAAAACTAAAGGCTATCAGGGGAAAAAAACAATAATAAAATGCTTTCATAATTTCATTAAAATAAACTATCTTAACAATTTAAATGAAAGTGTGTATGACAAATATAAAGGATAAGTAACATAATCTCAGATCTAGAATTTGTACAAACTTTAAGTCAGACAAAAGAGAACCCATGATTGATATGAGAAGGTTTTGAATTCTAGGAGGAGCAAAAGCAGAACATAAACCACAAAAGTGGCCACAGTGTCTGATGGTTCTAGAGCCTAATTCTGCCAGCAGTATACGTACGGCTCCCACTGACCCGCGCTGCAGCAGATTACACATTGTCCCATTAATTCTTCCACCCTGAGTTAGCATTTAGTTCTTCCAACACACGTTCAAATGAATAATGTCCTGTGGACTTCTATTTGAATAACACTATAACCTTCAATAAGACTTTACATGAAGAGAAATGATTGAGAGCCTGAAGTATGGAAAGGGAGACAAGACCACTGAGGGATGCCTCTACAGCTTTGTCCTACCAGGGAATAAAGAATGAAGCCTTTCTAAAGACCATTGACAAGTGGTGTTCCTCAGGGGTCAGTATTGGGACCAGTGCTGTTTAACATCTTTGTTGGTGACATGGACAGTGGGGTTAAGTGCACCTTCTGCAAGTTCACCAACAACACCAAGCTGTCTGGTGTGGGATGCCATTCAGAGTTACCTTGTCAGGCTTGAGAGGTGGACCTGTGCAAACCTCGTGAAGTTCAAGGTCATGTGCAAGGTCCTGCACGTGTGTCAGGGCAATCCCAAGCACAAATACAGACTGGGTGATGGGTGGATTAAGAGCAGCCCTATGGAGAAGGACTTGAGTGTGTTAGTGGGTGGAAAACTGACTGTGAATCAGCAACACGAGCTCACAGCCCAGAAAGCCAGCTGTATCCTGGGCTGCATCAAGAGAAGTGTGGCCAGCAGATCGAGGGAGGTGATTCTCCCCCTCTACTCTGCTTTCACGAGACACCCCCTGCAGGGCTGTGTCCAGCTCTGGGGCCCCCAACATAAGAAAGACATGGACCTGCTCGAGTGGGTCCAGAGGAGGCCACAAAGATGATCAGGGGGCTGGAGCACCTCCCTTATGAGGACAGGTTGAGAGAGTTGGCATTGCTCAGCTTAGAGAAGAAAAGACTTCAAGGAGACCTTATAGCGGCCTTCCAGCACTTAAAAGGAGCTTACAGGAAAGATGGGGAGGGAGTCTTTATCAGGGAGGGTAGTGATAGGGTGAGGGGTAATGGTTTTAAACTGAAAGGGGTAGATTCAGATCATATATAAAGAAATTCTTCCCTGTGAGAGTGGTGAGACACTGGAACAGGTTGCCCAGAGAAGTTGTGGATGCCCCCTCCCTGTCAGTGTTCAAGGCCTGTGTGCTGCATGTATGCATTATTTTGGTTTAGATCATGGGTGCATTTTTAACTCAGATCTCTGGATCACTCACTGTGTTCTGGTTCACATCAACAAGCAGTTATAAAGTACATGAACTGGCTTTCTTTCAGGCAGGGCTAAACCAGAAGCAGTGGTCCAAGAACACGTACAGAGTGTTGGAGCTGCTGGTGGACATTGGATCCATGAGAGCAGACAACAGGGAACCTGAAATAAACTCTCCTGATATACTTATTATACAGGTTGGCCAGGCTGGATGGGGCTTTGAGCAACCTGGTCTGGTGGAAGGTGTCCCTGCCCAAGGCAGGGGGGCTGGAACTAGGTCGTCTTTAAGGTCTCTCCCAACCCATACCGTTCTATTATTCCATGATAAATATGTGATTCTGATTTACCTCATGAATTAGCAATGCAGTTAAAGAAATATGTCATCTCTTCCTGTCATTGCTTTTTAGAGAGTACTTTTCCTCTGGTCTTGTCTTTTACACTGTGTCTTCTCCTTACTACCCAGTGATAGGGACTATTTGGATGAAAGGAAGCTAATGTTTATCACTTATCACTTGATTTAATTTTTATTCACATATATGCTGTGATTGGAATTTCATTTATATAGCTATCTGAAACTTAAATTCTCTTCTCACTATTCCTTTCACTTATCCATCCCTATGTTTGACAAGAAGTATTTGCCCCTTAACCCTTTTCAGTCACGTTTCCAGCTCTGGTAACATAATGCTGTCTCGTGCTTCTGCTTATCTCCACAGAGTCTGAATAATTTCCAAAATTAGTGTTTTCTGGGTAGTGTCTAGAAAGTTCACTTAATCATTTCATCAAGCATGTGCAGAAATGGTGAAATTAGCATTTATAATAACATATTCTAAAGGAACAAGGAGATCTGCTTACAGCTTATGCCTAGAGGCTGTTTGATAGTGGGGCTGTGATCCTCTGTAGATTTTGCAAGCTGTAGGAATTATAGGGGAAAAAAATAAAGCTTCCATCAGGGAGCGAGGGCCAGATCCACCTCAGTGATTCTGTGTGCTGCATGTATGCATTACTTTGGTTCAGATCATGGGTGCATTTTTGACTCAGATCTCTGGATCACTCACTGTGTTCTGGTTCACATCAACAAGCAGTTATAAAGTACATGAACTGGCTTTCTTTCAGGCAGGGCTAAACCAGAAGCAGTGGTCCAAGAACACGTACAGAGTGTTGGAGCTGCTGGTGGACATTGGATCCATGAGAGCAGACAACAGGGAGCCTGAAATAAACTCTCCTGATATACTTATTATACAGGCATTGAACTCTCTGCAGCTGCTATTCTGTGCTTTAGATCCACTCCTACAGGGCTGTGCTACACACAAATGCAGCCATCATATGTATCCATTGAAACAAACTGAGCTCTGAACATGATAGATGCCAAAAGCATTGATGGTCCTTGCATGAAAATTCAAAGTCATTATCTCTCTGGCTTTCTGACAAATATCAGAACCAAAGTAATGAATCATTTATTTACTCCTTTAAAGCAGTTTTATTTTGACTTTATTTAATCATGTAAAAACTAAATCTGTTTTTCCCTCCGGTTCATTAAATATGCAGTCTCTTATAGATTGCATATTGTGCTGATTTGGGACCATATTAGCCAAGGAAGTCTGTACGTTATTCTATTTGCAGAATGTGCTGACCTTGAGGAAATTTATTTTAACCCTGGTGAATTTGTTGGTTTGGGGATAATTCATGGGCCTCAGAAGGTTCACAGATAAAAATGCTGCTTTGACCTCCAAAGTGCTCATCACTAAAGTCATTATGCAAGTTGGGAACTTTTCAATCCCTTCAAAATGCATCATCTAAGAGCATGCTATTTGCTTGTCACTCTATATTATTCCTATCTGAATGTCTTTATTATCTCCTCATTTTCC
This sequence comes from Strix aluco, assembly GCF_031877795.1. NCBI lineage: Eukaryota > Metazoa > Chordata > Aves > Strigiformes > Strigidae > Strix > Strix aluco. The sequence continues at coordinate 31,745,069 of NC_133971.1, forward strand.
ATAGCATCATATGCAAATGACTCACGCCCACCTTCAGCGCCCTTCACAACTATAACCTTCTGTGTAATCAATTTTTTTTGCTTTTCCCTTCAGGTCTATAGTGGTAAAACCCTGAGTGACTGAGTATTCAGTGGTACAACAACTCTCGGTATCCTTCTGTACAGAATAGTCTCTTTTTCTGTGGTATTAGTTCCTGTGGCAAACCATAACATATCACATCCTGATGTCCATCCCTGCACAACTATGCAGCACAGTTGCATGGTTTGCAAGGAATCGGCCACGAATCTTACTAGGTTAGCTGCAGTCTGACAGAGATTTTATTTATTTATTTATTTATGTATTTATTTATTTAAGGAAAAGAACCTGATTCAGATTGTACTGATAGAGCACAGAACTATTCAGATTTGCGCTTGCTGCACTTCCTCCTTCATGCCTGCTGTTTGCAATAACCACTTATGGTCTCTTTGTTTCACATCAGATTGTGTGTTCTTTGGGATCAAGATTTTGTTTATAACTGTGCTCATCAAACAGTACAGACGGCATCTCTGGGCAGTGCTATCAATCCAACAGTAAACCATGTATTGACACTGTGTGAATTCCAATCCTTGGTTTGTCCAACTGGGTTAATCATACTATATTGTTGACACATCGCTTCTGAATACAGCATGTAAACAATTATCTCTGAGTTTAATGCTCCAGAAAGTCAAAGAATGCTATATTTGTTTATATTCATGCTCTTCCATCCTGAAAGAAAATGACGTGTTGTTAGGAAGCCTGGCTACTGAAAAACAGCATTGACACAGAAAGTGGGCAGTTGATGACACTAGCGTGGCAGAAATTTGATTATTTAAAAAAGAATGAGGATGTCTGAGAAGAAAAAAGTGCATATAGGCACATATTTTCCATGCCAGCAGTCCAAAGAGCCTTTCTTATTGCTTTTACACAGAAAAGTGATGAGTTTCAGGGTGGTTGGAGGGAGTCTTGAAACATCTATTTTGTCAACCTTTTTTGATACATTTCTTAAAACCCCTCATCTTCTGTTAAAAAAAAAAAAAAAGATTGTTAAAGCCAAGGATTAAAAAAAAAAAAAAAAAAAAAAGAAAAAGAAAAAGAAATGTAATTTGTAGTTTTATTCTGGTTATTTCACTGAGGAGAAAGTAAAATGCTGAGGTTTGTCCCTATGTTGAACTGGTCTTGTTTTCTCCAAACATTATGATATGTTGACTAAGTTTATCAAAGGAGCTGGAATGTGAAAAAAAAAATACTGACTGGTAAAAGGAACAGGCTGAATTTGCCCTGTCCTTTGGTATTATTTTTGTTTATTGAAAGAATTTGCCAGCTGATGAATTTTCTCCAAAAATCAGAGGCCATTTTATACATTTGGATATTAGGATTTTGCTGGATTACATCTGTTTATAAATGCATGTATATATTTTTTTATACAAAAGAGTTTGCTCTAATTAAAATACTGCTCTTCTGAAGTGTTATAAAAATCATCAATATGATTTTCATAAAAGGAATACTAAGCATCCACACATTTGTCCTTGGAGTTTCTTGTATTGCAATTCTTAATTTTTTAGGAGATTTCCTATGTGTTAGTTCTCAATACACAACCTTGTGTCTGCCAGACAAAAAACAGAAAACAAAGAAAATGAGGTAAAGAGCTACGGCTTGGTTTCCATTAGCATTAAGAAGAGCACCTTCATTTGGATTTAGTTGAACCACTCTTATTCAAATTGATATGAATTCACTCATCTAAATGGATTGGAGCCATGTGTGAATACTTGTATATAGAAGAACTATATAAGAATCCTTTTATATTAAAATAAGAATTGCCTAAATGAACAGCATACAAACCTCTTTTTATGTGCAGGTACTTCAGCATATAGCCCTTTTACAGTCAGTGTAGTGAAATAAGAGTAACACCTTCTTCAAAGCAGCTTTAAGAACAGGGAGTTACTAAAAGTAAAAGCAAAGTAAAGAAAGCTTTTGGTTTGGTTGAGAGAATTAATATTGTCAGTTCTAATAAGAGCAGTCCATGTCTAGAAAGATCCACTAAAGTCCTTATCAGATCATGCACATCTTTAATAATGTCAACACATGTATGTGTAACAGAGATGAAAGTTCTTTGAAGATCAGGGTCTTTCCTATGGAAGAAAACTTAAATTTTTCTTCATCTCAGTGATAGTGCAAAAAGAATTGCTGGATTCTTTGTTCAGATAAATCTTGGGATAAACCTAACCTGTCAATTAAACATAACATGAAATGAAAAAGTTAAGATGCCAGAAACAGTGAGTTAGCTGCATGTTATGGCAAATGAATTAGGCACAGTTTTACTGAAATTGTGTTTAACTATTATTTACTTTCAAAATTGGTAGAATCAGGTATTCACAGTAAGGCAAAGGCTAATTACATTGGTGATTTCCCTCCTTTTCCTGTCTTGTATCATTCATATTGCACCTGTATATGATTGTTCATCAGAACAATCCAGTTGCGCAGTGAACATTTCCATTTTCTGTCTGCAGGTTTAAGCAAATTCTGACTATTCTGCAACTCAGGACTGGAAACCAAGACAAAGAAGGAAAACCAGTTATTTTCTGTAATAATTTATAACTATGTGAGAAGATGCTAGGAGAGTTAACGGACAACTTTTTCACTCCATGTAAATTTTTCATGAGTGGTGTAATTTAGATGTAAAATAGAATATATTTTCAAACCTGTCATCATACCTCTTATGTTTCTCATCATTTCTAACACCCTAATGTCTGCTATACAGTCATTGTTCTCTAAACCTTTCCTGTTGTAAAATCTCTCCATTTTTAGTCAGTAATTTTTGAAGAGTTTTGCAACTTCTTTGAGCAAAAGCTTTTCCGTGCACTGGAAGATGATTGAAGAAAAGAAAAAAAAAAATGATACTGTGCCAAGTGGAAACATTATAGTTGCCCAGAATTAGCTTACCTCTGAAACTTGATAGGAGGACAATTCCAGTACAGCTTCTTTAGAAGACTTGGAGGAAAACCTCGTCTCAGTGAAAGCATGAGAAAAAAATCATAGAATAATAGAATAACTCAAGTTGGAAGGGATCCATAAGGATCATAGAGTCCAAATCCCTACTCTTTGCAGGACTACCTAAAAACAAACTGTATGACTAAGAGTGTCATCCAGACACGCCTTGAAATCTGACAGGCTTGGTGCCTTGACTGCTTCCCTGGGGAGCCTGTTCTACACTTTCAGTGAAAAACCTTTTCTTAATATCCAGTCTGAACTTCCCTGATGCAGCTTCATTCCATTTCCTCATGTCCTATTTCTGGTCACCAGAGAGAGGAGATCAGCACCTCCCCCTCCACTGCCCCCCTTGAGGGAGTTGTAGACTGTGATGAGGTTACCCCTCAGCCTTCTCTTCTCCAAGCTGAACAGACCAAGTGACCTAGGCCTTTCCTTGTAAGTCTTGCCTTTGAGACCTTTCACCATCTTAGTCTCCCTCCTCTGGACACACTCTAATAGTTCGAGGTCCTTCTTATATTGAGGCACCCTAAACTGCACAGGGTACTCAAGGTGGGGTTGCACCAGTGTAGTGTAGAGTGGGACAATCACTGCTCCTGACCAGCTAGGCATGCTGTGCTTGATGCACCCCAAGACATGGTTGGCTCTTGGCCGCCATGACACACTGTTGACTTATATTTAACTTGCCATCAACCCAAACCCCAAGATCTTTTTCCATGCGGCTGCTCTCTAGCCTCTCATCTCCAAATTTCTGTGTATAACCAGGATTACCCCATCCCAGATGGAGAATCTGGCACTTGTTAAATTTCACATGGTTGGTGATTGGCCAGCTCTCTAGTCTATCCAGATCTTTCTGTAAGGCCTCTCTAGCCTCAAGGGAGTCCCCAGCTCCTCCTAGTTTAGTATCATGAGCAAACTTACTTAATGTACATTCAATAACTGTATCTAGATAATTTATAAAAACATTGAAGAGCACTGGCCCTAAAATTGAGCCCCAGGGAACCCTGCTGGTGACTTGTTTGTCATACATCTTCATCATGTCAGGCTTGGTGGAGAATCAAAGTTTAATTTTGATTTCTATTTAAAGGAAAATTCTGACCTAGATTTCCCATTGTCATTCCAGCATCATGTACATCTTTTTGGATGACCTAAATGATTATCCAAGCAACATTTTCAAAGCTAGATATAGATAGGAAAAAAAAGGAAAAGAGACCAAGAGTTGGTAGAAGAAGAAAAAAACCCAAATCAGAGTAGTTTCACCAGCTAGTACTAGTTCCAACTAGTAAGTCATATGTTGAAACACTGATGTTCTAGAAATTTCAGGTTTGTTTTGTTTAATTGCCTCTAAAAAGACTGGTATCCTTAACTCATTTTTAGAAAGTTTGGCTGGCTATGGTTGGAAATATTCAGTCTGAAGTCTATGAACCTGATATTACTCTACATGATCTGAAACAGATAATAGAACATTATCAGTAGATAACAAATCACTGATTCTTGCATATGTGAGGAGAAAATAGAAACGTTTCTTATAAATGAGTAGACGCCTCAGTGAAAGGCATTCCCTGAGTTTTGTTCTCACTGGTGTCCTCTTGACTGCACTAGAAATTAGAAATTCTTGTAAAATATTCTAAATTGGCCCTCTCTACAGAGAAAAAGAAAAAGAAGAGAGAGGAGAGGGACAGGGGCAGGGACATGGAGAGGAAGAAAGAGAGAAGGAAGGAGGGAGGTGAAAGGAGGAAGGGGGAAGGTGGGGTTGTAAAGTTGTAGTTTTCAGACTTCCCCTGTGTATTGGGTTTGTATGGCAAGGTTTTGGTAGTGGGAGGGCAACAGGGGTGGCTTCTGTGAGAACATGCCAGAAGTTTTCCCCATGTCAGAGAGAACATATGTCAGCTAGATCCAAGATGGACTCACTGCTGGCCAAAGCTGAGCCAATTGGAGGCCATGGTAGTGCCTCTGTGATAACATATTTAAGAAGGGGAAGTAATGGCTGTGCAACAGCAGCTGGAAGATAGGAGTGAGAAAATCTGAGAGAAACAACTCTGCAGACACCAAGGTTAGTGAAGAAGGAGGGAGAGGAGGTGCTCCAGACACCAGAGCAGAGATTCTCCTGCAGCCCTGGTGGAAGACCATGGTGAGAGGGCAGGCTGTCCCCCTGCAGCCCATGGAGGTCCACAGTGGAGCAGATGTCCGCCTGCTGTCTGTGGAGGACCTCACACTGGAGCAGGTAGATGTACCCAAGGAGGCTGTAACTCCACAGAAAGCCCACACTGTAGCAGGTTTTCTGGCAGGACTCATGACCCTGTGGGGGACCCATGCTGGAGCAGTCTGTTCCTGAAGGACTGCACCCTGTGGAAGGGACCCACGCTGGAGCAGTTTGTGAAGAACTTCAGCCCGTGGGAAGGACTCACATTGGAGAATTTCATGGAGAACTGTCTCTCATGGGTGGGACCCCACACTGGAGCAGGGGAAGAGTGTGAGGAGGAAGGAGCAGCAGAGACAACATGTGATGAACTGACTGCACACTGGTTCTCTGTCCCCCAGCGCTGCTCAGGGGAAAGAGGTAGAGAATTCGGGAGTGAAGCTGAGCTCATGAAGAAGGGAGACGTGGGGAGAAGGTGTTTTAAGATTTGTTTTGATTTCTCATTATATTACTCTGACTTTTGATTGATGGTATATTAAATTAATTTCCCAAGTTGAGTCTGTTTTGTTGGTGACTGTAACTGCTGAGTGATGTACCTGTCCTTATCTTGACCCACCAGACTTTAATCATATTTTCTCTCCCCTATTCAGTTGAGGAGGGGAAATGATAGAGCCGCTTGGTGGACACCTGACATGCAGTCAAGTTCAACCCACCACTCTCTGAACCAACAGAAAATAGAAGTGAACCCAAGAGATTAAATTAGAACATCACTCTGTATATGGTTTCACACTACCCTAACACTTTCAAGTAAATGAATACTGTGTCCCCACGTCACAGCTCTGAAAAATTAGATTGCCAGTTAAGTGACATGATCAAGATGACACAACAATTCAGTGGTGGATCCAAGATTTGGACCTTCTCACTTTGCCTGGCAGGTGAGACTTGCCCATCTCCCATGTTATTCATGAAGACACTTCATTTCGTTGTCTCCCAGAGTGTCTGTGAAGTGGAGCTGTTATGGAGACTGGTGGGTGTCCCCATCCAATGTCAGGGGAGGTTTCGATACGATCCCAAGAGCGAGATTAAGACACAAACGAGGTCAAATGCCGTATGCCCAAAACAGGCTTTTTATTATTAAAGAAGTGAAGAGGGGTAGCGATAGGACAGAATGGAAGGAAAAGACAGAAATAAAGCAAGGATGCGGGATAGGGCTGCAAGAACAGTCACCACCATGGATCCAGCAGTGTCCCGTTGGTCCTCAGTCTTCAGTTCTTCGGTGGTGGGTGCACACGGATCTGGCTTTGGTGGTAGATGCACACAGAGAAAATTTTCTGCTACCTTTTTAAGTTCATCGTATTGGCTGATTAACATATCTGCTCACCTTTAGTTTTTTTTTTCTCTGGTCCCACAGGTTTTGTTGCATCTGGTTTCTGGGCAGGAACGTTTGCCTCTTGTCAGTTCATTAGCAATGCAGGCATGGGGTCTGGCCTACACAATAGGGCCACAAATGGCTACGGAATGGGGCCAACTCAGCACACCTCTGCCCCTTTGAGACTTATCTACGGAGTCTGACAATGCAACTGCAAAGAAGTGTGGGGGTGCATCCTTCAATACACTCCCGCTTCTCTTGGCGACATCCCCCAGACCAATTCACAGGCTGCAGCAGCTTGTCTTGGAGGTTTGCACAGACAAAAGCAAGCTTTGAGACACTCATAGGACATTTCAGTCTCTCACAGTGGGAAACAAGCATGACACTTAACTGATCGATTCAAAAATGCAAAGTATTATCACAGAATCTTTTAAATGTGAATGATCTGCACATGTGTGAATGATGTTACTGGAGGATAACATAGCAAAATTGTGGAGGAGCAGGAAATATTTGCCTGCTATCTCAGAGTCTTCAACAAAGCTCAGAAGACCTAGTCAAAACTAATCCTGGATTTTTTTGACTCGAACTGAAGTTGTAGATACTGAAGGCTGGGGGCTCAATCACTAACATACACCAACCTGCCAGTCATAGTCTAGAGAACATGGCACTGCCTGGACACAGAATTTTTTGCACAAATTTTCCAAAGGGAGTTAGGATCAACTGACATGGAGATTTCCTGACTTTTTCAGTTCAACTGTTGAAGCATCTCCAAAATACATGCAGGCTGCTCTTGACTATCATGGACAATAAAGAATGACTCCCAATTGTAAGAACATATTATATTAAGAGCCAGTTTCCATAACAGATTATTATGGCTGAGAGAAAAATACTTTCTATGTTTTTTTATAACACAATCTCTTTATTAGTTCATTTTGAAGAACCTTATTCCAGGAATTTTAAACAAGCTAACCAATTGTATTTTAAACAAAAGCGTATACTTCTACAGTCATCTGTGCAAGGTCAGTTTTCAAAAAAGTATGTGCACACAAATCACTATGTATCAATTACTGCATGTGCAAACTAAACCTTTGTATATCCGAAGTACTAATCAACCTCTCAAATCCTATTTAAGTGAGGAAGAATTAGATTTATAGCAAAGCAAATTTTTGTGCAAATATATTTACATGTAGTTCAGTTTTGCGGCTTTGAAAATATGGCTCATGATGTGTATGGTAAGCAAGGTCAAGGATGGGTAGCATGTCACTGGTGGAAAGAAATAAAAAATATTCTAGCAATTTCCAATTAGTCCAGTGTTATGATCTGAAGAATGGATGTGAGTAGATCTTACTCATCAATTCTGTTTGGTCTTCCAATATGTAGCAATCTCAAATCATAAATTCTGTTTAATTTCAGAGATCATCTGTCTTGTCTTATAACCACCATAATTATAAAGACTGAAAAAATGAGAATAGTCAGGAGCAAGTCTCTCTTTTGGGAGTAGAAAGACAGATGCATTGACATGCTTCTACTCACAGAGAAACACCCTTAAGCTAGAAGCTGATTATTCTCCAGAAAAAGTAAATTAGTGTATTAGTTTAATGCCAAAGGTCTCCTTCAACTGCATGAATACAAAAGAGAAGAATTATTTCTACCACATGTTGTTGACCATTCTGGACAGTGACTTGCAGTGGACTTTCTCCATTGCTTCTGTCTTATAGTATGTCTCTTCCAGTGTGCCTTTCTTCCACAACCATGACAGAAGAAACAAGTGTATTGAAACATGTTCTTCTCAAGGCTGTGTTATCTCCCTGGATCTTCATATCTCACTCAGAGAGTTTGCATGAATCATCAGGCACATCTGCCTCATGCAATTAAGTGAAGTGAAAAAATCTTAAAGCCAACACCAAATCCAAACTAACAAGTTGATAAGGGGGAACCAGGAACTATTGTTTATTTGTAAGTAGTTTTAAAATGTACCTCTCAAAGATGAGGAATAACTAAGTTATAGCCTCATAAAATATCTCAGAAATAATTTTGGACAAACAAATAGTGATTCTTCATGGAAAAGAAACTCAACAAGAAAAGAGATGCTTACAGATTCCAGGAGGGAGTGTCAGAAATAACCAAGACTTGCAGAAATGCAAGGCAGGACTGTCTCAGAGCCACAGGTGTTTGAAAACATACACAATACATCGTGCATACATGGTAGAGCTTCCCAGAGCTTGGGAACATGGGCATCTGGGGTTCCTGGCTTACTGATGATCCTAAGGAGAGACACCTGAAAGCTTAACTCCTAGCAGATCACCTCAAGTGCTGAGTAAATGAAACGAAAACCTGAAAGTTTGTCAGATAAAGTTGTATTGTTCTGAAAGCCTTTCAGTTTCCACAAGAAAGTGTTCCCCACCCCCAAAAAAATTGTTGGGACTTTTCTGATTTTAAAGCAAGCTCCATTTGTGAGAATTTAGTTAGTAGGGACATTGAGATCCTCTAACTGAACATGCAAAACATTCTGTTGTAATATTATTTCTATGAACAAGCAAGGCAAAATATGAAATGTATAGAGGAAAGAGAGAACTAAGCACACAGGAAAATTACAAAGAGGGATTTTCCTGCATTTTCTAACACAGTAGTATAATAATAATACTTTAGATATGATCATATGATGTTATACAATGTGCAAGTCCTAGTTTAGATAATTAAAGTAACATTTTAAAAATGCATTCCGGCTAGCAGGGAGGATTATTGGTTTTAATCTTCAAAAGATCAGATATAAAAAAAATTAATCTTTCTATTGCTTGTATTTAACTTGATATAAAATTTTGTCTTTTTTTCATCTAAAAATATACAAATACCTTATATATCAAACAATTAGTTTGCAAATTTCTTCAGCAAATCTTCACAGTACTAAGATAGCAAAGCAGGAAAATGTCTTATTTACTAAAAGAATCAGCAGTTTTCTGCAGGCTTGCTTAGATTCCTCTCTGCGGGAACTATGTCTAATTCAGATTAAATGTCATTGATTTCCCTGTAGGATCTCAGAGAATCTGCAAAGGCCCTTTCCTGCAGGGAATTTCACTTGTCACTGGTCACCACAGCACATCAAAATGGTGCATACATTCTGTGTGATTTAATTAAACATAATTATGCAAGTTAAGAAACACACTTAAAGGATTGTACTTCAATGAACCCTTTGCTCTACCTTTTAACAGTTATCCACATCACTTAACATTATGTTTATATGATAAATAGCAGATAAGGTACAACTGCACATAGAAAAGATGTGCACAAAATGGAACTACAGGGAGGAAGATATCCTCCTAGCCTTTAAAAATAATTCAAATCATACAGGAACAACTAGGTAAGAATTTTAGTGTAATAGAAAAGCAAAACCTAGTTTTAAATTAAAAAACCTTTTGCACCCATAATCTCCCAACTCTGCTCTGCTTTTCTTTTCTAACAAGAATACTTTTTCTGATTATCTGCACCATAACCATCAGCTGTTAGCTTTTGACAGCTGAAGAAAACCCTGCCTAGAAGTACTATAACAGTACTGTTTGGGAGTCAGGTGAAATGAAGAATCTTTTTATAAAGTTCTAACGCACACACTCAAAAAAAAAAAAAAAAAAAAAAATCAGAAACCAGACATTCACAACTGTCAGCTTTATAGGGCCCCTGCGAGGCAGCCTTGAAAGCAACCTTCGGCATCTGCTCCTCCAATTTGCATAAGTAATTGGTAAGTGATTAGGAGCACACGCTGACAAAAACAAGCTCAGCATGTGATGAAGTAGGCTGATTCTCTTGATTCAAATTACACTGAATTTCAGAAAGATTCTGAAAGAATGATTATTTATTTAAAGAGTTTATGACCTTCAGGTTAACAGATATACATAACCTCCCTCAAGACCTATGTTCCTGAGGGTGATAAAACGGCTAGTTGACAAACACAGAGCAAGGGACAGAGCTTTCATTGCAGCCAGGGCAGGTTTTTGGGACTTAACTTCCACAGGAGACCACTGTAACCTCTAGCTTATCCCACAAAATGCACAGGTTCACTTTTGGAATTCATTCTTACCAAGCAACATGATGGGATGAGAAGCAACAACACAAAAAAGAAAGCCTCCTATAAACTACCTTTCACTCCAGGGAAGAGAAAGGACTGTGTCAAGGCTGTTATACTAATCCACAGCTGCAGGTTTGGGACTCATAGCTTCAGTCAACCCTGACAAGTTCACCAGTAAAAAAAGGATTTTATTTTATTTTTTAAGCTTCCTTCTTTCTCAGTGCTGTCTAGTCAAGGTGTACCTTCACTTCAGAGTTACCCATGCACTGGCACTTCTTTTCTGTATAACAGTCAGCCTCACTGAGATGCCAGCACCACACAGCAACATCAGATCTATTCTGGAGACCTCAGCTGGAGCTGTTCACATGGTACTGAGACAACAGTGCTGTGACCCCAACTCTTTGAAAGTACACAAAACCCCCTTAATTTCTCATTGTACATCTCAGCAACTGCCTTTTCCTCCCACAAGCATAGAGTTTGAGGACTCACACACTTAGCTGTGCCATCCAGTCAAAGCCAAACCACAGAGTAGGTCTCTGTGTGCGGAGCATCTATGGCTTGGGGAGACCACTGACTACAGTGCCTTGACTGACTTTGAGATGTTGTTGAAAAAGGTGGGCAGGAGGTATATAGTGTGCCCTAACCTCAGTATGGTTTGAGATCATATTGGCAGGTGATACTTTTGTCACACTGCAACAGGGCTCTGAGAGGCTGAGTCCAGACCCTGTGCTGCCCTGCAGGCTGCTGTGGCAAGGCAGGACCCACAGGATGCTGTCAGTGGGAGATATGTTACTATTCCTTTCCTCCCTTCCCTTCCCATTTTGACTGGTAACAAACACAGCAGACAACAGAAGATCTGGGTGCTCCTGAGACAGGCCAGTCACCCTGCAGGTGCAGCTCTCCCCTCAGTTGTAAGAATTTGTGTGGAGCAACATTTCACTTGCCTGAGGATGCAACGAATGTTCACAACAGGCCCTTTAAAACAGCTCTGCTCCTGGTAAAAGGAAAATGGCAATTGAACCTTAAGCTGGAAATGGAGGAGAGGGAGAGATAATTATACTGAGGGATGAAATGACCTATAATTAAAATAACATCATTTTCAGAAATCTTGTTTTGCAGTAGAAAATCATAATAACAAAACAAATTTGAAGACATTATCTACAGAAACACAAACTGAAGTGATAATTTTGTTTTTCCATTTGACATTACTTCTCACAATATTCAAAGTCAAGGCAGAATTCATGAGAGTACTACTAACCTGCTGTAATTACTAGAGCCAGTCACATTAAAATTATTTCATCACCTCAGTGGTAACTGAGTGAACATGGGTTTAGTTTAATTTGGGCAGTTTCATATCCCAAGAATTTGCCTTTGACTTTTGTTGAAAAATATGGATAAGATATATGCAAATAACATTTCTCACAATGATGATAATCTGCATCATTTAGGCAGAAGCATGGAGTTTCACAAGTTATGAGAAATCTAAAAGCAGAATCCTTTTTTCTTTGCTACTTATGACCACTTCTGCTCTGCTCTGTACTGCAGCAGAAATTCTTCTTCAAGCATTCTTTCCACTCATTACATCACAGTGTATCAAAACATATAACAAACGTATCTCCTCCTGGTCCTTCCCTTCCCCTTATTATTGACAACTTGATGCTTGTGTGAGAGAGGAAAAGGTGAGCAGGGCATAGGATGTAAAATCATTTTTCTTGTCCACTGTCCTATATTTGGACTATGTATACAAGCCTCTTCAGAAACTGTCATTCATGTGTTTGGGTGCATGCTGCTTTCAACCATATGAAATTACACAGAAAAAATTAGTAATTCCACATAGTCTGTTACATTCGCACTAGGGAGACTCTGTGGCTATTCAGGGTGAGCAAAATTTGCTACATTTTAGTTGCCAGCTGAGGTGGCTGGGATGCAAAGACAGCTGCAGGAGCAACAGAGACTTTTTTTCAGTGGTTACACCAGTTACTTCTGTGGCCAGAATACAACCTTCCCGATATTAGGTACTGAAAAAAGAGAAGGGTTATAAGTCAGCATGAAATGGCTTCAGTGAACATCTGCTGTAAGCTGTCTGTGTGGCAGTAGATGAATGTGAACTCTTGGAATTAATCAAGCAGGGCACGACCTTACTGAAACATTTATGAAAAAGCAGTTGCACACCATGGCAACAGTCTCTTCTCTCTCTTTCTCAGAGGCAGAGGGTGGGTCTCCACTAGCCACAGCTTCCACTCTTCTCTGGGGAACAAAAGGGACAAGGAATGCTATTGATGTAACTGTTTTCCTGAACTGCACAGGTCACTCTTGAGCATTTGGGCTGATGAATACCTGGTCTTCCTGATGGTCTGTAAGCAGCTGTGTAGAGCTCTCACAGTGTACTATATAATTTTGCTGATAGTCACAAGCAGGCAGGCTTCATAATAGTCACAGTGAAAAAGAGATAACCCTGTACTTTATTAATTTGGTGTCAAATAGCACCACTTCAGAAAAACAGTCTGTGAGTTGTGGTGTTCCTTTCCATTTCACTTCACTCATGGTATAATTTTCAGTGCTTTCTGGAGGCCAGCAGATCCCAGTGAAGGGTAGGGTTGAATTGATGTTTGTGCTGAGCAGGCGCCTCTTGGGCTGTGCTAGAGGGAGGTCGTAAAGTTCTTAATCTCAGACCTTCATTTTCATGCATGCTAAATTTGCACCCTCAACAGAGAGCTTGGCATAGATTAAGCTTGTTCACATGGCCACTGATTTGGTTTTCACTGCAGCTTCTGATACGGCTGATAGTCACTCTTCATTACAAAACTAAGGCTGTCAGTGCTATCTCTGCTATGGTGCATGAAGTGTTTCTCTTGGCTTTCCATGCAAGCTGGTCTGTGTATTTTCCAATTTTCCATAATAGCTTTCCCACTGTTCTTCATGTTATACATGTTTATTTTGTACTATGTCCTTATCTTCATCAGTAAATTCAAAGAGGAGTGACAGGTCAATTGGCACTTGCCTCAAACTTACAAGTAGCATCATCTATGAAAAACTAACATTAAAGTGTGTGGGGGTGAATAGCAGGGAAAATCAAAAGACTTAATTTTTCACTGGAAAAAAACATACTAAAAGGTTACATACATTATTAGAACAATCAATGCTGGTTGTTTGAAAGTATATCTCTTCCTAAAAATACAAGGTAGAGATCTTCTGGTTTATGACAGTGTTTAAATGCATGTTTTCACACATAATCAGGTTAACCACTGCCCCATTTTCTGTTATGTTTTGTGACTATTAATCACTGCCAAGTGATACTTTATTTGTCCTCCTCCAAAACATCACTCTTTCTTTCAGAAGACCAGGCAAAGAGAGAATAAAATTATATGTTTGCATTTCTACCTCAGGGTTTTGTATGCCTCCTGAACAATGTAGGAAAAAATGTTTCAACAGAAATAGTCACCATGTATTTTCTCCTTTACCCCTCCCTTCTAGCCCCCATATTTTCACCAGCTGAAAAAAAAAAAGACGCAAAATTAAGCTGTTACTCTGAAGAATGGCTAGTTTGACTTTGGAGGAGTTAAGGTGCCATGTACCCACTAACTCTGTCCCCTGTTTCCTACTGCAAAAAGAAATCCTATCTGAACTGTAAAATAAACATGTACAGAACAAAGATTGGTGGATCTTGCCTGGATAAATTATCCTGTTTCCCCTAAAATGACTAAACTCAGCCTTTCCTTCAGTAAGGACACTAATAACATTTCTCACTTCTATCCAACTTCTTTTCTCACAATGTGAAAAGCTGGGTATCAGGACTCTGCCCATGTGCATACCTGTTGCACTTAATCATCAACTACCCTGCTTATTTCTACCTAAGTAACACAAAGAATTGATTTGTGTCAAGAGACCGTCATGAGACCCAGTGATTGACTGAACCCCTAATCACCTTCGTAATAAAATATTTGGCTTTTTGGTGCAGGACACCTTCAGGAATAACATTATGGACAGTCCTGGAGATTCCTTCAAGCAGTACTTCCTGTCTATAGACCAACATATCAACACTGTTTCTGTAATTAAATTGTGTTGACAAACCTCACAAGGGCATTTTGCCATCCCAGCAAGTATCTTTTGCTGAAGAATTAATGAAATTGTATAGACAATTTTAAATAAATGGTAGAAGCTTTTCCTAGAGATGCATGAATTGACAGATGCTTTCTACCTAACTTGAAATAACTGATAGAAACAGATCATGTATGTGCTGGAGTGGCCACATAAGATTACACATGATTTGAACTGTAAGCATCTGGCTGAATGGTAGACTGAGCATCTCCTCTGCACTAGCTGAAGATATGGCTGTAAGGACCCTTGCAGTGGAGGCTCCCATCACCATCCACACAGTGACCAACCACTTTCTTTGAAAGATTCAGTTCCCCATGTGAGCCGTATCCTCTGCAAAATAGGCAAATATATTAAGGATTTTCCTTTTGTCCAGAAACTCTTATCTGTTAATGCCTGTACAGCAAAGAACAGGTGAAACCAAACAACAGTTCCAGAAGTTCTTAGGACTATTTGACACAGAACCCACTAACTATAAAGATACCATATGTTTATGTCATCATTTCCTTAATAGATATAAAAGAAAGTATTTTCAATTTATGCTTGTACTCTCTCCTCAATATCAGAATTAAATTTACTGGGGATCTCTGCCATGTTTAAAATGGTATACTTTGCATAATCATCCATCTATTCCTGAAAAAATATGAAGGGAACAAGTTTCTGCTGAATATGAAAATATTAAAAAAATATTTTTCAGAAATATGCTAATTTTAATTTTTAAGGAAAATGTAAATGTAAATATACAATTTCTTCTTTTGTGTTTACTTCATCAGTATCAAATATTTTTTAATTAAATTAAACCCCCTTTGCATGACTAAACCAAACTGTTTTAGTTTAATATTGTCTCATTTTTATTTTTATATTAGCATAAGATCATTGAGTTTCAAAATCTTTGTTGCACATTGCAATGGATAATAAAGTGTAAAATATTGTATTGATTTGAAGTTATCTTAAAATTTCAGTTTCTTTTTGAAAAGTTTTTTTCCTTTTTTTTTTTTTTAATAATCTGGAAGTCCTTTCTTTCTCTGTCTTGCTCAGTCACTCAATTTACTTTTGTCATGTTATTGTCAACATGAATGAGCAAAGTCAGTTGAAAATGTCCCACTTATCTAAAAATGGCATAAAGATCACTCTGCCATTTCTAACTTAATTGAAGCATCACATCATTCTATGAATGATCTGCCTTGCTTTACCCATAACACAAAGTTAGTGTTACCTTTAGACATACATAACATTTACTGCAATGTTCCCTACTGCAGAGGATTAACTGAAGCAAAATATTTTGACATAGTTGAGGCAAAAGAAGGCAAAATATTTCCATAATTTCAAAATCATTGACAAGTAATTCTAAAAATTTTGCTCTATAAAAGATTTCAAAACAATGACTTTTTCTGCCTGAGAAGAAATGGCAAAATGGCACAATTTCCTAAGTAGCAAAATTACATTTTCTTAGCAGATTTGAAAAGCATTTACTGACAGACACTAGGGTAAGTGGTTGTCATACGTTACATGGGAACAAGAGATTTCTCATTTCCTTGGAATAATACAAGTAAGCGGCAGGTAAAGTTTCATTTAGCTCTGATACAGGCCAAAAGTGTAAGACAAGAGAAGTCAAAGAGGGCAGAAAGTTTCCATTCTTTATTAATGGTAAGTAATATAAGTAACTACAGGAAGGCTTTGGACACCAGCGTCCCTTTCATTTCTTTCGTCTTTTTTACCTGTGCTGGAATTGATTCTCACAAGATCCTCATTTCACCATTTGAGCAAAGGGGTAAATCATGGCCATGTCATATTTCATGCCACAAGAGTACACAAAATAACACCTTTCACACTCTTCTAAATGTGCATTTAAACCAGTAGTGAATCAATATTTTATGATCCCATACACTGAGACTAAAAAGGCTTTCTCTCCAGCATGCTTGACCTAAAGGGAAGAAATGAAAAATGGTCTCTAGCTTATCTCTAACTGCCTGCCTAGCATATTAATGCTGAATCTGGAAAAATGGTGAAATTTAAAGTATGCATGAAAGTCAGCCCCTGGGTTGAAGCAGGGAGAGTAATTCAATACTCCATAACCAGCAGTGCCGATTTTGCAATGGACAATCATCAGTAGCAATTGTTGCAATAGGAAACAGGTCCTTGAACTGACAGCTTGATAGGTTAAAAGCTTCTCAGCTCTCTCTGAAACCTTAAAGCCTGAAGAAGAGAACATTATCCTCATTCTGTTTAACTTTCTGATAATCCTTCTTCTTCATTAGGATAAACTGTTGGTCCGTAGACTCACTCTATATACATCCATGTCATTTGTCATTGTCTTACAAAACCCAGAAATGCTTCAAAGATCATTTAACCACCTTCCAGTCCCAAGCAAAGTGTGTATGTATGTGTGTGCAGTATTCAACTTAGATTTAATTTATGTTCTACAACAGCTTAAGGAGCAGCCATGGTCAGAAAACACAAAATGTGTTAACTGAATTTGAAAGTACATACATATATATATGTACACACATACACATTTATACTTACATATAAGTGAAAGTGAAAACATTTAACTAAGGGATGGTTAAAAATACATTGTAACAAAGGCAAAAACCCCAAAACCCAACCCTAAAACATTTCTCAGCATGCCTGAAACCTAGTACAGAACAGATAGATGTGCAACTTCTATTCAGTTCTCCCTAACTCTTGTTAAGATTACTGTGTTTTCTAATGGAGCTGTTACACTAACTTAGGAGAAAAGATTGACTGACATAAGCAACATTTTACTACAAACAAGTAACATCCTACTTTCCTTGATATGGCTAAGAAGGATTATACTGCAAAACAGATGAATGTCAAGCTGGGGAGAGTTACACAAAAAGCTTGAACACTACTGCTGCAAAAGAGGTAGAAAGGTCATCTTTTGGGTAAAGTGAAGGTTAACAATAAAATTGTACCTGATTCCAAATGCTATGAATTACAGGTACTTCCAGGATTTTAACTGTTCCCTTACATTCTCTAAATGTACAGACAAAGTTTCTCCTTCTCATTTCTTCCAAACTGAGAAAGCCCCACATACCTCTGCCTCTCCCAGTCTGGAGAAACAAGTCTTGCTGATGAAGAAGCCTGAGGCAGAAGTTTATATCTCACTACATCTTCCTGACAACAAACTTTTGCAGGGAGAAGAAAGGTAGTCTGCCTCTAAAATACTTTACCATTTACTGTAGGAATATGTCAGACTCCTGTGACGTGAACATAGCATAAATATTTCCTGACTAGTCTAGGATTTTGGTCCTGAGATCACCTAGGAAGCAGCCTGGATACCTGAGGCCAACCCACATAAATGTGTACCATTTGTAACAGCTTCTTTTGCAAGTACACAGTTTCGTATGTGTAGTAAGTTCAGCACTGAAATACCAAGGAAATATGAAGTAATCCATAGGTATATTTTAGACCATTAAAGTAGTTACTTTGAGCTTTGATTCCCATAGACAGGACTCATTACTTTGCTGTATACAGACTGGGGAGGAAAACATAGACTTACCCATTAGATTTTAGGAACAGAAAAATTAGTGAGATAATGCCCATTAAAAATATTTTAAAAATCAAGGGGTTTTTTTTAATCTTTAGTCAGTTGACTTTTCATCAGTGGAAAAACATTCACTGCTTGTTCCTTTTTAATATGAGTTGTGAGTGGACATTCTTGAGGATAACTTCTCAAAGTAATGTGCAGTTCAGTCATTTGAATCTGAAATCAGTTGACAGCGTGAAAGGTTTGCCTCATGAGCATAGACTAGATTTTCTGGAAAAAGGTGAAGCATGAAACACTTTCTCAAGCTTACCACTGGGCTGATTAATGGACATATTCAGCCTTCAATTTTAACAATGGAATTTTCCTTCAAATCCTGTTGAGATCCTACTCTCTCTACAGAGCATAGAAACTCAGATAAATTCTGATTGAAACAGACTTCAGGGATTTCTTTTTAAAGGCTCTTTTCATAGTCACTCTATCTTATCTTTTGTTTTGAGGTGCTTAAAGTTCTCTTCCTCAGATACTGTTCCTCATGTCTGTGGTAGAGCACATGAAGAAATGATAGTCCCCTCCTTTCGGCTCATTTAATCACTTCCTGTGTAATAGACAGTAAGAGTAGAAAAAACCTACATGATTCTGAAGGGCAAGCCTAAAGGAGAAAAGAAACTGGAATATCAGGTGCAATGTTTGTGTCTTATTCACTGCTGGCACTTTGAAAAGCTGTGAAATAAACAGTTCTTTACAAGGCGTAGATGTGACTGAAAATTTAATAGGACTAGTCATCTCTTAGAACTTATCTGAAGTAATAGGTAGACTGTTTGGTCTTTGCTCTGAACCCCAAACAGTACCCATTATCTAAATATCATTTGAATTAAGATAGTATAATAATTCTAGCTGCCTTATCAACTCTGTTAAAATATTCTCACTTTATCACAGCATATTATGGGAAAAATATGTTCTTTAAAAAATGAAATTCATACCAGGCAGAAGGCCCTCTGTTCCACATGAAAGCCACTTATGACATTATAATCCTAGTCCAGATGCAGGATTAAAAAATTTTTTCTTTCTACACTATATTTACCATGTCATGAGTTTGTCTGTGCAGTCATTCTGCATTTGTGTATGTGAGAGCTCACCAAAGGAAGTCAAGGTTGTAACCTTGGTGCAATAGGTTTGATAACATAGGTTCAAATTTGATAACATAGGTTATCAAACCATATGAATAAAGGTTAACTTGGTTAAAACCTGAAAAATAAAATCTTAACACAGCAGAAACAAGTGTACCTATCCAGCAGGCATAAATTTTAGAGAAATAAACAAAGAAGCTAGGAGGAGAATTTGTTAAAAAAAAAATCCCAAATGTCAAACAGCAAATCTCAAACCAAAAAAAAAAAAAAAAAGCCTGTAGCCTCTCACCCCTTTCCTATCTATTTTCTGTTCTCTGTGTGTAACACTGGCAATATAAGGTAAAACAGCTGAAGTTTTGGTGGTATCAATTTTACCAATACTAGAAATAACTGCAGTTGAAAAAGTCAATAAACAGAAAGCAAAAATAAATAAAATTACTCTTGTCATGTTTGGACATAGTCCCTAGGCAGACATGCTTTAAGTGAAAAAGAGTCATGAGCTACAGTGAGGCTTTGACTCTGCAGTTGAGATTTCCATGCAAGTTCATCACATTCCAGACACTTCTCCCTAAGCATATTGCAGACCCTTAATTCTTCCGTTTCATAAAAAATGTCATTTATATTTTAGTTGGATAAATCCAAGAGTAGGTGTGTACTAACAGTTTGCTGGTGGCACAAATTAAGTAGGCAATTAGATAAAGCATAAATAGCAAAATATCTTCTGGAAAAATTGAATGCTCCTGAGAACTGATGTAACAGGGGCAGAACAAAATGCAATGGTGCAACAAATAAAACCATATATTTAGTCCTAAATTTGCTTTTGCGCCAAAGGAAATAAATAGATTAATTAGCTGGAACCAGAGGACAGAGAATAGATCAGAGTGGAACATTTGATCCTAGAACAATCAATGTAGTTGAAGTGAATATATAGCAGATTAGGTATTTCTATTACAAATAGGAAGGTGTTTATGAAATCATTCTTGCCGTTACCAAGACCTCATGTGGGATATAATTTTGTTCAGTCCTATTTGAGAAATACATATTTAGACTTCAAAAGCTGCCCACAACAGAAGTTAAGCAGACCCAGATAATTCACTTTCTTTGTTATGGGTGGAAATTAAGGGGATAGGCAGTTTTAAGGAAAAAAAATGAAGACTGAGAGAGGTTGTAAAGCTGTCTTAGATGTACATGTAGGACCTAAAAACACATGGAAGGAGAAGCTCTGCTTAGGGCAAAGGATAAGTGAATGTGAGGGAATGAGAAGAACTTTAGGCTGGAAGCAGGAAGCAGTTTCTCATGGAAGGGCAAACCTCTAACTCCACCCTCCTTCCCATGTCTTCCCTTGGACACTTACCATATTACAGAGCTTGTTCACTTCTGTTGTGTGATGGAGACTGCATATAACTCTTCTTCTATTTGCCCTGCTTTGGGACTTGGTTCTTCTTAAATTTTATCAGCTGATGTGATGAAATAAACTAGACAAAGCGGATCCCCGTTAGTAGAAATAACTCTCAGGGGTACTGAATAGCAGGCCAAAAACTTACTCTGCTGCTTCTTTTCTGAGCACTCTTAGACATAAATGTCTCTGAAAGTCTGACTCCTACATCGTCACTGTAAAGTTTCATCTCTTATGCAACATTGTATCAGTAATCAACATCTTTTACTGGCTGTTTACATATGTGAAGACATATCGTATTCTACGAGTAGTTTAGCACAAGTTAGACCAAAGTATTAATGAAGCAGTGATAGAGTTGTGTTACGAGTTGTGTAATTATTAAATTTCTATGTAACACTAGCTAATGTAGCACTGGTTAATTTGGATTATGTAATTGTTAAGCCTACCTGTTAACCTTATATATTCCCAGCTCCTGAGTGAAAAATCAGTGTATGAATTTAAGATTCGTTATTTTCTGAGACTATAGCATCCATATCAAAGACATACTCAAGGCCAAATTATGAAGGCCTTTCTCATGAAGATTGTCCCACTGATACCTGAAATGGCAAGCAGTCATCATGTTCCAGTATATCACAGATTATCCATATGGAATTCATACTATCAGGATTGCCTTTGAGGTTGCAATTGAAACATCTTCCTGTGTTACCAAACTTATTAGCAAGAAAGCGCTCAAGAAATAACCTCAATAGAATAAAAAGGAAAACAGCTACACTGTTTCTGTAGTCTGTCTCTTGTGCCTTGTTCAAAATTTTGAGCACAGAGCTCTAACAAAGAAAATAAAAGGCAAAGCTTAACAGAATTCATTCAAAAAAAAAAAAAAAAGTTGCAATCCCCCATTAAGGAGGCTCTCAAATAAATAAACAACCACCAAAAATTAAAAAAATTATTATCAACACAGTTAACTAGCCCTTCACAACTATTCAGTTACAGGTTTGAATGTCCATGAGAGAAGAACAGAAGAACTTCCTAGGGTTTAATGACAACCCAAAATGCAGAACAAAACACCACTTCCTAGGGTTTAATGACAAACCAAAACGCTCTATCATTCACCTAACAAGTGAGGGCTTTCAAACTCGAGGACCTTCTCAGGGCAGCATCCTGACCGAAGTTACCTCAAGGAGTTTCCTTGGGAGGCATCCTGACCCAAGGGGAGAGTCTGCTACCTAAGCTACTCCAGGGGACAAGCTCTAAGTGACTCCCCCAGGTGACTCCATTTATACCCATCCGAATCTGATCTATAGTCAATAGCGGCTCCCATTGGCCAAAGGCCGCAACTACTGTGAAGCCCTGACAACAAAGGCAATCAGTAGCTGTTACACTTCAGCAGCCAAGAAGCCCTGTTTTCATTAGGCAGGTGCACTCCCACAAGCAACTTTTTCTTTTAATCAAATCCTGAGACTGGGAAGTACTTAATTCACGTTTTGTTAATGGCACTCAAAAGTAGCATATATTTCTGACCATAAAAATTCAAGATCATCAAGAACTGTAATGCTAGTCTGTAAGAAAATAACGTTTGAGTGACTAGATAACTTCTGTTTGAAATCATATCCTTCACTGCTGCTGGAACACATAGGACTTGTTTTTCTTCAGTGAACAGATCCATCCAACAATCAATCAGACATGGGGAAACAGGAAATGAGAAATGTAGCTGGTTAGCCCAGATGAAATTGGAATTTTGCAATCACAAATATAAACTTCATTTTCAAAGGCAAAGCAGGAGTAAGTGGAGTATTACTCACAAATCCTGCTGTTATTTGCTTGTATGTAAATCCCTAAACATCTTTTTAATCCACATAACTTTGCATCTAAGTATTGCTTTTGGAGTCTGATCCAAAGTCAGTAGAAAGATCTAGTCTGGTGCCTGCAATAAGGTATCTAAATGTAAAAATTTGCATGTTTTTTTGAACTGTTGAGCAGTTATTATTTCCATTTATTGTTTTGTTTGTGTTTTGTTTTGTTTTGTTTTTTTTTAAAAAAAACATTTAGGACTCATGAACATTGGTCAATTAATTGCGTGTCTTCTCATGGGTTTGGATGGCTAATTCAGGAAACCTAATCTGACCAAAGATAGTGCAGCTATCAAAGATAGTGATAGGTCCAGCTATCACTGCATCCTTTGTATATCAGTCACTGAATCATGACCATAGTCAGTACGTGGTATTAAGTTAATACTGCCATGATTATGTACAAATGGAGTGCAGTTAAATTGTTTGTTAATGTTTTGGCACCATGGTGTGATGGAAACAAGTGCAAGAATGGGGAACACTCATTGACTTTGCAGACGCCCATGTGACTCCAATATTTAATTTCAGACTTGAAAGGGTCTGCTTTAAAGAAGACTGAGAAAATATTTTGGTTTATTAGGGAAAGGAGGAGGAATGGTTTAGCTGTTGTGTAATGAGTGTATTTTTAATGCTAGAATTAGAGGAATGTAAGTGGTTACTGATACTATAATCTTTGTGGTAGCTTGTTTCTAAGGGAGAGGAAGTTGTCTCAGATGTACAGACATACAGGTTTCTGAGGGAGGATGTTCTTCTGATGAAGATGTGTACCTTCTCTTTTGGTCCCACTTACTCCTTTTCCCTCAAAAGAGGGGCGAGAAGTCACAGCACTAGGAAGGAATGACAGGATCACAAAACAGATTTTGCGCTGTCTGAGGTAGAAGTGTACACCAACAGTGCAATTTTTTTTAGGAATTCTTGACAAAAAATTATAACTTTAAGTATAAACTCTTCTAAGATTATTCCAATATCTATAAGGTCAAAAGTGTGTTACTACACGCACAGGAATGAGTGACAACAGGACACACCAGTCTATAGTCCTGAGCTATGCTGTGTCATACACAAGTGGCAAGCAGAAGTTACATATTTACCTTTTCATCCAATATAAAGACCTCACAGAAGTAGCTACTTTAAAGTTTTTATCGAGAAACGTTATTTAAACTGCATGGGAATCTGATTTTCTTTTGTTCCACATCTGTATGTCAGTTATAATGCTCAAGTGAAAGGATCAAGGACAAGAAGAGCAGTGGCATCATGGAAATTACTGTCTTGAGATGCTGAAACTTTTGTCTCTCTGCG
The DNA here is from genome assembly GCF_031877795.1 of Strix aluco. NCBI lineage: Eukaryota > Metazoa > Chordata > Aves > Strigiformes > Strigidae > Strix > Strix aluco. Next base: position 31,768,910 of record NC_133971.1, read on the forward strand.
TTGATTTGGTATCTTCCTGAACCCTCTGTAACCTTAAAATGGAATTAGTCTCTAAAAGTTTATTTAATGCACAGAAAGGTACATGTGCTTTTTGACTTCACAAAACTGTAAAATATTCTAAATAAAGAAAAAAAAACCCTCTCCACTGTCTACTAACATATCCAACAAGTTCTGACTTGGTCCCTCTTAGGTGCACATGGATACTCATCTGTGACATTTCCTTAAAGCTTTGCAAAATTTCAAGAAAATATCTTTAATTGGAAAGCTACAAGGGCAAAGTTTGTTATGCTATGATAAAAAGAAACAACTTTACAGATTTGTTGGCTTTAACTAGTTCTTTTTTTTTTTTTTTTTTTTTTTGGTAGAAGTTGTCCATCAACCCAGCGTGATAAAGAGTATTCTGACTTTATCTCAATGTAATACAATAACTAGAAGTGATAAATGAGTATGGGTTTGTTTTGGTTTTGTGGTTGGGCTTTTTTTAGCCAAAATCACCTCTTATTCTGTGAACAATGTAACAAGTTCAAACTAGGAGTGGACATCTCTTGTGCATACATATCTCATGGATGCTTCTTCATAAATAATGGCAAACCATGTTGATGAAAGCATTAATTAGGCATTCAAGGAAACTTACTACTGGAGGAGAGTGGTGTGTTTAGAGACTCAGGGCTTTTTCCTCAGCGTACTGCATCACACAGCAAAAAGGAAGAAGAACAGGAGTGGAGAAACTATAACATGGGGGTTTTCTTTCCATGAATTCACCACCAAGATATTTTTATAGTAAAGCAATGACAATTACTTCTGATTCACAGAGAATTACCCCTGTCTTTTTCCATTAGAAGTGTCTTATTATTATTTTCTTACAGCAGAAGCTGCTCTAATGCCTCTGAAATGTAAGATCAGCTGCCATGCTATATTCCACAGTTAAATCACAACTGACACATTCCACTGCGGTTACCAGAGGGCCTTACAGCAACCCCATTTACTATGGTCTGAGAAGTAGGAACACTGACAAAAAAAGAGGTGGAAATATTTACCCATGTGCATTGGCTTTGGTTATATTTCTAATAGTCTCAATTGCTTAAGGAACCTTCTCTTTCCCTCTAAATATTCGTCACAGTTAAATCTAATTTTGATGCTCTTTTGCTCAGCTAAGAGGCAGAGTGATTGATCTGGGACTGGGAGCAAAGGACTGCTGAAAGTGCTTTCCCTCTTGTCATTTCTGTGGTAGCTTATAGCCCTGGTGTTTTCCCTTCACCTCGTGAATGGAGTGAAAAAGGACAATGATCTCAGCCATATTTTCCAGCTGTATCTCCTCTTGTCTCATCCGAGCTCTGCAGCTTTGTGATACAGTGATAGATGGGATCTACCACTCATCTGTGATGTCTGAAGAAGTCAGCTGTTTGTGAGCTCTCATATATCTGCTGTAGCAGTGCAGATGGGCTGAGGAAGGATCTTGGTTTTGGAGCAGAAGTGTCACTCTGATTCTGCTTTGCAGTGGCTGAACCAGCATCACTCAAAGGGCTTTCTCAGCTCTTCTACCTTGTCCCAGAATGAACGCTCTGAACAGTGGAGCTCACCAGGACCTCTTTGTTCCTTCAGTTCATTCCTATTTCTTTATCTTTAGAAGGACATATGCAGAGATAAACCTCTCAAAACTCTTCTTATGAACCTAACTCTTTTTTGTTTCATATTCCTCCTCAAATTCTATCTCTTCAATGAAAATGACAGGAGTATTAGTAAATACCCTCTTACTTTCATAGAACATAAAAATATGTAGGTGTTCTTCACACAGCTGAATAAAATTATTTTTCCTGAATGAATTGCAATTTTGATACAGAAATACGATTGTTATATCTTATATATACATATCAATAAAACCAACTTTGTTTCCCACCCAGGTGGAAGAATTGAGAATACAGTGTAGCTTAATATTTTTATTGTTTCTTTTGTTTGCCTTTATATACATGACCCATGCTTATATTGTGAGAAATATAAGATTGTAAGCCCTTTGAGGCAACCACAGCCTCTCTTTGCTTCCATGAGAAACTTGGCAGCCTAGGGAGTACTCATGTAATGAGTTAATTCATCGACACAAAACAGTATCAGGATTTTATGGTCTAAGGATTCTTACACAAAAAAAAGAAAAAAAAAAGGTGCTATAGTTTGTGCCTTGGCTTATCCAATAAGTTGAGGAAGAGTGAACCCAGTTATACCAGTCAGGCTGGAAAAGACTAAGTGTTAGGCCTGAAAAGACTGTACTGTGAAGAGACAAATATGGGGAAGATTTTACTTATTGTCCTTTTGTCATTGTTTAAATACTTACTGTAAGGGGGTTTTTTCCTTATTGAATAATGCATTCTTAAAAGGATGTGAAAGGGGAAGTGTGAAAAATGAAAAGTCTTCCACACATTTTATAGGTATGGAAAACACCCGTTCATGTTCCCCTCAAAAAAATTTAGAAGTTGCATTTTGATGTTATACGTGCTGGAATAACCCAGTCCAGTTTTCAGTTTTGTAACAATGTTAGTGGGTAAACATCCCACCATAGATATACATGGATATGTGGAAACCTGTTCAGTTCATTTTTAATTGAAATTGAAATAATCCACTTGGCACTAAGAGGCTTTGCTAAGCTCCCAAACAGATTCAAATTAGCACAGCTGACCCTGCTGTACTTAGCTGCTTGCATGCTAACTAGGTGATCAATTTTATTTTATTGTAATGCTTAAAAATGTGTTGTCCCACTGCAGTGTACTCTTGTTCTTAGTCTTCCATGAATAATTAGCAATCAAAAAGGAGAAGTAGTTGTTTTTTTAAAGCAACTTCCCCAACTTCCATTAATCATCTGTGATTAGCTGCAAAATCTCCAGGGCTACCATCATTCTTTGAAGTTGTACTTAGTATCATCTGGCTAGTACTTACCTGCTGAGTATGCCAGTGATAGGATTGACACGGCCATTTTGAAAAAACTTGATCTGTTTTTTGTACTGAACTTTCATTCACAGAATGCACATACACAGGTGGACAGACATAGACAAAGAATCTCACTATATTACAGAAATTTAAGATACAAGAACCTACACAGAAGATGCCAATATAGTAATAATTATCTCATGGCACTTTACACAATTAGAAGTGTTGTACAAGCATTAACTATGTGATCTATACAACACCCTTGCAAGATAGGTAATTATGACTCATTATTCCAGTGTCAGACCCAGGGAAAGTCAGACATGTAAATACCTGATCCTGCAGCATTCTGAGCACTAGCAACTGAACTGCAGTGGGGACTGAGGGACTGTGTCACTTTTGGGAAGCCCTTAATAGTTCCCTGGATCTGCATCCAGTGTTTATTAAATGGCTATATTTAATAAAGAAATATTTACCACCCTGAATCTCCTGTTAAGAGTAATTTCTCAGCATGGATGGCTGTTTCTATTAGGCCCTTAAATATGAATAAACCTCTTTTGAGCATCCTAATGTCACGAAACGGGATAAAAGAGTTTATCAGCACCAATGTGATGTAAGTAAGCAGACACTCCTTTATTAAGAGCTGGGTGTATAGGGAAGTCGTCTCACCAACAATGCACACCTAACTTGTGTAGCATGCTGATTATACAGGATACAGTAATGCATAATAAACAAGTTCTCATACATAAACATGATAATTCCTGTAATTTTCTTATTCCCACCTCTTTCTGGTTGTGCGCACTTGAGTCCTGAAATGAGTTGGGAGGCTGCTTTTACGACCACCATGGACTGACTCAAAAAAAAAAGACCCTCCGATGTCATTGTCTCAAGGACTTTGGCTCACGTTACAATTTTAACACGCTTCGAGGCCCGTTCGCATTGTATCTTTTAGAACATCCTGGTCTACAGGGCAAAAAATCATCCCTACCAAACAGCCTAACGTGTCATGAATTTTACTCTTTGAATAGAAATCTGGTTAATGATTATTACCAGCCTACGCAGCCTTAGTCTGGAAGTTTACAAAGGACTTTGTAGCAGCATGGCTGGTTGTATGGTTACTTTAAATCATTCCTTATTTAAGTCAAAATCACCAAAAATCATTAAAATCAGCTCAAATTAATAACAAATCAGTAACACTAAGATGTCAGGTATTAACTTCATGTCAAATTGAGAACTTGTATATTCCTGTCACTGTCTTGGTTTGTTCATGGAGCTGTGCCACACACTCCTCAGCACTTCCTCAAACCTCTTGTCTTCTCTGCACTCTTCAGTATCAACAACAGAACCAAGAAGCAAAAATGATCCTAGATCCAAGATTGTTTTGAGAGAAATTAATTCTTGTTCTCAGCACTGGAAATTCTGACTACACTGTTTATAAGAAGCTTAGAGATGACTTAAGATTTCATCAACTGAGAAGTGTGAGAATCATAAAATCATAGAATAGAATCACAGAATCATTTAGGTTGGAAAAGATCGTTAAGATCATCAAGTCCAACTGCAAACCTACCACTGCCAAATCCACCACTAAACCATGTCCCTAAGTTCCACATCTACATTTCTTTTAAATACCTCCAGAGAATCACACATTAGAGAGCATGAAACTCATTTGTTTATTAAATATTTAGTCATCTCCAGGATAATTTAAATCTGAACTGAAAATTAACTTAAATGTAAATAATAATAATGGATTAAAAATAATGACTGAGTTATAATGACATATGTATCTTTGTGGACTGATATACACACTGTATATGCACATAGCTGTCCTGCTAGATTTTTACAGCTTGAATGGAGTCTTCACTGCTAAAAGACTACAGTTCAGATGTGCTTCCCTATGCTAAAGTCATATCTTTCCACAACTGTGTAGATAGCCAATGGGGTAAATTGATGGAGAGTATCCGTACAACTGTGTTTCAGTCACCTGTGGAAATACAAGCAGGTTGGTGCCCTCCCTTTAAAGACCCTCTACAGAGAAAACATTTACAGCATCACACTCTGTAGGAAGAATTCCCCAAATATACTGGCTCCAACTTAGAAAAAATAATACCTCTCATACTTAAAAAAGATGAAAAATCTAAGCAGTGAATATAGCAATCAACAGTGAGACCCAAAGCTTTCAGTCAAATAAGATCTTCACGTCTACTTTTTCTGGCTATACCTCCTGATCTGACGAAACACACTACTACTGTTTCCCAACCTTGTTTTATCAGACCTGTCCTAGTTTAACCAGGATAGGGTTAAGTTTCCCCAGCAGTGGGGGGGAGCTCTAGCCGGGTTATTCAGATACCATGCGGACGTCACATCCTGGCAGGTCACATTTTTCCTGGCGAGGGAGCGCGGTGCACTCGTGGTTTTGTACATCGTGCTTCAAACTGCTGTATTTGGTAGCTATTTTGCTCTGTTAATTGCCATCACTATTACTGTTATTGTTATTGTTGTTGTTGGTTGTGTTGCTATTGCATTATTGTATTAAACCTTTCCTTATTTCAGTCTTGGGGCTTTGTATTTCACTCCCTTTGTGGGGGAGGGGCAGCGGCCGCGTGGTCTCAGACCCCGGCAGGGGCTAAACCAGCACAAGACCAAAGAAGGCTTTAGCCTATTTTTAACAACACTCTTTTCAATAAAATTATTCTTTTGAAAGCCTAACTTTTTATAATTGTTATTTTTTATGAAAAGTAAACTAAATAATATTTTTATAATTACACTGTGATAGGGACTCCCAAGAATCCTAAATATTTGAATGGTATAAACGAATGAATGATCTCTCCAGGAGTGTTTTTTTGCACCAACACAGATACACATCCTCTACAAAGACTAAAGAAACTGTCAGCCAGTAAAAAGAAAACAAGGAGTGAAGGAGCCAGAATTTGAATTTGGCCCTAATACAGAAACAGCCTTACCTTTTACAAAAAATAGGTTCGGTTTTTGTTTCAAGTTTGATCTATTATAGGCACTCCTGCAAAAGACAACCAGCCCACAGACTAACCCAGTACAGAGTTATTGGCAACTAGCTGAAGTTCACACAAAGGATATGTTTTGATTTTATAGACGCGAAAGAGCGTTTTGAGGAACAGCAACCTGGCATTTTTAGTAACTTTAACATGAAACAAAATTATATTTTCAAAGTGCAAACATTGTCCATACTAAGTATAGAGGTAGAGACAGTTAAGGAAGCTCTTCATGGAAAAAAAATCTAACAAGTATGGTATACAACCCGCTGACAAATAACACATTTTCATAAAGGTATTTATTCTCTTTCCTGTAAACATAAATCTTGCAAATTAACATTAGTGCTAGAATTTTGGGGTCTTGATTTGGGTTATTTTACTTTGTAGAGAGAGAAACTGATTTTTTTGATGCACTGTAAAATACATTAAATCTGCTCAGTACTGATGCCAAATGTAGATATTTAGAGGCTAAGTTTTAGGCATTTTTGCTTTTCAGGGAGTACTTAATGAGAATACTTGAATCTAAGAAAATGTTAGAAAGCTTTCCATATCTGTTGAGAAAGACAACACTTGCAATGCAACTGGGATACAAACCATGCTTCTGTTAACTCTGCAGAAGAATCTTAAGAGATGAAACCTATAAGGGACTTTCGCAGTCACATTTTAGTTACCTGTCCCTACCAGGGGGGAACTTACATGAGGATACTTTGGCTCCACAGCCAGCCAGTGCAGATGCTTGGGCACCTGAGATCCTGTTAGTGTCTCTGAGAAGCAGATCTATTGAAATCTCATTTCCTATGGGGCTGTGCATATCTTCTCATTAACAGATTCTCTTCTATCTAAAAGTTTGGAAAACCACCATGGAGTTAAAGCATTAATAAATTCTCTCATGTAATTTTCCTGGTGCCTCAGAAACTTAGGATGGATGCTGCAGCTTTTCCAGAGATATTAACAGGATATCTCTCATGTTACTTTCTGTGTATGCTTGCGAAACTTACAGTGCCTAAGACTTTGGAGACTTCTGCTCTGCCCCATACTAAAAAGGACTCAGTGAACAGGTTCCAGTGTCACTGTAGAAACATGGTAGTGAAAAGGTGCAAGGCCATATCTTGGTGTTTCTTCAGTACGCTGGGCTAAAGAAAGGACATCCAAACTGCTACATTCATTATGAAGGGACATTCATTACATTCATTACATTTGGTAATAAAGGACATTCTCAGGATTGTGAACGCAAAGAGTCCCAAAGAGACCTCTTTATTATTTATTCACATTATCACAAACCAGCTGTGAAGGCAGCTTTCAGATCATCCTTGTGTCCTTTTCAAGAAGGAAAATTACTTGATGACCAAGCAAACACTGCTCTTTTGCCTCTGTCACTGTATGTGGGTGAGTCAGATTGCCCAGGTTCCCCAGATGTCTCTGCTCTCTTTTTCCCACTAACACACACATGGACTGCAGTTGAAATGGACCACTCAGGATTGCAGATATAATTCTGTGTACAAATAGTAAGGGCAGGCACTAGAAGATTTGGCCCTACTACTTTCTCAGACCTAAGCACACACAGAACAGGGCTTGACCTTTTTAGAGGTTCTTGATGTCTTTTCTTCCAACCTTTATTGCAAAAACTCATAATGCACAAGAGTAGACAAAATTTTCTCTAGTGTCTTACAAGATGTAAACTCACATTTCCCTGGAGGAATAGATATGTCTACCTGCAGGCAAATCTGGTATTTCTGCTGGTGAAAGACTTGACCACATCTTATCTATTTGCTAAAATATCAGGACTACATTCAGAAAAGTCATTGTCTGACTTTTCAGTCTAGAACAAAATTTCAGGGGTATCTCTTACATTTGGATATTTTCAGGAATGAGTATTTTTTATTCCACAGTAACATATTGAGCTTACATACTAACAGGACGAAAATAGATTGAAGGGAAAATACAGCAGCCATCCTTTAAACTCATTAGAATGAAGAAGTGAACGTTTTTAATATGATCTCTGTTGACCCAAATCCATAAAATCTCCATCTTATTTAAACTAAAATTAGATAAAAATAATTTATGCATAGTTTTCCTCATAGCATGCCTGTTTTCATCTCATATGACCAAGAACTAAGCCAGTGGGGTTTAAAAACTTATTTAGAAATATTTGTTTGTAACAAATTACTTTGATATCTGAATGCTGCAAGAACTGGTACAAGTTAAACAAACCTTATAGTTGTAGTCAGTGGCAGTACCAATGACACGCTCACCCCTAGTCCCAAGTCTTACAAGAAGTAGAGGGGTCTCTTATTGGACATAATACATCTAAAGTATCATTCACCTTCTGGATCTCCCCAAAATAAAGAGTATTTCTGCACTACCTAAATTTCACCCAGCATCTCAGGAAACAGTTAGTTGAATAAAACTACTTCTATTGCTAAGATCTAAGACACTACTTATATAACTTGGCTTTTCCCTGTTTTCAGAAGAACATTCTAGTGGGGAAGCTTGAAGGAGAAGAAAATCAGACCATGATTAAACTAAGAGCTACAGTCCTTACTGGCAAGAAATATCTATACCTTTAAAAAGTGATGATGTTTGTACTTAAAAGAAAATGTGGAAAACCTGAGAAATTGTTAATTAATCTTTTAAGAAGGTGTTTTACTATGTGGGAAATTAAAGGAATGGTGAATTCAAGTTTACCTGCCAAGCACATTTTCACTGACTCTCTGGATGAACATACAATGAACAGAACATCAGTGAATAGGGAACTGCTATTTCATTAAGCTACCTAAATGAATTTATACTACTTAATATGATTAACTATTATTGTACACAAATGCTTCATGACCCTTACTGAATATTTACACAGAATCCTGGGACTTGCACAGAATCTTGGGCTGTTGTGAAGCCCTCTTATGAGCCGAAGAAACCCAAGCCAGATAACTTAATGGAACCTAGTTACAGGTACTCTAATTTTTTTAGCAGAAGTCATAGTTCACAAGATTCAAGGCTCAATATTTCAGGATAAAAACTCAGAATACCCCCTGAAAAAATGTCATTATTTCAAACCATTTGTTTCTAATAGTTGTATAGTACTTGGTGAAAAAGGTATATATGTTATAAATCAGAAATCATATAATATCTCTAATCTTGATTTGTCTCTACCATTTAACTGATCTTCTGATCCTTGATAGGTATGCAGAAGGATCTGCATCTCACAAAACTTTTTGAATGTCTATTCAAGTTTTCTTCTCTTTTTGGTTTCAGATTTGTATTCTGTTGTCATAAGCCATATAACATGTCTCCTAGGGCTGAAATTTACAAAAAAAAAGTTAAAGAGCAAGAGGCAATTATTTAAATTTAATTTTTTTAAATACAGCGCAGTCATTAAGGAAAAGAATGAAGCAATGGAAAAAAAAAGTGACAAAAAGAAGAAAGATGAGAGAGACAGGGAAAAAGAACAGTCTTTGAATACAAAAAATGCTGAATTCAAATCTGGTTCTTTTTATTCCCTCAGAAGTTTCTTTCTTCTCTCCTTCTGCAGTGTTAAGTGCTAAAATGGTGTGAACAACCCCATTGTTTCTCTGTACGCTATTAACAATGATTTGTTGATCTGGGATCATACAAAGGCATTTATTACTTGAACTAAGTAATCACTTCGGCTTTTAACTCCAAAAAAACCTAGAACAATTCATTTTTATTTAATTACTATGCATAGTTCTTTTAGAGTTTACTAATAATGAATACCTATTCCCCCTGAAGTGGCATTGATCACAAATTTACACTGTTGCCTTACTGATTAGATGTGACAAATGTCACAGATCAGACACTCAAAGCCATTGCTTTTGCATATATACAACAAAATCAATTTATAAGGCAATCCATATTACATATGTAGAGAACTAGTTATTAACTCAGTATTATAAAAAAGTCAATTCCTTCAAGAAGATTTACTCTGGCTGAACAGAAGTATGCAACTTATTTCATTAACTTAAAAGCAATGCACTGACTTCTTTTCCTTCTTCCTCCCATATTACCTCCTTCCTAATCCTGCATCTCCACAGTGAATGTCGTGAAAACAAATCGATCCATTTCAGTTTAGGAGAAAATACCTCCAATTGATGTTTTAGCTGTCTTTTTAACAATGTTAAATGGTTGGAAACTGTTGAAGTGAAAGTCTTTTACTGTTTGCTGCAAGTGAATAGTGTAAGCTGTATTGATCTGCTATGAGGGCTTTACAGTAGAGAAACATTTAGCACATTATTTAAAGTGTAAATACCTATTTGATTTATTTTTGGCTTTTATCCAGATGTTTATAAGATGGCTTTTCCCTCCTTTGCAAAGCTTTCTTTAAAAATACAAATGGCATTCAGGCCTCTCTCGCAGATAGAGTTGCTCCTGTTTTCAGCAGTAAAAGCCAAAATCCTCTCAGGGAAAAAAGAAATAAAGCGGAGGAGGGAGGTTTAATGCTCCTGTAAGTGATGAAACTGAGAACTGAGCATCAAGAAGAGGAAGTGAGAAAAGATTCACAGCTTCAAAGTTGGAGCTAGATGCCAGGAGGCAAAGCTAGAGATACTAGAAGGCACAGCCTTGTATCTTTAAGTCTGCTGCTTCTTTGCTTTTGATAATATTCATCCAGAAACTCTTAAAGTTAAAACCCAGAGATCACAAACCTGGAACAATGAGAGCTAAAGGAACCCCAGGGACTGGGATTGTGACATGAGGTAAAAATCAGCATGGTTGATTTTTCACATATGAGGATATAAAGGATTATTCCCCTTCTGCCATGAGTTGTTCAATGCTTTCCAGAGAAAGGAGAGGTTTGATTGCTTTCAGTATACTTCATCTAATTTATTTATTAATAAATCTGTACAAACAAAAAGGCAGAAAGTACTGTTAGTAATTGTATGATTAGTTTATATTATTTTATGCTTTTATTTGTATTACCTGGTTATGCAGTGATTCACTGGCCTCAACCAAGATGTCAATCCATCAAAGATATTTTTTTCTTAATTGTTTGCAATCATGGGCTGCAGACTGAAGAGCAAAGTACTTTGAACTCCTTTACAGAAGCACACAATGATCAGATCTAGCTTCAGCTGATGTGGCAGAAAAAAGACCTCTCCTCTCAGAGCAAACCAAGGTATGCCTCAACACACCTAATGAAGAAGACCAGATCTGTACAAGATTTCAATGCAAACTGACAATAAAAGAGATGAATTAGCATAACTGACTGTTTCACTTATGAAGATTAAGTAGCCTTTTACTGCAGATATTTGCCAAGGAAAATGCTCCCTAGTCGAAGACTATAAGCAGTTAAGATAGATTTGTTGAGGATTTTAATTGCTGTTATGCAATTGGTAATGGAAAGTTTTTATTAAATGTCATGCAAAAGCCAATCAATATTTTGGAGCAAAAAAGCTCTTTGTTGCTCAATGCTTGGACAGTTTGCTAGCAGTAATTCAGGCAGCAAGGAAGTACCTTCTTAATTTTTGTTCCCATTCCTGCTCTCTGACTTTTAAAAACAATTTCCTGAAGAAGGCCGAGTCACATTTCAATGAGGTAAGGGCAACTGCCTAAAAACAAAAAAACCCACATCATCTCTTTCTCCTGAATGCAGCTGGAAAAACTAGGATGTGGACACTTGCCCATCTCCCTCTTCAGAAGGGACTAAGTAGTTTGAGCACTCCTTTCAGGAAGGACACAAATAATCTAACTTGTTTGCATGATGGTAATTTGCTTTACACAGGAAACACCTAAGAGCAGTGCTATAAGGTGTTATAGTTTTTTTTCAACCCCTCCTCTAGAAGCTGTTCCATATTGCATGAAACTATTAAATATTCACCACCTTGCTCACCAGAAGGGGGGAAGGAGGGAACATAGCTGCATAACATAATGGCTAGCTCTAAGAGACCTAGCTTTCTTGCTCCAATGGATACATTAATTCCCTGCTCCAGTTGGTTCAGGAGCTGGGACTCGTGTCTTCCTCCCAAATGAATGCAGTAACAGACTATGACATCATGCTTAGCTTCAGCTCTGGAATAATTATTGGGCCTTGCAAGCTGCAATAACAACATTTGGTTAGTAGAGCACTCACAGCAGAAGTGCATATTCAACTTTTCCTTCTCTGCCTGCTCATGTCTCTGAAGCCAAAGAAAAGATCCTACAGTCCTACCTGCCCAAGGACTGTAGCTGCTGAAGTACCAAGAATAAAGAGAAAAGGACAGTACCCTCTTGGTCACACCTAGAATGCCTTTGTCTAAGTGCAATGATGTGCTCTCCAAAAATGTGCCTTAGATAGTATGTGTGAGGACACCGGTGCAACTTATATGTGAAAGAGCAGTGTAAATGCTCAGCACTGCCATCAGCTAGGAATGTCCCACAGGCACTGGGGCACTGAAAGGATATAAACTCTGTTGGGGTGGGGCTGAGCAGGACATTTAACTGAAAGAAAAGTCCAGAAGAGTTACTGTGCATTAGATAAGCTTCTTCAACAAAATATGAGATAGAAACTATGTTTACTGGGATTGCATCATGCTGGTTGTTTTGGGGGAAAAAACCTATAATTTTAAACATGAAAACATATTGGAACCAAACAAACAATTCAACAGTGTTTCTTCTAAGGTGGACACTTTCTTGGTAGGCAGCTCTAATTGCTGCAATAGCTTTTAGGTGTTCTAATGCACTCATGTGAATTATGCACCACACTGCTTCTGAATGACACAGCCATTTCTGACTCCATTAATATGGAAGATTTCAGCCAAATGCTTTTAAACGATAGCTTCTCTTTATTTGTAATTTCAGACTCTATTGATTTCCTTCTGTTCCCTTCATTATGATTTCAATTGATTACCTTGGCAACTGCAATAACAATGATTGCACTTGACACTGTCTGAGACTCTTGAGATGGTATTTGAATAGGAATGGTATAATTTGGGGAAAAATGCCTACAAAAACCTGCCATTAACAGTACACTTACACTTTACTTTTATTGACTTCCCTCTCTTTCAACAGGCCCTTGACAGGGAATCTGTTGCTAGATATCAGTTAGGATTTCAGTGACTCCTTGAAGTGAAAGATTCTTATTAACAGAGAGCAGATTTTATATTAGTGGGCTTTTTTCCGCACTGAAAATTCAGGGAAACCTCCTATCCTAGATGAGATTTTTGTCCCCTTGGTAACAGGGCTAGCAAGTCTTTGTAAACAGTGTTACTGGCCAAGGCTTAATTTTACTAGCTGTATTATGTCCCAGCACACAGAAGAATTTCAGGTACATAAATGTTACTTTGGATTAAAAATTGTGACAGCTTTATTCAGTTTAATTGCAGTTTATACCTTGTAGAGGAGCGATTACATGTGTTTTTCTTACGGAAAAAAATGATTCTTTAGCTTATTTAGCATTTGTATTCTTCAGTTTGCACATATACCTTTCAGCTTTATTTAAGAACTGTCTTTAATGTAGTAGCAGTATCCTTCCTATGGAAATAATATTATACGGGAAGTCTCTTTTCTTATTCAAGGTATGTCAGAACTGTATTTATGTCAGAGCAAATACCACAGGGAAGAGAGGGTAAAGCAAAAGAAAGACATCCTTCTCTCCAAATTACAAAGGTAATTCACATTTATGAATACAATATTAGAAAGACACAGCTTCAGTTTACTCTTTGTCGCTGTGTCCATGACCTTTGATTTTGATTTTATTCCACATCACCAACAGTATCTTCTGATTAAATATACCTTGTATGAATGTCAGTCATTTGGTACTTCATATAATAATAGCATTCCTGTTTCTAAACATACTGTTTCAATTTCAAAAAGAAAGAAAGGCCAGCCTGGAAAATAGTTCCTTTTCCTTAAAAGCTAGGGAATTGGATGTGATACATAGTAAAGGAGTAATTTCAGCAATCTGCCCTTCTGTTATTCGTTGTGCACTTTGCAATGAAAAGCTGTGCTCTTCCTTCCCAGCCACTATTTTCTAGGGAAACTGTATAATTACAATTAGTGACTACTGATAGCTCGAAATCACAGGTTAGGAGAGGAACACTCGAAGTCAGACATGATCACATTCTTCAATGTGATAGCCCCCTTCTGCCATCTGACCAGAAGATTCAAGTACGATGAGAGTCAAGAAAAGGTAATTGTAGAATAATGGATATTGCATGCTGTCAATATACTTTCTACTGAGAATATTTATCCATAATTGTCTATATAAAAAAAGAAAGTAAACCTTTCCTTTTATCCTGTGCCCTGTGCTTGGTGAGGTAAAAAAAAATTCTGGGTAGCCCAAGTCAGCCTTTGATCAGACTTTATAGACATGAACTTCAGCTATGTAGAAATATTCAAAAGTGATTCAGTCCATTTCTTTAACTCTGGTGTCATTCGGGGCAATGCAAATTTTATCCTAACTCAGATGAAAATAGCTTTAGAAACTGTGTTAACAGACCTCCTGAAAATTTCTGACTCAATCTGATAAGACAAGCTCAAGAAGAAAATAAGTAGAGTCTTTGTATTGGTCTGTATCAATGTTTTACATGATCATGAAAAGATTTGAGAAAGAGGTTTATTTTATAAAATGCTACTTTGTCTTCCAACCAATAGCCAGATGTTACAACCAAATCAGGAAAAACTAGTGACATCAATAATTGAGTAGGCAGACTTCAAAAAAGGTAAAGTCTTTTGGAGAATAATTAGAAAGTAATTACATAACAAACTACAGTACAATAGAATAATGTACAGAGTAATATGATCATCCAATAGGAAAAATCCAAATAATTTGAAAAAACAGATATGTTACCCAGAGATCTTACTTTTATAATTCCTTCACTTATGAATCCTAGAGTTCTCAGCCACACAGTCTGAGATGATCCAGGGTTGATCAGAATAACTGTTTTCTGAACAAATGAGAGGCATACCTAGCTGAAAACCTGTAAGATCCTTAGAAGGAGTGAGGGAAGTAGATTAAGGAGAGAGAGTGAGAGAGAAGGATTTCATGGTAACATGTTGCACACGTGGATGCAGCACCTCATTGTCACTCTGTTGCATTTAAGGTAATGAATTAATTTGATAAGAGATTAATCCCCTTGTGTTCTAACTGGTCCTCAGAGATTAGAGGGACTAGGGGTGGCTGGATTTACGTCTTAATAGGTATCCCAATTACGGCCGTAACTATAGACCTGACACCAGATGCATGAACAGCCCGTATGCTGTAGGTCTGGTTGCATTCAAGAGAAGCAGTCAGGTTCATGAATAGTACAGTTTATTCTTACATAACATCTACAGATTTTTTGAGATTGCCTACGATAAATGCACAAACTGCAGGTTGGCTATATAGTGCTGTGGATAAAAAAATGATTGCAATCACACACATTTAATTCCCAGGTAATCACTCGGTATAGCTGAGGGCCCAAATCTTAGCAAAAGGCGTACCTTCGGGGGGGGGGGGGGGGGGGGGGGAGGGGGAGGGGCAGTGAGGAGCACAAACCCATTGATCTGTCCCTGCAATTTGGTATCGGATTATCATCCCTCCGAGTTAGATACAAACTCAGGGTAGTATTTATCTCAGTATGTATGTGTGAGTGGGTGGGACTGTGGTCAAGCCATTGTTTCTTGAGTAATGACACAGCACATTCCTTGGTGCAAGGTGTGCACTATTTTTGTGGGAAAAGAGGAAGAATGAGAGATAAGGTCCACAGAGTACTGCAAAACAGTCCTTGAGAGAAGGGGAAGAGCAGGAGATAAATCTGCATAGTCATGCAGATTTAAAGCAACTGGAAGGAAAACACTAAACTGACGTGCCTTAAAGAAGTGGTGTTAGTGAAGGCCAAAAGAAATTAAATGGTTATAATGACTATCATGAGTAACTCAAGCTTCACCTAGATAAACAACATTAAGTATTAATTAATTTAGTTAGCTGGATGGAAGTTTTCTAAAGTTCACATAGCCTTACTTTTGAACATTCTCACTGCTATGTTACTGGAGTAATGATGCTCAATTTCCACCTCACTGATGACCAAGATACCTTGACTTGAATCACCTGGTCATGTGTAGGCAATGATAACTTATCTTAGCACAGTTTATCAGCAGCCATTGCAGTGGTTTGTTATTTTCAATACAGCTTTATGTTGTTGCTGTGTTTTAACCCCAGCTGGCAATTAAGTAACATATAGTTACTCACTCACTCCCAACCAGTGGGATGGGGGAGAGAATCAGAAGGGTAAACATGAGAAAACTCATTGACTGAGATAAAGACAGTTTATTAGCTAAAGCAAAAGCTGCATACGCAAGCAAAACAAAATAAGGAATTCATTCATCACTTCCCATCATCAGGCAGGTGTTCAGCCATCTCCTGGAAAGCAGGGCTCTGTCATGCACAAGGATTACTTAGGAAGGTATGAGAAAATTGATTGCTGGGTGTCAAGTGTCTGTATCTTCCCTAAACCCAGTGAGCATGTGGGGGCTGTGTATATTCCCTGGCAAACTTTAAACTGGACTAGCCAGCCAGGGGTACTTGTGAGTGTGGGGTGCCTGTAGGATGAAGGTGTCAATGCCACATGTTTCCTAACAAGCATTGATCTGGACCAGCCAGCGAGCAAGAGGCCCATGAAGTGGGTAAGAGAGCCCAGGATGTGGGCAGGGATGCCGGGTGGACAGAGGGGCTGTGCTGACACTTGAGGGATCTGCAAACATGCATGTGCTTATGAAACCCAACAGTGTAATCAGTGTGCTTTGCTAGTGACCTTCTGCCTCTGCCAGCCCAAGAGGAGGAGGAGACTCACCTATCTGTGCTTGTGTTTTATGTGAGTCCTGTCTGTGGGTGCTGTCGAAGGCAGTGCTTTACCTGTGGCAGTGTGTGTGACCAGCCATGTCAGTGTCCTCCGTGTACCTCTGTGTGTGACCACACCCATGGCTCTGTGTGTGTCTCTGGGATATGTGCTCAGTTTCACCACTGGTTGAACCAGCAAATGGGACAGTGGCAGTCATGTCCCTCAACCTGGGCAGAGACACTGGGTCCCCAGGCTCACTCAGCTGGGCTCCAACAGCTCAGCAGGAGGGAGTCCTTGACCAGAGCAGCTGAATGAGGTGGCCACATTCTTAACATCCTTTAAAAGCTACTGCAAGATCTCCAGACCTTTTCAAAGGTCACCATCTCTGTCCAGTAATCTACATGCATCTTGGTTCCTGTCCTCAAGCAAGGGCCCTGGGTTTGCCACATGATTACTAGACACTGTCAAAATGTCTGCAAAATGTCTGCATCATATCTTGAGTCCTGTAACTGTTGCCTTTTTCCACGCCCAAAAGGTTGCATGGGTTATAGTTACGGCAATATTTGGCATTGATAATTTTTCATTTATTGCCAGCCAAGCAAGGATCAATTCACTTGGCTTCCCAGATAGGATCTACCCATTTTCCCAATGGACAAAAACCCAGAAACTGTGTCATCACACATCATAAAATAGGATTACAGGGAACACTTGTATGGAGTTTGCAATGGCTAAATTTACAGAGACTTGCTGTGTCCAAATTTCTTCACCTGTCTGAAGACAGGCTGGTGTAGCTGAGAAAGGAATTTTTCCACCCACTTTTGTACAGATAACAGTGATGAGTAGTTATTCTGTGTAGAATGAAATATTTATAACTCTGACACAATGACATAGAGCAGAGAAACACAGCCCTGGTACGATAACAAAGGCCTTGAGAAGTTGGAGACATGGGATGTGGTATAGAGGAGTACAGTCATGGGATGATAAGAGATGGTGTATACACTGAAGACCCAAGAGCCTTAAACGACTCAGTTGATGGTCAGATAGAAAAATGCAGAACTGGAACTGTACACGACTGATATTGGGGTTAGCAAAGAAAACAAAGAAATAGCTAGTATTCAACACACAGAAAGGCATCCCATAGTGAGTTCATATGTCATGTGGAGCTGCAGACCAGTGAAGAAAGGGAAAGATGTAAAAGCATGTTAGCAAACATTAAAAAATTCTCCAAGTGGATCCCAGGAGGATGAAGAAGAAACCATCAACATGAACACCATATTCCTCCTGGTGCAGGACTCCAGATGCTGACAACTAACCGTAACACCTACTCCCTCACCACGCATAAGATCTAGAGAAGCTGGGGATAAAGGTGAGCATAACACAGGAGAACAGATAGAAACTAAGAAGTGTGTGTGTGCAACAATTTTAACTCTATTACTGTTCTTTCTTGTTCTGTTACAATTAAATCTAGACTAATACTGATTTGTATCTAGTTTTCCATTCTATTAACAAGAATTCCTTTGTTTACTTAGATGTAAGGTGGTCTTCCTTTATACCTGCAAAAAATATTTTGAGCATAACATCAAGAAATTCAGAAGCTTGATTACGGAAAATAAATAGGTTTGGTAACTTATTTACTGACAACTGTGTGGCAAAGGTTTATCTCCTCAAAGCTTTCTGATTTTCTTCTCTTTTGTCAATTTATTTGTTTTCTTTCTCCAGTTCTCTCTATCGTTTAATTTCTTTTTTGTCTCTTTTCCTTGCTCTTTCCTCTTTTCCAGCGTCTTCCTGTTGTGTCTAACAGTCTTTTTTACAATCCTTCTTTCTCTTCTTCATCTGACTCCCCATAAAGTATTTACCAATGTTGCTGCATGAAATCTCTGAGTAGAAAGAAGACAACATTCTTTACAGGACTGCAGTACAGTGGAGTCTGAAGCCTCTAATAAGGTAATAGGAAGCAATTCCCTTTTTTTGACACTACAGTTACAGGACTGGAATTTGTCTGCTTGCAAAATCCTCCAGTCAATCCTCCAAGCTTTTCTGTTCATATTCTGGGCTGACCATTGATTGTCTTTTCCCAGCATTTTTATGAGAAAGTCTGTGTTCTTTGGCTTCTACACATCATTGAAGAAACCCCAGATTACCTCAGAAGCTTTGAGAAAGAACTCAGAATAACTGTTTATAGGCTAAAAATACTATTTGCCTCAACTTCTAAATTTTCATTGCTTCAGTACATATAAATAGGCAGCAAACATCAAAAATATGGTTGCTGTAATAAAGTTTTGCCTCTAGTTGTTAATAGCATCACTGTACAACCCACATTTCATCAAGTTGGTTTTCCATGATTTAACCATTTGCAAATAATAGCCCCTTGTAACCTTCCTGTCTGTTCATACACCTTTAACAATGTTACTAGTTCTTTATGCATGTCTGTGCAGACTTGTGACACACAGTACTGACCTCATGATACAAAAAGTTTATACACACAGACACACACATTTTTATCACAAATAGGAGCACCCCTCCATTTACTAACCTTCTCTAGCTCACAGAGAAAGTACCATTCTGGGTCATATATTTGAATGGTGCAAGTACAAGATTTAAACCTGTATATAAGTAAATGCAATGTTTTTAAAGTCCGGGTAGAAACAGATGTGCTTCTATGAAGAAAATGCACTTTTTTAGAAGTCGCATTGACTTTAGTGGAAATATTTGAAAGAAATATACCTTTCAATATAGTGTATTGTATTGAATTAATGTATCAAGACTTGCTTCTTAGGATATGGCAACAGAACAGTACCATTATTTTCCTAAATGCAATTCTTGCCTGACAGTTTAATCATAGTATGTAATTGTCACACACTTCTATAACCAAAAAGGTAGAGTATTATAGCTAATGTAGTTTTCTTTTTTAAAGTAGAAAAGTTTTCAAACTCCCCTAAAGAGTGAGCTTGTTCAGATAAAGATTTTTTGGTTCAGCCTCATTTCCACTTATAGTTACTATTTCTTACTCTGTTTCTAAAAAAGGACAAATTATTGAATTTCATTCTGATTTGCCAAGTTGCTGACTACAGTGGAGAATATCATCTCTCTGAATAGCATTCTAACATTTAAAAAGCAGCCTACAGGTGCACTTTGTCTAACATTTGGTGTAACAGAGCAATCATAATATCTTATTAAGTTGAATTCTATGCCTTACCAAGAATTGAATATCAAGATATTTTGTTCCTTTTCATATATTTTTTTCTCATATTTTTCTTTGGTCTGATGATGCATTGCAAATACTGTTAAGTAAATAAAGTGCTGTTTGGTTTTTGGTATAATGTAATCTAATAAAAGAATAAAAGAAATAAACTTCCATAATGGTAAAATTAGTGGAAAATTCTTTGCCTGACAGAATGAAAAGGTTGTTATGAAAATCGTAACTCCATTACAGAGCAGTACTTGCTCTTAGATTGTAAGTACTGTAGTTTAAAATGTTTTAAGAAGCTAATGGTATTAGCTGACTATAATTAAGGGTGATAGGAACAGCAGATTGAGGTAGGCACAATAAAGTATCTCATTGAGTTGGGCAGTTTATTAATGCTTCCTTCTGTGGTCAGGAGTTGTCTAATCAGATGTCTGCATGGACTATATGCTTCATATAATGGATGACATGAAATTTCTTTCAGTGGTTCTGCTTATAAAACATGCTCAGTTATGTGAAAATCTATGAATAAAAAACATTAATCTTAAAATATTATTTTAAGGAGCTTTGAGAGCTGATGAATTATACTTCCCTTTGGTTGCTTGGTTTGAAAAAATGAGGTGCTGGAAAGCTGTAACTGCCACCATTCCCTCTGTTTCCTCTTCCCAAAGACAACATCAAGACTTCAAAGTACTTCTTCCTGAGTCTTGTCAGCTATAAAAACTACTTAAAATATATTTTCTGTTCATCTTTCTAGTTACTTGCTTCACTTTTATGAATGGTAACTGATGTGAAAAATGTTAAAAAACCCTCCAACAAATAGTAACAACTGACAGAGTAGACCATAACACAGCTTCTTAGTCTATGCTCATGTGGATCTGTTCTTAGATCTGACCTGAAGCAGAATGTGCTTGAAAGCTTTTGTCTTCACCAGTTATAGCAGCTGGTCTAACGAAAAGCATTGACACTGCTACAAGTTTTGTCTTCAAGTCTAACAATAAGAAATATTCCTTTATAGGAACCACTCTCCCACTGGTAGCTAAACACATGTATGAAAGTGCTCAGTCAATCAATTACACAGAAGAATATTAATAATTTATTTGTTGTTAACTCAGTCTGGTAGAATATCAGCAATGAGCTCTGTGTAGACCCTCAGTCATTTCTGAGAAGGCCACTTTCTCCAGATGGGAAATTGTTCATCTACACATGGTTAAGGAAAAATTGCTGAAAGCCCCAAAACCATGGTCTAAGGTAAATTTTTCTGTTATCCAATTGGCATCTACACATGTAAGAGCTGAAATAAACATTGCATGCAACAGGAAGAAACAATTTTTTATATTAAAAATAATTTTTTAACATTTTCCATACAAGACAATTGCATTTGGTATTTTTCTTCCATTCAAAGTGAGTCAGTTAAGGATTCACAAGCCACAAGATATCACAGTAGATTGTGAATGAGGAAAAGCAGACAATGAATTCTTTTGAGTGTAATAAATGAATTTGATGTTTTCCTGGTAAGCTCCTAAACAATGCTGTTCAGAAAGAATTTGTAACAAATTAGACATTTGGATAACTAAAAGCCTCTCCCATACAGAGCTGAGGTGCCTTCCAGCCATTGCACTAGCTGGCTGCTGCTCACTGAACAAGTTTGAAGCCCTTTGCTGGGACAGCAGCAAGATGTCAGCAGGAATCAGGCATATGCCTGGATTTCTCATTCTTGATATAGTGGAGGAATTTATTTTTCAAGCAATTATTAAGATTCAGAAAAAAATTAACAGAATCCTTTAACAGAGTCACTAAACTGTGAATGTCTTCACATCATAAACTTAGTCAAGGACATGGTGTAAGCCTTAAGAATCCTAAGAATAATAGCATATTCCTTGGAAGTGAGTGGCATCTGGCTAAACATTGTCTGGTAAGCTATTGTCATCAGTAACATAATGAAAGTCCAGGTGTCAAGCACCTTGGTGAGAGCAGTTGCATCAGTGATCTTGAAAGTACACAACATCCACAAAAGACTGCTCCTGAGCACACAGAGACATTGCACGATGCATGGATAAGTCAGCCCTGTGCTTTCTAACATGGCAGATAAGCAGGTACAGGGAGAGTCTGTTTTCTTAATCTGTTCTGCATTATTCTCATGACTCAGATCAATTGTAAATCCCATATAGAGCTTTTCCAGCCAAAGTATTTTGAGTGGACACTTAATGAAGTGTTTCATTTTAGTTTCCAGGGTTGCTTTATTTTGTTTCTCTTCAATATACTTTAAAATTTAAATGTAGGCAACTTTTATCCTTCCCTTCCTTTCCTTTGTCCCTTTCCCTTTCCCCTCCCTCTTCCATTTCCTCTTTTCTTCTCCATGTTACTTTTTCAAATTATTTTTCTGGCTATTTTTCTGTCTAAAATGTTAATCAAATCTGCAGTGAGCTAAAATCATTCTGATAGAACCTATGCATATTATGTTCAATAGAAAAACTACCTGTCAAAAACCTGTATTTGTGATTGTCGCTGCAGCAAAGACTGCTTTGATGACATGTTTCAGTCATATTCACTACTAACTATCCACACACATTTCCTCCTGCTGCAACTGTCAATGAGACTTTCAAGTGGAACATACTACATACTTGGAGTACTTGTACTAACTTGTACTTGTGACTCTCCTGCAGGAGAGCTGGAGAAGGACTTAGTTCGTCAGACCTGTGTAATCAATGATACTTAAGAAACAGTTGTACAGTATGTCTGTTACAAGATTTTGAGGCTTACTTTTCTCAGCTTAGTCATAATGCCCATTGGATAAGCTGCAGCTCCATATTTTAAACAAGACTTTGGGCTTTTTTCTGAAGACATTCTTGCATGGTTGCACTGTTGGGTTTGTGTTTTTTGTGTGGTTTTTTTTTTTTAAAGAACTTATGCAATCTTCAGCAGAAGCAGCAAACAGTTTCTAGGTATTAGCCTGCCAAGGCAAATCATAAATTATGCTTAGGGAAAACCCATTACTGAGCTTCAATCATTTATTGTATAATGAATGTATATTTCAGGTACAGTGAAACATTTATGAGGTTACTGAAAGTATAGAAATTAATAAAGCACAGGCAAAGTCAAACAGCAGTGTATTTGGTATATAAGAGTTCACTGGTGATACATTGTATAGGATGTTAAATATACTTTAAATATACTACCTTTCCCCTCCTCCAAAGCCCCAGACTTGTATTGCTTCATTACTGGGAGTAACAAAATGCATTTATTAGGAAGTATTCATTAATAAAAATATTAGATTAATTATTAAAAAATTGTCTTTTTCTGATTAAGTTAATAACAAAAATCAATCTGTAACATCATAAAGGTCAGATTACACATCTCAGGTGGTATTTTCTGGTTGCAGTTATGACTGCATCCTTCTTCCAAGCTGTGAAATGTCTAGTCATATTTCATACACATTCACCAAATGGAAGTAGCCAGATCTACTCTGGTATAATTTGAAAGTTCTGAAATCACGTAAGACTAGAAATGCTCCCATCCTCCATCTCTTTTTCTTGTCATTCCCATGTTCTGTGTTCATGAAGGTGGTTTATGATTCCATATGAAAATATTAGCATAAACCATAATCAGTTATTTTATCGAGTAAGACTATAACAAGTCTGTTCTTGCTTCTACAAAAAGAAGTATTTATGCATGGATCAAATCTTATTAATAAAAGTGATATATGAAACATATTGAATATCCAGATGATACCTACTGGGACTTTCTACACATTTGATTAAGAAACTGCAGTGATAGAAATTGAATGCAAGGGTCCATTTTGTTTAAAATGCACCGGTAAAGTTTGATACTCAATTACAAAAGCAGAGTGCAATAATTGACAGTCTAAGCCATCAAGGAAACCAAGCTCTGAATGAACTTTTAGACAAAATAAGAAAACACAGCAGCTGCCAGGGGCAAGGACTACCTGAAGACTCAGGAAAAGGAGACTTTGACTATATTTGCCCATTTCCAACTGACTAGATTAGTGAAATGTGAGCTGGAAAAGCAATCAACAAACTTTGGCACATAACCACTGCAAGCTTCAGGGATGTGTAAGGCATCAGACCAGCAGGTGACAGAAACCCTGGTGACAGCTGCTGACAGGCCCTAGATGAAGGTGTCACAGAGACTGGGCCAGAACCACATCATCAGTGCATGACTACTGCCTAACATACACAGTAAGACACAGCAAAACCAATAGTTCTTCAGTTGGGGACACATGTCCACAAATGTCTGACACTGTGTCAAGGCAAAGCCTGACCTGCAGCCATGGTGAGCAGAGGTCAGCCATCTGGCTGTTGGCCTGGCTGTCCTGGGCCTCAAGTGCTAGGCTGGGCTGTGATGCAGCTGTTGGTCCATGTAGGTGTGAAGTGCATCTTAGAACAGAAATCTTAGAAGAGGGATTGCAATCCACTCACTGTACCCATCATGCTTAGGAAATTCATGTCTGATCATGTGTCACTAAGCAATGCTGATTTGCTCATGTGGACACACCACCAACACTCTCCATGACAGCAGCAAAGGTTTCATAAAAGCATTACATGCTCCAGAAGAAATTATGTGATGTTGTTTCTGCATGTGGCAGAAGAAGATCTGCCAATTTTAAAAAAACGCATTTTTTTAAAAAAAGAAGTGTTGTTCATAGATTGATTGGAAACAGATTTATAGCAGTAAATATAAGAAAAGTCTGCAAGGTCTAGAGACAAAGAGGGGTTTTATCTTTTTTGCACAAAATAAAATAAATATAATACAATTACTGATGCATATGAAACCACCTGGAAGTAGCTTCTAACTATGTGAATGTTAAATGTGATGTAAATCATTCCATTGTGTACAGGGCTCTAGGAGAACCATTGCAAGACAAGTCATTATGGCCAAACACACCCTAAGTATCAGCAGAGGACAGTAACCTCTAAGAACTCATTCCTGGTACAAGAAGGAATTGAATACATGTTCTGTACAATATGGAGAAAATCATCACAGTCTCAGTTTTAAACTTACTCTACAAAAAACAAAGAACATCTTCAGGCTTGCTGTATTGGGAGAGTTTTCAGTAGAATGGCCTCCAGTCCACATTTCAGTGCTTTACAGTAGTGCCCACCAACTGGTGGGAGGGGGAGAAAGAGTATGAAGTCCAGTTACGGCTGAAGGCAGGAAGTCATACAAAAAGTTCACTAGAAATGCACAACTGACATATGAGAGATAAGAGTATAGCAGACGGTGGACAAAACCCCTCATCACACAGAGTTTTGTTTTTGAATGTAATTGCTGGAAATCTAGCCAGTACAACTGTTTATCAAAATTGTGCAGTGACTGTAGGAGAAGATATGTGATAATTATGAATGTGCTTGTTTGTGACATTTCAAAGGAGGAACAGAGATTGACACTTCACCAAGAATCATTGTTGCACAACCAAGCTCAGGATCAAGTCTTCTTTCAGATAAGGAAAGGCAAGCATCTGGGAAATGTAACTTAAACTGTACTTTCTATAAGGAGAGAACAGAAGCAAACATTTATTTCACACTGTGGTGTTTGGCTCGTAAGCAATTCTTGGTTTGCCAGTAGTAACAAGCATAAATGTAGAGTCAATATTGTAAAGCAGGAAGAAGTGAATGCTGACATGTTTACAGCATACCAGACTGTATTTGAAGGAGTTGGGTGTGTTCCAGGAAAACAAACCATAAAAATGAACTCAAATGTTATACTAGTAGGAGAGTACTGGGGAAGGTAATGGTAACGTTACAAATGAAAGAAAAAGACAGCTAAGCTGTGTTGGAGAAGCGCAATCTAGAGAGAAAGAGAGAGAACATATAAATTGCAGACTCAATGGTGATTGCTGTTAAATCTGAAAGGACTGAGATAAACACAGATTTGGGTCCTTGAAATCTAACTGTGGTTACAAGGCAAGAACAGTCTTGACTACACAGTACTGGAAAAATAAAAAGCAATAGAGAATGAAAAATTATTCATACATTTATGCACTGGCAGTGTTTTTAGTAATTCTACTGGCCAAAAAAGTAAAAGCAGAAAGGAATCTGTAACTGTAGACTTTTACAAGTTAGTTAGAAAAGTCAGATTTGCTGGACAGCTGTTTGGTACACAGGAAACAAATATATTTCCTAGTGTGCAGTGGCAGAACTTTGAACAATATTACATTAGTTTGTCTTAGACCAAGAAAGCCAATATAGGAGAAAATCTTTCAAAAGATTCAACTGTAGTCATATTTTGACAGTAAAATTTGCAATCAGATATTATGTATAAAAACATCTCAAAGTGGTGTTGGTACTAATGTATTTTTACAAAGATCTTTTGAAATAGTTAACACTGTGGAAATTTTACAATTAAAATGCTGCACTGATGTCATTAATGACATCATTCCAACTTTTTCTGGAGACAAGTGTAATAGTTTATCAAAATGTCAGTACATGAGAAAGTACAGAAGGTAGTAATATTTCCTTGCTTTTAAATAGTTGAGCACAAAGAGGTTTTTGGTTTGTTTCTTCTAACAGTGGATTCAGATTTCATAGGATCAACGTGTTGAGCCAGACTTTTTAATAGTGTAAACCATGCCTTCACTAGTATTTTACAAAGAGACTGCTTATTTCTCAGTGCTTGTCATGTATATGCAACACAGGTAGCCCAACAACATAATCCTGCAAAAGAAAGGAGATTATCATAGTGTTGTGTTTGGTTCTGGTCAACTTCATCAATATGTCTATAAGAAAGATGAATGTAGAAATTAATGGCAAGTCACTTGGGGCCACTTTTAGAAGCACTCTGATGAGCAGTGCTTTACCAGCAGTAGAGTGAAAGCAACTTACCACTACAGAAGTACCAAAAGAAAGCTGGATACAAGCCATGAAAGTGTTCAAAAATAGCAGATGTCTTTCTCAGAACATATTTGCATTATGGAGAAGACTTGAGAATGGAAGTCAGATCAGAGAGTAGGTATGCATGAACAGCTGGGACTTATCATGGTATATTCCATGTCACCATGACTGATCTGTGATCTTCGGTTCTGCTTGATGAGTATCACTGTGATGGAGAGTAGACATTGGCCTTGTGGCACTTCAGTCAGAACAAATACTAAAATATTGCAGAGGCTGAGACACACCACATCTTAAGATATTGTCCCTTGAGGACACACCTGTATTTGTCATATATGGCATTAAACCACTTCTGTACATTAAATGAAAAACATAAAGAGTTAACAAGTGAGAGGCTGTTACTTGGCTCAAGAGAGAAGTGAATAAGTAGATGTACTCTGATACATTATGCACTGTTGTTCTCTAAAACCTCCCCATGCTTTTTCTCTCCTTAACACTAAGAATGTCCTAGATTTCACTTTGAAGATCTGTCATCCTACTCGAGTGAAACATCATTTCAGTGCTATCTGTACCATGCTATCAGGAATTAGTAGGATGTGCATTAAACCCCTCTAAAACTGTATTCTGTGTTGGCCCACATCAAAGGCTGTAGTATGAATAACCACTCTAGTTGCTTCATTCATTTATTTAACTGATCAGTTAACAGTAAACAAAACCATCACCAAATTTCTACTCTTCACTGCAGAGGTGAAGATCCCAGATTCTGGGTTTGCCCCAGTGTATACAGAAATTTCAATAAGCCTTGAATATCTTCCTTTGCTATCCACTTCACTCTACTGTTATGTCATTAAAATAATGCCTGCCTGCGATGTTCACGATGCCATCTTCCAGGACTGATCAGCTTTATAATATCACCTCACATTGTATCTCTTGAGTTTAAACTACCATAAGGCAGCGGTTTGGCAATATCTTTATGGGACTGATAGGCAAGAATGCAGAAGTTTCAGCAAGGGTGAAGGGACAAAGTGCCTACAGTAATGATATTAATGATCTCACTAATGTATTTATTAGTCAGTGTGTAGAGCAGAAATCAGAATTGATTCATCTGTCATTATCATTTCCTGCATCAGCCTCATTCTACTGCAAAGCAAAATGTCAGATTTGCTAAAGGAAACTAGTGTTATTGAGCAGGAATGATGTACAACTGTCTCACTTTCTCTGTAATATTTTGTGTTACAAATCAACACGGTACTCAAGAACTTGACAATCCCAGAAGGAAAACTGCAGAATAAAGTTTCAAGATCATGTGTATGACATGGGAGACTAATTACCTCCTAAACAATGTAGGTACTTTTCAAAAAGTTCACTCTATCCTTATCTTATTTCTGTATCCCAAAGCAGCCAGGATTGCTTTATGCAAACTTGTGCTCCACCTCTTTTCTTGTCCTACATCTGGGAGTGAAATGCATTAACCAAAGTTTCTGGAAGGATATACATAATACTGTCTCTGATACCTGATGTTTTTCCTCTGATTTTCAGCTGATAACTATTCATGAAATTGCTGCTTACATTCTCTTTCTCTGGGGAATAAAGCTAGTGAGAACTAAAAAACACGCTAAAAAAATTTATTCTAAAGTAATTAGTTAAAAACTATCTGTTGTCTTTTTAAAAATATTTTTTAGTCTCAGAAGGTTAAAAGTGTCAAACTGAACTGAGACATAGAGTGATTGTATCAATATTCATAAGCTCAATTGAAGTGCCACTGGCTCCAACATAGTTTTGACACCATGCAATCTGACTAATAAAATAAAAAACTAATTTTAAAAATAATTTACCTCCTGGAGACCTTAAAATGGATTTTACTAATGAAAAGCTACATAGATTTTTCCTGATAGGTGAAGCAAATGAGACTGTGGAAGCATGTATATGTTCACAAGCGCAAAACGAAATATCCAGTAAGCTGTTCTATTCAATTAGAAGTAATTTTGAACATTGTCTATCAGTGTTTATACACTGCAGCCTAAGCAAAACAAAACATAAATTGTTTATATAGCAAAATGATCATTAACAATTGTACTCACCCAATTGTTCTCTAATGACAAATGATATTGTCTAAATCCATAAAACAGCTCTGTATTTTTTTCGGCTGGTGGATAAGTAAGACTAATCATTCAGTGAACTCTGCAGAAGCACTTGGTACAGATCCTCAACCTGACTTTGCCTGTGTAGAGTAGATAGGGGTTTTTTTTAAGCCATAGGTAGAAACATCCATCTGCACAGAGGTCTTTTTAAAATTATGGATTCATTTAATTTACTCATTTTAGTCAAGGTTTATATTACAAAAGAAATTTCAGGAAACTGAACCAGTCAATCTATCAGAAATCCTTTAAAGGACAAAAGGGCGAGATCTACTGACTTCTAAGCATTAGCAGGTTATTGAGGTGGCTTCTCCATAAGAAGGAAACAGATAACATAAAATGCATGTTATATTCTGTATATGACATATGCCTGCAAATGTATTTTGGTTTAAATTCACAAAATTGTAGTAAGATACGAAAAAAAGTTTTAGGGTTTGGTTTTTAGAATTGCTTATATATCTGTAGTTAAATATTTAAATCCCCATTAAAATGTTATAGTCACAATGACTTCCACTGCAGAGGGCAAGATCCCCTTTTAGGACAGTTTACACACTTGAGAACAAAGTAAAAGGAATCTCACAGAGACTAAATGTCCAACTTGGCAAATACAGATTGGATGGGTAGTCTGCAAGATGGGTAGAAAATTGGCCAACAGGTTGAACTCAGCTGGTATTGATCAGTGGTTTTTACTCAGGCTGACAAGCTGTTACGGCTGGGGTCTCCCAGGGATCGATACTGGCGCCCACACTGCTCAGCTTCTTCTCTGGCTGATGGGATTAAAATCACCCTTACCAGGTTTGCTGGTGACACCAAACTAAGTGGTGAGGTGGACATGTCAGATGGCAGAGCCACCTTGCAGAGAGACCTAGAGAGTCTGGAAGAGCGTGCTAGCAAGAACTCTATGAAGTTTACAAAGACAAGTGCAAAGTCCTGCAGGTGGGATGACATAATCAAAGTCCCCAGTAGAGGCTAGGACTGTAAGGCTGGGGAGAAGCCTTGCTGGAAAAGACCTGGGGGTACTGGTGAACGGCAAGCTGAATGTGCATCAGCAGTGTGCCACTGCAGCAACAAAGGCAAATCAGATCCTGGGCTGCATCCTCAGGGACATTACTAGCACAGATGGAGACATGATTATCCTACTCTCCTCAGTACTTGTCAGGCCAGAACCAGACCTGGACTATGGTGTCCAGTTCTGGTCCCCACAATTCAAGAAAGCCACAGACAGAATGGAGAGAGTCCAAACGAGGCCCACAGAGATGATCAAAGGTTTGGAGAACCTGCCCCTTGAGGAAAGACTGAAGGATTTAAGTCTTTTCTCCCTGGTAAAGAGAAGGCTCATGGGGGACCTCATCACAGTATTCCAGTACTTAAAGGGCCTCTACAAAGGGGATAGAAGCTCTCCCTTCACAAGGATCCACATGGAGAAAAAAAGGGAAAATGTGTACAAGGTACACCAGGAGAGGTTCCATTTCAATATAAGAAAGAAATTTTTTACAGTGAGAACAATCATTCATTGGAACAACCTCCCCAGGGACATGACAGAATCCCCGTCACTTGAGGTTTTCACTTGAGGTGCTGGATAGTCTAATATGGGTTTCCTTTTCTATGCAAAGTTGGACCAGATGATCTTTCAAGGTCCCTTCCAACCTGGGCAATTCTATGATTTTATGAACCTTTCATGACCAGATTTGAAATTTTTTGTCTACATGATTTCCTGTCAGGTATTCATTAAGTAAAATTTGCAAAATTAGGAAAAAAAGCAATGGTCCTACTTTTAGTGGCAAGCAATGGCTCAAAAGCTGTGGCTGCAGTCTGTCAAGGATTTTTCCACACAGTTTTATAGATCATTTGCACTAAGATGAAGTGGAAGAGACACTTTCACATCATAAGATGCCTGTCTCAGTTGGGAAACCATAACTGATGGCCCATAGATGACAAAAAAACCGCTTTCTGAACAATCTCTCAGCTTTAACTGTGTAGATGACCACTTCTCAGCAGCTTCAAAACAAACTTGAACAGACTGTTCTAAAGGAGGGCTTTGTACTGAAGCAGATTGGTCACAGTTTTACATGGCAAAGGGGAACATTTTTAATGTGCTCCCATCTTCCCATTACCTGACCATCGAATGGTTCTTTTTTGTCACATCTCCAGATTAGATTTCAGGTCTATCTCTACTATGTCCACCTCACAAGGAGTCAAGTGGTTAGCTTTGAAGCTGAAATCCTAGTCCAGTCCTTTTCTGTTAGAATGCTTAGTTTGGTGTTAGCATGTTTTCAAGTCTAAGCTAAACTCTTCTGGCTCTGACACTTCAGGTTTAGACACATGAAGGTTGCTTTTGGCCCTGAAGTACCAGTTGCAAGGTTGTGAGCGATTCCTAAAAGGTTGTGTCTGCTGCCTAGGAGGGTATCTTTCAGATGCTTGTCTTTCAGATACTGAGGATTAGAATTGCTGGACATAAATCACTGGCTAATTTAGATCATATGGGAAAAATAAGAAGCTGATAAAGTTTATCACCAGATGAGGAATTAATTGAAAGAACTGTAATTATATGAGATACACAAAAGACTGATGCCATTGTTAACACCAACTTTTTCTTTGCACTGAAATGTTTTACCTCTGTGGCTATCCTTTCATGTTAAATTGGAAAGCTTTGCTGATGTTAAAATTTGTTATCTCCTCTTTCTTTCTTTCTTTCTTTCTTTCTTTCTTTCTTTCTTTCTTTCTTTCTTTCTTTCTTTCTTTCTTTCTCTTTCTCTCTTTCTCTCTTTCTCTCTTTCTCTCTTTCTCTCTTTCTCTCTTTCTCTCTTTCTCTCTTTCTCTCTTTCTCTCTTTCTCTCTCTCTTTCTCTCTCTCTTTCTCTCTTTCTCTCTCTTTCTCTCTCTTTCTTTCTTTCTCTCTTTCTCTATTTCTCTCTTTCTCCCTCTCTTTCTCCCTCTCTTTCCCTCTTTCCATCTTTTCCTTCCTTCCTTCCTTCCTTCCTTCCTTCCTTCCTTCCTTCCTTCCTTCCTTCCTTCCTTCCTTCCTTCCTTCCTTCCTTCCTTCCTTCCTTCCTTCCTTCCTTCCTTCCTTCCTTCCTTCCTTCCTTCCTTCCTTCCTTCCTTCCTTCCTTCCTTCCTTCCTTCCTTCCTTCCTTCCTTCCTTCCTTCCTTCCTTCCTTCCTTCCTTCCTTCCTTCCTTCCTCCCTTCCTCCCTTCCTCCCTTCCTCCCTTCTTTTCTTCCACTCATTCTTTCTTTTAATTTTCCTTTCCTGTCTTTCCCTGTCTTTTAGTTTCTTTCTCTCTCTTTTTCTCTCTTCATCAGTTATGTAATAAATTCCAGATACACAGTAATTAAGGCCCTAATAACCCTTCACAATGAAAGCTTCAATGAAACAGCTTTAAGTGAAAAGCAATTTCATCAATAACTTGCTTTGATTTGTAAGTTCATAATCTTTATGACTTGTTATAAATAAAATTACACTCACCCACCAATCCATAAATACATATGTATACATACTTAAACTTCATGGAAAACTATCCAGACTGGAACAACATGTTTGAGTCTGATCAGGTTTGTTAATGAAGAAATGAGGTGCAAGCATATGAGGAAGAGAAATTACCATGCTACAAGTAACACTTTGGAGGAACTGAAGTAACAACCTGAAAATATTAAGAAAAGTCAGATGAGAAATATTTCACTGAACTGTTTCAGAAGAGCTCTGCTTATCTAGAATATGTACTCAAGCAATAAAATAAAGTCCAGTGACCTTAATCTCTACCTCAAATCAGAATATGTATGTCTTAACAGAAAGTGTATACCATTTTCATCAATGATGGTTGAGTATTGCACCATTTTTTTGTCAGAATAACCCTTGTGAAAACAAAATAGTTTAACAGTTTACTCATGACTGGACATATTCCAAGCCATTTTCTGTGTTGGTCAATAAATAATGCTTCCACTGTTTTTCGCAAAACAAATGAAGAAAAGTCACCACAGTGAAAAAAAAACACCTCAATGCCCAATCCACCTATAAGCTGTTAGAGTTCTAAATCTCACTCAGAGGCCAAATCAGTGAACATTTAATGAAATATCTCCAAGTGTTCCAAGAACACAACATACTTAAAAAGAACAGCAAAGCAGTTGTCAAGGAACCACCACTCTGTGGTGGTCTGATGAAACCATAATTAATGTCTCAAACACCAGATAAAGAACTTTGGTCAAGGATACGGTCTCTGTGGACACGCAGGGGTTGTGCAGGCGAAGGCAGGAAGACACGGCAAGAGGAGGTGGTGCCATGGAGGTGAGACCACACTTTTCTGAGGCTGAACTTCCCTATTGTGAGCGACTCCATAAAGAACAAACACAGAAGTTGTTTTCAGGACACATGTACTGAGAAGAAGGTCAGACAATGGTCATACCTGTAGGGAGTGGGGAGTACGACCCCCAAGCCCACCAACCCATTTGCAGATACAAACTATGCATGCACCAAAGCAAAGAGAATTTGAGAAGCACAGACTACGCATGATGCCTAATTGACTTAATGAGTCCAAATGTCCACTGGAAGAGAGGCAAGGAATTATAAAAGGACATGAGTCAAAGCGCTGGGCAGTGGTGCCCCTCTGGAACTGAATCTCTAGGCTGGCTGGACCAACACTGGAACTAGGACTGGTAAAATATTTCTTTTTTGTCTTTCTCTCTCCTCCCCTGCCTCTCTCACTCTTTTTCTTCTCCTTCTCTCCTTTTTTCTCTCATTATCTATCCCTGTATCCCTGTGTATAAGGCAAGGCGTGTCAGGGCATTTTTAAGGCTTGCGGCTTGTCAGTATATGTTGTGGGATCTGCCACTTGTCAGCGTATATTGTAAGGTTTGCAGTTTGTGTGAGGTTAGTCACTTGTTGCAGAGGTTACAAGGCTTACTGACAAAGTTTTGTGCCAATATCTATTGTTAGCAAACAAAAAATGAGTTTTGTGAATTGAAGAATCCCTGGTATTATTTCACCTTAATCCTGACCTGGGAATTGGTGAATCTGAGTCGTTGTCCCAAGAAATTGAGATGTGACACACCCAAGCGAAGGACACCAGTGGGCAAATGCAATCTGAAGGCATCATAGGTGTCCAATGCATTCAGTCTAACAATACGGCAGTAGGAGAAAATACTACTAATGTGTCTTACCATCAATCAATGTAACTCACACTTTGGTAAAAGACGGTGCATAAAAGTTATGTCTGTCTATAGAGAATATACAGGGTATGCTTGGGTAAACATAGCTTTCTTATTTCATGACTGTGCTCATGAAACTATCTCTTTATTGAGATGAGTTTTCATGGGGTGACCTTACTTTAAAAACTATGAGCTCCTTTCACAGTGTATCTTGTAGCAGTAATGCTTATATGCTTATAGAAAGCCTTTCTGAACTAACAGCAAGGCTTTTGTTATAATTTCTTTAAGCAGTTTCAATATTTTTTCACTGTTGCTAAAACTACTGATAATACATACCTATCTAGACAAGTCATTTGTATGAGATGTCATATTTGTCCTGGATAATTGTGATAACAGAAAAAAGTTTGTCAACATGATTCCATTTCCATTATGTTCTGTTTGTTTCATACTGTTTTATAATATTTTCAGTTTAGGCCACCCCCCAAAAAAATTCTTTTGGTGCAGTGCACAAATTTGGCACTGCTTCCTCCCTTTTCTAAAAAGATCTGATCTGAGAAGTCAGTCCAAGTAGAGGTCACGCATACATGCATTTTAATTTTTTTGTTATACAAACAAAATGAAAATTCCCTTTCTTACTCTTTGTTTGTACTGTGGATATGGAAAGATTAGAATATTCAAAACCAGAATAATCCTCTTATGCTTATATTTAGTGCTGTGTTGACTGTTCATGATCATTTTGGGAGAACTCTGTGGTGTGACTTTCCTAGCTTTACAAATTAAACACTGAATCTGAAAATGTGCTCACTGGCCACTCCATTTGACTTTAATTGTCTTATTCTTGGTGTGACACTGACTTCAACTTGATTGGCTTAAGTGACCTTCAGCACTTTCAGGAAAACAACATCCATGCCCCTCCATGCCCTCTTCACCCACAGTTTTTCTAGCAGGAAAGCTGGTTTCAGACTAGAAAGAGCCAACTCCTTCTTCAGTGCAGGTTTCGCCCACAT
This sequence comes from Strix aluco, assembly GCF_031877795.1. Taxonomy (NCBI): domain Eukaryota; kingdom Metazoa; phylum Chordata; class Aves; order Strigiformes; family Strigidae; genus Strix; species Strix aluco. The sequence goes on from NC_133971.1 coordinate 31,803,895, forward strand.
GTGCTGAACATGTTTCTGTCACAAACCACGGCTTTCAGGTGAGAGGAGGAGGAAGCACACATTCTCCAGTACCATCAAAATCTAGCTCCTCCTGAAAGGAGGTCAGAATACTTGAAGCTAAAATCACTTATCACATTTTCCTAAAGTTTCCCTTCAGAGTTGAAAGTTCACTATGATCTGTGGTCTAAGTGTGTTATTTGTTGGCAAATATGAAAATACTTTGAATTCATCTACCTAGTGCTTTAGCTCTGACAGTCATAGTGGGTATCTTAGACAGCTGTTTATAAACTGAAGGCTAAGGATGACAAGGAAGAGTTAAAACTAAACAAAAATTTTCTTTATACCTATGGGCATTTTGTTTCTGTTCGCCAGCTGTTCAAGAAGTGACTGTGCTACAGGAACACCAAGCATAGTAGTGAATTTAGAATATTTTGTTACAGTCTGCTTCATACCTTCATAGGAAAAAATTGTGGGTTTTTTAGAAATTGTTCCAAACAGCTAGACCATAAAACCTGTTCTTCACTCATTTGACTCTTGTATAGAATTGCTGACATCTTACAATCACATTTTCTTAAAAAAAAAAAAAAAAAAAAGACTAAATTTATGAGTGTTATAGACTTACAGCTCACATTGTCTCATGACTATTTAAAGTCAGTTGAAAGCCCACTGGCTTCTTCAGTGACTGAATTGTCATCCTCCTGTAATTTTGAATTTGAGGATGTCACAGTATCTTTTGAAGCAGCATAACCACTGTCAGCGGCTGACAAATTGTCATGCAGGCCACAATTCTGCTTAGCAAAGCGCTCAGCTTCTCCCTCATTAGCATTCCAGATAAGGAAACACCTTCGCTTCTGATTTGCTTAAACCAGAGCAGCAGGCAGTGTACTAAGCTCTTCAAAGGCAGCTGCCTTAACCTTTCACGTTTCAGCGCCTTGCTTTTATCATTCTTTTCAACTAAACTTAAAAGTTCCTGCTTACTCCGTTGCCAGTCCCAGAGCATTTGCTGGCCAATCCTATGGCAGTTTTGATATATAGCACTTCAGCCAGTATCTGTTTTGCCTTTCATAACAATTAACTTTTCCAATAAGTTTGAAATTCGTTTGAGAATGTGTACACGTAGAAACACACATGCACACAGACACATATGTATCACAGATTTACAGCACCCCAGAGCTGCATTTTATCTCAGGAGATAGCCCTGTCACACTCCTGCTCAGAGTAGGGTCACCTACAGTAGGTTGCTCAGGGAGGGATGTGTCCAGACATGTAGGAATATGTCCAAGGAGGGAGGTTCCGCAGTTTCTCTGACAAACCTGTGCCAGAATTTGATTAAAGTAAAAGTAAAGAACTTTTCTTATGTTTAGATAAAATCCCTTTTTTTCAGTTTATGCCCATTACCTCTCATCACTGAGAAGACTCTCATTCTCCCAATCCGTTATTTACACACATGGGTAAGAGCCCCTGAGCCCGTTCTTCTTCAGACTAACATTCCTAGTGCTCTCAGCTTCTCCTCACATGACAGATGCTCCAGTCCCTTCACCATCTTTGTGATCCTCTGCTGGACCCACTCCAGTGTGTCTGTGTCTCTCCTGTAGTGGGAAGCCCAGATGTGAACACAGCACCTGGATGTGTCTTACCGAGTAGAGAATAGAAGACAATTCCCTTGATCTGCAGGCAATGGTCTTAATGCAGCCCTGGATGCTGTTGGCCTTTTTTTGTTGCAAGGGTACAGCTAGCTCACAGTCAACTTGATGTCCATCAGGATTATTTTGTACATCACCTTCCTAGGGATTGAGGTGAATTATATTACCCTGTAGTTCCCTGGATCCTCTTTCTTGCCTTTCTTGAAGACAGGAATGAAATTTGGGTTCTTCACGTCCTCAGGAACATGGCATATACACTGAGGGATATAGATAAAATCCCTAGATATAGGAAGTCTGTGGTGGTACAAGTAAGCAATAACAATGTTATGTGGACATAGATCAGGCTGTCAAGGATGTCCTGGATGGCAAGGAAGTGGATCATAAAACAGTTCTAGTCATTCCTCTCTCCAGAAAATTCAAGATGGCAGCTGTGAAGAATAACTCATCCATCCTAAAGGCAATCACATATGTGGTCTTGAAAGAGTCATCTCACATCTTTATGATATTAAGTACACTTGTAAAAGTACATATAATACAGCATGGATTATGCAGGTTATTGCATTTCCCAGCCAAAAAAATATCACTTTCAAACCGTAATTGGCATCACAATGTTTCACAGCTGACTACAGATTTTTTCAGTTACAACATACTGTTGTCAGAGCAAAGGCAATATTTCCCTCTCTCTCACTTTTCATGAAAGCTAAGTCCTACTGCTTTCTTATGTCTGCCATGACTGTAGAACTAAAGGTGTCAGGTCTGGGTTCTTTCTGATCACAGGTATGACTTAAGGGAGCTGCTACACTGCAAGTAACAGAGAGGGGTTTTTTTGTTTTTTATTTTTAAGTCACAGTATTTGTGGAGTTAACAAGTGGAATTGAGGTTGAAAGGGCTCAGATTTTATATTAGGGAAATCAGTAGTTCTATACATGGAGGATTTAATGAAACTTCACTTCCTAGGCTGTGTGTAGATTCTCTGATGTCCAATACTATGTCATAGCTGATTGAAATTTTTTCTTTCAGTTAGATTATTAATAGCTTCTCTGACTTATGTGACTATTTTGTTTCTTAAAAAGGCTTAAGTGCATGCTACAGCTTTAATCAAAGGAATATTTCTTATTCACTTGTTTTCAGTAACTTTACTCTCCTTGAATTCTCCAGTCCTTTGGTGAGTTTCAATAACATTTGGTAAAGGATTCAAAAAAGGGAAGAAAAGAAGTGGGCTACACACATAATATGAGGACAAAACCAGCTTTAAAGTTGAACCACAGATTTTGACTAAGGAAAGTGAGCTAGAAAAATGTCACATCCCGTGTCTCCTAGACTCCATTCAAGTGATAAAGTCCAGTACACTCTGTAATGCCATACACAAAGGTTTGTGTTTTTGGAGTGAGAAAGGACAGAGTTTTAGTCTCTTTTTTTACTCCTACTTTAGTACTTGTGTCAGCTTCTGAAAGAAGAAAGGAAGAACATAGCAGGCCCTAGCCCATGCCTTACTGCTAAATTACTGTGAAGGGCTTTCTGTGTTTATGGAATCCAAATGAAAAATACACAGGCTCATCTTATCCATCTTCCCTCACACACACATGAAACCAGAGGGCATTATAAGTAGACATCTTCTGCTGCAGGTCTGAATTTTGGGCATACATGAAAAGGGAATGTGAACTTGACTTTATGTTTTTGTCTCTTGCTTCTCCTAGCAAGAGACAATTCAGTTCTGCAGATGGATCATAGTCATGATCAGTGATCCATCCTCTCCAACCATGTCTTTCAGCTGATGCCTACTTTCAGTTTTCAGCATCATCTAGGTGTTCTAAAGTCCATGAATATTACAAGCAAGCAGGGAATAATACTGTCTTCTCTGAAAAGAGAAGAACTTGAAAAAGCAGAACCTGGATAATCAAAATCTTATATTTCCTCCATTGTAGCTCCTTTTACTGACATCTATCTTTGCTACTTCTGGTGCTAGATTCCTATTTACATAGAATCATAGAATCATTTAGGTTGGAAAAGACCTTGGGATCATCGAGTCCAACCATCAGCCCTACTCTACAAAGTTCTCCCCTACACCATATCCCCCAGCATCTCATCTAAAAGACCCTTAAACACATCCAGGGATGGTGACTCCACCACCTCCCTGGGCAGCCTATTCCACTGTCTAACCACTCTTTCTGTGAAAATTTTTTTCCTAATGTCCAGTCTAAACCTCCCCTGTTGCAGTTTAAAGCCATTCCCTCTTGTTCTGTCACTAATCACCTGTGAGAAGAGACCAGCACCAACCTCTCCATGATGTCCTTTCAGGTAGTTGTAGAAAGTGATGAGGTCTCCCCTCAGCCTTCTCTTCTTCAAACTAAACAGTCCCAGCTCCTTCAATCTGTCCTCATAGGATCTGTTCTGCAGGCCCTTCACCAGCTTCTTTGCCCTCCTCTGCACTTGCTCCAGCACCTCGATATCTCTCTCATACCGAGGTGCCCAGAACTGGACACAATACTCCAGGTGTGGCCTCACCAGTGCAGAGTACAGGGGGACTATCACCTCCCTACTTCTGCTGGTCACACTATTTCTAATACAAGCCAGGATGCCGTTGGCTTTCTTGGCCACCTGGGCACACTGCCGGCTCATGTTCAGCTGCTTGTCAATTAGAACCCCGAGATCCTTCTCTTCCACACAGCTCTCCAGCCACACCTCCCCAAGCCTGTAGCGATGCATGGGGTTGTTGTGGCCCAAGTGCAGGACCTGGCACTTCACCTTGTTGAAGCTCATCCCATTAACGTTGGCGCACCGATCCAATCTATCCAAGTCTCTCTGTAGTGCCTCCCTATCTTCATGTATGTCGACATTCCCGCTTAACTTGGTGTCATCTGAGAATTTACTGATAACACACTCTATGTCCTTAATTTACTGATAATACACTCTATATCCTATTTTAAGAATAGGAATACCTATTTTCAAATTTCTATCAATCTCTGTTTGCTTCAGTATCCTATATTGCTGACACTATGGCTTCAAGACAGTCCAGACACAAATAAGTTCTGTAGTGAAGAAAAGCCCTCAAAACTACTCGCAGAAGAGATACCAGGTATTTCTAGCTGCTGCCTAGTGGGAATTTAAATAGATGTAGGGTCAAAAACACCCAGACAAGAAATGACAATCCAATGCCAGAATTACTTACTTTCCAACATATATTACTAGTAAAAGTTTTACAGATATTCCAGGTTTTTACCAGACTCCATGCCACCATGCCTCCCAACCTGCAAGACATGGCTTAAACCTTGTGCTTTTGTTCATATGACTGAAAATATGTTCAGTATCAGATGAGATCTACTGAATATTTTAGATTTAATTCTTCAGAAGACAATTTATTAGATCAAGGAAACATGCACATTTTTCTTAGTTATACAGTGCTCACTGATTTGAATCTCATGTATATAAAGAAATAAATCTAAGGAAAATTGTTCCCGGTGTCCTCTATAACCCTTTTGCTGCTTATGGTATTGTTCATAATCATCACTGCATGAACTCCAGGATGAGACCTGTCTAACTTTTTACATTAAGGGATAAAGCTTCAATTATAATGTTGAATTGAAGACAGAGTTTGATTTACCAGTGTTAAAGTTGCTGTGACTCTGTGACCTAGAAATAAACATGATTACAAAAATATAGTTCTCCGAAAACTTAAGGATAAATTAAAGCAATGTTTGATTGTCAAAGTGTGTTTTAAAAGACTGAAGTAAACCTCAGATCAAATTAAAAAATGCAGAATTTGAAAGACCAATGGAAGCAGGTGGGCTGTGGACCTGAACTAATGCCAATTCGAGTCAATAAAACGTTTTCCATTCACATCAAAGAACTATTATCAACCTTAAAACATGAATTTCCATGCTGTAGCATTATTAATAATTGGAAAACTTTTTTTCCCTACTAATACTTGGAAAACTGCAATTTTCCCTACCAGGAATTGTAGGACTTTCTTACAAAGAAGACCTGTCCAAAGACAAGATCAAGTAGAGGATGGGGAGGTTTCTACAGAAAGATGTTAACTGCTGAGCTGTTGAACAGTTTGCAGAAGGATGTGTGTCTCTGGAATCTTGAAGAGAGGGATGTTCATAAAAGCACAGGGAAATATTTTACATCTAATTAATTTAAATTAAAAAAATATACAAAAAAAGGGGTTCAGTAGACTAAGGAATCTTCCAGAGGTGCAATCCAAGAAAAATAACTGGCAAATACAACAAAAAAGTTTCATGGGCAGTCTAATCATTGAAAGTTTTACTAGACTAGGGGCTCAACAGATATGTAGACCTGAAACAGTAGAGCAAATTGAACTGCTGTGTAGAAACTCAGTAACAGACAGATTTAAACTACTGACTTGGATCCTCCTTCTTGCCCTTCTTGAAGATAAGATTGACATTTTATTTCTTCCATTCCTCAGAAACCTTCCCCAATCTCCACAGTCTCTCAAAGACAATGTTCGCACAATGACATGAGCCAGCTTCTTCAGCAATTGTGAGTGCATCTTATGAGAACATATAGACTTGTGTGCAATCACTTGTGACTGCTAGTCTGATCTTCTCCAATTGAGGAAAAGTTTCCAGCGTAACAAACTTCCCCAGTGGTCTCAAGGGCCTGGGAATTGTTGGAGTCTGATCTTACCAATAAAGACTGAGGTGAAGAAGGAACAGAGTACCCTGGTTTTTTATTTATACTTTATGCCCAGGTATCCTGTCCCATTCAGCATTGGCCCACATGTTACTTGTGGGAAACCATTTGCCGCTGATATACCTGTAGAAACCTTTCTTGTTGTCCTTTGTGTCCCTCACCAGATTTTAGTCCAGGTGGGCTTTGTCTTTTCTAAACCCACACTTGTACACTCAGATAGTTTCTCTGTATTCCTCCCAGGTCACCACCTTCCTTTATACGTTTTCTTGGGAGCTCCTTGTCCATCCATGCATCCTTCTGTCACCTTTGTTTGATTTCTTACATATGGGGGTGAGCCATTCCTGAGCTTGGAGTAATTTTGATGCTTGAAAAATCAATGAGCTCTCCTGGACTCCGCACACATTTCCCGTAGGGTTCTTCCAAGCAGGTCCCTGAAGAGGCCAAAGACTGCTCTCCTGAAGTCCAGGGCTGTGGTCTTTCTTTTTGCCTTGCCCTCTCCTCTCAGGATCCTGAATTCCACCATTTGGTGGCCACTACAGTCAAGGCTGCCTTTGACCTTCACACCTGCAGTCAGTCTTTCCTTGTTTGTGAGTATGAGGTCCAGCAGAACACATCTTCTCATTGATTCCTCTATCTTTTGGATCAGGAAGCTGTCATTGCTGCTCTCCAGGAACCTCCTGGAGTGCTTATTTTCTGCTGTGTTGTTTCTGCAGCTGGTATCAGGGTAGCTGAAGTCATTAAAGAGAAGCATGGCCTGTGAATGTGAAGTCACTTTTAGTCTCAACTACTCATTCTTCCTGATCAGGTGGCCTGTAGCAGACATCCACAGACATACTGGTCTGCCCTTTAATCCTTGACCAAAAGCTCTCAATTGGCTCATAATCCATCCTCAGGCAGAATTCTATGTAATCAACTGCTCTTTCACATAAAGGGCAACTTCCCCTCCTTGTCTTCCTGGCCTCTTCTTCTTAAAGAACCTTTATCTCTCAATTGCAGCACTGCAGTCATGCAAGACATTCCACTAAACCTCTGTGATCAAAACAGGATCATAGCCCTGCAAATAAACACAGATGTCTAATTTCTCAAGTTTATTCTCCGTGATGCATACATTGTTGTACAGGCACTTTAGAAAGGTACTCTGGTATGTTGATTTCCCAGAAAAGGTCTTTTTTTCCCATAATTGAGCTTTATAAGCACTTCCTTGCTTACATGCAAATGCTCGAGGTGACTCTGATTCAGACCTGTTTTATTGATTTTGTGTTCCTTTTCCTTCACCTCACCCCAGGCCTTTTGTTTGTCAACCCTGTTTGTCACTCCCTCACAGGTGTTAACTTTATCCCTCCTGTGTCAGTCCTAATTTAAAGTCTTTCTTACGAGTTCGGTCTTACTGGCAAAGATAACTTCACCCTTCTTAGTGAGATGGATCTCATCTTTCTCAAGTGGATGTTGACCAGACTCCCATCATCATAGAAACCAAAATTGTGTTGCTGACATGAGCTCTGAAACCAATTGTTGATACGCAGTAGCAGTGCCCTCCTCCTTACAACATTTCCCCTCACCAGCAGGACTGAGGAAAACACCACATGGGTCCCCATTCCCCTAAATGCCACTGCCAGAGAGCTCTATAGTCAGTTTTGATACTCCAGGTTGCCCCTGACAGTACCATTGGTAGCCACATGAAAGGACAACTTGTTAGAAGTCAAGGCCTTCTGTATTTTTTACCTCTCCTGGCAGCAAGAGGTGCCCTGAAATTCCTCAAAGGGTTCCCAGGAATGCCACAGCAGTCTCCAATGACTTTTCCAGTTGATTTGGAGGATGTTGAAGCAGGATCAACGAAACGTTGCACAAACTGCTGTGTATGTTAGCTGCCCCTGTTAGCATCATGGTGAGGGAAGAAGCAAAATGAAACCATTCTCTGATTAAAAACCTCTTCACACTTCTGACATCCCCTGTACCAACTCTGATCTTCCCATGCCTTTCTCCTTCACCTCAAAACACCTTTCTTCTCATTTACCCCAGAGATGACTGGGTACCCAAAGGTTGTTTATCACTTCCCCTTCATGGGACCCCCAGCTCTGTGAGCCACCCCACTCATTCTTCTCCTTTTGCAGGTCAACTGGAACAGCTTTCATAAAATCTAACTACAATACTTGTGTAAGCTTGAAACTCCTACTCACTACTAGTCTGAAAGAGAGCCCTTTCTACACAGAAGGTTATTGTTACCATTTTAATTTCAGTATATGGATTTCTGCATGTCACAAACTCCCTCAGGATTTCAGAGGGTCAGGAACATCTTTCCTACTTTCCCATGTATCAGTAGGCTTTCCTGTCTCTCACTGCTAACCACCTGTCTCTCACTTCTGATTGATTATGTCAACTTTTAAATTAGTCCTTGGAGTTGACTGAGGTAAAGTGCTTCCATAACAGGCAGCACATTCATGGGATTTTTTTTTTTTTTTTTTAAAAAGGGTAAAAATGAAAGAGAAAAAAATAATGCATTTGTTGGACTTCCACCACCATCAGACATGCATGTTCTCTCCCCTTGCTGTCACAGACACTTTCCTTGATCCTGAAAAACATGGTTCTCAGGCTGAATTTCCTCAAGAGAGCCCATTCTGCTGATCCATGTGTTTTCTCTCTCCTTTGAGACCAGTCAGAAATTACAGTCACACTCTGTCATTTTCTCTTCCCCTCTTCATTTTCCACTACAAGCTTATTTATTTCTAACTAATTGGGGAAGTCAGTTTATAAGACTGCCAAAATGGAGGACTAGCTAATCTGTTTGGTGAGGCAAATGTAGTGGTAAAACAGATAGCTTTGCCATGTTTACCCACCTTACTAGCAACTCTCATTCAGTCAGGAATGAAACAACTATCCTACCTTACACAAACACCCACTAAGAAACTTAGTAAGTCTACTTACTAACTTGTATCCTATTTACTGACTCATATATGCTTATATCAACCTGTATGTTAATAAACACATACTGAAGGTCTCCAGTTGGAATAGATGTCTATATCCTGGCTCTGATTGGGGTGAGGTACTTTTAGATAATGATGTCCAATGAATATCAAACTCCTCATATGCAAATTCTCACTTAATCTTCCCTACCAAACCTATCTTCTAAGGACACTGTAACTTCCTAGGTTGAGGTTTTTCATAAATGCTATCTTCTTTTATTATACTGGAAAATTGATCTTATGGTAGTTGTTCATACTATTCCTCCAAATCCAATCAGTTTAATTATAGTTGCCAACATTCTTTTTACTTTGAATGAGATTCAACCTGTTGATGCCATTAGTTTATTTTGTACTACATGTTGCTGAGCGACATCTGTTATAACATCATCTTTTGTAATCAGGTCAAGTAACTGTAGAAAATTTCCTTTATTGACTGATTCTATGGACTCATCATGACCTCTCAGTGCTAATTCTTTCTCTCCTGGCACAAAAGAAAATTACTTCTATTGCTGTCCTAAAATAACATATTTAATTGACAGTCATTTTCTGAAGATGCCCATTAGTTCAATGACACCTCAGTTTCTGTGTGACAGGGATTGAGTGTATAGTTTATTTATCTTTGAAACCCCAGTCCAGTACTAAAATCTGATGAATAGTAAAGTACAATTTTCTACTCTGTTTTTCTGTGTGCTTTAAGAGAGGCTGAAGAATGTTAAATAATTTTGCCACAGTAGAGCAGCTGGGAGGACAGAGGTACTCACATTGATATTGATGGTTTTGTCAGTGGTTTCACAAGGACAGGGAAATTTGAAGTTCTGCATAGCATGATATGTGAAAAGTAGGGGGAGATAAGCTTTCCAACAGATGCTCCAATTTATGCACAGATATAGTACCTCTCTCTCACAAGTTCATCATTCTTGCAATTTAGTAATTACTACAAGGTAACTATTTAGATTCAGTTGAAACTTTTACATTGTGTCGCCTTGGAGATTCTGTCTGCAATTAAAAAAACCCTCAAAAACAACAACAACAACAAAAAGCACCCCACTGTAAGAGTTATAGACTGAATAGAACTTCATTCATTCTTCCAGAGACTTCCTGTACCTGTATGATTTTATACAAACTTCCCCTCACCCCTGCCAATCCAGTCCTTAGTCTTGAAGGACACCTGTGTTACTCTGGTTTTGTTTTTAAATGAAGACTTTACTTTTTGTGTTGTTTGTTTGTTTGATTGGTTTTTTTTTAAGAAAGCAGAATTCTTGGTTTATATGATAAATTTAGTGTACATAAAAGTTCAATTTTTCTTTGAAATCAAAATTACTTTGACCAGTTTTGACCATCCCTTAGTAAGACTTACTTTCTTACTGCCTAAAATCCTTTCCAAGTCTCATCTCTTCTGCTGACACACACAATAACAAAAATCATTAGATATATACACAATCTGGTATGTGGAAACCTCTATCCTTACAGAGGTATGATGCTTATTTTTAAGTGCAAGTCAGGCAATCAGTAGAAACTTATTTCACATTCACCTGTTTCCTCTCTTCACTGAGTGCTGTGATATAGGAAAACTATGTATCCAGTTCCAGTATGCACTGCAAAAATTAAAATGGAACCACCAATGAGAGGGTATATATTTGTAGGCAGGATCTTCTGTCATTTTAGGTAGAACCTATTTATACAGTACATCTTCTTATTCAGAAGTCTTGTAATAAAACAATAATAAATGGGAAAAGTGTGGAAATATGATGCTAAAATATTTATCATATAAGATATACCATGAAATTATGCTTTAATTTCTGGATTTATAAAGGAAAATAGTCATTTGTGATAAGAAATCATAGTTCTTTCTAAGTTTTATGATATTTTGTTTCCTTTCCTCTCTGCATCTGGTATTTCTGTGGATACTCAGAATAAACTAGACATAATTTCTTCTACATTCCTTCCAGAAGTCCAAAATTTAGTGTAAATTTTCAAGATAATACTTCTACTGCACATCTGCAGAGACATAAAATGTTTTACAGCTTGTTTGACCCAGAGACAAAGAATACACAACAAGAAGTGAGATCTTCACCCTTAAACCCTGACAGTTTTTCACTTGACACCTGTCCTTGGTTATTCATTTAAAAAAGATAAATTGTTGCAAACATCCAAAAGTATTGGACATCAAGAGTCTCTGTTTTTAAAACAGCTATCATTAAAGACTACTCTGACAAAAGAAATTCCAACAGTATGAAAACTATATGAGACTGTACTTCATAGAAAAAAACTGCCAGTAGCAAATGTAATTTCTTCTTATGAATGAATTATTTTGTAATGGGAGAGATATTTCTGTATTCTTCTACCTTCAGTTTATGACAAAGCAATGGATCAGATACAGTAATTACAGAGTGGGTATTCCAAGCCTGATGTAGTACAGACAAAGCCATAACTAACAGGCTACTGGATAAGATGGTATAACAGACAAGACTTCCCTTGATGCAGCCATATTTTCATGGACATGATTTAGAAAGAAAAGCCTCCAGGAAAAAAAAAAAAAATTAGCTGGTGTGATCTAATTTTTTCTTAACCTGCTTTGGGAGGCATAATTAATTAGAATCTATTCCAGACCCTGAAACTGGAAAGCACTTCATACTGGCAAGTTACATTACAAAATAGTGCTGCAGTCTGGGAACAGTAACTATGAATATCCTTTTTCTTCCTTACAACTGGAACTGCAGGAAATGTTGACATCGGCAGGCTAACAACCACATGTGACGTTTGGCCATCTCTTCAAGTTTCAACCAGTGACCCAGAGGTCATAGAAAAGCTGTAAGCAGTATTCCTAACTTTGTGAGACCTCTGCCTTTCTTGTTAGGTACCCCTGGAGAACACACAGCCGCTCTATTATAAAGCTAGTTACATTGCTAGTACAGCTTTGCAGGGTCAGCTGAAAACAAATTTCTAGCAGCCTGTGGAAGGGTTATTAACAAGACCTGTTCAGGACAAAATAACTTGCCAAATTAATGCTTCTTAATAAAATAATGTCAGGCCAGCCCTCTTATTTAACATCCTTTCTGTCCTTGGATGCCAGAGATACTGCCCGTACAGCAGGTCATAGTCTTCCAGCAGTAATAACAAATAGCACTGAAAGAGAAATATTCTTTCAGTCTGTATAACAGGTCATTGATACTTTCTGTCACAACCGTATGACATTACTGAGGTGAATAGATGTGCTGGTAACCAGTAATGAAAAGTAGCTCTTTTCTGAACCATTTCAGAAGATATTGTTGGACAACTCATCCTTTTCTACAGTCATTCAAAGATGTGTCTCAGAGGACTCAAGCTTGTTATTTCCTTTGATATTTTTGTGAAAGAAGAAATCATACAATATGGAATGTCATCATGCTCCAATGATACCTATTCCTAAGCGTTACTTTCTGCAACTACAGGCAGACATGGGTCTGTCTCCTTAGTTACCACAATTGATGTGTGGGTGGGAGACAACAGGCTGTGCTCCAGTGGGTCAAGAAAAGTGGGGAACACTAAAAAAGAGTTGCTCTTCAGAAAATCTTGGACAACAGCAAACTGGCGTCTCAGCTGAAGAGGCTTCACAATTATTCCCAGTTTGCTTTCTAACCTCTGTTGTTCTTAATTGCTCTTGGGACACAGTGTCGCCTCAGATGTTTTTTCACTATTTCACCTTCTTTGTGCAAAGAGATTCTGATCATTTTGTTCTGACAGGGACATTGTCTTGAACATGTGTGTCACTGTGATGTGTATCGGTCTTGACTTCTGTTGTGGTTTGAACTCGGCCAGTAGCCAATCACCATGTAGCCAGTCATTTACTTCCCCCCCTCCTCCCTAGTGAAATAGGGGAGGGACAAAAAAAAGAAATTTGTAGGTTGAATAAAAAAATTTAATAATAGTAGCAAAACAACAGTAACAATATTAAGTCCAAATAGGTAATATACAATGCAGTTGCTTGGTGACTGGTATGCAGCCTGCCCCTAGCAGTAATCCTGACTGCACCAAAAATCCTGCCATGCTGACCAGAAAATGGAAACAGAAATGAGTGACCACATGTCCCCTTATATACTGAGCATGACATCACATGATATGGAATACTCCAATAACTGATAGAGGCCTGGTCCTCTAACTGTGCTCCCTCTCAGCCCAAGGAAAGTTAACTCTATCCTGGCTGAAACCAGGAAACCTTCTTTGCCTCAGTAGGTTCTGTCTGAATCCTAGAGCTGGTGAAAATGCTACTGTTTATGTCACAAAAGGAATAAACCTACAGACCAGCATTACAAGACCTGTTGTGTTCCTGCCTAGTTTTCTATCAATTACAAAACTTGCATTTAAGATACTCTAATTTGGATACATACAAATTAGGATTCTGGAACTTCTAAGACAAGTGGAGAGAATCAGTAAATTTGCAGCCCAAGCAATGCTGTACAGCTGATCCACTCAATTTTTCAGGGACCATAGACATAAGGAAATGAATACATCAACTGACGTCTGTCCTGGACGTCTGTTTAATTCTTGAGTTTATATTCATGTTCATGCAACACAATCCAGTCTTGACTTGTGTGAACAGAGCACAGCAGATTAAAGATGTGCACTTCTCCCTGTTGTCAAAGCAGTAGCAGGTTAGGACAAAAACTGACAGCACAAAAAGTGGAAGCCAGGCACTCTTGATGGCTGCTGATTGTTGAACTGCTAATGTGTAGTGCCTGTGGGAATCTACATGACTTCTGATGACAATGATTAGAGCTGATTTCGTAGAGAAAAGCTATTTCACATCAATAGCACAGTAATGAATCATGTCCAGTGTTGGTCTCTGTTTCTCTGGCATCTTAAGTACACAAGTTTGAAACACTCTTACTGTGGTAACACTTCAAATATTACAGAAAATACTACTCAGATTTTTCAATAAAAGTAAGAGTAAATGTATGAAAAACTGTATGGAGCTAACTTTTTTAGAGGATACAGGTTTCTGAAGCACCCTGATAAATGTTTCATTGCAGTATAAAATGCATACAGTGAAGAATGGATGATGTATTTATCAGCATGATGACAGTTTTGGAAGAACCACCCAACATTACAGAGGATTAAAAGAAATGTGAGAGTAGTATTTGGCATGTCATGTACTTTGATCTGAGCTCTTAACCCACTAGAGAGTTGATCTCTGGCAGTCTGCAGCATTATCAGAGGTTAAGAATATCTGGGTAACTAATAAGATTAATAAGACTATCTGGGTAACATTCTGCTTGTTTTTTAACAATCCGACAGCAACTTTTTTTAAAGCAGGAAACTGTATAAAAGACTTTCTCCAAATTATCTTTTATTAAAAACAACATTTTATTTTGAAACCAGCAGTTGTTCTGCAAGCTGTTGCAAAGACAAGACTTTTAGCTCTTCTGGAAGCAGTGTAGTTTCTATCTTTTGCTACTCTTGGGTATTTGGTCAGTGAATGGAAACTTTGTTATTTCTGAAGCTTTACAGAGCCCTGGAGATCAGTATATCAGCACAAGTTCATTCAAAAAGTACTCACTCTTCAGTCAGCACCGTCCATAATTGTATACTAACAACTGATGACAGGTCATCAAGAGGTTCAGAAGACTTTTCACCACCTTGCTTCTGGCTGTTTTTTCTGTTGCCTGAAGTGTTTAGCAAATTAAGTTCTATATGTTTGAAAACTTTTGCTTACTGTTTATAGTGATCCTTTTACAATCACAGAATCATAGAATAATGAACAGTTGGGAGGATCTCTGGCCTGACTGGAAGTAAGTCATTAAGTCACTATGACATTAATAAAACATGGTTTTGATTTTAACCACCTTTATTGTGAGTGATAATCCAAAATGGGTGACTGGGATGCAGAGATGTCCCTTTCCTCCCAACCTGTTCAGTAAAAACCCCAAACATATAATTACATTTAATATGGGTATCAAATATTCTGAAAGAAAGACGAATACATGTTGTAAAACCTGCTTTTATCTTCCTCAGTGATAACTCAAATAAGATTAATGGATATCTATTTTTCCCTGCTTCTGGAAACAAATGAAGCATGAAACCTCTGCAGACCCAAATTAAAAAGATAAAATGTACTCAGTTATATCCAAGTAACAAGGACTTATGAAAATTAAATTACTCATCTTTTATGTTTTCTTTTAATACACAGGTGTTTCACAATATAGGGGTTTAATTTTGGAAACAGAGGTCAAAGTTCATCCTTCAGTAACTAATGCTTAGGTAAATACCTGATCAGCAAAGTTTGACCCTTCAAATTACTTGGTGGACAAAACTGTACCAACAGCATATACCATCACTGTGGACATCAGGTCATTTACCCTGTTAAAGAATAACTCCAGGTAAGATGTTTTCTGGTTGATTATTAGCTGGGCTAGGAATACTTATGCCAATGCAAACACAGTGATTTTGATTAAAGAAGTAGACTTGCAGTGGAGGCAAATACTAAACTTAATCCTTAAATTGTAACATTAGCATATTTGATCCCACAGTATCTGACAGACAGTCTTCCTTTTTGGAATAAATTCTCAGTATAGATATTACATTAGGATTAAGGAAAAGAGAGTCATTATTATTATTATTAATCATTCATATTGTATAGCTTCACTTATGTAAGCCTGCATTCTAGTGTAAGGTCTGTAGTGATGTGAGATGGGACCCTGCCAGAGTCATTATTCCTATTTATTGAGTAACAGACTACTTATAAGAACAAAACATCAATATTAATGGCTGGAACACAAGTTCAGTCTGACCATGAACAGGTCTTATTAAAGCAATGGCATTTTTCCTTTTTTAAATTTTTCTTTTTTTTTAAAAAAACCCAAGACAGATTTATTTCTGAAACAGCATTGTCTTGTTTAATAACATCCACATAAATATACCTGTCTTAGAGAAAGTGTATGTGGGCCTTTAACTCAGCAAATTCAAATGGAAAGTACTAAACCCTGGGTGTCTGCATTGCCCTGATGATTTCATATAGATTATTTTTTCTGCTGTAGACTTTATGCTAATTAGGACCATATATGTAATTGATTTTAAGTTTTGTCTGCCAAACTGAGAAAGAAAATCAAATTAAACTCTACTGACTTTTCCTTGTTTGCCACACCAAAAGTGAAGAAAAATGCTCAGAATTCACTGGTAGTAGAAAAGAAAAACATTCGCAATCTGCTGATACATTCTGCTGAAAGCTTAGCTGTTCTTTTACCAACAAGAAACTTCAAGGAAGTAAAGAGTTTTAAATGGACATACATGGAATAATCTACATCTGAATAAAAATATCTTCTAAAGAAAAAAATCTGAGCCAGAGACATATCATGTAAAATTTCTGTCTGTTTTTTTTTTTGTTCTTATAGGCAAAGAAAATAAGTTTTAATGGAACATATCAGTAATCTTATCATAGGATGCTTTTACTGATATGCAACGCTGCATTTACAAGTAGTTTCTATTTTTTTTTTTTTTCATGGAAAAAATTGTAAAAGGAATCAGAGCTACTCATCTTGTTCCTCATGCATTTTTTTGGTTTTGGGGGGGTGTCCTTTTTCAAATCAACAAACAGTTTAGAATAACATATGACATATAACAATATTATTAGTGTTTACAAAAACAATTGAAAAATAATAGCTCTAGGGTAAAGCTGGAAGATGTGCTTTCACCAGTAATATTCTGTCACTCCTAATGGCCTCTTTCTGAAGAGTTTCTTATTATAATTCTTCAAAGAAATTTGCTATGCAGCTAGATTTATTTATTAATATTTTGCTCAGCTCTGTATGGATTTGTATTAATTCTCCAAGAGTCAAATTATTTTATGCTGAGTTTGGTCCATCAGATTCCAGCTCATGAAGCAGCTTGATTTTCACTGAATTAAGACACATCCTCTTGAGAAATACCAAATTTTACAAACTAAAATCTAGCCATAGTTAATCTCTTAATAGTAAGGAAGAAAAAAATCCTCGGTTTATAACAGAATATGTTAGATTTCTTGCTTATGAGTTGACTTTTGAGAACAGAATGGATGTTCACAGTATTTACGTAAATTAGACAAATCAGAACACTTGCAATTCCAAGTAATGCTTCCCAACTGAAATAAATGCATAGAAACACAAGCTGTCACTGCAATGTATTTGCATTGCAGATTAGCAAGTAGATCTGTATACTCTTCTTTCAATAGCCAAGTACTGACGGTTTAAGACATCAATACATTGTGAGGGGAGATTTAACATTTAAAGTTTAACAATCAGGATTTAAAGTTGAATCACACTGTCTTGATTTATGATGTTAAACATTTGTAAGTACACAGGCAGAACTGCAAATAACTTCGATTTTAATTACCTTATTCAAAACCAAGAAATAATCTCCTTAGCCTTGAAGGTAACACTGCTTTCATTTTGCGCCAAATTGTTGATAGCTCTTGCTGATGGAATTTCTTCCCAGGGATCAGGACAGGTTGAATGGCTGAAGCCAACAGTCCATAACAAAATGTACATCTTTCTAAACCCTGAAGAGAAGCATCAGCCTACTAAGACTAGTATTAATGCAGTGTTTTTCCTAATCAGTTTGGCAAATCAAGTAAGATCTCCACTGAGATAACCCCATAATAGAAAATGAGTCACAAACTCAGGGCTCACCATGTATCTCTTTAACAAAGGCTGAAAGTGGAGGCACGAGGAAGAAAACCAACTGTGTATGGGACCAATATATTTCTGTTATGTGACTATTTCTTTCCAATAAAGTCTTTCTCTCACACACAAACACACTCCCCCCCCCCCCCGCCCTCCCCTACAGACTTACTGAAAGAGGTGCTTAAGAATGTGAGTAAGAATAAGTACATAACACATCATGAATCTAAACACATATGGAAAGAAGTTCTGAGAACCCATGGCTCAGTCATATGTAGAAAACAGAGACTGAGGGCATCTCAGTGGACATCCTAATGTTATTTTAATCTTGAGAGAAGCATAATTCAAGCTACCTCAAACATATGATAAAACAAGACTTTTCAGCTAAGTCTGCCTAACTGGTCTAAGACTTCTGACATTGAAATTTACTTCTTCAATTTCATGTGGAAATTTCATATGTAACTAGAAGCATCTTATAAATCACAGTACAAAGCCATGAAGGTTACTAAGCAAAAACTGCTAAAGCAAGTGTCTTGACTTTTGCATTAGCAGGCTTTCTTTGCCTAATAAATCGAATAAGATCAACTACCTTAGGATGTTTTATGTGTTTGATATGACACCTTACAGCTTTCTGAAAGCTTTTTCACAGATGTCAAAGAATTTACTCAGTTTCAGAACTTAGCTTGTGAACTACTAAAGAATATATTTTAGAAAAATGTTTGACTTCTATAAATGTTAATTATTAAGTCTTATTTTTTTTGAGGATGGATTTGAACTGTTTAGGAGCAAATAAAAACCTTAAGGAAACTAAAGACTTCTTAAATGAGAATTCTCAGACCCCTCATGTCTGAGTTAAGAAATCTCAGAAGCTATGTATTCATGTATATTTTATTTTGATTTCCTAATGTACTTTAAACAATTTTTAAAAGTAAGAAGTCATCCAATAGTTTCTTCAAATAAACACCAATTTGTTTTAAAGGTATTTGGAGTAGCACTATCCCACTGAAACAGAGTGGGTTTCAGTGCATTGATTTACAGAACATCAGTCACAGACCAAAACATCTGTCTACAAAAGAAAAGTGACAGTCTGTCAAAAGTCAGATACTTTCTTCTCTGAATGCCTGCTTTCATGTTGGAGAGGGAGATTGTCAGATATATTATAACAGTGCAAAATCAGTACTGATTTAAACAGCTTATAGTTTGAAGATCAGAACAAGTCTTTATAAATCTAGTTTAACATGCACCCTTGTACTAAGCAACAAGAAGCTAAATAGAAGACTACCATGATGAGTTTTATCTCTTGAGCTTTTTCTTTCTACCCCGTTCTCTTCTGATGTCTAATATTCTAGAGCAACAACTTCTCCCTTGAGCTCAGTTGCTCCAGATGGAGAAAACAGAATGTGTACCACCTCATATGCTACCTGGTACCATGAATCAGAATTTTTGATTAAAACCAGTAGATTCCAGTTGAATTTGTTCTTGTGAGGGATGTGAAAGCACAAGTTTTCACTTTTCTAAGGATGACATAATCTGTGCTCAGGAGAAGGTAGACATATGTCCAGAATAGGCTAAACCAAAAATGTTGGTCTAGATTCAGCTGAATCAAGCAAGACTGACAAATAAACACTCAGGTTTACTCAGTGGTGTGCATTTGCTGGTTTATATTTTAGCTGTTACCGTTCTGATAAGTGCATACAAAATTTTCCACCTGAGTTTTCTCAGGTGGAAGTTATGCTTTGATGAAATGCTTAATCCTCCTCCAGGACAAATAATTTTTATTATTTGGAGTTTGCCTTTTGTAACATAATAGCCTGTATTTGTTTAGGAGACAACTGCAGTGAGAAAATGAAGAAGGGAGAAACTGAGCCCATCTCTGTGAAAGAATTGTCTTTAGACAGGCTACTATTGCCCAAGCTGTGCCTTCCCGCAACAGTTCACTTCACACATTTGTCTTCAGATCCATTGATCTAGGCATAAGGGGGTTGTGTTATGCCTGAGGACTGAATAGGCTTATCTGAATATTAGTAATTTTGAAAGATTTAAGAATTTCTGACTTTGAGTTGAATGATGTGATTTCTTGCTTTTGTATCTTGTAAAAGGGATATCTTTCTTAGTCTTTTAAATAATAAGACATCTATGTCATGTTCTTAGAATTTATTGCACTCTACAGTATGTGAAAATAATAGGAATAGGAAAATATCACACCTATCTGAGTTGATCCTTTTATTTTTATTGACACCAATAATTATATTCTCTCTCAAGTTCCTTTTTGCTAACCTAACCTAGAAGAATCCTTTAGTATCATAAATAGAAAAGTATTTTCTCTAATCCTTAGCTGGTACTTCTCTATATCTGTTATAGTTCGAATTTATGAAAAGTCTCATGCATATCTTTTCTTTAGTACTAGTCCTTCTCTTCCTCAGGCTGTCTCTCATGTAAATACGTACATAGTATATCTTCTTCATTCTTGCATCATCTTGGCGGCTTAGAGTTTCTCCATTTTCATATAGTATACAGGTTTCTTCTGCTCTTCTGCAACTGCCAACCAATGATCCTAAACTTAAAGAAATATTGTTAATCCCTAAATATGTGAGCTTGTATTTTATAACAGTAAGATTTCTTCCATGTTTTTCTCTTATGCTAGAGAGAATTCAATTCTTTCCGTACAATATCTAATTGCCTTCTAGAGTTTTAAGGCCTAAAGTTTTTCTCAACAGAAATTTACATTAACATTGACTTATTTTTTTCTTACAAATACATTAAAATGTTTATGATTATGTTTACCCTATCAATCTCTGAAGACTTTCACTGGTAACCTTTTATAAGGTTGATATTTCCTCTAGCAACATAACATCTAGCTGTCTAGTGTTTATAAAATTCTTAATCCACTCAGCAGCAGACTCTATTTTTTTAGTACTAACACTGATTTTTTTAAGCGGCACTGCAGCAAGTGTTTTATTGAGCCCAAATTTGTCAAATATATATAGTACATTTACAGTATTTATTTATTCTGTAATTTGTAATCTTAACAGAGACATATACCAGGTTACTTTAGCATTTTTTTTCTCAGTAAATTACTCAGTTATGAATTTCCCATCATATTTTAGTGATTGTTTCCCTTAACATAAGCTTCAAAGGATTTTAAAAACAGTCTTAAAACAAATGTATACAATCAAACTATGTTCTCACAAAAATATTAAGCATGTTAGAAATAAAAACACCCATGTAACCTTAGATTTAATATTTCTTGACTTTTGAAAGTCTGACCATGAAAAATTAACCTAGTTAATTATTTTTGAAAGCCTATGAAGAACAAAGTTTTATTAAGCTAATAATTTGGCTTGTACTTCAATTCAGGTCTAATTAGTGAGTGTCGAGGTATAGGTTTCAGGAAGATCAATACTGTGAACTGGGATCTGCTATAGATCTAGAATAATTTGAAATATATAAATTTAGTGTATGTAGGTGAGTTGCTTAGTTGTCAACGTCTGTTCTATTTCATGTTCATAAAGACTGATGATATAACTTAGTAAACTGGATATTTTAATGAATGGAGAGGGCACAGTTTTTGCCTTTGTGCACACTTACTATATTCAGCACACTGTCCTGAATTAATTTGCACTTATAATGGTCATTATAGCAGAAGAGTACTTATTATAATACTGTTAGAATTACTTCTTTCTAAAGAAGCCTTGAATATGATTATACAAAAGTATTTTTAACCTTTTTTACAAAAGTATTTTTTACTACTATCAGAAATTGACTGACTCTGTCAGACAATTTACATTTTTTTAGTTTATACTTCTAAGGCTCTAATCATACAGTATTTATTTGGTACAGGCAATGCATCACAATGAAAATATTTATTTTCCATTCATTTGTTTCTGCAGTAATTTTTAGTCAATATATTAGTAATAAACCATTCTGAATACTAAATCAATTAGATATAGTTATATTACAGCTGGCTAAGCCATTAAATCTAAACTCAAGATTCTGTGAACACCTCAACTGTAAAGAAAATTACAGAGAAAGACTCATGATTTGATTTCATAGTTTAAGCTTGCTGTAGATGACATCATTTAGTCATAACTTCTACCACTACAAAATGGCAAAAGTTAGGGCTGACCACTGGGTTAAAGAAAATTACACTGAATTTCCATATTCCTCATTTTTAGCTAATGCTGTGCAATTATATTAATATTCTTAAGTATGCCCTGATGTCTCCCTTCCCTTCCCTTCCCTTCCCTTCCCTTCCCTTCCCTTCCCTTCCCTTCCCTTCCCTTCCCTTCCCTTCCCTTCCCTTCCCTTCCCTTCCCTTCCCTTCCCTTCCCTTCCCTTCCCTTCCCTTCCCTTCCCTTCCCTTCCCTTCCCTTCCCTTCCCTTCCCTTCCCTTCCCTTCCCTTCCCTTCCCTTCCCTTCCCTTGTCATTCCTCATTATTTGTCAGTTTTCAGGTTTTCAGTCATTAGTTCTCTTGATTAACACCAATAATAATTGCGTATTATTGTTATCACAAAGTATATCTTTAAAAAACAAATGCTATTCTGCTTCTGACACCAGGAATTGCAGCTTACTCTACCCTACTGGCGCTATCCCTAAGTGGCACTTAGTACCTGCAAGAGCTTTCCAGAGACATCAGCTGCAGAATAACATCCTCAATATTTTGACTGCTCTCAACTCATTGAATACACCTGAGCACTGCAATGTAGTGCCTACAGCTTCTAGCCTCAGGGATAAAGTAATTACTGCAGATAGGCAGAAAAAGTGTCTCAAAACAAAATAATTCAATTTAATTAGTTAGTCTATCAGTTATAATGGGTAGAAATGGAGGTCATGGAGGCAGACTATCACTGAGGTCCTGAGGAGTTCCCAACTTATGAGGAAGAAAGGACAGAGCAAAGGGGGGCATTAGCACCAACAAAGTAAAGAATGAGATAGCAAAATGAGCCCAGGCCTCCATGGTATCACCTTTCCTTGCCTCATATATTTAATCTGCAAACTTTCACCTATTCAAAATGTAATCTAATAGCCTAAACTTCAATTCCTCAGATGCTTTTTTTTTTTACCATTGTAAAATACTATAACTTTAAGCAGATCAACCTGAATAAAAAATTCACAGCATAAGTGTAAACTGTATTGATAAAAATTTGTGGTAGTTACAGTTAGAAGGGGACACATCAGTATCTTCTTCTCTTGAGTCTCCCAGACTGAAGTCTTCCTGCTACATCTAACAAAGATATTACAAACTTCAGTTTAAACATGGAAAAAGATATTCTCCAATTGCCTGTCTGTACACGGAGAGTTTGTTCCCAGCAGCTGTGTACAAAGTAGTCAGTGATTTCACCAAAAGGACATCTATATTCTCATATTACAAACCCAGATGAAAAGCACCAAATATAGTCTACCTCTAACGAAAAAGCAATATACATGATATTCACCACTAAAGCAATTACGGGAGAATTTTCAGAGACACAGATTCAGGTGATGAAGCAACCTTTACCATTCAAGAAAAGGATGAAGTCTTGGAGCTCACAATCACACAAAAATAAAATCTTTTCTAAAAGGAGCTTCCTGAGTTGCTCACATAAGCTTGTATTTAAACACAGCTATTGTAAATTTCTCATTCCAGTTCTGACAAAACAGACAACCAAAGAATTCCATTTCCCCAAATACTATGCCAAATATCTCTCCACTCACAGGATCAGTGGATTAATTACCACTCACAGGATCAGTGGATTACGTAGCCATATGAGCTACATTGCTATATATTTGTTTGGAATTTGGATACATAAAACTATAGGTAATTCTAACATCCAGAGATCAATAAAACTGGAAAAGTATGACAGTAAACAGCAAATCCTAAACAAGTCATTGAAAGAGCAACAGTGAGGGAACAATAAACTCACAAGCCTTTTTTTGTATTCAGGGATATTGCCAAGTCTCTGAGATGTCCTGATCTAGACTAGTATTAGTGTAACTCTTGTACTTGCTAATTCTTTATATATTCTGTGTCCTCCTTTATGAGATGATAACACAGAATCACAGAGTGGTTGAGGTTGGAAGGGACCTCTGGACGTCAGCATGTCCAACCCCACTGCTCACACAAGAGTCACCTACAGCAGGTTACTGTGCCTTTGAATATCTCCAAGAATGGCAACTCCACTACCTCTCTGGACAACCTGTGCCAGGGCTCAATCACTCTCACAGTGAAAAGTGTTTCCTGATGTTCAGAGGGAACCTCCCACCTTTCAGTTTGTGCCAATTGACCCTGGTCCTGTCACTGGGCACCACTGAAAAGAGCCCGGCTCCATCGTCTTTGCAACCCTCCCTTCAGGTATGTATATACAGTAGTAAGATCCCCCTGAGCCTTCCTTTCCCCAGGTTGAATGGTCCCAGCTCTCTTAGCTTTAGCTCATAGGAGAGATGCTCCAGTCCTTCATCATCTTAGTGGCCCTTTGGTGGCTCTCTCCAGTATGTCCATGTCTCTCTTGTACTGGGGAGTCCAGAACTGGACAGAGTGCTCCAGGTGTGAACTCACCAGAGCTGAGGAGAGGGCAAGGATCACTTCCCTCGACTCTCTGGCAATACTTTGTCTAATGCAGCTCAGGATACCATTAACCTTCCTTGTGGCGAGGGCACACTGCTGGTTCATGTTCAACTTGATGTCCACCAGGACCCCCAGGGCCTCCTCTGCAAAGATGCTTTCCCGCCTGCCAGCCCCCAACATATACCTCATATGCCTCAGTTTTTTCCTCTCCAGGTGCAGGACTTTGCACTTCTTTTTGAGTTTCATGAGGATATGGGATATATCTCTTCGTTGCCTGATCATGTTTGAGATATCTATGATACTGCTACTTTTAAGCACAAAACCAGCCAAGGAGAAGAAATACATTGCAGAAGCAGCATATGTGTTTATGATGCTCTCTCTGAAAAAAACATTTATAACAGATGCTGAGATTGTCTGGGTGCACAGTAAAAGATGAAGCTACACCTACTTTGTTACAGTGGCCAGCTGAATTTACAATTAAGCCCATAATTGATACTGATATCCCTAACTGTCCATTTTCCTGATCAAGCAGCAGAAGTCTGACTTGGCATAGCCTCTAACCAGACCAGGTGGAATCAGCAGTTGATATGACCTGACTTATGAGAGCTTGGAAAATTAGGTATATAACAGTCCTAAAAAAGGACATTGACAGTTGGAGCATCTCACTTCTCTGAATTGAACTGAGATTTCACTGCAATCCAACCTCTTGGAGGAAGTGTCTTGGAAGGATACACCATGCGGTGGAACCATCACACCAGGCTGAAAACTAATGTGTGCATCATTTAAAATGTTATCTGCTTTGTCTGCCTTCCTTCTGATACAATAATCAGTGAAGTGCTCTCTACATCTTAAATTGTCAGTAACTGTGAGAATTCACAAAATTTAACAGGAGTTGTAAATTTTACAAGAAGAAAAGCAATCTGAAACTCAGCACTTCACTTTGGCCAGCCACCAGCTTACACTGTTCTGAGACTGCAGGACTTTTATTTGCTACATTTGCTAGGCATTCCCAACCATTAGTCTCGATTCAGCCTCCCTAGACTCCTTTTCTAAGACACAGGATTTCTGCATAATAGCCCTAACACCAAATTATTCTTACTTAACTGGGCAATCAACTCCCTGTCACTATGATAACAAGAGACTTTTGCTCTTCCCAAACCAAAGCAGTGGGAAAGGGATTTCTGATCCCATAAACCTCTGCTTCTCAGGAGGCTTGGAGGTGGAGGAATGAAGGAATATACAGTCAGTCTCAATTTTCCACTTTTTAAAGCAGTCTATAGTCCTCTTTTTCCCCTACTCGGTTTGAAATGCAGTCTTCCACCTGCTTTGTTAACCTTTAACCCCCTCTGCTGCCTTGTCGTAGTTGGATATATTATCTCATAACTTCCACAAATTATGAAAAAAGCAACAGCAAGTAGCAAGGTCATGTAAAGACAGCAAATAAAAAAAATCACTCTTTTCCCACTATATCATCACTATTACTGCATAACGAATAAAATATAAATATCTAGATGAAGATGAGAAAATTCTTAACTCATCTTGCATTTCTTCTCCCTTTTTATAGTCTTTTTCTTTCACCTAACACTTTTATTTACCAAGAATTTTGGATATAAAGATAGACAAAAGGGGAAAATCCAGCAGCTTGCATTTCCACCTCCATCCCACCTACATGCATACACATATACAATTACAAACTCTCAAGTCTCCCCTTCCTTCCAAGTCTCTGCCTTGCCCTTTAAATATCTTTTCCTCCTACTCTCTTTCAAGACCCCTTGGATTCTTGCTGAATAGCTGGGTACTGAGAGCTCAGTCCCTGCCTGGTACATTCAGAGAACACGAGATTCCTCCTCAGGACACAGAGCACAAAAAGGCTTAAATATATATTTGTGACAGAGGGCTGGCATCTGCTATGCAGAAAGTAAGGTGGCAGTGAGAGGAGAGGGAAATACACAGTAATTTATCTGCCTATTATACTTCAGCAAACCTGTTGGCAGACCAGGTGTTGTCTGTGTAAGTAACACTTCCTCTTGGTGAGGCATTAGGTGCTAAGAGAACCAACCTTAGACACACATCAGCCTCTAAGAGCTGGCTCTGAAGCCTATACACCTCCTTCACCTTCTCAGGATAACCTGTCACCATTCCTCCCGACAGAAGTCAATCCAGCTCTGCCAGACAATTTTTACCAGCCTGTCAGAAAGGTGAGTAAATTGTAGCCTGCATCAGTATTGCACTCTGCCAATCCATTTTCCAACCCTTGATTTTTTCACTTTTACAAAAAAAAAAAAAAAAGTAAGCTTTTATTTGTTCCCCTTGAATGTGCAGACTTCTGAGTACATAAAAGCAGCCATGACCTCCAAGCCAAACCTGCATTTCTCTCTGTAAAATTGAGGAGAATATGCTCCCTACGAACAATTTACTTGTGTCTTTCCTATAACAGGTCCTCTGTACCAATAACCTATTCTATTTTTTCCAGCAGGTTAAATATTTCTCTGAGGCACACAGGGCTCATATTAAATGAGTGTCCTCTTGGCTTTCTGACCTCTGGTTAGTTTCCTCCCCTCCATAGTAATGGGAAAGAAAAAAAAAAGTGATAGATGACAATGAGAAATGTGCTAGAAAGGGAAAAAGGCGCTTACAGTACCTTTTCAGTGTGAAACAATCTACTTCAATGGCAGTGTTGGGTGACATATGCAGGACCTTTTCCTATAATCTGACTTCATTTTCACTCTTCTTGTTTTGCACAATCATCCTAAAAAGAACTGCATCAGTTGCCACTGTTTGATGTAGCTTCTTTGTATGCAACTCCTCATTTGTTTAGTTTACCTAGATGAACTTTTCTGACATGGTGGATATATTTGGCTTTTTTGAAACCTGATTATTTATTTGCTTTGCTTTCTGCAGGGAGACGGACAAAAGTAGCAAGGCTAGAGGTTGTTCAACAGGACGCTTTAAGCCCTAGTTACATTCTTGAACTACAGAAATGCAGATAAATTTAGGAAAAACAGATACATACATATCCATATTCACAAAGTACAGGTGTCTTCAGAAACCACTGAGGCAAGGGCAAGGGAACAGATATATCAAGGCCACACTTCTAACCCAGTGAGTGAGGTGTTGTCCAGGAGATGAGTGACATATATTCCATCTCCTGGTGTTCTGGGAATTTGTGATGTTTGAATAGCTCTCACCCAAAATAGCTTCCTGTCCATAATTTTTGCAGCAGAGTCAATGTGTCCACATCTTTCCTGGCAACATTTAGCATCATCAAAATTGTCAACTATGCTTCATTTTTGGAATCTATTTGTTCTCTATGTACAAATCAGTGTATGGTTCCTTTATCAGATGCTGCTCTGAGCTTTCAGTTCCGGCAAGTGAAAAAATTAAAACATAAAGATCTTGACTTGAACCACAGACTAAGATAAATTGAAATTTAAACTATTGCTGAAGAATTACTGTCAAAACAGTAAACCCAAGACTGTGAGAGGTTCATTTTTTTGTAATTGTGATCACAGTGAGATGGGAATATCTCTGGAGCCCAAGGCTTATTAGTTAAATATTTAGGATGGTTCCTTAACCTACTCAAGACCAGTCCTTTTATAGTGGACTTGATATACTCTTTCATTAAACAAAGGGTATACTTAGCATGTATGGACCTCACTGGTCTTTCTGCAAATAGTTCTGCAAATTGTTGGTTTAAATTCTTTTTGTATGTTTGGTGTTTGGTTTGGTTTTAACTTTGCAATCAGGTAGGTCTCTACAGACTTCTAGAATTACAAACTAAGAACTCTTGTTTCTATGGTGTCAGTAGGCAAATAATACTTGAGTTTTCAGGAAGCATTTTTCTTTAATTTCTTTTTTTTTTTTTTTTCCTTAGGAGAGTTGTTTATTTATTTGTTTACCATCAGTAAAGCTGCTGGGTACCTAGTACACTTTCCTTTAACAGTCAATTTAAAGGCAGCATTTGTTCTCATGAACATCTTGTTTGTCAACTTGCTGAAGTCACTGTTTAATTTGCATAGGAAGTGCTGTTATGCAAGTGATACAACAGGAAAGAAATAAAGCAAGAGAAGTTCATTCTGCATGACAGTCACTGTTACTTTTGACAGAAAACCAGGTGAGAAACCAGGAAAGAGGAGCTGACAGCTGGATACCATTGGTGGAGAAGTTTGCCACAGAGTTAATGATACTTTCAACCTTGCACCTGCAATCAAGACCAATGTTGAAGGGTAGCTGCATGTGTAAAATGTTGACAGTGCTCTGCACTCCCTGCAACAGATGAACTGTCAGGAGAGTAGGAAGCATTATAAATGAGGCAATGTGTTTTTGAAGTGCAATGCTATTTTAAAAGTAAATACTGAGCTCAGGGACTTGGACAACTCTGGAGATGGATTAGTCATGAAATAAGAGGTCTTTCACCTTTGTCTCTCTAGTAAGAATCCACTATGTATGAACAGAGACTGAAAGCTTATTAATTTGTGAACTATTTCGTATGACTTACATGAACTGAAGCAATGGACTTTGAATCACAGAATTACACAATAATTTAGGTTGAAGGGGATCTCTTGAGGTCATCTGGTCCAAATCCCACTCAAGACAGAAAGAACTTTGAAGTTACATTAGACTGCTTAAAGTCTTGTCTGGTATTTACGGCAATGGATGTTCCACAACTTCTCTGATAAATCTCTTTCAATGTGTAACCAACCTCATTGTGAAAATGTGAGCACATTGTCAGCTTCTATATCACATGCAGTTCCTCTGGGGGAGTCACACACTAATTCTCACCAGGAGGGTCGAAATTTAACATGCAAAGAGTCCAACATCTCTCACTTCTGTATCAGATTAATGATGACGCTGGTGGACCACACACTGCCATCCCCAACACGCTTAGGTTTTCTTGAGCTTTTTAAAAGCTTGTCTTCTTTTCTTGAATATGCAGTTAGGGAGGTGGGGGGTGGGGGCAGGACAGGAAGAAACTGAGAGCAGGGAGGGAGGAGAATTTTTACATTTTCTTCCCTTGCTGACTAGCTAAAAGAAAAAATGTCTAGAAAACAAAAAGTTCTAACATATGAACAAAATATCTCTGATCTCTAGGAGAGAATCTATGTCACTGAATGCATTCATCACTCAAAATATATCTGTTTTGAAACCTTTAATGGGAAGTATCCTCAGGGAAAAGTTTTTTCTCATTTTACTTGAGATTTACACAGTTTATCATTTGAGTATCCACTGGCCATATTAGAATTCAGACAAATATCTGCATATTTTAAATGTCTGCCTGAATACTGAGATCATTTGTCAATGTCCTCACTGAATTGTTAGTCAGACAGAGTCGTGCACATTATTTGAGACAGAAAATGAACTGTTTGGGTTGCTATGGTTACAGCCATGGAGAAGATAAATTTCTGCAACTACTATCTTTCCTGAGGGGGTGGGGAAAGATAATTGAAAAACTAGAAGTTAATCCAGAACTTCAGGATAGGGTCAGAACTGAAACAAAGCCTTATGTGTGCATTTCATTATATAGGTGAAAGACAATGTATCCATAAAGGAAAATAAATATTGATGAATGCTTCCATTACACTCCCTTTCTCTAAATTTATGCTTCAATTTGTACTAGTCAGGTTGTGATGATTGGGTTGGTTCAACCGACACAATTTGTTAATTTGGACAGTCGTCTGATTTAGAATAGCTTGATGAGGTGGTTGTTTCCTCTCCCAGAATCTTACTGCTAAGGTTTTTGTTTCATTGAAATGGAGAATCACAGAATCATTTAGGTTGGAAGGGATCTCTTGAGATCATTTAGTCTAACCTCCCTGCTTAAGTAGGGTCACCTAAAGCAGGGTATCCAGGACTGTGTCCAGTCAGATTTTCAGTATCTCCAAAGATGAAGACTGCTTAACCCCTTCAGGCAATGTATTCCCCTGTTTGACAACCCTCACAGTAAAAATAATTTCCCTGTGTTGGCATGGATTTTTTTTTTTTTTTTTTTAATTTGTGCTCATTGCCTCTTGCTGTCTCACTGGGCACCACTGAAAAAAGCCTGGCTTTGTCTTCTTCATTCTCTCCTGCCAGGTATTTATACACAATGATAAGATTCTGCTGAGCCTTTTCTCCAGGCTAAACACTCCCAGTAGCCTCAGACTCTCCTCATATGACAGATGCTCCGGTCCTTTCATCATCTTTGCGGCCCTGAGCTGGGTTTGCTCCATTAAGTCATTATCTTACTTGAACTTGGGAGGTCAGCACTAGACACAGTACTCCAGATACAGCCTCTTTGGTGCTGATCAGAGAGGAAGGATCACCTCTATTGATATGCTGGCAATGCTTTTTCTAATGTGGCTCAGTATACTATTTGCCTTTTTTGCTGTAAGGGTCCATTGCTGGCTCATGGTAAGCTAGGTATCCGTCAGGGCTCCAAGGTTCTTCTCAGTGAAGCTGCTTTCCAGCCAGGTAGCCCCCTGGATGAACCAGTGAGAGGTTATTCATTTCCAGGGCAGTACCTTGTTCTTCCCTTTGTTGAACTTCATAAAATTCCTTTCTGTCCAACTCTCCAGCCTGTCATAGATACTCTGAATGGCAGCACTCTCGTGGTGTATCCTCCCAGTTTTGTATCATCTGCAGACTGTCTGAGAGTGCATTCTGCTCCATAAACCAGGTCATCAATAAAGATGCTAAACAACATTGGGCTCAATATTGACCGCTGGGATACACCGCTAATGACTTGTGTCCAACTGGACTTTGTGCCAATGATCACAACCCTCAGGGTGCAATCATTCAGCCAGTTTTCAATCCATGTCATTGCACACATATTTAACCCATACTTTGTCAGCTTGTCTATGATGATATTATGGGAGACAGTGTGAAACGGTTTACACTAAAGTTGAGGTAAACAACATCCACTGCTCTCCCTTTGTCCATTAAGCTAGTCACCTCATTGTAGAAAGCTATCAGGTTAGATAAGAATAATTTTCCCTTTGCAAATCCATGCTGACTAGTTCTGATCACCTTCTTTTCTTTCATGGGTTTGGAAATGCTTTCCAAAAGGATTTTCTCCATTAACTTCCCAGGGATTGAGATGAGAGTTACTGATCTGTATTCCCTTGATATTTCTTTGGCTTTCTTGAACACAGGAGTGTTTTTTGCTCTCCTCCAGTCTTTGTGACCTCTCCAAGTTGCTATGACTGTTCAAAGATAGTCAAGAAAAGCCTGAAAATTGCATCAATCAGCTCCCTCAACCTTGTGGATGCAGTCTGTTAGGACCCATGGACTTGTGTATGTCTAGTATGTTTAAGTGCTCCCTAACCTGGTCCTACTGCACTGAGGATAAATCTTCCTTGTTCCAGACTTTCCTTCTGGTTTCTGGGTCCTGAGATTCCTGAAGACCAGTTTTACTGGTAAAGACTTAGGCAAAGAAGGTACTGGAGTACCTTGACCTCTTATATGTCATTTATCATCAGTTCCCCTGTTGTTTTCAGCAGCAGTCCTACATTTTTCTGAGTCTTCCTTTTGCTGTCGATGTAAAATCCTTTCTTTTTACCTTTCACATCCTTTGCCAGATTCAACTCCAGCTGGCTAGAAAAGACAAAGTGTTTTTGCTATCGCTGCAATATTGGATAGCAACTCCTCTTGGGTCATGTCTCCCTGCTTCCAGCTCTGTGCAGTTCCTTCTTATGTCTGAGTTCAGTTAGGATCTTTGCTCATCCAGGCATGTCTCTTGCCTCCTTTTTTGGTTTTCTAGTTGTTAGGAGCTTGGAGGAGGTTATCCTCGAATATCAACAAGCTCTGCTGGAGCTGCCCTTCTTTCCAGGTTATATCGCATGGATTCTTCCAAGTAGATCTCTGAAAAGGTTGAATTCTGCTCTCCTGAGATCCAGGGTTGTTGTCCTGCTTTTTGCCTTGCTCTCTCCTCTTTGAGTCCTGAACTCTTCTATCTCATGGTCACTGTAGCCAAAGCTCCTGCTGACTTTCACATCTCTGACCAGTTCTTCCTTGTTCCAGGTCTAGCCATGCACCTCTACTTGTTGGCTCTTCTGTCATCTGGTTTCAATTCAGTGAGTAATATGAGGTATTAACTCAAGAAGCCAGAGTTTCAGGTTTATCCACTCATGACTGAATGTCCTAATTACTAAGAAACATGATTCTATTCCCCAACTTCATGCAGGCAAGAGGGATAGGCAGTCAGGCATTCACCTCTTCCCTAAAATAGTTTTCATTTAGGCAGTATCCTTCTGAGACACATAAGAGACTGTGTAAAACACTTCAGGATGAAGAAGGTCTTGAAGGTCTGTGCTGCTTAAGGCTTTTCTGGTGCTCTAACCTATGTGCTAGCTATAACTACACTGCTCATATTAAGCTGCATGTAGCCCAAGTAAGGCTTCTGTGTTGAAATCATCTCATGTTCCTGGTACCAGAATCCCAGGATATCCAGATCCTTAGCTGTGAGAAGAATCAAGTTAACAGGATTTTCCAAATCCCACCCTGTGTTTTGCTCTCATTCAGTCCAGAAGGAAATCACAGTCATCTCCTTAGTAGCCATCCAGCACTCCATTTTCCTGAGCAGTCTTTGACACATCTTCAGTATGTAATTGGTCTAGGGAGTTTAACAATCTGGTATTATTATTAGTCTAATGTAAAACAGGGGGAAGCCTGACCACTTTCTCTAACTACATATATAGATAAATGTGGCCTTGGCTATTTTCTTAACTATGATTTTTAGCATATCCTGAGCATACCTGTCTGGATCCTTAAGATCATAGCAGAGGTAAGGCAGGAGCTAGCTGTCTACCTAGTTAGTCAAGAACAGGCTGAATGAATGCAGACACCTGAATTCAGGCTCATAAGAAATACCAAGGTCCTCCAAGAAGCATCTGCTGCATTTTAAACACCTTTGGGACTAACCAGTGATAGAGGGAGGAGTTTACAGATCACTTCCTCAAAACTCAGATAGCGTTGATCTTTCTCTTAGTTGTTATCTTTTAATTTAAAACCTAGAAATGCAAAATTGCCAAAGACACGAATGAAGTTTGGGTTCAGTTTTCTGCTGGGAAGTCTCTTTTGATGTCAGTAGAGGTGCTGGTAACTTGTAGCAGAGAAATGAGGTAATTATTAGGCCTAACATAACTTATAACAAGTCATTTAAATCACTATGAATATATGATTTGACACATTTATTCTTGCCTGTGAATTATTTATGAACCAACCCAGAAATCTTACAATTCCAGCATTATTTGGAGCCATCTGCCAGTAGATTACTATGTAAGATAATTTCATGAGTATTTTTGCATGCTCTTCCCCACTGGTCACTGATTGCTGGTACTCTATAGCTGCCAGCTCATGATTACCTTTCTGAGGAAAAGCAACCATTTCCCAAATTAAAAAGGCTGAAGATTTCCCATTGTTAGTCTAGTCTGCTAAGCACACTAAAATTTTTTTGGCATTGTGAGAGAAAATTTTGGAGCTGCATAATAATTGTAATTGTTGATGTTAATTAAACTTGTTGAATCTACAAAAAAAGATATTTCTGAGAGATCTACAGTTGTCAAAATATTCCTAAACTCTGAAGAAGCACCAGAAAAAGCTTGTGATTTTACATCACTACATCCTCACTATTTTATCATATCAACTTGCTCCAGGAATTGTATCAGTGGTGAACTATACTGATGCAGTGATTAATACCAGGTTTTGATTGACTCTGGTCTATTTGTTTAAATGAGGTTTTGTAAGAGATTTAATGACCAAGATTTTAAGAAAAAAAAAAAATCTCTTAAGAACTAAATTCATATTAACAGAAACCTTCCTTTAAGAGGTAGGATTATGATTAGCCAAATCTAAATTAAAACCTAGACCCCCTTTTCCTACCAGTACCAATGCTTTTAATTTATTTCTTAGGAAGGATTATGTAAAATATCAGATAGAATTAGATTAGGCATATTTCTTCTCCACACAGATATAAGGTGATAATAACTTTGATAAAAATCATCTTCAACACAAAAACCGTTTGGGGCATGGCAGAGCTCAAGAGTGGCTCCCCATGACAGGGACTGGCAGCTGGGGCTGGTCCCACTGTCCCACACAGGAGCTGGGCAGCCAGGCGTGACTGGGGCTTGCAAATAACTTGCAGAGGTATTTAAATGTTGTAGGTTTCCAGGGGGTTATTTCAGAGAATGTAGAAGTGAAGCACGAGCAGGAAACTGGGTGCATGGCACAAGAGACTTGAAGCTGAGTGGGTAAGCTCAGGTTTGCCACAAGGAGCCCTGGAGGCCAGGTGGGTTGCGGGGGTGACGGTCACCATGTATAAGCAAATACTCCTGCCATAGGGTCTGCATATGCTTTCTCTTCTGAGACTCCTCTGAAAGGCTGTTTTAATCAGCCATAAATCAGTTCTTTTCCAGACCCTAAATACAAAGCGTCAGAGCCAGGGGAAATTTCAAACAATCTTTTACTCTACTTCAGAAGACTTTTTCTTGTTTTGGTTTTATTTTCAGGTGTGAAAATAAAGCCAGTATGCTGTCATTTTTATGACACTGCATTTCTATCATAACTAAATAGTCACATTAATAAAATAATTTAATTTTCCAGTTCACTGGCCCATAAAGTGGCTTATTGCACTTAGGTATTTAATACAAATACAGAAAAGTATTTACTTTGATATATTTTAATTCTTTCAAGAGTTGTGGTGACATTTTAACAATAAGAACTAGCGAATGAGTTGTTTAGGCCATTAACCTTTCTCTTCCAGGTCAGCATTGAAACCTAGCCCAGGTGAGACCATGTAATCTCCAGAACTGTTTTTAGCCAGGGGCTGATGGGCAATAACCTACAGAGGGTTCCTATCTGGAAAATCTTTGCTTCTTAGAGAACGTAGAAAATGCCATCATTCCTGAAGGTAGATGCTGAGTGGCCACATAGGGCTAACATGGGTCCCTCTCCTTTTGTTCAGCTTGTGTAGCTTTCTCTGCTCTGTCCAGACTGAATGGCATCTGTGCAGCAAAATGGTCACTAATGTAATGACTGTTGCAGTCCCCCAGCTATCATCAGACACCGCAGAACACCCCAGCTATCCTTTTGGCAAAATAAGAGCAATTACAGTAGTCAGAACTATCAAAAGCAAGGTACTAAACACAATTTTTATAAAATCAGTGGGTCAGAAATCATGTCCTCTCTCATGTTAAGAAGTGATACATGGAAACTGTTGTGCATTACTGCACGTGGTCCATTTTGTCTCCCCCACTTCCCACCTATTTAGCTCTCCTTGAACCCAAACGCTTCTGCTAAATTTTGTGAAAGTAACACTTTTCACAGCTAAGTATGAAATGGAAGTGTTTGTAAAATAATTGCCATATTCAGTTTGGATTCTTTAAAGGAAAATACTGAAACTGAAGAGGCTGAGAGAAGGTGCATTTCCTTATAATCTTATTATCTGTTGACAGTGCACATAGTCATGTAGAGGTTTTTTTTTTAATTTGAATTTTGTTTTAATACACAGATAGAAAGGTAAAAAGAATAGTCCCTCAGCTGTGGAAATGCACAAGTTATGAGTGCATAAACTGAAAGAGGCCTGAGTGCAATGAATCAGATGAGATATTGTCTGAGTTTGTAGGAATCTAACCCTGTGTTATCACATTAAAGTGTGCAGTGAAGGGACCACAATGAAATGTGGCACCATCCTCTTCTTTTGGACCTCCTCTGATGACCCTAGATGACCCATAATAACTAAATCTGGATTGCCTATTTTTGAATTACACAGCAATATATATCCTAACTGTTGGTTGTGAGGCAACTTGTTCACCTTTTCCTAAGTCTTCTGAATTTTTGACAGTCTCATTAGAAAGTTGACATCTTTCTGGTTATGAACATAGCTTATGACCATTACACAGGAACAATGAGGCAGTATTCAACATTTCACACATGGGCCATGCTGCAGGAATGGGAAGGTCTTGATATTTTAGGAATTTATTGAAGCTGCTAGTAGTTTATTAGTTTGGATTCGTGACTGTTGCAATAGGTAAGCTATCAGTCCAAAATGGAATCAGGCCACATGTTTGAAGCACAAATGATCATTTTTCCTGGGGTAATAGGCTCCCCTTTGTGAAATAAATTGCAAATTATTATTAGTTCATATGGCAGAAAATTGCAAATGCAAAAGAAAATAAATATATTTTTCCATTACTAGATCTTAGAATTGCTTATAAGGTTGGAGGGTCTAGCATGAGGTTGCTTATGACTTGGAGGCTCTAAATCTATTTAATAGGAAGTTATTAATAGAAAGAGGAGTTAAATTATATAATCAAATTAATGTTCTTGGTGATCTCACATAAAACATGTTCATTTCTTGCCCATATTTAATAATCTTCAATATCTTTAGGTGGTGAGCTTATCTCTTTTTTTCCTTTTGAGACATAAGTGATCGTGATAGAATAAATACCTGCTTCAAAAATATGTTCGAGGCTATAACTACACTCAGTTCCATAGAGCAAAAATATAAGGTCTGACTTGTCAGAAGATGTTGCAGCACACTAAGTAATAAGGATATATTTCAAGCAAATGAAGCTAAAGTAAAATTTTTTAAAGAATAAAAAACTTCTAAACATGGCTCTAATTCTTAACCCAGCCAGGCAGATCTGCAGTAACCTACAGAAATTCTGTGGGATTCTGTAGGAAGGAAGAAGAGAATTATAGGTGGATAATTTTCACAGATTCACATTACATTTTTTGCTCATTTGCCTACTTGCTTTTTGGCCTTTGTATCTTTGAAAAGTGTATCAGGTACAACCCACAGAGAAGGAAATCTCCCCAGACTTACAACACATGCAGTGCCTCAGCCATACCATTTCAGTCAGGAGATGTCCTTGCCTTCTGTTCCTACTGTCAAATCTAGTCCTCCATCTTGCATAGACAAGCCTCATTACTCCTGCTGGCAAGGGGATCCTTTGCTGAAGATCATGCCCCACCTCTACCAAATAGAAGTAAAATATGGTATAAAACTAGTCCACAGGATCATTCAGGTTGGAAAGGAAGGTTCCTTTTCTTAAACTAGGCTTAATTTTTTTTTTTTTCCTAACTCCCCCACAAGAGTAAGTAAATGAAAAGCTGTGAGGTTTCTTCTTGGGAAAAAAAAAAAAAAAAAAAAAAATCCTTGCTTTTTGTCTCTCTAGTTCTCACTTTTCTGTTACTTTTCTGTAAGTAAATACTTATTTTGGATTTTCACCTTTTTCATCTCATAGTAACACAATTAGGTGGATGTTCTTCACTTGAAATGGAAAGTTATTCAGATCTTGTTGGAATCTGATTTTAATCAGCAAAGTTACCCTCTGTTTTATATCCCATTTAATCTCTCTACCTCTATTTTCTCCAAGAAAGATTACAACTTAACCTTTAAAATAATGCATGCAACAATCCTCTTAAAAAAAACCACAAACACACAGAAAAACTCAGGGGAAAAAGAAAAAAAAAAAAAAGGAGTGCAGGGTCTGTCTTAGGATATTTTTAAAAGGTTTAGTGTGTTCTTTGTTTTTCTTAATGCTTATTTATGCTCTATGCAAAAGAGTTGCCCATTTATGAGCTGGAGATATCCTTAAGAATGACTGAACTATGGAAATGTATAACTGAATCAGAAATTAATACTGCATTTCTGAAGCAGCAGGCTTTTCTCTAGTTCAGGTTAGGTCATTGTAATGGTCCATTCAGCCTTCAACCTTTTTTGTGCAGGCAGGTCTTTTGTTTATTTATTGTCAGTCCTGTGATCAGTCCTACTGTCATTGGGCGGGTAGCATCCAATCATCTTCAGTAAATGCAACAGTAACAACACCCTTGTCTGTTGTATATGACAGGAAGAGATACACTCGATCTGTTTCTACCTGTGTCATCTACCAGTCACAGGCCCTACAACATGATTTGCCTTTCATCTTGGTAAAATACCCCAGCCTACTCTCTTGGACTGGGAGTAAACAGATTCCATTCCATTAGGCAACCATGCTAAACAGATAATGTTATTGGTATCTGAATTGGTCATCAGGTAAAGATTGCCAGAAGATGATCATAAACTTTCTCTCCCAGTTAGATCATATTTTCTAGAAACAAGAAATAAACAAACCACGTAGTTCCTCCCCAACCTGTTTCCATGGAATATGTCTGGTGTCTGGTCACTGCTGAATGGTGCACTGGGAAGGCAAGCATTTCACCTAACACAATGAAGCCACATCTAAACTGATAATCTTCCCTTGTTCAATCATGTAACCATGTCCTTGGTTATATTTATCTGAAACTAGTACTGGCCAATTACTTCACTTACTTATTTCAGTCTACGTAGCTAACATTTTGCTGATCATTTTGTGAATCTCCAGCTTAAGCTAAAAATCTAGTTTAAAAAATCTAGAAGGACCGAATTTTAAAAAGGTTGGTGCCTTCAGAAGTTTTTAAATGAGTGTTTGAAGTTAGTTATGCAAAAAATTAATGAGATGAAAAGTCTCTGAAAAGTTGAAAAATATCAGTCTGTGTTTACAGATCATATTCAAGAGTTTCAGAAAGAAAGTCAAGACCAGGTGTGCTAGGAACTACTCTTCCACGTTTTAATGCTACATTTGCATTATCTTCAAGCACAGACATGCAAGACAAGCATGTCTGGCCTAATGTGGTTTTGGAAGAGTGAAAAGTCCCAATGGAGCAACAGTTCAGTGCAGATAATGTTACTAGCTTCTCAAGTTCCTGGATTATGCTACTTCTAGTTGTTACGCATGTGTGGATCAGAGATCAGAATTTACTCATTGTGAAAAGCCATTTTATACCCATATAAAAGAGCTTATTTCACAAATGAACAAGCCAAAGATTTAGCTTATTTGAATATCTGAAGGAGATCCAAAACAGATTTAATTGAATATTCATTTCATGCAGCTTTAGCCAACTGAGTTGCTTAAATGAATTAATCCCATGAGTAACAGTATGTGTATATGGATACTCAATGAATGAATTGACAGTAGCCTTCAGCACTATCCTGCAGAAAGTGGCAACAGGGTGATGAAAGACTAAATTGTACCCTAACACACAACAGTTTTTACAATACAGTATCTCATTTGTGGAAGTAACACATGAAACTTACCTTTTACAAGCTGTCAAGAGCTTTGTCTTCTTTGTCCTCTGAGGGACTAAGGTGCTGCCATTCCCATAAGGATCATCCCCTAGTCATATAGATCCACTTTCTTCCAAGAAAACTTTAAGTTTCTCAGCGGGATTTAATAACAGCTTCTCACTCACTTTCAGCATATATGTGAGCTTCTGTCTTCCTACAGATGTTTGCACTCCCCAACCATGGAGCAGTGCAGCAATGTCCCAGCCCAAGAGGTATTACTTTTTGAAAGGGAGTGCATGAAAATGTGTTTCTGACATTTTCTGCTCTCATCAGTCTTAAGCATCTTCTTTTATTTCTTTAGGTTAACTAGACTTCTCAAATGATTGGAACCCAGTGGGTCTAAATAAAGTCCTTAATCTGTCTCGTGGGAGAAAGGAAGGGGGTGTACTTCATGGTAGTACTGTTCTTCACACCATCTGATTCTTGCATTTTTGTGCTTGCTACAAAATCTACAGGACAGAAGATACAATGTGCTTTCAGAAGAGTGGCAAAACCTTCCCATAAACATTTGTCATTTACCTGTGTGGTAGATTGGCCTTGGACAGCTGCCAGACACTGACCTAGCCACTCTTTCACTCCTCCTCCTTCTCCAACAGGGCAGGGGGAGAAAATAAGATGAAAAAGCTCATGTGTCAAGTGAATACAGGGAGATCATTTGCCAATTACTGCCATGGACAAAACAGATTCAACCTGGGGAAAATTAATTTAATTCATTGACACTTAAAATAGTTTTGAATAGTGAGAAACAAAGACAAAGTAAAACAACAGCTTCCCCTGCCTTTTATTGCCCAGGCTCATCTTTAGTCTGTCACTCCCAAGTCCTCTATCTCCCCTGGGTGGCACAAGGAGATGAGGAAAGGGGGTTAGGTGTAGGTCTGTAATTGCTCCTCTCTGCAGCTCCTTCTTCCTCACACATTTCCCCTGCTCCAGTGTGGGTTCTCCACAGTCTGAAGTTCCTTCCAGAAATGTCTACCTGCTCCGGTGTGGGGTCTTCCATGGGCTGCAGGGTAGATATCTGCTCCAGCATGGTCCCCTCCATGTGCTGCACTGAAATGTCTGCTTTAGCACCTGGAGGACCTCTTCCTCCCCTTCCTTCTTCACTGACCCTGGTGTTTGCAGGATTGCTGTTCACGCTTTTCTTTTCCTCACTCCTCACTCTGCCATCTGGCATTTTGCCCTTTCTTAAATACATATTCACAGGGGTGCCACTTTTCTGTGTCATGTGGCTGATGGCCTCAGCTGTGTCCTTCGGTTGGGTCCATTTTGGAGCTGGCTAGATTTGGCTGGAATGGGCTGTGTCTGGCATGGGGCAACCTCTTACAGATCTCACTGCCAGCACCTGGGCACCTGCACCCTGTGCAGCCTGATTGACTTTCTGTCTGCTATATGTTGTATGTTGCCCTACTTGCAGCAAATGTAAGAGCAGTCTCTTGTTTTGATACAATATTAGTATACTCCTCCAGGACACTTTGTATTTCTAAAATCAAACACAGGGACATGCTTGTGAGCACTCAGAAATGTTAACTGCGAAAATAAAGAGATCTTTGACAGAATTATTTGAAGAACCAGTAGCTGAATGTGAAATTGAAGTAAGACAGACAAGTAAATAGTACATGAACCCTGGAAAGATGTAGCTAAAGGAGCCATAGTGTACACACAATCTGTGGCTCTAGAAAGAACTAGCAGAGTGAGCAAGAGCTTTTGTTGGCTGGTAGAGGTTCAGAGCTGCAAGCAACTCCTGAGTCTCTTGTTTTGTTCCTCCTGTTGTGTTTTACACATTAACTGTAAATATAAAGCTCAAATTTTAAAATACCTGGCTGTATTTTCAGTTTCCCTTTTAACCTAATTTCTTTTTATCTCTTTGATAATTACATTTCTCCTTTGTTAATTCATGCTGATTGCTCCTTTCCATTTTCTTATTCTTCATGTGTATGGAAATGTTTTTCAGGACTACTTACCCCTTCACTTTCTCAGGGATTGGTGTGAGGTTGACCAGTCTGTACTTCCCCAGATTCTTCTTCTTGTTCTGCTTGACAATGGGATTGATATTTGCTTTTTCCTACTCTTCAGGAACCTCCTTCATCTCCACAATCTGTCAAAGACAACCAAAGGTAGCCTTACAGGGTAAGT
Source organism: Strix aluco (assembly GCF_031877795.1). Taxonomy (NCBI): domain Eukaryota; kingdom Metazoa; phylum Chordata; class Aves; order Strigiformes; family Strigidae; genus Strix; species Strix aluco. The sequence continues at coordinate 31,845,583 of NC_133971.1, forward strand.
TGTAGCTACCTTACAGTAGCTCTCTGTGAGAGATGAAAAACAGGCCTGCAAGAAACATGGACTGTGGAAAACAGCCTGAGAAAGAGACAAAAGTTAACAGGGTGAGTGGAGGCCCTCCGAACTAAGGAATGCCTCAAACAGTTGTAAGATGAAACTATAGTCATGGGTTGGATAGTGTGGAGGTCGAAGCTGATAAGGGTGCCCGAATAACACAAGATGCAGCTGGAGGAGGGAGCCTTGTGGAGACAGGATGTCTCTGCTCTGGTGCACCTGGTCAAATTTCAAGGCCCATCTGTCCAGTGAATGACCTTTGCTTCATTATCCACTAAATGCGTACTAAAGTTAACACCCCTCAATATGCTAACGAAGGCTAACAAGATCATGCTAATTACATCATCCCATGAAACACCTTACCCCTCCCTGTACATCTGTACATGGGATATGTAGGTATGTGGGTTGACCTAGGGGACGGACCCAAGGAAAGTGTGTATAAATCGAGGGGGAGGAAAGGGGTGGGGGGGGGGGTGGGGGGGGCACGGGCCTGGAGAGTGAACTGAAGTGAAGAAGACAGATGTCTCCTTGAACCCTCACTGGCAGGATCAATGCAGGAACCCAGACTGGTGATCTCTATTCCTCTATTCCTTCTATCTCTGTCCTTTCTTTTTTCCCCTTTTCCTTCACTACCATTAAGAAATGCAAGGTATACTGTACTGAGTATACTCGTTATATACTTAGCCAATTATCATGTGTCCAATTAGCACACAGTGGGAAGTTAATAAATGTTTGGACTTTGAGACTTGTCTCACTGTTGTCCGCTTCATTTGGGATTTATGAATCTGAGTCAATTGTCTCCCTCATTTGAGTGGGATGTGACACTCTCAGCACTCACGAGTGTATCCTGTCAGGTCCCTGGACATGTGCAATTTCAGTTTCATTAAATGTTCCCTAACCTGATCACCATCCACTGATGGTAGGTCTTCATTGCTCCAGATTTTCCATGCATATCAGTTCCAAAAAATCCAAATATATTTCTAATCCAAACACTTGTAGCTTTCTACTGGCCAGTTCAGGAGGTGTCTACCCAGCTGTTAGACTTTTGTGGATTCCAATCTTTGGCATGTAAGTCTCACCCTATGGACTCAAGTCTGTAGAGAGGACTTGAGAATTGTAGGTTTCCATAGGTATGTTGGCACTTTTACACCCAATTGTATGGCAGTGCTCTGCTGGATCCTCACAGATTCGCTTGAGGTGGATCCATTTCCACAGTTTAGGGAAAGGACACTCAGAAAGAACTTAATCATCATGATCCATATTTTTCCATTAAGACAAAATAGAAGTTTTCCCCTAAAACATATGAGTTTAAAGCTAAACCTTGTTTACACGGATGGGTGCAAACACAACTGAGTTGCTTTGCTACTATCCTCGATGGACAGTACCTCTTGTACAGAAATGTGTAAGCTCTGAAAGGAAAATGAAGATCTTACCACCACATTTTGCCCCCATCTGCTGTGAATCTGCTAGGCTTCTCCCAAATTCATCTGACAACACAAGGTAGAAGACTTTCCTCTCTTTTTACCCTTTTGTAGAAAAGCCCTTAGCTGCTATGAAATGGCCTGCTAGTTAGCATTTTCCTGCCTTGGGCAAAGAGTAAGGTGGAACAAGAAGTGAAAGCTATGCTAGAACATTCACAAACCTACCAGTTTGCCACTGGGGATCCGTGCTGCTTGCCAAGCTCTGTACTCCATCTCCCACTGCAAGATGTAGCTGACTCTGTTACATTTGCTGTGACCATACCTACAGCATTGAACAGAGCTGGAAACTAGAGCAGGGGAAAGCTGCTTTGAGAATTATTCTGCAGGAGTCCTAGTTTGAGTTAGAGCTGCACTTTTATGCAGCTTCATAGGGACCTGTTTCATAGGGAAGTCTGCTGCCTCCCTGGGGCCTGTGTCAAGGACCTTACAGCTAAACTCCCTGCTCTAATGAGACCCAAGGACTACTACCCTCTCCTGGTTTTTCAGGTAGGTAGTGATGACATTACCAGGAGAAGTCCTAAAGCAATGAAGAGAGATTTCAGGGCCTTGGGGAAACTGGTTAAGGGGTCAGGGGCACAAATTGTGTTCTCCTCCATCCCTTCAGTTGTTGGGATGGATGAAGAAGAATACCGGAGAATTCAACAGATGAACTTGTGGCTCCAAGACTGGTGTTACCATCAGGGCTTCAGATTTTTCAGTCATGGGTTGGTGTACAGGGCACCAGACCTTTTGGCATTAGATGGAATGCACCTGTCCCTGAGGGGAAAAAGGATTTTGGGCAGGAGTTAGCTAGGCTCATAGACAGAGCTTTAAATTAGATTTTAAGGGGGAAGGGGGCAAAACATCAGCCCATCTGAAGCGCATGTATACCAATGCACACAGCATGGGTAACAAACAGGAGGAGCTTGAAGCCATGATGAAACAAGAAAATTATGATGTCGTGGCTATTACAGAAACATGGTGGGATGTCTCCCATGACTGGAGTGTGTCAGTTGATGGCTACAAGCTCTTTAGGAGGGATAGACAAGGAAGGAGAGGTGGTGGGGTCGGGCTGTATGTTAGGGACCGTTATGATTGCTTCGAGCACAAGTGTAGTTAAGACAGGGTGGAGGGTCTTTGCGTTAGAACCAGGGGGAAGGCCAACAAGGCAGATGCTGTAGTAGGAGTCTACTATAGGCCACCCACCCAGGACAGAGAGGTGGATGAAATATTCTGTAGGCATTTAGGAGAAATCTCACGATCGCTTGCCCTTGTTCTTGTGGGAGACTTTAACTTCCCAGACATCTGCTGGAAATACAACACAGCAGAGCGGGATCAGTCCCGGAGATTCCTGGAATGTGTGGGAGATAACTTCCTGACGCAGCTGGTGAGAGAACTGACCAGAGAAGGTGCCCTGCTGGATCTCCTCTTTGTGAACAGAGGACTGGTGGATGATGTGGCAGTTGGAGGCCGACTAGGGCACAGCAATCACGAAATAATTATATTCTCTATTCTTAGAGAGGCCAGGAGAGGGCTAAGCAGAACTGACATCCTGGACTTCAAAGGGGATGACTTTGTCCTGTTTAGGCACCTGCTTGAAAGGATCCCTTGGGAGACGATCCTGAAGGGTATAGGGGTCCAGGAAGGCTGGAAACTCTTTAAGAAGGAAGTTTTAATGGCTCAGGAGCAGGCTGACCCCAGGTGCTGTAAGAAAAGCCGGCGTCAGAGAAGACCACCTTGGCTAAACAGGGAGCTTTGGCTGCAACTCAGAGAGAAAAGGAGAGTTTACAGCCTTTGGAAGAAGGGGCTAGACACTCACAGTGAATACAGAGGCTGTGAGGCTATGCAGGGCGGAAATCAGGAGGTCTAAAGACCAGTTGGAAATTAATCTGGCTTCAGCAATCAAGGATAACAAGAAATGTTTCTATAAGTATGTCAGTAGCAAAGAAAGACCAGGGAGAGTCTCCATCCCCTGCTAGATGCTGAAGGAAACTTGATAACAAGTGATGAGGGGAAGGCTGAGGTGCTTAATGCCTTCTTTGCCTCAGGCTTTCATAACAAGACTAGTTGTATTGAGGGAATCCAGCCTCCTCAGCCAGAAGACAGAGACTGGGAGAACGACACCCTCACAATCCAGGAGGAGACAGTCAGTGACCTACTGCATCACATAGACATACACCAGTCTATGGCACCTGATGGGATACACCCAAGGGTGCTGAAGGAGCTGGGTGGGGTGCTCGCCAAGCCGCTTTCCACCATTTACCAGCAGTCCTGGCTGACCGGGGAGGTCCTGACAGATTGGAAACTGGCCAATGTGACGCCCATCTATAAGAAGGGTCAGAAGGATGATCCAGGAAATTACAGGCCTGTCAGCTTGACTTCGGTGCCTGGGAAGCTGATGGAGGAGATCATCCTGAGTACCATCGTACAACACATTGCGGGACAACCAGGTGATCAGGGCCAGTCAGCATGGGTTTATGAAAGGCAGGTCCTGCTTGACAAACCTGATCTCCTTCTACGACAGGGTGACCTGCTCATTGGATGAGGGAGAGGCTGTGGATGTTGTCTACCTTGACTTCAGTAAGGCCTTTGACACTGTTTCCCACAGCATTCTTCTGGCAAAACTGGCTGCTCGAGGCTTGGAAGAGTGCATGCTTTGCTGGGTAAAAAAATGGCTGGATGGCCGGGCCCAAAGAGTTGTGGTGAATGGGGTTAAATCCAGTTGGTGGCCGGTCACAAGTGGTGTCCCCCAGCGCTCGGTTTTGGGGCCACTCCTGTTTAACATCTTTATTGACGATCTAGACGAGGGGATCGAGTGCACCCTCAGTAAGTTTGCAGATGACACCAAGTTGGGTGGGAGTGTTGATCTGCTCGAGGGTAGGGAGGCTCTGCAGAGAGATCTGCACAGGCTGGAGCGATGGGCTAAGGCCAACTGTAGGAGTTTCAAGGCCAAATTCTGGGTGCTGCACTTGGGCCACAACAACCCCCAGCAGCACTACAGGCTTGGGGAGGAGTGGCTGGAGAGCTGCCAGTCAGAGAGGGACCTGGGGTGTTGATTGACAGCTGGCTGAACATGAGTCAGCAGTGTGCCCAGGTGGCCAAGAAGGCCAATGGCATCCTGGCTTGTATCAGCAATAGAGTGGCCAGCAGGGACAGGGAAGTCATCTTACCCCTGTACTCGGCACTGGTGAGGTCACACCTCGATAACTGTGTTCAGCTTTGGGCCCCCTCACTACAAAAAGGACATTGAATTACTTGAGCATGTCCAGAGAAGGGCAACGAAGCTGGTGAAGGGTCTGGAGCACATGTCGTACAAGGAGCGGCTGAGGGAACTGGGGTTGTTTAGTCTGGAGAAGAGGAGGATGAGGGGAGACCTCATCACCCTCTACAACTACCTGAAAGGACGTTGCAGAGAGCTGGGGATGAGTCTCTGTAATGAAGTAACAAGCAATAGGACAAGAGGTAATAGCCTCAAGCTGTGCCAGGGAAGGTTTAGACTGGATATTAGGAAGCATTTCTTTCCAGAAGGGGTTGTTAGGTGTTGGAATGGGCTGCCCAGGGCTGTGGTGGAATCCCCATGCCTGGAGGCATTTAAGAGTCGGGTCGACATAGCGCTGAGGGATCTGGTGTAGTTGGGAACTGTCAGTGTTAGGTTAACGGTTGAACTAAATGATCTTCCAGGTCCTTTCCAACCTAGATGAGTGATTCTGAACATGGAAGAGACTGAGAAGCCTGTCATGATTCTATAATGAATGAAGCCTTAGATTTATGAGATCCTCCAGCTCTGCCAGTGGATAACAGATATACCACATGGTTTTGTTAAGTCAGAGTTTTGGTTCAGAAGTAGCTTCTTCAAAACTTCCTGTCTCAAGGGATCCTTCAAGTGATTTAACAGCCACTGTAGACCTCATACAGGATCAGATTCTTCATGGGAAATGCTACAACATCCATGCTTCTTTTTACATCTTTTGCCCTTTTGAATTTGGAAGAAGTTGAATGCCTCTTGGAAGAAGTTATCTATTTTATTGTATGTTCATGCAGGTCCAAGGACAAAGCTTTATTCAACTTTTTGAAACCAATTCATGTTAAATATTGCCATAAAGTCATCAAGTTATGTGGTTCAAAGCTTCCTTCTTACCTTGATTTTCTCCTAGATACTGAAAGCTGATAATTAACAAGTGCCAAGCTGAAAAAAAGCCACTGACTCACTAGCTCTTTTTTTTTCCCCCCAGTCTGTTTAGTATGGTCAGGCTAAGGCTGACTTTTGTTACTTATCTTTCTTGTCTCCTCTGTTTGATAAAATTACTTGGCTCAAGAATAGTTTTAATATTCTATTACACAGATGGAAGGAGATACGGAGGAAGTTTTGTTTGCAAAGCTTGTGCCTACATTAAATTTCACTGCCCTCCCATCTTGTAAGGATCTTTCTGAGCTTGTTGAGCCTGAATTTATACTGATGATTCTGTAGCATTCAATGAAATAATAATTTTGTGCTATTTTTAGTGATCAATGTAGGTGTGTGCCAAAACATATTGATACTAATCTCCCTCGAGCAGCTATTAAAACGTCAAAATATAAACCACACTAGAATGATGTCAGCAACTACCTACAGTGGATGCCATCAACAGAGTTTATTTCATACATCTCTTTCTCTTGCTTTGGAAAAAAAACCCAACAAAAACATCACAAGTATGTAATTAAACTACATGATGCTTCTATGAGCAATATACTTGTAAGTAGAAGTAGCCTCATAACATGACTGAACTTTTAACATTTCATTTGATAAAACACTTCCAAAAACCTGAAATGCAAAAGCTGATCTAGCTTTTGTTTCTGTAATCTTGTGTAGAAGAACAGACCATATATATATATGAAAGAACACAACTCTCAGTATGTAATTATCCTTTTAGCCCTTTCAGAATTTATTCCTAGCAATTATGAAATTAACACAATCACAGAAAATATTCTTTACTTGTTTAAAAACACCAATTTTGTAATCAGGCGAAGAACTATGTCCAGCTGGGTCCTCAGAAGACATTAGCAAGAAATATTAATGCAACAAATCCAATTCTAAGGAATAAATTAACTGTATTTCTAATTCCAGTCAATCTTGATGATTTTGGTTTGAGTACTCTTAATTTTTAAAGAAAACCCCTGTCTGTGCATGGAGCACCTGTGTTCATTTTCCATTACTTCTAAAGGGTACATGTGTTAAGTGATTCAAACATAACAAAGGTACACAGATTCTTTTCATTCATCTTTAAAAATACTACTAAACATCAGACATTCAGCAAATATATTTTGTTGGGTATATTACTTATCTGATAGTACTTAGCTAAAATCCTACGAATAAGAAGCTAAAAATAGAAAAAAAAACATTTCTATTGAAGTCAGAATTTTATCTACTTCAAGATGATTCAGTTATATCTGGCATTTAAGAAATAAATATTCATAATCTTAAACTTACTAAAAAAAGCCTTGAAATGCATTCTCTTATCTTAAATGTATTTGTACACGTATTTGACCTAAGAAGTCACATGCAGAAAGGATAGTAACTCTTTTACTTCTTCCCAGAGATCTTTCACTTTGGACTACTTCTTCAATTAACCAGACAGACCAGTGCTGATGGTGCTTTCATGTGAGTAGAGTGTGTAAGAGCAAGGTTTTAACTGAAGCTCCAAAGGCCTCTTCTGTGAGGTTTGTTTTCAGACTTGTACCTTTTCTACAGAATTTGTAGAAATTGACTTTTAGTCAATGAATGTTGATGTTGATAGTGTTTATGTATTTTTTGCACTGTTTATCCCTCACATCTTATTATCTACGTTTTCTAGACAGTAACATTCTGTTGCCCATTTTGTAACTCCTGGGCTTGACCACTGTATTCTTCCTCCTACTCCTTCACAGACTGTGCAGAAAAGCTGCTCTGCAATTGGGTCTCCAGGAGCACCAGTTGAAATTTCTGGTCGATGTCAGCCTTGGAAGTAACAACTGACAATAAAAATCAGTAATCAAATGTTGTGGGTTAACCCCAGCCAGCAGCTAAACTCCATGCAGCATTTGCTCATTCCACCCCCACAGTGGGATGGGGAGAGAATCACATGGGTAGAAGTGAGAAAAATGTGTTGAGATAAAGACAGTTTAACAGGTTAATTGGAAGCTGCATGCTCAAGCAAAGTGAAATAAGGAATTCACTTACTGCTTCCCATCAACTGGCAGATGTTTAGCCCTTTCCAGGAAAGCAGGGCATCACGCATAATGGTTAATTGGAAAGACAAACACCATAACTCGGAACATTCCCCCCTTCCTCCTGCTTTACCCATTTTTATTGTTGAGCATGATGTTATATGGTATAGGATTTCCCTTTGGTCACATGTCCCAGCTGTGTCCCCTCCCAACTTCTTGCGTGCCCCCAGCCTACTTATTGGTGGGGCAGCGTGAGAAACAGAAATGGTCTTGACACTGTGTAAGCACTGCTTAGCCATAACTGAAACATGGGTCTGTTGTCAAAACTGTTTGGGTCACAAATCTAAAACATAGCACCATAAGAGCTGCTATGAATAAAATAAACTCCATCCTAGCCAAAATCAGTACATTAAAAATAAACACTCCTTATTGGTATTGGTTTTTCAATCAAAGCAAATATTGTCTTTAAAAAATAGTAACCTCAAAACACAACCAACCAAGCTCAAAACACCCCAAAATACCACTTGGAATATTATGTTATTTCCCATATCTATATTAGAGCTAAACTGGAGTCCAAATTTTTCCTCTTCTTTGTCCAAGAAAGAGCTCTGCTTCACCATGCTGAAACACTGCTCTTGCCTACTCATTATGTAACAGCTAGTCTGCAGACACATTTTACAATGGTTAAGAATGATTTTGTAGCCGAATATAGTGCTCCCTCTAGGTTGAGTATGTAGGTTTGGGTCTTCCTCTGTCTTTCCAGTTTTCTGCATAGTGCTGTAAATTTGGTACCAATTCTCTAAAACTGTCAGGGACTAAGCTCTAAAGGAAACAGCCAAAGAACAAGTATAAGCATCTGATGAAATGGGAATAGCAAACTTTTACAGAGCAAATGGAACAAAAGGAGTTCAAACAGAAGGTGTGAATGCGTTAAATGTTTGCAAAATATCCTTTGGAAGTGTGGACTACTGAAAGGATGTTATATTAACTTGATAAACATTTTATGTGTATGGAACAGAAATACACAGTTTTACTCTTGTCAGTGAAAGACAGCTGTTTTGCCAGATTTGTGTTCAGTGGGTGACTGGGTACTCAGCACTAGTCACTGATTTTTGCAGGTTTTGGGGTACTTACTTTGAATTACCACAGTGTCTGAACAAGATGCCTCGTACTGGCAGAGTTAGCTCGTTGGTTTGGCTTCAGAGTCAGTGATGACACCAATTTACCTCATAAACTTGGAAATGCCATCTTCATCCCCTAGATCATGTTTTGTTTTCTTTTGCTGTATGGATGAGAACTTGCTGTGTGTTTGCAAAGTGCCTACCACAATAGAACATTGGGCTCATTCCTTTAGACCCTACCAAGTTTCATGAGCAAACTGGATTTTTGAAGACCAGAAGCATAGTAATCGTCATGTATTTTCAAATAATTTCTTCCACTGAAGAAAATCTTACATTATGTTCTTTTGTTTCTGTGTATGAGAGAAGGAAAGGCATTTCCAAGCAGTTTTGACTTCAAAGATTTACATTCTAGATCCAATAAGGCTGTTGAATATATAACGAACTGCTTTTATTGGCAAAGAAATGTTGTTTGCTTGTTTCTGCTACAAAATAAAGACTTCTGCTGACAGAAGCAAGCTGAATGCATTTTGGGTTCAAAAGCATCCTATTTATAGTCTAGATGTAAAATGATCTCTATTCACTACAATGTCTCATTTGCAGGTTATCTGCTTTGCTCTGAAAGCTAGCTGGCAGATGTTTCCTTCCATCCTGACTCACTGCATTATGGATAGAAGAATATTCTGTATCCTACTATGGTATCCTTCATAAGCAGATTTGGAGGACAGAACCACCTTATTTAAAACACACAGGACAGCATAAAAAGAAAATACTCTCTCTTGAATAGCATTACAACTACATTATTCAAATCCTTCAGTTTTTGAATTAAGTAACCTTCCAAATAGTTGCAGTCAGTAGCAGAGCATTAATATTCCCTCCTTAAAAATAAAATAAAATAAACAAATAAAAGAGAATTAAAAATAAAATAAAATAAAATAAAATAAAATAAAATAAAATAAAATAAAATAAAATAAAATAAAATAAAATAAAATAAAAGTTTGCCACAGGTCTTAAAATAAAAATTTGCTACAGGTTTGTAGCCTCATACCCCATCAGTGTTTCACTTCCCCATGCGCAGTGACAGAATGAAAAAAGTACTACTTTTTCACACTTCTGAAACTGCTTTAAAGATATTCTTTGACAGTGCAAGTAATATTGATATAATTTCGTACCTTCCGTGGATATTTTTGTCAATTTGATCTAGTGTTATTGTTTAAGTATGATTGTCTGAAGATGTTTCAAGGTTTCAAAATGCAAGGCTATTTCATAGAATTCAGCAACTCCACGGGCAAGATATGTATTTTTTTTCATGTTAAGTTTTATGAAAGTCATTTATCACTGGTAGGTTGGTTTACACATCAGCAAATTTGCTGGTTATTTTTCTCAAAATTCCAAAGTCTGTGAAAAGTAATTAAAGCTCGTTCTGCTTATAAAGCTGGTTAAGAGGGAAAAAAAAGAAAAAGGTCATGTTCACATCTGAAGCAAAAAGGACTCAGCAATTTCTGTGAACATTTTTCTGTTTGTTTTTTTGACCAGTGACATGTATGTTTCATTGGGTACTGACCTGTTGGGTTCTGACTTGTTCTGAACACTGGTTAGTGAACAGGCTCTTTCTATATATTCCTTATCAGTACTTTTTCAGTACTTTGTTTATACCTTTACCAGTGGCTCACTTTTGCCCTAAGCTCACACAGACTGGGAGAAGTGGGCAGTGGGAAAAGAAATACAAACCACAGATGGAAATTCTGTCTTGCTCTATAATCAGACCGACTGTGTCATTTTGAGACATACCAGACTGAAAGAACACCAAAGATTCTGGGAATCTGGGAATTTGGTCCAAGAGCTTTTATAATATTGAAGAGATGCAAAAGTTATTCTGTTTTGCTTTGAGATGGGTTAATTTCACATCTCAACAACATTTCTTAACTTTAATGATCTCAAAGTACATGACATAAAAATATGTTTTTCAGTGAGAAGGAAGCATGAATTAGAACTAGTCTTGTTAAAACCCATTAAGTTAAAATGTATTAACCCATACATAGCCAAATATTTTTGTCAATATTCATGTTCACACTTTATTTTGGCCCATGCTAGATGCACAGAACAGGAAAATCCAAAGAAGTCAATGCTGACATTAAAGGGCACGATCTAAAGCCACTCAGACAGTTAAAGAAACCCTTACATAATACAGCTTTAAACCACCTTGCACAGACTACGCAAAAACGGTTCAAGCCAAAGGCAGCCTGCAAAGCAGTAATTATAAAATCCACAGAAGTCAGTGGAAAAACATTAATAAGATTCTGTAAGAATACCAAGGCTTCACATTTACACTATTAACAGCATCTTAACATGGAAATTAGGTTAAGAACGATACAAGTTCTTAGAAATTAGTCTAATGTTAATGTCTTTGCACATCCTTCCAGCACAGAGAATTCTTTACTAACATGTACTTAATACTAATCATTAATAGACTGTGTTCCCTTACTAACAAAGCAATATTGGAGACAGAACCTGCTCTCTTTCAAAACAAGTAAATGGAACAACACTCTTCTATGTTTTCCTTGAATAGATTGCCATGCCATGCCCCTTGTAGCTTGCCTCTACACTTGGCATGTTCATCTAAAACTTTTTCAAAGTGTTTGAAAACACTTGCATAGTATTTGGATAGCAGCTTCACAGACCCATATTTGCACTTGCTGCACATGCAGTGCATAGCAGAAATGAGTAAAAAATCTGTCATGACTGCTTGTCACAATTTCAGTAACTGAATTCTGGGAAGTGACTTTGGATTTACTCCAGAACCCATCAAATCCGCAGGACTGAAAAATTCATAGTTTACCCCAATTATTGTGAATATTTTTCCCTGTTTGGGTTGCACCTAAGAATGGACAGAAGTCTATTTTCTCAGTGTAATGATACATTGCTAAAGCACAAAGGGGAACTCCTGAGGCATGTAAAGTGTGATAATTTCAATTATATTCATGAAGCTATGGGAATTTATGCCAAAGAGATTGCCTATGCTGGCTCAAAATTTGCTTCTGAAGATGATATATATTTGCTAACCTAAGAAGGCATTTTCCACTGTCCAGCTGCTAGTTAAGAAGATTAATGACTGCTTTGTAGTTCCAATTAAACTCCTTTATCACCAAGAGGGACCAAACAAGTTTTGATTTCAAAAGTACTGCTTAAGAAAGAAGACCAGGGCTGCATAACACTGACATTTTATTAGAATTCATTTGTAACAAATGGAACTTGTGTCAGCAAAGAACTGATTTTCATACAGACTTTCTTTCGCCACCAATGTAACGAAGTAAGAAAATAAAAGCACGCCTTTCATTCTGTAAAACATTTATGCGTACTACTAATTAGAGGTAATTGTATCTTTTTTAACAAGCCATTTTACAAGGTAATTTTTTAAATTTTTCAGTCTATGCATCCAAAACAAGAGCAAAGAACACAATTTTTTATTATCTTTGTAAAGACACTCCAAGCTTGAATGGCAAAGCCACATAATGGATGATTATGATGAGACCTGCAGCCTTCTGATATCTGTGGAGTATCAGGGCACCAAGAAAAAAAAAATTTAAAAAAGAAAAAAAAGAAAATAAAATAAGGAAAAAGAAAAATAAAGAAAAAATAGGAGAGAATAAAAGGAAAAAAAAGTTGCTTTTTTTTAGTCGTTGCAAACTTTTTTTTCCTTTTACATGTTCTGTGTCATTTAAATACACACAAGTGGATTTTACAAGCAGTTTCTTACAGATGGGTTCAAGTTATAACATTACTGGGTGTAGAATCAATAGGGCAGTGCATAGTACAAAGGTACATATAGAAAGTGCAAATCTCCCTAGAGGGCCACACCTTCCCCCAGCCTCTCCACTATCTAACCTCTCTATTTTTTAAAAAAAGAGCTAAATTAAACTTCTGTATAAATCATTTCTATGTATTTTGTGGGTTTCCCCCCCCCCCCTTGCAACTAATTACAAATCTAGACATAACTACACATATAAACCTAAATAATAGCACCGTACTGGTTATGTTGATAAAACTAATTTTAAGCTTGGAAATGTATGATGTATGTAGACAAAGATGATCAAAATTTAAATTAACTGTAGAGTGACTAGATATAAGAATACAGAAAGTGGAATGCACATCAATGATGCTACAGTTATCTTAAGAAACATAAAAACTGAAAGGAATATTTAGTTGTACAACAGTTTTCCTCACAAATTGGCTCTGCTTTTTTTTTTTTTTTTTAAATTCCCTCATTTTCTTTGGATCTTGCAAGACAGTCTGCCAGGCAGAATGCTCTGATCCTTTTACAGATCCAGTGTTCAAGAATCTTCCCTAGTCTATGTTTCCAAAGTGATGCTTTTTTGATTATTGTGTTTTCTGATCCCCTACATTTGAGTTGAAGAACATGACCACACCACATAACCTGGCACTTCAGTAATTACATTAATATACAAATCAAGAAAGAAGAAGAAAAAGAAACATAGTGCACATTCTTCTCTGGTTCAGATGTAAGTTGTAGAATCTCATTCTGAGGTAGCCTTCTATAATACTTCTATTCCATAGATATATATTTATATTTTTGTTTTGATTTTCTTTTTCTTTACAAAAGTGCTCAAACACAATGCTTGCTAGAGTTTGGTCTTTCATATTTTTCTTTCTGCTAGTACTGGGAAAAGTGAAAGAAGAAGAAAAACATTGAGGTCACATTGACAAGCCATACCAATGACAACCCCAAAGAAAGAATTCCTTTGATACTCATGTACTGACAATGGCAGAAGGCATGATGGAAATCAGGGTCAATATTACTGGCATCTTATTAAGAGTCTCAAAAAATACTTTGTGCTGCTTACAGAATTTTCTTTGTTCCCTGGAAGTAAACCTAGTGTAATTCTCAAATATATCCTGTGGACTCCATCTTGCTAGCCTTACATGAACCCTCCTACTGAAAGCAATGGGTTGACTAGCAATCTGTTGACACAAGTGAATGAGTAGGCCTTGGTCCAGAATAGAAAAAAAAAATGCATGAGCACTGCTAATGTCAGCTACACTGCTAGTGTACTGCTACATCTCTGCAACGATAACACTATAACCAGTGACACAGTGGGTTTGAAAAAACAATGAGAAATAGATTTTTAATTTGTGGGCTGGTCTATTAGAAATATGGAAAGATAAAGGGCCTTGACTACCTACATGTTTTGGGTTATCATTTATTACCATCCATACTTGATTAGAAACTGGAAATGCATATTTTTCAAAATTGTCTGATACATGTATTAAAATGTTTGAAAAGAATAACAGAGATATGAACAAACTGAACTAAATACAAATGAAGGCTAACTTAAAGAAATGCTATTCAAAATAGGCATCAAATATAAGGCACTCTAAATGTAAAATTAAAATAAAACCTAGCATCCCCAAACAATGCTGTATGCCAGAAAACATTTGATTTCACAGAGCAATGTGTGTTTGGCTTTGCCCTGTTACATACGATAAATGTAAATTATATAGCGCACACTATAGACAGTATACTATTGAATACAATTTTAAAACATCTTAATACCTAGTATATTACAACATTCTCCCCTCCTAAAGGGATATGCACTGACCTTTCCCACATGCACACCTCCTACATTTAATAATATGATTTCTTATTGCACTATAGTGTTACAAATATTGAACTTCACTGGAAGCCTAAATCACATACTCTGTGTGTGTGTGTGTGTGTGTGTGTGTGCATGTGTGTGTGTGTTCAAGTGGTAACATGGATAGAAATATTATTTGGGATACAGGTGACGTTCAAATATCAATGATGTGCATTCCTCACTTCCCCTTGAAACAGAAGTTTATGAATCTTGGAAATGCAGAGATGATCAAATACTAGTTTAATATAATTGTAGTATGCTGAAAAGCTTTCCCAATGCTTTGATAAATCCAGGTATGGAAGAATTGATATGTTCATGTGTATGTGTGTGAATATCTACCTATCTGTATCTCTGTAACTACACAGAGAGTTAGAGAAGGGTAGACAGTAATACATATATTTATATATAGAGAAAGAGAGAGGGTGTGGGTGTGCATGTGCATATGTGTGCATGTGTGTGTGTGTGTGTTAGCAGCATCTTTATACTTTGCGCCTCCCTGTTGATTCCAAAAGAAACCAAAAAGCCCCACTTTTATTTAACTGATTTCAATGAATATTTTCTTAAAGAAAAATAAAACAAACAAAACTGTAAAAGTAATATCTAACAAGACTGTGGTACTGTAGATAAATATAGGACTGCACAAAAATGTGCAAATTTTCAAATTATTTAACATTTCTACAGCACGATATTACAGATAACAGTTCTACAGCTTAAAAAAAATCTACAGTTTTTAAACAAAAAGATTAACAGTTATGCAACCTTTTCTTTAATTCACTTCGTTGAATGATAAATTCTTGTTAAAAAAAGGAAAAAGTTTACACAGTTAAAAATGAAGCACAGGTCAGCAGTATCTTTACAATACTAAAAAACTAAATCAAGGACTTTCTTTTTAAACATTCCCACATTTTCCCTAAAGTGTTATGATGAGCAATATAATTGGAAGGGGTGATGTTGAAGTAAAGAGTCCGCTTTGTTTGAGAAGCCAGGACCCAACTTCTTAACAAACATCTTGCACTGAACTGCAGTTCTCTCAAAATTCCTCTTTGCAAAAGCATGCAATCCTGAACAAGATGATCATTCTTTCTGATTAATTTCCTCTTCCCTTTAACTTCAACCAATGTCGAACCCTTGAGGTATCTGTAAATGAGATCCTTCAGACGCCTCAGTGGTCAGGATTCTTTTATTATGGTTAGGTTATTAAACTGTGAAATCTTGGTCCACATGGAATAGGGTTTTTTTTGTTGTTTTTGTTTTATATATCCCCATTATTTTTGTTTGTTTGTTTTTTATTTTATATATCCCCAATAATCGCTCCTTAGCTAAGAGTTAAGAAGTACTTCTAAAGCACATCGTATGGCTCAGAAGCGGCTCTCTGGATCTTAAAGGGCCTGCAATAAAAATCCACGATGGGTTTTTATGTTGCATAGTGATCAAAGCTGCCCAGATATTCCAGTGCGGCTCGATAGCAGAACTGGTATTGATCCTGGAGAAAGAAAGACAGAAAACAAAAGCATCAAAAAGCCAGCTTATTGGTTGGTTTCTATTTTCTTTCAACTAAGAATGAATACTTTGTGGCTACAGACAAACATACCATAGAGGTATCTGCAGTTCAGCAATATTATCTTGCTGATATCAACAGAAAACCATTCCGAGTTACAATAGATGAAGATAGACACTCATTTAATGCAATAATGTTTTCCACAGAATGCAGCTTCTTTTTGTGCAGAGACTATACACACAACTACTGCCGTTTGTTGTTCTGGATTAATATGACATCAGCATAAAGCTCTCTTCTTATGGGAGCATCACTGGTGCCCCATGTACTTGAAAATAAGTAGCAAAATATTCAATTAACTCTATAGCAAACACAACATGCTAAGTGACAAAATCCATCACAGCCTTAATACAGAATGCTGTATGGAAAACCAGCAGGTTAAAAATCATGTTAAGGAAGCAAAGGGAATCACAACCTCTCAGTAATATAGGCTTTGATGAAGATGTGAAGATATCTTAGCCTGTGGCAAGAAAAAGGCCTAAGAGAGAAATATACAGCTAAAGCACCTTATTAACATGAAACAGATTGTATTTCACCCTACACCTGGAAACAGAGAAATGTTTAGTGTGGTGAGAGATTTGATTATACCTCTGGGGAATCCAACATTTGGCATTTTATGTTATTGTCACCCCCACACAGCAGTCCTTTTACACATTTATGTAATGTTGCACACTTACACTAAAATGGTGTGTCTGTGTACTCATTTGAAACTGCCACTCAGAGTTTAAGTGTTAAAAAGAAAAAAAAAAAGAAAAGAAATTGCTTTTGAAAGCCATCTAAAATACCAAGGTGGTCTGCTTATTTATTTGTTAGTGCTATGTGGTAACCCCACACAGGTTATACTTGTTAAGATCACAATGAAAATTCTTTTGGAGACCAGGAGACTCATCAGATATTTGCTTCAATATAGTGGCGTGATCACTTATAGTTCTTTTCTGTTTCCTGTTGGAACAGAGTGAGAATGCATTAGACGTGTAAATTTTAAGTCTATGTGTGGTCCACATGGAGTTCAAGTGCTTTGTTGAATAAGGATTAGATTTCCTGGCAGTTTATACTACTGAATGAGAGATTTGTTTTCCACAGAATCCTGAAAGAAATGAGTACACAACACTTCTACTTTCAGCAGGGGAGATGAAGGGTAACATACTGGAATAAGTCAAAGCAGGAGGAAGGAGAATGTATTGCATAGCTGAACTCTGTATTTGTCAGGCAGGCTCCAAGAAGCATAGTTCTTCTGTATACTGTAGTTATTTCTTGGAACCAAAACAACAGAAAGCAGTCATTTTTCATTTTGCTTATCCAGAAGAATGATGGTAATGGAAAAGAAATGGAATTAACTCTTCAGTTTGGTCACAGTGGTTTACTTGGCTAACTGACAAGATTAAAAATAAGTATCTTTATTTTTCATATAATTTTTTATGAAGTTGTCTTGTTAAAAATAAGACTACCTAGTCTTTTTCTACCCAGTTTAATTTTAAATTTAAAATGGCAAACTCTGGGGAACCATTTTAAAGTTCACAGACTATAATTTAAAGGCCAGTGTCAATCAAATTATACTAAATAAATGTATGACTTAAAATGTTTCTGTTCTCTTGCCCTTTTGTTTGCTTCTCCTAATCTATTGTCTCTGGCTTAGTCCAAGTCTCCAGAAATTTAAGTAGAAATTAAGAACAACTGAAAATGTTTAAGTATTCTTTATGACATGACACAGTTCCAAGCATCCAGGCCCAGGAAATCAGTTGATACTGCTCATCCCTTTCCTTATGGCACTCTTGCTAGCACAGAAATCATTTACTATAGTTTTCCTGAACACTGAATTTACCATTATGATTTTCAGACCAAACAGCCACTTGCTTCGTGACACAAAGTCAAGAAAACAATGAATATGTCAGTGTCAGTCTGAAGCCATGAACAATACTTTGCTCCTGGAACAAAAAAGTCAGTGGATTCACCTGCAGAAACAATTTGCCTCCTTTATTACCACACATTTCTGCCAGGAAACAAAGGTTCAAATAAAAATGGGTAATGCTTCTTCAAAAATGGTTTTCCTCAACTACTATAATTTAGGATCCACTACTGAAATGACTTTTTCCCCCCCCAGCTTTCAGTTTCTACTTCTGTAACAGAAAATAGTCCTTGCAGTACATTTATGGCAGATTTTACACTGTAGTCATATAGTCACTATACGATGTCAGATATAAATGTAAGCACATTTTATACAGTCTCTATCTGTGCATTTTTGGCTGAGATAATACCCCTTCTTTTCCTTCATCACTGTATACGGATATTGTTTTGCTCACCTCTGTCTGTACCATGGCTGGCCGCTGCGTTCTTAACATTTTGACAGTCTGGAAGATATCCACAACACCTTCATATCTCATTCTTTCTAACACAATGCTCAGGGTTATGAATACTCCAGTCCTTCCAACACCCGCACTGTTGCAATAAAAAAAAAAAAAAAAAGAAAATGGAAAAAAGGAATGTTAATTGACAATTAATGCTGAAAGAATTGGCTGACAAATTATCTGTGGTTACAACACACCATATGTGTACAGATTTCTATATGGTGAAAGGCTCACTAAGCAAAATTCCACAGCAAACCACCACATTGTGTTCAGAAGAACAGTTGCACTCAAGGAATTCACATGCTACTAACTACTTCCTGACTCTCCGGTCTTCATTGCAAAGTGACTTGGTTTGTTCATCCAGACATAAGAGTAATCAGTACATGGTGAAGGCAAATGAGAATGTTTGTTGTCAACAACCTACACTGGAATTGATAAGAGAAAAATATGCCAAAACGTATTTTACTGCTTGCTTTACTTTAGCTTGTTCACATATATGCCCTATTTTGCAGATCTTCAGTGTGTTAGTTTACCTTCTACTTTGAGTTACAGATAGACAGTGGATTTTCAATTAATATTGAAATTGTTCACACACGCTACAATTTAAATAATGGATACAAAAACCCCTTAAGACACAACTTTTATTCAAGTCTGGCAGTTTGCATCTTTAGCTTTCCAATACTGATAGATGTATGTCATGTATGTCTACATTAGTCTGGAATGTCTTCTTTGAACATATGGCTTGTTTGCTCCCTGTTCTGTCTTGGGTTTCTGTTATTAGCTAAAACACCCAAGAAGTGATAGATATTCCTGTAATCAATAGACCCAATAGTTGTCAGTTATTAAAATTAAACAATCGCTTATTCATGAGGATGACTCTTGGACAAAGAGGCAGGTAACTACACAGAAAAAAACATTTTCCAGATCTGAACCGGTATGGGTGGAAAATAAGCACCCCATCATCTCACTGTTGATGTTAATAATTTCTCAAGGTTTTCTCCAATCAGATAAACTTGGGACCTATTCACCAGACAGAAGGGTTGAAGAACATGAACTGCAGGGAAAGACTGAAAAACTCTGAAATTGATACGGACTGTGACAGAGATCCACTGAATTCACAAACCTACTGTGGAAATCAAATGTCCAAATTGTATGATAGTATTTTAGTGTCTGGTCTAGATCAGAGCACTTCTAGGGCTATTAAATATATGTGATTGGATTTAGCAACTTTGCATAACCTGTGTGCCTTCAGAGAGCTGAAGCCAAAGGACAATTGAGACACAACTTGACAAAATATGCTCTCAGTGCTGTATGTGATAACAACTGTCCTGGACATCTGGAGCAACTGGAGTGTATGGACTCCTTTCCCTCATGAGGTAAACTAGAATGGTAATGTTTAAGAAACATGCTGAAAAAATCATGGAAGATTAGTGTTGGAACCTGATTGGACTTTACAGAGCTGATGAAACTGTGATCTAAACCAAGCAGCCCAAAAACTGACCAGCAGAGTGAGGACAGATTACCAGTTTCTGTTCTTGCTCCTAGTCCAGCTCAACCATTTAAAGATATCCAACAAAAAAGTATGATTTTCTAAATAATAAATTAGTCAATCTTTATTACTTTAAAAAAAACCCAACCTACTCAGAACTCTTTAATTCAGCAAAAGGAGTGAATTAATTTGTTGTCTTGTGTTCTTAAGAAATGAAAATGTATCTGGAGAAGCTACTTAATGAGAAAGACAGACTAATATGAAAAGATCTCAATGCAAATCATCAAGTGTAATATTTTGGTAAGGTCTGTAGAAAACTGATCCTGTTCCCCTGAAAGTGACAAGCATATTTTAATGTTGTAACAATTCCTATTAGAAGATGCTTAGGATTTCTGAAGAGTGATGGAAGTCCACATCAGTACTAGTACCATTTTAATGATCATCTGCTTTCTTTCAGTGCAAGCCAAAGAGCAAACTGCATGCTATCACAACACTTAATGAAGCAATGAGACACAGGTTTTAAAGAATCCTGAATTTTTAAAATAGAGGAGGCATTACAACATGATGTAGAATGATTCACCAAAGTTTAAGTAGTTAGAAACCAAAGTTGGGATGCTTTAATGAGCCATGAGGAAGTATTGTTTTAGTAAGAGAAAAGAGTTTGTTGTTAAAAATACATCTTGAATGCATTCTGGGAAAGGGTAGTCTTCCTTACTCTCCAGCTGAAGTCTGGAATAACAAGACTGTAAGTATTTAAAATTGGTTGAAGTGAGAATTTTGCTTCAAAGTGAGCAGTCCTTTGTTCTTTTACTATTTTTTAATTAACTGCCTGATGAGGTTAGAAATTTTTAAATTGTAACACAAAAATCTCTTTGTAAAAAAGCCAGTGAAGGAGAACATTTTAAAATTGCGTGTGGCAGGGGTTTACTGCGTAACAGATAAAGTAAACTTGTGAAAAATGCTTAGAGTGGGAAGGAAACCACAGGGAAGTAGCAGTAGGGGAGTTTGCTATGTGAAGAATTTCTCTGTACAAGGGAAATCCTTAAAAACTCATCATGGTACAAACTGTAGGCATTACTGCAATAATTTCACAAAGACTATGAAAGTGAGGGTACCCAGGATCTTGTGCTTCCTGAAAGAAACAAATAAACCTACTAATTTTGCTAGGGACATTTCCTGTTCATGTAAGCTGACTAACACTGATAATGATGATTAGCATTACTAATCTCTAAATTGTTGTTACAATGATGATAAGACATTTAAAGACCAAACCATGATGAATTATTCTGGATTTGACTTTGTTTCTACTGAAGTCAATGGTACAAATCTCCATAATTTCATCATGAAAGATGACACCCATTTGGAGGGATGTATAAGCTACTGCAAGCAGCATTTCATTGCAGTCACAAGTGGACAAGTTTGCATAGAACAAAGAACTTAGAATACCATCAGTTTGCTTTCTTATGTATGTCTGCATAAAGGCATAAATATTGCTTATTACTCCTCTCAAAACTCATTAATGTCAGGAAGAATAAGGCTCATTCTTATCATGGTTGTCCTTCATTTTCCCTTGCCAAATTAATCTCAAACACTGCTCTGCAATGCTGTTCTTAGCAGACCATAAAAATTTTTAGGCACACAAAAAAAAGCAGGATTCAAACAGTCCAATGCATTTACTATGTCAGTCTTCCAGATTAGGGGAGCATAAGGAACTCTGTTAAAACACACTGGTGTTTTAACAACTACTGGTTGCTCCCGGCTTTGGAAGGACAAGACTCTCTCTCCCTCTTACATTCATACTCTCTAGTAAACTTGTTAATTTTGTTTTCATGCTAGTATTGGGGCATTACTTGGCTTGCAGGAAGGACTTGGAACCTGTATCAGTATTATGCATCTCTGTTATATAAATAACATTTCATCTACTGAAAAATAATTTAATGTTGCAAAAATGAGTATCTAAAATCCTAAAGGAATTTATAGAAATCCATTTATTAAATAAGAGCTATAAGAGAAACATACTATTTTGGGGCATCTGCTATAGACAGTAGAATACTGTAGACAAAATAAAAAAAAATAGAAGAATATTAAAAAAACCCACCCTGGATTATTCCTATCCATCCTGCAAGCTGATTTCATCTGTGTATCAATTGTAAAGGAATTGAGGGAAGCCATCATATCAAAAAATGGGCATTACCTTCTGAAGTTAGAACTCACAAACCCAAACCTCAATGATTTTTTGACAGGCAAGGTTTCTAAACATGGCTTTCTATTCCATTCCCTTTCTTAAGATAGCTCACATTTTTATTTGTCTCATCCTGAGTGCTACTAATGTGCTACTGAGGTGTAACTAGCTTGTTTACAGCTAGTAATTCCCACCAATATAACAGCTTTACTTTTAATTAGCAGTGAAAAAAAATTATCAGATATAGCAGTCTGTGATAAGGCTTTTCCTACTGCTTTCCATGTGTAGCATTGACCAGGTTGTTTTTACCCTGCATTAGAGACATTTTAAGTGAAGAAAAAAATGACGTGCTTCCACATATTTCAGAAGAACCTCTTCTGTGTAAATTGGATATCACAGAACAGTTCACGTTTCATGAAACAGTACTATGCGTTCCTTTTTAGATCTTCTATTTGATTACATTTTGATAATTCACCTACTATCACTGCAATCAGCAATCAACTTTAGAAAAACAACAAATCTGCA
This sequence comes from Strix aluco, assembly GCF_031877795.1. Lineage (NCBI taxonomy): Eukaryota > Metazoa > Chordata > Aves > Strigiformes > Strigidae > Strix > Strix aluco. The sequence goes on from NC_133971.1 coordinate 31,868,145, forward strand.
TATGAGTTTTTTTGAGGCTTTGTTTACTTACCTGCAATGAACAGAAATTGGTCCATCCTGACCGAACTGCTCTTTTGTTTTATGCACTTGGCCTATGAAGTCAATAAATCCTTCTCCCGACTTTGGCACTCCTTGTTCTGGCCAGTCAGTGAACTGGAACTGCCTCACTGTCCGGGACTGGCCATCCTTTAACAAAAGAGACAAATAATGTATCCCAAAAGCATGTTCCAGTAGCTGGAAGTCAATCAACCAACAAACAGAAAGACAATCACAAAACAAGGGCATTGAGAGGTGGTGGGTAATGGCTAAAATCACGTTTATGAAGACTCTGTCAATTGCAGTACTGGCTGGTGCTTTTGGACACATTGGCCCAGAAGTGCAGTTTCATTAACAACATTGAATAGGTTGGCTTCTGCACTGGATAGGATTGCTGTCTGACATTATGTCTGTGTAAAAAGCGTGTCTAAGGCTAAAGTCATAACAATCTCACCAGGTTATATGATTTTTTTTGGTAAGTTATGTTTTGAATCCTGTGGACTGCAAATTCCTTTAAATATAGAACAGGTAAAATAAGGCCATCCAAAATGACTCTACATTTCCTAGATATGCTCATCTTCTGCATGGCAGGAATATCTTCACTGATAAGACTTGTTTAGTCGTTCCCCTCTTTGCAGATGATATTTTTAATAGTATGGTGCTTTCTATGAGGTGGGCATTTGCCTGGAAGAAGATGGGTCAAGACAAGCCAGTTGTTTAACAATCCATAAACTTCCCTCCAATCATGGTAGTTTCATTCACTAACAGCTTTAACTCAGTCAAAAATCAAGAAGGGCTTTCTTCTCAAAACAAGTCAGCTGAAGCTGTTCATTCCCTTTCGTTGGGCATACTAAGAGGATTGTTTGAAACTGCAGAATACTGCAGCATTGTTATTTTTATAATGAAACCACTGGAAGTAATAAACACCAACTTCTGCTGTATGCCTATTTCATCTGTAAATGGTCAGGACACATAAATAGAAAAAATACAATACAAATGGACAAAGTAAATTTGTTCTGCATTTTCAAACATTGTTCTTGATAATTTTGACACTGTCAATCTGCACAGCTGGAATGTTTAAAAGCATGGGCATAAAGCATGGGCACATGAGCTACTGATGTGAACTATGCCTCTGGACATATTTCCTGAGCACCCACCCTACCATATGTTTAAAATGGTATTCTACTAAGTGAAACTCATGGAAAATTGAAATGATCATAGGAGATCCCCCTCAAGAAGCAACAAGTTATGCTGGAGGCAAGAACAATAATTTTGTTTTCCTCTACCACAAGCACTACAGACCTTTGAAATGAAACATAATTAATTTTAAAAATAACCAAAGGAAAAACCAATAGTTTGCTTTTATGTTTCTTTTAGTACTATGGGTTTTTGCCTCTCATGTCGCAGATGGGTAAGGAAAACAGAAAATGGGTCTGTGTGCCAGTCACTGCTCTGAAAGGACACACATACACTTCTTTGACTTTCTCTCTTATATTCCCACAAAAGCACAGCGACAATTTAGAGTCTATTTCTCCGGAATGTTTTTGCCCACTTAAAAAAATAAAATCTGTTTGAAAACATTTACTCAGTTTTATTTCTTGTGGGCATCAATACAAAGAACTAAGTATTTCCTACCAAAATGGCATTTTGTTAATGCAGACTTCTCTCATAACGGTCTCTATGATCCCCTTTTCCCCCAAGAAGACATAATGAAATTGCATCCTTCAGCTAGCCTTAGGCACATGACATTAATCAAGAAGATAAAACAAAAGGTTGATTCATTCCAAAGTAACCATCCATTCTTCTAAAGTAAAGAAAGAAAACCTTAAGTCTGACTCACTTGAAACATGTTGGTTAAAGAGATGGAAGCTCTTCAGCAATTTCTGACCCTGATGGGAATTACTCTAGAATAACAGTAACTTTTTAGTAGGAAAGATAAGAAAAATGCTGCTTTACTTAAGTCTAGGCTGTCATTGGAAAGACCACAAATTTCTATGTGAAAACAGGTTTGATGGTATTTGTTTTTCAGGTGTGTCTAAATCAACTGTACTGGTGTATTTCATGATCATAATAACTCAATAATCCAGTTCCAGTCTGTGAAAACCATTCTGATTTAGTTTTAATGGCAATAACTTCTCTTACTTAATGCTATTTAATGAGCACAGAAGTAAAGTTAGTTAGTCTGATGTTAGACTAGCATTAAAGCATATTGGGAAGTAATCTGCAATTTCTTACACAGTTCCCTCTGCTACTGGCATTATAAACAGTGGTGCATTTTTTTAATGAGATGTTCACCAGTCCAAATACAAATGCCAAATTTTATTAAAATTTTTACTTTCAAATATTGTGACAGTTTTCACAGTTATCAAAACATGAACTTTCAGATCCTTACATGGAGCTGAGGGCTTTCAATGTACCATTCTACTGATTGGCTGACTCTTTGGATTTCTTCTTGCTCCTTGCAGGGGATATTCAATTGTCTTTTAATGAGGCTGTAGAATTTATAATACTCTCTTACAGCCGTCACTAATAGTTTAGCCTTAAATGAGGCTGCCCCAACATATTGACCTCTGGAGTTTACAGAGAAAGTGAGTATAAAGCAGTGGGAAGCAGTAGATTGAAACAGTTACAGAGGTCAATTTCACCTTACAACAATTCTCAGCTCAGTTTCAGAAATAACAGGGAGTTCCACACCAGACACTTGCTGCTGACTCCTACAAAGGCAGTGTGCTTCTTTTCTTGTCCCTGGGGAATAACAGGCTGGCTTGGCTCTGTCAGAGCACAGATGATATTCTAACATTATGGGTGGGTGTGGAGATAAGATGGAGAGAGGCTGGTTACAACCACTGCAGCATTTACTCTTCTCTGAATACAACAATCTGGTCCCAATTACCAGGTGTGACAGGCATAAAAGCCTAACCACAGGAAAACTATAATGTACATTTTGGTAAGTAGTTCTCACCACTTCCAGTAAATTTGGAAGGAGCTATAGTTTCACAGTACATCTCGAAAATTTAAGATAGCCTTGTGAGCTTGCCAATGAAATGTTTAATGAAATTTGGACCACCAAGGTAAAGAGATTTTTAAAATATGAGAAGCAATGGCATGTGACGGTAAAATGTCACAACAGGACTTCCAAGGTGCAAGTATGCTTGGCACTTTTTAAAAGAGGTGTATTAATATCAGGTCCAATAAAACTATTACTGGCAAATTTACCCAACTATTTCAGACTTTTTATTGGTTTGCTAGCTATAAGTAAACAGACTTTCATAAATATCCTAGTCCATTATAAACTCTTGAAAGAACTTTTTGGAAATATATACTATTTGCAGACACTTCAACTACATCTGTGGCTTTTTGTTATCATTGCTGTTTTGTAATCTGAGCTTTGTGAACTATGTCACATAAGACCTCTTCCAGCTTGAGATGAAATAGATTTTTAATAGATGTTCTAATGAAAACTATCACCACTGTTGTAGTGAAATTGGCTTTGACTCTCTATGCTTAAAAGTGTGGTTAAAGACTGAAGTTAGGAGCTTGCTCTTCTCCACTTTTGTTAGGCACAGATAGGTAGAGAAGCGATGAGTCATGTAATCCTTAGATTTCAAATCAAATCAAATAGATTTCAAATCAGATCCAGTGTGTCTACAGTTTCTTTTCAAAAACACACACACATAAGTCACTTGGCAAATTAAAATATTCACATTCTTATTTGGTTAGTGACAAATACTGTCTACCTAAATTGTCAGTACTGCCTAATTTTACTTGAAGCTAACATTAAAAGGAGCAATCTAGCTAACTATGAGAAAGTCTAATAGTTTGGGTGCTGACCACCAACTCTGATTAATCACTCATGTTATTCCTGGACAGTACATCTTGCTATTTTGCTTGAACAAATAGTATTCTACAGCACTTACAGAAATGGAGATTGTCAGTAATTTTTTTCTGCCATGCAGACTAAAGTACTAGAAATCAAAAGTCTGAAAAATGCCAAATATATATTTTATAATATAATATACATTTAATATAATATACATTTAATATAATATACATATAATACCTTTAATCATATCAGTGCTCAGTTTTGGACTCAGAAATTCAGATAAGAAATGCAGTACGAAAATGAGGATGCTAGGGTCACAGCTGCATGTATGTACTCTGCAGATACACAAGAGTGCTGAAAATATGCTATGCCAAAAATCAAATTATAATGTGCAAAGCTTGTCAAGCTTTTCTTATGAATGCTATTTGCTCTGCAGTTTTTAAATCTCAATTTATTAACCTTCATACTCACTCAGCCTAGCAGGTGGTGCAAAACAACATGTTTACAGCTGTAAATGGCAAAAATTGCTCCCCAAAATGATCAAGGGGGAAATGAGGAAAAAAGGGAAAATGGTCCTCAAATTATCTAATGTATTTTGGCACAAATAGTTATTCAGAACTTTACAAAGTTGTGCTGCCCAGATGTTAGAGATCTGAATGAAGTCAACTGTTCTTGCACAAAGATCCCATTTATTTAATAATAACTTTATCTACTTTTTGTTTATTGCTTATAGAAAGTACACCACTAAGGTTTCTCTAATAATAGTAAAAATTTAAAAAAAAAAAAAAAAAAAAGAGAGGAAAAGAAAGTAATTGACATTTTCTTTTAAACTTATGTGTATTGCTATATTAACTTACCCTTGCATCTGTAACCTTGAATTCCCTCAGAATATACTGTGGCATGTTGTACTCTGCCATTGGATCTACCACAAAATACTGATATCTGGCTGAGCGCTCTGCAGGCCAGTATTGGTGGCATTTTTCCTACAAAATAATCAAGCAAAATATATTTCCTGTTACTTGAGACCACTATCATAAACTGGTATGAAACCTTTTTTACTCAGATAAGTGTAATAGTTATGGACAGTCCCATTAGTGACAGGAACATGAGCTGTTTTGTCTTGCTGTGAGCATGAATTTCCATACCTAGAATAAAAAATGATCTTCAATATTACATTGCAAAGGGGTTCTCTCTTGTTGCTGTACATCTGAACTCGTTTATACTTCTGCTCAGTTCTATTATTTATCAGTGACAAGAGCTATCCCTAGCCTAATTTTCAATACAGAATGGAATTTAGATCTTGAGACCACCTTCAGCTTTCTTTCTTCCCTGTTGAAGCAAGTCCCCCCGGCCTCAATCAGGACTCTCTGCATCCACCATGTCCTGAATCATCTCTATTCCCCAGATATAAGGCCTGACTCAGATTTCACTTATCACGTACTGGCTTTATCTTGATGTAATCCTGTCCAGATAGTAAATTGCTTCATTCTTTCCATTACACAAAGCAGCACTTGAATAAGTTTAGGACTGTAAACTGGGTTCTGAGACTTTAAAGTTTAGAGCTATGAACACACAGAAGACGTTCAGATATCAAAAATACCACACTTTCTTTTAACATTGTCAAAAACACATGCTGCAGAAACAAAGTTTCCAAATAAGAAATCTTTGTTTTTCAATAGATAGCAATGCTTTCTCTGCATACTCTGAAATGCCAACAGGCAAACTCAGTTTCTGAATCTCAGTGCGTCCCACAATAAAATGCCATATCTATCTTGTCTATTGCAACACATTTGCAGATTGGAAAATCTTACACCTGGTAATCAATAATACAACTGATATTTCAAAAGAAGGAACCTAATTCCTCACCTTTATCTTTAGACATTCCCATAACAATGAGATATTTTATTAAGAAATAATTATAACAAACACATTAGTAAAGGAGTATTACAGCAGTACTTACTCTGCCCATTTCTCGTAGCTTAGTGAGCATGACAACAATTGTAGAATTATGCTCCCAGAGCATTCTCCAGAAGTCTTCAGTTGTTTCTGCTAAAGGACCCTGTGTAGCTATGTAAGCTTTTTGTTGTCTATGTTGAAAAAAAAGTAAATTGAGAAAAATATTTTAATTAAAAAAGTGAATTGATACACATTCTTTGTTTATATGTGAACATTATCTAGAGGAAAATTTATATACTATTAATAATAAGCATATTAGAAGCTTATGATGATTGTTTAATCAAATGATGGCTTTTTATTTTTAGAACTTTGAGAAGGAAATTACTCTGTTAATATTATGATGTATGTCTTTATCATTATTATTTAAATTTTAATGCAACTCTAATAGCTCAATTTTGTGTGCTGTAAAAAGCACTTAAGAAACACTTAGTTGTGGTGGTTCATTTTGTAGAAATAACTGTCTAACAATCTATTAAGTTTAGGAATTATAGCATCAAGCAGTTTCTTTATTAACTCCTTTTCAACAGTCTGATGCCTCCAGCAAAAGTGAGGCAGGAAGAAAATTCAGAAATGGACTGCACTGCATTTCCAGGCCTTAATATCCTACTAGTGGAAGCTACCACCAAGCTGTTAAAAATCAGCAGCTTTATAAGCTGATGACCAGTTCATGTTATTCTTACTTCTTTCCATCAACAGAGACACCTTTGTGGGTGACATCTGAGATGAAGGTTTTTTTCAAATTATGAGTAGAGGCTCAGAAAATGATCTCTGTCAATACAGATACTCAGGTACACCTAAGCTGCCTTAGGGAAACAATATCACTATGCCTTTTTCTATCAGCTGTTTAAGTCAGCTGAGGGCATATTGCTCCATGGTGTCATGAAGATGCTGGCAGGCTACATAACTGCTTATGCATAAAACACTTGGCAGCTAGGTCTAGTCTTAATCAGTGTTCCAAGATCATAGGTTATCATCTTGACACAGAGACTGTATCTCCTTGTATGTTATTTCTATCTTTCTAAGCATAATAGTTGTGAAGAAACATAGGTTTCAAATCATGAATGTACTTAAAATCTCAGTAAATTTCAGCGTGTAAAACATACTGGGAGTTCTCAATTGTTTAAAGGTAAAAATGTAACATTTAAGGCTCTATGTCTTTTACAGATTTTTCCTGTATTGCATGGATGAAAATTTAAACCTTTTATTAATATTTTAAAAAACACCCAAACATGACATGCACAGATAATAAACAATACTAAATTTCAATACTAAATTTTGTTATTCTCAATATAATTGCATAAAAAATTTTGTTTCTTTTAAAACAGCCCATATGAGAACACATCAACATTAGTACCTGTATCCGTCAATGAAACTGGCATTAATATAATCAGAGCCTTCTACTCCTCGGATTGGCTGCAAGCATACCCTTGTAGACTCATATGGCATAATATTGACAAGGCGATTTTTGAATTTATTACATGGAAGATTGGCACTGATGAATCTTGAAGTGTGAGCCTTAGAGCTAGCAAGACGCTGTTGAAAGTAAATTAAAGTAATTAAAGCCAGGTATAACAAAACCAAATGACACTATCAGATCTAATGATCTCTGCTCATTATTTGTTAACGAACAATTTCAATTTTAGATGCTTACTCTTCCATATTCTACTGCATTACCCATGTATTTGTAAAGCTTCTTTTATCACCTTATAAGAGTTAATGTCTGCTCCATTAATGCATATGGACAAATTTGAACATTAAACCATTACACAAACACACATTTCAAGCTATTGAAACAATAAAGGAACAGCAGGGTTAAACCACCCTCACTGAATGGTTCTTGCCTGCACACCAGTTGAGGATAGAATTGTACATGTTACAAGGGATTGTCTTCCTAATTTAAAATTTTAGCCTGCCGATGGCTTATCTTTTGATTACTGGAAACAACTGGTGGAGGACAGAGCAGCATTGTGTTACACCATTTGTTTTTTGTTCCCCGCAACATAAAATCCGAGTACCTTAAATTCCAGTTCCATTCCTGTCACATTCTCGCCTGTTTCTATCTGTGTCAGCTTCTGGATATATGCATACAGGTTTCTGGCTGGCACTTCGGTATTTCCACATGTCACTGCTTCCAACAGCGCATCGTGGATAAAGATGTACTGGTCCTCAGTTTGAACCATGTAATTCCTCTGTGCTCTCATTAGAGTTACGTGGCCATAAATATCTACAGTCTTTTCATGCTTTATTCTCTCTAACATGGCATCTATCACAATGAAGCAGCCAGTCCTGCCGACTCCAGCACTAAAAGAAATGAACACAGGAGGGAAAACATGAAGGACTATTTCATGCATTATGCTTACTTTTACGGCATTCAAGTTTTAAAGTTTTGTAACACTGATTTGAACAGCACATTGTTCTGAATATGAACATCAGCTGTTATGAAAGATGGTGCCTTGAAATAAGTAAACTCCTTTAACACCCATTACAAGCAATTGAGAACATGGAATGCTTTTATATGAGATCTTCGCATCTTGCAGTTTCAGGCTTGACAATAATAGAAATAAACCCCATTGCAACATGTTCTAGAAATATATGTTCTCATAAATGGAAATTACTGGAGATGATGAATACTCTAAGAATTCAAGCTTTATCTGTAGCATGATTTCTAACTCATTAAACATGCTGTTGCTGCTATTCTGTTTACAGAGGTGAATTTACTGGCAAACAGTAATGTTACAGAAAGTGAGTCTTACATATTTCTGTCGTGCTGTGGAGGTAAACTTTCTATCCCTCTCACAACTCTGTCAGTGGGGCTCCTATTAACACAGTTTGTTCTGTCCTGCTCTTTCACTTAACCAGGCCATACTGTTATTCTTTGAAATGTAGTGCTAGCTGTAGGCTGAGAAATTCCCAGCTGGCCACTTCAATGTTTGTCTTGCATCTCTAGGAAAATGTAAGAAAGATCTGGAATGGCCAGAACCTGGATCAGGATGCTCAATCATCACATTATTTCAAAGGACAGATTACAAAAGCTCTAAAATATGCTTAAAGACAAAGCTTGAAATCACAGCGTTGAATTAATGTCCAGAGTTGGTGAGTAATATTTTTCAGGCAGAGGCAAAGTTTGTGCTTCCTCACAGGTTCTGAGTTAAGTCAGTTGTTGGTTTTAGGCAGGAGCTGAAGTTAAGTCTCATCAATCCTCTTGAGGCCACAGAAACTACTACTTAGCTCTCTGCACAGTAAGGGATTCCTCAGGAACAACTCTGAACTAAGAAGTTGTTTTCCCCAATTGGGTGGGACTTAAGGGTAGAAGAAGACATGGGTCAGCTACTGGGAGCTTGGCACAGGTATAAACCTTGAGCATGAAATATTCAGTTGGATCTAAGAGAATTAAACCTGTCTCAGTAATAGACCTACTTAACAGGAGTTTATTTTTATGATACCTGCTGCCAAATTTGCCAGACTTTCAAGGATTTTCAGTCATTCCCAACCCGACATAAAGGTGTTGTCTGTTACATGCATGGGCTACCTTTAATAACTAGTGAGGATAATGTGATTCAACCAGGAGAGGAAAAAGACACAGTTCTCACCTTGATGTGATTACTATTAGTCATACATGATCCTTTATTACACATTTGGCACAACTGAACAGGAATGATGTAGAAGGAATATGAAAAAGACTACAGAGTACACAAGACCAGAAAATATACTGAAGGTCTGAATATGCAACTTGTGTGCTAAATGGAGCCGTATTTCCTAAAACTCTATAGGAATTTTTTATGAAGATGTTTGGACACCAGCTGTATTGAATCAAATCTTCAGATGGATGACTGTCTTTTTGCAGCCATGTATATTACTGAACTTTACAAAATTTTGTTTCAACTATCTGTGTACATGTAGCTATATAAAGCACATTGTAAATTATAATGGGTTTTGTATATCATTTTTATACCTGGGATCACATCATGTGTGTCATTGTCATCTGTCATGACAATGAATGATAGTTTCTGACCTGAATGCTTAACTGTTTTCAGTTAGTGACATAAAATGCGGTGTGTAGTATAATAAGCAACGGTTTATAAACCCTCAAGATATTGACATCTAAGATATCTAAGTTAAGGATATTTTAGAACACTGCAAACTGCCATTTTTTTTGAAAGAGAAAGAAATAAAAATAATTACAACACAGCTTCTAGAGGACAATTATATAAAACCCAAGATCTTCTCACAGTTCCTATATTTTCATGAGATATTAAATATAAGCCCATCCTGAAATTGATAATTAAGGGTAAACTTTTATTTCTTGCATGACCCTTTAAGAATCTTTGCCAGTTATGAGCAAACTGCCTTTACCAACAACCAAATCAGAAAGAAGTACAGAGTAGAAAGATGTTTTAATCTCACATGAGGTAAGTTTTATTTCTAAGATTCCATATTTGCATATTGTTAAGTATGCTTGTCATCAGTTACTCTTCCCAAAAGCAGATCCCCTTAAAAGAGCTGAGGATTTCTGCTAACAGACCAAATGCATCAATCTCAACTTTCTTAGATGCCACTCTGACAAGAATTAATCAATATTCTGATCTTAAGAAAATTTACCAATCAATGATATTGACCAATGGGAGTTGTAGAGAAAGAAAATATACAGGTGACTGAAATGATGGCTATTCTAGCTAAATGGGAGTTCACTTACCTTGTATAATAAAAGCTCTCTATTCCAAGAAACCTTTGTGACCTTAATGTTGATAATAATAATGGAGAAAACCTCAAAAAATTGTCTCACTATTGCTTTTTTTTTTTTTTAAATTGCAAAGAAATCACCATAAATAGCATACATTTGTATGTCAGATTGGTTTATATAGAGTTTTAAACCATTCCTTACATGATACGTATTCGCATTCAGTTTTTACCAGTCTAATAAGTGCTGGCCAAGTGAGAAATAAGAAGGTTTGACAGTGCAGATGTTCTCAGTATTTTAGAATATGGTTCTCCTTCCTATCATGTATTAATGAATTAATGTTCCAGCACCATGTTTATAACTGGATATGTCATTTTTCAGATCAAACATTAAAAGGCTCACTGTTACCTAAAGACCATAACCATAAAATTGCAGCCCAGTTAAAAGTTTGCACTTTCAGCTGGAATGAGCAGTTTTCATTTCTTCTCTTCACATCTTGTATTATCATTTATATATTTATTCTTCCCATGAGCAAACTCAAAGAGGAATAGTTATTAGCATATTGTACCACAGAATATATTTGCTAGTTTACAGGTTTATGCAGAGACTGTGAAGATCATGACACCAGATCAAAACACATCACTATGCACCAATGTTTTCATCATAAGGATGAAGGGGCTGACACACTATTTATTGAGGCATTTGACTCCACTGGGCTCATGATACACCCCTCTCCAGATCATTTTATTCAGCAAGATAAGGTGTTGAGGACATTCCAACTCTGCCAATTATAAATGAACAGTGTGTCCGCCAGACTACCCTTTTCAGTTTCCAGCTAAAAGTGGAAACAATACTATAAATATTTTAACTTCCTTCCTCTTTGCCCTCACATGGCTTCTAATTCCAAACTCCAATAGCTTCCTATACAAGAGCAAGAAACTACTCTATCTCCTGTTTCTCCTTCTCTTCTTTTAACATGGTAACAGAATTTTAACATGGTAACAATACACTGCTGGGAAGCCATGCAGTTTGAATCCTCATTAATACGCCACTCGAACATCAAAAAAAAATTCCTATTTACTTTCTGCTAACAATGATAATTCAGCTAATGAGAATAATTTCACAAATTAATTCTACACTTGTTACTGACGTTCTTGCCCTTTTGGTTTGTGTATTTCGGTGTTACTATCAAAGTTAGAATTAAAAAAAAAAAAATTCTACCATTTCAGCTAGTGAAAGATACTATTACGTTTACCAACTGAAAACCTAAGCAGTCTATTAAATAGGCATGCCTACTAGGAAACTGTTATTGCTTCAAATATTATCATTTATCCTATTATAACATTTGTTTTCAATTTCGAAAAAACAGTCCCATGAGCTGAAACTTGTTTAATGTCCTGTGATGCAATATAGCTGCAATTCACAAAAAGAAAAATTAAGAGGCATAAGGGGGCCATTCCACATTAAAATCACTGTATGGATGTGATAAAGGTTGGCTTTTGTGATTAATTTGTAGCTGTTTAAAAGATGACCCTTTACTTGATACTTCAGTGATTTGGCAAAGGAAGGCAGTGTAATTGCCAGTATTCACAGATCATTTAATTGGTAGCAAAGACAGTAAAATATAGAGCAAAAATCATTTAGGACATTTTTGACTCATATCAAGGGAAATTTTATTGAACATTACAGTTTCAGATTGAATGAAGCTTGCATTATGAACTGAAAGTACGTAAAATTGCTCATGGTATGGGAAACATATAAAAATGCCTGAGTTTTACTGAGGAACTTCATATGATTAATTAGATTGCAATCCCACAGAAATTCTGTAGTAGTTCTGACAAGGGCAATATTTAGATTATTTTCTCCTTTTACTGTTAGGAAATTAGAACACAGTTGAAAATCACCCCTCTGTCCAATAAGCAGCAAAAAGTCGTTATGAAAACATTGAATATCCTTTTGAAGGGATACATCTGACTGAAATAGCATAAAGACCTTGTGCAAAGAGGTAAATTTAAATTTAATTTTAGAAGAGATACTGGACTGTTTCAAGAATTCTGGTACTGGCTTATGAGACCTTTGAGAATTGATCTGCAAGTGGCCAATGACTTTCTTTTCTTCTGACTGTGGTTATGGCCAGACACCAGCAATCAAGTACGGTATATGACACATTTTTAGGTGTGATGTTTCACCAAACAAAAGACTTTAGCTATTGCAGTTTCTTCACGTCTATGCTATGCAGGAAAGCAACCATATTTGTCATTGAAGTCATAAAGCTTCTTAAAACGAACAAGGGAAGAAGAAAATCAGAAAACAGGAGAAGATTTCACTACAAGTAGATAAAGCTCAGTGTCCTGGTTTAACCAGGATAGGGTTAAGTTTCCCCAGCAGTGGGGGAGGAAGCTCTAGCCGGGTTATTCATATGCCATGCTGATGTCACGTCCAGGCGCCAGAGCGCGGGAAGAATCGGTGATCGCGTGGGATTGGCGCAGCCGGGTTTTCTCTCACTGCTATATTGGTAGATATTTTGCCCTGTTCATTGTTATTACAATTATTCTTAGTGTTATTGTTGTTGTTTGTTGTGTTGCTATTGCACTGCTGTATTAAACCTGTCCTTATCTCAGATCGGGGCTTTGTATTTCACTCCCTTTGTGGGGGAGGGACAGCGGCCACGTGGTTTCAGACCCTGGCAGGGGCTAAACCATTACACTCAGTCTAGAGCTCCCCAGAGTTTTCATATCTGGAAAAAGCATAGGAGGCTCACAAATCAAAAGTCAGCCTTAGATCTTTCTTCCTTTACTGAACTTTACGAAGATTTTCCTTTCAGCCTGTACATTCCCAGAATTCTACCATTACCGTTAATTCTTCAAATATAGCTGCCCCAGATTTAAGCCCAATTTTTTGTAATATGTGATCACACAAGTGTAATAATGTTCAGGAAGTAAATCTGTTCATCTGATTGTGAGTTCCGCTCTGGAGAGATCAAGCATAAAAAGCTGTTTTACCAGATTGCATCATGAACACAAACAAACTCTCAAATATTAAAACATACAGAATCAAAACCCCAAGAAATTTCTCTAACAAATCCCATGTGCAGGGAATAACTGTTTACTAAAATAATTTTAAAAGCAGAGTTTTCCATGCATGATAAAATTGTAGCATTAGTAATGGTCAACAAAACAAAACAAAAATGTTTTAAGAGACACTTCTAACAAGGACTTTCCCTTACAGCAGTTCAAAACCTCTCACCAGAATTTAAATCCAGTCTGTCATGAGCCAGATAAATGCAGAAGGACTCCTACACAGGTTCAAAGCAATACAGGAATGTAGCTATGGAAGTGCATAATGTAAAGAGCAACTCCACTAACTGATAGCTCACAAGTATTAGGAATAATTTATGTGTTAGCAGTGGAGGAATATGTACCACGTTGCTCTACGAAAGTAAAAGATATTCAAGTAGTTCATTAAAGTAATGAAGTGAAGGAAAATAACATCTGAAACCACAAATACTACAACCACAGGTAACTTCTGAGCATGCTTTTAAAATGTGACAGCAAATTTACCTGAAGTTAAATTTTTGTACTGCAGTTACATTTAGGAGGTTTTTAAGAACTAATTGGAAGGATATTGTGTGACATCTTTATTCACTCACACTCATTCATTCATTCACCACCCTGTGAATCCACTGCTTACTGAAGAATTCTGTAAATTTTCCGTTGAATGCCATTCTGAGGCCATTTTGCATGCCAAAGGGTGGTCCCTGCATTTGGCTCCAGGACAAGCAGTGTGGCCCATCTCAAGAATGGTAGAGAAATCAAAAGGTTGAAGAAACATATAAAAGAGGATGACAGCGTATGAAGGCGAGGTTAATCAAACTAGAGAACTCAGTTTGGAGCAGAGAAGACTGAAGAGAAAGAAAGATATGAAAGAATGGCATAAACCCATGCATTATGTGGAGGAGGTGAAAAGGAAATGACTGTTAATTTTTTGCACGTAACACAAGAAATAGGTCCATGAAATGGAATGATGAGACAGAGAATTTAAAACAAACAGGAAGTAGTTTTTCATGTAGTACATAATTAAATTGTGAAACTCATTGTTACAGAATACCATGGATTCCAAAATAAATTCACAAAGGAAAGGATCCATTAAGGATTATTAACCAACAAATTACAGACACAGCTTCTCCTACAGAAATCCTTTTATTAAGACTTTGCTGGAATTTGGATAGGCACTCTAAGAGAATAATATTCCAGACATGTCCTCAGAGAAAAGCTTAAACATGCTGTCTAAATTTGGTCTCATGGTCCCACATACTTAAAGAAAGCACAAGCATTCCACCCCCTCATCTGCTAATCAGATCATCTAGACCTGTTCCGTTCAATCAACACTTCTGCCTTTGGGTACCTAATACTTTTCAGAACTATGTCATTGAAAAGGGACAGCACTATTTCTGATCCGTGCTTTTCTTTCCTTAAAAGGGACAGAATATCACAGAGTACTTCTGCCTGCTTCTTTCCTGAAATCATGAATTGTAGGTGAAAAAAAGATCTCTTATTGTTCTTCTTGTGAGATGGAATATAGCAGAAATTACACAATATGACATCTGAAAAGTTCATTGACCCTATTTCATACCACTTATTTTTCTTATCTCGGTTTCCCTTCAGAGTTGATTGTTGATTTTATATAGCAATACGTGTCATAATCCTGCTTTTCATAGAGGATTTTCATATATGCACCTTGCTATAAATCACTATATCACCTGATTTCTTCAGTTACTTAGATATATAAAGAGATTAGAATAAACTGTATTTTCTCTGTACTTTTTTATCTGGCACAAGGATTTACTATGAATTTTTAATTTCAGAATTAATCCAGTTCTCAGATATCCTCCTCATTTTCTTCTGTAAATACAATCTTATATATTCAGTGTACTGCATTCTGTATTTAGCATCAAAGACTATTTTAAACATGTCTCCTCTGTGAGATTTGTTGATTTTCAGTGAGTATTTTACAGTCTTTGTACTGTACAATGCATTCACAAAGCATTCTTGTCATTATGCATTCTAATAAAGAAAGATCTAAAATTTACTGAAATAGAGTTTAGTGAAATAGAGTTTAGAAAAACAATGTATTTTGAGGTTAATTTTAAAAACACATCTTACTGTGACTTGTTACCTTCAATTAAAGACAGATCCATGCATGAACAGCTGTAGTATATACAGAAAATGATACTTCTGGGTAATTTATGAGAGGAAGTACACTGTGATCCTATCATCAATAAATAAAAGTGAAGATTACAGCACAGTAAAGAAGTCAATGAGCAGAAATTATGCTGCTTGCTGCTAACAACTACTTTATTTGCATTTCAACCTGGTTTGCGATCTCAGGGTGGAATGTTTTGAGGAGTTGTTTTGTACTTTTGCATATTTCTGTGCTTTGATTACATTTTCATGTGTAACATGTACAAGAGCTACCTGTACTCTACTTGTGGGAAATAGGAAGGTGAACTGATGCTATCTGAAAATGAATTAAGAGGAGGTGAGAAGAAATGTGTTCTGCCATATTGGATAACAGGATGACCTTGAAAGTACTTGCTGAACACTAAGGTGCTTCCTCATTTAGGAGTCCTTCTGGACTCCTTCCTGATTCTAGGTGTTTGTATACCTATTGTGGTCAACAACTGTTTCTTTTTCATAACACCTTCTGCCCTCTGGATCCCTGTTTTTAAAGTCAGAACACTATAATTTGCCATTTGTTATGCTTGGGTTTTAGACTGACAGAACAGTGATGAAGTTCCAGATTCTCATCTGGACACAGTATTTCATCTGGTAAGTACAAAGCAAGAAAGAAGACATAGTACTAGGTGTCCTCAGTCCGTGTTGGCCTCTTTTCCAGTACCAATCACACTTCAAAGCCCTAAATGAACTGGACTCCTTTTTTATCTTTTTTTTTCCTATTTTGAAAACTTGGAAATAACCAGAAATTAGTCCTCAAGCTTGAAGCTCATGGGACTTTAGTAATACACCTACTGGTTTTGGATCTCCATCTCAAGGTGTCCCTTCTTTTTCCATGGAGAACTGATATACCTAGAGGCTACATTCAGAGGATAAGACAAATGGGATCTTGACACCTTAGATTTGGTTTAAACTGAAATGATTTCAATACGGTAATAATGAAGTGAGATGTTACACAGCAGAAAATAGAGAAGAAAAAGCTATGAGGTTTCTCTGATCAGCTCATATCAAGGCTCTTGATAGGCCTCTGTTTTCTTAGACCAAGTGGTGAAAAGAATAAACACCCTTTTCAATATCCCAGACAATATTTCACTGACAGCTGAAGAGCTTGGTTACTGGTACTATTTCTAATGTTTCTTTTCTTTAACCTCAGCAGTTTTTACACCAGCGTGAATTCTCTGTAACATAGTAGAAAATCAGGTGGTGAGAGGTTAATGCCACTAAGAATTTCACATTTCTTAATGACAATTTAGAGGTTGGATGCTAATCTCTCTCTTTTTTTCAGAATTGTGAACTTCATGAGCAAATACTGTGGACAAGTTATAATGAAAATCATGGGGGTTTTGGTGTAAAAGTTTTAAAGTAGTCATAAAATGAGCTTGCATAGTATATGATAACTTTTAAACAATTCAAAACTACTTTTAAAATTCAGGTGACAAACACAAAATAGACACCACAATGTAGAATTCACTTGGAACAGCAGTCATTGACAAAATCTGATAATAAGTGATGAGACCCTGAAGTAAGTCTATAAAAGTATGAAAAACGAAGAAAGATTAATATTCAGGGCAGAATACTGATTGGAAAGCCTCCATGAGAAGATAACAGGACTATTTTTAAAACTGAGTTTTACTTCTAGAGATACAGGGACATGATTTAAAGAGGCTTTCATGCTGATTACTTTAGATAAAAATATAGCCTGTTCGAAGTTATCCAAACATGCTCGGGTAGCCAAGTTGATGCAATGTGTTACTGTATACTGTGTGTCCATGGATATTCTGGAGTTTACTGTAGGTACAGCTGGGAAATCTCAGAGATACTCCTTTCCAGAATTCAGCTATTGGGTTATAAAAATATTTTCACATTTCTTGCAGATGGCTGGATTCTTTTCTTCACTCATAATTTTAATTCAGAATTCATTACAGACAGCTGCTGGATCTGATAGAACCTAATTGCTCTTTTACTAGACTCAGCTGCAAGCAGTCAGATTTCCTTTTCCTTTGTAGAGTATATTATATATAAACATGGGCGGGGAGAAAAATAACCAATTAACTAAATACATATGGATAAAATGACTCACTAAGAGTGCTGATCAAATAATGTATCAAACTACAGCTTAGGTCAAAGGAAATTACAGGCCTTGTAGGACATGATAATATATATATGGAAATAATTATCAGCACCAACATCTTTGTAATTTGAGATAACACATGGAAAAGGCATTGCTTCTGTTAAAAACATCTTACTGAAAATTATTACATTTTAATAAGGGGCAGGTTATTTCACTGAGTGAAAAGTCATCAGACTCCAGAAGACATGCTCAACTGAAACCATTTGTGGCTGAATCCAAGCCAGGCCTCCGTACCTCCACTGGACAACTTAGCAAGAAACGTGGAATAATTTTGGAACTACTTTTGCTGCCTTAACTTCTTAGTAAAAAAAAAAAAAAAATTACTGTTATTAGGGCTACAGAAAAGGGGTACGTCACAAACAAGGGACCAGAGTCAACCATCAAAAAGACTAGTGATGTGAGGATTCCTTGCCATCTCCCTTCATATTACAAGTACTGAAGCGGTAAGGTATTTTGCTGTGCTAGTTTGCTACGATGGATGAACGCAAGCAAACGTTGTAGACATGTAAAACAAGAACCAGCATTAAAGAACATTCTTTTTTCTCCCTTTAGCCAAATACATTTAGTGAAATGAAGAGATACATGTTTAAAATAACACTAAATAGGTATCTTCTAATATGATGTGTGAAACTACTTGTCAGAGAATAATACTTGACAAGGAAAAATGCCAAAGATAAGACTGTCTGGTTTTGTTCTTTAAAAGCGTAGAATCATGAATATGAACAGTAAAGCATCCACCATTTTCTCTAGGTAGCTAAAGGAATAATGGGGGAAAAGAATTTAAGTCTTCATGAAGTAGGGCTGAACTAGTCACTGCTGGCTGCTGGGGAGGAAACTTTACTGAAATATTGTTGACATTGGAGTTTTATACTTTCCCCTGAAAGTTTTGACATTTGGCATTGTCAGAGACAGGATACTGGCCTAGACAGACCACTGATTTATTCTACTAATAGCATTCACTACGTTCCTTTACAGATTTCTGACTTCTAACAGAAACAGAATCTTACCTTATGCAGTCATAGCAGCTTGTTAGAATTTCAAAAGATAATCCAGACCTGAGTCACAGCAGTGGGGGTATAATCCCCTGAACCAGAGGCTAAATGCCAGCCAAAGATGGCTTTATACACATAGGACTGATTTAATCACAAGACCACAAGCAGGTATTTTCCATTATTTGAACCTACATGAAGAAACACTGCTATTATTTGTTATTTGTATGCTTTTGAATTTTAATAATGGTTCCAGTGATACTTACTGAGTTTTTATGCTTATAAACAATGGAAGCACATACTGTACATACAGCAGCTTCGGTTCAGGTTTTAGAAAAGGTTGGTTTGCTGTGAAGGACTGGTTTCTAACAAGTCAAAACTTGAAAGTGGGTCAGCATCAGTTTGCTGGTGTTTGACATCTCATGGAGGATTTCTAGATAATGTAGCATAGTATTTTCCTATTCAAAATTAAAAATATCAAGGTACCGTAGCCAACCTTTAAGGACCCTGCACACTGTCACACTAACTACTGTATGGTAATCCTTGTCATGTTCATACTTCCAGATTTTCATATGTGAGCATCTAAATTTAAGGAAACAATTAGAGACCTGAGCTACTAAGATTCAGACTGCCCTTAAGTTAAAGAGTGATTAGTTGGGGAAGGTAACTGGCATATTTGCAATCAAGATGATCCTAGCTAATGACACTCAAATTCAAAATTTAAAAAAAACATCCAGCATTACCCATCCATCATTGGTTCGATCAGCATACAGATGGAGACTCTACTTTTTGTCTGTATCATTTAATGAGCATAGCACAGTAATCAGGTTAAAACTCTTGTATGCTCACCCTAAACCAGCCAGGGTCTTCAGATGTGAAGCTTTTGGAATCTAAATTTTCAACACCTTGAAAGTTTTTATGGTGAGAATATGAATGCAAGTCCAAACTCCTGCCCCTCTGTGATGACATTCATTACACAAGTGATTATCAAGTAGTATCTTGCTATACCAATGACCCCTAAATCAGTGTGCTGGTGGGACATCAGTCTTTTTTACTGCCAGCTAGCATTTATCAACCTTTCTCCTAGACTCTTTATCATCTTCCGACAGATTCTACAATTCTAACAACTAAATGAAGACAGAATAACCATCCAGAAATTTCTAATTGAAGAGAATCCAGTTCCAGTTCCTTAAACAGAGATCAGGCTCCAGGGTATCAAACTCTGCAAGCCTTGGTGTACATGTAGAAATGAAGTAACTCCCACGAAGAAAGGCATGTGTAGAAATGAAATGCCTCTCAGTCAGTTACTCTGACTCTGCAGTCAACACAAATGAAACTATCAATACAAATGGAATACAATGAAAAATGTGGACATTTACTCATTGCTGTATTTTTATATTAAGAGGAACTAAACATCCTAAGCAGGGTCACCAACTATGCATTGTTTTAAGAAAGGACCCTAACAACAGCTTTATCCCTCTCCCTTTGCTTTTTATTTGTGAATGAAGACTTTGAGAAAGAAGTTGTCTTAATGAGATATATGGTGACCAACATCTAACAGCTGGAGAGGAAATACTGTTACAGTGTTTTTGTATATGGATTATACTCATCACAGTCTAATATATAGTAGCAACCAAATAGCTGCCAGATAAAGACATGGGTAAAGCAGAGAAAGTTTAGAATATCTGTGATATTAAAATACTTGTCATCTGAAAATACATTTACTATCTTTCCTCTCCAGAGCTTTCAGCTGTACAGGGAAGTTAGGAAAGATCCTGAGTTGTTCTCAGGGCAGGGAGAGGGAAGGGATGAGGAACCTTTTAGTATTTTTCAATCTTCTTTGAGAGATTTCTGAATATGTGCTGGGGGTATTTTTTTTCCCCCCACCATGAAAAAGGATAGGCAATCATCTGCAGCCTACTCACTGCCAGGATTAGAAAATCAGCATTTGTGACGCATGTGGCAAAAGCTGTAAGGAGGTTCAAAAGATACAGAGGTGAAGTAAAACAATCCGCTGGAAAATCATTGTCTTAGATATTTTTTTTTTGATTTTATGTTTTATTCTGAAACATTGAACAAAAATTAGGTAAGTATTCTACTTTAAGAAATACAAGATCATATTATCTTCTGTATTTTTTCAAAATTAACTTGAACTTTATGAAGTATCTTAAATTTAAGCCCCTTGGTGCTGGTATTAAAAACAGATTCAAACATATGGGATTGCACTTACATGTTAAGCTTTTATGTATTGTTACTGAACCAACTACTAAAGTTTGTGTGATGTTTTGAAAACAGAGGGCATAAAGCTCCAAACACCCTCTGGTGCTATTTTACTGTGATCTGATTAGCACCTGTTTTCCTGCACTAATCCAACTTCAAACAAAAACATGTATTTTCCCCACTATCATTAGACCACATATTACAGCCTCACCAATGCAGAATCCTAGGGTTTAAGCCTGTATTTTGTCATTAAAGAAACCCTTTTTTCTAGATCAGCTCTGGAAATTAGGGCAAGTCATGCAGAGACACCAGTTGGATTGTGATATTACTCAACTTCTGTGCAAAAGGACTGAAAAGATACAGTCTTAAAATATAACAGTATAAATTAGAAAGCATCTATCTTCATCAAGTATTACAACCACCATAGAAAAAACTTCAGACAAGTTATTCTAAATAAGCCAAGTCAAGATTTGAACACACATTATGAAAAGTATCTACAAACAGGATGGGATCACTAAATTTCTTCTGTTATTATTATTTTTTTTTTAATCTAGCTTTGTAACTCAAGCAAGGATGACAGAACATGGCAGTTCGTAACAAATATAGTTCTAAATTTAACTTTACCTTGATCTGGGCTTTGTTAAACTATATTTCCTAGTGGATATAGACAGAAAAGTATAGATCTTTTCCTGGAAAAAGCGTGTAATGGTAGTATGCATTTATAGTATTACCACTACACCTTTTTCATACATGTAGTCCTATCAGAATATCTGATTACATAAATAAAAAAATCTGCATTTGTATTAGGCCTTGATGTTACCTTTCATGCTTCACAATCCTTTCAACAATGATCTATGTTTTCTTTTTAAAAATAATATAGCTTTAATTATATTTTAATTACCTTTTTAGGTTAAAAATCTGTCAACTTTTCTGCACAAGTAAGAGCTTTGTCTGGTAGAATGAGCATACAACATTACTCAACACATTTTTGACTTCTGTATTAGATTCAAATTCAATATGCACAGGCAACCAAATTGTTAAATATCAAAAGTAGATGTGTAAATAACATGAAAAGATGTCTGTTGCATGGATATTAGTAACAAATGATTACTAATGTTATCATAAATTCTGATCATATAATTCTGTGTTTTTCTTTGCTTTCATCACACAAAATTTGTTATGAAGACTTCCGCTTGCATTTGTTTGACATGCATTTATCATAATGTCTTATAAAGTCTAGTAATTTTGAAAGGTAATACTTATATTCTATTCACAGTTAATTTTACCAGTTAAGACCATGCATTTTTTTTCTGGTCACTGTTATGTGAGTAGAATGCATGCAAATGTGTACAGGGTGGGTTCTTCAGTTGTCACTTGTTTTCACCTCAGACTTTTTCCCACTAAGCACACTCTAACTTATTAAATAAATTCTTCATACACTAAATAACCATTTCCTAGTACCAGGATATTAAACTAGCTTATCAGCTAGTGATGCTTTGATACAAATTGGTCTGGGACCACACTCACGAACCAGATCTCCAGTGACCTTGATTCTCTATAGATATATAGCCATATCCCAAAACCACCACGGAAACTGGAAAAACCTCATAATCTCTTAACATGAAGTGGACTAAAAGACAACTGTTGGTCAGTATTAAGGCAGATGTGGAAAATGCAGTAAGGAAAAGTTTGAGCTAAATCTTTCGCTTGCAATACCTACTTATAAATACAGAATAAATTGGGGGTTACTCTCCAAGGATCAAAATGCAGATAGCTGGCTCTTTTTTATTCCTCACCCAGGCAGGCTCCTGTTGCTTTTACTGGGTGTTGACCTGAATCAAAAGTGAAAAGGAGCTCAGCTTTTGAGCAAGAAACTCCAAGCTAAATTCACAGAAATATTATAGACAAATAGCTTCTCCCTGTACTTAGTTGCCTGCTAGCTTTTATTTTCAGGTTTTTATGGGTTCAAAGCTTTGCAGAAAAATGCTTCCACAGCTTCTTCATACCTACTCTTTCTTTACCAAATATATTTTGAAAGGTAAACTCCCTTGTATTTACACTTTTAACATGTCATTATTATGATTTCCTGAGCTCTGACAGTTTGTTAGGTACTGGAAGAAACATGAAGGTATCAGTGCTGTCTCAGATGTCTTATACAGCCCACTATGAATCCCACATTTCCACTGGGGAGTAAACTCAGATTATTCCTTCGGTGGGATATCTTGAAGAAGCACTGCCTACCATAGGCAAAGGATAGAAGATATGGTCTTGTATTATATTTTTTTGCTCTAGTGGATAAGTTTGAAATACTTCTAATATCTAATGATAGTTGTATCTGAGCTTAATGAAAAGGGACTTAGGGAGTCCTGAACACCAAATGGGAGGCAGTGACAGATAACATACAGAACAAGGAAAAGAGGACTTTTTTAAAAGGCTGCAGAGGCAGACTAGGGGCCAGAAAAGGAAGAAATGAAAGCAAGAAGTTTGTCAAGAACAGATAAAATATCTTAGTGGAATAGGGTGACTACTAGAAGGCAACTAGAAGGTGACTACTAGAAGTGAAAGGTGATGCATGACAGAAACTGGCAGAAGAATGCTACCATTAGAATGATGATCTTTCTTTAGAGAAAATACTAAGACATGTAGGATCATACTTCATGTTGAAATGGTTCCACAATATGGTAAAAAACCGTGAAATGAGTTTGAGAATACAGTGTAATTGAAGGACAGAAATAGAATATAATTAAAGGAGTCCATGGAATATAGAGCAGTCTAGACACTGGAGAGAAAAAAATTGAAAAAAAAAGTGAAATGACTGAGGACGAGAAACAAAGGAATGAGTGAAATGAAGATATTTACAAAGTGAGTGACAGAGAAGAGAAGAAAAATCTGAAAGCAGATTCTAAGAAAAAATAACATACAAAACTTGTTTACTTTTTCTGTTTCAACATAAAATGAAAATTCTTCTGAGGTTGAAATGAAATGTTTAGGCACATCCAATACTTTAATTTCAAACTGAATGTGAATGTTGCTAAATGAAAGGCATATATTTTAGCCTAAAAAAATTGTGCTGATGCTCTGTTGTTCCTCTTCTGATTTTTTTTACCTATTTAATAATGTCAAATTCAAAATGATAAGGCAATACAAATCTCAAAATATAATGTTGCTACAATATGCCTGAAAAGAGACACCCACATTAACATTACCACTGTAAGACATTAGTAACTTAACGTTTCAAGAAGCTATACATAAGGCAAAGAGCTTCAACAAATTTACTACCAGGATATGCATATTGTAGAGTACCAATAAATAAATTAATAGGAAATCAGGGAAAAAAAGTCCCTCAACAACATTAAATCATACTACCTAACCTGACCACCACTTTCACTGAAATTTGCATGCATAACCAATGACAAAGAGAAAATAATAACCTTGCATTTCATCAGTACCACTGAGTGATAATAAGCTTTGTATTTTATTTAATCTTTTCCAGTGATTTGCTGTATGACTCAACAATTAATTTAGTTCCTCTATTTTTGCATTTAGAGAATTTAGGTAATTACACTAACTTAACAGCCTTCCCAGAGTGGGAGGATTCATTTCTTTTATTAATTTTGGTTTTGATATAGAGTATAACATCTTTGCTGCTGAGCACCTTTGGAGGTATGCTCTATATGAATCAAACTGATGAAATTACAGCCGACGCAATCTATAATTATAGGCAATACTCAAAATGTTTTAAAATCCTCTAAATACAGATATAAAAACATTTGGCTCTATTCAGGAAATACTCAGCAAACTTTATAAATAGATTTGTATTATTATTTATATTTCTTCCACATTCTTAACCCTGGTGTTTCAATAAACACTAAATGTCTATCTTCCATGTTCTATGATCTTTTCTAAAATCTCCTGCACAGATCAAAGAAAATAATTCTGGCCCATCCAAGTAGGCAGTGCCATACTCAGGTCCCCACCTTGCAATGCAACCATCTTTTTCTTTGACAGACTGGGAAGTATCTTTGAAAGAAGATAATGTTTTTGTCTGCAACAAAACAGAAAGCAGTAATCTTGACATAAGATGCTTTGAAAGAAATTCTGGGCCTACCTGCAATGTACAACCATAGGTCCAGCATCAGGTGGGTTGCAGGTCTTGACTCGTCGCAGGAAAGCTAAGAACGGTGTTGGGTGTTCTGGGACACCATGGTCAGGCCAGGCAGTGAACTGGAATTGCCTCACTTCCCGTTTCTCACTTGAACCGTTCTATGAAATTAAAGAACTTAATGACAAAATTGCCACTTAATGTGATATTAGCATTTTTCAATGAAACAACTGCAGAAGCATATATACCAGCAAAGTGTATTTAAACCGCATTTGGGTCCAGAGAGAAATGGAACTCAGGCTATAGAAGCAAATGTTTCTTTTATTCTAAATTGCATGATTCAAACAATGTAAGGGCTTTAACTATAATGCACAGTAATGCATCATAACAAGTGCCAGAGCTTTAGCGAGTATTTCATTCAGTTCAATGTTTTTTCATAGTGAGAGCTCTGTATTAACTTACAAAACTCCATGCTGTAAGAAAAATACAATCGGTCTGTAGAAGTCCTCTCATTGTTCAGTGCTATTAGGAGGAAATGAGGCAGGAAAGTGGAAGGAGGCAAAGGAAAGAAAGGGAGTGAGGAAATAAGGAAGAAAGGCAGGCAGGGAAGTCTGGAAGCAAAAGGAAGGAGGAGGGCAGGGTGGTGGAAGAAAGTAAGAGGAAGGGAGGAAGGGAGGAAGGGAGGGAGGAAGGGATGGAGGGATGGAGGGAGGGAGGAAGGAAGGAAGGAAGGAAGGAAGGAAGGAAGGAAGGAAGGAAGGAAGGAAGGAAGGAAGGAAGGAGGAAGGAAGGAAGGAAGGAAGGAAGGAAGGAAGGAAGGAAGGAAGGAAGGAAGGAAGGAAGGAAGGAAGGAAG
Source organism: Strix aluco (assembly GCF_031877795.1). NCBI lineage: Eukaryota > Metazoa > Chordata > Aves > Strigiformes > Strigidae > Strix > Strix aluco. The sequence continues at coordinate 31,894,169 of NC_133971.1, forward strand.
GAAGGAAGGAAGGAAGGAAGGAAGGAGGAAGGAAGGAAGGAAGGAAGGAAGGAAGGAAGGAAGGAAGGAAGGAAGGAAGGAAGGAAGGAAGGAAGGAAGGAAGGAGGAAGGAAGGAAGGAAGGAAGGAAGGAAGGAAGGAAGGAAGGAAGGAAGGAAGGAAGGAAGGAAGGAAGGAAGGAAGGAAGGAAGGAAGGAAGGAAGGAAGGAAGGAAGGAATGTGGGGAGGGGAGGGGAAGGGAAGGGAAGGGAAGGGAAGGGAAGGGAAGGGAAGGGAAGGGAAGGGAAGGGAAGGGAAGGGAAGGGAAGGGAAGGGAAGGGAAGGGAAAGTATAAAAGTTGCTTACATTTAAAGTATAGTGTATGTATATATAAGTATATATACCTTGTAAAGTGCAAATGTACGAACACAGTACGTTGCCAATTCAACAGTGTCTAAAAGGGTCACTTGGATTAGCCCGTAAGTTTCTGTGCCCCTGCTTGGCCAGTATTGATCACACTTCACCTGTAGTGAAAAATATGTAATTATTTAATACATTTAAAATTGATATTTTTTACATATCTGAGTGTATATCACTGTAGGTTTTTAAAGTATGTGGAGTTAGAATGTTCAACAACTGCTAAACATCCAACACAAGAAATTTATTTTATCATCCACAGAAGTTTATCTTCTGGTAGTAGCTCTTACAATATCTCCTTTCATAATGGGTATTTTGAAATTCAGTGGGGCAGATGATTAAGAAATATTAATAATGACGGATATAGTAAAGAAAAAACAATTTATAGTAGTTAAAAATACAACCTATATCTTTCACACCCCAGGATTTAATAGCGGTACTAATCCAGCAAAGGTAGACAGACCATTTTTTTAGCATTTGCTGCATTTTACCTATTTCACATTAATCCCCAAACATATAAACTTGCTGGATGTCAATATTTTGTATGTATAGAAATATCTCAGTTAAAACCTGTTTTTTTTGAGAAATAATTTTAGTACACATATAAATTAAAGAGCACCAACAACTAAGTTCACTGTGAGAAAATATAATCTCCTTCTCAGATCAGTGTTAAAAAGGATAGAACAAAATTGTGTGCACAGGCATTTAAAAAACATGATTTGACAGTGAGAGTTCATACATCAATTTTTAAGACACAGGATATTTAATTGAGATAAATCTCCACTTCAAAACACTATAGTTTAGAATATTAACGAGCTGAAATAATTCTGTATAAGATGACACACAAGAGAACCATGTGTTTATCATCATTGTTGAGGCTCAGTAATTTATTTCAGTTAAAAATGGTATAAAGTATTATGGGGGTTAAATAATTGAAAATATTTTGCTTTCAGGGACTGATAGGTGAAACTGAGAGTCAGTCTCCATTCTATTTATAACAATACATTCTTATCAATTAGCCTTGCATATGGCACTGAAAAAAAATTTATTCTGAGTCCAGTGCAATACATTGGACTTGTTTAATAAATGCCTTCATTAATCACTCTAAGCCAGACTCATACCAAACTCAGTGAGAATACACAAACTGTAAGAAACAACAAACACAATATTGCACAGTATTTCTGACAAAAATGTGAATTAATGTGCTAATCCAAGAGAAAAACTGATGATTCCCCCAAAATGGAAAATTAAGAAATGTGTCTTTGAATCTCATTAATTCTACAGGTTACTCACTCTGCACACCAATTATTGAAAAAGGCTTCATATGCTTTCAAAGTCCCCAGTCCTGAATAGTTTTTGCTTGCAGATCATTTTATTTTGAGGCTCACAGGCCACAGATCACTAAGAGTTCACAAATCACAGTCTGAGAACAAATAATCTAGATAAAATTTCTAGGAAAAATTCTAAACACTGAAGTAGGTGATGATCATTCATTAGAGGCAAAAAAACCTGAAACAATTTTTTACAGGCATTGATAGCTTAATTTATAGATAAAGAATCGGATCAATGTAACTAAAAATGTTTATTGATACTACAGTTTTTAAAATGGGATTAATAGTGTATAAAATCCTCTTATTAAGAGGAATTAAGCAATTACTCCCTTGTGCCATTTACTCAAATATTTAAAGAGTAAGTATTGCAAGTACTTAATGAATATTGGTGATTTATATGCAAGATTCCTAATACTAAAACAAGGCACTATGGTCTTCTTCAAATGAAGCAGAAATTTATACTTTCAATTGAGTTATTTCAATATAATTATAGTAAATCTAGTTTCACTTTATCATTAATATAGACACAGTATAACTTGTGTCTGTATTGGTTAGCTGTATTTTAGACAAAAAAGTTGTGGTTTATTATTTTTTATTAATTCCCATAGAATGGCATACATTTTTTAATGGAAAAGTATTGATACTAAAGCTGTTGTTTGTAATCTTAGCAGCTACAAGGCTGAGCATAAAACTGACTAAACCTGTTTGGTTTGAATGATTTTTTTTTAAAAAGTAATAAAAATGGTAGAATACTTTATGTACTTTTAATAAAATTAATACAAAAAATAAATGTCTGTCTATCCCTTTGCATGCCTAAACATGTAGTTCTCCTCTTTACCCTGAAGTTGCCACATATAAATTGTATGCTTATAGAAGCAGTGCCATCTTCCAGAAAGCATGACTGAAAATTTAACCAGCTTTCTCACTAGAAGGACTTTATGGAAACAACTTCCAAATGTAATAGAGAGAAATAAATGTTCAACACAAAAATTAAATGGAAATTCAGAACATATAGGTTACCAGCATCTTTGCAAACAACAGAAAATACCTGGTTTAATTTTTATTTTGTATAGTAACCTAATGTTAAGCATATATTCAGATTTAGAAGCCTGTAGAAAATTGCTGCTTTTCAGTTAGGCTGGGAGAAAACAAATGTGCCTGTTTTCTTAGGTGCAGATATTAGTTGTTGGCGTTTTTAAAAATTTATTAGTTTATCTAACATAAACTGCAAACATTTTACAATTTTTTAAAAATACTTTCTGTGAGAGCTAGCTGTTGCAGAGGGAGGACTGCTGCTGGAAGGAGACACTAAATGTTCAAAAATAAATACAATATTTAGACCAGTGTATCAATTATTTGAAAGTGGAAAGTGGTGAAAGTATGTATCAGATTTTTAGAAAGAAAACCTGATTTTGGATTGATGTGGAGTTGACCTCCTGGAAGAGCACATGAAGCATAAATTGATGAAACTACATCTTTTATTCCTTTTGCCTCTTGAGTCGTCTCAGAACAAGAGATCTTCAGAGATGTGCCCTTACTTGCCTCTTACACTCTTTTGCTCTGTGATCATAAACCCTACATTCCCAATACTTCTAACAATTTAGAGTCCAATTTATCTTTGTGAGAGATCAGAACAATGTTTTCTATTGGACTTCACCCAGCAGCAGAGAATCAAGTATGTTAATTGTTACGACACTATTTTCTGAGACAGAGTTCTTGTTAATTGTTTTATCCTATGTTAAGATCCCAGCCTTCAGCACTTAAAGTAAGTTTATTTTTCAGAGGTTACATATCAATGTTTTTTTCAGAAAAAATTCTCAAACCCCTTGAGTCATACAAAATTTAACACTAAATGTCAAGTCAGTTTTGAAATAATTTGCCAAATGTATTTTTGCTTTAGCTCTTTGGTTCATGTTTACTTTCCCTGTAGTAAGAGCAATTTTTTCCTCACTTATGTATGTTGTTTGGAAAACAGACAACTTTAATGTGGTAAGGTATGGTGATGACAACACACATTCTCCTTCAGAAATACAATTACACGGTTTATTTATCTTCAGAATTAGTTTGTAATATCTTTGGTAAATTTCACAGTCTTCACCTTCCTCTTATCCACCCAGCTCCCAGTTGCAAGGGTTGATCTTTGCAGACTATATTCACCTGCACCCAGTGAGAGCTTTTCTGTGCCACTAACTGTACATGGTTACAGAAAACAGCTTTTACCAATAATTCTCTAATGTTCTCCTGCCTGTCACTAAAGATGGCAAGATGAACGAAACAGGCACACAAGCACAAAAGAACTCATCGGTGATTTCAAAGAGTGTCTTTTAATGAGAAATTCAATCGCAAGTAATGACAAGCATACCTTTCACTACTGTTTTCACTGTCTCATGATCATAGGTTGCACACTGCCAAAACCACTACATCTGAGATCAGAGCAGCTCTCAAAAGACTACTAAATATATTATGAAATCTTTTAAGTACCATAGTAGTAGACATAGCTAGAAAACATGATAGGCACATTCTCTTAATATGGCCCTCATACACACATTTTCTTTCTCTACATTTCTTCCACTCAGACCATGCGAATCCTTGCTCTTCATGGAAGTACGAGCATTCACTGAAAGCAAAACTGTAAGAAAATGTAAATGCTTTATTTTCCATTAAAAATGAGAAGCTGGAGACCATTTCAGACTTGAGGTGTTTAAGTAGCTACAGAGTTCCTAAGAATATATATGGATATTCACACTCTGATAAGTGACAGACATTAGCGAAGATGCTGCCATGCATCGGCAGAGTTAAAGGAAGTTTATTTCCACGTGAACGTATGAACACAAAGTTTCCTGACATTCAAGGGTAGAGAAATAATTTTCCAGTATAAAGTTCCATCATTCATACTGAAAAACCCCTTCAGGTGATTCTTAACATACGAGCCAGCTGTTACAGGCCATCTGAGATTATAAGGACAAACCGCAGATCAGGAAAGAGACAGCAAACTAGTAATAGGCAGATTCATACACTATATTCCTTGCTCTAAGAACAGCATATGAATTATGTTGAATCTGGAATAGGAAATAACAGCAGTATGTAACAAACTTCTTATTCTGTTTTTCCTAATAATAATAGTCTTTTGCAGATAAAACTTTCTAACAACATTTTCAGATGGACTTCCTTCAAAAATAAAGTATCTCTACAATGATGTTCAATGATAATAATAATTATGCAATGAAAAAGGTAGTGCCAATTGTTGATGGAAACTGCCTCAAACTCTATCAGGCTAGCTTAGTGCCTCAGACATTCCAGCTAATGTTCTGTCTCCAAGCAGTTGTTATTCTGAAGCCATCTTCCTTTTCACAACAATGCCCTGCCACTTAAAGACTAGGCTGATTTGAGTCTAAAGATTGTAGGCGCTGACACTAGTACAAGCAATTGTAAAGCAAAGATTTAAAAAAAAAAAATCAGAATACAGAAACACATTTTTTAGGCCTTATTTTAAAAAGATTTGGTCAGGTGTCACTCATTCACTTTGGTCTAAATCTAATGACAGATTAAAATTGTAAACTCCTATTCAGAAATAAGACTGAAAATAAAACATTTACGGTTTTAGATTTTGCTTTCAGAGTGGCACTGAATTTAATAGGATCTTAAATTCTGAAAGAACTCAGCACTCAGCACCAGGTAGACAGATTCTTTTAGGTCTCAGCAAATGTATTACCAAAACAATTAATCACTTCTGGAAATTTTGGTTTGGAATCCATGTTTTTACTACAGGAAAAAGAACATTTGTATGTACTGGTCTCTAACAATGATTTACAGTAGATTAATAGTAGTGAGTATGTAAAGTCAAAGATGTTGATATTTAGTCTGGAGAAAAGGAGGCTGAGGGGAGACCCTATTGCTCTCTACAACTATTTGAAAGGAGGTTGTAGCAAGGTGGGTGCCAGTCTCTTTGTGCAGGTAACAAGTGATGAGAAGAAATGGCCTTAAGTTGTGCCAGGGGAGGTGTTGTGGTTTGAACTCAGCCAATCATCACGTGGCCAGTTGTTTACTTCTTCCCCCCCACCTCTCCTTGGCGAAATAGGGGAGGGACAAAAGAAGAAATTCGCAGGTTGAATAAAAAAAAAATCTAGTAACAGGAACAAAAACCAACAGTAACAATACTAAGTCCAAACCGGGTAAAAATGCAGCGGTGGCTTACCAAGCGCAGCGACAGGTACGCAGCCTGCCCCCGCCTAGCAGCGATCTGACCGCACCAGAAAATCCCTCCACACTGACCCAGAAACCGAAAACGAGGCATGAAAGAGCACACGTCCGCCTATATACTGAGCATGATGTCACGTGATATGGAATACTCCAATGATCGATCCAGGCCCAGCCCTCTAGCTGTGCTCCCTCTCAGCCCAAGGAAAGTTAAGTCTATCTTGGCCAAAACCAGGACAGGAGGTTTAGACTGGATATTGGGAAAAATTTCTTCACCGAAATGGTTATCAACCATTGGAACAGGCTGCCCAGGGAAGTGGTTGAGTCATCATCCCTGGAGGTATTTAAAAGACATGTAGACGTAGTGCTTTGGGACATGGTTTAGTGGTGGACTTGGGAGTGTTAGTTAATGGTTGGACTTGATGATCTTAAGGGTCTTTTCCAAACTAAATGATTCTATGATTCTTAAAGCTCATCTGAACCAAGTATTTGGAGTTTAAAAACTAGGTAGAAAACAAGCACTTCTGTAGTGCAATATAATTGTAAGGTCTTTATTACAGTAGCCTTGAAAAAGAAGTTCCAAACAGGATTTGGAGACAACATAAATGCAGTTTAGACTAATCAGTTCATAACAAACTTTAGTCCTCTAGCAAGTCTGCAAATCAACCATCATTACACCCTTACTTTTTGAAATTTCTGAGATATGATTAGCAGCCTAACAGTTAATCCTGAAAGATAATTGATTAATAAAAAGATAACCTCCAAAGTGTTTCCATTCTGATCCTGACAGAGTATGGTACAGTTATTAAAACAAAAGGAAACAGATATTAAAAGGAGTCTTGGCATATTTGAAATGTGTTCTCTATCTCGTCTTTTATCTTTACCTATACAAGCCAAGAACAATTCAAAACTATATTGCTGGCATCAGTGTGAGAAGCCTTTTTTGAACTCTTCCTAACAGCAGGGAAGGTAAGGTCTTAGTGAATTCATTATGAAGGATGAGTCTGTCAAACAGTTAAGTACAGCAAGATTTTCCAAAAAGGTCTTGAACAGGTTTATATGAATGGAACTGATGGAAAAAGTGAATAGGCTGACTACTTTTTGCTTTATCCTCTTTCTGTACTCAAGGCTGATCACTGTGTGCAGGTTGAATAATCCTTTCACTGAATGAGACACTACATAACAGTATGAAGAATGTATTGAATAATTCAGCTTACTATTCAAGTGCTCTAACAAAGATTTTCTATTGTCCATACAGGAGAGCTATCTCTTTTACCTGATATGAGTATTACGTGAGAAATCAGTGAAACGATATAATCAAAAGAGTAAAACATCAGAGCAACAAAATTTTATTATTCTTATGTTTTTGGTTCACCTGAAAGCCAGAAGTGAATGGATGAAACAGCAGGAAAATGAAAAACAGTACATTAGAGAATGTTTGGGGGACCTTAGGAGGTTTTGGTTTGGATTTTGATTTTTGAAGGGAACTTTGAGTCATGGTGAGCTTCCTATTGCTAGTTTAATACACAGATAAAATTCTTAATCTCATAAAAGTATTTCACACAGTTCCTGTGGTATTAACCCAAAAGACCACCTAGAAAAAACATCTATTACCAACATATGCCTTTCAGTCAGCTGTATCTGTTAACTTTCTTACAATATAGGAAAAGCTTTGTAAATGATGGAAAACGTAAATCATAATATTCTCTTTCAGAGACACTTGCTTGAAGAACTTAAATTTTCCAGATGTATTTCTCACCATAAAGGAGAAGAGGTCTTGAAACTTTCACCAGAATCTGCTAAATAAGGAAATATGGGCTTATCTTCCTTACACAATACTAAATTAATTCACTGACCTTTTCAAGCCTAAAATTCCTTGAAAGAATTCCCTGCACTGGAGTAATAGGTTTTAGTGCTAAACCAAACATGAACTAATCATTGCATTTTGAAAACAAATACGCAGAATTTTTGATTTTGCAAAGAAAACTTCTAAGTCAAAATGTCAATTGCCTCTCTCTATACGTGGCATAGTCCCTCTGTCTGTATTAAGAGAATTATATGAGGTAGTAATGTATGTCTCACTTTAAGCACAAAGCAAATGAACTAAGTGAATAAAGTCAAATTACAGAGTTACAATACAATTTTGTCTAAGCCACTTGTTATACATTTGCCTCAGGGAAATGGTATTTTTGATAAAACTATCAGTTTACGCTAATGGCTAGGAGAAACCGCTTTATTTATGGACACAGAATCATAAGACAAAAAACTGGATGTTCGCCTTGAAAGTACTTGTGGCAGTACCATGTATTGCCATATCATTTCAGGTAAGACTCTGGTGTAAACAGTTCTTGAAAGCTTACAGTGGAAGAAACTGAACAAAATATTCTATGGAGTTTGCTCCATTCATGAGATTATATTTTGAAAGCTCTTTAACAGTTTAAAATACATCACCTTTTCTGCAAAGTTTATTTCTTCCTCCTAGAGCCCCACAGGCAGGGAAAACGGTTGATTGCCATGAAATTTTTAATGGCCTTTCACATGCTGGAAGACTATTATGTTTTCCTTCAGTCTCTTATATATAAACCAAATCCAATTCTTTCTGACCTTCCTCATATATAATTTCTCCAGCCTCTGATCATTATTGTTCTCTTCTAGATTATCTGCAATTTCCCAACATCTTTTCACATGGGGCATTCACTCTGTATGTCCTCAACTCCAAATATGTATAATCTGGAATAACCAGACATGGCATGCCAAAACTACTTTCAGTCTATGTAGTGGCATTACAGCATTTCTTTTCACACAGAATTAACCCTACTTATAGTACAGCATTTCCACAGCTATTTTTAATAGTCTTGAGTTTTAGCTGAGGCACTTCGGCACAGCACTTCCATCTGTAACATGCCTAGAAAAAGAAACTTTAAGGTTTACTGGTGAGTGCAGTCTATGTTAGTATACACCTAGGATTAGATTCTTACATGAATTAAGCACCTATGACTGACTGCATTTCAGTGAGTTGAACATGTCCCTGCCCTTGTGTCTTTGAGAATCCTTTCATAATGAAAAGCCACATCGTTGAGTTTTACTGTTCTGACATGGCAACTGGTGACTCCAGCTCATACAGTGGTGAAAGAATTCTTGAACTGTGGCCATCGCACTCTGTTACAGCGAAAAAAACCCAGTACAAACCTACACTTTTTTTTTTTTTTTTTATTATTTCTATTTTTGTAAATCTGGTGAACACATGGACTTTGGATTTTTTTTTTTTTTGCCACCTCTTTCATTCATTCTTTTCTGACTCATATCTTAGCATGTTGAGAGCACTAAAGAAATTAAATAAAATTCTGATAGTACATTATTAATACAGAAGTTATTGGTTTGCCATTAAAATTAGGGAATGAACAATGACAAAACTGCACATTTAATTTTTCTTTAGTAAAACAATACAATTTAGTATGAATGAATGTCAACTGCAACTCATGTCCTATCTGCTAAAATGTCTGCTGGGAGAGAGATGCTAACTTACCTCTTAGCAGATAAAGACAAGCATATTTTTCTAGTTGCTGCAAAACGTAGCTAAAGTTTTTATTTATATTTTGTGTGTTTAAATACATGTTGCACAACTTTTAAAAAAAGCATTTTTACATACTTGTGCTGTCCAATAAAAAATATCAGTGCAGCTTTTATGCACAAATCAATTACATTTTGTCTAAATACAGTAGAATACAGGATCACTTGGGAGCGTATTGTTATAATATGTCACAAATTGTTAAGTGCATGTATTGATGACTTTTCTACTCATATTAGTGAAGATGTCTTATTATCACTTATTGTCGATCCAGTATTTTGACAGGTAATAGCTCCAGTATTACCTGTCAAAACATATTTAGGAGAAAATATCTGAAATTTGCTGCTGAAGCCCTGCACCACAAATGGAAAACTACCCTAATCACAAACACATAAAACTCTGGTGCACAGCCTGTATTTGTCTTAAAGATCTTAATGCATTTCATACAGACAAGAAAACCATGTTCTTAGTTTTCTTTGCTCATTACTTACTGTTGTGCATGTACTATTATTGCTTTGCCTTAGCTATATATGGTCAGCTACATTAGATAAATGCCTACTCTGCCATCAACAAATAAAGATTCATTAAAAGTGTTAGCAATTTGTGCATTTCGCGTAGAAGAATTTAGGGTACTTTCCAGACTTGCCTTTATGTTTTCTATGCCTATAGCAAGACTCAGAAATCTTTGGTGGCCAGAAGTTAGTGTCAAAGCTATTCTTACTAGAGTCCCAAGGTAAAATTACACTTTCCACTGCTTATTCAAATGTTTTTGGTTTTTTTACCACATGAATCTGAAAAAAGCTTCCCCGATTTAATTTAATGTCACATTCATTCAAACAAAACAAAATAAAACTCCAAAAATTATTTTACTCAATTTCCACCTTCAAGACACACATCTTCATCTACTTGATATTTATACTGTCACCCAATCTCCATTTTTCTAACACATGAGCTAGTCTATAAATCTGTAAAAAATTAGTTGAAAGACTCAGATGGAGTGTTCTGATTTGGGTTGATTCAGACCTGTTGCATGACACTTGGAACAACAGAAGTACCTATTTAGCATTGCAGCAATCTCAGAAAAAGTCTGCCTGGCTTTTCTTGGGACGGTGCCAGCTGTCCTGACTCTCTTGGGTATCAGTAACAAATTGAGAGAAGCTAAGTCCAGGGACTTTTAACTATTCTTAGATGTTCTTATGGAACTGATATAGGACCCATGCAAATAGTCCTACGTATTTCAATATTGGGGAACAAAATCTGAGACAGGATACATGATTTTTTTACTGGGTTTGTTTCTACCTCCCCTGTCCCAGTGAAAACTCATCATTCAAGATGTTAAACTTTGACAAACCAAGATTCTATGCTTATATTTTTATATATTCTTGGCTTATAATACTGATGATGATATCCACTTACTGACAGTCAAATGAGTGTCTGGATCAGGCTAACAGAATGCCACGAATGCATTTTCCTCATGTATTCACTTAGTCATTAGCAAATTTGAACGAAGCTGATAGTATCAGCATGAAACCCGAGGCCTTCCTTATCAGTATGGAAGTTCAGAATCTGGCTCATATTTGAGTAATTACTAGGATCATTATATTGCCATGTGGCTTTGACCTGATTGGCGTTTTTTGACAGAAGATTCTAATCCTAGGCACTACGGTCTCAACATAGAAAATACTGCCAATGAGGCTAAGGAAGGAGGTAAGTATTTTCTATCAGTTCCAAAATAACATAGTAAGTATATTCAAAATAAGGAATTACATAGCAAAGAAGGAAAGGACTGAATTCTCTTTCAAGGGGATGATCCACAACAGTATTCTACCCTGAAACAGGAATAAAGACTAAAAGTTTCCTGTTTGAGGCAATATTATCTTCATCTGATCATTCACATCATTCACTACAGCACAGGAGTTCTCAGAGCACTCAATTTATTCAGAGAATCTAGAAAAAAAAAAAAAAAAAGGAAAATCTGCACTGCTAAGGGAGGAGGGCAAGACAGAGGAGTGTGGAAGAGAGGTATACACATTAATGCTTTACAGCTTTCCTTAGTGTAACACACAACCGCTTTTTTAATCTCTAATTTGCATCCTTCAATATCGTTCTTTTATTTCATTTAGATTAAACTCATTCATTTGTGTGACAAATATGTTACCAACACTGTTCCATGCACTGCCAGTGTGTATAATCCTTTTTAATATATATTATGTGCATGGTGGCTGAATGATGGGACTGACTTTCTTTCTCTAGTCTGGTTTAGGTGAAGTGAGATTCAGGTGATGACATTTCATATGAAACCAACAAAGTGTGAAAGGTTATAAGTGAAAGAGCTTCTCTTTTCCTGCAGCTTCCTTTTAGGCAAACAAATGAATAATGAATTCACTCTAATATCTTCATTTGATGTACTGAGCTGTAAAATATGTACATTCTCAAAGCTGAAGTTACTCAGACATCTAACACATGCTAATGAACCAACTTTGTTTCTGCAGATGTAATTAAAATCCCCATCTTTATCTAGGCAGTCCAGGTTAAAAAAGGCTGATATCAAGCTGCAGGACTACATAATGAAAAAAGCAAGCTAAACAGAAATGATGACATGGAGATGGAAAGTAGATGAAGTCCCAGAGAGAAATGATCTTGCCTTGCAGCAGGAATAATGATCAGGCTGCCAAGACACAAAAGCAATCAAAAAGGAATCAAAGGAAAAATAGAAACAAAATTAGTGAAGATCTTCGTCTCTAATGGTATGTAACAGTGTTTGTATTTTATGTTTGAAATTTCACTTGGTCTCTTGCTATAAGGATATGCTATATAAAAATGACAGCATGAGAAAAAAATAACAATGAAATGTTGTCATCATATTTTCTTGCACAGCAATTCTCACTGCTGCCTCATCATCAATACCATTAATTACATTACATACAGCTACCATATTGGGAGAAGAGGTAACGGGAATGCCATATTCACAGATCTGAAGACTGTAAGATTGGAGCTGAATTATGTGCTGGATAGCTGGTCTCTAATACTCTGCTTTGAGTGCATCAAACTCACTTGACCTATGAACACAGAATGAGCTAAATTATGCACAAAAAAATACACAAAAATAAGCATTGAATGCACAGACAGACCAGTGACTAGATTGTCTGGTCTCTCATCACATTCAGGGAATGTATTGCTGATGAATGCTAATCACTTCTGGAGGCATTTACTATTCTGATCAGTGGTGTTTAGGGTGCAGTCAGCAAAGGCTAGAGTTAGCTTAAAACTCTGCTAAGCAGTTATTGGAGAAAATGAGTAGAATTTCATTTAGTTACATCAAAACATCTTTCTAGACAGTGGCTGTCTGTGGCCTGCAGTATTAAGATAAACTCTCAAGTATTTAAGCACACCTGCAATGGGCTGCTTATTTGGATCAGATTTTTTCTTTGCACTGATGCTATTCAGCAGCCACTTTATTATATAAGAAGTAATCAGTGAAGAAATGGGCAAAATTCCATTTGCTTAATTCCAAACAACTGACAGTGCCTAAACTAAACAAGGCCTGAAGACTCAAGGTAAAATGAGAATTTCTGGTAAAGTTACTCTCTGCTATGTACTAATTGCCATCAGGTACATACACATAGTGGTGTTAATGTACGTTGAATTCACATGTGGAAAGAATGCTATACATTGCTTGAACTGCAAAAAAACTATTTTTAAAAGGTGATGAAATGGTAAAAGAATAAATATATATGTACTTCAATAAGCCTCCAGCAAGGAATGACTGTTGCCAAGAGGTTCAACAAGTTATGTAATCATTGCAATTATATGTATCCAAGCACGTGAAAAAACCATCAGTGGCAACACAGTACAGCATTAGGGTTTATGGTGCATTCCCCCCTGTTCCAAGCAAAACCATTTTCTTTTTGAAATGGAGCTCCATCCATGAGCTGAAATATCAACTATTATCCAGTTACTTCCATAAGATACTTTTTACTGATTTAAAAGCTTTTCTGGATGATAAATCTCCTCTCTTCCTCCCTAGTCTCTTTTTGAACTGTTCTTGATCCTCTGTACTTATGGCATTTTTTACCACATGTTGCACATCACCTTAGCTACCTTAGCTTTTTGTATCACTAAGGGCCTTTAACCTGCAATCCTGCAGCTGGCCTCCCATTTCCAGCTCGCTACCCCTCACACAAGCTCCCAGGACAGCATACTCCAGCATGCCCCTGGCAGTATTTTTCTCATGACACTCTTGTTTGTTATTAATCTCTGGATTTAAACATGCAATCACTGATCCTGTTGTTATGGCAGGTTCCCAAGGGAAGTGATTGGGATGTTAGATATTAGAATCACCCCTTCCTTCTCCCCTTCCCTGATTTCTACATTAGTTTGTACCTTCTGGTTTATACTACAGGACTCATTAATGAGCTTGCAGAAAGCTCAGCAATGAACCAGCCGTGTACCATGTTCCCCAGTCAACACATACTCCCAGCAACGATAACAGCATCATAAGCGGGAACAATACATGAGGAGTTTGAGTATGTCCTGACATGAAATACAGAGTTACTGTGGGAAAAGTATGATGGGGGAAGCACCTGATCTACTGGAGAGGGTGCTGAGGGCTGGACACTCATTTCTCTTTCTGATTGGCCACTGAGAAGGGTTTTTCCCTTTACTTTTTCTTACCATCTTTCTCTTTTTTTTCCTTTCTCTGCCCCCTTCCCCCAAATAACATCCATCATTAGGATTCATGAATGACATTAAATACTGACCTGCCAGCAAGTCCTCAGGCAAAACACAGTGGCCTGTTACTACCTTTTCCGTTAGTTTCCTTATTATATAACAAAAAAGTACTATTAATTTTGATTTCCCTTCACATATAGCATATCTTTTACTATAGCACTTCTATTATTCAAATAGTATCCTTACGTTTTAGTACTTTACTTTCCTAATTTTACTTTGCCCTGTAAAATTGAATTTGAAATATCACAGATAATTTTGAATTCTATTACTGCATATACTGTTGTAGAGTTTCCTAGCACCCAGCATGTGCTAAAAAGAATGCAAATCCTCACTGATCTTAAGTACTGTTTAATCTATACCATATAAAACTTACAAAATTGAATGCTTTTGACATACATTAACTTCCTCATAACAAGATGATACAATCATATTCTTGACACTAAAGAGGAAGTAACATTTTCAATCACCTCCTAATATTTGCAGTATGATTGAAACGGCAGAGAAAAAAAAAATCACTGCAGATCAAAAGATTTCAAGCTTTTCAGAGTATAAAAAGACCTACAAAATAAACTGCGTGACTTGGTAATTTCATTTCCTATACAAATGATTTTCATAGTATGGAAACTTTTAACTGGTGGCAACCTAAAAAATATCAGTTCTTGTGCATGTACAGGAGGCAGACGAACATATGTGAAAGAAACAAAAATCTGATGTAAGTGATTAACTCAGGCACAATGTTATTAAGACTGTATATGCTTCCTTACCCTGGACCTCTCCTCTAGTTTCGTCATCATGACGACAGTTGCACCCCGTTGCTCCCACATCATTCTCCAGAAGTCACCAAAGGTTTCTGGCAATGCCCCTTGTGTTGCTATATAAGCATTCTGCTTTCTGTATCCATCTATGTAGTTGGCATTGATATAGTCACTGCCTGGTATGCCTGCAAAGAGAGAAGAGTGAAAACACAGGGCAGCATTTTTCTACTGTTCTATTGTACAAGGGCTAAAAAAATCCTGTGACACAGCTGGATCAGTGAATCTTAGCTTGCTGCATGCCACGTAGTACATGGGTACTTGCAAGTGAGTGTATGCCATTTGTGGAGCCAAAGGGTATGACGGTCTCTCTGGGAATAACCATTCTTGTGAAACAAAGGACTCAGTCTGATAAGGAAGTATAAAAGAAGCCTGAAAATCTGTAGCAGATGGAGAGACCTGGTAGTGGAAACAGCAGCATTTAAAATCTGGTCTAACAGTGCCTCCAGCGACCCACCAGTATGGCAGCCTCTGCCTGGGCCAGACAGGGAAGCCTCTCCATCAGATGTCCTGAGTAGGCTCCATTTAACACTCTTCACTGAGCGCATTGAATTTCTTTTAAATATAGAAGAAGGGTTAATATTGTCAGACAATATTACTGCTACATTCATTTTTCCCATTAAATGGGAAGCTAACTATGAGCTTTATTTTAACAAAACACATTATGTAAGTCACGTTTAAGAAACTGCATGAAATAAAGACCTCTGCAAGTCTGAATAAAAATTAAATACATGAAAAGGAGGTGGAATACAAGACCTGTGGGCACATTGGACCTGCATTGTCAACTGCTGAGGTTCAGGTATTTTGGATATGTCTTACAAGGGACACTGGGTGTGTCTATAAGACACATGTCCACACTTTGAGTCACATGAAGTGAGACAGCTTCTAACTGGAATATATTTAACTGAGGGTATGCAATGCCATGTCTGTACTGAGAGCTGGACCATAACACGCTGCCTGCCAAAGTCGAAGGGGAGTATTGGCTGTAGTGAAGATCATGTTATTAGTCTGGACTAATAAGGCAGCCACGCTCACAAAAAAAGGGTAAATATGGACATACAGGTCTGAGTCCTGTCCCTCCTGGATTCAGCAGTGCAGTATGCAGGTTTTAACTCAGACTATGTGCATGTTGGAATACAAAGCATGACAGGCACCAGTTTTGATGTCATTGCTATTTTTTAACTGATGACTTGAAGAAGAGAAGATAGTCATGTGAGATCTCAGTGCTGGTGGCATTGTTCCTCACATTACTGCAGTGTCGAACATGGAATTGTTCCCTACAAGAGTTAGCTGAAATTTGGAACTGTGCATCATAATAAAGTGTTACAGAAGGTTTGTTAAAGTAATTAACAGAAGTTACTTCTTTGAGCAGAAATGAATGATTTATGTTTACATAGCCAATCTGCCATGCCCAAGTCTACAACTGCAGGATATGGTACAGGTTCCACAAACTGTTTCAAAAGAGAGTCAAGGTTACACAAACTCCCTGTCTTATTCTAAGGCTGTGACTATTTTCACTCCACAAAACAACAGAGTTGAATTCCTTTGGCTGTGAAACATAATAAATTATCGAATATGTTTAAAGAAATGTTTCTCAAGCTTTCTGTCAGAAACTGAACCTCCAATCTGTTCTAATGTATTATCTCCTGCTGGTGACACCAAACCAGGAATTATCAGGGCTGCACACTCCCATCTTTCATGACAACCAGTGGCATATATCTGAAAGTGTCTTCCAAAATAATCTGAATTTGAATAGAAAGCAGAGGTACCTCTTTAACACTTCTTTCTGTTTGTTTGTTTTTAGCTGCAATTTGAAGAGTTTCTCTACTCATTCTGGTTAAGCTTGGTCTTTCATTCCACTACTTTCTTAGTGATGAACAAACCCACTGATTAACTGTGACACAAATTAAGACCCAATAAAATCTTGAAACGATTCAGATTACGGGTTACTGCAGCTGTAGTCTGGCATAAAATTTTGCCTTCAGGCTTAATAGATTTTATTGTTTTATATGTTCAAATTATATTTAAACACAAATTTTAATTTTATTTTACTTTCTGTACAATTAAAGGAAAAATCCGACAAAATATTTCAGGGAAGGAAAGAGTTTGCAACTTCAAGGGCACTAGAGAGGAAGCAAATGGCACTCCTCAGGCAGGATGCATGGATGGACATAGGAGGACTGGTTGACTGATTAGAACTGATTGATAGTCTCTTCTGGGAGAAAAAAAAAGTAAAAAACCTGTAAAACCTGCATAGTCTATAGCTGAAAAGCATGATCTCTCTCCATGAAAAGCAGAAATTGGAGTTAAAAAGCCTCACTCTTTTAGACTTGAAACTTTTTTACATGACACTTCTTACTGTGGATGTTAGAATTAATGACTTAGAAAATACAACTTCCAGGCACAACACTGTATTTTCTTCCTTTATCAAGATAATAAAATATTTTTGCACAAAACAGATGAGAAAGAAAAATGAAGTCAACAGGAGAAATCTACACCAACTGGGCATTATTACCAAAGGAACTGAGAAAGCTGTTAAGAAATGTTTTCTGCATAAATTAGAATTATATTACGAGGCCTGGTATCATACTTTGAAGTACATGTTATAAATAAAAGCCTGAGGAAAAAATGAAAAAGAAAAACAACACTTTGTAAAGTGGTTAAATGATCTCCTGGGAAAGCTGTGTGAAAATTTAGCATCAGAACTATTGCAAACTGTGCACTAAAGAATGATCTTTACAAATTTTATCAGACAATCCTAGTACCTGATGTAAAAAAATCCAGAATGTCTAAAATTGTAAATACTCTTTCTACTTACTAATTTGTACTACATTTATTGATAAATCATATTAAAGTAAATAACTTCTAAACTAAATAAATTCTAATTCTTTAAATTAGAATGAAGATTCAAGATTATACCTTCCTTGGTCACAGATGCAAGTAAGAAAGAATTCAGATTAACAATTACTGATATTCACAATGACTATTTCTTCCCAGCTAGGTTTTCACTCTATTTCTCCACTTGCCTTTTATCAAAAGGACACAAAAAAAATCTCTATGTTCTTTAGCCAGAAAAATCCTTTTACAAGGCATCTCAGCCTCATGGCGCAAGAACAGGATGTTGCTGGGACATGGACAGGAAAGTCCATTTAACACAGGACCTGAGCAGTTGTTAGTGACTTAACTAATGCAGTTCTGGGAACAACCAGGTGCTGCTCCATCACTCCACTGCAAGAAGACTTTCATCAAGGGTTTATCTCTAGCATAATACAGTACTCTATAGGGTTATATCTCTGCTGAGATCAAAAGAACAATAGGATTCACAATGCTCAGCTCCATTGTTTCTCTCACCCACAGTATCCATTAGGTGTTTTCTTTGTTCTCCATCCATTCTCATAGCCCCTTCAAATATCATACCTATATCTCACAAAGTCTCTTTTTATCACTGTTTTCATGCATGACCTCAGTTTCCCATCCTGTTCCAAAGTCCTTTTGTATTCTGTAATACCATTTTCCCACTATCACTTTTTGTCTCACACTTTGCCACACCAGTTTTTGCTTCATCAGCACAAAGCATAAATGTAAAACCCTCTAGGAAGGTGCCTTATCATAAGAGGCCTAATAAAGTGTGTGCAGTTTAAAAATAACATATACAAAACCTGAACATCTGTAAATATCTACACTGACCAAGCAGAAACAGTTATCAAAGGCAAATAAATCTAAATATTATAATGCTACTTTTTGCAATGACTTTTCTGACCATAACCTCATTCTGAGCTGAGAAAGCTGAACAATTCTCTGTCAAAGTCTAATAGTGCAAGAACAATCAAATGACAACTAGTTTGACTGCAGTACAATGAAATCCCGCAAACCTTTGTTAGCTGCCATAGCTTGAAGGCAACATACCCACAAGCACAGCAGCAATTGCCATCATTTCTTAAATTTGGGTTTAATAGTTAAGATAGGTCAGCTGTTCTGTAAAAAGATGGGTCGAGATGGGGACAAAGCAACCAAATTATGCCTTCAATAACATTGATACGAACCTTAAATCACTCTATCGGCATCGGTAGGGTTTACTGAAGATTTAGGATGGCATACCTGAAGTGTGAATTTAGAGTAATCCTGCAGTGTAACCTGACTTTTACAACTTTCATGAAGGCAGAGACATAGTTTCTCCACAAAAAGTCAGCTAAAGACTAAACTTCCAGATCATAATTCTACCATGACTATTTTCTAGTAGCCTTTTAAACTATGGTGATGAATGACCAGAGTCTGCAAACTCCTTATTCTGCCAGACAGGAATTGAGCACAATGGGGGGAAGAATCAGATGAGTAGTTGAGCATAAAAGACATTCCATTTTCAAATATCTCAAGAGAATAAAGCAGTCAAGATTTTACAGAGTAAGAATGAATGAACAATGAAACAAAATTAGCCAATGCCACAAAGTGCAGAAGATTAAAAAAAATGAACTCTATAGCTCCCAATTTATGCTGAGACTGTATTTATGAACTGCGATGACAGTACAGCTTGCTGCAACATCAACTCAGATCCATAAAGCTAATAACATAGACCTCAGCATTATTCACTTGATTTCCTGAAGACAGTTATAATCTTAAATAGCTTTAATTAGACTTCACATTTTATTCACAAACCGAAATCAAATAATGAAATTATTTCAAGCCTTTACAAAGGCTAAGTACTAAACAGTCTTTCTATTTACAAAAAATTAAATCATAAACCTTTGTTTCTGTGCTGTTTCCCTATGAGATGTGCTGTTAGTCATAAAAAAGAGTGTGAAGTAATAGGACTAAATTCTGTCATGCTTGTAAACAAGCTGGAAAAATGAAATTATGAACTCAAAATACTGATGAAGCTGTACTGTTGTTTTAAATCAATGACTGATGTTTTGAACTACGTCAGAGCAAAAATGAACTAAGGCAGCTACTAGTGCCAGTAACAACTGTTTATGTGGAAGTTTTTGTATCAGAAAACCTATATAGTTAAGAGACTATCAAACTCAAATGGTCTAAGCACAAATCCGTACTATAATATCTCACTGAAAAATGAAGCAGCACAAGACCAATGAAGATATTGCAGTAATATACACTGGTAAAATGAAAGCTTTTGATGAAAGTGAAATGTTGAATTACAGAGAATTATGGAACGAAGGCAAAGTCAAAAAGGGGTGGGCAGAAGATGCAGAATTAAGCAGGACAAAGAAAGGAATTCTGTAGAGGACAGAAGACAAATATTTGAAAGTAAAAGAAAAAGGCAAGAAAAATCAAAAAAGATGACATGTAGGGATGGAAACTAAGAACTAGCAGCTGTAGAAGATCTGCAGGCAAGATGAGTAACCTGAAAGGTGAGTAGCAGAAAAACAGGCTAGGAAACAGGAGATGCTCTGTTAAGAAAAAGAAAGAAAGCTTGGATTTATTTTGTTTTGTTTTGTTTTAAAAGTTGGATAGTAATAAGCAAGGGTACAGAATAGAAAGTTCAGTGCAGTTCCTTAGAGACAGATAACAGCACTGTGCCAGCACACTGGCCACAATACATTGAGATAGCAGTATGTTGCATGACAGTGCAAAGCAGATATTGAAATCCAGCGTGAAGTCATCATACTGTGATTACTTTACAGCTGTTTGAAACTCGATTTAGTGAGTCTCCAACTCTTTAAGAGTAACATCAACGTTATCTATCAATGGAGTCTTTTTTGGATAGAAATATTCATTTATACCTCTACATGGTGCATTAAGAGGGCCAATGAGTGCCTCTACTAATACGAAACAAAATGATTTCTGATTTGATAATTCCTGTAAAAAACAGTTTCAATATGAGCGTGCACAGGAAATTGTGAGGTGCCAAATCTTCATTACCCTTTCAAGAACAAAGTCACTGGATGTTTTGCTGAAGGTTTCCCCAGTGGACAGTGTGGGTATGTATACAGGAAAAAGTCAGAATTGTTCTGAGCTGATTTCAAGAGTATCAAGAATGACAGTTACAATTGTAACAGCATAAGCAGATCCATAGGTCAAAATTATACTCCTACAACTTGTCTTAGCATTGCTGTTAAGACAGCTACCATGAAGTGTACTCTATGAAGTCTACTTCTAGAAACTTCTACACAATGAAGCCTACTTCACTGATCTTTCTGTACCCTGACCTCATCACTGAAATACTTTTATTGTTTTTAAGGCTGCTTGTGGGGGGAAGGGGCATAAAATTACTCATATATTGTTAGCAGAATGCAACACAAATGCAATGTGAGAGAGTGCAAATAATTTGTATAGTCCATTACTGTTCAGTAGATGTTCAAGAATTTATACTGACCAGAATATTTTCTAAATCTAAAGATGATGGCCTACACACTCAATGATAAATTATCAAATTTATCAAATGGTTATCAAATAAGAAAGTTAGCAGTTTCCTGCCTTTTTCTTTCTTGACCATATATATTACAGTCAGAGACTTCTAGTTTTAGCAGCATTTTAAAGCCACTAAATTTCCCATCAAACACAAGTTACACTGCTGAAACATGATAGATATTTTTTTTTTTTTTAAATCACTAGCATTATGCAAATCCGTGCCACCTATGGCAGACTTTTAGCCTTGGATGTCTCTTAAAAGAACTGGCAAGACTTTTTAAAATGCAGAATGTCTAATCACTTTTTTCCCAATATTTTATTTACTCAGAGGTCTAAGATCACAGGCCTAGGTTTTTTTTAACTTGATCTATTTCTCTTTTAATCAGTAAATTCTGTCCTCAAATCCATTTAGATGCATACAATAAACTTTACTATATTATAACATTCTTTCAGTATACTGTAAAATTGCAACTGTTCCTCTCAGAAACATCCAAGGACAGCACAACATGAGTGATGAGATTTCAAGAACATGGGAACAAAATTTTGCAAAGTAGTATTTTCTTTCAGGTGGAAATTCACATTACCACAACTAATCTGAGTTTTCCTTCCAAAGGAACTTATAATGCAATAAAATTTAAACAGTGGTGAGTTTAATAATGTAAAAACTATTTCTTGCAAAGTGAGCAATTATGCTCTGGAACTCCATGATGTATGCAATTACAGAGGCCAAGAAACTAGTTGGTATTCAAAACCAGGTTTGAACATGAGTAACGAGTTATAAAAGGTACTAAAATAAACACTCTGAAAGCATTAGTAAGCCTTGTGTTTCAGGGCTAATGCAATTTTTAACAACTTGATATTATCAATGGGTGGAAAGAAGTAATTTCAAATCTCTACTACATGCTTCTTAAGACTTTCTAGGAATCACTTCATATTGGCTACTGTCAGAGATGGGCAACTGAACAAAACCGGCCTCACGCCCCATTCTAGAGTAGGAATCACATCATTCCACATTTGTGCAACACCATCAAGAAGCAAAGTGACCATCAGTGTAGGATTACAGTTTGGCAGATGCTCAGTTTCTAGTTCATATATATTCGTTCTTAATCAGGGACCAAGTGTATAGGTGTATAATAGAGCTCTTCATCTTAGAAAGAGCATAATTATTATTCAAACCTCACTGATAATATTAGTCATCTTATGGCCACCAAAGAATTGCAGACAATCCAACCAAATATTCTCCATAAAGCTGTAACAAAATGTAATGTAGTCCAAATTTAGGTCCTGCTCAACTTGTATAGTAACATAGGTAAAGGACAATTTTTTTAAAAACACTATTCAAAGTACTGATTTCCCGGGTAGCATGAAAACAAATGCAGGTGTCAACTAATTAAAATGCTAGGCAGACTGCATATTTTCACTGTAGGAATATTTACTTAAAACTTGAAAGAGAAGCACTTATTACCAAATGCACTTATTACCAAATGCTAAGACCAATGTATTAAACTTATGAAGGTACACACATGAAATTTCAGAAACACAATAATGTAAAATCCCAGAGTGAAAAAAATTGAAAGGATAATTAAATACTAATTTATTACTGTTTTCAAGACAATTTATCATACGATAAAAGGGAATTTAATGTTTGATTTATATTGCTTTTTCAACATAAATTGAAGACTGAGAAAATACTTAAAATTATGCAAATCACCAAATGGGTCAAAAACCCATTTGTGATTCTACATCTAACACTGATATTTTAAAAGGCTATACTAGTTTTCTTTGTTTAGGGTCACTGACTATTACAGGGTTAGAAATTTCACGTTATTTTTTATTTAAAAAAGGGAATCAGACATTACAGTTTATTTGTATGTTATCCCTGCTCTTTAAAATACTCTGTCCTTTCCGACAATGTAGATTTTTTAATATTTTTACTCTCTATTACTTTAAAAAGTAGTGTATAATGTACTGTGTGATTTGATACTTTTAGTTACTTTGACTAATGTTTTCTGTTTTGCCTCTTAAATTTTCTTCCCATTCTCTGAATATGGTAATTTTCTTTAAGGGGACCAAATTTCATTGGTCATTTACATGAACGGGATTCTGGCAGAACTTTTTAAGCTCAGATGCCTGCATGTAAATTAAAAAATAAATTTCTTTGAAATTGGATTTTTTCCTCTCCTTCTTCCCCCCTTACACTTTTTCAAAACAAAATTCTGTGAAAATCTTTCTTTCAAATAGAATTATTTCTGAGTTAAATATTTTGTTCCAAAGAACTTTACACAACAGTTCAGAACAGCTGTCCAATCACTGTTCCTGGCCTTTCCTGACCATGTTCTTAGTTCTTTTGTCTGGAGCAGTGATAGAGAAAGGGATATTTGTCTTGAATTACTTCACATATAATGCTAATTAAAATACTCTTTCTTCAGTTTTGAGACGGGTAGTTCTACTGTTTAGTGGCAGCTTTCTATACAGCTATATTCTTCCACAAGGCAATGTGAAAAATTTTAAGTTAGAAAAAAATTTTGTCAAAACTGCTATAGGAACCTCAGAGGTGGAACAAACATAAGCAGATTATCATATGCAAATTCAAGGCAAACAGTTATATTTTCTAATAAATTTCAGAAGCTCTTATCTGTGTTATCAAAGCCCAAAGTATGCAGCTGCAATAAATAAGGGAAGATCTAAACTTCAGTAAGTGAGATTGCCTTTTTCTTCACCAAGCAGCTAACATTAAAATTGATTACATCTATAAATATTGTCCCTCCTGTATTCAGTGTCTTCAGGTCTGGAGTAGCCAAAGATAAGAAGCTGTTTCTAACTATAAATTTAAACACCTTGCAATTTAACTTGTAGCATGTTAGGACTGAAATTATGACCTTGAATACAGTTCCCTATGTCTTATGTATCATATGTAAGCCCTGTCAGACTTACTAAAGGCAAATTTTATTTTAATTTAAATTGTTTCACTTAAATTTATAACTTATTATATCCTGGCCATCATTAATATCTGTCAACAATATAGAATAAAACAAAAATCTATCTTCATCCCAGGAAGGAGGTTAATGGTAAGGAAGAACTGATAAGAAAAGAAACCCTCTGAGTGAAAACCAGTGCTTCCTATTGCTTTAGGACTTGTAAAAGAGACAGAATACCCAGGGCTGATCACCTTGAACAGTTTGCTTAAGTTAAAACTAAAATGTTCAAGTTTTTGGAAAACTTTTGACAAAGAAAGATATAATGAAGAGCTCTCATTATACCCCTCTGCCAATATTCTGGCAGTGAAATATGGAGGTTCCAACACTGTCTGCATGTGGGCATTTGTTTAAACACTCTTGTTTAACACTCAGATTGTAAATGTAAAAAGAAAAAAAGTGAATTTTTAATAGAGTTCTCAAAATTCTCCCTGAGAACATAAAGTTGAACTGATTTTTTTTTTTTTCCACATTAAGGATTTGGCAGCTGAAACTCAATAATTGGATATGTTGATAATGTCATTGATTGACAAAAACCTCAACTCATGCACGGTTACTTCTATATTTGCTTTCTAGAATTGGCATAAATAAACAGTGATGAAAATTTTGTATAGATAACATGTTGGCATACACACAGGGACCTGATGCATTCAGTGCTATATGTGACAGTGTCAATTTTTGTGCACTTTCATAATGAATTACTGAGCATGAACATCAAACAAGGGTTGTCATTATAGGAATTTACTGAAGGTACTTTAATTAACATTTCTTTATACTACTGTGCAAAGATATCAGGAGGTAAAATTATACTGGATTTTAGGATTTAATTAGTTTAAGTTTAAAGGTCTCCTTACCTTCTATTGCTGAGAGTAGAACACGAGAATGGTCATATGCAATTACATTCGCATATCTATTCTTTGGTTTGTTTACCTCCAGGTTAGAGTGTTCCCATGTGAACTGCTGACCGGGATCAATAGACTTAAAAATTGAAAGAGAAGAAAAGAAAAAGAAACTTTTAGTTACGGACTATGTACTTGTTGCATTTATAATGATTACAAACCATGTGCTCCCATAGTTTACTCTGGAAATATTTTGCTTTTGATAGAAAATTACGACTTTGGGACACATGCTAACATATTACATCTTATTATATAAAGCATTTTGTATTTATGCATCTGACATTTCCATCAGAAATTTAAGCCCTTAAGCTTTTCAAATCCAAGGCTTTCTCTTCAGAAAGGCAAGGATGTGCTATCCATCTTTTTATCTTTTCACACAGTTTTGCAAGTGAGGGGTTCTAGCATAACAGAGAATTAAAAAAGTCAGAAATCTCAAAAACACTGGGACGAAGGAGAATAAATATTTTTGTATTTCTCTATTACTAAGCGCACATGTTCAAACAATTCAGTGTCCTGTTTATTAAATAAATTTCAAATGTTCCCGAAGAAGTTTTCCAGAAGAAAAATAATGTTTCTGTTCTTTCATTTTGATGCCAGGCCAACACACGATACCAGTGTTGCTCAAGGAACCAACTGCACATCATCCAGGGACAACACAGAGGGACTTGATTTTTATTTCCTTAAGTCATAAATAAGAGAGCAATTCAGGCATATCCGAAATTTTAATGGTCTCTTGTTTATACACATAACTATATGGTTCTAGAATCACTGTTTATTTTCTGCTTCTTTCATATTCCAGGATGGAGTTATTGAAGCTTGTCTCACAGTCCTTCATCCTTCACCAGTACAAAGACTCCAGGCTCTACTACTTACTTTTACCTCTATGATTGAGGTATACATAGAGCTGTGTAAATATAAAATACAAAACAGATGCCCACTATGGTAGTGGCTGTATGAAAGCTCATCTCATACTGAACGTCCCAGTCAATCACATACTGTTTATTTTCCCTTTCTGTAACATTATAGACCTTAAAATTGTTTCATTAACACGTATATGCAACTGTGGTTTGTGGCTCATGCCCTTTGCTTAATACTGGTAACAATCAGCAGCTCCCTAAATTATGAAAAACCAGTGACACAGATAAGCCTAGATGGGGCAGTTCACCAACAGTATGTTCACTTTTCATGAGTAGACTAGCAACAATGCACAGGTCAGAAGCTCCATACTGCCACTACAGCATCAAGCCATCACTTTTACATCACTTACACTGACATCCCGGAGTTACAACAGCTGAGAGACCATTTAATGGCAATGACCTGTAATCTATTAGAGTAGGTATTATCAGACAATAAACAAGTGCAGAATTAATTAGTGTGATCTGTTAGGATTTATCTCTTAGATTAATAAATACTATTTGCCCAGTCAGAAAACTGCTTCGTACTTAGGCATTTTTACACATCTTATACAATTTATTTATGCAACATTCAGAGAATGACTTGTTTCTTTTTTCAGATTATTCTAAATAAATTAATTTTGCCTGGCTGCCTGATAGAGAGGTCTTAGAATACCCCAACATTTCAGTTTAGGAAACCAAGTCCCAGCACCTCATCCTACCTCCTAACACCCTAGACTCAATTAACTTTTATAACAGTTACCAGCTAATTTTCCTGAATTTTGCTAACTTCATTACAGTCTTCTAGAGCTGGGCCTGTCTGAGCTCCCCTGCATAACCTAGCTGAAATCCACCAAGGAGAAGAGTGTGATGGTTAAGGTTTTGCCTCACCCTTTGCATACTGCTTTACTTAAAGTAGTTGAGGCAGAATGTGTGGCAGCTCCTCTCTCAGAAGAAAATGAAATGGGACTTTTTAGAGGAATGATGAAGAAATGAACTCCCTGGGAGCACGATGAAAGCCATGAAAATTTTACTTGTGATTTCGATATGATTCACTTGAGTTTATTGCTATGTGTGTTACTAAGAGTTCAAAAGGTGCTCTTAAATGGTTTGCAGCTCTGAAAAAAATCTGGTTTAATTTTCACACAATTTTTGTCCCCCCAAAACATTTCTTTTAAAAACAGCAATATTTGGGTTCATAATCTTAGCAATTTCTGGGACTATGCTTAACATATCTTAATAAGTTAATAGTACTAATATCTTACTATTATTAAGATAGTACCTTAATAGACTAGGTATTAAGAGATGTACGAAACTGTTGATGGATTTTTTTCAACCTTATTGTATTTTGCTTTCATATATAGGGACAACAAACTATCATGCAATTGGTATTCTGACAATTGTAAAAGTAGACATCACTTCTGTGCTGTGCTTAAGTATAAACGTTGCAAACTGATCCTTCCAATATTAGAGCTTGTTTCTTTTCCAACAAAAACTTTATTTTTTCTGTCTACACAGGGAAATTCTTATTTATCAATAAAGCAAGTGGTAACATTTTACAGAGTAAAATTTATTCTGTTTTCTTACAATTTAGTTTCATCACAGTAATGTTTTCCCATCCTCTGAGATGGATGGCTGATAGAATTTTGAAGTGGGTAAGCACTGCTTCATTTAAAAATACAAATATTTTTATCTTTACTGCTAACTGCTATTTATTTCATGTAAGGTAACAAGAAACAATTTGGACCACATTTCCATCAGCACTGGGAAGAGGAGAGTCATATACATACAGAGTATATTTAAGATGTAATCAGCTGTCCAGCAATTCATCTACATCATATGACTTGAAAAGCAACCAAATTTACATAATGACTTCTCTCAGCAAGAATATCCCCTCTTTTCCTTCTTGAGTGAATAGAGGTAGAGACAACTTGTGCAGGATGTTTGCAGGTCAAATTTTCAGTATTTTAGAAAGTAGTGTGGGTTTAACTTAGAATTCTAGTAATAATTTAGAAATAAACATAGTAATTTCAAAATAAACAGAAGATGCTCTCAATATATTAATGCATTATACGCTAAATAAATTTTTAAATAAAATCAATTTGACCAGGAATGAAGCACATCTGCACTATCTGTGACTACCTAGTCAGAAGTTTTTGAGAGGCATATAGGCAAACATGCTAGCTAAAGAGGAGCCCACTGTCCCAGAATGAGGCAATACTGCTCTGCACTGTTTTAGCTATATAACTGAAGGAGGCACTCTGCCTAGTCTTCTAGGTTTTTACCTACAGTGTCCAAATATTCTGGAAATTACTTAACAATGTAAATTGTCACATGCACTTTCTCCTCACAGTTGACAAGAAAACTAAAAAATAACAGAATAAACTGGCTGACTAACATGCTGCTAGTTTTGAGCCTGGACTGCAGGACTTTGGGCTTTACCCTATCAAAAATCAAAAGGATGCACAGAAATCAAAAAAAACCCCAAACCATAAATTATCTACTCCTAATTACAACTACTTGCAAACATAAAGATTAAGGGGCATTTTTGCATATACAGTTGCACTTAGAAAACTATAGTCTAAGTAGATTGTTACCCATTATGAGAAAAAGCATCAGCTCTATATTGAACCTATTATTAATGTGAATTTATAGATTAAGAATACCTTACATTTAAAGCTTAGCTTCAACTGGTCATTATTATTCTTCCCCTTCTCACTCTTTACTGTTTAAGTGATTTAAAGTTGCTTTTCAACACCAAGAAAAAAAAAATCAAAGAGCAGCTTTCTCTGTCAGCTATTAGTAGAAGTAGCTGAGGGTATGTTCATCACAGCAGCATACTATATTCCCCACTCACTTCTTTGTATGATGTATGGCCAGATGGTGTAATTCTGTGATTAATATTTAGGCCTGCATGCAGACATAATTAACATAAATTATGACAAAACCAGGGAAATGGACTGAACTTTAATCTTTCCTATTTTTCTCACCAATCTGAACCACTCTGTGGCCTTACTATCCTCCCACAAAGCACTGTTTTGGTAAAAGAAAGTTAATCTATATTTCCTCAGACTTAATAGCCACACTGGAACAAAGAGTAGAGTGGTATTGGCAGACACATTTCAGAAGTGTGAAAGTCCAATAACTCACGAATAACAAGTCTGTACTAACAGTTTTAATGAGTACTTTAATGGTTTAATGGATGGCATTTTAATAGGATTTCTAGTACATTCATTCTGAAAGCTTGCCTTCAATAAAACTGTCATTAATAAAGAACTGGATTTCTTCATAGCATAACTGTGTAGTATGGATGCTTTGTGCAAAAGAAATAAAGATATCTGTAATAGTTTTATTACCCTCCCATGCATTGACTAATCTTCCAGTTATTGTGTTCTAAATGGTTGGCTGATGAAAAAAACTCTATTCTCTTACTGGGAAAAAACTTGAGCAATATTTACTAATACAACTCACCATCCATAAAACAGTTCTTTGACTACGAATCATGGTAACCAAAATGTGTTTCCAGAAGAATTTCAGACATCTCTCCTCCAGTTCCTCCTGCTCATTGTGAAGTATTCCTTTACACTACTTAAACAAAAGGCAAATGTTCCTTGCTGTGACCATGAGTCTTCCAAAAGGATATGCCGGTACAGTACTGGGGAAGGAATGAGTACGACAAAATGCCACCCTGTGTGGTGTAAGCTGAGATATGACTGCCTGCCCCGGAATAGTGCTCTACCAATGGTCACTATGCCAGAAAATTAAGAGCCAGCAGGTTTGAGTCTTTGTGTGCCATGGGGATTGTGAGTTACTATGTAGGTTTCACAAGGACAGAAGGGAAAGGAAGCATGTCCTGTAAAGAATTTTCCAGTACTGTAGGTGCTGTGTTTGAGGCTCAAATTAAATCATCAAAAAGCAGTGGGTCACAGCAAAACCTCAGACCAGGTAGAGAAAGAAGAATGAAAAAGACAAATTTGAGAGGATGTCAATGCAAATAGACTCTGCACAACTGGAGAAAGTAGTCAGCTACCCATAAAAATGAACAATTTGACCCCTTTTACCAATGTCAGTGATTGCAATAAGAATTTCATAGCATAGCTGATGAATCTATAATAGGATGCTATTCAGGAAACTTGCTAATAGAATGAGATTTACATACAGCATTACCAAAACGTGAATGCTAGATGCACGAACATTAATACACAACAATGGCAACTTGCTAACTGGAATTATGTTTTCTTATTAAAGTAGAGTTTTTCACATCACACTGAAAAGGCTGCCATTTTCAAGTGACATGGGGGGACAAACCCACATTTTTTACATGACTAAAGATTTTCTGGAACTCATATAAGTTTGTATCCTGGTCCTAAAAACAGTTAAAAATGCACAGAGGAGACATTTCGACTCTTGAAGGAAAGTGATCTGACTGTTCAGAAGTAGCTAGAAATACAAGTAAGGCTTTTGACAAACTCTTCTCAAGAACAAAGACGTTTCCTCTACAATATCAAGCTAATATTCCTATGACCAAATGAGATCACATAAAACCTGATTCCAATGGAATCAAACAAGCCATATATGCATATCAGTGAAGTCTGCTTAAGGAGGAAAATAACCATTATTTGAAAACATCTTTGAAGGAGAGTCTCTATTATATAAAGAGCTGTAGAAAACCTAACTTTTAAAGAATCCTACTGATTTGCCTCCTACTCTTTGCGTCCAGTCTCTTTGTTCCCCATTTGTAATTAAAATCCTTTGTGATATCGTAACCAGTTGTGGAGGAAATAATTTTGTGTTGAAAACAGGATTACACTGAACTTCAGGTAGGAAATAAATGTCAGGAGCAGAAAAACACTTGAGTAATGAAAAGCCTTGTTTGTTTTAAATATTTTTGTGATTAAAACATTCTGTTGTTTGGTTTTATATAGTACTTGAAACAGAGCAGCTCTTAAACACTAAACTTTGTCTCATATGAGACACTGGGGCTGCTTTAAATTTTCAACATATTTTGAAAGTACTGTCAACATTTATTTTCTTAAGAAAAGAGTAAAGGAGTGAAATTCTTCACTGATTCCTCCATTTCTCTCCAGAAACCCCCTAAAAATATTGCAAATGAAACTTTCTAAAAAGTCCCCCCAAAACTCAGTTTTACCTATAACAACTTACATAGTCTGTCCTTGAATAATTTTTCTTGTTATAAGAGGACTACTTTCTCTTCCTACACATATCACTGTCTTCAGTTGGGCAAAATAAAACTGACATTTCTTACATTATTTGACTACTTAAACCATCTCTGTAGAATTCCTTAGCAAACTAGCTTTAGGTATCAAACCAAAAGCTAGCATCCTAATGTGGTAACACTAGGTTTCTTTTATCTGAATATTCTTTTAGTTATACAAGCATAAACAAATGATGTTATCCCAAGGAAGCATTCACTGCACAAAGAAAGGAGATTATACACTACTATAAGTCTTCACTAGTGCCACTTCAGTTTCCTGCACTGTCTTTAAAATTCTCTATTATAACTATCCTGCTGGCTCAGATACTACCCTTGGTAGAACTAAGCACCAAACAACCTAAGTGAATGAAACAGCATATGTGCTATTAATAAGAAGACAAACAGCTTTTCACCGTTCACTGACTACACTAATTGTTTCTCAATAAATGGAGCACATCCTATGAAAGTAAAGTTACGGAATACCAATAAATGGTGTTTGTAACATTAGAAAGAGGAAACTACTGTAAAGATAAAGAATAGAAAACACATTTTTGCTGAGAAGAAATTGATTTTTGCATATGAGTCACTATTATCTGTAAAGATATGGCAGTCAAATGCAGCTGTTTCTTTGGCACAGATTCATTCAGTAGTTTATCTGTTTTTCATGGACTTTGAAGTGTTTTATATCAATAATAAGTTTTATATCTGCTTCTGTTATATAAAAATTATTGTTTTAGTCCAGCATCCAGTGTTTAGCTTGTTGCAGCTTGAGTTACAAAAAGATAAATGTACTGTATTTGGTAAATTGTTTTCTCATCACAATTCCTACCCACTGATACTGAAAAGTTACAATAAAACTTGTAATAGTACAGAAGTGTGGCACAGAGTTAAAATGCATCTTCGTTTTTTTCCAATACTCAGTGTTAAGGCAAAAGACTCGCTGTAATTTACAGAAAGACAGAAAGAAGCCTGATGAAAAATATTAAAGTTATAACAACTTCTCATAACATTAGTTAACCAGTGTACACACACATACACAGTAAATCATACTGTAACACACACAGAGGCTGGTAGTGTAATTTTTGTGTTTCAGTGACAGGTTCTCACACAAAAATGGTATGAATCTGATTCTACTTCCTTAAAGATATAAAACTATGACTACAGATCTCGGATAATAAATGAGTAACTGTTTTACACAAGGCCCAGGAATCTGATCTGGAGGAACAGATTTTCTGTTCTATGTTATAGGAGGAAATTTTACAAATTCATCTAGTATATGCATAAGGTAGGCAGAACATTACTGTTCTGATTCAGTCTGTCACCAAGAGCACCTTTTACTGTTAAATTCTGGAGCCTCAGTTAAGAAGGAGATACAATATAAAGGTCAGTTTCTTATGAATATGGCCTTCTGCTTAGCAGCTGTCAAGTCCATATGGAGCCTTGCAATACATAAAAATCTCACTGAAACTGCTGAAGTCACCAAAAGCTTCATAATAATCAGTTGGGGTCAAGAATTTTGTTCTTTAAACTAGGGAATACAAAAGAACTATGTGACATAAATGATATGTTAACAAGGTAAACCAACATTTTGCTAAGGCTTGGGGATTGCAAGCTAATAACAATAAATGAGGGATTATGAAAAATTTATTTTGAAGTAGTAATGAACTTTATTGAGAACAGGACACAGCACTATTTACGCTAAAACTACAAAACCACTTTATCCAACAGGTGAATTATAAGTTTATTTAAATCTTGCAATAGTCATAATCTTTAAGGCTTGGCCTGTTATCCCTTCCATATCCATGAAAGCTGGTATTCAAGGTGAAGTTGTGAGAGAAGTATAGTGATAGAAGTCTCCACTGTTCTCATGATCATCCCCTGTAAGAGCTGGGGTAGGAGAGGCCCTGAAGAAAACACTATGAAATAGTTTCTGAAGACTTATAGAAGTAGGAACTCCTTCAATTGACAGCATTGAAGCTTAGAAAACATTACACAGTTAGTTGGAAGATGGTCTACACCGGAGAATATACTCTTTTTACCACATCATAGCAGTGAAAGAGTTCTACTTTTTATCTTTTTTTTTTTTTTTTTTTTCTGAGAATATATAGTTAACACTATGCATATTGCTACTTACTTTGCAATACCTACTTTCCCAACTTGCCACATTACCCTGGGTATTCCTTTCAGTACCAGGGATGCAGTCTGGACTTACTAGTTCTTTAATGGCAATTTCAGATTCTTTCTCAACTAGATTTCACAGAGCACAAAAAGAATATATTCTCAGAAAAAAACCCCAAACCAAACCAACAACAAAACAAACACCAAAAAAACCCTGCTTGGGAAGCTTTGTACCAGATGAAGAATAGTGGGTTGAGTTTAGGATTATTTGGAGAAACCAATCCTGTCTTCTCTCATGGTCCAGGTCTACAAAGAAGTTTTCCTTCACTTTCCCTAGGACGGTCAAAGATGTTAGGGGTTTTCATTGGGAAATGATGTCAGTGAGTATAAATCAGCAGTGGAGACAGCACAGAGATGTGCTCCTTCTGTGAGAAAACTTTCTTATCTCTTTTGGAAGTAGTGAAGAGATGGGGAGGTTTCTGTCTGAAGAGAAAGTGGGTACAGGTAAGGAAGTGATACTCTTCCTAAAGGAGAAAACCAAACTTGTATGCAATTTTGATCAGAAATTCTGATCAAAAGGCAGTGGGTAGGAACAGAAGCAAGGATGGAACTGGAGCAAGTATTCAGATACTTCTGAAGAGCTGAAAAGGGTACATATAATATGGAAAGCTGTGTTTAACTTGTGAAGCAAGTAATTCTTTTGATGTGGCAACTAAAGTAGGGTGTGCTAAAATATAATTAAAACATCCTTCTCAAATGGAGCTAACCTCCTGAAATTCTACAAGCTGAATGAGCAGTGTTCATCAGGAAACTGTATATATATGTTTTATTTTATGGTCTCACAAAGTTGTCATAACAGTTGTATACTACCAGACTATTTTTAAAGAATTTAATCCATGAAATGTAAGACATTCCATAAAAAGTAAAATAAAATAATGGAATGCCAAGGAGAAAAGGGCATTATAAAAAAAAAATATTCATGAGTGGTAACTGATGAAAAATGTTTGTTTCCCCAAATGGGAATTAACTAGAGGACTTTATTACTACCAGTAAAGGTCAGTGGTTTCTTGCTGCATGTTACATCTTGAACTCCTGAAGATGAAAAATCTCTTTTTTCTTCTGTGTCGCCAGTTCAAATGTAATTTGAAGTGATAATAACTAAACCATCTGTACCCATTTCTGCCTCAGAATTGGATAGCTGCTTTTAAGGGATGTGAGGACTGCTACTGAAAGAGAAGGTCCCAATCCCTGACCACAAATGTTCCCAACCAGCTCCCTTCTGCTGGCACTAGTGCTCATGCAGCCATGTGGTGAGCTAGTTCAGGGAACTGATCCAACTGAAAACAGCAAAGAAAAATAAAACAATTAGTTTTCAGTTGAATCTATTTCCTGAGATAATCCTTGAACAGCTGCACATGTGCTAGTGCCAGGTTTGGCACAAGAGAGACAACAGGAATGCACAGCCAAGACAGGGAGATGACTTACAGTGATCATCAAACTGCAGCCTTAGTCCACTGCCTAGACTAGACCATGAAATCACATAGTGCTAACTAATTCTGTTCCAATATGGATGAACCTTGGATTAGATGGAAACGAAGTGGTATCTAAAGCTGGATAAATGTTGAACCCCCTTGGACAAAGCCACATGAATGAAGCTTGATGTTGACCTACAGTCACCCACATGTGAAAACTGGGTTGTTAACACAGTCTGGTAAAAAGTTCTGGAGGGACAGAATTTAATGATTTAATGTATATTCACAATGTTGGCTATAAATTGTTAAGATTATGTTCTCGAGATTATTTTAATGGTTTAAATAATAAAGGAAACATAAAACACCAAAACTTTAAAGTTATATTACAGCATAAGAAGAACTCTTATGTTGTATGTACTAAAGCTGTACTGTTTATTTTTATGAAAGTTATACTGCATTAAATGACTTGTAAAGACATTTTTTATTTATTAAATGGATTTTCCTACACAGATATTCCATGGAATTTTCCCATAGTGCAACAAGAAATGATTGTCGAATTTGTACCAAATGTTAGTTTCTTTTATGGTGACCATAAATTTCCCTGTCTGATTCTTTATATACTACAATTTTTGTACTTAAGTATACAGGATTTACACACAGAAATGTGAGATGATACTAACATTTTTTGTCATTACAACAGCAAACAACTATCCTGACATACTCTTCAAATAAATTTATTTCCATGAATTGTTGAGACTATATTTTCCTTTTGACATCTAATGAGATTATTTTTAGAGCAGTTTTAAGGTCCTTCTGAACAGTGCATTCAATGAAATAATAAGCAATAGTAGTTTTCTATTATATTAGTATTCATTTTTAACATTTTCTGTCAAGACTTTTTAAATACATTGGGCATTTACAGGATTTTTATACTATGCAGTCACATGTTACTATGTAATCAATGTGTGAAAGTCTTCTTCAGTTTTTTTTATTGCACTGTCAGTGTTCATATGAATGTTCAAATGCAATGAATGTGCAGTCCCTAAAAAAAATGAAAGCAACATGTGTTTTTACTCCACCATGTTAACAAAGTCCTGGGGAGTTTTAAGCAAGGATTAGTGACACAACAGACTATAAAGAAAATAGTGTGTCAGTGATCCCTTTGGGAGCTGTTAATCTTTGGATCACTGATATGACTCCCCATAGCTGCTTTAAAGAAGCATTATTTTTCTAATAGTTCACTGCATACTTCATCCACAGATTTTTGATATAGACAATATTGGCATTGAAGAAACTCTTATAATTTACTGTGTTTAATGGATGGCTATCTAAGTCCCTTTAGCCACAAATTACTGACATGAGAGGCTGTTATCCTCCACAGTACCAATGCCTGTCTGGGAAGGTATACTCTATGGATTACTGACAAAGTGGCTTGTAAATTTTTTGACAGTGTCCTGCACTACATCCTTGCCTCTAAATTGGAGAGACATGGATTTGATGGATGGACCACTCAGTGGATAAGGAATTGGCTGGATGGTTGCACTCAAGGAGTTG
Organism: Strix aluco; assembly: GCF_031877795.1. Taxonomy (NCBI): domain Eukaryota; kingdom Metazoa; phylum Chordata; class Aves; order Strigiformes; family Strigidae; genus Strix; species Strix aluco. Next base: position 31,930,692 of record NC_133971.1, read on the forward strand.
AGGTCAATGGCTCGATGTCCAAGCAGAGACCAGTGACGAGTGGTGTTCCTCAGCGGTTGGTGTTGGGACGGCTGCTGTGGAACATCTTTGTTGGAGACATGAAGAGTGGCATTGAGTGCACCCTCAGCAAGCGTGCTAAGAACACCAAGTTGTGTGGTGCGGTTGACACACTGGAGGGAATGGATGTCATCCAGAGGGACCTTGACAGGGTTGAGATGTGGGCCTGTGCAAACCTCATGAAGTTCAACAAAGCCAGGTACAAGGGTCGAGGCACAAGCACAAATACAGACTGGGTGAAGAAATGGATTGAGAGCAGCCCTGTGGAGAAAGACTTGGGAGTAGCAGTGGATGGAACACTGACTATAAGCCAGCAATGTGTGCTTGGAGCCCATAAAGCCAACCATATCCTGGGCTGCATCAAGAGAATTGTGACCAGCAGGTCAAGGGAGGTGAATCTTCCCATCTACGCCACTCTCATGAGACCCCACCTGGAGTACTGTGTTCAGCTCTGAGGTCCCCAACATAAGAAAGACATGGACCTGCTTGAGTGGGTCCAGAGGAGGTCACGAGGATGATCAGGGGGCTTGAGCACCTCCCCTGTAAGGAGAGGCTGAGAGCCTAGAGAAGAGAAGGCTCTGGGGAGACCTTATAGCAGCCTTCCAGTACTTAAAGGAGGCCTACGGGAAAGATGGGGAAGGACTCTTTATCAGGGAGGGTAGTGATAGAATGAGGGGCAATGGTTTTAAACTGAAAGAGATTAGATATGAAGAAGAGATTCTTCCCTGTGAGGGTGGTGAGACACTGGAACAGGTTGCCCAGAGAAGTTGTGGCTGCCCCCTCCCTGGAAATGTTCAAGGCCAGGTTGGATGGGGTTTTGAGCAACCTGGTCTAGTGGAAGGTGTCCCTGCCCATGGCAGGGGGGTTGGAACTAGATGATCTTTAAGGTCCCTTCCAACCTAAACTATCCTATGATTCTATGATAAATGATTACTCTTTTCCAGTTAAATTCTTTCATGCTCTTTTAGACCATCATTCAGAGATTATCAACATGGTATTACTGACAGGAGGAAAATACAATGCCTTGAAACTGTTCTATTAGGAAAGACACTAGGCAATTGCAAATTCTTTCAATGCATGCAAAATTAACACAGTGGACTGTAACTTCTTTGGAGGTTGTACTGTATATGTCCTATCAACATTACACAGGAGATTTTTTTAAACAATCTAAGGATCTTTTAACTGCAGACTAGATGGATGTTTGTGTGTATTACAAAGAGTAAGTGTTGTATCATTCACACAGTACTTCAAGCATGTGCTCGTGGAATTTGTCTGATGCATCCTTATAAAAAGAGAATAAATTGTTACAAGCAAAGAAGCCAACTCACCAACATAGTCGTTTTACACAGAGAACTTTATCATGGTTCTAATATCATACAAAACTGGCACCATCAGGGTGGGTACATATCAAAGAAAAGTCTAGGGAAATGGAAAGCATGACATTTTAAACAGTTTGAATGAGAAGAAGTGGGAGAAATTACCTCATACTCCTGTGAGAACTTCAAATTGTCATTTGCTTTCAATCTTTCAATGTGATCTGCAAGTTCCAAGATAGGTATTGGGGGATGACTGGCCATACCTGTTGAACAAGAAAGAAGAACAGAATTTAAAGTAAACTACAGTGATGGCATTGCTCTAAAATTTAGAAAATGCAGTAGTTAGAATGGCTAGAAATGTGTAAGTAGTAAAGATGTCATATGTGAGAGAAGCAGGCAAAATTTGGTTACTCAAAGCAGGACATGCTCTGGATAGATGAGCTCTGAAGCCAAATTAAAAGAAGTCACCAAGCATATTTCCAAATCTAACATTCCTAGTGTCAAGGAAAGAGTTACTGTGATATGAGTCAATGAAGTTAGCTAGGCATGGAAAATGAGACAGTTAGACCTGATGTTGACCTCTGCTTTGAGTAATGACTCTTAATGTCATTTCAAACTCCTTCTCCTGCACTGCATGAAATGGAAACTCGATTAAATTAGATGGGGAAAAGTGAGCTGAGAAACAGACACTGAAAGAGCCCTAAAAGGGAAAGAATAGTGTTTTGACAGAAAACAAAGTGACTTATGCATAATCAAGAAAAACGAACTTGGAAGAATGAAGGTTACCAAGGTAACCAGAGACACCTGAACCTGCAAAGAAAATGGTAAAAACCAAAGAAACCTCAAACCAACATAAAAACTAACTTAGAAAATAAATTCTAAAAAGTGAAATGGATAGCTTGAGGATTAATAATAATGCATCAAGGTCTACAAGACTGACTACATATTCTGACTAAATTAGAAATATTTAAGTATTTTATGAAATTTGGAGGTGACTGACATGCAACTATGAATGACTAGAATAACATGCACCATTGCTTTTAGACAACAGTCACTGAAGACAACATTGGACATCAGACAACTGGAACTTCAAAAATGTTTTCACTAGTAGCAGATTGTAGAGGCAGGGGTTGTACAGTTTGGCTGGACACACGTACTGACTGCACTAGTACATTAAAATATGCTTAATCTGAAACCCCATTTATCAACCCCCGAAAGTACCTACAATCTACTTCAGGTGTAAACATCTTTGTCCACTGATGAAGATACTGAATGAAAAGAAGGAGAAAAGGAAGAGAGTTGGGAATCAGAGATAGAGATGGGTGTGGAAGGGATTATAGGGACAGCAAGGCAAAAGAAAGACAGAAAAGATGTGGGGTCAACTAGAACAATCTGCCAGCTGAAGATTTGCTAGGCAAAAATTTGTGAACATATTTGTTTCACGCTACTAGTCTTCACGACCCTTCTCCAAAATGCTTATATTACGTCTCTTCATGCTTTATACTATCACACCTAAAATGAAAGTGAGTTTTCATTTGCTTGTGGGAAGAAATCAGAGCTGGCTAGAAAAATTAAGCTAGTGAACCCCAGGATCTCTTGAAATTACAAAGGGAAAACAGTGATGACTCAAGGGGGCTCAAGCTGGAAGCCATGTTGCACAATGCAGTTTGCTTTGTCACCGTGAATTTCAAGAGCATGCCTAAAACGGTTAACTTGCATTTCCTGTAAACACAGCTGAAAACGACCATGTGGTTACAACACAGTCACACTATAGCATGTTCTTCTTTTTTTCTTTTATTTAAGTTCTTGTTTTCTTTTTGATTCTTTGACATTTCAGACATCATACTAGAGTCCAAAATAATTTCCAGCAGCACTGGCCCTAATTCTTCTGACCCTATACGTTCATATTTATATATTACATATATTCATAGCACATCTGTGATGGTAAGACATTATTTAAAGTAGATATTAAGGCAGGCTGTCAGTCAACTAAAAAAGCATAATATTCAGATATAATGGGGAAATTTTTTATAAATGTCAATTAACAAATTAGTCTGTAAGTACTAATTTATTTGAATCTGTTCTGGTTGTCTCCCATTTTCTTAGAAATTTTACTTAACAGAACTTGGCTATTCTCAAAAAGAGTGTGGGTGACAGTCACCTAATAATTACACTGATTGATCCAGATCAAGCACCCCTATGGAAAATATGTGAGTGAAAAGGCACAAGAGAACTCTAGATTGATCCAGAAATGGAGGTGGACTGATGTACATCTAAAACAGTGCTTGAACAGAGAAAATAATAGAGACAAAGATGTTTAGACCTTTTCGAGCGAATCGTGGGAGAGAGTTATTATCATATAAGGACTGAGTGGTAGTTTGGCTAGAGAGGGAGGACACAGAGCCAATCAGGGAGGCGTAGGGGACTGAATTACTGCTCAAAGCTGTAAAAAGTAAAAGCCAATTGGAAATGGGAAACAAATTAGTAACAGCAGTAGACCATCATAATCAATCAATCTCGTACATACAGGCACTTCAGACATGCACAAAACAGCGTCTGGAATCTCAGCTAAGATGTCTAAAGGTCCAGTTACCCTACTGTAAACATAAAGGACAAAAAAACCAAAGAGAACGAGGCTTGCTCATTACATGATGAACCTGACTAAATCACCAGCATCATGAACACAAATCTGAATAATTAGCTTACTGTGAAGGAATTTGTTTTAAAGATGCTGAACATCCATTGTTTTTTAAGCTATTTTTGTTTATATGCTCCTCTGTATGCCACTTGACATTCCTAAGGGGAGATTTCATATTAAACACTTTATGCAAAATGAAACTTGACATAAAACTTTATTTTCTAAGGAAAAAAAGGAACTACTTACAACTTCAGAAACTGACAAATTTTGACTGCTTGTAACCCCCTTCTCCACAACTCATTTTAGGCACTTATAGTTGGACACTTATTAACTTTCTTCAAGTAATATTTTGCAGTTAACTTATGAAGTGAAATAATTGCATTTGGTGTATTTTCATCTTTTAAATATATAAAATGTGCTCTACTGAGATGATAAAAGTAGCTACTTTTTAAATGAACTGCTGGAGGACTTCTGTTATATAATCAGTCTATGAATCATAACAAGCATCATAACAGAATATGCTATGAATGAACACTTTAAGATCTCATCATATCTCATGCAAAAGCATGAGGCTCCTACTGAGTTTAATGTGAGCTGCATGTGAATAGCACGTGTAGAACTTGACTCAAAATCCCCACCCAAAATACAGCTAATCACACTTATTTTTGTGGCTACAAATAAGAAAATACATTTATTTGCTGACACACCTCCACATCAATCAACATACGCTATGAAAACACAAAAAATTAAAGACAAAGTACAGCTAAATTACAACAGATCCTGTGACATGCTAGAAAGTCAAAGGAAACACCATGCTGAAAACATGCTTTCAAACTTTGTTTAAAATAAGAAAATAAAGAGATAAAAACACTTAAAAACTCAAACAGAAGAAAAAACCCCAAAACCACCACATGCAAAACACAGTTGAAATTGTATCCATAGGAAGCCTTTATTTCCAGATTTGGTAGAAGATTGCCAAATGTGATTGATCTTATGCAGCCTCGTAGTAACCCTTCTACATGAATTAAATGAGAATGTATGATTTAATTACAGTGTAGAATTATCTTCTGGTTAATCTGTGGTAAATACATGACTAAGGGACATGGGAAACCATATGTGCCACAATTTCAAGGAATAACTGAGAGAACAAGGTCAGAATTCATCTGCATATTACCAGACATTAAACCTGTTAAGTATACTCCTTTACTCCACTGAAACAAGTGGGTGTTTTGGCCTTGTCGTTAGTGTGTTAAATTAGGATTTTGTTTGTTGCCAGGGTTTCATGATAAGGGCTTTTAAAAACATTTAAGAAACACATATTTATTTACAAATTTGGACCTGTAGGTTGACATGCCCACAATAAACAAGAAGGAAGTTAGAACCTAAAGTGCATAGCTTCTAGCATACAGACAACAATCTATATGAACTGAAAATATGACACATTATTTTCACAGAAATTTCTTAATGAAATGAGTTGTGTTTCAGGTCCGCATTCAATTAATACTCTGTGATTTTAAAAACTGATTTATTACATCTTAATTTTTATTTAATAACAGAGAATACCCTCCCGCACACCAATCTATGTTGATTGAGAGGTTACCACTTTATAGAAAAACGAAGGAATCAGTAACAGTGGTTACTGTTACTGATACCTAGCACTACCTACCCTTAAGAAAAAGGTAGAAAGAAAGAAATACTTAAAATCTGGACATGGAAGATGGAAAAAATGAAAGATGACCCTGATTCAGTAGGAATTCAGCATGAAAATTTAGCAAGGACACCTTTAACATATTTTACAAAAAATTACTGTTACTTTAAAATTTCTTTTTCATACAGTTACAGCGAAGCCAGACAGTGATCTTACATCTTGTGTACAAAGCTAAATTTACAAGATTAGCTTTAAAGAAATCTGTCGTTCTGCAATAGCTATTCTAAAATAGTTACCAATGTGCATAAACTATTGCAAAAGGAAGTCACTTTTATTCCAGAAGAATTTATATTCTTCAAAACTAGATTAATTATTCTGTAACTAAAGTTATTTTTGTTCTGTATCGAAGACTTTGTTCTATCAAGCAGCCCTAGCAGCTTTGTAGCCTCACGGCAGGAGACCCAGCTCTGAGTGGGGTGCAAATCTCCACCGAGAAAAGGAGAGACCTACGTTTCAGACCCTGATCTAAAAATGTTCAATATAGTAATGTTGCAAAACTATTGGCTAAAATATGGAAAAAAAAAAAATTACTCTTGTGGAGAGCAGAACTTTCAATTCTCCCAGCTAAGCAGGTTTCGGTTGCCTCTAGGTTTGAAAGCAACCAAGTGGGATATCAAAGAAATGTCCTTTGCACTCTGAAGCCTCTTTTAGGTGCCTAAATCCTTCATGTTAGTCAAGTTCACACGAAGACCTGTACGTAGGATTGCTCACTGTGAGAAAGCTATTCCAGTCTGTTTTTGTCATGGAGACAAAGCACAGTACTTCCTTCAGCATTGTCATGATTCCCATAAACAGAAATTTTGTGGATAAACTAAGGGAAGAAATTTCCTGCTATCTTGCAAAGCAGGTGACTAAATCCAGACATCACTTTTTCCACTTTTGTTATTTGCACCTTTTTCCTCTGGACCTGTTTTACCCTTTTTCTGCCTTATCTTGGAAATAAGTTAGTGGATCATCCTTAGGAACTCAGTGAATAGGTATTTTGTGAGCACTTATCTAATAAAAAAGCAAAGTCTTTAATTCAGAGCTGTAATAATTCTATTTATTTTTATTATATTTCAAAGCATCTTATTTGGTTCATTAAGAGATAATGAGATAATTGTTTAACTGGCACCCAATTACACAAATTACTTATAAACGTGACACATTTTATACTTAAATGAGGAAAAAAAGCAGTCATTTTTGAGGCATGACTCAATTTTGTTCTTTGGCTGATTGGCAGAAAAAAGCCTTTGCCTGAGTCTTGGGTCTCTCACAACCTACTCAATCATCTTAACACCAGTTATTTTTCTCAATGCAAAACTGGGCTTCCTCATTTGATGAAACCTTTTGTGAGGGCTTAATTACTACACCCTCCCTATCTTTACTCTCCCATGTGGCATTCAGACTTCTAAGATGTGCACACCAAGTTAATGATTTTTATGCCTTATTTCATAGGAAACTTGCAGAATGGGAAGAATGTGACTGGCTTTTCCTCAGCTACTCCAGTTCTGGAAGAATAACAGACTTATAAATTAAATCCTGTATGCTACTGAGAGATTGTGTATTTTCATGTTTACTCAAAGGAAACGGCACAGCCATGACCCACTCACTAGCATATGGGCTTATCTAACAAATATACACTTTTGGATAACACATATGAAAATGTGATCTTGTTCTCAGATGTAGAACTGTGGGATATTCCACACGTCAAGACAAAATGTCAAATTTATCTATGGAGTTACTCCAGCCAGAGATTAATTTGATCCTTACTGGATCCTTACTGGACAAAGTAAGATAGGAAACCCTTTAGGTAAGTACTAGATTAGTGAAGAATGAGGTTCTTTGTTGACAGGACAAGAAAAAGTGGAAGGAAAGCAAAACATTTGCTATGCTAGCAGTTTAGTAGTTTATGACACCTTCATGCTGAACTGACAATTTTATGAGAAGTACAACATAATTGTGCCTAAACCATTGCCCAAATATCACCAAAGATAAAATATTGCTTTCCCATAATTTCTTTCAAAATGCTATGCCTAACCACATGTATGGAGAGTATTTTGTACTTGTGGTTAGAAATTCAAATTTACCACAACAAAGCTTTTGCTTTCAAATTATTTTGATCGTTATATCTGATCAGACCTTTCTTTACACAAAATATATGATTGCTAGAATTTTTGGAAAGAGGCTGTTTAGAAATCTTTTAAAGTATTAAAGCTTATGACAACCCAGAATTTTATAGGAGTTCTTCATTCACCTCTCCCACCGAAAACTGGCAATCTGGATATGTCAATGTAATTTAAAATTTTATTCTCTTAACACTTCTTCACATTATGAATTCATTATAAACTTTTATTTTCCTCTCCCACTGTAAGCAACTGGTGTGCTTGGAAAGCTCCAAGCGAACTCTGGATGCTTTCATAATCTAAATAAATAAATCATTATAATAACAATGATGTCAAGTCATCTATCCTGATGCAGTTGTACTGACTTGGCATACACTGATTATTAAAGTACCTTCAACACTCTGTCATTTATTTTATCTGTAGGCAATGCTCTGAAACGGTAACATTTTACAGAGTAGATAGGGCCATTGTATGAAGGTAACTGCAGATGTGTCAGTAAAAGAAACCCAACCCATAACCACATCAACCCCAATCCCTTCTTTCAGCTGCCTTGTTTGCCCCAGCAGTATCCTACTGCCTACTTCTGCTACCTGGTAGAAAATAAAAACCACACATCTGAGAGTAAAATAACAACAAACCCCCCCCCCCAAAACTGGTATCCTGAACGTACAGTCTTTCTGTAGTTTCGCTACATTTATCTGGAAAAACTTTGTCTTGCGTGTTTTTCAATAGTGTGTTACTGTGTGCAGTCGGATAAACATTCCAGCAGGATCTAAGTATCTAAGTTAAATTCAGCTGGATTTTAATGAAATGGTAGCCCTAATTGAAGTTAATGTCAGTTAACTGAGGTTCTGCTTTTACTAGCACAAGAACTGTACCTTGGCTTAATTGGGGCTAAGATTACATATTAAGAACATGTTAATTATCAAGTGTCACACAGCAAGACAAATCTTCTGGGGTAGGAATTTTCTCCTTGATATTTGGTGGCATGCTGAGTAACATAATGACCTGACCTGTGACTAGGGGTCTTAGGTGGTACAATATTAGGAAAAAACAACGTAATTTCAGTTCCGTACTAAATTTTTAATAATATTTTTCATCCTTTGTTTCATGAAAAGGTTTACAGCAAAGAAAAAGACCTCATAGTGGAAATGGATTGCAGATGTTCTGGTCAACTAGCTTCACAGAAAACTGCAAACTTCCCAGATAAACTATAGCTCTGCAAGGAAAGGTACAGTTTCACTCCTCTCTAGTTCTCTTCAGATGAATGAGGTAGAATTACCATGTCTACATTTGCCATTTCTTAATAACTTTACATTCTAAAGGCAAACTTAGAATTAATTGCAATAAATTAATTTTATATGTAAATTTGTTAAGACTTGGCAGCATTTTTTTTCTGCCCACATTTTATTTTAATTTATGATAAATATTAAATGGATAGGTAAGACTCCATATCTAAATACATGGACAGCAGAAAATTATGCTTATATATGTAGGTATTAAACCATCCACTATTCAACATATATCTGTATACAGATAATAATTTGGTTGATGCATAAGCTAAACTGTAAGAACTGTAAATTTTCTCTTCATGTTTCAAAGACCTGTATGTATACTTCTATCTCTGTAACAACCTTTAAAATTTTGTATAAAAGTGCTGGATAACATATGAAACCTTTGCTCAGTAACGATGAATCTACACTAATATTGCAGTCTCAGAAACACAACTGTGAATAAAAACTTTCACTCTTTTTCATTTACTGCATTATTTTGCATTGTTCAGAGGTCCCAGAGGACGTCAACAAGATTCCCATATTAGATGATACTAAACTAGAAAATGCACTCCTGAAACACACCTAATTTGCCCCAGCTGCTAAAGAGCATTCAGTGTACTTAAACAGACTGAAAAAGTAAGACAGAAGTAAAACTCAAGCCTCCACATTCTTCCCTTCTACCTCTGCCACATGCATGTCACGTGGATCTTGGGTCTTTAGTCCCAAACTCACTACTCTGCAGATCCGCTACTGCTGGGGCAACACTATCTTAATATAGAAGATCAGAAATGATATTTGCAAGTTCAGTTCACCTTTTTGTAGCATTTAGTATGTCAGCTTCTGCATCTAATCTCTCAACATCTCAAGTACTTGATTTCCTGCCTTTATGAGTTTGAATTAATTATTTTTTGTACTTTATATAATAAATTTGACAAACACAAGGCTCTCAAGAAGACTCAGTAAGTAATTAGCATAAGACCGGGACAATGTGCAATCATATTGTAATAGAAAACAAGTCTACTGGAATACATCATGATCAAATTAAAGCCAATTAAAAAAAAATCAACTCACAAAAATGTGGTAGAAAAATCAATACTATTTTAAGTATTTCTCTCCAGGCATTTCTTTACAATCAAACTGAACAGCTTTAAGAAAACAATACTTAATAAATAAAATAAGTAAAATATTTGGGAGTGTGTTGCTTCTACCTTCAGAACTACTGACATGTTAATATCCTTCTTGATCTTAATATATTGCCTGATTTTAAAAGACCACACTATTTCTCTAGTTAGCATTTCTTTTCTGTATTGTACAACTGCAATGTAGTGAAACTTCCAATATTAATGGATTACCTGATAATGCAGTAGATAAGAGGGAAGCTTATTTACAAATAAGTAGCTGTAAGAATATTGTTATTAAACAGAGGGATGTATATTTCCCTCTAAAATAACCTTTTCTAGCATTGTTAGGTTGAACTTGGAATTTTAGCATGAAAAACACATCCATAAAACATATGTGACTTTGGGGTCTTCTTTACAGAATTTTAATTTTGCTTCATGCAGGATTTTTCTTTATAGAAATTACAGAATTATTTCCAAAACTATCAAAGAAATACATTGTGCAAAAACTCATAAGCAACCAAAATATATTTTTCTAACAATCAATCTTTCTGTTCTGTAACAGCACCACTAATCAGTTTGTGATCACAGAGATCTTGGTGAGGTATTATTGTCTCTTACCCGGAGTTTGAAAGTTAAGGCGTCGCAGCTCTACAGGGTCTGTGGGATGGTGAGAGGGGACCTCCTTGCTGTTGGGTATGCTGCTCTTTCTAGAATCAGATTCAGCCCTCTTCCTGCATGGGAAGGTGAACACACATAAACATAAGATCAAGGTGTTAGCTTGACAAATAAAGGTGCCTGAGTGTTTAATCATTATATTCTAAAGGTGAGATGTTTATTTCTGAAGGAGTATTTGATCTAGGTCAAAGGTAAATAATTGTGCATACTGGGTAGGGCAACTACAATTTGCAATGGCAAAATGAATCTAAATATAGCAATGTCAGAGGAAAAACAGCTACATTCTGCCCTAGATCGATTCTCTAGATCATCATTCTGGGCATCCAAATAGTTAAGTATTATAACATGGAACTCACAAAAACTCACACTCTCTCTATTTTAAAAGCTAGCTAGCTATACCTTTATTAAAATGTAGCCAACTCTTGAGCACGTAATTAAAATGAACAAACCTACGTATTCAAGGCTTAGATTCTGTATGAATGTTTCTGACCAAATCAAGACTTTCACTGCAATCATAGTATGCCTGTCAATCTGTGCAAAACAAGCTAGGCAAGAAAAGCAAGCAAGCAAGCAAACAAACAAGCAAGGAAGAAAGGATGAAAGGAAGGAAGAAAGAAAAAAGGAAGAAGGAAAAAAGCAAGCAAGCAAGAAGAGAAAGCAAGAGAGAAAATAAATAAATAGACAAACAAATAAATAAATAAATTAACTTTTGTATGCTTCCTTTTCTCTACAGAGAAGCAGAGTCCACATTTATTCTGACTGACAGTTCTGGTAAAATGCACTCCCATCATTTGCGGGTATAAAGAACTATGTTACATGAAGCAAATATTGTCCAGTTTGTGTTTTCATTCAGAAACCCACAGAGGACTAGTGAAGAAGGATTTCAGTTCAAATTAAAGCATTAAATTTCCAGATTCCTGAATGAAAACGCAGAGTGGTAGATATTCTTCATGTAATATAAAATGAAGATGCAAACAGTTGCAGTTACTTTGCAGAAGCAGAACTGGGATGATTTTAAGTCTTATGATAGCAAGACCTTTTCCAGGTGTCCAATATTTGCTCTAACTTACAACTATTGTTGCTTTTTTCTTTCTTTCTTTCTTTCTTTCTTTCTTTCTTTCTTTCTTTCTTTCTTTCTTTCTTTCTTTCTTTCTTTCTTTCTTTCTTTCTTTCTTTCTTTCTTTCTTTCTTTCTTTCTTTCTTTCTTTCTTTCTTTCTTTCTTTCTTTTTTTCTAATTGACTCACAATGCGACAATGTTAAATCTGTTATTCTGTTGGGGTCCCCTCTTAAAAATGCTCCAATTGATTTCTTGCTGTTCTTGAAATGATGAACACCTAGTGGCATTCATGAAAGGTGCACACAGCAAGATTTCAAAGACTATGCAAAGAAGCCAAACAGCAACATCATTGCAGGAATTATTTGAAAGTTACTAGTTCTATGATTTTAGGGGGAGTGGGGTGGGGAAAATGTTTTGCTGTAAAAACATTCCACCTGTTCTCTGGTAAATACCTTAACACATGCATTAGCTTCTCTTTAGTGAAGCGATCAAGATTTAATCTGATTCTTTTGGTTTTACTCTTTTTAAAAAATTATTATGGAGAAACTCAGTTAAAATTCCTTTTTTCACTTTTGATTCTACCTATCTCAAACTCCTACCACAGTAGCACAATGCCCTAGTGTTCTTTCTTCTTAAGTAAAGGTGTGTGATGCAGCTTCCAAGAAGTATCTTCATCTACATTTGCTTCTCCTGAAGTCTAGGGATCAGAGTCAAGCTTCATTTACCTTTTTCCCTCTTGCAAGTCAGTACTGGGCAGCACAACTTCATATTAATCTACTAAAACCACTAAAATATCTTCTAATCCTATATCTGAATATTTTGAATACTTATAGGACAATAGAATGGTTTATTATTTATTATTAGTCTCAGAATCATTCTGGCTTTCTTTTATCTTTCCAAACTATACAAGACATAACAAATCTTTCAAATTATGCGATGGTGTTGAGACAGGTGGAAAAAATATGCAAAGGACAAATGAGGTAACCTTATCATTTTCACTTGTAGAACTGCAAGACAGCACTGAGTCTATGTGGATAGAGCATTATGGAGATTTAGAGCAGCTAGGACTTCAACCACAACCAGACATTCCTTCAACAGATTTGGTTATAGCAAACAACCACTATTTTAACTTCATTAAAACAGAAATAAAACCATATGTACATTGTACAGTTGTGCTGTCACTTGAAAATGTACCTCATGCAGACACAAAAAAAAGCAGTGAAACTTGTCTGCATATGTTACATTACTTTTCAGTGCTGTAAAGACAAATCTTTCAGTTGCCTTCATCTCGATATATTACTGTCTACATTCACATAGATTGACAGATGCTTTGTCTTAGTTCATTATCATGATAACTTTTTTTTTCTTTTTTCCTCCTTTTTGGAATACACAAAGAGTTATTACTTTTCACTTCTCACCTGTCAGGTTTACTGCTCCAATTTAATGCAGCAAAGCGGGAAGAAAAGGTGAAATGTTAGTTGAACAGCAGCAAACAGGGTAAGCATGACAATAAGAGATGTAAGAAATGTTGACTTGCAGTAAAGATATATAACTACTAAATTAAGAAATGACAGTTCATCAAAATATTTAATGCTTAGGAATCATACAATAAATGGAGGACACAAGGTTAAGTCCAAAGTGAATCTTCTCCTGAAAAAAATTATGTCTTTTAGACATTATCTGCAAAGTAGTCCACCTCAAATTTTAGCCAGTGAGATAATGGAGAATGGGTGTTTGAGCTACTGAAATAATGTTAACATCACACTGACAAATGACATCTCATTAAGATGTAGTTCCTTCTTATATTCTAGAGAGAAAAGAGATGAGAGGAGGGAGGAGAGGAAAGATGAAAGCAGAGGGCGGAAGAGAAAGGGAAGGAGAGAAAGGGAGAAGAATAGGGAGAGAAAGACAAGAACAAGGTTAAATACATGAGATAGATATGACATACTAAATTACAAACAAAAACAAAACTAAAAACTTTTAAAACTATTCTACAAAACCAGGTAATAAAATGGCAAGACATTTTTAACAATACCCTGGAAAGTAAGGTAAGCATAAATCTTTCCTCAACAAAGTATTACACACCTTTTTAGATTTAGAAGGCATGTCACATACTTGAGGTCTACAGTGATCTATATAGATATGTAGTGATCTATGATCTATAAAGATCAGCTAAACAGGGAAAATAACTTACTATCTCTCAACAGGTTCTCCTACAGACACACTATATAAAGTGTCTATCTGTCTGTCTGTTGATTATAATAAATAGGTATTCTATAAACTTTTAAAAGCCTGCAGTCTGCAATGACCTGATTACTCACATATTATGAAAAAGAGTTTATAGAACCTATCGTCATCACTTAAGATTTCCTCATTTTCATTTCAGTGCTTTTTTGAACATCTGTTTTTTCCCTTAGAAGCATGTTTCTTCTCATAGCTCAGGAATCAGCAGGTGGCCAGCAGGTCGAGGGAGGTCATTCTGCCCTTCTACTCCACACTGGTGAGACCCCACCTGGAGCACTGTGTCCAGCTCTGTAGTACTCCTCATAGGAAAGACATGGACATGTTGGAGTGGGTCTAGAGGAGGCCCACAAAAATGGTCAGAGTGCTGGAACACCTCTCCTATGAAGAAAGGCTGAGAGAGTTGGGGTTTTTCAGTCTCAAGAACTAAAGGCTCCAGGGAGACCTTACTGTGGCCTTTCAATACTTAAAGGGGGCTTATAAAAAAGATGGGGACAGACTTTCTAGTAGGGCCTGTAGCAATAGAACAAGGGGTAATGCTTTTAAACTAAAAGGAGTTAGATTCATACTAGATATAAGGAAGAAATTTTTTATGAGGAGGGTGGTGAAACATTGGAACAGGCTGCCCAGAGAGGTGGTAGATCCCTGGATGAGGCTCTGAGCAACCTGATCTAGTTCAAGATGTCCCTGTTCCTTGCAAGGGAGTTGGACTAGATAACCTTTAAAGGTCCCTTACAACCAGAACTGTTCTATGATTCTGTGATTCCATGATTCAGAGTGCCAAAGTTCACTATGTTCAAGATTTAGATTTAGGCTCCTGTCTTCTGAACGAAATCAAAAAGCTGCACTTGATAAGAGCAAACAACACAAAGTCTGTCAAGATGGCTTTCATTTATTTCCCCTACAAATGGAAACCCACCTCCACAAACAAGCCTGACTCTAGAAAGATCTAGAATGAGGAACATTTTGCTTTTCATCAGGGAAAGGCTAAAATCAGAGAACTTGTGATTTCTTAAAAGCCAGCAGGAATAGCCACATAAATTGATATGTTGAGAAAAAAAACAACGGGATGAAAGGATGCTTCATGGGGACATGCACTCTCATTCTAGTTTGTCAGTTTCTGAGATACACCAAACAACTTTTAGAGCTCTTTAACATTCATTAGCTGGGTTCCTAATCATCTAAGTCCTGTGTAACTGGACATGTATCACACACTCAAAAGCAAGTTGAAAGGATTTACTGTAGGTTTGTCTAAGCTGTAGGTTGCAGCAGGGTACTGCTTTATCAAAACCACCCTGAGATATAAACTGTGCCTCAAATAGCTCTCATAATGGTTAGGCATTGCCTCTATATCTAGGTAAGTGTTTGCCTTTGAGATTTTGGATATAAATCTTACTCTGCTGTACACTTCATGTTTGAACTAGCAAAAATTTTATTTTCTTGAGGGCAAAAATATGACCAAAAAGAAAGTGATGCTTAGTTTATTTACTTGGATCTCTAAATTTGACTGTTTAGATTTAAGTCCAATAGATTAAAGATCTGCTCCAAAATAATTGTCTCCCTTCACTATGACTGCAGGGTGGTATCACTGCTGCAATGACAGAGAACACTGAACTGGTTACTGGCCAGTTCAGTTCCATTTGCCAAGACTTCAACGACAGAAACATAGGAAATTCAAGTGTAAGTCAGGAAAAAATCATTTTTACTGTGAGGATAGTTGAACACTAGAACAGGTTACCCAGAGAAGTTGTGGAGTTTCTATTCTTGGATATACTAAGACTTATCTGGACGTGCCTCTGAGCAACCTGCTGTAGCTGGCCACGCTCTCAGCAGGGCTGGGACAGGGCAATCTCTAGAGGTGTGATCCTCTGGTTCTGTGAATCTGTGAGCTCTTCTGCACACTGTACATTAATCAGCCTCAATTTCATTGGATATCATATTGCAGCTGTATCCAATGACAATAAAATATACTCCAGTGTTTTCCTCATTTATTACTGTTAAGTAGCAAGCTGCAATGACCTTCTGGCTATATTCTATTATATGATCCAAAAATCTTTCTATGCAGTATCTTTGCTTTCAGATTTTAAGAAGAGTAAATGCAGTGGCAATAACCTTTATACAAACTGACAAACAAATAATAAAGGGGTAAAACAGGTACTCCTAGTCTTTGGGACAGTTAAATATGCTTCACACAAAACCACACAACTTATCCACACTTTCTGTGATAGTGTCTGTTTTAAAGGAGGGAAAGAATACTCCTCTTAAAATGATTCTTTTAGAAACTGCAGTCATCCTTTCTCTATGATTGAAATTAAAATGTAAAAGTAGTATTGCAAATCATGAGCTTAGTGGTCCAAGTCTGTTCATAAAAATTTCTGTGGACAAAGGGAATTAAGCATAGCTGACCATTATCTGAATTACTACCCTTCACACTTCAAAAGACACGTTCATTTCCCAGTTGTCTTATTCCCACTGCACATCCTCCAACATCATCTTCCCCTTTTTATTATTTTTCACATGTGTTTTCATGTATTAAGCAGATGTCCTCTATCCTTTGTTTTCTTCCCTTATGCACTTATGCCCAACCTATTCTAGAAATATACTTCAAAAATTTCCTGCATCCATTAATATTATTTTCCTACTTTGTATTGTGTATTTTTTACCATGTCCAACTCCTATAACCACAGTAATTCCCTTTAACACAGTTAACTCAAAAATTAAATTTCACTGTTTTCTCAAAGCACTATGCTAAATATCCTTCCTGTCTTGTGTAGTTATTGTTGTTCTACAGACAGTAAAGCTATCAAATTCTAGGTGTTAGCTTGCATCCAGGTTGCATACTCTAGAAAAAAAATCCAGTTATAAATTACTTTTTTTTACAGAAATGAAAAGTTCACAAAGGACCACAGACTGATCAAACTGCAGTCATAATTTCTCAGAGGTAATTTGCCAAATCAGTGCAGTTTAACAATTTACAGCTTATAGCTGAAAATAGATAAATAAATAAATATAAATGGACATTTGCCTAACAGTTCTCATACCAGCAGTAAATAAGAGATGGAAAATGTGTCCCCTTATTTCACTGAATGACAACCTCTTCATACTACTGATGAACAAATTTTACCTGTTCGAGGAATATGCCTATAATGTTTTTGGTAATAGAATTGAAGATTGTTTTACGGTTCCATAAATGCAATCAATATTTCCAGAAGCAGTGACACATCTGCTTTATATGCCAGTGTTTGGATTTGTTTTGAGAGAAGTTTTACTTTTAATACTCCAAAACAATCAAAAGAAAGGAGTATTTCACTTTTAGCATATCTCTAATAACGAGTTTTTGAAGTGACAGACATACACAAACAGAGGTTCACTGGTTGCTAATCAACTAGACTGGCTGAGATAGTAGGCACTAATAGAAACCTTCAGGAGACATAATATCTGTAAGCAATAGACCATGTATTATGCTGCTGTATGATTACAGCCCTAAAGAACATTCTATAAATGTATATCTGGAATTCAAAGCTAAGGTTAACCCTGGACTGGTTTTTTACTGCTGAACAGAGAATTCTCTTTTCAAAACCTGAAGCCAGCTCTCTACATGCAACTTCAGAGGTATTTGACTGGAGACAATTAAGGTGGGAAGACCATACAGGGTAGCAGAATTTAAGTATATGCAGGTGACAGCAGCACAGCCATTAGTTTTAGAAGACATACTCTATTTAATGAAATTATCCCTAGTGCATTCCCTTCCCCCAACAAGGTCACAGCATCTTTATAGTATTCCCCAATTATACTTTATCAATGTACTTCAAAAAAGTATTAGGATAGGAACAATATCAAAATGTTAAAATAAACTTTGTGGGTTTGATTCTTTGGTTTTGATTTAGTATCTTGACCCCTATGAACTCATTTACACTGTAAAAGGCTGCTATGTATAAATTAAGGCATCATACACAGTTTTCATCTAGTATGCTGTAAAACAGAAGCAAGTCCTTTGTGTAATAGCAAACCTACATCTGTGTCATAGACAGTGAAAGAAGAATAAGTGAAGTTTGATCTCACTGCAAGATTAGTAGAAAACAGCTACTGGTGTTTCTTTAATCTCTCACTTCAGAGCTTCAAATTCATATAGATACACTACCAAATTGAGGTCAACTGTCAAAAGTAAAACCTCAAATTACTTGAGTGGAGATGAAAATCACGTTTAACATCAAGCTGAATGTAACCCCTAATGTATTACTACTGTGCATTTAAAAGTAAGTTTGAAAAGTCAAATGTGTGAATTCCATACATATTTATATGCAAGCATATATTTTCCTCACAAATGTATGCTAAGTGGAAAAAAACATTTAAATGCAGAAATGTTAATAGAGTGTCATCAGCAGAAAAATGTATCCACATACCTGTAATTATTGAAAACTTTCAGTCAATCTACTAAAATTTCTGCCGTGTTCTGAAAACCATTAATAAATATGGAAATATCCCAAAGCGATGACAGTTACTACTGTAGTATAAACAATATAGTGCGGAACATTATAAAATGGCCAATATATCAGAAAGTTACACACCTGGTAACAAAAATAAAAGGTAAACTTACCTTTTATAAAGAAGTATAGCGATGACAATACAGATGATAAACACCACTGCAAGAACTGGTCCAACAACCCAAATCAAGCCTTCTTCCTCATCTGTAATTGGTTGGGGATCAAGATCCATTGACACAACAGGATCAGAATATGGGCTGGTAGCATACATGGTCTATAAAATAAAATAAATCTTACTTAATGATAAAGGACTGCTTTTAAAATATTAACTATCCTAGATCTAAAGTAAATCTATACAAGATAATGATGAATAGCAATGTGAAAATGCTATTTTTATTCAAGTTAGGCAGTATAAAAACTTATAAACTGGACGGTATGTTATTACTATCTTTATTTTGTGCTCCACATATAAACAGTAATCTGCAGACAAAATAGGTAACACAGTCCTTCACAGAACACTTTGTAACTTAAGCAGAGGATGAGAAAATGCAGTATTAGAAAACTGAGGAATATAACCCATTAGTAACTAATTTTTGTTTAGGTTTTTTTTTAGTTTTATATTGGCTTAACACTGTTTCTTCCTGAAAGATATGAAAGGATAATTCTGAAAGAATGAGAGTACTACAGGTAAAAATAAAGGGGACCGAATATAGGAATTTCCTAGAACAGGGTCCTATAGCAATAGTAGGGTGCATTTTGATCAGCCAAAAACTGTCTGACAAACAGAGTGTTCTTACAGAAGATGGAGACTGAAAAACAGAGGAAGCCACTGCAGAACAGGAAGGTAAGCTAAATAATCAAAGTCTTTCTTAGGGGTGGAACTAGAATTATGAACCAACAGAGGCTGTTGAAAATCTTTGCCTTACTGGATGGTGTAAAGCCACCTGGCCTAGGGTAAGACCTGTGATAAGAAAATTGTAACTTTTTTGATTCTGGTCTGACCTGAGATGTCTGATCTATGGCTGAGTGCAGAGTTAAAATTACAGACAGGAGACGCTGAGGAACCAGCCTGCTAAAATTAGATCATTAGATCTCTGAAAATTAGAACTCTGAGCTACAGTAAAGTCATAAGCAGAGAATGGTTTGTACTTATTTCATGTCTTTGCTGGAGTGTCTCCACCAGTGCAAAACTAGGATCTGAACTACAGTTCTTGCAAAGGACTTAACTTGATTCAGCAGTAGATCAGGAATGCCAGCTAAAATAGAATAAGATAACTAGCAGAACAGATTAATTTTCATTTACCATGTTTGCACTATATTCTGAAAGATGCCCTAAGCCAGGACAAGTGTTATCAAAGGAGACATGTTTTTTTACACTTCATTTGGCCTTGTTTTGGGCTCTGGGCTGCACAGTGTCTGGGTTTAAGGTTAGCGATGGGATTAGGACCAGCAAAGATCAGGCACTTACACTAGCTGGTACTGAGCTAGTACCCATGCCAGCAACATTCAATTATGTTATACTCTTTTACTAAACCTGGCACCAAACATTTTAAAAGTCTGATTGCTGTTTAGAAAATGGGGAGTCTACATACAGAGGATATAGAGGAATACTGAGGGATAATGGAATGAATACTTTACTACCTCTTCTCCAATAAATAGGATTTTGGTTTTAATTTTCAACCTACCTGTATAAATGACTAATTTAAACTCATTTATTATTTTGCCAAATTTATCTATTTTTTTTTCATTTCCTCTCGATAACTTGCTTAACATATTTATAGACTGTAATCATATGCTTGCTCAGCTTCCATTTTACTAAGTTAGACAAATCCAGACCTCCCATGCCCTCTTGTAACACAAATTCTCCGTTTTCCAAATCAACAAAGAAATTTTTTGTTCTCTGAAGGAGAAAACTTATGGAAAAAGTACTTTGAGTATCGGGAAAAATATCCCTCGCAAGTTACAACTCATACACCAGTAGAATCTATAGTCCTAGAAGAAAACCAGCTATCTTAAAAGTAGATACACTGGAACATTGGGAACTGAAGATCATTTGTCCTTACAAACTCTTGTCTCTCTGTGACTACCTCATGCTACTTAATCACAGATGTTTCAGATGACATGCTAAACCAGATATTGTCCACATTGCAAGTTTAGTAAAGCCTTTCGGAATCTTCAACAGTAGGCCCCTGGATATATTTTGTAATACCAGACTTCTCAGCTGAAAATTTACTATCCTATTTATTTCTGCTTTTTCACCCCAATTTCTGTCTAACAAAGTAATAACCTTAGGGTTATATGAAATGACCAATGCCTTAACTAATACAGAAAAATAAATAAGAAATGGTATTTTGTATTAAAAAGATCAATTTTAGTACAGGCAATTTCTGACACACAGATTTTTGGCCATCTAACTTTATAGCCAAAACCTGTCTACTTTCTCTACTTTGAACCTTTCTGATGCAGCACCTTCATAATACTCTGTCTATGCAGCCACTGTCAAAAAGTGAAAGGGGAACTTTTGATTTACGTTGGAGCTTCCAGGAAGCACTTATTTTATTTTCACATGAAGCTATGTAGCCAGAAGTATTCAAATTGAAGCTACTTCATAGTGTTTATGTAGGCAAATTCTACTGACATCAAGAAATCAATTGTAAGGTTACACACTGGAAGCATTTGACTAGAATTCAGTTTATTGGTGTAGTAGTTTCAAGTGGTTGAGCCAGAAAATGTACCTGTCAGGTTAGATACCAATTAGAAAGTTACCATATTACACACTGTATGTAAAAATGTTAATGTGTATTGCAACTTCCTTCAACACTCCTATTTCTGTCTTTTAATTTTTATTCTTTTTTTTTACTATATTACATGCAGTAGATTAACTCAAGCATAAAGGGACATAACTACAAGATGAATTACATGAAGACGAATGACAGCTCATTATTTAGCTCACCTGAGGAATTCTCCTTATTATTGAACTATTTTCTATCTTTCTAACAATTCACTGATGAAGTTGTTAGGGAACAATGGTAACTAAAGAGGTTAGCTGTGCATGTCTCTGATTCAACAGATCTTCCAAAGCAAGAGAGGAACTCTCTTTTAAATACATCGAGAAAGATGCTGCTCTGAAGATCGTGCCTCAGAACCTCTGTCAGTGATCTCAAATACAAGAGCACGTAGTTTGCGAAGGATTAAAACACAGCTAATAAAAGGTGATCCTTAGGTTTCAGTTATACACCAAA
Source organism: Strix aluco (assembly GCF_031877795.1). NCBI lineage: Eukaryota > Metazoa > Chordata > Aves > Strigiformes > Strigidae > Strix > Strix aluco. Next base: position 31,952,611 of record NC_133971.1, read on the forward strand.
GTAACACATAGAGATTCAAGCAAAATATGAAAGATCAGGAAATTAATTGGAACTAATCAAGGAAACACTGGCTTTAGATATTCTCTCATATATATTGTAAAAAAATAGCTTTTGAGAGGTGAAATAAGCATTGAAAGAATGTATTCATGATTGTGAAAAGGTAATTTTGGGATTGAGAAATATTAACTAACTTACAGATTCTGAGTGCTCCATTACAGCCAACACAAAGAAGACATATTCTTGACCACTCTGCAGCTGCTTATTCTCAAAGCCACCATAATGCTTCTTATCCCCCAACGTGAACTCAGTAGGAAGAACTTCAAAGTGAGCTGCAATATATGGCTTTAATTCAACTTCCCTCGCAAGACGAATGCTTCTGCGTTTCCTAGCTATTTCCTTAAGCAGCTTTAGAATGAAGCAAGGGGAAAGAGAGAGAGACAGAGAGACAGAAGGCAAGAAGAGAAAGATAACTGTAAACAATTTTCATGTAACTTATTGACAATGTAATGAGAAAATTTAATACACGACCAGGAACTACAAAAATACAATTTATCCACATTTCACGGGGCATATCACTATCGCTAAATTAGTTCTTGCAAAATCTTCCAATTTCTTGTCATCCTGGTTAAGATAAGATACTAGGTAGCAATTGCACTGCCCAGACTACAAACATGAAACAATTGGATCAGTTTTCATCATCTGAAATTGTTGTCTCTGGAGGGGAAAAAAAGTTAATAAAGCAATATAACTTCTTTGAAGACATATATATATACAGACATCATATTAAACCTCATATATATGTGTGTGTATATATATACGAAATCAGCCATAGAATAGAATCATTTATGTTAGAAAAGACCCTTAAGATCACTGAGTCCAACCGTAAGCCTAAGACTGCCAAGTCCACCACTAAACCATGTCCTAAAGTGCCATGTCTTTTAAATACCCTCAGGGATGGTGACTCAACCGCTTCCCTGGGCAGCCTGTTCCAATGCTTGACAACCCTTTCAGTGAAGAAAATTTTCCTAATATTCAATCTAAACCTCCTCTGGTGCAACTTGAGGCTGTTTCCTCTCATCCTATCCTTGTTACTTGGGAAAAGAGATGGACACCCACCTTGCTACAACCTCCTTTCAGGTAGCTGTAGAGGGCGATGAGGTCTCCCCTCAGCCTCCTTTTCTCCAGACTAAACAACCCCAGGTCCCTCAGCCACTTCTCGTAGGACTTGTGCTCTAGACCCTGCACCAGCTTCACTGCTCTGCTTTGGAGGCGCTCCAGCACCTCAATGTCTGTCTTATAGTGAGGGGCCCAAAATGGATCACAGTAGTTGAGGTGTGACCTCACCAGAGATGACTTCAAAGAGATAATCACTTCCCTAATGCATAATAATATTTTCTCCCTCCCTATGAATCTGCAAGGTACTTTCTTATGTCCTGTTTGATACAACAAAACTTACGTATGATGTAAGTATTTAAAAACCAGGAATAAAAAATACAAAATTGAAAAAAAAAATCCCAATTTTTGAAAATCAATTTATACTAACTCTTTTTAACTTTTTCTGGTAACTCTGAAATACAAACAACTCAATACTAAGTAGGTATGAATAGCAGTTTGGTTTTTACTCTCTAACATGCCGACTAACCAAGCAGTCTGGCAAAATTCGTGAACATCTCAGGCATGGAAAACAGTGCTTTCCAATGTATTTCACAAAGAGTAAATGAAGTGCAGAAGAGTTTATAGAGTGATTTGTAAACATATCTTCTATCCCAAGCCTGAAATTTACTGCCATTTTATTTGTTCAAAAGCACCAAATGTTGTGTTCCTCATGGTGTGTACAACACTACACGATAAACTGGTGATAGGAATCAATAACAGGACCTACGAATCCTAAGACAACTTTTCTACTGCTCAACTACAAAATATTATCTACCACCCCCTCACACACAACCCACACTTCAGATTTTAACTGCCTAATCTGACTTCCAAAATGTAACTTTTCCTCATTTCATAAAATACTTCTTCTGATGACAAAGCTTAAATTCACATCAGCGCATTTCTGACAAGATTAGATGCCAGGCTCAAACTTGTAAAACATACACTAACTAATGAAGGAACTTAAGCTCATCTGCTATAATCCATTGATGAATTACTTATTAAATCAGAAAGGTACTTATTCAATATCCTTTATCACTTTTGATATACTGGCATTCAACAAATATTAATCTGATTTGATTACAAGGAGCCTGAATATTTCCTGGGTGATAAGTGATGACTTCTAAGGCCTCTTTTCAGTTGCCCTCATTTTTTACTTATGAAACCTTCAATGTCTTGTGGTGTCAGACTGCATGCGTAAATTTTTCCAAGGTCATACAGCTGTTTTAGGCTTTTCAGCACACAAACAGCACTAATACAATAGATTAGCACAATCTTCTTTGTTAGGAGGAGGAGAAAATCTCTAGAGACAGACAGAGATCAATAAAAAAAGAGATTAAAATCTAATCGTCAACATATATTTTAATTTTAAAGAACATGTTTAGTCAGGGAAGCTCTCTTTTTCTTCAGTCTCTTCTTCAGTGTTATGCCTCAGCTTAGCTAGCACAACTTCTTGCCTTCCCCACATGGGATCTTGCATTTTGCAATTACACAATTAACAATTCAAATGCATGTTAACCATCTACTATTCATTCTGTAACTGAGACAGAATCTTTTAATACTGATTACTTTAATACCACTTCTCATTGAAGTACATATTTCAAACACAGGCTACAGATAAACACGGAAGCAACTTGTACCACTTGGATCCAAACTTCTTTAGCATTGAGGGTGTTTGGACGTTACCTCTTCAAAGATCTACAGAGTCAACTGCTTTCCAGCTCTAAGGCTGAACCTGTTCTCTGTTGCAGAGATTTTACATTCATTTAACTCTATCAGTTTCCATGCTCCAACACAAAGGCTGGTACACTGCAATGGATCTCCTCAGCTAAAAAGGCCATAATTTGAGACTAGAAATCATTATTAATTACTCAAGGACTCTATTGCAATCTGCAGCCCATATTTATCTTTCTTTCTAAACAGTTTAATGAGCAGCTATAGCCAATTTGCATGGTATAAAAATGAGGGCAGTAAACTGTAATACTAAGATTTCTATTTAGTTGCTTTATTGAAGGTGACTGTCACATCTGTTGGTAGCTTCCCATGCCCTGGGTAGAGTTACTGAAAGCAGAATGTGAGGCAGAGACTAATCAAAATTTGTCCTAGGTTGCTTCAGTCCTTATAAGATCTGTTGAGGGAAGCACTCTGTGAAAAGTTGGTATCTATATGAAGCCACCTTTGATAAAGATAATAACAGCTATGCAGAGGGCTGAGCACTGACTATCCTGAAGTCTGCTGAAACACAAAGGTAGATATTCAGGTAATAATAATGTGATATGTATACTAACTGGGAGTCAGGAGCTGTAAGTACTGCAGTATGAGGAGAGGTACGTGGCTTGAAGAGAACTGATATTTTAATTTATGGGTACAGTTTCCACTGGAATTTAAAGTTATTTGTGTGGCTACCTCAAATAAATTCTTTATCATAAATTTCCACATTACACTATATTTACAATTTTGATTTTAAATAACTCATAATAAAATGTCAAAATGCTGCAAGAGTACTGCAATCAAAATTAGACTGAGATTGAAAGGGGAAGAAAAATGTTTGATCTTAATTATTTCTTGCATTTGAATTAGTAACATAAAATGCATACATTTAACAGATAGCAATGCTGAAGTACTGTATTACAGTGGGTAAAGTGATCAGAAACTAAGTTTTGGCTATGAATACTAAAGGTTAAATATCCTAAGTCACACAAAATGTGTTTAACTTTTTCAAAGGTGGTTATTCATCACCTAAGGCCAGCTAAACTTACATGTGTTTGTGTGTAGATAAAAATTTGGTCTGTGACACTGATTACACATGACTGAATAGACCTCAGGTGAACCTCTGGCCTCATTCATGCTTCACATATAAATGGGGTTGTTGCCAAATATCATTATTTGCACATCTATCTCCTGTTGTCCTTTATACTAGGATTTCCATAAAATTACTGAATTAACAATTAACATGCAGGTGTTTATTTAGGTTTTATTATTTACAAATATAAAATAATCCTACTAGTTAATACTTACTGCAAATCATAATATTTTGTTTGTATTTCATTTATTTGCATGACATATCTATTTAAAGTCACTAGATCTCATGACATTCAAAATAAAATGAAAGTTTGAGTTAATAAAAAAGGATTGTATCTCTAATAACTATTACCTAGTCCATTGTCTGCTCAAGATTCTGCATCTCTCTTAGTTTCTTTCAGAATTGAGATTCAAAGAACCAGGAAGATTAGGTAACTACAGTAAGGCTGGAGAGTGTTTGGGACTGGTCAGTTATGTACTGGAGTTAAAGCTCCAGAATAGTGTTTTCAGCAAATACTTTTCTTCTGACAATCTAAGCAAAGTATTTGGAACATACTTTGGAAAAATCTATTGCCCAACTCTTTCTGATACTAACCAGATGTCTGAGGTTTTTTTAAAAAAAAGATATGCACAAGTATCTTTTCACTTGACCATCAGGAACTATTTGCTCAGAGAGTCGTGTGGTTAGTTTTTGCAGTTTTTTTCCAAATTTACTTATTGTGCCACTGCTTTCACATGTTTGTCAGGAATAGTGCACCTAAAACAATAAGCATATATTTTCTAAAGTTAGAAGTAAAACAGTCTTATAAGTAATAGAAACTGGATGAGTCAGAATGAAATACAGTCACTGCCTGCTTTTGACTTTTTTCCCTACAGTACTTATTATATGTACTGGTAGAAATTGTAAAAAGGTATATCAAGGGTTCTGGTTCTTTATCAGAAATAATTTTCATTTTCCAGTCAATGCATATCTTATTTCTTCCACCATTAATTCTACAATGTGGTCTCAATTAGATCGGTAGAAGTGGGAAACAACCCATCCTGACCCAAATATTTCTGAATTAATAAATGCTCTTTATCAATCTGTTATACAGATTAATGCACCACAACTTGCAGGATGATTAAAATGACCCTTTGTTATGGGAATCAGCAGGACCATAGAATTTAATTGCCAAAAAGTTCAATGTCATCTGGCACCTATCCTTTAATCTGTTAATGCTGCTGAATGTGACTACAGTCTTGGGATGTTAAAAGTGGGTGGTAATACTAAATCAGTTTTCCATTACTGGATGGGTCTTGCTGTCAGAGTTTTACTGTTTAACTGTATTTGATGTCACCTAGGACTATGAGCATGAGCTGATGGCATTTATAATCCAAGTTTTTTTAAAGGAAAGAAGTTAATAGATCAAAGCAAGTCATCTCTGCAATTGAATCAAATGAGATGATCACGCAAATGAAACTGGTCAAGAGGAAACACAGGCTTCAATCAGTTAGTCAGCAGTAACAAAAACTATGCCTTCCTTTGAACAGTTGTTTTTAATCTTCCGATTAAGGATTCTCCTTGCTGTATATACACTTCTTTGCCTTTTCTGATCAGAAAACAGACTAAAGACTGAAAGACCCTGTTTCTATTTTGAAAGCTTTCTACAGCAGTGTTAGTTTGGTGTAAGATCTTTATTTTCCTTACATTTTGGTGCAAACATTGAAATTGATATCCATTTTGTCAATGGGATGAGAAAAAAAAAAGCCTTGTGATTGCTTGCAGATTATCATTACTTCCCAGTGATTGTATATGGGGAAGCATATGATGAAGCATCTACATAACATAAAACTCTGGAATCCACCAAAAAGAAAGGGAAAAATAGACAGGATCTAGCCAAAAGATCTAGTGATCAGGAGTAAAGAAACTGATCTCTGGTCTTTGAATTACATGTACAAATTACCATAGCATCTGAATGAGATCTAAAATCCTAGCCAGATGCAACAATAACAACACCACCATCTGCCTTTTGTATGGGGCTTTCATATGGGGCTCTCAAAAGAATTTTACAATGATAAATATTAGTATTATTCCAAATTTACAGATTGAAGGAAGAAAGACAAGTTTGCATGAGCTGACCAATTTGCATGAGCTATATTGTCTTTCAGTAAAACAAAAGACAGGACTGAATGCTGACACTGTACTTCTTGGAATTATTGTTATAACAATTACATAATTAATTGATTTCTAGTATTACTAGTCTTATTTCTAAAATGAAGGTATTTTCCACCCTTTGGTCATTTATAGTGTCATTTATAGTGTCAAATGATGACACAATGTTGCTCTTTCCTAATTCATTTATTTCTCAGCACAAGCTGCAGTAGAATGGAGACTACTGTGTAAGTTTTCTAACCAGAAACATTACAGTATGTGAGAATCAGGTAAAAACATGACAAGAAGGTCAAATGTTAAATTGCAGTGCACATTGCAATTTAGCATTTGTTACAGGCTTTGTAAACACCCCACTAATGAACCAGATCTTTACTACAGTTCATATCATTGGCGATTAAGCTTTTGGTGACAACTCATTTCACCTCCTGCACTTTTGCATTATGCTTTACAATAGAAAAAGAATAAAATATTAATGCCAACAAAGATCAGACACTTTTGTTTCAGTCCCCACAGGCTAATTTGAATATAAATTTTAAATATCCCAACAACCACAACTTCTAAAACTGGTGAGTTAATCACATACCACTAATAAGATTGTTTCTTTAATAAAGGAGAAGACGACATCAAAAACATACAGTACCTCATCTAGTTCCATTTCATCTGGACTCTCCCATGGTTTGATAAACTTTCCACGAGACCTCTTCAAAGGCACAATAACTATGTAATAACCTCTGTAAAGAAAACAGTTGGACAAAAGTGAAGTTGAAGGAAAAGGAGTAGATAAATTGATGGAGTAGGTATCTGTTCAGAGGAGCTTAAGAGAACAGTGGTATGTTGAGAGCAAACCTTCTCATATTATGTCACTGCAGCCTTCCAAACATAATTGTAAAGATTCACACTCTTGAAACCATGTTCAGTGTAAAACATTTGATAAACAAATAGTACTAATTACCTGTCTTTTCATGTATACATATAAATATGTGTAAGAAACTTTAATTGCAATGTTCCAAAATGCCTACATGTTTGACTGTAGTTTATTATTTCATGTAAAATACAAGAGCCATGAGATATTTGTCCCCTGCCACTATCACACCAGAAAAAAAATCCCAAACCCCTAAATTGAAACACATTACCATATATTTAAACCTCAATTATCACTCCATCTTCCCTCATTTTCACATATAATCAGAAAAATAGGTTAACAAAATATGTTTGTTGATGCCAATACTATTATAAACAGAAAATAAAGGAGACAGAGCATACACTCCACCCACATGCTCTTTACTTTTGAGTATCAATCACCATCAGCTTTACCTACTTCAGTATTCTGTTCACAGTCATAGACAAGAGAGCTTGATATATGCTCTCTTTACAGCTAGGATTTGAAAATTACACATATCAGTTTTCCTCAGAAACACTTTCCTGAAAATATCTTCCTCCTTCTCCCCATGGTCACTAGTAAATTATACTTTCTAGTATAATTAGAGATATGGCACCTTCCTCGCTTCCTTCACAAAGTCTGGATACATGTCAGGCAGATCCATTATTTCACATTAGTGTGAGGAAAACAGTAGAATCACAACAGCAGGACATCCAGGATGGTATAATATACCTCTCCTTGATAAACATACTTGTCAAAAAGTCAAGCAGACTCCATCTCAGAGGATAGGAAAAGAAGCTGCTCTCCTCCTCTTCCAGTAACAACAGAGCTTATTAAGAAGGTGTCTCTGTCTCTCCATTATGGAAGATAATTTTAGTGTCTCATGGACCATCTTCGTCTCTTCCAGTCTGCCATTTTTTACAGCCTACTCAATCTTTTTCAGCACTGACTATTCATTTTACTCACGCAATGTAGTTGAAAAACTTAAAGTAATTAACAAAACAGCATCTGCAGAAAAGGACTTGCATTACAACTGATCAAAAACTATCTTAGTCTAAACTGACTCTATAAACTATCTTTCTTCCATACCAGTGCACACCGGTGGTCCATTTTAATGGTTTCTTCTTAGTTAAAGCTTCTTCCCATTCAAGAAATGTAACAAAACTTTGCACTTTTAACTACTGTAGTAAATACACATATTTTTAAGTTCTTGTGTTAAGAAATTTGAGAAGTTTCTCTGTGGAAATGTTGAGCTCCAACAGAGGTGCTGGAAACAAGAAGTGGTGGCCACAGATTTTTAACTGCTGCTCACTTGCTATATTTCAGTATATAAATTTAACATCTGCAGCATGCATTCTTATAGTAACAATATGATAAATCATGTTTTACACTGATGTTCTTATTCATAACTAGTAAAGCTGGTTGAACCCAGATTTTAAACCTGAGTATGTCTTTTAAAAATTCTTTGGTTATATGCATAATAAATCCTAGTAAATGCTGATTTATCTATGTATACAATAATTACATCCTACATATCTTTTCTTATAACACATGCCTAAGAATAAAGACTAAAAGCAATTGAGAATAGGCCCCTATATGTCTTTCAGACATCAAAAGATACATCTGCTTGATGAGCTGCACAGCAATCTTTTACTTACACTTTTTTTCCCCTTCTTTTTCTTTTTGCTTTTTAAGCTGAGAGAGTGTTCATACTTTTTTTCAATCAGGGAACATCCAGCATGTAAATGTTACTTTCACACTCTTTCACATTTTCTTCATGCATGCCTCCCACTCATAACTTTGATTATCCACTAAGACTTTCAGCACATACAGAGTATTTTAAAGCTGAAAGTGTAAGTACATCAACAGCAAGCAGAAAATGAAACTGTTCACATAAATATACAGTCCTGCAAATTGTAAAGGGCAACAAAGTTCTGTTATCTCTAGCTAACTTCAGAAAATGCAGCATCTCTTGAAAAACATGTTTTATTATTTGCTTTATTATTTTCTTGTTTGTTTTGAGGGGTTTTTTTTGGTGTTGTCATGGATTTAACCCAGCTGTCAGCCAAACATCACACAACTGCTCACTCACCCTTCCCCACCTGGGGGATGAGGGAAAGAATTGGAGGGGTAAAGGTAAGGAAACTTGTAGGTGGAGATAAAAAAACGTTTAAAAATTGTAATAAAAATAAAACAATAATAATAATGATAGAAAACACAAATGGGTAATGCACAATTCAATTTCTCACCACCCGCTGACCGATGCCCAGCTCATTCCTGGTTAGTAATCCTGAAGAAGTTAAGATCCCCAAACCACAATCACAGAAGCAAGAGAGAGCCCTTCCTTCCCGGCCAACCCTCCTCTATATACTGAGCATAATGTTATATGATATAGAATATTTTATTGGCCAATTTGGTTCTGTTGCTCTGGCTGTGCTCCCTCCCAGCTTGTAATACCTGCACACAGGCAGGACACGGGAAGCTGAAAAGTCCTTGATTTCTTACCAACAACTGAAAACAACAGTGTATTATCAACATTCTTCTCATACCAAATCCTGTACTGAATGCAAAGCACAGCACTGTTCTAGCTTCTAAGAAGAAAAATTAACTCTATCCCAGCCGAGACCAGGACAGGGGGGAGGGTGAGAACTGGAGGGTTTACTTGGGTATTGCTTGAACTACTGAGTATTACAAAGGCCAAAATCTTCCATTAAACTCTGCTTTACCTAAGACTTTGCAAAGATAGAAGAGATTCAGAGAAATATGAACTGTCCTTTACACATAAAAATTGCTTTGAATTAGCCCAAAATACTACGGGACAATGAAGAAACTGCTCACTTGAGATGATGCCAGCAAAGAGACCCATTTTGCCTAGCATAAGTTGAGCTCTGCTCCAATTTCTATACTGTATCACCATCAAACATTGAAATAATGAAAATTATTTCTATCATCTTTAATAAATTACAAAGGCTCTTATAACATTACCCTCAATCTCATTAGTATTTACCTATAATTCATTAGAACAAACCATTAAGTGTTTCACCTTCTGTGTAATTAGTATTATTGAAATATTCTCGGTGCTTCATAGTAAGATAGATGATTGTCTCTGTAGCATATAACGTACCCACAGAGGAACAGCAACTGTAAATATGTCAACATAACTATTACACAAAATTGTTCTTCCCATACAAAGACTATAGATGCAATAATCTTACTTCTAGCATCAGGTAAGCTTTTTCTGTTCAGTATGTAGCTGCTTTGGTATACCTACTTCCAAGGGTTGTCAATCTTTTTTTTGTTTTGTTTTGTTTTTTTTTTCTATCTCAAGTCCGATCACATGTTCTTAGAAAATAGATATAGGAGGAGGAACATTAGTTGCAAAATTGGCAGTTGGACCCCATAGGTTTGATGTACCTTTCCTGATGTCACTTAGCCTCTTTCATTTATTTACACTACATGAAAGGAAGGGCATCAGCTCTTTATCCATTGCTATCTTCTGCTATTGTTTGACCAGCTACCCTGCACTTCTTTCTCTGTGTGAATGCTCTGCCTCATAAATCTTTTTTGACTCATTCCATCTTCAGTCTTCCTTAGCTGCATTGTTACTGACCGCATCTTACTCAACCTAATGATAATGGCTACATTTTTCAGTTTTTCATCCTTTTAATGTCTCAAATTCATTTTTTTCTTGACCTCACCTGCCTCAAAATCCTCAGTCAGCAATGAAAAAGGGGAGCAGCTTTCTACAAAGCTGTCAGTAAAAACTCACCAAGGAGAGGACAAGTTGAATCCCCAACAATATTTAATGACTTGCTCATTTTCTCCCCCATTTCCTTTACATTACACATGGGAACCTTATAGACCAACAAGAATCACTATAAGCAGAGCAATAACACTTATTGATTGTACCATGCTTCACGTTCTCTTGGAAATCCTTTATTGTCTAACCTTTCTAATCCCTGCTGACCATGTGCTGTCAGCTCTTTAGTCCTGTTTCTCCATAGCATCTTTCCCCCAAAATCTAAGTGACCTCTAGTAAAATCTCTGCCTTTTTTTTTTTTTTTTTTTTTTTTGCAAAATCTTCTGTTTTCTTTCTGGAATCAGTGAAGAGGACCTGAGATTTTTCTTTTAATAAAAAACTTCAGAATTAACTAATCTGAATTAATACAAGTGCAGTAAGAATTCTCCAAAAAACAAAACTCCACATAACTCTGGAATAACTGAGTCTGAGTACTTCAAGGTGCTGCAGCAGGGCATCTATCCATTGATGGGTTATCCATTCTTCTTGAGACAATGCATTGTTCAAAACACAACTGGCTTTCTTAATCCCTCTTTGCTATGGAAATCAGTGATGAAACACTGTAGTCTGAGAAACAGCTACAAACTGAAGGACAATCCTCCATATATATCGATCTAGATTTTACTCAGGTTTACATGCTTGGCTAAGTGACAAACTTATAGAATAGTTCCAGTTGAAAGGGACCTACAACAATTGTCTAGTCCAACTGCCTGACCACTTCAGGGTTGACTGAAAGTTAAAGCATGCTATTAACGACATCGTCCAAATGCTTCTTAAATGCTGACAGGCTTGGGGCATTGATCACCTCTTCAGGAAGCCCGTTCCAGCATTTGACCACCCTCTCTATAAAGAAATACTTCCTAATATCCAGTCTGAACCTCCCCTGATGCAGCTTGGAACCATCCTCATTAGTCTTATCACTGGATCCCAGCGAGAAGAGATCAGCACCTCCCTCTTCACTTCCCCTCCTCAAGAAGCTGCAGAGAGCAATGAGGTTGCCTCTCAGCCTCCTTTTCTCCAAACTAGACAAACCTTAGCTGCTTCTCATAGCACATGCCTTTCAACCCTTTCACCAGCTTTGTCGGTCCTCTGGACACATTCAAGTACCTTAACAACAGAATTTGGCATTTGTTCTTGTTAAATTTCATGCCATTGATAACTGCACAACGGTCCAATCTATCTAGATCCCTCTGCAAGGCCTCTTGTCCCTTGAGGGAGTCAACAGCACCTGACAGTTTAGTGCTGTCAAATATTAGTCCAATATTAGTCCAAACTCTAATGCAGAGTGCTGTACTCTCTGTACCAACCTGTTCCATCACTACAGCTCTAGATTTTATTAACAGTAAGAATAATCATCTTTCTGGAGATAAAAACAATGGTATGTCACTCACTTGATATTCTCATTTGAAGGTACTTCTGGAAGTTCCACAGTTATCATGCCGTCTAAGTTGGTCTTTCCAATGAAAACTGGCTTGGTGCGTAGCACGTCGGGTGCAGTCTTTGCTGTCACTCTGTGCTGAAGACCCCCGGCACTATTCCCTCTGTTTGTCAGCACAAATGAATATGATGTCTCTGGCTTCAAGTTAGTGATCAGCTTTTGAGTAGCACGTCCATCAACCTCTACCACCATTTTCCCATCATCATAAAGGATCTAAGTTAATATATAAATCGAAGGTCGTTTTGGTTACTAAGAGGAGGCAACTGATATTGTCACACTGAATTCAGGAACAAACTCAGATATAAATTTAAAATGAAAGTTTCTGGCCATTCTAGGCTGTAAGATAGTAATGAATTCACTACTGCAATTAAACTTCTCGCTTTCGGGGAAAAAAAAAAAGAATTACATTAATCTAAAGCAGTGTAAGCACTCCCAAAATCCAATTTCACTTATTCAACTTTAGTAGTTTTGCTTGAACCCAGCATTCATATCAAAGCACACTTGTTGTTAAAGATAGCTTGACTTTTTCACTCACACTCCTTATTTAGAAAGGGTTTTGCAACATTTAATTCATAAAATACTGCTCTTCACTTGACACTGCCTGAGATGACACAAGCGATGAAGAATGATGCATAAAAAATGCCAGCCAGACTGCAGGTTGCATTGAGTCTCTTTATCTGGCTAATGTAGTTAGTGCAGTAAGAGCTATATGCAAAAATGTGTTGTTTCACATGTGAGGAGACAAAAACCAAAACGGTAGTCAGTTACAGTCACTGCAGAATGACTAAAAAAAAGAAGAAAACTATTCTTTACTTTCACTGTTTCCTCTAAGATATTGTAGCAATGAACTACCAATTAGCAAGGTGTTCATACCATGCATAATAACCAGTATGAGCTTGACCTGGAAATACTGGAAAGCTCATATTGCCAAATGACTGAATTGAGCAGCTTGGGTCAATGTTGCTGATTAGTTTGCATTCTTAAATACAGCAATACCAAAAAAATCCACATGTTTAGTAAGCTACTTAACCAGGTGAATGACATCCTCTAGTTTCTGTATTTTCTCTCGTACAAATGGAAAGTAACTTACTTTGAAAGGCAAGGCTGAATTGTAATTTTCTGGAATTTCCCAGGAGAGCAAAACAGAAGTCTTCATTACTGCTTTAACATGAAAATTTTTTGCAAACACTGCTGGAAAAAAAGAAACAATGTCTATAAACAACATCTTGGAGCTTAGATCTTGCCATATTTCCACTGCTACCTGGGAGTATTAGTTTTCATTTAGGTCAAAAACCAACAAGGATTTAATTCTCCTACCTGTTTGCTCATATTTAAGTATCACATTTTAACTCATTCTCACTCTTACTGACAACCCAACAGGTACATTTTCCTTACCTGAAAAAATTGTGAAGACGTTAGCCAGAACTTGCTTGGCAAGGGACAACTGAATTCTAAGGCATCCAAAACATATTAAGATTTATATACTTTACCTTTTGTGTTTGATGAACCTATTTTTATGAATGGGCTGGTCAGTTTTATTTATAGCTGCAAAAACACTGATATCCAAAGACCGATACTCCTTTAAAGGTCAACGCCATAAGCAGACAAATCCTACCTTGATCCACGGGTAGTGTCCTGAACTGGACACTTGGACTATATGGACCAGGCCCTTTGCTTGTGTGGGCACGTACTTTTACATCATATGTGGTATCTGGTTTTAAGCCAGAAAGTGTCATAGTGGTATCAGCAGGAACAACAGGGAGTTCAACTGGCTGGTAAGCAACATTGATATCTCTGTACAAGATGGTATATTTGGTGATAATGCCATTTCTCTCTGCCAAGAGTGGCAGCTGCCAAGTTAATTGAACTGATGTAGAAGTAGAACTTTCCGAGTGGAGATTTTGGGGAAATCCACTGGGTACCTCTTCAGGAACAGAAATCTCTTTAACCATCTCCTCCCCAAAGCCCACTTTATTTCTAGCTGAGAGCCTGAAGACGTAAGAAGCTCCTTTGTGAATATCTGTGGCTGTGAAGTGATCTTCCTTCTCTGAGAACTCCATGGTTGTAAATGTATCCACATCTTTGCGACCAAACTTCAGGCGATAACCCTGCAGCGGGCCAAAAGTGTCCACGGGAGGGTGCCACTGAATTAGAGCCGTGTTCATCTGTGTGTGGCTAATCACAAGCCGAGGTTTGCCTGGAACTGTAGCACAATGTTATTTAAAGATGATAAATACAAACAGAATTGCATGTACAATTCTTGAGGCTAGTTTTAGCAGGAATAGGGATAAATTTTCTCTTCCCTCACTCTTAGTTCCATAAATTACTCTCTTATGGAAGAAATAATTGAGTCATATGGTACAATGAACTACGATAGGAAAGCCATTTACTGTTTGTTGTCTTCTTCCCTTACTATTATTTCTAAATACAGAGAACATTCAGAGGCACAGGACTTAGGAACACAAGTCAAGAAATAAATCTTCCAACAGACATCTTATGAATGGTTCTGTCTCACTTACAAATCCTTGCTTGCAAAAAAAGAGTATTGTCAAAAGTATTCATTAATTTAATCCAAGGCATATTTCTGCTATTCCTGTAAATGGAAAAATAATTAATGATAATAGTAACAGTAGTAGTACTAGTAGTAATAATGGAGAAATTGCAAGTTTCTAGATGTGTCTAACGTAACTTTTGCCACTGATAGGTAAAATGTGGTAGAGGGAAGTCAGACCAACCTTGTCATCAACAACCATTACTATGTATGGTAGAACGCTATCATTCCACCTTGCATACACAAATCACCTCCAACATGGGCTGTTTCAACTTGGAGTGGTAGCACAGTTTGGAATTTAATTTCTTGCTTGTCCTGCCTTATCACATATGATTTTGTTTCCAGCATAGTCTTTGAGCATGTGAACTGGATTTCTTCCAAAGAAGACTAAATTGGAAGCTCTTCTTAAACTGCACACCAGATACACTGAAATCCTTAATTGGGACCTATTGGTCCAAACTGATGATTTGTCATTCAGAGAAGTTGTGACGGTGTGGTGAGTGCTGTGAAGCTGTGATAAGTGTGGTGAGGACATTCAGTCTACAGGACTGAATCAGCCCTAATCGAGGGAGAAATCCCATCATGAAATTTATATTGTGTACATTTTTGGAGCCCTGATATCAATTCTCTCATTTACTGTGTCTAATTAATTTATATATTTATTTTTATTTATTAATTTATTCATATTCATTTATATACATATATATTTAATTTACATTTTCATTAATATTTCTATTCCAAATAGTCTGTTTCTATTACAATGACTTATTTGATAATGAAGCATAGCCATAAGTATTTAGAAATTTCATGTTCATTGTGTATCAATGCCTGACAGGTCATGAGACTAGAATAGTTTTGGGAGTAGTAATGCCATGATAACATAGTCTTCCATGAAGACTAATTAGCTCCATCCGCATTCAAAGCTTTCCCACATGAATGTAACTGCTGCACTGTGAGCTCTGGTTCCTGAATTTAAACACTTCAATGGATTTTATTACTTATCTTCAGTTCTCAGGCACCCAGCAAATCAGATTCTTATTGTCAGAAGTTCTGACTATCATTCCATAATGAATTAGGAATAAGAAGGAGGAATGGCATGGCTTGACGAAAATTCTGCATTTAATATGCTCCTTCCTCATTATATCTGTCGTAAGTCATGACACTGCTTCTAATTGTGTAAGAATTATAGCTAGTTTTTATATAAATTTTCCAAATATCCTTCTTTTTAAATGTCTAGTTCACCTACAAGTATTATTCCCAGGAATTTTGTAAGTTTTTTCCTACACTTTCTTCTGCATAAAGAATATCTCTTCTCTGACTTTCTGCTGCATAAAGAATATCTCTGACTTCCTCATTGATTGTTACAAGCCTTTATGGAACAAAGAAAAGGCTGTGAAGGCCTTTTGCAGGCCATATTTTTCTCTACATTATAACTATTACTGAAGCCAATGGGGCATATGAAAGAGAAGAGTCCACACAAATAGAATAATAACTCCTTCAGCTTTCTAGAGGAGAGACTGCTGGAAGGTGTCACTAAATTATTTTTGTGATAAATTGCTTTTTTTCCTTGTGGCAGACCTCACAGTTAGAACTTTTTTAACCTTTGTGCTAACTACAGAGAAAGAAAGAAATTACTACTTGCTTTTGATCAGAACAGGGGAATTAATAAAATACCTTGTGATTAAAATGGTGATTAAAATGAATAAAAATGGTCACTTTTTTTTTTTTTTTTTTTTTTTTAATATGGAGCCTATCTGGTTTTGCGAAGTGTATGAATTTCCTTTTTGTTAACACACAAATATTGATAGAAAATGTTTTTCTCTCTTTTTATTTCCAGATAGCTTTCAGTTAACATTTCTTTCAGTGTGACCACTTATGAATATTACAGTCTTGTGGGACAAATGGTACGATTCTGTGCCATCCTATATAAAGTAGCATCATGGAATAGCTCTATCTAGAAACTTCTGATAATAATACCTGAATTTGCCATGAGCCCAAATGAAGCGAAATTGCCTATGAAAAAAAATATTCTCTGATCTAGTGAAATCCACCTCTGTTACTACACAACAAGATGTTCCTCACACATTGGTTTGCAGCAGTCATTACACCAAAGAGTTGTAATGGCATGCCATTACTAGTAGAAGCTCAAGCAAGCTGCCTTTGCCAAATCACTCAAAGTAATTTGCTTCTGTTAGGTGTTATACAGTACACCACTGTTTTAATGCACATTTTCTCCTCTTAGATGAAATCTGTATTTCAAGAGTGCTGTCCAGCATGGAGCGTAAATTCAAAATAATGGACAAGCTGTCATGCTATGCGATTCTTCAACTACTACAGAAATTAAAGGTCTGATTAAATTATCCATAAAAATTGTATGATATCACTGACTAGTAAGTCTTAATTTTTATCAAAGTCTTGTTAATCACATAATTTGTAACTCCTGCCCCAAGTAATTTAAAATTTTCAAACACTTTGACTTGGAAATGTTCAGTAACATTTCTTCTTCCATCTGATTTCAAAACCTAGAAAAGGAAACTGAATATGACAGAAACACTGTGGAGTGAAAATATTAACTGCATTCAGTGAGTTCACTAATAACTGAAGTTACCGTACTTCAGGCTCAGTTACATTTAGTGAATGTTTCCTGTCTAAAAATGTAAATGATGTTTTTATATCACTAACCGGACACAGATGAATAGTTAACTTATCATTTGAATAACTTATGAATAGTTAGCTTCTCCAGTAAACATTTAGACATTTATTCCCCTTTCATATCTCTTATGGATATAATCTCACTCATTCTAATACAGCTGCATGTGACTTAAACCTTTAAAAATTAGACTAGAAAGTCAGACCCTTCATTTGCTTTATTGTAGTATTTGAATAGCACCCTTTTAGGAAAAAATCAAATGAAAACTCTCAGAGAATAAGCGGGTGTATTTCAGACCTATAAGCCCCTGGTATTAATGCATCATTTCTTCATTCTATTCTCATAGAAAGACAGTGAGCTGGAAACTCTTGGTAATGACTGTATTTATTGTCTCCTTTTTCAAAAACCTGCATATGAATTTTCCTTACAAACAGAGCTCAACCACAGAAAGCTGTAACAGCAAGTGAAGAGGTGTTCATACAACCTGGAATGTAGGAAGGAGCAAAATGGTAACTAGCTGTTCTCCTAGAGACCAGGAACAAACATTACTTGTTCACAGGGTGAAGCAAACAGCAAGAACAGTGTAGTATGTATCATTTACAGGCATGACTCTGATTCTCAATCGCTCTTCAGTCACTCAGGGTTTTATGGGACATAGGATTTGTTTGACTTTCTAAAGTAGAAGCATCTTGGAAGAGTGAAACATGAATAGTCAATAAGGACTAAATGCACAGAAGCTTTAAGTTTTGCAAGCAGGTTTGCATAGCCTGTGTTTATATGTAGAAACTTACCAAATCATAATCTATATAGTTGTGTTTATTTGAACTGGGAACCGAACTTTAAAAAGAATAATGGATCAACTGTCTTTTTTCTTAAATCAATTTCAAATGCAAGCGGGAAGTATATATCTTTTTTTTTTCTGAGACCATGAGAATTCAGGAAAGATAAGTTGGAGGGTAAGTTTCAGCGTCAGTCAAGAGTAATGACTAGATGGTACCCTAAAATCTGAAATGAAACAATATGACATGTCTAGCCACCAATATTTTTCCAAGGAAGCTGCTGAGACAAGGATATAGATGTTTCTGATTTTAGTACAAGATGTGCTTTACTTTCAGTGATTGTTTTAAAAATTCAGTCAATCAGTATAAATGCAAGTACATATGCCTTTTGGACCTTATATATTAGCATAAACAATACATTGTTAATAAGAGAGCTTGTAACAGTGCTACAAAGGTTTTCATGTGATTGTAATGAAATATCCTTAATGGCTACACTAAAGAACCCAGAAAATGAACACCTACAGGCTGTGAACACCTGTAAGTGAACAGCACACTAGGGCTGTGGTGGCATCACTTGGTTAAGCTGTACCACAGTGAACCATTTAAATTTAAAAACCAGTTGAATTGGTCATGCAGTCAGATACCCACCATCTAGTACCACCTGCAATCACATGTAGACTGAACACAGCAGCATGCTATATTTTGCCCCAGTTTATGCCTCAAATTGCCACTGAAGCAATATGGGTTTCACAGGCTGGACTTTCGTTCCATTTTATAATTCTCTGCTATAATAATCACATTTTTCTGAGATAAGTTGTGACTGTCATACAGATAGGTTCTTTCAATGTTCTTACTGACAGGTAGCAGCATTGCTGCTCTCACAAAGATCAGGAAAGGCCTTCACAAGTTTTTCAAATATCCTTCTCAGCTCTGAACTTCTATTTTTTCCTCTCTAAGAAGACACCAATCAGAATGGAAGAACTACTAGGAAGTATGAAGTTAAGTATTAGATTTTGGCTGCACCCTGAACTGAGAAAGAGACAAAGGAGGATACTGGTTCTATCTAAATAATGAAGGGCCAAATACTGAAAAAGAAAACTGTATGCTCTATAAACACTTTCAACACAACAGCTGACTTCAAAATAGTAGGAGCAAAACACTAGCAGGTAAAGTCAAAGTATTTATTCAGACATTAATGGGTATATGAGTATTACCTGCACCAGTAGTAGATACAAGTTTGGGCTTGCTGCGTGCTCCATCACCTTTTGTTGTATAGGCTGTCACAGTGAAGGAGTATGTAGTTTCAGGCTGAAGACCAGAAATTATCATTTCCTAAGATGAAATAAAATAAGAACAATTTATTAAAAATAGATTGTTTTCCAGGAGAGCACAGAATCCTTTAGACACCCCCTGTATATTACATATGGTGTGCATGCTTTTGTGCTACTGGCAGTGATAGCAAGCATTTGAGAGCACCAACAGACTGTTCTGTGTAAAACAGTTCATAATGTAAGATGTTTCACTCACTTAAGCAATAGAAGACAGCACACCTCTAAATAGCATGCCTTAGGTAGTTTAAGGCACAAGGCCAAAGGCTTAGTGGTACGAACAGTGAATAAAGCCTTCTGAAACACCTTGCCTGAGTAATACTATTGATATTGTGAAATATGTGAACATGTAGATATTTACAGGACATCAGTGATATAGTTATAAAATGCCTAGTAAGAAGAGTGCTGCACTTGTATCCATACTTTGTAAGTAATGAAGATTTAGCTGAACAAGAAAGCCTTGTTACTTTCATAACATTTTCATTTCAGCCTGTGTCACTGGTTGGATTGTGCATCTAAATATCTCTAAGGACTTCAGAAACAACACGTTCTTCAGGTTTAAACAAACTACCTAAAACACCATTAAAAATCTGGTGAAAAAATAAATCTGATGGCCCTCAAACAAATGACAGCAGCTACAAAACAAGTAGCTTTTCATCCAGTACAAGTGAATGTGAGTAAGATCAAACTGTAAGTGTCAAAGCAAGGGGAACCTTTTTACAGATGTGCGTGCACATACATGTATACACACGCAGAAGATGGTGTAAGAGCCAGCCACCTAAACCAAACTAAACTTATGTTATGCTAAAAGGGTAGCCAGAGAAATTTAAGCCTTGACACTCATGACATAGGTAAGTTTTATATGCAAATATGAAAGGACAGTATTTGGAGGCAACTGACTGGCCCAAAGTTCACAACTTATCAGCTTCCAGTCTGTAACTACTGGACAACTCCTTTGCATTTTCATATGCCTGAATGGATTTACACTACAAAGTCACTGCTGCCAGAGAGATGGTGTATTTATGCAGAAAAAATAGCAAATGTGCAATCACACACCCCTCAGATGCAACAACCATAAAAGTTAATATAAAAATTATGGGTCAGACTATCCACAGTAAATGGACTTTTCAAGATAGTGGGTATGAGCTTAGTACAGATGTGATTAGATTTTAGCATTGTATTTACAGTCAGTTATTAGCAATACAGAAATAACACGCTAATTATCAGAATGAGTATGCAAAATAGCTCAAATAAAATAAAAACACCCCCGAGACTCTGTCTCAGAATTGAATTGACCCTAAAGGCCAAAATCAGTAAGACAGACTTCTCATCTTTCACAAGGAAACTGCACCTGATATTACAGAATAAAATTGAAAAAAGGGAAAAAAAAAATTGCCATCTTTTGAAACAGTGGTGAAGATACTGGCCTCATCTAAAACAAACAGTACTTCATGGTGTAAGAGATATGATTGCATGTAATGTTGTAATTTAAAATTGTGATTTGGATACAGCAAACACTATTACTTAGGCATAAACACTGCAGGGCATTTGTCTTTCCTGATAGCATGCAAAATACACTTATCAAATTACCAGAAAGAAAGCACAACTGACTTCAACTTTCAGCTACACAAAAAACATTAACCTTAAAATGAATACAGAAAAATCTGACTACTGCTACGCAACTCCGAACAACTTTTGTTTTATTTTTCTAACATGTTCTTGTAAAGTGGAAATTGTGAAGCAAAGTCAGTGACAGTCATAAAAAAGAAAACACAAAACAGTTCTGTACATATTGGCATCATGCTAAACCCCAGAACAAGCCAGACACAGTAACCTCCACTCTTCCTGCAAAAAGTAAAAAAAAACAAAAAAAAAACAAACAAAAAAAACCCAACAAAAACAACAGAAAAAATTGCCATAAGGGAAAAACTTTTGATGTTAGGAGCATGCATTTGTGCAAATGAGGAAGAAAAAAAAAAACAACCTCAAAAAAATAAAAGGAGTCTACAAGCAAACAAGCAAAAAGAAAATCCCAAACCCAACACACACTATTTTTCTGGCCAGTCAAAACCTACTCACATGTTCAGTAGTATCATCATATTCCCACTGATTGAGAGTAAAGAATGTTGGAAGGAAAAAAAAAGGAATGAAGAGATTTGTTGCCTGGTTGAGGTAATGTTTTCTTCTTAACAGTAAAATAAATATGAAAGATGTCTGGACAAGTTGAATTAATTGTGCAGAATCATGCAGAACTTGGTTAATTAAATCAGGCCAGGCATTTTTAATTCCATTTCTGCTCTCCCTAAAAAAAGCCACTTCTATTTCCTTGAAAGAAGAAGGGAGTGGTGAATCCTCTTGTACTATGTAGTAACATTTTATAGTGGATTAGGAAATTAGGAAAAGCTACCAAGGCAGAATTAAAGGCTACCTGCTTTATTTAATCATGTTACTAGTCTATATGCTTGACTTTACTAAATGAAATCAATGCCTTCTTTAAATTGATGACAGGATTTTTTAATCTTGAAACCTAACCATACTGATATTTTACCATCAAGGTCTTCATACCTGCACAAGCCCTGATCACATGTGTCATAGAAGTATAACAGGCAGGAAGGAGTGGCGGGAGGAGAAAGGCGGTGACTATGCAGAGTGAACCGATCACAAACAGGCAGGTCAAAGCCAAACTTGGCAAAAAAAGAAATATAATTTTTTCTTTTATGATATTTATGTTCCAGTATCTCTTCTAGTCTCCTGTTTCTGATTTAGTGTTTAAAACTATTTTAAAATACTACCACTCAGAGGTTGAAAGTGAAAATCTGTGCAAGTAAAAAGAGAACCAAAGTGCAAAAGCATCTCCTCTCCCTTTTCCCTCTCCCTTCCAACCTCCCCATCTGTTTCCATCTTTCTCTCCACTGAATTTAAGCTGTAAGAACACCATGTTTTGCAAAATAGGTAAGTACATATGGACAGATAGCCAGACTAGCAGGTAAAACTGTAGCAAAAACCTCCAGGAATAGAGACAATACTTTGAGAACAGGGTCATCAGCAAAATTCCGGTGTAGGAGACCTGTTCTCAAAAAAGATATCTGAAGAGCTGAAATTTACAACTAAGACCGGAAGAAGAAACAGAAGAAGCCAAACCCATTTATTTGTTCACATAAAATGCTTAAGAGGCAAATTTAACCCTTTACTGTCTGTTAGGTTGGTAAATTCTTATTGTTTCCAGTCATTCCAGCCATAAATAGAGAGCTAGCATGAGAGGTGTGCACTTGATAGTAGTTTCAATGTAGGATGATTCCTCCAGTACCAGGAACTTTGGGAATCTTCAGTTTTACAGAACACTAGTGTATCCCAATCAGTAAAATCTTGGTTTTAGAAGCTTTTTAAACTTGATGTGATCAGGCTTTTGTTTTTATCATGTCACATAATTTATAAAACAGACAGGAAATTTTGCAATGTAAGTAAGCTCATTTTATTTGCACAGTTAATGATATGAACAATAAGAAGCATAAATACCTTGGTTATTTCTAAAGTTGCACTAATAAAGTAATTTCCTGTAAAACGTGTGGTGAGGTGCATACATGCCAATGACAGAAACACTGTAATAATGGGCCAACACAGGCTTTTAATGATTCGGGGTTCTCCACTGAAGAAACATCAGGTGGGTGGATCAGGCAGTGCACAGCTTGCTACATTGACTGTGACCTTGCTCAGAACTCCCTGATGCATTAAAACTTCAGGGCATAGGTATAGGGTGAAGTCTCTAGGTTTAAGGGAGACAGCAGAATGACACAGCTTAGTATTTATTGGCACACCTATACAGAAAAGGGTGCCTGGGTTTGGCCCAAGAACCTTTAAGCATAAGCATTGTGAAAAAAAAGTTGTTAAAATAGAGATAAAAAATGTTAGCTGGTAGGCTGAAATATAGAAAGAAAAAAAAAAGGCAGTTCTGGATAGCTCTCTGGTACATGAAATGTTTTCACTGTAACCTAGAAGAGAAGATAAAATGCCCTAATTACCTGTGCATCAGCCAGCATGATGTCCTTCAGCATGGGCTGACCCTTTGTCTCTCCATTTTCCATCCTCACGTAGTGGACCTGATATCCTCGGATCTGACCATGCTGCTTATTGGGTACAGGTGAGCGCCATGACACTTTAACAGCAGTAGAGTTGACAGCCTCTACCTCGACTTTGCGAGGAGGACCACTAGGAACTGGAACAACATCATTGGACAGAAGAGAATTACAGGCATCTGTCCCACCCATGTCTTTCGCTTTTTTTTAAAAGAGCAGACTCACTATGTTTTCTTTGAAGAATACAAATTGTTCAACAAATTAAAATGCTCAATCAATCTGCTCTACCTGTCAGTGAAAAGATCAAAAAACATGACTGATGCAAAAAATGGAAGAAAAAAGAGTATTAGAGAAATAGAAAAACATGTAAAAATGTACAAAAGCCAAGGAAGATGCTTTGAGATTCAAAGCATTATAGTACAAAGAGATTTTTTAATCATTGAAATAATAATAATAATAATAATAATAAAAACACAAAAGATTTCAAAAAAAGTTTCCCTTGTTTTTGTTTCCTAATGTCTTTGTTTTGGTTTGGTTTTTTTTTGTAGTATAAAAAGGAGGCTGATAATAGGGCTGTCTTCTGTCACTTTCAAGCATGGAAGAAAAGAAAATGTGTGGAGCATCAGTTTTCCAATATCAAAAACTCAAAAAAAACCCAACCCAAAAAAACCCAAATCAAAAAGCACAGCATGGTACAAGAAAGCAGTTAAAAAAAACCCCAAACAACAAAAACAAAACCTGAAAAAAGGTTCACAGACATAAGTGTTTAAAAATAACAATGACTGTAAAATCAAGGAAAAGGCAGAAAGATTTTCCTCTGAGAGTTATTTTTATGTTAAAGGAGGAGCAAGAAGGATACGTATGGGTTCAAAGGGGCAGCAGATTCATGTCACTCACAAAAAGGTACTTTCTGTTAAAAAAAAGAAAAATACCAAATATAAAAATGGTGTGGAAAAGACAAGTCTTTGATTAAAAAACTCAAAGGGTGATAATATCTGTGTTTTGGGAAAAATCAGGAGCAGAAAATATATTGTTAGCCTATACAAAAGACAGCAGATCAACAGAGAGTCATAGAGGCGCAAACTGATGTAGTGGAGGCAACATACCATCTTCATCTGTCCGAATCAATACTGCTAAGCTCTCTGGGCCAGGTCCAACATCAGTGTGGGCAGTCACAGAGATCCGGTATTCAGTCCATTTTTCCAGCTGTTCCAAAAGGTATTGGGTACTGTCCGAGGAAATTCCCAAAATTTCATGGGGCTTGACATCTTCTCCATCAATCCCAATGTACTTGATGGAGTATTCAGTGATAATGCCATTCTGTTTTTCCACCGGTGGAGGTTTCCAACTTACCAAAATGCTAGTGGAGCTGGGGCTTGTGCAACTAATGTCTTGAGGAGGAGCTGATGGCTCTAATTTCAGTAGTGGGTTAAAGGAGGATTTGAGTGAAAGGATAGGAGTGATTGAAAAAATGAACAAAAGAAAAAATAAAAATAAATAAAAGACAACCAAATGAAAATAATAAAACAAAAAAAGTAGAAACTTAAAAAAGCAAAACATCAGATATGCACCTTGGCTTATTAACATGAGGAAACTGAAAATGAATAGACCAACTAAATGGTGAAAAAGGATGTAGGGGAAATACATGAAAATGAAACCTCAAAATAATATTACCTACCTGTAATTAAAATTCTTCTTGAAATAAAACAAAAACGTGACACTTCTATGACTACTGATCTAGCTTTATAATCATCGCAATTAGTGCAAGCTGTAATATTTTAAATGACACATGACATGTATTTACTTGCAAATTTGAACATATCCCCTTAAGTGCGTTTACTTCCTTTGAGAAAAATTCTGTTTTTAAAGAACTCCTAAAAACTTGCAATAATTGCTAGAAATTGCTCCATGAATTGCCATTTTTGTAGCCTCCCCACTCTCATACACATATTATTTTTTCAAGTTTTTTTTATAACTGAGTCTGCCTGGCACAAGTCAACCGTAAATTAGGTTTAAATGGAAAGCATTTGCTGGAACATTTATTGTAGCCAACATACTAGGAGCATGCAGTCAATCGCAGATGAAGAAAGTCTTAGTCAAAGATTTACCTACCAGGAAAAAGTGACAGGCTTGTTGATTCTGACTGTAACTTGTACTTACCCTAGATCAGCTGTCAGTTTTATTTTTTTAACTCCTCTTGGAGACACCTTTGCTAGCAAAGAATTAAATCCTACCAGTAATGTAGGTAATTCTATAGGAAAAAAAAAATCTACCCCCAAACACAGTGTCAAGAAAACAGGTATGCATTTTATAAAGAAAGTGTTCACAAGCTCAGCACATCAGAATGGTGAGAGATTCTGGCTTTGTTTTGTCTCTTGTCACCAGCACCAATCTTCCAGAGCAAAAGTGCTCACCTTGACTCATTTGTACTCAAAGGAGTCTGTTAACATATTTACCTTTTCCAGGCTCCAGAGCATTTAAGCATGTATGTCATTCCATTGCTTTCAGTGAGGCAATTCAAGTAACTGAAAGTTAGGTATGCATTTATGCACTTAAATGCACTTTGACTAAGCCTACTGAGATCATTCAGGGCACCAAAAAAGGGGCCATAGATCAAATTCACTGGCACAAGTAGTGGACATGGTGTCCATCCATTTCTGTCTTCTCTTTTGTAAGGAAAACATAAATTTTGGGTGCAAGATCTTTACAGTGGCTTTTTGTTTGTTGTGGTTTTATTTTTTTTTCCTTCTACTTTCTTCCCATTTCTTAAGGAAAAAAAGAAACAAATGGATTTCTGGTATTTACACTAGGCACAACAAACAAAATTAAAGGAACAGAGAAGTCTTATGACCCTGCTGTGACTTATTGCATTTACACATGTATCTTTTGGTTCCCTACAGCCCTTCTACAGGGATCAATGGCTTTTTTACTCATTATGGTATGCTTCTCCTCTGAAGGGAAAACAGGAGGGAATATCCCAGCATTTCAACTAATTAGAGGTGGATGGGGGGACAGATGAGAATTATCACATTTGTTTGAGTTTTTTTAGGCTAATTCAGTAATCAAGCACTCAAAACATGTTCGTCCCCTTCTACCATCAACTTGTGCAGGAAGTAAAATACAAGTAAAATGTCCCTTAAGGACCTTATATGTAAAGAAATAAATCCCTGTAGCATGTTTCTCTGAAACCAAGATGAAAGGCAGTAGTGTATTCTGGTGAATATTGTTAATAAACACATAGAATTTTATTAATTTTTAATCCATTATACTCTGAAAATGCAAAATATTGCACTTATGCAACTAAGGATAATCTGTAGGCTACTTGTGTTACTAGTTTTATTAATGCATGTAATTTTTTCTTAAAATACACAATTTTTGTATAAAAGATTTTGCAATCATTTCAGCAAAAAAACAGGGTCTGACCACTGAAGTCAACTGGATTTTCCTACTATCTGAAGATATGAAGCTGAAAAAAGCATAACATATTCTTATATTCAAGAAGGGATAAATGGCAATGTGCTTATATACGGAACATGCAACCTTGGCCCCTAGTTGTTTATTTTGTATGCACAGACTAAGCAATCTTCACCCAATATAAGAGAATAAGCATGTTAAATAGCTGAAATGACTCCCAGAATAAATACCTTTTTCTTCATCAAATTATTGATTCTAGATTACTAAATTTAAAACGTGTCTTGCCACTATTTCTAAAATATAATAATGTGTTATATAATAATCTTTTATGCTTCTTCCAAATGCCTTAGAAATGCTTCAGAAACACATTTAGCTTTGGTTAAAAGTCTGCAAGCACTGTATCTCCAGTCACACTAATTACCATTAAGATATAACACTAACAAATAATGATGGTGTAATCACATCTGTCATAACTGCAAATTAAAAAGCCTCATGTCAATCGAGAATCTGAATTTTCTGTTTTTAATAATATTACTTTAAGAAAAGGCCATTTAATTTAAAACAAATACAAATAGAATCACACTAAGTTTTTAAATGACACAGTGTAATGCAATGTAACTGTCACGAAAGTATAACTTATCGGGCAAGAGTAGCATTTCTGCACACCATCTCTGAACATCTGATTGTTTTCATTAAGTGTTAATTTAAATATTTTAAAATGTATATATAAATCCCTGGAAAATTTTTGCATCTTATTTGCACCCAAATATGATGAATTTCATGGCATTGTTTCCAGAGGCATCCAGTGAGAAAACAATTTTTCTACTGGTGTAAAAAATGAGCGAACGTCATAAAAAGGCAAGATTAAAAAAAAATTAACTTAAAATCAGAATTATTAGCTACTACAGAAGAACAGTTATGCGGAAATTTTTGGTACAGTCTGAAATATTCAACCTGACCCACTTTACAAATTTTTGTACTTCGGGGAGATGCTGCAGAAACAAGCTAGTATTACAAGAAATCTGCAGACTGGGCAGGTGGAATTTTACAGCTGGAGGAATGTTATTAATGTACATCTATTGCATGATTAACATTTTATCCTAATATAAAATAAAATATTATTATGTCAGCATAATATTGTCTTCTGAGACACTGGTTTACATTTTTTTTCTGAAACTACGTAAAAGCCACTCATATATTAAGTTGATCACAACACACCTACAAAAATACACATTTTAAGCATTCTTTTGCTGTATTAAGCAGCGTGAATGTTGTATTTTTATTATTTTGCCTTTTTCTCTGTTGCTGCCTCTCTGGGCTACTGAGATTAATCTCTTCGAGAAATACGAGACAAAGGAACAAAGTTAGCAAGGAAGGACACCTACTTGACTGCATGGTTCTTGCTGAGATTTCTGCTGTTGAAGCACCAAGGCCTTGCGGAGAACGTGCAGCTAGACGGAATAAGTACAAGCTGTTTGGCCTTAAGCCTTGCAGGCGATAAGATGTAGTAGGTTCAGTGGAAACCCGTTGCTAAAGGTAGGTAATAAGAGGATATCGTGATTAATATTCAGAGACTCTGAATTCTATATGTTGTCTGAAGAAGAAATGCTTTTATACTGAAGATAACCCCATTAAGGAAAATTTAAATTCAGGAAAATAAATCGGAACAAACCCAAAGTAAACCAAAACAAAAATGAATACATTGCTTTTGACAAACATGTATTAAGGAACAATATTTTTTAAAGTGAACAGCTTAATGGGTGAAACTCAGAGGCAGAAATATTGTTTGACTGTTTGAGGAAGTAACAGCTGTGTACAAAGTATAAAAGGCTTTTCAGACAACAACACATGAAAAAAGCCCTACCTACCATTACCTCTTATGACAGTAAACTACAGGGTTTTATAATGTGAGTAACCCTGGTTTTAACCTCATAGTTAAATTTGTGTTCAAAATATTAAGAAGCAAATTCTTCCAAAGGGTATCTTATTAAGCAGGGGCCTGCATCCTGTTTGGAGGTGAAATACGGATCTGGCCCCCTTCCACCAAATAAGCTTAAGCATTCACAGTATATGTGTGAAGCTGCCATAAACATAAACTCAGTTGAAGCATCAGCAATGAGTTGATGATGCAGGAGGAATCAATGAGGCTGACACTCTCCTGCTGCCTTCTGAGACTGCTGGCTTCTTTCTTTTGTGACACCTGGTAATATCACAAGTTTTCCATAACAGAAAAAGAGTTAATTTTAAAGTATATAGTACAAACATCACAGAGGCTCTCAAACTGAAAATTCTTTAAGAAATAATGGTGCAGAAAGAGTCCATACGTTTTTAGCTTTAGAAAAAAACCCTGTATTTTCTTCTCAAATATTATTGAAAGATTAGAGAAGCTTGAGAACTCTTTCATGGTGGGAAAAAGAAACAAAAATTCTCTAAGGCTGAAAATAGACTTCAAAGTCCAAATATAAGTGCAAAATATCTCAATGAGTCCATAACATGCCCCCAAACACTTTTGCTCCCAAGGCTTTGTAGAGGAACAGGCTTGGGGAGACATGATCAGTGTGTGAAACTGTATATGACTTCTGTGGATGACTCGTGAACAATAGCAAAGTTCCACTGACTGGTAACCGTCGACATCATTTTCTGCTGTTTACACACTCTCCGTCTATCACTAGCCTGACTGCTGTGTTTAACAAACTGTTAAACATCTAGGTGTTTATACTGAAGAAAGTTACTAATCCATTAATTCTAAACCATTGCAGTATTTTATGTCTGATTCATTAAAGAGTATTTAAAAGATATATAGTCTTTTCACTTACCTCCTCCCCATGCTCCCCATCTTTGTAAACCAGTTCATAGCTGGAGATGGTATCAGAGCGTGGAGGTGTCCAGGACAGTAATATGCTGGTTTCAGACTCAGGTTCTGCTTTGAAGTTCAATGGCTGACCAGGCACTAAAGAAAAAGTTGAGCAGTGTTGCCAATTGTTTATTTGGCTAGTTCAACACTTATCTTTCAAACCTTTTAAACTATAATCTGAATATTTCACTCAATATTACTTTTACTGAACTTACTGAACTTAAATTGATTAACTGTATTATGAAATAAATTAATCTAAGCTCAGAAAAAAGAGTAATGATATTTTTAATTCACACATTACTAATTATCAAGGATTTCAGATAAATGCTTCGCAGTGTAAGTAATACACACAGAACTGAAATGCAATTGAACAGAAGCCTGGTGATGAATATCAGCAATCTAATAACCTACATGTGAAATGGTGAATATACACATGTATATATTTGTATGTATATAGGGAAATGCTAGTGTCCCTTAAGACTGGCTGGACTAGTCAAGAAAAAGTGTTAAAACCATTACATGCATTTTGTAATCTGCAAATGGTTTGCTCAGCTCATAAATGATACTAAACACATCCTGCTCTTTAAGAAGACACCTAAATATTGAATGCTTTTGTAACCTGAAGAAGTTATAACCTACCAAAGAGATCTTCAACAATGTTCTTATTAGCTGACATATTTCTACCCTTTTAATGACTGGCATTTTTTACCAATATAGCTGAATTTCTAGTAACAACAATTTCTAATTGCAAGAACTAAAAATGCAACTTAGATTCCAGTAGTCAAGAACATTCCTGTTATGTCTTATGTAAAGGTCATAGAAATTATCCAGACTAAATGTTACCCTCATTTACTTCTGCAAATACATGGCAAATAATAAGCTTGACTGTGAAAAGACGGCAAAACATAACCTTGTCATTGGAATGTATACAATCATTTTGGCACCCAAGTTCTAAAACATTACTTTCAATTAATAGTGCTGTTGTTAAGGCATGAAACAGTCTTCCACAGAATTTCTAGCTTTTCAAGAATTGAATATGGCACGTTCTTATTTTTTAAGAAAAAAATGCGATGCACTTAGCACATACTGAGAACAGGTGTGACAAGTAGAATGTGACAATAATGATAATTTCAAAATAATTTTTCAGGGTAGAATTTTAGACAGATGTTTCTTCTGTACAGTAAAAGACTTAAAAACATCATGAAGCAAACAGTAAAAATAAGTTGTGATTGTAATTCTTATCTTCCCCAAGCTTCTACAGAATGTCACTCTGAGGATAACACTGCCCTCATGTATGCTGGTGCAGGTTTGATATCTAACCTTAAAGCAGACAGATAACCCGTCAACATGAGGTGCATACCCAAGCTCCAGTGTGGAGGTTGCAAGTCCCTACCATTCACCATTTTTTTTTTTTTTTTTTTTTTTTTTCAGAAACAGGACAAACTAGAAAAGCAAAGGTATGGAAGAATGTTGCCTATTTCTGGGGAAATGAGTGAGGGTGAACAGGAGACCAAGTCTCTTTACAGGAAGAAAAAAGGGTAAGAGTAATTAGCCGTTTTTCTAAAAGATATATGGTGTAAAAAGAGACCACATCCTCAGTACTGCGAAGTGCAAAAGAGAAAAGATCACAAAGCACAGGGAGAAATTACAGGAAATATCAACAAAATATTTTTGACAGAAATACTTCTAATTTTCAACAAAGTATTTTTGACAGAAATACTTCTAATTTAATCCTTTTAAATTTGAATGGATTTGAAATTAATAGGGAGAGAGTGGCATAACTGGATAATTCTTAAGTTTGAAACAGATTCTGAAATACCACTAGATCAGACTTTAACTTGGCAAATCTATAGTATAGTTGTATAAATGCATTTACTAGGTGAACAATACAACTTCTGAGGTTAGCTGCTTCAAAAGACTCCTGAGTAACAACCAGACAACAGCTGCAGATTTGCCTCCTGTTGAACATGTCTTAGAGTAGATGTGGAGCCCCACTGCAGGCTTGCCAAAACAAAATCTGGAGTATAGGCAGAAATTTCAAAGTGTTTATTTTGCTACAGGTTGTTCCAAATGTATCTCATGAAACTGAGGTGGGTACCTGGCTGTAGGCATTTTGTTTGCTTCATCTGACAAAGAGATAAAAACTGGTAAAACTGACCTGTGGAAAAAAATATTTGATTCAATGTGTATCAACGATAGTGAAAAAAATTTTTTGGCAAAGCAAATGAGCAGCACAGTTGGAGTTACAAAATCACTTTTGCCTGATCATGGAAGGTCAAACAGCAGCTTATGTTACCTGTGCCACGCTATCCATCTTGTGTTTGACATCTCTATCAATGACCTGGAGGAGGGGATGGAGGGCACATGCTCCAGGTTTGCAGATGACATCAAGCTGGAGGGGACCAGCTGACACACTCAAGGGCCAGGCTACTGTTAAGAGAGAGCTGGAAAGGGGCAAGGTACAGGCTGATAGTTCCCTATGAAGTTCAGCAAGCCCTGTCCCTGGAAGGCAGAGCCCTGTAAGGATGCAGGCTGGGGCTGATGGATAGAGGGAGCCACTGTGGGGGACAGCGCTGGGCCCTAGAGGGTAGTGAGCTGAGCTGGGGCCATCCATGTGCCCAGGTAGCAACAAGGGCCAGTGGTGCCTGGGGTGGTGTGAGCAGGAGACAGCCCTGACAGCCAGAATAGGGTAGGGACTGTCAGACCACATCTGGGTACTACATCTGGTTTTGGGCATCAGCAAGATGGCTCTGGGCTGGGGCCCTTGCCCTGCAAAGAGAGGCTGCAGGACCAGGGCTGGTTCAACTGGGAGAAGGGACAGCTTCGGAGGCACACAACAGCATCCCTGTCACTGATGGGAGGAATGGAGGATATGCAGCTGGGCTCTTCACAGGGGTGTGTGGCAGGAGAGCCAAAGGCAGCAGCACAAGCTGAAACATGAGAGGCTTAGGCTGGAGATAAGGGGAAACCTCTTCCCCATGATGACAGCCCAGCGGTGGGGCTGGGGCCCAGGGAGGTTGGACTAAATCCAGCCTTGGGGGGTTTTACACTGCAACTGGGTGAAGCCCTGAGCAGCCTGGTCTGACAACATGGCTGAGCTGGGCAGGGTCTGGGGCTGGAGACCTCCCTAGATCACCCTGGCAGCTTGAATTATCCTGTGATGCTATGATATATGCTTAACATATGAATACATGAATTGTAGAACACAGCCAGGCAGTAATAGTAAATGACTAGTCAAGTGAAGTGGTACCATATGAAGGCTGGTACCATCCATTATGATAAATAGGGCAGCAGATGGAGAAAGAAGGGTATTTCCCATCTCTCTGCACATTTTAAGACCATCATCCTCCAAGTATTCCTTTCAAAAAAATCCCTTTATGGTCTCAGGTCTGCAATTCTCTATCATTTTATAAGACAAGTTGATGGTTAATTAGACTTCCCCAGAAGTCCGTCAGCATAGTATCTTGCTTCAAAATCTAGTCTCCCCTCACATTTTCCAACCACAGTTAGGCAACTTAAAACTGAAAACACTGACAGAACAAAGATGTGACAAGGAAAACTGCATCGTTCCAAACAGAGAAGAAGGAGAAGAAAGAAAACAAAACCAAAATAACAGAAACTGAACAAACTGTCTTGCTGATAAACTTTGGCAGGGAACCCAACCAGAAAAGTACCAGATAAGAAAGTGGAACAATACATTTTAAACTATTTAAGATTTATGCCTAGGAAACACAACATCTGTTCAAAAAATTCTTCAGTGGCACACAAGAACTAAGCCAAGCTGGAGGAGCTGATAGAAAGTACTGGTCTCCTCCTGAGATGGAAAAAAACTAGGGAAACTGGAAAATCTATGTAAGTGGACTTTACACTCTTGCTGAAGTGTTTTTAATTACACAGATCAACTCTAACTTTCCATATTAGTGCTGTACATGGTCAGCTCACTGTACGAGATCTTTTCATATGAGCACTCTCTCAATATTGTCTTTTCTGCTTTGAGGTTAATGTGCTCTACAAATGTACATTTAAGACCATGACTGCCCTGAGCACTGAGTATACCTCTTTTTATTTCTTGCCCGTAAACATGACATAACTTATGTAGTACATATAATGAAACACTACAGTGCAGTGACAAAACAAAGAACAAAGTCCAGAATTACTCTTTTCAAAACTTCATTCCAAATTTTACACCTTTGCTTGCCTAGTCATCCATGTTTATTGCTGGATAACCAGAAACAAACAGACTGCTGGACCTTTTCTGCATATATAGTTCTATGTCCAGCCCTGATTCAAGTGCCAGAACAAAACCATAAAATGGGATCTCAAATCAGAAAGGTACTTTAGTTCCCTACACAGCTCTTCAGCTGGCTGAGGTAACGAGAAAAACACACCAGGACTCTTCTGGGTTTGTAAGTGATGATGGAAACAGAGAGTCCTCAGGCTAGAAAGGGCCCCATGACATGGCTAGTGTGAAGCCCATACCTGGTGCAAAATTCAATCAGTTCAACCAGTAATCAGCTTTGCAAAGGACAATATATCGATCAAGAGAATTTGCAATCAGCTGGGAACTGAAAGGGACCAAGAGCTCACGCTTCTGCTTGCTCTGGAAGAAGCATTAAGTTTTACAGAGAAGCTCTTACAATTGAAGAGTTAATGTGCTATCAGGTTTTTGTTTTGTAAAACAATACTTGTACTTTTTGAAATACCAAAATCTCATGGAATATAACTACAAAATAAAATTGTTAATGTGCTCTCCCTCTCTCTTTCTGCTACAACAGAAATAATATCTTCATATGAGTCTGAAGATAGCTGAGGCTTGCAGTTCTGCAATATCGAACACAGAATCACAGCGTTCAAAATAATTAACTACAATACTTTTTAAATGTCCAAAAAGCATAGCACATTTTGTGAAAAATAACCAGAAATCCATAAATCACTTTCTTAAAACAATGTGTAACTGATATTGAGGGAGCCCACAGAATAAAATAAACAAGAGGGTCAGTCTTAAAGACAAGAGTCCACATATTCTTGTCTGAATGACTAGAGAACACAGTGAAGAGATGAATTATTATTCAGAGTTATTCTGTCTACACTCTATTTCTAAACTGTAGCAGTAGAGTTGTCTTAAAATTCTTCCATACTTAAGTTCAGTGACAGAAGTAATGTGTGCACATTTCCAGTGCTCATCCACATACTTGCACAAATCAGAATAGTGGACTAGAGAAAAATCAGATTACAAAAAAAAAAAAAAAAAATCTTCTAACCAGAAGAAAGAGAGTGAGATTGAAAGCTAGAAAAATCACTGTGTGAGGGTAAGATCCTCAATACTGGTCTCATCATGCTAGCATTTAAATGAAGTAAACATAGAGCCCGGGCACTTAACAGAAGTTAACTGTGCTTTGAGAGCAGAGGGGTTATTCAAAAGCTGAAATATTCTTTCCTACCTGACCAGAAATGTTCCTTTAGAGGAATTTTGGCACTTAAAAACCATCCTCAGCTCCAAATTATTCTCCTTCCACCTGCTCCCTTGCATCATGGTTGAATTTCTGGCTGCATGCTCTCAACACTCCCCTTGTGGAAGTCCATTTCCATGAAATGCTTCACTAGGAGACCAGTACTGTGAAGTTTCAGAGACGAGGTTTCCCCATTCATGTGTTCACGAAAAAATTTTAAATGTCTGGCAAAGTAGCTAGCTTGCTACAACACAGAACTATATTTTCCTGCTACGGACTCTTCCTCTGAATTTCTAATCTTTTACAATAAGAACTCCAGAACCATTAATTCATTTCCCTTAAGCTAAGGCTCTGTTTATGTGCTCTGCAAGTCAGACACTTGACATTCTTATTACTGTCCTTTTCCATATGTTCAAAAGATTAGCCTTTTATAACTGTAATAATCCTTAGTCTTCAAACCACTGCCAATCCTTGGTTTAAAATTAACAATATGTTTTATATTGTAAATCCTTCTTTAAAGAAGCATATGTTTACAGGTACACATTAATTTTCCAGAATATTATTGCTCTTTCTCTTTCTCCAATAATCCACTACCCAACAGACTTTGTGTATCTCTCACTCTCCCTTCTTTCTGCCTAAGATCAGAATAAAACCGGGATTCTCTGAATTCCTTCAGGAGCTATCCTCTCTTTGCACATTAAAAAACAAACCATACCAAACCAAACCCAAACGCAGACATTCAGTTTAAAGTTCAAGAACCTTCCTGATACACGGAGGTTAAAGTATGTTGCTCAGAGAGTATGTGTACTTCTGACCAGTTTAAGCAAAGAAAGGAAATATGAGAAGATACATAAGTGTGTCCCAAGCAGTTAAATGGAGATAAACCAACAGGGCTTTATTTTTCTAGTGAAGTAAATGTCCTGGTTTAACCAGGATAGGGTTAAGTTTCCCCAGCAGTGGGGGGGAGCTCTAGCCGGGTTATTCAGATACCATGCGGACGTCACATCCTGGCAGGTCACATTTTCCTGGCGCGGAGCACGGTGCACTCGTGGTTTTGTACATCGTGCTTCTCACTGCTGTATTTGGTAGCTATTTTGCTCTGTTCATTGCTATCACTATTACTGTTATTGTTGTTGTTTGTTATGTTGCTATTGCACTGTTGTATTAAACCTTTCCTTATTTCAGTCTTGGGGCTTTGTATTTCACTCCCTTTGTGGGGGAGGGGCAGCGGCCGCGTGGTCTCAGACCCCGGCGGGGGCTAAACCACCACAGTAAAGAAAAAGGACAAGAAGTATCACACTAAAGATTATACCAATATTTCTTTATTCTAAAATTTGGTGTTAGTAAGTCAGTTTACTTAAATAATATACTGGTCCTGACTCCACCCTCAACAGAATCAAATCCTTTGACTCGAAGAGTAAGGACTTTCTTAGGTGTAGCCTTTCAAATTGATCTTCCCTTATTCAAAAGGCTCAGCTCTACGGCTGTTTTTTGATTACTTGATTTCTTAAAATGGTGTCTTTTTACAGTAAAGAAAACACTGCCGAAAACAACTGGGCAATAGGACGTGGCTTCTCCATAAAATGCCTAAGCAGAATACTGAAACACAAAATGGAACATAAAACTTTTTTTTACGTTTGGTTGTCTGAAAAATGCTTACTTCTCTTACCCTCAAACTACATGTTCCTAGTTAATATTTTAATTAGAAACCTAATTTTCACTATCAGCAGAGTTTCAGCTGACCTGCAAAGTGAGAAACCACTCATACAGCCATTTCAAAAGAACAATTCTGCTGTACTAAGAAAGCAAAGATTCTCATAAACAGGTTTATTTAAAATAAATTATTAATTTTTTATAATCTGTCTCCAAAGATCAGAATACACATAAGGGAGGAAAGCTTTGAAGGAAACCAAGCTAACAGAGCCTGTAAGTCACAGGTGTCAATTAGATTTTGTTATATATATGTACTCTAATATCCCCAAAGTAAGCATGTGTTAAGCTACGTATTTACAATGATAGGCTTTTTTTGTTTCAAAAAAGAAAAAAAAAACAATTAAAACGTTATCACCATCCCATTCCTATTTTTACTCTTCTATATATGTTTCCATTAAATCCATTTCTGCCTTTCTTAAATTGCACTTTATAAGTCACCATATTTGCCATATTTATTTGGATGAGTTTCAGCTTGAGAGAGACTTAAACCAAGACAATCATATTCACATTTAGATTACAGCAAAGAGAAGGGTAAGGAGGGCATTTTATGCTGCAGTGCTCACTGAAGAGAAACTGCTGGACAGAAATGATGGAAGAATCTTAGTTTTTAAACATAGCCTGAACTGGAGAATGGCACTAGAATTTCTTAGCTATTTTTCTCTTTTATGACTTAAAATATTCATATTTCAAGCACAAGAATTAGTGCTTAAAAATGCCTCCTGTATGTCATATTTTTGGTTTTCTTTTGATTTTTAACATAGTCGCAATTAAACAATGTCAAGTCAACCCTGTTATGAAGTTGAAAACACGTCTTGAGAATCTCTCCTGCACTGTTCATGTCACCACAATTTCTTCAGATTGCAACAGTAATTAGAAACAGACGGGCACATTTAATGGCAAGTTCTGTAAAGGTTTTAATAAACAAGAGTTTTTCTGAAGTGACCTCAGCAAGTAATGTAACTATGGTCCATCCAGCTGAGCCTCAGTGCTCATTATTTTGATTGCTTCATCCTTCTCTGGTGAAGCCACTGACAAACTCTTGTTAATCTAAAAGCTTTACTACGGTGGTAAGTGAAAACACAGATGAGGAGCTTACTAAACCTTCTTCTTTAAAAGCTTTTTGCACATGGATTCAAAAATAAGTCAGATGTCAATATAAAAACTAGTCCCTAAAGAAAGGTTACAATTGCCAAAATTAAACTATGGTGTACATAGTTACATTTGCATGTGCACACAGATACATTTTAATGTACCACTAGAAAGTCTACAAAGGTTTATTTACTAACTTCTCAGCTGTGATACTGCAAAAAGTAACATCTATAACTTTGTGTAACACAACACTTAGAAAGGTTCCAGGGCAATACCTCAATTTCTGTTCTGTATTAAATGCATATTGGTAAAACACAGAAGTAAAAAGTGGATGAAACATAACTGTCTTCAGTTACACTTCAGAGATACGTTTTTTCAGAATTTGAGGGATACTAAATTCTTCAACAGGAAACTTTCCAGTACTAAAAAATTAAAGTAGTAATATAATATTTCTAGGCAATCACTGACCTACAGTAATACTTCATACAGCTTTCTCTAAACCGCTAGACAAAGGGAGCTTTTATTTCTTATTGCTACAATAAAACACTTTCTGCAGTGTAGCTCCACCAGAGCTTCTCGCTTTCCATTTCATAACAATTCCCT
Organism: Strix aluco; assembly: GCF_031877795.1. NCBI lineage: Eukaryota > Metazoa > Chordata > Aves > Strigiformes > Strigidae > Strix > Strix aluco. The sequence continues at coordinate 31,991,338 of NC_133971.1, forward strand.
GAAATGTTTTTCACTATGCTTGGTTGTCCTTTGCTAATAAAACTAATTCATGGACTCCTGTACAGAAACAAACCAACCTAACTGCAAACATAAAACAAGAAAATGGTGACCTTGTGTTATGCACTTTGTAGAGGGATGTTGTATTTGATTTATAAATCCAAAGTGTACAGAACTGCTTGCTTGAACCTACACAAAGGTTTGTTTGTTTTTTAATGGTTTCATGTTTTATGTGTTTTCAGAACTTTATCAACTATTTGAATACACATGCAGTACACATACATTTTAAATTTCCAAAAGCAAGCATCACTAGAGTGATGTAGCATAAGGGAACAACATGTCACCTAAACAAAACCCACCAACACAGATAACTCCTCAAAGAAAACTGTGAAGAACAATTTGACAAACACTTCTAGTTCACAGAGCACTGCCAAATAGAAGCCATAATATTTGCCCATGTCCAGGATTAAGGTCTCCCTGAGACTTCAGTTAAACTTTGGATAAACTTCTTGAGATTGATGAAAAAAGAAATGAAAGCATGAGGGGATAATTTCCACTCTTCAGTGATAACTTGCACCGTGGAACTGAGAAAAGGTTATTTGCAAAAGCTGCCTGAATAAACTGTCTATCTTTGAGAGGAAGCTTTTTTCAACTTTTAAAACTCAAATTCTCTCTCTGCAAAATTTCTGCATGCATTTAATTTTTTCACACAAATTCTGTTCATCGCTAGCTTACCTCCTGTTTGAGTGATGACTTGAATGTCACTAGAAAGTGGGCCATCCCCAACAGAAGTAAAAGCAAGAACCTTCACAGAGTATGTTTTCTGGGGTACCAGATTCCCTATAGTGGTAATGTGACTGTCAGCCACATTGTGCTTCATCCAACTGTTGACATGCTGAGTGGGGTCCATGGTGTAATAAACTCTGTAACCTTGTATTTGTCCATTAGGTTCCTCAGGTTCTTCCCACTGTACCAAAATGGTGGTAGAGCTCAACATACGGGCCTGCACATTGCGTGGTGCACTTGAAGGTGCTTGCTCTGAAGTCCTTGTTGACACAGGCTCACTGGGTGGCCCTCGTCCAATGTTATTTACAGCAACTACCCGAAATTCATATTCTGAATATGGGCTTAGGCCAGCCACACTATAGCGTGTTGTGGCCACCCCATCAATTTCTTTATACAGCTCCTCAGAGTTCTTGGGTTTGTGTTGGATTATGTAGTAAGAAACTGGCTCAGGGTTTCCAGAATCCCAAGTCAATGTTATGCTTGTTGCTGTGCTTTCTGTCACCACAGGTGTTCCAGGAGGTTTGGGCAAGGCTAAAGATAGATGCCAAAAAATGTAGTTAGCACTATGTAACAGTAGACATTAGTTACTACAATAAGTAGCTTAAAAACCAAAACAAACAACAACAACAACAACAAAAACAAAACAGAAAGATTGTAATGGAAAGAAGGTGTGACCTGTTCAGAGCAAGCTTTTGGCAGTTATGATTTACTCCAGAAATCTATC